>NW_026096268.1:8555325-13355325 GCF_023614345.1 Adelges cooleyi | reverse complement strand
ATTTCGACCAGCGATATTAGAGCACTGCGCATGTACTCGAACATCAGCGAACCGGTGTGGAATTGCAGCAAGGTAATTTGGAAAATTTCATAAGGGTGCATTTTTTTTTTTCGTTTGTACGTGGTGCCCGTCAGGTCGTATTTCGCCCGGCTGGTGAGATTTTTCCTTTCCCTAGTGCACATGTGCAACATGTATTTGATCAGAGTCAGTATCTCAAACACAGCGTTTGAGTACACACATCCCAACAAATATATGGTAATCATATATTTCTTATCGTAGTCGTCGACGTTTACAATGGCCGTTTCGTTGGGTACGAAGACATCTTTGCCGGTAAATGATTTATTCGAATCGAGCGAAGTATGTTTTGCTGCCACGTGGTCAATTTGTTTCCATCCTGGGTAACTCACAAGTGCAATCGATTTGGCGGCGAGCTTTTGTTTTTCTTCAAGAACGGTACTGGCCGATTCGCCGTACGCCAGCAAAGACAAAAGTAAACCGAAAATCACAGTGTCAATCATTTGCGTTGATATTCAAAATGTAATTAAAAAAAAAAATAATAATCGATTATAATAGTAACGGTGCGTTGAAACTATCTGCGCGCTCTACGAAGAAGGTACAATATAATTTATACAAAACAACATATGCACACATATTTTGGCCACCTTAAAAACAATGGCGAACGATTCGTTTGTTTGTGTTCTTATTTTATCATAATAAACACACAATACTTCCACGGGTTAGAAAAAACCAGATGGTATCTGTAACCAAATATGTGTCCGTTTTCGGATTACAAAGTCTTTGTTATGCTTAATTTACTAATAAACCGATTTCAATAATACTATCCAATAATAATTATATATACCTAACTATAACGTATCGATATCGGATACTGTTATACTGGATTTATCAACTTTATTTATTTATTATGAATATACGGGCTGAGCCTCCTAGTACAATTAACGAGTAAAATAACAGGTATACACATGATTTAAAATATTATCCGAAAACAAAGATATAAAGATAAAGAAATTACGAAAAAAATATTATAAAACAACAAGCAAATAATTTACAAATGACCAGATAAAAAAAGGAACAATTAATAATGAATATTACAATACAATTCAATGTTAAATTGAAATTGGTTAAATGAGAAAGGTGCGGTCCGTATTGGCATTAGACATCATACGTCTTATAGGCTCAATTAACAATTGGTGGTATACAATGGGATAAGAATAAAATTCGACTTCATAGGTCTTTAGCATTATAGGTACTCATTGTTCGTTAATATGAGGTATATTGTTGTTAGTAAAATTATAAAAATAAAAAAATTCAAACTACATTTTAACTAAAATAATTTTAGTTTTAATTATTTACTACAAACATACTTCTTTCATTTTATATTAACGATTATTTCATCAAACAAAATTTGAATTTCAAACAACTTGATTTTAATTATAACTACTTAATTGGATAATTTTAAAATCTTGTGATGACATACTGAACATACTTAATCAACCAAGAAACGGTGTTTTTTTCTAAAAATTTGGAGACGATTTAAATAATTACTGAACGTGCTTGTGAACAGCTCAGGCCAGATTCAGATTAATCAAAACAAAATGTATAAAATAATAGGTATAAAATACTAAGTACTTTACAGAAATGTTTTGGTCCGAATTCTTAGTGTTCAGTGTAATCAATAATGATATATTTGCTTATAAAATTATATTTTCAAAACATATTACTATCGTCAGGAGTTGTTTGTCTCGTATGGTTCTGTTTGAATGTGGTGGGCGTTTGCAGAATTCACGTCCACCGGATCCGGACCGGAAGTCTTTTTAGTTCCTTCGTTGTACACAAACCCTAAATTTGTATAGTAGTTTTCGGTGACTTCGTCTATGAGTTTTTTGATTCGATATTCTAAATGGGGTATTATCGTGTGTCTGCGGTAGGATTTTGACGATTCCGGAAAGCCCGAATTGTACCGCTTAACGTAACCGGCGATATTTAAATAATTATGCTTAGGCAATAAGCAATATATTTTTTCAAACGGAGCCAAGGCCCGTTTTATACGTGTGCCGTAATATCTTGACAACACATTGACAAACTTACCGACATCAACCACGCTGATTTCGCTCACCTTGAAAGGGTTGTACCGTACATTGTTATCGATGTACCTGTCTCTTAGCTGAACGACGGTATTAATCAGTATTGTTATGTGCGTTATATCCGAACTGATTTCCAAGCTGTCTGGAATCAGTTCGACCAGATACGTTAGTGCACTGTTCATGTACTCAAACATTAGCGAACACGTATGGATTTGGTCTAGGGCGACTATAAAAATTTCACAAGGGTGCATTTTCTTGATGTCTCTTGGGTTGCACGACGTGTTCGTCTGGCGGTAATGCGTTAAGACCTTGAGACTATGTGCTGCCCTGTTGCACAACTGCAAAATGTATTTGATCAGAGTGGCTATCTCGAACACAGAGTTTGCGTACACACATCCCAACAAATGGACGGTTATTGCATATTTCCTATCAAAGTTGTCGACGCTTACAATGGCCGTCTCGTCGGTTACGAACACATCTTTGCCGGTAAACGATTCATTTGGACCGAGAAAAATATGTTTTGCTGCCACGTGGTCAATGTGTTTCCATCCTTGGTACCTCAGAAGTGCGTTCAATTTGGCGGCGAGCTTTTGTTTTTCTTCAAGAACGGTACTGGCCGATTCGCCGTACGCCAGCGAGGACAAAAGTAAACCGAAAATCGCAGTGCCAATCATTTGCGTTGGTATTCAAAATGTAATTCCAAAAAAATATAATTATCGATTATAATAGTAACGGTACGTTGAAACTATCTGCGCGGTATACGCGAAGAATGTACAAAAATATTCAATTCATACAAAACAACATTTGCACACATATTTTGTTCGCCATAAAAACAATGTCGAGTGATTCGTTTGTGTTCTCATTTCATAGTACTTAACACACAATACTACCACAGATTATATAAAACCAGATGGCGTCTGTAACCAAATGTATGCCTGTTTTCGGATTCCAAAACCCAGCAAAGTCTACTTTATGCTTAATTTGCTGATAAACCGAAATTGATATTTTTTCTATAACTTAGTACAGTTACCCAAATACAGATGCGATAATATTGTAAGCTTACTACGAAATGGGCTTGTGGACAACCAACATTTGGCGATCCAAATAGAGAGTATGACCAACTTGTGGGGACCTCCAAAGGAAGCCGGTCCGCCATCGTTGCAAAACCAAAAGGTAAGGTCAGACGGCAAGTCGAATCAAATTAAAATACAGGTTGAATACATTAAGTCGTGCAACTAGATGTCACTAACTTAACTTGTGTAATGCGTTTTTTTTTTTTACTAATATAATATTATTAATCATTTCGGACGGGTTGTGTGCGACAAATAGTGTTTGTAACGCTTTTTAATGTTTAGTGTACAAAATACAAAAGTAGATGAGTTCATCATATTATATTTTATTTGTCTGTAGCTATTAATGTGATGATTCGCCAATTCGCAAACACTTAACTCTAATCAGGCATATCTGATGCACTATTATAGGTTTTTGGTTTTGTATTTTTTGTGTGGGGGGGGGGTAGTGCTTTAGACAAATAAAATTTTTGAGATTCAAATAGTGTTAACGTTTAACACACTATGGCCGTTTATGTCGTATTGATGTTTTCCGATCAAATATTAAGTGATGTCCGGCCGTGTAGCCTTAAAACTGGGTAAACTGTCTCCAAAGTTAACGAACAAATTTCCTATGAATTTCCTTTAGGTTGGCGGTGGTTTAAATTATTTTCAACCACACCCGTTTGTAACGTCAACATAATGTGTTTGTGTAGCTCGTTAGAATTGTTATTTTGTTTTGTGTAAGCAATTCCTTTCAAAGGATTAAATTAGAATGTAAATCGTGTTTTTTTTTTTTATTAATTTTTTCAATATCTTTTCATCGTTTGGTAAAATTATTATCCTTTGTAAACTGATTTATCTGAAGCTGTATCAAAGCGATATCTCTTTATTTATCGGAATTTTAAAATATTATATATAATTTAACATGCCAAATAAAATAACGATTTTTGATTGGTTTAAACTTAATGCAATCGGGAAATACCGATAACCAGTAGTTGATTAACGGTGGTCGATGGTGATAACATTACATATTTGTGATCAATTTCTTTGACCACGCTGTAAAACAGAAAGATTATAAAAAAACTTGAGTGGGGTATTGTGTTTACACAATTTACGGACACAGAAAGATAATATTTTTCATTTTTCGGTCACACCGTTCTGAGATTGTTATGTTTGCATTTTTTGATTTTCTTAGAGTGAACTATTTGGTTTTATTTAACCTGTGATGTTAGTTTTAAGGACATGGGTAGTGCGCCGACGAAAACAACTTGTATACCTATCGATTTGTGTGAATAATGGATTTGCGACCCGGAAACGTGGACGAACGATTTCGGTTGGTAATCTAAAACCCGTCGCTGTGCCTGTGCTTGCTCGGTGGGATATTATGATCTTCGTAGGTATTCAACAGCTTGTCAGCCACCTGAACTCGGAACGGCTTTTCGAAAATGTCTTCACACGACGTGCGAATGTCGCCGGAAATCCGAAGTCGTTTCGCCAAACAGCTTTTGCGATAACAACCGACAAACGCAGTGTTGTGGGTTTAAAAAAGCCAGTCTCGACCGAGTCAGACTGCTATAATCGTCGGCCACTAAAGTTATGCCCAACTAAGACAGTAAAAACTTAGACGCTTGTTTTTTTCAAAACGCGATTTTGCCTTTTTGACATCCATATATATGTAAGATAAAACGGTAACAAGTTAATACACGTTGACAAGACACGACGGTATGCACAAACAAACATGATTCTTTTAACGCCTTACGCTAGTTTACATTTTGAAAATTTCCTATTTTGTAGCGATTCTTTTTGGAAACATTTTTATTTATTATAAAAAATTCTCGCGATGAATTCGAAAATTACTGATCTCGACGAATTAAAATTCCAGTCTCGAGCGCTTAAGTAGGTACATATTTGGTTTGGTTAGTAGGCCTCGTGTAGATTTCAAAAATAAACTCAAATAAAGTTTATCGCCGCTAACTCCTGTGATATAAATCTCACTTAATGGAATGTTACTCCGCTCAACTAAACCACAGAAATGCTGAAAGTAATCCCCAAAGTAAATTAAACAAACATAGTTTTAGGTAAATGCAAGTTTATTTAATGTAAACTCGTACAAAATTTCAGAACTTTCACGTTTACAACAATCAAACAAAAATAATATTTCTGTTAACACATTTGGTGTCAGTCCCGAAAATTTTGGGCACCACCGACCTCCTAGTAAAGTATCCAAAAATCTCATAACTTTACAGAATTAAAACCAAACCATCCTAAGTAGTCGAAATGTTGTCAGACTATTTGTTTGGGCTAAAACAGCCAAAAATAAAAAAAAACAGACCGCTTTCAATTTCTCTAAATAGTATGGTGAACATTTTTGTTTACTGGTTTCAAAACATTTCAATTACGATTCTCTTTTAAGTTTAAGTCGAACCCTATCGCCGCTATTAAGCGTAGGCAGTTAAAATCACATTGACCGTATGGTTAACAATTCGTTATAGTAAGTACTAGCTATTTAAGACTGATGTCAAAATCAAATTAATATTTACGACGGGCTCTGGACCAGAAAGACAAGAACGTCGGAATATCTTTGTTGCCAATGTTCGTTAAAAAAATTAAAAATAAAGTACTAGAGACATAATACTATTTACAGCGTCAAATGATTTTCCGTATTCATACCGTGAAACTCCCATTAAAACTGAACAATATACATACATACATGTATGAACGAAGTGTGAGATTAATTCATTTTGGAACAAGTACAATTTTTTTTTCGTTTTTATATATGTATACAAGTTGAGATTTATGCGATCGGCAGTAAGCCAAAAAACTTACACGGCCAACAATTTACCTACGAAATATAATATTAAGAAAAAAGTTATTACTATTTAAATTAAAAACAAAACAAGAAATGTACGTACTTACAATAAGGTTAGGTTCTTGTAAACAAATCTTTTACAAAATTCAAGTTCGTCAAAATCTTCTAAGCGAATTCAGGTTGGGGTTTTTTTTTCTCCAAATTATTTCATAAATTTTTTTTCTTATAACAATTTATTATTTTTTGTATTTTCTCACGATACTACATTATGGTTTTGTTATTGCCTATTTTAGAGTATACCTACCTTACCTCACTCAATATAATTACATACTGCGTTTTCTCCATTGAAAAACAATATCAGTTACATTAGGACCGCCGTACCATTACAATATTATTGCAATGGTTCCATTTTTTAATTTTTAAACCCTTAATAACTTAACAAACGGTTCACCGGTTCGACCGTGGTTCGTTTTAATCACAAAGAAAAATAGTCAATTTTATGTGACGACGCCAAACGGACGTCGGAATTCGATTTAAGCTCTTATTGTTTTAGCTCCACACCGTCCCCTTAAAATAATAATAAAAACTATTGTTTTTTTCAATTAAAAAAAAAAATACTTCAAACGTAGGTATGTATGCTTTATTTATACGGCAAGGCGTATGTTAGGCCCGTAGTTAATTATATTTATAGTTGATAGAACATCGTGAAATATGTCATCTTCCACCCAAGTGATTTTTATAGATGGGAAAATGCCTGTGCAGAGTACTATAATTCCCGTCAAAACGAAAAAGAAAAATTCAAAATCTTGTACTTCGTTCAATCATCTTCATTATACCTACATATAAATAATACATCATAATATACTATATCAGTTTCGTGTAGTCCAAGTCTAATTGCATGTTTATTCCAAAAATGTAATATTACCAACCACATGACCTTTTACGGGTATATAGTTTGTAGAACTAATCCTACAGCAAAAGGTCATAATAATATTATATTCGGTGGCGTTTCCAGTACTAAAACAACAATAATCATATATTATTACCTTAAATTTAAAAATAAAATACAACTTTTTTTTCAATTTAAGCAGAATAATATGATAGCAGACAATCGTCTTTGTTGTGTTAAAATAGAAATTAACCAACTAAGTAAGTATAACATTTTAAATCTGCTGCCGATCACTGTCGAGGCTATCAATGTGCGGTATAAGATACAAATATTTTCTAAATTCTAAGCAAACAACCCAGCACTCTGTTATAATAGTGTATCAAATACTCAAAGGGCGGCTAAATAATGTCTTATGTCTTTTAGTGACACAAACGTTCAAAATCAAACGAAATGAGATTTATCATGACAATATACACGACTTAATATTGTCGTTGTCTTTCCAAGGGGATAGTTTTTAGCTGTGTTGTGTATGAATAAATGTTTTCATAAAACACAATGGAAAATAATTGTATAACCCACGCAAAACTTCAACTAAGTTGTCACGTTGTTAAGACTGCACGGGGGGGGGGGGGTGAGAGTGAAATTTGTTTTGGCAATAATTTTCTAGACAATTTCGTTTAGGGAAGTTTAAAGTTTAAGTGGAATGCATAAATCACGTTAACTTATAATCGTTTCGCTTTACACAGCGACTCTATATTATTTTTTAATTTCAATAAAACAACAAAGTGTGAAATTAATTTAATTTTTCAAATAGTCTTTGTAAACTTTCTATGTACCTACTTATATATTTTAACTTTCTTGTAATTTTTAAAATATAACAACTCTGGAAACGATGGGCCGATTTCGTCCATTATTTTTACAAGCAAGCTTATATAATATAATAACATATAGCTTTATAGCTTATGAATGGATTCTATCAACTAAATCTCTCATCGACTTGGGTATCATTGTACGCTCCAAGCCGAAACTATTGGACTAATTATTATTATTGTTGTATGCAGGAACGCGGAAGAATATTATCGCAGTAAACTGTAAAATACTACATAGCAAAAAACCATGAATTATTCAGTGACATTTTCAAAACGAGCATTAGATCTCTTAAACCATTAATTTTTTATAAAGCGTTTGTACACTAATAATTTAGCATGGGCGCCTTACATTTTTTATGACGGTTGTTGGATAATAAATTGACAACATACTTTTTAAGAAACGTTTTTCGCATTTTGTTTTCTCTAAAAGTCATTTTTGTCATTATATATTTATATGTATTTAAACGTTTATATTTGTTTTGTTCTGTTATTATTTTTTTGTTTCAACATTATTATTACCCTAAAAATTAACGAATCTCACTTAATGCTCGATTTAAATGAACTATCGAGTTAACTAATAAGATAACTATTACCTTATAATAATAATAATAATAATAATATGTACACTGATGTGATGCAATGGCATTTTACTCTGCGTACTTATTATCATAAATTTTAAGACAGTCGTAAGCACTGTGTGCAATAAATAATAATTAAACTCGTCCAACAATAATTCATATTGTATACTATTTCGAATACCCTTGATTACGAACCCAACTGCAGTAACTAAACGATAAATTATTAACTTGGCAAACTGTCTATATATATACGTATGGTTAATAAGAAAACTTTGAAATGCCTCTAAACAAAAATTCTATATTAACTTGAGTGAATAATAAACGCTTTCATCAATCGCACCTGTTGGGCTTTGACAGACCAAACAAACTCTATGTTATTTTATATTTATATTATATACCTACTATGGCAATTCGGGTTTGTTCAATATGACATTTTTTTTTTCAAGAAAAATATTTCAAATACAATGGCGTCGACGTTGGTTAATGGCTCATTCGAAAATAATTATTTATTTGTAACATTTCATTTTTCTCCCCTTACCAAGACAAGTATAATCGTTCAAAATCTCGAGAGGTTTCTTCGAAGCAATGTGACAGCCTTAATTGGATTTATATTTGATTAATTAAATTCAATATTATATTCGCATTAAAAACTATTTAAATGTAACGTATTGTTGTCGCCATTTGAAATACTGATTTTAAATAGAATTTTTCTTTTCCAAGTTCAGTATAGTGTACTTAAGATGGCCGCTTACTACTTTATATTAAAAGATTTTCTGGATGAATCCAAATCGGATAAAGGGAGGGGGTAAGGTGATAAAAGATAGTATAGCGACAAAAATGATGATTGATAACAGAGGACAAGCTAATAAAATATAAAAGTGCGATGATAATGGTAAGTAACACTTTACAGTGACTAGCTGCAAAACATATTCTACGTTTTATTACTTCAAAAACATTGTGAAAGTTGTTAATTTATTTTTCAATTATTTAAAGAACAATTTGTTTGCATTGTTGAAAATTAAAATATACTTGGAAATTTTGTGTTGAATGAACCCCTTTTCGGACAAACATTTCTTTTAATGGTTTTAGCTCTGTAAAAGAAGTTAATTGCTATTTATATTACTTGGTACTTGAAAGTATAAAATTAATTTAGGCAATATCCGTTACTGTTGCTTTTATTGACACGCGTGGATCAGCCATAATGGTCAAACTCGCATAACACGTTTATCGTGAAATATTCCACAGCAAAGTAAAAGTTATTGTGATAATAACTGAAGACACTCGGCCAGGTGTTGCAGCCCCATCAGTAATGAACGAGACATTTCAAACTTTATCACTTATAGCAGAGAAACTTTCGTCATATTATACCCGAGATAGCTGTAGGTAGCTACTACCCCGGACAGAGCTATTAAACCATTAATTTCTCCAATGGCATTGCACGCGCGTTCGACAGAATAATATTATCCGCAACGGATTTCGTCACTTTTTCTTAATCACAAAAACCCAGCCGATATGGTCAAAATAAGTACAAAACACCGCTTGAATAGAAAAACTTCTGAATCTATGAGTTTACAATACTGTTTCAACCCGCTTGTACAAAACCGAAATCACTCTGACACAATTTCCTTTCTAGCTTTCCTTGTCCTCAACGTTATCTATCCGAACCGTCTGGTGCACTGCTCATCATTTTTCAAATCCGACTAATTCGAAAATAGAATATTGAATAGAACTCTAATAGACAACCGGGGAGCGAAGACTCAGTAGACTGATCTCGGATCCAGGGGATCTTGGAGTAGGATGCGCAGTACCGTTCTCTCGCGAGACAGAGTATATTATAGTTGCGTGCTGTGTGTGATTTTTGATGTATGTGAAATTAGTTTAGCAAACGTCATGAGACGTGTATTAATCGACGACCGAGCCTGTTTCAGAGATACACCATTCGGTGTTTTAGCCGAAACCAAAACTTCTTTTGTTTCAGTTTTGCCGGCATTGTTCTAAACATTGTCGCCACGGTCCGCAGACGACGAATGTAAATCCGGTGTCTCGCAAAACGCGTGCAATTAATTACCAGACAGATAAATCAAAACTACTGCACCGTGTGTAAATATACAGCGGAAGACGATCGACATGGTTTTAATGCGTGAGTGAATCAACAGTCAACAAGTGTTTGAAAATATTGTTAATTATTTGTTGATAACAAAAAAAAAAAAATGCGTTTATATATTTTGCTCCAGTTCGTTTACAAATACCGCGTCCGTCCTGACCCCATGCCAATTCCTTTTAGCTACTTTGTAAGTTCGGCGCGCCTACTCGGTGTATGTTTTATGGAATCTGGTTAAAGATCGTTGAACCGTCGTTTTTAAAATAATGATCTATTATAAATTCACGGACGTTTTGATAAGACATATAAAATGAATATCCTTAGTTTAAAAACAATAATTTTTTCATGAACATTTAGATTTTATTTATCATTTTTTCTTTTTAAAAATAAAATATGAGCCTATGAATAATAAAAACACGGTAAAATTTGTAATTTAGTATTATTAAATTCGTAAAAGGTAAGCGCGTACTCATTTTTGGCTTCCTTACAAAAAAAAAGTGGGTTTGGCGTAAAGATGGTATATATTTTTGAATTTATTAAAACTAAAGACAATAAATTAGTTTTTAAACAAACCCTTTAAACTAGGCCAGTGATTGTATCGATACTTTTTAAAAGCTAATATATCATGCGCTAAAATTGTTCAACATATTTTTACAACTTTTATTTGTTTTCAATAGTTTTCTTTTATCAACGCTAACCATCATTCTGTTCATTTATAAAATGTTGTATTGATAATATATACCTAACAAATTATATATTCTGTAGAATAATTCTAGTCAGGTGGCACTACTGAGAGCCTACCTATTCCTACATTATTGAATATTGTCACTGTATCTTTGTCATCAGACTTGCTGATTATACATACTTGTATAGATTGTAAATAAAGAAAATTGTTTAGTAAAAAAAATATCCATTAGAATTATATAATTCATATTATATCTGTTAAACGACGAATGGTAAATATCTATATTATGTTTTCCGTTGAATCCGTTTAATGTAAATTTATTCGACTTGGTATAATATTCGCCTTTACTTTAAATTTTTAAAAACGGTACTTTTTTTTTTTATTATTGTACTTGACATTTACCGGATGGCATCGTTAAATTTTGAATGCACCCGGGAATTTTAAAACTGTGAACCATTGTTATTATTTATTTATGGACTGTGCGAAATGGCATTGCAAAAATGAGTAGTAATAATATATATATATATATATATATTCTTTTTTTATAAAGCAATACACTCCGATATAGGGCTATAAAGTAGTTAAGGCACCTCTCTTGCTTGTATGTGATACGTTCGAGCTAACAGGAAAATCATTTATTTTTTGCTTACATCATTATTTATAATTAAATTCGGTAAAACAACATTTTTGGGATAGGAAAAATATTCCAAATAATCTAATGTTAAATCTCCCATGACATTAAATTTCTGAAAAACGTATTATACCGTTTTTAATAGACTATTCTAACGTCTTTAGCTCCATATATCAATCCTTATTGTCGTTCTTAGGAACTGAGTTAAAAAAAAAAAAAAATAAATGATGCGAACATTTGACACAGTCGCTTTACTTAAAAATATAATAATATTTTTCGACATAATATTGTGACTTATATCGCTTGTATCGCTTGTTATAAACTACACCGAACAGTACAATATAGAAAACAATGTGTTATTCAGTTGTAAAACAGAAGGCGTTGGGCTTGCTACACATAAAAACCATGTGACATAAATTGATATCAAACTGTATTATGATATATTGTATACATATAATGCATTATTCATGAATGTATGTTTATATAAACGGAAACTGATACTCAAAAATACTCTTTTTAACGTGCTGAATTTTTTACTGGATATTTGATTTATGTTTTTATATTATAAAAAACAAACAGTTGAGAAAAACTCATATTATTTTCCGTTAAAAGATGTTTGTGTAAAACTTGCATCATTACAAGACTTTTTAAAAAAACATAATACAACCAGCATATTATTTCAACTGTTTTCGTTACATTATAGATGTTTTGTTATATCTATACTATACGACTACGGTTTTAAATGCAATAGTATTGCTTTAGTAATTTGTATAACTGTTGTTTTAATTTTTATGACTTTGTATCATTAAAAAAAAAAACATCATTGTAAATACCTTTTTCAATTAAACTAACGGGTAATTGAATTTATTTTAATATTAGGTACACTGAAAATATTATTATTTAAAACCAGAATTTCCAACATTATCCTTACAATACCTTTGCCTAAGCATTTTTGATTAATACAATGACAATAAAAAAATCTGTACCGTGGTTAAAAATCAACAGTAGTCTACTACAACTGTGGGGAATGCTAAAAATGAATTTAAAGAGACCAAACATACTAACAGGAGGTGTGTAAAATAAAATATAATTTAGCTGTAATTTAGATTATGTCGTGTAATACAATAATGATATAACAATATTGGATTATCGTTTTTCTCTTTGTTGGTCTTTGCAAACGAACACAATGTTTTTGGTATGTGTAACAGTGTTACGACGAATTTCCGTTTTAATTTCCTCGGTGTAATATTATTATTGTTTGGTGCCGTCGAAATATTATAAACTTCAGCAGCTTGAAGTGAAAAGTAAACAGTATAAGCTTACAGAACAGACGTTTTTTTTTTTATCCAACACTTATCAATTCGCGATATGAAAAATGTGTTTAGTTTTTTTTTTGTCCTCGAGAAAAAAAGGAAACAAAAAGTTGATACAAGGCAAATATAATCGAATCACGTAAAACGAGGTGTATTTCAACGGCAGCAGCTGATATCGAAAGTACCGCATAAAACACAACATGTCTACTGTCAATATCCACCGGTGCCCTGACGCTGTACAGCCTCTCGCTATACCTATAACCATCTCTCTCTTTTTTTGGCAACACTTTTAACCTTTTACCGTTCTCTCTCCATCTCTTTTTACAATTTTCTGTTGAGCAAAACAAAATATTTATTCGGTGTCCACTGCGCCAAATCAACTTACCTACCGTCGTCGAGTCCACCGGTGTTATTATTTCATTTTTATTTTCTTCTTATATAATATACCGTTTCAATATTAGTAATGCATATTATAGCGGTTATTGAATCAAGTGTATTGGTACCAATATATACCTAAAGTAAAATATTTTTTTATAATAATAATATTAAATTGAAATATAAACCATTAGTTTCTAATTTCGGACACGATGAAATACAAATATAGCCACCAACGATTATTTATTTCACAATTTAAATATACTGACATTTTTTTTAATAAGGTTAATAAAATCTATCGTACATAATCTATTAATGTATAAGGTGTATCGTTATTGTAGAACTCCTCAACGTAGAAGTGACAGTCTAAGACCATTCTAAGTAGTCGACATTTTCGTCTAAAATAAGCAAAAATGACTTTTATTGGTAGAAAAAAATTATTTAAATTAAAAAGAACCCCTCGAAGCGTATACAAATTAACCGGTAAATTAATTGACATGGTCGAAATTTATTAAAACTAATTTTTTCTTAAATATTGTCTATACAGAACTCCTTAAAAAAAGACCGCATGGAATTGCCTTTAATGAATATTTTTAGTTGGAAATATGTTATTTCTTAGGAAAAATTACCCAATCATAAAACGATGAATATCCCGTGTGGACTCTGGGGTTAGTGAAAATGATTATTCCGCTTAGCCGGCAAAAGCAATGTATACATGAAAATAAACCACATTAGTACCTACTCGTCGGCAGAAGTAATATACTTTGGACTTTTTGAAACTCGACGTGGGATTAAACACACACTATAGTGTTGTCATTCCGGAACACGCGACGAGCTGGCCCGTTCAACACTACAAAATGCCTTATTCAACGACTATTCGGCCGTGCACGCTTTAGGTGCGCTTCTCTGTACACGCACACACTTCTGAATGTAAATCTCCCGTGACAACACACCCACGGGATTTTATTTTACCAACGCATCAACGTGATTAGAAATAACGTGCAGAAAAGAAGCAATTACTTATTTCGAATACTTATTCCACCGTAGCATTCGCATTGACGCGTTGTCTCTCGCATATTTTACCGGCAAAGATAAAGGACAAGATTTAGTCCGAGTAAATCTCGTTTGGGATTTACATCATTTACGACGCATAGATCAATACGATGACCGCAAACAAATGATTTTTTTTTAAATCTTTGTGACTTTTTATCCGGATTGATATTTTGAAAAACGCAAACGCCGTTCTCTCGAAAGCCTCGTCCTTCATCTTTTTTACTGTAAGTATTTTATCTCTAAAATCCTTTTTTGATAACGTACTACTATCTGTTTTGTGTAAACATGTTTTTCACCGTTCAAAGTCATCGATGAGAGACGTACTGCAAGTATAACTGCGTATAACCGGTGCACGCAGAGATGGTTATTGCGTTTGATATTGACCGATTTTGTTTATATATTTTTTCTAGTTTTCATCTGTAATTACGCGCAGTTTATCGATTAACGGGCAAAATAATTTATAACAGGTAATATGGCCGTGTCGAAACGGATATACACAACAATATATTATTATTATGTATTTCCGAACAAATGTCACCGTTCCGCCGTGAAGGTAATAAAGCCGGTAGATATATATATATATATATAATATGTCTTGCCGGAAAAATGGATGGACGACCGTCTTTGGAAACGGTAACGGGTGCACAAGACGGCCGTAAAAATGTTCATGGCTAAATTCGTTCTAAACAAAATAATAGTATTATTAAAGCGCAAGCTGCTCTCGGTGCATTGCTATTACCGTTGCTGTTATAATATTATAAGCTATTGTTTATAACAATAGGCTAACTATTATAGCGAAATCATATTTTCTTGTAGCTCGCAGACGTGTGTTTAAAAATTTGTTATTAGCCTATTGAAATGTAATAAAAAAAGAAAAAAAAGAAAACACGATGATTTCCACAATATCAAAACTGATAAGATAATAGAAATCACGGATTGTTGCGATGACCGTTTGTATACACTTAGATACAAAACAGCTGTTGACAACTTCCACGCAAGTAATCTGCCAATTGTTTTTTCTATATTCTAATCGATCATTTTTAGCTTTACGACCTAATTTTATTTATCTCGTTAAAGAAAATTAAAAACGATTACTATATAGTGGAAACTGAGATATTGTTTTTAAGAATACATTTAAAAAAAACTGGCCTATATAAAATTAACACAAATTACTTTCCTAATAAATAAAAAAAATGTATTCAAATATCATTATCATTTATTGATCTAAGATTTATATAAAAATAAAAACTATAATTTTTACACTATTTACATCTTTTACGGTTATTCCCACTCGAACAGACTGATTGGCATGCTCAATTTGTTAAGTGGGAGTAACCGCCAATTATGTAAATAGTGTAAATACAATACGCTACTCAAGTTTCAATAATTTTTAAAACTGATGTTTTTTGACTTGGCATGTTTAATACTTGGTAGTATAAAACAATAATTGACACATTTATTAACAATTTTAGATTAACTTAAAATATATCCTATTCCGTTTCCTACTTCGAAAATAAATGTACTTAATTACTTTGATATAAAAAATATATATAGATAAAACGTGTTGTTTGAGGCGATACAACGTTTTCTTAAAATTAACATAGTTAATTTATTAAGTTAGCATTATCTTTTTCCTTATCAATTTCCTACATTAGCTGAAAATATAACTAATCTCTGACTCGTAGATTAATTTAATTAAAAAAAATTATATGTTTTGACTTGACTTGACGAATACAGTGTATAAAATAATAAACTTGCTCGGCGTGCGTTTTGACTATTGACAAAAGTCAATAAGCAAAGTTGGTAACTGATAACATCTTTCGGGTATTTTTCTTTAATACTATTAAAAGCAAAACGCTTAATGTTTATTTTTGTTCAATATGAAAATTTTGCAAATTTTGCATAAAGTCTTTTGAAATCAGGTCATAGCCACTGTCCCGTGTTGAACTCCACATGCTCAAAGCTAGTGAACTGTACGAAAAGCGGGTTTAACA
The DNA here is from genome assembly GCF_023614345.1 of Adelges cooleyi. Taxonomy (NCBI): domain Eukaryota; kingdom Metazoa; phylum Arthropoda; class Insecta; order Hemiptera; family Adelgidae; genus Adelges; species Adelges cooleyi. Next base: position 13,338,871 of record NW_026096268.1, on the reverse strand, counting down.
TCCTTCAACCTTTTTTTTTTCTTTCAAGGGATTCGTGGAACAAGGAACTTTGGCCATTTTTCTTTTTTACTCTATGCGCCTTTTTCTCTGTCTCCGCGCTTTACTGTGGAAAGCCGCGCCGTAAAACTTTCGACTTTTATCAATAAATTAAAAGGTGCACCCTAAAAACTGGAATAACCGTTAGAGAGGGATTAAGCTATGCTAAAAGAGAAGCGACTTTTATTCGCGTATGTGTGTTTGAGTGCCCATCGTGGTAGTACATATATATATACATACAGTATATGTAACTATAATATAATTATTGTTAGCGAATAGACGTTGCCGTAAAATCCTTTCGCCGTCTCCTCTTTGTACCGACGTTACTTTAAACATCCCGTTACACATCCTTTGTAATTTAATACGATGCGTTAAGTACATAAGACAGGTCATAACACGATCGTTTGTTTTTGAGCACTGTACTATAACACTATAACAACATGCGGAAAATCCGAGAATATGTAATATATAGCATTTGTAAGTTGAAACGCCACAATTTTGTTATAAGACCAAAAAAAAACCTCGACTACAAACAATAATCCCTAAAAAATTATACATTTTAATCTCGTTTATATTCACTTAATGAGATTTTTTAATTTTTTTATAGATTTACCACGTGTACAGGTGAACAATTTAACATAAGACACTTTTATATTTTGGAAATAATGGTAGAACTAAATTTTAGTTTCTTTTTTTAAAACCTTTTTATTGGTTTTTTTTTAACAAAATTATGCACTTCATAATCGATCATAAAAAGATTATTAAAGTATATTTTACTGTCTAAAATTTGATTAATTAGTTTTTTTAACGATTCTTATATAATGTTACTGTGGTGGTTTTTTTTTATAATAATGATAATCCAAGTTTTTCGAATTTGATCTATTTTTCGTTATGGTTCTGTGTTATTTTCAAACAATACTCATGCACTTTAATACACTTAGATAATATTTGTTCATTAAACATTTTTTTTCAAGACTTAAAAGTAAAAACATCTATTCTTTTTTTGCAAATGAAAATATCGTGACAACTAAACGCCAAAAACATTACCTATACAACAAATTCCATACAGAAAAACCAAATGAAACTAGAATATATTATATCGTTTGAATTTAATACGGAACTATCAAAGTAGTTTGTTGAAGAAGATGTTTCGAGAGTGAGAGTGTAGGAGAATGAAAGACATTTGTAAAGGATAAGAGAAAAGACTTGATTGGTTTTATCCTCGGGACGATAGCAGAACGCAAAGATAAGAGAGATAAAACACAAGGATAAAATCTATTAAACCGAGCAACCCTAAATCGGGCAAAGTATATAATACATTGTATATAATTATATAACCACATAAGAGCGGAACCATACGAAACTAGAGATTTAATTATAACGTTTACAGTAATACCCGACTAGAGTACTGGGAATTACTGATTCCCACTTATTGTGTGCCTCTTCGATAGTTTGACGAAAGAAAGAAGGAATATCGGAGATAGGGGTTTTAAACTGAAATGAAGGAATAAAACACCTACTTACAATTAGTGGAATTTTCCAGAGGCTGACGTGGTACGGCATGACCGATGTTCAGGAATCGAATAAACGAAAATAAAAATATGATTTCGTTAAAGAACATAATAAAATATAGTGTTATTGTGGGGGCAGGTGGTCAGAATTGTCCAGACACAGATGGTCCAGCAAACAATGGACGATAATCATGGCCCGTGTTATTGTTTTTTGTAATATATTTTTATTACCAAATTGAAAAAAACACAATGCGCCGAAACCCAGATATTTACAATACTCGATAATATCACATATCATTTTAATATTTCAGCTCACAGTAACGAGCCTATTCTCAAAGGGTCCATGAGGGGTCAGAATTTGCCTATACAACCCTCAATACACCATTTGTATTAGTTCTCTGCATCAAATCCCAACATAAATTCAATTCCAAAATTGTAGTTAACTTAAAATATATTCTAAACCCGTAACAATAATAGGTACAAAACAATTTCTATCCAAAAAAAAGAAATTTTTTTTTTTTCAAGTGTTTCAAGAAAATATTTTATCACGCCGTATAAAAAGATCCTTACTGACTGGCAGATATTGTCAAAAGATGAGCAAGAGCTGTAAATACTTGGAATGAAAAAGAAAGAAATTACTATCCCGTCAATAATATTTACATTAAACAACTGAAGGAACGACCTATACTAAGAAAAAGTATCGGGTTTTTTTTTTGTTATAAGCAAAAAAAAAAACAGAAAATATGAACATAATTAATCAGCTTTGGCACAAAGTCTACTACTATTTTTTTTTTCTTCTTCAATTTAATCAACCGACCTGTGACGTTATGTGCGCAGGGGCGTATCTTTGACAAAACTTGCCTCGGTTATAGAATACGGCGAGGGTCTACTCTACTTAATGTAAATAAATCATGTTTGTATATAAGTAGCTGTCGTCGGCGAGACCTCCTCCTGTCAGAATACATATATTTTTTTTTCTGCCACCGTAATATTTTTCAACGAAGTGGCGAAAAAAAATAAAAATAAATAATAAAACCCATCGAAAAGTGAAATATGCACTCGACCGGTTTTTTTTCCCTTTCGTTTGTTGGTTTGTATGTCTTTCAAACCGACTTTGAATCATGGTAGGCGATAAAATATAAATTCCTACCTCGCCGCACGGGCGCATTGAGTTTCAATTGAATTTCGCTTTTCTTTACTGCTGACAATACCAATACACTTCACGACGACGACGAGGATGAGTTATACGAGTGGGAAAATTAAAAATATTTCAAAGTAAAAAAAAAAAAAAAAACGCGGCCTATAGGTACTCTCCAGAGGATTAATCACATTTCCATTCGTTAGAAGTTTACAAGTGCTATTAACCGCGCGCAATATCACACTTGTCTTTTTCGCAAACCTTTTCTTTGACATTTATATAACAATAACGATTCGGTATCTACCAACAAGCGAATTTCTTTCCTAAAAATTTGAAAGTAGAATTTTTTCAATACATTTCTACCCCAACTCTTCCCCCCTCACCCCCACGAAAATAGTTCTGCATGTGCCAAGACACTGCAAAGACACTAATAATTAGTTTAAGGCAACTGCAATAACACGTTGAAACGTATTTAATTAAATCAATAAAGCAGTACACGGTTATAATAATATTTGATTTGTCTTCTGCCGACCTTAAGACGTTACCAATGGTGCATCCGTCGGATTAAGTCTCTAAAATTAAGTAACTAGTGTTGTGATATTTACTATGTCATTTAATTTGTTTTATAGGCCTCGAGTGTAATAAATAATAATAATAATAATAAATGGTAGGTAGGTACCTACGTCAAACGCATAAATTAAGATTACACGAAAATAACAACAAAAAATGTCGTGATAATATTTTTTTTTTTTGTTAAGCGTTCGACCACTGCGTCACTGTGTTAATACCGCAAGTTATTACCACCAGACCAGTTTAATATTTATTATATTTAGTCACTCAGTGAATTCAACCAACGAAATTATACTTTTTTTTTAACCGTTTAACTATAGATGTTGTTGTCAATAATGAAAGAGGACCAAAAAAAGAACCTTGTATGCGTTGTACACCGGAGGTCTGTATTGTTGTAGTAAAACATTTTAAAAAACCGGCCAGTTGGTTTGAATTATTCGGTGTTTTGGTGCTGTCGTTGACACAAAACCCGTGAAATAAAACTGCGTTGCGGCAGTTGTGGAAATGTCGCTGAATTTATGGCGTTTTCCCTCTAAAATTTTAATCGAGTCCCGCAAATAGATTTAGATTGCTCGTCGCGAAACTCGCCGCCATTGTTCAACAGAGATAAACGGAGTGGATTTATGGTATTAATTAAATCTAAATGTGCTATCGAACATCGATTATCTATCAAGAGAACGGTGGAACCGAAAAAGGGAAAACGAGTTGAATACAGTGTGGTTAGACGAGATGGAAAGAGCCAACAGGTGGTGATGTGTGACTCGTGTGACGGAAAGGCGCCATTCAAAGGGAAATCTTATTTAAAACTGCAGCGAGGGCCACCAACGATGTATGGTGATATAGTTATCGGTCGGTTACTACTTGCATTCCTCGTTTGGATTTCTACTTGAATAAGATGACGTTCAAACAGCGCCAAAACAGCTGTATCCTTTCCTTTTGCATTAGATAACATTATCTAACGATACTATGCCGTTTCGGCCTGCTATAATAGTTATGATGTCTGAGAGCGGCAATAGGCGTTATAACCGTTTATGTTTTGTAAAAGACGATAGTTTGCTACCCACCCACCCCCTTACCTTCCCCCCGTCTGTCTTTGGGCGCCCTGTTAAATAACTTTACCGGTTTCCGCACGTGTACTTCCGAAAGCAAATCATCATCATCATCGTGAATAATGGCCGTTGCCGTATAAACGAGCCTTGAGAGACGGCATGTGCCATCGTGCAACAGTATCTCACCTCTACTCGGTCCGCTGTTGTTTCTTTTTGAGTAGTTAAAAAAAGCTATTCTGTTCGACGGCTAAAACGTCTATTACACGGGATGGAAGCGTTTCACTCCGGTTCGCGTTTAGGTATTAAACCCCCTGGCGCCAAAGCCACATTTGTACATTACGCCTATGCTTCTTTCCCCTACCCTACCCGAAACCCCTTGCCACCACCCCTGTCTTGCCTAACTCCCAAGTGAAATATTATACATCTTTTACACTTACCGCCACCACCACCACCACCACTACCAGTATAACCACTCACCTGTCATGACGTGCACATTAAACACTGGTGACTGGCCGTCTTGAAGTACATATTTAGATGTATTGCAGTACTTACATCTTGCTAGCGATGTAACAAACGCTTAATAATAATATTTAACCTGAACTCGTCGAGTTTAATGACATCTTAAACCCCAATAAAATGTACTATTGTATTGTTATACGATAATATGTAATTTACAATTTTTGTATTGCACTTAGAAAAAATTGTTGGACCATTAATTTGTAGGTATTATTTTCGTTTTCTCTAGTTAATAGTACTTTTAAATCGATAACTATTGGATAAACATATTATAAATTATATAATGTACACGACCATCGTTTCGAAAACCAAAAATAATTAAGCATCACTATGAAGTCATCACCTTTGGGCTTCATGACGTTACTTAAACGGTTTGAGTGTAGATTGTTTGCCACTTCTTTACGCCTTAAAAATGTATAACACGTTTTATGTACCCCTATAGTAATTATTATACTTAATACTTTAATTAAAAATAATCGCATTTTTTTGTGTTGCTATAGTTTATTTTAGAGATTCCTTATGAATTGTACAGTCTTAAAATGTATGAATTGTACTCTTAAATGTATATTATATAAATTTATATATATTTTTTTTTAGTTTGCGTTTATGTTAGACTAACAAAATTTGAGAATATATAGTACTTTATTATTTTGTTCAAAAGTATTTTGAGAACTGCGGAAACTTTTCCACAGAATTACCCACCTATAAAATATATTATAGGAAATGTGTTACTTAACTTACACATATAAATCCCGCTATTTAATTTCCCGTTGGTAAACTTAATTAAACAAGCAATCAAGATTTCCAATAATAACACAGTGTACAATAATTGTATTGCGTTAAATGCTATCTAGTAATAATAATAATTAACGAATGAATGATTTTCCCGCCAATCAAATACAGTATAAAGGCTCATTTGAAAATATGTATAAACAAATTGTCAAAACTGACGGTTTTATTTTTAAATTATATATTAAACACGGGCCATCCCATCCACCCTCCCCAAACTCAAGCATAACTGCTAAATCTTAATTCAAACTAAGACATTTTAATAAATTTTGCAATTTTTCCTCTATATATTTTTTCTTATAAATAATTTGACATATCGGCAGGTGTACCTTCTATTCAACCATAATCATTCAAAACATTTGTAAAGAACATTGTACCGGGCTTCGAAGAGTTATTTATTTTAAATAGAAATGTTTTATTTTTAAAAATAACCATATATTATAATAACAATAGAAATCGTAAATAATTTATTCGATTTTCAAAGTTTTTTTTTTTGTAAATAAAAAAACTTGAATATTAGGTATGTATTTTGAAAGTACAATTAAAAGTGCATATCAAAATTTGTTATTTTATCTAAAAAAAAAAAAGCTGCCCGGGAAAATAAAGGTTTTATATCCACATTACACAATAATTGTTCAGGGAAGCATTTTTAAGGTTTGATTATATTTATTTCATACTTTCACAGAACAGATTTTATTAATTTTTATGTCGTTTAATCCAAAATATCATAATGTACAACTACAATTTTCTGCCAATTAAAGTTATAAGAAATAAAAAACTAAAGAGTTCCTGTTGAGAAACAAAAAGGTTTTTGAGATAGAGTTTAATCGTTAGCGACATTTTGAGATATACGGTTTTTTAGAATCATTTGATGTTAATCAAATAGTGTTCGAACCATAGATAGAACCTATTGACAACAAACTTAAAAACTATATTTTTAACATGATAGCCAACATACTACACTCAATTGTAATGCCATGCGATACACACGTAGTTGGTTAAAATAATCTAGAGCGATTAAAAACTCCTTTGTTATATAAACCTTACCCTAATTTTTTAGGAAAAAGAATTGGACAAAAGTCGAGGTACCAACTGTAATCCTGTCAGCCACAGGGGAAGATTGGGGTAAGGGGGATGCTAAGTATCTCAAAATTATTTGTTTGTATCTGAAGCCCCCAAAACTAATCATATTTTTTTTATCAACGTGTCGTTGGTAAAACAATGTCGACAAGGCTCCTTTTTTTCCTCAATTTCGTTGACCATCAAAAGGGATTACATAGAACTTGTAGTTTTTCTGGATCTTCCTAATTAATGTGCTAATTTAAATAATTTAAATTAAATATTGTACATTTTTCCCTATATTTTTGGGGAAAAAAAATTAACTTTAGGACCTTTAGTTTCCACGCTTAAGGGTTGTTTTTTTTTGTTAAATCATTATTGCTGGACAGTGTAATTTTACATACGGTCACCAATGAGGGCGTCAAAACTGAGCAGCTGTTTGGGGAGTTTCCCAAGAAAACTCCAAGACAAAACCGCGAAACGGCTTTGATTTAATTAATCCGCGTGCGGCACATCCTCGCCGTCTTTGCATTTAGCGAGCAGTAATAATTACAAGTTGTGTATAGCAGTAGGTAAAATAATATGTTTTCTCCTCTTGCGTGCAATCCAGAGGTATCCACGTATAAATATACCGGGTCGGTTCAATCGATAAACACAGCACTGGAAAACGGTCTCGTCCCTCCGTATATACCGACCCCGGCCGTCTTAACTCCAAGACCCGGCAACTCCACAGGCTTTTATAGCAACATCATTTTTATAGTACCAATTTGCACAAGCTGCTAGTTTCTCATACTATTGCAAGCGTTCGCCATAGCACAACAGCGAACCGTGTCTCGGATAGTCAAAACATGTGTTGTCTCACAAAAAATAGTCCACAAATGACAGCCTCCTATTAAGTGTTATATTTTAGCTTTAGGAATTTCTTTTTAAATTGTAAACATTTTGATTCATTTTAAAAGTAGAGTTTTTAAAATTAAAAATCATAATATCTCATATCGATCAACTGGAAAATAAAAATTCACGAGAAAGTACTTAGAGTGGAGCTAAGAATCTGAAATTTCTTATTTGAATAAGTTAGTTTCAATTAAAAGGGTAAGCTGTAGGAGGAAAAAAAACAGTAGTATATCAAATCTGTTGAAAAGCTGTTTACCAATTGGCTGATATCTTTAATATTTGTTTAATGCGATATATTGGTTATTCCAATCAATGTCTTTCGTTGGTTTAAATAAACAATTATACTTCAATGCATTGCCATTCGAAGATCATTAATAATATATTATAACAGATTATGCACTTAACTAGATTTAAATTGCACCTCTTGACATATTATAATATGATACGGAGTCCTAAAATGAAATTAGCATTGTATGGAATTCTGAAACGAGAGTATGAAGAAACTCATTTTTTTTTATATACCACAAACAAATAAGTATAGCTGTTCTTTTTAAACAATTTGTGATCCGGTTATTTACCAAACCTAACCGGTGTTTTTGGCGTGCTGAGGCACAAACTCTAAGACCGGATTCAGCAAGCAAAACAAATGTATTTTGATTTTTGTAGCAAACGGTTACTTCATTTTATTTTGCACGGGCAAGAACTGAACCTGTGAACCGTGTGTCCTGCGCAGTCTTATTCCACTAGGTCACGCCAAAAACATGTATAGTTGTATAATTTTTCAAAACGATTGGTTCCCAGGCATAATATATATGGATACCGCCCTCAGAACACGTTACGTTTTAAATATATTATACAAAACTTTAACCGTTAAACCTCAGACGATTTTTCACCCAAAACATCATATAATATTAGGCTATTCACGGGAAACTGTCGTACGGTGTAGTATAATGTAGGAACATTGTTGAAAAATTATGCTATAAGGTCTTTTTTTTTAGAGGGCGGGAATTGAAAAAAAAAACCGTTTTAGAGAAAACCGAAAGACACTGAAAACGACTTACGGACGATTTAAGTTTTCCTTTTCCACCGTCGAAAGTTTCGCTGTTTTATATATTTTATTGTTATGCGAGTGAAATTTCAACAATTGTCAACTTCTTAAAACGGTCTCTAGAAATGTTTCGCCGGAGATAATCAGAAAACCTATCGCCAGTGTATTGCGCCTATATATATATATAAGTAAGTATAATATTGGAACGAATCTGATGCGGGAAAGTGAAAAACGATTGAAAACTTTCATAGCGTCGAACAAAACGTGAACATATTATTGTAACATACGTTTTACTGGGTTTTAATAATAAAAAAAACTATTTTTATTTTTTCAAACTACAACTTGTCACGCCACATTTATAATAGAAGGTAAAGTATAAGCCATTTTTCGAGAAAAAACTCGACACGACAATCGCAGCAGATAAACGTATTTATAGTATTTTTTTTAATTAAACGCTCAACATCAAAACGGTGTAGGCTATTTTCGTAAAATTGAACAGGAAAGCAAAATTCAAAATATGATAATTGTTACTTGCGCCTTTTTGTTTGCCGTCACTACTAAATAATAGTTTCTTATAGTTGCTGCAACTCGAAACATCTGTACGGTGGTTTTTGTGCGAAGAACGTTGTTAATTCTAAACATTTTTTCAAAGCTTAGTAATAATAATCTGACTTTTGTGCAAACGTATTTTTCCATCGAAAATCAACTGAGATGGATAAAGTGTTTTTGTAACAGGTTTTTTGACAAGGAGTAAACTAGTAAGAACTATAGCGTCACGGCGGTCATGTAAAATCTAAAAGTTAGGCGTAGACATGTTTTATTTGCAATAACATTTTTAAAATTTTTTTTTTTTATGACTCACAATCCCACAACTCGACTTACGTCTCGTCTTGCGATTTTTTAATATTTACCCGAACGGATGTGAACGATTTACACCGGTCGCTCTGTGCCGGCGACATTCAATGTGTGTTTCAATTGCACGCCACCGGAACAAGGGTAGCGCGGTTAAGTTAGGCGCTGGTTAAAAGCATTTTGTAGGCCACGACGTCGGCGAGTGCAGATGCGCCGGAATGCATTTATCGACCCATTTCTGGACACGGGACTGTGACATAGAAACCCCATCCAACCCCCTCCCCCCGTCAGATAGCAGCTGGTTGTAACACTGTTTGTTAGCTCGCCGTTTTATACTGTACATAAGCAGCAAATACCACGCTCGTTGGAAAAATGTCAAACAAAACTTTTAAAAAGTATATAAGAAAAGTATACATATATATTGATTTTTATAGGACTAAATTGTTTGCTAATTGAAAATAAAAGAGAAATTGTATTTTTAAATGAACTTATAAGACGTTAAATGATATCAGACATTTTCATCGTACATGTATTTTTCAAGTTTTATTCATCGTCTTTCCAACGAGCTCAATCCGAATATTGTAGCTTCAAAACTGAAAAATATATAGTAAAAATAAAAATAAAAAATAACAACTCCACACGTGTTAATCAAACGGATAGGGCAAAACAACTTTGAGTCAACTCTAAATACTATCCGAACAAGTTCGAATGATGACATTTTCTTTCTTTAATCTTTAATTTAAAGATTTTTTGGGTAAAACAATTTTTTTGGGTCGGTCTAATACAAAGTGATTTTTTTATGGTAGGCCTCAATATCACACTAGGTTTAATTAATAATTTTTTCATACATTTTTATGTTCCTACCCCCCACCCCCTCCCCAAATTAGTTTGTTTGATAACAATTTTTGCAACTGTTGTTAACAATCATAAGTGGAAAAGTGGAGATAAGTAGACAGTCTTTTTAAAAAATTATATTGCTTCCGACCGAGTGAGCTATCTGTTTTCATACAGCCTGAGTAATTACTGACTACGATTGTAAAATATTATATTTGCAAATGAAATATTATACAAATACTTTTGAAGAAAAAAAATATAGAATATAAAATAGTGCTGTGTGTCATATTCTTATTTTTGTTGTTTTTATACATTTTCAAGTATATATTTTTTGTTTTATATAAAAGTAAACTCTGGATAAACCTAACCTAACCTGAGGACGAAAAACATCCTCGGAAATAAGAACACATGGATTACATAAATAATCTAAATCCTCTCAGTTTGCGGCGAAGACATAACTAGTTGTTTGTTGTGTAATGCTGGCTCTGTGCTGATAATAATTCAACGTTGTGTTTTACACAATGAACTTTTTACCGGAACAAATAGTTGCTATACATTAATTTTAAAAATAAAACCTATATAGTATGGACACTGTTGGTTTTTTAGACGAATTCAATTATAGTAGTTTTTTGCGACGACCCGATGCTGTAGAACTTCATATTTTTTTTTGTGCTTTTCCTGAGACGATAACTTTCCAAATTAAATTACTCCATAGTGCTAATTATTTTCTTCTTTTTTTTTCTCCTCGAGCGCCACAAACTCATTACGGTTTATTTACACGATTCGGGCAAAAAGTTTTTTACTCAATTCAATTCTCCAAGTCCGTGTAATTGGTGTGACTATAAAGCAGAAAAGGTAGAACTCTGTTGCATTTGACTTGTGTCGAATTCTTTAATTAACGGCCAACTTGTCCCGGCAGGAATCTCAATATTTCAAACGGAAACTTTACTTACGTAAAAACTTTAAACTCGATTCTCATTGCAAAGGCATAATTCAAACTGAAAAAAAAACTCAAAGAGACTAATGGCTCAGACGAAGGAGCACATAATATTATTTAAACTGTTAGATTTTTCGAATGCAGTACGATTATATTGTTATAATGTACATAAAAAATTAATATTTAAACTTACAAGCTGTGCATTAAGTTAGCTTCGGTGCCGCGGGGATTGTCTTTATTAATTCACTGTTAAATGATAGGTCGCAGGTACTGTTTAAATATTATGTTTAACTAAGACTCTTAATCGGTAAGACTTAATCGCATAAGCCGAAATCTCAGTGTACCCATCTTGTTGGGTTTCCCGCTTACATTAAAACTGTCTCTACTTGTTCTCGAATTCTTCAACTACTCGTTTTCATAAAAATGTCTACTTATAACGGAGAAAAATACATGGAGCTTATACCCATGTGATGAAAACCGCAATGGTATTATCCTAATATTATGATTTGAAGTGCACCGAATAAGATCCCAAATCATTTTACGCCTAATAACAGTTATTATTATTTTATAACCTTTAAATCGTAAATGGCCAAGTTTCACATTAGAAAAAATGTCTGAAGCACAAAAAGTAAAACGGTCGTCGTTTGTTCTTCTATATTTTTTCCATTTATTTTATTGCTACTTGTCACTAAAAAAAATGAACTTAATATTTTATACAAATTTTTACTTGACTTGTTTATTCGCAGTAAATCTGCAACGGCAAGGACTAATATATTTTTTCCAGTAAATCGACACATTTCCATAAACTCTAACGAGCTATCGAGTTCGAGGAAAAATAAGCAATTGACTTTTGTGGAAAATCCGTCGACACATTATGTAAGCTTTTGGGTTTTGTGACTTAAGACTTTCAACAGATTTTAGTTTGCGTTTATCGACTTTGGAAACGCTTTGGACACGAATAAAGTTCCAATGAAAGTGTAATAATACACAAAATATAATAATTGGTGCCATTTTCATTCGTTTTTACCACAACCACTATTTATATTGTTTGTTGTAGATGGAGTAGAAAGGACTAATTAATAAGGGGCATAGGATAGGCTATATTTTACACAAATTGATATATATATATATATATGTACAAATTCGGTTGCCACGTGAAAGTTGAAAAATTATTTTGTTTGCTCTTAGAGCCGAGTCAGCTAAACAGATAGTGATGCGAATTAGATATAGCGGTTTGAGTCGTTCAATATTACCTATTATTATTTACTAATTTATCACGCCGATACAGTTAATAATTGTTATACAAGCATCACGTGAACTGAATTTAACCTATCGACCACGTTTAAAGTGCTCAAACACTAAGCTCGATTATATTACCACATACCTGATTGGCGCGTGATTAACGGAAAACCATCGAAATACCATATAATAACCATATAATACATAATAATATAATGTATATTATTAATATTGACGTTAGATATGATTAACTTAACGCGCTATGGCAGATGTTACATGTGGTGCCGTTTGTGGCAGATTGTGTACCAACCGAGATGCTTAAGAGTAGGTACAACCAGATGTATACAATGATGCGAAGAAAATTGTGCCTCCCCGGCTTCTGCGTTACAAGAGCTTCCATTGTAACTTAAGTTTTCTGGGCGATTGAGAATTCAAATTGAAGACGTTTCAAGCCAAAATTTACACTATTTGTGTTAACTACAACAAACGTTGATTAAAATATTAATGGCAGCATGTTTGTTGGTTAGCTTAACTTATTTTGAACGAGACCAACCTATGCCAACGGGTAAATAATACATTTAACACAAAGTGATAAGGGCCGGTGGCTGATGTGAATAATGCTTACGGTCGGCCTGACATAAGCCAATAGCAGCAGGCTGGGCAGATACTAAATCAGACGGGTATTAGGGAAGTGTTGGCGAGGTGGGGGAGTCTTACGGAGATTTGTGGTACATAAAGACTACTATTCGAATTTTCTCAAAGCCCAAAACAAACAGCTGTAGTCTTTCTACTTTCAGCTGCTCGTTTATTCCGACGGTAAACAAATTTTAAGCCGACTGAGAAAGTCATAATTATATTTATCGTTTTCTAAGATGGTCTGTACACAATGCTCATTACTCTGGGATAGTTTTTGGTTGTGACAATTAAAGGTTATTATCGCGGTGGATTTCATAATCAATATTTTCCTTTTGTGTTTCGGAAAATGGACAAACAAGATTGATCATTTAATATTCTTCAACATTAACAACGATATCAAATGTCAAATACTATAAAAAAAAAAAAACAACTTTTGCATTAACTCAGTTTTCCAGTTTGTTTATGACGTATAAGCCTCAAATCATAACGAATGTTTATTAAACGTATATTATGTTAAAATTAGGTAAATTTTATGCGAAACCGTCTTGGAAAAAAACGCATCCGTGGATCATTTCTAAATAAATGGACGTCATCATTTTGCCGGCACAGTATTCGTTTGCCCGCGGAAAAAAAAGATAACCTGACTATCAATGATAAAAAAAAAAATATATATATATATATAGAGGCATAATCGCCCAAAACTTTGGCGCTTGTTACCCGTGACGGCATAACCGCATTGCCGAGTTGTCCGCTTGAAGAATGGCGTCATTAAGGAGCGACTTAACGGTGCAAAAGTTTGGCAGTCGAAACAAAGCGCATAAACACAAGGGGTAAGATTAAAACAAAAAAAACAAAAAAAATACCCTGGACGAATATTAAATAAATAAAACACTATGGCGGTTTGTTTCTAACTTACGAACAATGGTTTCCGCTGGGAGATACCTAATGTTTTTTTTATCTCGTTCGGATGTACAAAAAAAAGCTTATGTCTCTCCCGGATATCCGTGTGTATTTAATTTTTTTTATGATCCCATACAAAATAGTGACGATACGCCTATAAACAAACATTTTCGCTGTTTGCAAAGATTTTAGTAAGTGGCTATAAAAAAAAAAAAACTCCAACCCCGTTTTTTTTCGTTTTCGTGTGAATGAACTGTGGTTTGTAAAAAAAGACAACACAATTTAAATTGGGCGTTTTCAATTTATTTCATAGCACTTTCGAGTATTCGTTTGTACATAAGGCAGGCTTGAAAGCTCATTGCAATGGACATTTTAAAATTACTTTCCTTGCTCACTTCTATAAATACATATTGCGCTGTAAAAGTAATGAAAAAAATATATGTATATATTATATAATATAGTACTAAATCATGGGTGTTGTTACCATGTTATATATAATAAATATAAAACGAATACTTTATATTTCATTCATTTTCATAATTTTGACAAAACATAAAGAAATGTAAAAATATACTCGACCGGTTTTTTTTTTTTGCTTTTAACGTTATTCTTGCTCGGTTCTTAATTGAAATCCTGTAGGAAGGAAACTTTATTGAATTTGGTGGTTCAAACCAACGTTATAACATGACAACAGCAATAGCTGACAATAATCGACATCTTTTTATAGCGCTTAAATATAGTTTGTTATTTATTTTTTTTAATTTTAAAATTAAAAATAAGATTTCGACAAATCTTATTTTCCTGTTCAGTAATAAATTATATAAAAATACAAAATCGAAAACCGAAATGGTCACGTGATAATCGCACCAAACGCTTGGCCGAAATTGTATAGCCATTTAACTCCGGTTAAATTTATGGCCATAAACTACCGAGACCGTTCGACCGACCACTTTGAGCTTTCGGGAAAACCCACGAGGAATGGAATAACTTACGCGAAGCGAGCGGTTTTATATTTATTGTACACCGGCAACTCGTTGCTTTTCAGTTGTATATGGTCATAAATATCTTATGCCAAATTCCCTTACCCCTCTCCCCCCCCCCCCGCAAAAAAATATATTGTTTATATTTTTTTAATGAAGACTTCGAAAAATAAAACTCAAGTGTAATCATCAAACGTCGGTTATGAATTACATTAATATATTGTAAATAGCTGTCCAAATCGTTAAATTAATATTTTTTTTAAACTACTTATTTTTATGTTATGCTAATAATAATAATAATTGATTCAACGTAAGATCGTTAAAATGTATATATTTTAGACATCACCTATAACCAAATTAAAACGAGTCACACAAGAGTGGAACAAGATTTATTTGGCTGACTGTCCAGAATCTGTGTTAATTTAGTAGTATTATACATTTATAATTGTCATAATTTTTCCGTCACTACTTATTTATTTTATGGATTTATTTTTCAAAAAAATTTTGACCTAATCAGCGATTAGTTATTGTATAGACTACTATAGTAGCTTTTTCAATATATATTAAAAATACATTCAAGATGGAATCTCGTACGGGATTGATGATTTAAAATGATGAGTGAAGGAATAACGTTTATTTTATCGTTGAAATTAAACCAATACCACATTTACAACAAGATTTTTGCAAAACATGGCAAAATAAGTACATTAGTTCAACAGGATTTTTCTAGCTTAATCCGAATTTAAGCTTGGGTGTTATATATGTAGTTTTCATCTGGTAGTATTTTACGCTGCTATACTTATTTATTAAAATGTTCAGAAACGTTTTTTTTTATTGTTTAATAAACATTTAGGTATTTGTTTTACAATGATGTGTAATTTTTAAATTAAATTTCTGTGTCTGGACCTACGGTTTATTAATTATCTAATTATCACACTATTTCCACTATGTTTAAATAGTGTCCTAACTGATTTTGTCAAGTATTAAGTTTTATTTGAATCTCTTTTATTATGACATATACAATGAAATGGATGGTTCATAATGATTCGACAAAATGTCCTTTGATTAACGTTCATCATATGAATTAAGGTTCAGACATTTCGAAAGCTAATAATTAGGATGTCCGTAATGATATAATTTTAATCTACACTCGAAAGATCAATATTGATAAACACGCTTATATAAAATAAATAACACTTTTATATTATATTCTAATTTATTTTTATATTCTATTAATAAACCGCCTAATATATTAATTATATTAGATTTATGGCCGTGCATCGTGGTGTTACGGTCGATGTGAGGTAAAATTAAAACGTCAATTAATTTGCTCATTTCAATTTAATCTTGGCATCGCATCGGCTAAAAATAATATTTATTACCGACTTGTGGTGCGGCAACTGTAATTTATATAGCATGCAAAATGTTCGCCAAAAGTTCACAAATCATTTAGCAGCAAAATTTAGTATTTTTATGAAAATAAAATATTTAAAAAAATACTAAAACAATGTACAGCGAGTTAGATTTGTTCGTAATGCCTAGTATACTATAATAATAATACTATACAAATTATTGATAACTTATTAACATAAATAACTAATTATTATTATTGCGACTATATACTAAAAAATTTAATTATCTCGTTAATCAATAACAGTAATGGTAATAATAATAATTATAACGGTTATAAAAGTGCCATCTTGATTTGAATATTTAAACCAAAAAAAAAAATATATATATATATATATAATAATTAATGTAAAACGTCTAATCGTTGTCAACCGGGTCAAGTAACATATATACGTGTACAAATGTATTATGTTTGTTGAAGATACACCAACGGAGTATATTTTGAAACCGACTTCAAAACCATTCCCCAAGAGAACAACTTATACAAATTTGAATAGTTAATCAACTTACCGGAGGTAGGTAACTTATTTCGTGTACAATCATTTACAGCTGCTTCGACCGAAAGTTTGTTCGGTTATACTTTGTGAACATAATTATATACGCCATAACGTAGTTATTGTGAATATACACACGAGTTCTGCTGATCACATTAACGAGATTTAAATTACACATGCCTGACATTTATTATTATGCAACGAGTAAATCAAAGTAACGATTGCACGCATTTCTCGGCCAGCATGAACAGTGTATTTAACAGTGTACTTGCATATATTGTCTCTCTGTAACTTAAGACGTTTAATTCATTCTTTTTCGCCTTGTCTCGTGCAAATGGGGCGGCCAGTCCAATCCGTACACCTCCACTCTGCTAAGAAGCCTCCTCGTTACCAAACCTAAACGTTGTGTATTCATTTTTGATACACTCGTTTACAAATAGTTATTTTTTTTCTCCAATGCTACCATTAATGCAACTTAACTTCCAAAAATTCTACACTCTTGCACAGAGCGCCTTTAGAGGCCTGTTACTCTATATTTTAATATAAGCCAATCTGATGTAATTTTGTATATCCTTCAAAAATACTCACTAAGGGTTTTACCAAGTTCTGGCGTTAGAATTTTAACGTTTAATATTAATTTCACTTATAAATTCAACAGTAATTGTTTAATGTAAAATCAATAACAAACGACACTGTTAATATATGCCTAAACAAGATTAAGTGTTTTCACCGTTTTCAGATCCCGCTCCTGAGCTAACAGTTCTCTTTAAATATTATTTCGCTGGGATATTTCAAAACTTAATTTAACAAAGGAAAAACTGAACGTAATGACTTCATTGAATAACGAAAAATGACAGTGATTGATGCAAAACCCGGATTTATGTGATGTCAACCCATGACCATGGCCATCATTGCTGTTTTCATTTTCTTACAACGCCAGAAGCAATCGAATTTGTTAACTACGATGTCTAAATTATGACAGAAAGTGTTTTTTTCATTTTGCCAAGTTTTTCGAAAACAATGCTGTAATAAAGCCAATATTATAATTATAATGAACAAATTAAAATTCAAACATCTTTTAAAATGTTAAATTATAAAAAGTCCTTGGATTTGTACTTATAAAAACAATATGAAAACAACAATTTTAATTTCTTGTTGAACTCTATGAGATATTGAGTTGTTCATGATAAAAAAAAATCACCCTTTATATATTTATTCTTTTACTCTATGGTTTGATGACGTCACTGCGACTGCTGCTAATATTTTATGAACCATGCAAACTCGACGTGTCAAAAACTTCTTTAATTATAATTTATAAATTTTTAAAACCAAACTTTAACAAAATAATTTTTTTTTATGTGTATCATATAAATTATATTGTTTTTTTATTTCTATACAACGTTTTTTTTTGCGTTTTTCAGTATTCACAATTCGTTCAGTGGGCTTAACCAATTACCACTATGCGTTACCACCCGATGATATACAATACAAAATTTGTTTTGTTAAGTAAACCTAGCAGTCAATACTATTCTGAGCATTAGACAAACACTATTTCGCCTCGAACATTTAATAGTCCTAACAGTACAATACTTTCTTTACTCTGTTTTGAACAAGTATTTGTTTGTGAATTTTTACGTGCTGTGAAAAATACAAATGGCACGCCTTCTATGTCTTATAGCATTTTACTAGAGTGTAATGGTATTAGACTCAGTAGACGTAGACCGCGTTGGTCCGATGAACGAGCTCCTTTCGTATCCCGGTTGGCCCAAGTTTAACTCTAACTTGGAACCCATACAAATTATAAGGCGGTGCAGGAGAACCGAACGGAAGTGGGAAATGCGCCAGTTACTTGAACTTAGTGCAAATGGACAGATAGTGACCGACGAAAACGTTGATTGTAAGGTACAAATGGTTCATCAGTGGGCGAAAAAATTCGTCACACCCATCAATTTTTAAACTGTGAGTATGTTATAGTGATAAAGACATGTTCCGATCACTTGACAGGTATAGCGAACGAGTGCGATAAAGTAAACAGCATTTCCGCTTCGTGGGAATGTTGGAGACAATTTTGGATTACCGTGAAGGAGATTCATCCAGTGGTGCTGCGCATGCAAGGGGCGCTTTTGTATTTCTATCAATTGTCCTCAAAAATTTAGTACACAAAAGGTGTTTACGAAATTTTAGAAGACATTAAGAATTATTACGATAGCGTTGTTCTGCCAGAAAATTGCTTTGTAAAAACAACCAAGTCGATGCTTTTAAAGTCATGGAAAACTAAGTTACTGACAGAAAAGTTTAGTCCCTTGTTCGAATTTTTTGAGTATAATTGCTGGACGAGTCCACCCGTCCCAAAAAATCCTGAAATAAATCGACGAGCAGATGTATTCAAAGAATTCATAAAAGGTTTCATAGATACAACGTACGGATCTTTTGGGTTTACATACGATCCGGCGTCAGATGAGACTAGTGTAATGAAAAAATCAAATAAATAGCACTCGCATACAAAGAGGTAAGTCTATTCACTTTCTCAAATTAAAAAAAAATAATGTTTCATTAAAAACGTTTAAAAGTTTCAAAACATTAGATTTTATGCTTTTTAAAGGTATAGAAAGTTTTTATTAACTTTCATTACATTTTATTGTATTCTTTTATCCCTTTAAGTTTCAAAACTACGAATAACGTGGTAATAATTGTATGTACTCCTATAGCAATAAAAAATTCAAAGAACAGATTATAAAATTTATATTTTTTATTTATGTAATCTACTATTAATAATCTATTGCTAGGCGTGATTTGATTTCTTAAAAAAAAAACTTGTACACTACACCATCGGTATATACTATATAATTATTTGATGTAAAATATTTTGTCAAATTTCAAAAATGCTACATTATTATGTAAACACATGTGAACAGAACTCATATTACGCGTAAGACAGGCTGGCTAACCTAAAATAAAGTTTAAATAAATGTACTTCATTTTCAACATCAATTTCAACTTCAACTTCAAAATCAACATCAACTTTGACATCAATATCAATTTCAACATAAACAAGTTCTTTTGGAAGTTTAATATTTTTGTAACATACCTGAGTTTGTATGTATGAATAACTAATAAAAGAATTCATGGAAATTACCACAGCTGTTTTAAGCAGAAATGTCTGTACTCATACCAATGCTTAAAGTCTGTGTTGCCGCGACATAAATTTAAAAAAATAATAACGTTGACCATTAACAACCAAAATTAATGTAGTGTCTTGAAATATTATTTTTAAAAGGAACTCGTTGGGTTGCTCGTCCCTTGAAGTTTAGTTGAGGCGTTTAGTTTCGAAACCAGATCAAATATGATCATACTAACTTGTTAAACGGTCGCGGCTACACCGGACTTTTAATTATCAACGGGTACAGCCAATAGGCATTATAAGATACCTACTGGCGATACTATTTATTGTACATATTGTGTTGTATACTATGCACAATAATTGTCTCACTTCGACTCGCTGTCATACCTAAGACCGGTATTGACAACCGTGTCGGGTAATGAGCAGCTGCAGCTGTAGTGTACAATAATAATTTTGCGGTATTATGCAACGGTCACGAGGTGTCGAATCCTACTTGCTCGCCTGCTAACTAGCTGTCTTTGACAAAAGTCTATCGACAACAGATCACAGCTATTGCGGTGTATATCGACTATTTTTGTATAAGGTGCACGTGCATTCCACTCCAACCCGGTTTAATATACAAACCGTTAAAGGTCGGATAACGCAGTAGTTGCGACCGGCGCATGGTCCATGGACTGGACAATAGAAAAAAACAAACATCCATCATACATAACTATAATGCATACAGTGTATTTTCAATAAATAGGCTCAATTTTAGCGGAGTATTTTTTTTTAACAGCGTACCTAATAGAAAACTTGGTATTTTTTTTTTTTTAGTAGACCCGGACTCGATATTATAATATTATATCAGCTCGGATAAGTGCATTTTCATAGGGTTTTCCACGAAATTCATTAATTATTTAGATACGACGGAGTGCTGTAATGGTGTTTAGCATTAAAATAACGCGGTAGATCAAGTTCTAGAGACAGGAAACGTTTTTTTAACCACTGGACTTTGCCCTATTTGTAGCATACATTATGTCTAAAGATCCAAAATAGTTCAACAAATGTTCTTAAGAAGTCCAAAAGTTGAAAAAGTTCACTTCTCCAGCACAATAGAATCGAAAAAATCACCTTTAAAAATTCAATATACTTTTTTACAAGTTCCAGCTTTAACTTAATGAAAAACAGTTGTAATTGAATTGAGTTTGTGTCTTGAAAATGTATGATAATTTTATTACCGACAGATATCAAATAACTATTGCGAGTTCCTACATTCAAAACCAGCCAAAACAATACATAAGTACTTCATTATTCGTGAATAATAATATAGTATGATATTTGTATATTATATTTTTAATACTTATATAGTTTACATAATTATGGTTATAAAATCAATAAAACACAAAACAAAACTATGCAGCAGTTATAAAAATACTAGTGTAAAAATTTCAACTGAAATTCTACCGATTTAAACATAATAAAACTGTATAACGTTGTGTTATAGGTTCAAACGTTAGTCCACTTGACGTTATAATATAAACCAATGCAACGACATAGCCCATAGGTTAGTTTTTCTAACTGTTTATGCAACGTACATTGTACACAAAACGCATTATATGTCAATCGATAAGCAATTTTTTTGTTTTTACCCAAAATTAACTTTTTGTGAGAGAAAAAATATTTACTAAAAAAAAAAGTATTATATGAAAAAATATGATTTATATCATACCGTTTTGGAGAAGAAAAAAATAGGTTGAGTGTACCAAAGTAATAAATCAGTTGAAATGTTAAACGTCACGATGCACAATAACACAGTGTTAAAATAGCCAGTATCTATGTTTACCTGTAATTTTTAATTAGGTATAACAGCTTTGGGAAATACCCAATTATACACTTTATGGCATATTTTTCATCAGACCGAGCTGAGGATAGGCGGAAATCTTACGCAATTATCTCTACAGGCAAATTAATATGTAAAAACGATAAGATGAACTATTAAAATAATATTTAATGGTCACTGCGGCGGACGGTTGACAGCAAAATAGGACTAAAAAGTATAACGCTTCGGGTCTCGATAATAGTCGTGTCATGTGGTATAATTTTAAACGACCATTGGACCGGAAAATATGCTAAGAGTAGTTCTTTTTCTGGACTTTTTACCCTTAAGGACATTGACGTTTTACGAGTGGCTTACACTGTAACACACGCATAAACCATAAATCGAAACGGTATCAAAGAAGGGGAAAAAATGGATTGTTCATTAACCGTTATTTACCCACTAATAATATAACTATAACAATATCACTTTTTTTTTTTATAAAATGGGTAGAGTTCTTCGCAGTGTATTAAATCTGTAATAAACATTTTTCACGATGGTGTTTTAACACACCACTTTAACGTTTCCATACATAAAACCCACACAACAATTTGAAAAACCAACAACATTTAAAAACAAATTATAATTTGAGGTTTAGTGGAGCAAATTATAGTCAAAATAGTTGTTTGATGTTTTGATAATGACACGTGTATAAACAAATATTAAACATATGACATTTGGAAAATATAATCGAGACATATTTGTCGTATGGTCATTATTTATTAATATTTAAAAACACATACAAAAAACGGTACACAAATATTTTAATAATATCAAAAATATTGTTGCAAACATTATAAAATATTACAATATTGTATTGTAATAATATTCAACTATAAGTGTGGAAAGTAAATTCCCACATAGAAATAAATATATTTCAATAACATTAATTTTAATAAATGTTACAACTTACATTACAAAATGATAATGCTCTACAATAAGTGTCACAATATTCTTACATAATGTTTCCTTAATATTATAAATATATTTTTTTCAAACCGTCAAAAAATGAATGTACGTTTATAATTTATAAGTTAATAATATTATATTCTACCAAACCTCAACAAAACATTTGGAGAATATTAATGCATTTTAATAGTATTTCTGTATGGGTTGTGCACACCAAATTACATTCTAGTGGAGATTGAAGAAATTAAGTTGTAATTTCTTAACATTTCTATTTCAGTTTTGATGCAAATATACCTGGAAAGATATTTGCTACTTACAGTTCAATCCAGACGGCCAAACCTAATGGGTTTTCTCGATAAATACATACAGATTTATCAGCAATCGGTATGATGTTAAACGATAACAGAGCTCGCGATAAACTTAGATTTCTTATTTTAAGTAGAATATCACTCAATAATGAATAACAATCGGATTACAGAGATGAAACACGATGAGTTCGGGTGACCACCGATTCGGAAACGGCACCGGTTTAACGGTGGTAAGACATTTGATCACTAGGCTTAGCTTATTAATTAATATCGTTTTAAATGTTGTATTAACTATCTTAAAATCAAGAGTAAGTTATTAAAAACAATTTTGATTGGCCGACGGTATCTAGCCAGACGGAGGTAAGTGGGAGAGGATTTTTATCAGTACAAATCGATAAAGACAATATATGGCGGGGGTGTACACTGTAATTGGTAAAAATTAACATTATTTCAAGTATAAGCCTTACCTGTACGAAGTCTAATCCTTATATTATATTATTCCACGTGTCCGGGTAGTCCTGGAAAATTGAATAAACGACGAAAACATGTAAGATTCTTTAAAAAAAAAAATTGTTTTAAAAAAACTTCCGGAACAATCGGTTTTCACACAAACGCGCGCAACGAACGACGATACAATACACCAGTGGCTTTGCTGCTGTAGAGAACGTCCCTAGTTTGGTCACTGTAGGAAATTAGTTCTGGTCATGTATAGCGGACACACGAGAGCAAAAAGAATAGAAGATGAATTAAAAAAAAAAAAACACCTAACCATACTTATTTGTCAGACGCTATTATTGTTCGACTATTAAGCAAAATGACAAGTCGCGGTGTCCTCGTCAAAACACTATTTATAAGACGTGTTTCACTGCCCACTGCGGTTATTCCTTCGGTTAATCTAGTCAAATCCACAATAATTATTGTTTCATAAGCGCTCATATTATTATTATAGGTGTACGAGGAAGTTTTAATTTTGCTCATTATCACCGTCTGGTCTTATTGCCGCTATTATTTTTAATTTCGATTCGATGATACGACGTTTTTTATGTTTTTTATCCATTATACAATATAATAATGCCTTCGCCATTTTTTTAGTTCCGACCCAGACTAACCGACATTTATCACGGCCAATACCACAAAGAAAATAAATTTAAGCAAAAAAAATCTCACAACGTTACATTATTGTTTTTATAACCAAGTTGCCTGTAAGAGGATTTTAATAGCCATCGATCATAGCCATTTCTTTTTAATGGTTGCATCATTTGCATTACTCGACTTAACTCGATACGGCTGCAATGATACGGCTAAGTCGAGACAAATCTGCGGGTAGTGCGAAGGTAGCTTAAAGTGAAATATCATTAAAAAAAAACTACTGTGCAGATGCCAGATTTTATACTCCAATGGTAGCGTTTTAGTGATTCCACCGTACCGGTGTATACTACTTGTCGAATCCCTAATTAATTTTCACTGCTTTGGCAACACATTTTCTTATAGAATTTTTCCAAGCTTTTGAATGTTTTTAGTTTACAACAATGTGTTTTTTCTTTGTATTTTATTGAATACAAAGTTATAATTATTGTAATCGTTATGGATTTTGTTGAAGGAAAAACTGTGAAATACATAGGTACGATTATTATGGGAGAATAGGTAACTGTAACAAGCCACGGTAAAGGTCAGAAATGTTCATCAACTTGAAATATTTATCTTCGACTGTCTATTCGGTGTTAAAGAATAACATTTCAGATAATAGGATTCATCAGAGGATCTAGACGATCTAAATGCAGATTATATGTATAAAAAAAATATATTAATCGAAAATATTTTAACACAAATTTCTTAATAGTATGTTATGAAAATCGTTTGACCTACATATGACAATATTTCAATAATATTTTAACGTCATTTTACAGTTATCATTTAAGAAACACTCGGACGAAAACAGTTAAAAAAGTATTAAAAATTATATTACAGTTACATTATTTAAAAAAATTTATTGACAACATTTTGAATGTATTTCAATTAGTTTGCTGTCCGAATGATCTACTCTAATAGCGGCATAACGAACCTTTAAATTATTAAAATTGTCCGTAGGAACTTCATCAGTTCGATTTAAATTTTATAATTAGTATAATTTAATATATTATTACCGTAATAATATTATTATTATTATAATATTACAACAATAAATAATACTGTTTTTGCGCATACATTTGGATAACGGCTGTCAGCGATGCGGTTGCCGGAATACGAATGAATATCTTTTATTTTCAAAACGAATATTTTCTAGGCCGACCGCAAGTCATCAATCACAAGCTGGTAAACGCCGGTGATGTAGTGCTTCCTTAAGTATGAGGATGAACGAAGGGATGAAAAAAGTATATACATACATATATATATATAACATTACATATGTGCGTGTGTGTCTGTGTCTATGAAACGATCTTGCCCCATCTTCATGATAACGTTATCGTTCCAGTCAAACAGTTTTATCACTCCACGCGGAACGTGACGTTGGGTTCTCATAAATCTACACCCGTCAAAGTTATTATTATTAGTTTTTTCTTCTTTCATTTTTTCGGCATTTAGCAGCCGGCATACAGTTGTAATAATAATAATAATAATAATAATTTTAATATATTAATAATACCGGTATAAGAACCGGTATGATTCATACTGGCGGCGCGGCGGTCCGCGGTGTTTTTCATAATCCCCCCAATAAAAACCTAATATTATCATAACACCCAAAAAAGTCAGCCCATCGAAATAGTGTTATCTACATTGTGGCTAGACTTGCTCTTTCTTTAGTCCATAACGTCACTTCACTCGTACTTTCATGAGCAACGCTGCTCTTTGTGACCAAAACCGTCTTACCACCTCTTAACCAAAGCCGCTTTGGGAAAGGGTTATAATTTAGGTGTCGTCGATATCGTTGATTCGTACTCAAGTCGATGAGCAAATGAAAAAAAAAATCAAAGAAACCATTCAACTTTACGTCAAATCGATTCAGATATGTCTTATTCATACAATTATAATAATATTTTAATTATATTTGTTCAATTTTCGTTATTTGATTCGTATTTTAAAAATATGTATCCATATTGATACATTGCCAGAAGAACTTGTTTCTGTCAATATTAATAAAATATGCAATAAGTTAATTGCTGTGATGGATGTATTGTAATTACAAATACCTTCCTTCATACATTTAAAAAATGTGCAACGTTATTTTTTACTGAAATACTTTTTAATTTTGTTAATAAGCAATCAGGAAATTGCTTCGTTGATTTTGTGAAATTAATGATTTTTAAAACTTGTTTTCAATAAAGGACAAATTTTTAAATTGTTTTGTACTTTTTTGTACAAAAAAATATATTTTTTTTGTAATTTATAAGTATTTCCAAGTAAACTTCAAAATTCATAAACACAAGTTACGATTGGTAAATAAGCCAGAAATGTTATTTAAAACAAAAAAGAATTTAATTTCTACAAAATTTTACTCCTATTATTTTGTTTATGATCGTTAGTAATATCTATTTTTAGATACATAAAATGGAACCAGGGTTATTGGTGGTAGTGCATGTTTTTGGTTACAACTCATAATCCAAAAAACTAAAAGAGTTACATTACTATTTTTTTAATTCAAAGATCTCAGATTAGTCAAATATAAACAACTTAATAATTTTCAGAAGTGATTTTCAAGGACTGTCAAGTTAAGGGTTAAATCGACAATTTTCTAAAATGAGATTATGACATAACTATTAACTAGATTCAGAAAACCATACAGGTTTTTTCGACAAAACAACTCAAGACGCACATAAGACGTTTTTTGATTTTTTTTTAAATAGCGAAATTTAAAAATTTGAGACTTGGTACCTCTTTCTGAACACCAACGATTTTTTTTATGAATTTTATAAGTATTAGGAATATAATATTTTTAAAAAAGACATGGGTGTATATGAAATTTTAAAGCTGAACAGTTTTCTCTTAGTAATTGAATAGCGTATTTATTGTACAATTTTTTCAACGAAATATTTTTAAAATACATTATTGCTGTACTCTAACGGTTTGTAAAATGTAATAAAGTTCTAATAGTATTAAAATAATAAAATAATTAGTTTATAATTAAAACTATGTCAAACTTAAATTATAGTAGCTATAATACTTTTTTTATATATTATAAAGTATAAACTAAATAATGTATTTAAAGGGCTTACTGTAATTTATACATATTTTATTCATTACACGCGCATACATAATTTAAACAACTAGAACTTAAAGTAAAACAATATATAACTAACAATATAATTTACAACTTTGAGTCGGTTAACATTTTAGGACAATACTTTTGGTTGACAAGTTCTTACTCTTGATTTATACTGTTAAAGCAGACGTATCGATTCACCTAAACAATAATAAATGTATTATTTAAAAAAAACATAACATAATAACGATAATACTTATTACAGTACTTATTTATAAACCGAGGAGTTGTGAGAAAAATATCTTGTAAATGAGCAAATTGGCAAATTTAATGTATTTTTCTCCATTAAAAAAAAAATTGTAAAATCTAGCAACAAATTAATTATTTAGGACAACAGAATTAAAAAAATCCCAAATTCCCTCAGAGTTATCACAAGGGTTTATCTTGGCGGGACACTGTGTTTGTCAATAAAATATAAATTTATTACATTTTGGGTAATAGAGAGGAAAAAGATAAACAACAAATGGAAAACGTTTGCTGAAATATATAATTGTGAGTATTATACTTGGAAGCATAAAATATAAAGCCTACCATAAATTAAAATATCACAACATTTATATTAAATTATGTACATCTAAAGCGAGAAAATGTTGTTTCCCGTAAGGTCTGGAATTTTTTTTTTTTATAAAGACATTGAACGTTCACATGCATGAGATTAAGTTATACTTTAGCACTCTCGTCTAATAATAATAGTTTTCGACGAGATACGATTAATAACAATAGTTATGTGCACCCGTTCGAGTCAGATTAATTTAATTCTAGGCGTGCATGTCCTGATTTATACACAGTATTTGTATTAAGACACTCGTGTGATAATCGTATACTCACATGCTCATTATGATTATTGGCCAACGCATATCGGTGCAGTTCATTTGAAAAATGCAATATTGTAAATCAAGTGCTGCAAAGATTAAAATCCTTCAAATGCCGCCCAAAAAAAACAAGCAGTTGCTTTCGCAGTCCTCGAACGAATCGAATCGATTATTGTTGCCACCGCAGCCATAGTAAATAAATTCCGAACAGTCATCGTTGGTAGCGTCGAAATAATACTTAACTCTCAAAGTCAGTCGGTTTGTACAGTTGCCGCCGTCACTTGGTAGATAACAGTCTTCTGCGTGCATAAAAAATACCAAAAAAAAACAATCAAGCACATGTCATGATATTAAAGCTGTTAAATCGGTTTAACAATTTAATCTTATTTATCTGTACAGTGTCCAAACTACTTTACTGTAAATGACTCCAAAAAAAAAAAAAAAGATCTATAGGTATATGTATATTAAGAAACATTTGCAATTAATTCAACTACAAATATTTAAATTATTAAAAATAATAAAAACCTTATAACACTTGATATTAATGTCAATAAAACATTGAAGTTAACGTTATTGTATTTTTTTTTTAGTCTATTCGCTTCCAACATAAATCCAACGTTATCGCCGTCGTTCTCGAGACGATAATATTAGCGACAACGATTTGTTTCCGTATTCCAAGATCGCCGTTTAAAGATTTATCTCGATCGTCTCGCCTAACCCGGCAGCACCTAACCGACGACAATGGGCTGGCGATATTCCATTAACGCCCAAGGAAGGAGCCGTAGTGGATATGCTGGATGGAAACGACACAGGCGAAAAGCGTCTTAAGGCTATGGGTAGGTAATAAAATTCTATAATGACTTTGCGCTGTACATGAAAGGTTTACCAGTAACCCGACGGGGAAGCTATTGGCCGGCTAAGGCTGCTGTGTGTGAAGAAGAAGACACAATTATTGTCTTTTTCTTCTTCTTTTCGTGTCCGGTCACGTCATTGTAGTTTGTCACATATACAGTAGTAGCTATAACTTCCCATCCCGGTATTCGTGACCAATATAGAAACGCCCCCCGCTCCCAAAAAATAGCCGTTACAAAATCGCATTAGCGTCTATCTATTACACTTGGTGTATCCTTATCCCGTTAGTAAAGCCCCGAGGAACTGTTCCCGGGAACAGTGAATATTTCAAAAATATCCCCCCCACCTTTCGGGAATATTCCTTAAAAAAAAAATTAAAATCAAATTTATACGAGTACGAGTATTTCAATAAAATGCTATAAAACGGTTGTTTATTTTATTTTTATTATTTTCATCTTGAAAGATTTACAACAACTTGTTTTTATTTTTGGTATTTTGTTTTTAGAAGAATGTAGTGAAAATGTATTTCAATGTTCATATTTTGGATATTTTTACTAATTAGTAATTAATTCATTCGAGTTTAAAAATTAAATACCTAACTTTTATTACAATTGATTTGTTGAAATTTGAAATTAATTTTAATTTAAACATCTAGACCATGTACATAAATAGAAAGTAATTATTTGAAATCCAATCTTTACACTGAAGACTGATATTAATAGTGTATAACTTAAACTCGATTTGCATCTAATATACATTGAATAAATTTTTTGAATTACCAAAAAGTCTGTTTATTCTCACATAATATGTTTGGTTTTCAAAATTTGAGAAAAAATGTCATTTAATCAAACCGATTTAAGCCGGTTAGAGGCATATTCAAAGAGACAAATGTTACCATTTTAGACTACTTTAAAATCGAATTTTTTTAATTGAAACATAATAATATTTATAATAAAAAATGCGAGTATACACTAAAAGTTACAAAACGTATTTTTCTCTGTTATATTTAAGTGTATATTTCCAACACGTCTGCCTAAAACATTATACAAATTATTTGTAAACAGTTAACTCATTCATCACCTTACTTACAAAATAACTCTACATTAACAAACGATGATAGTAATAATAACACAACTTATAATTTCACGATAACCTTTATATGAGATTAAAAAAAATTTAGTATAAAAAAAACTATTCAATTATTAGTGTTTCTTAATTAGAGTTAGTTTTATATATATAGCGCACAATTGCAGTATGTATAAGCAATACGTTTGCATTAGATAAAATGACTTTGGTAAAATATTATTATTTATTTACTATACTTATAATGATACTAAGTTTATTTGAGCTATTGATAAGTAAATGAAACATTTTTAATAATATTATCATTTTTTTTTTTGAAACTCTAGCAATATTAGGTAATATTATGCAATCATATTATACTATTATATGAGCTAATTAATTTGGTACGCAAACGATGGTGATCCTTGAAATTTAGATTTAACAGATACTTCACAAGACATTAATAACTTGTATTGATATTGTTTCAGAAAAAAATGCTAATATGAAGCAAACACGAATTATTACTTTTTTCACTTAATGTCAACTGCTGATTTGCTGAGTTAAAGAAATGTATCAATTGAATTCATAATATTTCATTGAAAGACACATTCAAAATGTATACAAAGTTATGTTCTAACATGTGTAAAAAAATGTAAAGATACATTGTCCGTCCAACTGTCCACTGATAATACATGCATCACTTTAAGATTGGTTATGGCTTGTTCTCCATGTGTCTCAAGGGTTTTAAAACGAATTTTTCAAAATTACTATAAAACTTTAGTTGCATAAAAATCAATAAGTTAAATTTTTTATTAGGTAGCACCAAAGGTAATAATAGGAGAAGGTGAAAGTTATGTAGGTCAGACAAAACAAAATATCGGGATTAGGTCCAGAGAATATTAAAAATCAAGAATTGCTCAAACCTCCTATTACTTTAAAATGTAATTAATTCTAAAATAAACTTAGTATTGTGAGGCAATAAAACTAATAAAAATAAAAATGACTTGTAAGAGTGGGACAAGACCGTTACAAAATATTTTACTAAAAGTCATGTGAAGAGTATTTTTTAATATTTTAGTATTGAACCATTTATATTAGAATATATTTTTCTACGTAGGTACCTACCTACGTACCTTAGGTACCTTATATCTGCGTGACTAAACACTACTTATTAACCTTTTGACTATTGAAGTTTACACTTAAAACCTCTCCCAGAAAAAAACGTATTTCGTAGTTCCTACTCCCATCCCAAACTAATTATTTTTATAACAACTTTCGAAACTTAAATGGTAAACTATATTATAGTTTATTAACTTTTTAAACTACGAATATTTTACTAAAAATGTTGACTGGTAATAAATTAAAAACCAGTTTTGAACAACTATTTTTAAAGTAATAATAGTTTAAAAGTTAGAAAGGGAGGGGAAGGTGACAGCTAAAAAAAATACTACTCTCTGCCTTTCCTCCTGCCCTAAACTTGAAACTTCAATAACTTAAAAAAAGTTATTCAAAACTGGTTATCGACCAGTCAAAACGTTTAGTACCTACATTATTCTTAATATACAAAGTGAATGAAATGTGTACGTTACCAATTAAGTTTCAAAAGTTGATATAAGAATAATTAGTTTGGAAAGGGGGTAGGAACATAAAAATTTGTGAAAAATTGAAATCACATTATATAGAAATATAATGAAAAAAATATATATTAATTAAACCCAATGAGTTATTGAGTGGTTCACGATAAAACGGTCACGTTGTATATGTATATACAACTCACAATTAGTAAAGATTGCAAATAGGTCAAATTGAAAAGTTAATGAATTTAGAGATCAATGGTCAATGGTTATTGAATTATTAT
This sequence comes from Adelges cooleyi, assembly GCF_023614345.1. Taxonomy (NCBI): domain Eukaryota; kingdom Metazoa; phylum Arthropoda; class Insecta; order Hemiptera; family Adelgidae; genus Adelges; species Adelges cooleyi. The sequence goes on along the minus strand of NW_026096268.1, from coordinate 13,306,941 downwards.
ATTAAATAAATATCTACTTTAATTTTAAATAGGCTAAAAATGTATTTAAATTCTATATCAATCAAGAACACCTATGCGAGACGAATATAGTAGTTACACGTGTATAAAAAACTATCATTGTTCATCACTATCACAAAAAGAAAATACCAATATTATTTATAGTAATAATTAATATGTATTGATATCGGCTCTCATAATTACCAAAAAAATATCTGGCTAAATGTAATTTGTTAGAAATTTACTGAATAAAAAAGTAAAAACGCATTACTCAAAATGGATATTTTTATGAGTATAAATTAAACATGTGTAAAAACAAAGTTACCTTAATGATTTTTGTTATTATTTAAAACGTATTACCATTACTTTTTGAATACTTATCTACAGTACTTTAAGAGCGCGTGAGTGAGCGCGTTTTTTTTAAACCTGAATTTTCAGTAGTAGGACTTATACTGATTAGATTTTGCGTGACCGTCTACTACAAAAATGTGTATTATTTAGAAATTTATCTCTATAGTACGTTCCTATAAGTACTAATTTTTAAATAGATATTCAATGTTATTTCAAATTGTGTAATAGTTATTTTTTTTTAATAATTATATAAAGATCGTTAAAATTAAGTCATCATTGCAAGACCTTCTCAGCTTCCAACTGTTGGTTTTCACCTTATTCGACAAAACTTTATTCTACTCTCTAGATCTTCAATTTAATTTCACTCCAAACATAGTAGGTTTTCTATATTTTCCTTAATCTTCTTAATTACTTAATATAAAGCCATTTTTTTACATTGTCTCCGTGCGTTGCTCTACTCTACTTGACCATTATAAGTTTACCTATGATTAAGGAAGCGAGTATGAGTTGAATACGACCCTCGATGAACTCCTACTACAGCGTACTGTCGCTGGGAAACTTCCCATTTTCCTTCCACATACCATCTTAACACTGAGTTTAGTTCACACGAAGGTGACCAAACAAAATTTGATACACACTTTTTTAGTTAAAAATGATTATTTATCCGATTAGCTACACAGGAGTGGGTCTTCACAGTAGTTATCACATAATTACCTAAATCAATTGATATATGTAGATAATTCTAAGTTATAAAACCTAAAAGTGCACACTCAAAGATATGAAATCAATAATAAAAAAAAAATAATGTCGAGATTTGCAAAACAAGTCAATCTAAATGGATGTTTTGCATTCGACTATCAAATCAAACTAAACATTTTCTTCAAAACATGACAATCAACAAAAATTACTCAGCGATTATTATTTTAATTAATTTAGAAGTCTCTTATACACTGTCGATTTATGGTTAACAAAACGATCAACATAATTGAAGGCCTACGAATAAGTCAACGTCAAAACTAGTCGATTTTTGTTTTGGTGCTTTTAGTTTTTCGGAAATCCAAATCCAACTTTTTATTAGTATAAATACAATTGGTAATTGGTTACGTTTTATCTGTATTACATTATTACATCATACATAATTACTTTAAAATGTTAAAGATAAAACGAACTAAGTTATTAATTAAATAAAATTAATTGTACTACTTTTAAAAAGTATCTATGATTTAAGAATAAAAAAACAACTAAAGCTTACATATTTGGTAAATAATAATAATAATAATATAAATAATGATTATGATGATGATGATTACCTTTAGTGAATGAATTAGCAACGCGAGCGAATATGACAATACACAAAAGTAATGTGTACACAACGTTGTGCACGGTAAAGTTATTGCTTCTTTTTTTTCGCTCCATAACCAGCTAAGTCGACTGACGGACGGACGGTCTGTTGCTATTGGTTATAATTATTTTTTTTTTATCTAATAAATATTTTCGTCGTTCTTATATTTATTTTGTTGCGTTTATCTGTATGGAAAACCGTTTTAATTTATTATTATAGTATGTATTTAATAGGTGTTATTATGTTGACCGAGGGAGGAATGTACACGCGCACACTACAAAAATAAAAATGCGGTGATCTAATGAAAAAAATTGGTATATAACATATTGTATACTATTTTATTATCTGTATATATTAATCGTGTTTCGCTGATGGCAATGCGCGCGCACATTTTTCTTCATTAGGGCTGGTTAACGCCACTACACGACCATCGCATTAAAAGAAAATATGTATACAGGTATACATTAATACATAATAAAATGATATCAAATACAGCAACTTTATTTCTTGGATCTTCAACATAGTCCTTAAACGATTCAAGGCTTTTCAGGCTAAAACATAATAATCCCAAAACCAATAAACAATACGTTAATAATCGCCCGGACAGCAACACAGAGGAACAGTTAAATATTTTCAATGTACTATGCAATCATTTGTCCGACATTCTCCAATCGTCCACACTAAAATTCCATTCACTTAACTTTCCTTTGATACATTTATAATATAATTATTCTAAAATAACAGACAAACTCGAGGCGTGTATAATAACTCAATAAAAATTGTTTTAAGTAAAAAAAAAAACCCAAGACCTTCTCAGTCCCCCGCATTGAAGCTATAAATACAAAGAAGTAAGTAGGTAACGTCCTGTTGTCTACTCTAAACTATTAGGCTCCCTTGGGATTTCTGAAACGGGGAAACCTGTAGAGCAACCATTAAGCGTCTTAAGAACATCTTTGAGAAATACTCATTACCTCGTAGGAATCCTAAGGGGATAGCACTAAGATTCTCCGGGATATTAGCCGTGTTTAAAATAGAATTAATAATATTAAATTTTAAAATATCATATTTTATTATAATAATTGTTGTAATACATTTACACAACATTTCTGAAAAGCGAATACGAAAATGTATACCACAAATTTTCCATAAATATTGTATGCATTCGTTTTTAAGACTCGAAGCAGGTATTTTACCCCAAGCATAATATAGCAAGTAGTTAGACTTTTAAATGATGACCAATTATGTGTAAATTCAGAAGTATAATAGTTAATACTATTATAGTGTTATCAGCGAAAAAAATACATACATTTGCATTTGTTTAACACATAATCTTGCGAACACGTGAAATTACTGTGTTAGTTAATAAAAACCTACGAAATCTAATTTATAGCGTTGTAATCTATTTCATATTGTGACTGAACCATTCGGGGGTCTTATGAAACAAATTCCAACATCTCGTTTCAAGTGGACTCGATATTTACCTGACTAATCATAAAAGTATAAAAAAAACAGTTTGTTTTAAAAGAAATTGGTTTGCATGTTATTATCAGCAAGTAGAAACGGTCAACTAGATAATAAGCACTTACTACAAATATAAATAGACATATATAAATATTATAAGGACTACCGTATTCGAAAACTATCAATGTTTACGTTGTAGTAATGTTAGCCTTACTTAAAAAATGTTCCACAAATGCTTATAAAAAAAAAAAAGAAAAATATTGCAAAGATCGTTCTCACAAAAAAAATATATATTTAATCTACACACACTTTTTAAGCTTGACTTGTAAGAACGGCCACAAATCACATAAGATATAGTTAAAAATTATAGATATTATTTCTTTATTGCTAAAAGTTATTGCCAAAAAAAAATTCACCACTCAGTCTATTCAATTGTCTAACATAATGCAATCATTAGACATCCAATATTGTTGCATACAATTTGTACAACATATTTATGTGTGTACGTATTGTAATATAATTATACTAATATATTTAATCAAATATAATTATTAATTAAAACTTAAATTCGACGTTATTCTTTTGGATAATTATTGTATGTGGACTTTCTTACACGATTTGTGAGACTATTCGTAGTAGCAATACACATACACATACACACTTACTGGTTAGGTAATATACACAGTGTTTGTTTTGTTACCTACCTTTGTTTTATTTTTGGCCATTTCAAAATTGTTAATTATATCGCACAATAATGTACACTGGAGTGGTATGTACGTAGTATGACAGTAATATATTTTACAGATATTAATCACTAATTCTTACACTCAACATAGCTTATATTATATACAATAAATAATCAGCAGTGCCTATCAGACATTCCTTTGTCAACTGTCCACTGTCCTACCTTTTATACATGACAAAATATTATAAATATTATACACAAACATACACTCGACAATAATAATTTAGCTTTTATTGACAAAAAACAGAATAAAAATATCAATTGTAAAATCAAGGGTAAGGATGAATAATTGCGGTAAGTGAAAGTGGAATTTAATTTAATAATAATCAATTATTTTTAATAATTAAAATAATGTTACTTATCTTTTATTATATAACATATTATTATTATTATGTACCGTACAACGATTACAGTCTAATTAACAACAAACTGATGTATAAATTAAGTAGAACAACTAGTCAAAAAACCTTGCAAGTATAACATATATATTTTTCTCCAAAAATTGGCATTGATCCACATTAATTGACCGTAAAACTGTAATTAAAACTTGCTTAAGTATTTTAGTAATTGTTACATTATACAAATAAATTCATAATTATATTTCATTGCGAAAAACTGATATACTTATACAATTTACAGTCACAAAGTTCTAGAAAATTGTTGATTTTTTTTTTAGTAAATGGTTATATACAAGCACCATTATACATTTATGGTGATACAATTACAGAAAAACTACAAAAAACTAAATGTTACAAACAAACGAAATCGAAGATTTCTAGGATCTTAGGGGAAGTCTTCTATTGTTTCCTAACCCGACCGTAGTGCAATTTAGTACCGACAGAACAGCGTGCGTTTGGTTCGGTTTCCGGTTGGAATACTTATTACCACGGTTACCGGCAACGACCGAATGCGGTTTTGAGGCGTTTTGCGACTGTCACCTTTTACAGTGGCCGTACAAGTGAAATGCCCGAGCAAAGTGATTACAACAAAGAAGAAAATATTATTAATGCTCTAATAAATCCTAACCGACTGTTTGCGTGCAATGTGCATAGTGTTATACACACGAATCGGTATCGAACGGTTCCGCTCCGGTGCGATATTCGAATGTTACATTGTCTCCAATATAAAGCTGATGTTCTTCTATCGTGTCAACCGTACAACAGCAGCTGATCAACGCTGTGGCAGTCGTTATTAACATGTAATATTTTCATATTTTATAACGAGGATTTAAACGATAATTACAAATCACGACGGTCTTGCTTTGTGATACACTTTTTTGCCATTGTCATAATTCGTTAGTCCACAATGACTTAAATTTGAAAAACTGTTTCGTGAACTTGACAAAAACGATTCACATGACTAATATGTTATCCAAATGGTACAGGCGAAAATTCAATATAATTATTGCACGCCACTTCGAGGAATGTTCACCCAAGTGTTTCGAGTAATCTCATATAGTTGAAGTCATAGTCTATCGGTAAGTATAAAAGTCATGATTTCAATACAAGGATGGAGAGCGTTGTGCACATAATGCTAACCCTTATTTTTGTATGGTATAAAAATGCATCGGTTTGTACAATAATCTAATACTTTGTACACAAAACAAACAATTTACCGTATAAGATTAAGAGGGTCTCTTTTCTGTAAAATCGAGAAAAAATACACGACAACGCCATTATATTTTTGTAGTAGGTATATAAAAAAAACCGCCAGTTTAACATTGTCTTATTTCTAATCTAACGTGCTATCTAGCTAGCTAGCAAATGTGTATTTGTATACATTGTGTAAAAAATACCTCTCCATTAAGATGTACAAAAATGTTTCGGTTGTAATTTTTTTCAATTCAAATCGACCGGAAGAGGTTATAAGTCAAAACTAAAAATAATAATAAAGGATAGACGAGTGATATTTAAATATTATTTCAAATGTCTATCATTATCACTATGCGTGTATCTAAGTATGCAATATTATACGTTACGAACACATAATTTGGTTTTTTTAACGAAATCAGACGATATTTTTATACAAATTTAATTGGACAGCATAAACTCCGAACTTAGATTATATAGTATAATATACATACATAATATTATAGACTTATTATAGGTATCATACGACCGATGACGTCTAGTCGTTCTTATATTTGTTTGTTTTACCGAACAATACACCATTATCTAATTTTAATAAACCTACATATGAATGTGTATAACAGAGTGCATTGTATTAAGAACAAATTATAATTGATTATACATTTTATAGTTATCTAGTGAACCAATTAAATTTTAACAAGTTATTAAATATAACATTGTAACGATAAAAGGAAACAAACCATTATAACAATACGTGTTTAAAACAAATAAATGTAATTTTGAAACAATAGGTGTTAAAAAAATTATACATTTTTTTAAATGAATTATGCAATATGGCTTATTTTTTTTACATTTTTTACCTTTTCAAAAAAAAACTTTACAGCGTAAAAACTATGCAGTAATACAACAAAATTAACTTAGATAGTTGAACCAGAGTCGTAATTGACAATATAATGAACATATTTTCATTACCTGTTGACTGTTGATTGTTCACTCATGCATAGCAACCTGGAAATAAACTACGGTCAAAGTGTATTTTTCCCTTTTTTGGGATTTTTCCTTAATAAAAAAAAGTTTGACTAGAGATTCTACATTTGGAACTACATTTGGTTTAATTTTCAGACCTAAAAACCTAAAACTTTGCTTGAAAAAATGAAATAAAGAATGAACGTCTGTCTCTTCTTGCTTAAAGAATATTACATACAAATTTGGAACTAATTTGACTATTTTAAAAAAAGTTATATACCTAGCATCGTAATTTCAAGATGAAAAATATGTAAATTCTTTTAGTGTTTTTCTCGATTTTTAAAAGGGAAGGAGTGAGTTTTTTTAAAATTTTTACCTCAATAAAGTATCTTACAGGTACGATTTCTGATCTATAGAGTTGCTACACGAAGAAATCGGTTCGGTGGCTTAGAAAATATCGGCAAAAAAAAAAATAAGAATAGTAAAAACAATACTTTCTCAGCTACGCATCGAAGCCAAAATAGTTTATTTATGCATTTGTGACGTTTAAATGTTATTATCTGAATGCACACAGTGAGTATTTACTTTCGAAATGGACAATATCACACTTTGCCTATACCTAGAACATAATTTACCGCGGCAAGAGACAATTTTTAATAATTTCTTTTGCGTCGATTACTATATATAATATGTATTTGGTTACCACGGCCGACTGTGTATTAAGGGGCAAGATATAGGCAATATTTTAGCAATATTTTAGCAGTCAAAATATACCTTTTCCCTACGTCATAACATAGGTACGTATACAAACCCTGTATCATCCACCGGTTCACATTGTATACAATTATTCAATAATAGTCGTTCTCCCGTTTTGGCGGTAAAGGCAAAAGGGATGTGCCACGTCGGTTCGTACGACGGTCGGATTTAATCTATTTTATTATTTTAATTATTTATTAAGATGTGCAAATTACCAAAACATAAATAATGGCGATAGCCGATGTAGTTGTGTACGGTGAAAACTGCATTGGTGCAACGGCACTGTGAATCACGGACATGACCACTCAGATAAGACGTGTACCGTACGGCCTTAGACGACAGACACTAGACGTAGTACTTGGACCTTGCTTATCGGTTTTAACTACAATTTTTTACTATAGACAATTCATAAGGGTCTAGTTAATTACGGCGATAATATGTTATACCACGTAATGAGATAGATTATAACTACTTGTGGCCTGGTACAGATGCCTTTTGACCTAAGGAGCCGCCGATTATGATAATATCATTATTTTATCTAGCATTTTGCGCAGGTATAATATATATTTATTGTAGTAATTCAATAATAATTAGGTAGTATTAATTTGGTTTCTTTTATGGAAAGGGCTCCTTTCAATTGTTCAGGCTCAGGTTTCTCATATTTTTTTTAATCCGGATTTGTCTATCGCCAGGGTATAATTTAAAAAAAAAAAAAAGCTATCGAGTTAATCTAAGTTAAAATATTAAAAACCAACGGAAAGGTTATCAACGGTTGTATTCTTATGACGTTCAACGCGTTATTGGCATTGAACTACTTTGATAGGTACTTCTCAAAACCGTGTGTGTGTGTGTGTGTTCTTTATAACTTTAAGTACTATTACGTCCAGTAATAACAGTACACACCGAACGCTGCTATAAAACACGAATTTTTATTAATTTCCCGTGCAAAAAAATGTAATTTAAAATGCAATAAAATAAAAAAATATCGGTTAGACTAGGTCGTAGAACTGCTTTTTTTTATGTCATAGCGTACAAAAAACCTTATTAGCCGACAACCTTTTTATGATTTATTATTACAGCGTTATGATTGACCTCAGCGGGATGAGTCGAGAATCAAGTTTTCGTAGAGACTCGAATATGCTTACCTAATCTAGTTTTTTTACAGCCCGTTGATGCTATTCCATGGATTTTGTTGGGAATATTAGTTTTAATTAAAATTAAGTGGCTATGGTGTACACTCGAAAATAAATAAATAAAATTTAGATTTTGGTAATGAAATTAGCCACGACTACTTTAAATCAGCGCTGCGTTAATTCCTCAATACGTGTCTGTTCGCTTCTCTTCGTACAATATTGCATTCCTGATTAATATACTTTAACATTTAACCCAGCCAGCTGTAGATCGTTATAAATTATCAGCGGAAGGAAGAGTTGGTGTTGTATACTGTCCAAAAGACCCCAATAAGTGAACAATATTCACATTCACAAGTTAAACTGATGTAAAAAAAAAAAAAGAAAAAATTATAAGACTTTTATTAGTCGTCTTAAATTTTAATTATTTTTCGAACCGGCGAGAATCTTTTTCTTTTCTTTTTTTTTTTTAATCTATTTGTCCAATAATATTTTTGAGTGGATGAAATGTAATTTGCCGGCCTGAACTCGGTTTCTTCTCCGACCCCCGTTAGCACAGCACTGGAACGCCATTTTTCCAATTAGAGAAACATTTTTTTTTTTCAAAGCGATTTATTCAATACAATTCAATAACTAACACGCAAAAAGTATATTAAAAAGAAATTTAATAAATAATAATCAATTATAAAAATGTATGATAATTTTTGTTTTTAGAGGAACAAAAAAATATAGCGTTTTACATACAATACACATTTTGTTGTGACTTCATCGAGGCTGCTCTGGCGGAACAAAATACGAAGTTTTACTTTAGTGAAATATATTTACATTGAAAACATATTGTGCATCCGTGCATGCCGCTCGAAACTCCCATTGGGTATTTCCGTCTGTTGCCCGCGATCACCTGTATCAACACAATAAAATTGATTACGGATTATTATGTGTATTCAATTAGGTCGAGACACACATTAAAGAACGGTCCATGATCAGTTTCACCAGACGGGCATTAAACAATATGTCAAAAACGCATATTACATATTATTTAATGACATTGTATTTAAGTTCAATCGACCCGCCGCCAAACCGCACAAGTCGGACTGGAATATATTGTAGTGAACAAAAAATAACATCAAGTTAAAGTGTATCGTGAACGAATTTTCGTTTGAGAACTTCCATAAAATAACATAATTAAAAAGTAAAGAAAAGCCAGTACAGTTGGACGGGGAGGTCACAGGTCTACAGGAATTATTGTTATAACTCGAAGTGATAAAATGCGAATATTTGGATAGTTGGTTCACACCAGTACAGTCCAAACCGAGCACGATAAGAAAGTACAATAAGTGAGTAAGTAAGGGAGGTACAGTGTACCTACAGATTTTTAAGGTAAATTATGTATAATATCTTATAGTTCCATTCTAGATGCAGACCTTCGGTGTAATTTCATGTCGGACCTGAATCCTTAAAAATTTGCTTGGGAAAGTGAAATAAAGAAAAAAATGTTTATCCCTTCTGAGGGAAAAGGTTTATGGTATTTTTTCGGTTTGTCAACGTTTATGTGAACGAAATCTCGTTTGGGAATTTCCATACCATTTTCCTAAAAATAACATGATTAAAAAGAAAAGAAACCTCGGGAACGGATATGTTTTCTAATTACACACTCACAAGAAACGTGCACATCCAACGTTTTTGCACATTTCGGCAGGTGCTGCAATCGTATTATTGTCGAGCGAGCAATATTTATTACTTATCATTATTGTCAAATTTTCGAGTGATCAACAACGAACAATAGAGATGAAATTTCAACGAAACTGACTCACACATACACAAATCATGGCATAAAAATATATAATAAATAGTTGCCACACGTATCATAATAATAATAATAGGTATACGTGATATTATGTCTTTGTGAAAATCAGAATTTTCATATTGAGTTGCACATTTTTCGGTGGCCAAAAGTCGTCTATACATTTCCATATATTATTATACGTTATTATGTTCGGTCTCCGCTTGGCCCAGTTGTTAATATATTATAAATCCGGTGGCCGACCGCTGTTAATCATATTTCAATTTGCAATATATAGTTGGTACAACAATAAGATAACACTATGCCCGGTGCAAATGTAAGACGTCGGCGGTTTTGCGTCATGGACCATATTGCGTTTACTTGGTGTAAGAGATTCGAGAGACAAGATTGTGTGACAACAAGGTGAAGTACAATTTATTATATTCGATTCGGGCGAGTAACACGAGTAACGGGTCCGCCTGATTAATATTATTTAAAGAGAACCGGTACAGTACACGTTGTGAACATACAAAAATAAACCTGACCTAACCCAAATTTGTTGTTCGAGTGACGAAAAATACATCTCCGGTCTGCCATTATGCCGTGTGTGTTGTTTTTATTAAAACTCGCTCTCTCGCTTCTCGGACCGGAACGACTCGAGTCAATTTTGCCGAGTACCCCAAGTCCGATGAAAATTCAATCGACGTCCATTTCGTTAGGAAAACAACAACAATATGTGTACCTCTATAGCATTTTGTCGGCAACGTGTGTCTGTGCAGCTCCACACTATGTGTATCTCCATATTATATTGTATACAACACACATACCTACCCGTGGGTTCTGAGATAATGATACAACATCTCGGTATTTACCTCGGTGACAAATGGCGCGTGACCGTTTATTACGGTCGGACTTCGGTGGGTCTACTTTAAACTATTACTTCACACAAGTCCTTATATTATTGTGCTTAGTTAGATGTGTATTATGTCTTGGAACTCAAGCTTTGAACCCGATAAAAGATGTAAAAAAAAAAACAAACAAACAATCAACATTTTTAAATTTCTGGTTTTCATTTTGTTCGAAAAAATAAAATTATTCCCTTGTTCAAGTTTTTTTTTTTATAGTAAACTAAAAAAGTAAAAAATACTTTGTACGATATGTTTTTTACAAAAAAAAAAATCAATCATAAGTGATGTAAAACACGATCTGTGAAAACGTAATATCCGAACTGTAGTTTATTACAGTAGGTAACTTAGTAACTTCTATGGTTTTAACTTAACATTTTTGTTTTTTCATTAATTATAAGAAATTTAGCCGACAGGACTTTTTTATCGAGTAAAATCTAGTGTTAATATGTCTTGCGTAAAAATACTTGACCAGATAGAGAGAGGGAGAAGAGCCGAGTTGGTAAAAATTTGCGTTCTTAAATAATACATTTTTGAAACTTGCCGACTAGTCATTATAAAATATGTATGTTGAGGAGGGGGCAAGACACTAATAGTCAGAAATATCTGTAACCTGTTTTTACTATAAATTCTACTCAATGGTCTAGTTCAACTTGACGTGTTCGTTAAAAATAATAATAATTTAACAGAAGATTAGCACAACAGCTATGAATCTGTTCGACCGGATAAATAAGAAAAAACTTGGCAGTTTATTCGCCAAATCGACCAATTAAGAGAATCAAACATAATATTATGTAGAAATACGACGCAATAGTTTGTGTTGGAACGACCCCGGCTTGATTATACCATATTAATTAACATATATTTGAATAGTATATGATTTGTTGTTTCATAGTTTTATACTTATCGCGCGAATACATTTACACATTAGCGCGATAAAACAGTTAAATCGTGAAAAATTAGACAGTACGGATAGTATACCTAATAATACTTTATAAGTATTGTTATTAAAGGTAGTTGTAGTTCACTATTTAAAATTAACAATATTGTAATTATTTTTGTTATTATTGTTATTAAGACAATATGGATATTTAAAAAGGTTTTTTTACTACCAGCACAGTGTGGTCAAAGCCTAGTGGGGACGGATCATCTAATATTATGTGCTGCACGTTTTGACGGGTCGATTGGAAAATGTATGATATTGTAAAAAAAAAACAACAAAAATATATTTTCTAATGAAAAACCTTGCCTTACGTTAAATTGATACTATGCCTAAAGCACATTCCACACAAGTTGGAAATACTAATAACTCAAGTTTTAATTAAATATGATATGAAAATATCATATAAAATAAATATGTTTATGAAAAGGGTCAAATTCGTTCAATTAAAACTCTTAGTGTTGGTTAAAATATTGTTATTCACAAGTTTAAACATGTATAGTGCGTGAGAAAATATGTTTTATAATTTTTTTAAGTAAAATTAAAGGGGAAAAAATATTATTTATGTTATTTTTAATTCCCCGAAAGTTTAACTTTTTGGACTAAACCTCTTTCATAAATAATCGATTCATATTCGAATAGTGACTGACGAAAAACTCACCGTGCTTCATCCGGGCATGGGCGGGCCCCCGACAATGATGGGCCACCCGTAGTATCTAGGGTACCTGGGGCCCTGGCGGTAATCGTGCCGACGTCGCCTGGCCGTTGTGGGCCTCACCGAGTAGCCGGCGCGCATCGGCACTTCCACGGTGTCGGCCGAGTCGCGGGCCGCCACGGGAGTGGCCTGCGGCAGAGGCTTCCACGTGCGCATGTCCAACGGTATCACCTCGGCCCTGTAGAATCCGGACCGTGGGCCGAACGCGGCCCTCATGTCTTCCTCCGAAACCGGGTCGTACCTGACCGGGCCGTAGTGCGTGATGATCACGTGCTCGTCGTCGGCGCCGCGGTGACGCCTGTGGACGGTGGCCGTCGCAGTGCACGTCAACAACAACAACAACAGTGCGACCGTTGCGGCGTCCATCGCGCAGTAATCCGAATGACGAACGGTCTGTGCAATATTATTTGATTGAAATATTAATATTATTACACTCTATATTATTGTTATATTGTTCACAGCGAGAAATCACCCGGCGTAGCGAACAACGACGTCACCGTCTCGACACGACGCGACGAAGATCAGCGCCGGCCGCCGGAGACGACCGCGTTTGTATCGCTCGGTCGTTAAACGGTTCATTTATTCGACAATCACCGCGGCCGGTTCGGAGGAGGGGGACGGACAACACGGGACACCGGTGTCTGTACCTAATAATAATAATAATAATTATTGTCACACCGGCCGCCAACGGACGAAGGCCATTGAGTTACTTGACAATTTGAGTGGAACGTTCGACCCGACTTGAACCGCCAATGTATTTAAAACGCGGTATTTTTGCTTGTTTTTTTTTCATTCTATGCCCATTTTTGTCCACCGCGCGACGACACCGATCGTTCGCTTCATTGGCTTATTCATTGTTATTAGCGCGCCACGCATATCGAAGACGGCAACGTACCAAAACACGTGCAGACAGCTGGTTTGGGCAAATTGTTAAGACACGTGCCCAAATACTGGTAAACGGTCACTTTGTGCGGTGCAGACGAGATATCAATGCCGACACTCTAAACGCAAAGCTTTCAATAAAATTACCCACTCAAGTCACACGAATGCTTTTGTCGTTGAAACTTATTTAAGTATTGTGGCAAGTTACTGGCAACAATGAGTCCTCAAAACTCGACAAGAGGTTCCAACAACACCGAAAGCCAAAGATTCAAAAGTCCACTGTCCACTGTAAGTGGCTTTCATACGTAGTGTTCTTCTTCTTATGCCTCTCCTTTTCTCTTAGCTATTTGAGGTCGACCACTGTATTAATATTCTAGCGTTTTTTCTTATCACACAAAACTCTGCACTTAAACAGCTGAATTTATTTCTATTCGCTACCTACGCACTCCTCAAAGCCTAACCGTTCTTCTATACCAGAGAGTCTGAATACTTGAACTTATCATGCGCAGTCTATCAGAAATAATGTCTATGGTTGACTCCCAGTGTTAGATTCAAAAGCAAACATCAACGAAAATAATTGCACAATAATACTGTGTTCTTTTAATCGAATATTTAAGCATGGAAAAAAAAATATAAAAGTGTTCTTGACAAGTTTAGTATGTTCCTAGAGCCTGATTTAAAGGTAAAAGTCGTGGACCCTATTCATAGATGTACTTTTTTAGTGTGATTAGGTATATTATAATATCCCCAACAAAGTTCATCAAACAACATTTACGGTCTGTAAATAAACTGTACGTGGTAAGTATTAACATTTAACTGTTTATAAAAAATTTCACATGCAAATATAACACATTGTATGATATTTATATTATGATATTTATCGAGTAATGTTCAGGGCCCAATTGCGCCATTTAAAAACTCTATATAATAGGCAGTTGTTCAACACAGGCCCCAAGTTTCGTAACATTCAATTTAATTTTTAAAATTCTATTGTGGTGAAATTCTATTGTAGAAGTAGCCTCTAATACTATTTTCCGGTATGCCAAAAATGGTCTATTCACCATGATGTCAAACCAGACAAAAATGGCTCAACAGTTAGAAAGTTTTATCAAAATAGTTAAAATTCACAAAAGTAAGACGAAACGTGAATAAGTATGAAAAAATTACAAGGTAAATTAAAAAAAATAACAAAAATGTATTAATTTATTTAATTTGGTCATAAATAGTATTAACGAGTCAATAAAAATTATATTAACAAGATAATTCGAATAAAAAATAACTATAATGAAAAACAAATAAAAAAAACAATAGTACAGAAATAAAAAAAAAATATTTCAAAAAAATTTAGAAAAATACAAAGGAAGTGTGGCACTGCTTAGTCAGCTGTATGATAAGTAACGCCCCGACCGTGAAACTTCCATGAAGCTCCATGATTTTTTTAAATGTTGCTTCCTGACAAGTATGCTATATAGACCAACAAAGGTAGAACCATTGATTATAAATACATATTGTATATTGTATTTATAATCAATGGTAGAACCTTTGTGAACATTGTAGCCATCTAGCGGTGGCTTGATGGCACCAACTAGATTTACGATGACGCTCCCAGAGAGCATTGGCGAAATGTATGTATAAATTAATTACAGGTTTATTTTTAATTACAATTGTAATACTAAAAAATAACCATGTATTTCAAATATAACGTAATGTTTAATTGTTAGCATTAATTAGTTTATAATTGAATATTAGAAATGTAATATTTAAATTTAAATATTAATAATTTAGAATACATTTAATATTTTATAAATTCATCATAAAATGTATATCAAAAATACATTACATTTTTAACATTGTATATTGAAATACTAGTTTGATAATTTTTTAATTATGTAACATAAATAATTAGTTTTTAACAATACATATCAAAATTGAAAATATATTAGATTTCTAACGGTGAAAAATTAATGTTATTGAAATAAAAATGTTATACTTTAGTTATAATATTAAAAATAAACTTATCGACAAGATTCAGTTTAAGTTCTCAAGTTTTTAAAAAGCTAAAACAATTTTTTTTTTCTTTTTGAGAAAAACGTTTGTAGTGGGGCTGTAATAATCTAATAACTAGTTATTTTTTTTACAAAAAAAAATGTCCCAACACAACTGTACTGTTTTTTTATTATTATTTGCTTTTGTTTTGGACCATAGCTTTTCTTTAATGGATTCATCATTGTATATCATATACATTTTACCAATTTTCTCAAAACCATCCTTTATGTACCTTTGAAACAAACGAAATTTAAAAACTTCTACGTTAAATTTATTTAGTAGTCTAGTTGTTACTTATTAGTCCTTAGTTGATTGCCGGGAGGGTGGAAGGTAGAGTTATTTTTATCTGCATTACTCGACCGCACTCCATCTCCCTAAATGTTAAACATTAATGACTTAAACGCTTTTTTAACATAAATAAAAATGTTATCCAAAAAAAAAAAAAAATTCTAAAAAATTGCAATTTTTTTTAATAGTAAACTAGGGCGTTAAAAGAATCACCGGTATACAATCAATAATACAAAACTCATACTTTCTTGGTATACATTTTAACGCACTCGCGTGCACGGAATCCGTCATGTCGCAGTCGTAAATTGTACATTCGAAAGATTAAAAAACAAAAAAAATATACTACACATCCACCACTCCGACATATATTTACACAGTTATATATACTTAGACTGTTTAAAATTAAAACAAAATTGGTTTTCGATGATCTACGCGATTATGTACGCACAGTTAATCCGATACTTGCGTATGTCTCTATTGCGTTAACGGTAAATGCAATTTAATTTCATTTATTTTCATTTATCATTAATTCTGCTCGAGTAGCTGAGCCTGCAAAATGGCGCTCCGACTAAAGTGGTGGACGGTGTCGGTTATCGTCGTCGTTTTGGCTTTTGTTAACGTGATGGACGGCATGAAACGGCTTCTTAGCAAAAAAAAATCGAGCAAAGAGACAGGTCCGTGCGATATTTATTCGTTCAAGAGAGGACAATTTGAACGTCTGCAGGAGCCGACGAAGTCGCCGGAAAGTCTGAACCAATTGGTAGACACGGCCGCAATTGTCAAAGAAATCAAATGCAACGACTGGTACTACATGTTATCGTATCTGCATCTAACGAATCCGCAGTATTTCGGTTATCCCGGCCAAGTGGAAAAATTACACTGCGACATCAACGACAAGTATCCGGAATGGGCGAGGAAAATGTTGGCGACCGCGTTCAACGTCGCCCAGAACGACACCGATACGGACGTGCCGTGGCTTATGTTTTTGTACTCCAAGCGGATAGAAGTGCACGTGCACGAGGACAAAGACCCGTTCAATGCATTTCTGCCCGTCATGATGGCCGCACACTACGGGCTGTATAAGGTGCTGCTTTGCACCATGTCCGAGAACGATTGCACGATGATGCCGGAGACCAAGCGGGAGCGCAAATTCACTGCTTACGTGGCCGACATGCAACGGACGAAACCGACGTATACCAACTTTCTGGGAAACTCGAATGCGGTGTTGAAACTTCTGGGCAAGCACTGGGACGACCTGCGTCATAACTCCAGTCTGGCGGGCTGTTGTCAAAACGAGGTCGGTACTTCTTCTGGTCCAGCACCAGATGGCGTTCGGCCTCTGACCGAAGAAAATTTCACCTTGGACCTGCTGTATTTGAACGACGTATTCGAGAACGTACAGTCGACCACTCTGCTGACGGATTTCGGTGTGTTTGAAGACGGAAAGCGATCGGTCGACTATCTGAGGGATATAGTTACTAAAATGAAAAGCTGCAGTAGGCCTATGTCTTTTCCGGAGTACGTCTCGTCGCTGGCGGACTTCCACGAACACGCGCAGCTAGCGTTCAAGACGATGATGTTGCGGATCTATTACGATTTCTTGGAGAAGTTGAAAACGTTAAACAAAGACCTACGGCAGGAACGCGTCGAACAATTTTTAAGACCCTACAACGATTGGTGTGATTTTTTGCACTTGCCCAAAGAGGATAATGGTTTCTACGTGAGTGAATTGCACCAAACGTGGGATAGCGATAATTGCATATCGGAAGGAACGTTACCCACCTTACAGAACAAGGTGATCGCCACGCTGAGGAAAAACGAAATGTTGGCAAGGATCCCTATGAGCCATCACACGGCCGAATCGTTGCGGAGGATCAACATCGAAGAATTCTGGATAATGACCATTGCGAAAGAATATCAAATTCCGTTCAGCCCCGAATTAAAAGCATCAGAACACCGGCTGAATGAACCTATTCAAACGACCATTCTGTGCGCCGAAGTGTTGATCGGATATATGAAATACATATTTAACAATATAAATTTCAAAGCGGTCCAATCGCTGGTTAAGCTCAGAACATCGACAAATTTCGAGCGATTTGTCGAGTACGGACCGCGATACAGAGAAGACTATCTGTACTAACACCGTTTAAACACGACGTACGCAACACAACTTACTGTCGTTATCAAAGTGTTATATGATGACCACGTCATCAATATAGGTTACATGTTTTTTAAATAAATGCGGGCAGTGCTTCCGGCGACTTGAGACTGATGACCAAACGATTAAATTAACAATAACGCTGAATTGCAAATTGTAAAAATTTATAAAAGTCAATGAGAGTCAATAACATTTTGTCAGTCGACTTTACCAGAGTTATATGTCATCAGTCAAGAGTAATCGGTTGTCGCTGTCCGTCTACAAGGTTTAAGTTCGAGAGTTTGTTCATTTACACCTAGTAGTCTATCCTCTTTCCTTGTGCGCTTGTCTTGCGATTCGTTCGCACCTCGTACTTTATCCTTCCTTCATCTCTCCAAGTATTCGTGTCTTGCGATTCGTTCGCACCGTGTGTGCTTACATTTCCTTGGGTACTCGTGTCTTGCGATTCGTTCGCACCTTGTACCTATCCTTTCCAATTCTCTAATTCTTTTTAATCCGGTATAAACAACGGCTCTTCGACAAGAACCCGGACAGCTATCCGTTTTACTCTTGTACCAGTGTTCACCAGTGTACATCAAGAGTCTAGAGAGGTTCCATTCCTTTCTTTTTGTCTTACGACAAAAGTATCATTATAACCGTTATTTAATCAATAAAATATCAAATAATTTCATAACAATTTTTAATTTTTCAATGAACCAAACCGTACATTATTCATACATATTTATTTTCCATTGAATCGTTGTCACATCCATACGTACATAGTGTATATGAAGCGCTCAGATGCCAAACCGATTAACTCCATAAAATGAAAATTTTCAGGAAAGGCAATTAAAGTTATTTGAAACAATGTATATAAGTACAATTGCCAATTATTGAGTATACCAACTTACTCAATTTTTAATAATAGCTATGTAAGTGAATAATTAATAATGTAACCTTTTTTAATTAGAAAAAGTTAACATTAAAATTAAGTAATGTCTACCTAGTCTAGCACGCAGGGGTTTCAAACAGGCAAGACCGGCCAAATAGCTAGTCAAGCCTATAATACAACCGCTTAATATTAAATAAATTAAAAAAGAGATAATGAAATAAATAAAAGAGATGTTGTAGATAAAAAAAAAGTTATCCTCTTCGCTTATCTGGAGCATATAATACCAAATATCTCACCGGGAAACCGTACTGTCCGTTGTGGTATTTAAGTTTAAAAAAATACAATGATTGTGTATTTTAGAGAAATGTATTTATGACGTACTACGGTATTGTACGAAGGTATCTAGATAATACATTAAAATAAGTATATTATATAATAAATATAAATTGTAATATTTTACTATATTATGTAATAAAATTCAAATATACCACGATGACAATTTTCCAATCTATCAATACACTATTAGGGTTTTACTTCATTTATATATTTTATAAGTAATTGAATCAAGTTAAAGTCGGAATATCTGAACACCCAACTGAGATAGGTCAAGAACGCTCTAGTATTTTCCAAACTATAATGCTCGATATCCATAGGGCTTTCTTTAATTTTAAAACCATTTTTCTTTATCGTATTTTTGAAAGTTTTCCCAAATTCTTCACCGTTTAGCTCGAATTCCTTGGTAGCGTCGCACCCGAGAGGCTGACAAAGTGTTTCCAGTATTGGATTTAAGTGGTCAACAACACTGCCAATTGTTTTTTCTTTTTTAACGAGGTTATCGAGAGAAGCTAGCAAGTCTTTTACGTGTAAATCTTCAGTCAAGCTCAACATATCGCCGAATTGTTGGACCTTCTTATACCATTCTTCCGCGTAACGCACGTAAAGGTCCGTACCGAAAAAGGGTTCTAAATATTTAAGGTGTTTTGCCGTCAGCCGGAGCATAATGATTTTTAGGAAATTAAAAATCAGTTTATAGTATAATTTTAGGTTTTCAAAAAATATAGGCCAATACAGTACATGTGCATCACCCCAAGATTTACTCAATCGTTCACCCGTGCTGGACCAGTCCACTTGCACGTTGAATGCGTCCATTAAATCTCCTATGAATTCATCTTTTGAACCTATGTTGTTGAGAAAAAGACTTCCGATTTGTAATGCGCTCACAACTTTTCCATCAGACGGTTGATTGGATATATTGTTTTTTGCAAGCAACCCAATGGATTCGGTGATGTTATTGCTTATTAAAGTCATCAGGTATTCTTTCGGAGGCTTCCCGTTCGTGATGATAATCTTCCACTCGTTGTTGAATGAATTATCTTTACGGCAATCTGTTAGGTCTTTGCGCAATTGGGCGATCACATAGTTGTGAGTGGCGATGATTTTCTGACCGTCTTCCTCCTTATTCGACGACTTGTGGTAAAATTCGCTCAACATAGCCAAGTACAAATATTGTACCCACAAGGCACCCATACGCGTTACTTTTAAGTGGTACAGCGAATGTATTTGGTTTTTTGTGACATTGTAAGGAATTATTTTACCAATCACCATCGATAGACGCTGCTGTCTAAATAATTGCTTTGTTGCCATCATGTGCGTCAATCCGCTAAACATGTATGTGCATTTTAAATCATAGCAGAGAACATCTTTTTCAACACTGACGTTACCGGGGTACTTGCATCCAGTTTCCAATGATTGTGTTGGTTGGCAAACGAACATCGCCAAGCCTAAAACCGTTTTCGTCAGTACATGGAAATGCGCCATAGTTCTGTCTTGATGTGGATTTGAAGTCAACGGAAAAAAATACGTTTGCTTGCTTGCTTCTCGCGGTAACGAAATGTCGCGACTGCCAAAATGATTAAGTTTATGATTTTGATTTTTTTACGCTTAATATATAAGAAGCCTTTTTCGGCAATTTTCCATTGTAACTTGATTTCGTTTAGACTATAATTTACAACCACCTATTACTTGAATTATAACAAAATTATGTTTTCATATGGTTTTTTAATAACGTAGCAAACGAACCGTATACAATCGACATCATCAGATTCCTAGTGGGGTTATTTTTGAATGACGTGTCTATTTTACATTTGTTCAGACCAAGTTTTTTTTGTTGAGTGAATTTTAGTTTTAGAAACTCAAGGTGTATGTATCAGTTTTTGTGTATACAAGTGTCCCACTATCAATAACGTTTTAAAATTTAACGAATTAAATTATTAAAAAAAGAAACGACCGTACATTGTACTTACAAATAATAAATAAACACGTATGCGCTATTTACAAATATTAAAACAAATCGCTAGACCCCTGAACAGCATAATTTATTAAAACCAAATACCTTAAAATAATAAAATATTTTAAAATGTTCAAAAGTTCAAATTTACAAAATGCTGGCCCCACTACATTATATTAACCACGACGTTATATATATATATAGAGAGAGAGATAAAGCAATACAATATTTAAAGGATACCATTGATATGTATAAATTAACATTTAAACCTTATTAGTTTCAACGTTATTTATAGACGGCCCATACGAAATACTAAGTAGCGGCTTGTGATAGCTGAAATACAAAATATAATTTTGAGTATGAATGTTTTCGCCGTACCTAGTAAAGACAAACTCTTCATTCCGAAGTAAAATCTACCTAATAAATGACAATCTAGCGGTGTTAGGGCAAGTTGGGCTTTGATATATTATATTACTATAAAATATGTGTGCTGTAGTTAAAAGAAATTTAGTTATTATAATAGGTTAACGGATCTCAATAATATATGCCTAAACATAATAAACGACCACGATCCCTTTGCGCCCACTAGAACACTACACGGGCGGATGCTGTGCGTAAACGTGTGAGCTTGTGCAGCACGTGTCGGCAGCGATGGCGGGACGCGGCGGTAAGAAGAGGCGGGGGGCGTCACGCGTTTCGTTTCACTCGGATTTTCTTCAGACCTCTAGCCAAAATAAACTTTCATGTCAATAAAAAAAGATTAATTAATCCCAGGCGTGTATGCGTGTTTTATGTGCCCAAGGTTTGAAGCCGAAAAAAAAAGCTTTGCTGTTTAGTTACGATTCAGTATTGAGACTAGATGCGGATTGTCGACGAAATGACGCTTTCAAAACTATCGCCAACGATAGTCGTCCTGAGCCTAGTGGCCTTGGTGAGCCTGATGGCTTCATTGAACCAACCTGTATTGTCGATGAATACCGGTTATGATTATGGCGCGGAGAACAGTCCAACGACGGCAAACCAGTACAAAGATTTGAAATGCACGTATCTTTTGGCCGGAATGACGCACATGCGGCTAGTGAGATTCATTCTAGAGGACAAAATCAATTCTATCGATATGGCGGTCATTTTAATAGGCCACTACAACATCCGAGCGGTGATATGCACCCTGTACGGTGTGCCGGACGTGGAAATCGGCACGTTGTGGATTCTACTCTTTTACGTAAACATGGTGCGGCCTTATTACCAAAAGTATATCCACGGCGCGTCGAACGAAGCCGACCGGACGTTGGCCGTGGACAGACTGGTGGTCATCCACGACTATGTGGCGGGCAGAATGCAAAGGGAATTGACGGACGCCGAATGTCGACCCGGCAACCAGTTTGACTCATTTGAAGATCGGTGCGCGCGTCTGGTGGCCGCCATGCCAAGCGGCCAACCCCCTGTTATGAACCTTTTTCACACGGAGGCGGTAAGCAACTGCGACGAGCTAGACGTACTGCTGAAAAGAAACGGCGCCAAATCCACGTACGGAAAGCGGTACGACGCGTTGAGGCCCAGAGAGCTGTTACTCGAAAACCTGGGGGAGTACAATCCAATCAAGGAAAAGTTTTTGTCCCGGTACAACGTAAATATCATCTGGGACGAAACTTCCAAATTGCTAAAAGACGAATATGACTGCGTGCACAAATTGTGCTCACCCACTGCTTTAGTTCTCCCATTGTTTAGTATCAAGAGTTATTACAAAAGGGTCTTCGGTCTGTTAAAATGCATCGCGTACCGGCTGACCTGGAAATTTTTGTACCACCTTACGTTTATTAATGAACATCGAGAAGATCTCTTGAGCCAATTGCACTTCTTGCTATCGAAATTCCAGAAAAAATTACACCTCCAAGACGATCGGGACGCCATTGATTTGGTGGTCTACATCGAAAGGCTCGGCCGAAATGAAGTAAACATAGAAAACGTTATTACTCAGCTCAAGTTTAAGCTGCAAAGGTTTAATGTTGTTCTCCAATGTACGGCTACCAACTCCTGGTCAGAACCGGATCAGGCCTCTACAAGCGCTGATCAGGGCACATCCAGCCAAAAGAAAATTGTATACGGCATCCTAAAAGACATACGGGCTTTCATCGCTGATCTCCAGTATGCTTTCCATCATGTCGATTTCCAAGTAATTCAATCGATCGTCAAGTACGTAGAAGACGAAAGTAAATGGTAAACATTGTGTGTAGCAAGAAATATTGTAGTTATGTAATAATGTATTTTACTGTCGGGTAATGTTATTTTATCAAGACCTGGCCAAGACAGTTTCGATAATTTAAAAATATTAACAACTAGTGTAAAAACCTATTCAAATTACATGTTAATTAGTGATACAATGTTATACTTGTTACTTATTTA
Source organism: Adelges cooleyi (assembly GCF_023614345.1). Taxonomy (NCBI): domain Eukaryota; kingdom Metazoa; phylum Arthropoda; class Insecta; order Hemiptera; family Adelgidae; genus Adelges; species Adelges cooleyi. The sequence goes on along the minus strand of NW_026096268.1, from coordinate 13,283,326 downwards.
ACAAATATATTTAATAATATTCTTAACAAAAAAATATAAAAATACTCGACATTGCTGTAAATGGTTCTTTTAAAATAAAATTAAAAAAAAAAAAACGTTTATTATCTAAAGGTTACTCTTGTATGACTAAACATAATAAGCGACCAGGATCCCTTACGCCCACTAGTGCACTACACGGGCTGCTGCTGTGTGTACACGTGTGTGCTTGTGCAGTACGTTTACTAAAGTTTGGTCGTCAGATAAAGCAATACGTTATTTAATACGTTGGCTATCAAGCCATTTTTTATAATACTCTTGGTGTAACATGAGGGTTCTTGGGTTCTCTCACCTAATCTATTGTTCTGTACCGTGTGGGCACTCGGGCTCTCTCATTATATTTTGTGTTTGATGCCACACTAACGCCATTTACTTTTACAAAAGTGTACCAAATACCGTTAAAGCGTCTTGAATACACGTTATCTACCTGTGATAGGTGACTATCTGTGAGAGAACTCGTGTACCCTTATGGTAGCGAACGTGTTAATGGGTACGAATTATATGTATAAATTAACATTTAAGAACTATTAACATTTAAATCTTATTAGTTTCAACGTTATTTAAAGACGGCCCATACGAAATACTATGTAGCGACTTGTGTTAGCTGAAATACAAAATATAATTTTGAGTATGAATGTTTTCGCCGTATCTAGTAAAGACAAACTCTTCTTTCCGAAGAAAAACCTACCTAATAAATGACAATCTAGCGGTGTTTGGGCAAGTTGGGCTTTGATATATTATATTATTATAAAATATGTGTGCTGTAGTTAAAAGAAATTTAGTTATTATAATAGGTTAACGGATCTTAATAATATATGTCTAAACATAATAAACGACCAAGATCCCTTTGCGCCCACTAGAACACTACACAGGCGGGTCCTGTGCGTACACGTGTGAGCTTGTGCAGTATGTAAACTGAAGTTTAGTCGGCAGCAGCAGCGATGGCGATAGTACAGTGGTAAGGTGAGGCGAGAGGCGTCACGCGTTTCGTTTCGCTCGAATTTTCACCATTAGCCATAAGAAATATTCATGTCAATAAAAAAAGATTAATCAATTCTAAGCGTGAATGTGTGTTTTAAACCAACGTAGTGTTATAGACAAAATACGAGTTTTGTAAATAATGTTTGACGCCCGAGGTTTGAAGCCGAAAAAAAAGCTTTGCTGTTTAGTTACGATTCACTATCGAGACTTGGTGCGGATTTTCGACGAAATGACGTTTTCGAAATTATCGCCAACGACAATCGTCTTGAGCCTAGTGGCCTTGTTGAGCCTGATGGCTTCATTGAACCAACCTGCATTGTCGATGAATACCGGTTATGATTATGGCGCGGAGAACTGTCCAACGACGGCAAACCAGTACAAAGATTTGAAATGCACGTATCTTTTGGTCGGAATGACGCACATGCGGCTAGTGAGATTCATTCTAGAGGATAAAATCAATTATATAAATAATGCGGTCTATTTAATTGGCCACTACAACATCCGAGCGGTGATATGCACCCTGTACGGTGTGCCGGACGTGGAAATCGGCACGTTGTGGATTCTACTCTTTTACGTAAACATGGTGCGGCCTTATTACCAAAACTATATCCACGGCGCGTCGAACGAAGCCAACCGGACGTTGGCCGTGGACAGACTGGTGGTCATCCACGACTACGTGGTGAGCAGAATGCAAAGGGAATTGACGGACGCCGATTGTCGACCCCGCAACCAGTTTGACTCATTTGCAGATCGATGCGCGTGGCTGAGGGCCGCCATGCCAAACGGCCAACCGCCCGATATGAAACTCTTTCACAAGCAGGCGGTTAACAACTGCGATCAGCTGGACGCACTGCTGAAAGAAAACGACGCAAATTCCACTTACGGAAAACGGTACAACGCGTTGAAGCCCAGAGATCTGTTACTCGACAATCTTGGCGACAACAATTCCCTCAAGAAAAAGTTTTTGTCCCGGTACAACGTGAAAATCACCTGGAACGAAACTTCCAAATTGCTAAAAGACGAATATGACTGCGTGCACAAATTATGCTCCCCCATTGTTTCAGTTTCTCCCTTATTTAGCATCAAGAGATATTACAAAAGGGTCTTCGGTCTGTTAAAATGCATAGCGTACCGGCTGACCTGGAAATTTTTGTACCACCTTAAGTTTATTAATGAACGTCGGGAAGATCTCTTGAGTGAATTGCACTTCTTGCTATCGAAATTCCAGAAAAAGTTACACCTTCAAGGCGATCGGAGCGTCATGGATTTGGTGGGCTACATCGAAAGGCTCGGCCGAAATGAAATAAACATAGACCACGTTATCACTCAGCTTGAGTTTAAGCTGCAAAGGTTTAACGTTGTTCTCCAATGCACGGCCACCAACTTCTGGTCAAACCCGGATCAGGCCTCTACAAGCGCGGATCAGGGCACATCCAGCCAAAAGACAATCGTACAAGGCATCCTTACAGACATACGGGCTTTCATCGCTGATCTCCAGTATGCTTTCCATCAAGTCGATTTCCAAGTAATTCATTCGATCGTGAAGTATGTAAAAGACGAGAGTAAATGGTAAACGTTGTGTGTTGCAAGAAATATTGTAGTTATGTAATAATGTATTTTATTGTCGGGCAATGTTATTTTATCAAGACCTGGCCAAGACAGTTTCGATAATTTAAAAATATTAAAAACTAGTGTAAAAACCTATTCGAATTACATGTTAATTAGTGATACAATGTAATACTTGTTACTTATTTAACAAATATATTTAATATTATTCTTAACAAAAATTTATAAAAATACTCGACATTGCTGTAAATGGTTCTTTTAAAATAAAATTTAAAAAAAAAAAACGTTTATTATCTAAAGGTTACTCTTGTATGACTAAACATAATAAGCGACCAGGATCCCTTACGCCCACTAGTGCACTACACGGGCTGCTGCTGTGTGTACACGTGTGTGCTTGTGCAGTACGTATACTAAAGTTTGGTCGTCAGCCTAAATGACGACGGTGGTGCAGCGGTAAAGTAAGGCGAGGTGTGTCCCGCGTTTCGTTTTACACTAATTTTTGTCAGACCTCTACCCATATAAAAGTATTCATGTCAATAAAAAATTATATAAATTCAGCCTAAGCGTGTACGTGTATTTTACTACATTTAACAATCTATTTTATTATTTATATCTGTTTATAAGCTTTTCTGGATATTTTAAATAGACACCTCTGTTAAGCGGTTATTAAAAAAAATGATACAAATTAACTAAACTTGAGTTAAAGTTAATGGTTTTTTGTTGACTTAACTGATTATTTATAACTTTTAACTGTTAATTCAATTTAAAATATTTCGTTAACTTAACTTTTAACGAGACAAAAAAAAGCATTAACTCAAAAAAATTACTATAAATATTAACTCTAATAACTATATTTCCATTAGATCTGTATTTAAAAAAAAAACAAAAAATTACAAATAAACACAATTGTATTTAAATTTTAGAGGAACTATAAATATATTCCTAATGTTTTTTAGTTTTAACATCAGATATAAGAAAAATTTCAATTATTTTAAAATTTTGTATTTTTTTTTGTACCTGTAGACCGATAACTTTTTTTCTGTGGACTTAATTAATTTATTTAATTTTTAATTTTTTACTTTTTCTTAAATATAAATTTGACTTAACTTAAAACCTTTGCCCTCCTCCTAGACTGTACAAACCTAGCATATTTGTACTTAAGCGGAGCGAGCGAGTGCCCAACACTCGATTACCTGTCGCCAAATATTTTGTATTCAAAATATTTGGCGCAAATTTTTTACAGGCCTGGAGGGAGGGTTGACGAAATTTGGGGTTTTCTCTATGTGCAATTTCGTTGATAAAACTTTTTGTGTTAAAAATGCTAAGGATATAATAAATTGAAAGATTTTTGAAAAACTTACAATTCGGCACTTGTGCACATTAATGACTTAGTACGTTTATTTTTAACTGTCATCCATAAATATTTATGAGTCAAGTATTAAAATTTTAATCAAAAAAATTCGTCAATCTAACGACAAAATAGTATATAAAATTGTTTTATCACCAACAATGTATGTTATAATATTCATTGTAATAATATATGACTAATCAAAATAAGTGACCAGGATGTGGGTGTGGTGTGTACTCGTGTGAGCATGTGCTGTTCGTATACTAAAGTTTGGTCGGCAGCGGCAGCGATGATGGAAGTGCAGTGGTAAGGTGAGGCGGAGGGCGTCCCGCGTTTCGTTTCATTTGAATTTTTGTCAGGCCTCTAGCCATATAAAGTATTCATGTCAATAAAATAAATACAAATTCAGCCTAAGCATGTACGTGTATTTTAAACCAACATGGTGTTATTGACAAAATATGAGTTCTGTAAATAATGTTTGACGACCGAGGTTTGAAGCCGAAAAAAAAGCTTTGCTGTTTAGTTACGATTCACTATCGAGACTTGGTGCGGATTTTCGACGAAATGACGTTTTCGAAATTATCGCCAACGACAATCGTCTTCAGCCTAGTGGCCTTGTTAAGCCTGATGACTTCATTGAACCAACCTGCACTGTCGATGAAAACCGGTTATGATTATGGCACGGAGAATAGCCCAACGACGGCAAACCAGTACAAAGATTTGAAATGCACGTATCTTCTGGCAGGAATGACGCACATGCGACTGGTGAGATTTATTCTGGAGTACAAAATCCATTCGATCAATATGGTGGTTGATTTAATAGGCCACTACAAGATCCGAGCGGTGATATGCACCCTGTACGGTGTGCCAGACGTGGAAATCGGCACGTTGTGGATTCTACTCTTTTACGTTAACATGGTGCGGTCTTATTACGAAAAGTATGTCCACGGCGCGGCGAACATAGCCGACCAGACGTTGGCCGTGGACAGACTGGTGGTGATCCACGACTACGTGGCGGGCAGAATGCATAAGGAATTGTCGGACGCCGATTGTCGACCCGGCAACCAGTTTGACTCATTTGCAGATCGATGCGCGCGGCTGAGGGCCGCCATGCCGAGTGGCCAACCAGATATGGACCTTTTTCATACGGAGGCGGTTAACAACTGCGACGAGCTAAACGTAATGCTAAAAGAAAATGACGCAAAATCCACGTACAAAAAGCGGTACGAAGCGTTGAGGCCCAGAGAGCTGTTACTCGACTACCTGGGCGACAACAATCCACTCAAGACAAAGTTTTTGTCCCGGTACAACGTAAATATCATCTGGGACGAGACTTCCAAATTGCTAAAAGACGAATATGACTGCGTGCACAAATTGTGCTCACCCACTGCTTTAGTTCTCCCCTTGTTTAGCATCAAGAGTTATTACAAAAGGGTCTTCGGTCTGTTAAAATGCATCGCGCACCGGCTGACATGGAAATTTTTGTACTACATTACGTTTACTAATGAACGTCGGGAAGATCTCTTGAGCCAATTGCACTTCTTGCTATCGAAATTCCAGAAAAAGTTACACCTCCAAGACGATCGGGACGTCATTGATTTGGTGGGCTACATCGATAGGCTCGGCCGAAATGAAGTAAACATAGAAAACGTTATTACTCAACTCAAGTTTAAGCTGCAAAGGTTTAACGTTGTTCTCCAATGCACGGCCACCAACTCCTGGTCAAAACCGGATCAGGCCTCTACAAGCGCTGATCAGGACACATCCAGCCAAATGAAAATCGTACACGGCATCCTATCTGACATACGGGCTTTTATCGCCAATCTCAGGTATGCTTTCCATAAGGTCAATTTCCAAATAATTCAATCGATCGTAAAGTATGTAGAAGACGAGAGTGAATGGTAAACGTTAGGTGTAGTCAAGACCTGGGCGAAGGTAGTTTCGATGTTTTAATAATATTAACAACCTATTCGAATTACATGTTAATTAGTGATACCATTTAAAACTTGTTACTTATTTATCAAATATATTTAACATTATTATTAAAACAAATTATAAAAATAATCGATATTGCTGTATAGAGTTCTGCTAAAATAAAAAACATTTATTATCTACAGGTTACTCTTGTTTTAACACCAACAATGTATTATGGCAATATTCCAACAAAACTTGTAACGATTAATAATTTTCATTACAAGGATTTACCCAAGTGTGTAAACGTGATACATACAGGGTGATATGCATCATGGATAAGACACTCAATATTCTTAAAATATTTGTAACTTTGTTGTGATTTATTTTTTTGAAATTATTTGTGTTTATCTTATTTTCAAATATTTAAGTTTTTTTTACACATCGGATACACATTATAAATTTCGTTACGTTTCCAAATACTATTATTACTATTTATAGTGGTCCCGGTAAGTTTTGAGTGCCCAAGCATAAGTTTTAGGTCTTAATGACATTTTTTAAAAGTGATTTTATCACATTCAGTCAGTTGGGTCTAACTTAAGTCCCGACCCTAATTTTAATGGCTTTTTCCCTTTTGAATATCCGTCGATAGCCATAGTTAAGGTTAGGTTACTATTTGTTTTACGGACTATTACAGGCAGTAATCGTAAAATAATACAATATCTATGTGCGCAAATGGTGTGTTAATACCGATTCGATTCGATTTATCCGATTCGATAACATTTTCAAGTTTCGACAATTTGCTATGACCTTTGGATTTTCAACGTGTAAAAAATAACACTAAGATGGGCAAAAGAAAACAAAGAAAAAAAATTGGAAATTCAAACATTGACAATTTTATACATTGTTTTTGTCATTAGATCGACGTTTTTTTCTGCCTAAAATGTATGAATATTTATCGATGGGAAAAAAAATGTACTCAGACATTCTCATGTGTGTACAAAGCCGAAATTTTATGTTTTTTTGAAAATATTTTCGATTTATTATAACCTTAGCATTTTTAATATAAAATTTGCTATCAAAAAAATCGCATATGGAAAAACCGAAATTTTGACAACCCTCTACCCCCCTGCGAGAAAGGTTGACGTATTTTTGGCGCATTTTTAAGATTTAAGAACTGATAATTAGTCTGAAGATAGGTCTAACAAACAACATAAAACATCAGTGTAGTGTACTTATGAATAGAACGTTTACTTTTTGGTTTTTTAATTCTGTGATTCGCTTTAAAGGTTTTTTTTTTGTAGATCAAAGTAGGAAAACGAATGATAAAAATTTTGATTATATATTTTATTAAATCACATATCAATCTTAAGTAAGAGGAGTCCAATCATAGTCATCGTGTTGATGATAAAGAATATTGTCAGTCGTATTGTGTCAAAATAATATTTATCGAAAAATATAAGAAAAACAGTTAACTCAGGCTCACACTTTGGTCATACAATAGTTATTACAGCTATACGTTTTTGGGGAAAATTTTGAAAACGTTTTCTCGTTTTTGTTATTATACCATCTAGTACATAGTAGTAATGTTTATAACGTTTTTTTTGCTCATTTAATATTATTTGTACATCAAACAGGTATGAAAATTGTGCTAAAAAAAATTGTGTTTTCGTGTAAACGCTTAGGCGAGAATTCGATAAACAACACTTCAAATCATATTTTTAAATATTCGTTTACTTGTGAACTCGGTGTCACTTTTAAATCACGTGCGCCGATTTGGCGATTTTTGTACAAAAACTTTTGTAACAATAAATTGAAATAATTCATAAATCGCATTGACCTAAGATGAAACCACTGATTTGTTGAAAATTTACCACGAACGTTTGGTGTCACCACAATAATAAATATTTTATTATTGAGTAGAATACAAAGCAATGAGCGTTTTTAAAATTGATAGATCTATTTTATAAATTCGATGTGGAGCAGCGATGCTATTGGTTTTTGCAATGATGAGAGCTTTTTTTTGTGTCTGTATACATTGTAACTTTTTTAATACTGGACCTATTCTTTTGAGTGGCAACTCTACAAATCACAAAATGTATCTACTTGGTATTGAGTCGGATCGATTTGAAATTAAAGTTTCAACATTTACTGGCTCTAATTTTTATTTTTATTTAATAAATAAAAGATCAGGGTATGGTATACTATTCTTGAAAACTAATTTGTCCAAAACATTATTGCATTTTTTATATATTCTACGGCTGTTTTTTTTTTTTTGGTTACATCGAGATGCAAAAGTCAAACTACGGTAGCATATCACATGTGTTTTGCGTATATTTGATTAAGCCAAGGTTAGACGACAAAAGGTGTTAACACCAACGATAAAAAAAAATATAGTAGATATGTAAACCTATGTAAAAAAATGTTTTACAGAAAAATACTTCAAATGTTATAATATTTGCAAAACATCCATGATGTTCAACCTATTTCATCTTACTTCCATTTAAAGTATTAACCACGTTTTCTCGAAAAATAAAATGTACATTAACCATTATAACAATTTATTAAAACTCATTTTCTTCATAGCAATAGTATAAGTGATTTATTAATTAAATAAGCCGTCGTCCAATTATACTGATTAAATAGTGTACCTATATATACAGGATGACTGATTAATTATGCCCCAATCAATATTATAAAAAATGAAATACTTTTAGCTTCGATGCAGAGCAGCGAAGGTATTGATTTTACTCCGATGTGGGCTTTTTTTTATCTGTATACACTTAGGAATATTTATTTAGTATGCCCGCACATGACAGTTGTATCAAATTTAAATTATACCCATTTTCCACCCCCCTAGATGGAGTTCAAGATTTTTTTTTTTTTTAGTTTTTTAGCCGTAATTTTAGGACCTTTAAGTTGAAAATTTGTCAGTAGTTAGAACTCATATGTATATGATATTGACTGGCCCGTGATAAAAAAATCACCTTGTATAAAATTTTAAAAATTATAATTTTTGAAGAGAATTTAGTATTGTCCAAGCAAAGGCCATACTCAATGTATTATTGATTTTTAGTATGATAAATTCAAAATTCTTTGCTGACGCCAATCATTCTCATTAAGTCACTATCGTTACATCATTATAAAGGGATTTTTGGTTTAGGTTTAATTAAGGTTTTGTTTAGTTTGGGCTTAGGATCGCTTAGAATTTTACTACAACGTTTTTAGCTTCAATAAGACCGAGATTAAGCGACCAAAAACACAAACCTAAGCCAAGCCTAAACCAAAACTAAACCAAGCATAAGTCTAACCTAAACCAAACCTAAGCTAAGCCTAAACCATACTTAAACCAAACCAAAGTCATGCTTAAAATAAACCTAAGTCAAGCCAAACCAAACCTAAAACAAACCTAAACTAAGCCTAAACCAAAAATCCCTCCATAATGATGTAATGATATAATGAAAATAACGTAATGATTATCATTACGTCACATCAATGATTAGATGTGTCACAAAACGTTCTGGCCAAATAAACAATAATGTTGTTGCTTAGTTATTGCGCTACTTTAGTACACACATAACCGACATACATATTGAATAGATTTTTTTTTTATGCAAAACTTTACTAATTGTATTTAATGGGAATTTCTTTTTAGAGCTTAGATGCAAACGACGAGCTACAGGTAAAAACTAAAAGAAACAATACCAGATATTATAAATATACTTTGAAATTTTATTTCTCGTTAAAAGAGAAATATATTATATATTTTTTTTTACCTTTCACGTTGGTCATTTTTCGATATATCGACAAAATATCATCCATCCAATAATATATGCTATTCGATGAATTTTTTTTGAAAAAAAAAATTTTTGAAATGTTTCCATCAAACACATCACAAAAAAGGATATTGCATTTATTATTACTATTAAAATTAATAGAATCTCAGATAATTCAAAACTTGAATATAATGAATAATCCAAATGTTATCACCTCATTGTCTTTTGGCGAAGAGAGCAGCCCCGCATGTTTCATTCTAAAACGTTGATAAATAGTTATATCAGCTACAATTACTTTAATAAATAATTAAAATACTTGAATAACGTTCATCGTAAATACAGCCAAAACGTCATGATTTTTTTATTTATTTGTTTTATCTTGAATTTCTTTGACGTTATCAACCGGATCAATAGAAGGACATTGATTATAACATTTACTAATGTTATTTATTTCGACTTTGGTTTTTTAATACCGTTACTTCATACAACACACAAAATAATTGTTTAATAAATAAAGTTTTTTGTCTTGTTCAGTTAAGTTAATTTAAAAGTCTGATAATTTCTTATCAAACGAAGTTTGCACATTTTTGGGAAATTTAATATGTATGAGCATTGTGTAGTTGGTTTTATAAATATACCCCTTGATAAAATGTAAAATGAAGAATGTAATTATTTAGTTATTATTACAACAAAGTGTAGGTAAAATATGATTTTATGTAAATTGTATTTAATATATTAAAAATACTTGAGCTATTTGGGCTATATATATAATTACACAAAGAAATTATTTGAATTAAATTGAAATTAATTGAAAAACGGTTGTGCCAACCCTCACTGACGTTGTTCGTTTTGTGAGAATTGGCCAACACGGCTGGCACGGCAAAACAGTAGGCGGGTAACGTGCAGACTGCAGGTACGTCTGCTAATTCGTTACAAACTAGTTGGGCAGGCGGCTGCTCCGGATGCTCTTCCGACTACTTCCGTTTTATGCCTGACACCACGATCACGGCTCGGCAAAACTCTTGACTATGCGGGTGAGCATGCTGCGATTCGGTAGACCCTTTGATGACCATTACTGGGTCTTCAAAAAAAAAAAAATCAATATTTTGTTATTTTGTTTGTATATTAGTGTATATTATTCAATGCTATTTAGAGAATATGTATTTAGATAAGAACATATATTCGCGTATTTCTTCCCCGCGTTTTGGTCTTGAAAGTGAACAGTTTAACAACCAAAATTAAAACAATGGCGTAAAATATCGAAAAAAAAGTAGTCATCGATGGGTTTAATCACGGCAACCAAATACCCGTTTATATTAGGGTGGCGCAAAGAAAAAATAAATGTTTTTTTTCGCCCACCACTAAAAATTAATCTTTATAGTAAATAAATAAGTTTATCGAAATTTGGGGTCATTCGGTAAAGTTTAACGAGATTTAATATAAATGTTAGGCATTTTTCATTAATTTGCACAATTTCTTGTCTAAAACTAGAACTATTGAATATTCTCTGAATCTGACGGTTTTTTTCGAATCCTAAGAAATCACTCTATCGTTTGATATAATACTCTATCAAATCTAAGCTCGTTTAATATGGTTTCATAGTAATTTTAATTATTAAATATTCGTTTTTTTATTATTTCCAAAGTTAAACTAAAAAAAAAAAAAATTATATAATCTAAAATTATATTCAATTTATAGTATTTTATAAATTAAAATTGTTTTGCATACTTTATCATTTTACTAAAACATTGAAATAGCAAAATACTAAAAAAAAATTATTTTATTGAATAGATATTATATTTTAATAACATTCATATTAATAATGTTTTTAAAAAAATCAATTTTTATTACAATCTAGATATTTATTTCTATGATTTCTACTCTGTTATTAAATCAATTACAGAAGTAGCTTGTGATTTACCTGAAGAAATAGGAAGCATAGGAACTCCCATAAGTTAAACGATCCCATCGCCGGAGACTAGCACAGTTAATCGCTCACCGGATCTTTTAGTTGAACTGGGCCACATTTTAACATCCCAATGGACTATTAACGGAATATTTGGATTGCAGGAAGATTGTATATATTTTAATATTTGTTCTCTATTAATTATTCTAGCCCAACGAATCGTATCTTTACTAACAGACACAGTAGCAACTAACCCTGCTGACGCTACAGCTGCGGCTACTACGTAGGTTGCGTTTCTATTCGAAACATTAGTTCTATCAAAAGTGGAAGTTAACGTTTGACTATAATTTTTTTATTTGATTTATGTTCAACATATATATAGGTATTGACGATAAAGTATCATCTAACAAAACAGGTTTCATTTTTGATGTCTTTATTATTATTTTTTTATTTTGTATTAAGAAAACCTTGGGTGTTCCGTGTCATATTTTTCTACGTTGTGCAAAAATTGTGTCCCATAGTCTATTTTAAAAAAAAAGTTTAACAGTTTTATGTGAACTTCGCTTTGAAAACGGTTCCCTTGGAAAACGGAACGTCAGTTGGTTCAGTTGGGAAAATATTAATTAATTTAATACTCAATTAATAATGATTAATTATTTATAATACCAAATTATTGATACAGTATGAAGCTTTTTTTCAGATTATATCCTAAAATTGTGATTTAAAAAAAATATATTCAATATTTTGTTGAGTTTGACTTTAAAAATAATTAAAAAAACGTATATTAAATAATTAAAATGACTATGAAACCATATAAAACGAGCTTAGATTTGATAGATTATTATATCAAACGATAGAATAACTTCTTAGAATTCGAACAAAACCGTCAGATTAAGAGAATATTGAATAGTTTTAGTTTTAGACAAGAAATTGTGCAAATTAATGAAAAATACCTAGCATTTTTATTAAATCGCGTCGAGCGACCTGTTAAACTTTTCCGAATGACCCCAAATTTCGATAAACCTATTTATTTACTATAAAGATTAATTTTTAGTGGCGGGCGAAAAAAAACATTTATTTTCTCTTTGCGCCACCCTAATATAAACGGGTATTTGGTTGCCGTGATTAAACCCATCGATGACTACTTTTTTTTCGATATTTTACGCCATTGTTTTAATTTTGGTTGTTAAACTGTTCACTTTCAAGACCAAAACGCGGAGAAGAAATACGCGAAAATATGGTTTTGAGGAGCCTTTGTTATCATGGTTCAGATCTTATTTATCCGATCGCAAGCAATTCGTGAAAATATTTGATATCAAATCACAGGTATTAAACACGCCGTCTGGGGTACCTTAAGGTGGCCATCTTTCCCCGTTACTCTTTACATTGTTTATTAATGACGTAAAAAAAGTTATTCGCCACAGTAAATTCTTACTACTTGCAGACGCCTTAAAGCTATTTCTAGAAATTCGCTACATGACTGCCAATTACTTCAAAGTGACTTATGCGCGTTAGATGCTTGGGCTATAAATATTGGTTTGGACTTAAATGTCTCTAAATGTTGCACAAAGTCTTTTTATAGAGGTCGCACTCACTTAGAATTTAAATACTTACTTCGTGGGACCTATCTTGCTATTGAAGGAAATACGATGAAAGATCTTGGAATTTTCTATGATAGAAACTTAAATTTTCATAACCACATAGATGCGACATGCTGTAAAGCTTTAAAAGCTCTTGGATTCCTTAAGCTGGTTTGTAACGAATTTAAGTTGATAACTCCACTAAAAGCTTTATATTGTGCGCTTATCAGATTTATTCTTGAATTTTCTGTTATTATATGGAACCCTCACACCGCAAGCAATAATAATCAACTGGAAAGAGTCCAACGAACATTTTTGAGTTTTGCTGCATATCTATTAAAAATAGAACATAGACCTTATGTTTATGATGCAGTATTCAATAGGTTAGGTTTACAGTCTTTAGCTGATAGACGTATTACCATTAACAAGGTCTTCCTGCTCAAACTTATCGATGGGTCGATCGACTGTCCTGAACTTCTTTCCAAAGTCAACTTAAAAATTCCCTGTATCCAGATCCGCTCTTCCTTTCCTTTCACTATTCCACTATATATGACAAATTATTCCCGTAACAAACCACTGAATAGGATGATGCGTATTGCCAACGAGGATCCGTCTTTTAGTTTTTAAATTATAATTTGTAATATATTTTTCTTTTGTCTTATTATCTTTTTTCATAGTTATTAGTTTATAGTTAATTTGATATTCTGTACTTTGGGCTGCGGCTCGTATTGAAATAAAATAAATAAATACATTACGTTTACGAATAAACGTCGAGAAGATCTCTTGAGTGAATTGCACTTCTTGCTTTTGAAATTCCAGAAAAATTTACACCTCCAAGACGATCGGAACGTCATGGATTTGGTGGGCTACATGAAAAGGCTCGGCCGAAATCAGGTAGGCATAGAAAACGTTATTACTCAGCTCAAGTTTAAGCTGCAAAGGTTTAACGTTGTTCTCCAATGCACGGCCACCAACTCCTGGTCAAAACCGGATCAGGCCTCTACAAGCGCTGATCACAGGGCACATCCAGCCAAAAGAAAATTGTATACGGCATCCTAAAAGACATACGGGCATTCATCGCTGATCTCCAGTATGCTTTCCATCAAGTCGATTTCCAAGTAATTCAATCGATCGTAAAGTACGTAGAAGACGAGAGTAAATGGTAAAAGAAATATTGTAGTTATGTAATAATGTATTTTATTGTCGGGCAATGTTATTTTGTCAGGACCTGGCCAAGACAGTTTCGATAATTTAAAAATATTAACAACTAGTGTAAAAAAATATTCGAATTACATGTTAATTAGTGATACAATGTAATACTTATTACTTATTTAACAAATATATTTAATATTATTCTTAACAAAAAATTATAAAAATACTCGACATTGCTGTAAATGGTTCTTCTAAAATAAAATTAAAAAAAAAAAACGTTTATTATCTAAAGGTTACTCTTGTATGAATAAACATAATAAGCGACCAGGATACACTACACGGGCGGCTGCTGTGTGTACACGTGTGTGCTTGTGCAGTACGTATACTAAAGTTTGGTCGTCAGCCGCAATGGCGACGGTGGTGCAGCGGTAAAGTAAGGCGAGGTGTGAGGTTTCGTTTCACTTGAATTTTTGTCAGGCCTCTAGCCATATAAAGTATTCATGTCAATAAAATAAATATAAATTCAGCCTAAGCATGTACGTGTATTTTAAACCAACATAGTGTTATTGACAAAATATGAGTTCTGTAAATAATGTTTGACGCCCGAGGTTTGGAGCCAAAAAAAAGACTTTGCTGTTTAGTTACGATTCACTATCGAGACTTGGTGCGGATTTTCGACGAAATGACGTTTTCGAAATTATCGCCAACGACAATCGTTTTGAGCCTAGTGGCCTTGTTGAGCCTGATGGCTTCATTGAACCAACCGGTATTGTCGATGAAAACCGGTTATAATTATGGAACGGAGAACAGTCCAACGACGGCAAACCAGTACAAAGATTTGAAATGCACGTATCTTTTGGTCGGAATGACGCACATGCGGCTAGTGAGATTCATTCTAGAGGATAAAATCAATTATATAAATAATGCGGTCTATTTAATTAGCCACTACAACATCCGAGCGGTGATATGCACCCTGTACGGTGTGCCGGACGTGGAAATCGGCACGTTGTGGATTCTACTCTTTTACGTAAACATGGTGCGGCCTTATTACCAAAAGTATATCCACGGCGCGTCGAACGAAGCCGACTGGACGTTGGCCGTGGACAGACTGGTGGTCATCCACGACTACGTGGCGGGCAGAATGCAAAGGGAATTGACGGACGCCGATTGTCGACCCCGCAACCAGTTTGACTCATTTGCAGATCGATGCGCGTGGCTGAGGGCCGCCATGCCAAACGGCCAACCGCCCGACATGAAACTTTTTCACAAGCAGGCGGTTAACAACTGCGACCAGCTGGACGCACTACTGATAGAAAACGACGCAAAATCCACGTACGGAAAGAGGTACAGGGCGTTGGGAACCAGAAAGCTGTTACTCGACAACCTGGCCGACGACAATCCACTCAAGGAAAAGTTTTTGTCCCGGTACAACGTGAAAATCACCTGGGACGAAACTTCCAAATTGCTAAAAGACGAATATGACTGCGTGCACAAATTGTGCTCACCCACTGCTTTAGTTCTCCCCTTGTTTAGCATCAAGAGTTATTACAAAAGGGTCTTCGGTCTGTTAAAATGCATAGCGTACCGGCTGACCTGGAAATTTTTGTACTACATTACATTTACTAATGAACGTCGGGAAGATCTCTTGAGTGAATTGCACTTCTTGCTATCGAAATTCCAGAAAACGTTACACCTCCAAGACGATCGGGACGTCATTGATTTGGTGGTCTACATCGAAAGGCTCGGCCGAAATGAAGTAAACATAGAAAACGTTATTACTCAGCTCAAGTTTAAGCTGCAAAGGTTTAACGTTGTTCTCCAATGTACGGCTACCAACTCCTGGTCAGAACCGGATCAGGCCTCTACAAGCGCTGATCCGGGCACATCCAGCCAAAAGACAATCGTACAAGGCGTCCTAATAGACATACGGGCTTTCATCGCTGATCTCCAGCATGCATTCCATCAGCTCGATTTTCAAGTAATTCAATCGATCGTGAAGTACGTAGAAGACGAGAGTAAATGGTAAACGTTGTGTGTAGCAAGTAGTATTGTAATTATGTAATAATGTAGTTTATTGTCAGGCAATGTTATTTTATCGAGACCTGGCCAAGACCGGTTGGATAATTTAATAATATTAACAACCTATTCGAATTACATGTTCATTAGTGATACCATGTAAACTTACATTACTTATTTATCAAATATATTTAACAATATTCCTATAAAATTGTCAATTTTCGAATTTCTCATTTTTTTTCTTAATATTAATTTTTTATATCGAAAATTCGAATTACGTACGATTTGCGAACAATGATATTTTATTATTTTACAACTACTGCCTGTAGTAAAATGTATTATTTTTTAATAATCGGTAAAATAATGAATTCGCCCATAGGCATAAGTGTTTTGAAACCGACACCGAGTTCAAAAGTAAACAGCCATTTAAAAATATGAATTTTTATTAAATTATCGTACATAAAATTCTCGCCTAGACGTTATAACTCGAAAACACAATTTTTTTACTTTAGAAAAACACTCATGCGATTTGATAGAGTTTCCATTTCTATTATTTACATAAATGAAAATATAGCAATCGATTATATAGAAATTTTGTACGCGTTCAAAACAAAGTAAACATTATTTACATACCTACTAACCTACTCATATTGAGCTTGCGTTGTAACAATGTGCACCTAACCTCGACAAATACAGAGTTTTTAGAATTTCACGTGCCATGTGAACCATTTTTGGCTTTATCATACAATGATATTTTAAGGTCATTATAATTATATTCCCTTTCGATTAGGTTTGGTAGAGGATCTCATCCCTAGGATTTAGCGTTGAGTGATTTTGGAATCCCTTATAGCAACCTGTACATTAATTTAGATTTTTTTTTTGTGTCACTGTTATTATTTACAACTTTAGACAACATTTAAATTTGTATCTTTTTAATTTTATCCTAGAGGATATTCAAACCTTAAATAGTAACGTATACGTTTAATGGACCTTCGAATTCGAATAATTAACTGAAAATGTTGACTAATTGACTACCCTGCATAGTTTAATTTATTGTTTGTATTAAATAAGTATAAACATATTGTTAATTTAGATCAAATAAGCGATTGTATTTTTTAGGGCAGATTTTTTAATTGAACACTATGAGACATGATGGGAAATTGTTGATCACATGACTTCCTCTTATAAGATTTAAAACTAAAATTAAAAATGTTAAAAATTAAAAAACAAGTACCATCTTTCCCTTGAAGGACACACATTGCAATATGAAAATGTGTATTGTGGCGTTCCCCTTCCCGAAAGGTGACGAACGTCCAAATTGTTTGTTTAATTATTCGTATAAGTTTTAATTTTTACCAAAAAGTTACTATAAATATAACAATAGCCTTTTCTAAAAGCTTCATATTTTTACAAATGAGCAGAAAAAAATGTTTTAATTGGTTTTAATATTCACGAAATAAGAGCTATTTAAATTACGAATAATTAGATCATTATCTGTAATAACATAACATGAATATGTTTTAGAGCTGGAAGTCTATCTGGAATTAGCGTCAACAATTTATTAATACAGTAGTAATAGAGTAATAATAAGCATACAATTTATTGTAAAATCGAGCAAAATTCACGGTGTGTGCAAAGCCCTGAACCGAATTTTACCAAAAAGTCTACTAAGTACTAATTAAAACTAAATTTCTGTATTTAATCAATTATAAATATTTGCCCATTCACTATTGTCACTTATTTATTTATAACACTCACATTCTGTGTTACAATGGCCTGATCCAAAATTAAAATGCGCTTTAAAATAAATGTATGAACTTCATTTAAACTGTGCTATCACTGTCATGACAAAATACATATAATATTTTTTGTCATTTAAATACTATTATGCATTATTTATATTTCACTGATGTTTATTTATATTAGTATTTAATTATGTAATTTTAGTGATCAAATAATTTTAGGTAAGATAGGTGATTGTTAAACATTTTTTTTTTAGTCTGTGTCGAAAATACACCTTGGTCAAGTTAGGTACATATATTTGTGGTTTTTGCGGATCAGCTGTAATAGATTTATTACTAATGTGAATTACAAGTTCATGGTAGCAGGCGAGCTGAGCTGAGCTATCTTTTACAATGATAACATTATGTTATTACACCATAAAATTAGTTACGTGATCTCCGCCACTACACGTTATCTTCAATATTAATTATATTATGTTAAAATATTCTAAGCATGTAATGTTTTGTTTTTACTTAGTTAAAGTTTTATAGTAAAAGTATTCGACAAGTGAAAATATTATATTCGTTTAATCTTATGTTTTTTAAGAAAATATTTAATAATTTTACAGTTGACCTTATTTATAATACAAACATTTTATAAGCCTTAGATCTGTAAGCCTAATGTAACTATAACTTTTTATAGCTTAATTTGACATTAAATTCCAAAAAAAATTAGCAGCACTTCGAGTGTATTAGAAGTACACCGGTATTAGCTAATAGTAATAGTTATAATACTAATAGTTGGAGGATAAACTTAATTTGATTATTGATCGCATTAGGTTAACTATTTCAAAAGTAAATTTATGCAAAGAAAGTATTTAAATAATATTAAACGTTTTAAAAATACTCAATCATAGTAAGAGGCCGTTTATTACTTATTTAGTATATTTTTAAACTAAAAACAATGTCAATAAATTCATTTAATTTATAAATACACTAATTCTACATAGATAAATTTACATCTTGACTGCTCAATTATTTTACTCGACTTAAGTTGATTTTCTAGAAAAAAAAACTATATTATTTTTAATATTGTACAAATGATCAAATACGTTAAATTATTAAAACAAAATAAATATTAGGAAAGTTTTAACTTGAAAAAAACAATAAATTAATGAAAGCCTTAGGCATTTATACGATGGCCTTGATAACAGCATCGGTGAATTCGTGAGTGCTGCTTGATCCACCTAAGTCTCTGGTTCTGACCTGAAAAAATATATAAAAATGTCATATTAGCAGCAATTTAATTAAATAATTATAATATAAAATTATTGGCTTTAGATATAATAAAAGTATTGTTGTGGAATAAAAAAATCACTTTATTATTATAAAAGAAAAGTAAGGCAATAAGGTTTTATATAAAGTTGGCGATCTATTTATGTAATTACGGTCGTCGAGCGTATCTTGAAAAATTGTATACACCCACTGTTTTAGCGTTTTTTTATTTTACTTATGGCGCACACTATACTTTACAAAATATCTTACTTTTCCAGCAGCTAAGACTTCTCTAATAGCAGTTCTTATGGACTCGCTATAGTGTTGAAGATTCACGTGCCTTAACATTTTGGATGCACACATTAACATGGCGGTCGGGTTGGCAATATTTTTACCAACAGCAGTTTGGAACACGTGTCTCGCACCCTGAAAATTTAAACATTGGTTTTATGTTGTCCTGAACTTTTAACCCTGACACGGGTTTCGAGTGGGCACAAAATAACGATTTTGTGTGAAAAGTATTGTTGAGATTATATAGAGTTTTTTTGGAGGCTGACTCAAAAATCCTGTCAGGCAATGTAGGGTTACAACAGATTGGTTATAATAATAATTTCATAATTACAGGTTCAAACACAGCACATTCTGGACTGAAGGACGAACTCGCAACAACACCAGCACCGCCAACCAATCCAGCACCTAAATTATCCAATATGTTACCATATAAGTTTGGCATGACTAGAACATCAAACTGTTGAGGATTAGAAACCATCTGCATGGTACAATTGTCCACAATCATTGATTCAAAGTTTACATTTGGATACAATTGTTTGATCTGAAATTGTCATAAAAAATATAAATTAAATTTTTATAAATATATAAGTAAGAAAAAGGCTACATAAAAATTGTTTAATTACCTCGGAACAACTTTTCAAAAATAATCCATCACCCAATTTCATTATATTTGCCTTGTGTACACAAGTCACACGTTTGCGGTTATTTCTGAGGGCATAGTCAAAAGCAAACTTTGCTATTCTCTGCGATTTGGACGCTGTGACGATTTTTAAACACTCGACAACTCCCTAAAATACAAACGAAACATGTTAGTTATTAGTTAAACATATAGTTGTATTAAATGTAAATAAAAATAGAGTTAAATTCAATTATTTAGACAAACTAAATACTATAATTTAACACACAAAATTATACGAGATTTATTTTGTACATGAAATAAATTAAATGATTAGATTAAGTAAAACTTAGTAAAAAAAAACTTAGTTAAAAATAATGAAATTAACTAAACTAACCTCAACAGATTCGTGCTCTAGAGCTGAATACTCTCCTTCTGTAAGTTCACGGATAATTACAATATCAATATTTTTATGTTTTGATGCAACTCCGGGCCATGATACGACATGAACAACATTTGAGTATAAATCTAAACCTTTTCTCAATTTCATGTGCAAATTTTGAAGTTCTCCGGAATAACTCACATCAGGGCTCATCAAGGCTCCCTAAGACAATAATATAACAAAAAACGACCAACGACATTAATGATAAGATAGTGTAATTTTTGAATGATGATTTTAAAATATTCACATTACCATCAAACAAATTCTATTACGGTTAATTGATTTAATGACGTCTTCTACTTTAGCACTGCTGTTATGCTGAACTTCGGAAAACAACATAGTTTCAAAATCGACGGGGACACCAATTGCTTTAAAAACTGTCTTGACGGAATCCATTAACTCAGGATACACACCATCACCAGGAATTAAAGTACATGTTATACGATCAATAGGCAGGTTTGAAAATTTGTCCTAAAAACAAATGTAGAATAAATAAAAAAAATCCTGGGAAAAAGAATAAAAGCTGTTATTTACATCACTCGAGTCATCCGAAGCGTATGCTCTAGCAATATGAGGCTTGGCGCTGATGGGTTTAGCAACATCCTAAACAAAGATAATAATTGTGTTTTCAATAAAAAAAAAAATTTTCAAGAAGTCATATCTTACTAGAGCCGACGGAGTGTGAAGACAAGTTTTGTTTCCAATAATATTTTGAGTAGACTAGAAAAAAGTTAAGCAAACGTTATTAAAAACAAAAAAACAAAAATAATAATTTAATAAACATGATACAATGTTTTCGAATAAGTTCACATTTGATCGTATTAGCTACATTGTTTAAGTCTAGATTCTATAACAAAAAGTACTCACTCGGCTCATCAGCAGCTTCATTCCATTTTTCAGAATCGACATGATGATATACTGAATTTGGTTCAATCTAATGTTTCAAAATCCTTTCAAAAGTAAAAACTGTTCGAAAATCAAAATGTTAAGTAGACAGAAAAATACTATCTAGTATGTGCGAAGAAAATTTTTTACACCCTTCCAGGACCCCAGACCAGGTGGTTAATTTTGGCCTACAATGTATACAATTCTATGCCGACGCTGTCCAATGAACAGAAAGCTACAAAAACTGGCAGAGTAGCAATTGGTTTGCGCATTTGTACAGTGTGTAAAGTACTTAAGGGCCAACAGCTGTAGATAACAATCACTTGATAAGAGCATGATCACTTGATTTATTCTGTGATAAGAGATAATAGGGCATGGGTCCGACACCCGTTGCAAATGGAAATGGGCAATATTAAATGACAAAATAAAACTGATTTTTTATTAATAAATTGTTAAAAAAACGTTTTTTTCATAAAAATGTATATATTTGTACAATAATAATAATACAAAAAATGGACAATAGACGACTACTCATACTGTATGGAAGCCAGACTGGTTGTGCCCAAGAAGTGGCCGAAAGAATTTGGAGAGAATCAAAATGGTATAATAAATTACATTGATATTATACTATTGGATACTTTTTTGTTTTCGCGGACATCGATATGCACTATTTGTGTTGTACTCATATGAGGTATAGTGCTGAAGAAAAAAAGAATATTATGTCTTAAGGGACATTAGGATACTGGTGTAGTTGTAGGATATGCTGTGTGGCAATGAAAATCGTGTACTCTAACTGCGGACACACAATGTCCGTTATAAGTACATGCATATTATTTAGATAAGAGGTCGGTAGCATAGCGTACAGTATACATAGTGCATACCATAACGACTACAGCCACTGCTCGTTGTTTTAGGAAAATAGTTCATTGGCATTGTAGTGTCTTAAATTGTAAATGATAATCATATTTGTGTGTCTAAAACTAGTTCAGAGAACTTGTCAAAATGTGTTGAAAGTCTATTCTTTAACAGGTAAAAAGGTTAAGAGTATTGCAGAGAAATAAATAGTATGTTTGAAAACAAACTTACAGTCAAAATTTAGTAGTCCGCGGCTACATGAAAGACTTATTATTTTTTAATCTACATTTTTATTAAATAATATTTAGGTTATAATTCAAATGGCGTGAAATTTTGAATATTACTATTTATTATTAATAATTACATGTTACAAAATTGTATTTAAAATACATTATATTTTTAAGGTTACATTATAGTGGCCCTGTTGTTGCAATGGATGATTACCCAATAGATAAACTAATTTTTGAAAAAAAAATTATTTTTGTTTGTTCAACCACGGGACAAGGTGACCAACCGGAGAACATGAAAACAGCTTGGAAGTTTTTGCTCAGAAAAAACTTACCTTCCAATTCTTTAACTAATGTAGAGTTAGTGTTTTTCATGATACAAATTTTACATATACATATTTTAATACTGTGTTTCACACTAAATTTTTCATTATAGATTTGCAGTTTTAGGCATGGGTGATAGTTCTTACGTGAAGTTTAATCATGTGGCTAAAAAACTCTATAGAAGACTTTTGCAGTTAGGTGGAAAGCCTTTGTGCAATATTGGGTTAGCTGATGATCAACATGATATTGGAGCGTTTGCTGTAATCGACCCGTGGATAGATAATTTATGGACTGCTTTATTAGAGAAACATCCACTTCCAAAGGAAATGGTCTTAATAGATAGAAATGCATTGCCTCCGCCCAGGTAAATATTTACAATTTATGTGCATTTTTTTTTTTTTACAAACATTTTTAAATATTATATAAACAGTTAATTTTTTTTCTTTTAGATGGAGAGTTCAAATTTTAAATGACGATGATAGTTCTAGCACAAACAATAAATTACCAAATGCTGATTTGTTAAAAACAAATTCTACAACATTAAATTGTTTATCAAACATAAGAACAACAGCTTTGAACCATTTCCAAGTAATTACAAAATTATATTGTTTTTGTGTGCATAATAATTTAACTACAAGTATTGTTTTGATAAATATGTTGTTAGGATGTACGGTTAATTAAATTTGAGTACACGGAAAATAGTTTAAAGTATTCCCCCGGAGACGTATTAATGGTGCGTCCAGTTAATTCTGAAAACGCAGTTAATAGTTTTTTTGAACTAATGAAAGAAAATCTAAAAACTGAATTGAATAGAAATTCTATGATGACTGTCGTTCAACAGAGTCCTGATATGCCTGTACCGTATAATTTAAGTAAACCGTTCACTTTGTATCAGTGTGCTAAAAATCATTGGGACTTAAATGTAATTTTTTAAAAATTGATTTTTTCATTTGACTCTTTATTTTGATGCAAATAAAAAAAAAAAATGTTGTGCAGATTATTCCAAATAGGTATACTTTTCAATTATTGTCGTATTTCACTAATAGTGAGCTAGAAAAAGAAAAACTTCAAGAACTCACAACAGCCGAAGGACAAGAAGAACTGTATAACTATTGTAACCGACCAAGAAGAACAATTTTAGAAGTATTGTCTGACTTTCCTCACGCTCTGGCTAATATTCCTTTGGATTATCTGTTCGAAGTATTTTCTCCTATACGACCAAGAGCTTTTTCAATCGCTTCAGCACCTTCTGTGAGTATTGTTTAGTTTGTTAATGTTAGTTAATTTATACATTAAACTGTCATAGGTGCATTTAAATGAAATACACATACTAGTTGCGGTTGTCCGGTATAAAACCAAATTAGTAGCCAAGAGATTCGGCTTGTGTTCAAACTGGCTTGCTGGCCTTGTAAGTGGAGATAAAATTCCAGCTTGGATACATAAAGGAACATTCAAATTCCCATACAGTCGAGTATAGATACTAAACGTTAAAATAATGGTTTGTTTTTAATTACTATGGAAATGTTCTAGTCCTGTAATGTTATTATGATTGGCCCGGGCACTGGCGTTGCTCCATTTCGAAGTTACGTGTATGAATCAACCACCAAAGGAAGTGGAGATGCCGAAACGTTGCATTTGTATTTTGGGGCGAGAAATCGTTTTGGTGATTTTCATTGTGTCAACGATTGGGAGAAATTGGTGGACGACGGAAAACTTACATTGTACACTGCATTTTCTCGAGATCAAGACCATAAAGTGTAATATATTTTTTTTTTAATCTCTTTAATATAATTACATAATCATTTATTGTGTGTACTCGTTTGTTTTAGTTATGTGCAACACGTCCTAAACAACAGAGGTCAACAATTATACAAGCTGTTGACAAGTCAAGAATGTTTTGTGTTTGTCGCTGGAAATGCAAAAGACATGCCTGCGGCAGTTAGAACGGAATTTTCAAATGTTTTTATGAAGTACGGAAATTTGGACAGTGTAGAATCGGAAAAAACTATAGAACAGATGGAACTTAAGGGACGTTATCAGACTGAAACGTGGAGCTAGTATTTTTAAATGGCATAATATACTTGTAGCATATTGTTATAATAATATTGTCTTTTGTATTCGATGTTTAATGTATTTAATGTTGTATTCGATCGAGGTTTATCCGTAGTGTAATAAATATTATAATTTTTATAAAATAAAAAATATGTTTTGCGACAAATTATTACGTTTGTTAATCATTAATTTGGTTTTAAATACTTTTTATTGTCTGTAGAAAAAGACAAAAACTATGCCAAAAAAAACAGCTGATTTAAAAAAAATTGGTTATAAAAAGTATACATTTATTTAATTTAAAAAAAATGTTCGGCAGGTAAGTTTAATATCTATTTTATGACTAGAATTGTAATATGAGACATATTATAAAGTTGAAAATAAAGTAAAGTGAAAAATCATAACATACAATTTAATGGTAAAATGGTCTCTTACAATGCCTGTATATTACATAGGTACTTAAACAATTAGAGACAGGTGGTAACATTGTTTTCATAAAAGGTAAGATTCATAAACTTAAAATGAATTACTTAATAATAGATTTTTTTTCTCTTAAAAATATGTAAGAATAAATAAAATATTTGGTTGTACACATTTAGAATAAACAACATAAAATATAACACAATTTATAACTAGAAGATAGGAAAAAAAATATATATTGGTACATTTTATATAATAAATTATTTTTTAATATACAAATTAACAAGTAGATAATGTTTTTGAACTTGAATTTATAGGATCTGTAAAATAATCTAAGTTGTGTTTTTTCAAATGTTTTACTAAAAATGTTTTAATGTTAATACTACTGTTAATGTAATACTACTTGGGTACCTACATATTAGATATTATAATAAATACGTTTATAAACTTTAAACAAATTAACAAAAAAAAATATATATATAATGGATTAAACCAACTGGTGTCTAAAATGGTATCTTTAGGTATTTATTTTTTTATCGACGTTCATAATATCTTATGTTCTAGGTAAAAATTTGAAATACAAAAATTTAAATAATACCTTTACAAAATGATTATTTTTTATACATTTTTTTGTTTGTAGAAAACAAGTAAACAAGAAGTAAAATAAAGAATTTTCCAATCATCAAACGGACAATCATAATTATAACAAGTCGTTTTGAATGCAATGTTGGTAGGTATTAAAAGTTAGGCACATTTTTTATTACTTAAATTCAATTCATATCGAAAGTACTATTTAATTTAGATAATAATTGTAAACCAGCTAATTATTATAATTTTTGGAGTTACGTTGAACAAAACATTAATATATTAGTGGTCAAACTCAATACATGCACGCTTACATGCATAAATAATAGATTAATTAAAACAATTATCCAACCAGACCGACTTGGTACAATATACAAATTATATATAATATATTAGTTACGATGGGTACTAAAGTACGCAGTTGAAACGTAAAAAAATAGGTATACGTATATATATATATAAATTTTGTTTTGGCCTATCCCAAGCCAATTTACTATTTAAGTTAAGAAAGCCAAACCAGTCATCACAATTTATTAATTCCCCCTCAAAAAAAATCAAGTATTGTAAAATATTCGTTTAGGGATAGGCCAAAAATATATATTTTTTCTTTTAGATAGTTTATACTACAAAGAATATTTTAGGGGTGTAAGAGCAAAGCTTTTAAAAAAAAATTCTTAGACACTTTATTATATCTTACGTTTATATTATATTTCTTAACAATTGTTGTCGGTGTTTATATATATATATATATATATATATATATATAAAATATGCCGATTCATTGATAATGTAACTCTCGGAAAGTCGGTAAGCAAATTAGGGTAAAATAAAAAACTAATTTTAGTTTTTTTACTTTTGATTCAGAGGTTTTTTTCATATCTTAAGTTAAACAGAGTAGTTGGTAGCTTAGGAGTTATATGTCAGTTGAGTTTTAAAAAAAATGTGGAAGCCATTTTAAATTGATTTGTTGAATTCAACATTTGCCTAAATAAAGAGTAAGTATAGGCACGGTGAATTTCTCTCGGGATTGTTTATAAGGACAACGACGCCATTATTAGCATCATTATCGTCGACACATAAAGCCACCATGACAAATCGTTTCCAGCTTCGGCCATTGCTCCTCTAATAGATGACCTCAATCAATGCCAGTCTATAAATTTCATATCCAATATAGCTGCTGGCTAAGTAATATTGGCTAGGTTAAATTTGCATAATTAACTCATTTGTTTTGATTCAAAACATGTTTTTGTTATGGTATGCATGAAACATAATAAAAGAGCGTTTTAATTACAAAATATATTATTTTCTGGTGGCAAAGATGATTTTCAATAATTATGTTACATTAATATAAATATCGATGTAAGTTATTTTCTAGAGACCACTCTATAAATATGTAATACATGATAATACAAACTATAAAATATACCTGCAGGACCTCATACAATAGCTAACGGGTAATAGGTTTTCTTTCAAGACGACTTAAATTCATCGAAATAATAACTAAGGGAATTGGCGTGGTCGTAATATTATGTCCTGTAATTACGTTAATAGGAAATACTTCTTATTTCTCCAATGCAAGGCTGTTGTTATCTAACTACATATACTACATACATTTCTACTGCATGAGACCATAAAAAAATACAGTATTTCCGTTTAAAAATCGATTTTGATCGGTGGTACGCGTCAGACGCAATAAAGTGTTAAAGGAACGAGGGAGTTTCCTAAGTGAATGAGAATTCGAATTCTCCTTGGTGGGACCAAACTCGTTTCCGGTGTTGATCAATATTTTAAACCCTAGTCGACGGGGTCTCGTTGTCTATGGCCAGCATCCTTTGAAGTTTGTGTCGTTTGGTCTCCACTCCGGATACCTAAAAACAAAATAATTAAAACAATATTTTATTAAATAGTCTGAATACTAATAGTTATTTGAAATAGTTCAATAAGGAATACATTATGGGGAGTACAATTTTTATTCGAATTAATTGCCACATTTTCAAATTGTTATTCAAATAAATAATTGTTAAAATAAATGTATATTCCATTAAAAAAATCGTTCTTATGATTTTTCATAGTTCATTTAAGCTATTTTGACTTAAAAGCTATTTAAACGATACGGTTTGATTGAAACAATTTGAATACTTTTGTTATTCAAGCATAATTGTTTCGAATAATTTCCAACTGTCTGTTTGTAACAATAAAATACAATTAAAAATTTATTTGAGTACTTCTTGCACGGTTATTGAGTGTCGTATTTTAAATTTAAAACATAATATGTAAATTTGTGTTGTTTTTTTGCAACTCGAAGGAGAAGAGTTAAACATTTAAACTATTTATTTCTTTAATTAATATTAACTCAAAATCAATAACATTTTATTTAGATGCTTATACCTTCGAGTTACTATTATTTCCTCTAAAAATTTGTTAAATGTAATATAAACTCTATATTAGTTAAAACTAAAATGAATATTAACAACCGTTTATATTTTTAGGGGTTTTAAAATATTTTGGTTTTAGTGTACTTGGGTGACGGTTTGTATCAAAGCAGTAACGCATATTCAACATTTTTCCGGATGGAATTGCTAAATGTTAGGAAACCATACAGCTAATGGGCCACTAATGAGTCATCATCGGGTTTAAATAAAATTAACAACAATATTACAATGAATGAAAATCAAGAATTATAAATTATGTATTGCAATATTCGGACTGTTTTACCAGTTCTTATAATTGCGTTATTTTAGCTATACATATATACATATATATATATAATATTTTCTTGTATATATATTACATAAATATTATATTTTCTTTGTTTAGATATGAAAAGATATTTGTAAAAAAAACGTGCTACGGAAAATCGTAAAAGTTTTGTACAAATGATAATTTCTTTCATTTTTTTTTTTTTTAACTACTTTGTCATTGTGATTTATTTCCTAAAACACGTGATACGGCTATTGCATAAAATGATGACATATCGATAAAATTTGTTTATAATATAAATTATATATTTTTTATGGACTCTCGTCGCTTCGATTTATTTTCCATAAAACGAGGTATATTTTTATTCAACTTTGATGTATAACTTACAATATATATTGCTGTGCTTCGTTAGTTTAAATTATTATTATATTATATAATAGTCAACGCTGGTTTACTATGTAATTGTTGACATGTGATTTTGGGAAAGTTTTTAAAGTAAAAGTTTCATGTAAACGGTCAAAACGACCCGACTAACTCAAAATATTATTTTAAGGGATGCAAACACAAATATATAGCATTATGTTTGTTATTCAAATAGTGTTTCTTTATTCTGCGTGTATCTCAAGCATCAAGAAAACCAATAGGGGAAAAACAATATATATATTTTTATTAATGTGCTCTTGAAAAAATATTATAGCACGACAAGAATTATTATGACAAACTATATAAACTTAGAACAAAGCACAGCGCAAAAATCACTTTGATGAGAGAGCAAACTTTTTCTGTTAGAGTTTAGAATTAGGCAGTCTAAGAGAATGTGATTGAAATTAAATAGGGAGATGAGTTTAAAGAGAGACGGAAGGCATGAGCGGGCAGAAGGTTATGGTACCAATATAGTTGGAATCAGCTTACAACTTACAAGATAAAAGATTGGTATTTTTTTATTTTACTTTAAAATCATATAAGAATGTTGTTATTGGTTTATAATTTAGCAAAAAAAAATATCTTTAATGATCCAAAAAGACTCGCTGCATACGAATCTAAAACCATATTCGGACTCGGCCAAAAAAATCTGATTAAAATCAATGGCTCTATGAATGTAATAAAACATGTTTAAATTTATCTTGTATAGTGTTCTGTAAACATCAAGCATGAAAACATTTTTTTTTTAATAAAATAATATATTTTATAAAAAAAAACAGTTGTCAAGCCAGCTGGAAAATAGTTTTACAAGACGTCTTATTGGTAAGTTAATCCTAGCGATAAACATTCGGCTCTCAAAAATTTTAACTAATGACCGGCAAAACAATATTCAGCTACCTCAATAAAATATCTGAGGGTCATTTCCTATACCTCCTCCCCCCTCGATTTCGTCATTCCTTATGGTAAAAAATAAAACGAAAAAAGGGATTTGAAAAAACGCGTCTTAGATCAGTTGGTTATGTCGATGTGTCGACACGTCGTCTTATAAATAAAACATGCGAATAGTACATAATATATAATTGCCTGGGTGTGTTTTCATATCATAATTTCAAAATTATACTGTTACTACGATTCCATAAAAGTTGGGTACTTTTTTTCGTTGCCTTTAAAAATATATATTTATTGCGGCAAAACAAAAACCTTTAAAGAAAACCCAATTTGTACGGGAACTCTGGATTATTGTCTTCGGGGACGAAGTTGTCGTACACGCTTTATATTGTTTTTTATTAATTTTTTATGGAACAGGTTTGGTCCAAAAAGTTAAACTTTAGGTAAATTAAAAATAATTGTTTTACTTGAAAAAAATTATAAAAAATATTTTTAATTCTTGTGTGCACTATACTATTTAAATTTGTGAATATCAATTTTTCAAATCTGTTCTCTAATCAAAAGTAAGAATTTTGATTGAACAAATTTGACCCTTTTCATAAGTGCAAATCAGTTATCCAACTCTTTTCATAAATGAAATTACTAAATCATAAACGGGACTGCGTGCAATAGAGTGATGTAAACCATAACTACTTTACCAATATTTATTTTTTTATGACTTTCAAACAAATGTATAAATCATTAATAGGGACTTGTGTTGTAAATGTCTGAATGGCCATAATAAAATATGAACTATCATACTAACTCGACTCCTTTCAAAAGTAAACGATATGCCAATAGCCACAGAACATATTTATTGAAAAAGTAAAATAATTTTCAACAAAGTTGTGACCCTAACACGTAAATAAACGATTCATTTTGTATATTTAATTATTCCGGTAAACAAACACTATAGTGTGACACGAGACGTTTTATTATTTTAAATCAGTGATTTTTCACCGAAACTCCCGCCAGTTGTGTGCTATTTTACACGGTTTAGAAGAGGTTTAGGGTTATCCCATTGAGGTTGTTGTCCCTTTATTTGTTGGTCGCTGTATAACATATCATGTTATCAGTGTGTACACCAAAGCGAAGGACGGAAAGTTTCTATAATATACAGTTTTGCAGAGGAATTTTCGACAACCGAAACAAAGTAGTTGGAATTGTTGGAAGTAACAAGTTACCGGCTGTAATAAGTATTACTATCTATCGGTCCATACGTTGTTATTTAATTTTTAATGAGTATATATGTACTACATCCGTGCCAGGTCGAACGGTACACGGTCGCAACTCACTATAAATCTCAGAGGTATCGAATGGAAACACGGTACAAGTACAAAGTATGTGTGTGTAATGTAATATTGGATATACATTTTTAATTTTTTTTTTTCGTTACACCTGGCCAAAATAGAGTTTCCGCCTTTATATGAAATCTAGAGACGGTACATTGCGTGTACGGTTGATAAACAATTTACAACAAATTTTCTAGTGTTTGTCCGACGACCGCGCCAGAGGGACTCTCTTTATACAACCGTTATATTAATTAATTGTTGATTTAACTAATTAATTGATGTTTGCCCGGGAGATGCCGTTCGGTGTAGCAGGTACTTACAGCATGATAAAAAAAACGCAGTCAACACACTTGCGCTGTGTAGTAGATAATTAAATGCAATTGTGGGCGAACTTCGAAATCGAGTTAGTACGTCTCCGGTAATGATTTCCATTAATTGACTGTAAATTATATTATTATGTATAACAGAACAAACCACTCAGCATCCAACAATAACACCCCGGAGCTACGAAAAACACACACTCAACGCGGTTATTAACCTTGGGAGGGTTGGGTAAAATTTGTTGTTTTATCATGAACATAATTATGATTATTATGTTATATTATTACCCGCCGGAGAGGGACGTTCTTTGTTTTAATGAACATTTTGTCTGACTCGCAGAGCCGCGGCCTACAATAAGAATTATTATGATGGTTTATTTAAAATAGATAAGGGCTTGTTTTTTTTTTGTTGTATAGCCGCCACCGGAAACTGACACTTTGAAACCGACTTATTGACGTTAATTTAAGATTTTTAAATGTCACAGCGACCCGTAAAATATTGAATTGTTTTTTTTTGCTAATACAAAAGCGTTCTTCAAAAGCGTTTCAAAAGTAATGACTGATCGTTACAGGTGAGGTGATCAGAAGAAAACAATATTATAACTCGTGTTAGAAGCGTGACATAACAAATATATTTTATGTAACGTAATTTTCAAATTGACAAAAACATTCTATGGCTGGATCAATATTTGTCAGTGTTGTCGCATCTCCTGTAATTCAATTTCTGTCCATTATTTCTATTGGCTAATATTTGACCAAGTTGTGATGTTGTGTGTGTGTTTTGTATTTGAATACATTTTGCACAAAGGATAGTTTAAATAAAATGCAAAAAGTCGATAATATATTTTAATTATAAAGGAACACCTGACGTTATATAAGCTTGTACACATATTGATATTATACAGGTATACGTTGATGTATATGTTGTGTCAACAAACGGATTTTCACATTGAATTTGATTAATCTAAAGTATCGTGTACCGAAAGTACCTAACTTAATTTTATTTCTGTATGTAGGTCATGGAGTTGAATGGATTTGACGGGTTTCTCGGTATTACATTGTTGGCCGAGGTATTCATCTATTAATGCAATTTCACGTTGGGGAAATGATTTGGCAAATCGAAAGATTTTCAATTTTTCATCAAAAATAAATGATTTTTCCTCTGTTACACCGGCGGCGACGCGTTTTGTATTTCCAAAACTGAATACATTGAACGTTTGTAGCACAGAATTATTTGTATTCTATTATACACTCGAAAGCAACAGTCAAAATAGAATTAAAAAAAAAAAGGTAATTTTTAAATTTCCATTACAAAGCACTGGCAAGTCGTTGGATCACAATTTTTTTCACGAGCACGTGCCATTGATTTCTGGTAATTTACAATTTTAGAAGTCACTAAAATAATTGTTGTAAATAATAGTATTTCCATTGGTATTTTTTAGAGAAAAAATGAGCTTTACAATTGAAATATTTCTTTTTTTTAATTGTCGAACAGGAGTGATACTTTCCTCATCTTTTTTTTTTTTATCTTCGTGTGGATTTAATAAAAAAAAATTATAGTTACATTGTATCGGGCTATTTTATAAGTAGTAATAATGTCACACGGATAGAATGGTTTTGGGGTACCACGATTTCCCAAGGGAAGTTCTTTGTAAACGTATTTCATGATGGAAAAAGTTGGACGTTTCAAAAATTATACCACTCTTTTTTTTTTCTAAGCTAGCCATCTCGCTCGGGAAGGGCTTTAAAAAAAAATGTATGTTTTATGTTCACCTACTGCACTATATGTATATACTTATGAACTCGTCGACGCAGATAACTGAAAATGTATTGATTGTTAGAATGGTGAGTTTTCTTTTGGGTCTGTAAACAGCAAAACATTTTAACATAACCACTGTGGCCCTACAGCGTTATAGGCATTTTGAATGCAGCTATTATAGCGCACCAATCAACGGCATACGATCAAATATCGCAACACGTACACACATACATACGACAGGCTTTTGTAAGTGGGCATATGTCAACTGCGCCGAAAATTCAGGCTATAAAAATACAAATTATGAGATAGAAAAAAAGTATACATCAACTGCGCCGATCGATAGTAGAATGTTATAAATTGTTGTATGTCAATTGCGCCGATCGATTTCTAAATATATACAAATGTTCATACTCGTACGTGGAAAACCATTATTTTTATTTGGCCAAATATTAAATCCATTTATTATATAAATCCGTAGTGTTATTCTGTGCGTTGTTCGTATCGTTGTGTCTCGTGCGTGTGGCGATTATTTAGTAAGTTTAATAGTAATGGAAGTAATTTTGAGTGAACGTGGTAACGAACTAATTATTTACCAAAATTATAAATTCCCATGTAAGGAACTTACTAAAAAACGGCGTAAATGGCGGTGCGTGGAAAAGAGGTGCAACTCTAAGCTATAAATAGACGAGGGTAAAACTATAATTTTAAATGAAGAAATCAAACACGATCGTCCTCCTCCTAAGATCTTTGAAAAGCAAATGATATCCAATCAAGTGAAACGAAAAGCAACGGAATATTTAATAGAAAAGCCTTTAAAAATAATAAATAACGAAATATTATCTAATGAATCAACAAACAACCTCAAAACCGATGATATATCAAATATAAAACAAAATTTATATAGAGCTAGACGGAAAAATATTCCAACATTGCCTAAAAATTTGAGAGAAACCCGAGACTCTTTAATTGACGTTACAACATTTACGAACAAAAGTGAAGAATTTTTATTAATTAACAATTTTGAAAATAAAATAACGGCATTTTCAACGGTAACCAACTTAATGTTTCTCTGTAGTCAAGAACAAATATTTATGGATGGGACATATTTATAATAGAAAATTAAACTAAGAGAACTGTTGTAAAATTGTTTTTACTTAAACTATTATTTTTTGATATACTTAAATGTCTCTGGCGCAGTTGATGTATATCTTTTTAGTATACCTTTTTTCCGCCGGC
The DNA here is from genome assembly GCF_023614345.1 of Adelges cooleyi. Taxonomy (NCBI): domain Eukaryota; kingdom Metazoa; phylum Arthropoda; class Insecta; order Hemiptera; family Adelgidae; genus Adelges; species Adelges cooleyi. The sequence goes on along the minus strand of NW_026096268.1, from coordinate 13,248,707 downwards.
GCAATAGATGTATATAATACAGGTAGTTGCCCAAAATCGGCGGAATTGACGAATACCGTTGTAAGTTTTATCTTTGCAAACGGTTCGAAAAGGTATGAAAATCATTGGAACATGGTTTTGGCGTTTCCCGTGTCCGCTGCTCGCTACCGTTTTGTAAAATGACAAGAAAAGATATCACATTTTCGACCCGTTGAAAAGCTCAAGTTTTTCGTTTATTCCGAAATGTTTGAACTAGTATCCTTACTCGTCCGGCGAGATGCTTAAATGGCAGAAGTAAAAATTGTGGTCTTCTAAACGAGTCGGGTAACCTATAAGCGATCGTCGGGCAAATAGCACTCCAGCGGGTTGGGTTCGTCGTGGGGAATACCTCAGACCTGTTGTCTAAATACACGAAATTCCTCACCCTTTCCACGGGTAAACTCCCATCCGTCAATACTTCGACTCCGGCAGCTTAGCCGATGTGCAGATGTGCTGCGAATATCTTTTATCCTATTACCAAACTCTTGTCCGGTGTCTGGGGACATTTTTGTTTTATCCAAAGTTAGTTTTGAGAGGTTATCCCCGGTCTCACGTACTCGCAACAGCAAACGAGAGCCCCTCCCCTCTCTCTCTCCTTTAATATTTATCTATTTGTTGTTTTTCTCTACCGGGTGAGTTCGTGCAATGAAATTGTACTCTTTTTTTTTTTTTTTTATGCGGCCAAGACATGTTTTTCATATTATAATGTAGATAATAACACCGTGTATTACTTTGAACAAGACGATCCGGTTGTCGTTGTTGTTGTAGTGCTTGGGCGTGTTGGGTTCGCTGGAAGGTTTGTTCTTGTTGGCCAGCAAAGGATAGTTACTGCTCAAAGACGAGTCCGAACTCTGCCTGCTGCAATACTGACACCGGCGCTGGGCCAACCGGAAAGTCACGCTCTCGTAACGGGTGCACCTTTCCGTTCCGTTTATCTGCAAGGAAAGATTGAAAAAAAAAACAACATTATTGATATGTCTTGTGGCTGGGGGTCATCCTGAATTCGATCGCAATAGTCCGTTATTATTATTACCACAGATTAGATAAAAACAGAAAGCGCACTTCATTGTAAGACAATAGATTTTCAAAAAACGATTGGTTTACTCTTAATGCAGTAGGGTCAAATCATAATGCCGAACATATTGTACACACTACTACAATAACAACGTAAACTGATAAGAAATACTTGTTGATCAACCATTATTTATGGTGATAACATATAACAAATGATTGATGATATTTCTTTGATCACACGTCTGTATAACACGGGGATTATTTTTTTCATTCTTAGGGGGCGCTGGCCTGAGAGTGTATAATTTCTGTTTTTTGATATTTTCAGAGTGCACTATCTGGTTTTATCTAATCTGTGTTATTACTATTAAGTATCCATCAACAACACTGATATGATTATCCCGCGGCCAAGGGTCGCGCACGTAGTGTATGTTTTACATTATATTATAGTATAATATTCAAGCTGTTGGCGGCGGCGTCCCGGATAAAATGCGGTTGGCTCAGGGTTATTGGGGGATAGGCCACAAGGCTCGGGGAGACCGTTCCCGGGGGGAATTCAAAGGAATACCGACTCTTAACGGCACGTGTTCCATGCAACCACAACGCAAACCGCCTTGGTTTTGTTTCGCCTGACCATGCACCAAAATCCCACGTTGCACAATACATATTTTATAGTACGGAGTACAGTCTGAAAAAAAATTGCACGAACCAATCTCCTCCTCCCCTTAAAAAATGAATTTGTTCTTCACCGGAACCTTGAATGCATTTGGCCGTTACGGCTATTAACACTCGAAGCAGTTCCAAAATATTAATGAAATTTAAAGTAAGAAAAAAAAAAATACTAACCGTTGCTTTGTACATTAAGAAGCTGAAAAAGTAAAGTTTTCTAACTAACCAAACACAATTTTAAACTAACTAGTAAAACATTTTTTATTCTGGTCAGGCGGCACTGCTGAGAGTCTTCCTATTCCTACATTTTTGAATATTGTCACTGTATCTTTGTCATCAGACTTGCTGATTATACATATTTGTATAGATTGTAAATAAAGAAAATTGTTTAATAATTAAAAAAAAAACTGGTGTTTTGCAGATGAACTATACTTCTACTACTAAGTTAAAAAAGGATTAGAATTGAACATAATTTGAGTTATTAACATTATCTATACGGGAGAAGAAGAATCAAGTACAAAGTAGTTTGTTCATCGAAAATTTAAAAACATGTTTTTCTAAAAAAAAATTAGTAAAAAGTGAACTAAAAAGTAAAAAATAATTTTATTACAAGAACAATTTACCAATCAATTGTAGCATATTTTATTTAAAATGTCAATTACTTTGAAAACAACAGAAAATTATCTACAATTTTAAATAATGTTAAACATCTTTAATTTTTTACTAAAAAGAAAAGCGTGGGCCCTATTCAACAAAGTCCAAATTCATCGAGTTAAGTATAATGAAATGTATGTGTCACACACAAATATTAAACTAAACTTAAATTACAAAAGAACTTACAATATAAAACATTATCTGATAAATTTATTAGAGACTTTGTTGAATAGGACCCACGCTTTTCTTTTTAGTCAAAAATTAAAGATTAACATTATTTAAAATTGTAGTTAACTTTCGGTGTTTTCAAAATAATTGAGATTTTAAATAAAATATGCTACAATTAATTAGTAAATTGTTCTTGTAATACAATTATTTTTCACTTTTTAGTTCACTTTTTACTAATTTTATTTTGGAAGATTTGGAAAAAAATGGAATTTTAGTGATGTGACCCCCACATTTGACCCTATGTAGGGCGACCTACACATCCCAATATGATTACAGGATATTGTATTGTCATCTAAGATGAGTGTGTGTGCCAAGTTTCAGCCCTATACGACATCGGGAAGTGGGTTAAATTCAATGGCAAGATTTGAAAAATACCCGTACAAACGTACGGACGTGTTAGCGAGCTAAAGAAAAGCATGTAAAAATATAGCACTGCATGTCTTATCCTGTTTACAATTTTAATGACTTTTTGAAATCTGATGCAAGTACAGTTAATCGCAAAGCGCGTGCTACACATTTGTCTAAAAGTCCAAACAAACTTTGGTGATTTATTGCAAAAAATATATAAGAACAAAAAAGGCCCATAGATTTTTCTATTTATTTGACTTTTAACTGCACGTGCGTAACACTATGGCAAAATGTCTTTTAAACATACTTAGATTATAATTTAGAAATTGAAATATACACAATGTACAAGCCTAGTATTACAGTCGTCAAGTATATTTTTGTAATATTTGTATAGTATCGAAACAACGGTATAGCTTAATCTAACTGAAGTCTAAACCTTATCTAACCTAATCGCATGTGCAGTATCAATTGAAGTGATAGAAACCCAAAATGTACAAAGAACTATTTTTAAGTTAACCAAAAAAAAAAATAAAAAATACTACTCGACCGATCGAGCTAACCATTTTGTTTTGTTGGCTTTATTTTTTTTAAAACATTTTTTTTTGCGTGCCCCTTAATCATGTGGCATGTGCAGCTGCCGGGCGTACTTATGTTCTACGTCTGACCGTAGTGATCACCCCGAGCTAATACGGCAATTTAGTGAGCTGAAATTGACTAGTGGTTGTAGTGTCCAGTAAAGACTAAGCTCGAGAAAACCAAAAAAAAAATAATTCTTGAGGTATCGTTTTATAAAGAATTTACCAGATACTTTAATAATTGTTAGGTAACAAAAAAAAATACCGTTTTGTGTGCAATTTTCTAAGAAATATTATTTTAAAATTAGATTTGTTCAACTCGACGTTCGACTACTTAACGTTGAGTTCAAAAAAAAAAAACGGTTATTAAAGGCGCGTGTTGTTTAAACGTGTTGCTGCATTGACTCTTGCAAATTAAAAACCATCAAGCGTTTAAGTTACGCTGCTTTCTCTGGTCCCTTGATTTTTAATCTTTAAACGAGTGGGTACACAATGTAAAACTTGTTTAAAAACGCTTATCTGTGAGTTTTTTTGCTATAAAAATACATAAATTTAACGTTGAACATTGTAATGTATATATTTTTTTTATATAAAATACTTTCTTCTTATTTCTCTTGAATACTCAAAATACTACAGTAGTACACAATATAAACGAATAAGTTTGTTAAGTTTTAAATACTATGACGAAACCGAAGTCATCAGCTTAATAATATTTTATTGTTGAAAACAAAACAACTTATTTCCGATGACGTTGCTCGTGAAAAAAAATAGTGTCAAATTTTTTGTTCTTTAGTTTAACAGAAGCAGTTGCAAGTTTTGTTTTTTAAAACAATCTTTTTTTTTTTATCAAAGATATTCTATGGTACAATTTAGTCTAAGATTTTGTGTAAAATATACACTTATTAGCCTTAAGTGCGTCTTCCAAAATGTCTCACAACACAAGTAATATGCGTAGAAAATATTAATGGTGAAAATTGGCGGAATCAACTCACGGGATTGTAAGTGGCGACGAAATCGGCCGGCGGCGGCGTGATGGAGTCGAACGAGTGTTGGCAGTCGACGGACGACATGTGGAAACTGTGCACGGACACGCTGTCCATCTGATGGGCCACCAGACGGCCGTGCTGCTGGTAGCCGCCCGCTTTGGCCACGGCGGACGCCCGGAACCGCTTGCGGCCGCACACCACCCGCAGGATTTCCTTGCGGAACACGTCGTTGCGGAACACGTACACCAACGGGTTGAGCGTGGCCGCGGACAGCGCGCACGCGTCCACCAGCTCGTCCGGCAGCCGGACGATGGACACGCTGAGGAACAGCGGCGTCCAGCTGAACAGGTACGTGACCAGCACCATCATCGACGTCTTCATGGCGCGGCTCTCTTCGCGGAACAGCAACGCCGAGAATATGGCGTTCGAGTTGCGTCGCGACAGGTCCGGTTCCGTGCACACGCTGTGTTTGCGCGTCCGCAAGCTGTTCCTGTGACATTCCAATTAACGCACAATAATTAATACAAATTAATATTATAATATTATATAATTTAGTGTTTCAAGTCTGAAAAATTTCACCATATTGTGAAATATTGGATTTTTATCAATTATTTCACTATTTGGCCTTACTGCCTTACAAAGCTTCCTGTCAATTAGGAAATAGCTATAAAAAAATAGATAACAGTATTATCATTTTTTAGAAGAAAAAAAAAAGGTAAAAATTCATAGAAAATTCGAAAAAACGTAAAATGACCCTTATTTTTACACATAATTATATCATCTATTTTGAATACTGTGGTGGTTTTATCCTGTTTTGTCGACTTTTCTTTGTTTTGAGAGTTTTTACGGAGTTCCAAATTTGAAATTTACATATTTTGAAAAAAAAATACTTAAAAAAATTCTCAAATTTTGAGCAACACGAAAAATACATTTTAGATTATAAATTCAATTTTAATGACTTTCTGTTAAGCTAAAAAAAAATAATATCAATCATTTTCAAAAAGGTGAGATTGTTTTACAAAAAGAAACTGATTTTTAACAATTTTTTTTTTTTGGTGGTCGAGGAAAAAAAAAAAAATAAGATATATCAAGACAAAAACTCATTATACTTTTTATGACCATAGCCAAGATAATAATAAAAAAAATTGTGAACATTATTTTTATGTTACCGACATGCGATGTAAGTTTCACAAAATTGGCAGGGGGTCGGTCCAAATCGTTGGTTCATATTTGTCTTTTTTACCCACATATGTTTTTTCCAAATTTACAATTTTTACTGCTGGTTCAGTCTTAATTTTAATGAAAATTTTTAGTCTAAAAAAAATACATCGAGTTTACGAAAAAAAAACATTTAATTAAAGGGTATAGCGGCAGAAAAACCAGGAGAGTCCCTTTTTTTTATTCTGAGAAAACCATGTTTGAATAACCCTGAAAATGTTTTAAAATATTCAATTAAACAAAAAATGTTCAATTTTTGTTGTTAATCGTGTTTAAAAATATAGAACAAATTCGTTTTGTATCAAAACGAAATTTTTGAAAAGTGACTTGCCTGTTTTTTCCCTGAACCTTTTAATTTTACTGTACAGCAAAATTTTAACTATGAATTGGTTAAGCGTTTTACAGATTTTATATTGTTAAATCCTGCGAGAAATTTAAAATTTTAATTTTTTTTCAGAATAAGAACCAAAATACAACCATTGACAATTGTATAATATGATTTTTATCACTAAATCGCTTACTAACAAAGATATAATGGTATGCAAAACTATACTCAGGTTTTTTAAGAGTAAAAAAGTGGTTTTGTACTATTTATAGGCGAATGAAGAAAAAATATTAATAGTAACTCATTATACACTAAATTTTTTATTCTGAAATACTAATTTCTGGTCAAAACAAAATATTTCTGTGGATTGGAGCAAGTAGGGCCAATGTGAATTTTGTGCATAAACGAGTTAGTCCACTATTTTCAAAAATTGAATCATTCTTTTTATACTGTGAAAAAATCACACTCTGAGGCCAAAAAATGAATTACTCATGAAGAGTTTGATAAAAAAATTAACATAGAGCCTAATGGAAAATAATAACTTCAAAGCTCATTTTCCGAAAGTTGCAAAAAGTGACATTGGCCCTTCTTGCTCCAGGCCACAGATTTAATCTGACCAGGTTTTTCGTTCAAAATCAACTTAATTAGAGTTATTTTGTAGAATAAAAAACAAATTAAAGACAATTATTAAATTTTCTTTTTGATAAAAATATTATTATTTTTTTTTTTATTCAGAATCAATTGATGAATAATAAATAATGGAATGAAAAATAACTGAGAAATAAAAGAAACATTACAATTTTTTTAAAACATCAAACAAAAATCATACTTATAATCTTTTCCACCAATTATCAATAAAACATATTTTTGAACACAATGTTACACCCTTAACTATTTAAAATTGTCGTGTGGGCAAGGTATTAAGGGTCCAAAAATGAATTTATCAAAAATCTATTCAATAATATTGAAATACTTTAAATTATACGTATGGTTCTATTTTAATTTTTTTTTTTATGAAAAATTCTATTGAAGATTTTTTATATTGATATATAAAATATACGTAATTTATTAGCTTAATTGGCCTTGGAGATATATATAATTAATATTATTATTACTTTTGTGTGTTGTTTATCAATAACTCATTCGGATAATACGCAATGTTGCCCACTCGAGTAGAAAAAAAAAAGAAACACTCATAATTAAATATAATGAAAAGAAGAACCTCAATTTTTTTTACGTGAGTACAATGAACGGACTTTACGGTCGGCTCGTGTTGTGCACGTTTGAGAGGTGAACGAATTTAATTTGACAAAAAAAAAAAACATCCAAACTTAGGCGATTCGCTGTACGTTATTTATACTTGGACGGTGACGTACATTGTATTGACAATAATTGGGCATGCCTACCTATCGATGCAAAGTCTTAGGTCTAGGTTACACGGCGTATCGTGTAGGCAATTTTCCTACTTTCACGTGTAACGGGCTTGACCCAAACCGAATTCGATAATAATGAAATTATGTGAGCGATTCGATAATGAAATTTGTATCGATAAACAACAAACACTCGACCCTATGAAAACACAGTGGTCGGGTAAACTTAGCTTTTAGGCTGGACCGGGTTAGGTAGTGCAATGCATATGATGAATTCCCCTTTGATGGGAAACCCTTTGATATGAAAGTTAATAGGCCGGCACAATGTATAAATAATTAGCCAGCCAGCTCGTTCAGCATCAACGTGAATAAGGTAGCAAAACGAACTTGAACATTGTTGAAAACCAATTCAATTATAAATTTGGCGTGGGACAGAAAAAAAAAATATATTAAAAAACCCAGTCATTGTAAGGCCGATATCTTGCATAGAGCTTAATCTTTTAATATAGAATAATCCTATTAAAAATAAAAATAAAACAAATTACTATGTTTACAATAAGCTTTTCAGATTAAAAAGGTTTATAAAAACCATACATTTTAGGGAATTAATATAAGCTATACAAAGTTGAAACGTTTTTAATACTTTCCAAAATGTTATTAAATATTTTCGTGATATTTAAAACCGTTTTATCGGCATTTCATAAATAGGTTTTTAAGTATTAGAAAGAAATTAAAACAGTTTTCCGCCGTTTGCGATAGTATTATGCTAGCTGGAAAATCCTATTTTTCGGACAGGGTTTTAATCCCTGGTGTTGATGGTGTGCATTTATTATGTACAGCGACTGGAAATAGTTGCGTTTGACAATTTATACACTATTTTACTTTGCTGCGTTCGGCCGAATATGTCTGAAAAATACATTGTACGCCCGTGTAATATATTTCAGGAGTAGAGTGAAAGGCTAATGGCATTCACCATGTGTATTATTTGTGTGCGTGTCTCAAACTGGGTCGCATCTACCGGCAGTCTTAGAAGTGTTGATATGTTTTTGTTTTCTTTAAAAATGATCTCGGCTCAGAAGCCCAAATAAAAACACCCAAAACTCGCCATGGTTAACGCCAAGGAAACGATTGCTATAGTAAGTGCTACGTGTTGCAAAGTCGGATATTGCTTTGGTTCCCGTGGGTCAACATAATAATAATATGTTTTGTTTCCTTTAAGTACACACGGTATTAAAAAAAAAAAAAAAAACCAATAAAAATGTTTCTGCCGGTCAATAATGGCCCTATTTGTTTGGTTAACAAACTTGCGCTGCCATATTATTATCTTATAATATTATATACTCTTACAGCGAAAATGTCTTGAAAAAACACATATTTTTCGACCGTGAATAATTCAAAACATTAAAAAAAATATGTTCATTTTTTTTGTGCAGTTTCCAAACACTTTTTCGGTAAAACAATCCGTCAGTATACGGTTTGGCGGTAATTCGAAAATACCAAGAATTATTTTTTTCCTAAAAAAACTGATTTTTTTATTCAGCCGACATATTACCGTCGACCTACGTACAGTAAGTTCTGTTGTTTGTGTGTACTTTTTTTTTATTATTTGTTTGTTTGTTTCAATTAGCTCGGGAATTATACATCCTATGTGCGACTTACTGCGTCGCAGAGCGTTTTTTTTACCGATTAACGCGAAAAATAATTACACACCGGTGTAAAACAAATTTTGTTTTTCACTTTGTTTGTATTAAGTTTTATCGCAGCTCAGTTGACCTACAAACCCGTTTTCGCGTGCCTAACACGAGTGGTATACTATACAGGCAGATCCGTCCAATGCAAGACGCCAGTAAAATTTTCAAAAGCAAACTTGTTTTTACATATGTATGGAATAAAATAATGAGTGTCTTACATCAGATGGATCATCCTGTACACAATATACACATATTGTTAATTTATTCTTGACGAGCGATTGTTCATATCAGTCCGTTTATGATATAATAGTTGAATTAATTCAATATTCGCTTTGTGCCCGTGCATGCGTTGAATAGAATTACCAACAACAATGTAAGTACTCGAACTTAATGTTAATTATATATATGATGCGAGTTCCACGCTTAACAGCAACAATAGAGATACGACCGTCGAGTGTCGCACTTAAACACTATAACCGTATAACAGACATCAATACAATTTGAAAATTTCCCTCGTGTATCTTATGTGTGTATAACGTCTCGGCTAAATGTCAATGACACAATTTAACAGCGTAGACAAAAAACTATCGTCGGCACGACGAGCTCTGCTGTTAAAATAATTGTAGTGTACTTAACGACTTGTCCGTTTCAACCCTTAACGAGTACAAGGGTTGATACATAGGGGTGGGCACCAGAGACATCTACCCACTTCGCCCGTATTATTTATGTTATCATAAATAATTAATGTATTTTCATAAAGCCTTTCGCAGGATTTTCAACGAAAACTAATATATACATTTAAATAAAAAGTGTTGTCGGTTTAAAAATTGTACACGAATAATTTACTGTATGCAATAGAATTAATAATATTAAAAAATTATTATTAAAAAAAAGTTTTGCGTTAACCAAATTCGATTTACTGTCGAAACTATTGCGAGAGTATTTTTTTTAATTTGTAATAATTATTATTCGAATATTCATAATATCATATATTTTGTGTGGTAAAGGGCAGGACATGAACAAGGTCTTACGGTTTTTTATTAATTTTTTTAAGAGAACACCAACATAACAGTAATTGTTACCTACACGAGCACACCGGTAATAATAATTGCTATTTTGATTTCCTGTAAAATTGGAAACGTATCGCTGTAATCAGTTTTTGGTTCGGAGACTTTTAATAAAGATATTCTGTTAAATTAACAATTCACGTCGTTTTATGAAAGTGAAAGGAATCATGCTAAATAAAAAAATAATATTATTATACAAATAAGATTTCATATACCTCGACGAATTTGGGGCTTGTATTTTTTATTCACTCAAACAATGCGTTCTCCCAAAGGTATACAAACGAAACTTAGAAGTAGTGTAAAACAACGAACAAAGCAAACACGTACTTTTCTTTGTTTTTACTTCTACACCGGTAAGCATTCGCATTTAATATGTATTATTGCTATACACACTCTGCGACGGTCAGGATAATGTTTTACAAGTGTTTACAATTCAATCTATTATATGTACTCGAATAGTCTCGAATATTTACCTCTTTTGTTCGCCAACGTTAATAAAATGGAAATTTTCTGAGTAACAGCGAATAGCTATACCGTTAAATTGCAAAATTAAAGATCAAGACTTCATCGAAATGTAATACAACTTTTTTTTCTCGAAAAAAATGATTCGGGATTTTGTTGTCAACCGTTCTCGACTGTACAACAGTTATGAAATCCTTAATTTCGTTTCGTTCGTTCAACCAAAAGTCTGATGGACATTACACAACAGTACGAAAATGTGAAACCATCACATTAACGGAGTTACCCACAGCGCTGTTTATTTATTATTAATCCTTATTTAATTATTAAGAATAAAGAGAGAGAAAGAGAGTGTATAAGTCAGTTCTCGTTAAGCTTTTAAATATCATTTTCGCACAAAGCCATTACAAATATTTACAAAATTGTTTTTGTTCCTTAATTCTTCTCATAATTGAAATTTGAAAGATTGCGCAAAGATTTATCAAAGGAATTCGCTTTGGTGTCGGATATCATTACAAGACGCAAAAGTTGTCTTGTCTAAATATATACATGGCTATTGCACATATACCCCTTCTTCGTCAAATATTCCATGATAAAAACTAATATTTCAGCATAACGGGCAGCCTATTTTTAAATCAAGTATATAAGTACACGCGGTAATATATATAGTAATAGTAATTGATTTCTGAAGATAACAACTCGAGACGATGTGCAATAACCTGTGTATTTCAACCATAGTTTGGGTTGTGCTTTCTATAATAAATCATCGTCATTTTATACATTTCAGTATATTATATTTAATGGGGGGGGGGGGGTTAATGACTTATTTAATTTGTTTGTGGCTTTAGTGTAGGCATGGCATTTCGGTTTCAGATTATTAAATAAACTATAAGAAATGTTAAGAAAAAAAATTAAGATACCGCACAAATGCGTTCATAATTTTATGTCTTAATGTGTAAAATTACTTTTGAAAGTATAACAAATTGTGGATGTTTCATTTTGGACTGTATTTGTTTGATTATTTTGTGGATTACATTACGATTACTATACAAATCACATTAGTTCTATCGAGGTAGGTTTATGTAACTTATCTTGTGTATATTTTTATTAAGTTATATCTGACCGTATGTAGGCGTTTATTAGCTATAAATTTAGTTTCTACTAATGTTTATTTACTTTAAACTCTACAAATACAGTCACTTAAGAATACTTTTAGAGTGTGAGTAACATAATATTGGTTTACAACTTTGTTTACCCTTAATTAGATGTTTTCAAACGTTGTTTCTCATTGTGTTGGCGTCAAGCAGTGAAAATCGAAATTCCTTTCAGTTAACATTGTAAAACACACTTAAAAAATAAAATATTTACAAGATAAAAAAAATCACTATTACAGATTGCCCTTCAAGTAGTCTAATGTATAAACACATGAATGATATTGGTGGCTAGACAACGGATTATGTTATTCATTTGTAAAGAAAACCAAAAAAGAAAAAACTTAAATTAATTACAACTTTGGCACGCATACAGATATTTACTGATTGAAATATTTTACAACTCTGGAATATATTGTTATTTAATAGACTTATAATAATTTACATTTGCACTTAGTTTTTTATCCGACAAAATATCATTTGACTTTGATTGATTTATTAAAAATATTATTATATTTTTTTAATCTTTAAGCGTTTTTTTATGCTTGCCATGGGCTGACGGGCAATTTGGAAATATTATAAATGGGTTTAAGAAACTCGATTTAAAAAAAAAAAAAAAGCGATCACCCGCGATTAGACTGCACGACAAACATTTTCATAAATATTTTTTTATAGGTTTTTAAAAAAAAAAATTGGCTTAAAGGCCACATTACTTTGAAGCATTGGTATTTGTTGATGATGGAATCTTTTAATGAACACAAACCCACTGAAAAGGTATGTAACTTATAGAGTGGAATAATAAGTTTTAAAATTTCAATAACAGCTATAATAAATTAAAAACAACTTTTACAACGATGCACGCTAATGACCTAACGCTTAAAGCCGTTACCGCTACAGTCAATAAACTACTTAATTCAATGACTCTACCGGGTTATCTATATATCTGTATACATTATATCTATTTGGATATAAAACCAACAGAGATGTAGAAATAATACGAATAATCGCTGAAGTAATTTTAATAACTAGCAGACAGCTTAAGTAGGCCATGTAGACCCATGTCAAGCAAGAGTCATATTGTCACTTTTTGTTGAAAACGAACTAAAGGTACGGTAAATATCTGTACATAGGACTTTTTAATATCATATTTATCGGCAATTTATGTACTTTAATATACTGAAAGTCCCCATCGATCGGACTGCAGCTTTTTTTTGATAAGCTCCGGAAAGTTTGAGGTTTTCATCAATAAAACATATTGCAAATATTTAAAAAAGTTTCAAAAATGATATAATTTCCTATTGAAATGCCTTCTTATACTTCATTACATTTTATCTTTATCGACTGGCCTAAATTCCGTGTACTCGAAATATTTTTTTTTGAGAGTAAAATAATTTTCACGGATCTATGCACCTATCTACCTATATATATATATTATATTTTGTGTGCGTGTGTGCTTAATACGGTCGGGGGCGTTGTCTCCGCTTACCCAAATTAAAACAGTCCTGTCGTTAATTTAAATTTGTGTTTTCTACAGTTTTCATTGTCTCTCCAGTAGTAAATGTGCCGTGCGTGATCAGAATAATAACACATCCGAGTCGGTGCGGGTAAAATCGACGATTTCCTGTCACTCAGCAGCACTCTTTAAACGGGGTTTATCGAACGTTTACAGCAATTTATTCCCTCTTCTCTGTTAACCCTTGGACGGATAAAGGCCACGTTTAGTAGCGCCTTTGTTGAAATAACCTATCTATATTGTATACAGTAGATGTGTGTATAATAATAGTATACAACTCTTGTGTTTCTGTAATAATAATAATTAATTTTTTTCCCGCCGATTTTGAACATTTTAATCACACAAAGCGTAGAGACCTGCTGTGTATCATCTCTCTCGAACACGCTTTAATGTTGTTAAACAAAAACAAATTTCAGCGCCGAGTAGGCGTTAATAACCGATTTAATAACATCATCAGCGACGGCAAAGGATAAAATCAATATTTTTAAAAATACCGAGAAAATGTTCCAATAACGTTTTTACCATAATCTAAAAGTAAAAATATTTTTTTTTTTACAATCCCGAAAAAAAAAAATAACTACTAATATAGTATTGTCAAAACGTTATTAAAACAAAAACTAGCAAGTATGACCACAGTAGTTTCGAAGAATAATTATACATTTACCAGTTCGACCAAGTGTTTTATACAAAATGAAAATATGTACCGGTAATAGCTTTTTCTGGTGAGATTTGAATATGTTAAAAGGTTAAACCACACGATGGTATCAAAACAAAGAGGTACATGTGCACGAGTTAATGAACGTTGTTTCATGTTTTAACAATAAAAGCGGTTGATGAAGAGGCCTCTCGTCCTATCATAGCTGAACATCACAACACCAAACTTTTTACCTATTTTAAAATGTGCATATAGATACATAGTAGATGATCCTGTTGTACCTACATCATGTTGTGAGAGGAAACTATTTAAACATTTAAATCCAACCTACATTTTAACTCCATTTAGACGCGTTTACAAATTCAGGTACTTCACCTTTTTAGTAGCACACTGAATGTACGTTATTAGCCGTCCGCAGTAGTAATTATGTACTTCATATAATTATATAATCATATTTTTTCACCCTAGACTAATTGTACGTAGCATAGATTAGATTTTTATAGTTTTTCTCTCTGCGAATTAAATCGTGTCACCCGTCCGCGTGAAAGGGTTAAAAAAAACTAAGAAACTTCAATTCTAAAACCGAGTGTATTTACTATTTATCGTTTAAGTGCAAGAACGAGGAGGTTTTGGAAGAAGGCAGAGAACCTGTTATGACATAATATTATTATGCACAAGTGGTAAATACAATAGATTAATAATTAAGTAATTGGGATCAGCCATGCCAGAAGGTGCGGTGAGTAGAATACGTGGCTCGTGGTCTGCTAAGGATAGACGAGAAGTGTCTAGGTTTGACAGAATTTTAATGGGATTCGAGGAATCAGTATAATATAAACAATAGTAGATTAATAAACTAGGAAATGGCGCTGGAACGTCGCGTCGTCTCGTCTGGAATTTAATTTTGAATAAACGAAAACTATCAGTCGATATGATCATTCAGAAGGGGGAAAAAACGGCGGTGGTTATTTCTTAATTGTCATCCAGCGGCGGACGTGAGAAATTAGTATGAACAAAACGTCCAAGACCGCCGAAGTATGTATATTATATACATTAATTATTTGGTAGTCTATAAGTATTGGGGCGGAGTGATATTTCGAATTATTGACATAGGTAGGTATAAATTATTATCCAAGACCAGTAAATAGTTTGTTATTCCGGTCTGCAGGGTCGACTTAATCCAAGTTGCTAATAAAAATTCCAGAAAACTAAGTCAGAGTCACGGTTTTCAGATTTGGAAACGTCCTCGGCGGGTTAGGGGTCAACAATCGATAGATTAAAAAAGTAAATAAACTCCGCCGAGCAAACACGATGAGCGGGAAACGGCAGACGGCAAAAGCCGGAAAGATTGGATATTTATATGTACTATCGTAGATAAATATTTATATTGAAATTAATTCAATACAGTAGAGTGTACGTCGGAGTCGGGTTGGCTGATATATCCCGTCAATCGGAAATAAAAACACAATACTTGCTCGTGTTTGCGTTTAATGATTTGTCTGTTGTTTATAGAAATAATAATAATAAAAAAAAAAAACAATACCCTGAAAACTGACTCAACAAAATTGACATTTTCAAGGTCGTTTTTTAATTAAAGCTCCAGTTTCACAAACAGATTGTCCTTCATATACTCAATATTGTAGAAACAATGCCCGTTGTTTGTTTCTAAAATAATTTATTGTTAACTCATGATTTATTCATGCAAAAGTTGTTTGTGTATTTTTTCGACGAATTATTGAACTTTCTTCGTGATGCACCGGCTAGTATAATTTCTCAGCGGAATTATGATTTAATATTAAAATATATTTTTGTCTTAATAATCATACAGCAGCTGCATTTCATACACTGCCGAAAGTCTAGCCATTTATGTATGTTCAAAATCAATACCAACACTTGATTTCTATTGAAATTGTAGCCATTCTCAGTCTTCTCTTCTCACCTTACTGTTTCTCGCTCCTGCCTTGTTATTACATTTTTTTTTTATCACTTAAGTATTATTAATTTATTAGTAAAGTTAATTAAGCTTATTCACTTATTGGTCCAAAAGCGTTTTACAAAAATATATCTGTCGATTGTTTATCAACGTTCCGACAACATTTCCATAGGTTTTTTTATTTTTGTAAAAAGATTCTAAAAATATTACAAAACCTATTTTTACGCCGTGTGGGATGTGTCTATAGGTTTTACCTCAACAAATGGGTACTAAAAAAGTGCAGTTCCCGTTAAATAATAACATTTTTCAATGTAATTTCTTCTTGGTATAACACGGAAAGGCATTTGTATGTACAAAATAATATCGAAGCAATAATAAATGTTTATAATAATAGGCTACCCGCTACAGTAATAGTGTTGTTTGAAAACAAATTAATTTAAATTGACAAAATAATTATATTCGAGTGTTTTAATATTACTCCGAAGTATTCTTATACGTTTACTTAAAGTAAACATAATATATTATTTATTAACGTTATAACATAGTACCTGTTATGTTGTATTTTTTTTTAGTATAATTTTATATAATATACCATTATTATTAAAGCCAGTGTCGTGCTCAGAAATTCTGTATAGGGGGAGAACGTTGTAATCGATCAGATGTGAGCCACGAGGGCTTCATCAATCCTCCTCCTCCTTCGTCCAAGCTTACCACCCCCTTTCCGTTCACCATCTCATTGGGCTGTAGAACACTTTTTTGTCTTCTAATTATACTAATTACAAATTCCATTACATTTTTAAGAAAAAATATAACTTCTTATTAAAATAAAAATTAAAAATAAAATAAAAAGTATTTGCTTTAAAATTACTAATAAATTTAAATAATTATGATTTCAAAAAGTCAGTCAACTATTACTGTTCAACCTGACCTTGATTTTTTTTTATAATTATTTTTACGGGTTTTAATAGTTATAACAGACAATTCAGTTAATTTCCCAAAATAATTAATAATAATGTTTTAATTAAAAATAAAACCATTGAGGGAAAGGGTTTATATCCCCTAACATCTTTCCCCGGGCACGCTACTGATTAAACCAACTTACAATTTAATAGGATTATTATTTTAAACAACGTCCACTATTCCGTCGCAGCACTAAGGGTTCTTATAAAATTTTAATTTTTAACAAACCATTTGTTAACAGGATTTTTTCTATTTTGTTTATATTTTATATATTATACTGTTGATAGGACACAGAGCTAAAATAAGGTGTTATTCAATGTTCCACCTCAAAGAGCTGTCAACCAGATTTTTATATGTAACTGTGGTATGTGACATTCATTAATTTCTCAAAGCCCTTAAAATATTCCTTAGGAGTATACATATTTGCATATTTATATTTTACTATTAAATTTGAGTATAATAATTTGTATATAAATTACATATGCAATTTCTCTCGTTACAACCCACCCTCGAGTTAATCAGAAATGTTTTTGTTTTGAGTTCATAATATCAGCAGTACCTACCTACAGAAGAGGGTTGAACCATTTGGCAACATTTTAGTATATGTTAAATAATTATACATTTTAATACAGTCTATACTTAGTATCAATATCGAGCCAAACATGCAAAAGGCAAAAAAAGTTCTTACCTATTTATTTTATACATATATATATATATATTTTTTATATTAGGATGTACCAAAAAAACAATTTTTTTGTTCTTCTCTTGACATTCTGTTCCTTGGGGTAAAAAAATATTTCCCTATTTTTTTCAGATTTTTTTTGGTACACATTAATATATATACATAATAGCTATCCATTCAAGCCGCATGCCAATGACATTTTTTTCGTTAATACTTTTTTTTAGGGATTATGAAAAACGTTGCTGTAAACGGTCAATATAATATAAACGACGTGCTATAAAGGAAAATATGATTGATTGATCGGCTCTATCTTGAGAATAGGGCAATATATATTTTTTTGACAAGCCACTTCTTATTTAAAACGGACAGAAATATACTGGCTTTTAACCACACCGTCTTTAGCTTTTTAATAGAAACGTTTATTGCCGGTCGACAAACGAGGTTGAGTGCAATAAAGGTTTCTTTTGCTTCTGATTAATATTTTTTAGTACAGACGTTTGTTTCATTTTTTTTTTACTCCCGTTAAGCTTATGACGGTGGGTAGTAAATCAATAGGCATTAGGCAATATTCATATAACATTTTTTTTTTCTGAACATGTTTTTCGTTGGATATTTTTCTTGGCCATTTATTCAGCAGAATAAATGCTGCGTTAGTTTAAATACTTAAACACTTAATCATAGCTGGTCAATAAATTGTTGAATCACGACCATAAAATCGTGTAAGTATTTTTAGCTTTACGTTAAGGGTAGTGAAGACTTACTGAAGTAACCTGTAATTGTAATTCATTAGCGTAATTAGAGGGGAGGGGTCTAGGGTAGTTCAAATCTTTTTAAACTTGTTCAGGCTTTAAAACAATTTCAGCAACCAATTAGGAACGGTCCCCGGCGTGGCGATAACGTTTATAATTTTTACAAAAATTCTGAGAGAGCTTTCAGAGTTTTTAAAAGATTTAAACTTCCTCAGCCCCACTCTAGTTACGCCAATGGTGTAAGTAATGTTACAGCTAACCTTCAAGTTCAAATATATATATATAAAAAAAAAAAAAATAATAAACTCAAAGTCAATTTGCAAGAAATTTTCTGTAGAATTATGGTTTCTGTAATATTATACGGGCGTGTGAAATATGAATACGTTATTACTTATTACTTTCACGTGTCTAGAACATGCATTGGTCCTTTTTCATTTAGATTCCAAGCAATGCCGGTATGATATTGATTTTAGAATGATACGTTATTTATTTATTCATTTTTTTTGTCTCTATTGTACACATTTCGATGAGATGCCGCGCAATTTGTTCATAACAAAAATATGCGTACATATTGAAAGTATTTCAATGGTCTTTCATCACATTGGTCGTTTTATTGGTATTTTGTAATAT
Organism: Adelges cooleyi; assembly: GCF_023614345.1. Classification (NCBI taxonomy): domain Eukaryota; kingdom Metazoa; phylum Arthropoda; class Insecta; order Hemiptera; family Adelgidae; genus Adelges; species Adelges cooleyi. The sequence continues at coordinate 13,229,818 of NW_026096268.1, read as the reverse complement.
ATTTTTCAAGCGTATGTTGAACAAAATGTAAGATCATCGCACACCGAAATAACTTATTGCTGTCCACAACGACGTCTAATAAATAGCGCATCAACTAAATATTTTTTTTCTAATATAATAATGCATAGCATAGTAATCGATTAGAAGTTGTTACTTAGTTTAATGTACGTTATCGTGAAAATAATTAAATGCAAAATATTTTCAAACAAATTTGTTCGTATAAATTTTACATTAAATTTTTATTTTTATTTAATGATGTTGTCTCTTTTTTTAACATAATATGAATGCATATTGTTTCATGAAAAAACCCGTTCAAACGGCCGTCATAGTTGAAAAGTTTTGTTTTTAAACTGAATCTTTATTTAAAATAACAATTATAATATAATTAATAATAATAATAATTGTTGTGCTGTAATATTTTTTCTTTAATAAAAGCACTTGAAAAAAAATTGAAAACCTTTTTACGCACAGCTCATAGCTACTTTACATTAGCGCATAGCTACTTAATTCAAATAAATAAATATTCATCTGTACAGCGAATGGCAATTTTTTTTTCTCTCTGTCTAAATTGTAATTATTTTTATCTAAAGCGCAGTTTTTATTTACCGACGAAAATTTTGAACAAACAACCAATCGCTCGATTGTTATTCAGACCGTTTTGATTTTAGTTGGTATGTTTACTTCTTTTTACAACAAAAAAACGTATTTATTTGTTTTAAACTAAAATTTAATATCGGTTGATTTTGACATTTTTTTTCTGAGTATAACATTGTTGTACTACTTATCGCAGTAATTTGAATTGCAGTAAACGATCCGTATTTTTGAACACCTTACATAAGTTTTTTTTTTTTTTTAGGCGGTACCGATTGTTTTCTGATTCAGACATATTTGTTATGGAAATGTTTTCGAAACGAACACCGACAGAAAACCACGGTATGTAAGACCGATTTCGGTGGCTTTAAATAAAATATGTCAATATCGAATGGGATTACCCGGCATTGACTGTTTTAGTAATGAGATTTCGCACAACAGCGTTACAATTGTTACATCTCGGCGAATGTTGACCATTAAAGGGAATTACACTATTGCAATTTTGTGGTGTACACCGAGCACATCATTACGGGCCGATTCTCGGCTTGATATTAAATGTGTCTGTAAATAAATGAGGCAATAAAAATAGTTAGGCTAGACGACTGGCGGCTTAAACGAACGGTAATTACTGTGCCGACGATACAAAGCAGGAAAATTGTCCTTTGAGCGAACCAAATGCAATTTAACATACATGACGTTCCGGGTCTTCGGTAATAACGTAGAGGACGTTTCCTGTATTAATAAAACTCATCACCGAGTGCAATGTTTGTGGAGGGTCGGCTCAAAAGCTTGTTAGCCCAATATATTATTCGCAATCGTGTACATTTTAAAATCTAAGAGAATGGAGCAATTGAAAGGAGCTGTTCAGAGTGACAGCAATAGTATAAAATTGTAGCGAGACTATAACAGAAGTATGCAGAGAAGTGAGTGCTGGGCAACAAATGATAGAGATAAAACATTAAATGGAAGTAGCTGGACTACATGAATATGTAGAGTGACTTGGTTCGACAAACGAAGCAGAAAAAATTAAATGAAATAGGTGTTTGAATAGTAGATGGGTCGGTCGTATTGAAAGAAAAGAAGACAATGGAATGACAAAAGGGATTAGGAGACATTAAAAAAGACGGATTTAGAGGCAAAAGTAGTCAAAGCTGAAGTGGGTGGATGTTATAGCATTGAGTGAAAATTGAAATGGTGGAGAATAACGAGTTGGGGCAAAAGAAATGATTCGGCTGGATGTTGCATTGGGGCGAGGAGAAGAAAAATAAAAAGAATAAAAATAAATTAAGAGTTCAATTAATAAGTATAATATATTTTTTTAATTATTGATAAATAAATTTGCAAGGTCTTTACAATATATATTTTTATAATTAAGGTTTGTTTTAGTTGAAAATTGCTATTTTTCTATACAGTCCGGAATAAATGTTTAAAGTAACAAAAAAATGTTCGGTAATATGATTGTTTTATATAATTAATTATTAAACAAAAAATGACGATCAGACTATTTTTGTTGTGTGTGGGATAAAATACAGACAGGTCGATGGGTGCAGTGACTCGATTTTTTTTCTAAAAAACTTCAATTGTTATAGACAGCGTCTGCCGACGAGAAGCAATGTGATAAAAATTGATGAGATGAATACAATACTTAAAGCTATTACAATTTTCAAACTATTGGTCCCGGTGAATTTCAGATCATTTCACATAGAATAAGGTCGTTCTATACAGTTACTTCTCGCGCGGATACTGTATGTTTTGCGTTGTTAAGATAAAAATATATTAAAGAAATAAATACCCGGATCTTATTTCCGATGATTAATGGAGATATTCACTGTAGATCATACGGAATAGTTCAAACTGATGTTAATCGATAACCGATAATTTAAACTCTGTAGACAACCACTTATGCACGTACACTCGTGAATTAAAAAACATCGAAGTTAACTGTAGGTATTTGAAATTTGACTACAATTATCCGAGTTATTAATTAAGAAAGTAGTCGTGGATTTATATGGTTCTTGAGCAACTGAAATCCTCGCCTTGCGCGTTAAAGCTGGTTGCTTTGTTAAAAGTCATTCTTGGTTTTTTTTTTCTGTATAATAACTAGTTATTACGTCCGTTGTCATAATATTGCACCTTTTGTTTATAGTAATGTCATTAATTGTGTACCCTATTGTATTGTATTCGTATTTTACCGTACCTTAAAATATACGTTTGCCTCGCGGGAAAACGATTTTAATAATAATAATTTCCCCGCACAGAGAAATGTAATAATTGAAAATACAACGGCGACTGCGAACGCGGACAGTTCAACACGAAGAAACCTTCTTATAAATGTCGTCTTCGTTGACTAAACTCGTATTAAATGTTGCACAAAATATATAGCAGTCCCGATTGTTTTACAATCAGCTGCCGGACGCCAGGTGGTTAGGTCTGTACTCTGTCCCGCGAAAGAACGGACCTGCGCAGAAACAAAAACGCACATACACTCACACACGTGTAACTCTGCACATACAGTATCGCTTTGTCTACGCGGGCCCGTTCTCTCGTGGGACAGCCTATAGGTATAGAGTAAGTCTGCGTGATCCCATAGTTTTATGGAACGGTGAGTTATGGAAACTGGTCTAGGATTGAATCGCGCGAATAGAAAAATGAATTCAACGAATAAATGAAAATACTTACGTAGCAAATAGCTTTGTACAGTACCTAGAGGATTAAGAATTAATTTTTCGAGTTACTGGAAAGCTGTCTTTTGAATATTCTACACGTGTACCTACCGAAAAAAAAAACCAAGTTAATAACAGAAAAATCTTCTCGTTTGTGTTCGAAACGTTTAAAATGATGCTGTCAAAATAAGCTGATAGCATTACTACCTATATAGCATATACGTTATATTGTATAGGTACTGAGGCTTAAGTGTAAAGCCCTAGTTTCGTATAGAACGAAAAGCCGCAGCAAAATCCGCGAGAATAAACAACGCCATATAATTTTTATACTCTTTCAATGTGCCATGCCGGTCCGTGAAGTTTTGAGGAAAAAGATAAACACCGACATGCTTAAAAATAATTGCAAAAGTTTTTATTTTCAGCGTTATTCGTTTGATACACCCGAGTGTTGTGTGGAGTTTTAAAAGTGCGCGATGCAACGTTCCGTGGGTTACCGTTAAGCCGTTGACAATGGACCGGATGTTAAGATATAACCTAAGTACAATTACATATACACGTATCGGTTTGCGTTTGGGCTTTTTTTTTTTACTTACAATCAGTTTCGGTGTAGCTTAATTTTCCGAGTAAAAATGTATATAATTTTAACACGGCCAGGGGGTGGAGGGGGGATACTTAAGTGCAGCGAGCGTTTGTGTAGCGTAGCGCTGTATACGGAATTGTCTCTAGACGTCTTCCGTAATTGATGACATTAATGAATATATAAACGACGTTGGCTTCTCGGAATTAACTTTTGTCACCCCGAAAAACGCATGAAATATCGCAAAATCCGTCCAACGCGATACTTAAAAAACGGAAAAGTTTATACGGTTATTTTTTGTTACTTAAAAATTCGGCTAACGTGGAGTAATTAGTGTAAAACTATACGAACAAAGTCTGAAAAAATAATAGTTGTAAAAAAAAAAGTTTTATGTCTTTTTATTTAATTTTTAAATAAAACAAACAATTCGGTTCTACCTGTTCTTGATCAAATCAATTAAGTACAGTTTATTATTGTTATTTTGTTTTTTTTTTTTAATCAATTCTCTTTGGTATATATCAAATTAACGTTGTTGTTTGATTTACCATTGAAAGGGACGCAAATAGGGTCTACAGTGTGAAAGTGTCTAGTGGTTTTTTTGTTTGTTTACCAATGCGAAGAGTTTGCATCGTATTTAGATCAATCGTTCGTCATGGACACTTTTTAATTTAAAAAAAAACACCGAACCAGATATTACGTCGCGTCGGTTTAAACTATTTATGCTGTCTAAATGGAAAATGTGAGTAGGATTACGGAAAATGGTTAACATTATTTTCAATTGGCGAAAATAATTTATAAAGGTTCGTGAGATTTACATAGGCTTCCTCCCCCCCCCCCCCCGAGGGATCTAAAATTAATCTTACTTTACCATCGTGGTATATTTCAAATAGGTCGGGAAAAACAATGTCTTACTCCATTAATTCGAACATTTTCGACACACGACCAACTCTGGTTTAGCTAAAATACTTTTTAATATGCCCTCGGTCGGAGATTAGATGGCTTAAATGATTTTTTTTTTTTTTTGATAACACAATATATATTCTGACTTCTGTGGTGTTGTGGTATTCATACGGTCCACAATCAGGGTATATATGGATTATAATATAACGTTATACCTGTCGTGTATTGAAGATTAAGATCTTTGCTCGTTATTATTGATTTTGCAAAAATAATAGCTTACCAGTTCAACATCGAAGTCGATAAACAGTTTATATGGATTCAGTACATTTAAAAACTTTTTTTTTGAAGTAAAACTTCTTAACGGAGGTAGGTAAAAATTAATCGTGAAACGGATGTTGTTTAACTCGTCCACTTGATCTTGAAACGATACATTGAACCTATGTTAAATAACTTTTGTTCTAGTAAATATTTTCAATACATTTTTTTTTTTTAAATTGATTTTTACTGATTTGCACTATAATTCAAGATAGCCATTTTATTCAGAACAATTTGTCTTCAATAAAAGTTGACTGGTCGACCAGTTTTGGATGATTACTTTTAAAGTTATTTCAATTGAAAAATTAAGATGGGAGGTGGAGGGCGGAGGTAGAGAAAAACGAGCAGATAAAACAAAACTCTCCTAAATAATACGAGTATGTATAACAATATTATTAGTGAATAATACTGTATCTACTTTACAATCATCCAACCATACCGAATACCAAATCAGGCATAAAAATAGATGCAGCCCTTATACGAAGGTCTATACGAAATCTCTCAATAATGTTAAAAAAATAACAATATTAAGTTGTTTTAAAATCTTTTCACAAAAAAATACCGAGAAGAGTTTAACTTCCTGCGCACGTACTCGTAACACACACACATTGGTTTTTATTGATTTTATCGACTGAATAATTGTTGTTCTTTTTAAATGTTTGAATGAAAATAATAAACAGGCAAACTTGATCGCATCATAAACATTTTTTTACATCTTTTATAATTATTTGTTAAAAACAATTTGGAATTTGAACCATAGAAATTCTCTGTTGATTATATAATAAATAAATTTAAAAAGGTGAAAAAATACAATTAAATTCTGAAATTGAAACAAACAATTTTATACATCATAATAAACGCTTCGACTTTTTCTTTTTAATTAATTTTTGAGTGTATGTTATGTAACTTTATAAAGTACTGTCCATGTTTACGAAAGTTCGTCTCTAGTTAATGGTTTGAAGTATAAAGTTAAAAAACATGAGAGAAGCTTGTTTGGGTTTTCCTTTTACCTCGTTCATTCGACGACTACCACTCACTTCCACTTCCTCTTACATCGTTGCTGGCCTCTCTAACAAAAACGGTATGATACTAATTTACCTTTTATAAAATAATTATTTCATAATACGATTATTGTAGAGAAATTTAATTTGTTTAAAGTACAAAGGCAGACACTAAAGAGGGCTTGGGAGTTGGGGAGGCTTAGCCCTGTAGAATATTCAAAAAGCCCGTGAAAATGTGTTGAACAAATGCAGTTTAGCTTATTTAATTATTTTTTCTTGGAGGCCTTAAAAATATTTAAGAAGATTTCGTTTCTCCATGCATTACATTGTACTTACAAAAATCAAAATGACGATTTATATTTTATTCATACAGTTGTTAAGTATAAAATAAGCGGTTGGTACTTTGACGTGATTATTGCACTAGTATTTCAATGTTTCCTTTACCTAGCAGAAAAGTACAAAAATTAAGTCTGCTAAAGAGCTTGTGCGTCGGGAAAAAAATTATGTTTAAAAGTAATAGTATTAAAATAAAAAACTGTATATTTAGCCGTAGGTAAATGCGGTAGCTGTCAACAAAAAAAAGTAAGGTACGACGAACAAGAGCTAAAAATTCAGTTGAATGAGCCGATGGCAAAAAAACCTGATACGGTCATATACTTACACACAAAAAGTGTACTTTGGTAAATATCCTGCAGCGCTTTTAGTGTGCTCAAAAAAATATAATGACAAAAATTATAATTTGTTTTCTTCATATTACAGTATAAGTCACTGTGTTTTCACATAATGTTAAGAATTAACTACTATTATGGTAGGTACCTATGTTATTATGAATTGTTATGGAAGTCAAGACGACAACGAAAAGTTTTAAAAGGTTCAATTAGAGTTTTCAATTTACATACTTAAAAAAACAGTTATGATATGAAAACTTTAATGTTTATGAACTGGTACATTTATTTTTGTAACCGGTATGGACAATAATTTTGACTTTTGTTTTAGAATCTGAAAACTAAAAACTCCAGCACGACTGGGACCAGATTAAACTAAGACCACGCCGACCATTACAAGCACCCTAAACCTCTAAACACCCCGATACCGTATAATATGTACCGGATAAGAAATAAAAATGGAGGCGTGGTATTCCCACTGGGATAATATACTTATACATGATACTGACAAATTAAAAACACTATACAGATAAATGGACCTAAGCCCTAAGGTGTCGCGACACCAACAAACAACCTTTATCCACCAGAACAAGTAAGGCACACGTGCTTCACCTATATTTGTTCATCGCCAAAGAATCAAAATATGAACACACACACCGTTTATGCTACACGCTATATTTCTTATAATTTACACAATGAATGCTCTATAAAGCGTTGTCGGCTCAATTCGACCATTTTTCGGGAAGTTATTTTTTGCAAGGGGAATGAAAGTTAAAAAGTCTTAAAACTCGAGATTACCCCAAGTAGCAACCACCTAACATTTCTGGTGGATAGAGATGCTATTAAAAAAGTTATTTGTTTTACGGATGAAAAAACATAAAATTGCAAAACTCATACATTCTCAGTTTCCCATAAAAGCTGACACTTCTTTCATTGTTATAACAAAAATAAATCTTAAGAAACGAATTAATAATGTTCGTCGTTTTCGATTTTTAACAATAGTATTTTTTTAGTTTTGTTTTTAAAAATTACATGCTCATCAAATATTCTTTTACAATCATTATCTTTATTATTAAAAAAAAATCTGCTTTTTGGGACTCAAAATACCAAACTTACCTAAAATAAAAGTGTCCTTTTAAGCATCAAAAAAAGTATACAGGGTTTTTTTTTTATCATGAGCCACTCAATATCCTATAAAGTTTAATTAGAAATTAATTTTTTTTTTCATATTGTTTTTATACAATGTGATCTAAATTTTCACAATTTTTTTGTTTTTATAGCAACCAACTTAGTATTTTTTATAGCAACTTTTGAAACTTAAATGGTAACGCATATATTTTATTAACTTTATAAGTTGAGAATAAACTGAAAAAAAAAAAATTTTAATATAAATGAAATATTATTATTAGTATACTTTTTAATATTAACAAAATTTAATAATATTTCTAAATTAGATAAATACATTTTTGTATGTTACGTTTGTGCGTTTTGTATTTGTATTTTTTATTTTATTAAGATTTTGCAACAAATTGTAGTCATTATATTCTTAATGTCCTCTTGTTCGAGAAACCCAGTCAAAGCCAAAGCGGGAATTGGATGTTTTTCTACGTTATAGTAGTTTCAGTTGGTAAAGTTATTATTATTGTTGTTGTAGTGTTGAGTAAATATTGTTGTAACCGAAATGGACGTTAGTCATCAGAGAAATAGTTATGTACTGTGTAGGTAATAATATAAACAGAACGTTAATTAGTTTAGGAGTAATAACTGTGTGTGCCGTTATTTTCACTTAACTTGAAGGGTATAATTACCTATGGTTGGCACAATATTTTGATAGAAGAAGTTGTTCTTTTAATTGTCAAGTGTAATTAACTGAATAAAATCTCAAGCGACTTATCTTTTAGATTATTCGACTAAAAATCCATCATTGTAAAATCAACTTCTCTCAGCGTAATACTTTTTCGGGTATCACAATATCTTGTAGCTGATATTAGATGCATCTTATAATATTTGACTTGAAGTGGATACTAAACGGCTAGCATAGAAACAAAATGGATAAATTCGTCTTCTTGTCGTTTCATTTATAACGGGTTGCTAGACAGAAACCAAAATTATCTTTCTATTGATGTACTCCTCGATTAGTCTCAGTCTTCACAAACACCTGCCAAATCCTCTCCGTGAAATGTTCACAATATTTTCGGTGCTAACATACACTGACTCATCTCTACTATCATCACATCGTAAGTATAGGCCGAACGCCTTAATCTTTGTGTGAGCTATTACATTTTATTATGGCGTTGAACTACCCTATTTATATTTTCGTGGTAAACAAAATAAGATCAATCCATAAAACCATACTTGGAGCGCCCAAGGTTAAACTTAAAATATAAGCATATCAATTTTTTTAACAATAGTTAAAGAATATAAAAATAATAACAAACAACTTAATGTTTTTTTTACTGTATCTTCAAATGTGGACTTGGGCTTTGTTTAAATTAAATAATTCACATAGATTCAATGGTCAAATCATTGTTATTTTTTTAGCGACTTTATTTCTGTTTTAATGTTTTGTTTAGTTACACCCAATATAATTCTAAAATGTCTTACAACACAACAATAGTAATAATCAAACAAATATTTATACAGAATAAGTATATCTTATACCATTTTAAAAGATGTATACGTTGTAAACAAGCGAAACAACAAAATATTAATAGTAAGTACAATAATGAAGCTAAATAATATGATAGCTGATGACTAATATTGCATTGTAGCTCTCTGTCAATAGCAAACGATTATATATCTATATTATGTAGGTGATATTATATTGACAGAAATGTTCACATACCATTACTTAAGACCGTACACGAAAATGAGTAATCCGCGTTGGCCTTTGTTGGAAAATTAACTATTGCAGAAAAATATTAGTTCAGCCTTGGGTAACATAATATACAAGATCCGAAGTTACATTCTATTATTTCTACACCCTGAAGTGTATACACAATTAATATGTAGGAGTACTTAAAGTTTACCGTTTTAGTAGCTGTGTTAATACATGTTGGACATACTTTAACACGTATGTATGTGATACACACTGACAAGACATATCGAATGCCACGATATGGATGACCAACTTTTTTTTTTACATATTATGTTTATCATTTTTTTACTTGGAAAATATATATTATGATACAAAGCTTTTGATGAAAAGGAAACGATTGGAAATACAAAACCGTACGTATGTATAATGTGACAGTGAAGACTTTTTCTACCTGTATTTGTTGTACGGTTATATTATTTATGAGATGTTTCCAAAGAGATATTGAAAACAAATCTTCGTAGTAAAACTATAAGACTTGGAATGTATTTTTCATATTTTATTGAAACAAAAGCTGATTTTAAGATAGTTGGTTGACAAGTCGATAAATAAAATATTTAATTCCTTTATTGCATTTGCTATATAGTTTTAGTTATCTTTCTATTTTTCTTTATATACTGTACTATCTTTCTTATTGATCATCAGCGAGTCAAGAATCCAATTTCTGTCTCTATAATATATCTCATCAGCCAATTTCCGCCATTGTCTTTATTTTACCAATTTCTCAAAATTACAATCACAGCCACTATATTTTGTTTAACTAAATCATATTTAAACATAAATGCTTTATTGTAGTCAAAAAAAGTTTGAGTGTTCATAAAAATATGAGTTATGCAGAATTAAAGTTAATATACATATATTTTACGTTTAAGCGTGATGCGATTTTTAACATAATTTAAAATAGACGTTTGATAAATAGTTTTTTTTATCACACTGTTTCATATAATAGTTGTATATAGTTCTCTATAATATTACTACCTATTAAAAAAATATGCAAATATAACAAAAAATTTGAATACATTTTTATGACCTTATATCTACTACAGTCAACGCCTTATTTATTTGGCATAATATTTAACACTACGGCCAAAGTCGACAATATATTTTTTATACAGAACATTTTTTTAGTGCAATATTAACTCGGTTTGTTTTATACGTACAGTTAATGCTTTTTATACTGAAAAATATATAAATCCAAAACTTCTCAATACAGTGCATATCTAAGAGCAACTAAAATACACTAGATAATAATATACGAAGAACGAAGTAATTTGTAGGCTTTTAAATGACTTTAAAGTCCAATAAAATTGTAGTACAGATGTATTTAAAATTAAAAAAAAAAATGAAATTCCTAAAAAAAACTATTGTACACAATCATGAGTGTAAAATATGTCTTACCTGTGGGCTGCGACGTACATTTTGAAGTAGACTAGTATTAGGGTAGCACACGGCGCTACAAAAACAGTCAATAGCAATACTAGGCCGTGTGTCTTTTCCATTACTACCATAGACAACTTGTCGTGGACCAACAGTTCTTTGAACAAAACCGGCGATGCCAAAACCGCCGAAACACTCCATACGGTGCCAATGACTTAAAAAAACACATCATTAAATTATTTATAAAATTTCAGTTGTAAGTGGTTAAATACTAGTAATCTCAACAGCTACGAATAATTTATCAGAAACCCACAATTTTTCCAATAATATTCTTACTAGGATCGGTGGGGTTGGTTTTAGTATTTATATTTGGAAATAGGTACACTGAAACAGGTTTTAAGAAAATCCGTTTAGTTTTGTCTTGTCCGGAGGTATTATCTCTACTAAAATATTTAAGAAAATTAATGAGTTTTATGAAATAAGTGTATTTCTACCGATATAAACACGTTGAGATACTCTTAATAGCAAGGCTCAAAATCTGATAAACCGGTTAAACTCACATTATTATAAAAACATTTTAGCCGTTAACCCAACCTAGGGATCTATACGAATTATAACTCCACGCACAACTCGAAAAGAGCAAATTTAAAAAAAAATCAAAAATAATTACACTTATTAAATAGGTCAGCCATTAGAAATTACGTTAAAACGGATTGTAAATTGATCTTGGAACGTATTACAATGCCAAGTATACGCAAACAAGTATATTCGAACACATTAAGTATATATTAAAGACGCGTGAAATAAACATCAATATTAGGCAGTATTGTGCAGACAACAGAGCACCTTTGTCGTTGGAATGCGATTTTCTTGAATAACAAATGACACCGTCGTGGATATTCTTTGTTGTATTATTAGCAGTATTAAAAAATATATACTTTACCGTCGTTCCAACCTGTCGCCAAAACGTTTGCCGGCAACGCGCACATCGAAACGAATCGTCGTTTCCGGATAAAATTTTTTTTTTATACAGCGTGGGATAACAATGACGGATATGTGACCGGTGACTCGGCCGGAACGATGGCCAGAAACCGGGTGTCAAATAATGGGGAGGGGGGGGGGTGTGTTTAGAATAGATTAATTAAAAAATATATATATATATATATATATATGTATACTTACCAAAGGCGCTCTTTTGCCTGGTGACATTCGTGGCGTAGTGCAATGGACTCAGCACGGCCGTGTACCGATCCATGGCTATGACTAGTATTGAGAATATGGTCGACGTGGCCACAAACACTAACAACGCTCTGTTGGCGGTCTTCACGTCGGTTACCAGCAAAGGGCCGAGCACCGTCGACGACAGCAAGTCGGACGCAATAAGACTGCCGACGAATCTGTAAAGGAGGCGAAGGTTTAGTTTTTTTGGCAGCAGCGAAAAAAAACCTGCAGGGTTATCGAAATTTGAATTTAAAGCGATTTCCGGACAGCGGCGTTGACTCGATCCGACCGTTTTTCGCCGAGATACACACACAGCAAGTCAAAGTGTAAGGGGTGAGATTTACATTTTTTCAATTTTCGACCCACCAAAGTATACCAATCGCATTCAATTCCGGATGTACAGAAATGCTACTCGAGTTAAATTTCGGTCCGGAGGAAGAACAGCTATATAGTGATGATATACAGACAAAAAAAAAACACACACACATCATTGTAAAACCTTCTGAGTTTGGCAACGAAGGCCCAAAAAAAAAACACTCATCCTTTTTGCTTAGGCAGATGCAAAAGTTGTTAAATATATAATAATAAATGTAACAAATGTGTTTGAATATATCTAACGTTATTTTTTAACAAAAGCTCGATCGAATAATTGGGCGTTTTTGGATTAAAAATAAACTCAATAAATCTCATATTTTTGGTTGAATATCCAACTTTTATCAACATTTTTTTTCCTCCGCTTCAATTAAGCTAAATAAAGCGGCCAGACTAAAAGCTTTATTTAATTAAATTTTATAAAAACTACATACCTATTTGAAGGTGATCTGAGCGATGGTTTTTTGTAAAACATAACCAGCACAACAATGTTGAAGAACGCCCCAATCACAGCTAAAAACCCAATGCACGTAACTTTGACCACTGAAACACAAGAACAAAATATATTTTTAGTGTTGTTCCAATTTTAAATCGATACGTTTTTGTCTGATATAAGTAATATTATTGTTTTTTTTTCCATATTAAAAATAAAATATACGATTTTTGCTAGTCTAAATATTTGCCAATAACGTTTTTATCGGCGTTTACATTAAATGCAGTTCATTAAACTCGTCGTGATAAAAAAAAAAACTTAACTTGTATGAAAATATATAAAATTTGTGATCATTAATAATAAAACCAATAATACTAAACAGTTTTTTTTAATATTACCATCAATAACTGTTATTGTATTATTGTAGTTATGGTGTACGTTGTCGTCCGAGAGTCTGGCTATCCTTTCATAAGCATCAAAAATGAAATGTTTTTAATAGATTTTTCTTGTGGGCTTATAAACCAACCGTGTAACTGGACAGAGTCCAAAATAGTCATCTGCAGTTTATTGCATTGAATAAACCGATTTTTATAGTCGAAAGACAATAACCTTAGTGCGAATTGTAGATAAGAGGCCAATAAGAATTTAGTTGAAAGTTTTGGCATGAAATTCAAGTAGAACTATACTAATGTAAAGAAAAATATCATAAAGGTTCATTGATTGTTAATATTTATTTATGTTTTATTATTATTATTTTTGTTTGCGTTCAATGACCGATTTTTTTCTCTAACTATTATTAAGCGTTTAGATACGTATTAAAAAAAAAACATATTAATATGTATTTCTTTTGTACAAATACACCGTTGTATACAACAGAAGGGTGTAGCGCGTTATTTGAATAATATATATAAAATGATATTTGAAAATGTGAACAACATGCTTTTAAATCATAAAAGGAGTTATTTTTGTTTCGAATCAAAACCCTTGTAAAATGTCTTTTAAGAACGTACTCGGATGGGCTAATATGAATATTTTATGACATTTTTCAGAGCGTGGTGACTACAAAGTGTAAATAAGCTCGACGCTACCTTTGTTAGAAGAGAATATTATTTCTCTTGAAAAATGTTAACAATGTGTTATCCATTAAAGAATATTTGTCCGTTCAACAATTGGCAAAAAATTTATTAAATATTTCTTTATATTGTTGTTTTATCTTTCCACTTTTAAGAACTTTCTGAACCTGAGTTGTTTGTTACCGTACAACAATAATAACAAAGAATAACAAATAATCGAATAATAAATTATTAAATAAGACATAATTTATTATGATTTATCGCTTCGTTCAGAAAAAAAACAATTCATCGAATAATACCCAACTCTGGTTGTAGGGAGATTTTTTTTTTACACATTCAAATGAGTTTTAAACAGGAATTTCTAATTTTAACCGACAGTCGCTCGTGTCAAGTTGATTTAGTCTGACCAAAGTAAATAAAAAAAGATCAATTATGCATTTGACCGCCGAACAACATTGAAAAAGACATGTGTCACGCGAAACCGTCGCGTAACGTTATTTTAAAATGTTTTCAACACTGTCATTGTAAACAGTACGTTGTACAGTGTACACATTGTATTGTACGGTATAAATCCCAAAAACCGTTTCTCTACCCGGAACACAAAATCCGAAAAACCTCGGCCCGTCTTGACTACCGGCCGGTTTCCGTAGATCTTATCTACCGATTTGCAGTGTATTCGCTGAATAATAAAATATGTCAATTGAATGCAAAACATCACTGTGGTCACGTGTCTCATAAATACAGGAGTTATCGATACAGTTAACTTGTCGATTGAATCGTTTAAAATGTTGGGACATATTTGTGTGATCTATCCGAGTGAAATATAATAATGTAATATACGTTTATTAAGGTTTATATTTCTTATTACTGATAGTAAATCTTAGCAAGTTCCTTTTTTTTTACTATTTACATTTAAATATTGTAGTCCGTCAGACCAACAATGTCGATTGCTTACTTTTATTATACTTTATACCGCCAATCGTACATTTGTACAATTTTTATATTTCCAACATTCCTAGCGAACGCCACTCTGTCGCAAAACAACATCATGATTTTATTTTGACAGATTTAGCATTTTATGCTATTATATATATCTTAGCAATTATTATAATACGGTAGCAGCACTTTGCGGAAACCAAGAGGTGTGGTCACCCATCCGTGTACGCGAAATGGTCAGGGCGACTAACACGGTCGGCTGTGATGTTTCGGTAGTGTATTATGCATTTCACTGAATAATTGTATTCACTTAAAATTATCGCGACCATTATTTTTGATAAATCGTTTGTATCTTGCTTTGGGTATGTTTATATGTTATTATTCTTTTTTGCTATTATTTAGACTAAGACAGGATTCCCCTTTACGGTATTGTTACCGCACGAGGCGATGAAGCGTCTGATTGTTATTTTTCGCCGGCTCTTGGCTTTTATAATGTTATTGTTAACATGATAAACATATTACATTTGTAATTTTGTACACACTTACAAGTCTTTGAATGTTTTGCTTCGATAGATAAATACAAATGTGGTCTAATGTACGTGGAAAAAATGGCTTCTAAGCGTTTACCTCGTTATAACGCAGTATCTAATAGTCTGTTTACTCATAAATACCTAAGTAATGCCGTTGTATGCAAACATGAGACCGACGTAGCCGAGTGCAGTGTAATGGTCTGGTTTATTTGAATCCGCTGTGTAAACTGAACGACACTGACTCGATGCACGTGCGTTACAAAAACTATACATGTAATGTTCATTTTTAATTTTTTTTTTTTTTTTTAATGGACGTTGACGACGTTCAAGTTAATTTATTGTTCTTCTTGCTCCGTTTCAGTTTGTATAGGATGCATTGGTGCTGTATTGAAGTTCTAATATAGTGAGGGGGGTAGTGGATTCCCAGAAGGCCGGCTAGGGTTATAAAAAGGGAGCGGCGATCACATGGTCGGTTATCCAAAATTTTAATAAACCCTTATTGACGGTCTTAAGGCGAGTCCACTGTGTGTGCTCGGTATACAAACCCACGCCGACGTCACTGTATCCATAAAACAGTTGCGTACCCTCTATAGACTTCCAGCCTTGAAGCTCAGAAGCGAAACTACTCCATGCCGGTACATACAGTTAAAAGTTAAATAAACAGCGCTTCTTACAACGACCGTTGCTAGTATTTCACAAAAATTGTCAGTTATATCAGCTTGTTGCCGGTTACTGTTTAACAGTACCTACTGACCAGTGATCAAAGTACACTAGGTACTATTCTAGTAGTTACCGGTTAGATATATAATGTATTTTCCCATCGGACTCGGTTCCCCCAAGTTATACAAATTTATCAAAATAATACTATGGAATGCCTTAGGATGTTGTGGTTGACATTTCAACATTTATATCAAAATAAACTTACCGTAAAATTGTTAATGCGACCAGCGATAATATTATAAACCTACAAGTGAGTGTTGTAAGAAAAAATATCCAGAATTTACCCAGAAACTAACCAGTTTGTTGGATCTACGTCTGAATAATAATGGATACATCGGACGTACGAATTTGAATACAGCTGCGTTGTGTTTTATGCGAACTAGGCTAATATTTCTTCTTCTTCTCCAGCTTTAAAGGCCATTAAGGCCCATCGCTGCAAAACAAATCTCCTTCCATCTGTCTCTGTTCAGAGCTGCTTCAATAATATTGTCTATTCCAAGTTGATTTAGTTCTTTTTTATTTTTGTCCATCCACCTATGTTTCGGTCTTCCAATCGGCCTTCTTCCCTGAGGAATCCAGCTTAATACATCATTTGCTATTGACTTAGTCCTTAGCACATGTCCAAGCCAACTCAGTCTCTTGTGGCGTATTTCCGCTATTATGTCTGGTTTTCCGAATAATTCCTGAAGTTCTCTGTTAGACCTAATTTCGTATGTTTGGTCTTCGTTTCTTTTTGGTCCGTAAATCCTTCTAAGGAATTTCCTCTCCATGATAGCTAGTCTATTCTCATCTCCTTGGGTCGTGGGCCATGTCTCACATGCATACATTATCACTGGTCTAGCTATTACTATGTAAAGTCGTTCTTTTGATTTTTTTGACAGTAGCTTCGACCCCAATAACCCCTAATATTTCTAGCTACTAAAATATACTATTATCTAGTAGACGGGGTGTTATTAAACCGTGTCGGTATGTACTTACCATTTTGCCAATCCTGGTCAACGTGCATAATGAATCATCCGCGGCCAGTGAGTGGTATTCGGCATTTTTACTAGTGGTGAAACCGCATTGGTAGTCGCCTCCGCACGGCCGTTTAGTGTGCCTGTGAACAAACAGACAAACAGCGATCGATCAATCAATCATTCCTTATTATGTTATAATAAATATAATGATCATAATAGTAATATTATTATTATTATTATATGGATACCGCTGGCTCGCCGACGAAACGATGACGGGCTGTAGTTGATTATGTCGACGGCGCGGCCCAGCGGGTATACAATAAAAACACATTACCAGTGTTACTACAATCTATAATCGCACAACTATACGGGATATTAATTAACAAGACGTACAAAGGCTCGGCGGCCATTTTAATCCGTCCGAAATTACCGGGAAATCTCTTTTCCGCAAATGTCTAAATTTGCAACCTTGTTACTTTTACATATTAAAATGTTAGGTTAGGCGATAACTGTTCACAAAATGGCAACCTCCTACTTGTATACATTTTCATAATCAACCGACTATAAGCAATAATCGTTCCATTTGTTGAGTTCCATGGCTATAGCCTATGCAACAATTGAATGCATGTGGTTAGTATTAAAAAAAAAATTTAAGTTGAATACATGGTACAACTCCAGATGTTATGTTGCCTCGTCATTTGATTGAAGTATGATATAGTTTACTTAGAAAAATAACGAATTTTTATCATTTTTTTTAGCAGACATTATAAAGGTTTATTGTAATAAATGACTCATTAAAAATTATTAAATGTGAATTTGTATTATTAAGAAAAATTACACAATTTATAAATGTTTGGCTGCAGTTTTCTGGTAGGTCACCTACTAAACGAATGCCCCAGAGGCTGCTACAGGTAAGGAAACTTTCGACTTCCGGGATCCTTCCTTTCGGCATAAACAAAACCAAACAATTCGTCCGAAGGTCAGTCGATAAATTATATGAAAACTATGCAAGAAATGTACTCGTGAAGCAACAATTAAGACTTGAGAATATTTTAGTCTACAGGTGGTGATGGCGATATCAAAACTCACAAGTTTTGAAACATAGCCATAATCTGTAGTGTGGTATTAAATAGTAATCACATTAGAGATACTATCAAGTAAATTAATATTATGATAGAGTATAAAGTTATTCGCCGATGGTATTCAATATACTCATAGTATGTAAATTATCAACATATTATCTATACTTGTATGTTGGCATGAGACTAAATATAAAATTTAGATATTTGTAGCTAACATTATTACCAGGTGATTGCTTTATTATTAACGACATTAATTTAAAAATTCTATTAATTTTTCAGTTTCCCATCTTAACCGATAATTGCTTTTATTTATTTAAATACTTATTTACTTTATTTCAAACTTTAAATACATTTGTGTATGGGTAAAAGATAAATATAAAAATTATCTAAGATAAAAAAAAATTGTTTAATATGCTAATTATTGTTTTATTTCAAATTACAAATACATTAGTTATGTGTTATAACTATTTATGAAATTATCTAAGGGGTTTATAAATCATAAAATCTATATAAATTGTCTTTTATCCGAAGGGTTGCGGTTACAGTTATTTGAAAAACAAAAAGTTATCTTTTAACTGTCGAATTATTTTATTATGTACCTATTATCCTATTTAAAATGTGTCAAACTCTGATCATAATAGCTGATCGCACTCTATTTATTCTAGCATAATACACTTTCAAAACAATACTATGGCATACAAATGGAATTTGATGGTTATTTTAATTACATTTTATATCAATTCTATAGCGAACACACACGTCTATAGCGCTTTGCAAAAAATTTACTTTTTGATAAATGAACGAAATGTAATTGTTAATTAATCCCATTTGTTTCATATACAATATTGCAGCCTGTCTGGCCAACAACGTTGTTCGTTTGATATCCAAAAAACGAATAAGCCGTTTATAATATTGTATATGTATATTAACACATATTGCTATTGTTTAACAATATGATGTAAAGATATATAACAATATAATGCAATTGAAAGGTATTGGATATTGTTTTATAATACAATATTAATGGTTTTTTTTGTTTTTTATTGTAAACACCATACTTGTACGTCAACGGGTAAAAAACAAAAAAAATGCAATTTACTATTTTTAACGATATTTCTGATAAGTTTGACAATGACAATTATATTATTCAAAAGGAAAATAAATTAACCAAACAAGTAGAGCACACATTTAGATGACGTGTATTCGGTAATATCATGATTATCATTATTATTATTATTGTTATTGTTTTTATTATTTTGCGCAAACATCACGTGTCTTTTACAGTTGTAAGTTTAATTTAAATGTTAAAAGGATATTTGCATGCTCCATCGTGTGTTAATGGCGTTCATATCACTTTGTTAATTATGTATGGCCATTGAACACGCAGACCTTGACCTTTATGTAAATTAAAGCGTATAATTATATTATTTGTAAACATAATATTATGAATGGCATTTTTTTTCACTTTGCCGAGAAAACGATATAGTTCCATTTTGTTTACCGTTTTTGCGCCCTTTGGTGAATTTCTCCAATGTTTCCGGAAAAAATATTTATTCAAATTTCCGCACACCGGTTGCATAATACGACTTACTAACCGAAACGAATTTCTCCTTAATGGATTCTTGTGTATGAATATATATTTTACATTTGATTATTATGTAACTGTGATAACTTCAGACACGTTCGCGCATATTCTGCGAACCCACGCGACGGCAAGTAATATTATCCTAAACAAAACACCCACTAAGGATAGTTCAGTATTATATAATAATTATTGTGCAGTGGCTGTACGACACTATTCCTTAAAACAACTGGCTCCGAAAAATGATATTGTAAATTGTTTTATCGGTGCGTGGTCGTCGAACATTTGAGACAAAAACAATAATCTTATTCCAAACTCATAACACTCAAAACTCATTACATTTGCCAAAGATCAAATCAACAAGTCTGAACCGAATTGAATGCATTTGTTCTTACCCAAAGTTGTACGAGATAGGGTGCAGCACTTTATAGTATTGTATAAATCAATTCATTTGAAAACATAATAAAAGATCAAATTT
Source organism: Adelges cooleyi (assembly GCF_023614345.1). NCBI lineage: Eukaryota > Metazoa > Arthropoda > Insecta > Hemiptera > Adelgidae > Adelges > Adelges cooleyi. Next base: position 13,209,468 of record NW_026096268.1, on the reverse strand, counting down.
ATTAATTATTATATTATTAAATAAATTCACGGGAAAAAAACGCCACCGATACCGTTAAGTATTATGTATAAAAATTTAGATTTACAAAAAAATAATAAATGCTCCTATAAAAAAATTCAATGTCGATAAACAAATGTTTTAATGAAATTACTATAAAAAAAAAATGCTAAATAATAGTACTGATCGAGAAAGTTTATTAAATTAAAAAAGTTTTAAAACTTTATAGTAGTTTAATCTGATAGATTTTCTCATTCAGTTTTGACATGATAACTTTTTCTACAAACATTTTCCAGTTCTGAATTATAATTACAAATTGTAATAAAAATTATCTATAATAAGACATTTATTCAGTTAGAATGACGGATTTGTAAAAATTAATTTTTTTTTGTTCCACCCCTTTAAAATAATAATCTTAACGGTTAGAGTTAAGGAGAGGGAAGGGAATTGTAAACAAACATGTTAAATGTAAATGCAATTTTTCAGTAATATTAATCGACAGTTGAACATATTTTGAAATAAAAACTTTTAATTGAAAAACCTTTTTACAACACGACATTTAATAAAATACACAATTTTTTAAAATAATTACACTTGTATTGACAACAAAACTAAATACACAACACTAAACTCGTATATTATGTAAATTAATTTAAATAAATAATAAATCTATAGGTAAATTAATTATAATATCATCTTGATACGCCCTATCCAGTTTCGTTGATATCATTAAAAAAATATATACTACACAATTATGTCCCTTTCGTAGAAAAAGACAATAAATCATCCATAACGTGACCTTTATATATTATAAATGATACGGATCAGTTGTAAATAATATATAAACTGAGTTGTTTTCAAACAAAAATACTCATGTTATACTTAATTTTGTGAAGGTACAGGTGATTTGGAATTATCCAAAGCATTTTTCGGCTAATTTTAGTGTATTAAAGTAACAAAATATATTATGTTCGTTTTGAGAGCGTTTTTGTCGATATTATTGGGAAAATGATTTTTTTTTTAAATTTTACATAGTACTTTTATGGCAGACTTTAGTATCTTCGGTGTACGATATCTGATTTATAGGCGGTATATCTATGGTTATATGAACAAAAAACAAAATAAGAATAGCAAGCGATTTTATAACCAGTTTTATTATTCATTTTTTTTTATGTGACATCCATTTTTTTCAACTATGTTATTATCTAAGTCTTTTTCGTGAAATCACAGCAGTGAACGTTAACGGAGTTGGATAATGTTATATTATGATTTTTAAAATAAAATCCAAGTCTTTCGTTAATAAAACCTAAAGAATCAAGTCCAATACGTATTTTTCGTTGTTTTTCTTATCGTGAGAAATCCTTACCAACTGTATTCTTATACAGGGACATTGCGCATGAAATTGTGCTTCCATTAAAGCTTCTATGACTACTGTTCTGACCGGGCCTGGGCGGTTCGTAAAACCAATACTGTTCAAAGTCTACACAGGACAGATTGATTGAGGGTCAACGCACTATTATTATACGGTTGTGCACAGTGTATATAAATTGGCAATACCAGCGCATTGTTTGTGTTAGCCGACCTTTAGGGAATATTGTAATTTTATGGGCATCGCTATCGATTTTCGTTTCTTAATATAAATGACAATGTGAACATATTGTAAAGACAAAGAAGTGCACAAATTAAACACCACGCACGTGTCTACGGAAAACGATTCTCGGTGGCGGTGCTTTATCGGTATAAATTTGACCCGGACGTCTTGCGCCAAGTCCGCACTATGGACTTGGGCAGATGGGATAGATAAATAAATTACTTGTCCGCCGTGAATTGACAGAAGAGTTCGGCGGAGAACGTTTTTAGTCTGGAAAACAATTTGGCGAATTGGACAAAAACCGGTAAAAACATCAGCGGACTTCCAGTAGATTTCATTTGGAGAAAAAAACAAAAAAGTCCAAAACAGAGAATCATTTATACCTCTGCTACTCGGACAACGTCGGTATATAGTTATTTACCGCACCGACGACGTCGAAATTAGAAATGGAATAATCGAATAAAGAAAAAAAAATATATATATATATAATATACTCGCTGATTTGTCAATAAGAATAGCTGTTGGATCCGCTCGCGTTGGGGAAAAAAATATAATATAAGGGTTAGTCTATTTTTTGTACAGTGCAGCTGTTAATTAAATGAAAAAACGCGTTTCCGACGATACGAAAAAAATACTGTTATTCGAGTGAAATAAAAATCTAATCAAGTCTAATATAAAAATATAATAATTCAGAAACTATATATACCGATAACGCTGTTCGTGACTGGGTGGTATATGTAATAGAAAAAAAAAATCCATTCGACCTTGCCCCGGATATTGTATCATCCGATATGTTTACCCGTTTCGAAGGTACTATCCTACCGCGATAACGTGACACGCTTAATATTTATGTCTTTTTTACGGTTTACAAGTTCTCGAAAACAAAACAAAAAAGTAATAATAACGAGCTAATGCGCATTGGCAAACTAGGGGTAGTGTATGGTGTACGGTTACTGTTCAACTTTATCAGAAAAATAAATAATTAAATATCGGTAAAGTATTTACAATAATATAATACCTACATGTTTTCCAAGTCAAGTATTAGTGTTTTTATTTTTGTTTATAATACAATTATCCCAGTATCAACTTGTGTGCCGATAAGGCGAATGTTATACCCTTTTAAACTGGCCACATGGACTACTTAAACGAAGTTAGTCCGAATTGCAAGTTCCATATATTGAATTACATTCGCCGAGACACGTGTGATGAATAACGAAACCCTGCGTGTGACTTCTATGCAAACGACAAGTCACTAATTCGAGGTTTAGCATAGTAAAATAAAAAGATTCTAATCATAAAGCAGTTTTAGCGACCAATTGCACATTATTAAATTTAACTTTTGTGTATAGGCATATGTCAAATAATAGAATTTGTAAACCGAGTGCGGCTTAAAAACGTGTCCATTTATTATAAGTATTTATAAAAAAAAATGATAATAGTAATTTAACCACCTAATTGGCCCGTAATTGGTAGTCGGTACGTAACGGTGCGTTTAAGTATAAGCTATGCGTATGTCAGTCTTGATTGATTAATTTTTTTTTTACCGAATTCGATCGAAAAACAGAAGTTTATTTGTAATTTTCAGTTGTATATAGTTCGAAAATAAATTGAGTTTGATAAATGATTATACACTGCACGTGTAGGCCAACCGGGAACTGTATTGAAAAATGTTATATAAATTATAAATTAAATTGTCCATTAGAGCACATTAAAGTATCTCATATAATGTACGTATATAACCTATGCAGACCTTATGCTTTAATGTGCAATTTTTGTCGATCGATTCGAAGTCTTTTCAAAGCATAACAATGTAAAAATAAAAACTGTTTTCAACTCGGCTATGTACGTTTACTGTTTACAGCGACGGAACAATAAAAACTAATAAATTGGTTTTTAATGTAAAGGAAACAAGCATGTAACGCGATAAAATTTTATCCTTTTTTACGCTATTGCACACTCCCCGTTGAGCTCCCCGACAGACACCCGTCAAAACTACCCTCTTTCAAAGGGTATACATATTTATACTATACGGTACACCATATAGTGGCGGTATTGTAGTAGCAATTGTGTGTATATCGCTTCAATATAATGACAATGCCGCCTTGTGTGGATTGGTCGTTCAGAGTTCATAGTAGCCTATCATTCGCACTTTCAACCCGAATAGTACCGACACGTATACTACTACTAGCTGGATATACATATTATTGCAATAGGAGATTCGCGCTGAGGACAGTTACCGCATTTCCCCAAGTTGTATCTCGCACAAAATACAAAAGGATTTACGAACTCTTACCACAGACTACATTATATACCACTCGGCCGAAGACAAAGGAAATCTATAATAAAAACCGATTAGGGAGTCGCGACGATATCAGTGTAGCCGCGTGAATTAGCAAAAAATATTTTACAATATTAACTCCTTATCAATCGTAAGATTTAAATGATGACTGACTATATATTATGGCGGATTAGATAATGTATTTTGTATTTTATATCTTTGATATTGTTATGAAATTTTATGTTTAAATCTGCGGCCACACGAGTGAGATGTTTTCATATACGTAGCTGTGCCCTATTACAACCGCAAGATAACAAAGTTTATGAGCTCATGCAACACCGTCGGCGTAGGTTAAGTTGTACGGGACCAATCCCCATATGGGTACTTACACGCCTACTTAATGGTAAGCAACCCCCTCCCCCTTGTTCCCTCTTTAAATTTATCGACTATAATGAAAACTGTAAATAAATATTTTCCGGTCGTTTCCGTCAGGAATATACCTACATTGAAAAAGTATCGCTCAACTATTCTTTTTAGTCAATACACTGCTATGGTTTGGACTGCTTTAGTTATTTGATTTTATTAAACCAACTTATACTTTGTGCGCCTCTTTCGTTGGTATCATAATTCGCCTCTGAATTATACGATATTAAATTTTTTTTTTTTTTCAAACGTAATCGCTAATAATTTGAATAAATAAATATTTATTTTTGAAATTATTCTTCTGGTTGGCCGTTGTTCCTTCTTATGATTACTTAGATTTTCTCTATAACATATTATTTATAAATGCTTTTAAACTGTTGGAAATGGATGAAGATGTTTTTATACGGTTTTACATCAACTGCTATGGCTTCTTGAAATTTTTTTTTTTTTTATCATAATAAAAAGGGATATTATATTAAATTTGTTTGAGCGTTTACTCTACACGATTGCGCACACTTAAGCGCGCAATATCGCTTAATTTAATTATATTTTTCAATTTTCTGTTCAAAAACATGTTCTGTGCCAAAATCGTAATGTGAATATATTGTGACAATAATAAGAATACTGTTCAATACATTTGTGTTAAGTTATTTTGAAAAATATATTATACTGCTACGTGGAAAAACTGTGTTATATGTTTTGTATATTAAAATAAAACTCAATAAATTAATGTTAACGCCAAATATGTACTGCAAATATTTTATTATTACTAGAGCTTCTAACGAACGACGCTGTTAGTGAAAAATAATAAGTAAACACGTTGTTTTGTGGCCCATATAAGTACAAGAATAGCGATAAAATCAAACATACGCGAACTTAAATGAAAAATGTATACATGTAAGCTATGTAAGGGTTCAACGACTATCCCTAAAAGAAACCCCTTCAAAGACCAACACTTTGACGGTTCAGCGGAAACTTCGACAACGTTTACACACAACCAGTGCGCAAAAGGTTAATGGAAAAAGTATTAAAAACAGTTTTAATATTCATCGTACTAACGTAAAACACTATGTCGCTGATTAGAAACGCTGCTCTGACTGAGAAAGTAGGGTTGAAGGAAAATATTTTTTTATTTTTTTTAAAACAAATTTTCGTTGGACAGGTTTAAATTATAGTAATGTGTGTAAAGTACAAATTGTCGTTTTTTTTCTCTACACGCTAAATGGTTTTTCGAATGAGAAAACATTTCCAGACCCTCTGAATTTTGTGTTATGTAAGTACAAGAGTTTTCTCTTAACACACAATGGCATTTATTATTTTTATGAATTATGTATCGCACATGTACGCGTTAACAATTTTTCTTACTGTATAAGGCGATCAATCTAATATAAGACACTGTCTGAAATTAAGGCTAATTTATTGTAAATTACTTTATTGCATTACTAAAAACAAAAACATACTCTCGAGGTACCTATATAGTATTATTACTTGTTATCTTATTACTATTCTTACAGTATATAATAATGTGGAAACAACAACAGCATTAACATTATTAGTTTATTATTCTGGAACGACCCAAAGGAATTAATAGTTATATTATTAATCATAAACTAAAACAAACTTTTAACCATCGTTGCAATAGTCTAACAAGAAATTTAACTCCGTTGTACCTATTTTACAAAAATAATCAATGTTTTAATATTCAAGACCCAAATGACAGGTCAAAAAAATAAAGTTAATCAAATGTAGAGTCAACACGTTTGAATGCCTAGAGAATAAGAAAACTATTCATGAAATTGTAATGTGTAAGTTTTCGACTAGTAAGGAATCAAACCAATGAATAATTTTTAAGTTATTACTACTTCCAGACCAGTGACCTTATCGAATTGAAGGTTTTCTTTTTTCCAGGAGTTCTTATGTATCTTATATGTAGAAAAATGAATAAATTTGCTTAAATAGATTCAACGATCAAACTTGACATGACTCAAATAAGAAATCCTCACAATATTTGTATATCATAATATAACAAAGAGCTGATAATCATATCGAATGCAAGAGGATTGTAAATTGTTTATCCTAATCAATCTTATAAATTAAGAATTCAGATTTGTATCAACTTAAAAATACAATTCTACCCCCCGTGTAATGTCCCATGAATGTTTAAAAAGGTCCCCACAAAAGAATTGGTTTAGAATTTGATAATTTAGTGAGCAAAAAAAAAATTAAAATAATATGTTTTAAAATTTACTGTCCGCCTATCAAAAAAAAATAAATAATAATAATAACCATAATAATATAATAACTACGGTTCAATTACATGACTTCAATAATTATTCTACTAGTAATAAGCACTTAAAAGTATCAATTATATTTCACTATGCGTACCAGCGTCTAGCATTACTGCCTTAGCCTGTACATTCAGTTTATAAATGCTTTTAAATCGAGAATCACTTTTTAAACTAATTATTATTCAGTGTTATTTGTAGGTCGTCATTTTTATATAAACCGTTTTATGAATTTTACAGTTTTTTACAGTCAATAAAAAAATGTATCAAATAAAGTATACAGTTATTGATAACAACACCTACACTTGAGTGTACCTAAATTGCCTACACTAAGCGCCGTATTATATCAATAGCAGTTGTACAGCAAGATTGTATCTTCTCGAAAATTAACTATAATAAATATCAATGGTAAAGCAGACCAGTTGTACATAATTTTGTTTGGAAAAAAAAACTATAATAATATAACTAACACCATGACGTTTTAAAAATACAAGCAAGTCTTAACTAAGTGTTCGTGGTTGGAAATATTAATATATAAAATAATATTAATCCGCTAAAGACAATTTTTTCTATAATTTTACTCACTGTAGGAAATTTCTTATGAAATATAAAAGTTAGTTTAAATAGTTGTATACTATTAGTGCGCTACTATTTTTTTTTCTGATAACGAAGCATGAATTAAAACTTAAATGTAATATAATGTTATTTAATTGGTGGCGCAATAGCAAGCTTTAACGTATTCATAAAAAGCGGGTATTATATCATACTCTTATTATTAGTTTGTGAATGAAATATAATATACAGGTCAGCGAACGTAAGACTAGATGAACACAATAGAAGAAAGAAATTAACACGCTATACATTATGTGCCAAAAGTCAAAAGTATTTCTATATTTTTATAAGCTGATAGTGTGATTTTGAAAAAAAAATCCAACTCATCGAATAGTTTTCATAATCAGAAACAAAAGACTTAAGAGTAAACGACTTTCGGAGTAAACTGTATGGTCGATCGATTCTTAAGTTTTAACTTGTCTCAGCGAAACTAATTATATGAGATTACTTACAATGTTAGTTTTTCGTAAAGCTCTAGGGAGTGGAAGATGGTTCTCAGTCGATGGATCGAGTATTAAAATGTTCGAAATTGTAAAATTTTAAATTCCACGGTTTTTTATTTAAATATTTTCCCATACCAAATAATTGCATCCGACTAACGCATATGTGCAACTTTCTAGTTTTCGACATTTGTTTTTGGGCAGCCCATTAGGGTTCGCGTGGAAACAATGCCGTCTCTTTTTGTTACTGAGAGTGAATAATTGAACGAACCTAACATGAAAATTTGGTGGGCCTGTATTTTTATAATCCACGATTCGGTTTATTTTTAAAACGCACTTCGTGTCTTTATACCAACGTCATAAAACGATTAACGTAATGATTTCGGCAAAATAATTTACTGTAAATCGTTGTTTAAAAAATTATAATCGCAACAATTTATTTAATCGTTTCGACTCGCCCCGTTGAAATACACAATATAAAATCTCACTAGTTTACATTAAAAAAAAAAAAAACACAGCGCAGCAAATTTCAAAATATTATTGTAATTTTGTGTCAACGACGATGTTTAATATGTAATTTTACACGAACAAATCAAACTTGGGAAACCATAATCAACAGATATATGTATTTTGAAATTGATCTAAACCTTAAAATAAGTATATTTAATTTTAAGGGTAACTGTTTTGTATTGAGATGTCAATTTGTTAAATACTAATAATAAAATTAAATCTATAAAATCAAATTTGGCGTCATTTTTTGTTTGTGACTTAGATATTGATTATTAGGTTCACGATATGACTTGTGTTGCATACATATTATACAGTTAGTCTGTGAAATTGAATTACATACAATTATTAATACCTTGTAATAGCTATGAAAGTATCTTGCAAATAGATATATTATTTTACTAGGTAATCTAGTTGCAAGATACATTACAGCGCTGTGTAGAAACTTAACAAAGATTTAGCCAATAAAATAAGTATTTTATATTTTAATTATTGTACACTCTTGAACACGATGACTGGTATTTATAATTTTTTAAGTTTTTCTATGTGTCGTAAAAAGGGGAAAAGTTAAACAGTACCAAAATATGTAACCGACTAGTTTTCGGATTAAATCGCAACAGCCACCGAAACTCCAAAGTTTATTTTTTAATGTAAACTAAAAACTAATGAATAGCATTAACATCATCGGCCACCAAATTATGTATAATTTATTACAATACTCCGAGTATTTTAGAGATGCATTAAGCTCTTGCGAGTCGTTATTTGTCGGTAAGGTCTCAGTTTGTCCCCTAAGCCCACACGGTTCGGTCGTCCTGTAACTCATTTTCATTTACATGCTACATTATTCATACTTAGCTTAATTTCTTAAATGTAAAAGTTCTCAGAACAACAATACACACATTGTGCGCGTTAGTTGTTTCGGTTGTCGGCAGTTATAAAATAACATATATTATTCATTAACCTATACATGTATGTAATTTATATGAACATAATATATGAAAGCTCAACACAAACAACAATGTGAAATAACACTCTTGCTTTATTTTACAGTCACATTATTTATTTGTAAAATATTACTTATAGAAAGTCAAGTAACAACATTCGTTAAATAACAACGCAGAATTAATTTATACTTTATGTTATTACGGTACAAAAAAAAAATATATAATAATATTTTGTTTTTCCAACAAAAACAATATCGAAATATTAAATAAACTTAGTTGGATATTACTTCCAAAGCCTCATGCCTTAAGCTGTATACATATATATATAACTTCAGCGCGTCGATGGATTTGGAAGATGTTATGGTTAAGTTATTGTCTTGAAATGTTCAACAATTTTATTGTATTTAAATAAATACGTTAACACTATAGTAAAACTAATAAAAGCTCTGAAAGATATTATATTCCTCGGTAATTTCTGGTAAGTTGCTTTCTGCAAAGTCTCGCCTCTTAAAACGTCAAGATGATTCATTGAACGCTGTTGAGTGATTTCAAATGAATACAATAATTAATGTAATACATATCATATTGTAGTATATAAAGAGTAGAATTGATAAGACTTGCTACTTGATCTCTAATAACATCAAATTCATTGCATTATTGTTTTTGCCATAAATTATCCACCTTTTCCATAATATATTCGGGATTTTTAACGATAAACTTTATTAAAACCCCTACAACACATCATATAATGGTTGTCTAATGATAAAGGAATAGAAACTGAATTATTTTCATCTGACCTAGTAAATTACAGTAGTTGATTTCGTTTAAAAAAAACAACAAGATAGTTAAAAATGAATTATTATGGGTAAGTATTAAGTTTCTAAAAAAAATAAATCATGACAACATGGCTTAATACATCCAGCTGCTACAAACGGAAGTAAAAAATATAGACGTCCGTCTAAATTGTAAGGAGAACTAGTTGTGTTTTATTAAAAAAAAAAAACATTAATATAATATTACAATGTCCTGAGAAAACGTAATTAAATTTCTTAGTACTAAATAGAACTTTTGAATAGAAATAAAATTTGCTTTCAACTGACAATGAGCAAAAACACTGCGCATTTATTTAATTGCATTACATTAGCAAACTTCGGCTATTGGTCATTTATTTTTCTTAGATGTTAATAATTATAACTGCCATTTCGTATGACACCTAGCAGTGGCATACTTTGGTAAGCGGCTGAAAGGGCTGCACAACCTTTCTCAAAATTTCAAGAAATATAAATTATTAATTACAGCGCAGTATGTGACTTTTTTAATTATGGTATATAAAAGGTTAGCTCTCACCGAAATAAAATTCTAGCTATGCCACTAAGTATATGAGCAAAAAAATATAATGAACAAAGATAAATTTTACCGCCTTGTTAATCATTTTAGCCTAGTTACCTATACATTGCTCAAACAATTTTGTTTTGAAATTGTCTACGTTCGAATAGCCGCTGAGGTGTTGTACCTATTGCAAATGGTTTTGAAGGGATATGTTTTTTTTTTGTTTGACTCCCCTACGCAGTTGCATAAAAATAAGGATTTTTTTTTTTTATTTGAATGATAATTTTTTCGACAGAAATAATTATTATGTAGTATGATAATATGATGTAATTACGGTACGTAGTCAAAGGACGTTTGAACTTCAAACGGTTTTTCGTTAACATAGAATAAGTTGTTTTATAACGGAACCTCCCCCACGAAAAACGATACCGAATAAAGAAAGTACGTCACATTATTTTGACTGCCATTCCGCCCCCTCCCCTCCCCTTTCGTTCTGCTTTTGAATTAATAACGTCATGACGTGACGTTGAAGGCTTTATGTTGAAAATTCAAAACATCGAAACGTGGGCCACTATACAAAGATTTTTACTCAAATTAAACCGAATACATTATCCTGTGTAAATGTAAAATATGTTGATTAAACAATAAACCATATCGTTTCAAATTTTACCACAACAACCGTACGGTTTTTGGCGATAAAAAGGTTTTGAATCAGGCGATGAGATACGTTTGTACCTCCTAGCCAAGTGACCGACTCAAAACTGATTCACTGACGCGGATTTAACGATAAGTTTGAGGAGCAATAAAAAAATAATTGGAAAAGTATGGAAATTCGGTTGTGATGTTGTAAAAAATATGACTTATTACGTCTTTATTTCATCGACATTTAGCAACGCCAGCATTCGTGTGGAATATTTAAATATGTTTATTATCAAAACATACAACAATTATTTTCATCGATTTGACCGCATTTTTATTATTGTGGCTAAACGGGTATTTAATTAAATCGAAAAGAGTTTAACATTTTTCAACGTTAAAAAAATAAACTAGAAAACACGGGAAATTAGCATCCGGCGAATGTGCAGATAAAACTTCCTGGCGGATATGCCGCAATAGCAATGCGACGTTGGAAAAAGCGTGATAAAAAAAAATGTAGTTTTTAATCAAACCTCAGTTTTAATGCACAGGTGCATATAGATACTTGTATAGGTATTAACTAGCCTTAATTTCAACGGAAAAACACAAACAAAATCCATAACACTGTTGATGGGAGTAATTTACTTGTGTTTATTAATAAACAACGGTGTAATGTTTCTGATGTATTTTTTTTTTTTTTTTTTGACCTGATTAGTTTTCTCGAAACACGGGTACACTTTTGCAAATATTGTTTTCTACTAAGTAGAACTTTGTGACAAGATGTATCTGTTCACTTATTGTGTGCACGTAACAGATCTTTAGGGACCAAACGGCCAGCATTAAATTTACTTTAAAATTTTTTCTTTGCTTTCCCAAGACGTAAAACTAGTTTTCTTTCGAAAAATGTGTATTTTTTTCAGATAACGCCATTCTCGAACTGGAATTGAGTTTAAAGGTAGAATACAAAGTTTATGCAAAGTAAGATGTAGTTTTTTGGATGATTTCCTCAATTAAGGAATGCTGATATTTTAACTTGCATATGATTATTGATCTATAATACTGATATAATATTGATCTAGTAATCTAAGAAAAAGATTCGGCGACTTAACAATTAACGTGGCGTGTTTTAGACTAAACAAAAAAACGTACCATGTATTGTAACACTAATACCCACTCACATTGAGTTCCATATCAAAGTTAAAACTTTCTAAAATTATTAAAACTTTTCATTAAATTTCACGCCTGCTCGTGATTTTAAAAATAAAGTATGGAAAACAATATTTCTGAAGTCATGCAACATGTAGTGCTTGATTAATGCATATAGTACATTACTCATTTTAGTTTATACTTATTTTAAAATTTGTTTGATAAATTAGAAAACATATATAGATACACTCTACAGTTACCACGTGGCACGGAATTATATTATTAAAGTAAAATCTCACAAGCGTGCATCATAAAAAAAAAATACATATTACACATATACCCCATAGAGAAAAACATTTATATTTGTTTACTTTAAAAAATTTCCACCGCATTTAAATAAAACACATTTCTGTCTGTATGGAAATTTTATTTGCTTTATAATTTTGCATAGTGTCATTCAGGGATTGAAACTGTCAGGTTATTTATTTGGGTTCAAGTTCCAATTCTCTGTTTTGTTTCACTTCGAGATTGGTTCTAAGAAATAGATAGGGTTAGTTTTATTTTACTCAATACTTAAATTTGTCAAGAAGTTTTTGTTTTTTTTACTTATATACATATTGTAGGCTATTGATTCATGTTGTTTTAATAAAAAAACACATACACTGTTATTATGTAAAATAAATAAATATATTTCCAAGGTTTAGAACAAATTTTTGGGTTTTTTTTTATTTATTAAACGGCCGGGGCTTGTAAAATTACCAAGTACCGGTTCTTGGAGGATCTTCTATCAGCTATAAAATCATATATAGTCAGTGAATGCGGATACCATCGCGTGCACTTTGCATGATACACGTGCGATATAATGTGTGTTTTGTAAAAGTTAAAAAAGTTCATAACCCATAAAGCGTTCATGTTGGCCGGAGTCTATGAGATCGTTTAGAGGTGATAATGATTAACTATCTACATAGTTCACGTTGTGTTATCACAAAGTCGTGTGTGCCATATTGTGTAATTGCGCAATACCGTGGACTCATTACTCTCATGATGATGATGGAATATCTACGATAATAAACGTTATAAATCATTTAGTCCTGTAATGTGTACTCAGTGTCGTATTTCGTGCATTCCTCGTGCGCAAAAGTTTTACTACCTCGCCCCAGTGTTTATTATACTGTACACACATACACTCACACACACACACACACACACATATATATATATATAGGTATATACTTACTTGAGTAAACGGTAGACGGCTAATGACTGTAACCTAACAACGGTGAGAGTAATTTATGCCCCGGAAAAATGCTGTTCCCGCATAGCAACGGCACCAACAGCCGAGAGAGAGGAAATTAGCGCAAGTTCAAGAGCGGTCATGGCGTTTTATTTTACGGTCCGGCCAAAGTCAATAAGATTAACTCATTAATCTTATCCCCCGGCCATCCCCGTCCGCCAATGATGTACCTACGTACATATACATACATATATACATTTCAATCGACTTTTAAATTTGATTAAAAACCAATTAAACAGCGCGCGGTACTGTGAATTATTATAACGGCTACGCTCTCGTTGCTTTATTGCAGTCTTAAAGTATAATAACAATACATTATTGATTTCTCGCGTCCAAGTTCAAGACGGTTATTATAGTATGATAACATGCCGTCGGAAATGTAAAAATAACCATGGGTTTTCGTTCTTTAGGTCTTTGCTGCAAAAGGTATTGTGGCCGCTAAGCCGAATTGTCCTTGCGAGTCCCGAATTTGTGTAGAACTTTGAATTATCGGTTTTATCATACACACTTATACAAAGTACATATCATTTTTCAAAACGTTTACTATCTAAATGTATTTGTGTGCGCCTTACAACATGATTTATGAACTACAGTTATAGTAGTATTACTAAAATGTGTTCGCTATAACTCTGGAACGTTTTAAAAATAGATGCGGACCCTTCTTTTAAATTTTATTAATTTCACCCGAAAATAGAATTTATTATACTAAATAGGTACAAATCAAAAGACCATAATATTTTATGATTTTACACCGGTCGGGATAGACGTTTTCCTGATCCCGACCGCCTCTGGATGTGACGATTAATAAAAATGGCGGACAACTTTGTACTTTGTTAACTTATAAATATTTTTCCGCTGTGACTTATAATTTTGAAAATTAATGACTACCGTTAAAAGCCAAGTGTGATATGCTATTATTCTATTTTTATACGTGCATTATAATTTCAACCTAGCGCCAGCTTCGTAACTGTAAAAATAAAATTCCAAAAAAAAGACAACGTTTTTCTATAAATAATAATGACAAACATAAAAAAAACGATGTGCACGTTTAGCTGAACACTACCCTCCTCGAGGTGACTTTTAATTTACATATTTTAATCGTTATACATAAAGTTGGTCATAGATTTATCAAACACAGTGACGTTGTTTCGTTGCAGCAGCTCGTAGAAAATATTTTCTAGGTTTATTCAAGTCGGGCCCCAACACGCCAAGCCACGCATGTAGATGCACTAAGTCAAACGCTATATACTTATACGAACGGTGCTTTTAAATTTCGACCCGAAATATTCAAACTTCGTCAAGTCACGCAGTAAATTACATCCTTTAAGTCACTCGCTCAGATTCGATTATTAACGTCGTATTAAACATTACCACGGTTCGATCAAAAATCGCTTATGACGCATGTATATTGTATGGCCCACTATAGTGGGGTTTAATGTATGATGAAACAGTCGACCTCGTCGAATCGAAATTGAGAGTAGAAAATTGGATCAAACGAGATTTTTAATAATAATATATTTATTACGGGAAAAAATTCCATTTGAAGATGATAACATTTCCAATAACAGTATAAAAAATATTTACATATGCTATAACAAATTAAAAAAAATATTTTATTATGAAGTTTGAGATTATTTTTTTTTTTTTAAACATGATTTGAACTTATTAATATTATCACAAATGAAAAAAAATCAAAATTAGCCTGCTCTACCGTTATAATGTTTGTTGTTTTGATGTTAATGTTTATAAGGAGAAGATGCAAGTATTTATTTATTTATATATTTTATGTAGAACAAATCTTTAGCTCGTACATCGAATATAGGCACTTTAAAATGTAAACGCTCGATAAAAAATGAACAATAAATGTTACCAATCATTAGTTTAAATAAAAAATAATACATTTTTGGAAACTCCTTCGATAGTGTAGAGTATCAATACTGAAAAAAAATTATGAAGCACTATTATAACCCTATACCCCACACTACTGGGGGTGAACACAGACTGGGGTACTCGTTCAACATGCCATTTTTAGAATAAGCATCTTAGAAAATCTTTAGTAAACACGCTTTTAATTGAAAGCAATTTTAACCGTTCTTTTATTTTTTTTTTTTTAATATAATTTTCTCGGAACACTATCTAAAAAGTCGACGATAATAAATGTTGATTTTTTGTACTTAAATATATTTTTGTTTATTTTACTCGAATTTCACGGTTATTTTATAGATAGATTATGAAGCGTAATATGTTCTGACAAAGATAATTTGGTCTTCCACAAAGTAAGACACATTTTTATTCCCAGCGCGTAATACCTAGAGGTTTTCGGTGTCAAGTCGTAAACACTCGAGACATTTCGGGTATTTCGTGAGCAACAATATTTATCGTGTAATCGCTACACTTGGCTTTAAGTATGGAACTACAATTTTACTCGAGTTACATTGTGTCGGGTTAGGAGCGCAGAAAAAAAAAAGAAAAATAATTGGTGACGCTTCTGTGAAGACTACCTACAGACAAGTTTATCCGATCATGCTTTATTTGCTCAAGTCATACTTAGGCCTGATCTGATAGAGACTGCATCCCGGTAGGCTAATAATCGTGCACACAATACCGTACAAACACATCACAATGACGGCAAACTAATATCGGAATAACGGGACAAAGCATAATAATATCATATCGAACCCCTACAATATTCCCCCACAGATGAGTTTAATTAAAGATTAAAAATAGATTAGGGTCTCAGTGAGAGTATTGTGTACAATACAATTGTGTTTCCGGGGCCTGGCTTGACCATACTTGCGACATGCGGCGATAAACCTTACACGGAGAAAACTCAAGTCTCGGTCAACTTTTTTTTTATACTGAAAACAATGCGAGGCTTTGGCGTGGAGGAAATTTAGAACCGTCCGTGTATTTGTTATTAAAATTCACTTATTTGAACATGTCTTCTCCAAGTTGACGGCGAAATTTAAATAACAAGCTTTCCTAGAACGTGTACAGACAGACATCTGGAATGTGTTGTAAAAAAATCATAAATCGCAGCTTTTACGAAATTTCTCTTTATTCTGACAATAGCGCGTTAAAGTTAAAGGAATTTAATCGCTAAACTGAACTGCGCGAATGGTATACATTTATACATTGAAATAAAGAAGGACGAATAAAACAAGTTCCATCTCCAAAAAACAACGTTTGCGTTTTTCCCGCGAATTCTAAAATTTCCTTATCCGTTTCTCCTGGAGTGACCTTTATATTGACGCAATAACAATGTATTCATAGATTTACTAACATTTCAAAAACACTTCAAGGAATCAATGGACTAACCGATGAATTAGCCACGCGATTAATTCACCGTGGTATATATATATATTTAAAAATTCCAATGTTCCAATGATTTCGCCCATACCAACCCCCTCAATTATTTGTTCATAATGTTAATTAAAAACTAATTCAGCAATAGTGTAGGATAAGACCGTCTTCCTGACATTATATTGCTAAATCGAGAGAAGAGAAAAGAGAGAGAGAGAGAGAGAACATAAACTTTTAATTAGGTAGATGATACGATAAATACATTTTCATATAAAAAAGGCTAATTTGTATAATGTAATTACCAAAGATGGACAGTTTATTATTAATAAAGGGCAGATTGTAGCTAAGTTGTATTTGATAAAATGTAAACAAATTGTATTATGGTGTACTGTTTACTGATTAAATCTCAAGAATTGGTCAAGGTGGCACTACAAATACCTAGTGTTATTTTCCCTGAAAATAATTTGTGCTTAATAAAATTTAAATTAAATGCAAGTTAAATCAATTATAATAAACCGACTAAATTTTAAATAGCTTTAATTAAATTACACTGTACTTAAATACATTTTTGTTTTTTTCTTACCTTATACATAAATTACTTTTATCTTTTTACAAGAAGCTCTAAATACCTTTATTTATATATATATATATAAACCACGTTGCATTAACGAAGCAAGGGTAATTTTGGAACTGGGAGGGTTGTGCGCCTCAGTTTGTGTAGGCCAATTTTAATTTTACAGCGGGGGGGAGACTAGTTTTAGTCACTTACCGGGTCTTTGAATTAAATTTGCATTTCCTAAACGTTTTTCAGGCGGTTAGATGTATAGGTCAGTGCAAGTTCAAGTCTTTAGGCTATACTATGTTCATCGTTATTGTTTAAGTTAGAAAATTAAAACAATTATCCGTCCGAATGGGTATTTGTAACCTGCAAATGAGTTTGGTGCCATAGTTTTTTTTTTTTTTGTTATTTACATTTTTTAGTGAAACCGTTGAAAAGTTCAACATGATATCAACGTATTCGGCGTAACTTAATATTTACCGTGGTAACGACCTGAGGGTTACTAATGTATACATAAGCCTGTTGCTTGGGTTCTGCTGACCAAAAATGCGGGAAACGGTCTAATTGATTTACGCTCATATCGTTTCTGAAATTATTTTGCGCTGTCTAAAAAGAAAAAAAAAAAAAATTGAAGCCGGGCATTACTATTCGAACTTACACTTGTGCGTTTTCTCTGTATCTGTTTTCCTCTAATGGCTGGTAATAAATAAAAAATAACCAACAGGTCTCTGCGGTTGTATACACTGGATGTTGCAAACTTAATTTATTTCCTTAAAAATCTAAATTTAATACAAAAACATAAGTTATATCTATACAAATGTACATATGTATAAAAACCACATAGGCGTTTATATAAGACAGAACGGCGCGCAAAGGAAATACATGGAAAATTGTTCCACTCGTGTACATACAATTATTATAGTAGCCCACTCTTGAATGTAACTTATTATTTCCGGCTTTCTGTGTGTGTGTGCCTTATAATAAACATTTCATAGTTGTTTCATTAATTTGTTTTTTCTCTCCGACAACCTAACCGTTTACATCTCGTTACACTTGGTACATATTATATATATATGTGTGCGTTTGTAGAATATACACGTGTACATGCCAATATTACAAATCAGAAACCGCACAACCGTATGCCCAAAAATAAATCCAATAAAAATTGCGTTTGGATAAAGAAATAATTTCCAATAGAAGGCGGTGACGTCAACGGAAAATGAGCCTTATGAAATAAGGTTGTGAATATTATGTTGCCGCGAACAGTTATTTTGTATCCTATAATTTTGTGTTCCAATGAAGTGACTCACTGGACCATATACGGTGTTTAAACTGATTACTATTTCTGGACAACCAAATTACATATATTTAATCTATTTTTTGATACTGTACAATATGCACATACTTAAGGCCAATCAATAGGAAGACAACCAGGCTGGCTGCTCGACTGATTTGAAACATTTCAATTTGTTTTGTAAAACCGTTACACTAAATATAAGAACAAAAAAATGGAAACGTGTACTATGTTTTAAAATTTTGTTGTAATTGAATTCTCTAATAAAAATACTAAATTAAAATGAAATTAAAAAAAAAAATTGAATTAGAAACTTTACTTGAAATTCCAAACTGGCGGTATAATTAGTCTGTAGTTAGAACAAACGTTATAAATTCGATTATTATTACTTTTTTTTGGTTTTAGTGTAAAACTTGGTACTTAAAAACCGTATTTATTTTCAACAAATCGCGTTGATTTCAATCTAATTATTAACATTAGTGGAGTTATTTTTCAAATCCAATTTTTTCACCGTTTTCCTTTATAAATATATGCAATTTTTATGAAGTTCAAAAAAATAAATGTTTAGTTTGGACGAGTATTTAAAATGTATTATTTTCAGAAACAAACAGATATAAAAATAGGTATTTTTTTTTTAATCTTAAACACAGTAAATATTTTAAAATAGTCGTGCAACCGGCCGGGCTAAATCGATTTGCAATGGATTATTTCTTAGTAAAAAAATAAAAGACCAAGTGTTATTTCAATGGTAAAATCCAATAAAATTTGTATTGCTTTATACATTATTAAATAATATTAAATTTATCAACGGATTAATAAAATCCTTTATTGATTTCGTAGAATTACTATGTAAAACTTGTTTACATAGTAATAATACAATATTATTAATCAAATAATAATAATATTGTTTGTTGTTTGCGCATACGAAAATTGTACAAAATTGAATAATACAACTTTTATTAATTTTACAAATACATTTTGTTAAAACTAGAAAATTGATTAACCCTAGTTTTCAGTTAAACCAACTATATATTCTTTTATTGTTAATAGCTAATATATACATATATTTTCCTTTGGGGACATCAAATACTCATATAAAATATGTATAAGCAAATTTAAATCAATTTATTTTATCGAGTCTTGTTGCAAACAAAAATAAAATTGCCATTTCAATTTTTAATTTTGGATATAAAAACTAGTTCTATTATTTACGGCAATAGTTGTGCAAGTATTAATTTTTTTTTAGTAATAAATATCAGACATTTTAGAAAAATCCAAAATATAAATGCAAATTGTTGTTCCCTATATTATTTTGATTCTAACGTAGATAAATCATACATGAAGGTGTTGCTATTTGAATTTTTCCAGCCTTTTCAAACCTTTTCCAGCCCTTTCCAGCCCTTTAAAATTACTCTGTAAAATATTATTTTTAATTTGAATATTAAAATGTATTTTTAAACATTTAAATCGATAAAAGTTTGAATATTTTTTAGCCACAGTAACTAGCTAGTTCAAAGAAAAAACGTATGCTAAACAAATTACCATTTACTACACTCGCATGCAAATACGATCCGGTATTGTAAACGTTATTATTATTTATTTATTTATCATTACTCTATTGTAATATTTTCTTTTTTATTAACAGCTGTAATCCGATATCGCACGCTATGTATGAAGAAAGGAAGGGCAGGGGGATAGGAGACCATTCGGAATCGGATAATCAGACACGCGATTCGAACCTTGAATCTATCGACGCGGTTAGGTACCTGTATACGTCTGTCTACTTACATTATAATATTTTATTCATATCGTCCTACCCAAAACATACGACATAAAAACCTAGAAATTTAGCATAATATCGATTTCGAAGATTTTTATTAATAACGATTCAAATGAAGGCGATTGTCTAGTATGGTACGTGCTTGAGAAACACATCAACAACATATTATTACACGGTTTTTATAATATTTGATCAATGTACTAAACGTGTTGTGAACAGTGATGATTAGATCTCAATATTGGCAGTACTCATAATATGTTGTTCGCGTTTAGACCTTAACATGAAAAATATCCTGTATCGGTTAATACGACTTTTTAAGTACTGAAATTGAAAAATATACCACTGCCTGATCTGTTTTTGTACATAGTACCAAAGGTAAACATTGTTAAAATGCTTCTTTTTGGATGTCTTTTTATAAATTGCATTTACAGTGACAATATGTGTTAATAATTTAAATACGTTTAACCTGCAAATTCACAATAACACAATTGGTAATTATAACCTGTCTGTAACATGTCGGTATTATTATCATAATAAAATGTACAGTGCCATGTAAAAACTAAAAACGTCAATGCGTGTCTAGAACGGAGCCAAAAACAGAAATGTTTAATTCTAAAAGTATTGTGTTTACTCTTCACACTAGTAACGGCAGCTAGTAAATACAAATTATAAATACACTTAGTCTAAAAAAAAACACATATAATTTCGGATGTTTTTGTGGTAGACTGTGTATATCTTTGGCCCGGTGTATACAATTGAAATAATAGCCGTTTTGTGGAAAAAAGACTACACATGTCATTGTCAAACCAATACCTTCTACAAGTACAGTAGTTACTAGAGTTAAAAAAAAATAATAAATAGAAAATTAAGAATTCATCAAAGTTTTCTGCAAACATTATGAACTTGCTTTTTGTCGGTTTAAAATAAAACCTATAAAATGCAATTATGATTGCATAAATTGTGTAAAGAATGTGATTACAAAATTGATCATTTTTTTTCTATGCAACATGTAGGTAATACGACACCGTACCGTTGAAGTGTTTGATTTTGTTTAGAAACAATTTAGAATTTAAGTATTATAGAACTTAATTCGGCAGTTTTTTTTTTATATTAATGTAC
Organism: Adelges cooleyi; assembly: GCF_023614345.1. Classification (NCBI taxonomy): domain Eukaryota; kingdom Metazoa; phylum Arthropoda; class Insecta; order Hemiptera; family Adelgidae; genus Adelges; species Adelges cooleyi. The sequence continues at coordinate 13,187,931 of NW_026096268.1, read as the reverse complement.
ATACAAGACATTAATTTTTTCATTATCGTTTTAATATCCTACCTTTATTCTATTCAGTGGCGCAAATAGAGGCGCATTTGGGGTTATTAGTTTTCCAGACAATTTTCGAGCCCCCTCCAGATACTGTTATTCGGTAGCAATAGTAAAATTACTCTACTCAAGAACTTTTTCTTCGTCTTCGCCTTACACTGCCGACTATATGGGGTCGGCCAGCTATCCTCGTATCACTCTGTATTCCGTCCGTCCATCTTTTCTTTGGTCTTGTATTTCCCTCTACATTCAAACACCTCTCACTGTCTCTGCCTCGTCTCTACTCGTAACACGACCGAACCATCTCAGACTATTCTACTCTGTTGGAGAACAATTTTGAAAAATCTCAAATGTCTACGTGAAATCTATTGTTGCTGTGTACTCACGTGAGTGCGATTTTTTTTTTGGTTTTTTCGGCGAAGTCTGGAGCGGGAAACGATGCGCGCGTGCGGTTGCCGGCAAACTGTCGACCGTTTGGCGTGCGACCGGCCAGACTACCCTAAGGGAACGACGGTGGCGCCGTCGGCTCATAACCGTGTGTGACAGGTTAGGTACGGTAACATCATAACGCGTTACGGGCGACATTCGGTGTGTGTTTTTCACGGTCGACACGTGCCCACGCAGTCGTGGAATCCATCGTGTACATAGATGTATATTATAACCCGCATAAAAACCCATTTCGCTTCCTCGACCCCTTGACGAAATAATGTCCAAACGTCTCACGCGATACATTGTGCAATACAAAAGTATTATTATTATTATTAATAATATGCCACGGTAAGCGGTGATAATCCGCTATGATCTAGTGTTACTATATTGTGGAAGACGAGAGATGAGCCTAAGCGAGAAGTAGGTAGCGAGTTCGTACATATGTATAGTAACGGCAAAGAGAATGAGCTTAGAAATTAATGAAGAGGAAACTTTGGAGAAAACACACTGTGATATTTCAATCCGCGAAAGCTTCAACACGAAAACACACTGTTTACGGTATCGCGAAGAGACCATGTTGTATTCGGGAAAACCCGAATATGCACTTAGAAATTAAAATATATATAACTTTGGAAGGGTTAACGCATTCAAATACCCGCGGGCTCTAGTATAATCAGTCCGGTTGTAATTAGTGGTGGGAATCCGAAAATCCGGATTTTTACAACAAAAACAAACGCTATTTTGGATACTTAAAAATCTTATAAATATTATTACGATATAAAGCTGTGCACTTAAGTAAAAGGTTTTGATGAAAACTAAAAAAAAAACGCTCAACTTTGACTATAAATTGCTTTCGGATTTTCAGATTTCAACAAATCCGACATCCAAAAGCAATTTATCGTTTTGGTGTTGTGTTTTTTTTTATTTTTACATTTCCTTCAAAAAAGTTTTACTTAGGTACACAACTTTATATTGTTAAAATATTTAATATTTCTACGATTTTTGAGTGATTTTTTTTTTTGTGAAAATACAGATTTTTCGGATTTCCAGTTTAGTTGTAATTTCGTAGTTGTGAGGCTTGGCAAAGCCTCACAACTTCGAGAAAAAGATTTTAAGAAGAATCTTTGGACCTATTTTCGATATAAATTCAGGTCAGAAAAAATAAAGTACTAGAGCAAATGTACCAGAAACCTATTGTTGTACAAGAAATGTACAAGAAACAACAAAAATGGGCAGGACACTTGTGGGGGAAAGAAGATTCATTGATAAAGTTAGTACAGACATTATTTAATCAATAAATTGTAAATCCTTTTCGATAAATATAGTGCTGGATCAACTGACGAAATGAAAGGACGATGAGGTAATTGATTTCTACAGCAAGTGTGGTTCAACAGATTATATTGATCAGCAACTGTATGGTAAATTCGCATTAGTGGATCAAACTAGTAATAAATTGCGTTTTATTATTAATAATATAACTTTCATGAACGGCAATATAAGAGAGACATAAAAGTAAAATGAAAAAATGCAAGCAGGGTCTCGGAGTAACCATGACATAAAAATAAATTTTACTCTTACTTGAGTAATGTGGTTTTCTAAAAAGTTTTTATTATTATAATATTAATATTACTTGAATGTTTTTATTTTTTACAGTCTTGCGTCTACCGGAGCAATATAATCTGCTGGTGAGCAAACAATTTGTTTATTTGTCCCATAATTTTTTTGTTTTTTTTTTCTTATAAGATAAAATTATTTAAAAAAAAAAAATGTATGTACATACATTTTTTTTATTATTATTTATTTTTTAACAAGTGTATACACTTATTATTTAGATTTTATAAGTTTTGAAACTCAAATAAATGTAACTTAACGTGCGTCAAATGGTCAATTGCTTGCCTGCAAACATTTTGAAGAATATACATTTCTACATACGTATACCTAGTAATTTTTTTGATCAAACGCCTTTGGAATAAATTTTTAAAAATGCCAATTTCGTGAACGGTATTAGGGAAAAGCTGGAAAAATCGGTAAAGAATTCGTTGATACGTATTAAGCGTAATACGATCTTGGAGAAATCCGAGATGCACTTAAGTAAAAAGGGGTGGGTAGGGTATGACGTTGAATACCCCATATACATTGTGGCCAGATACAACGTACATTTTACCTTAACATCAAGGCGTCAAGTGTGTTTTATTGCGAATATTACAAATTCCAAAAAATGAATTTTTAATCAGCGTTGTAGCGACAGGGGCACGTGCGCCCTCTTCCAAAAATTATTTTACTAATAAAAAATTATTAATATAATATATTTTTTAAGGAAAGAATGGCCAAACAATAAAGCTATAGTGAGCAAGGTAATTAATAATATTGCCTTTTTGATTGTCTGCATTCACAAGGATCTTACACAGTTTTCTCTCGGTTAGTCGGCTTTTTCATGTTATCTATCCGCATACAATTCTATGGGATTTAACCTTTTTCTTGACTCGTGTATAAGGTTTTGTGTGGTACAGACTCATAGTCATAGATATTATCATAATGTGCTTTATGCACTGTGCACATTGTGAAAAGGATGTTCATCGTCTGTTACACTGTATTATATATTTTGTATTTGTTCACGTGTAACATGATATTTTGAATATTAAATATGATTTCGTATCCATACCATAGCAGAACATATTAAAATAGAAACAAAATTCATAAAACCAGATAAAAAAAATAAATTCTAGTATTTAAAGATTGCAGTCGTTTAACTTATAGTGGTGCACCTCGTGATTGCACCACTCCCAATAACAATTGTTTAAGTGATACTTAATTACTAGTTTTAAATAAAGCAATTTCAGTTCAAGTGTTACATTTATTGTGATCAAATCATAATATTATAAACAAACATTATAAACAAGATAAATACATCAAAATTAGAACATAAGGCGCGTTTACACGACGGCAGTAAATGGTCATGACAGTATTATCGCGACAGTGCGACAGTACTATCTAGCTTGGCTAGATAGTGGACGGTACTGTCCGTAGCTACTGTCGAATAATTTACCAGACGATGGTTTCTGTCATGACATAACAATCACCATTTACCGTCGTCGTGTGAACGCGTCTTATATACAAATAGAACCCGAAAGGGGTATAAACAAGGTACATAACATCATTTACAGAACAATATAAACAAAATAGTACATGAAATAGAACATAAGGCGCGTTTACACAACGGCAGTAAATGGTCATGACAGTATTATCGCGACAGTGCGACAGTACGACAGTACTATCTAGCTTGGCTAGATAGTGGACGGTACTGTCCGTAGCTACTGTCGAATAATTTACCAGACGATGGTTTCTGTCATGACATAACAATCACCATTTACCGTCGTCGTGTGAACGCGCCTTACATACAAATAGAACCCGAAAGGGATATAAACAAGGTACATAACATCATTTACAGAACAATATAAACAAAATAGTACATGAAATAGAACATAAGGCGCGTTTACACAACGGCAGTAAATGGTCATGACAGTATTATCGCGACAGTGCGACAGTACGACAGTACTATCTAGCTTGGCTAGATAGTGGACGGTACTGTCCGTAGCTACTGTCGAATAATTTACCAGACGATGGTTTCTGTCATGACATAACAATCACCATTTACCGTCGTCGTGTGAACGCGCCTTACATACAAATAGAACCCGAAAGGGATATAAACAAGGTACATAACATCATTTACAGAACAATATAAACAAAATAGTACATGAAATAGAACATAAGGCGCGTTTACACAACGGCAGTAAATGGTCATGACAGTATTATCGCGATAGTGCGACAGTATGACAGTACTATCTAGCTTGGCTAGATAGTGGACGGTACTGTCCGTAGCTACTATCGGATAATTTACCAGGCGATGGTTCCTGTCATGACATTAACTATCACCACTTACCATCGTCCTGTGAACGCGCCTTATATACAAGTTACATAGCACAACATTTAAATATCAAAACAAGAAAAATATTAATAATAAGTAAGCAAAACATAGTGATGATCAATAACAAATTGTACATGCTTGTACAGAGAAATCTATTGGCGTCGGGTTTGTGCAGCTGTTATGAAGTTGATATTATAGGTAAGCTGTGGTACAAGAAAAATAGGTTAGAACACAAATAAACACATGGCTAACAAACGCGGTGTCTTACGGTAACGACTTTTTTGCGGCCGTGCGTCCCTCTGCCGTTGATACTCAGCGGCGATATCCAACACTCTCTCGTACGACGGAGGCGGCATAGGTTTGCGCTTCTCTTTTATTTTCTCCATGATGGCTCGTATAACGTCATCTTCTTTTTCCTTCCTCATCCGTCTCACCAGAGAAACAATCTGACCAAAAGTTTTGGACGCTTCAGTACGCTAGAAATGTACAAAATTAATTAACGACAAAATATAATAATTTATCAACCTTTAAGCCATAGGTTTGGGGAATTGGATCAATTACCTTGGCCCTTTTAGCGGCTTTGCGACGGCGGCGTTTGGCGGGAGCGACTAATTTTTTTTTTCTAGTCGAAGTTTTTTCACGGCGATCGGTACCGTGCTCAATAATTTCGGCACCGTATTCAGAAGTTGTTTCTAAAACCGTAGGAAAAAACATATTTAAAAATAACCCATCTCCCCGAGACCCTCAAAACGTGGCTGTCTACTTCACCTGCAACCGGCTCATCGGACGCGCAATCGCCGTCCTCTGCAACCGACTCACTAGACGTCTCTTCGCCGTCCTCTACATCCGGCTCATAGGACGCGTCTTCGGCGTCCTCTGCAACCGACTCATCGGACGTCTCTTCGCCGTCCTCTACATCCGGCTCATAGGACGCGTCATCTCCGTCCTCTGCAACCGACTCATCGGACGTCTCTTCGCCGTCCTCTACATCCGGCTCATAGGACGCGTCATCGCCGTCCTCTACATCCGGCTCATCGGACGCGCACTCGCCGTCCTCTGCAACCGACTCATCGGACGCGTCATCGCCGTCCTCAACAACCGGTTCATCGGACGCGCCATCGCCGTCCTCTGCAACCGGTTCACTAGACGCCTCTTCGCCGTCCTCTACATCCGGCTCATTGGATGACATCTCTTCGTCATCCTCTGCAACCGGTTCACTAGACGCCTGTTCGCCGTCCTCTACAACCGGTTCACTAGACGCCTGTTCGCCGTTACCAGCACTCCACGCGGATTGACTCGTCGACGGCTTTGTGTAAAAACAAAAATGTATTTAACAACGAATAGTATTGTGATTTGTTTGTTTAAATATAGACGGTTACTCGGTTCACGATTTCTTCCCTGATTTCCTCTCCGTTCTCACCCCTTCTACACCTGTATATCTTCAACCGTTTCGGCGGACATCCATCATAAGTGGCCGTAGCATAAGGCCATTCGGATCTCTAGAGATGTGCAAAATGAAACATAAGCAAGCTAGTGATTAATCCACATTAAGACACCGAGCCGGGATTAGATTCAATTACGTCAAGCAGATCAGGGTCATATCCAGACCCACGGCGGCGTTTTGTACGGAACTTGTATGATGTGGTCGAAGTTTCGCCGACAATGGTTATTTGCTGATTGCCATATTCCCAATCATCATCAGAAGAACTTTGCTCGTAATGGTCCATTGTTGTATTAATTATTTATACAAGTTCAAGACAAATTAGTAAAGTTCAATATAGTTTATGCGTATGAAACGAAAAATAATAATTATTCGAACTAGTTGGTTACGAAATAAACAATGTGATGACCGATGTCTATGACAACAAACATTTTTTACCCAATTGTGTTTAAGACAGTTTTATATCGACGGAATCCCATATATATTGTGGCCAGGTACTACGTACATTTTACATTAACATCAATGCATTAAGTGTGTTTTATTGCGAATATAACAAATTTCACAGTATGTATTTTTAATCAGTGTTGTAGCGACAGAGACACGTGCGCCGTCTTCCAAAAATTATTTTACTAATAAAAAATTATTAATATAATATATTTCTTAAGGAAAGAATGACCAGTCAATAGAGCTATAGTGAACAAGGTAATTAATAATATTAGGTGTCTCACAAATACATTTTTGGCTATGGCTGTCGTTTATAATTATATGTTTTACTGTCAACTCTTTGACTATAATACCTCTCTGTGTGCCTTTTTGATTGTCTGCATTCAGTGGATCTCACACAGTTTTCGCATACAATTCTATGCGGTATAAACTTTTTCTTGACTTGAGCATAAGGTTTTGTACAGACTCATAGTTATAGATATTAACATAATGTTGTTTATGCACTGTACGCATTGTGAAAAGGATGTTCATCGTCTGTTACTGTAATAACTCACGTTTTTGAAACTCTATAAGTTCAATGATCACAACTTACTTGGACTGTGACATATATTATAATTTGATAATAATAAAAGTATTAGCGTGAACCCATTTACTATAGACACAGCTCACCCGCATCAGTACACCGTCTACCGGAAGGCACAATATTATGTGTGTAGTACATGTGTTTTGTTATTATCGGAACGCTGTTGTTTTCTTAATTATTTGTTTTTACATTTTTCTATAAGTTACAACCACAACTCAAACCAGTGACGGCTGTATGAAAATGTTCAAGGAGTGCTGAACCGTTGTAATACATCAACGCAATACTATATCCGGATATATCCGAAAATCATTCTTGTCATATTTCAATCCGCGAAAGTTTCAACACATTCATAAAAAAATATATTAATCTAATTTAATTTATGGTTACATTTTAATTAAATTAATATCATATATATATATGTATATAAAATGGCCAAAAATTCCCATAGGCACTACGTTGAATTACAATATGTCTTATACCTACTTAATACGTGTCTTATAATTTTTTTCACATCAAAGATAAATTCATTTTATTTATTTATTTTTTTTTTTATTAATAATACCAATAAATACGACTCTTAGTCAAACCCAGCTGTAATTAATATAATTTGTAAAATACCTAAACCGTTGCGTACCTATCTGTTCGAGTTAAAAATTACACTATAAGCGCCTAAAATTATTCTCTCAACAATGAAAACTTTTAAGATGTAGGTACACAATAACCATTCTTTATCGTTACATTTTACTTGTGGTTAAACAGTACAAAAAGTGACGTCGTTAATCGTGAAGCCGTATGTTTTATTAAAATTAATTTGGATTTTAAACTCTTGTGTACACGCACATATGTTAATAATGAATACAAATTAATCGAAACTGCTTCGATACCATTTTGCATAGGTAAACAATAAGAACCCCTTAAAACAAATCATGGTTTTTTTATTTACCTAACAAAATATAACATTGCTGCTTAATTAAAATGCTAAAATATTATTATCGAGATTAAAACTACTAAAAAATGTAGTTTCTTCAAAAAAATAATCATGTTGGAAGGTAGGGGTTTTTGTATTCTGCGTGTAATACCTTAGAGTACATTTTGATGCAACATAAAATAATAATATAAGTCTTCTGGGGGTTCAGAAGCTTAAGGGTTTGGTTCACCTTGTTCCTTTACTCCACCACGCCTATAATAATATTCACAAAATAAAAAAAAAGCAATGAATTGAAAAAAAAACATACCTAAGCCGAAGTTGGGGTAAGGTATATTATATAATTTTATTATATATAGCTTTATATAATTATATGTTTTTTTGTATAATAAATACTTATTTACTCTTTAAAAAGAAAACATTGATAGGGTTTTTTAGTCGCTGGAAAGGAAAATTATTTTATTATTATTATAAGACCTTTAAGTAAGTAAGACCCGTAAGAAACTGCACTATCTCAAAATATTGCAGGACAATCATCCAAAACTAAGTAACAACAATGAACAACGTAAATATTATTTATAAAAATAAACTATAATTTATTACATATATATGTTTTTAACAGTCCATTTTTCAGTGTTTGTGTTTTTTTTTTTCATATTTAGATAATTATTTATATTTAATAATCTATATCAATCCTGAGTATTATAATTAGTTAGTATGTACTCACGTATTGACAGGTAAACTGTGTCTTAGGTTAATAAAGTTATTTAAATATATTAAATATCTTTTGATAATTATGTTTTATATTATATTACCACAAATATGATTTGATTGACTATTTCTGCAAAAAAATAATGGCTGTTATTTACAAACGAAGATACTTTAGATTGTCTTTCGACTTTAATTATCCAATATATTTATTACACACTCCATTGGAGAAAACACTAAAATATAATCATTATTATAACCAGTCGACTGGATAACCATTATTAAAATTAATTTTTTTTTTGAGATACGTCATTTGCTAACTAGGCTGACGATATGTATACATTATGTATTGATAGTTTTAAAATACAATCATTTAGTTTGCACTTTGCCGAGTATTATTCGGTCTTCGCGCGTTTTGATTTTGAATGTAATTGACTTCCCGCCATTAAATATAACCTTACAATCGTTCATATAACCTACAGCGCTCAACGCCAATGTGGTGAATCCCGTAAACCTTTCTACCTTATTAAACGGGCAACTGATAACGGTGGAGTTAATTCGCCTTATCTTAGCTTCTGAGGCAATGTTATTTTTCTTGTTGTTAGTTATGACATTAATAATATTATTATGAAGACCTACGAATTATATACATTTTATTATTTAACACATTTATAATATTGTACTATACTTTCATTTATATTCAATTTTCTTTTTAAGAGTAAAAAATAATAGAGACCGCATATAGGTATAAAGTAATTTTTTTTTTTATAAGTCAATAAAAACTCGTCACAATGGATTCCATTCCTAAGGACATGAGACAGGCTAGGGCTTGCCTAGTTTGCTCATTGATTAAGGTAAGTGAAAATTACTAATTATCTAGGTAGCATATTGTTTAATAAAACCTTAGAAACCAATTACAATGATGATTATTGTCCACGGGAAATGGAAAAAAACGTCCGTTCTTAGTGGCATTTAGTTGATTATTAGCATAATATTTCCATTAGTATTATTGTTTTATTTATTTATAACCGTGTTCAAAGTAATATTCATTGACAAAGTAGCTATATTTTTTTAATTAGTGGAGTTAGCGAATTTCTGATTTGAGGTTTTAAATCGGCGTAAAAACACTAAACTCACCATTACAAAAAAGGGTATCCAATAAAAGAAAATTTGTTCCCTATCAGTTAAAATATTATAAGAATGTTAAAGTTATATGCCTATACACGGTTAGGTTAGTAATTCTGCACTGAATTTATATGTTTTGCGAGTAATTACATTTCACCTTGCAGTTTTTACCTATAATAAGTATAGTCATACCGATAAGATGTTTGATTGTAGAGATAGGGCATGTGTGTGTCTCTCTTTTTTTTTTCCTTAAGTGAGTGTACACATAAGTATTATTGATAGTCAGGTATCGACACGATACCTGACCATCAATAACTTTTACAGTATGTAAACACTTTATTTATTTTACCTGATTTGTAAAATGTATTCACTTAAGATATAGTATATATGTATCGTACTATAAAATATTTTATTATGTATTTTAAACATAACATTCTGTTTATTGTAGTCATTTGATCAATTCGAGTTTGACGGCTGTGACAACTGTGATGAATTTCTCCGAATGAAAAATAACCGGGATCATGTTTATGACTGTACGAGTTCAAACTTTGACGGGTAAGGATATCTATAAACCAGATATCATAATAAAGATTTGTATATGTTTTTTTTTTTTTTTTTTGACAGAATGGTTGCATTAATGAGTCCAGACGATAGTTGGGTAGCTAGATGGCAAAAAATTAGTAAGTACCAATTTAAAATAACATAAAGTTTGTATAAAATTATCAAAATTCATTAAAGCCCGGCTTACACTTATCTGAGTAACCATGTTCGAAGCACTCAAATTTGTGGCATGGATATAATTCGGATAATATAAACAGTCTCTACGTACGTGCAGAGTACTCATACGAGTCAAGTCATCTAACATGTATTAAAATTCACGTGAGTGAGAATTTATGTAGGCGATACTTGTATAGAGTAAACACTTTCGTCTGTGTCCGTTAATGAGGTGCACGGATACGAGAACTACGAACGTGGTAACTTTGATAGGTGTAAACCAGACTTCAAGTAACTTAAATTATTATTGTTATAAAATTACAGATAGATTTACAAAAGGAATTTATGCTATATCTGTAGCGGGACGTCTGCCGCCGAATTTCATCAGAGAAATGAAAGCTAGAGGAATTCCTTATCGTCAAAGAGATACAGCGTTTAAATAAGTGCTTTATTTTATTTACATACAACAACATTATATCATGATATATTATAATGTAAATGTAAAAAAAAATTCTCATGGTTTTTTTTTCATCACACTTGAGCAAGACAATTTTGTACATTTCGATGACTATTTTTATGATAATAATATGATACATTTTTTCCCCTTTTTTTTTGTATTGTAATTTACACGAGTGTATTAATAATATAACTTAATAATGTATAAATAAATCTACAAAGAACATTAGTAATAACAATAATTTTTTATGTCTTTATTTTAGTAATAGTATGGTCGTTCTTTAGTTGATGGTATAAAAGACATAGTCCTCCTCACTTTTACTTGTGGTTTTACGTTTAATCCATCGGCCTGAAAACAAAAATATATTATTTTAATGTGATGCTTAATTTCAAGTTACAAATACCTAAACAAAGACATGTTGCTATATATATATTATAAATCGTGTTTATTGTTATAACTAATATAGATACACAAAATTCAAAATACGTAATATGTAACTGCAGAATATCTTATGTAGATTTTAGGATTAGGTATGGAAGTTAAACTGAAATTGATTATAATAATAATATATTAAATACATTACCGATTGTACATCGGTTAACGACGCTACGGCTTTTTCAGAAACGCTGATCTTCTTTTGAGCTCTACTCAACTCGTCATCGAGTCGTTGTTTTTCCGCTTCTAACTCGATCAGTCTCTGTTGCGCTTCTACAATAAAGATTATGGTAAATAATTTCATTGATAAAAAGATTATTTTAAACGTAACACTGTACCGAGCAATTGGTTTTCTTTTTCTTTTTGTTTCATTTCGAATTCTTTTCTTTTTTCCCGTTCTTGTTCTAACAATAATTTCTGTTCTTCCTGTAGTCTCTCTAGTTCTTCTCTTTTTTCCCATTCTTCTCTTAAAACTCTATAGTAGAAAATGCACTTGAGATCACCATTTCAATATTATATTATTGCAAAAACATGAGTTCGGGATAACTCTGGATTTTTGGAATAACAGAAAATCCCAAACCCGAATGATTTAAAATATAATTTTCACATTAAAAAATCTGCATTAATTGTCAATATAATATATATTTCTACGAATTTAGATTTTGTGATTTAAAAAAAATCCTGCAAATTGAATTTCGTCCAACTGATTATTATGATTTATACAAAATATTAACACTTTACCTGGCTTGCAAATTTCGAACGATTTCTTCATCGCGCTTTGCTTTTGTTTCTTCTTCCAGTAGACATTCTAATTCTTCCACGTGTTTTTCACTGGCCACTTTCAACTCTTTGGCTTGGATTTCCACCGCTGCTCTAGCCTACGAAATTGAAGAGAAAAAAAAGTGTCAAACTATTTTATAGAACAGTTATTTGTGTGGCTTGTGTGATCAACATCTTTACACGCACTAGTTTCTCTGCTTGCAGCTGAGCATCCATATCGTGAATAATACTACTTCTTCTGTGTTTCTCTTGCAGTTCTGCTTTTCTTTGCTTTTGTCTCCTGTGCAGCAACGTGCGCTGGTAACCTTCCGTGCCGGCCGAATAAGAAATAGCCAACTTGAACGCGGACAGCCATTGCAGTCTGCTTCTATTTATTAAGAATATATTTTTCAGTAGGTCAATACAATAAAATAATAGTTCGTATAATGTCTCAATAATGTAAGAAAATTAAGTGTGTGGTGTAACATAATTTTAGTTCAGTTTGACTAAAGAGTATATGAAGAGTCAGAAAGGTGTAATTTAGAGTCAAAAGACAATTTTGATCAGCAATGATGTGTGGAAAGGAGTGTTAGGTTAGGCACTGTATTAGATAAATTAATGAAAAATGGATGTGGCTAAAATGAACATGCTGAGAGACAAATTGAGACGGTTTAAGCATATTGAAAGACTCGAGGAACGTGAAATAGTGAAACAAATAAGAGCCATCGTGGTGGAGACAAACGTAGATCGAGGAAGAAGTAGGCGGATGTGATACATAAAGACATAAGGAGCCAGGAGGCGTGTGAAGTGAATAAGGATTGTAGTTTTAGTTTTACCTGTGATCCTTGGTGGCCAGTTCGAATGTCCTTTCAGTCGTGTGCAACATGATGCGCTGGAGATTGGAATCCACCCAACACCTGGGATCCAACATTATGGACCCGCACTGTTCTTTTTCTTCTTGGTTTTTGTAGTAGAGCAATTGGCAAGGCTTCAGCACGAACCAGTATTCTCGCAATGTCGGCAACAAGTATCCCCGTTTCAATAGCACCCCCTGAAACAACCGCACACCGGTGGTGGAATCAATGCTGCCATTCAATCTCTCTACTCTCTCACAACAATATACGGCCCAACCTTTTTGATGATGTCGTCGATGAACATGTTGGTAACCGCATTCAAAGCTTCGACCAAACCGGCTCTGTCGACGTCGGCCAAGTATCGTTTCTCCAGTACCGTAAGGAACGTGCCGAACTGAAATCCGCTGGCGTTGCCGACGAGTTCTTCGAACCCGGATTGGTCCCAGTCGGTTCCCAGAGAGGTAACGATTTGCGACGCCACTAGACCCACCTCGGACGTGTCCATTATTACCTGTGAAAAAACAAAACAATATTGAGAAGAAGTAAGTTCGATTTTATGTCTCGAGAGCCGAACAAATATTTTCGAAATTATTATTGTTTATACTTGAAACCGATTGGGCTTCTCCGGGTCGGTTATCAGCTCGGATAAAAAGCAAAACACTCTGAACAGTTTGTACATGCAGTCTTCTGGCAACATTTGACATTTTTCCACGTAATCTTTCTTGCATATTAACCAGCACGTCTCGTCTATCTTGGACTCGAATTCATGTAGTACGGACAACGACAACGTGTTTGGCAGAGGTAAGAAAACCTGAAAATCACGAGAAAAAACGCATTGAAATGGCCACTAATTATTGCACGAGCACAAACCTCTTTCAGTAAATAGTACTTGAAATGCTGAAAGTTCAACGTCGGCGTGCTTCTATAATGTTCAAGACCTTTTTCTACGCCATACAGATCGAGGAGGATTCCAATGTTTGCAGTTAAAACCTAAATCATCGACGTATTAATCATCTAATAGTAAATATCGCGACTCTGAATCTCGGGGTATCCTGAGAAGACAAAGCTGATTGACAAATGAGCCCTAAGAAGTTCTTATTTTACTTTTAACTGTCCATAGGCGGAAATCCAGTAACCTCGAATACTATCCTAACCCAACGGAGTAATGCAACATAGTATTCTAGTAGGTATGTCGATGGTTTAAAGAAAACTCTGTTTAAAGATTCAAACGTGCATTTGCTTTGACCTCCAGTTTTGCTATTATATATTATGGTATAATTGCACAAAGTTCGTCGGGATAACAATACTAAATATTCGAGTAGTGCATTAAATTCACTCGGTCTTAGTGGGTCCCTTCATAAAATATGCACTTACCGCAGCTGTCATGGAGCTATGTATACTGCACTACCTACTAAATAAATAAATTAGATGCTAGAGTTAGAAAACAATACTCTATATTATACTCTCGAATAAGGGCCACACTATTTTTAATATTATTGACGTAGGATTCTGTATTTTGATATGATAACAATTTTAATTATAATACAGGATAGTCAATTCAGTCGCGGCTCAATCCCAAAGGAATAAAGATAACATGATTTGTCCCATATTCACTGGATTATTTGATTTTAAAATTAATGTTTTATAATCATTTTTCGTACTGTAAATTATTTCAAAGTGTTATCCGAGTCCGACATCCTACCTATTTACATTATAGTGGGTTCTGATAAAATAACGTTGTGCTAGCTTGATTCAAGTAGATTAAATGTATGATTCATTATTGTGTTACTTTACCGGACACAGCAAAAAAAAAACCTTGATGATTTCACCGTAACGCGAGCCTCTGTGAACTTGTAATTTATAATTATTTATATTTTTATACAAATACATTCTTTGGTCGACTATCGCGTGAGACTGTTTTAATAGATATTAAATACAATGAGTATGTGATGAATCACTTCAAACATTTTTTACTTGAATATTTTTACTTTCTTAATACCAGTAAATTATAGTTTCCGATCTAAGCCGGCTGCAAGACATGTGAACGACCTTACATTTTTCTTTCTGTCCAATCGCCATTATAGCTTTAATGAGAGGCTTAGAAGGTATATTTTTTGTTTGAATTTAATCATACACCGCATAGTTTTGAAATATTAGGTAATAGAAAAGAATTGTAAAAATGTATGTTATTAACTGATAAGTGTTACTACAAGAAGGACTTGGAGACAACATAAAAACCTTTTAATTTTCAATTTATCTCCATGAGCCGATGTTTTAAAAATTAAATTTAAATTTTGCCTTTCTTTTTACAGTTGAAAGCAAATATGCCAAACATATAATATGTTATGAGTCACCAATTCCACACAACTGTTAGTCATTTAATACGATCTGTTGGTTTACTCATAAATCATCTTATTTTATATAAGATGTGTTAGGAAGTTTTAATGAGTGTTTACTGTTGACGCAATAATACCCAATTTCTCTATAGTACTTTTCCCACATAACAATATAGTATATCATTGAAAATATAATACATTCCAATAGCTGGCGTAATAAGTACTAACATAAAAAAACATCATCTTTAATTTTAATGCAACTTGACATTAATTTCTTTTTTTTGGCATTTCAGTGTTTATAACAAACATCAAAGTTTTAAAGAAAAAAAACAATTCTTACTTTGTAACGTTAAACTTAATTTAGACCCTTCTTATTGTAGCTTATGCGCCTTGTATGATTATTTGAAGACTACCCTATATAAATATATTAACTATATTTTAATAAAAACTGTGCTAACTGATAGCATTTAGCACTTGTTTGCAGATAACATTACAGCTGAGTAAGCTGACTACCTATTCAGTTTTAATCTAATATTCGACATTTAATCAGCATGTAAACAACACGGGCCTACATACCTTATTAATTCCTAAATTATTTACATAAAGTATACCTACGCAGTACGCACAATGCTATTTCAATTACCATTCTCTGTTGGCTACCGACAATAACCAAGAGAAGGTAATAAATAAAAGACAATATTATTATGAATTTATTATTATTTTCCAAGTTGACTGTTATGTAAAGGAGGAAGAAAAAAATTAATAAACATTTATTTTTTAAAAACGATTAGTAGGTATATTTTAAAATATACACACTTGTACGCTCGTGTGAAATAAAAAATGCAAAAAAATTATTATTATTTTTTGATTTGTTGTACTACAATGGTAGTTGTATTTTTAACCGGGTTTTCAGTAAGTAAACACTTTTTTTAATGACTTTGTATAAACAAGTGTTGTTATAACGTCTATTTATAAAAATTGTATTTATTAAGTACACAAGAAATGAAAATGTATATAAACCGCATTTCGTATATTATATTCTGTCCAGATTTTGGTTGCTTATAGCACAGTAGTTAAACGTAAGATAACTATAGTAGTATTTATAAAATTCAATATGATTATATTATGTATTAATGTAAAGGTGATACTTTATAAGATGCTCTTCATAGGCTAAGCTGCCTGGGGACCAAGTGATATAGATATTTTAACTTCACAATATCTACATATAGAATCGTATATGATTGTAAATCGTTGAATTTAAAAAAAAAATTAACAGGACATTAATTTTCCAAAACCTTGACGATTTTGCATGAATAATCCTTTATTTAGGTTAGTTGTAAAAACGTATAGTCCTTAGTAGTATCATTATTATTCATAGTAATATTATTCTAATTATTACTTATTATTTTCACGATGACCCTTTGGGTTTAGAAGAATGTTAATACAAAACAAATGCTCCTATAAAATAGAATCCAAAATACAATAATCCAATAATAAATTGCTAAACATTTAATTTTATAAAGAATGATTTTGGGAAATTTTTTTACTATAAAAATATTTATTGTTGTACTGAGATACTTTGAAAGGAAATATCAGCCGGACAGGGGATGAAGAGCAAATGAGGAAAAGTGGATTGAAGAGGAGAACTACCCCATTCGTTTCAGGACGGTTCAAATTTAACCCCCCCCCCCTTGCCCAAAGATCTATTAATTGCTACACTATACGCGAGAGTAACCTATTAGTTGATATAAATCCGAAATTGTGGATTTTTACAAAAAAAAAAAGTTATATTTAAGGCACTTAAAAACTTGTAAGTAACCGTCATGCGAATTCTAACAGCACTTAATTCAGTTTTTGCCGAAAAAGGCATACAAAAACACTAAAAAAAAAAAATCATTCGACTTGAAGCTTACTTTGAGTTTCGACTTGACAACGGTTCCGGTGTTGTCCGTGTCCAACGAGTTGAACGCTTGCCATAAGCAATTGGTCACGTTCTTCAACAGCGTCGCCATCGTCAGATCATAATAATATATATTATCGAAAAACAACGACAGTATACAACTATTATTATTATTTAACGGTTACACAGCGTGTTCTACTCGTCGGCGGCGAACGGGAGTAATTTAATTTAAAAAACAATAAAAAATCGGTATCGATCGTTCAGACAAATGTAATTTTTTTTTTTTATTATTAAAAAGTACAAATAAAAAAACTAAAAAAATTACCGTACCAACTTCAAACCAATATGGACATACAACAACAACAACAACAACAATAGTAGTATAGTATACAATATGTATTATTATCGTGTGTGTGTATACGGTAACAGCGTGTCGCGGTCGGCGCGCGGCGGCTAAAGTGACGAGTACGGGTCCCTCCCTAGTGCACAGCGCGGCGGTGGAGGCGATGGAAGGCCGCCGCTTCCTTGATCCGGTTCTCCGCCGTCGCCGGACGACCGCTCCCCGCGTCCACGGACTTGACCATATAAGAACTTTCAATGCCGGCGCGTCGGTGCGGCCCGACTGAACGCGTATGGCGTTATTATCATGTATTCGCCGATTGCTATTTTTTTTATTATTATTTTTTATATTAATATAATATACATTTTTCAATATTTTTAGTAAGTAAAATCCAATTTAGTTTTTAAAGGTTTTTTTTTTTGGCGTCGTCATGTATTATTATTATTATAAACATTATCGGGCTTACGCCGTGTACGCAATACGATTGTCATTCGCCGTTGCATTGTCATCGTCTACAGGGTGACTAATGCAATACTGTAGTATTTGAATCGATTATTTATCACAGAGGTTTAGTTAGAAGTCGTCTTGTCGATAGACG
The DNA here is from genome assembly GCF_023614345.1 of Adelges cooleyi. Lineage (NCBI taxonomy): Eukaryota > Metazoa > Arthropoda > Insecta > Hemiptera > Adelgidae > Adelges > Adelges cooleyi. The sequence goes on along the minus strand of NW_026096268.1, from coordinate 13,169,928 downwards.
ATAGCTGTTAATCATAGCGATAAGCATTCGAGTTTCAAAAATGTTAAACAACGACCGGTAGAGCCACATTCAGCCCCTTGAATAATAGGGTCATTTCCTACCCGCCCCCCCGATTTCGTAATTTCTTATGGTTATGAATAAAATAAAAAAAGGGATTTGAAAAAAACGTCTTATATAATATTATGTCGATCATGTCGGTGTGAATAATGAAATCACATTCAGATTTAATAGTTGCTTTGATCCAACTTCGCTAACATATTATTCTGTACTGATTCATACTTGAACATATTATGTTAAGTGTTTCTTATGTGTATACTGTATTGAGAAAAACGTTTTCAAATATAAAGGATGTATATATTTTTCTACGGCCAACGAATGCTTATTATTATTTGCCTTAAAAAAAAAATAGCAATTACAAATGAGCTAAAAATACTATACGCCGAGATTAATAGTATATTTATCCGCTTAAGGAAATAATAATATCTGAAGTAGTATCATTATACATAATTGTATTACCTGTATGTTGTTTACAAATAAACGACCAAGAACGACATATATGCAGATAGACAGCAAAAGTTGTACATAATAAAATAGTATAATAAACTTACCGTTACCAAATGAGTCATTTGATAAATGATAGATGTATTAATGTATTTAGTTAACGTTAAAAAAACATTTGTTACAATTTCTAAAAACTGCAATTGAAAGCAACTATACCTATTACCTAGGTGTCGAAGATAAAAAAGAAAAATGTATTTTTAGGTCTTGTTTTTTTGACTAATAAAACTTATTGTCGAAAATCGAACGCTTAAAATTCCACAAGTTGATCACAACATGATTCGGATTTTTGTGACTCAATGACACAGTGGTGAAATAAAAGTAAAACATGTTGGTTTAAATATCAATATTTTGCATGTGCTTCAAAACATGGACAAAGTTTATTTCCAAATAAGCTTTGAACTTAAATTAAGTTTTGTTTTTTGAGATTATTGATATTCTATTTAGGATATTGATGCAAGTTATTATTTTTCGCGCTCAAGGTCGCTATTCCTTATCTAAAATAGGAAAATTGAAGAAGGTCAAGACAATAAAACCAACGACAAAAACACTAAGGAATAACGATTTATTTGGTAACTAGGTTTTGTTATTATTTTTTTTTTTTACAATAATAATACTGTTATTATTATAATACTTTGTCGCGCGATATCGTTTTCAAAACCATCTCTATCTAATAACTGTATTATAATGGTGCAAAAATAAAAATTAACAAACAAACGGAAAAGTTATTGCATTTAAAAAAAAAATCTAAAACAAGTTTTAGCTCATAACTTCAAAAGTAAGTACCTCAGTTTACAAAGTTTGAATAAGTAAAATTGGTCATAACTCATAATTATAATCAATAAATCTCTCACTAAAATAAATGAAGTTCTAAAATTAAGGATTTGTGGACACTCTCTTAACATGTTTTTAAGTTTGTATATAACTAGAGGATGGGGGTTCTTTATAGCAAACCAAACAATTTTTCAGACTGTCAAATGAAGAGTTATGACGAAGGTGTTGACGTGTTTACTACAGAAAAACTAATTGTATGCCTAATAATGAAGTATCCGCATGACTAAAGCAGTTCCTAATAGGAACTTCCTATACCAAATTATATTCAATGAATAATCCATGTTGAATAATAGTAAGGTTCAAAAAGACGTCAAATGACGATGGTTCCAACTAAGTTGTTCGGAATGTGCTTGGTATTTTTTTTTAAAGTGATTTTATCATCCAGCCATTTTTTTTTGTGATTAGATGCACTGATTTTTGTTTTAAATTTCGAGCTCGGTCAACGCTTCAGTGTCTGAAATAATGCTAACTTTGTCCGTTTTTCTTTCCTCTAATCCTAATTATTTTGATCAGAATTATTGCTATTTTGACAAATTTCCTAAACACTATCGACATTTTAAATTTAACCGTATTTGCTTCGTATGATTGTCAATTGTTCAAGTATGTTACAGTAATTGAAGGGTACAGGGAAAAAACCAGCAGTCACTTTTTCTAATCTAAGAAAAAACACGTTTAAGTAATGCTAAAATATGTTTTAAAATGTTAAAGAAATACTTAAGACTTTGAAAAATATTGTTTATTTTTGTTTATAATCGTGCTTAAAAGTAAAGAACAGATTCGTTTTGTATCAAAACGAATTTTATAACAAAAAATTGCCATTTTTAAAAAGTGACTTTGCTGGTTATTTCCCTGTACCATTCAATTAAACTTTTTTAAAAATACCTTTTTTTTAAAATAATGTTGTTCATTAGAAAGGTATAAACTACTTTACAATAATTAATGTTTAAATATCAATATGTCCAAAGTATATGGATCATTACTCCTTAAGAATATGTAATGCTGGCCGCACAACATACACATTATTTATAATCGTGTATTGTATACACCATGGTTAAAATATACATGTTATTGCAAATCGTCTCGAATATTGTTATCTTCAGAATCGAAATGACAGCGCAAGGGCATATCAATTTTACTATTACTATATTACTGTGTACAGATATACTTGATTTTGGGTCCCGTTACGCTGACATATTTGTTTTTATCGTTGAATATTTGATGAAGAAGCCCGAGAAGGGATATATTATGTGCAATAACCTTGTATATTTCAATCATGGTATACACGTATAGTCAAAGTTTAAAATTATTTATTCAAAACTGGTTATCGGCCAGTCAACATTTTCAGCAAATAATTCTCAATTTAAAAAGTTCATAAAATATTTACGTCACCATTTAAGTTTCGAAAGTTGATAAAGCTCTAGAAAATACTGAAAAGATACAAATTTGAATATTGTCTCGTATATTAATATAGCATACATTAAAATGTTTTCGAAAATAATTACTACAAAATTGCAATTATTTTAACAGTAAAGTAATGTAGGGCGTTAAACGATCACTCGGTATATTTGCTTATGAGTACAAACAGCAAACAATTTTCGCCGTTGACACGATGTTCTTGTAGAAACCCATTGTTTTGATTTTGACTTAAGATCAAGATCAACTATAAGATTGACATCATTACCATTGACTAATCTCTACAGCCAATGGCAAGTATTAACTATTGTCCATTTCCACCACCTTAGTGTATCGATGGGGAGGACAAAACATTAAACTATGGCTCGATTTCCATTTCAAGTAATCTTCATTTCTAATATCCAAATACTTTACACAGGCGCTGCCACTGTATGAATTACCAGTAATTTCAAAAATAATCTGAACACAAATGTCGGGTAATAAAAATACCGAATTAACATTGAAAAAATCTAGTTTTAAATTTGGTTACATATATTTGACCTAACTGAAGTATTCTTCCTAATGTTTAACTGTAATGTGTAATAACATACTATCTATGAATTCAGTAATTAGGTAGTTAATTTATTTTTCTGACTATATTCGTAAAAATGAATGTGTACGTCTTATTATAGCGTATTTTATTATAAAAAACGTGGCAATTTTTTTTAATGAATTTAAAATCAATGAATACGAATTAAAATGTATAAATGAAGAGTGAAAGTGTCAAACGTTCCAAGTGCCAAAATATAAAAATTGTACTTTATAATTTGATTTGTATTTTATTCATTACCGGAAACAATTTTGTAAATTTTTCAAGTAAAGAATAGTTATTTATAAAAAAAGCAATCATACTTAAAACTCAAAAATATGTTAAAGGGTTTCCGGTAATGAATAAAATACAAATCAAATTATAAAGTTCAATTTTTATATTTTGCCACTTGGAGCGTTTGACACTTTCACTTTTCAAATTAAGTTAGTTTATAAAACCGAAAGAAATTGAAGGTTAATGAATCTAGTCGTGTGCAATGAACAAAATGTGTATCGTGATTTATTCTATAAGAATATGCATAAAGTTGTAAAAACTGAATTATAAATTAAAAATATTTAAATAAACAAAAAAACATTGGTAAAACATTTACTGAAAATATATTTACAAAAATATTTGACCGAGTTTTTTAAAAATAAGTATTTTTGTTGAATAAAAGTACCGAACAACACGATTTTGAAACAATAATTTTTAATGCTTAGTTTAAGTAAGTACACTCTGCGGCCAGTTCTGAATTGGGCAAATAAAATAAAATGGAAAGCTCCATTTGAAATAAAATTATAGATAACTATTCAAACGCGTAGGTACAGGTTAACACGTTAAGAACATCACCCGAATTTTAACTGTATAATTAATTTTTACAACTTTAAAAGCGGTATAAAACATTGGCGATGTTATTTAATTGTCGTTCCAAAAGAAGGTCGAATTTTGTCGCACACCAGTGGTGTCGGGACTAAATTGTATCGGTAACGGTAAATTCGTAACAGTAAATTGGAAACCGAAATATCTAATTATTGTGCTCTAAATACTTAATGTAGTTTGTCGTCGTCGATGATACGGTGGTATTGGGTTGACGGCGAATGACCTTGAGGTCATGTCCATTGGGCGCCCAAAACGACTGATCAGCTGTTTATGCGGTGTGAAGTGTGGCGAATATTGGCCGTTCTCCGCCAGATGGCGCTCGCGCTCGGCCTGTGCTGTGCTGATAATAACCAAAAAAATATTATAATAATATCACGATCGTGTTATTCAGCAGCAGCTGCTGCAGTAGCGACTATCGAACGGCGGTGAATTGCGTTTCTCGATAATAATAATAAAAAAAACAAAACTGGTATAATTGCCAATTGTTGCGCAATTAAATATTAACGAAGAATTTTCTAGTGTGTTCGTGCGTCTGTTGTTGACACTATCGGTATCGTGTGTTTCCAGTGAACGTTCTCCGACGAAATACCTAACACATTTTCCATTGTCGTGCGACGCCGACGCAGCAAAAGCGACAAAACAAAAACAACATGTCGTTGAACACGGCACACGTCCAAGGCGGAGGCTGTTTGATTCACGCCGGAGAATGGTAAGTCGACAATTAATCGAATCGCACTGCACCAGGTACATCTGTCGCCTGGATGCTCGCACCGATATGAATAATTAATTACTGTACAACCGCCATAAGTGGATTAAAACGACAAAACGCGCACCAAACCTGCGATTCGATTTCTAGTGATTAGTTTTTTGTTTTTCCAAATTTCTATAGTTTATTTATGATTAGTCACATTTGCCTGGTGTTTCGGTCGTTTGCATAGATTGCTTCTATTAATCGTTCAATATTAAATGCGTTCAATCGTGTAAACGGTGTGCATTTCCAAACACGTCTAACAATGTCTACCATACCGATTCACGGTTTACTTCCTGCTAAGTTAAATACTTAGCAGAAACTTATGTTGTGAAAAGTTATCAGTTTTTGTGTTTTGCGATTGTTTTGACCAACATTTAAGTTTTAACGCCTAAGTACGGCATTTGTACGATTTAATTTTTTATATTGACACATCTAAAATGTATCCATACTCGATCATAAAATTTCACAACGCCATAATTTGAAAATATTCAATAATCAATTTTAGTTGATACTCAACGTCCGTTGTGTATTAGATGTTTGAGGAACGTCAAAAATGTTTTTAGAAGTGAAATATTTTAGACATTTTATTTTTTAACTGTACCTGTTTATTTCATTTTGTCAAAAACTTAGAATAATGTAAAAGTAACTAGGTACTTAGTTGTTACAAAACTAGTTATTTATGTATTTTAGAAAGTTCAACCGACTTGTTTAGGTTTAGAGTTATTAAATAATGTAATTAAATTTATGAAATGATTTTTAATGTTTTAAGACATTAACTATTAAAATTAGATGCGTATTTACATACATTTTTTAGTCTAACCTAACCTTACCTATTCATTTGACATGACACGGTTAACAAAATTATTTTTGCTCACAATAGTCTTATTTAAAACTTAATTCAGGGCCGAATTTACAATTTTCCATGATATTAGTTAATTATAAAGATGTTCAATTTAATATAAAAACAAAATCGGTTTAAAAAAAAAATAGATAGGATACAATTTGTAATTATTAGCGTTTAAAATTGAGATACAGCAATGGTGGTTTGTATTTGAATCGGTAATGCTAATGAGTATAATTTTTGTTTTCAGTATTATTTTATACACTGATGCGGTAACAATTGATTTTCATGGTCAAGACGGCCGAGCATTTCATGGTTCTAAAGTTGGCAAATTATATTTGACTACACACAGATTGATATTCATCAACAAGTCTGATAAAGATGAGTTGTTATCATTCAGCATGCCTTTCGTTACACTCAAAGATGTAAGTATCGTTTTGCATAGTTCATTCTTTTGGTTATTGCATTGAGTTGAATGTTAAATATATTTGTTGTAGGTGGAATTAGAACAACCTGTTTTCGGTTCAAATTACATTAAGGGTAAAGTACGTGCACAGCCTAACGGAAATTGGGTTGGTGAAGCGAAATTCAAGCTGATTTTCAAAAAAGGCGGCGCTATAGATTTTGGGCAAGCGATGCTTCGAGCAGCGTCAATGGGTATGTGTTCTTACTATTCTACACTTACAGTGGTCTAGTCACAGGGTGTACGATGTGTGTACTCATGTCTTACCGAAACTGTACACTCTTGGATAGAGTACACTGTTTTCGATTGACTACACTGCTGTGTGTTTATTGTGCATATATTTATTCAAATATTAATTTAATAATTATATAGCAAGCAGCAATGTGCCTCCGATGGATAATCCTCCCCCGTACGCCCCTCCTCAAGGTCCATACTATCAAGCCGATGTTCCATACGGAGTACCTCCACCAGGTTATTACGGATGGATGCCTTCTACTGCGGCTTTCCCAGATGCCCCACCACGTAATAACATATTAGTTATTAATTATTTTCATTAATATCAATTGTGTTTCTATAGCTATTAATGGTTTTCTTTTTGATTAGCACAATCCGTGTACAGAACCGATATGCCACCGCCCTATCCAGGTATAATTGGTTTCTCTAACAATCCAGGATATGCAAGTGCTCCACCGGCCCAAACAGCCCCACCGCCACAACAGTTCAACGGACAAGGTATTTACTTGTGATCTTATGAGTAAACCGCTCGAGTTATATTGTTGTGTTTTTTATCTAACAATATTAATCATGTTTCGCGTGTATGTATTTTAAAGTAACAGATACATAATATTTACAGATGCTAAAGCAGCAGAAGCAGCCCAAAGCGCATATTTCGATCCTAACAGACCTCAGATGGCTTATGTACCTCCACCATCTTACTATGTAAGTAGGAACTAGTACAAATCACTTAAGAGAGGAACTATAATTAATGGAACGGTGCAGTAGCTAGCTGGTTTTAATTTTCGTCAAACGCTGATGAATTATTATCTGGCAATAGAAAAAACACAGATTATCTATTAATTTTCATATTTTCCTTTTGTATTCATTGCAGAAGTTTGTTTGTAAGAAATTAAATTTTTAACAAAGTAGTTTTAAAGTTATGTGTGTTTTTTTTTAATAACTTAAACGTAATAAACTAAAATATTCCTGATAAATAAGAAAATGCTCAGGTCTGAGAGTAATCTCTAATCTCCTAAATAAGTTCTAATATGAAAATAATATTTTTTCAACACTGATTAATACATTTTCCACATTTTTAACCTATATAGCTGCATAAAGCCAGTAGGCTATATATATTTTATTATGTTATGTGCTTATAGTCATTGATAACATATTTAGTTATAGACTGTAGTGGTGTGTGGTTATAGATACAGATAGGTAATATCTATATAACGTTTAGTTTTGTAATAATGTTACATGTGTAACAATATTGAGGAACCATTTTCCTCAAATTCAAGCTTCTTAAAAATCTAATATTAAAATGTTTGTGTTTGAGTTTTAAGAAAAAAACGGATGAGACTATAAAAGACTTTTAAATTACAAGAAAGTATTCAATATTTATGTCTTGGATATTTTTAAATTATGTTATATATTTTATGAAAGTATAAATGTTATATTTTTTCAACTTGAATTTTTAATAATTGTTATTGCATGTAAAATATAATTTGTTGTGTGTTTACCGCTTTGTACTTATTATTAATACAATTTTGTTTTTATATTTCAGGAACTTCCTCCGCCGTACAAAGAAGCCGAAAACAAGAAAAATGATTAATCTTTCAAACAAACTCTAATATGGCTAAAACGCATTCCAAAGGTTTTACTGTGAAATTTTATTGTTTTTCTTATTAATATGTTATTATTGAAGTATTTCGAGTGTACTTTTTAAATATTGTGATTTCCTTGCATAATTTCAACAATGTGAACTTATATTAGTCAATATGGGAATAATTACCAACACATTTATCTATATATATATATAATATACATGTATGTATTTGATAATAAATTATATTTTAAATATAAATATATATTAATTTTATTTGTACTAATATTAATATTATATGAATATTTATATATTATTTTATTATATTACATTTATATTTATATATATATATATGATTTATTAAAACTATTACAACAAGAAATCGCTCATAACATCGTTTCGTGCAAGGTTGGTTACAAATGGAGAGACAGTACAATAAGATTGAAAAAAAAGTATTCTTTGACTGCTTTTAAGTATTCCTGTATTAAACATATGTTTTTTTTTTAGTCATTTAATGGTTTAGATATTAATAACATAACATTGTAGCCGGTAACGTCACCATTTTCTCATTCGTTCATAGTTATCTTTCACGTTTATTTCGTCGACTTGTTTCTTTATTGTGATAACAATAAACACCGATGAAATATTATTGTTATTTATTAGTATATTTTTTTACTTTTTAGAATTTAAACAGCTTATGATTTATTACGATAATTTTAAAATGTTGTCATGGCGTGTATGTATATAATATATTTATAGTATTTTTATATTATTATTATTAATTATATGGGTTATACATTTTTTTTTTTTTACAATTTAAAAAAATGTTTTGTTTATGAGCGATTTCTATTATTATATAATTATTATACAAATACTTGATTTAAATAATATACTATTTTTATACGCTTATTTAGTTACAAAATTCATCATCTACTTATAGGAAATATTATGTAAAAACTAATATATTATATTCTTCACAATAAAGTGTTATTATAATTATTATTATCATTATTTTTCGATTTTAATTTTTTCATCAGGAATTTAATAGAATAGTCACGATAATTCCAGAAAGAAAAAAATATATGCCAACTGCTACGTTTTACAGATGTTTGTGTTTATTGGACCGATCCAGAAATTCAGTAGCCGTCTAACGTCGTTAATGAGTTTGCTTTATCGGATTAAATAAACTGACTTCTCGAATAACACAATGTATATACTTTATTGAACACCGGCTTTATGGCTATAATGTGTCAACTAGAATTTGTGATTTCTTCAAACCTTTTTTTCGCCAAAAGCATTTTATACAGACAACTTACACTTTTGCTAGTAACTTTTTTCTGACAATCTGGTAAAAATCCGAGGCTTGTTATTTCCATAAGAGATATCGAGTTACAATGATGTGTTTTGTTTTTTTTTTAATCATCAACAACAACAGCTGCTTTGTAATTTTGTTTTGGCATATTATTATTTTTGTTTTCGACAAATATAAAAATATGGTGTCGATAAACAACAATATAATTTGGAAAAAATCCATATCGACACACATTTACTCGCATGTGTATTAACACATGTCTCGCTGAAATTTATCATTACATTCGCTAAAAGAACGTTTTACACAGTAATTTGTATATTAGTAAAATGCAATAATGTAGGTTTGTGGGATTTAGTTGACGAATTTTTCATAGTTAACCTCGAATGACCATTTTAACATAATAATAGGATATAATATATTCTCGCATAAGGTATTGCACTAGTATAATTCGCTTTAATCGAAGGCCAAAAAAGACAAACGTGTACACTTTAGGCGTCAAAATATAGTATTTATCTAGACCATTTTAGTTTCAACGGTCTTAAAACGCACAAAATAAAACAAACATTTTTGTCAAATTTGAAGCGCTTACAATTTGCAAACAATCATGAGCGTTTAAAAAAAAATGACAAAAAAAGAAAGCTGAATTCAAATTAATAGCAATTCAGAACGGGCAATTGGTTGTGTAATTGTTATTTTTTGTTTCTGTTGTCTAAAGTTTTTGTTAATTATGCTATGAAAACGTTCCTATAGTAAACATGTTTTAATCTGTTATGTTTAAAAATGACTTTTTTTTATGATTTACTATCTAAAACGGTAAAACTTAACCGTTACGAATGTAGTGTTTAACTGTTGCTATTTTCGGATGTATTTAATCAATAACCATCAGTGCGCTGCAAGGAGAATGTATAAATAAATTCACTTTTAATGTACTGTAGCCCCCGTGGGCACAAAAATGTGTAACTAGAATATTGCAAACTCGATAATAATATATAAGATGCTGTAGTGTACACCGCTACAAGCATAACATCTTGATTGCAACGTTATTGACACTCAATATTATTATGACGGTTGAAGTGGTGAGAACCGGAAAGGGTAGGTATAGTGATTTTTATACGGTTTCACAGGAGAGCAAAATGGAAATTATATTAATTTAAATGTGTTTCGGTGAGCCATATGTTGATTGGATTTTTTCAATACATCTTATTTAAAAATGATGAACATTTTCAAAACATACACAGTTAGAAACTGGCAGTTCATTGGCAAATATTTCATGAGAAAAAACTCGATTATTTCACTAGGTCGCACTCGCTCTTTAAATTGAAGGACTGCGAGGAAAAAAGATCAATGTCAATTTTTTAACATTCTGAGAAAATCATGTTTTTAATTTCAAAACGTAATACATTTTGCCTGTATGCCTAAACTTCCGGCGGTCGTTACTCTCGACTAATCTATTTTTTCCCCTGGTTCGAGCGCATAAAAGATACAATACATCAATACAAATAATTTGATACCAAAATCTCATTTTCGAAAAAAAAAGGCATTGATCTTTTTTCCACACAGCCCTTCAATTGTCTTATCGCTATAATTTGTTGTCTATGCATGTTTTAGGCGTTTGTTGTCTGAGAGCAGCCGATGGTGACATTAGCAAACAAACCACGAGCAGGCAGTTACATTGTCTATGTGCTTGTAACATTATTGGGCGCATCGTGTCAACTGACCACAATGTTTCTTTAAACGATTACAGGACGGATAGGTAAGTAGGTACTGTCTTTTGCAAGGTCCACCAGATGAAAATCACGCCGGGCTAATAACCATATTACGTGGTCGTGTGCGAGTATAAATGAGATGAATTTATTTTCTAGCCAGCTTGTCCCGCGTACAGAGATAATTTTTATGGCGTCGGACGTCTGCAATTTGTTCGTCTGTTGAACATACATAATTGTAATCATCATTACCTAATCGGCTGGCCGTAGTAACGAGTCTAACGTGTATTTGCTGAATAACATGCGATGTGTATTTATTAAATATTGGCTCCGGACTGGTCTCGTTTTCAACGGTATTTCTCTCGTCTATACAGTTTGCTTGCAAATGTGCGCACACAGGTCGGACAACGCCCGCCGTTTGTTTTATCTCTCAGCACCTTTGAAACTATCCATTACCTTGTACATACCTTTGGCGTTGTACGTTCAGGGAACACACGATCCCCGGCATGGTCGTTTTCACATGCTTTTACTCTGATGATCAACACCTACATAACATAGTTAATAGTATATATGCCGCCCGAAATCATTTACCGTGTACAACAATAGGGAGGTTGGCGGCGGCGGTGGTATACAGTATAGGGTAAGTGTACACATGTAAGTCGATTCCCCGAAGTGTGCTTTGTAACGTTTGATTGATTCGCCTCAAAAACAATAAAGCGACGCCCGGGGTTAGTGGATATTTTAATATTGTCTATATATTATGTACCGTGCATAATCGAGCAAACAGCCGAAACCACCGTGCCGACAGCATTTTGTTTGATCAGTCTTTGGGCTGTTTGTTGTTGTTATTAGATACTTATTATTGTTATGTAAGATATGGCGTTTTGTTGCCTGGGTCTGCGAAATCCGATTAGGTCAGGTCGTGGAACAAACGAGTATAACAACGTCATTGTTATAACGATTAAACTGTAATATACAGGTTATTGCTAAATATAGTCTGAATTGATGCACAAAAAAAGAAAGGAAGTATAATTATTATGATGAGGATGTGATTGATACCCTTTTGTCAGGGGGTCTCGCTGCAAAGCGTATTGTGTTCAACGCTGCTAATAGGCTATTTAACTGTCGAGTGCATATATGCACTCGTTTTGCATACACATTGCGCCGTTAAGTAAAAGTTGTATTAACACTGCACGTATCATGCGGATGTTTGCAGCGTTCCAAAGCGGCAAGATAAAAATTATAATATGATAAAATCAAAATTATTTTTCAGGCATCTACCGTTGATTACTTTGTCCATATAGTGTCATCCACTATACATATTATACAGGCTACTGTGCATTATTTGTTGGGTGTATTATAATACAAGTACATTTTTTGTTTGCGTTGGTGTATTACAGGCTGGCATAATATGGGCTGTGATTCGTAGATGAAAATAATATGAGAATCATCGAGATGCATGTGGCCGTTATAATTGTATACTCGGTACATCGTTTGTCATTAAACGTGTGGGATGGCGACAAGAGGAATGAGGATCGATGGCACTATTTGACCATCAGGTGGGTTTGAACACTATCCGTGTACCTTTATTAGTTGTTAATAATGGGAAAACTGTTTTATTTTAAAATTAAAAATTAAATGCATCGGCGACCTTTGGTTAAAAATTTGTTTTTTGTTGATTCTTGTGTGTCTACATAAGCAAGAAACTAGTTGCTCTCACACTTAATTAGGTTGTATGTGAGTACGACAGGAGCCTGGACTTATACTTCCTTATACGTCACAAAGAAATGATATATTTCATGTTAACATTTTCAATACTATAAAGAAAAATAACTTATAATCAAAATGAGGTTGATCCTTAACGATAATCGTATAGGGGAAGATGGAGTAGATTTGAATGCATTTGAATAATGTTGATAGAATTGTTTTCACTGTGCTGGAAATATCGAGGAAAAAAATTAAATGGTCACAGGACACAGTATTTGATGTGTTGTGTTGTGTTATCAGCGGATTCTGACTGATTATGTGATAAAGAAATACGCGTTATGAAATATTGTATATTATATTTTTATATTCTTTATTTACTTCAAGTAAAGAAAATTAGTTGTATATAAAATAAATGAATTGTATTGCACATATTTTGAATTTTGATATTATATTAACAGGTTATATTCAAATCTGCCCCGTTTCGATTCAAATGTACCTCCAAAGTTGGAGTATATTTGCAAAAAAAAAATAAAGATTTAATTAAAAATTGATAGATTCAAAATTACTTGATTGGTGAGTTCGGGATAGTATTATGTGCACAAACCTTTAAACTACGGGTCGGAATTATTGTCAAACTTGAAATTTTCCATAAAATAAAATTATTAAAAATAATAATATGATTTTTATTCAAATCTACCCCATCTTCCGCTATAGTTTAATAATTACACATTTAATATTATCGTCGACACCTCCATTATATTAGTGTGCCAAAGTGGCTCTACTGGGCCGGCCGGCTATCTGGACGAGCTTATACGAATTTCGGTACTTGTAGTCGTTTGCTTACTGTTCGGCCGTCGAATAAACTTACTTGCACAAGTACCACTATAAATTCATATTCATAAACGTTAGCGTTGCGCGTATACCTGTTATATTTTCTAAATTACACAAGGTTGTGCCTAGGACGGTTTATATTTAATTTTTCCACCTTCTCCAATCGCAACGTTTTAGTATAGCAACGGCCATTAGCGTTAATGTGTGTTCGGCTCGGTGTGAAAGTTTCACATTTGCGCATAATAAGACGTAGATTTGGCCTTTCTTTTTAATCGTGGGTGTATCATATTCGACCGAGTCAAATAGCGGACCTATTCAGCATACTTTTAAAGTATCGCATGATATCGTGCTGTTATAGGTGTTGCCTCGCTTTTCGGGCAAGATAATATTCTGCTGCAATGGAATTCCACGCGTGTGCTCCAAAGGTGAAAACGAATAATAATTGCAAAACTTTCCTATTAGGGCCGTACAATTTTCGCTTTGTGTATTGTCTCGTTTGAAAGTCGTTTTTGGAAAATAATTCTAGGAGTAAACGGGCGAGTGACAGAGCTAGAGAGAGAGAGAAGGATAGAATGTATATTAGGTATGTACGGTCCTGAGTTGTACAATGTATACCAGCAGAGCTATAAACGCATATTATATCACTCGAGAGACGATGTGCGTGTTTGTTAATTAAACCGTTTGGAGACGAAGGAAAAGGTAATCCGGCCAAGGCGTGCAATAAAACCAGCTCTCGTTTTCAATATCACAATAACATATAGTATAAAATGTCTCCGCTCGACGAACCTCGGCTATACCCACCGTGTGTGTTCCGAGTCCAATGAAATTCCAACGATTAAACGAGTGGTTGTAAAATAGTTGCATAAAACTTGTCGGATGTCACGTTTTAGTAGATGGCACAACGCAACACTACACACGGTATTATAATTTACAATAGTATTGCACTTGTTGGCGAGTATTAACTTTTCGCCGGTCGCTTACACGAGGAGGGTGTTAGGCTGGAACTAAACGAATAGTATTATCATTATTGTGTTAATCTTATCAGCTCATTGTTTGGCGATGCTTTTTTCACTATCCGCCAACAGGACTTGGTAGGTACTATATTATTTTACTATTCGACCACCACACTCGGTGTCGCCAAGTACTTTTCATTTATTTATTTTAACGCTTCGAAATCGCGGTCATTATATTTCTATGCACTGCTATACCTTAGAGGGTATGACAATATTTTGACCGGTTACTGAGCTACATGATTACTGTAAAGTGTCTTTGGCGATAACGACAAACCGCACAGAATAATTTCCGGAATGATTCACAAAAGCAGCTGTGCATCGACGGGACAGTAAAAACTAAAAATACATAAATAATGTGCAAAACATACACACTATTACATTAAGGTTGTTCTGGTTAAATACCCAACTACCATTAGTGCTGCTAATAATAGTATAAAGTCAGTAGTAAACGGCGCCTTGCCGTCTTGAGTTTATTAATGCGCACTCTCGTATAAAAACGGCCATTCGATTATCATCGTCGCAAATGGTCATAAAACTGGTTTTCGACATGTGCAATGTAAAATAATTATTATAAAAAAAAACAATCTTATATTATTATGGTCTTCTTCGTCGGATATTTAAAATCGTTTTAAATAATTGTATTAGGTCAAAATGATGTGGTATTTGTTTGTTATGTCAAATAGTAGTTAAAAAACGACGTTTCGTTCCTTTGGAATTTTTTGTACTGGACATTTTTTCCTTTGAAAATGTTTACCCTATATCCTTTTATTTCTTCTACAAGTGAAGTCGGCTGTCCTAATGCTATTTCTTTTTCCCTCCGCGTGAGAACTTATTATCATTTCACTTATTTTCATTTTTTCAATCTCTCTTATCCAATGGCTTTTATTGCACTTCCATTCCTATGCCGTTCATGTCGAAATAACTATTTTATTTATTTTTCAGCTGATAGAATGATGTGTTCCTATATTTTTTTTTGGTTTTTTTTTTATATATATGGTTAATGTAGAGTATAAACGCATCGAAATCCTCTTGACCCACACTTCCTAGTCCATAAAACAGAATTGTTTACCAACGATACGTTGTTTGGCTAAAAGTTGTAAAAGTTCAGGCCGCCTCCATCGAAATCGAGAATAACGCACTAAAAATTTACATATTTTTACTTTTCAACATTGACACACTATAGAAGTTTGCGAAATACCTTCTAGATGATTTTAAATTCTTTTTTAGTTTTCTTTGAAACTCCCTTGACAAACGCTACCTTTAATCCTTTATTATAGAAAAGGTGGTGGAGGATTTTCTCAATCTTACTTTTCTGGGCCAAGTTTTTGAAATGAATAGATGTCAAAAAATACAGTTTTGTTTAGATGATCTCTGTTCTTAATCATTTATTTTTCAATAAACGCGGCAAAATTGCATTTGCTTCGAAACGTTTATTTGTATTTAAATCAATTAAAACGATATTATCTACTTAAGACTGTAAAATTGTTGTCGTCCAAACAATAACCATTTCATAATCCATGCCGAATTAATTAAGATTGATGTTTTAAGATTTTTATTTTGATACAAAAAAAAATAAAGTACTATCTTAAATCGTTTCAAAATTCTGGGGCTATACGAATATTACAAGTAGAAAGATAAATTGTGCGCGATGCACAAAAAAAAAAAGAAGGGTTTTTAGTGTTTTACAATGAACATCCAAAGTTTCAGATAAATTCGAAATGTACCCCCCCCCCTTTCGGCCCTCCCTCTAGTCTCTCTCCTCCAGCAGCCGTTATCCAATATGTTATCTTTGTCGTACGACAATAGAAAATACCTTAGAGCTACATGGCAGCAACTATTAGAAATGTGTGTGTGTATATATATATATGTTATTATATAGTAAATCGAGAACTATGCAATTTGAGACTCTCTCTGGCCGGTAAGTACACAATGGGTAGTTTTTAAAAATAGGCCTATTACGCCCCAGCTGGTTGCATGTGCGTGAATCATCTGCGGTCCACTCGTACACTGACTTGCCTGTCCAACGTGTTAAACGGGCCGTGAGCGATTCGTGGGCAGAAAAATCAGAGGAGCGTTATAATTACCTAGGTTTTAGGTATGCGTTTGGTAATCGTTATTGGACGCACAATGCAATAATAATAATAATAATAATATTGTATAAAAAGCGAAGGCTCGACGGACTTCATCCGGATCCGGTCGTTTCTCTGCGGAAGTCTGTGTGAAAGAATAATATGCAATATATTATTATCATAATAGTCGCCCGCCCTCGCTTTGAATAAACAGAATTTTCTAAAAATGGGAATTCAATGTACACCACGCAGGTATAGCTGAGATAATACACATGTGCAACGAGAGAACGCTCAAACTGTGTGTGGTGATTTGTACTTATTTTTTTTTTTATTAGCTTTCCAAACGTGGGTGGACAATTTTTTTTTCGTTTTTGGGTTTGTACGATTCGCAACAGCTCTCTATAGCGAGTAGGCGCCTAAAAAACATTCGAATATAAAGCTGTTTATTGGGTGGAACGGGGTTTATTTTTTTTTACTGAAAAATTGTCCCAATATTATTTTATTAATAACGCGGACAAAAAATACCCTTTTCATGTACACAATAATATAGAAACATTTATGCGATGTCTACTTGGTTTCACATAATAATAATAATATGTAGACTGTATTTATTATTTTTATTTTTTATTTTTCATATGCGTAGGCAGTGTGAAAGTCGTGCCTGCCATTCTTGTTTACTTGCGTCGAATCGTCTGAACAGCTGTAAAGGATAAAGATGGTCAAGTATTGGTATTTATATTTCATGTCATGAAACGTTGTCCGGTACCTGTAATATTCGTTTTGTATTCAAAGTTCTGTGAAACAATAAGTGGCGTTTTTCTCGAGAAATCGGTTTGAAAAAAATGCCGTTCTTTTAACCCTTTGAAGACGGTTAATAGGACAACTAAGCATTTCATCGAATTCCAATCGACATGGACGAAGTGATCTGTGTAAGACATTGTTGTCTATACACGGTTCAGTAGTAGGTATGTGTTTTAACAAAGCTACGATATTTATCCTGACGAATTTTCCTTTGATCAATTGTCACGGCAAACTTATGACGACTAATTTCTTCAATTGCCGACGTCGGTGTAATTTTAATGCGTTTAAATTATTATTATACAAAAATAATAATTATATTAAATTATATCATATGTTTTATGTTGAGAAAATCGCGTTTTATTTTCCAATTTAACGCGAACCCTAGTCAAACGTGAAAGCAAGCGCTTTAAATAAAAAATACCGCCAGGCAGTCAACGGGAACATTCATAAATCATAATAAGTTTAAACGATTTTGTTCGTGTGTTAATAGACGGGCCATTATGATTAAAAAATGATATCCGTTGAGAACACATTGTTGTTGTGCCAAATAGGTGGGACGTACAAACAAGAAATGCGATTGCTCGGTCTGTATTTAATAACACACTTCTCGGAATTTTCTCGATTATTAAGAATGCAAAATTATTTTTTCCTGGCAAAATGTAGGTGTATTCTTCTATTATTATATTATGTGATACGAATAAGGCAGCGTACATTTGGCCGTTTCCGAACCGATAATTTTTGTTTGCGATTCGAAGAAGATGTGACAATAGAATATGTTTTTAACGTAAAACGTTCACTCGGTTAGTACAGTTATTAAGTACAAATATTTTTTATTATGTTTTGTGATACGTTCTAGTCAGTTTGCTCCGCTTTTGGCCGTAACACATTATTCACATGCACAGAAAAAAACTCTGAATAAATCATATTTTGACGCGAAACCGTCTTATTTCGTAGGCCTATATGCACAAGAAGTCGGCATAAGTGTTTAATTGTAAATAATAAAAATAATCAATTGATAAACAATGTTAGATAAAGTCCTCACGCTTGTCCACCTTAATGTTCTTAGTAGGTTTAACATTACTAATTCGAGTTGCATTGCGGTAAGACGTTGTCACGACTCACGCCTAAATACCCTCAGCTTTACCTCGATTTATCTTTGACTAAGAATTCAATTAGATCAACATTAATTTAGTTGACTTAACTTGTTCGGTGAGATCAACCATAAAATATTTGGTTGTCACTTATTCAATCAAATGTTTGTAGATGCAACTACCTTTTTTCCTTTTTAATATTTTCTCTTGCAATTATTTTGTTTATACGCCTATCACTGAACTAAACATGAGCTGATGAGATAACGTGGTTTGTTTGTAATGAGATTATCGTGAGCCGGTTGGAAGATGAACCAAGTCACAAGAATTATCTGTAAAAACTACTGATGCAAATATGGGAATAATAAATGTCTATTTGAAAGATTGATGTAATATAAGTTTTGGTTAAGATTTTTGTCCAGATCAGCGTATGTTAGAAGAAATTAAGCAACGATATTAAGGATACTAAACATTTGAGATAAAATGGTAATTACTACTATTTTTTATATCACAATGAGTTGTCAGTATTGAATTATAATAGGAAGTCGGTAATGCTTGTCCATTCAATAGTATTGTATTTTTACAATTAGGTGTATATAGCTACATGCTATATATAGGTACATGTAGCTTATAAACGCTGACATCATGAGGTGATGGCAATACAATTAAATAGACATAATGAATATTTACTAAGGTGGCTATTTGATAAAATTATAATTATATATTTAAACTTAGCAAACCGCGTAGCCAATCGGATTACATTACACGATAAAAATATGGTTTGTTATAAAAAATTCTACTTAAAATAAATTATCAGAAAAGTTTAACACACTTCAACGTTATCCAAGCAATTCTGATAATGTATGATAAGTACCGATGGACTTTTCCACGCGGTAATTTTCAATAGCCGAAAAGTTACCGGCAAGGTAACTTTTCGACAGAATTAAAATTTCTCTTGTTTATGTATTGTTTGTAAGTGAAAAGCCCGTTTAGAGTTTTTAAAGCACTCCAGTGTTTAAGTGTTTATCTTTTATACTGTGGTTTCATCTTGTAGCAAGCTAAGAACATTGTTTAAAATCGAACTAGATAATTCACAGCTGTGTTTCCACCAAAAAAAGTTTCTCGATAAGTTTTTTTTGTTTTTGCTTTTAAAGTAGTCGCTTTTGGAGTATCTAAAAATTGACTTCGTTCGAGCATCAGGTTTAAGAATCATAAATAAATAATGGTCAATTCAAAAAGAAATGTCTCGTTTGTTTATTTTATAGCTAAGTGGTTTTTACAAACACTGGAAAAGTATCAAAAAAAGACAGTTTCCCGGAGAACGTCCAAATGGAAATTTAAAACTTTTAAATGCATAATAATTCAATTTATTAGTTTAGCTAGATTATTTCTAATAACTCTTATTTGTAGACAATAATACTATTTGAACAGTGAATTCGTCAAACGACCCAAACGCCAAAGCTCAAACATATAGTTTTGGGATTTGAGTTGTGTTTTAACGGAAACAACACTCTGTTTAATCATTTTCCAATAGTGGCAAATATATTGTTTTGAATAAATATTCGTCACTCGGAAAACATGCCAAATTGTTTCCGGTAACAAATGAAGTACAAATCAAATTAAAGAAAATTAAATTGGTAGATATCCTTTGACACATTCACAGAGTTTGACAAATTCACGTTTCGTCTATAGGTACTCTAGTATTCAAAACTTTGACAGAATTAAGACCAGAGTGATATTCTAAACAAATAGAAAAAATTTTAAATATGCATTAAAAAAAAAAAAAAAAAATGTATAAGCAATACCAATAAACGATTTGTGTTATGCAGAAAACTCGGTGTAATACAACAAGGTCATAGAATTGAAAGTTTTTCAAAAAACCAATACTTCCTCAGCAAAAAAAATTAAAAAAATTGTAGATTATTATTGTAAAAAAAAAATATAATAATAATAATAGCTGCATTTACATTCATCCCAACTGTCATTCGCTTACATTTCCCCTCAACTGATCCTGTTTGATCTGCTCGTCGAGAGTAGAAATGATTATTTAATTGTATCATAGCATACTGAGATTTGAAATAATTGCAATATACTTAGGTTATGTGTTCACATTTATCCTATAATCTTGCCAATTAAATTGCCACGAAAATAATTATTAAACCAAATATTTGCCCCAATCACACAATATGATACACCTTAAAAAAGTAGTAATCGTAACTATTATTAATTATTATACATTTTTAATCTTATTAGTATACAAATATTTAACAACCCCTTCAAATTGTTGTCCATTGTTGTGCTATATTATTATCAAGTGTAAAAGTAAAAATAAATTACAATAAAATAAACATCACTCAATAAACTTTTCTGAGTAAGTTCGAAACACGAGTTATACCTAAGTCATTTTTTATAATATATTACTTTCGCAATACAATAGATTATGCGCTTACTTAATATGCACAAGGAAAACGTAAAATATGATTTGTTAGTTGAAATACTTCTCTAGGGTTTATCCGGAAATTTATTTATATTCTTCGGCTTGACGTTTGTTTAATTAAATAAATAAGGTCATAAACGGTGTTCGAACATTTCTGTTGATTTAATTACAGCGAATAATAATCGAAATGGAGAATACTTTCTTCACACGATTTGAATTGGTACATTGATTTCAATTTTTTATTTCTATTCGATTATGAAAATACATAAATAATAATAATATTATTGGCATTGACCATACACTTTGCAGTTAGTAAGCTTTCCACAGGTAGGGTGTGTCAAAGTTGTTTGCCGATCAGCCTCTGGCGTGGGATAGATTGATCGAATAGTCAATATATGATTTCATGAGCCAGTGGTATCACCTCATCCCCATTTGTGAATTCAAATGGACTATTAATACTTCGCTTTTGTCGCACATAAATCATCCCATCAATTGTGAACTGGAATAATTTTCAAAATAACATAACTAAAAATGTACGTCATGATGTAAACACTGAAAAAAAAAACACTCACAATTCCAAAGTTTAATTCGAGCTTATGTTTTATGTATGCACCAAATTTCCACAACTTCAGGTCTCGAAAAGGGCGTAAAAAAACATTAAATTATCAATTCAACAACAAACAAATCGTTACTGTTGTTTTGATTGAACCGTATTACCTGTGTGTACCTAATTGTTTATGTAAAAAACCAAAAATTGAACTATAATAATAATATATTCAATAAATATTTTTAAATGATATAAATTCAGAGTGGCCATACCGACTTCTGTATGGAAAACAACGCTTTCAATTGTTTTGTTTTTATTTCACTCAATAATATAATAATCCAACTGTCGTACGTTTTCTACCTGAATTGATTAGGTCTCCGAACAGGTTTTAATATGATATGTTTTTAACATAACTTTAAAACCCATCATTATTGCTAGCCCAACAAAAATACTTCATGAAGTACTGCATTTATAATCGCAACGGATTAGTATTCAAGAAGACCAATCTCTTGGGGGTTTGAAAACGTTGTTCATTAAAAAAAAAAATTTAACATTTTTACCAACTCTGAATTGCTTCTTGGGCACGCCTGTATTTAAATACTAACTGGTTAAGTAAATCGAACATTTAATTTGATTTTCTAATGGTGTATTTATAAATTTTTACAAGTGAAACTTGAAATTAGTAAGTTGGGGGCTCTGTACTATTTTTTTTTTTATACACATCTTACGCGAAAAACAAAGTGATAAAATCTCAAAATAACAGTGATGCGATAAAAAAAAAATGAATAGAATATTTTATTACCTCTTAAAACCCCTACGCCATAGTAGCGAAATTTCCACACAAAATCAGATGATTCACCAGCCAAGATTGATGACATTAAAGTGATTAATCGCTTTAATCGTTTATATATGTATGTATGTCGAGCAATTGTTCGACGGATTTATTTCGAATTGCATACATGACGTCGTTGACCGTTCACGCTTTTAATAATTAACAGCAAATCAATTGAAATCGCCATATCATGTGAGGCGAAAAGATAAAACCGCTTGTCGCAAAAATATCGTTTTTTCCAAATACTACACTGAAACCTGAACATTTTTTTTTTTTTTATTTTACATCAGAAATATACAATCTGTACAATGGGCACAATAAGCATATATGATAAAAGTAGAGATAAATTGAATACATTTTGATGGAAGAAACCACTCATTAGTGACACTTCCAAAACACTGAAACCTGAACATTTTGACACCAGAATGTGTTCTCCTATCTTGAAAATTAGTTCAGTTATATTGGTTTGAATTTATTTTTGGAAAATGAGTTTTTTTGAAACAAAAACGTTTTAAAGTTATGAAATGTTGCCAACTTTTTATGTTACATACTTGAGAAATTAAACTCGACCAAATATTAAACACACACTGTTGGTACACTGAATCGATGCAATCAATATGCATGTATTTGTTTCGAGGTCAAATAATATTATATTATTACATGAACTGATTGTCATTATTAAGTCACTGCGGTAAGTACACCTATGCCGATTTTTCAACCGAGAGAACTATAAGAATTTAAATTTTATTCAGACTTGGATACTTGCATAAAGAGTACTTCCGTAGTGCATTATGCAAAATATCAATAATTCGACGTACAAGAGTAACAGGAACTGTAGAATATATATTATCAATTATTAAAAACAAATAATACTATAGTCGACTGCATTTTGTTTGTGGGGTTTAATTTGCATTTTCTTTTCGCCTCTAATTAAAAAACTGAAGATAACGCAAAAAAAAAAAATTACATTGGTACATTAATTTTCAATTTATTATGCGCAAGAATAGAATTCCTTGTATTAATTACCATTATCATATTAGGTCCTGACAACAGACAAAGTAATTGTCGAATCCAGTTAGTTTTAAGTTATGTAAATCGTATTCAAACCGAAACGTTACAGTTTTTCTCAGCCACTAACAAATAAACGGACATTGTTGAACAGAACGTCTAGGTTTTTTTGGCAGCTATATTGTGGTCGAGTAACGATTTAAAAAATTATAGTGTTAAAATTATACAAAACGAAAAATAGTAAAATTGTCACAAAACATAGTAAACGATAACTTTTTTTTACAGCTACACATAATACAATTGAATATGCAATAATAAAAAAAAAAATTGTGTCCTTGGTTAGTTAGTTACATAACATTACAATTTTGCACCGATAGTGCCATTAGAGATATTGCAGCATTTTTTTTCTTCGGAAATTATGTTTTATAATATAATATTATCTAAACAAAAACGGGAAAACACTTTTAAAAGTAATTGAAACAAATTTCAGATAGTTCATGGTCCATGGACAGCTGCACACGAGTGGAGATAGTTTGTGGTAGTTTTTCTTATGTTTTATATATTCCTAGGATTTTAACAATGATGTGGCCGACAGAAATTTTAAAGTTATAAAATTGTGAACAATTAAAATATTCATTGACTCGAGTTTTCATCCTGATGGCGCTGAAGCCTGATCCGATACGATCGATTAAAAAATCGATTTTAAACATTAAATAACAGTAGAATGTAATGTAAAAAAATGATATGTAAATAATATAAACACGGCCAAAGCAAAATATTAATTGTATACTGAGGAATTATACGACATTAATTAAATCAGTAATTTCGAAGGGGCTTAGTCAAAATCGTTCAATGAAATATCCCATATTTTTAATTAAAATAATACATGTGTATACTCAGTGTTACCTTTATATTTTTCTGATCGACATATACATAGTACCTGTACAGTGGACAGCCGTTTGAGCTTTTTGTTGGTCAACTAGCAGTGACGTTACAATAAAGTTTAGGGTAGATCAGGTCAGGCCTAACTAAATGTTTTAACAATGTCAACAAACACAAAACAATATTCGCCTATTTTTGAACAACTATGCTGATTTCCTTCAAATTGAACCACCAGTATTTTCTAGATAAATACAGATTTTTATGTAGCAAATATTTTCTTGAGAAATTGCGAGCAATAAATATATTATAATGAAATGTACACTAATTAAAAAATGTCATTAAATTATACCTATTTGTGTATTAACACTTTATTTCCTGCCAAAATGTTATCGACAAACAATTTTACACTGTTATGATAATATTGTGATTTGTATCCACTTTTATAAAATATATTATTTTATAATTAAATTTAAAACAAATATTTTATTTGGTATTTTTTACTTTTTTTTTTTTATGAAAATTGTATACCTAATCGTTGTAGATTTTTTTACAGCTAAACGTTTTTTTATAATTTAAGGATACATATTTCAAATAAAATAAGGTAAACAAAACAATAATATCAAATGAATATTCGAATACAAGAATACAACACACATCAACTAACATAACTTAAGTAATGATAATATTAAGATTGAAGTAAAATCTTCAATCTTAATATTCAAGCTCACATTAATAGATAATAATAGGTAATTACCAATTAAGGTGTCGAATATGACAGATGTATGAAAAAGCAGTGGGTGGCAAAATTATCGGTTGTCTAATCCCCTTCGAATATAATAAATTATTTAAAATTAATTCAATTTTTTTTTTTTATCCATTCTGTTAATTTATGTTATTACAACGGCTGATAACTTTTGCATGTTGTTATTTGTTCGTGTTGTATTTGCTATTCGATTATAGTTATAATACAAATAAAATGTACTTTTTTTTTGTTGCATTAATATCCAACACTAGCGGAAGTTGTTTTAGAAAATACTCGGACCTTGACCATTTTCATTCTATGACAAAAAACCAAACTCTGAAAAGCTGGCAAACACTATTTTTTTTTCTACCAAAATATAACCTGGGGGCATAACCTTTAATTTGGTATGCATTATGACAATACAATTAATCTAAATATTAAAATGACACAAAAAATATTCAGGGCTTCGTGTATATTGTATACGACTTAAGTATTGGTCGTGCTATAATTTTGAGGTTCTCGAGTTCAAATAGACAATATTTAAAAAAATATTGATAATTGTCGAAATTTTTTTAAGGATAAAGGGTAATTTTAGAAATAAATAAAAAATCAATAGTGTCGGTACATATTAAATTTAAAAAAATAGTAACTGGCAAGAGCGATTATTAGAGAGCTAATATTGTGGAAAAAAACTTTATTTAATGTTTAATCCACATGAAATAATCAAAATACAGATAAAAGTAAAAATTTTCATTGAGACAAACAAAGCGGAAATCACCCACATTCGCTAAATATCGCCCAAGTCGGTTTAATTAAAAAAATATATATATATTAACAACCTACACAAGATACATTCTTAGAAACGCCCAACTGATAATATTTTATCCGTAGGTACACGAATAGGTGGTATAGAAAATTTAATTTGAAAATATTAATGTTTACCACACTTTATTATACTATATTATTTGTACGTTATTGCAAAGGACGTGGCTGAACATGGACAATTTCATAAATTTAACTTTATAGTACTCTAGGCGTTGTTCTGTACATTTGACATTTTCGGTCTCATAGTAAAACACTATACCATCTTGTAACAAAAAAAAACAAAAAACGTTGACTCTGATATTGATATTTATCCCTCCCCTCCCTCGATATAATTTATTATATATTACACTTATCCGCAGTCGTATTTTTTTTCAAATATACCAGTCATAATGTTTTGCTAAAAAAATAAAAGTGCCCTCGTTATCCTGGTGAATGGGAAAAAGGAATTTTTTGTTTTTTTTTAGACTCGCCTACTTCTGAGCTAGTGTAAACAAAGTAACGGGTTTTTTCGAACCCAGAAGGTCTAAGAGAGGAATTTTTGACTTCCCAGTTGTTGTTTTTGTTTTAAAGTGTCAAGTATAATCAGCAGTGTATTCTTAAATTTCTTTACACGTTGTGTATAGTTTTATAAATTAAAATATTAATATACATGGTTTTTTTTTGTTGTAATGTCTGAGGTCATGCCAACTAATAAAATTCATAAAAAGCTTATAAGCACATTATTATTTTAAATCATTTCATTAATCATAATCATTCACCTCGCATATTTCAGCTAAATGAAAAGAAAAAGTCATAATAGTACATTGCAGCCGAAAACACAATGAAACAATTTATAACAATTTAGGTATAATATCATAATAACTTTGGGCAGGGGTATTTTTCTATAGAATTTATTGAAAAATTACAAGATCACTCTTATGTCGAAAACTGAACAAACAAGAAAGTAAATAAATATTAAGATTATAAATAGTGATTGGCTTGAGATCGGTCGGTAATTCACTATACACTGTATATACTTATGCGTGTACATATTATACCACAAGTCATTATTTTTATTTTCGCTCGTAAAGGGTTGTACAAAACGTTGATGTTTAAAAAAAAAAATTTGTTTGTGTAAAGTATGACGGTTACTTTTTATCAGGTCTACAGGAAGTACTGGAGAATTTAAAAGTTTACCACATCCTTACAAAAGACGAGAAAAACGTTCTCAAAACATAATATTTTAACTTTCGAAGTCTACACGCTCCAATGATTTTGCGAGCAGAAATAATTATTCATAATTGAATTAGTTTTTTTTGTTGCAATTTTATATGTCTATTAGAGCACCATACATACCTATATAAATATTGAGATTTTGCAAAAAAAAACTGTCTTAAAAATTATTATGTGTGGTCTCCTTAAATTTAACCTGTTGTCGGGTGTTATCCCACGCAGTTATTTAAAAATATTAATACTTTCAATTTTTTTTATTTTTATAACAATATTTTGTACTAATTATAATAACAAAACGTGTATCATACGGTCATGTGGCGTTTGGGCGAAAGTCGGTTAAGTAAAAGTAACGATTTAGCTTTTTCCATTTGAGTCTCTCACAGAGTGGTTGACCATTTCCTCGACTTTGTTGTGAATTCCGAGTGGGCTAATTCTAATTTCTAATCGATGGTCAATTTTGTTGTATTTACATTTTCAGAATTAAAATATTCGTTTTTTTTTTACTTGTAGTTTTACAATAACACCGATTCGTATCGTCAGTCTGATGATTTTTCACCGTGATGAATTTTTCCAAAAAAAAAAAAGAAGAAATCTTGACCGTACATATGGCACTGCGTCTGACCGCCGGCTCGCTCTGTTTTTGTTTAATTTTCAGATAGTATTTTTTGTTTTTTATGCGATTCTTTCTCGAAAATCAGGGCTTGTCGCCCGAACAAAAAACGATTGCGGAATTTTCAAAAAAAAAATTTTCCGTTAGGATAGTTTGGGGGGGGGGGGTGCAGGGGGAGCTGGAAAGGGCTATCGGCTGGTTAATAAAATATATTTTCACACGGCAAACGCCAACAGGTTGCGCGGCAAATACACGGTTGACCGCCGAGGGGTTGTCAGGGGGCGTATATGACGGGGTTGTACGCTTTGACGAGCTCGCTGGTACAAATTGCGTTGCTTCTTTGCCGTTAGTCTCATTCCGCTTGTAGCTATCCGTCACCTACGTGGAACACGCACTCGAGGCCCACGTCCGGACTGGTAAGTCATGAGAATATGCATTTTTTTTTTTTTTTTTTTTAACTCCAAAAGCCGTTTTGACAATAGTGTGTTAGTAGGTAGTTAGCGAATAATTGGGAGAAAAATATTTGCATAGGTGTTCTTACATACATAATATGACTATAATTGATACAAAAAAAAACTGTCGAATGTCATTGATTTGGGCCGCTCTTAAAAATGTGTACAATTGAAAAATATAGGCTATATAATCTTTATCGTATTCTACACGGGAAACCGGGAAACGTTTTAAACGTTGATAAAAAAAACTCCACAACACCTTTTGTACGGCGCGGGACTTGTGCGAATTATTGTAATCGCCCTTTTTAAATTTATTTAAAAAAATTACGTTGACAAACAAGTCAATAATACATTGCGTACACGACAGTGTCCTCAGGATATGCAAATTCAATAATTTATTGAATTTGCACCTTGTCATTTACAAGGTACAACCATTTTATAAGTACTTACAAATTGAAACGTTTTAACATAAAAATTGAATTGTTTACTTCCTCTCCCCTCAACATTATTCAAATATTTATAATTGTATTTTAATTTATAAAAGCTCATGAATGAGATTGTGTTGTGTTAGTTGTTACATAAATAGACGATTTAAGGTTTTATAACTTTTATTTTACACTGTAAAAAAGTATATAAATCATGAAAAATTCCATTTACTTTTATACTATTCGACTTAAGCAATTACTCACTATAACTGATTCCGTTGTTAACAAGCCACTTATATCGAGATGGAATCGTGAACCGACTGAGTTGGATAAATTAAGGAATAAGTATATAAAAATTAGTTTGCAAATTTCACCAATAGTATAAATAAATAGATAGACTAAATAGATAGAGAAAGTTTGGGTGAATTGAAAAAAGGTCTACCGTAAAACGGATAAGGCAGATTAGTACAGAGGGATTTAGAAGTAAAGGTACTATAGACCAATAAAGAAGTAACTGAATGTTAAAAAATATAGAGACACGGATGTAGTGGAGAAACAGCTGTTTCGTTTACAAGCGTTGACTTCTTAATAATTCTTGTTTTACCGGAGTATGCAGCTGAAAAATGTCAATTATAATAATAATATAATATTAAACAATATACAGTTTCAGTGTATACTGTTGTTATGCATACGGGGGTCTCCTGTATTTTATTTTCTCTATTTTTGGCTATGAAATATTATTGTAAAATATAATGCATAAGACAGCTAGTCTAGATTGAATAAATCAAGTAGGTATTTAATATTATTTTCATTTTGTACTTGCAAGAAGTCTGCACAAGAGTACCGGAAAAAAAGACCGAAAACGATTGTAACATTTTTACATAAAATTGTTTGATGCACACATACGATTAATTTTAAATAACAATGCAGTATTAGCATTCTATTATGAAGTTGTGTTTATATTTTACCCAAAGAAGATTATATAGCACTTGTAGAGAGAGAAATCGATGACGTTTCTTTGATGTTATAGTATTGTAGATAATAATATTGTGTACCATATTATTTGATTGTATACACCTCAACTAGTAGTACGGGGAAAACCGACTAGAAACAGCGTCACTTAACAAAGTTATCATCATTTCAGTTGATAGTGTATCGTCCTCAGATGTAGGTACACCTAATTAATTGACAACTATGCGAAAACTTTGCGCTTTCGATAGAATATTTCAATCAGGTTTATTTAAGTCCAGCGAGTTGGAGGCATTTTGAGATGCAGCAAAACTCAACTTCAAAGAAATAATCGGGAACTTGACTTTGCGCTAAGAATACATGGTTTATACGATAATAACCAGTACTGCGTGTGTTATAGTGTAGATTAAAATTGAATTTTGTTTGCCAATTCTTAAGACTATTATTTTTTTTGTAATGCAACGAATTCTCATTCACATAACTTGAGTAAAAATTTAAATGCATATTTTACAAGTAAAACATACAGAAACGGTTTAACAATATTGCCTAAAGGTGGGAAAGAAATGTTTTTTTACAACCGATATTCGGTTAACAAAATTAAGTGAATTAACGAATTTTATACATTCATTTTTTGTAAGGGCTTACTTTTGATGATGCGCTTCTGATTTTCATTCGACAGGATTTGATATTATGTAATATTTTGAGTTCGACATTTTTGGTTTGAAATTCCATAATATATGTACTTAATCTCATTGTCAACGAGGAAACCGTGTAACCCTTTTGTATGTTGTTTAAACCGATAAATTTGCGCACAAGTAAACATTAGTCATTAGTCATTACCATTGATTATATTGTTATGAAACGTTGAAACTATTTTATTTTTCATAGTTAATCCGTACCGACCGTGAGACTGTACTTCATAGATTATAGGCCACAATGGGGAGAGGGGCAGGGTGCTTAGGTAGCTCTCACGGGACTTTGATAAAAAAATCTATGACCGTAAGATTAAGCGATATTTATTAATACAACACAATAGTACAAAAATACCATCATAACAGTATGCAGAAATTTTTAAAACAATTTTGACATTCCAAAAATAATAACTTTTTTTATAATTTGTTCAATTAACCGGAAAGAAAACATCAAAGTTAAAACTAAATGTCCGAATTGATATTATTCTTAAAAATCGAGTTAACAACATCCTTTTGCAGTTTCTTACGAGTTGGATTATAACAGCACTTACATAATAACGTCATTAAACCGGTGACGTTTTTACTTCCATTGTCAGTGAGATGGAGTTTCCGTTAATTGACATGACAGGCGGTGTCGCATTGAGATGCTTATTTAACATAATTATACTAAACACTCGATAAAAGAAAAAAGAAAAATTATTGTTAAAAATAAATATAATACAATGAGGAAATATAATTTCTAAAACAAGCGTTTGTCGAAATATTTTAAATAATATAATCGTGTGTACGTTAGAAATTAATATCATAATACACGTTTACCTAGAATTCAAGTACTTAAAAACACAAATCAAATACCCTCGGGAAAATCTAAACTTTTTTGGCTTGCTCTTGGAAAATTATCGATATTTAAAAAATAAAACTTACGTTCTAACAATATACAGTTTACCAAACTTACAAAACAAATACACTTAAATATTTAAAACATGAATAATACGGATAATGTATTACATTTCTTTAATACATTATCAGAGTGTATAATTTTCAACAACAAAAAAAAAAAGGTAAAACCATACTGTCGAAAATGTGAAATGAAAAAATAAATAACTGAAATGACAGGTTTAATAAATAATAGTTTTGCATATGCAGTAATATACATATAACATTTAAAAAAAATAGCAAAACTAGCGAGTTAAGTTCAAAGAAAATTTCAATGAATAAGTTAATAATGCATAAAAAAAAAAAATTGTATTTCTAACAAAAACTTTGTTAATAATAGAGGGAGCAATTAAATTTACTGGTTCGCTATGGAATTTATATGAATTTTAAAAAAATCATAAAAAAAAAAATTATGTAAACAAGAAAGAAATTATTGCTCCTATTCGGAGTAATTTCGTTGGCTGATTTATCGCTTAAGTAGACTCAATTTGGTCGGTTGTGTAGCCTCGACAATCCGCAAGGATAATTTTATATTATAATAGCCGTATCTATTGACATTAATCATTGGGACGTTACCCCGAGAACTGTGAATAATGCGATTGTGTAAAAAAAAAATGTGTTGCGCACTTTATTAGCTTGGTTTATCCCTTAAGATTATGGGCAATAAAAAATGAATAAAACGTTTGATAAACCGCAATAACAGTTTTTACTTTTACAAGGATATCTTCTTCTAAAACACTACGTAGATTTGCATCGGATAAAACGGTTTTCAACACAAGCGTTTTATAGCTTAAGCAATTATGACAATTTCAGTCGAATGACCTGTTGATCGTACACGACTGCTGGGTTTTTTTTTGCTGTTTGTACTTGCATTACAAATGTTAAGTGTGTTTACATTTTTTTGGTCGATCGCTAACATTATTTTGTCTCGTAAAAATAATAATACTTATTAAAAATAATTTGTTTGCAATAAAACGATTGAAATATTTTTCATAATAAGTTCAATCATAATTTACTTTTATACTTGGCGGGTGGTGTTTCTTATTTATTTACAATTACAAAACTATGATATTATTTTCATTTTTAAAATTTTACATTATTTATTTTGTTTGATTTTCTTTTAGTTTGATGATCACTTTTGGATTTATCCATGTTGTCCTTAGGTAGCTAAATTAATTGCCTTTTGATCAAATTTTAATTAATACATTTTGGTTAATAAGTACTTCGTTTTTTTTTTTCTAAATCGATATTATATTTGACTACTTAATCTTATTATACTCATACTTATAAACATTTTAAACAAAATTTACTTTCTTGGGTTTCAGAAAGTAAAATTTTTTAAACACCAAATGGATTTTTCCTTTGTGAATTTTCTGGCTGTAGGAAAATTAGCTGCTGTAAAATTATTCAAAATGTAGTTACTATGTTTTCAAATTGTACAGCTTGCTGCACTACTCGCTGGCACCATTGGCAAGCGAACATTTTTTTTATGGATATTCGTTGTGTAATCAAATGGACTCTCCCACGCTTCTCTTGGAAGTTCTTTGAAAAATTCTCTCACGTTTACCTAATTGAAAATTTAAGTTGCTTCTTCACGTGGCTTTTTAGTCTTTAAACCTAGCTAATTGGTTGTAAATTTATATTAGTCTTATTCTTATTGGTTCTTTAACGCCTGACGTCTAAAGATAACACATCTTTTGTTGGATTTTTGTTTCGGTCATTGTTGTAATACTAAAATATAAATTGTACGTAAAGAGAGAACAGTATAATTATAATTGTATGATAGGAAAATAATATTACTCATACAATAATAGCAACTCATCTCAATCACGGACGAAGTATTTGATTATTTCTTCGTGGAAACACCGATAAATTTTGTATCATTTGATATTATTTTGTTTTAACTGAAAAACAGTATTATAATATGTTTAAATTTTCTCCGAGGCGAATTGTTGCCCACTTCTCTTACACAATGTGCATACAGCTGTCAACCGTACGTTGGCTATGTGAGACGTACAGTTCATTTCTTAATATGTCTATCGGTCCCGGCGAAGACACTTAAAGCGTACTACCGCAGAGACCATTTATAAAATCACTAAATAATTTTGTCTTGCTCAACGGTCCGTCTCGTGACATCGCCGTCTGCTGCAAAGAAAAGGTTTTCTAAACAAATACAAGATCAACTCAAATTAGCAAAAGAAAACGTTCGCCAAAAAATAAAATTCCCGACACGAGATAATGTTTTTTTCTCGAAACAAAATCAATATCTCGCCGAGCTCGGTTTAAAGTTGTCATATCTATAATAATTGATCGAGCCTAACTTACCCTTCAAAATAACATAAAATAATAGGCTCTTATGTAACTGTCCGGGCGCTAAGTCCGCCGCCGCATTCGCCCACTGACGTTACAAGAGGAGACCGTCGATTTCTGACTTCAGATTCGTATTTGGCGTAGAAAAAACTACTACAAGATGACAAAAAACAAGTGCCCGGTATAGTAAATTTACCCAATTACCTGATTTTTTATACAGCTAAACAATTTCTTTTTACCGACCTAATTAAGGTGCCGTTACATAAAAAGTAGTTTAAAGTAAGATAGTATACAGATAGGTCGAAGATAGGTCGAATACACATTTTGAAAAATCGTTTGACCTTTTTATACCATTTGTTTATTATCGTTAAACTTCAACAAGCCGAACATTAAGAACATACGCAGTTTAAATAGGAATAATGAGATAAAATAGCCAAAATTCGGGCTCGGAAAAGAGTGCATCGGGCTTTAGAAATAATAATAATAATTTTAAAAAACCATGTTCTTACCGAGGTATAAACTACTTGGTCGGGCATCGTTGACTGTGCGTCAAAGGTATTTTATAGTAAGTTTAATGAATTATTCGCCAAGTTTAGTTAATAAATGTCAATGCAAATACTTGCCACCGACCACGAGGATTATTTCATAATTCATTGAGTATATGAAAATATAGAACTTTTAGCATAATATCCTGTGGGTACTAAAGTATTTTCTTTTTTATACTCCAAGAAAACAGCAATCGTTATGTGAATAAACAAAATTAAGTCATTCCATAATAGTGAGATTTTGTATTTTATAAAGCTACACCTCGCATTTGAGCTCAGAAAAATATAAATATAACTGCACACTTTTTTAAGGAACTCAATAATGTTGTGAAGTAAAAGACCTTTTTACTTTTAAAGCAAATCTATATGTATATTTATGTTAGTATAAATGTTCAATAATAATTATATTACAGTTAAATGACAGTTATTTAAATATAACTGCCGTGTCTCAATGGTTTTTGATTTGGCGAAACCAATAAACTTTCGGTATTTAATAAAATATACTTTGTAAGGCCTAATTATAATTTGTTTCAATTAATTAATTATGGTACACTGTAAGAACAAGTTTTGTAACAACAATACATCCCGTTTTGCTAAAATATAGAAATAATTTTGGTTTGTAAAATCAAATGAATTTACAAAGCATTTTTTTTTCTAGCAAAACTCTGGCAAAACCATTATGATGCTTGTTTTTGTTGACAATATTTTATAATATGTTATACTTTGGGAACACTTACATGCCGAGGAATGATTTGGCATTGTATAGCCACTAAGAAGCATACTTATATTTTTCTTAGTAACATTTTTCTTGTTTTGATAAATATATGCAATGGCTTCTTTCTCAGTTTTCGGTATGTTCCGTAAATTAATTTCAATTAAAAGCGATTTGGTTCAATATAAGATTTTCAAAACCACAATTCGACTTTTTAAATAGACTGTGTGACCATAACAGTTAAGTATCTACATTTCATCTGTTTACCGGCTGGCATGTTTGCTGAAATCACAATTAAATTTGAAGTAAAATTAATAAATTATTAGAATTATAGTGTATTTTTTTTCTATAGAAACGCCATTGTGGTGTGAATTTGTATTGTCAATGAAATTGTACAATATTTTGATCCACCGACAAGTTAGTTTTTATTGTATTAAAAAAATGGTATAATTATATTATATTGTCTGCATAGAGCGACAGTGATATAAAAAAATGTTCCTATTTAAATAATAAATGATACTCAACCAGTTTTTGAAGCGTTTTTTCATTTACGTTATTCATACGTTATAATATACTGTATATAAAATATAGCTTAACGGCAAAAATTATTTGAATATAATAGTATACAGTTACCATCAATCAAAACGTGATTCGTTTTTAACAGTTCATCGCCTACCTCAGTCTCATACTTGTTTTTTTATCCGACCAATACTCAATACACACATACTCAAAGAGTAGAGATAAAGGATTATAGTGTTCAATGGTAGTTATAGGCGTAATTAAATTTATAGACAAAATTTAATGAAAAAATATATATTTTTTTTTAATATTAAACAATGAGTTAACAGAAAAGTTAATACTAAATGGAGATACACTAAGCATTAACACTTATTACTGTTATTAGTCAGGCTGGGCCAACGTTAGTTAAGGATAGAACTTTTAAATGAAATGCTTAATGAAAAGCTCGACTTTTTTTTTAACTTATAAATCCTATTTTAAAGCATAATTGGCATCGAGATATACCCAAATCTATGGTGACAGATAAATAATACTCACTCAACAATAAATATATACAACACCTGTAATTTCAGTAGCTATTTTAAAAACTGAAAAAGTCATTTCTGATTTATTTTCGCAATTATTTAAGGTAACTGCAAAATAAATATATACATTTATACATTGACTCGAATACACATTACAGATTAGATTTTAAGAAAAACAATTTTTTCAAATAAATATTGGAACCTCTAATATTTTAGTTTGAAATGTGAGCACTTGGCCTCTTTGGTAAACAAACGTGAAATGCACTCGTCAACATAAACAGAAACGCGAAAGAACGCAGCAATATAATTTTCCAAAGTAGACTGTTTTTGTTTTCATTGAATTACACGGTGGTATTCGGTATAGAGATGGGTCAGACTAACTTAACCTTCACACCCCATCGCTGCATATTGGTGAAACATAACTGGTATTTGCCCAATAAACAATGATGATCCAAAATCTAACACAGTTGGACAACCGAAGAAATAAAGGAAATGTAGTATCTTTGCAATGTCATAGCAAACAAACATATTAATGAAAATAATAAAATTCAAACGCTAACATTTTTCAAAAATGTTTATCTAAATATTTATGGAGTTAAAAACATATGTCTCCATTTGGAAAAACGAGTCCATATTTGTTTCAAATATAAGGGATGAAGATAAAAATGTTTAAAGTGTTGGGAAATATAGTATGTGTATGTACTTATGGTATGGGACATTTTTTTCAAAATATTCATAGTTTCTTAGAAAAGTAGTGTTTTTTATCAGATGGATCACCCTGTAAATATATATATATATATCAATCATGTATCATAATATATATATGTACAACAATGTAATGACAACTATATCCCGAGATCTTGACATCACAATCACATGTAACTAGTTAAGTGATCTAAAAAAATAGTTAGGCATGTTATGCTATCCAAATGACACGTCTATATACCAAATGACAATTAAAATCCAACGATAAGCTTCGTAAAAGGACATGGTAAGATCTTATAAATGAGCAATTTTCTTTGCGCCTAAGATACATGTCTTATAGTGTAAACGATCCAAGCGCTTTAGATTCGGGTTTTTTTAATGACAGACAGCTTAGCGAGCGGTTTTATATTTCAAGTGTTCAACTCTTCTTGATGTCGATGGGGTTTTTTTTGTGATAAGTTATAGATTCATATAAATTGTAGTTGTTTTAAAACCGTGTTATTGTTTTTTATTATTATTGTTATTTATTTGTTTGTCTTAGTTTTTGTATGAAAAAAA
This sequence comes from Adelges cooleyi, assembly GCF_023614345.1. NCBI lineage: Eukaryota > Metazoa > Arthropoda > Insecta > Hemiptera > Adelgidae > Adelges > Adelges cooleyi. The sequence continues at coordinate 13,132,836 of NW_026096268.1, read as the reverse complement.
AATAATCCTACAAATAAAAAAACTCTTCGAACCCAGGAAAATAAATTCGTTATCTAATTTACTTTTGGTCATGAAACCAGCACAAATCTTCCTCATCATACACCCAATGGACAATTTGTTCAAGTCTAGGCAAATTTTAGATATACAATTATTTTTAGCAACTCCCCTTCCTACTCCTGTCCATAAAATGGTTTCTGATGTATGGTAAAAAAACCATTTCGCTTAAAAATGCCAAACATTTTATCATATCTTGACACTTGGGATTAAATCTAAAACAAGTAATTGGTTTTCCGTTGCCAATAGCTTATCGACCCGTACAATTAATAGTTAAGTCGTTGTATGGCGTGTATTCATTTAGGCAAAAACAAATTTTCTTAACGCATAAAAGTGAAACACAAAACAAAATATAATGTTGTCTGAATATTATGTCGGCGGACAATTTATTTGAAAGTCGAGATCGCTGTCGCATGACAATGGACTGTGTCCTATCGCAGCTAATGGTTTTGCTTGTGTATTAAATACCAAAAGTATGTATACATATATAATACTCCAAAAAAATGTCTTGAAATCAACCCAAACCGGCGAACGGTACAAACATAATCGAGATAACAACTCGCTCAAAACTCCAACAATAATTAATAATGTGTGCTGTGTATAAAATATATATAATTTATAAATATTAAAAATTAGACAGTTAACCTGCACCTATTGAAAAGGTATGAAATGGCCAATCTCTCTTTTTCTAATAAACTGTATATATAATTTTTCAACTTTTGTCCTGAGTAACATTTACCCGCTATAAAAGGGCACTATATCAGATATCTGTTTAGTTGAGTGTTCTAATTTTTACAAAACAAAAAATTGAAACTGGCCCTTTTAGACACACGAATATTTAAGTAATAGTATTTTAATTATTATTTGCCTATGTCTAATAAATTCCATAATAGTACATATTATTTAAACGTATAAATGTAATTTTTTTGTCTTTAAAGCTGTTTGGCTCTACAATTATTTAAAAAAAAAAATGTTTAACCAATGATAACTTTTTAACTGTTATGAATTCTGTAAATGTTAAAAAGGTTGTCTCAATTTTTATAGAGAAAGTGGCTTTTTGTCGGCTTTTAGACTTTATGGTCTTGGACAGTTATATTTTTGTTTTTTGGTTTAGGTCTAGAGGCTTTAAACCTTTTAAGGGATCCTTCAAATGTAGTTTTTGGGTCTAAAAATTTATTATTTATATTCCTACAGAATTATTCATTTTTCATGTTACAGTATTTTTTTTTTTTGTAATAGCCGTTATCTTAGCTAAAAAGAGTTTCAAGCAAAATCATTACATAATTTTTTTTTTTTGAAAGGATGAACAATAGCTATTCCCTGTTATATTATTATACATAAAAGTAATTTTAATGTTTATAGACTATAGTTTCTACTTTTATTTTCGTGTAATTTATATTTATATTTCAATAAATTAATATGTATATGAAAACAAAGTTGTTGAATACTAAAAAATTAACTGGGTAATAATTAATACCGTTAATGGAACACCTGTGCTGCGACTCGGTATAACGCCATGCACTTTGGCTATTTTATATTATACTTAACGGGGTTGTGATTTAGTGCGTGTTCGGACCGATCATAAACGACTACTTAGTTGAATTATAAATGTATTTTTATTTGTTGTTTTTTCACCACTGCCTTATGGCCAGTAGCTTTTAAATTGTATTCCCCAAAAAGCACATTTTTTGGATGCTCCAGGCCAAGACAATCTGTTTACCTTCGGAAGTTAAGACACCCCAGAACGTTTTTTTTTTGCTGTTTGGGCAGCAACTTATAGCCAAGTCAAGCCTGTGGAGTGATAAATAAACTCTGAAAAAAAATCGCTTCGATGCGAATCTACGGCGGATAAAAAATATTAAATACGGGAAAAAATCATATTACAAAAGCTTAATATGACTACCGTGTATGTATAATTTATATTATCATGTTTTTTTCCTGTTCTGAAATAACAGTACGCAGTTACAATATTGGCTTCTTTTTTTTTTTTTGCCTTATATAAGAAGAGTTCAATGATATATGTTATTATTATTGTTTTGATACTCTTTGAAATGTAGTGTTAATAGAGCATTATTACTCCAACAGTTATTTTAATCCCTCGGGCAACCCTTCAGTTCATGAACTTTAAGTGTTATTTTATAAAAGCGCCTAGGTATAAATTATAAACGTATATTATATCTAACGTTTTTTTTAGTAATAGATATTTGTTTTGTTTTAGACTTAAAGCTTGACGAAAGTAATTTACTGGGAATTTTTATATTCAAGTTTGTGTTTTATTTTTTGCTATAAGTCATTATTTTAATATATTTGGGCTCGCTTGGTATAGAGCGAAATCCAGTAATACTAGTATATTTTCCAGTCATTGAAAATTTAATTATTAAAAACATAAATTGTTTTCGAGACATACAATAAAATATAGTATGGTAATATAATATGTATGTAAAATATTTTATACCGAACATCAACATTACAATAATAACATATTAAAAAATTGCTACGTACATAATAAGGTATTAATAAAAAGACGTATGGGCTACGTTTTAATAAAGATGCCTCGGAGTAGTTAGAAAAAAAAATAACAATAATAATATAATAAAATATTTAAACAAATTAAATTATTTTTTAATATTGTTGTATTTTGATTACTACCAATTTAGGCCTTGTTATAAATATTAATATATATTTTATCTCGTATCTAACAAAAAAAAACATTATTACTCTTACATCTAACAGTGTATAGATTTATGAATCCCGGTAAAATGTATATACTTTATACAACAAGCGTTTAAACGATGATAAAGGGGTATAATAATACCTTTAAAAAAAAATATATATAAATTGTAGGTATAGGCAGTGTTTTGGGAAAAAAATCCATGAACGTGGTTTGAACGATTATAAAATGCCATAACTTGTAAAACATACATTTATTAGTTTTAATAAACAAAATTATTGTTGGAAAAATAGTATTAACTAAGATAACGGGTTATTATTTAACATGGCTTAAAATTAATGTAAATCTGGATAATTGATTAGTCCAAATTTCAGTGCCATTCCTAAAAGATAGTACAAATATATTAAATTTAAAAAAAAATCCCACGGCAAATGTATAACCAAGTAGTTTATGTCATTGACCATGATATAAAGGCGATTTGAATGAACACATTTATTGTTTACGATTAATGTTAATAAAGACTTAAGTCAAGTATTATTAAAACCCTATCTAAATTAGTATATTCTGGTAATTTAGGTTTTTGGAGTATATTTATGTGCGAGCCCTGCAAGTTAGTTTTAGATGAGAAAATATATATATATTATGCTATAACTTTCTATTTTTTAAGAGATTTTTATTTGAATGGTCGGTTGCACAAAAACAAATGTAATGGTTTGACCAAATTTAATGGTTTATTAACATTTAATGGACCAATCATGAGACATTAAACGATGTTTAATGAACTAGTAAACGAACTGATTCATTAGACGATTTAATTAACGTTCATGCGACACGGTTTTTGTTTAGCTGTTAGAGCGGATAGTATTTTTTTATTTTTAGTTTTAAACAGCAGATTTCGAAATATTAAAATGTATTTATATGTAACAAGAAGTATTATCATTAGTGTAGTACAAAATGTCTCCCAAATCCATATTGATCATAAAGCCACGAATCTAAAATTGTGTTTGGATATAATTGCATATTTTGGCTTTAAGACAATATATGAATGTATACATTATTTACAAATTATGAAAACAACATGTATGATTATATGGTATGAGTAACCAAGGGTGCCCACAAGGTGGGGCAGGGGGACAACTCCTCTTTCTAGCTTCTCTGCAAGTTAAAAAAATGTATATCCATTATCCCAAATTTGTAAAATCTATTACAAAATCATAGGCCCTTGATAGAAACTAGGGAAAAAAGTGTTCACTGTAAAGATTTAATAATTTATAAAGAGGTTTAACTAATTGTGTATCTCCAGAGGAGTCTAAGCTGAGAGACAAATGACTCTTAAAGAGTTCTCATTTCACTTATAACTGTCTCTGAATAAGGGCTGACCAGTGTGGAAGAAAAATTAATACAATTAAATGTTCTAGTAGGTAATTATCTAAAGTGTTTATTAATATCGAGCTTGCAATTCAAATAATTGAACGATTCCTCTTTAGTACTTTGTGTTACACATTGTATTTTTATAATGGTATCTTAAATACAAACAAGAAAAAAAAAATTGTTTTAGGTATATTAAAAGAATGATATGCTATTATTTATCCCTACGACAGTTCTTGTATACGTACTGAAAACTAGTAGTAGTGAGCACAACTGTTATATTAGTTTTATATCACTATACGTATACACCATAGGTTAGGCCGTTAATAAGTCATATAGTAAGTCAAACATACTACAATAGAATGCCATTAAGTACGGATTTGACGTATGAGCGATGCCGAGCGAGTGACAATAAGAGAGAGATGTTTAAAGACAATGGACACAGGATTTATGAATGGCGCATTGGGTTGGTGTGTGAATTATTCTACAGATAAATCACTAGGATTAAGAGAACTAGTCGCTCCTCGGCGCTTTTATCGAAGCCGTATAAGCATAACACGATTTAGTTGGTTAAGTAGTGAAGTAAAAAGCCAAGCTACAACGTGAGTCGTCTGACATTTCGGTTTGATAATAACTTATTCGGGTTGGATTAGTTGTTTAAAACATATTTTGTTTTTACACACTAATTGAGAGAAAACATTTAACGAGGAAAATTGTCAATAATAATATTAAAAAACATTTAACCGGCGTAATCAAAGTGTATTGTTTTTTTTTCACAGGTGAACACGCAAAACCGTTTGAGAAAATCGTATAGTCGTTTAACAGAAACGATGCGTCTGTTCTTGCTGACAATAACATTAATGATGTTGACTGTGGTCGCATCATATTCGATTTTCGACACCAATGAAAACGAATACAAACACAAAAACAAAGCCAAAGGAAGAGCCATCAGAGGTTTCTTAAACAGGGACTTGTCCACGGCTAGAGGTTTTGGCAAACGGAACGACAACTTACTGGAAAACTTTTCTCCCGCTGACCTTCCAAGGATTTTCAACGAAGACACCATCAAACAGAAGTGAGTGTTTTGAATATTAGGCCTTATATCGTGCTGGTAATATTATAATACCAGGTAAGAGGTTGAGGACAATCGTGACGCATTTATAAAACATATCCAAGTATTTGGGATTATATATTTATTTATATTTTTAACTTAAAAAATAAAAATAATTGTTTATATTTCTTGATGAAATGTCCAAAATTAAAAATCTCTAGTTGAGAAATATGTATAGCTAAAAAAATGTTCAGATAAGAAATGCTCCATTTAATGTTATAATGTCATATAATAGTTTAAAAAAAAACATTTAGGTTTATAACTTATAAAAAATAATCATTTACTAATTATAATATAATTAAACAATACATAGAATAAATTATAAAAATACAATATTAGTTGTTTTCGAGTTGGACTTGATTTTTATATGCACATTTTTACAACACATTGACACTTTTTTATTGACGTTTTTAATTTTGGACAACTGTTCCGCGATTAATAGAAAAGGGTAAGCAGGTGGGTTCATAGATAATGAAAATTAATGTTCAACCATGCACCTTTATCGTCGCAAATGTGTTTGATAGGCAAGTATGCTTGAACATTTCGTTGACAAAACGACATTGTAGGCAACAACATGTTGTCCATACTAATGTAATATGTTTTATTAACTCGCCTTATGGTCTGTTACTATAGTTTTGCTACATTTCAATTGTGATTGTGTTAATTATCTTTAGGTCAATGAGTTGTCCAAAGTGTTGTAAAATTAATTTGCATTTGTCCGTGTCGACTTCGATCGTTTTAGTTGCTTAACTTTTGAGATGGCTATCTAACTTTGATTTAACAGCTGCAACAATTATAATTTATTATTTTCGACAGTCAGAGGAGGGTTAATTATTTTGACTTCCGGTTATTTTCCTGATAATATTCTACAAAGTTCAGCTGTAACATTAGTATGACCTAAGTTCCAGGAACACTAGCGAAGAAGCCCATAAATTGTATTAACTCAAAACGCCACCGTTATTGTGATTTCTCTTATATTTTATGCACAGCACGTCCAGTGATTGACATTATAAGGTTTAATCGGTTGTCTTATTATTATTTTGAATTCTTGAGTTTGACAAAAAAGAACACTTGGAATGATCGAAAGTTTGATCAAAACTTAGTATTGTAAAATCGCTTAAAAAAAAACCAATATTTTATTCTAAACTGGTAGGAACGGTATTTAATCGGAAAACTGTAACAGTTCTAATTTAAAACTTAACATTTCGAATCAACATTCAGAAAAATAAAGTTGTTATTGACTTGAAACACACGCAGTCAGTTGAATTTGAACTTTAATAGTAGCCACTTGTACTCTTTTGATTCTCATCCTCACATTTAAAGACGTTTGAAATACCCTGTTAAGGTTTGGTAGAAAATATTTTATAGTTATAATATTTGTTTGATTTTTTGAAAACTATTTGTTCGGCCAAGAAAAATGTCACACTCTTATACTTTAGCGGCATTTCTTGCACTGAATAAAAAAAACATTTTCTATTGACAAATTTATTTTTGTCGTCGGATGCGGATATCGGATCTTGTGTGTTTTGAAAGGGCCAAACGAAAGTTTGCCAGAGAATTTACAAGGAGTAGGGATAAATATATATATATATATATATATGATACCTATATGACATGTAGTAGTATTTTTGATATGTGAGCAACGAAATAATATTTAATAAAAGAAGAAAATAATGGCGACTATACCACGCATCCATACTAGGTCCAGAACAAAAGCCAGTATATATATTTTATTTATGTACTTTGTCCCTTAGGCGACCCACTAACAAGGGAAGGATTTTCGCTGTTTAGTGCTCAACCTCAAAGTTTTACAAAAAAAAAAAGGACCCACTAAGTGTTAGGGATTTTGCGATTAAGACGAATGAAAAAAATATATATATTTCTTACCAAGTGCCTACCACTCACAATGAATTCCTTATTAGTATAGGTACTATTCACGCCAGCACAAAGCTCTCAATATTTCATAGACAAGTAATTTATTCAATGAAATAATTGTTCAAGCTAGTCCGAATTGACAATGTTATATAGTTTTAAGTGTTTAAGTTTAAAAAAACTTTTGTTTTGATGGTAGTTATAAAGGACCAAGGCTTTAACAGCCAAATATTAACTAAAATATTATTTATTTTAACAATGACTTGTCGATTTTAACAGTTTTTAATGAACACTTCTCAAGTTATAAGAGTTAATTTCTTATATTTTGTTTGTACATAATTTTATCCTGATGAGTGATTTTTTGGTCGGTGTAATGTATTTATTTTATTTTTTATTAATAAAGGCTTTAATAAAAAGACAAATAAATGTATTTATTTTTAGTATCATTATTCTGATAATTTTTAATTCACTTCCTTTTGCAATTTACTTCTATACGGCTTTAATTATAGAATTTGAACAAATAATACATGTTTTTAATAAAAGCGATAAATGCTATTAGATAGTGTACCTATACAATTTTCTCGCCGTTGTATCCGCTGTTCTGCCCTCTTGTAAGTTATATGTATTGTAATTATTCCATAAATAAGATATTGAAAATCTGAAAGTATTATAGTTTTAAATCACTTAAACATATGTAAAGCCGCGTCGACAATGTGGACCCTTAAAACTTTCCTCGGAACTTTCTGTGAAAAAAACTTTCACCGAATCATCTCTATAATAATCCCACGCTAAGTTCCTCCTAAAACCGGCATTTTCTTTTTGAAGTTGGCAAAAAAAATTGGTAAGAACTTATGTTTTTTTTCAGCATTCCGATTGAGTGGATTTCAAAGAAAATGTCAAACGATCAGAATTTAGCGAGAGTGTTTATGGAAAATTTCGTCGACACAAACCACGACGGTCATATATCTGTGGAAGAACTGTTGCAGCCGTTGAATGGCGGTGAACAGTAAAATTATGATTTATTTATTTATTGATGTTATTTAAACTTTAAAGTCAGATCCATAACTACTAATAAAAATTGTATATTTCTTCAGAATGTTTACAAAAAAAAAAATAATAATAATAATACATGTACACAATTATCTTGATAGGCATTCATTTTGTTTTGAAAATAATTACATTATAATATGCTTAGTTTTATGATGAAAATAACAATAAATGTAATAATGATATAAATACTAATAAAGCAATTGAAGTCATTTATCGTTTACACTTATTTATATATATATATATATATATATATTGTACACAACTGCATAGTATCTGGTTGATGGGTTGCTCAAAGTTTTTTCTAGACAGAGTTGATTCTTGAAATTGTGTTACTGAATGGACAACTGGCCGGTGGACAATCGAACAAAACCGGGTACAAGCTACAACCGTCACAGAACATTTTCTACATATTTAACCATACTCTTTAGTGAAAAAGTGTATGGAATCCTATTGAAACAATTCCCTCCCACGCCTTTGGCTCAAAGGACCAACATAACTTAGTCTAGTCGCGGCTAAGACGTTTTACTAAAAAGGCTAAACTTGGTAGAGATGAATGACCATCGCACTCCAACGTGACAACCTAACACATTGAGTGCGAAACAATTTGATATTAAAGTGACTTTAAAGTGGTCGTTTAAAATATAATATGTAATCGCCATTTATTCTAACGGTACATCGTGTTTTTCTTTTTTCCTTGTTAAACAATTATTTCAAACGGCCGTTGGACAGCAAAACGGTTAAAATCAATTCGGTTCAAAACACAGTAACAAAGACAAACACAGTCAAATGCGTTCCTAGTTTTGCATGTTCTATCGTTTCTTGTTGCCATACACAATGGATCATTTTGTCTTTGTCACCTAACCGTCATCAACGTCGTTTGAAGATTCATTACATGCTACGCTAAAAACAACAATACTCGTATCAGTCAGTTGTGGTCAATAGTGGGACAACAGCTGTCGCAGAAGATGTTGAATTGAACGTTTTAATTATGATATTTGTTTACCTGTAAGTGTTCTACTTTCTTTTTTTAACGTTTGACATTTTTTACAAAATGGTTACTCCGAGGGAACGCCGTTTTGGTTTTCATTTTCTCGACAACCAGTTTATATCTCTCCACTATATCAGCCACTTCTTCGCAAAGTACACGCTCTTCTATAGCTTGGCGTTCTGTCTCGTTTAAATACATATAAAAAAAAATAAAAACAACTACAACACCCAATATCGTACAAGCAGGGCAGGAACTTGAAGTGGTAGGGGTGTGTGGGGAGGATATATTAGATCTCCAGTCTCCACTCGGCAAATTCAGTCGTTTCAGACGGCACATTTTGGTTTTGAAATAATTACACATACTCAATACCGATAACCCATCAATTTTATTAACCATACACGAGTGTGGCATTGAACTCAATATATGGAACGCGTATTGTCTTTTTGGAGCCTGCCATTTTGTGTAGTTATTATTTTTGTCTGTGATATTTATTGTTTTTTTCTATGATTTATCAAATACATGAAAATAGTCTGCGATTTGAAGGTGTTACCATCACCTAATCTAACATTTTTAATATTTATCATGGAAAAGTAACGTAGCATTTTTACTTTGTATGAAATTAGTGCACAAAATGGCTGCCTCCTAGGTCGGGACATTTTTCAATCTAAATACGCTTTCCGTATTATAATATTGAGTGCAGTAAATTAAGGAGAAAGAACCGGATATTCAAAACTTAATTTAAGTTTTTAAGTTTGCATTTTCTTTTGACTCCTTTCTCCAGGAATACTTCCTAGCGCCGTCCCTGTGTACTTGCACCTTCTACGTGTTACTTTATTACTTACCGTAGCAAAATGTCTCAAATTCATTTGTGCCGTCGTCTTTGCACGCTGTACGTTGGCCGGAATGAGTGGTGCGTGTCGGTTCTGTTGTTTTGGAATACCGATTCCCAACAAATTCTATTTCCTCTTTGTCTTGGTTCAAAGGAAATGGGCCTTCCTGCCCACGGGGCTCGTCTGGAAACCTATCCTGGTTTCCAAGTATTTCAGACGTTCCATCTGTGTCGGTTGTTTCAGTGTTTTCTTCCACGGTTTTCTTTTCAGTCTTCGGAAATGATTTATTCAGACATTCGACTACGCGTTCGGTGAGTAACCCTATCGCATCGTTTTTGCCAGCTTTTTTACCGCCTTGTCTAATACTCCTATCGCCGGCCCCGGCTGCGCCTCTCTTTGATCTGTTGCCGTCAATGTCGGTTTGATGTATTTTCTTGTACGCGGTAGTTTTCGACGGCGTTAATTTAACATTGCCGCCATTCGGATTTCCATCGTTTTTTATGTATTTTTCACCAAACGTTTTTCCACGGGCCGCATCTTTGGTTTCTTCCGTTTTTTTTAACAATGTGGAATCAATTTGTTTACACATATTTTTGAATTCGTCTCGGTTGTAGCAACGCGCCACGGGCTTCTTTCTGGTTATGTTCTCTACAAGTTCAACAATGAAATTGAGCGCCTCGTGTATGTTTGCTTTGCTTATTTTGTAGCTGATCGTTCCCAGCACGATGTGCATCACATACGACAAGTGTTTTTTTCGCCACTCCGGATCGTTCAAGTCCCTTTCGTAACCGAGGAGATAGCTGCAGAGAGCTAACACCGTCCACTGTTCGCGTATGGGCAACAATGCAAATCTTGGGAAAGGAGGAAATATTTATACATTATATTGTACACATAACAGCCATGTTAATGACCTTACTGTGGTTTCGTGGCGTACTCCACGACTTTGTCTCTCGGTTTGCCGCCATCCATTAAAGAATTCAGTTCGGATTTCCTCATAAGACGACCAAAGTATAAGAATCCGTCTGGTGAGCATACCGGTCGTGAGCGGTCTCGCTGACAAACGGTTTCGTTAAAAAGCTTCTGATGAAAACAGAAAGGGTCGTCCCATCTTCGCTTTCTATGTTTAGATGCTCCCCTGTGTCTAGCCATTTTTTAGCAGTTCTTATTGAAATAAATCTAATACCGTTGATCGTTCTAACACAGAAACGACGTTATAAATCGTTTATTTTATGTATACATTATTTCCATTGTTAGCCGGTATTAATATTGGCCAGCGATTAATCATAAAATAATTACCAATTATGATCTATATAAATATGCTTCTAATGTTATACACTGTTTTTTCTTGGTATCAACTTATTGGAAAAACATTAACATTACAAATCCCATAAATTAGGATCCATTTTCATCAATAAAATGTTATCAAATATTTAAATATAAAACAATATATTGTTTTATATTTTTCAACGTAAACTGTGATTAAAAATCAAAATATTTTCAACTGGACAGCAAAAAAACTAATGTTTAAGACATTTTCACGATATTTTTTGAGTATTAACGACAGCTCAGTTATTATATTTTTTTTATACATAATGCATGACAATAGTAGTATGAATTTATCCATCGGTCTTAGGTGGGTGATTTTAAAAAAAAAATTGGAACTAACTAAAAGTTAAAAAAAATTACTAGTACTCTGTTGAATGATATTATAAGAAGTACGTCTAAGAAAACTTCACACTTTTCGACAAAATGCTATTCAATGCAAAGAAAAAAACATATTAATGACAGAAGTTAATGTTTAGGTATAGAAATATAGTGGTGTGTTTATGTGTGTGTGTGTGGCAGCTTATTCGCCGAATCGTTTAGCAAAAGTTACTTTTACTAAGTTGCTTAGTTTCACTATTAAAAGATAGTTTTTGGTGAAAAACTTTGTACCAACGAAATTGAAAACTATCTCAATCATCAGCATAGACATCAAAACGTAATAACTACTACTTATGAGCTAAGCAATTTTGAATTTTCATTTATACAGATTGCTTCACAATAATAAAAATAAAAACGCCTTAAAGTTATTATTGTTGTGGTACTTTATCGAGATTTAAAATTGTTTCACACGACAATTGAAAAATAAGGCGCTTGTTGTAGATATTATTCACATCTTTGAATAGTAAGGGACATTTCACTATAACATTATATGTAGATTATACGTATATACAGTATAATTTTTTTAATGGTATAATAATAGTATATTATATAATATAATCTACTGTAATTGAGTAATTACGTTAAGTGATGTCGGGGCGTACTCGGCTTATCTAAAATGACCGATTTTTTTTAATAGTGCATATTATTAGTTTAATTAAGAACCATACGACGTAGGTAAAAACAAATTAAAAAATAATTATAACGCTTTTTATTTTTTAATTCGTATGGCATTTATTATAAAGTATTAGTATTAGTTTACTACTAATACGATAATTAAAATAATAACAGTATGGGTAAAATAGGTTAGATATTTTATTGATTTGATTTTTATTGTTTAGAAAAATGCAAATACCAACAAACAGTCAATATAAAATAATTTTTACAACCAGTTTTGGAGTGGAAATGTTACTATGGTAAATACGATGGAAATGTTGACGTCGCCTTAAGTCAGAATGTCCAAAAATAATAATGATACAAATCTGTTATTTTATATCAAATGCCTACCCATCTTATGCTCTAACGATATTGTTGTTCACATGACTGTTAGTAATAACGATATTGTTCACTGGCTCATAGCTGTGAGTAATGACAGTCTCGAGTCATTATAAAAAAAAAATTGACAAAATATAGGTTTTTTTTTTTATTTTGGTCTATCATAGATCTGTGAAGTGTCCTGATTTCATGTGTCAGCATCTAGTGCACGTGAACGTTTTTAACTTTTTCTTCATACATAGAGTTTGTTCTTTTAAAGTTACTGAATTTTCAAAAAAAATACTGTTTATAGTGGTATTTTCAATTTAACCCTAACCAGAGTTTGATTTTTTTTTTACTCGAATACATGAAGATACCCTACAGCGGTATGACAACATTAGTGGGTTGTGCTGCTTACACTTCCAAGGAAATGGTAACGCTGCAATTGTTTGGTGGAGATTTCTTCTGGGAAAATAATGCTATTACTCAAAAGCCGAAACGGTCGCGGGCTGGAGTACAGGAAACGGCTTTTGTTTTATATTATAAGACCGTCGTTGATGCAGCTGTTAATACTTCTGCATTAGGCACGGTCGGTCGCCTGTACAATTTTAACGGGCAATTAATGTGGCTTTATACAAACAAAATGCCCAACGCTCGCCCACGTCGTTTGCGGGTATCTTTTTACATAACCCCGGACTTAAAATAACGTCACGTTCTTTTCGCATAAATCTCCACCACAATCGTCACCGACTGTCTTGTGGTGAACTATCAAGAAGACGTCTCACCTGCATTAATTTTCAATGAGGTTCTTCGTAGGCTGTTTTTGTAGCAAAAAAAAAAAAGCCCCAATGGACAACCGTTACCAGTTAGGTGTACAGCTAGTTATTACAATAACTGTACCTCTTAAAGTAAGTAAGATTAAGAACAACGGACAAACGGTGCATTAGGAGTGCACTGAAAGAAGTATAAATATTTACTAATAATTATTAGTTTAGAAGAACAGTCCCAAAACCGACTGGACAAGAATTTCTAGGCCTTAAATAGTTACATAATATTAAACAAACAAATCATAAAATCAATATCTCTTCAGCTAGGCAGCGAAGTTAAAAATTTTCCCCGTTCGCCAATTAATTATTTTATGCAAAGGATTATTTGCCCTGACGGCCAACACTCGTGAAACACATTAGTTTATGGTATTAATAGAAATAGATTAAGTTTAGTGTGTACACCTGCAAACCGCCCAACAAAGTAACAGACTGTGTCAGGGGTAATTAATTTCTACACTAACGACAAGTTACTTTTAGCTGTTGGCACATATGCCAATAATATAGTGATTCCACAAAATTAATTCAATATAATTATGTCAAATCAAAAGAAAAAATGGAAAGTGACAAAAGTTAGTCAACGGGAAACAAAAGTAATAAAACAATAATACGACATTTTTAGCTTGGATGCGATAGCTAAGAAGGTATTAGTTTTGTAGTGATGTTATTTTTTTCCTTTTATATTTTTACTAAACTTCTACAAGAAAAATCTTTCCAGTTTATCGGAGTATGAATTTTAGAATAATGCTGGGTGGCACAACTTTAAGTATATTTTAAATTTTAGTAAAAACCCCTACGACAGAAAATTTCTTGAAATTTGTAAAATTAACTTTTAAAAATAAAGGGAAGCAAATAATATAAGTAATTTTTAAATGCTCATAATAATAGCTGTCAAGCAAATTTAATAAGAAGAGAATCGAAGTCAATGAATCAGTAAATAAACCGTAATTCAATTATCACATTATCAGTTTTTATTATTAGAATTTCGATGACCGCAATTGAATCGCTGAGTGTTGTATAATAACAACAATCTAACAAAGATGAGCTATTTTAAGTGGCCAACCCTAACCTTAAGGGATATTCGAAAACTATTTGTCATCAATGACTTTTCAGCTCATACTTTTTTTAAATTATCCAATCTTAACAAAAATGTTTATAAATGTTTTTATAGGAAGGTATCTACTTAATAAAAAAATATATAAATTCTTAAAGCGAATGGGTGGAATACAGATGGTATGAACGCCATAAGATAATTCGTCGAGTTTAAGAATAACTTGCATAACTAAAGAAACTTACCAGACAAGAGGGGGAAATTATCCGAGACAAAAGTGCTCATGAATAGTGAAAAAAATGACGTAAACATGGAAAACAAATTGATACTTCAAAAAAGTTCCAGGAAATGTTAGTCATACATCTAGTGGATATAACCTCTGGTAACTATACATAATATGTACACAACAACAATTTGTTGTAAAATTCGTGCTGCTTTATTTTAACTATTATTTCAGTTGAAGGCAGACCATATATTATATTTATAAAAACAATTGAACGAATGCTGATGTTAAAAGATAATATCAACTTGTCGAATCAACTAAAGTAAACGTTTGTAGAAATTAGCTTTACCCCACCTTTCAAGTCTCATAATTTGTTTGATTTTAAAATAACTATGTACATTTTTGAATAAAAAGTTAACTAGTTAGTTACCTAGTTAAATCAACTAATAGAAAATACCTTTTGTGATTAACTCTGACCCAAAAAAATCCAGTAGCTCAGCAGCGTGTTCATATTTTCAGCTTTGTTGTTATTATATTTAAAAAATGATAAAATAGTAAATATATATTTTCTATGTAGGTTAATTTGTAAACACTAAGTTTGTGTGTTAAGTTCATAACACTTCATACGCCTAAAAGTCAATAACAGAACACAATATTTGTTCTAAATGTTTTTATCAAGCAATTCTATTCGATTCCACGCCTTATTTCTATAAATTAAACAAAAAAAATATGAAAATTATTATTTATTTCAAATAGGTTTCCACTTGTGATTTTACTTGCTAATGGAATATCTGCTAATTCTTTATTAAAAAAAAATAATACATCAGATTTCTAAAAACAAATACATTACATAATATATAGCGAGATATTTAGTGGTATAATGTAGTTTCAGTTAAAATGGAAAATAATTAATGCATATTATTATTAAATTATATTCTTACAAGCGAATTGATTTATTTTTTATATTAACTCTATTGACTTAATTAAAATGTCTTTATTTACTCTGCAACCATTTAAGTTAAAAAAAGGGAAAGTCTATCGTAAATTATGTGCTACTAAAAAAATTTAATTGCCTTTTTTGAGCTGGTATTTAATATACTCTGGCTAGTAAAGTTTTTGACTCTTTACGGTAATTTGTTTGTCGGTGACCAAGAGCCATTAATCCTTTTGTCTTTATAATCCTTATAAATCCCCCGAAACCTTTAATAACACACCCGAGTAATTACTAAAGACTGAACATCTTAATACAACATTATGTTTTTCAGTTACTTCAAACAAACTAACATGCTAAGTAAACTGATAGCTGCTTTTGTGAATAATTGTCGTATGCAACTTAAGGGCGAACAAGAATTTCATCGACAAATATTTTTAATGTCAGAAACTCATTAAAAATAAATTATGTCGTTTAAACGTGTTTAGTTCTGATTAATAAATACAGAATTACAATGGTTGAAAAACGTGAATAGCTAAAATACTTAAAATAGCTTAGCGAAAATACTAAGCTTTTTTCTTTATAGAAGCTATAAAAATAGTATAAAATGAAAGGCAAGGTTCTATAATATTAACATTTTTACAAGTCTGCATTTCGGTCTACATGATATTGAGTCTATAAAGCAGGGACCGGAGTTAATGCCTATTTGAATTTCATTCGAACAATAAAATCTTTTCGTCCAGGAGGAAATGAGGAGGAAATTTATAACACAGGGAACGAAAACTTAAGTCAGTCAGATGAAAATGTGTTTAGGAATTAATACCGGATCATCGATATTAAAATTATTTGCCGAGTTCCAACACATACCACTTGTTATGGCCTGTAGCGGTAAATAACATATTTTTGGTAAGATAGATGAGTAATTTGCATTTTACATTAGACAAATATGAAACCTTAAAAAAATTCAAACATTCCCACCTGTACATTAATAATTACTAATTTTAAATAGCAAACAAAACATCTATCTATTTATTTGTATTTCTAATTTGTTTTAAATTAATTTCATTTTTTAATAACTTGCATAGTCATTTTCATTTTTCTGCTTAGAAATTGTTTTATTTAGCCTATTTTATAATATAGAACAAGACTAGAGAAGAACCCATATGGACTTGATTTGTTTTAAGCATTTTGCAATATCAACAGCCATACTATAACCTGGACTATGATATAGTATTTTCTACTGTATATTGGATAACGATGTCAAGGTAATGTCGATTTGACTAAAATATGTATATTAATAATTGCCGTTTTTTTTATCACAGAATAGGCATATTATAGTACTGTTATTCTGACAAATAAATGTAAGAGAGAAACGACTTTTATTCAAAACGAACTGTCCCCCCACCATGTTGGTTACAAAAAGACACAGCATACTGTTCAACACACAAATACATAAGACGATTTTAAATTTACAATACAAAGAAACACTATTGACTCCTTAACATTAACGGCTTAAAATTCAATAATATATTAAATTGCATAATGATCATGTTCAATATATAATAACAGTAATCTTTTCTTAATTATTACGTGTATTATTATTTATTAAAAAAAAATTATCGTTGTTTATATATTCTTTTCTCGCTCTGAATGTTCGAAATCGCAAACCACAACACGCGCGCAATCGCGGTACACTTTAACGCGTTCGAACACCTAAACAAATACCTTTTGTAACAGAATAGGTATAGATTTAATTTTGAAAATAAAAACATCACTGTGTTAGAAGATCTGGAATGCATCGCAGAGTCCAAACACTGCACACGCTCAACAATGATAGCTGTCGGATTGATTTCGGTAATATAAATTGTATAAATTATTTTATTTATCATATATATATATATATATCATATAATAAACTGCAACGGATTATTTGTAAAATAGTGTGCAAGTGAACATAATAACGTTCGACAGACACAGTACACAGTCTTTCTGACGATAATATCGGAATTCATTCTTCCCACGTTGCAACGCAATATTATATTTTTATATAATAAAATAAAATCAAAAAACAAGATAAAAATATTCTCACCTTTGCTATTTTTCAAATCGACAAAGCGTACACCGCCGTGTCTCTTGATACCGTTTTTTATTTGACAAAACAACAGTAGCTTATAAAAAAAATAACTGCGATTTTGTTTCTACCCGAAAACACATATTTTATTTTTATTTTGTCCGATAAAAAAAAAAGTTGGAACTTTTTAATATTTACATGTTTACAGACACGCGACACTTTATGCACATGTACTTATTACGCACACAGACCTAAGGCTTCGGTACAAATATTTAAATGGTTGTAGTTATGATGGGTATTATTATATTATGACTTGTTTTTAAATCAAACCGGATTATTGTGGGTTTCGTGTATTGCTTCACTAAAGTCTCTAAGCACTTTATCCTAGTGGAATTTTTTTTTGGAGTCTAGAATACCGGTGAATTATTTTTCAACTAGATTTTTTATTTGTCCAAGAATACTCGATTGTAATTGAACGGATTTATTCTTTTGTTTGGTTTAATATGATTTGTGTACATGGCAAAATTGAACACCTATCTGCCCGACACGCATAAAGTAGAAGTAGAATATTATGTTATTTTCAAATGAAATAAATAATAATATGTGATGACCGAAAACAGGTGTGGATTTGTTTCCAATTTGGTTGTGGTTTTTGAAATGAAAACACTTTGCGTTTGGGAAAAAAAATATTGTGTAATTTGGGTTTTGTGTACTGATTGGGGTCTAGGTTTCTAGGTCTGAGTGAGAAATAAGCCTTACCTATTGTTGTTCAAACAACAATTGGTAATTTCACTTGTTATTAAAAAACTGTATATAGCGTTTAATGTTTACACAAGAGTCCCACGCATTTCATACCATATGCTTTTGCTATGACAACAGAAATTGACCCCCTATCAAAATGCACTTGTGGCGTTGTATTGAGAATTTAAAAATATTATGTAAAATTTCGCCATGAAAAGTATAACAGAATAACGTTGTGCTGATTGCCATATTGAGATTAATCGTCTCTCAGTATAGTGTATATGTTTGTAGTATAAATGTTGAATAAATATTTTTTTATTTTAACTTATGCAACAGTTTAAATGTATTGAGCTCGATGGTATTGCCTCCCATCTCATAACTAAAAAATATATATTTTCAAGGATTATATCCGAAATGTTCTATTGTAACAAAAAAGTTTTAAAAAAATACACGACTTAAAATACTAATACTCAAAAATGTATACTCTTATGCAACGAAGGGTTAAAGAATTATTTCAATTTTTATTATTCTGCTGTCGACTATTAGCGAACTAATTAATAATAAAATATTTAAAATATAAAAGGCGAGCCTTAACGCTTTAATTAGTTTAATTATTTTTTATATTAACCTTAACTTAAACTAATGAAGACTAATTAAATTATCTATAAAAACACATGAAATCCGTTTAAAATAAAAACACCCAAGTTTATTGTGTTAAATTACTATAAAAGCTTACAAAATAATTACAATATGAATCGTTTATTTGTGAGGGGTAAGAAAATGTAAAAAAGTATATAATTATAACATTATACAATCTTTCTATACTTATATAAATTCTTAGACGTATCTAAGTCACAAAACAAAATTTAAGAAAAAAATCGAAATAATTGTATTATTAACATTTATAGTTTATATAATTTGTGTATTCAACCCCTTCCATAAATAAATATCAGAATAAAATGTAGATAAATCAACAGTATGAGAGATATTTTTTCTTGTTGATATATATTTAAGAATATGATACAAATTTATTTACTTTCTGGAAGTAAACACGTTTTGCCTTTAGGTAAAATCCATCATATCAAATTATAATTAATTATATATAGGGAAAAACAGAATATATTTTACCGAGTACATTTCGAAATTGGACAAGATACCAGTTAAACTATTATTATAGTTTCTATACGTGTAGTCCATCAGACGGTTTTGATTCGCAAAAACCATCCACCGAGTATGGTTCACCTACTCGTTCAATAAACATTACTAATGATTATTATGGCCAAGCGAGAATACAGAGTACATTTTTATAAGCGTGTCCATTATGAGAGCACAAACAACAATTTTACAATAAACGACTTTAAAACTTCAACTGCCAGAGAAGAGTATAAGAAAAAATAATAAATACAAGACTTAGAGCGACGAATAGCGAAGGCAAAACTTAATTCGCGTGTATAATATACTCGTAATAGTAAACAATAAACAGCAGATATTTGATATTAAAATAAACGCCAAAAGTTTATAACAACCAACATAAAAACTGCAACTGTCAGGATGAGTTGATTCGTACACAGGAACAGATACAACAATGGATTAATAAGGAATGGGGCAGATCTTGTCGAGAGTAGATTTAAGACGAAGGTGTCCAATCTCAATTTGATGGGGTGAAGGTGAAGGAAAAAACGGATTTTTAATGTATTATAACATGATATGCATATGTTAAACTTGAATAATTTGGATTATTTTAGAAACAAATAATATGGAGTATGTGATAAAAAACATTAAAATACTATACGGATCAATTGTGTATTTAAGTACTCCACTTGATTATACTAGGAAGTGAAAATAAGTGAATGCTAAAATAGTATTTTTCTTTTGTAGACTTCTAGATAAGGTACGAGGGTAACGACATTTCTCAATACTATGTTTTTGCGTGGGCTAGCCTGGCTTGTATAGTCCAAGTCCATAAATCAGAAACGTTAGTGGGAAGAGTAACAGTTTTAATAATTACAAAGCATTTTTTTATAAATTTATATGCTATATGCTTTAATCTCTAAAAATGTAATATATACAATCTCAGCCTTGAATAATGACAAAAATATAGCCTTACCGCTTTTTAAGAAGACGTAATCGCGTTTGAGTTTTTAATTAAAACCCTTATTGTTTACATCTTTCTTGGAAGTTTTATTATTAACACGGTGTGAATCATTAGTGGTACCTACTTGTGGGGAGCACGAGGTGCAGTTGTCCAAGTATACAAAAAACGCTTGGGAGAAGTATTATTAGGTCCTTTTGAAAAAAAAAAATGTTCTAGTCTACTTAGGATTTACAAAAATACATTTTTTCCCAAAAATAGTAACTTTTTAAAATGATAAAATGTTTGTCAATGAGCTCTGGTAGATCATTTTTTTAAAGTTACGATTTTTGAATACATTTAGAACAATTCACTTTTAGTATTGGTTGATATAATACAATATAAGAACCATTATTTGAACTCATGACTTTCATAATGTAGCAAGCATTTATATGTTTACTATCAACATTAAACTGTGGAAATGTATGGCATAGATAGATTCGTAGACGTTACTCGTTTTGTGTACGACTTTTGTTAATTTAAACTATTACATTTATCATATTGTTATTTGTAATATCAATATTTCTCTAAATGTTATTATGAAACCACAATGTTGTATGCGACATGCGATATGATCGCCGAGTGTTGTGTGGTACAGGTTGAATGTAACCCGCGTTAACGACACAATATTGCACTATGAAATGTGAGAAGAATATATTTTAGGTTAAAAGGGTAGACCATGAATGCGCTTCTTCCCTTCTCCTAATCTATGTATTATCCTACACCGCAATTGGCCACCATCGCGAATTGTATACAATGTAAAAACGACTAAATAGCTAATTTTCCAAATTGCACCGTGGTAAACGACCACGATAATATTTAACAGCTCAACTTTATGAATAAATAAATTATTCAAATACCTAGCGTAACGAGTATAATTTGTATGTCAATAATAAAAACAGTAAAATTCTATTAGGAGTTTATCATTATTTAAACTCATTAAATGTGCAGGCCAAGCATAATCTTAGCTATTTCTCCCCAACTACATTATTCTAGCACAACTTCTGACATGTATAACACTTACCTTATACTCACCAAAACATGAATTTTTACATCATCACAAAAAATAAAAACTGCCAAATGTATACTTCAAAATTTCATATTTAAAATCAACTCAGTGGGTACACTAAATATAGCGAATCGTATATCACTGTAAAATAAAATTGTACCCAATATTATGTACAAGAGAATACAAAATGTACATTGCATACGTTTATAGTATTATGCAGAATGCCCGTTTTGTTAGGGTTTTGATTTGTAAAGCTGTAATAATGTGTTTTCATTGCGCCCAACCTAAGTATAAGCATATTATGCGACCGATATGGGTTCATAAATAAATATCTAATATAGTAAGAGCGTACCATCGCTCGAAGATACAACTATTGAATATAGATTTCAATATTAGATTTGGGTTGCTCGGGATTTTTACTATTATTATCATTTTTTATGAAATGTACCATTTTCCAGTATATTATATTATTAATTTTATTTCTGACTATTATATGCGACTAGACTCTTTAATACTCGAGGGACGATTTTTTTTTGTTAACTGAATAAACGGTATTAATTATGCAAATAATAAATAACCGTCAAGTTTACCCGTTTTAATTTGGAATAATAAATGTACAATATATTATCATATTGAGTATGTATGCGTCATCTTACCTGCATTTTCTATACCTACCCACAAATCCACGTGCAAGCAAATAGCAATATTTTTGAAGTTTAAAATCCGAAATTTGCCAAATTAGAAATTATCAATTACAGCCTTCACAAAAAAACACACACGTTATATGAGGAAACTCCTCGTGGTAATGGGAATTGTAGCTGTATTGTTTTAATATGTAGAATTAACACCTGCACCTATTTTTTTTTGTGTCACAAAACAGCGTCAAGTGTGACTCCATTTGTTTTGGTTCAGTTTTTCCATAAATATCCAATCGCTAATACCTATATTGCATATGTTTAAGTTGTAAATAAATGAAGCAATGGCAAAAGCGATTATTTTTTTTAAATAAAATAAACGACAAGTTTTCATTTTTTCTATAAGGCATTGATGTATACAGTGTTTTAAATTTGAAATATTAATAAGGTTTTTTAATTGAATATTTCATTTGACATTTTTTTTCTAGACAGCAAACTAATTTACTAAGCAATGAAATATCGGTTAATTAAAAAAAAAAACGTACACATATTTTATGATAAACAATTATATTACTTCCGCTGGATTTGTTTCCTCGCCTGTATTTGCATGAGAATGTTTACAATATGAACACTATTCGAAAACAAAAATCTAAGTTTAAAAACAGACAGACACAAGTTTGTGAACAGCTCTAATCCGCATTCGCCGTCGTAACGTAATACATTCTAAACTCTATTTTGCATTTAATGTTTCCAAAAGATCTAGATTTTTTTTTTACTTTTTGCAAAAATGAGTTGTGACGCGTGAAACTCGATAAGGACGGTTTTAAAAGTTTTGTCAATTAACAACAATACAATCAAACATATACAAGTGATAAAAATGTACACGCGATCCCAGAAGTAATAGCCCGGAAAATACTTAGCTTTCGAAAAGTCTATTAATAATTTACAATAGTATACAAACACTTAGCTAGTTCACCTCGATTATGTGATCAAAAACTCGTATACAAGTATACAATACTCATACTACAGTCTACATTAAATAGTAGATGCTCACACTTTAGATTGAACTTTGGATTATACAACCCGTTTTTTACACGTCAAAATCCCTACTTTTCAATTTGAAAAGGTGAATTAGTTATTCCTAAATTCTAACTAACTGTAGTAGTCTTAACTATTACAGTAATCATTATGATATATACATATTCAGACTTTATAATGAGGTCACATGTGATCTGTGCACTTATTCATGTTTTGTTTGACCGAGGAAATCATTTTTGTAAGTTTTTATTAAGTTTCAAAATTTGTGTTGGTAAAAATGTATTTTTATCAAATAGCGGGGTAAAAATAAATATAATAGTGTTTTCAAAGTTTTTCATGCAAAACGACTATGACTCGGCTCAGCGTCATCTCTTTTTTTATAAAAGCTATCAATTTATTAGTGGAAACTTTCTAGTCTCGCCAAGTACTAATCTGTTGTCTCCGCAATATGCACATTTATTTTCTTTTTCTTTAAAAATTAGTTTCGACTGGCACGTCATTTCGCATGAGAACGTTTCAGGAAGTATACTGGAATAATTTATTTTATTTTTACACCAACACAACCGACTACAGCAAAAGACAGAGAAGAAAACTCCATTTTAGCTTTTAGATATTAAACTAAATTGAGTATGTATGCATTTGTCATTGACGTATATTTGGTAATTTTTAAAAAGTTTGCATTTAGGACCAAGATACTTAGTTGATTAATAAATGAAGAAAATTATCAACAACGTGTGACGAACCATAGGCACTATAGTTATTTTATTATCATACCTAGCTCAATGTGAACTCCCTGTTGAAATTAAAAATTTGGAATCTGTCATCTTAGTCCCCATCTTACACCTAGGTCACAACCTCTTCGCCCATTCATGCTATCCTCATACCTTTGAAATTAACCGTAAAATATTATTTTGCAGGGTTTTTCCTACTTTCCGTTCGCATTCATCTTAATCTCACCACCTTTTCTACTTCGTTGCCCAACATCATCATTCTATTATACTCACACCACTTGGTTTAGATGATAAAGAATACAAGTTGTATTTTCTTTCAATTTTTCCATAGTTAGAGAAACACACCCAAAACTACCTTACACGTACTGTGTCATATTTTCCTAGACCCTAGCCCGATAGATCAACTGTGATACAAGTTTATGATAACACCGCATTTGTTGTCGCAGGTCTTGTTGGCGTTGATCACATGCGTGGTACATTTGGACCTGTTGGGCTTGTTCGCAATTCGGCCAGTGCCCATCGAACAGTTGGTAGCCAACGACTACAACATGTGGATCCCAAGGCCGGGCACGGAAACGCCTATTCCCGGTCCTCCTTACAACCAAGATATGCCTTCGGTCACGGTACTGCCGGACCTGAGAACAGAGCACGATGACTTTAACCTATACGACGGATGTACGATGGCTGATGTGCCAGAGACCATTACCAGAGAACCTGGGGTCAGCCAACCTAACGAGACGTTTGATGTCTCCGACGTCGGCCAAGTAAATTCGGATTTGCCGGACTACGAAGACGAGGAATTCTAGATTAAGACGTGTCCATCGGTTCCTTCTGATGATAAACTATTTTTTCATCAATAACTCTTTGTTGTACATTATACATTATTACGATTAATATTGTATTTATTTTATACATATTTTTTTTGTTTATCCTAAGCTGTTTAGGTTCATTGCCACTTCCACGACGCCTCTCCTAACTTCTCCACGCGATGCTCTTCGTGGCTCTTCTTTTACAGCCGATTTCGGAGCCATGTTAAAAAAAAAGCAAAGACTTTAACACCTTACTGTGTTAAATCCTTATGTAAATTTCTATGATAACACTTAGTTAAGTATTAAAATATTGTAAACACTTAATAATACTATTAATATATAATATGAATCATCTTAACAGTATGAATTCTGAATGTACATCCTCGCTATCCTGACAAGTGTTTGAAATTAATTAAAACATTTTCTGGGTTGCTGAAAAATGTCGACCCCGGAATAGTGCACCTTATAATGACTCTTAATTTACCCTAATCTGGTTGTCGGATTGGGCTCCTTTTAATATAATTTTCATAGAAAATAGACAAATTTTATTATTTGAAAAAAAGGGTTTTAATAAATTATACGTGGAGCTATTGACGCGTATTTTTACAACAAATACACAGTTTATGGTTATGGAATTATAATTAAAAGTTTCTGGGTATAGCTATTAAATCGAAATAACCAGAATTTCTTGCTAAGTACGCTTGTTGTTAACGACAAACTATCAATGTTATATTGTTATCTAAAAAATTGTATAATATAAAAATGTTATTAAAATTTAAAATTGTCTTGTTGAATTTTACCTAAACCAATGGCACACTGATCATATTTTTCTTTATCATAAAGCAGGCTAATCAGATTTAAACAATATCACATAAGTATTATCTAGAATTGTGAACTTGAACGCATTCGGGCCATTTGTATTATGAGTGCAGTAGGAATAACATCATAGCGGCAGTATCATTAGATACTTATCTCGCTGTTGTAACTTTGTCTAATATTTTGTCATTTTAATATAAAACATAAAAAATATTTTCTACACTTTTGGGAGACTGATTTGTTGTTATTTCGTATGATAGGTAGCTTTTGTTGGCAATATAAATGTATGTTTATGTTATGACAAAAATGGAAGTTTTAACTGTTAAGACGATAGAGAACAAAACTAGCAAAAATGTTTGAAACATGATTTCGGTTCTTTCAATTTAGAAATAATTTGTTATGAAGTTGGTCGCGTCCAAATCAAATTAGAAATTGCATTAAAAATAGAAAAAATATAAATGATCACATGACGAAGTAAATACAAAGCAACTGTGTGGGTTTTTATAATAATATATGTGCAGTAAATTATTTTAATTTTAAAAAAGTCAACTTATGGGCAATTTGTAGCGACCGCCTACATATTTTGATTTCCGAGCCTGTATTATACATTTATATTATACCTAATATAATTACATTTTATTTGACTTTAATCTGGTGCATCAAAAACATTTTTTTGGCTTGCATACGTTTTCACTTTAAAAAAAAATCGATAAATTTAACGTAACAACAGAGTAACTAGAGCATGGACCTTTTTTTTCATAACTCCATTTAAACTGAAAACGCTAATGGATTTTTAAGCGGATTGTTACTTCAAGCACATTCTAACACTATTTCATACATTTAATTATTTCAAAAAGCCCATATAGATTCTTCTGGGCAACGTATGTTTGTATTAAATACTTACAAGTATTTATGTATGTATATCTAAAAATTAAGCAAGTATATTTCACTTTATAAACAACTCTTTGACGTAAATGTGTTATTTTTCTCATTTCAAAATAAGTGTTCACTATATTAAAGCTTGTAAGTTTTTCCATTTTTCATTTACACATCAAACGGAGTAGAACAAACTATAATTTAAACTTCAGACACGGTTAGATTAATAAACCGTTCTCGAGTATCTCCTTTTGAAAAACATAACGGCTAAACGATGCAAACTAGAGTCTTTACACGTCCTGAAAACATTTGAATATATTTCACGACCTTAAGCTGTTTTTTTTTTGTAATATCAAAACCATTAAAATGTATTTCTAGGCACGGTGCTAGAAATTAATAAGTAATAAATGGGTAATAACTGGTCTATAGTAGGTTTTGAATTTTGAATTTTGAAGTTATTAATTTTTAAAAGTTTAAACTATAAGCAGCGGCAGAGGTAAAATGAAACTATATTAATTACATAAAATATCTTTTTGTAAGCATAACCTACCAAAATTGTTACAAAAAAGTAACAGAATAAAGGAATAATTAAGGCGAATACAGCTTCTAAGAGATAATATGATAGCGAATAAAACCTTGATTTAATCAAGGTTTTATTACTTAAATCGTGTTGATTAAACTTAATGAGTTTCTCATTAAATATTTTACATGAAACGTAATTGGCTAAAATAATTTGCTAACAAAAAATATTAGTGTTCCATTTAAGTTTGAAAGTCCCATGATACGCTTTTTAGATAATAATACATAATTTAATATTCGGTACTAATTTTACTACCAATTTACCTTTTGATCTTAACTTCGTCCGATTTCCGTTTACGGGATCTCGAAAATATGGGCTTTAAATAACCACACAAGTTTAACATAAAGTTAATTTAAGTTATATAATGAATCAATTTAAGTTGCTCTAAACTTGATCCACTTGAAACTCTTCCATTATGCTATATTCTACATGTCTATCGTCAATGGGCTTTTCTTACTTACATTATTATTATTATTATTATTATTATTATTATTATAAAAAACCCAGCACAGTCTTGTCGGAGCAGTTGATAGTCTATAGGAATTATTTTAATTAACACACAAAAAAGCACACGAGCAGATTATGTCCAAATAATATAATATAAGAAAGTAATGAGTATTCCGAATAAGAGTAGACAAATTGGTAAGAGTGCCACTTTTAGAGGTTTCATTAGGAAAACGATGAATTTTTTCTAATTTAATCGTTTTATGTATATAAGAAAAAAGAGACCTAATGACAGGAAGTATCTTAAAACGAAAAAGATTGGACGCAAGAGCTAAAAATGTTAAAGTATAAAATACAGGACTGAGAGACAGAGCAGATAAGGAAATTTACATTGTTAGGCGAGTAGTGCACTTTGCAGTAAAAACCAAAGCAGATTTGTAAAGGTACATTGATATTAGCATTGGGTTTATATATACTCAATGATATTAGTTATAAAATATATATTATCACATCGTGCTCCCGAGACCGAGGCATATCAATAATATCTAAAGTAGAATTTTTGAATGAATATTACAAAAAGAAAAAATATTGACAACAATCGGGGAAAATAAATACAATTTAAACGCTACCTAATAAAAGGAGAAAATTTTTTTTGTCGAGAGTGGAATTTATGGAACTTGAAAATATGACAAAGGACTGGATAAAAGAAAAGCATTGCCGTATCGAAAAATAGAAAACAGAAAAGGTAGTCAATTAAATTCAGTCAATACTATCGTGTAACAGAAATCCAATATATTATCTGATGTCGATCCGAGTAAAAACTGTAAATTGAGGATGAATTGAAAAAAAAAAAGATTTAATTTTCAGGAATCACGGAAATCCTATGGAAATTAAATAGTTTGTATAGGGTGATATATATGTGAATTTTTAGGTGTAAAAGATGTGTAATTAAGGCGATTTATAACTTATATTAAATTAAAAATAACGTTCCAAAGTAATAATGTTTAACCAAAATTGGCGATTTGGTTTTCCTGTACCTAATTTATCAGTTACGACAAGTATTAAATTTATGCGTAACTAGTGCATTCAAAAATGCACTTGAAGAGTCAATATTAACATTGTTTTAATAAGTTACATTTGAAATTTTGGATAATGCTAAGTTTAAACTAAAATTAGTACGCTAATTTCGTATGGAATGACTCCCTAAAAGTAAAAACAAGGATATTTATAAAATATATTTTGTCAATTTTTTTGTGTATACTTAAACAGTGTAATTTTTATAAAGGATATTTCTTTTGTGAACTTTCACAATCATATGCCACAAAATGCGAAGACGATAAAGTTCAGGATATTATTGCCGAGTCGAAATGAAAAATTGATTACAAGTCTTTATTTTTATTTTTTGACAGTATACTCTATTCTAGACATGCTGAAATTCTCATTTGTTGTCTGAGAATTATAGTTAATAACTCAAAATAACAACCACGGCTCTTGGTCGTAAACATTGAAATTAAACAGATTATAAGGAACAGTAATTGCACAAAGCTATAATAATTAGAAAACACGAAGACGGGAAATGAATGTTCTTACCGATTAAATTTGTTAAACATCTAGTAATAATTATTACAAGTTAAAAAACTGAAAAGTTATTCTACAATAATTGTTATAGACGAACGTGATCAATGTACAACAAAATTATCATTTTGTCGAAAACGTATTACATGAGAATTCGTGTATGTGCCGGTATACGGTGTACCGATGGTATATAAAAGTAATAATAAAATATAGATTAATATAGTGTAATACTAATATACCGGATGAAACTCTGAGCTTGTGGTAAAGAATGTTAAATGTAGCTTTTGTGATTAATACGAGGGGTTCCTAGAAGCCCAACCACCGAATTTTGGGCAATCGTAGAACTCCATTTTGTAAACGGATCAGCAATATGTGTATCTCTGCGAATTATTATAATTTATAACTATATAGCTTTGAGCAAACACATACAAAGCAAACGTGGATTAATACAATATACATCAATACATTTCATAAATACCCATAATGTAAAATACGAAATTAATTTGTTCAGTAAATCAAATATACCTATGTATCATAAATCAAGTAGGTACCATAAACGTCCAATTGAAAATATAATATATATATATGATTGTATAATGTATGTACTCAACTGACTACTGAGGTTTACACCAAATGATAACATTTTTATTTTTAAACATGACTTGTTATAAATGATTATATTTTTTAACCTTTTTCCTAATAAATACAGTTAATTTTCCAATAACTAAATAAAAAACCAGCTTTTAACCAGCTAATAACCAACCCCAGAGAAAGTTGTAAGCTTAAAAAAAAATTTGTTTTGAAATCCATTTAACAGAATTCTACAATATTTCTGAATTTGGTGAAAAACATGTATTAATTAGTTTTTTTTTTTTTAAGATTTATTCTAGTTGAAATACATTTTTAGGAAATGATAAAATGAAACAAACACTCTAAAAACAGTGTTTTTTACCACTTTGTAGGTGATTTTTTAAAAACAGCTGATTTTTTAAAACAGCTGATTTTTTCTTAGCTGCTACACAAAGAAATCAGTTCAGTGGCTTAAAATATATCGTGGGTACAGGCACAAAAATATAAAAATAAAAACACATCATTGTAAATACAAAATTACAATATTTTAGTTTTCGAATAGGGTAAAATTTTGCTGTAAATAGAAAACATCACTATACCCTCATATATTTTCTAAGGGAGCCTTGAAGACAGTTTTAATGTTTAAGTTCCTCTTAATCGCATTTCCTTCGTTAAAGAGACCTCTGAAAGTGGATAAAAGGCAACTTTTGGAATACTTTTTCCTAGAAGAGTTTTTACGAAGTAGGTAGTACATTATTGAAAACTATTCGAATAATTATGTATATTACTTACGGTAGTATTTCTGCTTGAGCTTCAACTCGGCCAAGTCTTTATTGCACACAAAAGAATAAAAATCTTAAAGCGTTGGCGTACCCAAAAATAGAAGCTTGAAGATTGAAACTCAAAAGACTATTCCGGGTTAATCAAGCTTAGGGCGTTTTATACTTTTATCGCCTTAAAGCGCAATAACGCCAAACGCTTTCACCTACTCAAATGTGTACACTTATTTTACAAACTGCACACATTTACATTTACTGTCGAAATGAACACAAAATATATAATCACTAATGTTAATTGGGGAACTCTGCTCAAGGGACAGGTAGGCCATGAGTTTAGATCTTGCCCGTAGTTTACATAGATTCCCTAAACACAAAAACATAAGTACAATTATTATACAAAAAACAAATTAATAACAATACATTCAATTTTTTAAGACTCAATTCTCAAACGTGTGGCAATGAGATCAGATGGTTAAATACTTTGGTAGCAATAATGTTGGATAAACTGAGGAGTTCGAGAACCGAATTATTTATATTATTAAAATGAATAAAGTATAACAAAATAAAATCGTTACTTCTGACATCACTTACACGATAAAAACTTGATATTTAATTTTTATCATGATTCTGGCGGTCGGACTCAAAAAGCTAATATAATAGGTAACGGTTGAATTAATACAAAATATAACAAGTTTAACATAAAAAGACAGAAAAACATTAACGTAAAAACAAAACTTGACTAATCTCAAATAATGTGTGGTTATACAATGGCTTATGGCCTGAAGAGTGTTTATAAACTTTAATCATTGATCAACTTCCTTGATAACCCCTACACTTGAAAACAAAAATCGCTAAATAAATAGGTGCCGAATTTTGAATACAATACTGACAAATGGTAGTCTTACATCTAAAGTTTGGTACTAAGTCGAATAGTGCACATTTTTGCTAATTAATTAATCTACGACGTGTGGATTGGGTTTTAGACTATGCCACTATACCTACCCAAGCTATTACCAACTAGTTTTATATTATTTTTTAACTAATTTTGGGTATCTAATTGACATTTTTTTTCGAATTATAAATTTCAATGTTAGTTTATTTGGGAGCATAACCATGTAACATACCATCAATCTAAGGTAAGTCACCAACTTTCATATAAATTGTACCAATGTCTATATATTTTAATAAAAACAATTTATATATTTTTAATAACGTTTTTATTTTTAAATTTTCGATTAAAAGGTTTTATTTTTAAAACACTAAAATTAAGAAGAATATTATATTTTATTTTAACTATTATAATTTTCTAGTGCTTTATAATCCGACTAACTGATGAAAACATTTATTAGTGAATAGTGATTTTAGAAAGATAGTGGAACGTCTAATAAATGCCTCTTAAAACCATAAACTTTATCATACCATTTGTCTTACTAGGCACGTGTCAAAATTAAAAGTTTTTTTATTTGTTTGAGGGGTTTTCCTATTTGGAAGGGATAAAGTAGTACTTTCTACTTAAGACCACTTCACAAAGTACACTAACGTCTAACCTCATGCAATCGTAGAGGTGCTCCTCGTGTAAATTTGTTTCAAAGAAAAAAGTTTTAAGATACCTACAAACAAAAAAAAAAGATATTGCATCATTTAAAAACCAATTTACCTCCTCAGTTTTGCGTTGAAGCTGTAAAACGAATAATGATAATAATAACAAGTATAAAGTTGTTTATACCTTCTTGAATTTACATTGTTGCGATCGTCTGGAGAAAAAAGTCATGAAAATGTTTGTTGTATTGTCTGAAACAGTTAAAGACGCAAATAAGTAGAATGTACTCCACAAATCCACTAAATTCTAAAATGAATTAATCAATTGAAAGTACTTATTATATGGGCACGATTCAAGAATCAAGATAGTGGTTAATGTACCTAATTGTTAACACACTGGATACAGGATACTATTACCATTGTCCTGGGAGTAATATTACTATTTTGTTTAAACCAAGATCATACAAATTATAAATGCTTATAAAATTGTAGGTCAAAATTTAAACAAAAGTTGAAATAAGTAACCTAACTTCGGTTAGACTGCTTATAGTAAATTATTTTTCTATTAAAGTCCCATATTATAATCATGAAATCCAGTAAGTTTACTTAATAGAGCATTTGCTTACTTCTAAAAAGAAATGAATAAACTTTCAACCATTTTTCTGCATTGTTAAAATTTGTAATGTGTTTTCACGTATTATGTTAGGTACATGACTCCCCAATAATATTTCACTTTAATAAGTAAAACATCAAAGTATGACCAACATTCGACATTAATAAATTATAAATAATAATAAACAAAGATAATCAAATTATAAAATAATGTACACATTTACACCATATTAAAACCAAATTTTATGAAAAATAAAAGGCAAAAATGACTAAAGGCATAGGACCTAAAATTTGCACGAGTCACAAGTTTCCATTGAATGCAAAAATTTTTAGTGTACATATAAATACAATGGTATTACAAATTATTCGATTTATGTTTCTTTAAAAATGTACAAACAATTCTTTAAAGATATTGCAAAAATGATTAAGTTTTAGGTATATTCTAACAAAACTACAAGGAAAAATAATAGGAACATAGTCACAAATAATACTTTGATGGATTATTATCATCATATTATATTTATATATAATATATTATATTACATTCATGTTTAAGATACATATCACAATAAAACAGATTAAAAGGGGTCTTACAAGTTTAAAAATAATATTTTTGTAGACAGAAAACAAATATTATTTTTCATCTGAATAACACATTTTACAAGTAAATAAAAACTAGTAAAAACAAAAACTTAACTATACTTCTTGTCAATTTCATTTAAATTCTCTGTACGAAATTTGTACACACACAACAACATTCCTCAAAATACCTTTCATATACATTTAAGAGTAAAATAGTTTATTATTTTTAGCGTTTAAATATTTTGAATCTACTGATTGAGCACAAAGGGAACGCAAGTTAATTGTTATTATGTAATTATAGTAGATACCTAATACAGTAACTACTTAAATAATAAACAAACCAGCAGTAGATATTTTACGATGAATCTGTGTGTACGTGCGATACAAAATAACATAAATGGCAACCGACAAATGCAAATTGGCTCCGCAGACATTGTCTTCAAAAAAAAAAATTACATATTTTTCTTTTAAATGATATACAAATATACTACACATATTATATATTATGTGTGTTTGTGTGTATAAATTAAACAAGAAATACAATTTCAGTATAAATAGCATCCCCAACTAGATTTCGTTTATAAAATTTGTATTTTACATTTAAAAAAAATTTATAATTATAAAACAAAACAAAACAAAGTTACAATGCACCGTATAAATTCAAAATAACGACAAAATGCTTAAGTCTATTTTTACTTTGAATATAAATGAAAATCAAATGTTTTTGATCAATAACAGCAGAAATAACTAAAACATGTTATGTTAAATAACTCTAGCGACTAATATTTTGGGTAATTTATATTAATCGCTTTTGCTTCCAATATACATACAAAACTATACAATAATCAGCTTGTTAAAATATACTAGTTAAAATATAAAAAAGAAAAGCCTAACATTCTTTACTATATGGTTCGACGGAAATTATTTTAATTTCAATCCAATTATATTCATTACAAGAATACCTATTAAATATTAATCAGAAAAAAATAAAAAATAATACATAAATAAAAAAAAGGAAGGAAATGATATGTATGTACAGCTGTTTGTATAACTTTTTGGAACAAATCAAACGAATAACAATTTAATTACATAAAAAATGTACTTAAACTCCTACATCGTATTGCTCAAGTTTATAGAATTAAAATTTAAAAAATCATTTCAAACGTAAAATAATATAAAATATAAAAACTGAGAATAATATTGTTATGCAACTACATGTGTATGACTGCGTTATGTGATCAATAAATATAACTTTCATAGATATCGAGCATAATCAGATAACAAACATTTAACTTCGTCAGCCTTAGCACACAACCGAATTGCAAAAAACACTGAAAGCGTACAAGACCTATATTTGACAACAGTATTTGTGCAATTCTTATAAATATATTTTTTATTTTCTTCATTATTATTAACATTAATTATTATTTATTAACAATTAGGATAGATGTTCAAAAGTGGTAGTTGTTAAAAATTAATTATTATATAGCCAATGGGTATGTTTAACTTTTATTTTCCTTTTTATTTTTTTTCAACTTTTTCTTCAAAGAAACCATTTGACAAATTTAATCGCCTGGGTGCTCTGGACAGGATCTGTTCACTTCAAACCACCGGTCTATACAACTGAAAACAAAACAAAGTTAATTTAAGTAAACATTTTTATAATTGAAAAAGAAAAAATATATTGGTCAACAACATTTAACACTACACAACTATTTTTATTATTATATAAAAGTGTGCAGCTTAATGGTTTATTAATTATTGGTACGTCAATAAAGTTAAATGATGGGTGTCGATAGGTGTTCAGTTAAGACCATAGATAATAGTAGTTAGTACGGGTTTAGGGATCTGGAAAAAAATGAAATTGTACTTTTTTCTAAAGACACTAATAAACGTTTGGTAAATATTTAATAGTGGCGAATAACAAAGTGAAAATAGGAACTTTTTAGGTTTTAATTTAACAATAATATTATTTAAATGTGTAATGTATAATTATGATATATTATTTATGTTTAAAGTGTATGATTTCTTATGTCGACGGGTGACATCACAACTATATTAGATCCTTGACAAACAATTGTAATACACACTGCGTAGATAATATCATTGCGACGGTTTTCCCCCTACCACACATTGTGGATTTGCAATGTCTATGTAATAGAAGTCGGCAATGACTCATGTACACTTCCTAGGTCAATAATCTTTCTATTAAAAATACTACTCTGACAAGAAAAACCACCTATGACCAAACTATCTGACTGTCTACTACTGAAGAAATTCGTCCTACCCCGAACCCTCAAAAAAATTAAAAAATAAATATTTTTTATTTGTCAAATTGTTTTTTTTTATGCTAGATCCATTAATAAAATTCATAAATTAACTATACCAATAAAGTATCCTCAATTATTCGTAATAAATATAGAAAATAATTTTAGCTTAATGACGCTGTATAATTAATATAATCGATCGGAAATTCTATAGTGATAATGTGGATGACAATGACAATGAAAATAATAATAATAAATTGATGATGATAATGTACAATAGCCAACGCGGAGAATAAAAATGTATTGAAACAAAAAACAATTTAAATTATTTTTGTTTTCATAAAATTTGTTGTTATTGTCGGCGATTGCACTGGAGACGATACGATGTCACAAGAAATAACAAAGAAACTGTGAAATTAATTTTTAAAAATATTTACCGGAAAAACTTTGTTTCGAACACGCACTATTGTTCTAAAAATGGCTACCATAAGGTCACGGGAATAGGTAAAATAATAATATAATTGAGCCATCTTTGCGCACAATACAAATTTTATAAGTACATGTGTGTACTTATATTTTACAAGCAAATCGGTATTTATTTATGAAAACAAACAGTCTACACGCCTTAAAGCGCATCTCTCTATACACACAACACGTTATACCACTGTGGTTTTCCGTTTTACACAATGCCTAATTGGATATTATCAAGTCCAGTGGGAAATCAAGATTGTCATCTTAATACCCTGGTCAAATCGCCGACAACAAAATTCGCTTAACAAAATGTTAGGTCCAATCCTAACGTTATGTTATTATGATCATGATTATACCATCTGTTTTACTATAAGCCTGTTAATTAACCTATTTCTAAATTGAACGTGTAATACAAAAGAAACCCAACCTAGCCTAACCTAACCTAACATGACATATAGGGCGATGCACTTTGGTGTCTGTTTTATGCAGATGACAGTACTGAAGACGTATTAGGACTTAAAGCAAAAGGAGGTTTGGAGAGAACATCCACATCTATGCCGGCAGCTCGTGATAGATAACCGTATGGAAGAGCAAGTCGGCAGCTATTGTGAAAATTGCAAGAATTGGAACAGTTAATGAAAACCGTTTTTTTTTTTATATTAAATATAAAGTGTAGTATAATTATAAATATGAAATTAAAATAGATGGATAATTACGTTTTGTGGTATATGCAGAGACATGGCAGCCTGGCAATGGTATCGCCTTGCGTCAGTTCTTCCAAGCATATAACGCACTCGCCTTTGTCGTCTTTTAAAACGTCTTCTGCATCACAAAAGAATAACAAAAAAATAATAATAAATAATTATTTTAAAAATAAACAAAATACAAATTCTATAGTAGTTTTAATATTTTGTTACCGTTGTAAATCAGTCTGGGTTTGGTCAGGCACATGACGAGGTGTACTTCGATCTCGTCCGGCAAAACAAACTTTGAACATACTGGACACTTTATTCCTGAAAAATTATTTGTTTTAAATGGACGTAGTGTAAAATCATAATCAAAATTATCGTTATCTCTGTATAATTTTACACACAATGTTATTTGTTGTTTTATCGATTACACAATACACAGTATAATACATTTGAGAAGGTATACCTATACGATTGCGTTATTCCCTTATCGGTGCCAATAAGTTGTATTATTATACCGGGTGGTCCGTTTAACATAAGACAGCTCATTTTCTCGGAAAATAATTACAATTTTGTAATTATTTTCAAAATAGACAAAACTACAAAATTGTAATTACTTTATGGTTGTCTCACAGTAAGTGGATCACTTGTGTACATAATATATATATATATATATATAAATATATAATATTTTAATTTTTCACAAACACATTAATATTAGTAGGAATAATAATATAAAACATACATTGAGCGTTGGTCTGCGGCAGTAAGCACTGCAGTAGTTTTTGTAGGTAAAGGAGAAAATACAAAATCAAACGTAGGATTTAATATTATGATTTAAAACAAACGTTTTAAATCGTTTGATAAATAATAATTTTAAAACCCAATACAATTCCTGGAAAAACATATTATCTATTCGCATCAGATACTCGGTAAACATTAAAATATACTACACCGCGTGACCCGTGAGAAAAATTGCAAATGGCAGCACGATATGCATTATCATATTTGTAGGTAGGTATTACAAATTGCCCCGCAATATTATATTATAGTATTTTATTTGGTGAAACATCATTTCGGATTTGTATTTCTTTTTTTGTCATACACAATATTATTATGTTTGGCGACAGCGTTAATCCTCTCGAGTTTAAAACAAAAGCACATCGGTGGCACGGTCACGTTTTAATAGATAAATATTATTACTATTAAATACAAACGACGATAGCATTGTTTGGGCAGTAAATGCTGTATTTTATTATTATCTATCAGAATACCATGCGATATAATATGAAATGAGGAGTCGAGTTAGCCATGAAGTTTTATCGCCAAACAATATGAAAAGATAAACTTTTCACGATTGTAAATTAATTATCTGCACGAAGTCGTTGAACGTTAAAATATAATTTAATGTCAACGTCAAAGAAACTTTTTTTAAAAAAATTCAAGGTCATACAAAAGAAAAAAACGGCAATTTCCATATACGCAAATGCGTTAAACAATGGAACATGGTACCGTGAGATTAAATGAACGAAATGTTTTTAAACTACTCATATGATTTGAGACAATAGACGATTATAATATAATCTCGAGCAAAAAATTAAATAACACTACCTTTAGTTGGCGTTTATCTTTTAAAACTAAGGCATAAACGGCCATAATAAACACACAATTAGCAGTCATGTCAGTTTTTTGTTCACTGCCGTTTTGATTTTATTGTATTAAATTATTATTACCTATTTAGGACTCATGGATAATCTAGTAAGGGACGTTAAAAGATGATTTCAAAAGTTTGCTCTGCATTATTATTCTTAAACGACGTTAACGACCTCGTAGTTTATACTGTGATGGATAGTAGTATGTGGGTACACTAGATCATGACCACGATTTAAAATATAATCGCATATATATATGTACGACAATTGATATTCAGGTCATCGCCATAATATGTATACTATACAAGACGCCATTTACACAGTAGGTATAGCAAACGTTGTGCTAAATAGTATATTTTACAATATGTATACAGTATATAAATTATATTATAAGTATGCACTATAAAAGCAGTGATGAGAACCATTAGGGCTAGGACGATTTTTTTGGTAAAAGCAACTTTACAAAATAAAAATATTCGTTTTTTTATTTAATGCATTAATTGTTTAAAAATGATAAAAAAAAACAAATGCAAGGAAACAATATAAGGTTAATCATAATAGAGGTAAAGGTCAATGATTGAATTTAGAGAAAGGACAGGGGGATTGACCTAACCTAACGTGCCTATACCCGTTGCCAACTTATTCTCCCATTTTATTTTCGATCACAATTCTTTTAAACAGGTACAAGCGAGGTGTTGATTATTTGCATTTGTGTAAAACGTCTTTATCCAATGCTTGTCGGTTATTATCGATTTGCGGTGTGCATGAATTACCACAATTGAATAGTTATGGCTAATTATTATTAAAAAAACATCTCGGTTTGCCGTTTGGTGTATTTATTATTAAATTTTCGCGAGTGAAGATTTTAAAACGCCCCCACACCACTTTGCCAACAATGAGCTTTTGGATGACAGCCTATCCGCTCTGTTCGAAGATTAGATCAATTCCTAAATCGATGGCATATTATCTCGAATATGATATCCAATATCCGTTGTTTAATGTATTAAAAAAAAAATATATATATATATATATATTCGTTTAATTTCTCCGGTACATTTGTCCTTGAAAAAGCAATCAATATGCCATTAAGTGTTCAAGAATGATTACCTACAGGTACAGCGTTCGTTGTGGAACACATTTTGGAGCAAGCAAGGACGTCTAGTTTAGACGGCGTCTGTGTGGCCCAGACCGAATAATAATTATTATTATTATTTTCTTTGTTGCATTATTATTATGCAAAGATCGCCGTCCATAAGTTTTGTCCTCAGTTCGCCATCGGTTGACGGTGAAGAGATAAATAAATAAAAGTTAATACCATTTGCGCACTGCCACCTACTTGTGACGTCGTCGATGGCGCCCACGGCTCCATTGCAAACGTCCCTGATACATTATCATAATAATTACAATACAGCTGTTATTGTAATTTGTAGCACGTTATTTAGCAATTAGCATATTCTGTTGCTGGCGTTTCTTCAGTAAGTACAGGACAACATAGACCAAAAATCATGTCCTACACGTAGACGGGCGAAAGCCGTAACAAATTTTTTTTAAAATGTCCAAATAGGCCACCGCTGCAAACTATTACGGTTTTCAAAAATAAAACGGGTTTTCCGGGTTTTTTTGTTGTTAAACTAGAAATAATTCTATTTCGAGAAAATAGTGGAGTTTTAGGGGGGTGATGAATACAGATTATTCAAGATACATAGTGATCTATTTTAATTAGATAAACACTTCATAAGTAATAAATGTGTTTATGTAATGTAATGTTATTAGGTTCT
Source organism: Adelges cooleyi (assembly GCF_023614345.1). Taxonomy (NCBI): domain Eukaryota; kingdom Metazoa; phylum Arthropoda; class Insecta; order Hemiptera; family Adelgidae; genus Adelges; species Adelges cooleyi. The sequence continues at coordinate 13,092,792 of NW_026096268.1, read as the reverse complement.
TTCGGGTTTTTTTTACACCCCCCTAAAAAAAAAATGAATACAATTTTTTTAATTTTCTTTCCATTTATAGGCACGTATTAAATCTACTGGCAAATTACATTTTTAACACAGTTAGAAAAGTGAAATAAAGAGTTAAGAGATTTTCCACTATTTTCGAAGAAAGGGTTGATTATATTATGTTTTTAGTTTATGGCTGTACATCTTCAGTGGGGATAGAACTAACAAAATTCCAATTTACTAAAAAGTTTACTGAGCAAGTTCATTTCCTAATTATTTATTTGAATGAAAAATACAGACATTTCAGTAGAAGATTATAGCTCTTGAAATTGAAACCAAATCTTCAAATTCTTCTTTTTTTTTATTATTACAGAAGTTAACAGCGCTAAATTAATTACATTTTTCTGAAGAAGAACATCTTACAACTTTCATTCCTGACAAAAGAGATTTGAGATGCTAAAATGAAGAGGAATAATATACTAGTGATACCAACTTTTAAAGAAAGTTTACTAGTTCAAAATGGGTATTTAAAATACAATTTTTTTTTTAAACTCACAAGTTAGGACAACTTAGACCATTGGTACTTTTTACTTATTTTAATGAATTCATACATTAATTTTGATTTATAGTTTGAATTTCTAACGCCTCTCTTTCCACCCCCCCCCTCCTCTAGTACCATAATACACCCTACACCATTGCATGACACACACCTTACACCACTGCATGACACACACTTAGACTGTACTATTCAATGGTAACAATGATTGTTAAACAAAAAATTACAATTTAACGATTTATAAATAAATAGTTTGAAAGAACTATTATTTTACATTTGGTTCCACTCAATATGCGAATTGCCATATTTTATTAATATGGGTTTCACATAAACTCGTAATCAAATATCTACCCAATTTATCAGAACACCTTAAGGGTAAGACATTTATGGCTGTTAATCTAAGCAAATCATACTTAAGAGACCACTATTGTAAATGTTCTCTCCCGAGTCTTAATGAGCAATTTCTATGTGTTTAAGTGAGAGGCAAAACATTTACTATAGCGGTTCATAAATCACATGGTTATACTTGATTATCAAATAACAGTGCATAAAATACAAACCAAAATATGTTTAAAATCTTTGTCACTCTTTCTTCGCAGTTTAGCTTAATAATTAAATGAAGTTTAACGACACTAAAATTAGGTTTAACTGTACTTAAAAGTTGAGTTAAACCGTTGGGAAAGACCAATATAATAAACACAAAAATGTCTCACCATTGAAAGACCAAATATGTGCAGGTAACGAATGTGCTGAGTAAACTCGTCCAAGACTTATATTAGCCATAACTGTGGGACTGTCCATGTTTTGATCGTCGTTTGAGCTACTGTCGGCTTCGAGCACGTCGGTGATGTCGAATCGCGAGCCTGTCGAGTTACTATTGTCATCGTGGCCATCGGGCACGCTGGACAACGACCTGGCGCGTTGCCTGTCGTTAGCCACGACACTAGGCAATGAACGTAATATACTAAACCCAGCGTTGCCGGCGGTCTGCATGGAGTCCGGACCGCTGCCCGTTGAGAACGACCGGTCCGCATGACTACCACCGCTGTCATCGCCGTTGGCCGTGCTGGCCTTTGCTCCCATCTCGCATGCAACAAACTTATTTAGCACTGGTCTAAAACTAAAAAGCAGAGAACAATTTGTGTACTATAAAAGAACCGAATGTTCAGCGCGGACATCCATCACACGTCTTGACATTGATTAACGAAACTCGACGATGGAAAAACTAACGGCGGAGAACGCTTGCGGTTCGCTTAAAATAACACTCAAAAAAGACACACGGTCGTCTCGTACTAAGAAATTCTAATGAGAAAAAAATAAATTATTAACGACAGACGATACGACGACTCTTTTTGTTCTGGTTTTTTAGTTATTGTCGCAGTTACGAATTGGTAGTTCTGATAATAATGATAACGTAACATGGTCAACTGGTATAGGAAAAATAATGCAGATATAATGGCGGCGAGGGAAGGGATTTCCCGATCAGCTGTTCCCTGACGTAATGATATTATCACATTTAAAATAATAATATTATATTGTATGTAATAATAAAAATGTATAATGTACAAAAATGTACAATTTGATACGTCTTGTAGAGATGATACCCTTTGATGTAATTCGTGTATTTATTTAAAAGCACATATTATGGAAAAAAATGCATCGTGACGTGTTGAGGCGGTCGATACGTTTTAATTTTACACATTTATTGTGCCAAATTTTACCATTCTTTACCTTCACAGTAATCGATAAGCTCTGTCTCATGTGATAACTTATTGTTATTGTATGTTTCGTGGAAATCGAAACATTTGATATTGCTAATTGCACTATTCAAAAACATATCAATATGCTTCTGCGAAACTGTATTAGATTTCTATAGCGCCTACTAAACTACAATATATTATGGACTTGTAATAATATATATCGGCACGCTACACGTGCATCTAAACGCTTTGGATGTTGGACTGATTCCAACCATTATATTGTTATCATACCAAAAAAAGATACTCAAAACTAATTAGGATACAAAATACTAGATTTTATACATTAGTTACAATGTAGACAATGTTATATTATTATACTGCCGTTAAACAGGAAAAAGTAAAAGATTATGTATTAGGTATATTATTTTTACTTTATGAGTAGGTACTAGGTATTACTTAGAGGTATATTAAATAGAAATAAAATAAAAACAATTGGTGAAAAACGCAACGAATAAAAAGATGTTATTATACATGTATTTTTAGGCCTAAAAAAGCTTAATATCTAACTTTTTGTAAATGTACGTAATTATTTCGCTTTAAAGTTTTTATATCCCGTAAGGGGCTCGATATGGAATTGTTTTAAAAAAATTCTTCTTAACTGTTCCAATTTTAATTTTTTACACGACTAGAAGAGTTAATTTAAATTTGTTCATTAAATCCATATTATTTAGTATTCTAACGCTGTGTCTGGACAAGGTACACGAGACATCAAGAGATAATTAGTTATCTCTAATTAAATAGATACATAATATAGTTTGTTACAACCGACAAAAACAAGCTACATCAAAAATCAATTAATCAATGGCATTTATCAAAAACCTACATACCACTTGAGAAGTAATAACTTTTCTTTTTTTTAAATTAAGATATTGAAAATATAAAATTATTTATAATAGATATCTTATTTTAAGAGCACCTTTTGGTTAAGAAATTTAAAATTTAAAAAATGTAATTTTGTCCAATTTAATGGTTTAGGTAGGCAAATACCAAAACCATTGATTTTAGAATAATTATTACAAAGTGTAAAATAGTATTACAATTTATAAAATATAATAATTTTAGTCATTTACAAGGATAAAAGTTTGATCTTTGTTCTGTACCTTACAAGCCGTTTTTTCACTCTATATTTTAGTAGCATTAATGCAAAACTGATTTTGTATATTTTTTATACTATTTTTCAGTCATTCGATCCAACTCCATTAGTATGGAATTCATACACATGAAAATGTACATAAGTATTTATTATTCAGAAGTACATATTTATTGATGATTGCTCATATCAGTTTATGTTATAACAATAATTCAGACAATGTTCATTACAGAATAATTATACGTATCATAATTCGTAAAATTATGGTGGGCACTCATTAACAAATTAAGTATTAATGCAGTCGTATAATTCAAAATATTTAAGAAACTTGAAATATGTACTCTATATTAAAACCTTGTAACTCGAATGTACTTTTTTTGTTATCATTAAATAACAAGGAACAAGGAACTAGGAAGGTTGTAGGATAAAGAACAATGAAATAACTGAAAAACAATAATATAATGATAATATATAATAATGGACATTATTATACTTGTTTAAGGTTTATTTCAATATTGTAAACTATATTTACAAAATACCAAAATAAGTAGGTATATAATTAACTATTAAATAAAATATGTAGTCTTCGAAGAAATGAATAAATAAAAATTAAAGCGACTAAAAAAAAACCACAAGTCTAAAATAATTTCAGTAAACGTTAAAATATGTTTTGTTCAAGATCTATATTTTTAAGTATTATAGTCCTAATGAATATTTTGTAAATATGTTTGTAGTATCACACAATTACCTCTTTTGTAAAGCTCCTGTGAACAAATAAGTTTTAAAAAGTAAGTAATGAGTATAACGAAGTATTTGTTGCAAACAGTGGCAAATCCAGAAGGCATAATTTATGGGTTAGAGCCTCTTCCAAAATTAAGGTATTAAAAATATCACTCTTTTTATAAATAAAAAAAACCAAAAAAAATAAAAAATGTATTTTCTTGGTTTTTTTTTTTGGTACTTGAAAGTATTACAGGCTAAGCCACTGCTTACACACACACATTTTAGATAAAATTATTTTATTCATGTTTAAAAATAGTATGAAAAAATAATGTAAAAAATAAAAATAATCTTACCTAATAAAAAAAATCTTAACCACATTTATGATTTGCTGTTTTTGACATTAAAAAATTAGCGACATTCCTTAGATTTTGACAGACGTGTTAAAAAGATCCAACCATTTCTCATTGTTGTTAATACCCATTCTCCAATACTGAAATAAAACAATTAATGAATTAATTATTATTACGCAAACAACTTTAGAAGTTACCAATTATGAACTTACATGACTTAACCTGAAATTCCACAGATAAAATAGCACAGAGTTGTTTTGTTTGTCCTTGGTCGATTTCGATTTCTTGAATGAAGAAATGTGAGTATTCTATATTATATCACATATGCCAGTGCAAAAGATCATACTACAATGGATTATTTAGATTGGATTTTTTTAAGGAAAACAATTTAGTAAAATAACAATTAGTCGTGTGTAGATCACACACAAAACAATTGCCGCAAGCACGCCCCCAATAGTCGATAGGATCCAATATTTTTGTAGTGATGTCATTTTTTTTCTTCCACGTCGCAAGCAACAGTTTTCGTAATTCTCCGCAGACCAAACCCAGCAAAACTTTACTTACCTAACACTTGGTTAATTTCAGTATGAACAACCAAATGTCATTAGGTTTGGACAATACGTTTGTTTCTTGGACGCAAGTTTTTTATATTCAACTTTTGATATCCATTTGTTTTCCGAGCGATGATGCCAGTTAGCACTACTAACCCGTGTTACAATAGAACCCAAAATGGCAATACAAGTCGGCCAATTATGTTTGAGATAAAAGAAATGTATGGCCAATAAAAACGATGAACTTATATTCAACCGCATTTGACCCAAATACAGCATAAAACGTTTTTATGGGGAGCGAAACATTGTTGTCCAAAAATAAGGCGGCAAACCTCATCAGACAATGTAGCTGTTATTGTGAAGGATTGTTTCAAAAATACACAAGTGCCAATATCTTTTCAACAGATATACTTAAATATTTTTGGCCCATATAACTAATTATTGTAGAGATGTAGTCAGAATATGTATATAGAAGTAGAATTTCAAATATTTTGGCCCGTTGTGGTTATTTTCTATGAAGACAAATCAACGAAGACTTGTTATTTACAAATAATGTGTGCTTATGTAGGTATGAACGAAACTATTCTGAAAGTCAAGCTTCGGTCGTACCGCAGCTTGCTTTGCAGTCGATGTTCTCGTTATCAGTGCAGAAAACAGCCCCTGCGGCCTTAAGAAAATCTACGCAATCCTCGCGCTTATTGAAAGCCATTTGATCTTGAACTGTCGAAATTGGTATAGTTGGACGGTAACTGTTTATCACAACAAAATGTGTGGTTTATAAAACAATAAATACATAGGTATATAAAATAGTAGTCAAAATTTAACTAATGACATCAAATTTTTCATCTGGCCTATCAAATACAATAAAGTTGATTCATAAGTTATAAATTAAATAATGAAAAAAATTAACAGCTTACTTCCACTGAAATATTATTACTTCAAATTAAAAAATTTTAACTATTGATAACCATTTTATAAATTTAGATAAAGAAAAAACCTATAAGACGTAAATATAATTATAATTTAGAAAAAACTTAAGCAACTTATGTTTAGATATAATAAAATAACATTTAAAACCCTTATACATGACAACATTGTTGCCGAAATACGTCGTATATGTGGAGAGTATATAATTTTTAATGGTTAAGGGTTTTAAATATTAATTTATTTTTATAATTATAATTAAATGAGAAATAAAATGTTAATTTAAAATTTATAAAAAAAAAAATTGTGATTGCACATTTAAATATTACTTAAGTTAAATACCTGTTATAGTGTAATTATAATAATGTGTGTCCTGAAAAATGATTAGTTAATTAATTGATAAATTGTTTTATATACATACGATTTGGCAATAGCCAAATAGAAGTTATTGCGTTCCCGAGTTAGGAACATGTCCATCAAGTAAGACGCCATTTTCGGTGCTGTTTTGTACAAAGAAAACAGCTCAACGTGGTTACCCAGCCACCATGCTTTTTTGGTTTTTATCGCAAAATCTATGCACTCATCGCTGATTTTAGATTCTTTAATTGTTAAAAGTACATCATTCAATTCTGGAAGAACCCCAAAAATAATTAGGCCATCAAGAAAATTCCAAAAGAAAATTTTTATATAAATCTAATTAATCAAGCTTTACCACTTATTGCACGTGTATAAATGCAATACAGTACACTGTAGCATAGAAATTCATTACGATTCTTCTGTGCTGCTTGAATGTCTTTTAGCTCTTCGTACAAATCACACAATTGGGTTTGACATTGGTTAAATTCTCCCATATCACTTTTTTCTAGAGCTATCCTTGCATGAGTCTCGTACACGTCAACGGTAAAAGGATCTCTTATACCTTGAACCTATAAACAAAAAAGATTAAAACATCGACTTGGATAATACAGATTTGGAAACTCAAATGCTCCAACACAATAATTGATAATTTAAATTGGAAACCAAAATTTCAAACTTACGGTTAAATCTTGTCGTATAGATTTCAGTTGATCACAAGTGTAATGGTAATCGGCATTATTCAACCATTTTGATTTGACAAGGTGTAATGATTTAACTAACACTTTTAAAGGTCTCACAGCATCAGCATCTGGTGCCTGTAAAATAAATTGTTATTTACAGAAATTTAGGTATATGTCAAAATATAAATATTACGTTTTACATTACATCAAACCTAGGATTTTTTTTTTATAACAAACAATTAACTGCAATACACTTTATTTAGCAGATCAAATAATTTTATATTTAAAATAACTTTGTGCTTATTATGTCAAATAACCTGTAATTTTAAATAACCAATTTTGTTTTTTAATTATCTAAACTTTAATTAAAATAATTAAACTTCAATGTTTGTTCAGATAAAAGTATATAAATACAATTTTATTTATTATTTGAATTCTTATTTAAAATACATTATTATTTAAAAAAAAAAATTAAAATTTGAATTCAAATATTGTCCAGGTTTCTCATAACACGCACAAAATTCTAATTATAATAATTAAGGTTGAATGAATTTATTTAAGTGGAACTAAATAAATCCCTAAATAAATGTATATTTTATAAATAGCAAGTGTTTTACTACAAACATATTTATTTAGACAAAAAGTTTGTTTTGCATAAAACGACATTAATTTATCTTTTTCTACAATATAACCAGCTTAAAAAAATAAAGCATTATATTACGACAAAAATTAAACATTCATTTTTTTTTTTTTAATTTAAAATTAATATTCATTAATCAAGTAATGTCTAATATTTACTGTATTTTCATGTACTTGTTAATGTAAATTATCAATAGAATCTCAATGTAGATGCTTAGAAAAACCGTAGAAATAGATGCTTATTTTTTTCATTACTTAGAAGAATAAAATTAATGTAAATATGTAATATCAAAGACAAATTACCGCAGTCAATCGTAAGTATATTTTTTCTAAATCTGTGCAAGTTCCAACAATATGACAAGAATCAATTCGAAATTCGTCATCATCTATGGGCCACGTCTTTTGAGTGTTATATTCCGATTTGGCTAAATGACGTTGCTTCTTTTTCGGACTGTTTTGCGATTGAAATCTGGCTGCACGTTTGTTAAGCAAATTTTTATCACAACTGATTTTGTTATCAATAGAACCGTATTGTTGATATATATGAGCGTCTTCATTATAAAGTCTTAAACATAAGATAAACAATTACATTTTTAGAACTCATTGACTTGTGTCGCAATACAATATATTTGACCTATTACTCACTTTTTTTTTTTATTATTTTTCTTTTTATTATTGTTTTCGTTGTTATTCATACTTAACGGTATAAAATCATCACTGTTTTGTCTCTTATTTTCTCGTAAAGGACTACTATTTTTGATAGTTTCGATACTAGACCTAAAATGAAAATAATTTATTTGAATATTTTTAATCACTTAATAGATGAAAATGTCAAGTGCGTTGGCAGAAGTCTCTAAATATTATTATTAATCAGACCAATAATTTAATAACAATATTAATGTACCAGTATCAAAACTTATTATAAAACTAATGTCCAACGACATATATCTAACAAGTATGATTGTATAGATAAATTAAAATAGTTACTTACTCATTATTAACATTATTCGTGTTATTTGTTAAACTCGATTTGTACTTTGATGTAAAATAGCAGTTTACAAAATTGTTTGCTGATTTTTTGAACTGCATTTTAATTATAGAACTTTTATTCTTACCATTTTCCTGATTCTGATTTACAATAATATTTTCACTTAACAACCTAAATCCAATGTATTTATTAACATTCAATAATATTATTTGCATTTTATAATATAAAATATTAATCAAATAATAAATATATATTTACATGGGCATTGGTTCTTGTGACCAATCTTTGATCCATAATGAACCATCATGATTGGAGTTAGTAATTTTTCCTTTTAAAATAATATCCATTCGATCTCGATCCAATTTGTTGACACATTTGTCTTGGCATTTTTGGATAAATTCTCTAAAAACAATAAATGTTTTGATTAAGTTAATACAATATAATAAACTTAAATAAACGTTTCATTTGTGTAAATTACTTCAGACTGTCAGGACAATTGTCAGGCAAATCGAAACCGTTTGGTTTCTTAATGGGCATTGCTACAGGAACTGGAGGAGGTTTAGACGATGGAAGTGGTGGATTAACAGGTACTATAGGAGTGAATGGGTACGAACAATTTTTTATTACTGGAGGTTTCGGAGCTGGAGGTGGATTATTAGGAATAGGAGGAATATAAGAGATAGGGTGAAAAATGGGAGTATTATTAATCGTAGACTGATTGTTGGCGGCCATAAGTTCCATTATACTGCGTTGTTTTTTTCTCCACTTCTTTCGACCACTTTTAGATTGAGGCATCGGCGTCATATTAAAATTTGACGCTGGTACAACATTTGGTTGCGATGCTATAACAGACACAATACAATTATTAAAGCATTACAAAGTGTTATTTACATAGTATTATTTTTGTGTAAGCCAATATATTAAGAAAAAACTATACGTACGTAGTGGCACATCACTAATTCTTGGAGCTGGAGGAGGAGAACCCGGAGGTAATGGTGGTAGTTTATCGATGTCATTCATATCAAACTGAGATACAGATGACTGAGATGGCGCTGGTTCGCTAGGTAACGGTGGTGGGTTATCGGTAGTATTATTTTGTTTTCCAACACTCGAAGCCTCCAAAGTACCTTAAAAATATATTGAATATTATTAAAAATAAAATATTCATTTTTTTTTTTTTTAATGTACATTTAATACTTTGCAAATAAGAAATTAAGAAACCATAATAGTGTTATTACCTCCACTGACAAAACCTTTGAAATTGTAACCTAACGATTGACTTGGAAAATTTTGATATCCTTGCTAAAAAGTTAATACAAAAACCATACCATTATTATTCATAAGAATAAAACAACATATTAAATAAGTGTACAATTTACCTGGTTATATAATTGTGAATAATATGCGTTCATGTTATACATTTGTTGTGAAGAGTTAAAGCTAAAAAAAATTAAAAATGTGATTAAAACCATGACATTAAAACATTAAAAATAATGTAATAAAAGAAGAGATACATTGAAATTAATTCTTCTCAATTGTAATATTCAGTCTTCTTTAGTAAAGTGTAAATTAAAATCAATTTATACAACGAGATTATATTTTGTATTATTTGTAATATTATAAATTAACTTTACGGATCAAGATTTTTATTACCTTCCATAATTTGTCCAATTCATTTGCTGCCAATTTGGATAAGTGGTTTCAGTGCTACTGGAAATACCACTTGTCTGATTTTTGTCTTGTTCACTCATTTCTAAAAAAAAAAAAAATTAATGCATTATAATAATTGTTTAATATAAAGATAATTTCCCTATTTGGAACCAAATGTATGCACAAAAAAAGCCCTTTGTATATCCTAGACATTTTAAGAAAGTTCTTTGTCAAATGGTGGTGACCTGTTTCCAACCCGCAACATTGTCATAGTTCGGCACTGCGTATTGTGCATACAGATACGACCTAGGCGGCGACTGACGAGTTTTGGTTCACCGCGCAGGTACCTTCTTAAGCGTATGGAGTATAATTTGTTTTTTTACATTATTTATTCATATTGTTCAAATAGTAAAGCAATATTTTTAAAATAATGAAATTATGAAGTGTAAGTCAAATACTTCTCGTTAAATATGATTATATTTTTATTACAGTTTACGCTATTATTATTATTATTATTGCCTTTTAATGACTAATAAACAAATATATGTTTAATTCATTTCAAACAATTTTATAGGTACAATAAAATATTTAAATAATAACAATTGACATTTTGTCAACATTGTATAATGTTAAAATAATCATCAAATTTGGATAAATACACAAATTAAACAATTTGCTTTAGTTTGTAATAATTATTACATCGCTAGTTTATGTACTTAGCTGTTATTTTTTATTATATATTTAATTAATAAATATTTTGCAACTTTTCGCAGACCAAACTATATAAGGTCAGACTGAACAGACTGCGATGAACATTTCTTTTATACTAATTATAATATCAACTTGGCTGATATGAAAAAAACAAACAATTTGTCATTATTCTTGGAGTACGACATTACAGAATTAAAAGAATTATGAAAATAGAATAAAAATAAATTAATAGGAAAATCTTGAAATCAAACACAAGGTTAACAAACAATTATTTTGTATAATTGTACAACCTATATCATATTCTGGGTCAAGTAGCAGAGGGACCATTATCCACAGTAAATTGAATATTAAGCCGACCAGGAGATGGTCTAATACAAATAACATTCAGTGGCCATAATTTATGAAGACTTATTTGATCGACATACGAACCTGACGTGTTTTTGGCGATGAAAAACAACACACGATGATTACCACTTGGAACTAAAACATAATATTATTATAACGCGTTATACGGATCAAAAATCGAGCGAGTACAGTTCAAAATAAAAACATTCCACAGTTGTGTATTGTGTAATAGTAACAAAATATAAGAATTCCGACAGAGTCGAGAGAAAACTTGAGAAGAAATTCCTAATTCGCACAGAAAAACAACAATAGAAATTATAAAATTGAAATAAAAATAGTCAAGTGACAACGAGCAATGATGACTTTCCAGTAAATGCGCACATGGTGGGGGGGCCGTTAGCCCGTTACAGCCTGTAAAAACACAGCCGTGGGACGAGGTCGGACGAAAACGGCAACGTTGTAGGCAAAAGTAAAAAAACATCACCAATATATTGATCGACAGCGTTGCCGCGGTTTTCGACTACGGGTACCCAACATAATCGCGGTAACCGGTTACCGGGATACTCTAGATACAACGTCGTTACCATGACAACACGGTCGGTATCACGCATGCTATCACGTACGTTACTGCCGGAAATTTCGGGACTCGAAAGTACAACTTTGAAAGTCCTCGATGCTGTTTCCGACGCCGGGTAATCTGGAGGTAAAGTCTCTGACCATGCGTCCACACTCTACATTAACACAGACCACCGTCGCTTTGGACTTACTATGCTTGGGAAGAAGGTGTTCGTTGGACACGGCGGTAGACATACTCGAGTTCAAGAGTAATTCATTCCCAGTCAAAAGCGATCACAACTTTTTTACCACCTGTTTAACCGGCAAACCTCCAAAATGGTCTCGAGCGGACAGATGATCGAGAAGCTGGATAAATTTATTGAAGAGAATATGAGAGAACCAAAGCTGTGTAACACCGTACAATTCAGAAACGTAAGACGATTTAAAAAAAAAAAAATTATACAAGTTTTTACTTCATATTAATGTTTGTATATTATTATTATATTGTATAATTCGTAATTTGTGAACGTGTCACAATTATAAGTAACGATAGAAACATTATTATTAGAGAAATATTTACATAGGATGTGTACGATAATTTTCATTTACTTGGAACAATTCTAGTTCATGGCCCAAATTTTAAAAAGTTGTACTCAATTGGTTTTCAAAGTATTTGATAATTAATCATAGGCAAAGATGAGCGTTAAAGCGGGATCCCATGGTTCGTGGCGCATGAAAAAAACATTGACAATTACCAGAAACGTACAAGACGAGCCGCGGCCCCTTACCGATTTCACGATGCCTTAGTTGTCCCAAGTTTATACCATGCCATGCACTACGAGCTGTTCAACGCGCCGTAGGATCTCTTCTTCATGTTAACGGTATTCAAAGCGCCGATGGCTAACCACAAACAAAAATATTGTGCTTGACCCACTGAATTTTGCTCATTAATTTGTAGAACGAATTAGAGGTAGTAGTAGACCTAAGAAATTAATAAGTATTTAAAGACTAAGATATGTGTAGAAATTTAGTTATTTTTTTACTATGTATTAAGTACTATTAATTAAGCTGCTTGTAAATAATTATAAAATATGTTTAAGTGAATTAAGAATGAATATTTGTATTTTATTGTACAAAAACCATTAATTGAACCATTTTTGTTTTTAGGGGCTTAAAGCACTTAACAATAACTTTTTAAAATTGCATTCTTCTTGTTTGAATAATGTGAACTATAAAATGCTCAAGATGTTAAAACTTATATTGAATATAATAAAATATATAGAAATATCGGATTCTATGGATCCTGTAAGTCAATTTAAACTCATATATATTAACTTATACTATGGTATTTTTTAAGGAATATAGTTTTTATTTATGAACAATAAGTTAATAGGTTAATTATAGAATTATCCAATTTTTGGGAATTTTTGGAATAATATTTAACAACTTAAGCCAGGTTCCCACGACTGGATTTTTGTTGTCATGATGTAGAAATTACGTACTCCTATAATTATTTGTCTGGCAAATAAAATAGTTGCAAAAACCCCAATTATATAGAGTATTTATCAATGAATTCCACATTAAAATAGCTTATTGACTCTTTAACACCAGTGGTGTTTTACTGTTCAGAATTTTTTTAACGTGTTAACAAATTGATTTAATATTATTTTCAACTATTCTTCTAGTTACACCGTACAGTATACATCGATTATATGCAATTGAGTTGTCTCGTAACACGCTTGAAATTTGTGATTCTCAAAGAATATCCTCAAGGAGTAGAGATTATTGGGATATCACTTAAAAATTATTCTATTGAGCAAAACATAGCAAGGAATTATCAATCAAAATTTAATGCATATATTTTAACAATAAACTATGACAAAGAAATATCTGACATCGTACAAGCTTTTGTAAGTATAATAATCTATTTTTGAATTCCTAATGATATTGTCATGTAACTAAGTAACCATAATATAACATGTTATTGTGCTTTTATTTTAGAGTATGTTCTTGATTAACTATATTTTATATTTGGAAATAATAAAAGAGAATGAACTTCTTAAACAAAATTTTAAACTGTTATTGGAAGTTGGTGATTCTAAACTACTCTTTGAAAATCTAGATGAGTATGTCATTATAATTCCGCCGGAATTACAATTAGATTTTATGCAAAAATTGGCATATAATTTGAACGAAGTCGGCTATGATTTTAATATTTGTAAATTCTTCATGACCCCCGACAAAGATACCAGGTAAATATATAAAATTTAATTATTATTTAATTAGCATGTTTTGTAATATCAATATTTTTTTTTATACACAGATCAGAAGCTTGTAGTTTGACCTACTACACTTTAAAACATATGTTGAAGTCATTCCCACACGAAAATTGGAGACAAACATCAAATATTTTTGATCATTTTCCCATTAAAAGTATCCTTTCTGTACTTGAATCAGAATCGACCATTGATAATTTATGCGGAGAAGCAGTCGAATTATTTATTTTTCCAAAATATTACAAGCCTTTAGATATTATGCCTTTGGAAACGTTTGACCAAAAAATAAACAAGTGTGTTATTAGAAATAACTTCTAAAAGAATTCCCATTTACGAGATTATTTTTAATTATAGGTATATTGATGTTCTCAAATCTTTAGCAAGTACAAGTGGCGATCATGAATTTCACAACTACAGATGTCCATTTGCATTGATTTTGCTGTCGGTGTTGTATGATTTTGTAGTTAATTCGGATTTACCATTTTCCTCTTTTGTTCCATTAATACAGCTTATAATCGGTAAATATTTATCAATTGCTTAGTTGCGTTGTGAATATTTGTATTCAAGTTAGCTAGTCAGGAAAGGATCAAACCCAGATCAATCACAGATTCACTAATTATAATGTTATTCAGGACTACATTCCTAAATAATATCATATATTTTCGTGTTATAACAATAGTAAGTGATGCTTTAGAGTACACTTGCTCTTTTGTACCAGTCCTTGCTACAAGTCCAGACACAAAAAAATAGGAGAAAATGTTAAAATGTAACAATAATACCTTCTCCTTTGCACATAAAAGCTAAAATAATAATTCTATAATCATAATTAAACTAGAACCCCTATAGAGTTTGATGGTCTAGCATATCAAAGGTACAGAAATATTGACCGTAAATTAGATTCTACTATTCTTTTATTTTATACATGAAGATATCCCTTTAACAATACATTTTCTAACTGTCTACTGTATTATAATATATTTTGTACCTCTTGTTTACTTGATTTTAGACTATTTGAAAACTTGCAAACTCCCGCCTAACTTAAAAGCAGCAACTATTGTATTTGAAGTTTACCAAAGAGCAAAATGTAGGGATGAGTTCCTGGTGTTGGTGAAACCGTTGTGCAGAGCCATTTCAAAAAGTTTTGAGCCCCACACTGTCCCGGATCTTTTAGAAGTACTTGACGTGGATAACAGAATGTCAGACAGATTGATTATTACAGCAAATTTCTTATACGATCGATCGGTAAGTCACTCTTTAAAAACTAGTATATTATAGATTTGTCTCCAATGATTTAAATCACTAAGTCCGATTTGCGAATGTTAATAACCAATTAGTCACTTTGGATGTTTTTTGTGTTCATTTTTCATTTTAGGGCAATAGTATGATAAAAAACGCAGATTTGCAGCCTTTTCTTTATACGCTCAACGAAAAAGTAATATACCTCACCCATCAGTGGTTTGCAAATAAACTGTGGATTCTGCCATATAGTATATCTCTTCACATTTCACTGTTGACGGGCGATGAAGATCGTGTGAATAATAATTTGGCGGTCCTCGGCAGTTATCTCTTTATTATAGTAAATTGCTTTAAAACTATTTATTTTTTAAAACCCAACTAATTTGTTATAACATTTGCACCCTACGTTATATGGTAATTGATGTTGGGCAATATTAAAATTTAATAATAAACAATTTTTCAAAACATTTTTTATTTTGACAAATCTTATTTACGATTAACACTATTAATCAGTGCTCAAATTGAAGACGGAGTAAGTACCCCAACTATTTTCATAGAAACTTTGGCGTATTTTTTAAGTGGTGGTTTTTTAAGGGTAAAAAAAAAGCTAGATACATTTTTTTTTTAAACAAAAATGCTCCTACTTTTATTTTTAAAATTTGAGCACTGCTATTAACCGTAACTTGATAAGTAATAGATAATCTGATTATATATTATTTATAGAAGATATATTGTCTTAAATAATAAAAAACAACTTCTTTAATCCAAGACTTGAGGCTGCTGTTTCAAGGTCAAGCAATTTTTTTAATGCAGGCAAATAAAGAATTAACAACAAAATAGAAAAATGTTTGAATATCTAAATTTTTTGATTGAACATTAAATAACTATGTCATAAGTTTGTTATGTCGAATGACAAAATGTGATTTAATAAAAGATAATTATTTTATTTAATGCTTCATACGAGTAAACAAATTTTCAAATAATGTTGAAATCTGATGGTAGTTTTGTGTTTGTGTTTTTCGAAAACAACTCTTTTTGTTTTATAGCTCGATAGCAATCAAGTCATTGACCTAGATGATAAAAATTATTTTTTGATTAAATTGATTATGCATTACACCAAAATCACTGGATTAATACCTAATGACTTTTTATTGATTTGCTGGAAAAATGTTCTGACACCTAAAAATTTGGGCATCAAAGCGGCCAAAATGATTATATCGTTGTGTCCTACTAAAAAATTTAAAGTGATCTTACGGTTGTTAAAGCATGAAACTGTAAGTTTTTCTATATTACGTGAATTCTATCATTTATATTTTTGTATCTGATCTAAAAACTGTTTTTACTTTTTTAGATGAGAGTTATTGATCTACAAGACGGCTCGACAGATAACAATTATTATTTAATTTTAATTAAATTGTGGTACTGTTTGTTGAACAAGCCATGTTCACATAACCATGTCAAAAGAAGTGTTCTCAGAACTTCTGCGTACAATTTTGTTTTTGCCTTGCGCAGTAAATATAAATTCAAGAAGAAAAATTTACCAACAGTAGAGTTGATATTTTTGATGAAACTGCTTAGTTTAATGCTGAAAATACTTTGGGTAAGATTTAGTATATGTTTTTTTCGTCATAATTATTAAAGCATCAATATGTGCTGAGATTATATTTTTGTGGTAGATGAACAGTGATGATGTCATAAATTGTTCGTTGCAAGTAATTACTTACGTTGAACACGGTTCACACATAACAGAAAATGTTTTAACAGAAACAACTAAACTACTAATCAACGTGTACAAATGTCCAGTAAATGCAATAAAAATGTATTTGGGTATTTTTATGATCTCATTTTCTAAAATGTTGAAAAAATGTTGGGCTTTTGCAATGGAAAAAGAAAGGCTCGGTATTCTTCATGACGATGACAATAATTTACTAAAACCGTTCTATAAACTTGAAAAGTAAACTTTTTAATAATTGTTCATTAAATAAATTTTCATGAAAAAAATTTGGCTAAATTCTTATTAGATGTTCGAGTTTGTTTAAAGATAACGCACAATATTTTGAAAACGCAAGTCAGTATTTAGATTGTCATTTGATGCACTTCATGTTAAACTTTAATTTACCTCAAAAATTTAAGGTAATGTATATTTAAACACTTTACATAATTGTGTTTTTTTCCTTATTTGTTTTTTAATTCTAACTAATTTCTCTTACAGGAATGTTACTACAACATTATTTATAATTTAATGGATCTATGTTCTGATGCTAAAATTAAAGAAATGTTAGTCTGTGTAGATGAACTTGAACATCATGTATGGTTTACAGCTGTCTACAACAATTACAAAAATAACAGATTTATTGGAGTGTAAGATTTAGAAACACGTCCTTAATTACTATTAATCATTTTGTATTTCCATAACTATTTCTTAACAGTATTAATATATATTAATTATACAGTCATATAGTTCTTGCGTTTGGTAAGATAGTTTGTATTTTTAAACGCTGCGTGTCATTTTTGAACTAATTCAATTTAAACTAATCAATTTTGAAAACTAATAAATGATGTTTGATGTATAAAATTAATTTAAGAAATATAATTAATACTTAGTGAATTAACAACTATTATTATTATTAAACTGTTATCTATAACTATTGTCCTTTAATATATATAACTATATACTATTACTACTTATAATGTACCTATTTATTATAAATTACTAAAATAAATTCTTGTTATTCTATTCTCTTTTTATCTAGTCGTCATATTTAGGATAAGCAGTGTTTATTCACGAAAAATAATTGTTTTATTTTATTATAAAATTTACAAACAAGTAATAATATTATTCTAGAAATTACTTAAGCAATACATGTGCTTATATAATATTATAAATAAATATTTAAATAAACCCTTTACCACAAAAATAATTCTCTATAGAGTACAAGGCTATTAGATTTTTAATAACCTTGAATAGAGTATATGTATTTCGGCAGCAATGTTACCATCATAAGTGCATACAACAGACTCAGTCTGTTGACAGTCAACAGACAGATTAGGTTAGGTGTAAGTATCAGTATTAGATTAAGATCATAGGGTTATAATAGAATGATGGACAAAAACATCAAACAACACAAACGAAAAATATTTTTTAAATAATTTACTACACTCAATTTTTCAAATTTACTTTCTGAATAATTTTTAAACTATTTCGTTAGATTATTAATAACTTATACAATTTTTTAAAAAACTAATTCATAACTAATCTATTATCCGATCGATTTTAATATAATTTTGTCAGTTGGTCGAAAAAATGAATGACATTTTATTTTTATGAATTGTTTTCCAACTTACATTTCTATTGATTTTTAAATTATTTTTTTCAGTTTTTTATAAAAATAAACAAATGTAAAGTTTGTAGGCAATTTTTATAAGTTTACCTTTTCCACTATAAAATACAGAAAAACTCCCAAAATATCTACGCATTATTCAACTTCTAACATGGTACGCTATAACTTTTTTTGTTGTTTTAAATAAATTTACCTGTTATGTGTTCGTTATAAATTATGTGTTCACTGTTATCTGTTTGGAAAGTCGTAGCAAAAATTAATTAAAAACAAATTTCTGAAGAAATCACTGAATTTTATATAGTCTTGTACGACGACCAAATATTATTATACTACATTTCATCTCAATCCCATTATTTTTCTCGATAGTTTTTTTCCCCCAATGTTAAGGTAAGAGTGAACTCCTCAAGGTACCAAATAGATAAAATTTATGATTTATAGAGTTGTTACTCAAAGAAATCTGTCCACTATAAAAAAAAAGTTACAGTGGGTAAAAACAAGCTCACATCATTGTACAACCAATAGCTTCTCAGCTATGTATTGAAGCTAAAATGAAATCAATCGTCTTGACTAGCGGTCAAGCACTGAAATTAGAAAGTCGAGGATTATTTTAGCACGTCAACAAGCATAACGGCAGACGTTGAGGAATGCAACACTAATTTCTTAATTTTTAAAATAAGAACATATAGATAAAATTGGTTTGGAAATAGTTTATTTACAACATATTTTTAAGTCGAGTTTTACATATATTACGTGACATTAATAAATGTAAGGTTATTAAAGATACATTTTTTTATAAATACGCATTATGCACTATATGTATAAGTTATAATAATTATTTTTTAATTTAAATAAAATCATAAAAATACTTAGTTTGTTTTTTTAACGAACATCTGCATCATCGAATTATTGCAATAAGTCAAAGTTTGTATGCGCACACAAAAAAAGGAGAAGGGGGTAACTGTAGGAACATATATTTATAATAACAAACGACAATAATAATAATTGTATCTCTCAACATTCAAATATGTACATCCTATAGTCTTCCGGCGAATCTAACGTTTGATCTGTAATCCTCATAAGTTCTCGATAAAACCATTAGACAAGGCCCTTTGACGGTGGCTAATAGTTGTGCCATCTCAAGTTGACTACATACATCCATTATATTATAAATAATGTTGAAGTAATATCTCTGTAAAATAAAAATGAATAGAAAATATGTAATATATATATTTTTTAACCTGCCGTTAGCCACACTATGGTCAAAACAGTGACATTTAGTCACACTGTCACTCGGTAAGAAATGTACGTAGGTCATACTTTATTTAAGTGTGACCAAAAGTCACACGACTAACGGAAGGTTAATACTATTTAATTTGAAATTTGAATACCAAAAATCTTGGAGATAAATGCTCATGCATGGTAAGGAGTTCTATTAAACTGCTGATTATGTGCTGACTAATATTTTCGAAATCTTGTTTGTTTGCTTTGAATAAACTTGAACACCTAAATCCAGTCAATACATTACAATTTTATTAATTACGCCAACTAATTAATAGAGTTTAATATACTTGTCAAGTTTGTGAAAAGGTCTGAGTAACTTTTTATCATTTGCGATTTCTGTAATATCTTTTTCTGTTATGAAAAACCAGCATTTTTTTACTACGTTAGCAAAAGTGACTAAATAAAGACCCAACGAGGGTTTTATACTATTGTTGGGACATTTGTACAAAACGATTAACAGTTCAGCAGTTTCTGTCAAAATATTTTCTGTAATTGTCGAACTTCTCTCGACAAAAGTAATTACACGCAACGAGCAATTTATTACTGTAGTTTTGTTTACCTATAAATATTAAATTATAATGCTTTACAAAATTAATTTGGAAAGAATGTTTATAAAACTATGTGATAAATCTTACCCAAAACACTTTAAGCATTAAAGAAAGTAGTTTTATTAAAAAAATCAACCGCTTTTGTGTCGGTACATTATTCAAACTAAATAGATATTTTTTGTTTAAGATTAAACAAAAATGGTTTACGGAGTCTCGGCGAACTTTCCTTTTTTTATTAAAATATTGCATGTTTAACAAACAGGACCAGAGTTCAAGTATAAACAGAAGATAACTGTCATCTATTGAAGAATCCTGTTTTTCCATAATCCTTATCTAAATAAAATATTAACTGTCATTACATCTGATAAAAAAAAAATATGTCATTAACAGTATTATAAAAAAAAAACCTACGGTTTCGTCCTTTAACGATTCTATGAACTTCATCAACATTTTATAGGAGAACAAATTTAAAAGTACTTTGGCTACTTTAATACCTAAATTTTGAGGAGTCAGTACACTTTTCAAACAATTTAATAAAAACGTTTTAGGCAAAAAATGAGAAATTTTGTCATAATGCAACAACAATTTGGTCAAAAAATACTTTTTATCGTCGATACTGATGACTTGATTGCTGTCAAACTAAAAATATATAAAAACCAAATAAAAAAAATTACTATTAAAATTAGAATAAAACAAATAATATATTATAATATTATAAAGTTGTTTACCAAAATAGAGAGATAATTGTCTAGGACACCTAAATTATTGTATAGACATTCTTCGTTATTGGTTAAAATCGAGAAGTGAAGTGATAAACTGTATGGTAATATCAATTGATTATTTGCAGTTGACTGTTGTGTGACGTGTATTGTTTTTTCATTCAGAGTGTAAAGTAAGGTGTTTATTATCGGGTCATGTTTCAAACTCACGTCCTAAAATAAAAATTAATTGTATTTTTGTCAAATATATTTAATAGTTGACACAATGAACTTACAGTTCTGTCACAGAAGAAATTTGAAGCGATAAATAACTTATCTGACAACTCTTCATCATCGCCAATGCCATTTAAAAGATCCTTAACGGTATTTGGTTCTATACATTGTGAGAGTACTCTGCATAATGATTTTACCAATTGGTTCATCTCGTTGTCAGACTTAACTTTATGGTAAATATCAAACGTATAACAAGCTGCTTTGAAATTCGACGGAAGTTTACAGGTTTTTAAATAATCTAAAAACAAATTCACGCACACAGTTTTAGTTATAACTCCAGAACAATATTTGTAACATAAGAGAAACATTGATATAAATTTACCAATTACAAGCAGTGTTAATCGAATTAGAACCGAATACTCCAAGTCAGAATTAATGGCAAAATCATATAACATAGAAAGCAAAACTAACGCAAACGGACATCTGTAGTTCCTTATAGCATGATCACCGTACGTATCATGTAATGATTGCAGAACACCGACAAAACTAAACATAATTAAAAAAAAAAAAAGCCCAATTAGGTACGTAAAAAAAAATTTGATTTATGAAAATTTGAATTACGTACGTGGTTATTTTACAATAACTATCGTTCAGAGTCATAACTTTTTTGTGCTTTTTAAAACTGAATAATTCAACAGCTTCCTTGCATAGATTGTCAAAATGAATTGTCCTCGAATCTGGAATTTCAGATTCAAATAGAGAAATTATGCATTCCAATGGAAACTTTTCGAAAATTTCCAACGTATGTTTCATATTTTTGTGTGGAAAATTACTAAAGACATTTTCTAACGTATAATATGTCATGATACATGTTTCAAATCTATTAACATAAAAAACAATGATTAGGAAAAATAGCTTTGAGTTATAAATTACATCTCTATCCAAGTCACATAATTTGGAATGATTATTTTCTCACTTGGTATCTCCGGTTATCGTCATAAAGAATTTACATTCATTCAAGTTATAACCAAATTCATTACAATACTTCGCCAATTTTTGCATATAAGCTACTTTTAGTTTAGCGGGTATTAAATGGTTGAAGTCATGCAGGTTATCCAAAATTAGTTTAGAATCGCCAACATCCAATAATAACTTCAAATTTTTTTTAAGAAGTTTTTTCTCATTTATATTTGACAAAAATATTATATAGTCCAATAAGAACTCGCACTGAAACAAAGTAAAAATATAGTATTATGTTTAATTTTATATTTTTGTTTTCAGAAATTAGAAAAAGAAAGGTATACTTACAAAAGTTTGTGTAATTTTACAAATGACAGAATAGTTATCTACACCAGTTTTAAAAAAATCAAGTTTTGATTTAATTGTATCACATATATACTGTTCGTTTGTATAATCCTGAATCGATTTATCACCATCACCAGTTTCGTTGATATCTTCCGAATAAATAACACATTTTAAATGCGATATTGTACAACTCAATTCCATATAAGCAAGAAAGGCTTTATGATTTAACTAGAAAAAAGTTTAAAATTATATAATGCACAATAATACGAGTATTAATAGAAAATAATTTTTTTTAATAAATAATTAAACTTAAACCATTAATAAGGTTTAATTTGATGATAACGTCTTAATTTTATGTATGATATAATCAGAAATGTTAATAGGCAATTTGTTTTCAAAAACTACAAGATAACTAACCCAACAATACAATTACAGAAAAAACATATTTTTTAATATATCACTATAAAATTAAAAAACCTTATTTAATAATGTTTTACTTACGGGTTCTATTAAATCTGATTTTTTAAAATACATCATTATATCTATTGCATATTTCAAAATTTTGACTGTAGATGAAACAGTATTAAAATAATTAGAAAAGCTTATTTCAAAATTCATCAAACCATCATTAATTGATCTTAAAGCCTGAAAAAAATTCAATGATTATTACTAAATTATCATCATAGGATTATTTTATGGTTAATCATATTAGATAAATTATTTAATGCTATTAATTTTGCAACCTAGGATAATATATTTCTACAGTAGTGTTATTATTAAAGATACTCCAGATAAAACACTTAAAAGTTACCTTTGAAAACAATATAAACTGTAAAAAAAGTAATTTTTATAGTTGTTATAAGCACCTAACGATTTTTTGTTTGCCATATAATAAGTGTTTTTAATTCTGATTATGAATCTGAAGTCAAAATTAGGCAGACTCCTCTAGTTGATAAGTTACTACAACTTGGAACTTTAAAAATATTATTGCGTGAAATTAACGCGGCCTTCCCCCCCCCCCCCAGGAAGCCGTGTCACATGTCCAGGAAAAAAAGGACCAAGAAGGGCAGGGGCTGCGTCGGCCGCTAGCTGTTGCCGCCGCACCTGAGCTTAATCGATTTTACTCCCCCCAGACCCGAATTTCGATTATTTTTTTTTAATCGATTTGTTTTTCAATGCTGAAAACACAATGGTGCAAAAAAAAATTGCAGAAACGCTTAGTTTTGAAGTTACATCTACTTGAACTTGGGGAAATTATTGTTGCGCGAGACGCCCGAAGCACCCGCGCCGTCACCACCATCATGCAGCATTTGACGACATAAATCACAATTGAAGAACACAATAGTTAGTGGGATTTTGTTGAGATTTTTTATTTCCCAAATAAAAGTGTTTTTTAAGCTAATTACGAATCCAAAGTCAGAATTAGGCGGACTCCAATAATTCAATAGCTGCCGACGCAACTAGGACCCCGCCCTTTGTGGTCCTTTTTTTTTACCAAGCACGTAACATGGTTTCCAGAGCCTGCATCCACGGCGGACCGCGGGCGTCGCGTCGTGGTCGCCTTGCGCAATGATAATTCTCCAAGTTCAAATACCTGTAACTTCAAAACTAAGCGTTCCGCAATTTTTTTTTTGCACCATCGTTTTCAGCTTTGAAAAACCAATCGGTTGAAAAAAAAATCGAACTTCGGGTCTAGTGTGGTAAGTCGATTTGTTCCCGAGCCTGACGCCTACTGTTAAATGAGGAAACTTCCAAAGTTCAAGTAGCTGTAACTTTAGAACTAGAGGAGTCCGCCTAATTCTGACTTTATATTCGTAATCAGCGTAAATAAACCTCATGTGGTAATAAAAAAAGGTGTCCAGTAAAGTACATTTATACTCAAATTTGAAAAGGCGAGATATACCATTTGTTTTTTATCAATGATAAATATTCTGTTTCATTAACAAAATATTACATAGTTTTAATAGTTTTTATCTACGTTTACAGGACTTATATTGAACAGTTCTACGATTTAATTTTGCGAATAAATTTAATTTAGGGGGTTCATAAATTGAAAATAAACATGTACAGATCAACGTAATATTTATTATAATACTATTGTCAATAGGTATCACTTCGTCTACTACATGAAATGTAATAAAAATAGTGTACTCACTTTTAGAAATTTATCATCATTGCACTGCGCTGGTTTAGCATTTTGTTTTTCAATGAAATTTTCGAGCATTTTCATCAACTCGATGCTTGATGTCATGTTTATTGTTGGCAGAATAATGATTACGGCGGAAAAAGTTATTTAATATTCAAGAAAAAAGATAGTTTAATATATTATGTATATATTATAATAAATAGCGCCAGTGATATATGGACATTATCACATTAACAAGTTTCAAAATTCAATATTCAAAAACGCATTTTCCACATGCACATGGTAGCGTAAACACTAAACGGTGCCCGCTAATAATAATCGTGTATAATATACCTTCTTTAATAATAATTATTGTTGTCTAATCTTTGATTTGTATTCTGTATTGACAAAACTCCCTTATCAGTCATCAAGGTATAGGTAACCAATACCGCTAAGTCGGTATCCGGTATAAGGCCAGCTGTAGCAACAACAGCTGCTGCTGACTTCTTATGCACTTATACTACCCAGTGGCCAGTACCCTGCTAAGTGCTAAGCAGAACTCTGAAGTATCGTAATTTGAAGAAAAAAAATTCTTAAAAACTTATTAAACCAAGTAAAAACCTTTTTACGGCACTTTTACTTAGGAGAGCAGTATTAATAGGTCTTTATTACTTTATCTATGTTTAGGTTTTTTATATGTACATGTGTATGCAGTATGTAGATAAATGATTATAGATCTATCGCCTAAGATCATTTACAATATTTGAATATGTAATAGACTACAGAGATATATTTATTTGTATGGGTCTATGGGTTATCGAATAACACAAGAGCATATAAACCAGAGCTTAGTTTAGGTATATTATGGCATAGAAGGTCGACAGTGGTTATGTGTACTAGGCCGGGGAGAATATGGAGCATGGCAGGATTTCATTGGAGCGAATAAGGGACAATTCGTTTAAATATTAATGTGCATGTTGTTCGCCGAGCTATACTTACTCAGAAATTTATTATTTTTCGCCCGTGATGTTTTTTTGGGGGGGGATCTCGCAAGGTATATACGTCATGTACTGATGTCGTATTCTTATTGAGTGAGTAAATTGCAGTAGCAGTAAATCAAGAATTTTGTTAGTGGTGCCCATAGAGTTAAAATATGTATAATGTCTGTAAAATAAACTTAATAGTATAATCAAAAATGGTATATATATATAAGTGGTATAAAGTCATATATTTTATATATCCTCCATATATATAAAGTGATTGTTTGTAATTTGTATATATATATACATTTAGAGATTTACTTGAAATTATCATTATCATTTATCAATCAATTGATAACAAAATTACAGTGATAACGATATTCGATGTACACATCACTACAAAATACTTGGACGAGTATGTCGGCTAAAGAAGTCGTATACTCGAAGTTAAGTAGTGATGTAAATACTAAATATTGATAGTTATTAGTTTAACGTTTGCAAGTTTTTGGTGCAAGTTATTTATGTTCGTGTTTTTCTAGTCATTCTGTCATGACGAGTGTATTTTTTTACCGTGTTAAATTATTTAATCAAAGTTCGTGGCCCTCAATTATAACTATTTTATAAAGAGGCGAGTTTTGTAATCGCAATGAGCTGGTTTAATCAGTTCGACACCTCTGGATTCGCTAGTTTAGCGAAAACAGCGTTGAAAGAAGCCCAAAAAACCATCGACAAAGCGTTGGATATCAAAGACGAAGATGATGGTGATGAAGCGTCTGCGACCAATCCACCATCAGAAGTGGGCGATAATGATTCTTCACAAAAAATATCCAAACTAGGTTCTAGTCTGTGGAGTTCATTTACAAACTCGGTATTCGAAAGTGAAGATGATCCTGCAGAGAAACAAAATGGTACGATAATTAATGGTCATATATATTATAATTTATAATTAATATGTTGTAATTAGAGTAGATAATTTGTATTATCTTTCTAAATTAGCAACCTAATGATCAATCTATACATCGATATATATTGTATAAAATATATCTTTGCCTAGCCGGAACCACTGAAGCTATGTGTATGAAATTTGGTCAGTAGTTACGTTTTATGATGTAGATACCCATTATGAAAGGATTTTCCAAAATTCGACTGTTAAGGGGGTAACAATGGAAAACGTTATTTTGTAGTCTAATTTTTTTTAATTCTGTGCATTTACTATAATAAGAATTGTGATAGTAATATTGTTTACTATAAAGACTGGGCGAAGCCAGATAACACAGCTAGTGAATATATAAAATCAATTGTATTGTTGTTAATTCTGTTTTGAAAAATATTGTGATTTTAAGATTTAAAAACGAGTACATAAAACATAATACTCATTTTTTTGAACGCCTAAAGTTAGGAAAGAAATGTTTCTGTGTGGAGACTTACATTCAGCTTGTAAGGCCATAAGTAGTTGTACAAAATCTACAGTATTATCTCTGCATAAGATTACCTTATAGATATTTTTATTTTAACTTCAATATATTTTATTCCTGTACTTAATCATCATCATAGAAGCTTAATGCCCCTTAAAGGCCCAACGCTGCCATCATGAGATGATGGTTTTCTAAATGAAATTACTGTCTAGAACGAGTCGTCAGTCCGTCACCGGAGAGGGAGATGACGGCTCTTTTTTATCAGACAATCTCCTGGCCAACCAACGAAGCATCCGTGACTGAGTGTTGAACCGGCGACAGTGAACGCCAAACACACTGACATCTTACCCACACAGCCTCCTCTTGCTGTACTTAATACAGAATTATTTATATAGTAATTTTTTATGTTTTAGAAATGAGATCAAGCATGTCATTGGATTTATCTTCAGTCGTCGCCAACCAACCAGCTCGCTCCTCTTCTGGACCAACATCGACCACACGAGATGATCAATTTAATGTCATCGAACTCGATTCTGAGCCAAATGTTGATGTTGTTCACAGAACTCGCCGTGAAAGTTGTAGCAATGCTAATCGCCTCTCTGCAGTAAGTTGTGATAGTGATCGAAAGTCTACAATTTCTACTGATAGTGTTGAAGTACTTGGATCTACTTCCACTACCACACCAGAATCATCCGTAGAAGTCATTACGTCCAGTTCAGTAGAAGTATTAGCTGTTGTATCCGAGCCAAACAGGTAATGATTTAGGTTCAAAAAAATGTTTTTTAAATAATTTATAATATATCAATCTATAAAAAATATATATATTTAGGACAAATGAAAAACAATATTCCCCCGATGCTATTGAACCAATACCAGAGCTAGTTGAAGATGAAGACAGCCTTACTTGTTCAATATCAGATAACGTAACGTGTATGCCTAACGAAGAGACTATTTTACCACATCATGCAGAAATGCTAATGCTTAAATCAACAACATCGTCATTAGACATTTCCTTAACTGATTTATCATCGCCTCATGAAGTAAAATAACAATTTTTTTTATAAATTTTGACTATTTTTGTTAATTATCTTTTCTGTTTTTAGAATTCTGGCGCATTAAATGTATTAGAAGAAGAAACTACAGAATCGATGAGCAATCAAAACACTCTACAACCTCAAGACACGTCTGTTAAAACAACAGACGATAAAACAAATACTCAAAGCCCTTCAAATACTTTGAATCTTAGTAGTTCAACGACTGATTTGTTGAAATTATCGGATACGACTTTAGAAAGTAGCAGTTGCGACGATGGTAATATTATCGCTTGATCAAATATAATTGCATAAATATACAAGTATTGGAACTCATTAATTGATTTGTTTGATTTTATTAGAAACTATGGTTGGTAGTGCATTAGATGAAGTGGAAACAGCAGGCTCTGGGGATGATGTACGTGAACAATCTCCTCATGTTTCTGTTGACAAGTAAAATCCTTTTGTAGCCATAATACAAATATTGTAAATAGACCACCAATAATGTGTAAATTATTATATTTTATTTTTGCAGCCACTCGGATTTTGTAAAAATTGGTTCGAGTGGAACTAATTCTTGTGATGAACTCGAAACATGGACGTCATCAGATATTGAAGTCATATCAAGTCCTGCGACTAACGAAGATAGTGAAAGTAACGCCTCGCATCGTCATAGTCCTGTTAAATACCAACCGTATAATTTATCGTCTTATGTATCAGGTTAAAATTACTACCTGTTTTTTAGCATGGAACATGTTTTATCATTTTAGCCGTTAGTCTTTAAGTAGACTGTAACTTTTTTTAAATTATTATTAACAAAATATTTATTTCCCAATTACAGGACACCAACAAGGGGCCAAAGATTTTGAAGATCTTCAAAAAGTATAAAAAAAAAAAAAGGTATAAGAATAATACAATATTAATATATTATATTTTGTTACTTTACAGAAAGTCGTTGAACTCAATTCCATAGTCAAAGCTAGAGAATCGAAATTAATTGATTTAAGTAAAAAAAATGCTGAATTAGCTGCTAGCAACTCTGATATGAAAAGGTGTGTACTTTTTTTAAAACAAAATAAATTTGTTTTTAATATTTTTTTGTTAAAATGGATTTTAATTTAAAATAAAGAATTGTATCTATTATTGTTCTCTTAGCCAAATAGATTATTTAAATTCGAGTCATTTAAACGAAGAATACACACAAAGATTAGCAACAATGGAAAAGAAATTTCAACAAGCGATTAGGGAGAAAGATCAGTTACAAAAACAACTAGATGTAAGCAATCCATATAGTTTATTCAATACAGAATACTGATTAACATGCAATTAAAATATTTTACAGCAAAACAAAAATTCCGCTCAATTTAAAAACTTGATCGAAGACAAAGATACTTTAATTAAAGAACTACGAGATGAAGGTGAAAAACTAAGTATACAACACCTAAATTTGAACAACATAATAAAAAAACTTAGAGCAGCCGAAAAAGAATCGCAAAAATCTATAAACAAGTACAAGTTAGTAATACCATTAATTACTACTATGCATAATCAATAGTATAACATGATATATATTTTTTCTATTTTGTCAGTTTTAATCGATGATTAAAATTTTGAAATTACTTTGGTTTTTAGAGAACAACAAGAAAAATCATTTCAGGAATTAGAAAGGATAAAAAAATCATTGGTAGCCAAAGAAGAAATGGAGAGAAGTCAAATTGAAGCGATTCATCAATTGACAAAGACTAACCAAAATGTTGAAAAAGAAAATATAAGTTTACAAAGTCAAGTAGATAATTTGACTTCAACACTTGTATCACTACAAAAGTAAGTGACATTCATAATTTATTTACATACATTCATTATATATTTTTTTTAATTGTCTAAAATAATAAATTACATTATTTTAAAAACTTTTTTATAGAAATATTCAGGATAAAGAAAATATAATAATAGAATTAAAAAAAAGTGCTAAAGAATTAAAACTTTTGGAAGACAATAAACAAAATGTAGAAGATAAGTTAGCCGAAAAAAATATACAATGTGAACAAATGGATACTGTAATAAGTAATTTAAAATCAAACTTGTATAAGATTGAAGAAAATAAACACATGTAAGACGATAATGGAATCTTTGAAATTTGTTTGGCTATATTTAATAAACAATTATTATTTTTAGGGTTATGAAAGAGTTAAAACAGGAAAATCTCTCGTTAATAAGAAGACTGGAAGAATCTGAAAGAAAGTTACAAAATTCATTACAAGAGACTTTTAGAACTACTCAACCGCTTGTAAAAGAACTAGAGGAAAAGTCAAACGTCTTAAAAGCATTAGAGAGTGATTTCGAAAAACGAGAACAGTTGCAGCTGAAAACTATAGGTATGCATTATTTTACTTGGATAGCTTACCAAGTATGGTTATTCAGTATTATGAAAAATAATTTCTAACTGTTATTTTAGGTGATTTGCAAGCGACATTGGAAATCTCCGAACATAAATTCAAAATGATGGACGCTAAAATTAATGAAGCCAATGTTTCTATTAAAAAGTACAAGGAACGAATCGAAAACCTAATAGGAAGTGAAAACTTTTTGAAGGCTGAAATTGATAAACTCAAGGAAGAAAGTAGAGTTTTAAATTTTAAATTGGACGGGTTAGTAAAAAAGAATATACTTTTATAAAAAAATTATTTTATAATATTATTATATAATATTTATAATATTTTTTTTTTAGATTTTCCAAATTAGAAAGTGAAGCTGCAAGTAACAGAAAACAATTGGCTGATGCTGCATTACGAATTCATACTCTTGAAAATGAATTAAAACTAGAAAAAGAAAAAAGTAGCTTAGAAGTTGAAAAAAGAAAAAAATTACAAGTAACAATGTTTTGTGTAAAATATATTACAGCGACAGCAGACAATAACGTATTTAAACAAATATATTTTTTAGAATGAAATTCAAGCTCAGCAACTAGTCACATCTCATGTTTCTCATCAGTCGTCTCCCAGTACTAGTGTCGGCGTTCCATCTATGGAAGAATCTTCCTTTTGGCCATCTGTAACTAATACATTTAATTTTGTTCTGTATAGTATTTACGTGCAAATAATAATTTAAATTTATTTAGTTTGCCGATGACGACAGGAGCTCAATAACTGAAAGAGCAGGCAGTGTTTACGATTCTATGAGACCATCGTTTAGCAATACAACGACAATTTTAGAAAATTTACAGTCTCAGATAAAGCTAAAAGAAGGTAAGAACAGTAGTTTAATTATTTTATTTTATTAACATGTTATATTAATAAAACTTTTTTAACAGGAGAAGCACAACAGCTGCAATGGGAGTTGTCCAGAAGAGATCATGAAAGGGATCAGTTGACGACGGAATTAGCTGCTTTAACTGTCAAAGTAGAAGAACAGTCAGCTTCACTGACGGAATTGTTAGACTTGCAAAAGAGGTACGATGCACTGTTACAGTTATATGGTGAAAAACTTGAGGAATGTGACGAGTTGAAATTAGATCTCCAAGATGTGAAAGACATGTATAAAGCACAGGTGAACAAATTTAAGTGATTCAGTTGCTGTTTCATTGCATTTTTTAATTAATCAAAAAATTCTTAATGTTTTTATAGATTGATGAACTGCTCAAAAGAGATAAAACCGGGTAATCTTTTACATATTACCAATAAAATGGTTCATCGTTATGAGCTAATATTATAAAAGGCTACTATAGTATTTATATTTCGGCTTTATTTGCAAGTTATAAAAAAAAAAGACAAATTTACTCAAAATACTACTATTATTATTATTCCAAATTATATTTACCACCTTGTCATTGTTTATTTTGTTATCTGTTGGTTATTATTTTATTGTAAAAATATTTTAAGATTTATTTGTTTGTTTAAGCGTACACATTTTTTTAGTGCAATTTACTCCTATTAATATTCTGTATGTTACAAAACTTATTTATAGTATTATATTGTATTATAATATATATCTGTGATAATAAAATATGTAATTTTATTTCACTAGTTATTTTGTTTGTGAAATTGGGCTTTGTTGTTAAAATTGTAAAGTATGACGAATCACAATAGTTTAAATTTAGTATTTCTGTTAAATAAAGCTAGCAGAAACTTAACAGAAAAGGTACATAAGGGATTATTTTGTTTTATTAAGTCTGTATTTGTTTTACAATTGTACTAGAATTTATGGAAGAATAGGAAAAAATAAAAATAAATAATACTCAAAATAAAATAAATCTATTTTTATTATTACATTTGAAAACAGTATAGGTAATACATTTCTTACTGTATTTTCACATCAATAATATTAAAGAGTAATGAAAAATTGTTACATGTATTGCATTTATAAAGAATTTTTTTTTTAAATGAGTTCATTGATATTTGACAAGTGTTAAATTTAGAATAAACGTAAACTTTTAGTATCTCTAAAAATTATGTGCTTTAGAGTAATTAATTTATAGAATTTCTTTTCCATAAGTCTTAGAATTGTTTTGTGGGGTAACATTATGTTTCGAACATTATTCTTATGATTAAAAAAATAATTAAGTATATAATTAATAATAAAAAGTTTTTGGAGTTTAAGGCTAGAAAAGTACAGTTCTTTTTAACTGGAAAATCTTTTCCAGCTCTTAACTCCAAACATTTTTTAACTGGAAAAATCAGACAGCAGACTCTGTATTGATGTTGGGAAACATTGAACGAACTCCATCACCACCACATCAACGTAACAACCAGAGTCGTGAACTAATGTTACTCATGTAATAGTAAGCAGTAGCCACCATAAAGAAAACTGAAAAAAAAAACAAGATAGAACTGTTATTTTGTGATAGTTAATATATTATATTCACAATAGATAAAACCTGTACAAATAAGTTTACAAATAGTAGATAAAAGTATTCTAATAAAAAAAAATCTTATTATAATTACGACTAAGAACGATTAAGTATACATTTTTAACTCAAAGTGAGGCTTACAACTTTTTACAATGAGACATATTATATAGAAAAGAAATAAAACATGACATTTCTCATATTATCATCACCAATTTTAGATTAAAAATAGAAATCATACTAGAGTTATAATGTTATATAATTTTTTATCAGTTGAATTATCATATTTAATTAATAATAATTATTTGAAAAACCTTTATAGCTTCACGTTGAAGCTGAAGAAATATTTGGTTTACATGTTATTTCAGTTTTAAAATAAAGTGTTAAGTTATCACTTACCACTTACAAATGTCATTATTTATTATAAATAACTTACCAAAGAACAAAAGTGAACCTATAGTCCAAACATCAATGCCTCTGCTATTTTCTTTCCTTTCTTCTTCTTTTTCAGCTAAATAAAAAAATAATAAATAAAAATTTTCATTGCGTTGCATATTTAGAAAGTGGAAAGTAGAAACTCACCTAGACTGTTAAATTCGACAATCCCTGATAAGGAATTATTGGTCAAGGTAGTAAAGTTGGCCAAATTTTCAATATTCTTTCCAATAATAGATGGTGTTGTCACGCTCATAATATTATTATCATATTTTTCTGATGTATGATTTTTTTTTGTTGTCTTTGATGTTTGATTCACAAGAAGACTCAAAGGAGTGGTTGATGAAGAAAAATTGTTATGAATGGTGTAGTTTAATGAATCTGTCTTGATTGTTGTTGCATTTTGAGAGTTTCTCCTAATCCGGTTTGACAAGTTGTTTTCTTTTTTAATGTTTAAGAGGATCAATGTATGATGTGGAAATTCCTCCGATTGAGACGAGGGGAAAAAACGTGGAAAAAAATCTGGCCCCATTTTATAAGTTCTGCTTACTAATTTAATGCTTTTGTTAGAAGTATCTAACTGTTTAGATAAGCAGTTAGAAGTATCTAACTGCTTTGATAAGTCATTAAATACACCATTGATATACCACAACAAAAACACTGCAATCATAAATTGTTCTTTACATAATAATTTATACAAAACTTTTGGTATTATTAAATTAATTAATATTTATTAATACACATTTAAATTTCTTCAAATTGTCATTACTTCAATAATAATAAGACGCTGATTATATATATTTTCAAGGGGCAAATATAAGTAAAATTTAACTTATATTATTCTAGAAGGTATTTCAACTATCGTAATTAAATGGTGTACGACTAATTTTTTTTTGTATTATCTACTTTTAAATTTTAATTTTTTTACGAGATACAGCAAAAGTTTGATTAAATAACTTACCTTTCTTGTAAAATGGTTAGATTTTTATGATTTTTTTGTTTTAAAATAGATTATATATTACAGCCCATAACGATTACAGATTTTCTATAATATAATAGCTATTTTCAGAAAAGATAACTTAAAACCACTTATTTTATTATTTTTAAAAGGATATTAGTGTCGAAAATTAAAATTTTTAGAATCCACCATCTTACAAAATCTGATCCCGACTACTCTAGAAGTCATGTTCCCTATTTTTGCAAAGAACATTTGGAAGCAAGAAACTGAGCACCTAATTAAAGAGATTTTTTTTTTAATGAACTGAGACTGCAAGATATGAAAAAACAAATCAAAAACTAATTTAGTTTTGTTTATAAAAAAATATATTATTTTTTACTAATATATATTGTCCATCAAATGGAAAATTAATGAGTTTTTTTTTATATTAAGAGCAATTTGTCTTATTGTAACACCAGGTGGGTTGATATGGCCAAGGATTTAAATTTTTAACCAAATCCCATTTCAAAAAACACTTTAAAAAATTAATTAAACTAATAAATACTATTATTTACATTAAATAGTGTACTAATTAAGGATACTAAAAAATACTCAGCAAAGCTTGGGGTTGTATACTCCTGTAGCTTAAGTACCTATGTTCTTTCTTTATTGGGATTAAAGTTTTTATAAATATTTTTTTTCTGTAGGGGCTATAAATGAACAAAAATAAATAAACAAACCCTAAACTAAAAACGCAAGTCTAAGTTTTTTATTTGGCAAATTATCAATAGACAATTAATCTACAGCTAGACATACCCTAATACTCTCTATACTTATACATTTTATAGCTGTAAGTTATATATTATTAAAATGTTTAATTCTAAAAAATACAGAAATTATGAGAATATGAAACGATTATTTATTTTAAGTATTTTAGAAATTTCAATAAATAGAGTTAACATACACATATTTTAATAAGGTATCTGGTTATAAAATATATACTTGGATATTTAATTTTACTACAATTATTAATATGTATACACAGAGAAAAAATAGTAGGATATTATGAATACACACTATAAGATGCCAAGCTATAAGTTTGGTTACCCGGGCCCATTTACAAGGGATAATGTGTATGAAAAGAAAACTGAAATGTTATCTAAAGCAAAACTATACCTAACAAATTTTACTTAAGAAACGATTTCGTTGTGTTTTGAAATGATACGTCATGACAAACGTCACTAGTCGCAGTTCGATTAGCCATGTTAAAAAAAAAACAACTTTAACGTATAATTTTACAAAAAGAAAGTTAGCAGGGACAAAACAAATTTCTATACTTACCGAGACTGACTAACAAAAGTGACAAAACTGCACAAAAAGAAATACGAGCATTTTTCCTTAATTTGTTCATTGTTGTAAGAAAAATGCGTGCGAGAATGGCCGATGGCGTCGAAAGAAATGACAAATTAACGGCGCTGCTACTTGCTAGGCAGAACAATAGTAGACGTAAAATAATGTCAACTGGAAAAAAAAAACAAGCAACATCAACATCCATCGATGAGTTTAATCTCCTGGAAAAAAATTTTTAGTAGCAATTTTTTTTTTAATTCGAAAGTAATTGGTCAAATCAGAAGTCATTTATCATAATTATTTTATGAGTTACGAAGTTATGATCATTTTTTGAAAACGATTTTTTATACCTACTCTGTTTTATAAATTTTCATCTAGGTTTTTAGTCAGCTAATGCTAGATTTTTTTTTATACATACAAACACAACATAAAACAAGTATAAACTGAACTTGTGCCATTCATGAATCCAAAACTACTTTTACAGTTAAAAAAAAAATAAGAGATCAACGTATATAACTACACTGTTTGGTATTTATAATTTATAACATATTTTTTGGATACCTATACCATGCGTTATCAATTATAACTTACAAGCCAATTAACAAGCGTATTATCCATCAAAGGTGGTTGTTGATATTAAAGTAATAATAAAGCATAGTAAGCATAGTAAATTCTGAATAATGAAGATGATTGATATACATAAATATACTTACTACTTAGCATTGAGGTGGAGTCTGGGTCAAGGTCTATCTTATTCTATTTGGCGCGTTCCTCAACTGATATTGTTATGATTTATTTTAAGAATGTGTGTCTAGTGTTTACCGGTTGTGTTCTCTTCTCTAAATGTATATTTATCATACATTTTGGAATTTTTATCAGTACATCTTGAAAAAGCAATTTTACTGTTTGTTGTTTGAATAAAGTGACTATTTTCATTGATGTGTTATCTCGTTGCAATTTTTTTTTCTTATTTTACGTACGTATACATTGATTTGTTAACAGTCTGCTAATTTAAAACTTAAAAAGACTATCAAAGGGATCAAGCTAGTCGCAAGTTGATGGAACCACTCTGTTCTTTTTAAACGATTTTGTTATTGCTATGTTTATTCGTAGTATATCAGTAAATATTGTGAATTAAAGCGCTTATACAAGCGACCGTGCTTGCATCAAATTAACACTATAAAGCTCGAAGTACAGATTTATTATTGTCTACCAAGACAAGCAAGTAAATAATTTAAATGTTTGTACATGACAGGAATTGCTATTACTTTGACATTAGCAACCAGATTGGACGAATGACACAAATAAATATGAACATTAAATTAAATGCTACCTATCCCTATACAACGAACGCGATAATAAACGCCGAATTGTTGAAATTTCACTTGGAGATGGTAATAATAATAACATATTAACTGCCTAATGTACAGAAAAGCTTATTATTATGCATGATGCGTTCTTCTGGCCTACTGTTGTCACGTCGTATAAGTAGATACTAGAAATTTTGCACAGTTGACAATTTAGAACGAAATCAGTTTAAGAGACCCGACTAACACTTTATTATGTTTTTGTACCAGGACCCACGGATTTTGCTAAAAAAACTTCATCCTTTTTTCTTTATGACTCCACATCTAATTATTTTTCTTCTTGGCCTTATCCCATACACTATAGTGGAGTCAATACAATGCTCTACTATATATGTATGTATAACACTTATACATACACGAATAACAAGTTATCTGCTTTCAACAAACCCCTCGTTTTTTATTAAACATTAAAGGTTCAATTCCCTCCTTGGAAAAAGATGTTTACAACGAAATACCAAAATTCTTTAAATGTAAAATTAACTATACCTTAGCGACGTGGCGGTTCTTTGAAAATAATTGTTTTATTTTAAAAATATACAATTTTCTTCTCTTTACATTAGTCGCCTACACAAAACCATTACACGAACTGTTTATTTATTAAAATCGTTAAAATAAACATTTTCATGAGTCTTTAAACTGTCGTTTCGTTGTTTTAGTAGCTCATGTTATTGACGCCCTGGGCCCTGGGCAAAACCCAAAACTTTATATATTATTAATCAACGTTTTACTTTTCGTGTCTTTACATTTAAGCTGGATCGCATAAAACTTTATTAGTGTCTTAAACCATTTTTTTTAGGACCTAATTATTGTAGGTATTTCTATGGGTACAATTGAATAAACACCGTAGGAATCAGACAAAGTAAGCAAGTAGTACTGCAAAGTATTCTTATTCTATCGTTAACATGTAAATAAAAATAATAGACAGTAAAATTGAGTAAAAGAATGCTGAGAACTTTTTTTAAAAAAACTCTAAAGTAAACTAAACGGCTTTTATTATTTGACAACGTCGCGTCGTTGCACCACAAGAGTTATTGCCCGTTCGAATAATGTTAATGAGTTTTCTAGTTCTTTTTATTCTTTAAAAAAAGACACTATTTAACTGTGAAAACCGTGAGCTTTATGTCTTTAAGTTGACAAGTTCTTTTGACATAGGTAATCATGATTCATGCAACTACTATCGATAATAAATAATTTGCCTTCTTATGACACAGAGGACACATCAAGTTTAGTTATTTGTCTTACTCAGATTCAGTGAACGGATTCATTTTAATTTTGTATTTTTTTTTTTAACGAAGTAGCCGAAATATACAATATTATAGTTATTTATGCATATTATTAGCTTTTGAAATTGTATAAAACACACACAAACTCACACTCATGTGGTTTTCCCCCGTACAGTTTGCAATTCTATTTGGATTCAACATTAACTGTTGCAATTCGTTTTATATTATATTTGTTGAACAATATCCTCGAGGGACCGGGGCTTATCCCCTACATTTTTTTTTCATCTGAAAGGATGTTCCCAATCCGTCCCCCCCCCCCCCGGAGAATTTACTCTAGTCTGCACGCAAGTTTATTAAAAACAAACGGTACCTTGGAGGTGGAAACTTGGTGACAAACCTAATAAACAAATAAAATAGGAAAGACTAAACAATTTTTTTAGCTTCGATGCGGTTTTAAATTCATTATTATTAAATTTTAACACATATTTTAATTTTACTTTATATTAAAAATTTTAACAATTAAGACATGTTTCACTTTGTCGGAGAAATATAACCTAAATATTCCTACAACATCGACAAAACGAATATTTAAAAGAAAAGCTTAGTATTTTAAAAAATTTTAAGATAACAACATAATTAGTGATGGGCAAAAATTCACGAATACTTAACTGTGTACTGAGTACTGAGTGTTAACTGAGTACTGTAAAAGTTTCATAATACATTTGTATTTAATTAACAAAATCATTTTTTTTAATTTTTCATAGATTCAAGTCATTTGATATATCATTAATAAATATATGACCAAAAAAAATTAATGAGGGAAAAAATACAGTGACAATTTCTTATGAATCTAAATGATAATTTATATGATTTACTTAATTTCAATAAAATAGGATATTAAAAGAACATGACTGTTAAACAGTTTTTCGTTAAATTATAAATATAATGCTTATAAATCAAATTCTTTAAGTTCAGGTCCTCCCCTCTAAAAACAGACGCCAAGTACACCTTCAGTTAAAAAAAAATGTACTTGAAAGTTTCAAATTTTTATTTTTTAATGGATACTTGCTGTCAAATTAGTTTTTTTTTTTTGTAAGTTATTATTTTTTTTTACGCTGTCGTTTTCATCACAGTATAATTTGGTAATTCTGTAAATCAATTACTTCGGTTCCGCACCGTACATACGCGCACAGCGCACCTGTACTATAGTGATATAGGATGTAAGTACAGATTATATACATAAGTATCATCATATACATATATATATTTCTATATTTACCTCTATTTCCATCATTGTTGTTCACAGTAAATACGCGGGCACAATCACCTAGCGTGTACATTATTGATCGGTCCAGGGCCAAGGGAAGCGGCGCGTGCGGCTGTCGTGGGGAGGGGCGCGGAGGGGCCGCACGCTTAGCCGCGGCAAACGCGGCGCGGCGCGGGCAAAAGCTGTGTTCAGTGTCGACGGAACGTCCGGCGCAGCACTACGGGTGCCGACCATGAGCAGCCAGGGCGTCGTGGAACGTGCCAGCGCCGAACTGTCGAAGCGTATCAACGGGCTCACGTTGCGGGCGGCCAATAAACCGTCTTCCTCGTCGTCATCGTCGGCCGCCGCAGTCTCGGCGGCCGCGACCTGTTCGCCGTCCCGAGCCGCCCGGACCGGCACCAGCGTCATGGAGCGCGTCACCAACGTGCTGTGCGGCACCAGTGCCGGTGTCCAGTACCCGCGGTTCCGGGGCCGCACGCCGGTCCGGAACCGCGCCGCTGCGTACCGCATCAAGCGGCCGGTCACGTGGTCCGAGATGATGCGTGACGAACAGTTCTTGAACGGCTTTTTCGCCTACTTCTCCCCAGCCGATCGCATACCCATGGCTCGAGTGTGTTCCCGGTGGCGCGACGTGCTGTACCGGTCACCCAAGTTCTGGTACAATGTGCGTCCGGTGATCAGGTGCAAGCAGCTCCGGGCGTACAACTATGCGGACAAGGCGGCCGTATTCAAGTCATTCGTGGCCAGAGAAATGACGGCCGTCACCGTATATGGCGCACAAGACCAGGACACAGTCGAGTTCGTCAACACCTACCCATTTCCCAACAAAAATATCCTGTCGCTGTGCTTGCAGTCTTCCAGCGTCACGGACCGTGGGTTGGAATCTTTCTTGGACCACCTGCAGGTGAGAAATGCACATCGATTAATATTCGAATACTACTTAAGGTCTAACAAACATAAAAAATCTCTGGTACTCTAAGAAAAACGCTTATTTTAATCCTAGAAGGGCCTAGGAGTGATAGACAGAAAGGATGTTGAGGTCGGTATTGAATTCGGATGCCCTTCGCTTGTCACGGCTATGAATGTGTACTCCTTCGTGGTTAACTGTAAGCATGACACCCAATTAGGAAATAATGCCTATAATACAGTGTCTTTCAAATTAGGAGTGGCTATAGATTCCTAGCAAAACATACTTCCAAAAATTGACCACCGATTCATCCCACTTGGATGATCTAATATTTACGAAATTGTAATCAAGGTTTAAGGATGAATTCCACTAGTACAGAATAATACTTAAAAACTGATAGTGACTTCATTTTTTCAGGTTTACGAATTAATCCGCCATTATATTCCTTAGTTTATACAGGTTGACCTCCCCCAGGCTTGATTATATTATCAATAAATATACAATTCACAATGTTTTAACTTTCCTTTTTTTGTAATTTCATGATAGTTTTATCACTATGGCGAAATTCTTCAAATGCGGGTATTTTATTCACAAAATTATAATGCCAAACGATAAACTTATGTTGTTTTTATCAAAACTAGATGCTGTCCCAGAATTTAAATGTATATTATTTACAACGTGTGTCCATTAAGCGATTCGATACAGTTACAAGCTAGAAAAGTATAGTATGGATTATAGTGGCCTTCTCCACTTGTGTGGAATATAGCGTAAAAGAAGATAAAGCGAAACTGTGCGTCTGTTTAAAGGCGGTTGGTGCTCTATTATATCAATCACTATTTTAATATGTTAGCACCTAAAGTGTCTAAAGAGTCACCTAAAGAAATTCAACTTGGAACGGTTGTCGTGATTTTCCAAAATTACCATAAAGAGAAGTGTAAAAGTAATTATAACCATAGTTTAAAATTATGAATAAACTATTGATGACGGTTCACCTAACGTTAGGTTAGCCGTTAGGTTTTGATATATGCAATACTGTAAAAAAAAACAAAATTCGGTGACCATAAACTATATAGAGTCAGACACACTCATCGTTAGACGAATTTGTGATCGGATTAACGATTAATTATGATTGTTATAATAAATGACAATTGAATGGCGTTATGCAGAAAGGCATTCAATTATGTCGTATATTTTAATCATAGGAAAAATAATTCAATCAATGTCATCGATTAGATTTGAGTCTTAAAAATAACGTAAAATTATGATTACATATTATCTGTGTATGATATCATAATAGTATATAATTGCGTGTTATATTTTTGTTTATGGCATTGAGCATTTCAAAACAAGTTGGCGACGCTTGCTTATTATTATTTTATACCCAACAGGAGTCAGGACTACCCGGGGGACACGTGGCGTAGGAAATCGGATAGTAAAAGTAAAGCGAGACAGTATTTGTGGGAAGGATGCGCGTGACCAATTCTCATATTATAACGTCCAGTCAGACGTTACTGTTTACAGTAATACGGGTCTGTAGGTAGGTAGGATGGTATAAGCTTTATCGCAAATACACACACAAGACACACACATAGTGTCGCTCTCGCTTTATTGTTATTGTCACAGAGCAAGGTGTCTCTTTCGAAAAATGTATAAACTTGTGAAACGCTAACGCCTAGGGATTTGAAATGTCGGAACGTGTAACGCTATTTGACCACACCAACCCTCTTAAGTACATTGCTTCGCACAACTAGGTTAGTTTTCACGGTCGAGTCCGACAGGTCGGCAAAAACCAAATATATTTGATCCGAAAAAATCCCTCTTGTGTACGTCGTAAGTCTAACAAAAACTAATGTTCCAAGAATAGGTTAAAATAACAATGCATTTGATTAATTTGATACAATAAAATATATGGAGAACATAATATAAGATACGATTTATAAATTATGATTTTATGTCACACATAATGCTATCACAACGGAGGTGAACACGTTCAAAAAGTGTACATAAATCGAAGAAAATTTGCGGTTTCTCTCCGCTTTGGAATCGTACAGTTTGCAGAAACCCGTGTTTTTTAAAAAACTTGATCCGGTATAGTTCCATACACACAAGCCCCCTATGAAAACCATATTCTGAGCTCAAACCGTATAAATTCAATGGTATTTTTGCCGGTAAAATCGTTTTTTCAGGTAGGTACCGCCTAATTCTATGCGGTTTTTCTTTTTGTCAACGAAAAGACACATTTGTGACCCGTGTCACGGTTCGGCTTTGTAACGGATAAACCAACTTAGGCAATATAATAAATATATAGTAGCCCCTTAAACGATCGATTTCGGGACACGTTAAACATCAATTAGGTGCCGCCCGTCAGTTTGCCGGTCGGTAGATTTCACGACGGCAAGGTTAATTTGGCCGTCTTTCTAAGTCAGTGTGTTATATACCTGCACCTGATTGCCAGTGACGGATTGAGTGAAAATTCCACTAGTCAGGCAATAACCCTAGCGATGCACACCAGATTAGACACCAAATAATCGCACGATTTCGCCAGACAGTACAGAAGCCTCGTTCAAAGTTATGCTTAACGTTAAAACATAAATTCATTCCGAAATGCTGCTGCGAATAAATCATCGTCTAATAAAACAACAACGGTATCTTTGGTGTAATAAAAAAGAACAATGAGCTTTATGGGAAAAGTTTAACGTTGAACGGCATCATTGCCGTTGGTCGTCC
Organism: Adelges cooleyi; assembly: GCF_023614345.1. Taxonomy (NCBI): domain Eukaryota; kingdom Metazoa; phylum Arthropoda; class Insecta; order Hemiptera; family Adelgidae; genus Adelges; species Adelges cooleyi. The sequence goes on along the minus strand of NW_026096268.1, from coordinate 13,049,390 downwards.
GAATGCCACAAACTTTTATTTTTCAAATTTCTTACAGTCGTTGTTTAGTTCATTAAAAATAAATACAACTGGAATAAACAAGATGTCTAGTCTAAATTCTTTCAGCAAATTTTAATTGTAAAACTTTTGGAGCTCGGGATCCTTATAATAGGTAAAACTTACTTCAGAAAATTGCATACTTTGTCGAAGAGCCGCTCTGATATAATTCAACTTGACCTAGTATCTGCTTAAGCCACGTTTTTCTTTTTTTGGCAAATTTTAGTCACTGGTCGGAATTATATTGGATAAAATGAAAAGGCCAGAATGTCAGGAAACGGATAGAAAATCTCTAGGCAAGAGCTTATCTAAAGAAGAAGCGGTATTTTCAGCTGTAAAACGACCCTTTCAGTAGGTCGGTTTTAGTCTAAGCCGGATAATATACTATATATTACATACATTGAGTAGTAGTATATCTTGATGTAAGCTGCAAGATGAATTCATAATATTTTCGACTTACGTCAACGTTCGATGAAACGTTTTCAATCGCAATTACACCTTTCACGCTTTACTGATTTTGGCACTGATCGCGGTACAAAACGCTGTTAGAATTTTAAAAGCCTTCGTTTATTTTGCCACGTTGTATATCATTATTATTATTATTATTATATATAAAGAAAAAAAAGTCAAATGAACCGATTAAACGCATTGCGCGCGGAATGCTGATTTAAATAATAAAATGGAAATTGATTTTATTTATTCAATAATCGACGATTTATATTCTATTATATATATTGTTTAATTTAAATACGAATCAGGAATTCGCGAAATTAAAAATAGTTTGATGTAAATTTCACCAAGCGATTTTTAATTAAAACATTTTCGAACCCGTAAAAAACTGGTGGCTTTTATTATTACTTTGTTTTAATACGCATCAACTATAAACAACTATGAAATGTTTGAAATTACTGTATAATATGACCGCTGTGCACCGCTTTAATATATAGCCTGAATGAAAATAGTAATTATAATTAACATTTAAAATACAATTTTTACCATTCTGCAGTCAACCTAACCAAATCGTTACAAAATGTGCGATTTTAAAATTTAAACTTGATTGACAATTCATTTTGTTTTTTATTTACTGCGTACCTAATTTGTTATATGCTCCGAAAACGTTCGTTTCGAATACTAGTTAAAACATTGAATGTGTCCCTAAAATGAAATTTAAAGCTGTTGAACAACACGATACCATTTATTACTGATCCGTTATAGTTCATTAGTAGTCGTTATTACCAGACTTTTTAAACACTCGTCGATTTTAATTTAACTACCACTCTGTTTGTTTTTCATCAATTTATATAAAACTCTTTAGGCGTGTGTACTCAAAATGTATACATACAGGTTAATTTCGATCAGTGTATTAAATGTAAATGTATACTCACTATACATAGCCTTTGTCCTTTGAGACATATTAATTCAGACATAATGAAAACGTTTTTACGCGCTGCGTTGTAAAATAATTATTAAAATCGAATTTATATTAATTGATTAGAACACAGCGATGATTATAACAAATGAAAAGTTTATGTCGATGTGGCTTTCAAAATAATTATATCAAATTCATTAATACCTAATAATATGCTAGTTTTGTCCTTTGAACAAAACTTTCGATTACCTCTAATAATCGAATAACTGAAAACGATAACTATGTAATTACACTAATTAAACCAATTGAAAAGGATTTCTATATTAAATTTCGTCGGTGGTGTTTCAGGTGAAAGATAATTCTATTATATTAATACTAGTCGATTATACGACAAAGGAACAATAAATGTTTAATGTCACTTCTTTAAACGCAATGCTGGCCCATTATAACTTTATGTAGAAGGGATTTATCTACTTTAAGTTTACAATGATGTACCTAGTTATTTTTTTAATTGAAGTTAAACACAACTTCAGCTGTTTGTCTAAACTATTTATAGTGCAGCTAGATTCTTAATGTCGCGCATAAAATCGGGTGCCTAAACTGGCACTTGAATGTTTTCATTTTACTTCTGACAAAATTAGTTCAAAACTACAACGGATAAAAAATAGTGAAAAACATGGACAAATTACACTAAAAGAAACTTTACACAGGACGAACAATTATTTATCCTTTATACCATAATTGTTAGGGGAAAAAAATTGTGTAACACCTCAATTTTGAATAACCAAAATATATTTTTCCAGAGTTGTTAAATTCTAGTATAATATAATACTAGCGCAGCTATCTTGTGTATAATATATAAAACACTATTAACTATAAAGTTTTCAATCAAGAAAAACTGCACTATTGCAATTATTTTCATAGAAAATTAGTGTTTTACATTACATGATCACTTTCGCCTTGTAATTATGAAGTAAAGATAATATTACGGTGAAATTCAGGATTTCTTAAGAATTTAATTAACGAGAAATGCCACTTGTAATACTCGGTAAATTTTCGACGGAACGATATATTGTTATAAGATATGTATGGTTATTTCACCGAGCCCATTAATTATTGTATTTAATAACAAGGCGATTTGATTAAAAGGCAAAAGCCAATGGCGCACACAGAGAGATCGTAATGACTTCTAGTACAATACGCTTGGTTGTTGTGAATTTACATTTGTAAAAAAACATAAAAACTCAACTGCAGTTGACAGACAGCACGATATGGAAGTATTTCCGTCTTATCGATTGCTGGCATTTCTCACTTTTAATATTATCACCGTGGCGTGGCGTGCCTGTCTGAGGAAAAAATGCCTTGGAATTAATATTATGTTTTATTTCTATTTTCATGAATCAATATTATACTATTGTTATGCATAGGAGTTGACGACGAAACCACCATGCGCACAGGTACCGCATAGATAGCAACTCGGGTACACAACAGGCCTTTATAATATCACAACAAATTATTGTAAATGACAGTAAATTGCTATATTATATTATTATTGTCCAAGGTTAGCGTTATCATCGTATCCTGCACGCACCGTGGCACGTCATACGGACATAACGCGATACGTTGATTGTTATGTGCGGTGTCTTTGCGCACCAATGGATCCGCACCAATATATGACTGACTACACCGTGTCGGTTAACTTCCGAAATGCACTTGAACGGTTCAGTCTGCGACTTGGTCCGCATTGATTCGATTACATAAAGGCCATATTAGTTTCATCGAAGCCCGTTGAAGCCAAACCTCTGGCCGATGTACGCACCCTCTATCGCCTTATAAATCCAATAGAGCGTCAAAGCGGCACGGTAGTGCTAAATACAAAGCATAGTAAGAATTTACCGAATCGGGGTCAACCGCTGTCAAACGCTTCGATGAGAATTTCGGCACAGTGAAAGAATCCAGCACAGTAATAGAAGTTCGCTAGTTATCTACTAGACCTGCCTTCTATTCAATTCTCAGCTCTCAAGTCCTAAGACTGCGCCTAGAAAATACAAGTTAGAAACAACTTGCCTTGCCGGTTTGGGGGAATTCGGGTTTAAGGCTGTCCTATAAATATTTTTGTACTTTCGTTTGTCTATTTCAGAGGCACAGTTTTTAAAACAGAATTTGGACCTCACCTATATGTTGGCTCCGATATCCACTAATTGTCTTTTTCAATAAACGTACTGATATAATACCTACTTATACCTAAAATATTGTTACTAAAAGAAAACAACGGTGGTTTTGGAAAAGCCATTATTGGCATTTCAATAATTTATATTGTCTCGAGGTTCGCTTTATTGCGTACTGATAAGATCATTTATTAAAAGTGCATCAATTGTGAGGAATTTACGGCAAAACATAGTTAGCATTATATACCTCTTAAATCAAATTTTGAGACTTTTATTCAGTGGTTAAAGTTAAATTATGCTTAAGAAAAAAAATTCAAAGTCGAATTGTATTCACTAGATGAGATAGAAAAAGAACTTACCTACGGCAATATGTTAATTTGATAATTAATTTTGTTCAAAAGGCTTTAAATAATATTATCAAGATTTCATGAATTTTAGTGTCGGAAGATTTTCTTCTTGATTTTGTTTATTTATTATTACATCACGAACAGTGCCCAAAGTACAGTGGTATAATATAAAAAAATATTAAAATTTCGGTTATCAACTAAAAGTAAATACAAATATGAAACAAAACAGAAGACGAAAATGATTCATTTGTGAACTCAATATATTTAAAAAATACATGGTATATAAGTCGTTATCTAGTTTGAGTTGATAATCAAGTTTGAAGAAAATGTGTCCGCCCTTTCAGAGGGCCTCTTAACTTGATTATGGGCAGAATGTCCTCTGTGCAAACAATGGAAGTGCCGCAATGTTTGCTAATGCTATGTTAGAACAAACACAACAAAAGATTCATTCGCTAAGCTGCTTAGCGCCTGCACACTCCACATTCCTTGTCTACTCCATGCCTAAAGCCTAGTCAAAATCGCAATACCTCCCTTGCTAATCTTCTTCTCGGTAAAATAAATTGCCCAACAAGCACCGCTAATGTAGTGAGTCTATTTCTCGTTGTCCTTGCGCAAGTCCAATTATAGTGTTTTCAGTGGTCTAAACGTGTAATAATTGATCATGTGAACTGAAACATAGTGAATTGGAAAAAACCGTTTCCCCTTCAGAAATAATTAATCGTGTACCTACTATATGTGTTGTACCGTGGGTCGAATGGCCCCGAGGTCGTCGTTCGAGAAGGGATCGCATAGTCGCTTATAATGACCACGTTCGAGCCGATGGCGCTTTTCGACAGCAAACAAAATCCCGAAATACTCATAATTGCGCGTGGCAGCTTTAGGCCTAAGCTCGACCATTGCCGTAGCGGTTGCTCTTTGTCGGCGTTCGTATTTCCGGTGCTTCCGCCACCACACACACAGCGTACGGTGTTGTGTGAACGACAAGCTGTATATACGTATACTATATAAAATTTATACACCGCAGTGTTTGGTGATTAGTTACAAAACGCAGTACACTACACATCGTTATACGGCTGCTGGTTATAGCACACAATACGCAGCATTGTTCTATATTATGCAATATATATATACACATACATATGTAAACTGCTGGCACGAACAACACGGGTACTCTGTACAGACTACAGTATATATATATATATATATAATATTATATCGTGTAACAACGATAGATTGGGCGCTGCCAAATTAAATTAGACACTATCTAAGTGTTTAGTGCACGATTTTTGGCACATATTTCGATACGGCATTTTGACGGTATCGCGCCGACACGATCGATGGTTTAATTATTAATTTCGAAGACAACACGATTCTGCGTCTTGGCGTGTTCGAATGGCACTCAAAAAGGGCGCCAGCGACGAATAATAGCCCAGTCGGTAGCGTTAAATTTATGTAAACATATGCAAATCCCTTTGTGAAAAATTACTAGGCAACGCGCGCGAGACGTTGCGCCGGTTTTCATCACCGGACATAAGAAAACGTAAGACGATATTAAGGCAAGTATCGTTTCTGCCTAGGGGCTGCGCTACGCCCAATCGTTTGTCTACATCCTTTCACTGTAAACACGGTAATTAGATTGTCCACTGAAAGCCGCTACCGTAAATCTACGTTCGTCGGGCAAACGTTGGATCCGTTTTAAATCCCACCGTTTTCGGCTCCTGACGTTATTAGATGCTATTAGCTGTAAATACAATTATATTATACTACGTTGTATTCTATAGAATAGTAATAATATATAGCATGCGCGTAACTGTAGCATCCGACTAATCATCTTCTTTGTTCTAATTAAATGTATTTTTTTTTTTATAGCAGATTCTAGTGACTACTTTGGTTGTTTTTAATTATACTTAAGCACTGCTGTCGAATTATTAGGTGTTTAAAAATTATGTGAAAATAATTGTTATCAGGGCGGAATAAGATTTAAAACCAATATAGCATATCTTCTCAGGCTTCGCATCGAAAATAAAAATAGATTCTTGGAATTTTTTTCCATCTCAAAAATGTGGGTTTTTACCAAAATAACTTAAAAATGAATGATGTTATCAAAAATAGGTAAATTGTTCTACGCTATTTCTTGAGAAATTTTCGTTTAAATGAATGTCACTCGTCAGTTGACGATGATATTTATTGTCAATGTGAAGTTGACGGAAAGTAAATTTTTTTTTTACTTAAAAAAAAAATAATTTCATTATGCGGAAAAGACTTGTCAACCTTTTTACAGTTGGTATGACATCAAAGTGTAAATGTTTACACTTTACGAGCTTTGTCTTTTGCATTTCTATTTTCCCAATTTTGCTTACAAATATCCAACTTGACCCTGACGATGAAATCTTAAAAATATTACATTACTGAGTTTTTTTGAGGTCATATACGAATTCAACCAAAAAAATCCTATACATTTTGCTCTTATGTTGCAAAAAAACGATTTATTATATTTTGTTGTATGCAAAGGTGGGCTTCTAACAAAGATTTGACATATCAAATATACTTTGATAAAACAAATTTCATTGAGTATCGTGTATTAATTAAACAGGTCACAGGTGTATACGTTAGTAATAAATTTAATTTAGTTACTCAATAATTTTATTTACTAATATTATTTTGATAAAATTACAATTAAAATTTAGAATTCTTTAATAGCGTATTAAGTCATTTTAGTCAATATTGATACTCGATATCACGCATCTTGTAACTGTATCAAAGCCCATCAACTGTGGGTCTATTGGTATAGTATAAAAAATAAATGATATTTCAAACCGTAGATCATTGTAGCTTACAAACGAAAGCGACTCGAATTTTATCGATTCGAAAGTCGAATCTATAATAACTCAATATTATTATTATAACCGATTTACCATTTGGCCACAGGGTGTTTGGCAACTGGAGCTGATCGGGTGCAACGAGATCACTGAGGCCGGCCTGTGGGCTTGTCTGACGCCCCGCATCGTGTCGCTGACCCTAAGCGATTGCATAAACGTGGCCGACGATGCCGTCGGGGCAGTGGCCCAAATGTTGCCCGCCCTAAACGAGTTTACACTTCAAGCGTACCACGTCACGGACGCCGCCTTGGGGTTCTTCTCTTCGAGGCAGTCCAACAGCCTGTCCATGCTCAGGCTGCAGTCCTGCTGGGAGCTGACCAATCACGGTATTGTAAATATAGGTAAGTCGTTTGCGTTACGTTTACTACAATTAACTTAACGTTATAAAAAATGTACATCCATAATCGCAAAAAACACAAACATATCGATGGCTTAATATATAAAATGTTGCAAGTACATTATTAACCAATATTTGTACAATCTGATAAAGATTAGAAAGATTTGGTTTTTTTTTTAACGGGATGAATAAAATAACTTTTATTTCAACCGCTAGAAAACGTAAACGAATGCGTTAAGCAATGTAAAAAAAAAATGTTAAGACAAGCTTCAAACTAATTTCCTGTAAAATCGTGAATTTGTACATATTTTTTTTAATAAACCCATCGATATTTCAGTTCGTGTCCATTAACAACCGAAACGATGGTTACCCTTCGAAAATTACCATAGTTTGTACACCGCGATCACATCGATCTGATCCTTAGTGTGCATGTATAATGTAAAAATGTCCCTTTAGTTTATATTACATGTTAAATTCAATAACGAGTTATATAATAGACATGGCATTTGCGCAGCACCTTTGTTTAAAAAAACGCAGGATTCAAGTGTTTCTAAATATTTAGGCTATATTTAAATTAATATATGGTAAATATATAGTCAAATGGATTAATATATAGTAAATCTTATAAAAAAAAAAAAGTTATTAGCAAACAATTTCATTACCGAATTTTCATGTATCATGGCCAATTACAGCGGTTCCGTGGATTCCAACTCAAATTAAAAATTTAATGTCTGCTTGGCAAATCACAAAATGCTACGGTATCACAGATGAAATGTTTAATTAAATAAGTAACAATAACTTACACCGTTGGATATTAGCTAGCGGCCGAAAATCCGTGTTGGCTGAATCTAGGAAGACAGGTCACTGTCTAACTGCATTGCTGTGACTGTAACCGATTACATGGCAATGCGTCAACGTATTACAATATAATCACCTAATATATTATCATGAAAACAGAAAACAAATCCGTTCCCGACTTAGAGAATATTTGTGTGTGCTGTCCTGGTGTCGACAAATTCGTCTAATTTAAAGAAAAACAAATGGCAAAATAACCTGTGCCGCTGAATCGCGCCTGTTGCACACGGTAACCAGGTGTAAGAAAAGAAATGATGGCGAAACGAGTTGAAGTACCCAAATACATAATATAAATCCAATACATTACCGGACGAGTGACGACGGTCGGACACTTTACACTGAACGGGATGAGACCTTTAGACTCGCATTGTGTATTACATAACATACGTACCTACATTCGTCTACTACCTAAACTTGACACAGCCGCCGATCAACGTCGTTTTCTTGATTGACGGTCAATAAAATTCTGGATTTTGGATGTTGACCGTCATAATACTCGAAAAGGCAGTTAGTGAAAAAATTAAACTACTACCTGTACACAAAAAAACGCAACCTACGTTATTGAGTAGATCTCCCAGCGAATGATTGGATTTAAATAAGCTGATGTTAAATCACATAATACATGCTTGAACAGCTAAGTAGACTGCCTATCAGCCTATAGAACATCTCAATGTACTTTTGTTAAATCTTTTATGTTTAATAACGTACATATTATATTCATACATAATATATTTATATTATTTATGTATGATTTTTTATACACAGAATGCATAATATGTCCTTTTCTGATCTGACTTGTTCTTCGGCGTTATCAAATTAGACAGCATATTTTTAGAATGATTTCCGACCACTCGAGAAATTACTTTAAATATTGTTTAGATGACAAAATATCGATCTTACTACACAAAAAGAGATAAAATGTTTGTTATATATGATTCTTATCCCTAAACATCGATAAGCAGGTTTTAGCACCAAGATTATATAATATGTTATTAATCAAATATAGAACAAATTTTGAGTACACTAGTGTCCCGAAAGGTTACTTTAAGATTTTCCGTCGGTGTTTAACTTCTAACAAAAGTCTACAAGCAAAATAAACAGTATTTCGTTCGCGTTCAAATGGGGTATGTACTCGTATGTTATTTGAACGGTTTAGTATTATGGATTTCGTGGTTCTAACTATACAATATTGTATTGTTGTTGTAATACATAGTTATTATTGATGGGTTCTCCGTTTATGTTTGATTCTCGATAAATAACCAAATTTGAACAATCACATTGAAATTCAAATGCTGTGGAATCGTAATGGAAACTCTTTAAAAATAATTGCCAATTCAAAGTAACCTGGTAAACCGATAATATACGTTTTGTTAACCTGTCACGTTTATTACACCCTTCTATTACCCGACATTTTCACAAAAATAAACCTTTTATTACTAAATAAACTTCACTTACTGTCACATTACAAACTCTTTGATTGCAAAACTGTATTCTTGTGATGTTCTACTTTACCTTGATAATTAATCCAAAAATACCTAAATTACCCAACTATCTTTATTCATGGCCGTTCAAACCTAACATATCGTCTACTTCCATCTCTCATCCTCTCTTTACTGAACTTAATTCAAAGTTATCTTTTTTAAATCTATTTATCTTACTTCCAAGATATTTTATCTCTAGTATGTTCCCATCCAGTGTTCTAGTTTTACACTAATGTGTATTTGCTTTCGTCAACAAGCACTTCACAGACTCATAAACAACAAACTCTGAGATGTCTCACCCAGAATTTTCTTTGTACGTTTAGCCATAACTTATAAAATACGAGTGGATTTAGTACACATTTGACCCCATTTAACGGTAATTTAAATTAATCCTAAGATGCAATATAGTCAGTTCCATAGTATTATAATCGATTAATTATTCAAAGGAGTTAAGATGGTAGTAGACTGTAATACATTAATCAGAGATTAAATTTGGATTATAAAATATATATGTTTTTAAGTACTTATTTAAAAATAAAATAATTTTTATAATTCAGAACGTTAAAGTTGAATTTTTATGAGAACTTTTATATTAAAATATAATATTGGATCATTTTTTTATGTATTTTTTTCGAGAAAATAAATTTTCCGGGTATCGAATTTCGGTGGATATTTTTTCCAGGTTCAGATTACCATACATGGCGTTCAATTTTAAAAGCACTTACAGTTTAATAAAAAATTACATTTATAAAAAAACCACCGTTACGAAATATTAATGTTTCAAGCGCACGATGGAAAATAATAGCTTCAAGAATATCGACCGATTAAATTGTTAAAACAAGGCTCTGCGGTACTTATAATAAGTACCCTTTGTTTTCATCTTATTGCTATGCAATAAATCTTCTTTTTTGTAAACATGTAATTTATTAATGTTAATAAAGTGGGAGCGGAACACAACCAATTTAATTATTTCAATTGGAGTTTTTAACCTAACTCACGACAATCCGCACCGGTAGCAAATGTGTTTTTTTAGTTAATGAGGACGGAAATTAATTTGCTGTAGACCAATTTATTACTATTTGATCAATGAGAGAATTCATAACAACTGCGTTTACAAAACGACGGATACCTAAAGGAAGTCGATTATGATTTTCAGGAAGAAACCGTTGCCTTCTGACAATTTCCATAAATGAACATCTACGTACAATTCAATTTATAAGAACAAGATAGGTAGTACCTACATTAAGATTTAAGGAGAAAAAAATACTTAACACTTTATGTAATTTTCTCTTGCCGCATTCGGCTCTATTCGACACGCCAGAACTCAAACGGTGTCGGCTATATTATAACTATAAACTATAAATTATTGCAATTATTTTTTTATTTTTCTGCTCGTTCTATGTCTTTTTTAACGTTTCAACTCATTTTATTAGCCAACTAAGCTATATTATTATAAGAAATTTAAAAAAAAGTCCAGTAGTGGAGTCGAGATATAGTGGGTACAGAGTATAATGGAGTCAGGTTGATCACAGGCCCTTAAGAATTATTACCTATTACAAAAAGTGATTCACTCTCGATGAAACGCTTCGATACCAAATCCGTAAATTGTAAAAAGTATTAAAGGTTTAATCGTGTTAATACGTTTTTTGGTTTCCTCGATAAAAAAATTGCTATTGATGTCTATGGCAAAATCGTTTTGCACAGCGCATTATTCTCAGTTATTTTTTTCTTAATTTTTTGTATTATTACATGTAGTTTTTTGTGTATAGCACCATTTGGCCATATCTAATGTGTAATTTTATCATTTACCTACCCAGACAGGCGCGTGCCGGTGCTCTATACACAGTGTTGGCATTTTTTTTATCCGCATTTCGTGACCACTTGTGTTGTGAACGCTGCAGTAGAATCCTGCACACATCATACAACAGTAACCACCTGGCCCCCTTTTTTTCCGAAATAGAAGGGTGGTGGTTTTACTGTATACACAAATTCATCCCCTCGCTTTTCATCGACCGTTTGTGTATATGCATGTACGTTGACGGAGGCACGTGGTTCAGTATTTTATATTATAATATGTACAGCGCCTGCAAGCAATCGCCACCCCAACAATTATTACTGTCTCCGAAGGGGGAGGGGGGTTCTGGCTTGCATTAAAATGTTCCTTATCGATCTGCGGAAGACATTAAATCAAGTACATTTGGCACAATACTTTCTGTATACACTATACATGCACATAATGCCGAATATGAAAACGAGTGTGTATGCCAGTTCAGTGCAATCTCCAAAGGCACTCAAAAAGCCTTTGGAGATTGCAAGTGCATTAGAAGTATATATTTATTTTATAGATTTTACTTCAAGCGCTCGAATCGGATTCCTTTGTCTATGTCCAATAACGCAGAGAACTCTTAACTATAAGCTTAATTTAATATATTTTTTTAAATTCTATCCAGAATAGGAATAGACTTTGTTTTATCTCTTACGGATTTATTTTTATAACTGCACTTGTATTATCAGCTCTCCGCAATGAGCACCAAACGTGGTAATTTATTATCTTATTATAGGCTATTCAATCAACCGAAAACGTAGTAAATTACTATGTCCACATTTTTAATCATTGTAAAAAAAAAAAAAAAACGGCGCAGATCACTCCGTTTAAAGAATACGATTGCGCAATGTTTGGATTATATAATATTATAAATAACAAAAAAAAAATGATATTAAATTCAAGCTTTTGAGAGGGTTGTTATGAAAAATCTGAAATAGGTTCACAATAACCGTACCTAATACTTCGATCTCGTTATTAATGATCAAGTAGTTCTTATTTTGGAAAAGTCTATCAAATGGCAATATTATAATATAGTTATAGAAAATTTGTAAAATTTTAAAAACACTCGAAAAGAAAATATAATTATGAAATAAGCTGTGGATTAAAATTTAGTAAAAATAAAAATTATTTATTGGATTTCAAATTAAATATAATTCGAATATTTCATTGAGTCAATAAGTTTTATAAAATTAATTAAAAAATATAGTATTAATTATTAATTATTCATCAATTCAACTGGAATCAAATTGCAAGACATAAGAAATCCTATGCAGACTTGTGTCCTTCATTTATTTTCTCATTAATTTAAGACCAACAATAATTTAAAAAAATTAAAAATTACCATTTCTGTTATTTTCTAATTAAAAAATGAGTTCATCTGACCAAATAGTTTGACATAGTATAATAATGGGAAATAATAAGTTAAAATGAATTTGTATAAGTCGCTGTCCTTGACTAAAATAAATAAATTATTTAACCGATACAGTATAGATATAAATAACTTAATATAGATGAATTATTTATATCCAATCAAGGTTAGTTTTATTTTTAAAAATTCGTTGTCCGCCGCTAATTAATTATTCAAGTCATAGATATATTTTATAACTCATATTTTATAATCTTAATCAAATAATATTGGATTATTTCTTTAGTTATGATAAATCTAAGGTTCATGTGTGTTTGTATTGTTCTATTGCCGATAGTCTCGTTTTATTTCCGCTTTAACTCTTAACCGCTTGTATTTTACTCATATATTACCATTTTGCAATGAAATATTATTACAATGTTTTAAAAGTAACTTGAAGGTAGGATGCTTACTGCTTATTGACCACATGGTCTACCTTTAACAAAATGCTTTTTAAAAGTAAAACCGTCATTAGCTGTAAAGCATAATGATTCATTTCAAATAACTTGTTGGCTTTTAGTCAACAAATCATTAATAAATTGTAATTTGTGGTTAATCCGTATTCGCCATTAACAAAAGATCGAAGTCTTACATTGTACATTTCAAACGAATTTCTCTTGTCCGAACATTTGAACAAATGCCAAAGCCAAAATGCCATTTTATGAACAAAAGGTAGACAAAGGTTCATTTTGTTGTATACTCGTTATGTGCATCGGATAGATTTGGTATTTAAAATATGTTATATAATATTTGTCTTTTCATTTTTTTTTTTTTTTGGTTAGAACGTTGCTTACTATTTCTTGAACTGACTTGCCAGTTTTCTTTTTCATGACGTTGAGCCACACAGTGGCTGTGGTTGTCTTAGTTAATATTACAATGTTTTACAATATGATATATTTTGCTTGTTACAGTTCATTCGCTTCCCAACCTGACCGTGCTGAGTCTGTCCGGTTGTAGTAAAATCACCGACGACGGGATCGAGCTGATCGCAGAAAATCTTCCCAAGTTACAAATCCTGGATTTATCTTGGTGTCCCCGCGTTACCGATGCGGCTCTGGAATACATAGCTTGTGATCTGGTCGGCTTGGAACAGTTGGTTTTAGACAGGTAAACACATATATACTACACTATGCTTCGATCGTTAATTTTACCCTACCTGTTTTCTAGAAGAAAAAATAGAACAGGTAAAATCATATTATATTTGTCCTGTCCACGACGTTTGTGTAGTATCTATAGATACACTCTAATCAATACAGTTTTATAAAAAAGGAAAACGTTTTTCTTTTGTAGTACCTTCACCGTCATTCCTAACCTCTTGGTATTCCTTTATATAATACACACTGTATGAAATGTATAGAACGTACATAGGTAGCTACCCAACCTGGACTAGTCAGTATGCGATAGCGGTTATTATGTTTTATAAAAAGAAAAACTGTCAAGTTACCTACCTATTTTTTTTATTTGTTATGACATATTTTGAGTAATGAGCTCCACGTGCTATGCCTATGGTCAGCAGTGCGAAAATAAAATTAACTGAGGCTTTCCTTAATAGTAAAATCATTTTCGAATATAGATATAGTATAAAATGTAATTTTGATGTATCTAATATTATACCGGTGGATGTTACGTATAAATATACGAGATCAATCAAGAATAATTATCGATTAAACTTAGATGAAAGTATAAACGATTTTTGAAAAAACAAAAAAAATTTTATTTTTCCGCTCTTCAAACACCTAATGGTTCAATAGCTGTTCTTGAACAGCCTGTTCACTGTTGGTTGTCTGTTGGTTAGACCTAAACTTAATATTATAACCTACGTACCCCAACTCATTACCCTCTATAGTGGTGTTACGGGACGATTGTCATTGTAGTATAATTAATATAATCATATTAATATTTTTTATGTATTTGTTTGACACTAAATTGGACGTTTTTTTCGCAGATGTATACACATAACGGATATTGGTATAGGGTACATATCGACCATGATATGCTTGCAAGCCTTGTTCCTGCGATGGTGTTCACAGCTAAGAAATTTCAGCATACAACATTTGTGCGGCATGCGACATTTAAGGATACTCTCTTTGGCCGGTAAGTGCTTATTGGTAGAATAAACCTTATATTACTACATATTAAATACATGATGAAGATTATACATGCATGTTTTTTTTAATGAAACTCGCTGCTACGGTATACATTTTATATGTATTATATAGGTTAGTGCATTCGAGCGTCATAGAGATCATCTAGGAAGATTCCTCTACTGTGTCAAGTATAAATCATTAAGGCAGAGCGTTGTTAAATCCATCAGAGTTTTTTTGAAATAACCCAACGGGAGTACTTAAAAGCTTTTTAGGGCTCTTCACTCGTCGGTTTAAGTACAGATAAGTGAGAAGTAGGAAAGTGGCCTCGGTCGTTCGATTGCCTACACCGCTTTTAAAAAACCTTTTACTTACTTACTCACCTAACTTGATATTAACTATCGAATCATGCCTCTTTTGGTCGTGAAATATCATCATTAATATGATTTTCGGAGTTGGCCAAAAACTAATGATCGTTCTCTCTCAATAAGAAAACGCGAATATGTAATAGATAAAAAATAATGTTATTTCTAACTGAAAGTGTAAGTGTAACGCGAAAATGGTGATTAATAGATTATCGCGATAAAATTTGTTTAAAAAAATTGAGTTATTAGTTCTAAGCATACCTATTGGCTATTACCCATCTATTTCATAGTTGCCTTTGTTGTAATTGTTAAGCTCGTTTTGGCTTTAGCAATATATTCTTTCTGATTAAAAGTTTAATCTAAGGAAAAAATACAATCTGTCACCTTTTATACTTACGAGTTACAACTTAATATCCTAAATCGCTTGTCTTTTTTTTAGGTTGCCATTTGTTGACATCCAGCGGCCTGTCCAGCCTGATACAAATGCGACATCTCGAAGAACTAGAGCTGACCAACTGCGCTGGAGCATCACCAGAACTGTTGGAATACTTGCGGGAGCACTTGCGGTCTTGTCTAATAGTCAGATAAACGTTTTGGCCGTTAATGTTTTTTTGTTTTGTTTTGTAAACCCGACAATAACGAAGAGTTGTTGATAATATTACTATTAAATTGTGAATCACTTTTCAATGATTTATATATTGCCCTTTTGTTTTTCTTTTTAGACTTAATATTTGATAAAGCGATGACATTTTCGATTTTTTATAGACGTTTCGTGTTCGTGTAATGCAATACAATTGTTATTATATGTCCGCACACATATCATGTTTTTACTTATAAATACTTTGTTTTTCCTTTCAAAGTTGTGTGTCATTCAAACAGTATTATAATTATAATAATATTTTGTATTACCGCGCATACCCAATACAACTGCATCAACCTTTTTTTTATTTATTTCGGCGGTGGTTTGCAAATATATTTTTTAATTTTAAATGTACATAACTTCTTCGGAAGTTTAGGTATTTGTGCATTGAGAATATTTATATAATATTGTGTAAACGGTGTTCGCGGGTAAAAAGTTAACATTTATATCCGAGTTACATCCTACTGTAGTAATATAATTCTAAAAAAAACATAACTCATAAAAAAACGTTTGCAAGCATAAAAAAAATGTTTAAATGTTTACAACTCGAATTCGTTTTTCAGTTTTACACATTTAATCCGCAAACACTGTATTGTGTTATACATAATAATATATTATATATTTATTTGTTACTATTAATTGTGTTACCTATTTATGTATTTGTGTCTCTATACACATATAAAAGATGTGCAATATTAGGTAATGTAAAAAGTTTTTTTTTTTTAATTAAACGGTCATCAAATATATTATTTTATGAAATGTATGAGTGTAATCAGCCTTGTACTATTTAGATATTATTATTATAGTTATCGTCTTAAGTCTAAATTATAAAAATATTTTACGACCAGTTATAATATGTCCTAATATTATATAAAATGTAGAGGAGTTGTGTGTATTATAAGGTTAAGGCGTCACTTGTAGGCATTACCAAAAAAATAATTTTCTCGGTAGTAATTGTAGTGCTAACATTAGGTTAAATAGTAAAATCAGAATTGAAAAAAACAAATGGGTTTTCTTAGGTTTATGTATACTCAATAAACCGCGCTCTAAGACCGGGTGTTTACTAACTCAGAAAAAAACAATGCTCGTAAGGCACTCAATAAACATATATTGATAAAAAAGCAGAGATAATTAATTAAATAAAAATAATAACTATTATGTATTCATTACAAATAGTCTTGGGTTGCAATGATTTTAATTTAGTTGATAATTAAATGATAATATCATGATTTAATTACTTTTCGGTAACTAGTGTTTCGATATTTAAAAAATATACTTTGTCATATATTAAGGTAAAAAATGTACAACCATTATTTTGAGTAGTAGTTTAAAAATAAAACCAAAATGCTTGACTTCCCCGGGTTTGATCATAATTTACTTAAAACTAAACATCCAAGTATTATATTGTTTTAATGTTATTACATGAGACCAATATTTCAATGAACGTTTAATTTATGCAATTAAAAAAATGTAATAATGCGTTTACTCATCTAGTACCTACATGTTTTATACTTTACTTACTATACACGGTTCGCTACAATGTTATCTTTTCATGTAATAATAATAATAGTTATAAAAATAATTTAATATATTATTTCATCTTAGTCCGGTATAGAAGAAAACAGTAGAGACAGGAAAATCGACAAAATTCTATATCTACCTGATATGCTTCAACAATTTAATAGCTTGTGAAAAATATTTATTTATCGATAAACTGTGTGTTTCCATAGCAAAAATGGTTTAGAAATAACATTATATAAATGTGAACTAAAAGAATTTTTCTCAGAAAAAAAAAATAATTTGTGAAAACGATTTGTATGTCTCTACTTATTTCTCTAAGCCGCACATATGTCAAAAATATATTTATACGCAATTTAAATACAATCAAATAATTATTATTAAAAACGTATTATAATACTATATTTCTGACTGTTAAAAAAAAAATCGAATAATTTGTGTTACCACAAATTACCACCGATACTTAATGTATCGAGGTAAATTTTCATTGTTGAAATCTAAATATTTAATTACTTACATTAGAGACATGTATTATTTTTTGAAACCAAAAATATGAATACTATATTTTTTTCTGTGAAGTATATTTTTAGACTTACTCTTACACTGTGCTACATCTATAATACCAACTTTCAGATCAGTTATATCTATAAACATATAAATTAAGACTGACGCGCCTTTTTTAACGCTAGGTAACCATTATTGTAAAAAAAAATACATATTAAATAATAATATGTGTTTCATTACCATAAAATATAATCTGCGTGTATCGAATAAATGTTATATTTTATAAAAAATATTTTCAAAAATTTAGATTTTAGAGGTATATAATATTACTTGTGATTAGTACGTATATAGAAAGAGTAAAATGTGAAAATATATTACGTATTATTATATTAAAAAAAAGAAGATAATTATAATATAATAATATATTGTGTTTGATTGATTTAGTGGAACTGTTGGTTGTAAACAAAAATAAAGAATTGAAAACTTATAATGTTGTGCATTTATTTGTGTTCTTCTATTAGTAAATAATAAAACTATGAAAAATTAAAATTAAGTTGGGACGATTTGAATGAATTTAGGACAACTTATTGGTGTATTTAAAAAACCCAAAATCATAACCGCTTTCGAAAATTCAAGTCCAGTGTTGCCTTTAAATATTATTTAACTGGTATTATAATTGTAGAAAATACATAGTACATCGTTTTTTACTGAAATTCACATAATATATCTAATGTTTTTTTTATTTTTAACAGACCAAGCAGGCCATGCCACTGGGCAACTGGCACAATGTCACACCGCCCTTGACAGCAATCATTGTGTGCATTTTAATTTCTAATGTTAAATACACATTTATTGTTTTTACAAGTACATTTTTAGTACAAGTCATTCAATATAGCAATATAAAAATGAAACTGCATGAAATATAATAATATATTAACAATATGGATACATTTTCATATTTTGAAGTTGCTTATTTCTATTTAAAAAGAAGTTATTGCCTTTTTAAATGTTCAGCTAAAAAATATCGAGTAAAGGACAATCAGAAGGTTGATTTATTATTTGTATGTGACGCATCTGTTATACCTATCCACTAAAGGGATTACAATACAGTAGAATTTCCAACTGTAACAACTTCAAGAAAGGCTTAATGAAAGTTTTGATATTATGTTAGGAAAACCATAGGCAAACGTGGCCATGTGTATCAATTGTTTTTCCGTGTTCCCAACCTATCATTACTATTTGACTTGAGAGTTGTGACCAGGTGCTTTAAACAGATTTATTCTCATTTTAAATTATACACCGACAACCATACCATACCGGTAACCATATCTGTGTAAATTATGGTGAGTGGTGACCTAGGTTTTTTTTATTTTTAAACTCTTGAAGTGGTGTATAGTGTAGGTATACGTCATACTGGCGCTAAAATATTTGTAACCTTCACTGTACATATAATATATTATATTATCATAATATAGATTGGACGATAACAAAATAGCACAGGTCAATAAGGAAAAAAACCCGAACACATTGACGCAGATACAGTTTTCCTAGAGGCCTTTGCATGTGACATCGTAACACAGCTCATATCGGTCGACGGTCATGTAAAAGTGTACAAGCGGATTGAAAAGGTAACGTTTGATAGTAATAATAATTCCAATGGCGAAATGTATTTTAAAAACCAGAACAGATCAATGACGCTACACAGCCATAGATTAAAATTAATGAAATACCTATACAGACATAAAAATACCTACCTATATTTAATCTATGCAATATCTGAAAGCGTATTCGGTTCGACCCTGCAAAGCTTATTACATTTCAATTATCTCGGCTCGCCGCTTTGAAAACGTAATAAGTAAAATTCAAAAGCACAAAAGAGCCGCGATTTCAGCTTTTACAAAATACTTCACGATTTCGCATAATACAATATTCTACCACCCGTCTACTTTTTTTCATTTGCCAACATCCACTCTTCTCCGTCCATTACCACCTGTCCATTCACATCACACACACGCCTTCGCAAAACCCTTAAGTACTTTGACCCACTTTTGGTTTTACTTTATTTCTCGGCAGTTACTGTCGTAATTACGTTTTCTCAGCGCCAAACAACAGCGATGTGAGATTTAGAAACAAATATAGAAAAAGAATAGCCAAAACATATTCGTTGGTAAATAGGACGTGTTTGTGGCGCCACTAAATGAACATCTATGTAATTCGACGTACATGTATTTGATATGCATTAATTTACCATAAGATCCGGTCGTAATCTAGCAGAAATTGTAAAACCACACCAATGCAAATACTAGATTTTGGAAAATGAAAAAAGTTTTTAAAAAATGTATTAATTTTTATTAAAATAGTACTATTGTGCTATTAAGGCAAACTGAACACGGCCGCGTAACACAACGTGCCGTCTTTGGGTTTAAGCTGATAGTCGTAAAAGGTTTTTTCGTTGATTTTCGTATGTGGTTTTCGCGGTTCGAACAGTTCGGCGGCGGTGGCCGCTTCCCTGTTCCGGGTCAACCCGACCAGTAGGTTGACGTCGACGATTCTTTCTAGCGGCTTGAGCGGCTCATCGGGCGGCAACCGGCGGAACGGTTCCACCAGGTATCCGCCGGCCACCACCTGCGACAAGAACTTAATGTACGCCAACCGCGTGGACCGGTCTTGGCATTCATCGATTTTCCTTAGCCACGCGTTCGTTTTGACTCTTTCGCTGACCGAGATCATGTGGCTCAGTGTTTCCACCGTGTGCCGCTCGCACACGTACTCATGAGTCGCCGCTTGTTCTTCCTCGTCCTCCGCGCCTTCCTCTTCCAGCGTCTCCTTAGCGTCGCCGTTGTCGTCACCGTCGTCCGCCGGTGACTTGTCTTGTTGGTCGGGCGGAGGTGAGTTGTCGCGTTGGTCGTCCGGCGGTACACTCTGTACATCGTCGTCGTCTGCCATCACCTGAGGTGGCACCTCAATCGATTCTTCTCGGGCTCTAGACGATCCTTCTAATTCCTGTGGTTGACGAAGGTTGTCCTCCATTTTCGAGTTGGTATTCACTTAGAATTTTGATTTTTCAGTACTCGAGCACTTTATTCTACTTAAATTCACTTGTCAATAAAACAAATTAAAAAAATAAAAACCGTTTTATAACTAGCCAATAATATAAAATGAAACGTTATTGACAATTGCCTATGTATTTATAATTTATTTCGAGACGTCGGACGTGTTAGATCAATGCGAATGATGTAAATTGATTGATAATAAGTAAGCCTGTACTCAGATTATGAGCTTACAATTAGTAGTGAGAAATAAAGATAAAAACAATATGATAGGCTTAAAGGGCAAGTGGTAAATAGAGTTGAATAATTTAAGTAAGTATTTGGAATGAGTACGGTGGACAATTAAGTTAATAAAAGTATTAACAAAGATGTTGCGTAATGAGGCCAACAGTCTATGATGAAGAAAATGAAGTTTTAGGCGTTTAAGGAATGTGATGGAAAAAATTTGGATGAAGTTGAAATGCGAAGTGACTGGAGTATATAAAACTAGGAATGAGTGCATAAAATGTAGTTTGGTAGTTGTACCAATGTGCCTAAGAAAAATAGCTTGAGATGGTTTGATCACGTTGAAAGAATGGAGAAAAATGTGGAGCGAATGAAAAGTTCGTGTAAGGAGTGAGTAAAGTAATAAGATTTAGCTGGACAATATCATCTGTGTGGGATAATGTGAAGAAGAACATAATTTATACGTATTTAACACACGGTTTATGATAGAAATTTTAACCAAACAGTTATAATACAATAAATATAATTTGTATACCGCACTTCTAGATTTTTACATACCAAAATACATACTTAAAAGTTAATCAATATAATCTGTTATAAAACATTTGATTGGCTTTATTGTACGCTCTGTGCGTCGTCATGGTTCTATTTTTCGAATCGACACACTAACAATACTGTTCTCACTAGCGCACACCAAATATTTTTTTTAAATTTTCACGCACCTAACGTATTTAAAATTTTAACATGGGCTCGAACAAAGATCCAAAAAAGATGTTCAACTTCAGCAGCGTGACGGACGACAGACAGGCGAGGGACACGATGCAGTGCAACCCGCCCAGCTGTATACCTAACGGGTGCATAAAACCGGAACAGCATTACGCGTGCGACCGTCAGCTGGCAAAGGTGCTGATGCAGTATTTCACGCCGGAAGAACGCAAAAAGATAACGATGTGGCTGGCCACGTTGGAGAAGATGACACTGGACGAGGACGAGTTGTCTGAGAGGTCCATGTACCTGACGTGCCTCAACATGTTAATGCAGAACGGCCAGCTGGTGCCGCCGTTCACGCGGACACCGCCCAGGCAACCGCTGAAGCCGCTCCGGGACGTCATCGACAGGCGGCTGTACAAAAAAGTGCAAACCGAATGCCGCAAGAGGCGGGTATTCGAACCGGTGCAGTACGAACAGCCCGATGGCACGACTCAGGTGCCCAAAGAGTTCTACAACGAACAGCCTGTGCCCCAGAGCGGAATAGTTTGTTACGGTGCCGCCTTTAGCTTTATCGATTAAACAGATTTTGCCACAATAAAACGATATTATGTTATGAATTTCCATGCAATTAAAAATGTTAATTAATCACACAACAAACCAAAAAGCACCCCTAAGTCGTATTTTAATCGTTGGTCGTGATCAATGTGAGGCAATTGTTATTTTTAATGGCTAATAACAATATTCATAATTATAATTAATAGATATTTAACACGTTTACAAGCGACATTAATGCGCATTAACTTATCGCGAATTTAAATCATTTCGCATTAGCATTTTACTTATATCCAATTTTAACCCGGAGTTAGATTTATTTAAATTGGAGGAATCTAATTAAATAGTTGATTTGCATTAAGTTATGCAGTTAATAATTGCATATAAACGTGGTAAGTGTTTAATTGATACAAACATGTCGATTTCCTTAAAAAATGTCTAAATTACTATACAAAACAAAAATAATTGGACATTTAGTACAAAAGTATAATTGTAAGCAAAAGGGGTAAAAATAAGCGCATATGTTCGCTATGAAAAAAAACTGTTTTTAAACTTGTTTATTTTACTCTTAAATGTACTAACACCACATGATTAAAAACGTTTAATTATAATTAACCACTGTTGATTTTTGTTATATACCCACTTTTCAAAAGTGCATTAACCCAATAAATTTATAATTACTCGATTTTATTTTAGATTATTTATTAATTATGGACGAGATATTTAAATTAATACATTTTTCCATTGTCTGGTCATTTCAATCGATATTAGTGTAAATTTAATTACATTTTTTTAAATTTGATTTTAACATTTAATATTTTTTTTTAGCTACAAGTATGTAGTTACTCTGTTTTGTATATAGCACTCTTTAAATTAAGTCGTTTTTCTTTATTTCATGTCCCAACTTTTAAGGTTGTAATTATTATAAATATATTAGTTTCAACTCTTTAAAAATGTTAAAGCTTAACTCGCAAATTATTTTTCTAATCAAGTTTGTCAAGGTGGATTGAGCTTGATTACTGTGTGACACATGCTACCGTAATATGATATGTCAGCTCATCACTGTTTTGGAAGAAACTACTCTGAGCAATTAATAGAATCAATACATGTATGATATATGTTGTGTACCAATTATTATAAAATATCAGAAGAGACCTCGGCCCTACTACAATAACCACTAAATGTGCCAATGTTGTTGTAAAAATAAATAATTGCCAGCAACAATGCAACAACACTCCATACTGTTTCTACCAAACCGAATGAAAGTGTATTAATTACTACAGTAATGGAAGTAAATACAAACGAGTTCACGGTTAGCCGCAAATGCTGGTATTGCTGGCTTATTGATAATAACACAATATATGTATGTTAATTATTATATTGTTATAAAGTTTATTTACAATTAAATCGTTTTTAATCGATTTTACTTCCTTGTGCTATGAAAAAAATAGGAGAAAATATCGACCTCGTGCATTTTACCATATGATATTTTATTACTTATTGTTATTAAATGATTTGATAGCAAGACCTTGGGTGATCAGTTAATAGAAATAAATTATGTTATATTACATGCAAGTATACTTTCATTTTCCGCCTTCTGGGTTCATGTGGAATGACCGTCATAGCACCCGCTGTGAACGGCCAAAATGTGAAGGGAATGGGTTTTAATAATAATAGCAATAATATTATATTGATTACACATACACGGTCGATATAAAATTGCATTTAACCAAACAGTTTAAAATAAATCTTTGAAAAATCCGTAATAATGATATAATAATATACTTTATTTCATCTTATCCGTAGTGCACGGATTTATATAAATACATTTTTTTATCGGTCACAATATTTCATTTTTTCAATAACACTATAAATTATAATAATAATGCTAACAATGTCTCTCGAAAGCCCGCCAAAATGCAGTAAAAGTATAATATAACATAGCACTATGTTATTACAAGGTACGTTACCTATAATTCTTTAGATCCGGGCTCGTTCGGTTTACAAATAATTTTAAAATAATATTTTTTATTTATTAAATAACACATACACACAAATACGTTAAACCTACAAAAAAAAAATCTATTGATTATAATATTATATAGGAACAAGTGACGGGGGACTACAAATCGGTTCCGAGCCGTTCGATTTCAGCAATGAAGAAGTCCATGTCGTCGTGTGTCAACGATGAGTTTTGCAACACCAACCGGAAAAAGTTGGGCAAATCGTTGATCGGTTGGTACGTTATCATCATAGTGCCTTCTTTCATCATTTTCTCCTTGATCTTGGGCGCCACCTGTATTCGATAGCAGCATTATTATATGAACAAAAACCGTTTCAAACAGAAAATAACAATATGTATATCAGCACGCGGTAGCTTGGCGATAACCGCAAAATAATGGCTGCCGGCGTTTTTGGGAGACTGTAATTTTTAACACAGAACATAAACATTGAGCATGTTTTTTTGCGATTTCAGCCCCGCCAAAAGCCACACGACGTAATCAGAATAGCGTCTGATAAGAGGAAATGAGCTGATAAGAGTAAACCAATATGATGATTAGACAATCCATATTTTGTAAAAATAAAATACACGGTCAGTGTTTGCCAATTTCACACGAGCAATGTTTAACCGATTCGATTTTGTCATGGGAAAATATACCAGCTGCATACTCATTAATACGTTTTCAGCATCGATAACTAATAACTTGAGTTATCGTCATACCCGGTGCACTCACCTTGTGTAATTTGTTCTTGAAATCCTCATCATTCTGGCATTGCCTCAGGCTGGGAGGCACATACCAGAAGCCCACGTTGGTGTACTCCGGTTCGTCCAAAACCAATTGGAATCCCGGTCTGTTCCTGATTTTATCCGTGAAGTATTTGGCGTTATCGAAGTTGTTGTTCACGTGCGCTTCCAGACCGTCAGTACCCTGTTACAAAGCGCGTGCAATTACAATATAATATGATAGCTATATTCATAATATCAGTGTAAAAAATCCAAAAGAGAAAGGGGGGTTTTAAATACGAACAAATAAATTGGCCAAAGCATAGATGATCTCTAACGCTGACATTAAACGCCCACCTTGAAAAATGTGTAAATTTGTCAGCTTTCAACTTTAATTTCTAATACAACATTGTGAGAAATGGTCGGATCAAATCCAAATTTGTATAAAACTTTTATTCGACGTGCTAAAGTTAGAACAAGGGTTTTCGCCAATAAAAAAAACATATTGGATACATTTTTTTAGATTTTTTAGTATGACACAAATTTGATTAGGCTTATCTTTAGACAAAAAATCAGCCTATGGGTTGTAAAGTCACAACTAAAAAATAACAAAAAGTTCCTAGCACTTTTTTTTGGAGGGGGGAGGAGGGTATGTTGTACACAAATTTCAAAACGATCCGACCGTTTTTCACGAAAGTTATATATATATATATATATATATATATAACAAGTTTCAAAAGATGGACAATTTGCAGTTTTTGGGCTTTTTTCCCATTCTTAAGAGAAGGATTGAAATTTTTCATGTTTTACCCTCATAGTACTAATCAGAAATAGACCTAATAAGGATGAATGTTTTTTTTTTGTTTTGTTTTTACCTTGGCTTTCCACATAAACC
Organism: Adelges cooleyi; assembly: GCF_023614345.1. NCBI lineage: Eukaryota > Metazoa > Arthropoda > Insecta > Hemiptera > Adelgidae > Adelges > Adelges cooleyi. The sequence goes on along the minus strand of NW_026096268.1, from coordinate 13,023,419 downwards.
AAAATTTGAAAACGTCCGCCCGGCGCCCGCACTGTATGTGCTTGTCACCGGTGTCGTAGGACGTGTCGTAGAACTTGTCCTTTTGGAACAAATATTGAGCGCAACTGGAATTGCTGTCCGTCAACACCCGTTCGTGTTTGGTCAGGAACGTCGAACACTGTTGGGGCGCGGTCAGCATCTTGTGCGGGTTCCAAGTGACCGAATCGGCTCTGCGGCATATTATGACAAACGCGTTGGTTATATTAATTCGGGGTTTGATGGGAATGATGGGAATAGAGTTAAATGGGTTTTCGATGTAAATGCCATGACATCATAACCGCATGCGTTACCTGTGGATGCCGGCCAACAAGTGTCTGTGCCTTTTGGACACCAGAGCTCCGCCTCCCCAAGCAGCATCTACGTGCAACCAAATGCCATACTCGTGACACACTTCCGCTATTTCCGCTATCGGGTCGAACGCCCCCAACACCGTCGTGCCTGAACAATAAATATAATGGAAAAAATTAGTGATTCAGATTTCACTCGGTTAGTGTGTCCTGCCGCAAGAGCAGGAAAACACGTAGAAAGTAAGTCGGGAATAACCCAACCGTTCAGGCGGCGGTAAGTAACCTGCCCAACATAGTATTTAAATGTATTATCACTGTAACGTAATGTGTTACTACTGCGGTAATACATACCGCACAAGTGTACTATACCTATTCGGCCGTTACAACGAAAATTACGTGGTCAAGTAAATCCAAAAATAATTACTATGATTACTGTTTATTGTTTTCATTGTCGTTAAGGTTTATTAAGCATTGCGATTAGCGAAATGCACAATGGAAAAGTTCCCGACAATCGCTTTCACTTTTCGCAGTTAAATTATACCTTTAACCGTTTTCAGTTATAGATTATATACTGTTATATTGATCGCACATAGTAATTACGGTGGTATACATTGTAGCATAAACGCTACCGACGGATCCCGTAATCGTAGTAATTATTAACCGATATTTGTATGACTTCGGGCGCTTGTGTTTATGCCTCCCCTCCTCCTCCGCCCAAAAAAATACTCAGTGAAATCGACTGCCGCTCCCAAAGTACAATCAAAGATACCCGTGATCGTTTACCTGCAGTGGCTGATACCATTAGTGGCACCGCTTTTTCATCGAGCGTTCTCCGGACCTGTTGTCTCAGATGGGCAACGTCCATTTTGCCTTTGGCGTCCGTCTTGATGCCGTACACGTTGTCCGAACCGATGCCCTCGAAAGCGCACAGTTTCTTTATCGAATAGTGGGCGTCTATCGACGTGTAAACCACCAATCTCGGTAATCCGTGCATGCCTTTGGACTAAAACAATCGAAATTATTACCCCCGTACAGGACTCTACGTAGTTCTTGGCGAATTCTGGCAGAGTAGTTTTAGAATGTCTGATATGACACTCGGACGATCCACTCGAATCCATCCCCCATATTTAATATTGTTAAATCTGTCCTTCACAGGCTCACACCCTACTTAAGTTTGGCTAAAGATGTGTTTATTACCAAAAATCATCTGGTCGGCCTTTCTCTGGCTTTTGAAGCATTACGGTTAGTTTAAGTTAGGTAAAGATAAATTACCTTGACTTCGGGGAAAGCGTAAAACCGGGCACAGTTGATGGCGTACCCGTTGGCTATGGATCCGCCGGGACAGAATATGCCGTCGCCGTTGCCGTCTGGGTAACCGAGGAACTTCCTCATTTCCAACAACACCGTCTCCTCCATAATGGTCATTACGGGCGCCACTTCGAAAGTGTACACGCTCGGGTTTAGGGCATCCGTGAGCCATTGGCCTACCAAGCCATAAGGATCGACACTGAAAAAATAAACACACGACGTATGGTGTGTTGGATAAGTAATGTTTTGCAGAGCAGTCATACAATTTTGATTATTTTTACTTGTAACAAAGCGTTTTCAAAAATTATAAGAGCTAAAATAAGAAATGAGTTCGCAAATATTGCGGATGCTGAAAATGGGTTAAATTAGGGACCAGCAATTCGTGTTAGGTTACTCAAGTCTCATTCCGGAATAGGCCTACTTTTATGTTATAAAATACAACATAAAAAAATACTTTCAATTTTAATTTAATAAATATTTAGCCCACGACTTTTGCAGCGTTTGACTCAAAATTCAATTAAATAAATTAAAAAGTTAATAATTTCAACATATAATTCCATCGTACTATAAACATTTGACAAATAATTATTGTTTAAAGGTATTTTGGAAAATTGTTCGTTTAGGTACAGCGCACGGACACAGAGAAATGGACAATTGTACCTGGAAAACAACTGATTGACAAAATACGGATGGCCCGTCTTGACGCTGTGCTCGATGGCGCCCTCGACCAGCTGCAAAAGGTGGTCGTGCGTTGTACCGGATCGCTGCAACTGGAAGTCGTAGGTGTTCCGCAGCTCGTCCGGGCTCTTCCACTTGAGCACCGGACGCCGGCGGTCCGTACCACGAAATACGGCCTGTTCGAGCATCACGCGCACCGCGTCCTGGATGAACGCCTCATGCTCGGTCCTGTCCGGCGCGCTCCTGTAATCACAGACGGCCACGGCGGTGGCGGTGGTGGCGGCCGAGACTGTCGTCGTCCGCGACCCGTTGTCCCGCAGCTGCTGCGCTTTGTCCGCTGCATTTATGGCCTGCATCAGATCGGCGGCCACCGGCATATACTCTGCGGCCGCGGCGGGCATGGTGTCTGCTTGGATTCCGCAAATCGACTACCTATACAATATATAATAACACCTACGTCGATTAACGCAAACGACCGCGTACTACCACTCGGCGACTTGGTACGTGCCGCTGGAAATAGGATATACGTGTATATAAAACCGGCGGTGCAGCGTGTTCGCGATTCGAATGATGGACACCGCAGATTGACTGAACTGGAGTCGAGACGCGGCCGGCGCGGCTGTTTTATAGGCGTCCGCCACCGGTGAAGGTTAAAAACACGACAAGTTGTTTTTTTTTTTTAAGATAACTGAACGCTTCCCCTCTCGCCGGTGACCGTCAAACGCGGCGGTTTTACGGACAACGCTCAATAATAATAACAAATTTGTTATTATTATTATTAATAATAACGGTCTTAATCAAAATTCATCAAAAACAATTTGAGCCCAACGGTAATAGTTCAAGTGCTCGGTAATCGCCTTTTTGTTAAAAAATTAATTTTTTAACCGGTATCCGCCGTAATCGCGCCATTTCCATTAATGGGATTCATTCGTGTTATGGTATTGTCTAAGTGATTAAAAAAATGTTTAGTAAATCAATTTGACCTCGAACATAACGTCCGGCATGTCGCCGGAAAATAAATACGACGAACATATAGAGCACCTTTAGGCGTCCAACCCCTTTTAGTGCGACGCTGTAGGATAACTGCGCTGTTGGACACATTACCTAGCCTAACTTTTCGCCCAACCTAACCATATCCTTTTTTTAAACTTACCTAACTTTTTGGTCAAACCCGTCGTAACTTTTGTCCTAATCTAACCAACTTCTTTCTCAAAAAATGAAACGAGTCAACGTGTATATTAAATTAGTACACGCTAAATTTGTTTTAAAAACCAATTTTTGGTCGTAAAATATTAAATATCCGTCTATGAAACGTTATCAAGCTAAATACAAAATATTATGGTTGTAAGATATACCTATTCGCGAGAGATATAGGGCTAGTTTTGGCTTTTGGGTTTAATCTCAAAAGTTTACTCACATTAGCTCTGCCGCTCTCCCCCGTCATAATATTATGTAATTTTGTATATTTTGTCGTAATACATTGCTTGTGAGGTGTATCTATCCCCCTTCTCCTGTCAGAAGTAGGAACTCACCAGACCACTGTCCTACTGAATTGTAGCCCTATACTTACTATGAGGAGCCTTTTTTTGATGACTTACCCGTATTTAATGGACTTTTACCGGTTCGATCATTTTATTTTGAGCGATAACGCTTTCGTCAAAAATATCGAGAATCTCAAAAAGGAGATTATTGAATATCCACGAAAGTACTAAAATCTTCTTGGGTTTTAATGAACTTGTGATTGATAAATTAAAAAACTTGAATGTCCTATTTAGGAGCCTTTACTTTTATGGACCTCGTTTGGAATGATTCTAATATTACTTATGTGGCCGCACCGATTCCTATATCAGTAGCCTATTTCATACGAAGTCCACCCGCCTTTGATCAGATGTCAATAATTAAACACAGTTTGACTATGCCTGTCGGCAGCACTCTTTTTTTTACTATAATATCTATGCTCTGTTTGCGTCCTTGTGCTCACAGCAGTAGGCCAACAAGCGTTAAATGTAAAACCGGCAAATGTGGGACAGATACACATAGGTACACACAAATCCGGACAGTCATTACCACCGGTCTCCTAGACATGACCCTCAGCCCGAGTAATTATAATATCGAGCTTACGGGCGCCGTAGCCTTCCTGTTGTGATTTTTATTCAGTCAAACAAGTCATCAACTTTAAAGGCAATATAAGATAATATTCACCCTTCGGGCTTCACAGTTGGACGGACATACCTACAAACTCGGGAGGAAAAACGCAGCGCTCGATTACTTTTGAAAACAATAGATTATAAAAATGATTCTACATAAATAATTGATAAAAAAAAACATACCTATACCTAATAATTGTTTAAATAATTTATTCGAATTTTTTTTTTTACTCGAATAAATCATCTTAGATAATAAAAAAATTATTCGAATAATTCATCTTGGATCTGGTCGAATAAATTATTTATTAATTGTTATTCGAATAAAAAGTGCACAACTCTGATTATAATACCTCAAATGTTAAAAGGCTAAAGAGGTTTGTGTTTCAATAATGATGATAGTACTTGCGAGTTTCACTTAATGACAGATATTCCTATAAACTAATCAATATATATATATATATATCATATACTCGTACATTGTATCTAAAAAGCCCAATGTCGATTTTGACAAACACGATTCAGACCACCAAAACATAGTTAATTAAATTTTATGACCAATCCTCCGACCAGATGATGACTAAACGATTTTATATTTTATATGCTGCTCTGTAATTATAGACCGTCTGATTTATTTTCATAATTGATTCCGACTCGCTATAAGCTATCATAATATTATTCAAGTCGAAAGTAAAAAAAACATGTATATTATGAAGGTACATGTTGATAATTACCCATTAGTTGGTAAACGTTAAACGTATTTACTTGCCATTTTAATGTATAAAATAATGATATTAGGTACAATTATTTATACATTGAATTGCGTTCGTACTTTCCTGTATTTTCTTCACAGCGAGATATTTTTGGCTTCTTACAACAGTTTTAAACGTTATTGAACGTGGCGAGACCTTGAAAGTTGACGGTGAAGGTTACAAACCTGATTTTTAAACTCCCTAACATTTCTTCTATAAACGGCGTCGTTTGCATTTATACATCAGTGTTCGTTTCGAAAAAAAAAATTATTCAAGTGTATAATTTGTAAGTAATAAATAATAATAGCTTTAAAATAAAATTTAAAAAACTGCTTTCTAAATCAAATCAAAAAGCAAGGTTCGGATAGTTCGTCTTTAGATATTCTTTTCTTATAATCGACTTGCTTTCCTTTTCACTTACTTACACATTTTAACTATATCATGCTTATTTATTATCTATTATCTATTGAAACTAAAGAAAAGACTGGAGCTAGGCTGGCTTCAGATATTTTTAACTAATTACAGATTGATGGCTTGGATATCAATAACTTTAGAAGATAGGACTCATAAAACAATTTTTAATTTAAAATTATTATCACAAGTGTAACGAAGTTACATAAAACTGTAAATAAAAAAAATAGGTACAATAAAAATAAAAATAAATATTAGATAAAATATAAAAATAAAATAAAATAAAAAATTATTAAAAAGAGTATTATTACATTAATTTGTTGTTCATAAGGGTGCATAAGGCTTCCTACGCCACGTATATACTTAATTGTGGTTATAACTGCATTATTAATCAAGTCCATATAATGCATAACCTATATTTAACAAACAGCAGTAGGTTTAACAATAGTTGTTTTTAACAGTACTAGATTTCCTGACTAACAACGCAACAACGAAAAGTCTAAGAAAATACTCTTTGGGAATAAATAAAGATTATAAAAACACTATGTCAGATCTCTCTATTTAATCTAAATTATATAATTGTACCTAAGTAGGTACTCACTACTCTCTAACCGAATCACTTAAATTGGATTTTCTGTTATAGTGAAACTATAATATTATGTTAATTAATATGAATTTTTATACTTCCAAGTTCATTAATCAAAAATTAATTTTAAATTTCTGCTAGTAATTAATAATTATGTTTCATTTTCAGGAATAAACCAAAGTGTACAACTTTTTTAATTAATGTTGTTTAGTTCATTTAAGGATAAGAAAGAGCTAAATTAGGTTCACAATAATTAGTGTGCCAACACTAAAATCAAAGATGCAGTATTGGTTTAAGTACACTGTTACCTTGAACCGTTTTACTTCTTGTTTGTATTATATAAATTTGGACTTGCCCTCGAGTAGGTTTTTGGGTATTTTTGACCTTATTAAAATTTAAACATTCAAAAAGATTTTAAAAATTACCAACTTTGTCTAATATATAATTAGATCCAACCTGCTTCGGCATCATAATTTGGTTAATCTTGGAAAAATCTTGTCATCGCTAGCACAGACGACTACATGAGTAAATATTATTCAGCCATAAAGTTATACTTCTGGTATACGCCTGGCCAATTATAATTTTCTGTAATTATTTTAATAGTTCTCTATATTAATTGCATTCTATTGACAGTTTGCCTTAATGGCTGTGCACAAAATTCATTTGTATTTATTCAAACGGCGCTAACCACTATTGCATGAACACCTATACAAATTTCCCCTAACTCATAAGTCAATTATTTAACAGGTGAGTATCTAATGAATGTAGGTGTTAGACTTTATTTATTTAAATTTGTTTTCCTATGTAATGAAATATACATACATTGGCCGATTGGGGTTCCACTCGATTGGCCGATCCGATATTGTTGATCGTTTAATCGCCAATTAACTAGGCGAAACGGGTGGAATATTATTAACGTTTTCACGTTTAAATTATTGTACCCATTACACAAGACTTTAAACGCTTGAGAGAACACTGTATTTTTTCGGCTGTAATTATATTATTTATGTTTTTTATTCAATAATCGACTATGTATATACCTAACTGAGGGAAGGTCACGTAGACCGGAAAGATTTTCCAAAAGAACCTTTTAACATGCTTTGGGGGGCTGCAAAATGCGTGGGAACGAGTTTGACGTTCCCGTCCAAAGAGCGTGTGTGCAAGCGTGTTGTCTACCGGAACAGGTGAGATCTTAAAAACATAGTGCGTGGGTTTTCTAACGGTTTCTCGTGTACATCTGCTCCGGTTTTGGTACCGTCTTAAGAAATACAAAGAGAGTAAAAAAAAAAAAAAAGCCGACGTCGTTATATTTACCAAATCCCCTAAGCAAAAGCGCATTTCTATAGACCGAAAGAAACACAATTCGATATCAAATATTGTGTAAAAAAAATGATTCAATTTCAATAAATTCGTATAGCCACGCCAAAAGGCGCATGATTGTAATTAGTATGTACGAAAATACTTTTCTAACGATCAGGTGCGCTTTCGCTAATAAAAGTGAGGTGGGGGCTGAAACACTGAAAATATTTTAAAGCCCCTTTCCTATGTAACGAGAACGTAAGCAATTATAAGGAACAGTTGTAACAATAGGAAACAATTCTAAGGAACGTGAACGATTTCGCGAATGCTAAGTACACCAAAGCTCTCCCAAAACGCATCCATGCATATAACTAGGTGTGCGTTTAAGTACTTCTCTCCTCCTTTTTTTTATTATTAACTTGACCTAACTGTTGGACTCGGTTGGAGGTGCGGTTTGAAGGTAGGCAGTAACAAATTATTGAAACTAATCAAATCAAAACTTAAATTAGATACCTTAACAAAGTACCTAATTTTTTTAATATGTATTAAATACGAAATGTTGTAGGTTAAACACTAAAGGCTCTGCCGGCTAAGGATATATATTCCCAACAAATCATAAGCACTGCATTTTTAACTATGAACGATACTTAATACTGTACATTATACTTTTGACCGGGAAATCGCACAAGGGGGAATCTTTAACCTTAGTCATTGTATAGTTTCGTTTCCTTTGTATACATTATAACATTACAATATAACGAATGTAAGTAAACATATAGTAACAGTTAATAGGTACCTGTGTTTCAGTCATTTACGCTGTCGGTGTACAACAAGAGTGTTTAACAATTTTAGCAGGTAGTATAATGTATGTAATCGAAAATCCAACACAATACTTTTATATAGTATAATTATTTATACTACTAATCTCTATTAGACTAAAGATGGTATTAAATTAATATTTAATACCAAAAGGTATATGTATATTTTTAAATGTAGTCGTATAATTAGCTTGAAGGTGTAAACATAATAATTGACTATAATAGCCAATAGGACATTAGTTGTCTAGTAGGTATTATCATTAGGTCTCTAGGTATTATCCGTTGGAATCTGAACTGTACTTAAAAAATATTATGGTTTTTTTTTGTATGTTCTGAACGAAATTTTTTGAGAGATTCTTGACATTTTTATTTTTAGAAGTAATGAATATTACAATGAAAGTAACAAAACTGTCGACACTTAACAATTTTGTATACCCTATTAGAGAACTGAGGAAGTGACCGTTTCATTAAGGAGACCGAAAAGACTAATTTATTACACGGTTGAAGTATTGTGATCTAATTTACTATAGAATTAGCCCATTACCAAGACCTAAATACTCATCAATATATTTTGTCTTTATGATTAATGGTATTACAAATTGCAGGTATTACCTAGGTTGTCTGTATTGCTAATTGCTATTGTTTTATTTTAATAGCGATTTTAATTTTGAGAATATTCGAATATACTTAAAGCAGTTGTTTTACATAAAAAAAGCCACTACAGTGGGTCTGTGCATATTGAGCATATCATAGCATATTGGGGTGGGTGTAGTCACAGGTCTATATGAACTATTAAGACTGGAAGTGATAAAGTCACTTTTAAATAAACGCCTAGATGAGAATTTGTAATGGTAGAAATACAAATATCGATAAAGCATTGTACCTAGTGACAATGATGTGCTTAAAATTTGTTTTTTATATTAGGCTGGATACGAGTAGGGTTTAACAATTAACATAAATACCGATAAATCTTAAATATCAATATAATGAAAATATTTTCAAATGCCTACTAGTGTAATTTATCCTTATTTTTTTTTTAATGAATAAATAATAAAACAACATTTTTTACATGTTTTAATTTGTATATACAATTTTTACTCCACAAATGTATTAACAAAGAAATAAATAAATCGTTTTTTAAAAATCTAAAAATAGGAAGATTATTGTAACATATTTTGGACGGGTGGCATAGTAACGAGTGTCAATGGCAGGTGTATAAAAACATCTTCAGTAGCTTTTTTTTGGCCACGAGTCCGTGACAACCTATTAAGAGTCAGGACTACCGACTATAGCTGAAAATATATTACCTAACAGTATACACATTGTTTTTATCAAACTCATTATTTATTTTGAACTTACAATCCTTATACCTAAATTTGTAACTATAAAGTACCTAGATAATCAAACAATTAATAATATACATAATATTATTATTTAAAATATAAAGTTAATTTGTACTCATATTAGGCGCTTAAGAAGAATTATTGAGAAAAATTCGGATTGAAAGAAACTTCATTAACATTCTGATTGATTTATGAGTTAAAATTTTAAAATATAAGTGGTCAAACTATAGTTCCCTGTCTTACATGATGGTGTACAATATTTGATCGCGATCCATCCATTCAAATTTAAATGATTTTACAAACCATTACGTCTTAACAGTTTTGTTGAGATTAATTGTAGTGGAACACAAAAGAAATAACAAACAAACACTTTGAGTAATAATAGTGTTAATATTATAGACACAAGTTAAACCAATAATAACAATACAATATAGATATATGTATAAGTCAAAAGTAACAAGCACATTAACAAAATAGTAGCTGTGGAACGAGTGTGTCCCCTTGTCCACATACAAAGGTATTTATATCATAAATCTAGGTTAAATCAATTCATACAAAATACTTTCTAAGATTTCACATACAATAGTGTCTTCCTCGACATACTAAACTAATCACATTAAAACTACCTTAGAATATTAATTACATTTCAACAAGTTTTAACAGATAATTGTATGATTTTCCCCGTGTAACCCGGCATAATCCTAAGCTAAAATAATCAAACGCGTAAAAATATTAGCCAATCACTAAATTTACTTGTATATAGTTGTCCTAGTTCAAAACTGCAACAACTTGAAATTATAAATAAAAATGTGTTGCACAACTTTATGTTATTTTTCTCTAAATGTAAACTGATTAAACCACCAATTATAACGCACACTATGAGGGATGGGATATCTCAGAATTATTTTAAGTTAATGAAACTTTTAATAATTTTTTATTAAGTAGTCTTATGTACTTTTATTTTATGCACTGTACAGCGAAACCGTACACAGGACAGTTGCCCATGTTATGACATGGCATATAATAATAATATTATCACAAAAACCGTCTGTTTGGGTTACGGTTGTTGTACTATGAAACGGCATAACACTAGAGGCTAGAGCCGTCAACCGGCCAGACGGCAGGCACATCACACCGACGTCTGAAGGTCTTGCACGTTTGTTTTGTTTGTTTGTCCAGTTTACGTGCAGTGCAGCAGCTGCAACTGCCACCGATCGGCCGTGGCCATCTCTCTCGCACGCGACAAGACCTATTCACGTATCACGTACCGCGTACGCCGTCAAAGGCCGGAGCGGAGGGGCGCGCTGTGTGGAACGGCTAGACGGACGCGCGTATCAACGTTGTTTCCCGCGTTTTCCGCGACGGACCACAACAAAAGCGAGGTCTCAGGTTGGCGACACTGTCGACGATCACGGACACCGGTGTGTCACGTGAACCACGCCGACCAATCAGGACCACGAGCGCGACCAGACGAAAACATACCAGACATTTTTCCACCGTGTATCATGGCATGTGATCACAATACTACACATTATTATTCTGTGGGATGACTCAGAAATTGATATTACTTTTTGGCTGTTCGTGCTCTGTGTTAGGTCGGTCTACTTGTTTTTTTTTTGTTATTAATTATTAATTTAAAAGAAATCACCCCGCGGTTGTGTCGGACAATTAATTATTTCATATGCGTTTTCGGTATTAACTTTTTTTAATTATTCAAGTGTCGTTCGGTATATAGTCTTACGTCTACCAAAACGGTTATCACTGTTAAACTTGTCCGGACAAGTCTGATCAAAGGTATATCGTTTTCGTGTCGAAAACTCGTCTTTCTTCTTTTAATGGATATGGATATTTTGTCGTACTCTACCAGGATGTTCTCTGTGCCGCGTAAGTAAACGACAACAAAATTATTATGTTTAGGAATGTTCACTTTTAGCAAGCTATTTTGGATATTGTGAAAGTTAAAATTTCTACAAAAAATAAATTATTCATTGGCACTTATCTGAAATATAAGATTTCTCAAAATCTTATGATTTATTCCTTAATGTATTTAAAAATTAATATTTTAAATATACCTAGTTTGTACTAACTGTACCTACTTAACTATTTTTAACAGTTTTAGTCTCTAGATCAATAGGTATTTATTGTCATCAATATTAATTAACATTGATTAAATTACAATAATAATATAAACTAACTCAACTTGCGATAAGAGTATGCCAATCTTCCAGCGATTATTATTTAACCTAAAGCCGCTTAGATCTTTGTATTATGTTATTCTAAATTAAGTATGCAATTTATAGTTATTTTACAAATCGTATATAATAATAAATTTGATTTTTTGAGGTACTTCTATAAAAATGTTGATCTTAGATAAGTAGGTAGGTATTATAAACAAACTTCTTAAAGAAACTGCTAAACAATTTTGGTTTCTTAGTTAAAAATGGTATAGTTAAGTAGGTATTGTAAATCCATAGGTTACCTATGTATTAACTTTGATAGTACCTATATTAATATTGAAACAATATTGTGAAATAGTTGTTACTGTTTATTTATTTCTTGTCTGTTCATTCAGTTCATTTTTATTGCACCGACTAATAAAATGATTAACATATCATATCAGATGTTAACTTATTACAAAATGAAAGTTGGTTCAATTAAAGTTAGCCACTGTTAAAATAATTTTCCAATAATGATAATACTAATTAATATTTTTTAATTATATATTTATGTTAATTTTTTTGTTTTGTTTTCAGATCTTGATTAAGCTTTGATAGCTTTTACAATGGTCATTTTGGATGATAACAAATCAAATTTGAGTAAAATTATTAAAGAAACGAAACATGGCTGGAGATGTGCAACGATTAAACAGTCCAGTCTCGTTGTTGCCTAGACGTTTAAATTTCAATGATTCTGATGAATCTTCACCTAGTCATAACAATGCAAGTTCTCAAGATTCACCTAAAACACCACCCAACCATGGACTACACGTACCACCTATGACACCTGCTTGTCGAAAACATCGTCCTTGTATTCCATTAAGGTTTGCAGAATATTTAGCTTCACCGTCTAAACCCGATTCGCCTCAGAAAGATGAATTAGCCTATTCACCTCCGATTAAACGAATTCGTTTGCTTAAATTGGAAGAAGGAATATATGATCGTTCTCATTCTGGATTAAAATTTTCTAGGGCGTATGAACATAAGACTCCACATAGCTCATTCAATGATTCAAGCCTATCTAAAGTTAAACAGTTCAGCATAAATCCATTTTCTCCTGCAGCAACTGATTTACGTCATAAATGGATGAACAACAGCTATAATAACAACAACAACAACAATAATGATCTATCATTATCTGATAGTTGGTCTAAGGATTTGACCAATGTTGAATTAACTGATCTCGAAGTTACTAGGTATTTTAAAGAATTTAAAGTGGATGAGCTTATAGGTAAAGGCGATTTTGGAGAAGTTTACAAATGTATAAACATGTTGGAAGGCATGCCATATGCTATCAAAAAAACACTAAAAAAAGTGGTCGGTACTAGACGTGAAAATTATGCACGTAAAGAAGTATACGCAAATGCAGCTTTATTTAGTCATCCAAACATTGTTGCATATCACTCAGCCTGGAATGAAAGCAATTCAGTCTTTATACAGCTTGATTACTGTGACGGCGGCAATTTGGATGATCTAATATTTACGAAAAACCACAAGTTCAATGATGCTGCAGTGGAACGTCTACTATCACATTTAGCCAGTGGTCTTCATTACATGCACATGTCAAAAATGGTTCACTTGGATATAAAACCAGCCAACATTATGATAAGTCATTCTCAGTACCCTAAAGAAGACGAAGACAAAGTCGATAGAGATATAATTTATAAAATTGGAGATCTCGGTCATGTAGCACACTTAGAAAATTTATCTGATGTAGAAGATGGTGATGCTCGTTATTTGCCCAAAGAAATGCTCAGTGGTAAATATGACAGTACCTCTATTACTAAGGTCGATATATTTTCATTGGGAATGACTGCTTATGAAGCTGTTGCGAGACTACGATTGCCAAGTGATGGATCCGAATGGCATTTTCTCAGAGATGGTTTTGTACCTGATATTGATGGTTTTGGATTAAGTTTATTAATAGCTAGTATGATTGACCCTGTGCCTCATAATCGACCTAGTGCTATTGATGTCTTCAAGAATGTTACCTCTAAAGCTAGAGAACTAGCCGAACTGTCAACTTTACAATTTAAAAGAGAGTACTTCGCTAGTTGTTCAACGACAAAATCCACACAATGTTCGCCGAAGAGAGCTGGAACTAATATAAAACGAAACCCAATGGCATTGAGTACGTGGCACAAAAGGAGATTAGTTGGACAAAAATCTCAACGCTATTCTTCGTTTTGAAAAGACATTTGTAACTTACCGTGCACTGTCCTTTGTGTAAATAAAAACTTGAACTCTGTGATGATAATTATAATATTGTTTTTTTTTAATATATACAAATTATTATTTTTTTTATAAAAAAAAAGAGATTAACTGTGAATTTTTTTGTATTTGTTTGTGAAGTTATATGATTTTTGTTTAAGATTGCGCTAGTTGTTCGTAATAAGTTATTAGCGGTTTGATAAAATATCTCTTCATCACATTGTCTACTAATACTATTATTATTATTATTTGTTCATATAATTACCTACAATATTAAGTTTGAAATTAAATTGTTTAGCCACTATTTTTTATTTTACTAAAACATAGACCAGTTTAAAGTGTTTTGCGTATAAATCTGTTAGTCTTTTTACATTATAAAGTAATCATTTTTGATAAGTAAAATAATATACATACCATTTTATTGGTTTTAGTTATATCAGCCATGACTAATGCAGACTGCTATAATTAAGATGTATATTATTTTTCACTTGGTTGATTTGTTATTGTTTTTTTTTTTTAATAGGTAAAGTATTTATTAAATAACATGATAAAAGTACTACAATTTCTATTGATAATTGTAATTAATGTATTATTTTACATTTTAATCTGTTATTATTAAAACGAATAATAATGCATTAAATATTTCTTTTATTTAATCTCGACTATAAATTGTACTCAAACATTTTAACTACTGGTCAAAGTATTTTTACTAGGATGTAATATGTTGTATACATTTTTTTCATTATTGATTGATATGCTGTAGAATTATTGTTAATTTCTTGGCATTTTTATATGTACTAAAAAAAATAAGTATGTCCACATGTTGCTTTAATAATTTCATCAATTTTTTTTATAATAGTTAACTTTATCATTCAGTTTTTATAGCTATATATTTAACATGTAATACTGAACCTTGTCATTGTCCTCTAATAACAATTTATTTTTTTTAATTATATGTAGACTTAAGAATGCCATACCTATTTAATATGTATCATTAGTGTTAAAAAAGTCTCTGAATGTTGCTAAGTTACTTGTTCTTTTTTTTATATATTATGTTAGCTATTATTTTTATGTAACAATGTTAATTGTTGTGAGAGAAATAAAATAAACAATGTTTTACAAATTTATCGTTTTTTTTTTGTACCATTTATTTACTAAAATGATAATGAAAGCTATTGCTAAGAGTAAATTATAATTACAGATTAGGATTTAAAATTATAGTACTGTTAAATTTTAAATATTAAAGACTATGTAATATATTAGTAAGACAAATTTAAATCTTCAGACCAAAAAGCACTAATGTTTAAAGGTCATTGGAAATGTAAGTAAAAGTTAAATATTCAGGCAATTGGTAATTGATTGTGAAATGAGTTAGATAAAATTAACAATTCCGATCCAAAATGGTATTCTCAAATTGTGGAAAATAAAAGTTATGGTTTATGCCATTTGATACATGTATGAAATTTTTAAATCATTGACTATACCTCAATTTACAAATAGAAACAAAAAACCGATTTTAATGCAATACTCAACACAAAAATCAAAATTATTTAATAATAATATATGATTATAAATGATAGTTGTTATCACTTATTATCACGATATTTGGACACCCTAGTCCCTTATGGCTTACACTAGGCAGTAGACATGATGCACTTAAATTATTGAATTTTTGAGTACAAACTACAATTTACAAGTACCTACTTGTTTTCAATTGATTTTACTCATTCTGGTGAATAATATCCGATTTCTGAATAGACAGATTGTTGTACTAAAATATATATTCTTAACACCTCATTTAAGGTGAGTGTTTATTACTGATTATTAATAATTTTATATTTTTGAAAGAAATGTAATAGTGTATGTATTTCTTAGGTAACTTTCACATAATAATACAAAATATCGAGTGTTGTATTGAATATGTATTCAACATTATCAATGAAATGTGGGCCGTATATCAAAAGTTCTAATAGAATGATACGTGGTATTTATGCATTTCGTCGATTCAAATCGGACGATGGACCACCAGATGATAGTGATTCTAAGAAAACTCAGGCTGTTCATAAGTTAAACGATTTATTAAAATCAATGGTAAAAGGAAATGACAATCCTCAAATTTCGAAATCAATTGAGTTGGCAAAACCTAGGCAAATGGCGAGAAAAGCAGAAAAAAAACAAGAAGTAAATGAAGAAGAAAGTGATAAATCATTAGGTGACAAATTAGCAAAAGCGGCTACTTCTGTTGCCGAGACTATGGGCGGTGATGTCAAAAAAACTGAGTCGGAACTTCTAAATTTGTTAAGGATATATAATGATGAACCAGATAATCAATGTGAAAAAAAACCTAAATCATCTGTCCATTTGAGTGAATTAATTTCTGGAATGAAAATAGATCGTTCCAAACCCAAAGCTGCTTCCTCAAATTATCAGGGAGTTGATGATAAAGCTCAGAGGGTTAGAGAAATTTTAGGCAGTACTTCTAGCCAACGAAAACCGTTTGAAAAATCAAATCAATATAGCAAACCTATGCATAGTTATGAACCAATAAATATATTTGGCAGCGACCCACTTAACATATTTAAGAATCCAGATGTATCAGACAACAATGTTTCAAAATTGCAGACATGGGACAGACTTCAAAAAAAAACATTGAAATTAGCTGTGACACATCCTCCCAAAAATATATATGAACAAATGATAAGGTGGACAGAACATGGAAAACTGTGGACATTTCCTATCAATAACGAACAAGGCATGGAAGATGAAAGTAAAGTGTTTTTTGCTGACCATGTATTTTTGGAACCGTTACTGGACGACTGGTGTCCAAAAAAAGGACCTATTAGGCATTTCATGGAACTAGTTTGTGTAGGTTTGTCTAAAAATCCTTATTTTACAGTCGAAGAAAAGAGAGATCATATCAACTGGTTTAGGCAGTATTTCTATGAGAAAAATCAACTACTGAAGGAAGTAGGTGCATTTGAAATTAAATCATTGCCAGAAAACGTCAAGGAGTACTATAAACCTCCGGTTCCAGAATATTAGTTTAAGATAATCTGCTAGTGTTAAAATAGCATTACTGTATATGAATTAAATTTTTTTTTTTAAATGTGTTGATTTTTTTTTTAAACTCAAAATATGTTTTAATGGTACACATTTTGTTAATTTTTGTTTCTACGTTTCTTAATTCTTCTTAAATTTACTTTAATTTAAAAAGATAAGTTAACTAAATCTATTATACAAGGTGGATTCATCTTGATATTATCTATAATCGTAGTGATAAGTAACATTTAATAATAACACAATTATTTACCAACTAGCGTTTAAACTAAGGTGATTTATAAAGTGGCTGCACTGAAAATCACAAACTGTTCGAATGAATTGCGCAAGCGCAAACGGAGTACACAATAATAATAATATGATAAACATTTTCATCTTTCCGCTTTCGATACATTCTGTGAACTGTAGAGACTAAACAGAGATTGTTGAATTGAAGATAAAATTGGCGATTCTATTTCTATATTTTATGCACGATATTTGTTATTTTAAAGTTTTATGGTTGTGAGTTTTTTTTTTTTAAATTTAACTATTTCTCAATTGTTTTTAAAGGAACAAACTCTTAGTCTTTTAAATTACAGCGGATTACTACATTTCTACCACATTAGTTGATAAGTGAGTTATTCCTGTTCAATAGTTTTCAAATCATCGGTTTTAAAATGATGCTCATTAATGCTAATTATATTACAGTCTAATTTTTGATTTAATGCCATATCTTAAATTTGAAAGTGTTTTTGCTGCTTAAATCCTGAAATAGAAATGTTTACATAATTGAAAGTAATAAATAATTAATAATGTTTGCCATACTCATACAATAACAGCATCCATTTGAGACAGAAACAAATGAGCGTCAGGGCAATCACTGGTTTATAGTGACAAAATCACTATTGAGCAAATGCTTTCCTGTAAATTGTCAATTAATAAAATAAAACATATTGGTATTCATCATAGTAAACATCCAAAAAGTTCACAATATTTTGTCAATAATTCTTTATCGGTTTTCTCTAAATTAAAGCAATATTTGATCACAATTATTCTTAGGCACACAAGTGTGGTTAATTGGGCTAAGCCTCACCTGAGGATTTCTTTAGGGGGCTACCTGATAAAGGATCAATAAGTCCTTTTACATGAAAAAATAATACATTTAACATAAATATATATTTTTTTCAACTTAATCATAAAATTGAATAGGTAATGCATTTTTTTTTTAAGACATTACCCCTGTCGCCACGGATAGCAATCAACACGTAGTAATTAAATAAAGTACTCTGTACTCATTTCAATGGCTCATATTTTTAGCTGACGGCTATCGATTGCTTTAAACTTTACTGGGGGGATTAAATTAATGCTAATTAAATTTTGCAAAGTTATTAGTTTAATAAAGTAGACAATTTTTTAAAGTTTTTTCCATTTAGAGAGGAAATATAAATTAACACAATCTAGCATCAACCTATGAGGTTTATACATGAAAAAATCTGATTATCAATTAAGTACCTAATTATAATAGAATTATTAATTATCACACAAATTCACAGGTTTTTTTTTTTTGTGTTAAAAATGGTTAATATATATTTTTTAATTATAACATGTTAAAACTTTATAGTGTTATATATTATTTTGTATTATTAATTTTTTTTTTCAGCCACTGGAATTAACCAAATTCATATACAAAATTCTTTATGTTATTCTTGGGTGATGGGTTTCTTCAGTTCGTTGCGAAGTATCAAAAAATGGTTTACTGATAAAACTGGGTTAACTGGAACACAAGAAGTAACCAAACGCAAGCACGATGATTGTGAACCAGTAGCTAATAAAAGAGCACGGATGGATGATAGTTTGGTGGAAGTGGTTGAGATAAGTGATGAATCACTATCTGAAACGGAAGAGGTGGAAATCACTGAGCCAGGGCCGTCTACAGTTCCCCTCAGAGCTAGCCCTCCTGTATTTTTAAGTGACCAACGTCATTTCCAAAGAAGAACCC
Organism: Adelges cooleyi; assembly: GCF_023614345.1. NCBI lineage: Eukaryota > Metazoa > Arthropoda > Insecta > Hemiptera > Adelgidae > Adelges > Adelges cooleyi. Next base: position 13,004,292 of record NW_026096268.1, on the reverse strand, counting down.
TATCGCCATTTACTATGATAGATCTAACTAGCAGCAGCGATGATGAGAAGAAAACTAAACATGCTCGATATAGTCTGGCAAACCCATCACAGTTTTCGAGTAGAACCAAGCAATTAGTTAGAAGTGCGAGTTCATCTTCAACAATGTTTAAAAGTAAGTAGATTATAATAAAACTAGCTATTTGTACCCAGTTTCATACGGTTAGTGAAATTATGTTTTTTTCTACCATTGCTATAAATTTTATACTATCAAAAATTGTAATCATTGGTAATGAAGCAAAAAAATTAATGATTCTGTTGCAAAATTTCCTTAAAATGTAACTTTTCCTTGTAAGCGATAGAGGCCCTTAGATTCTTCCACCCATTTCAAATCCGAACAAAACTCACATGTGACAGACATTTCAATAATTCATTGTGGAGTTTTCTTTATGATCCCATTTAGGTGATATTTCGGCAGCAGCATTTCTAGCTAATCATTTCCTTCTAGTATCATTAGGAGAACTACTAAGATTTGAATTCATTTAAGTATTATGCAAAGAAACTACTGTTAAGATTTATTAATGAAACGATTGAATAAATAATTTCAACGCACTAGAAAAGGAATAACAGCAAAAATGTTTTACACTTATAACAATAATGCTTATATTACGTTTTTTTTTTACGGTTTTGAAGAGCTGCAGAAAAACTATTTTAACTTAGAGAAATGAGGTTTATGTTGTTCGATTCAGTAGACAATCTAGTTTGTTTCATCAAGTTTTAAAGATTATATCACTAAAATGGTGACTGTGTGCGCGCAGACCACCCTATGTCTCCCATCATAGAGACTAGGCGCTCAGGGAACATTTACCTCAATTTTAGACCGACAAGCTCACCAGAGTTGAGAATTTGCGACTTTTTTCTCTGGGGTTATACCTAAAGGAAAAAGTTTTTAAACATCGTTCACACAACTTTGGAAAACTTAAGATGAGAATTAGGGAGGAAATAATGGCTATACCTATCTGAATGTGCCGACAAGCTGTTGAAAACTTCAGAAATCGCCTTCAAGAGTGCATCGTTGCTGACGGTCGTCTTTTTAGTGATGTATTCTTTAAATTTTTTTTTAAGAAACTAGATTGTCTACTGAATCGAACAATATAAACCTCATTTCTCTAAGTTGAATAGTTTTTTTTCTGCAGCCCTTCAAAACCGATGCGTGTTTTTTGCCCCACCCTGTATAAATCTTGTCAGTAGTTAAAACTGTATGTATATCGCTTCAGTAATTTCAAAGATTATCCCGGACAAAAATAAGAGACTCTTTTATACATTTGAGAGAGATACAAGAAATAATAATATTTGTTGTTTGAGCTGGGTATTTCAATACATATTTTAAATGAAATTAATTCATACTTAAAATTGGTTTCTCTTTACTAAATGTAATTTATTGTTTTGTACATTGTAAAATTTAGTTTAAAAATGTTACAAAAAGTACACAGGAATAAAACAACAATTATTTTGTTTTTTGTATAAATTTGGTACAGTTTTATTCCCTGATACATTAGTTGAACATTTTCATGTAAGATATTTTTTATATGGTACACAACTTTAAATTGATCACTGCAAATTTTAAAAATGTATTTATACTTTTTGAACTAGTTAGATAAAAAAACTGTATACTTACTCTATAACAACTGTAAACTTTTTGTTTTTTGTAGGAACGAATAGTCCATCCATGGAACATAGTTTTTCTTCATTACATATAAATAAAACTTCAACACACAGTGACAGTGAACGAATTCTAGGTCTTATTTTGAAGAATTACGCTCTGCCTAAATCTAAATCTGAAGCTTTAGAACTATCTACTTCTTGTTCTACATCCCCTGTTTCTATTCACAAACAAAACACTATGAATCAAACTAATATGTCCAATAAATCTGGGAAAGAAAATGTCAATATTCCTGAGCTGAGTTTTTACAAAAATAGAAAAATAGAACAAGAAACATTTTATAATCGTATACTAAGAAAATTCAGAGAAAAACAGGCGGCATCAACATTAATATCAGATCGTCAGAAGAAATCATCTGATGATGTATTTTTGGAGAAGCTTCAAACTATGAATAAAGAAATTGAAAAAATTGAACCAAAAAAAAAACAAGAAGTATTTCCTGGTTATAGCAAAGAAGTAACAGATTTTATTTCCCAAAAAATGTCCGGACCACAAAATGAATTTATTGTTAAAGGGAAAAACATTAAAAAGAGTGATCTCAGAACTATTTATTCTCCTACAGCATGGTTAAATGACGAAGTTATCAATCATTATATGAACATGATTGTTGATCGAGATCCTAAGTCATTACATACATTTGATACATTCTTTTATACTAAATTATCGTAAGTTATCTAATATATTTATTAATTTTTATTAAGCCGAAAAATGTACACTATAAACATTTTGTGGGTCCTCCTATATGTTCCTCGTTAGCTGCAGATAATTTGTCCTGAAGATATGGGTATCAAGTACTTAGGCAAAATAGTGAACCCTTAGGAGAATCTACCGTTTTTTTTATAAAATGTGTACATAAATAATCTTTTTTTTGTTTAACTAAACTTTAAAATGTTTTGTTTTAGTTCACAAGGATATGAATCTGTACGACGATGGTCAAGAAAGAAGGACATTTTTGCTTGTAAAAAAATGTTTAGCCCCATACATTTAGGAAACCATTGGTGTCTCATTTGTGTGAATTTCATTGAAAAAACAATTAAATACTATGATAGTCTTGGAGGGACAAACCCAAAGTGTTTAAATGCAATAATGTACTATTTAAAAGAAGAGCATAAAAACAAAAAGAATTCAGAACTCGACTGTAGTGGTTGGCGATTAATGGAAGCTAATGATTGCCCTAAACAACGGAATGGATACGATTGTGGAGTGTTTGCTTGTATCAACGCAGAGTTCTTGTCGCGTGATGCAAAATTAGACTTTACTCAAGAAGATATGCCACAACTGAGACACAGGGTGTGTTATGAAATATTGAGAAATCGATTGTGTTTTTGATAATGTACAAGAAAAAAGAATATATATTTTGATTCCTTTCAGTTATTAACTTTTACGAGTATTAACTTGTGTATTTGTAAATATTGTGTACAAATATGTACAAATTACCACAAAGATACATTCCTTTATGCAACAAGATTTATATTGACTACCTGATTTTATTTTATATTTGAATTTATATAGTATTATTAGTAACATTCTTCATTTAAAGTGCAGTATGATGATTAAATACAAAGAAATAATAATAACAATGTTCGAGTTCATAAGATATTTTGTTATACTAGCAAAGTGACCCAAGGTATCAATATACATCTTAAGTATGGAAAAATATATTGACAATATCAGTTTCATTTAGTATGAATTGTATTCGTGCTAAGTATTATACAATTACTTTTTATATAGAGTTAAATATTTAATTAAATTATTAATTATATTATTAAAATTGAATCTTTAATTAATATAAGTTAATTATTTAATTTATTTTTTATCATTCAGTAGTTAATTAATAATTCAAATTAAGTTGTATCGTTTTTCTATAGAACTAGATAAACTAATAGTATTACAACTTAATTTTTTGCTAAAATCTCATCTGTTTCTTTTACATTTAACATTGTAAATTAATGTTTTTGAAGTTGTAACATTGTAATTTGTTGAGAACTATTAAGTAGTTAAATGTCTATTACATAATAAGTGTCTAATATTTATAAAACGTATCAGTTATATTTTTTAAGATTAAAAAAAAAGGAACATGTTGATTTGTATTTTAAGAATTGTAAAATATTGGCTGATACATTACTTTATGTGAAATACTTTATAATACGTTTTTTATTGTAATTATTGTTCATACATTTAATTAATCTAATTTTGAGAAGTATAATTGATATTGTAATGCTTTTCATACTAGATTAGTCTTAAATAATTAATTTTGTATAAAGTTGGTACCATTTAAGAAGTGTAAAAATGTAAAAGCTTAACATGAATAATATACATATTATCATGAGTTTGTTAATTTTGAACAATTTTGTTTGAAAATAAAATTAATTGTTATTATTGAAGTATTTGTTTTTTATAGTGTATTTAGTTTTAATGTATGACAATAATGTAAAACTGAGTCAAAAGTAATGCAGACAAATTGAAAACTTTCAATAATTTATGAATAAAATTAAAAATAGTTATTTTATCTTAACACTAATTATTAAGTATGATCGAAACTCGAAAGTAATTTACAAAAAAATGTGTATAAGTAGCATATTGCTACTTAAACAATACAATTTATGTTACGTTTAACAAAAAATCATACATTTATCAAAAAAAACCTGTTAAATATAAAGTACTCCAGAGCTGCTGTCGGACCTAAATTTCAAATTAAAATATCTTTCCTTTTTTAATGAATTATTCTTTAAAACGTAAATCGCAGTCTAAAACGAAATCTATTGAAGTAATAGATAATACCTAATTAAGTAATAATAATAATTCGAATTATGTTCATGCAATAATAGACCACAGTTTCATTTAGTTGTGGTTTAAACAGATCGCAGTTGTATGATAATTGATAAGTGATAACGTATAAAATTGAATTGTTAAGATATGAGATAACTATAAAATAGCACAAGTCAGAGTTACAACATGTTTTAATTTTGGATGCAATTTAAATTATAAATTAGAACTAAAAAATAAATTATTTTCAAATGTTATACATTTTACCTACGTATGTGATTTTTCTCTTATAGTTTGTATTATTGAACATTTTTGTACGTAAAAATATAGCCTTTATAAATGTACCTAATTATTTGAAAATTAGATTATATACAATTATTGTTACAGGTCCTTAATAACAATAATATGCTCAGTGCATATGTAGTAAACAATCGTTAAAGAAAAATAAAAAAGTAAAGGAGTTAGTGCACACCTACTGTTGAATTACCACAATATAGTAAGTATATATTTAATTGTTTAATACTTTTAGTACACATTTATTTTACCACAAAAACCCTCTTTTTTTTTTTTAATTCTAAAATCTAAGTTTTTTTATTACTGATTTTAATCTGTAATCAAAAATCCACAGCCTCTGTATCAAAAATTGTATCTAAATACTTGAACTTTGTGGTTAATTGCCGGACAAGAGTGTCAGAGCAAATTCACTTTCCTTTTATGGTTATTATTATTTTTATAATGCGCCTATGGATTTTTACGTTTAATTTCAGCAATTAAGTTGATAATTAATATTTTTTTTTATTAATAAAAGCACATTAATAAAAAAAAAGTTGATAATTGTTTATTATAAACAAAATTGTTTAGTTAAGTAAAATTTGTTCTATACTTTTTTTAATTAGTTGATAAATTAAAATTTTATTGTGCTATCTGGATTAATAACTAATATTATGATTGCTGTTATGTAGGTATTCAATTAAAATTTTAATAATGCATTATGACACAGTTTTATACTATATCAAAGAGATTACAGTTATTACTACTCTTAGTATGCTAATTTCTACTTTAGTCCCTCACCCTACCTTGAGGAACAAATTTCTTTTTTGACATGTCCTATATATGTTTTTAGATTAAGCAAAAAACAAAAAAATTATATCAAGATGGATAAGACCAGCATTAAGCAACAATTAAAACGTGCAAAAGAAGAATTTATAAAGAAAGACTTTTTTGAAGCGTCCAAACTTTGCAAAGCCTTGTTGACAGCTGAACCTAACAATATATCAGGTCTTATTCTGTACGGCGCTACACTGCTAGAAATTCCATCTAAAAAGGATGAATCCATACAATATTTTCAAAAAGTAATTGACATCAATCCCAATAATATATTTGCATGGCAAGGGGTTGAACAATACTATGAAAAATGCGACAGACAAACAGTATGTCCTCAACTATTTTTCACTTACGCAAACCTATTGTGTTTGGAGTCTGATGAAAATAAATGTAAAACAAGAGCTAAAAAAGCTATAGAGCTTTGGAAAAATTATAAAACTAAATTAGATGTTGGGCTTTTTGTAAGTACTGTATTACCAAAAGTGGAAACCGAAGAGACAACACCACAAGTTTTAGCTATTAGCAGAGTTCTTGCAGAGTTCCCCTTCACGGAAGAAACTGTATCTTTAGACAATCATCTAGAAAAAATTTATTTGGCCTTGTGTGAGGATAACAGTTATGATGACAGATTTGAAATATATTGCAAACTTATTCCTGTATTAAAATCAAAAGGAAAAAGGCAAGAAATTGTTGACATATGTGAAAAAATGCTTTCACTGTATAATAATAACGCAACTGCTATTAATTTTTACTGTGAATCTTTTATTAGTAATTACATTAAATCAATAACAGATTTCGAAGAGAGTTTAATACAAATTGTTGACAAAATGAGTACAAATATTATGGAAAGATGCGACATATTATTATCGTCTCAGCCAACTAATCCTAATTCGTTAATAGCCAAAAGTATTGCTTTAAGAAGACAAAATAACTTTGAGGATAGCCGTAAATTATTACAAAAAGTATTGCAAGTCAAGGTTAGTTCTTGGCAGTCATGGTTTATACTCACTGAAATTCAACTTAATATACATTATTATGAAGATGTTATTCGGTGTGTTCATCAAGCGAAAAAAATTATAAAACCTACTTTTTCTTGTTATCAAACAATGGTTCTTTGGGAAATTGAAGCGTATTGCTCTTGTTCCAAACATTATCTTCAAGGCCGCCAGTTAGCCATTGAGATTCTTTCTCAAAATATGTCGGATGTGTTAATTAGTTGTGTTATTATTGCTAGCTGTAATTTGGGCGATCAAAAAACTGCTAAAAACTATTTAAATACATTGCAAAATAAATGTGGTAATAACGATAACTTTTTATACTTGGAAGCATTATATTTTAGTCATTTTGATCAGCTAGATGACGCCTTAAATTGTTTAAAAAATATTCATAAACCTTCAGTTGATACAAAGCTTTTACATGGCAATATTTTATGGAAACAGAATAAATTTTCTGAGGCTGGTAAATTGTATCTGGAAGCATCTCGGATCGCCCCATATCGATGTGATCTAATCACAAAGCTAGGAAACTCTTATAGACAAATAAAACAGTTACCTACAGCCATAGCTTGCTATGAAAAATCAATAATGTTGAATCCTGACAATGAAGAAACTGGAATTGCATTATCGGATCTCTATTTAACTTTGTCAAAAACTGAAGAACAAGAAGTGCTATTAAATTTCTTAAATAGATCAAATAACATTAAATGGTCATCTTTGAGGTTAGGCTTGTATTATTTGAAAATTAAAAATTATGAAAAAGCTGTAGACAATTTTCAACTTGCTACTAAGTATGATCCGTACAATGCATCCTGTTATGAATGCCTTGGTGACGCTCTCTATGCACGAAGATCACTTATAGGCGCAAAACTCACTTATGCTAAATGCTTGGAAATAAATCCTACTCTTTTATATCCAAAACTACAAATTGCTAAAATTGAATACCTAAGTGGTCAATTTGATGCAAGTATTCAACTTTATTATAACATTATAAATGCACATTCCTCCGAGTTCAGTGTTCTGTTGGAGGCTTCTAGAATATTTTTGACACACGCCAAGTGTATATTTGATCATCAAGTTAATAGAAGTTATGAATTATGTAAAAATGTTTGTGAATATTTGCATAAGGCATTACATATAGATAACCGGTTTGCATTGTTGTGGAAATTGTTTGGAGATTTATGTATGTTAGTAGCAACTATGCCCGAAGAGCTATCGTCGTTAACATTACCATGGAATATATTTGACAAAAGTCAAGAAAATTATGTTATTAATAAGTTACAGTTTTATACCTATTCTCGAAGATGTTATACTCAAGCATTAAATGTGACAACAAAAAGGACTTCATTGAATGCGGTCCAGAAATACATTTGGCATGATTTAGCCAATTGTTATTTAAAACATGCAGAGAGTGCAGAGATTGATAAACAAGAGCGGTTAGAGTTCAAATCTAAAGCGAAGCAAGCTATTAAAAAATGTTTGTCCTTAGAAATAAATAATAATGGTTTTTGGAATACAATGGGTCTAATAGAAACTATTGATGAATCAGAGAACGAGTACCTGAGTTATATTTGTTTTGTCAAGTCTTTAGAAAGCAAAGTAAATGCAGTCGCATATAATAATTTGGCTGTAAAGTGTATGCTCCACAACAATGTAGATCTTGCTCTAGAAGCTTGCAATTTAAGCCAGTGCCTAGATCCGACTTTGATTAACAGTTGGATTGTGCAAGGACTTCTTACACGTTATGAAGATCCTGAAAAATCTTTGGAAATATTATATCATTCTACCACTTTAGGTGTTCATGAGGAAAGTATCTGCAATTTCACCGAATTGAATTTCATAAGTATTGACCCCAATACTACGGTTCTAAAGCCAACTTATAAAACTCTGCATTGTATAGATGTGCTTACTTGGCTTACGTCTAAAAATCCTAAACATAGTTGGGGTCATAATGCACTATCTATTTTGTTTAGACATTGCGGTCTTTACAGAAATGCTGTTGAAGCCGCTAAAAAAGCTGAAAAATGCTGTGAGCCCAATAATCTAATAGGCATTCAAAGAAATCTGGCGTTCAGTCTTCTCAAGGCAGACTGTTTTCAAGAAGCCATGTCAATTTATCAAGAGTTGGGTGCTAAGAATACGTATGATAAGTGTTGTGTTGCACTTGCCCTGTATAAGACTGATCGATATCAAGAAGCATATACTATTTATGAGTCTGTGACTAAAAATATAACTGATAATGTAATTGTATCTTCTGCGTTTCAGGCTATGGCCATCATAACTTTTGGTGCCGAGCAAGATTACGAAAAAGCAAAAATATTGTTCTTGAAAAGCATCCAAAATAATAAGTCAAACGTTCAAGCTCTGTTAGCCACATTCGCCCTGGGTATAGTGATACGTGATATAAATTTATCAAAAATTGTCTTGCGCGAGTTGTTTATGTATAAAGACGACCCTGTCTACATGAAGGATATCATTCGTTTCATAGCATATTTCTATTATATGAACCGTCAACCGGAAGTATCTATTCGATTACTCAGCCGTTATGTACACAGTCATCCCGAGAACCCTCATTTGTATGTAAATTTGGGCTATATTCTAATGTGCCATTATATGGCCAACGAGTACAGGTGTAAAAGAGGCCTGGTAGCTCACTTATTTGAGTGTGCTGCAGTCATCAGTAACAAACAAGGGGATCTGGATCAAGCGTTGGTTTTAACTAGTATTTGTAATTTGTTTGAAGGAGATTTGAAAACATGTCTAAAAAATGTCTTGAAAGGAATCCATATGTATCCAATGTCTTCTGATCTGTGGACTGTCCTCTTAAACGCAATTTATTGTCGTGGCAACTTGGCTGACAGCTCATTTTTAAAACAACACATTACTTTTGTTATTAACAGTTTACAACCAAGCGAGCATCTAAAAGTTAACCTTTTGAAACTCGAAACTCATATTCCGTGATCATTTATTGTTATTGTACTTTTGTAGATAAATAACTAAATTTAATATATTGTAATATTGTAATAGGCACTTAAGTTTTATTGAAATAACTATTGATTGATAATATAATTGTACAACATATACTTCTTTTCATTATTTTAATTATTACTATAGTTAAAACAGTTAATTTTTATGTGCATACAAAATGTATAAAAAATTATAATAGTAAAAAAAGGTGTCCATTGATGAAGTGTATATCAGTGTGTGTATTGCCAACAAACATACCATACATTTTTGTTTGAAAAATCTGCTCATAGAAAATAAACCAAAATGGTATTTTCGCTTTAAACAACTTTGACACTGACTACCGCTGTCATATGCTATCCCTATAATATATACCTATGTAAAGAAAACCAGATTTTGAGTTCCAGACGCCATAAATATCTGTGTATATACATATATAGACAGGGTAGATTTTAACTATTATTAGCACTAAGTCTTGTCCTTCCTAACTTAAACATTTTTTAGGCCTTGTTATAGAAATATTATTTTAATTTATCTGTTTTTCATATAAAAAATCACTTGTGATTTAATTTTGAAGCCTTTCAAAATTTATCATTAATAGTTTTACAATATACATATTATTATGTAAATTTGTTATTATTAGCCCACTAAGTTTGCAGTAAAATCAGATAAGGCTAATAACTAGATAAACTAATATAAGAACTATTATCTAAATAGGTATTTAACTAAACACTTTTTTATTGTTTATATTTACTGAAAATAAAATAAAACTATTACGCGTTTTCATAAAATGCCTACTTATTATAAAAAAAAAATAACTGTAAGTACTAAAAATAAAGTTTATGAGGACTGTGATCTTTTTTTGTTTTACTTTAGATTTTAGAGAAAAACAAACAACTTGTTATGTGTTCTTGAAATACTTGAAATCCTTGTCCATAGCATGGTTAGCCTAACTAGCTTTTTTTATTTATACCTTATAATAACACGTAGTTGTGCTTAACTAGGCTGAAGCATAAACAGGCATGGACAATTGGGGCAGTTGGACGTTTAGCGAACAAAACGAAAACTTGTTAGTAGAAGTTTTGAAAAAGTTCTCGTCTCAAGTACCAAGTCCAAGCACGCACAGGAAAGATTTATTTTCTTCATTGGCTTCTGCCGCCAGCGCTACGTTTGAAGTAGTTACTCGACCATGTGTTGGCAGTATAGTAATTCTAACTAATTGATTTGTGATTTGCACAGAATCCATTTGAATTGTCCAATAGCAGCTCTTGCAGCAGCGACGACGAAGACGACAGCAATCGGATCGATAAAGATTTTAATGCTATTGAACAGTTTGTACCTAAAACAACTGTTGTCGCTGAGGTATCCGTCGAAACCGATGATACGTCTGATGTCAGCATGCAAGAAATACCAGAAGTGGAAAACAGCGTTCCCAACGACGAATCGTTTTTGCTCGACCAAACAATTGTGCACGGTAAGCTAGTATGTTTTATGGTTTCTAATAAAGTACAGTTTGCGTTACAGCTCGTCGAGTAATATAGTTACTCTATATATTACAACTATTCGTATGCTACGGCGGATCATATAGGGTGATGAATTAGATTTTGAACTATGAAGTCTTATAAAAGCACCCCTATTTTTACTTTTAGCATGATATGGTAATTATAAATTTGCAGGTATCATCAAAAATTAAAATCATTATGATCTTAATTTTTCCAAAAAATTCAAACTAAATGGTATAAATTATACTGTATAGTAAAATAAATATAGTTTATATGCCTATTACATAATGTACACATAGATAGAGTTCAATGTTGCAATGTGACTAAATATACGCAGTTGTACTGTGACACTACCAGGATTTTGGATTTTTTTTCAGAAGATAACCTGAAGAACTCAACCAAATTAATTGTCGAAATGTTGGCCACCGACAAGTGTGACGCCAAAAAGTTGGCCGATCTTATAAAGTTAGAGAAGACCCGGAGAAACGACGTTTCAGACTTAATAGCTGAAATTCTACCTGATATAGTTACCGACATTGGTCGTCACAGGTTTTGCGAAGCGATAGTAAAAATCAACGAACACCCTCAAGTCGTCTTTGATCAAATCTACACACCTTGGGTATGAAAAATATGTACTTTTATTAATACAACATAGTTTCTACACAGTTAAACTAGAAAGTTGTGAAAGAATAAGAAAGTTCTCAATTCTCATGAGAAATGAGATAACATTGAAATGAATGTGACGTAGGATTGGTTTTTGGTAAGGTATGTATTGGTAAGAACTAAGAAGTAAGTTGTTTGAAGTCTGGCGCGTCAAAAGTATTTAACACGTATGATAATAAACTTGAAAATAAGAGAGAATACGTTAAGATAATGATAACTAATATTCTAGTCTTCATGGTTAAGATTATTTAATTGTTGGTAAAAGACTATTGAGTATCAATTGTCTATGAATACCAAAATGATGTTAAAATATTTTATATGGTACCTACTATCGTTAGGGTTTAGTTAATCACCTTCTCTTTGCTTTACATGGTAGACGCCAACATGCATAGTCATGTAACGTTCCTTGTAAGTACATTAATTACTAAGGAAAGTATGTGTTTAAATCTTAGTGTTGATTGCTCGCCCTAGGTAAATTCCTAACTTGAATGGGATTTTTTCGATTGCGCCACATACACTCGTGTTTGCTCCTTCAAACGTAATATTCTAAATTACTATTGCATAACAGTTCTCGGGACACTTTTCTCCCTTAGAAATACCTTTCTTGGCATCCTATGGATTATATGTTACACGCGAGTTGTTAAAACTTATAAAAGTTTAAAACGCTATTTACAGTTGAAAACGTGCAAAACAAACCTGACGGGATTTATCGACAGTTTATCCAAACTAATAGTCCACTTTCCGGAGTTTGCGTGTAAATCGTTTCTCGTCGGTCTGTTGAAGGACAAAGACTCGGTGATGGTCACACATTTGCATTGGCTGGTCGAAGTCATGAAGAGTTTAGATCAAAATTACTGGTGTACACTCTTGAGGTAAATACAATAGCTTCTTCGGGTTTCTTGCTACTTTCCTATCTCTCGTCTATATAGTATCGACCGACTTGGTCTTCACCCTGTGCTTAAAAGCTATTTCTTCTCAACTTTCATCACAACTCAACGCCTTTCCCTTATTATCTCTCCCATAACACGGCACGCGCTCTTAAGCCAAACCGCATCTCAACCTGCCTTCTGATATTTTGTTTGCGTTCTATTAGGACCCCCTGTTGCCAACAATTTTTACTAATATAGTAATCTATTAGGTAACATTAGTAAAACTTAATTAATTCATCTATTTATTAATTAAATTAAATTTGGTACAAAACATCTTATAGAAGACAAATTGTAGTTAACTCGATACCATTTATACAACAATCATTAAAGTCTGACTTGACTCGCTTCTCACAAGGGGCTCGAGTTTAAGAATAGTAAGCTTTTCTTGGGGCAATCAAAAACATAATTGTTTTTAAACAATTATAAAATTTGGTACTTTATGTGTAATTCTAATTTTACAGTGAATATATGAAACACTGCGACAGTATGGATCAATACAAAATTCCGGTTTTGGCACTTTTGGTAAAAAACTGTAAGAAAAGTCTAAGTAGCAGTGACGCTGAACGGCTTGTCGCTCTGTGTAGAAACGCAGCCTACGATCAATCGAACAATCGCCATTTTGCATCGTTCATAGTGTCCGTGATCGGTGCTATAGATTTAAACAAGTTTAGCCCAGAAATGACAGCGATCTCACAACAACTCAAAGGAGCTTCTAAGTTCATGGTCATGAAAGCTCTAAGAGATGCGAAATAACGAGCTACGTAGATACATTTTTTAATTTATCTTATTTTTTTAGTTATGTAACATGGTATGTTCTTAAACAAATTGTGTATGTATATATGTATATGCATAAATTACCAACTAGAACGGTTTTAAACTGTGTTTTTCTTTTATGGTATTAATTTTATTTATATATACCTGCATAAAGCCAAAGCGAGTTCAAGTCGTTTAGTATTACTTTATGTTTTAGCTTCGATGCGAAGCTGAGAAGCTATTATAGTATAATAATGGTGGATTTTTTCGTGTCTTAACTAAAAACGATTTTTTTATTTCGTTTTTAAATAAATTATAACAAATTACAAGCTGTAGTAAACCTAACATTCATTCTTAAAAAATACATCACAAATAAAAATGTAAAAAGTTGATGGTGAATTAGGAACATCTATCGAGTATCATTAAGTACCTATCCGAAATAGTGAAACGATATAATTTTATATTGTTAGTAATTAATTAAGAGACGCTGAAAGAGAATATGAGATAAGAACAATCCGAAAAATAGAAGAACTGTATGGAGAAACAAATATAATTAAAGTTCTCAGGAGTAGTAGGCTAAGTCCTAAGATATGGACTGGTCATGTATGGAGGTCAGATGGCCCAATTGGGTTGGTCACAAGATGAAAGACGACATAGGCAATGATGGGGAGATAAGATCACCAATGATTTATAACCGTTAGTAGACAATGGAGAATGATAGGGATAGGTAGAGGCATTTGGTAGTTGCAGCAATGAACCTAAAAGGCCCGTGTAGAAAGCCAAGAAGAAGTTTAGAATAAATTAAAACAAAAGTTCAATATTCAATAATCGGTGTACTTTATTTATATTAACAAAAAATAGGAAACACAAAGCCACTACTTATGAAAACTTATTGAAACGTTAAACCTTTATGTAGCCTAATTTATGAATAAGAACTCCAAATACCAGATACAAGCATTGCACTTTTGTTTTCTGTATCAGCATGATGAAAAAATATATATTTGCTAAATATTATCTATTTTCTATAGAAAGTAATTTTAAATGATTATCTTTTTCTTTTAAAAACTGTAACTTTGTTATCCTTTAAATCTCTTATAATGATACCGAACGTCTGTTGTACATCATTCATCGGAATAAATGGAAAAAATGTACACCAAACCATAAATTTTGAACAAAACACATCCATTTGTATGTAGTACACATTACATAACTAAATGTATATGCTTAATAATAATGATAACAAGTAAAATGTATTAAATTGTTTGTACTATCTGTCATAGAGCCATAGAAGGGACAGATTTAACATACTTTAACGTTCTATGTAAAATCAAAAATCCTCAAATAATTCGAGACTCGTTCTGAATTCTGCTTATAAAATTATTTTCAAATCAATATTTAAATACTTATTTACGTATATACTCAACGGATTAATAATGAAGCACAGAACCATATTTTTACATCTTAAGGAGCAATTTACAAGAAAAATAAAATGTGTAAACAAATTAGAACTCAACGAGAAAAATCGAATTATACATATGTAATTTTCACTAAATATAAATTTAAATTAACCCTTCGTGGACAAGGTGGGGCAAATACGACCTCAGAAATTAATGTCTTATGGCCGTATTTGCCCCAATTTGTCGACGCAGGGTTAAGCATATTTATTCAATGAATAAATATAATTAATCATTAGTTTAATAGCAACCACCTTCAGTTAATAAATTACTTGAAATCGATGACATTTTTTTCTTTTTTAAATGGTTTTCAAAACCAATATAGTTATGAATACTGAATAGTCAAAAACTTGAGGTAATAGTAAAAACACAACCAATATTTTTTTAAAGTATTTTTATCATATATTATATTAAAAAAAATACATACAAAACTAACACAAATCACAACAAAGCACATTTTTTTTTTGCATTAATCACACTGATAATTATTTATAATGTCATAATGAATAGCTTAAACAAATAGTTAAAAAAAAAATTCTAATCACATTTCAAATTGAACAAAAAATCATAAGCACCTGACAAGATCATACACTATCAGTTAATCGATTACAAAACTAATAGTACAACCATCATTGAAGAACACAACACAATTAATTAAAAGAACATAATATAAACAAAACATTTAAAAAAAAAAAAAACACCCTGAAATATGTTATTTAAGTTGTTAAAAGATTACTATAAAAGCTACTCTAAGTTAATTATTAATATTCAAAGCAACCTGTAAAATATATAGAGAGCTAAGTGAATTAACTATTAAATTTAATCTAATCTTTTATTTTTATAATCAGCACCATGTTTTTTATCGTTGCGATAGTTAATGAAATCTGAGAGTAAATGAAATCACAATCTTTGTACTAAATTCCTTTGATGAATGCTAATTACTCTTTAACTAATGAAGTTGTTTTTATTTAATGATATGAAAGGGTATTTATTAGTTAATGATGTTAAATAATGCAGTTTGTACGATACATATCACATTTGACTAATATTTTAAGTGATATGTATCAACACTAAATTAATGGCGGAAAAAAAAATTAAGTATAACTAATTTATGAGATATTGGTTAAAATCGTTATTAGGATAATATAAATGATAATAATAATAAACCTAAGGTAACTAAATATATAAGTAAGTATAAAACATAACATACAAAAATAAAAAACCTTAATTTTTTTTTTCGAACAAAAAAAAATTTAATTACAATGGAGTTTATAACCTACTAAATTTGTAATAATTAATATAAGTGCTTTCATTAGTTGATAAAAGGACATGATACTCTTACGTTGTTTTTTAAATAAAAATATAAGGCAGAAACTAAAAGAAAACGCCTATAAAGAAATAATTTTAATATTGAACATATCTACAATTTATAGGTAAAAAAAAAGAATAACAAAAAATATTATTGAACTTAAAGAAAATAAAAAATCACATTACAAATTTCTATCAAAAAAATAAATAATACCATCCAAATTGCTTTTTTTTTTCTAAAAATATTTTACTTTGCAGCCAATTAAAACATCTTTAAACATATTAAACACAGTGATTAAAGTAGAAAATCATTTTACTTAATCACTATTTAAATACAAATTTGTATTAACAGAATACCAGGGTTACTATATCTTCTTGACTTGAAGCACAGTATCAAAAGACTAGTATCAAGTCCTCTTATAATAATATATTAAAAAAATAAAATATCACTATATAAATTAAATTAGATTTTTTTATATGTCTAGTCTTTCAAATTACCAAATTGATATGATTACATAATAAGGTTTAATATTATTTTTATCAATAGACATATTTTTTTTCAACTACAGATGAATCGGCCATTTAAGAAACCCCATAAGTTACTATTTCAGCCAACATCAGTATTTTGTTGTTTTCGATTCTGAAAGTGTAGAAATACATTTTAAGGAGAAACACCTCTTGTCATAGAGGTTTTATCCTTTTTATAGAGAGGTTTGGAATTTCTGTTCACAAGAAAAACACTATTAGTCCCAGTTTCAAACGCTTTCTCCTTTCACGAAAAGGAGAAAGCGGAAAAAGTTTTTTCCATGTCCTGTAAAATTTGATTTTGGACTTAAGGTGTTTTTCAAATGACCGATTCAGATACCATATAGGGACCAATAGGTAGTATATAAATAATGAATGAATTATTTTGTATACTAACTCGTTCTTTAATTATATTATCACCAATGGCACGAAAAATCCTAACTGGTTTCCAAAAAAAATAATCAATAATATGATAAAATCTCCTAGAAGTTATCTTTATTTTTCGTTCTCCTGAAAAATCAGGTTTTAACATATGGGAGTTGCAATGAGAGTGGCAACAGTGTTAAATTACTTATACAGAAAAGTAGGTACACTATTTGGTTTAAGCATAACAGACAACAGAAGTGGATAAGCTAAACGTGCATTTTCAATACAATTATACGTTTAAAAATAAGTAAATGCATAATATATTAAAAAAAAAAGCTGTGCAGTCTTATATTAAAGGTAAAGACCTTTATATCAAAGTAAAAAAATGACTAGTTAATTTTTTATTTATGATCCTAAAAATGGGAAACTTTTTTCAGAATGTTCATACAAAAAGAGTTTAAGTACAAATATAAAAAAATGATATAGATAATATAAGATATATCGAACTACATTTATTAAAATTAGTACTGTATCAGATAGTTTTATATCATGTCTGTTTAATATAACATATAACTTTTTTTTATTATTTAAATCTATAAGTGTAATGTTTACATTTTCAGCAGTTAATTTTATTTATTTTTAAACATGTTCAATTACTTATATTTTATAATATGTTAAAGTAGTTATTAATAACTTTACATAAAAATCAATTTAATTTTATAAATGTTTTTGTTATATTAAGTGTACTATTAAAATTATTTTTAATTTTTGGAATGTTGCATTTTTTTAAATATTAAATTGAAGAAGTCTACACATTTTATGTTTGAATTATCGAATATGATAAATTATTATTCTAGTGTGTTTTTACTAACATTATTATTATGATGTGTTAATAAAATTGATCAATAATTAATATTATACACTGAACACAGATTGACCAGTAGTTCTAGTCTAAATTTCTCAGAATTGTTAACAAACATTTTAGGTTGTCAAAACAAAGATTTAGAATGTAGATTGTAACATTTATGTCATAATATGATATCATACATACGTATACATAGTAACTGAGCTAGACATGAACACACTAAACGTATGTTATAGGTCCTTTTTTTTACAGATCTGTGTCAATGTATTCAAACCTTAGCTATGTTTCACAATAACCTGGATTTAGAGTGATATTTGGAATCAATTCAATCCGCTCGACATCTTCACCGTCTTCCAATCCTAATTGAATTATAAGGTGGTTAAATATTTAAAAAAATGTACATATTGTTATCAAGTCAGAAAACACAACACTTACTTTTTTGTATTCTTGGGTCTTTGATTAGTAAATAACACAATGCAATTCCGAATATACTGAACGTGCTCATAATAACAACAACTGCAAACATCCATGCCCTCGTATCAAATTTATCAATTCCTTCTAATAAATGTTTTTCCAATTCTAAAAGCATATTATTAATTGAATACAAGTGGGTAATTATGCAAAGTTATAATTATGAATAAGTTAAGTTTTTAAAAATTTTTTTTATCAAAAATAGCACAACTATCTGTATGTTTTAGCCTCATTTCATTTATAAACAATACTATACTGCTTAACAAGAACATTTACTCTATATTTAATAGTATATACATTTAAATATATATTTATTATTTACCATCTTCGGACATTTCGCTTAACGTCTGAGTATTAATGACTTTTTTTTCACCATTTCCTACTATATTGCTAGCCCACATTTCAACTGTATACAATGTGTTTGGTTGTAAATGATAAATTTCTTTCTGAAGCTAAAATAAAACAAATAAAAAATAGATTTAATATCTTTAAGCAACATAATTTTGTTAAAAGAAAAACAAATTATATTTAGATTTTTATAACATAAAACATATATATACTATAATCTATTTTATTTATTATTTAAATTTACATTTAAAAATGTAAAATTAATAAAATAAAAATGATATTTTATACTTAACTAATACTTTTAAAATATAATTGAATTTGTAATTAATTTTACTGAGAGTATATTATGTAAATTAAATTGAGTTTTTAAGCCAATTATTAAGCTGTAAAAAAGTGGGGAACCATTAAATATGAAAAAGGGTAATTTATTAGTAGATAAAAATATACATTGTATAAATAAACATTTAACGAAAAGTTTCATTTAAAAAAAATATTTAATATTAAATATCATTGAATAAAATACATAGAATAACATAAAGCTAACGATATATTTTTTGTAAATCAATATTTTTAAATAAAATATATTAGACATTATCAATAAACTTACACTTGTTATATCTGTTTGAAAAATTAGCCAATTATCACTAGAGTTATTAATTTCTTTAACTCTAATTGTCACATTGGCGACAGGAGATTCACCTTCATTTTTTACTGCTTCCCATCTAATAAATAATAGCACAGTATAAGGGATAACTTTAACACCTAACAAAGGCCCAGGTAAACCTAAAAACAATAATTTATGATTTATTTGAAGACTATTAGTATACATGCTATATTAATACTCACTAATTGCTTTTAGCTCGATTTCTGCTAACGGAGCATGACCAACATAGTTATTGGCTGTCCCTAGATCACAAATATAAATACCAGAGTCGGATATATCTACTGTAGATATAAACAAATCTCCGTTTTTCAAGACTTTGGCTCGGCCTGGCAATTCTTTGTGATTCATTTTCCATAATATATCCGCGTGTTTAGAAATGATATTTCCACAATTTAATGTTATATTTTCTCCCACTTTAGGGAACACTTTAATGTAATTTTTAGCTCCATTTATATCTAAAGGAAGAAAACCAATAATTATAATTGTAAAAAATTCTTCAAATATAAACATTTATTTTCTTTAGATATACAAATAAGTATAGTAATGATTAAAATTTATATAATGAATAGAATACTTCAACAATAATTTAATAGTCAGTGTCATGACAAATAATTAATATAATAATCAAGTTCCGGTCAAGCAATATTTTAACAATAGAATTACAATAAGGTAAGGTGTGTTAGCAATTGTGTGTATTGATTACTAATTGATGGATAATGCATAGAACGGCATATATTTTTAAAAGCTCTGAAACCTTACATATTGACTTATAAAAAGATTTCAATACTTACGTTGAATCGTCAATTGGGAGGTAATGCAAAAATAAAATAAAACAAAACTATTGAGTTTGTAAAACGTCATTTTTAAACGTGCATCAGTCAACTTGTATCAATTATCATTGTATCGCACTTGTTTATTAAAATGAACACACTCATATAAACATTTTGGCATTACTATAGATTATGAAACCATTACTGATACACTCTACATAATATATTTGATTTGTAGGGTCGTCAATTTAACACAATTAAATACTTAAGCTATTAACTAGCTGCTAGCATTCGGCTATCAACACTCATCCATCTTCTTCAGTTCACTGTGGAGTGCGGACCGCCAGTCGCCAGACGCCTGATATCTTCTCTTATCCTAATCACACTTCCAGAGAGAAAGGTCCAATGTTTTGCTAACAGTGCACCATTACACAAAAAAATACAGGTATGTCAGTAACATGTGATAATCATAAAATGGTTGCTTAGGGTCTTGGGCGCTTGGAATTTTTACGGGAGAAAGTAGCCATGTTGTCAAAATGTATGTCTTTAAGTTGCCGAATTACCTGTCACCACTGAACTCAATATAATATATTAAGTTCAGTACCTGTCACAATATCTATATAGCGTCTGATGTTACCATCCATTATTTATTGATTTTTTTTTTTATTATAATGCGATAATATGAGATGTAATTTTTTTTTCTCATTGAAACATCACAGAATATAAATTCCTTGTTTACAGTATATGCTTTACAAAAATCCAGAACACACTCATACAATTTCAAACTAAATTCTAATATTTCTGAATATTTTTTTAATTGACTTAAAATCAACAAATTTCAAGTGAATAATTCTTCGTTTACTTTATTTTTGACTATTGCAAACATGTTGATAACAATTTGTTGACGTTTTGATTGTAGATAAGACTAACGTAAACACTAAACATGTTTTGAACTCGGTTTTCTTTGAATTTGATTATTTGTATAGACTATATTGTAATTGATTTCAGATTTATCATTATATAATTATTTATTATACTAATACTATTATTTGCATTAAGATAGACAATTTGATTAATTTATAAATCTAAGGTATGTTTAACATACTATAAATTTTCTTATTTAACTTAAATTCAAAACTATTAACTTATGAATTTAGAAGTGTTCAACAGAGTTAACTGGAAGGTATGACTATTCATTTTAATACTTCAATTTTAATTGTAATACTCCAAAAGAAACTAGTAATACAGCAGATATATAATATATTTTAAGTAACAGAGTACATTATAAATGATGAAACAATGTTACATTTTTAAAGGTTTGAAAACATATTTACACTTTAAATAGTGAGGAAACGGTACTCTCCTGCTGTCACCTATTACCAAATAACAAGTTTAACTATAGCGTGTATCACCTTGTGATTAAATGTACAAACTTCCTAATAACCCCTCTATGTTCATTCAAAACTAGATTCACTATAAAAAAAGAATTAAAATCATAATGTACATTTTTAGTACATTTAGTAATGTAAAGGCTGAGTGATCTGAAACTTCAATAAGTGATTATTTGTTTTCCCTACAATGTTCTTTAAATATTTATTGAGGTAGCAAAACTTTACCAGGGTTTGTTTTTTTCTTGCTGAATTAGACTTATAAACTTCAACAACCTTTATGAATAAACTTCTGATATGTATGTACATTTTTTATTTACAATATATTATGGTGTCCCACTTTAATAAATTATTCCTAAAGTACAATTTTATACTATGCCCATTTCTATGACAGTGTAAAATTTTCTTGAATGAAATTGTTCATTTGTGACTATAAAAAAGTACCGAATCATTAAATATTTGTAAAATAAAGAAACATCAACATTTTTGTAATTTTTAGGAGGGCACTGGAGGACGTTCCGGTATGTATTGCGAATGGGCATCCTTAAGTTTAGCAGTACAAAACTGTGGTGAAACCGGACAAAGCGTTCTGAATAAATTTCCAGCTTCTTCTGGTAAAGAAGTAGTTACTTCTGTCATTAAACAGTTGACATCAAATTTGGGTATAACACATCCACCGGAACCCAGCAAACTTGTCAAGGACACTGAAGTTACCTGGTGCATGGAAGTTAGTAAATTTATATTAATAAAATAATATATAAATGCTGATTAAATGGAATTGTACTTATTAAACCACATTTTTTAATATTATTTAGGTAATCTGTTACGGATTAAGTTTGCCACTTTCAGAACATGACACAATTAGAGATTGTGTGCATATTTATTGTGACTGGCTGTCAGCGTTATATGAAACACCTAAAGTTTCAGTTCCTAAACCTGTATGCAACGACCCTAACTTATATGCTAGAAAGATAATATCGCATTTCTATAACTTATTTGTGCCTCGTAAGGGAGAAGGTTAGTAGTATTAATAAGATTATGTATTATTCAATGAAGCATTTAAATTTATTAAAGTATATTTAATATTTATTATAATGGTATTTAAAAACTAACAAGTTATCTTTTATTTCTGTTGCAAGTCTGGACATTTTTATATTTGAATATTGGTAAGGTTTTAGGTTTTGATTTTGTCTATCGTAGATAAAGGATTAGTTCTATGATAATGTTCTTTTGTTTTTATTGTTTTAATTATAAAATGTATTATATGTTTAATATGTATTATATGTAATATTAAAGGCCCTGATACGATCAATCGTCAAGCTGTTTTATGTCATCGCGTTTTAAGAACTCTTCATGATTTATCTCGAAATTCTAAAGTCATCGAAACAGAAACATGGGAAGCTTTATTATTATTCCTTCTTGCTATAAATGACGCTTTATTAGCTCCGCCAACAGTTAAAGGTATTTATCATTAAAAAAATGTTGATTTAATGATTAAGTATGCTATTTAAGATAAAATATAAGCTATAAAAGATTTTATTGCAGTAAAAAATTAGTTTCCTCTTTCGTGTAATACAAGTAAAACTGTTTTTATGACATTTGCTTTATCCAATGTTTCTCTACCTTAAATAATTGCCTTGAAAAATCACTCATCTAAATGTTTGGAAAATCTAAATTGCGATTGTTTATAAACTCCGATTGTTTTAAATTAAATTGTGTTGGTAAAGTTAAATACTTATGAATTTTTTTTTGATGAAGATACGAAATGGAAAACACAAATAAATGTAAATAACAAAAGATTAAGGAAGCTTTATTTCGTGTTTAAAGAATTAAATATGGTCTTAGATTTACTTACTTTACGTGATATATATTTTGCTCTGGTTCAACCGGTTTTATCATATAGCATAGTACTGTAGTGGTCAGCGTACCCATCTGCTATCGAATCATTAATGTTACACATAGAAACTTGATAAGAATCGCATTAAAAGAATATAACAGTATAAATATGTCACAACTATTTGATATTTTCAACGTATTTAATATAAATCAACTTTATGATTATTGTTCAATTATTCAATTACAAACAGATATATAATCAGAGTAATAATGACCAAAATTATACAATTAAAATTTCCGAAGGAAGAAGAGTAGGACGTCTCGAGATCCCTAAAAACAGTACTACTACTTGTCAACATTTCTACGTTTATGGAGCCATATTGATATTTAATAAATTGCCTATGGAAATTCGGTTAATTAACGATAAGAAATTATTTAAACCTAAGGTTAAACAAATTATTTCTCTAAAACGCAATTATTAATTATTGCTGTTGTTATTTTAAGAAAGAATATTCTAATTAAATTAAATGTTTGTCATCGTGTATTATCTTTGCTAAATTTTTTTTTTATATATATAAATAACTTATTTGTTTATTTTTTTGTTATTTTATGTTTTCAATATGTATACATATGTAAAAAGACCCCCTCTCAACACAAGCTTGCTTAAAAAGAGGAGTAATCAACTCATTTGTATTATATTATCATGGTACCTACCCATTGTTTTAGCTATGTTACCTTTATTGAGTTGAAAAAAAAATAAAATGAAGAGACTATAAAATGAAATAGATATTCTAATTGAGAGTGAAAAACTGAAACATACATTTTTTAATACAAAAATGAATTTTTTAAATTTGAGCAACGTTTCATAAAACTTAGTTAAGAGTTAAGAAAAACCTTAAATTTTTATTTTGTCAATATGATTGATGGTAATTTATGAAACATTTTTCTATGTATATTGTATTTTATAGTCTTCTAAATATAATGTTTAACATCATGAAATCATTTTACAGAAGATGTAGGAGAAGAACTGTGCGAACGTGTGCTAAGTGTTTTAATAGAAGTATGGCTCGTTGCTTGTGTACGTTGTTTTCCTTCACCTTCACTATGGAAAACTTTACGAGAAATGGCTGTTACATGGCGTCACCGTACAGCTCTAATTCATCAATGGAACCGAATAAATTTAGCACTTACTTCACGTTTACTTACTTTCATGTATGGTCCTGACTTTCCTCAACTTAAAATACGTTAGTAGTAAAAAATGTTTATTTCTTAATAAAATGAATGTAATACAATATACCTAATTAAATTGGTCTTTATTTCTAGCTATCGAAGATAGTCAACTCATACCTCCAGGAATGTCCAATGATACTATCGCTCAAAGTTGGTTTAGGTTATTACAAACGATTGGTAATCCAGCTGATCTAAGTCGACCATCTACAATTAGTCGAACTCCAAAGTTTTTACAAGCTGCACTTTCTGATCCCCAACATAGGCTTGTCGATCCATCCAATCACCCATGCTTAAATGTTTTGCCTTATAATTTTTATATAGCTGTCCGTGGAATCGCATCACTTGTGGACGCGTTTTTAGGCAAGCTTTTATTTTTATTATCCTTTATCGACAATTATTTCATTGATCCTCTGAAGAAAGAGTATTAGAATAGCACATTTGCTGTTCTGGTATCTTGTGTAAATATAAACTTGAATGCACACTTTTTTATGATAGGTATTCCTTCTCATCCCACTATTATTTGGGACGATATATTACCTTGGAGTTCGGGAAGCACATTTGAAAAAAAAGAAGGAAATGTAGTAACACAAACACCGCCCTCTCAGCGACGATTGGCAAAAAGTTTTAGCGTTGCACCATCGCTTACCAATAAGGGTACATAAACAATCACAAATTTAACATAAAGATTTATTAACCTAGTTTAATGTTGATGTATCATTTTACATTCACTAATTGGGTATCAGGTAGTTGTACAAATAATATTTTAGACACTAATCCTATTCTTACTACAAAGCGTAATTAAAATATGGTAAAATAAATATTAATTGAGTAATTTTCGGATATATCCACGTCACATGTTTTATGCTGATGTTTCGGACTCTGTGCAGAGTCTATCTTCAGGGCAATAGTGGTCTCGACTGTTCAAATGCCGTGACCATACGTATATGACCATACGAGTATGGTCACGGCATTTGAACAGTCGAGACCACTATTGCCCTGAAGATAGACTCTGCACAGAGTCCGAAACATCAGCATAAAACATGTAATGTGGATATATCCGAAAATTACTCAATTGATATATCAATCCACGAAAGTTTTAACGCATTCAAAATAAATATTAGTAACATATAAAGCTATTAACTGGTTGGCTATGGGTTTGTAAATTTAAGTCTTTGAACTGTTTAAATGTTTATAATGACATGTAAATCTTTGTAAATGGGTAAAAATATTAATCATATTTTGATTTGTTGCATCTCATAATTTATTTTATAATTAACGAACAATTATTTTTTATACCACAATTTTATGAAATTTTGTTTGCACATTGTACATATTAGATTTTTTAGGGCATGTAATGGTTTATAGCTAAAACTTAACCATAAAATTGGACTTATTTATTTTAATTCAAGCTATTATTTATAAAAATTATATTTTATTAAAAAAAAAAAACAACTTATCTAAAAAAATATTCTTGTTTAACAGTCATTTCCGTAAATGTTAATTGTAACTACTTCTTTCTTATAGGTATGCCAAAATCATCATTAGTTGGTCTAACCACTAGTCGCATTAGTGCTCAGCCAAATAAACACTCTGCTTCAACTTCATCAATATCATCGACAATAATAGGTATGTTTTATGTCAAATGGCTCCTTATTTAATTTATTATTGCTCGGTATTTGTCTTATAAATTAAATGTTTTTAAGATTATGTATATAAAGTATAAAATTTTGTTTCAATACAGAACCTAAAGTATTTACAGAAAATCGACCTCGTTGTAATAGTATCCTCCACCTTTTTGGAGAATGGTTGTTTGAAGCAGCGTTAATTGGAGTGGATTTCAATAAAGCAAAATCTTCAGCTACTCGTTCGTAGATTTAAAAAAAACTATTAAACAATTTCAAAAAAATGTATCTACTTATAAATACATAAATGTAATGGTTTATTTAGCTGATAGTAGCAGTAGGATGTCTAAAAGACCCAGTTCAGTAATGTTTGACACTACAAGCATAAAAAGCAGTGGTTCTGGCGGTGGTTATAGCAGTATGGGAGGCGGCAGCACCGCTTCAGCATCACAGCCAAATTCGCTAACAGACAATGTTTCGGATAGTATAGATTCGATAACGTCTAGTTCGATCAATGTTGCTCATTATGATCGCTTTATGCCTGGACGTGCAGAAGCTATAGGTACACTATGTAGAATATTTT
Organism: Adelges cooleyi; assembly: GCF_023614345.1. Lineage (NCBI taxonomy): Eukaryota > Metazoa > Arthropoda > Insecta > Hemiptera > Adelgidae > Adelges > Adelges cooleyi. The sequence goes on along the minus strand of NW_026096268.1, from coordinate 12,977,485 downwards.
GTTCAAAAAAAACATCAGAAGAAATACTTCCAGTTTATTTAGCCAGATTTTATATGGCAGTCTACGAAGGACTACATGTTAATGAAGTAAGGCTAAAATTTTTCAATTACTATTTTCTTAAGCATTAAACTTTTTTTTTCTAATAACATATTAAAGTTAATTTTTAAACAAAGCACTTTTTAAATTTGATACAAATTATGTTTTTTGTTTACTAAAAAATTAAAACTAATAATAAAAATTGTTGTTTTGTTTAGATGCATGAATGTGACGAAACAATAACTAGCATACTGTTAAATTCTGCTGATCTTCTACGATTGGATTTAAATGGAATTAATGTATTAGTACCCTACATTATTGAAACCTTGGAATTAGTATTACCCGAAAGAGATTTAAAATTCAAGTAAACAACTTATTATTTAAATTTCATTGTGTTAGGAGTCAAAAATACATTAAAAAAATGTTACAGGTCAAACACTATACCTAAAAATGAATTAAGGCGATCTGCAATACACTTGTTGCTCTCTATGCTTGCATTCCCATTGCATTTCAAAGTAATTAAGTTGTCACAATATTTATTCAACTTATATTATTTATTTAATACTACAATAATAATAATAATATATTATGCTTAATGCAGGATTTGACAATAAAAGAATTCAATTCCTCGAGTAATATGTCGCGAGGATCTATTATTATGGGTGAACTAAAACCTCGTGTGATGAATCTTCTTATTAATGCTTTACAATTTGAATCTGATTCCCATAATTCCCAAATGCTATTAGGTACAGTGTTTTTACATTGTTTATTATGATTGTATTAATGTAGTTAATTTTTTTTTAAATTAGGAGGATTATTGTTGTGCGTACAAGATTCTGCATTTTATGAAGAATCTGAAAATGACACAGAATCTGACGTAACTGCACAAAGTGATACGACGTCAAACTTATTGTCATCAGGTATTCTTATACACGTAACATTAAGACAATTGTAACTTAATTATCTGTTCTTTAAACTCACATGTATAAAATATATTATTACATTTTGCGCTTTATATTTTTGTTGAGCACGATATGTTTTTTTATTTTATTTTATTTTTATTTGCGCCTGTTTGCATAGTGGATACAATGAGTTCATTTAGCTTACCGTCCAGTAATCAAGATCAAATGGTGAGTTTACCGCAAGCAAATGCAAGTAATACTCAAACTCCTGAATCCAGTTTAGAACCAGCTGGCTTTTATTTTTCTGACGCCTTTGACTTCTCAATGTTAAACAAAAGTAATAATTTTCACAATATCATTTAAATATGATTGCGCTATTAACAAACATTCATTTAATTATTACTTTACTTTTTAATAGAGTTGTTTAAATTAAATTAGTTTTAATTATTATATCACTATATTAGTAAAAGTGTTATTTTGATTTCAGTATATTATAACACAGAAAAATTTGATATCTATTTTATATCAGTGAATTAAATAGTTTAATTCTAATTATTTTTTTCATTTCTAGACTCTGCTCATGCATTATACGTAAGAGCTACGTATTTAGTATGTCACCGATTAATATCTTCATGGAAATCTGATCTGAATATATCTCTAGCTGCTTTGGAATTACTTATGGGCCTAGCTAGAGTGCACATCAAAGAAACAGGTGATTATAATATTTGTTAGGTCCAAAAAAATACTTTTTTATGGTATAACAAGACCTCAAAGTTCCATTTATATTAGATTTATACACCTTATACACCATTATAATATTATAAAGTTTTTAAAGATATATAAGCTTTAAAAATAATAATTTAATTTTTCATGCAGCAAAAAGACGAACTGGTAAATTATATTTAATGCACAAAACATTTATATATCAGCCCAACATGATATGTTATTTAAATCAATATTATAGTATCAACGGTTTTGTTTAGACTCTTTAGAATGTAAACGAGCTGTAAAATGGTTATGTGATTATATAACCTATCAATGTTCGCGACCACCTCCCGCTCATTCTCGTGACTTGCATTCCACTATTGTTGCTGCTTACCAATGTGCTGCTGTATGGCTTGTGGCTCACCCTTACTTATTAGACGATAAAGACTGTTTAAACACAATTATTGAAGTGGTTGAACTTGGCATATCTGGTACTAAGTCACATGTAAGTTTTTTTTACAATAGTAGTAGCAATAATTTCAATCATCTGTTATAAATCATTTAGGGGAAACCACAAGAAACAATAAAAATGAAAGACGAAAAAGAACTTAAGCCAGCATCAATGAGAGTACGAGATGCTGCTGAGTCTTTACTGACTATTATTTTGGAGCAAGTAGGAATGAAAACATTAAATTTATTTTAAATCATATTACTTATAATAATATTATTTAATTAATAAAAGGAACTTTTTCACTCTAGATTGGATATTTCCCATCTATATGTGGTGCCGAAAGTCTATCATGTTTATTAGATGAAATTACTTTAATAAAGCATTGCAATTCAATTGCAATAGATAACGTTGAATGCAAATCGCATGCTGTATCGAAGTTTCGATATTTTGTACTTGAAAATTCAATAATTCTAGCACTTTTTGAAGAACCTTTAGGCAATGATCAAGGTTTGACATTTGTTTATTTTATATTATGTAATTGTTTATTTGGTAGCAATTTAAAATTTATGTTTTCAGATGCTCAACCAACATTGACGATTCTAATCAGAGGTTCATTTGGACGACAAGCATGGACTCTTCAGCTGAGGCATTTGCCTAGACACCGATCTTCATCTACAAAGCAGTATAATTCCTGCCCAGGTAGACCCGTCCCAATGGAAGAACCTGGCCGTCACAAAAATAATCGAAAATTTACTAGACACTACTCAGAAACCATTGACCGAGTACCTATTTGTAAAATGTATGCACAGTTACATACAATAGTTAATACCAATAAAACTAAATGCTCGTTTTATTGTTTTGCTTAATTTTTATTTTAGAGATAAATCGATTCCAAGTTTAGACAGTTTAGTGTTTGATGACGAAGAACATAACATTTTGTCGAGCTTAATAGAAAAGCAAAAAGAGATGGAAAACACCTGCACAGAGCCTTTGCCAAAAGCAGTAGAAATTATGCCTCCTCAGCCGTGTACAGATTTTAGTACTGCTAGGCTATTTTTATCTCATTTTGGATTTTTATCTAGGTTAGACGATACAAATGTGAGTTAAGTTTATCATAAGTATATTTTTCATACTTAAATTTTTTTATTTTTAACTACACAAAAAGTAATAATAAAACAAATTTAATTAAATAAATGATTTTATGATAGCCAGGTTTTCATATTGAATGCTGAAGCATGATAAACTAAATTGGAATAAATACATTTTCAATCATGAAAATTTTAATTTGTTTCAGTTGCTTTAAAAAATGTATTTTGTATTTAATTGATATGTAATTAAAATGTATCTTTATTAATTGGCTAATTTTATTATGATTTATTATCAGCATTAAGTTATAAATTATACAAAATATTGTATTTTTTAGCATTCTTCAGTTCCATCATTAGTGGCATTGAATGTACATCACGAAAACTTTTGCAAAGACTTAGAAATTCTAGACAATACTCCATCACGCACTTGTGACACATGTCATGTGTTTTATGTTAAAGATGGCCAAACAAATTATAGAGATATTCTGATGAATGTGGTAAGAGCAACCAGAAATAACTTTTTATTTCTACTTCATGGAAATATTTCCATTTGATACTTTATAATATATAAGTTAAGTAATTATGAATTCATTCAAATTTTTTAAAATTAAAATCTAGACTTCCAATACATTAGTTTCTTCTCATTTTTTGGAAATGCTTACCAACCTCGGTTGGCCAACCATTATTAGCGAACATCCTGGATGGACTGGCCGATTTGAAACTAGTTGGAATCTACCTGGATTCAAGGAGAGTGATGACCAAAAATTGAACACAGCTCATGGTGGCAGTCTTTACAGTGGCAAAAGTCACGTGATATATTGGGCGGATGTGAGTTCTGAAATAGCTTTTGTTGTTCCGGTAAACAAAAACGAACGTGAACAAACTCAAAAATGTGATGGTTTGTAAATAGATATAACCAATGTGACAAACAATAATAAAATCATAATTAAGTTTGAAATATACTATTTTTTCAGCTACTATTTTGAAAAGTGAATCAGTTATGCATTCCAAACAAATGGCTGCTAGAACCACTTCTATTGAAATTGATTACAAAGGTAAACCCACTCAACCGCCAATTGAACCCCCTAAGAGACGTCCGCAGTTTATTTCAGCTACCGTTATGCTCGTTTGGCTGGAAAGTTTTGAAGATCATTTACATTTTCCAGTTGGTAAGAAAAACGGTTTCTATTATTCTGAAGTACAAATTAAAAACAAATAAAATCTACTTATTTAGCGGATCTTCTACCATTTACAAGTACGGGTATGGAACCTGCCACACACGTAAAAGACATATGTGATGTTCACATCATATTTTTGCATGCATTGCAAAGTGGACTACTCAGGGTAAAAATGCAAAGTCCAGCAAGCAGGTGAATATTAAATGAAATGACTAGACTGTAGATTTTTTTTAAAATTATTATTTATTTAATTAGAACAAATATTGCCACACCCTTAGTGGATGGAATGGTTATTAGTAAAAATGTGGTTGGTTCGATGGTAAGACAAACAGCGTTGAACATTTGTAGACGAAAGAGACTGGAAAATGACAGGTGAATATTAATAATTTAAAAAAAAAATTTAAAGATTTTTAAAAAATCTTGACTTACTAATTGCTATTGTTTTAGCTTCCAGCCTGGTCATATTCGGAGACGTTTGAAAATTCAAGAGATTGTTGGCAAATATCAAATGAAAAAGACTAAACCTGAACTCTATACTTACTTGTTAAGTAATGCAAACTCAGTTTAATTTTTCTTACCAAATAATGACTGTGCAATATTTTTTTTGGACACTTATTTAAAAATATATATATATTTAACACATACATACAAGTCTATCCTCATGCATTAACCTGGAAAGTATCATGTGATTTATTTAATTTAGTTAACATATGTTTTATCTATTTATCCTTATTTATCTTTGGACTTATATTATTTTTTTTTTATGAAATAAGACATTTATTTTTACAAGTATTATGTTTATAAATTGTAATGTTATTTCTATAATTTGTAATAAAAAAATTAACATGTTTACTTAATTTGACCTAGGTTAGTGCTCGATATATCTAAATATTTTGCCGTTTAATTATTATTAATTGGTTTCTGAGACCAAATAATGTTACTCATTTTTTTAATATGAACAATTTTTAGTTACATTAGATTTGATCTCATTAGGATTTTGGATCCAAACTGTTTAGTCAACATTATTCTCCAAAAATATACCCTAGATATTGTTACTAAGCTGAAACATTTTTTAAGCTTTGTCAACTCTGAATGCTTAGATGTATAAAGAAAGAGCGGCAAAACTACATAATTTAGGTTAATATCCTTTGATACTACAAATACATTTTATCTACGTTAGTAAAACACAACATAATATTTTATAGGAATTCATTGTATCATAACACAGACACAAAACATTTATTATAGATACACAAGACACAAACACAAAATTTAATATAACAAAAAATTAGCAATAAATAATTAGAAACTTATTAAATATATAATTGTACTTAAATTAATAATCAAGATTCTGTGTTGCACAGCTTATCATATTAATTCTTATAAAAAATAATAAGTACTTAAATCATTTTAAAAGAGTGCAAATATTCAACAGTTAAATAATAAGTTAACTTAGGTGAGATGGTCGGGTAGTACGCCATTTATTGTATACTGTATATTGTATTTGAATTCATATTCTGGTGAACTAAGTGATTCATAACCACAATCTTCATATAGTTCCATTTCCACACTATCACTGTCTTGGCAAATTTCAACAATGTGTTCATCATAGCTAGTACTTACTTCTTCGACAGCATCTTCTACAATTATAAAACGTTCCAACATATTGTTTTCTTCTTCCGATTCATCTTCAGTTTTAATTTGAATATCAGGTTTTAGTGCTTGTGCATCATCGTTAGGAATCAAAATGTTGTCTGTGTCTGTATTTGATATCAGTAATGAGTCATCTTTTATATTTATGTCATCATGTATGCCAATATCTTGGCTGGATTCCATGATCTCTGGTGTGCTCCCCACCATTTCATCAAAATTAGTGTCATTGAGAAAACTCTGCTAGGAATAAAAATCATTAGGACAAAAAACATTGAGTTACATAATATTCAGAAAGGGTAAGCACTTACTTCGACAAGTAGTTCGTCTGCAATTTTTTCCAAACGTTCTGAAACTTTAGTGTCAAGCCAGTCCATGCTAACATCGTCTGGCAACTGTAGGTCACCGAAGATTGAACAGTCATCAATAGGTACAGAATCTGACAACAGAGCATCGTATAGGACATTCGATTCCGTTTTCCCTTCTGCAGAGGGTGTCTATCGGACACTGCAGGTCCTTCAATCGATATCCTATCGTTTACTACTGGTGTACACGGTTCTGTAGCTACTGCCTCTAATCTTGACGACTCAGCTAGCTGTTCTCGTAGCCTTTCATTTTCTGCCATTAGTTGCTCTTGGTCATAGCGTAACGCCTCCACTTCATTTTTTAATTGTAAATTCTATAATAAGAAAATCAAAAAAAATATTATATCTTTATTATATTAGCTAAAAACTAGAGAAGACCTAAGTATTTAGAAGGTTAATTAATACAAATGTATTAGGTCAATCTGTCAATGGTTAATTACCATGATATTAATTATTAGTGTATAATATAATACTCGCCTCTTTCCTCAATCCGTGGACCATGCCTGATAAAATGTTAAATTGTGCTTTTTTCTTGTCCCTTGATAACTGTGCAGCTTCTCTATTGCGTAGTTTTCTGTAAAACAAAATAAATTAATAAAGATACTAATGATTACACAAAGCAGAGATAATTGCTAATTGAAAGTATAACTTTTTTGGTACAAATATATTTATTACTGGTAAAAATTAATATTATTAGATTAGTTGCCGAAGCAGCCTAACCCATTTGCATAGGGAAAATGAAGGAGAAATCAATTACATTCGTGTAAGCACAGTTGTTTACTTTCAATAAGAACTCGGAAACATAAGTATTAATATATACAGAATGTTTCATTAGGGTAAGATACTCGATATCTCTTAAAATAATTACAATTTTGTAGTGTTTTTTTTAAAACATTTTTGTTCATATATATATATATATATATATATATATATATATATATATTCTCATTGCATAAGAACCAATGCTAGCCACCAAGGTCATGCAATCCCCTGCGAATTTTTTTGGGGGGTTACGTTAAGTCGAAAGTGTACGAGAATAATCCCCGTGATCACACCAAACTCAAACAAGAAATCTGAAGAGTGATGGTTTTAAACGTAAACTTCAGGATCTACTGAACACAACCATTTGCGATTTTTTTAATTCTGATCAAAAGTAAAAAAGTTATTGAATTTTTTTAAAAAAACATTCTTTCTTGAACACCCTTTTTTTTTTATCTGTGAGCATTACTCTAACGCACTCTTCTCCCTCCTATCCTTAATTTTAAACTTCAATAACTTTAAAATTAATAATTCAAAACTGATTATTATGGACCATTCAAAATTTCCAGAAAATTATTCTTAATTTAAAAAATTAATTAAATATATAAGTTTTGAAAATTGATAGAACTCTGTAAGAAAAGAAAAAAATTTGAGTATTGCCTAATATTGTAAAACAACATATTCTAAAGTATATCCAAAACGAAAAACCATAAAATTGCAATTATTTTAAAAGAGAATGAGTGTCTTATGAATCACCCTATAGTATTATTATTATAAAGTTTTTGTTTAAGTGTAAGTTATACTTAGGAACAATAAAAAAATCGACGTTTCAAAGTTTACATTGAAATGGAACAGTTGTGCTTCATAAAGTATTTGGCTGGTAGGTATCTTAAAATGTTAGTTTCGATTTTGTGAAAAACACTTATGTACAGTGCGTTGTGCGAATGAGTAAACACTCCATGTACAGCCAACAGATAATATAATAAAGTATATACAGAGTGCGACAAGTGTGTCTAGATTAAATGTTACATTAGATGGGTTCATACGTCGGGTTAGCTCAAATTTACTACATTTCCAAACCATATAACCGGTCACCCTATTTATTATGTTTTACAACCCTATAACCTTAAGATTTTAAATGGAAACGTACACATTTTATTATCTTTTTAAAATAAGAATAATTTCCTGAACATTTTTAAGTTATTCATGTTTAAAATTTAGGACGGGAGGAATGGTAGTATTATTTTTATCTGCATGCGTTACTCAACCGCACTCCACTTCCCGTCCTAAATTTTATACTTCAATAACTAAAAGTAATAATTCAAAACTGGTTTTCAAAATTTCCAGAAAATTATTCTTAATTTAAAATAGTAATGCGAAATATATATATCAATTTGAAAATCTAAATTCGTAGGGTAAAAAACATATAAGGATTAAGTGACAGGGCTATATTGTTGAAAAGTACCTAGATCAAATTTAATTAAGCTAACAACTCTAAAAGTATGTAAAAGAATAATTTAAAAGATATTGATTAACTGGGTTATAGTTGAACAATCACTCTGTATATATTATATTATTTTTATAAACATAATTGTATTGCGATTATAGTAACATTAAAAACAGAAATATGTCTGCCGTCTGCGACTGAAAAAAAGAGAAACCAAAAAACATGGAATACTCGTAATTCGTATATGGAGAATACAATTTATTATTAAAAAAAAATGTAGATTAAAAATAATCTCGTTAGCGACACTCGTTCAAAGATAACAGTGTTATCATAACACACTAATTTACGAACGTTATACAGCAGCTTGGTAGTATATACAAACTACTTACACACACATACACAACAGCAGTAAAACATTTTAGACGTATAATAAATTATTTTGTAGGTATTTTTTGTAAATCATAGGGATAAGCAAAAACTAAATGGGAATAATATAATTTAACAAATTATTATCTTTATACTAAGTGTAGGTATAGTGGTATCTATATTAGTTAAATCGCAGTTTGATTTGCATTTCCAAGAAGATCTTGTAGAGGTACTTCGGCAACAAGTACTTCCTAATAATTTACCAATAATATTTTTCATATGTGCAAACGTCGGCCCAAACAGGTGTGTTGCTAATCTAATTTCCAATTATTTTATTACAAAAGCTTTAGACCAATTTATTATAATGTGTCATCGCCATCGGTTTATTTCCACTTCACAATTCTTTAATTATTTTTCAAATTAAAAGTACAAACCGAATTCTCCATTTTGAATTTAAATTTTTGATATGAGTACAAATGTATTATTAAGATTTGGCCAATATGAATGTCTAGTTGTTTATAATTAGTAACACAAATCTATTTAATTCTATTCTCATTTAATGTTTTAAGTGTATTTCTGATGAATCAGACGAGAATAAATACGCATAACTAAATGTTAAACTAAATTTGAAACTGATAACAGAAAATCATATAAAAACGGGAAATCAAAATTTTAACAATGATTTTTATTATATAATATGTTTGACACCAAAAGTTGTACTTGAAAAAAAAACGAATTTTCCCATAACACGACCGTAATACTACAATCTACCACTAGTCAATACTTTATTGTTTTCTATGCAAGTTGTGCAGTTATTTACCAAACCAAGCAGTTCTTCGGTTATCATTAACAGCAATATAATAATTACAACTGCATATTATTATTAGTAGGTATTTAGTAGCATGTCCAAAGTATATAAATGAGAGGAAACATCATAATATGTGGTTAATGCGAATTTCGAACATTTAACCCCCTCCAAAATGTCTTTTAAAATTAAAATATTTTATTAATTTAACAGTTAATTGCAATGACCTATTTACCCATTTCCCTTCATAAATAAATGTGCACATTTATTTCACCATGATTATATAATGTTTTATTATATTGTTTAAAGCCGGGTTCACACGACTCGTCTATTTGCCGAATGTATAGTGAGTACATTTGGTATCCCTTTGACTCGTGTCGCATTTACCGACAATCCGCGGGAAGAGGACGAATACCGAATAACGAATCCACCGTTCCCACGACATGGCGAATATACACGAATACCAAATATTCGGCGAATAGACGAGTCGTGTGAACCCGGCTTAACACGTTAACTGCCATGGGTGGTGCCGGCGATCCCGTGTGTCCTGCCATAGGAGGCCAATTAATTAATTAATGGGTAGTGCCGGCGATCACCATGGCTCAAGATAAATAACTGAACTGAGATCGCCGGCACTACTCATGGCAGTTAACGTGTTAAATTGTATTATCCGGCGGTTCTGCGTCATACTGACTTGTTTGTTAGAAAACTATATTTATTTACTGATCACATTTATCCCTCGGGATTAAAATGACATACTTGCCAGTGACTCATAATATTACTTTGTTTATTGTATTAAGTATTAACCTAAGAAGAAACCAAACAAAATTGACGTTTTTAGCCTTTATATCGCATTTTGTAACATACTAAATAGCGAATGTCTCAAAAACACTAGCTTCCAATTTAGAATTCATGAAATAATCTCTATGGAAATAATAAATGTGCATGTTAAAAATAATGAAATAATTATGTTTTTACAAAATTGGGGTATAGTAAAAAAATTAACAACTATTGAAATGAAAAAAAAACTACTATTTTTAGAACCTATATCTTTTGTTCTAATTTTCCTAAAAAGTTGCGCAGTTATACAGTTCTGTAACGTTTTGTTATGAATGTAATTTATAAAGCAAATTCTAGAAAACATTTTAAAAACGAATTAAATTTTTGCGTTTTCGATCCCGGAGAGAAGCTTGCAGTATACAAAATTATGAAATACAGTTGATAATCGATCGTACTCTATTATGCATATTGCACACACCCATATGCTTAGGATAAAATCATACTGATACCCGTGTGTTTAGTAAGAGCTGTATTCAATAAAATAAGGACTGGTCGAGTATATTTAATCAGTCGTTGTTGTCCTATTGTGGAAAAATAATAATATTATGATTCATGTTTATACATTTAATTGTTTATCCACTTTAGACACACTATTCTGCGTCATCATATCACAATATATATATATATATATATATATATAAATATATTTGAGTATTCGACCATGTATTTATAATATCATAAACGTCAAAAACAGCAAAATATAGTAATATAATAATATATAACGCACAGTTTTTCACAGCGCAGCTCAAGGTCCTTTCCCGTTTCCCATCCCCTCTTTCTTTATACCTTATGCACTAGTTTGACCTTTATGGCCAGTTTTCTAGCAGAAAACACGGGATGCGTCCATCGCATTAATACAGGGTGTCAATTCAATCTAATTCTAAGACACATGATATTTTCAGAATAGTATTGAAGATTTACAGTATTTTTTTTGCCAAAATGATAAATTCAGCTTATATTATGTTGTTTTGCAATATTAATTAAACCATTTTCTACCTCATTGTTATAGTTAACCGTGTTAAAAAGATCACTCTGTATACTTACATCTAATGCAAAATTGAAAATGTTAGTAATAACCAGTGACTATTAATAATAAGAAAAACGGATTGGACATTAATCGGCGTTCCAAAAGGTTACAATTTCAAGTCCAATTTATTCAATAATATACAGCTAAGTGCAGCAATTAAGGAATGTAAATATGTTCAAAATGTTTAGTTAAGGTTCGGCGGTGCCATATTCAATGAAATATTATTGCTGTGAGGGGAGGGCGGAGGAGGGCCTCATATTTCCCTCATCAAGACCGCCGCCTCAAATGTGTTTAATATAGGCGTGTCCTGTCCTCATCTACGTTATTTTATATCTATATATAAATGCTAATGACAGATGCCACCGCGAATATACTCACTTGCGCAATATTTTCTCTTCTGGAGATATGTTTTTCACGTAGGTCCTTTTTGCCGGTTTTAGGGGCATATCCATGTCGCTGCTGCAATCACTGTTGTTGCCACTGCTGATGCCGCACCTGCCTCCGTCCCGGCGGTGTTCCACGTAGCACATAGGACTGAAGATCAACATTTGGTTGGGCCTTATCATGTTTGGCGCCATGTTCAACGATCGATTTTCCTTTCGCTCTGTATACGTAGTGCACGAATTATTACAATAATAATAATAATTATTTCCTCAGAAAAATCGGCGGTTAGTTCATCAAATGTTTTTTCTTAAAAAAACCGTATTTTATCACTTCTATACAATATAATATCTAACAGTAAAACAGACAAAAATATACAACTGTTCTTTAATTTTACCGGTCCGTGATATTATCGCTTAACTGTGTCGGTAGCTACTGGTAATCGCGGTTGAGTCGCAGCCGTGCCGTTGTCGACATGGCACACGCCACACTCGAACTGGCACGGCTATCGATTACGGTCCCCTGTCGAAAACTATCGATAGTACCCGACGAGTATGACGCAAATTCTAGTTTGTTTTCGTTTCAAATTTCAATGAGAAAGAAAAGAACCCAACCTACTTACGTATAATGTTATAATATTATAAATACAAAAAATATCATGTTATTTTTATGACTAAGTCCGAAGTCATACTTTCATATCTACAGACTACATTGACAGTCGACAGACGAGTGACGACAATAAAACTATTTAACTGACGTCGATAAAAATATTACATAGAGTTTACCTACAGTGTAATCATGACTATATTGTATCCTAAACGATTCAAATACGGCATTGAGGGTCTAAAACTCTCGGGTATAACAGCACCGTTACAAATTATTGTAGTTCCTTCACAAAAAGGTCATCGACACGACGTGACGTTGACATAGTATTGCTGTAGTATCAATGGTATAATCCGAAATACCAGTATTCACGCATATTGTATTATAATACTATTTATTTTAGATTCGATGCGGAGCTGATGAGGTATTGTTTTTACAATGATGCATTTTTAATTTTCAATTTTTCTGTCTGAACTCAGCTATCGCCTAAACCGATTTCTTTGTATACCTACCTACCAAGTCTATAGATCAGAAATCGAAAAAATATCAAAACCCTTTCACCTATAATAGGTGGAAACTTTTTCTTTATTTTACTTTTTCGAGCATAGTTTTCGGACTAGTTGTAGTCTGAAAAGTAGACTGGGGGTAAGGAGTGGAGCTATTACTACAGTTTTCTCATAAATCTATAGGACTATAGGTAGTCAAACTTTTTTCTTAAGGAAAACTAAAAAAAGGGGGGAAATGATATTTTAAACGTATTGAATTTCCAGGTTGCTATATAAGAATTAATTAACAGAATTTTTGTACTGAAATTTTGTCAACTAATATAATTTATATTTTAATTATTTAAAAAAAAACAAATATTATTACGCTGTTAAAAAAAAATGTTGCCTGGGCACCTGCTTACTATATATTTTATTTTATAACATACATTTTATTTTCATGTAGGTAAGAACTTATAATACATGTATATAAGATAATTTTTTGTCATTTCTCTAGAAAACTATTTCTCAAATAAAAAAGATGTTTAACAACGAGGTATAATTATAATTTTAAAATCGGGAGTCGGGACCAAACAATCATGATCTTAATCGAGTTTTTTTGAAAGAACGAGCAAAACTTACAATGAAAAAGTCTATAAAAGACAATTATGATTAATGCGCAATATTTTGTAAGGTACTCGAAATTGGAAGTTGACATATTTAGGCGTTTCTTTAGGCATTGTTTACAATGTTGAGGATTTACCGCATGTGTTTTGCTCGGGTTGTACGTTTAGTGTTTATACTTAGACAATAAAAAAAACCATTTTTATTTGGAAAATTTAGTTATTTGAAAATTGTATTTCATCGTACAAACTTAAAAAAATCAGTGGATAGCCCTGATTTTTTTATGTAAAATGAAAAAGATCTTAATCAGTGACAAAAAAAAATCGTATATAATAATATTATAATAATAACGGAAATAATGTTTGATAATAATGCGTACGTCAAAAATATTTATTCTCTACGAATACAATTGGACCTTGCTAAAAATAGTACATATACAGAGTCATTTAAATTGTATATTACTCTGTAGATTACGCAGCAGAAATTTCGATGAAATAATTAAAACAACCATACATAAATATGAATGCGTTAAAACTTTCGTATACATAAATATGTTTTTATATTTCATAATCTACAGTATTATAAAATTACCAAGTATTTATCTTTTTTAGTATTGCATAGAGCTCTATGAACTTTTGAAACTTAAAGGTAACGTATACATTTAATTTACTTTTAAAATTATTAATATTTTGCTAAACATTTTGACTGGTTGACAACCAGTTTTAGAATATTACTTTTAATTATTAAAGTTGAAAATTTAGTGTGGGATGAAGGGCCAAGGGGGAGTGTAGTTTTATTTTTATCTGCCGCTCTTCACCTCCCTTCCTAAATGTTTTATACTTTAATAACTTTAAAAGTGATATTCTAAAACTGGTTATCGACTAGTCCAAATTTTCAGCAAATTATTCTTAATTAAAAAAGTTACGGTAATTAAATATGTATACGTTACAGTTTAAGTTTCAAAAGTTCATAGAGCTCTGGAAAAAATAAACAAAATAAATTCTTGGTTGTAGATAATGTAATATAAAAACATGTTAATACTAGGTCATTTTTACCTATTTTAAGTATTTCAAAGAAATTTTTGCTGTAACATAAAATTTAAATGATGTATGTAATATGTATAATGTGTGTACATGAAATAAGTTTGCTAACATAACGGCACTTAAAGTCTATAAGACAATCGTATATCACGCAAACAATACATTACACGTGTTCAAGTATAAATGCAACCTATTTAATCTAATATATAATGATTCAAAATGGGAGGAAGTTAATAATAGCCTCTGGAATTAGGTGGCCATTTAATGAAGACCTAGTATTACGTTGAATATTTTTACAATTAGAAATCATATTAGTATGCTAAAAAAGAAAATGTTTTGTCTTTATGTCTTCAGTCTTGTTCTTCTTCTCTTGGCATAACTACTATCTTTAGAGTTTTAGCTGCCACTACAATATTTATCTGGCCACCCACTGGTTTAGGAGGCCTAAACCAGCGAAATGAGCTCGTAGATCTCCTTCAACTTCATCAATAATTAATTTCTTCCTAAGTCTCCATTGGGTTTTACACTATAAGACTACTTTAAGGAGTTCGTTCTCACTTCTCTCTTTTTATTATCTAGCCTGTAGGTCTTATTTACAGAGATTGCCAGAGAAAATATTTTGTTATTTTTATTTCACTACGTATAGTTTACATTAAACATATTTTCAAAAACTCTCCATTACTGTTTTAACCTGTAAATTGTTGATTTATATGTTAAATCCATATGACGAGTGTGTTTTCATTTACAGTCATGGTTACAAAGTAAAATTGGCCCATAGTGAGAAAAGAGAAAAGTGAGGCCGGGGAGGTTACAGATATTCGGATATTGATATTAATGAAATTGATAAAATCATACCCAAATGAACGCCTTAACTGTAGATCATATCAATCTATCAATAACTACATGATATTAACATCATATGGGATCGTACAGAAAGGCATTGTCCTTATAATACAAAAAGCACCATACAGAATAAAGATAACCCTCTGTAATCCTCTAAAATCTAAATGTATAGTTCCGTAAACATGTATGACGATCATTCGGTTCTATAAGGTTTTCAATGGAGTTATCATTCCTGCGAACCAACATACCCTTATTACTTATAGAACTGAGAATTCTATAATGATGTCTAAGAATTCCTATGCAGGAATAATCGATTTTGAAATGATACCTTTGGATCTTCCTGCAGTTGTCCTGATCCAGAACTCCGTAAGAGAAGCACAGTAATATGTTATTTTCTCACAATTGGACGAATTATAGCAAAATCCTATCAGATTAGAGAATCCTATTACTATTAGAGTTCTCCGTGCTATTACGGATAGGAATTTTGTGTACGTTTTGGGTACCCATAGATACAGGAAAATTACCTTTATCGATTCCTTAGTGTTACAATACTTTGACGGCATTCACTCATTAAATATTTTATGAAAAGAATAGAGAAATAATTAAGTAGGTACGGCTAACGCGGAATTATAATGGGTCACTGAGAATAATTTATAGGAATTGAGCGCCATACTCTATCGATATGATATATACCTAACTATCGATATAAACGGTTCGATAATTGGCGACGGGCGAATCGATAAGACGATTCACGGTGTTTGGTGGGGCGGGATAGGGGGCAAGATTTGGGGGAAAAGCGAATGTGTGTGTAAGCCGTAGGGCGTAGGGCGTCACGAAACCGTGACTAATGGCTTGCACAGTCCACATCCGTATCCGAGTACTGCCGGCGGGTGTGTTGAGGTATTGCGCTGCCTACGCTATTATTGTTGAATTGAAAACTGATGCAATCGTCCCGCCGAATTGCGCGTGTATTCGTCGCCGACGCTAGTTAAATGTAATGTAAATTTCATATTGTTTTGCGCTCCTAACATAACCTATCCCTGAAACCTGAGTGAACGTTTTATTTTGGTCTATATAGGATCCATTGGAAGCTGGAAAATTATCTAGAAAATTCTCTCTCTTCCCTGTAAATCGGATGTATAATTGTTAATTGTAATAATATATTGTATAACAGGCAACAGTTATCGAAAATTTGTTGGTAATAACATACATAAATAAAACAGCAAAAAAAAAAATTCGTTTCTAAATTTTATTAATTTAGTCAATATTTTACATGTAATAGTAATTTTACTAATAATAGTGAACATTTTCAAGAGTAAGAAATTGAACTAAGGGGAAATATGTTTCTTTAAGAATTTGGATATTTGAATTACCACCACATACCAAACATAAACGATACGTTTGGGACTTTGCAGTTTAAAACTTTGAGAAATAATATTTTTTTTTTATTGTGTTTAGCTCGATTGTTAGGTAACTAAAAAAATAGTCCGCGTTGTAGGTGTAGATAAATATGTTAATGCCCACAACCGGTATTCTGTATTTTTTCGTACTATTTATAAATAGTAGAAACTAGAAAGGTGAATAAATGATTTGTGGTTCATGTAAAATTATCATAGTAATCGTAATATTTACAACAACAATACAAATCGGAATTTATTTTTATTTTTATACTTTTTATCGCTATTTGAGATAAACAGATTTAATTAAATTCTCCGACCCTGGTATGCTCCCGTCCTATTTTTTTTAACTATAATTATAAAATAACATTTTTTTTTTGGAGAATCTAGACATTTTTGTAATTATTCCAAACCAACCATCTACTTCAAAATATGACTGTATATTAAGGAAAGGGGTTTTCGATTGAATTAACATAAAACAATTCTTCTACAAATATTCATGTATTCAATGCAAGTTTGTTTTCAACATTTTTGAATATAAAATCGTTAATTTTTTTCAGATTTCACAAAAAAAAAATACCCCCTATTAGATATTTTAAAATACTTCGAAAAGTTTTTAGTAAAGTTTTTTAAACTAATTATTATTATTTTTATACATGGCATTGAATGATATCTTTAGTACCAAGGTGTATAATAGAAAAGTAAATGGTTTTTTCTCAATTATCCTGTACCATTTAGCATTTAGATGATTATGATGTTGTGATTTTCCTTCAATCTTTTAAACGCTTAAAAAGTTTATACTGACATAATTATAATGTTATGGACAAACAGGTTTAAAAATGGTGTGCTTTTTTACAATAATTATACAGAAAGCTATCATTTAATAAATTAAAATAAGGAATTTTTAAATAAATTTAAACGTCAAAATGTAGTATTCATCACATACATTAGTTTTGCAACTTTTTTTTAGTTTAGCGAAGGTGCAAAAAAAATGTGTATGGTTGACATTTTAAAATATATTTAAGAACTCGTTAGAATAGAGCGTCTATATCTACTTGAAATACCAAATATGATGGAGACTTTATATGTTCGATTTTTGAGAACATAGTACATTGTACATAGTAAACGACCAACCATTCATTTAAATTAGATAGATGCGTTTGTTCTTAAATTGCACAGTTTATCTTGTTCAAAATTTCAAAATAAATATTGTACAATATTAAAAAAAAATGTCATTTTCTGTATTTGTTTACAATAGTATCCCTCATTTACTTGACCCTTAAAAATATATTAATATTTCATTTTTTCATGAAGTAATACATTTACTTTCAATATCGACCAAAGCAAATAATTATTGAATTTTTTTGATAAATGTTAAATTTTTATAAAACACGCCAATATTGGTTAGGTGTTATAACGAATATACCTAGTTCAGTATTGCATGCAACATTATGTTTGCACAGGACTTCTGTACCCGACAAATAGTTATGTCGATATAAATGTGTGCGGCCAATATGCTAAGGATTTAAAGTTGGATACAAGCAATACGTGAATAACTGCAAAGTAATTATATTGTATGTTACAGCTGCACCAACGAGTAGCGAAATATGTTGTAGACATTACAGTTGTTTGCCTACATATATTTTTTTTATATAAACTTAGGTGGCCTATTTATTAGATATGAATTCTTATGAAAGCGCAGAATACTTATAAATTATAATATATACTTAAATAATAATATCCACGCCGACTGTACAAAATCAAATCCGGGAAAAAATAAAATAGGTACAACATTTTTTAAAAGTTTTTCTTTAATTGCGAGTTAGTAGCTTCATGTTTGTGAATTGAGGTTTATAAAAAATATATTCTATTATGTTGTACACCACAGTCCACACGTGTAAAATGATTTGTATATTTTAATACCTAAACATGTTTGTTTATACAGTTGCGTTTTTGGAAATGCATGCACAGACAAACATTGATCAGTATATATATAAATATTTATTTTTCTACGCAGATTTTACGTGGTTTTATTAATTCTTAAAGATTTCGGTCAAATAGCTTTGAGAATTGCTAAATATTAAATATATAGATTTTAATTTTACCTACCTACCAACATACGAATAAGCATAGCTATCACATCTTATTTCCTTTAATGACTTTATTAAACTATTACATAAATTAATCACACATTTTAAAACGTTTAAACAAATAGATAGCTCTCTCTTTATTATAATTTGAAATAAATAAAGTAAAATACTTAACTCATGCCCAAGTATAAAAAAAAATATATATTATCTTTTAAATATACATATTAATTAATTTAGAATATTTTGTTTTATTTGTCAATATGACGTCTAGGATTTCATTAAAATTTAAGAATGCAAATACGTCCTATTCTAAACTTCAAATAAAACTAGACTATTTTATAAGTTTTTTATGTGTATTAACTTAGAAAACACTCTTTTAAAAGTCGACAATATTTTAAAATATTTGAGTATCAATTGGTGGCCCTAAACATTTTGGGGATTCGTTCTTTTTGTCACATCTTAAATTCTGGCCCGAGTCCTCAATAACAGTCTTTGTATAATAATTATTATTGAAAGCATTAGGTCACTTTCAAAAACCCACTTTATGCAAATTTGTAAATGGTAAAACATATTGAATATTAAGAAAAATCACTTGGTAAGGTTAGGGTCTTGTGTTTATTCGTTTAATTAGTAATTTAAAAAATAAGTATCAAGTACTGATATCTTCCTAAAAGTTATATCAACACGCTGTATTTTAAAGTTAAAACATAACACTAATTTTTAGGATGATTTTCTAGATTATTTCTAGGGGAAAAGATAAACTTAATACACATTTGTAAAATTAAATACATGCTGAGCTCCAAACTGGAAATTGTATTGTCGGGGAAATATAAAATGTACCTAACATGTAGATAATAAGTAGGTCAGTATTAAAGTAGGAACTATACAATGGTTTTGCTGTTAAAGCCAACAAAGGCATACATTCCGTGATATGTATGAACATTATACTTAAGTAAAGGAAATTACTATTTAACTACTTATTGTTTTAACTGTAGGTACACATTAACAGTATAATGTTCGGTAATTTTAATTCTTATACTTGGTTGAGATTAATAGGGCCATTATAGATAAACATAATGTTTTGTGTTCATATAAATTCTAGGTAGCTATTCTCAAAAACCCATGTTAGAGCATGGGTCATGTATGTTAGGTGTTAACTTTTATCATTCATTTTGCTTAGTGTTTAATAAATAAAATCATTAATTGGAAATGTTATTTTTTTAAGTTCTAACTTTTGATCTGTTTAGAATAACAAACAATATTATTTCCACTAACGAGATCTAATATTTCAACAAAATAATTTCAACACTAAATTTAATTTGTTTAACATTTTAAGCAGATAATATATTATTATTATTATTATTATTATCATCATCAATAATCAACAATATAAAAAAAAAATTCTAAGTTTTACAATAAAAATGTATATAATATATTAATAAAAAAATAAAATATTAAAATATGGCAATTTTTCGCTACACATAAGTACGAGTGTTAACAATTCAGATTAAATGGGAAGTTTCGTTTTACTTGAAACACTAATGCCGGGTTGCAAGAAAATTGTATAAATTTAACAGACCAATCAGACTAAAAATTATTTTAAGAAACCAACAGTAAATACCCACAAAAACTTGCAACACTTGTAGTTATATATTAAAAAAAAAATTAAATATTTAAATAAATCCATAAAAATAATACTCTAATATAGATAAATATTTCGGTAGCAATGTTACCATAATCAGCGCATACAACAGACTGAGCAAACTCTAGACTGAGTTCAGTCTGTTGTATGCACTGATAACAGTAACATTGCTAACGAAATACTATATTCTATAGAGCATGATTTTTGTGGTAAATGGGTCTATTTAAGTATTTTATTATTTTATAGTAAATACCTGTTTCTTACCCTTAATGGTAGTTTGTTTTTTTTAAATTATAATTTTTTCTCAATAGACATCTAAACAAAATAGTAATACATTTAATTTCTATTAAACAAATTAGAAAACAAAAATTAAATGTTTCAAGCTTGACGCAACAATCCATTTTACCCGCGTCAACAGACATAAAATTTGATTTTAAATTTCTTATAAGATAACAACAAATAATTCAATCTAAATATTTTCCATAATTATAATTACAATATATGAATATAAAAAGATATTTACACATGAAAATAAACATTTGAATTGTTGTTTTTTCAGAGATCAATTAGAAGTAAAGTAAATGATAAAATGATAGGTGTTAATTTTAAGATTTTCAAAAAAATATAATCATTTGTGTTATATAAAGACATAGTTTAAAAATTATTTTACGGAGGCAATGTAAATATTGTAGATATAGTTTAAATAAAAATAAAGAAAAATTAGAAAAATAAATTATGGTTGTATACAATTAATTTAATATAATATAATATATAAATATATTATTGTTCTATATAATTTACTATTATTTTTTTTATTACATTTTGCAATGCTACAATAGTTTACCTTAATAAAGGTTCAGGAATGTGTCAGTTGATTTAAGTCTTTATGGTAAAATATCATAGTGTGGAAGAGATCAAAGTATTATAGAGTATGTAATAACATTAGCACTAATTATGCTAATGTAAAATAAACTTGTTAAATTGCATTTTTAAAAACGTAAAAGTTTTTCTTGAAATAATTGATTAGTTTTTGTTGTTTAACATTTGTGAAAATTTAATTAGTGAAGTATTGAGTAGTACACCGCTACTTTTCTTTATACTTAAAAATAATGTTAAAAAAAAATGTAAACAAATAATTTACAAAATTACTAAGCCTACCTAAATAACACCATGAGCTGCCAATTGATCGATACATTCATCTAAAAATCCATGCGGCAATCTTGTTTCAAAATCTGATTTGTGAATAATACCATTCCACGCTACTACATCTTCGTTACCAGTTGTTAATGAACGCCTTACCGTAAATACTAAACGCCTTTCGAAAGCTTTACTCAATAGCGATAAAACTCGTCTGCCTTTTTCGGTGTCTGGTAAATAACATATTCTAGGGAATCCAAGGGCATAGAATGGACGGCCGGGATGCGGATGTTCTTCACCTTGAATACCGGATGATATTCTAAATGGGAAAAAAACTTTTTTAGTTAGAAAATAATAAACTATAAAATGTCGATTTTATTATTGACTGTTTAGCTAATAACTGAAAATTAAAAAAATACTATAAAAATGTATTCACTAAAACTAGGGGTGGTAGTATTATAAACGAGTGGTGAATTTCAAATTTAATTTTAAGGTATACCGTAATACCAATTTATAATTACTTAACTATATACCAATTAGACGGTTTGACAATGTAACATTTGAATGGATTTAATGGTGTATTTGTACTACACTATACTGTACTTATAGTATACCTTAAATTTAATCAGTCTTAAGTTAAGACTAAGAAGTTTTAGTTAAGACTCTTAACTAAAACTACACAAAGAAATTAATTTGCAAAAATGTATATACTCAAGGCACATACAAATATCTATTATGGCTTTAATATGCCCTGAGATGAACATGGGTTACTAATATATTATACATATTTTTTAAATTTATGAGTTTGAAAATGAGACTCACTCGTAAGTAATTTGAATGGTTCGAGTACTGCCGTACCCAGGCAATGAACGATTTAAATAAGTCCATTTCATAGCACCAGGTGGTTGATTACCTCTTTTTTCTCCATACATTTTAAAGCAAATTGGACATTGGATGTACATGAACTAATATAACAAAATAAGCTTTATTAATCTGCTTTATAATTATGATATTTTACAAAATAAAATATACCTAAAATATATAATTATATTTATTACGTACCTGATTAGAGTGTGGTTGATTGTTAAGAATTGAATTGAGACATGCGAGGTGCATTCTATGTTGACATTGACTTAGAGCTATTACAAGACCCTTGTTTGTGTTAGCTGATGAAACCAGTGGGTTATGACAAAAAGGACAAAGTGAATCAAGTCCCGGCCAAAAGTCATCAACTATTTGAACGTAACGTGACAATTTTTCGCTGACTGAATTCACTCCTAAAATTAAAATTGTAATTGTTAAGTTAAACATATTACATTAAAAAAGTAATATTGTGTGCATTAATAAATAGTATAACTTTGTTAATGAATTGATTTAGATATTATAACTCACCAATAACAGATTGACTTCTACTTTCATCAGATTTTTGTTGAGTTTCAAATACATCATCACTTCCAATACTACCTCCGGAATAATCCAAAAGGTCATACTTAAAAAAAAAATACATACTTATAATTAAACAATAATTCGAAAATAATATGCAATCTGGGTTCAAACTATAATTTTAAGTCAATAATATTATTACCCGTGAAGTTCGAAGTTCATGACTGTCATGACTTAAGTATGTAGAAACGGTATCTACACTAGGACGTCTACCACTTCGAGTGCTACTTGAATCTAAGTCAATGATAGATGAATCAGATTTTATGGATACATTACAGCTTTTACTAGCTGCTGCTCCCAGAGGCCACTGAGGATCACGAGAAAGTGTAGGATTTTTGTTGGCTAAAAAAAGAAAAGTGTTAAATACAAAATAACAGTATGCAAGAACACTTTTTTTTGTTGCCCTCAATTTTAAAGGCTAGTTTATTGCAATGACCCTATTGGTTATAGTCTTAAGCAACACTTTTCACTGTGTGTTGGTAGTAGTGTACTACCAACCTCTGTTTAGTTAGGCAACACGTGTGTGGATGTCACTTCTAGTGTGGTGTGTTCCTAGAGAGGAGAGATAAAGTGAAATAAGATGATGCCACTTGTAGTCTCGGAATTTGAAATACTGTTAGAAATGATTTTACAGTATTGAAAACCAAATCAATAGTCATACATGTCGTAGCCAGCTGTATGAACACTGCGCTACACCAGCCCCACAAAATAAAATATATCTTACTAGTTTAGTTCATACCAAATATACTTAATAGAGTACGGGCAATGTTGGTGCCGCTATGATGATTATCAGGAACTACTTGTTTATTTTTTTTATACTGTAACTGTTTTTTTGTAAAAGAATCTATATACTCCGAACTGGATTTTCTTAAAGGTTTGTCTTTAAGAGAAAGATTTCGTATTGTGTCTACAACTGCTCTATCTAAAATTTAAAAGTTAAAAATTAATTATAGCACTCTTAATTACAAATACCAATGAATATGGAGTTAACTTACCATTGAATTGAATAACATCATCAGATTGTATTTTGACTAATGGATAAGGAGCTTGGTTTACTCGTCTGATGTTTTTTTTGTGTCCGCTGTCATTTCTAACTTGAGTTAAATTGCAAAAATTTATCGTATATGGAAAGCCCAAGTACGTTTTACTCACATCTATGATCTGACAACCCTAATATAATAATAATGACAGTAAAAATGATAAGTAATTATGCAATAGTAAGTAGGTTAGGTATTATTATTAAAAAAATACACTTACCATTGCATATGCAGTTTCTAGGAAACATTGCGATTCCATGTCGTAAGTATGCCATTCGCCCGGTACGTCACCCGCCCATTCCCATCTTGCTCCTTTGCCAGGCAAAGAATTAGCTGGATAATAAGACCTTCGAACTGCCGAATGTGCACCTAAATAAAAAGTAGGTTTCAATAATGTTCCATCATCTACTTCAGAATATTATAATTCACATACCTTCGTTTTCGTCTGAACACTGGTACATTGTGCGCAGGTTGACAAACGACGATTCCAATTTCGGGTCAGCGTCTCTAAGTATCACTCTCGTCAGCTTTTTGAAATGCGCTCTTTCCAATAACTGTGCCACTTCCGGACTATGCGGTTTCCAACGGCCATTGCGATTCTCCCATTCCCAAACCACAACCGCATGTCCCAGAGCCATGGCGCGCGCCCAAAATTAGAATACCACAATTTTTTTGGACAACATTAGCATCTACCGAGTACCGACCATTATCCTATTCACTAATCCCTATTAGGTAAATACTGACAAAACAATAGCGGAAAAAAAATACTAATAAACAGAAATGTTACGTAGATAAAACTTGTTTAGTATTTACATTGGCTTGGCTGATAACGTGTATAAAACAGATAGGTATGTCGGTAACTTGTGTTATTAATTTTCAGAATACCGCTGATGGCGTGCTGCCGTATGGATTACAATTTACACGACCATTTTGCTATTATCACGGGTTGCTGACATACCTTTCTTTTTGTCACTTCTGAGTGCTGATAAGCCTATAACGTGTTCGCAGTGTAGAAACTTGCATAGTCTATGGGACGGACACGGTGACCATTCTAAAACAGTTATCACTGAACCACCATATTGTAAATGACGATTAGATTAAAATCCAAATTCTTGATTAGGGCGAACATATTGTTATACTATCAGTTCAGGGTTGGAGTTTGAATTTATCTTCTGGTCTTTTTAGACTTAGTCCGGTAGGCTAGTAGCGTTAAGACCGTCCAATAATAACGTAAGGGAATTTATTATTATAACCAATACATTAATATAGGACATTTTAAGTAAATACTCCTCGCCTGATTGCGTTTTGTTATTGGTGACTAACTTACAATAATCCTACACTTTTGTGTGCCCACCTAGTTCGAGAAATGTCGGACAGAAGCCCTGAGAGTTTTTCGGGTAGATGGGAAGATCAAGCTCAGATCAACTACCCGTTACATTATCTTATCTGGTTGCAGGAACATAAGCTATTAGAAGACAAACTCAATAGTATTAATTTCAACGATCCAGCCGGGCAAGTGAGTCACTGATTTTCATTAAATTCATTTTTATTTTGTCCGTTTTCAAACCTTAATAAAACTTTAATATCTTAATAAAAAAAAAACAATTTACAATATCTTAACATACTACTGGCAAAATCACTTGTTTGGTTGTAATAAATATTATAAAAGGATAGAATAATTTTCTTTAGAACATTTTGATTAATTGTAGTTATACTTGTTGGGTAATTATAACTTTGCCGACTCCTAGAATGTAACAATAATTATTAGGTAGTGGTTATAAAAAGAAAAAACCTGCCTCGAATATTGCCAAACATTTGGGGTTTGAGTTGCTAACTCGCATATTGTAACATATGCTTCATTCCACACTCACAAAAGTGTTCAATAGTAATAATTGATGTGTAATAAAATAAAATTACGTATAAGGTGTTGTGATTTTGGTGTATATATATATATATATATATATATAAATATACCTTCCAGTATATGTAGACAGAGAAATTACGCACTCTCCTACAATGAAGCTGAACGTAAACCATGTTAACAGGCTTGCATAAGCAGTTCTTTAACATTTGTTTGTCTACTGATTTTCATCATATTGTTTTTTGAGATTAAATTTATCACAGTCATAATAATACCTTCAGAAATGTGACCTGGCCCCACCATGATCCATGTTAGCTGACCTGACTTCTATTATTATTCAAATCCCTAGGAATTCTAATTTTGATAATTTTAATAATACAATACAGGCCAAGGCCCAGTAACATATGAAATGTGTACATTAGTTAATTACAGTAATAATGTATGTATGTTAATAGTATGTAATGCAATTACTATGGTTTAATTAAATTATTAAGTATACACAATTATGGCTTCATTATGGATCAATACCTTTAAATAACTTTTACTTTTTTTTCATGTTTTTTGTATGTAAAAAAAAAAGAATCATACAAAATTACTTTAAAAGCAGACAATATAATAAATAAGGCCTATAAAGTAAAAATTTTAACGTATTTGGATTTAGCAAAATCTGGTATAAAACATATAGGTACAATCTAATTTTTGATAAAATTGTACGTGCCTAATTGTTAAAATTGCCTCCCAAAGATACATGTAATATAATAGAAGATCATGAAAAAACGAATTCTTAATCAAAGTATTTAACTTGTTAATTTTGATCATGAATTCATTCTGTACCTTTACATTCAAATTATAGAATTTACAATTTTAATATAGCAGCTACTTAGTGAATAAAGTTTAGTTAAAATGTTTAATTTTATGTATCTAGCTATAAAAATATTAAAAATTTGTATTTCATGATATCTCATTGTTAGGATAAACTTGAAAAATTAGACCTCAGAGGACGTACTCCATTGATGTTAGCGATCACACTAGGAGACATTGACGCTACTAGATTGTTAATTAATAAAGGTGCTAATGTCAACACGAAAAATGATGAAGGATGGACAGGTAAGAACTTACTTTAAGAAAAGTAGTTTTTACTATAAATGTAAAAAATATTTGTTACAGCATTACAAGAAGCAATCGCAACAGGGAATCCGGAAATTGTCCAACTCGTTATGGAACATCGGGATTATCAGAGACATACGAGTAGAGCTACAGGAATTTCTAAAATATTGAAGCTTCTCGAAGAATCTCCAGACTTTTATGTTGAAATGAAGTGGGAGTTTATTAGTTGGGGTATAATCTTTATTTTACTTAATTAATTAATTTTGAAATAGGAAATAAAACAAATATATTATATCATTTTTAGTTCCACTGGTATCAAGAATATGTCCGAGTGATACGTATAAAATATTTAAGCAAGGTTCAAAAGTTCGAATCGATACAACTTTAATGGGAAACGACCAGAATAACTGGGCACGAGGAAATTTAAGTTATATTTTTATGGGTCAAAGTGAGTATTAGAGTGTTAAGTTTACTACTAATAAACAATACTTAGTGTGGTTGATTCTTATTTCTCAATTTGATAACACTGAAATTTTACTGTACCTACATAATTTTGTTTTTTTTTTAAATATTACGTTTACATTATAAGTAACTTATATGTTGTTAAAATTTGATTAAACTAAAATGCTATAACCAAATATGATAAAATAAATAAAGCTGTACCTATCAATAATAATTAATAATTATAATTATTTTATGTGGGTTAAAAATTAACACTAATAATGGTATTTTTAGCCACTACACTCTTCAAGTCAGAACGAACTTATATGTTTCAACTAAATAAAGGTTTATAATTGAACTTTTTTTATTATACACAAATCCAATTGGTTAAAAAATGTAGTTTTTACAAAAATAGTTTTTTTGATTTTATTTCCAAAGTAGATGCGTAGTGGTGTACACACATTATTTGATGTTTTATGTGTGTTTACCTAGAAAGCAAAACATCTGAGTTGAGTATGTCCTAAGAAAGATATTAATGTTTTAATTAAGCTCTTAGTTTTTGTATTTGAACAATTTGTTAGCTCTTTAGTTATTAAATTAATACACAAAGCATTACCTTCTCTAATGTTTGCGTATAAAGCCTCTATTACTTTAAAAGTACTTTATTTTCTAAACTGTAATACTTTGAGTACCCAAAACTGTTAAACGAATATTTATATTAATATTTAATTAATTACCTTCGTAATATTTATAGGTCCATCAGCAACATTCCTTGAAGTGGATCATGATTCACACAGGGTATTTGTAGAAGAGATTCAAATGATCCCGTTAGATCAGGGAATCGAAGTGATGCGACCGTCAGAAGATACTGTAGCTAGCCGATTGTCCACTCCCATTGTTAGTTTTGATGTAGATACGAAAAAAATAAGTTTTGAAAGGTATTTAACATCTAAAAAAAACTTAAGCAACACTTATTGTATTTATATAGTAAAGAAATAAAATAATAAAATATTTTATTTCTTTAATATATAAAGCCCGTCCCACTCAACTCGCATAATTAGCAAATAATCGTTAATTGCTATGCTTTACGAGTTGTGTAGGAGATAATAATTCGTAAAGTATAACGATTATTTTCACTCAGCGTTTCTCAATGATTGTCGGTAAATGTGACAAGTGTCAAAGGGATAACGAATATTAGTATAAACTATTCCTGGGATTTCCACATGAATCGGAGTTCATTGATTATGATCGTCTATTATCACCACACAAAAGATGATATTTTGACGAGCATCTGCGATTACAATGGTCGTCAAGTACACAAGTGGTGTGGGACCGGCTTAACATTTTTCATAAAATAAAAATGTTATTTATTTTGCTAAATATGTATCTCACGTTTAACGGTTTTTTTACTACAGAAATAAAAGCGGTATTTGGGGATGGCGTCAAGACAAAACAGAAGAGATTAATGGTTATAATTGTAAAGTTTTTAATGCGAGTAATGTGGAGTTTGTCACCAAGTCAAGAACAGAACATTTGACTGAAGCTGAAAAAACTACGCTGAACTGTCCTAAAAATCCTATCCAGTCGATTTTAGGTTCTAGTGAAGAAAAATTAGTAAGCATTATTATTATTTTTAATAGATGCATTGTAATGACTTAAAATATATTTTAGCCATATAAATCAGACCTTCAAGTCACTATGGCTGAATATTTTGATGAACTTATTGATATAAGAGGGAAATACATTCGAAAACCAATAGAGCAAACCACCAAAATTACAAAAATTAAGGTAATAGTCTTAAACATTAATAATATGTTATTAATTAAATTTAATTTATTATATGTTTTAGGCCAATCTATGGTTAAGTGAAGACTACCCACTTAGCTTAAAAGAACAGATTATGCCAATTGTCGACCTAATGGCCATTACAAGTTCCCGTTTTGCAAAATTAAAAGATTTTATTGAAATGCAGCTTCCATCAGGGTTTCCCGTTAAAATAGGTACTCACAACTAATCTTGGATAGTTGGCTTTTTAAATATTATTACATAAACATAATTTTTTTTACACTATTTACACGCCTTGCGATTACTCTCATTTGGATAACTTGACTGATTTGCCAACGTTTCAAAACACTTGCATGTTCCATCTTTAGAGCTCTGGTTCGATGTTGCTCGTATCGTGTTCTCCTGTAGGCTGAGCGCTTCTCTTCCGCAAAGAGAGACAGGAGAACGCGTTACAAGCAACATCGAACCAGAGCCCTGAAGATGGAACATGGTAGTGTTTCGAAACATTGGCAAACCAGTCAAGATATCCAATTAGGAGTAACCGCAAGGCGTGTAAATAGTGTAAATATAATACCCTATTCAAGTTTTAATAATTCATTATTTTTTTGTTACAGAAATACCTCTGTACCATATTTCAAATGCTCAAATTACATTTGGCAATGTGTATGCAACAGACAAAAGTGTTGAAGGTGTTCAGACATTAGAGGCGAATGGCAAAATGTTCTGTGTCGTTGAAGATTCTGTATTTATACCACCTAGAAATTACGTTGTTCTAGGTAAAATTAGAAATGGATAAGTTCATATTATCGTTATTGAAATTGTTTTACTAATTATTACTTTTATATATTGTTATGTACTTAAGGCGCCGAACAGAGACGCCAAAACAATATTGATAACGATGAAGAATTACTTCAGTTTGCAGTCAGACAAAGTTTATTGGAAACTGGTGCTGAAGAAGATCAGGTAAAACATGCTTGTTGCTTAAGGAAAAGAGATAATTTTTTTTCAAATAATATTTTGACTTGTAAGCAGGTAGACATATGGGAAGCTTTACAAGTCCAAAGGCCAAACACCCCTAATGACTTATATCTAGATCCAGCAGATGAAGAATTACAAAGGTAACTTTAAAAAAATTAATTTACAAAAAAATTGTCTTTATTGTTGTCTCTATATTTAAGCAGGTTACCATTTAAAAGGAGACCACTATAAAATTCTTATAGTTTAGATATTTCCCATAGTCCTTTGAGATTAAATTTAACCCGTTAAAAATAAATTACCTTACTGTGTCATTAACATGTGATTAGTAATCATTTAAATTAATCACTGACTTCTGTTGTTTAATAAGTATATAGTTCTTTAATACCTATGCTTAGCTTTTGAGTATATCTAGTAAATTTCCTTGTAGAGCAATCCACGCAAGTTTGACCGAATGCACATACGTGCCTTTGTCAGAGCAAACACTTGTGCCAGATGTAGTGAGCAATTCAACACCTGACAATTTAGACAACGATCTGGACGCCGTATTAAGGTTGTCAATGGAAGAAAACAGGCAAGCTGAATTGCAGCTTCGCCAGGAAGAAGAAATGCTAGCAAAAGTCTTGCAACTGTCTTTGACAGATAAATAATCGCTTAAATAAACCAATATAATATAATTTTATGTATGTATGTAACATTCTTTACATATTTTAGCATCCACTTTTTTTCTGTGTAAAAAACTACAGTTAAAATGAAATATTTCGAAACAACCAAATAGAAATCACTAAAACTGGGCAATTATTATTTTAAATTAAAATGTGACTAGTGTTGATTATGATCATTTTTGTTCTGCTAAATGTGAAAAATTCTTCTTATTTCATTGTGTGGATAACATGTGTTTTTTTTTTAGAATTACTCAAATATAAAAACAAATATTGTTACAAAGCCTTGCAAAAAAAAAAAAAAAAAACGATCGCACTTAATTTTACATCATACCAAATTTAATTCTTTATTAATCTTGCTTTGTGCGTTTTATTAATTATTAATTATTTATATTTAATTTTTTTTTTTCTAAATAATTAATTAATCTAACTGTAATACAAAGCAAACCACCGATTTAGTATTAATTTAACTAAAAATAATTTGTATGTGTTAAGGCTTGAGTTATGAAATGGAAAACTTGTATTGCATCACACAATCATTTCGCCTAAAACAATATTTGGGTTAATATATTCACCAAAAGTGTTTAAGAGTTCCTTTTTTATTTTTTGTTTTTTTTTCAATTATTATAGTTTTATTTGAATGAACAGTGTTATCTTAATTTATATACACTCTCATTAACTTCCATCTTGATCTATTTATAATGAAATAATTGACAATTTTGTCGACAATAACATATTTTTGTTAATTTATAAAATTAAATTAAAATTTTTTTTTTAGTTATTACGATTACAATTTTTTATTGAAATTGAATACTAATACATTTTAATATTAGACTTTTTAAATAAAAAATTATTGTTTTTAAA
This sequence comes from Adelges cooleyi, assembly GCF_023614345.1. NCBI lineage: Eukaryota > Metazoa > Arthropoda > Insecta > Hemiptera > Adelgidae > Adelges > Adelges cooleyi. The sequence continues at coordinate 12,945,452 of NW_026096268.1, read as the reverse complement.
CTCTTTAGAAAGATTTTTGATAATATTCCTACTAGGTACTTTCAATCTTGGTATAATATTTATAATATAATCAAATGTGATATTTAATGTAAACGCACCCAATTAATCCTCCTAAAACGATTATAAATATTAACCTTTTTTTTTTTTTGTTAATTTTTATGTATTTGTTTTAATAGTTATTTATTATGTATAACTAGTCAGAAATATTTCATTACCACATTTTGTGTTGTTAAAAAAATATATATATATAAATATATAATAACATAATTAAATGTATTCTATGTTAGTTGTGATTCATGTATTTTAATGTATATAATTTCCAGAAAAGTATTGGGGCTAATCCTTCAAACGTTCTTGTCCTAAAAATAACTCAAGATTTTATCCTCACATAAACCAACTGTAAAAAATTAATAATTATTATTTTTGTTTTTTACTTATTCATAAACTATAAATTGTAATAATTTTCTCTAAAATTATTACAATTTTGAATTTTTATAGTTTTTATTTTTAGATATACATTAGTTTATGTTGTTGTATAATATTAGAAAATATTCAAATTTTTCCAGAGCGCTATCAACTTTTACAACTTGTAATGGAACATATATTTTTAATTAACTTTTAAAATTAAGAATAACTTGCTGAATATTTTTACTGATTGATAACAGTTTGGGATAAATACTTTTAAAGTTATTAAAGTTTAGGACAGAGTGGAGTAAATAGTTATTTTTATTTGCGCGCATTACTTAACTGCATCCACCGTCTGTCCTAAATTTTAAACTTTAATGACTTTAAAAGTAATTATCTAAAACTGGTTATTGACAAGAATAATTTTTCAGAAAAACATTCTACTTTTAAAAAGATTTTTTAATATATATTAAATACGTTTCCACTTTCCATTTAAGTTTTTAAAAGTTGATAAACCTCTGGAAAATACTAAAAAATGTGAATATTTAGTATTTAATTGTATAATATCAAAAACAAAAACTATGAAATTGGAATTATTTTAGAAGAAAATGAGTGTCTTGTCCTTAATAAATGACTATGTAATACATACTTATTTACTTTATCATAAAGAGTAAAAGTTCTTATTTACTGTAATGTCTTCTAAAGATATTTCTGTACAGTCATTTTTCTATCAATATAATAATTAAAAAGGAATCGTTTTTGAAATGTTTTAGCTGGTTTTGAGCATTAATGCCCGTTACCACAAAGCAGTTTTTTGTGAAAGCCTTCAGCGATAATAAGTAGGTGGTTACCGGTCGTTTTTTGACTCTCGAGTTATGTCTTAAAACTTAATTGTGACAAAAAAAAACCAAACCTAGGTATACCAAGTATTGAAAATAAAACGTCATAAATAAGTTGTAGGCCTAGTGTAGTAAAAAGATACTACCTACATCTTTTTCAAAAAGACTTTTTTTTAGTAATCGAGTATGATCTAGCGTTTTATTGCTTTAAGTAACTTTCTCTAATATATTTCTTAGGTATATTTTGTTATTATCGTACTTTTTTTAGGAACAAAAGATACTAAAATTGTTTAATCGTGAAAAATAAAATTGCAATGAATCAATAAAATAAAAAAAGACCCACTAGCGTGACATTTAATAGAACCAACTTTTGACAGGCTATGACTACAGTTGTTTTATACTTTATTTGGTCCTAAGAAATCCGTTGTTAAAAATATTCCAAAGAATACTATTCAAAATTATTATCTTTTAAAGGAACCCCGTACCATATTATGATTTGTTGTAATTCTCGGGAAAACAATAAAAGAATTTATAGAGGTGTTATATAAATTTAAAATGCACACCGGTGCGTTGGCCATTCAATAATAAATATTTCTTTCATTAAAAAACTGTTGTTAAAAAGTCTAACTTAAATTAGGTCTTACAGTCATTACGAAGACATACGTATACGGCGCATCTAACCTAACTTATAATATATATTACGTAATTTACAAGTGAAGCTAACATTATTGTAACCATAATAAAAGTGTATCTATTACGAAAATATGTACAACGACGCCCTACTAAAAAACTCGAAACACTCGATGTTTGTCTTTTCGAAATCGCTGGCAAGACTGGGAAGGATCGCTTTGATCTATCCGGTACGGTTTGTCGGCTCAACGGGGGACGTTGAGTTCTGTCCGAAAGTTTACGCGTTCAGCGTGCTCGCGGTAATCTTGATGACGGTTTGCGGTTGGGTTTCGCTGTTTTACGAAGTGAGATTATTTTGGGAAGGCCAGTCGAGTCGTTTCAACAGTACTTCGGTAGTGACAATTGCGCTAGTTCATTTCGTAATGGTAACATCGTCGAGTTTGATAGCCGTCATTGGCTCGACATCGCGGTACAAAACGTTGCTGGACGTCGAGCGAGTGCTGATTCGCATTGACAAGGCGCTCGACGGCCCCACAACCACTGCCGACAAAAGCGTCGAGAGGTTCGCTGTCTATCTGATGGTGCACCTCACACTGTTGTTCTCGTTGGACTTCTACATGTGGATGGGCATCGACTCCAGCAACAAAAGTTACACTTTGGCCTACGCATTCCACTTTATCAATTTTATGTCGCTGGCCATGTACGCGCAGATCGCTTGGAGCATCGGCCTAAGGTTCGACTCCATTAACCGTGAAATGGGAGCTAAGCTAAAGAGGTTGACGGCGAGAAACTGTACGGAGTTCGATAGCCGAAAATACCATAACGTGTCAGACTTAATCCAATGCTCTAAATGCGTTCATTACGGTGAGGCGCTGTGGTTAAGTTATAAAAATTATAAATTATTTGGTTCCATTTTAGTTACTAGATTTACAATATGATATATATAATTTTGCACCTTGAGATCTAAAACGGCCAATTTTACTATTTTGTAACTTTTACTAAATTACCATTGATTTCATATTTTTCATAAAGCTCTGTGTCAGTATTTCGTACATCTTCCATTTTTTTGTTTACATTATAGAACTACCGTCCAAGTTGTTAACGGGCAACGTGACCACACCAAAATGTCTATGTCTAAATGCACCGAAACGTTTTATATCTTTCCTTACACGTGTGATTATTTATAACATCTATTCGAACTATTAAAAATACAAATTTTAAAAGCGTAATCTATAAAATACATTTCATTATTTTAAAATGATTAATTTTTAAATTTTAGATATAAAATATATTCCTTTTGAAAAATTTCAAGAATATTACTGGCATTTGTCCCGTAGTATAAAATTAATCGACGAACAGTATGGATGGCAACTCTTGTTGGGTTTGGTGCAGAATGTCATAAGTCTTATCGTCACGCCAAATATTTTTATAGTGCAAATAATTAATCCGGCAAAATGGGGGCCAGCAAACGTAAAAGTCATGGTAATTTCCATGGCCTGGATATTAACTCACCTGTTGTACTTATTTCTGATGGTGATACCCCCGTCTTACGCCGCTACTAAAGTAAATATAATGTTGACAATCACTGAAATAGAGGTAGGTGTAGCAATATCGTTTTGATTTGTTACAGGCCGAACAGACAGCTGTAACTATTTGTCAACATTTAAACATATATCTGGTGCCGAACGATATGAATGTGGTAATTATAGAAGTTGTTTATAGTTTTACTGATTTGTGATGGGTCTGAAATCCGGATTACTAATCCAGTCAGCCGTTAGGTTAGGTCAATCCGATTATTCAAATTGACAATAATAGCTGATTATCCAACGATTTAATTGTTTTTTTCAAATCTTGACGACGCGTCAAAATTAGATTTTGTAAACTTGGTTTTGGCACACAAAATTTTTGTTTAAAAAAAATAAACGTTTAAATTTTTTTTTTGTTGCAATTTTAACATTTATGACGACTATAAATTAGACTAAAGCTATATGAATATAACGTGTTACGTGTGTTATAATATGATACATGCATAACATTTTAACAAATCGGTGCAGTATATTTCTCAGTACCCATTATACCCTGTATAACACTTTAAATAATGAAAACCAATTGATTTTATTTTAATTAATTGATAGATTATAGGTTTTTAGTACTTAGAACATATACTTTTTCAATTCCATATGTTTTAGTTGGAAATATTCATCTTACAATTGCAAAAATTTAAAATACATTTTACTATTTGTGGAATTGTAAATTTGCAAACATCTGTAATAACGACGGTAATATTTTCACGGATTTTTAGTGTGTTTTTTTTATAACCTTTAAATGATTATTGATTTTTAGGTGATTGGAACTACCATTACATATTTGGTGATTTTTATCCAATTACAAAAGTGACTCCTAATTAATCCATTAAGGCATATTTGTTTTTTTTTTAAAACATAGGTCGTTACGTGTAGTTTATTTGTCCTAAAGAATACATTGTTAAATCATTTTATAAAAGAAAGCTCTTTAAAACTATAAAAACAACTTCTTCGTACTGCGTCTTATTTGTTTTAATTCTCGGGTCAACTCGGGATACTTGTAAATGAATACCGATGCGACCTTGGCATTGTTGCTTAATTATTTTTTCCGATAAAAACTGTTAAAAAGGAAATACTAAAAAAAAAAAATCGCGTAGTCCTACGTGAAACATCCATACCTACGTCGCAGGGCATGTGATTGTCTTTATTAAAAAAAATTAAATCACCACACTATCAAATTGTACTTAATATTATAATAAACACAAAGAGCGACAGTTAATATAACCAACTTTTGACAAGCTATGACTTCGGTTGTTATATACTTTATTTGTCCTAAGAAATCCATTGTTAAAAATATTCCAAAGAAAACTTTTCAAAATTATTATCTTTTAAACGAACCCCGTACCATGTTATGATTTATTGTAATTCTAGGAAAAACAATAAAAGAATCTATGGAAGTGTAATATCAATTTAAAATGCATACCGGTGCGTTGGCCGTTTAATAATTAATATTTCTTTCATTAAAAAAACTGTTGTTAAAAAGTATAAACTTAAATTAGGTCTTACAGTCATTACGAAGACATACGTATACAGCGCATCAAACCTAACGTCTAAGATAATATAAACGCAATTTACAAGGGAAGCTAATATTATTGTAACCATAATAAAACTGTATTTATTAGGAAAATATGTACAACGACGCCCTACTGAAAAACTCGAAACACTCGATGTTTGTCTTTTCGAAATCGCTGGCAAGACTGGGAAGGATCGCTTTGATCTATCCGGTACGGTTTGTCGGCTCAACGGTGGACGTTGAGTTCTGTCCGAAGGTTTACGCGTTCAGCGTGCTCGCAATAACCTTACTGACGGTCTGCAGTTGGGTTTCGCTGTTTTACGAAGTGAGTTTATTTCGGGTAGGCCAGTCGAGTCGTTTCAACAGTACTTCGGTAGTGACAATTGCGCTAGTTCATTTCGCAATGGAAACATCGTCGAGTTTGATAGCCGTCATTGGGTCGACGTCGCGGTACAAAACGTTGCTGGACGTCGAGCGAGTGCTGATTCGCATTGACAAGGCGCTCGACGGCCCCACAACCACTGCCGACAAACGCGTCGAGTGGTTCGCTGTTTATCTGATGGTCCACCTCGCACTGTTGTTCTCGTTGGATTTCTACATGTGGATGGGCATCGACTCCAGCAACAAAAGTTACACTTTGGCCTACGCGTTCCACTTTATCAATTTTATTTCGCTGGCCATGTACGCGCAGATCGCTTGGAGCATCGGCCTAAGGTTCGACTCCATTAACCGTGAAATGGGAGCTAAGCTAAAGAGGTTGACGGCGAGAAACTGTACGGAGTTCGATAGCCGAAAATACCATAACGTGTCAGACTTAATCCAATGCTCTAAATGCGTTCATTACGGTGAGGCGCTGTGGTTAAGTTATAAAAATTATAAATTATTTGGTTCCATTTTAGTTACTAGATTTACAATATGATATATATAATTTTGCACCTTGAGATCTAAAACGGCCAATTTTACTATTTTGTAACTTTTACTAAATTACCATTGATTTCATATTTTTCATAAAGCTCTGTGTCAGTATTTCGTACATCTTCCATTTTTTTGTTTACATTATAGAACTACCGTCCAAGTTGTTAACGGGCAACGTGACCACACCAAAATGTCTATGTCTAAATGCACCGAAACGTTTTATATCTTTCCTTACACGTGTGATTATTTATAACATCTATTCGAACTATTAAAAATACAAATTTTAAAAGCGTAATCTATAAAATACATTTCATTATTTTAAAATGATTAATTTTTAAATTTTAGATATAAAATATATTCCTTTTGAAAAATTTCAAGAATATTACTGGCATTTGTCCCGTAGTATAAAATTAATCGACGAACAGTATGGATGGCAACTCTTGTTGGGTTTGGTGCAGAATGTCATAAGTCTTATCGTCACGCCAAATATTTTTATAGTGCAAATAATTAATCCGGCAAAATGGGGGCCAGCAAACGTAAAAGTCATGGTAATTTCCATGGCCTGGATATTAACTCACCTGTTGTACTTATTTCTGATGGTGATACCCCCGTCTTACGCCGCTACTAAAGTAAATATAATGTTGACAATCACTGAAATAGAGGTAGGTGTAGCAATATCGTTTTGATTTGTTACAGGCCGAACAGACAGCTGTAACTATTTGTCAACATTTAAACATATATCTGGTGCCGAACGATATGAATGTGGTAATTATAGAAGTTGTTTATAGTTTTACTGATTTGTGATGGGTCTGAAATCCGGATTACCAATCCAGTCAGCCGTTAGTTTAGGTTAGTTTAGGTCAATCCGATTATTCAAATTGACAATAATAGCGGATTATCCAATGATTTATTTTTTTTCTTTAAATCTTTGCGACGCGTCAAATTTGGATTTTGTAAATTTGGTTTTGGCAAACATAATTTTTGTTTAAAAGGAATAAACGTTTTTAATTTTTTTATATTGCAATTTTAACATTTATGACGACTATAAATTAGACTAAAGCTTTTTGAATATAACGTGCTATATGTAGTTATAATATAATACATGCATAACATTTTAACAAATCGGTGCAGTATATTTCTCAGTACCCATTATACCCAATACCTTGTAAAACACTTTAAATAATGAAAACCAATTGATTTTATTTTATTTAATTAATAGATTATAGGTTTTTAGTACTTAGAACATATACTTTTTCAATTCCATATGTTTCAGTTGGAAATATTCATCTTACAATTGCAAAAATTTAAAATACATTTTACTATTTGTGGAATTGTAAATTTGCAAACATCTGTAATAACGACGGTAATATTAATAAATGTTAAATACTTGCATTTCACTTTTAATTCAATTTAGCAAACATAAAACATTTTTTAATTTTTTTTAGTTGACTACAATTTTCTGGTTTCTGTAATTAATTGTATGCTTGCTTTTATAGTTTTGATTGTACTTAGTTGATGCAATTATCACATTAATAAATATTTAATATAATTAGTAACGAGAACAACATACTTTTCTTTTTGATAAAATCCTATTATAGAGGCTTGATAAATATTTTCACTCATTTTTAGTGTGTTTTTTAATTAACTGTGGTTGAAGTGTTTTTTTTATTAACTTTAAATGGTTATTGATTTTCAGGTGATTGGAACTACCATTACATATTTGGTGATTTTTATCCAATTTCAAAAGTGACTCCTAATTAATCTAATAAAGCATATTTGTTTTTTTTTTGCAAACAATGTTGATTACATTTTATCACTAAGATTGTATCTTTTTTGACGTACTTGACAACTACTTGTTGCCTAGCTTTATAATGAGAATGACGACACATAGTAATATATTTTCTTGCCATTTTCCTTATTTTTACTGTTTTAAATATTGATTACAAAAAAAACACTTTATTTAAATATATAAATAATTTTATTATCTCTACTTTTATTTTATATTTTTTTTCCTTATAAAATTAAAGTCATTTTAATTTACTTAAAATTAAAACTAAAAATTAATTAAAAACATGTTTTATTTGTTATGCGAGTATTTGTTAAAAAAAATACAATTGTATATATTATTTGAGATTTTATTTAAATTTTCATAATTATTAAAATTTGTATTCTAACAAAAAAATAATTAAAAAATACCTAGTTTTTAGTCATTGAAATGATGTTAAAATTTGACATCTATATTAATGAAAAATACTTTACCCACACAGAACAGCTGCGCCCATACACTAATGACTAATTGTACTACATTTACCTTACTTAAAATTAAGTCAGTGATGTCCACCGTTTGAGCTAAGTTTTAATTGTATGCATATACTTTTTGTGACTGGACCCATGATATCTTCTAAACAACTGAACCGATTTCTTTATGTAGCAACTCTACATATTAGAAATCGTATCTAAAAGGTACTTTAAGGGACCAAAAATTTAAAAAGTTCACTCCTTTCCCTTCAAAATTGACATATTTTTCATCTTAAAACTACGGCGTACTATATATATTTAAAATTTTTCCAGATAAAGTACTATCGATGTACGTTGAATATTTAAAACAATTTCTTAAAAACAAAACTCTTTTCTATAAAAGGGGTCAAAACTTTTTCTTTATTTCTCTTTCTCTAGCCAACATTTTGAACTAAGACTTACAATTAGACTGGTTGATATAGTGTTGGGTTATAGGTATCATTTATAATCACTTATAACTACTAATATATATATATATATATATACTCGTATATATATAAACCCTATAGGGTGACCACGAAAACACTTTACATTTTCAAAAAGGCAAAATAATATTAACTTTTCAAAAAAAAAAAATGTTTTAACAGATATACAATCTTCCTGGCGTTACGTTACCAAATCTCTCTCTATTTTAGCCTCGGTTTGTCACTCTCTCTCTCCTATTGCCGCCCTTGTATATAAATCGCATTCGAGACTACCTTTACCTACCGCTCCCAGTACGGCTTATATAATTTGTTCAGATTCTCTTTCATGCCTACAAGCTATATCATCCTTTCCGATCAGTTCTCATCTTTCCCCTTTTATCCTAATCATCAGATCATTATTCTCTTCAAACCACTCACAAAACAAATCAGTTATTTTCCATTGGGTCTCAGGTCACGTTGGTACTACGAGTAACGAGGTTGCCGACCTCCTCGCTAATTCCACTTCATCCCACATCATTCCGACCATCTCCAATAGTCCTTCTTCTGACTTCCTCCGCCTTTTCCGTCATACTGTATTCAAAGCGTGGCAAGACCAACGTTAACCTCAGTTCCACCCGCTGGTTCCGTTCTATTTCCCTTTCCATTAACTTTCGTCCTTGGTACCATAATTTAAATATTCCCAGAAATGTAATATCCTCTTTTTCACGCCTTAGACTTGGCCATAATCTTCTACCGTCACATCCATCTATCGCTTAATTCTGTTCCATATTGTCCTTTTCATGATGATGAAGCTATTTACAACTTCCCTCACCTATGCCATCTATTTTATGGCAATTTTCGAGAAAAAAAAATGTATTTAACTTGATATTGTGTAATATTATGTTTGTGGATGTAAGCCATTTACTTCAAGTAGCAAAAATGAGGTCAGGACGGTGATGTCTGTCTTCCATAAGGCAATTTTCAATTCTTTCGAGGAAGTTCTTCCACACTCTTTCTAGTGTCTACCTCGTGATTAGTGCCACCTACGAAATGCCGCTTTTAAATCATCCAAAGAAAATTGCCGTAAAATAAATGGCGTACACCCACAAACATGTTACATAATTTAAAACAATTTGATCCTGTAATTACATCTATGGCAATTGCTGTGGGTTAAACAAATATCTTGATAATTTTGTTTAATAAAATAATGCGCTATTCGAATATTGAAAAAAATAAGTGACAAAACATAACAATATACTTAACTCAATATGACAAGGTTATGCCATCGGTCGTTACGTGTAGTTTTTTTGTCCTAAAGAATACATTGTTAAATCATTTTATAAAAGAAAGCTGTTTAAAACTAAAAAAACAACTTCTTCGTAATGCGTTTTATTTGTTCTAATTCTCGGGTCAACATGAATACATTTTGCTATTAAAGTCTAATATTACTTGTAAATGAATACCGATGCAACCTTGGCTTTTTTCTTAATTATTTTTTCCGATAAAAACTGTTATAAAGGAATTACTAAAAAAAAAATCGCGTAGTCCTACGTGAAACATCCATACCTACGTCGCAGGGCAAGTGGTTGTCTTTATTAAAAAAATTAAATCACCACACTATCAAATTGTACCTAATATCATAATAAACACAAAGAGCGTTTTGAAAATTATGAAGAAAAACGTCCCATTGGAAAACTCGAGACTTTCGATGTTGATTTTTTCGAAATCGCTGACAAGACTCGGGAGGAGTGCTTTGATCTACCCGGTACGGTTTGTCGGCTCAACGGCGAACGTTGAGTTCAGTGCAAAATTATACGCGTTCAGCGTGCTCTCATTGGCCGTGTTGATGGTCTGGGGTTGGGCTTCGATAATAAGCGAAGTAAGATTATTTATGGTAGACAAATCGATTCATTTTAGCAGTGCTCCAGTGGCAACAATCGCGTTAATTCATTTCACACTGGTGACGGCGCCGTGCATGATGACCGTCATTGGGTCAGCGTCGAGGTACAAGATGTTGCTGGACATCGAGCGAGTGCTGATTTGCATTGACAAGGCGCTCGACGGCACCACGGCCGACAGACGCGTCGAATGGTCTGCGGTCTATATTGCTGTCCATCTCGTAGTGGTGTTTTCGTTAGACGTATACGTGTGGACGGACATCATCTTGACCAGCAAGCATTATATCATAATCTACGCGTTCCACTATATTAATTTTATATCTCTTGCCATGTACGCCCAAATTGCCTTATGCATCGGCCAAAGGTTCGACACTATTAACCGCGAGATGGAGGCCAAGCTCAAATGGTTGACGGCGACCAACTGTACGGAATTCGTTTCTCGAAAATACCATGATCTAACTGACCTTATCCAAAGCTCCAACCAGTTTCATAAAGGTGGGTGGCTATCATGAAAGAATAATAATATGTTGAATAAAAATAAATAATTGGTTCGGATGAATGTTGATGTTATTGTAAATATTAAAAGCAGCTGGTTTAATCTTTAAATTACAGATATAAAATATATTCCTTTTGCAAAATTTCAAGAATATTACTGGAATCTGTCACATAGTATAAAATTAATAAACGATCAATATGGATGGCAACTCTTGATGGGTTTGTTGCAAAATGTCATGAATTTTGTGATCGCTCCGATCGTTTTAATAGTTCAAATAACTAATCCTGCACAATGGGGGCCAGTAGACGTCAAAAGCGTGGTAATTTGTATTGCCTGGCTAGTAACTCACCTGCTGTACTTATTTCTGATGGCGATACCCCCGTCTTACGCCGCTGCTAAAGTAAATATAATGCTGAGAATCTCCAAAATATAGGTATAAAAATATCGTTATGATTTGTTATAGGCCGAAAAGACAGCTGTAACTATATGTCAACATTTGAATATATATCTGGTGCCCGACGATATGAACTTGGTAATTATAGACAAAAATAACGACAGCAAGTCGTATACGCTTTTAGTGATTTGTGATTGAGCAAATACGGCTTTATGAAATCTGTATAGTGTATATTCTCATCATCATTACATATATATTTTGTAGTGTCAATTATTATATTGTTTTTATCCAAGATTTACAATGTAGCCCCTTCTCCTCTATAATCGTTGTTTAAAAATAATTTTTGAACAACTTAGCACAGTATATTTCGCAGTATTTCGCCTCGTGTTACACTTTGAAAATTATATCATTTTTTTTAGAATACATTTATAAATTATAGGTTTTTAAATAATTAGGAACACATACTGATTTAATTGTATGTATTTCAGTTAGAAATATTGATCTTACAATTGCAAAAGTTTAAAATGGATATTTATTTTTGGAATAGTATTATTTCTTCAAAGAAAGTTATGGTTGGCTTTACAACACTTGTTTTTAGTTTAACAGGAATTGGGTCCTGGGAAATCGGATTTATGGTGTTGTGGCTAAAGGCATATATAGAGTGATTAACTTATCGTGAACCACTCAATATCTCACTTGGTTTAATTAATAATTGAATTTTTTTTCTATAATGTTTTTATATAATGTGATCTCAATTTCTCACCAATTTTTTAAATTTTTACTCCCCTTCCAACTTGGATCACGGCTGGTACTAAAAGCATTGTCGCGTTAACCCTTTTGGTTAACCTTTTAGTAGTGTTCGTAATATGCATATCTGTCAATACAATATTAATTATTATCTTAGATCGTTTACATTAGTGACTTCTTACCTAAAAGTAGTATAGAATATCACTCAAGAAATTAATGTTTTACATATAAGTGTGGAATTATTATGTCAATTATAGGATTGACCAATATTTAATAAAAATGTAATGTATGCACCAAAATATTTTAACGCTTTATTACTTAACGTAGTTAAATCCTATAATATAGATTCTTGTTCTTAAATTTGAGCTAAACGTAAAAAGTTAATGTATAAAACTTTTATTAATTATGTTAATATAAATAAATAAATTGATTTAATAGATAATTTAATAAGTCCCATATTTTTTAGCTGGAAATGTTTGTTCTCCAGTTGCACAAGTTAAAGCCTCATTTTACTATTTGTGGAGTCGTAACTTTGCAAAGATCTACAATAACTACGGTAATAATGATAATATTTATAAATATTTGAATTTTTTTTAAATGAGCTTGACGAAAGTTTTTAAATCATTAAATTTACTCTTAATTAATTGAAGGGCATAGGGGAAGAAGGGTAGTTGTCCATTAATGAAAATATTTTTTTTCAAATAGTTTTTTTCAATTTATGCCAATAATTTTTTTATTTATGTCAATAGATTGTTTAATTAATACATTTATTATTAGAGTAGCATTTAATGTGATTTTTTTTGTTCTTATGTAAGTGGTAGAGGAATTCACGAACTTTGTTTTTTAACTATACTCTAAAATTTTCATAATGTGACAACTACCGTTTTTCCCCTGTGCCCTTCATATGCCATTAATTTTTTATTTATGTCAATAAATTCTTTAAATAAATACATTTTTTTAGTAGAACAGCACTTCGTGTGATTTTTTTTGTTCTTATGTAAGAGAGAGAGAAATTCACGAACTTTGTTTTTGCTAAACTCTAAATTTTTATACATGGACTACTACCCTCCTTCCCCTGTGCCCTTCAATTCATTATACTTTGATTTAAAACAAATTTTCGTGTGGCTCTTGAAATTATTTAAGATTAGCTTGTCTTTGTATTGTTTTTTATTTAGCTAGTATAACTGTAACTTTTAAGGGTAGTTTTGTGATTTTTTTTATCAAAATATCAACAATTTTCATCTATTAAGGTCTATAGCATTATCAATATTTCTATTTTTTTATTAAAAAAAAAAAAGAACTTTTAATATAATATTGATAGGAACCAACTCTAGGTACGGGTTTAAAAATCTAAAAAAATATCAAAAATTGTCTTTTAATCCGACTTAAAATAAATAATTCTTCATTGATTTTCAGGTTATTGGCGTTGTCATTACATACTTGGTGATTTTTATCCAATTTCAAAACCGAGCATAAACGTCAAAAGTCAACTAACAGTCTTATTAGTACTCATTTTAAATTGTGTGTGTTGATATGTATCTAATTTAAATATATTTGTTGAAAAAGTTTCTAAAATGGCAAAACTGAATAAAATAATCTAAAAAATTCGAAATCCTTTTTTTAAAATTTGTTTAATTGTTTAGTGGCATATTTTTAAAATTATTTCTTTTGACGTAGTATTCTTATTCCATTATCTATTTTTATTATATTTCTATATTTACTTCTTATTATACTACTTTATATACAAAGACTAACTCATAAGACTCCTATTCCACCTATCCTTAATCTTAAGTTAATGTGTAAAAATACATAGTAATATTACTTGAAAATGGATACTGATGCACGTGCACCCTAGACAGTTTTTGTTAAACCTGGTTAGAACTGTTAAAAAGATATTACTAAAAAAATAATCGTACCGTCCTACGAAAAACATCTATACGTCAAAGGGCATGTGATTGAATTTGTTAAAAAAAAAAAAAAAAATATACCATGTAATAAAATTATACCTAATATTATAATAAACACAAAACACGTTCAAATAGTTATGAATAACGACGTCCTACTCGACAACTCGAAACTTTCGATGCCAATTCACAAAGGAAAACCAAATTAAAAATATTTAATATAATAAAAATTGACAAAACGTGATAATATACATAACATTTGACAAGGTTGTGCCTTCAATCGTATATGGTACTCCTATCTCACCCATTCCACCTAAATAAGGGTATCTTACTTTTTAAGAATTTTTCCCAAATCTGAAGTCTTAAGTATACCAAGTTAGACATGGAAAGATATACTTGATAACTAATTTCTAAAACAAAAATTATTAATATTGTATCTTATATATTATACAAGACATAATATTATATAATATAGAGTGACAAAGTCTATCTATTGATACATGTAGAATTAAGTATTTTCTCAGAAATATTCAGCTCCAAAGTTTACAAAAGAAAACCGAATAAAAATGATTTAATATAATGAAAAAATGACATACCATGAAAATATTTGACAAGTTTATGGCATCGGTCGTCATAGGTAGTTTATTTTTCCTAAAAAGTCCATTGTTAAATCATTCAATAAAAGAAAAAAAAAACTTTCTCGTATCGCGTTTTATTTCTTATAATTCTGGGGACAATATGAATACATTTTGCAATAAGGGAGTTATGTTCATTGTAATTGAATACTAATGAAGCGTAGGACGTTCTATAATAATTTTTTCATTAAAAAACTGTTATAACGAAAACGCTAAAAAAAAACATATAGAACTAAGAAAAACATCCATTCGTTGCTGGGCGTGTGAAAGAATTTACCATACTATCAAATTGTCCTAATACAACAATAAACACAAAACACGTTTTCAAAATTATGAATAACAACGCCCTATCAGAAAACTCAAAACATTCGACGTTTGTCATTTCAAAATCGCTTGCATTACTCGGTAGGAGCGCTTTGATCTATCCGGTACGGTTTGTCGGCTCAACGGCGGACGTTGAGTTCAGTCCAAGACTATACGCGTTCAACGTGCTCGCGGTGACCTTGCTGACGGTCAGCAGCTGGGCTTCGCTGTTGAACGAAGTGAGATTGTTTTGGATAAACCAATCGACTCGTTTCAACAATGGTCCAATATTAGTAGTCGCGCTATTTCATTTCACACTGGTGACGGCACCGTGCTTGATAGCCGTCATTGGTTCAGCGTCAAAACGGTACAAAACGTTGCTGGACGTCGAGCAAGTGCTGATCAGCGTTGACAAGGTGCTCGACGGCACTACGGCCGACAAACGTGTCGAATGGTTCGCACTCTATCTTGTCGTCCACCTCGCATTGGTGTTTTTGTTGGATTTCTCCATGTGGATGGATATCAACCCTACTAACAAGAGTTTTTTCTTAGTTTACGCGTTCCACTATATTAATTTTATGTCTGTTGCAGTGTACGCACAGATCGCCTTTTGCATCGGTCATAGGTTCGACACCATTAACCGCCAGATAGAGGCCAAGCTCAAATGGTTGACGGCGATAAACTGTACGGAATTCGTTTCTCGCAAATACCATGATCTAACTGACCTTATCCAAAGCTCCGATAGGTGTCATAAAGGTGAGCTGCTATCATAAACATTTATAGCTATCTACAACTTCATTATTGTGCATTAATCCACGGACGGTAGTGTCTAACATTTGGAATGACTAATCATTAAAGTTACCAAACTCACTTTTTGTAACTTTTGCTAAATGACTACTGATGTTTTTATTTTTCATAAAGCTCTATAGTAATATTTCGTACTCCTTCATATTTTTTTTTTATTTTTGTAAAATGTTTAACTTTAAATGTTTAAGAAATCTAACTAATTTTGTCTAAAAAAAGTATATTTGCTATTTTAAACCTAAGGTACATCATTATTATAAGTAACTAAAATACAGAATAATATGTTGAAAAAAAAATTGAATTGGATAAAAGTTATTGTTAGTTAAATCATACTTGAGTGTAATTCTTTATAGAGGATAGAAAAGGTTGTGAGTGGAATACTATAACACTAACAAACTTTTATACTTTTTCGTCTCGCTACATATTCTACCATTTGGGAATTTCGCATAACTGATATTCTTATATTTGAACGTATTAATATTGATTGTAAAATGAATTTACTTACTTTTAAAATAATCTTTAAATTTCAGACACAAAATATATTCCTTTTGAACAATTTCAAGAATTTTACTGGAGTCTTTGTCACAGTATAAAATTGATAAACGAGCAGTATGGATGGCAACTCTTGATGTGTTTGTTGCAAAATGTCATGAATTTTGTGATCGCTCCAAATGTTATAATAGTGCAAATAATGCATCCGGAAAAATGGGGGCCAGTTAACCTCAAAGTCACGGTAAATTGTTTTGCCTGGTTGTTAACTCACCTGTTGTACTTATTTTTGATGGTTATACCCACGTCCTACGCCGCTATTAAAGTAATAAAGAGTTGAGAATTTACGAATTACATGTAAAACAATATTGTTATGTTTATTACAGGCCGAAAAGACAGCTGTAACTATATGTAAACATTTAAACATATATCTGGGTCCAGATGATATGAACCGGGTAATTACAACCTAGGTTTGGTTTTACACTTGTTTTCTTACAAAAAATTCATCATGGAAAGGAGAATTTATAGTGCGGAGATTCGCGTTGCTTTTCTCACCAGTCGGGTAGAGAAAAGTACAGCGACCGATCTTTGAGCAACAGCCAGTGTAAAGAAGCATTGCCACGTTAACCCTTTTGGCCAATGCGCCATAAGTAGAGTTTATATAATATTTTTTAATAGCAAACATACCTAACTTAATGTATATCTTAGAGCAGTTACAAAATAGTTATAGCCTAATTTCTAATCAAATACAGAATATCATTTAAACTATTTACGTTTTACCTATTTGTTTGTAATTATCCATTTTAGGATTTAAGAAGTCCAAATTAGAATGAAAAATATGTATGACATTTGAACCCAATTACAGCTTATAATAAATATTGATGTTCTTAAAATTTGAGATAAACGTAACAACTTAATGCACATAATTCTATTATTTATGATAATATTAAAAAAAAAATTACGTTGTATATGTTGTAGCTGGAAACGTTTGTCCTACAGTTGCACAAATTAAAGCCCAATTTTAATATTTGTGGAGTCGTAAATCTACAAAGATCTACAATAACTGCGGTAATAATAATAATTATATTAATTTTATTATATTTTTTAAATTTTATTTGGATTTCACTTAAATGAGTGAGCATAAGTTTTAAATCTTTGGATTTATCATAAAATAAATATTATTGATTTTATTAAAATTTTGTGTGGTTCTTGAAATTGTTTAAGTTGAGGTGGTCTTTATAATATTTTTCATACCTCCGATGCAATTATCTAGCATTGGTAATTTTTAGCTTATCGTCAAATCGTAATTTGTAGAACTACTTAAAATGCCCAAAAAGTTACGAAAATAAATAGAATCAAAAATATCTGTATACCTTGAGTGTTATATGCGTAGTTTATTAAACTTCGAATAAATTATTCCTCGTTGTTTTTTAGGTGATTGGAATTGTTATTACATACATGGTAATTTTTATCCAATTTCAAAAAGCATAAACGTCGAAAGTGTACCTAGCCGATCTACTAAGCCATTATGAGTAGTACTATAAATAGTGAAATTTATAAAAAAACCGTTTTCGTAGTCCTATAAAAGTCTAACTAATATTCATTGTAGATTAAATGTGTAGATATTTATCTAATTTAAATATACTTGCTGAAAATGGCCATAATTAATAAAAACGCAATATAAAAATATGAAAATTTTGCATTTGTTTAATTTAATTTAATTTTAATTTTTATACTTATATATTTACTACTTATTATATTATTTGTTATCATTGATTAAAAATAAAATTGTATTTATAATCAATGAAGCAAGCTTAGTGAGTTCAAAGACTCACTGTGATTTTTTGATTAAGGAAAGGTGAGAAAGAAGAACTAAGTTTAGAAAAAAAAAATGATTAATTACTCTGGCGAATGAGTCTATTAAAACTAAATGCGATATTTTGTAGTGAAATCACCATTGAATTGATTCGGGTTTTGTAGTTCATCTTACTATGACATTTATCATATTGTAGTTTAACAGGTCTTGTAAGTCCAACGCTGCCATAATGATATTAATAGTTGATTAAGCAACTAAGGTATTATTTTTACGATGATTATGAGGTTTGAAAACCGATTTATACCGAAGAATTAGGTATATACCAAAAACTAATAGGACACTATTCAGGCTTTAGCCACAACATGTTTAAATAATAAAACAGAACCAAATAATGAACATTCAATAACTAGAAGAATAGGACCAAAGAATGTAAATGGGTTGGGCCGTTAAGATATTTGGTCTTGTAACGAGCCTGCTCGGCTGGTTGACTAGACTAGACGGAACGGTCGCCGATAGAGCTAAATAAGCGGATCTCGAATAGAGAACGTGGAGCTAGCTCGTATCTGCGCTTAAATAAACCTAAGTTTAGGGCGAGTGGTAACGGGTGGCCGAATGTACCGGTTACAATCTGTTGATTTCCAGTACGGCTAATGAGGCTAAACTATAGATGTAGCATTGCCAATACTGCGAGATGTGGAAAAAAATGAGGAATATGAACTTATTTTTGTGTTATTAGATACTTGTTTCATTATCATGAAGCTAAACTGGCTAATAAAAAAAAAAACGTTCCACCCGTAATAGGGTTAAGGGTGTATGCTATTTGTTTTGTTTGCAACTAAGTTTGTACATGATAACCAGAAGCTTTTTGTTTTCAAAGCATTTAGAAATTCAATATATACAATACAAAAATGACATAAACCATTTCTTAGAGCTGTAAACAAAACACTATGACAAAACTATGAATTGTTCCGTGGTTTAACATTTTCATATTTGTTACCTAAATTCTACTTTTCCTAACCTATCAGTACATTTTTCGCTGTCATAATTTAAATGCTACCGTGTAGGGAACAATATGTATCTTGTTTAGTTTTTTTACATAGGTATTCCGCGAATTGTGATATTATGGGTAATATGATATTTTTAATTTGTGTTATTTGTTTTTAATTTCGAAGTATTCTACGATAAACGAATACCTACTATTTAAACATTCTTACACCTTAACTAAAACGTTAAACATTTCCCGGTTATTATTAATACAACTTTACTCAACATACCATTTTCGAAAAAGATGACTAACTTAAAAAACCCTTGCACACAGACTATTGTTTCTAAATTGATGGCGGGACTAGGAAAAAGCGCTTTAATCTATCCGGTCCGATCAACAGCGGTCGGCATCGAGTTTAGTCCGAAACTCTACGCGTTCAACGTGCTCGTGGTGACTTTGCTGGTGATTATTGGCTACTGGTCATTGCTGAGCGAACTTAATTTGTACCAGATTGACCAATCGACACATTTCCAGAGTACGGCGATAGCGGTCGTCACGTGTGTGCAATACACACTGTATGCGATGTTTATCTTGGTAGCTGTTATTGGGTCAGCTGCCCGATACACCACGTTGTTGGACATTGAACAAGTGCTGGGCCGCGTGGATAGGGCGCTTGACAGCACAGCGGCCAACAGACGCGCCGAGTGGTGTGCATTTGGGTTTATCGTGCAAAACTTGCTGGTGTACGCGGTCGACCTTTATAGTTGGTTGTCGATTGGTTCGATAAAGAGTTATTTTATTGTGTACATTATACACTACATCACTTCAGTTTCAATAGTAATGTACGGGCAGATAGCTTGGTGTATCGGTCAACGGTTTGATACCCTTAACCGCGAGATGGAGGCCAAACTCAAACGGTTGTCGGCACCAAAATGCACAGAATTCGTTACCCGCAAATACCAAAGCCTATCTGACTTACTACTTTGTTCAAACGCCTGTCGTATAGGCGAGTTATTAAATAAATTGTTTCATTAGTTATGATGGGGGATTCGATGTGTTATAGTGGTAACCTCTAAATTATGTATTAATATATAATTTAATTGTCCATACTTATATGGGTACAAAATATGTATACACTCGTATGTGTATTTACATTTTAAACGCCTCCTCCCCCCACGTAAGTTTCATAGCTTGTGGGCTCCAAACCCAAAATCTCGAGTACTAATATTCATATTGCCTTGTAAGTATTCATAAAAAAGTGTGAGCAAAATATTTAACTGACCTCCGGACTAAAAATATATTTATGTTAAATACGATTAGAAAAAAAACACCTCATTATCACAATTTTTTTGACGTAATTTGCTTTGTTTATAGGATTTTAATAAAATGTTTTTTAGATTAGTTGATTAATGATCTGTTGTGTTTTTCAATTTTAGACATTAAACATATTCCTTTTCCGAAATTTCAAGAATTGTATTGGGGTCTTTGCAACAGTGTCAAAAAAATAAACGGACAATACGGTTTGCAGCTGTTAATCGGTCTGTTGCTAAATGTCATGGATCTTGTCATTACGCCAAAAATGTTGATAGTGAAAATATTTAATCCTGAGCGTTTCGGGCCTATCACCTTTGATGTAATAATCAGTCTCACTCTTTGGTTATCGTCTCATCTTTGCTTTTTATTTTTTATGGTGATACCTACTTCATATGCTGCCTCAAAGGTAATAAATTTCGTGTATTTCTGATTTATCAATATAATCATATTTTTTCTTTTAACAGGCCGAAAAGACAGCATGTATTATTTGTGAACATTTAAACATCTCTTTTGCTAAAGACGACATAGCACAGGTTATCATTTCCTAACCTAACATATTTTCTATAATTTTTTAAATATATGACCACAGACTATATGAAAATAGTCTGTGATATGACGGTGTTATAATATATCATTTGATGTACATGAAGTTGGCCCCCTACATTATATTATCAATTCTAAATTAGTGTGAAACTTTTGTAAATTAATTGTAAATCTGGTTTTAGAATTTATAAATACTTTTTAGGCTTTATAACCAAAATACTCTTTCGGGGGGCCAAGCTCACGGAACCCCCCGAATTTAACGGATCGACACCAAACTGGTGTCAACATTTTGTAAATTAATTGAAAATAATTGTAAATCTTCAACATTTTTAAATAATTTTTTCGATGTTATAACCAATGTATTGTTTCGGGGGACCAAATTCACGGAGCCCCCCGACGTAAAGTTGGTCACGTGGTTCATCGACTTATGCATGTGCTATAATTTTACAATTATTTTTAATTCATTTACAAAATGTTGACACCAGTTTGGAGTCGATCCGTTAAATTCAGGGGGCTCTGTGAGTTTGGCCCCCCAAAAAATATTTTGGTTATAATAATTTGGAATTGATAGTATAATGTAGACGGGCCAACTTCATGTTCATAGATAATGTCGCTGTCTTAACCCTGCACTAATTCCTTCCTCTATCCTAAAATTAATATGGAAAGGTAATTATTAATTTATCACAGCCCTTAGTTGCATTATATGTGTTACAGTTGGAGTTATTTATCCTTCAACTGCAAAAGTTCAAGCTACGATTTTCTATCTGTGGAGTCATTACGTTGCAAAGATCTACAATAACAACGGTATTGACTATATATATACAAGGGGATCAACTTATCGTGAACCACTCAATATCTCACAGGGTTAAATAAGAAATTTAATTTTTTCTTTCTATAATGTTTTATACGATGTGATCTTAATTTTTTTGTTTTACCCCCTCCCAAACTAGTGGTTTTGATAGCAACTTTTGAAACTTAAATGGTAACGCATAAATGTCATTACCATTTTAAATTAAAAACAATGTACTAAAAAGTTTGACTGGTCGTTAACCAGTTTTGGATAGCTATTTTTAAAGTTATAAGAGTTTAAAAGTTAGGATAGGAAAGGAAGTGCGGTTTGGAAATGCGTGCAGATAAAAATAATACTACACTCCACCTTTTCTCCTGCCCTGAACTTGAAACTTCAATAACTTCCAAAATAGTTAACGAAAACTGGTTATCGACCAGATAGTATGCATTCGAATAAATTATTTCTGGTTGGATTTCAGGTGATCGGAACAGTCATTACATATCTAGTGATTTCCATCCAGTTTCTTAGGAGCTCATAATTTACGAAGGTCATGGAATTTAGAATCATTCGATTAATATAGTAATAAAGCTTTTCTAATATGTAGAAAAATTGTTAAAATGTATTATTTTTAATGAATTACCATTATAAACATTACTGTATAATCATTTTTTTGTTAAAATGGTTAATATCTATGCGTGTTTTGCTATAGTTGCTTAGCTTTGCTATTCAAGTACATCCAAATACATTATAAGCATGAAACCTAAATTTGTAAACATTAATAGTATGCTATAAATGAAAAATAAATTATTTAAGTAGATATTTGTTTTGTGTATATTCATTAAGTTTGCTTATGATAAACATAAGCTATTTGTTTTCAAAGTATTTCGAAATTCAATATATACGTTTACCATGATTGACCAATCATTTCATGATAGACAATACAAAAATTACATAAACTATTTCTTAGGGCTGTAAAAAAACAATCATAACGCCATGAGTTGTTCCATAGAATATATTTTCTTTTAAAAGTATTTGTTACCTAAATTCTACTTTTACTAACCTATCAGTACATTTTTCGCTGTCATATTTTAAATGCTACTGTATAGGGAACAATATGTATCTTGTTTAGTTTTTTTGCATAGGTATTCCGCGAATTGTGATATTATAAGTAATATAATATTATAAATATTCCAATTTTGTTTTGATCATATGTCATTAGTTTTTTATTTCGAAGTATTCTACAATAAACGAATACCTACTATTTAAACATCCTTACACCTTAACTAAAACGTAAAACATTGTCCGGTTATTATAATTATAATTTTACTCAATATACCATTTTCGAAAAAGATGACTAACTTAAAAATCCTTAGCACACAGACTATTGTTTCTAAATTGATGGCGAGACTAGAAAAAAGCGCTTTTATCTATCCGGTCCGATCAACAACGGTCGGCATCAAGTTTAGTCCGAAACTCTACGCGTTCAACGTGCTCACGGTGACTTTGCTGGTGATTATTGGCTACTGGTCAGTGCTGAGCGAACTTAATTTGTACCGGCTTGAAAAATCGGTACATTTCCAGAATATGGCAATTGCAGTGCTCACGTTTGTGCATTACACTTTATATGCGGTGTCGAGCTTGGTAGCTGTAATTGGGTCAGCTGCTCGATACACCTTGTTGTTGGACATCGAACTTGTGCTGGACCGCGTCGATAGGGCGCTTGACAGCACAGCGGCCAACAGACGCGTCGAGTGGTGTGCATTTAGGTTTATCGTCCAAAACTCGGCGGTGTCCGCGGTGGACTACTATAACTTTTTGTCGATTGGTTCAAATAAGAGTTTTTTAATTATTTACACTTTACACTACATTACTTCAGTTTCAATGGTAATGTACGGGCAGATAGCTTGGTGTATCGGTCATCGGTTTGATGCCATTAACCGCGAGATGGAGGCCAAACTCGAACGGTTGTCGGCACCAAAATGCACAGAATTCGTTACCCGCAAATACCAAAGCCTATCTGACTAATACTTTGCTCCGACGCCTGTCGTATAGGTGAGTTATTAAATAAATGATTTCATTTGTTATATGTTATATATGTGGTAGTGGTATCTTACAATTATGTATAAATATACAATTAGATAAACACAAAATTATTTGTTAGGTACCTAAATTCTACTTTTACTAACGCATCAGTACATTTTTTTTTGTCATATTTTAAATGCTACCGAGCAGGGAACAATATGTATCTTGATTCATGTTTAGTTTTTTTACAAAGGTATATCGCGAATTGTAATATTATAAGTAATATGATATTATTAATATTACATTTTTGTTATGAACACATTTGTCCATACTTATATGGATACAAATTACATTTGTATTTTCATTTTAAATTTAAAACATATTTTCCCCCTAGTGTAAAAAACTTTGAACCATGGTATTTTTTTGTAGCCTTCTACAAAGGGCACGCAATATTTATATTCTTGGTTATAACTGGAAAGTATCAACCTAATGTTTTTTCCGTCTTAAAAATAGTGCAACCAAATCTTTCAAATACCTCCGAGCTACAAATTTATCGATGTTAAAAATAATGATCAACTCAACATCATGCATTTTTTGCCTTTTTATGACTTATTAATATTTTTAGCTTACACTTTTGTAGGTTTTCATTAATGGGCCAAAACGTATTATTTCTTGTTTACTGGATCTTAATAAAACTTATTTAGATAGATGTTCCGGTTGATTAATGAGTTGTTGGGTTTTTCAATTTCAGATATTAAATATATTCTTTTTCCGAAATTTCAAGAACTGTATTGGAGCTTTTGCAACAGTGTCAAAATAATTAACGAACAATACGGTTTGCAGCTGATAATCGGTATTTTGCTGAATGTCATGGGTCTTGTCTATTCGCCAAAAGTTTTGATAGCTAAAATAATCAATCCGGAGAGTTTCGGGCCTATCAGCGTTTATTTAATAATAAATATTACCCTTTGGCTATCGTCTCACCTTTGCTTTTTATGTTTTATGGTGATACCCACTTCATATGCTACCTCCAAGGTAATGAATTTAGTGTATTTCTGATTTATCAATATAATCATATGTTTTTCTTTTAACAGGCCGAAAAGACAGCATGTATTATTTGTGAACATTTAAACATCTCTTTTGCCAAAGACGACATAGCACAGGTGAAAATGTTTAAGTATTACTATAAACTATTGCGTAAATGCTGATAGCAATTATTTACGGTAACCTGACTTAAACAATCTTAAAAAGCTTTTATGTAGACTAAAATTATATATGGTTCTCGGTACGCTTAATTTCTGCAGTTTAGTGATTGCTAGATACACCACCTAATTTAGCGAATGTATGTGCATTCGTACACAGATAAAGTCGCTGCCTTTACCCTGCACTTTTTCCTTTCTCTATCCTAAAATTAATATGGAAAGGTAATTAATAATTTATCACAACCCTTAAATGCATTATATGTATTACAGTTGGAGTTATTTATTCTTCAACTGCAAAAGTTCAAGCTACGATTTTCTATTTGTGGAGTCATTACGTTGCAAAGATCTACAATAACAACGGTATTGATTATATATATATATATTTTGATTTTAGTTAATATAATCATAGTTATCTGAAGCTTAGCATTATTACCACACTGTTTTTCTATTACACTATTTAAAGAAAATTTAAAAATAACCTTTTCAAAAATACGGTTATTTTATAAGGAAAGCTAGTTCGGCCTGCTAACATTGAGGATGCATTTGAAGTAAATTATTTGTGATTGGTTTTCAGGTGATCGGAACAGTCATTACATATCTACTGATTAGCATCCAATTTCTAAAGAGCCCATAAACAACGAAGGCCGTGGAGTTTGCTATCATTAAATGCATTTTTTCTTTTAAGTACACGAATCTTTAGATAAACAAAGTAATGAAGCCTTGCTATTTTTTTAGAAAAATTGTTAAAATGTATTATTTTAAATTAATAACCATTTACCTTTATAATTTGTATACACTTTGTCTTGTTTATGTAGTTACTATCTATGCGTGTTTTGCTATATTTGTTTAAATATTTTCTAAAGTACATACAAATAAATTATTAGCATTTTTATATGCGTTAACATTATTGGTAGGCTATAAATAAAAAATATAGTATTGATTGATAAACTAATGAACGATTAAATGTTGGTGTTTATTCCTGGTAATATAATAATAATAATAATAGATATTTTGTAAACGAATAATATGCAGGTCACATATAATATTCTAAACAATATGACAATGATATAGGATGACAGCCCTTTTATACTTTGTTTTTCCGCAATAATAATAATATATTGTTAACGTGTTTAAAAACATCCAGGAAGAAATTTGGTATAGCGATAGAGTTTCTTTGTGAGAAAAAACGTAATAACAGTTTGTTATCGAATATTGAATAAACATTTACCCTAACTTACATGATATACAAGACATAAAAAATAATGTTAATTTCTTAGAGCTGTGAACAAAACCATATGACAAAACTATGAGCCGTTCCATAGTTAATATTTTCTTGTAAAATATTTGTTACTTAAATTCTTCTATTACTGACACATCAATGCATGTTTTGTTGTCATTCTTTAAATGCTACCGGGCAGGGGACAATATTTATCTTATTTAGTTATTGTACATGGGTATTCTGTGAATTTTAATATTGTAAGTAATATTTGAAGTTATTCGTTTAAAATTCCAAACTACCTGGAAAAACCGAGTACGTAATATCATAAAATGTTTACACCTTAAATAAAGAACAAAATATTTCTCGGTATTGTTAACATTAAAATATAACAAAACTATGAGCAGTTCCATAATTCATACATAAATATTTTTTAATTTATTATTAAAAAGTATAAACAAAAATAGGTTATACAATATTTGAAAGGCATACGGAGCGGGATGTTTAATTGTAAGTGTTGTAAAACTAAATCAAAAAATACTATAGCGAATTTATTGTTAATATAATTTTACTCAATACACCATTTTCGAATAAAATGACTAACTAAAAAACATAAAATTAAACGGTGTAGAGAAAAAAAAATAAATTTTAGCCGGAACACATTCCAAATCCTGTGGGAGCTTTTTGCCATACAGCTTCGGTTATTTTCTGTATACATTTTTTTAAATGTTACCTTTAATGTTTGCATATTTTAATTATAGACGTATTATACATATTATTTGTATGAACAAATAATATGTATAATATAAAAAAAGTATAAGCTAAAAAGCAATAGGACACGACATGTATACAAAGAACACCAACGCACAGCCAAGAAATGTAATGTATGTATTGCTGACAGTGTTATGACAAAAACGACCACGGGGTGTTGATATAGGTGTGTAATTTTATGCTACAATCAGATTATATTGCAAATGTATACCAGTTTTGGGTATAATATGAACAATTTGGCCGAACTGGATAACCCGAAACATATGCTGACTGTTATTCCAAAATCGATGGCGAGACTGGCGAGAAGCGCTTTGATCTACCTTGTGCAGTTTGACGGATCAACCGGCACCGAGTTCAACGTCAAGCATAATGTGTTCAACGTGTTCGTGGTGGTCGCACTGGTAATCGGCTGCTACTGGTCGTTGGGGGCTGAACTCATTGCGTTTATTGTGTTGGGCGATTCAAGAGCATATCAGTGGCGGTAATAGGTAGCGTGAATTACACGCTAATGGTATTACCATGCATGCTGGCCGTGATTGGGTCGGCGTCCAGACACACAACGATATTGGACATCGAGTGGATGTTGGATCGTGTGGACAAGACGTGTAATATGATAAGAATGGTGTACTTTCTGTCTTGTTGTCCAACACACGCTGCTGTTCGTAGCCGACTACTGTATGTGGATTTCAATCGAACCGGACAACAAAAGTTTTTTTTTAGTCTACGGGTTTTCACTATATCAATCTACAATCAAGCGATCTAGACCTTATTGGAGCTAACCGCATTATAATTAGTATTAAGTATTTATGTATTAAATATTTAGTGATTGGCTAATAAACTCTGTATTTCTTTAATATTTTTTTGTAGGATTTCCGTAATAAAATTACCTATATTTTCAATTATTTGCACTGAATACAACTTTCTCAACTGGTTATATTGTTATCAACATATACGTTTTTGTTGTTATTCTCATAAAAAATATTATTTCTAATTATGTTTATTTTTGGTATATCTAATAGTTGAATAAGAGATTCCGATTCCTATAGTAGTTTTACAAAAAGGATTTAAGGAAATGTTCAAGAAACAAGTCATATAATATCTTTATAAATATTTTCATAAACTATAATCAGTTTTAAATATTTCTTTGTATAGAATACTTTTAAGACATAGTACTACTAATAAACATTGATAAACTAAAAAAAATATCATAAATCCTTTCCCTTAGAAGGGATAGACATATTTTTTTTATTATACTTTTTTATGTAAAGTTTTAGGGATTTAGGTCTGAAAATTAGACCGAAGGTAGATCTAGAATAAAACTATTGCTACGTGTGAGTGAATCAACAGTCAACAATTAACAATAATGAAAATGTTTTTATTGTATTGTTAATTAAGATGTATGGGTAACTATGCCCAACATTTTTAAGGAAAGACGATTAATCCTAATCGTGTCTAACCTTATACTAAAAATTAATTTTTAAGCACAAAATTGTCATTAGGTACAATGCTTTTATCGATAATTGTATTTGTATCTGTGAACACTGGACCTCCCTTACTTACCATGCCTTTAACGCGTCAAGCCCAATTGTGTAACTCTAATTGTGAAATCACTCTACTAAGTATAATGCAATGTCGTAGGATAATACGTTTTAAACCTATATTCATAAACATTAATGGTTATCTATAAATAAAAAATAAAGGATTGAATGACGAACTATAGAACGATAAAATTGTTGTAATGTTTTTTCCTGGTATTATAAGAAGAAAAAAATGTATATTTTGCACGCATGAACATTATATGCATGTCACATATAATATTCTAAACAATAATATGTCAAGGGTATGTGATGTGAGATGTCAGTCCTTTTATAGTTAGTTTTTCCGCAATAATCTATTGTTAGAATGTGTAAAAACATCCAGACAACAATTTGGGTGTAGCGAGAGAGTTTCCGTATGGGGAAAACGTAATATCAGTGTGTTGTGGTTCAACAATATGGAAAATCCAAAACGGTGGTCTGTTCTTTCTAAATTGTTAACGAGACTGACAAAGACCGCTTTGATCTATCCGGTGCGGTTCGCCGGGGTGGAGTTCAGTCCGAAACTGTATGCGTTCAACGTGCTCGCCCTGACTGTAATGTTGATCATCGGCTACTGGTCGTTGCTGGGCGAACTGAACGCATTTTGGATGGGTCATTCGACGCGCTTCAAGAACGCCCCACAAGCAGTGGTCGCGGCCCTGAATTTTACCCTGATGACATTACCGTGCACGATGGCCGTGTTCGGGTCGCCATCCCGGCACGCCACGTTGATGGACATCCAGCGAGTCCTGGACCGCGTGGACAGGGCACTCGACGGCGTAGCGGCCGACAGACGCGTCGAGTGGTGCACTTCATTGCTTGTCGTTTTCCATACGCTGCTGTACGCCTTCGATTGCAATTTCTGGTTGTCAGTCGATCCGAGCAACCGAAGTTATTGCGTGATCTACGCGTTTCACCATATAAATCTGATGGCCGTGGCCATGTACGCACAGAGCGCATGGTGTATCGGTCATCGGTTTGATACCGTTAACCGCGAGTTGGAGGCTAAGCTCGAACGGTTGTCGGCGACAAAATGCACGGAATTCGTAATCCGCAAATACCAAAGACTATCTGATTTAATAATTTGCTCCAACGCCTGTCGTAGAGGTGAGTTGTAATATTATTTATTTTTATTAGTTCTTCGATGGAGATTTTATTTGTTGTAACGACGTATCTACTATCTCAGGCCAATCTTGGGATCATTTTAAGTGACTTACATGTAACCAAACGTTATGTGATAATATTTATTTGTATGGACACGGTTCTGTACGGAACTGTGTTATATTATTATATTGTAAAACAAAAATAATTTTTAAAAGTGAAACTTTGCGACGGTTTTGAATGTATGAAAAGTGAAAACTGATAGGAAGGTTAAGGCCATATTAAAGCAATTATACCACTATAAAGTTAGTACTAGAAACCCTATTGACCCTATTATTTTTATTACACATTTGTCATTTAATATTGTCATTTTTCAAAATCAATTGCCACCATTAAATATGTTGGATATATTGGAGGTACACGCTGGCTTCTAGTTATTATTTAATATTATTATATTTCTGTTTATTCTACCTTTTTTTTTGCCGAGGATCCGGGAAAGAAACCACTTCGCATTACTTCTTTTATTTATTCTACCAAAACTTATAGAGTTTTTAAAAATTATCTCAGTTTAATTATCTCAGTTTTATCAAAAACGAGTTAGGATGGCATGGGAAGTGCTGTTGAGTAATGTACATAGACAAAAATAGTACTACTCTCCACTTCAGTACGGAAAATTAAATTCAATAACTGATTAAAACCTATAAGATATGGAATGGATCATTTAAAAAAAATCTCGCTGGATATTTTTTATCTTTTTGGTTATTAAAATGATTATGTTTTAAAATTTCAGACGTAAAATATTTTCCTTTTACGAAATTTCAAGAACTTTATTGGAATCTTTGCTGTGCCGTCAGAATGACTAACGATCAGTACGGATTGCAACTCTTTATGAGTTTGTTGCAGATTATCATAAATCTTATCTTCGTCGCGAATAATGTACTAGTGAAAATATTCTATTCAACAGTTTCGGAGCCTGTCGACGCCTACTTAATAATGCTTTATTTTGCTTGGATATTGTCTCAACTGTGTTATTTATTTTTAATGGTCATGCCCCCGTCTCTTGCGGCCTTGAAAGTATAAAATGTCAAATAATTCCGCAATATCTAAATAACTTTCGTTTTAATTTTTACAGGCCGAAAAAACACCTGTAATTATATGTGAATACTTAGACATAGACCTCACACCAGACGACACAAAACAGGTCAGGTATTTATTAAGAAGCTCATAAGGCAGATTACGTATTTTGTGCTAAATTTGAACCACCAATTAAGAATTTTTCGTTAAGTAGTGTTATTTCCTAAATTTTGATTAATTCTTCGTGGGATACGATTATTCAAAGTGACTAATTTATGAATTATTATAAATTGATTACGACTATAACAAAAGTCTATATCATTGTAAATATCAATGTATATTAAGCTTGATTCTGATCAATATCTAATTATTTTGTTTTAATAAAGAGTACTTATGCTACTTCCTCATTTTAATATTATGTATTTCAGTTGGAAATATTTGTCCTTCAACTGCACAAGTTTAAGATAAGCTTTTCTATTTGTGGAGTAATGCGGTTGCAAACCTCTTTTATAACGAGGGTAATATAAATTCAAAAATAAAATACATATTTAGTTTTTATTTCAAATTTACACAGCGAAAATATTAAATTTATGCTTTTATTATAATGTTCTTTTTATTTATCTTGTTTTATGGAAATAGAGTCAGCCCGCAAAATTCTCTCTTCAAATATCTCATAATAAAACATTCAAAAAAATTATGCTTGTCTTAACTACAGTTTTTTAACATTTTATTCTTAAGAGGCGCTTTTCTGTTGCTAAGCACCTGTGTTGACTGTTTCCGCGAAATTCTACCACACTTTATTCTGCTCGACGCATCTTCTTGAAAACTAACGCTAATGCGAAAATAAAATATATTGAAACTAGATGGATATTTTAGCTATTTTGATAAATGTGTAGTAAAACAAGTTTGATTTATTTTCAGGTGATCGGAACGACTATTACATATTTGATGGTTTTAGTTCAATTTCAAAACCCTTCATGAAGGCTTCGCCGGATGAAGATCAATACAAAATATATTACTTATACACATACTTACTGTATTTTATTTTTATTTTTAAATTGGGGCCGGCGTTACATTTTGCGTAGCTTAAGACAAGATTTATGGTTTAATTAATTGGGGAGGGGAAGCATGTTACAAAAAAATTATCAACACAGTTAGTTGCAATTCTTTAAAGCGTGAGATCCCGAACATAAACGCACTATCTATCCCTCGCCCTCAAACGCGCTGGCTCTGTTTAAAGCAAAAAACAATATAGGACATTATACAAGTAACACCTGTACATAATATATATGAATTACCGTAAATTACCTAAAAATGTGTATATACCTACCTGCGATTAATGTCTATTTGTAAGCTTCGATAATTGTTATTTCAAACTGGCACTTTAAGTATTTATATTTAAAAACAAATACAAATTATCTTATTTTACACAAATATACGGCAAGCGGTATTTCAAACAGCTGATTATATAAAGACAAAAAACATGAAAAATAGTGGTTAAGGCACATGCGAGAGATTTAAAAAAAGACTGTGTGTGTTATGAGATGCGCAATTGAAGTGAAACATAATGGGTTTTGGTAATGCTGTACTTCCGTCTCTGGCCGGTTAGTATGAAAGCAAAGCCACCAATACCTATGCTCTGGTCTAAATCAGCGTTAATTATGATGGTAGGTGCAGATGGATCTAATGAGTTATACATAATAACCAATGGCAATTATTATAATAAATGAGCTTTTCTTATACTCTCTTACACGTTGTAAGCTGCGGTAAGACATAACACAGTGATACAGCCCGTCTTGGCAGCAGATGACCAGGCTGTAATAGCATAGTGTGTGTTTATTCTTAACGAAATTAGTACAAAATATTTCCGAAACGTAAAAACTCATTTTTTTCTTTTATCATGCATCTCATTATGTTTTAGATCTTCCTTGTGGTCCTTATATCGCTAAAAATGTATTTACATTTAATCTATTCGTCACTGTTCGAATCATTAACAGAACACTGTGAAGTTCAGTGTACTTGGATTAAATTTAATTACCAATTTCTGATCAAAACTTATTAGGTATACCTTAATCGCGGTTTACAATGTATATTTGTGGCGGTGAAAATTGTGAGATGAACTTTTTTAGTTTTTGGCCATTTATAGTACGGTATTTGATCTAAAGATTTGGGTATGACCACGGCAGCTGAGGGTCCGAAACATGGGCTTAAAACCAGTGACATGAATAAATCTGAAACTCATCCGCATGATATTTCAATCCATGAATGCATCAACAAATTCATAATAATCTTGTTGCTTAGTTATTGCGCTACTTTAGTATCGCAATTTAGTGTCGTTTTCGGATTGGAGGGCCAAGGCTAAAGCATGTTCCCTGATAAAATTTCATCATTTTAAAAACCATACCTTCTAATCTCCGTATTGATGCTAAAATTGTAACAATTTTGTTGTTACTACAATCAATAAAATGATGACAAGGCTAAAACGAAATGTCAAGCTTACCAATTATTATTTTTATTATTTCCATCATAGAATCTATTCTTAGAACAAAGATACGTTTAAAAAAAAATGCGTATAGGACACTTGTATAGAGCGCGGTGGTGTACCGCGTGCCAGTATAGTTTAGCAG
Organism: Adelges cooleyi; assembly: GCF_023614345.1. Taxonomy (NCBI): domain Eukaryota; kingdom Metazoa; phylum Arthropoda; class Insecta; order Hemiptera; family Adelgidae; genus Adelges; species Adelges cooleyi. Next base: position 12,912,157 of record NW_026096268.1, on the reverse strand, counting down.
CACCCGTCAGTCTTGTAAAAAGAACAACCACAGAAGAGTTATAAATTATGTGGACAAGGTGATCGAAAATGTACAAACTTCAAACTTTCAATTATATTTTAGACAAATTTTAGGTTTTTTCGTTTTTCCTATGGCTTATCCTTTTAATCGGTTTTAACCGATTCCAATAAGAAATCCCTAAAATTCCAGATTTTAAGAGCTTAACTCTCAGCACTTCTTCGTGGTTTTTCATTTTTGCATTTGATTAACATAGAAAACGTTAATAAACTACAATATGTAGTACCTTAACCGTATCATATTATTTGAGATATATACGGCATATGCATGGTTAATATAGAATATTTGTATGAATTAGTAAAATATACCCACGGTTAATCGTATTCCCTTTAATATTTGCCGATATTATAACAAAAAATAACGCACTTGACACAGAGAAATAATTAATTGAAAAATACCATTAATCACCTATTTTCTGACGTGTTGATATTACCATTATTGGTATCACTATGTGTAGCAGGTATAAGGTACAGGGTACTGTATACGTGACATGTATACAGTACACAGTGGTTAAAGTTTTCGGTCACATTTAGTAAAAAAGTGAAATAAATAAAAAGTTTTAGCAGACATTTCTATTAGCACATTTTTCCATTAGTGGAATCATAAAATTACAAAGATCTTCATTTGCTGTGGTGTGTAAATAGTATTTTGTTGAAAAGTTTACTTTCAAAATTTTCAGATAATTACAAGTTAAATCTTTGGGTTTGAATTTAAAAAAATGTGATTGACTTTCAAGCGATCGGAACTGTCATTACATATCAGCTGATTTCTCTATTTAATTGTAAAACAGTTTTTGAACGTAGCCGATTGACTATTTATGTAATAGTGATATACATATAATACATGAATAAGACATGAATGTTAATAATTTCTTTTTAATTTCATTACCTCCAGTGGTGAATGATTCTTTTTCTTAGTCTCCAATGTGTTAACTCTCATTCTTATATTTTTACCATCGTGCTTTTGTTAATCAAAACAGGGTTGTATTACTATTAATTTGTCAATTTCAACCCTGTGTTTATTATTTTTGTATTCACGTTGATCACATTGCTATAAAAACCAGAAACTTTAAACATTTTTTTTTTTTTTGTTACACGTTATTGTACGATATTATATTCTATTATATGGTGTCGTTTTTATTTTTCATAATAAAAAAAAACCGCAGTCTTAATTTATTATTAATATATTAACGCAAGTCTCCAACGTCCTTTTGTTCTACCTTTTTTGTGTTGTATTCTTTAAAATGCGTAGTTACTGATTTTCGGTATTGTACCTACGTTGTCAGTACAGCACACTGTCACACAGGGGCACGAGCTCGAGTTTCACTACCTACTTGCTACGACGCTACTCGCTTGGCACTGAGCATGTACGGGTTGTCCAAGTTTTTGTTGGCGCTGTGGCGGTTCTCGTTCATATGTCCGGTGGTCAAGCACCGAGCGGCCGACACATACCGGTTTAGCCGGTGCTTTTACATGTTCAACTTGATCATGCTGACCGTGTTCGTCGGCCAAAGCGTCTGGGCCGTCATCTCGGACGTGACTTTCGGCCGGACGTTGCGCATCAAGAGCACCACGACCACGGTGGTGACCGTCTTGCAGACCGTGTTGATGGCAATGTTGTGCGTGTTGGCCGTGTGCGGTTCGGCGGGACGCCACGAGACAATGCTGGAGATCGAGAGGCGGCTGCGCCGGGTGGATAAAGCGCTGGGAAGCCTTCCCGACCAGCCGATCGTCCGGTTCGGGGTCATGCTGCTGACGTGCAACACGGCGTTGTACATACTCGACGCATACGCCTGGTACCGGATCGACCAGCCCATCACCGCCTACTGGGTGTTCTACGTGTACGAGCACATTAGCGTGGCGTCATTGTTGTTGTACGCACAAATCACGTGGTGCATAGGCCAGAGGTTCCACCGGATCAACAGTCAGATCGAGTACAAGCTAAGGGAATGCATAAAAAACGCGACGAAAAAACAGATGAACCCCACACGCCAGCCAATGGTTTTCGTCAACAATTATACCGGTAAGTATTACAGTTGGAAAACAGCTCTCGGGACACCGCGAATGCCGTGTAAAAACGTCGGAATGGAAGGCAATGTGCGAGAGTCAGTAATGACTATAGTAACCCAAGAATCCCACAAGCGCAAAAAATTCTGGCAGTATCCCTTTAGGCACCGATAACGAAACCGTGAAACCTATAGAATTTATTTACCTTCCAAAATAAGACACACGTCAGAATCAACTAGAAATCCCGTTTAGGTATTTCAAATTACGAGTAAGAAAATTTCAAATTAAAAAGTAAGAAAATGACCTGCTGATGCTTGTAAAGGGAGTTCAGGACCGGACAATTTTTAGGACGATCGTTGGACCTCCAAAAGACATCCTTGAGGAGTTTATCATTCTTAATCATACTTATACAGGAATGAGTAACTTAATTTGAATAATAATATACAAATGATTTACAAGTCAGCGGTATATTTAGGTTAAGTGATGACACGGTTTAATTTATTATAGTTATTAATGTTGCGTTCTTTCTTAGACATCAATACAGTGTCTATTGCTAAACTCCAAGAACTCCACGATAGCCTTTGCAGTTGCATCAAAATGGTCAATGACAAGTTCGGCTGGCAGTTGTTCGTAACATTATTTTGCAACTGCGTGCATCTTATAGTGACGTCCAACTTAATGCTCGTCGAGTTGTTCTTTCCGGCCGAGGCAAACGCCAACACCGATATTTACTTCAAATGCATACAAGTCATTTGGGTTTTAATACATATATCTCATCTGCTTTTGATAGTATTACCTCCTTCGTACGCCACTAAAAAGGCACGTAACCGAATAGCTGTATTTTTTTTTTACACAATTAATTTAATTAATTTTTTTTAATAGGCTGAACGAACTGCCGTGATCATATGTAAACATTTATCAATGTCCTTGGAACAAGACGACATGAAACAGGTAAGCTCAGTGATTTTTATAATAATAATAATATATACAAACACATCTTATGTTATGATGTTCTTCACTCGGGATTCGTTTCATCATTCCAAATTGACTACATAAATTACTATCATTTAAAGTTCTTTTATAAATGATATGTTTTCAGCTGGAAATGTTTGTTCTTCAGTCACACAAAGAAATAATCAATTTTTCTGCTTGTGGAGTTATGAGCTTGCATAGATCTACGATTACTACGGTAATAATAAATAAATAAAATATTTTTTTGCAATTAATGAGCTAAGAACCATCCTAGTATATAATTAATATAATTAGATAAAAAAAAACAAAATATAATACAAGCTCTATTATCTTACATCGAAATTTCCAATTTACATAAATATTACTTTTTGAGTCAGTATGATTGACAATAGGTAGTTGTTTACAGGTAGCAGATTAGAAATCAAATTAAAAATCCTTACTCTTCTATTTATTTATGGTTGGTTTTTATTTCAACCTTCAAACTTTAGTTAATTTCTCTTTTTCGCCTATTCTATAATCTATTAATTTATTTGAGGGTTGCCTCTCTACTCTACAACATCCACTTATCATGAGCAGTTACATCTTCTACACACACATCACAAATGCTGTACTAAAATGACTACATACTAAACCATCACCTTGTTGGCTTTCCTCACTCTATTATATTTACATAACATGTCTATTAAACATACTTCCTTCCTACCTAAAAATTGTTTTTTTCAAAATTATAACTAAGTTAATATAATATGATAAAAAATATTATGAAAATATGAAAATTACACGAATGTAACGTTTTGGTTGATTTCAGATAGTCGGAACTGCAATAACGTATCTATCGATTTTAATTCAATTTAAAAACTCTGCATAAACTCACGCCTCATACATAATGTAAAACCGTTCGCCTAATAGAATGTATTATAATATAATATTATACCTATAATTACTGTCGCTGTAAAAGTCCTTTGAATATGTATTTTTTCTTTTCTAACTGGTTAATTGTTTTGACTATGAAATAAAATACTGAAAATTGATCTTAAAATATTGTTTTATGTCCTCAAACCTTTAAGGTATTTAATATTGACAACAAATATACCGCACACGTATTTCTAAAGTGACACAAGTCTAAAACTGGTATTTTTGGGTTATCGCCCAGTCGTTGGAGAATGGTTGTCACGGTCGCCCAGCGCATGTTAAACCGTCGACGGCGTGGCAAACATGTTTTGTGATATACGCCCGGTCAGACATGGATGTGACGGATATTATAATAACATAACGTTGTATTAAATGATTTATTTTTATAATTTTATAAAAAAAGAAAACATGGGAAAACGTTTAAGTAATGTAAATGAGAACGTTCATGAGTTATGTTGTTTTAATGAAATGGTCATGGTCTCTATAAATAAGAATTTGAATATTATCTGGCTTAGGTTTATAGAATTTTAGATACTTTTGCTAATTTCGTTTTAAAAAAAAAAAGATGAGCGAGTCCAAAATGTATAGATGCTGTACTACAAATACTGTCGTTTTTTCTTGAAACTTTGCATACAAATTTTATATGTTTATACCTTAACATCACATTTTTTTCAACAATCCCTTTACTTAATCACTTTTTTATTTTCATTCCTCTGCCAAAAAGCCATCGCCCTGGTTTATGCATGGTATTTAATACTAGGTTTTAAGAAAGAGTGCTCAATTTTACACATTTAGTATCCGCATACCCGTTATTGTTTTCGGTTTATCAATTTTTCGTTTGGTATTCTTAAATTCATTCACTTTTCTTAGTTTTGTAACTTTGTTTTTACCAAGACTTTAACGCTTGATATTATATTGGTCGAAACTTATTTTATAATACTAAAATTGACAATGATTGTTTTTATAGTAAAAAAATCATAGAAAACCCGACACCGTAAAATATAATACGACATAATATTATCATAAATAACTTTTTTAATAACGCGATTATTTTTCTCTTACCGTGTATACGTTTGTAAATATCTTATAACATACCGTACAACGTATTATACACCTTTATGTGAACTAAAGACACTGTTGTGTGTTTTTTTTGTCACAAAAAAAAACATACATATTCAAGAATTTATTTATTTCTGCGATCAAAAATATGTCAAAACTATGTCATCGACCTTTTCATAATTTATTTTAACCGATCAAAAGAATCAATTGTTAAAAAAAAAATGTAACTAAAAAGCGATCGGACACGACATGTATACAAAGGACATCGACACACAGCCAACAAGTGTAATGTACTTAGGCATTGCTGACAGCTGTGTTATGACAAAAACGACCGCGGAGGTGTTGTATAATATAATTTTATACCACAGTCAAATTACATCGCAAATGTATACCAGTTTTGGGTATAATATGAACAATTTGGCCGAACTGGATAACCCGAAACAAACGCTGACTGTTCTTCAAAAAATCGCTGGCGAGACTGGTGAGGAGCGCTTTGATCTACCTTGTGCGGTTTGTCGGATCAACCGGTGCCGAGTTCAACGTCAAGCATTATGCGTTCAACGTGCTCGCGGCGGTCGCGCTGGTAATCGGCTGCTACTGGTAGTTGGGGGCTGAACTCATTGCGTTTGTTGTGTTGGGTTCAAGATTCAAGAGCGTATCAGTGGCGGTAATCGGTAGCGTGAATTACACGCTGACGGTATTGCCATGCATGCTGGCCGTGATTGGTCGGCATCCAACATCTAATTAGGCATTCGCTAAAATCTATATAGTATTGACAGTGAACTTTTTAATTTAGTCAAAAGTAATATCAACAAAAATTTCGACTGTTATCCAATGATCGTGACGTCAAGTTGCATAATAATTGTTAAATTTTTCGTCAACTAAGCGACAATCACTTAACACTAACACCAACAAATATGAACTTAAAAGTATACAAATGGTATGGGTCAAAACATTTTCATGTAAAACAAATTAATTTGTTACTTCTTGTTATTTTATATTTGGGTTTAGACTCGCAATAGATTAGACGATAGGCCAACGTATTGAATAGGTAATACTATATTAATAAAGATAACTATTGGTTTTGGAAATTCAAAAATGTGTCAGCTTTAATTCAAACAATGTCGAAGACTATTTTTATTTTGTGTAACGTAGATTATGGCTTTATTTTATAGACATTTCTTAATGTATTGGTAGACCGTACACTGATTGACGGATACATGGGCGTAATGCAATGTCCAGATATGTTAAACCGCTCACTATTATTACTTATTTGCCTGCTGTCACGGTCGGAACTGATAATATAATATGCTTCTCTAAGTACATTATACACATTTGCATAAGTATCGTTGTAGAAGTCGTCCATGTATGTATTGTTCGTTATCTAATTATTTTGTTAGCTGCGAAATAAAATACCAAACGAAAAATAATTATCAGCAGTAGTTTGCAAACATGCATTCCGTTTCAAAATTTATAATTTTTTTATGGCGGCTAACCGGCCTGGGTTCGTTTTCCACGGACAACGACCGGGCGTCCAGCATCGCGTTGTCCAGAAGAGCCATCTTGTACACGTTGGCCGTTTACGGTGCGTACACAATTGTATGCGCTTTGGACTTCGTGTCCAGACGGTCTTGGCACGCGTATTTCAACGTGTCGCCGACGGACACCAACAACCGGTACAAGACCATCTGGGAAACGACCATGGCTCTGCTGTTCGTAGCGTCCACTGGCACCTTTTGGAGTACGGCCATGTGCCGTAAAGAACACCGACGGGTGTTCGACTGACACGTGGCGCTCGTCCGCGAGCTGACCGGTGTCAGCCGCGACGTCACCGTACGGCCGTCCTGGGGGCTAGACGCTTGCTGCTGGACGGTGTACCTGTTCATGGCCACCGCCATTGTATTCGACGCGTCCCTGACAGGCTCTTTGTCCTGGAAGTGGCTGGTCGCATACGTCTGGGGACACTACAATTTGCTGACCGGTCACTTGCAGTTCGCTGTCACCGTCGCCGGATTGACCGAATGTTACCGAATGCTCAACGACCGCATCACGATTGCCCGCAACGCGTTGAACGTGGACCGCGCGGCAAACATGTTCTGTGACATACCCCAAACAAACGCGACTGTCATAAGTGGTGAGATGAGACGGATATTAACGTTGTTTTATATTGTTTTTACCAACGAGTACATCTTATAATGTAATTCTACTTAATCTATGACATATCTGGTGACCCTTAAGTAACGTTTAAATTGTTAACGAAATTATGTTGGAGTTTTAAAGGGCGTCAACTAGAGTCTGTTCTTTGCTGTATTAGCTGTATGAGAACAAATATAGATTGCAAATAAATGGTAAATTGTAGTGAGAATATTTTTCAGTTTTGGACAAAGTGAAGTTGCTGACCATGGTAAAGTATTGGTCGGACATCCATTGGTCTATAACGCAAAACTTAACCAGAGTCAACGGTCTTTTCAAATTCCGGTTGTTCGTGTACTTTGTTTCCGGTTTGTATTTCTTAATAACGACACCGTACCAGTTGGCTATAGCCATACTGTTCGAAGAAATCGACGTTGTCCCGCACATCGTTCAGCGCACGTTATGGTTCGTCGGTATCATCCTGAGGATGTGCTTGATCATATTTCCATGCTCTCTACTCAACGACGAGGTAACCATATAAATACAAAATGTCCTTCAAATATTTATAATTGTACTCGTGAAAAATAAAACAATCTTGATATTGTTTTATTTTTTTGGTTTGACCGATGTACAGGTGATCAAGACAAAGATATTGCTCGGAAGTTTCCTCGATACGAACATGGACTTGATAGATATCATAAAAGTAAGGAAATAAAAATAAAAATTACATGCATGCTAAGGAAAACATTAGAAAAAACACCAAATGTATATAATTAACTCACAACACAGTTTAGTAATTGTTTTACTGAATTATTCATAATCTAGTCTTGAGATATCATAAAGTACCCGTCACTTATTCCTAAAGAGATTTTTTATTTACATGTTCATATAATACAATATAACAGTCATAATTAGTTTCCATGCCGAATTACAAATGTTATTAATTTTGCAAATAGTAAATCAAACGCTAAAAAATCAATTATTACCAGAATTAATTTAAAAAATACAACATAAAATACATTCAACCACAACCATTCACGCAGAAATTCAATATATTATTGAGATCTGGTAAAAAAAATATAGATAAGTAGGTATAATATTTTTTTGGAAAACAATATTGTAACATTTGTGTTACAAATGTTTGATTTCCTGTCAAATCAAAATATGTAATGCAGTAATTGGTAGTTTTTCAATGTTAAAACTATTGTTACAATAGTTATTGTAATACAACATTTATAATTTTCAATGAAATTTTATAAAAAATTTTTTTAAAATCGACCGTTCTTGTATGAATAATAACAATGAATTAAGCTATACGTGGTTTAATATAAAACTGACTTGTCTACAACAGGTCCTAAAGTATAATCATTTGCTTAAAACATGCGTCTTTTGTATGCTATTAAGTTTTAGAGATTTTCGAGTGAAAGTCACTTCAGGATTACAATATTGATTGATTAATAATTAATTATTCGTTGTAATTAATATTTACTTCTATTGACGTCTAACTTTAAGATAGAAATATCGGGTAATGAAAAGTTATTAACACAGTACCAAAAATAATATATCAACTATCTAAATGATAGAAGTTTTAATAGACATTTTGAAATTTCAGGTAATCGTTTAAACAAGTAATACGTGAATACATGTTATTAAAAATGACCCAATTAATTATAAAAAACAAAATAATGATCTTCTCGTAACATATTTAATGGAAATAATAATTGTCAACTAAACCGACCATTAATTTGTATGATTTTAGACTTGTTTCGCAGATGAAAATATATATGTACAATATATGTAGGTACATAATACATATGTTTGAAATAACTACATTTAATAGATTATAGTTTAATTAGGGGCGAAATAACTGTTGTCCGATATTTCAAGGAAATTCGTTATCTATCGAAGTTTCTAAAACTGTAATCTGATTTAAAAAAATATAATTGATACATTTTATTTCTGTAGAACTTTATTATAAATTGTAATATCTATTGTAGGTAAACACACAATAAATGTCTATTAATGTTCATTAAATATATACTCTTAAGATGCAGGCCAAAGAGTATCGCAGATAATTTAATCTTGGGTCTGGAATAGGTAGGTATGTCTATCTAATTATAGGTTAGCCTATCTTAAATGGCGATACGTTTGTTATTTGCTCTGAATAGATAGTTTGTAACTGGATTTTGATTCATTCAATAAAGCTTAGGTATTTTGGTCAGAATTATAACTTACTCAATATTGATCTAGTAGACAATCGAATAATATCCATACAACTATTCAATTGTATGACAACTGAAGGTGTTATAGTACAATAACAAGCTATCTCCAATTTTTTTATTCCCCAGGAAGATTAGGATTCCCCTTTACTACAATTGGTGGGGGAAAATACGTATATTTTAATAATATTATTTAAATATATAAAGTGCTGTGTGTGAGTGGCCTGAATTAAACATATTGTTTTGGGATGTGTTATAATTTCCATGTAATCAAACGTCAACTATCATAGTTAGAATCATTTGTATGGTGTGTTGTTATAATATAATACCTATCTAAAACCCAGCTGCTATACTATACTCGATAATGTATAGCTTGGTTTTATTTGACTATAGACCATAAAGACCACAATATATAGGTTAAGTATACATATTGTGGTAACTGTATCGTGAGGGGTATTCAAGCGTGAGTATAGCGTAAGGCTGGTTATACATCATGTTATCATGCTAGTTACATTTTATTTTTATAATACACATTTATGGGTTTTTATATGAAACATCTCTGACTGGTTACATATTATGTTGATGTTAATAATATATAATACACATCCTCACAGTGATAATATAATTTTTTTAATGTTTAAATAATATTTCATTGGAAAACAAATAATAAAATATTTGTAATATCGTCAATATTTGTGTTGGTGTTCATAATATTATTGACAAGGAATCGAATATAAAAATACACAGTTTTAATCATATTTCCCATGTGTTAGACTAGTTGTAGTAACAAGTCTAACAACACAAACATATTTATATAATTTATTTAAACTTAATAATATTATTCACACACGAATTATTTTCAAACCAATTAAAAAATAATTTTCGTCAAACCTCGACCAACAATTTACCCACAATAGTCAGTATTAAAATAATACATAGTGAATATAAATATATTATATATATAAATAGTAATTAGTAGTATTGACTATTGTTAATGATATTTTTGTGGGTCTTGTAGTACCTTTTAATTTTTTAACGAACATGCAATTATTTATACCATACCTACTTACAGGTAACAATTTTAATATTACAATACACAGTACCTTTAACTGCATACATTACATGTACATATTTACATTAGCACACGACATCGATTTTTTATGTTCAACGTTTTATATTGTAATACGTTAAGCATTATACATTTTTAAAAAACACACACTTATAAAAAAAGAGAGCCTATTACATTATGTAATAGTGCCTACCTTTATTTTATACATATAGATAGAAACATACGTGCAACAAATGGAGGTCAATAAACCGGAATTTAGCATTTACAGTCTGTTCGTCGTTGACAGGCCGTTGGTGGTTACAGTGAGTATGATACTTTACACGATTAATCGTTTATTCTAATAGTTTTAGTCTGGATTCTATGGCTTGGGTATATAGTGATCAGTTTGAAAGTGATAAAATCTACGGGGTAAATATTTTTGGTCATTTCAGTTTACAGCGTTTTGTTGAAATAAAACACATTTCAACCGGTGAGGCCATAAAAAGCCATATTTTAGCTTTGATTTGGGACAAAGAAAATAATATTTTATATTACCAGAGGCCAAAAGGGCTTTAAAAGTTACAAAAAAAAAACCTAAAAAATGTTTTAATATTAACGTTTTGTTCGGAACAGAATTTAAGTTTTTAGAAATGAAAATTCTCAAAAAAAATGGTAAAAAACCGTTTTTTTTATTTTGTAATATTAAAAATAACGGTTTAACCGATTAAAACAAAAATTTGAGCTGTCTTTTCATTTACTATTTATACCAAAATGTTTTCTTTAAATTATCTTTAGGTTGTCAAAAAGGATTAGTACAACCTCATTAAGCTTCACAACTTCACTCTATTTTATAATATCGTTTTAGTTTTATACATGTATACACATATAAATATATGTGTATACATTTGTACAAATATATGCTTCTGCAAATATATTCTTCTGACACAATTCACAAATAAGAAAAAAATTATAAATTAAGAACCTCCCAAATAATAACCTTGTATTTGAAAGTATTTTTTTTTTTAGAAAATATCAGTCGACAGAAGCTATGACTTAAGTATTGAATCACTTAATTTCATCTTTTTCCAGGTCGCGGGAATCGTTACGACATATTTGGTCATATTCCTACAACTTCAAGGCCAATAAACGAAGCTCGATTTATCTGTTTGCATTAACGTTTCCTCGAACCTAATTCGTGTATGCTTTATTTATAACCAAAAGTGTTAAAAATTATGTTTACTGTTCTATATTATAATTTAGAATGTACTTTTAATATACTTGCACATACTTAAACGCGGTTGACATCCTGTATTTTTTAGTATCGACTGTTGATGTGTTTATAATTTGTAAGTGGCTTCAGGGTACAGGTGTATGGGACATATAGTATAACTTTAATACATTCCAATTAAAGTACTTTTAGAGAATCGTGACCATATCAGTTTATCAAGTACCTATATGCTATTGCATCCTACCTAAGTGTGACGAGGCCAAGTCACAAGTGTAGTTGCATCCTACGACTGGGGCCATTCGAATTGGTTAGATCAATAGAACGGTTCTGTATGAATAAGTATGGTATTGGGAGCACTGTATTATAATAACTAACCATGATGTGATGGACGCGTGAATGAATATTATTGTTTTTAAGTTTACTGTTTCGTTTGTCAAATCAGCTAAACAAATATAGTAGACTAATCACAACAAAATAATATTATACAGAAGGTTGACGTTGCAGTATTTGTTCAACGCCTCACCCTACACTGCACTATAAAATGCAATATGCATATTTTGTGGTTTTTTTTTCATTAATTTATATTTTAAAACTTAATGTAAATAATATTTCGTACACTAAACGTAGTGTTTTTGTATAAAACCAAAATCATTTGCCGTGGAATGACCGACAAATTTTAATTGTTTTGCATTGTAAAATTATTAAATCTTTAGTCATACAATTATTTTAAAAATATAGAGTATGTGTGTTGATATAGTTTTTAGACGAAAACATTATACATAAATATAATACATTATGTTATAGTAATTCGTTTTGACTTATTCATGTTTGATTTATGTAAAACCCAATACTAATTTCTTACATTGGTTTAATGACCGAATAGCTCACCATTTAAAGCCATTGTCCTTTTACTTTTATTGTATAAATATTTTGTAACCGCTCTATCAATATTATATCAATTTGTTTACTAAAAAACTAATGGTATATTTTTCCACAACGCTTTTGTTAATCTCCATGATTAATATAAATGTACTATTACAATTATTGCTCGATTTGAGGGTGAACGAACTTAAAAAGTTAGACTGGATATTGAATAATCTAATACATATTTTCTTTGATATAGATGTCCTGCTTAGTGTCCAATTACTAACATTTCCAAGTGCAATTACTAAAAATTGAGACATGCGCCTATTTAAAGAAAAAGCTCAACGGTAATATGCTTTCAAAGAGTTGTAATTTGAAAAATAATATTCAACGCGGTACCCGGAATTTTGATTTTATTTACAATTTTGTTAAACTCGAACTAGTACTAACCTTGTGTTATTTCTGAGCCTAACTTTTGATGAGTATACAAGTTTTTTAGGTTCATATCGAAAAATTGACAGCACACTACTTTATAATTAATTAATTAAGGTAGGTGCCATGGCGTTTTCTTTAACATTATTAGACATAGTGACGGCCATGGCCGGATCGTTCAATTTTAATAGACGGTTAAGTCATTTCCTTTTTTCAAGAAGTGTATTGATTTGTGAGCTATTTTGTGTCGTGGCAAATAGGAATCGTCCGTCACGGCTGTCGCATCACGGTATCGTCGCGACGCACTGCTATTGGGATTTGAGAATAACGTGTCATGTGTTATTCTGTATAGTAATAATGTGTATATAGTGTGTTATGTATGTAAGACATATTGTGATGTAGCCAACACGGAGTGTCAATCCGATGACATTGGGCTAAAATAATAACGCTATGATGAAAAAAAAATGCATAGATTTCCAATCGGTGCCGAGCGCCGCGCCGTCGAGTGCGGTGGCGGCCGACGGTTGAAAATTAACGGTCGCGTTGCATTTTTTTGCACAATGCACGTCGTCGGCGGTCGGTCGTTCGTGCAACGGGCAGGGGGAGCGGGTGAAGGCGCGAAGCCGCCATAATATTATTATCGTTGAATGTTTCGGCGGTCGTCTGTGGCGGCAACGGGTCGCAGTGTTTACAGCGATTATCGTTTTGTCGCCGTCGGGTTGTCGGCCTTGCGGCGGCCGCGGGCCGCTTACAACAAACACCAAGTCGGGGCGTGCGCGCCGCTGCGGGCGTTCGGTGCAAGTAGCACGGACTCGGTGCACGTTGCGCACGCAACCTCCGGACGCCGGCGTTGCCAACCGAACGGCGTTTTCTCTTCCAGGAGGACCACGCGTAAGAACGGGTCCGAACCCGGGAAAACGGTTGGAAAACCCGGAAAAGCCGTGCCGCGAAGTCGGCATACAGCCGCATATGGCCGTAGGGCATAGCCCGTCGCTCGGACCGCGGGTTCGGTGATGCGCGAGACGTGAGGTCAACGGCGTGGGTGATTGTTTCTTCCATGGACCGAACGGCCCCGACACCGCCGGCGTCACTGCGCTCGGTGTGGCGCACACCTGCACCGGAGTACGCGGCGTAAGCGATTCGTTGCACCGAGAATTTTATAATATACTATGGTCGGCCTGTGCCGTGTTTTGTATTTACGTTTCCACTGATCCAGATTATTTACTTTTTTTTTTTGTTGCTCAGCTGCGGCAATTTCTGTGTTTTGGTTAATTTCTTCTGTTGCCGTTGTCGCCGCCCGCTACCACCGCCTTAGCCGCCGCCACCACCGCCGCGTATCTGTCATTGCTACAGTTGCCGCCGCCGTTTAGCGCGAATTTCTGCGCACCTTGTAAGCAGCAGCCGTCCCGCCGGCCGTACATTGTCATGGTCCTGATCAAAGAGTACCGCATCTGTATGCCACTGACTGTCGAAGAGGTAAGCACCGTACTGTCCTAGTGGTCTGCCGTTTGTAAGAAAAGTACATAATACGTTGTGCTCTTCCGCCTTGCCGCCCTATCCTTCTATTATGGGTTCCCTTGGATGGACCTTTGATGGTCACTCCATCGGACATCGTTCCGCTATGCTATACGGTCTGTCGCTATCTAGTCGCGGTCCTTGTGCGACTGTCGTCCGTACCTTCAGCTTGGGGTTCCCAATCCATTCCCCCTTGCCAAGGGGCAATTATGACCTAGGTATACAAATCCCAAGTTAAACAATTTTTGTTCGATTCATTACGGCTCTTGTTTATTCATTTTTTTAAATTGTCTACTTGATGTAGGGGACAGTCCAAGCAATGACGTTAAGTATGGAGTGTATTAAAAAAACTGGTTTCATTTGGCACGGTTTAGGTAATTGAGACCACCTAAGCTATTGGCCGACCGTCAAGGGTTGTCGTTACATGTTCAATAATATTATTATGCATACTTTAGATCAAGGTCCGTTTTGGACTTGACCACTGAAATCCAGATATGCACAAAAATTAGTCATTTAAAAGTCTTGAAAATATTCAATATCAAACCCAATTTGTAAATTTTCAGTTTGTTGCCAATAGTCACTTGTAAATAATAGAAATACACTACATCTGTTTGGTAAATGTCTTATGAAATATTATGTCTTATAGTGGGCTATATATATCCTATATTATATAAAAGAGAAGTAAAAAAATGAAGTAAATTTATGTTATTAATTTATCATTAAACTCGTTTGTAATTATAAACGGCTTAGCAATAGCTATAAAATAAAATATGCAGAAAATAATTTCCTGACCTATTTGTTGTTTCTATATTTTTAAATGAAAGGATTAACTAACAAGAAGATATTATAGACACATTTAAGAATGTCATATGTTACATAGATACTCATATGTTGATTAATTCAATTTTTATAATTTTAAACTATTTTAAATTTATGACACATTTTTACACTCAAACTGAAACAGAATTCTAAAGAAAAACAAATAAAAATGAAATTAGTATTATTAAAAAAAATTTAATTTAAACTTTATAAGATAAAAATATTATTGGTTTAAGTAAATAGTAATTTGAATTTGACTACATATTATTGAAATAGAGAGAGTCCATCCTTTAGTACTTACTCACACGGTCTGATTATTAATATTTTATGTAGCTAGTTTAAAAAAAATGTGAATTGAGAATACTTATTTTTAAAACATAAAAGCTGCTCCAACAATTTTTTTAAACTTTAATAATGATTTTAAAGGAATATATTATTTTATGTTCTTCTTTGCTATTTGTGGTATTAAATATAATTGATAGCTTTTTCTTTTGTATATAATTTACAATATAATACATTATATTCTCAAGTACAGCAAATTTATTATTATTTAATAAAATAAAACTTGAATGACAAATATCTATTTCATTTATATTTAACTATTCTTATCTTGAACAAATTCCTTAAGAACTAAATGTTATCAAAACAATTATCCATCTTTTTTTTTTGTACTTTTCCATAATTTTGGGTCCATTAAAATATTTTTGATAAATTGTTTTATTTATCAAATACAATGAGAACTATACAAAACTACTATTTTATTTAAAAATTAATCATTATATATTATTTAGAAATAATTTGACTATTTTTAGAATGTTTTAATGTGCCGTATTTTAAAAGAGATTATATCTTTTAAAAGTTTTTCTAATCTTTTTTAACCTTTGGTTTTTATTAAGTATATTTGATAAACAATTCCTAATTTAAAGACTATATTTATAAATAAATCAGTCCAGTGGTTAAAAAGTTATTATGTCTAGAAAAAAAAAGAAAAAAAAACATTGTTAAGTTAATATTACCATAGCTTGATGTCAATGCTAGAAAAATAATTGGATAGTTAAATAAATTAAAAAGACATCTAGGTATAAAATTGAAGAGTAAATAAAATGTACTGTTTTCATTTCATTAATAATTTTAACTGTCAGCATTAAGCAAATACTTTTGACAAATCTTTAAGAAAACATACATAATTTTTAATAAACTATTTTTTTTCTTAGCTCGTTAGTTACGTCATGGTGCACCATATTTCTTAATTAAAAAAATGTCATTCTGTCCAGTACAGTAACGCGAATAATTAGTTTAGATTGTAGTCTTTTGTCTTTGTTTAAACGATAATATTACAATACCTAGATGTTAATAATATCAGAATAGCCCTTAAATATTAAACAATTTTTTGCGATATTTACTTTTCCTTATTGCTAAAAGAAATTTTTTCACCCCAAACTTAATGTTTTCTTCGCCTTCAAATTACAATTTAATTCTGAGAAGTCCGTTATTATATTTAAATATTTTTACTGTTGTAGTTACTAGATTGATTATTGTATTAATTAAACTAGTAGTTACTAGCTACGAGAAAATGAAAAACCTTTTGTATACCTATTCGTTATTTTTGTGTGTTAATTTGTTCTTTCTATTTTGTTATCATCCGTGTTAATATTTTTTTTTTATAAAAGTTGTATGGAAACTTTGGGCCTCAATACTTTTTAAAATGTTTAAAGTATAAAATAAATTAAAGTGTTTTTGTCAAGCATTATATTTTTGAATTTCAAACAATTTTTTTTTCTTCAAAATAAGGTAAGTGAGTACCAAATTTTCAAAATGTTGATTTAGAACACTTACAATTTAAGTACCATAGTTCATCATCACCATTTAGAAAAACAATAATATAGTGCCTCAAAGTTTCCATTTCAATTATTTATCACTTTCCTAGTTGTTAATGTAACAAAAATTATTCTATATTTATTATTAACTAGATTTTAATATTTGCGATATTTTTGTTATTGCAGAACATAAAGAGAACATAATGTTGTTGAATACTGAACGTGTGGATAAAATGGAGATACTAAAAACCGAATCTGTGTCTTCGACTCCAGTATTGAAATGGAAAAAAATAGTTGATCCAATTGGACCACAACCGAGGCCACGTCATGGACACAGGGCCGTCGCTATTAAAGATCTTTTGATCGTGTTTGGCGGAGGTAATGAAGGTATCGTCGATGAACTACATGTTTACAATGCAGCAAACAACCAATGGTTTATACCTCAGACTTCCGGCGATATTCCCCCCGGATGTGCAGCATACGGTTTAGTTGTTGACAACACTAGACTATTGATTTTCGGAGGTATGGTCGAGTACGGAAAGTACTCTAATGAGTTGTACGAGTTACAAGCGTGTCGGTGGCATTGGAGTAAACTTCAGCCCAGACCTCCGTTATACCATATGTCGCCTTGTCCCAGGCTGGGCCATAGTTTTACATTGATTGGCAACAAAGTTTATTTATTTGGCGGGTTAGCTAACGATAGCAATGACCCTAAAAATAACATCCCACGTTATCTAAACGATCTATATACGTTAGATATATCTTCGCCAGACGCTTTAGCCTGGGATATACCAGAGACGGTTGGCGATTTCCCGCCTCCCAGAGAATCCCACACAGCAGTTGCATACACAGACACGAGAGGGAAATGTAAACTAATCATATACGGTGGTATGAGTGGCTGTCGACTAGGAGATTTGTGGACTTTGGACATAGACACCATGTCGTGGAATAGACCAATTGTGTTGGGCCCAAAACCACTACCGCGATCTCTGCATACTGCTGTAACTATCAAAAACCGTATGTTTGTTTTTGGCGGATGGGTTCCTTTTGTTGAAGAAGTGAAATTGCCGATACACGAAAAAGAATGGAAGTGCACAAATCAGTTGGCCTGCTTGAATTTGGAGACGATGACATGGGAAGAACTTAACATGGACATGAACGAAGACAACATGCCGAGAGCTAGGGCTGGTCATTGTGCAGCAAATATACAAACCCGTATGTACGTGTGGTCGGGCCGAGACGGATACAGGAAAGCTTGGAATAATCAGGTTTGTTGTAAAGATCTGTGGTATTTGGAAGTAGACAAACCTCAAAAATGTGCCAAGAGTCAGTTAGTGAGGGCTTCTACAAATGCTTTGGAAATTGTATGGAATAGTGTCCCAACTGCGGACGCCTATATTTTACAAATTCAAAAGTACGACCAACCAGCAGACACTACAGCTCCTGCACCACCGTCTATGATCGATTATTCACTGCTACCATTCTTGACACCCGAGTTGGCTAAAAAGAACACCGATAATGATGATTGTACAGTGGTGTCCGTTTCCGAACCCATCAGCAGCCCTATTAAACCAAATCAAATGATTAAAATATTACCTCAAAGTACAGTCAACACTTCAACATTAATCAAAGATCAACCGTTCACACCCGTCACTGCTCAAGCGTCCGGAACAATGAAAATAAAAACTGTTCAAAGCACTAACATAACACCGTCATTACAACAAAACTTCAAGGCGGTGAGTCCTGCTACACCAAAGAATCCAACGTCGTTTGTCAGCTCTCCCTCGATGGACATATTATCGGACGCTGCCATGCATACTCTTGCCGCTGCTGCTTCGGCTACTCAGAAGATCAAAACTACGGCCGTTGTAGTTTCAAAACAAGCTGAACTACCCAAACCTGTAATTAAAACGGCGGGTGCTCCCTTTAAAATTGTTCAAACACAGAGGTCTATTAAAAATGTTATGTCTCCTGTTAACACCACTTCTGTTCCACAACAACAGGCAGTTCGAATTACTGGCCCAACTTTGACGACTTCTGCTGGAACAGTTCTTAAAGCGGGATCTAATGTTTTTGGAAAACAAGTCATTTTTCAAAAACCTGGAGGATCACAATCAAATTTTGTTACCTTGGTAAAGACTAGTCAAGGTAATCTGATACAAGGAATCCCAGGTAAAATGATTGGAACTACTACACCAAACAAGAACATGCAACCTTCAGTTCTTAAGTTTATCAATCCTCCGATAAATCAACAAAATAGTCCTATCAAAACCAATGCAACCATGAAGACTGTACCGCTTAAAACAGTTGGTACAAGACTGCCGGTGGCCAACAAACCGACTATTGTTATTCAAAAAGGCAATGCAAATCGGTCAGCGTCTCCCCAAATTATTATTGTAACTACTGGGTCGAATCTCAGAGGCATACAAACCTTCTCGGCTTCTCAAGCCAACCTAACCAACCGCACTAGTGTGTCTAATTCGCCGGTGCAAATGGTGATGGTTTCATCCGGCGGCAATACGCCGACCGGTAGCAAACCGATTACCATCACTATGGCGGGGGCTGGTAACCGTAAAATGGTCACTCTCGGCAAATCAAATTTGACCGGCATGACAATTGGCGGTAAACCAGTTACCCTTCAAATGGTCAGTGGTCAAAACAATATGGCCATTTTGACTTCAAACTCTGGCGGAAATGTTGTTCAACTTAAGAACACGAATCTTGTAAGTACCTCGAGTACTCCTAGGCCCATCGGACTCAACTCAAAAGTACCATCCTCTGTCAAAGTATCTACAGACTTGCCAGCTAGCACGGAATCGGCACTGACTCAGTTAGCAGTGGAAGCTGGTATCATTGAATCGTCGTCAAAGGGTTCCAATGAATACGAAGAAACGTCGGATTACACAAAGGAAGAGCTAGAAAATTTGATTAGGGAAGAGGGTATAGAAAGTTTGGATGTAGATATTGCTAACATAAACAGTGCCGAAGACGCCACAGCTGTTATTGACTGAATAAGACACACATTTTTATTCTTATGACTTCAGTAAATTAACAATATTTAGTTTTATTTTTAGTTAATTTTTTATTTTTTTCTGTGCAAACCTGAGATCATTTTAGCCTATCTTTAGCCTATCAATATTGTATACTATATTTTTCAACATTTTTTTTTCTATTCACAGAAAAATATGGGTAGATGTAATTTTATTATGTACATACAATTTTGTATAATAAAAAAAAGTAAAAACATAGTATGCTAAAAATGTTATTTACATGAATTATTTTTGGTTTATTTGATACATTGATGTTTTTTTTAAACATAACTAGCCCAATTTTTTATTTCTGGTGTTGAACAACATTAAAGATTTAATTGTGGGTATAATATATTCATTGTTTATATTTATAAGTATTTTGGTTATATGTACATATGTGGCGAAAATTGTGTATGGCCTTTAATTTTTTGGATGGGTTTAATATTTTTTGTATTTTGTATACAAAAATATAAATATAAAATCAACAACAATTTGATCGAGGGAAATGTAAGGCCAATGTATTAATTAAAACAAATCTAATATTATAAATTAGCACTTATATTTTTTTCTTCTTATTTTCGGTTTATTTATTTGTAAGTATTTATTGAAATATAACAATTATATGTTAATAAAAATTTATTTCAAGATTTTACCTTGTTATATATTATTTATCCTCCAGTCTTAATTTTTAGTTTTATTTATTGAAGGTTACTTTTTTTTTATTTTTGTAGATTTTTATTTTATCAATTAGGTTTTTTTGCTTTCTTGTGTTTTCATGCTCTCATTGAAAATATTTTCAAATAATTCTGTTTGAAACAAATAGCTGTAAACCAAATTAGATAACTCGTTAAAAAAAAAAAGAAGAATAATCTGTTGTCAGAAATGAGTTGCTACACAATCGAGAAACTGATTTTGTTTTTTTAATCTAAAACGGCAAAAAGATAATGTGTTTATTTCTATTCTTAAATAGATATGGTTAGAAATTTTGCATCGGTAAACCCGAAGAACAGTATTATTAGTCGATCGGTGGAAAAAAAACTTTTTGAAGTAATCCATTGTTCGTAGGACATCACCAGCTAGGCTATCTGTGTACTTGGTCCATAAGGTTCGAATGCATTTAAATTGTTAAAGAGTAGATAGCGACAATAAACAATACTGTAAGTGCTGGCTAGCTTGCCTACTATTGTATAATTATTATTGTAAGCTTCTGGTAGAATTAACTCTTTGTGGATAAGCAATAATAACCGATGATAAGCTTTTTTTTTTAATTTCAGTATCGTGTTGGCCAGCTGTACATGATAGCCAGACACAGCTATGAGCAAACCGAGAGCGGAGAAGGCGTAGAGACCGTAGTGAACGCTCCCTGTGAGGATCCCGTTCGCGGCAAAGGCCAGTTCACCGAGAAAAGAATACATCTGTCAAAGTATAATAAGTGTATATAATATTTTAATCAAGACTATTGTATCAAGCAAAAAACTTAATTGTTTTCAGTCGTTTACCGTATTGGATACAATCCATCATTCCTCGGGTGTTCTATATTATTGAAAAATCCTGGAACTATTATCCATTTACCGTTACAGGTAATGCATTTTGTACTTAACTCAATCATAAACTACTTGTTTATATCTAAATATTTGTTATAAACAATCTATAATGAATATTTTATGATATATCATGTAATTGGTTATATAATTTAATTGGTTTGGTTTTGATTTCATGTTTTTGCGGACTCTGTCAACTATAGAGTACACGGTAAGTCCAAATTTAATTGATACATTTAATAATAGTTGATTTAAAATAAACAATTTTTTGATGTGATAAATAAAAATATATTTCAAAAAAACAATTATTTTTTTATTTGTCATTTAAACAACAAATGCCCGGGTTTGGTTCCATAGAACATACATTTCTGCTTTTGTTTAATTTCATATATTATATTTTTTTAATTTATATTACAATAATGTTATGTTTTTTTGTTTCTAGTGTTCGTTTATTCCCAAGTTGAGCGTTTCTATCCATACAAAATTTGAAGATAATACAGGAATAACAGAAAATGTAATTATGGCGTCTTGATCATAAGTATTTTAAATATTTTGTCCATCTACAATTTCTGTTTTAACTCAAATCGTACATTGTGTGGAAGTTAGCTTTTATATTGTTTATTGAAAAAAATTTTAATTAATTTTATTTAACTAATTTAGTGTACCTACCTAATATGTGTTTTAGTGTCTCGGCTTGACTGGCGAAAAGCTTGTCGAGAGAACCGTGGATTTTGTGGATATTGCCTACGATGAAGTCAGCCCAAAACACTACAAGGAAGACGAGGTAAATGCTCATTTTTCTTGAAGAGTTACAACCATTACCTAAGCTCGTTTAAAAAAAATTACATCAATTATAGACGTACAAAAAAAAATAATTGTACGATAAGGTTTATAAATAAAAGTACTTATAACGTGAAATTAAAATTATTTTAATTTAATTTAATGTTATAAATATGGTATAATGTAATATTATATTGTTTTTTTTTCGACGAATAGGATTTGAAATTTTTCCAATCGAAAAAGACCATGAGAGGTCCACTGACGGAAAACTGGAAGAGCACCACGACGCCGATAATGTGCTCTTATAAAGTGGTCGAAGCGTCTTTCGAAGTGTGGGGCATTCAGTCGAAAGCCGAGGAATATATACAGAAAGTATGTAAAGCATGGCTGGTGGTTATTTTATGGATTGATGATAGTTACTGTATTTATAATTTGTTTTTAGACTATCCGGGAAGTATTGCTATTAGGACATCGCCAAGCGTTTGCGTGGATTGACGATTGGATTTCGATGACCATCGCGGACGTACGTACGTACGAATGTGAAATGCAAAGAAAGACCAACACCAAAGTCAACGCTTGCTCTGCCGACGAAGGTCAAACCGATAAAGACAAACCGCAAACGCCCAAATCCGCATCGGCTTTCACTAATCTATTTTCTTCTCCCTCGTCATCGTCACCATCTAGCCAAAATAATTCATCTTGGTTTTCTTGGTCTTGAAGCGATATAACGACAATAATAAAATATATCGATAAACTTCACATTTTGCGGTTTTTTTTCACATTTTGGAAGCTTAAAAAATATCAATTATATTGTATCGCTTTTCTATTTTACCAATTACACACCAGAAGTATTTCCGTATTTTATGCTACTTTATTCGGCGTTAGTTTTGTAGCTCTTTAACTATTTAATTATATCGTCAATATCTATCCAAACATTAGCAGCACCGTATTACTTTTGCTTTTGTTTTCGAGTCCCGTCATACTTTTGTCTTTATAAAACATTATCTGAATAAAATAAAACTTTTTCTATATTGTACCACATTTAACCTTTTTTTTTTTACTATTTGGAGTCATTTTAAAAAACTTTGACGATCAATGTTTAAATACTTTCAACATTGCTACTTATAATGTGTACGTCATCGCTATAAAACAATAATAAAGCCATATTTTATCTATTGAACAAAAATTTCCAAATATTGTTTATTATTTTTTTTTGTGTGTTTGATTAATAAAACCATGTAATACAATGAACAAAATTGACATAATGTGTACTATTATTTGTCGTTACGAAAGGAGTTGTTGTGTCACTATTAAACTGTCAAATATATTTACCAAAACATTAATGTAACTTATCGAAACAAAGTGTAAAAACTTCAACTCAAATTGATTACTAGCAATTTGTAGAACAATATTGTAAACGTAACTGTTTTAGTGCATTTTATTTGTTGTTGATAATTTTTATTTTGTATTCAATAAAGTCTTCTAAGAGTTTTTCCCCCTTAATGTATAGTTGTTAATTAATACAATATTATTATAAAATAATATTTATAATCATAATATATTGTTTTTTTTTTTATATAATAAGCAATATAATAAAACGGATATGGTCAAACATTAACTTTTTCTCGTTTAGCGTAACAATCGGCAGCATTCAATAGTACTATTATATATTGTGAAAAAAATCATGTATCTCTTTTGTAAAATTTAATTTTAAGACATATTTATGCATTGCTTGCATTAGGTACCTACCGTGTATAATAGGTGTTATTGTTATTGTACTTATAATCTAGGCGTTTTTTTTCTTCTCGCAAACAATAATAATAATAAAAAAAAAATGAATAAACTACTCGTTCCTTTGTTTAAACAAAAAAACACATTGCGTTTTTTTTATACTCCACTTCTGTCGTAAAAGTGTCATCCTTATCTCTGTCATGTGTGAGGCCGAGGCCTACGGGTGTGTCTCCTGAATTATTAGCGCTCAGTGTCTCCGCGGCAAAACTCAGAAAATGGACGGGTTCCAAGGGATTATTTTCAAGTGGGTGGTCCTCTGTACTGTTAACACCGGTTTGTTCACGGTCATATTCAATAACACTGTTCACAGGTCGTGGTGTTGTGTGATGGCGCTACTGATCGACCACGAACCAGCGGAGTGCATAAAACTGAGCGAGTTCTGCACACTTCCGACCCCTCAAAACAGGTGCATCGGCATCAACAAGCCGGACGGATTGCGGTTTGGCTGTAGCGGTGGATTTCACGGTGATTTCTACGAGGAAGAGTAAGATCATGCGTGAGGCAGTGCCGGATCTAGAGGGTGAGACATAGCAACCCGGGTTAAGACCAGCCGCGTGTTCGGGGCCAAAATTAATAAAAATGCCCCTCCTATATTATACCTAACCTGTATTGTGAAAATAATGATTTAGATCTGAATAAGTTTAGAGAATAGTTACAGGATAGGACTTTATATAATCACTGGCGGTCACTGCTGTGAGACGCGTTGGGGTGAGATTAGCAAAAAATACACTAACCTAAACAATTCGGCTTTATTTTCGCTCAAACTCGGCAAGTGTTTGATATTTGACCATAAGTATGGATTTTCTTATGCCCAAAAAATCCTAACTAGGTCCGGCTTTTTTTAAAACCCAGCTGTTGTTTACTAACTTCATTGTTTTTTGGTTGTTCAGTTATTTTTTAGCACAGACCCTGATGCTCTGCCATTGGCCGTTGGATCACTTCGAACCGTCGAGGTCTTTGCGTCTGTACACCAAGTTGGCAAAGTTCACCATGATCAACAGTCAGATAAAAACCATCGTCGGTGTCTTCCCGGAGACCATGCAAAACTTAAAGGTGGTACTTAAAATATATGCAACTCTTACAATTGGGAGCAGTCTAGTCGATTTCGTTACATTGATCTTTCGTGATCGTTTGACTAACATCCTTATTTAACTTAGTAAAAACTTTACCGAGTTAAACTTTTAGTGATACCGAATGCTTTGTGGTTTTGTACTGATTAGTTTTGAGGAGCTAAGAGGTACTAGTTAATTTCATCTGAACAATATCGGTGATTGATTTGTTTTTTGTAGACGTTAAATTTGTCTCATTTGAACATAGAACGAATCGAATCAACTGCGTTCACACACTTGACCTCGTTGGAAGTGCTGGATTTGAGTTACAATAAACTCAATTACATTCCTCTGACGGCCGTTGCATATTTGACTAAACTAAAACAAATTTGGCTTGCCGGTGAGTTGTACCTACTTGAATTTTTAAACTAGACAATCAATAGACATAAAAACTTATATATATAGAATCTATAATAACCGACATACAGCCGGTGCTGGCAAATATTGGGTTGGATCCTCATTTGATACATTTTTTTTTGGAGGAGGTAAGACAAAAATATAACAGGAGTTCCGGTTTAGATCCTGTTAGTTCTACTCCAAATTCTTAGACCTACGATATATTATATTTTGTTATTTTTTAAAACGTTGATATTGTAACACGAGCGTTTAGTATTTGCATTTGGCCATTGCTGTTGACGAACCCATATTGTGTTTATTTTTTCTTCAGGACATTCTTGGTTCTGCAAGCCCGACATGTTATGGTTGCTGCAAATCCCGAAAGACCCGTTGACTTTCAGACTAATGGACGCAGACAACATGACTTGCGGCGGATACAAGTACATAGGAAAGCCCGTGATTCCTATTTTACGCCTGTTAAACGTCTGTGTTATAATCAATTCATAGTTTTAATTTTTTAATACATTTTTAATTTAGTTGTTCTTTATAATATTATGTCCTAATAAGATTTCTAACTATTAGGCCGTTTAAGGTCTACATAATATTACAGCAATACACATATTTTATAACAGTATTTTGATAGTTTGAACGAAAAACCAATCTTAATTTTTCATTATTAGGACTTAGAAAAGGAATGTCTGACACAGCCAGAAAATTGTGTCTGTACTCTAGACAATGTGGTCCGCAGTATGGCGGCGCCATATCACTTGCTTCCTTTGATAACAGTGGATTGCAGCTATAGAGGTTTGAAAACGTTACCCAAAAGGCTTCCGCACAATACGACCACACTGTTAATGCAAGGAAATCAGGTAAAAACAAGTTTTAGCCGATTCAATGTGGCTGCTTGACATGGGAACGATCTAAAAATTATTTTGTTTACATTGTGTGGGTCATGAGGTAGCTACCTATCTAATGTGTTTGAAATCCTCTCGACTCGCATTTGTATAATATGTAGCTAATCGATTTTGGGCAATCATTAATCGACATAAAGATTTTTAAATGTTGTGATAAATAAATTCAACGAAACTCTAGATAACAACGTTGGAAGAGTTGCTGACCAACCGGCATTACACCAAACTATTGGACATTCACTTGGACTACAACAAGATCAGCTCGATAAGTATACTGGAAGGATCCCACTGGTTGGCGCAATGTAGAGTCTTGAGTCTGAAGGGCAACAATTTAACAAAGGTCTGCAATGCTCAGAAGGAACGTTAAGCATTCACATCTTTTGTAATATTATACACTTGCGTTTGTTCTAGAGCAGATTCCGACCTACGCGCTGGATAACGCATTCCAGCGAAATCGCAACATCGCACAACTCTACTTGGGAGACAACCCTTGGCGATGCGATTGCTTGTTCGCTGCTTCCTTTCAGGTACCTTCCTTTTGGAGTGTTGTTTGAGACACTATTCATTTTTTACCGAACCCACTTTTAACGTGTGTTTGAAATTAAAAAACAGGATTTGCTCATTAAATACCACGCGTACATCAAGGACTTGTCCGACATCAAATGCTCGTATCAAGAAGACGACGAGTACTACCTGACGCCGGTAAGTTTACCAGCATTAATTTATGCCGATCGGCTTGAACAATTTTAGGAAATTTTCAAGACACTTTGTTTGTGTGTAGATTCACGACTTGCCGCGCAATATGCTGTGTAGGAAATCTTCGTCGGACATGGTGGGCTTTTTGGACGTGCTCAACGTGACCATGGCCGGTTTGATTGTGATAATAATATTGAAGTTTTTTTACGATTACATATTGTATAAAAAATGCGGACGGCTACCGTGGATCGTTACTAACCTACCGTGAAGCGACGATGGCTCTGATGGGGACATATAATATATTTTATACATGCTATTCGTACGCGGTTTAATCCTGATGTGTTTATAATTAAAATAGTGTCGTGTCTGGTGTACGATAATTGTTGGACAATTAAAAAAAAAAATTTTTTATTTGAATATCCTACGATGTCGTATTCCACTTGACAAGATAACTGTGCAGGTCGAATAACGTTTGCAACGTTAGTTTTGTGTACCTACCCTGTTGCGTGGGAAGTATTACGCTCGCTCGTATAATATTATATCATATAAAAGGGTATAAAAGGTTTAATTAACTTTTTTTTTGTAATTCGGACGAGATACGAATCCCGATGGAAACGCGAATGTTTGCAGAATTAATTTATTTATACGCTCTGTATACATACATATTTCTATTACACCCGGTGAAAAAAAAGCCTACCGAGTGGGCGCGATGATGTTTTTTAATTGAAAACTTTATTTACATGACTTTTCGGTCGGCCGACGTACAATCATCAGCAAAATCTTGTCCTGTCGTTCGGGTGCAGTAATCAAAAAAGGTACTGCAATCAATACATTTGATTACATTTTTTTATCGTTTTTACTCGTGTGCTTATACTAAATAAAAGCGATGTCTTAAAAAAAAAACCTTCAAATCATTTGTTCCGCGCGTCAGACAAAAATAGTAAAACAAAATACATACACTAAACCATACACGAGTTTCTCTATGAAACCAAATTTCGAGCTGATTAATTGACAACGCATTTTCACAAACATTTATTTATAATATTGTAGTATTTTTATCGTGGTATGCGTTGAATCCATCGAGCTACATAGCCCATTTAAGAAGTAAGTATAAGTAATAAAAAAACAAAATACAAATATGTCGTGCTAGTGGCAGTGTAAGAGTGTGAGAAAGAAATGTTGTACATAACTTTTGTAAGTAAAAACGCGTAGGCGCCCATTACTATTCAGTTTGTTTGTTGTATAACTCTAGGTTACAAAAAACCTGAACATACCAGACCGAAGGCTAGTCAAACTTCGAGTCGGCAATAAAAATATATTACAGGAAAACACCGACAACACTTTCGGTCTGTAGACGTGTTGAGAAATTTAAAAAAAATACACATTACCGCTCGCGTGCTACAAAGAAAACTGTCGAATAGTTTTATATTATTATTTTTATCCGACAAAAAAGAAACATTAGTCTTCCATTGGTCAGAGATGATTTGCATACTATGTTGAAATTTCTGCATGCACGACAAGATTCAATTAATATATATTGAAATAATATGGTAAAAAAGTGCTGGGCGTTGAGTAAAAGAGATATTATATGGAAGTAACTGAAATGAGGACGTTTAGATTGGCGTGTAGAGCAATTAAGATATATTTTGAGGAGGGAGTAGCGTCAAATGTAGGACAATGTGCAAGAGAGCTTTAGACGTGGTCTGTGCTTGAGTGTATAGTAAGTAAAAGTTATAACGTTATGAATCGAATTTAATAAGTAAGCGTTTGCTTCGGCGGTCGTTGATCACGACGTGGGCTATTTTAGTCTTATGTCTTTTATTTTCACTTCGTTTTCCAATGGAATTTCTTCTTTGGACGATTCTTCCAAAAACTCCGAATAGTTCTGTTTGCCTTTGATAATGGTTTGCAATTCGATTACCCTAAACAAATTCCGTGTAAACCATCACAATTTACATACTCGTCAAGACCTCACAAAACTGTCGATACTCACTCTTGTTCGTTGAAAGGTTTCAACTGATTGGACAGTGTTTTATCGGTTTGTTCGTTGAGTATGAGTCTTATCATTTCGGTCGCCGCATCTTCTTTGGCTTTTTCTTTCTTCGAGCCTTTTCCTTCGGCTAAGTGAAAAAAAAAATGTTTCGTTATTTTATATCAAAAAAATGAGCGAATGGATGTAATTATAAATAGAGCCACGTGGATGATAAGTAAACGGAGAAGAAGATTTATGTAATAAAATTAACGTCTTCTAATAGTACTATTCATAGGTTCGCACCGAAGCATCGTGATAACTCTGATGGGGTTTCAGAGCTTTCATTAAGTATTCAAAGTCTATAACTTAATAATTAAATTAAAAAAAAAAAACTATAGAGGCTATTCATTTTCAAGATGTTAAAAAAAATCTATGGCGAATAAAATTTCGAATGTTTAATAAATTGAGAATTTTGAATTTTCAACAATGTGTTTTATGAAAAGACATTTTTTAATTTTTATTTTTTTGTTGTAAATAAGCTTCGACATTAAAAAAAAAAAAATTCCAACCGTATAAGCCGTACAGTGTACAAGAATAGTTGTACACGGTTTTGTAGCTGGTCACGTCCGTCCCGATGATTCGGTATGTCGGTTTGACTTCTGGTTCGATGATCCTACTGTTAAGTATGTCGACCGGCGATCCTAGAATGCTACACTCCTTGTTGCCGTCTCTTTCGTTCTGAAATCAAATATTATCACAGCTATAGCTATATGAGCCGTCTAGAGCAAAAGTGGCGTAAGTCGTGAATGGTATTAAGTAGAAATGCTGTACGAAAACGTAAAAATTCATTTGACCTGCGCCTGCCTAAATATATTTGAGCTTTTTTTTTCAATCGAATTTTGGCTTAGAATTTATTCTCCGTACGGCTTTAGTTATCTTAACCGTCAACTTCCTTTCCAATACTCGAAGTGGCCGAACAAACACACCGAACGATCATTCAATTTGCGCCTTTTTTCAGACTTGAATTTCTTTACATAGGCCTAAAGGTCCTTGACAAACATTTTTTTTTTATATGCAGCGATTCTCTTTCGCGCGTTTCGTTCACACAACAGCTGAGAGGACATGTCTCTCCAAGACATTCGTTTACATTGAACACCATACACATTTTTGTTAAATTTATTTTGTAACTCATTTTTTAGTCGTTTAGCTCAACTTGCAAACTATAAACATCTCCGCAATAATATAATATATTTTTGGCAAACATTATACTTTGGTTTGTGTTTTTGATTTGGTATGTGGAAAAGTTTTTTTTTGTAAAAATAACAATAGGGTCTTCACGGTTAGCCGTAAGTCTATAATAATTTATAAAACAGAGTACGAAAAAAAATTACAGCACACAACACAGAAAAATACAAAGCATTTAAAATATGATTATCGATTAGCCGTCAATTTCCTAGCCACACGAGTGCCTTGTGTTCACTCGGATTTATATTTATTGTTCCCTGTACACAAGGGCACGTATAATATATGATATTAACTCTCGGCTCATTGTAATATCTTGGAGTTTGTTCAATAAAAATAGTAATTTATCGTACGCACGAGTACCGTTATACAACAATAGAAAGAAAAAGAAAATCAACCAAAAAAAAAAAAACAAAAACTATAA
Source organism: Adelges cooleyi (assembly GCF_023614345.1). Classification (NCBI taxonomy): domain Eukaryota; kingdom Metazoa; phylum Arthropoda; class Insecta; order Hemiptera; family Adelgidae; genus Adelges; species Adelges cooleyi. The sequence continues at coordinate 12,881,245 of NW_026096268.1, read as the reverse complement.
AAGCCAAAATTTTACTTTTTTATTCTATTCAGGACTTTCAGAGAAGGACGGTGGTACTAGCACAACTAGGCGATTCCTCGCACTAATTTTATACCTGTTTTCAATATTGTCCTAGCACGTGGCCTAAGCGAATCCGGAAGTCGACGACAAAGATGTTTGTTGGTGACTACAACGGGCTTTTGTTGTGCGCCAATTAAAAAAAAGCTGAAATCGTGCCAGATTCTCGGATTAAGCTCGGACGTCGACACACCATTGGAAGCGCCAAACCAATCGTAGTATAATCATAAATGTACTATAACATAACTAAGGGAAGTTTGCTCGAGGGTTGATATAACACAGAAATATCGAGGGAAAGTTTAAGCCCCACAATTATTGACAGTACTTGACAAGAAATTAATTAATAAACAATATGGACCCGTATCAGGAATTCGCATCGTTCGGATTAATGTGGCTGGTATACTTAAAGCATAAACACGAAGGGGAATACAAAACTAAAATATTTTATAAGCACTCTATTGTCTATTTCTAAAGAAATAAACTGTTTATTTAACTATAAACTCATGAAGTTTGTAACTAAAGTAAAATAAGTTAAATGACCAAATATGTAAACAGGAAGAAAATAACTACAGGGAAGCTATAGCGAGCACAGCAATGATTTATGGCAATTAACGTTGGACATTCGACAATGGAGAAGAAATAAAAATATTGACACATTTCAAGGCTTTAGAGTTAGAGGTAGACCGAAGATGATGTAGGTGAACCGTGATAGATTTAGAACGTAGAGTAGAGTGAAGGTGTGAGAAGAGATAAGTAATTATGGACGATGATTGATAGATTAAGACACTATGGTGATGTGTAGATGGGAAACCCGGCCTCTATGCAGGTGTAGGATTAAGGTGGCCGACCTTGTGTAGTTGAGAGTGTAAGGCGAAGATAAAGAAGAAGAAACATAAAAAAACAATATCTTCTAAGCTCCGCATCGATCAAATGTTAAAAATTCAAATTATCATTATACAATTGATAAACGTATTACATTTATGCTAACAGTGTATGCTCTAAACACATATTTTTTTTTATCGCTTACAACAATTTTGTATAAACCTGAACTAAACCAACTGAAAAACAACACGTAACACCAAATATTATATTCTCTACAAAAAAAAAAAAATGTATTAAACAATGCATTATATCTTAGTTTAGACAAACACAATCGTCGTGTTCAGCTCGAACGTTAATATACTATAACGCTTAAAGGCATGTTTTCCCGACGAGCATGGCTGGTCTTGACGATTGCAACACTTATGTTACAAAATGTATGGTTCAAGTCTGCGTGTGATGGTCAAAAGTTTGCAAATGTTATTTCATTTGATCATTATAAGAAGTTGATAGAAATCGATACAGGATACGATGTCGTTGAAAAACCAAAATTATCAAAAGAGGAAGCCACTGCATACCCGGAAAGAGCAAAAGACGCGATACAAAAACTATACAATCAACTGTTGTGTTGTTACACGTTCAATATGTTTAATATTATGGATTTTCTAGGGGGCCATTATACGAAAAATGGTAAGGAAGAGTTTGTTCAGCTAATAAAAAATAATCAACGCCAAATGATTTTTATGAAAGAAAAATGCATGGAAACGTTGAGCGTTTTGTACCATTTCGGTATGTTAAACGCTATGGGTCCGATATGGCTCGTTTATATGTTTGTGACATACTTCAAATCGATTGACGTTGAAAAAATTTGGGGCGAGCGGGTACAGATCTTAGACTATTACAAAAATTATTATCAACGACTTTCAATAATGCATACAAGGCAAAACTGCAGTACGCTAAACCGGTATTACAACCGTTCGAAGCAAACAAATCCTAATTCGATGTTGAACGACATTAAAAGCGTGGGAGAATCCCTTGAAAAAATTTACAACCAAATCGACTCTCTTTTGAAAATTAAAAACAATAACTATGAGCATTATTTTTCTATTGATTACCTGAAGTTGGGTGTTATTTGGAAAGAAACACATTTAGTGTTGCTTTTGATTAGCGAATTCGCAGAGATGAACGGAAGGGAAGAAATGCAAACTCGAATAACAAGACTTCAATTAAAGAGTGCACGATTTGATTCGGCTATGGATGTTATCGCAAACGTGTCAAGTGCACAAAAGTTGTTCACAAATTTAATAACATTTATAATGTTGAACTGCTATTGGAAATACATAACGGTTATTAATATGTATTTGCCTCAAATTGGCAACGAGCAGATAAGCGATTCAAAAAAGTTGATAGATAAATATGTTAAATTAATTATTGAGTTATTTAAATTAAAAGACGATTCAAGATTGACATGTCTTACGACGCTGATTGATAAGCCAGCAAGTTCATTCACCGATGTGCAAGCAAACGTGGGAAATAAAGAACTGCTATTCGTATATATGGAAGATATTTGTTCACGGGAATACGGATTTGAACTGGACCAAGTACCTTCCCCCGACCGCGTCTCCTCAAAATACAATGAAGATCGACTGAAGATATTAAAGAATATAAGCAGTTACTATAAAATTGATTATGAATCTTATATTATAAGCGAAATGATAGATAAGAGATTGCATGAGAGTGTAGTAAGTATTTTTCTGTTGTATAGCATTATGACGAAAGTATTCGGTAGTGTAAGATTTGATGTTATTCGGTCGTTTATTAATTTTTCAGATGATTTTTTCAGTGTTTATGATTAGCACAGGTGCATAACGAATAGTGTTAAATGTTAAATTGATTTTAAAATATAAAAATATACAAGTTAACCGGAGCTTGTTGTTTAGTGAAATTATTGCATTCATATGACTTTTAGGTAATAACCAGCGGTGTGCTAATTAAAATGAATTTAATTGAATAGAATAAAGTGTCCAATTCGGAAAACGAATCGTTTTTCGTTGATAATATTGACAAGTATACTCGAGGATATATCTATCTTGACTCTAGTTCTCTGCTTATAATATAATAATATAGTGTATCAAGTCTATCAACCAATATCGTTTTGAACGAGTAATAGTTTACAGGCATACTTGTTAACTCGGATACTATCTTACGCAGCACGACTTCTTCAACAGTAACAACATATATGTCTATTATTATAATCTACGATTTTGGATACGTTACGAAATTTATATATAATAATATATTATGGTTTAACCTTTATTATCCTTTTCGGACCATTAGGAAGTTTCCACGTCAAGAACGAGGTTTAGGACACGTACTCCGGGACGATAGACCGATAATAGTATACATATAGAATATAATATATAGACTTGTTGTGTGAGCATTTCGTTTCTAAGATTGACGGAAGGAGAGAACAGATTGTCAGGTTTCTCCGAGTATAGTATATGGGAAAATGTCGAAATGGCAAAAGCTAGAGTCACTAAAAAAAAAAAAAGAAATACTTTAGTCATCGAGTATTTCCGAATCGTTTGCTTAGATGATGATGTAGGTGGACGGTATAGATTAAGACACTATGGTGATGTGTAGATGGGAAACCCGGCCTCTATGCAGGTGTAGGATTAAGGTGGCCGACCTTGTGTAGTTGAGAGTGTAAGGCGAAGATAAAGAAGAAGAAACATAAAAAAACAATATCTTCTAAGCTCCGCATCGATCAAATGTTAAAAATTCAAATTATCATTATACAATTGATAAACGTATTACATTTATGCTAACAGTGTATGCTCTAAACACATATTTTTTTTTATCGCTTACAACAATTTTGTATAAACCTGAACTAAACCAACTGAAAAACAACACGTAACACCAAATATTATATTCTCTACAAAAAAAAAAAAATGTATTAAACAATGCATTATATCTTAGTTTAGACAAACACAATCGTCGTGTTCAGCTCGAACGTTAATATACTATAACGCTTAAAGGCATGTTTTCCCGACGAGCATGGCTGGTCTTGACGATTGCAACACTTATGTTACAAAATGTATGGTTCAAGTCTGCGTGTGATGGTCAAAAGTTTGCAAATGTTATTTCATTTGATCATTATAAGAAGTTGATAGAAATCGATACAGGATACGATGTCGTTGAAAAACCAAAATTATCAAAAGAGGAAGCCACTGCATACCCGGAAAGAGCAAAAGACGCGATACAAAAACTATACAATCAACTGTTGTGTTGTTACACGTTCAATATGTTTAATATTATGGATTTTCTAGGGGGCCATTATACGAAAAATGGTAAGGAAGAGTTTGTTCAGCTAATAAAAAATAATCAACGCCAAATGATTTTTATGAAAGAAAAATGCATGGAAACGTTGAGCGTTTTGTACCATTTCGGTATGTTAAACGCTATGGGTCCGATATGGCTCGTTTATATGTTTGTGACATACTTCAAATCGATTGACGTTGAAAAAATTTGGGGCGAGCGGGTACAGATCTTAGACTATTACAAAAATTATTATCAACGACTTTCAATAATGCATACAAGGCAAAACTGCAGTACGCTAAACCGGTATTACAACCGTTCGAAGCAAACAAATCCTAATTCGATGTTGAACGACATTAAAAGCGTGGGAGAATCCCTTGAAAAAATTTACAACCAAATCGACTCTCTTTTGAAAATTAAAAACAATAACTATGAGCATTATTTTTCTATTGATTACCTGAAGTTGGGTGTTATTTGGAAAGAAACACATTTAGTGTTGCTTTTGATTAGCGAATTCGCAGAGATGAACGGAAGGGAAGAAATGCAAACTCGAATAACAAGACTTCAATTAAAGAGTGCACGATTTGATTCGGCTATGGATGTTATCGCAAACGTGTCAAGTGCACAAAAGTTGTTCACAAATTTAATAACATTTATAATGTTGAACTGCTATTGGAAATACATAACGGTTATTAATATGTATTTGCCTCAAATTGGCAACGAGCAGATAAGCGATTCAAAAAAGTTGATAGATAAATATGTTAAATTAATTATTGAGTTATTTAAATTAAAAGACGATTCAAGATTGACATGTCTTACGACGCTGATTGATAAGCCAGCAAGTTCATTCACCGATGTGCAAGCAAACGTGGGAAATAAAGAACTGCTATTCGTATATATGGAAGATATTTGTTCACGGGAATACGGATTTGAACTGGACCAAGTACCTTCCCCCGACCGCGTCTCCTCAAAATACAATGAAGATCGACTGAAGATATTAAAGAATATAAGCAGTTACTATAAAATTGATTATGAATCTTATATTATAAGCGAAATGATAGATAAGAGATTGCATGAGAGTGTAGTAAGTATTTTTCTGTTGTATAGCATTATGACGAAAGTATTCGGTAGTGTAAGATTTGATGTTATTCGGTCGTTTATTAATTTTTCAGATGATTTTTTCAGTGTTTATGATTAGCACAGGTGCATAACGAATAGTGTTAAATGTTAAATTGATTTTAAAATATAAAAATATACAAGTTAACCGGAGCTTGTTGTTTAGTGAAATTATTGCATTCATATGACTTTTAGGTAATAACCAGCGGTGTGCTAATTAAAATGAATTTAATTGAATAGAATAAAGTGTCCAATTCGGAAAACGAATCGTTTTTCGTTGATAATATTGACAAGTATACTCGAGGATATATCTATCTTGACTCTAGTTCTCTGCTTATAATATAATAATATAGTGTATCAAGTCTATCAACCAATATCGTTTTGAACGAGTAATAGTTTACAGGCATACTTGTTAACTCGGATACTATCTTACGCAGCACGACTTCTTCAACAGTAACAACATATATGTCTATTATTATAATCTACGATTTTGGATACGTTACGAAATTTATATATAATAATATATTATGGTTTAACCTTTATTATCCTTTTCGGACCATTAGGAAGTTTCCACGTCAAGAACGAGGTTTAGGACACGTACTCCGGGACGATAGACCGATAATAGTATACATATAGAATATAATATATAGACTTGTTGTGTGAGCATTTCGTTTCTAAGATTGACGGAAGGAGAGAACAGATTGTCAGGTTTCTCCGAGTATAGTATATGGGAAAATGTCGAAATGGCAAAAGCTAGAGTCACTAAAAAAAAAAAAAGAAATACTTTAGTCATCGAGTATTTCCGAATCGTTTGCTTAGATGATGATGTAGGTGGACGGTATAGATTAAGACACTATGGTGATGTGTAGATGGGAAACCCGGCCTCTATGCAGGTGTAGGATTAAGGTGGCCGACCTTGTGTAGTTGAGAGTGTAAGGCGAAGATAAAGAAGAAGAAACATAAAAAAACAATATCTTCTAAGCTCCGCATCGATCAAATGTTAAAAATTCAAATTATCATTATACAATTGATAAACGTATTACATTTATGCTAACAGTGTATGCTCTAAACACATATTTTTTTTTATCGCTTACAACAATTTTGTATAAACCTGAACTAAACCAACTGAAAAACAACACGTAACACCAAATATTATATTCTCTACAAAAAAAAAAAAATGTATTAAACAATGCATTATATCTTAGTTTAGACAAACACAATCGTCGTGTTCAGCTCGAACGTTAATATACTATAACGCTTAAAGGCATGTTTTCCCGACGAGCATGGCTGGTCTTGACGATTGCAACACTTATGTTACAAAATGTATGGTTCAAGTCTGCGTGTGATGGTCAAAAGTTTGCAAATGTTATTTCATTTGATCATTATAAGAAGTTGATAGAAATCGATACAGGATACGATGTCGTTGAAAAACCAAAATTATCAAAAGAGGAAGCCACTGCATACCCGGAAAGAGCAAAAGACGCGATACAAAAACTATACAATCAACTGTTGTGTTGTTACACGTTCAATATGTTTAATATTATGGATTTTCTAGGGGCCATTATACGAAAAATGGTAAGGAAGAGTTTGTTCAGCTAATAAAAAATGAATCAACGCCAAATGATTTTTATGAAAGAAAAATGCATGGAAACGTTGAGCGTTTTGTACCATTTCGGTATGTTAAACGCTATGGGTCCGATATGGCTCGTTTATATGTTTGTGACATACTTCAAATCGATTGACGTTGAAAAAATTTGGGGCGAGCGGGTACAGATCTTAGACTATTACAAAAATTATTATCAACGACTTTCGATAATGCATACAAGGCAAAACTGCAGTACGCTAAACCGGTACTACAACCGTTCGAAGCAAACAAATCCTAATTCGATGTTGAACGACATTAAAAGCGTGGGAGAATCCCTTGAAAAAATTTACAACCAAATCGACTCTCTTTTGGAAATTAAAAACAATAACTATGAGCATTATTTTTCTATTGATTACCTGAAGTTGGGTGTTATTTGGAAAGAAACACATTTAGTGTTGCTTTTGATTAGCGAATTCGCAGAGATGAACGGAAGGGAAGAAATGCAAACTCGAATAACAAGACTTCAATTAAAGAGTGCACGATTTGATTCGGCTATGGATGTTATCGCAAACGTGTCAAGTGCACAAAAGTTGTTCACAAATTTAATAACATTTATAATGTTGAACTGCTATTGGAAATACATAACGGTTATTAATATGTATTTGCCTCAAATTGGCAACGAGCAGATAAGCGATTCAAAAAAGTTGATAGCTAAATATGTTAAATTAATTATTGAGTTATTTAAATTAAAAGACGATTCAAGATTGACATTTCTTACGACGCTGATTGATAAGCCAGCAAGTTCATTCATCGATGTGCAAGCAAACGTGGGAAATAAAGAACTGCTATTCAAAAATATGGAAGATATTTGTTCACGGAAATACGGATTTGAACTGGACCAAGTACCTTCCCCCGACCGCGTCTCCTCAAAATACAATGAAGATCGACTGAAGATATTAAAGAATATAAGCAGTTACTATAAAATTGATTATGAATCTTATATTATAAGCGAAATGATAGATAAGAGATTGCATGAGAGTGTAGTAAGTATTTTTCTGTTGTATAGCATTATGACGAAAGTATTCGGTAGTGTAAGATTTGATGTTATTCGGTCGTTTATTAATTTTTCAGATGATTTTTTCAGTGTTTATGATTAGCACAGGTGCATAACGAATAGTGTTAAATGTTAAATTGATTTTAAAATATAAAAATATACAAGTTAACCGGAGCTTGTTGTTTAGTGAAATTATTGCATTCATATGACTTTTAGGTAATAACCAGCGGTGTGCTAATTAAAATGAATTTAATTGAATAGAATAAAGTGTCCAATTCGGAAAACGAATCGTTTTTCGTTGATAATATTGACAAGTATACTCGAGGATATATCTATCTTGACTCTAGTTCTCTGCTTATAATATAATAATATAGTGTATCAAGTCTATCAACCAATATCGTTTTGAACGAGTAATAGTTTACAGGCATACTTGTTAACTCGGATACTATCTTACGCAGCACGACTTCTTCAACAGTAACAACATATATGTCTATTATTATAATCTACGATTTTGGATACGTTACGAAATTTATATATAATAATATATTATGGTTTAACCTTTATTATCCTTTTCGGACCATTAGGAAGTTTCCACGTCAAGAACGAGGTTTAGGACACGTACTCCGGGACGATAGACCGATAATAGTATACATATAGAATATAATATATAGACTTGTTGTGTGAGCATTTCGTTTCTAAGATTGACGGAAGGAGAGAACAGATTGTCAGGTTTCTCCGAGTATAGTATATGGGAAAATGTCGAAATGGCAAAAGCTAGAGTCACTAAAAAAAAAAAAAGAAATACTTTAGTCATCGAGTATTTCCGAATCGTTTGCTTAGATGATGATGTAGGTGGACGGTATAGATTAAGACACTATGGTGATGTGTAGATGGGAAACCCGGCCTCTATGCAGGTGTAGGATTAAGGTGGCCGACCTTGTGTAGTTGAGAGTGTAAGGCGAAGATAAAGAAGAAGAAACATAAAAAAACAATATCTTCTAAGCTCCGCATCGATCAAATGTTAAAAATTCAAATTATCATTATACAATTGATAAACGTATTACATTTATGCTAACAGTGTATGCTCTAAACACATATTTTTTTTTATCGCTTACAACAATTTTGTATAAACCTGAACTAAACCAACTGAAAAACAACACGTAACACCAAATATTATATTCTCTACAAAAAAAAAAAAATGTATTAAACAATGCATTATATCTTAGTTTAGACAAACACAATCGTCGTGTTCAGCTCGAACGTTAATATACTATAACGCTTAAAGGCATGTTTTCCCGACGAGCATGGCTGGTCTTGACGATTGCAACACTTATGTTACAAAATGTATGGTTCAAGTCTGCGTGTGATGGTCAAAAGTTTGCAAATGTTATTTCATTTGATCATTATAAGAAGTTGATAGAAATCGATACAGGATACGATGTCGTTGAAAAACCAAAATTATCAAAAGAGGAAGCCACTGCATACCCGGAAAGAGCAAAAGACGCGATACAAAAACTATACAATCAACTGTTGTGTTGTTACACGTTCAATATGTTTAATATTATGGATTTTCTAGGGGGCCATTATACGAAAAATGGTAAGGAAGAGTTTGTTCAGCTAATAAAAAATAATCAACGCCAAATGATTTTTATGAAAGAAAAATGCATGGAAACGTTGAGCGTTTTGTACCATTTCGGTATGTTAAACGCTATGGGTCCGATATGGCTCGTTTATATGTTTGTGACATACTTCAAATCGATTGACGTTGAAAAAATTTGGGGCGAGCGGGTACAGATCTTAGACTATTACAAAAATTATTATCAACGACTTTCAATAATGCATACAAGGCAAAACTGCAGTACGCTAAACCGGTATTACAACCGTTCGAAGCAAACAAATCCTAATTCGATGTTGAACGACATTAAAAGCGTGGGAGAATCCCTTGAAAAAATTTACAACCAAATCGACTCTCTTTTGAAAATTAAAAACAATAACTATGAGCATTATTTTTCTATTGATTACCTGAAGTTGGGTGTTATTTGGAAAGAAACACATTTAGTGTTGCTTTTGATTAGCGAATTCGCAGAGATGAACGGAAGGGAAGAAATGCAAACTCGAATAACAAGACTTCAATTAAAGAGTGCACGATTTGATTCGGCTATGGATGTTATCGCAAACGTGTCAAGTGCACAAAAGTTGTTCACAAATTTAATAACATTTATAATGTTGAACTGCTATTGGAAATACATAACGGTTATTAATATGTATTTGCCTCAAATTGGCAACGAGCAGATAAGCGATTCAAAAAAGTTGATAGATAAATATGTTAAATTAATTATTGAGTTATTTAAATTAAAAGACGATTCAAGATTGACATGTCTTACGACGCTGATTGATAAGCCAGCAAGTTCATTCACCGATGTGCAAGCAAACGTGGGAAATAAAGAACTGCTATTCGTATATATGGAAGATATTTGTTCACGGGAATACGGATTTGAACTGGACCAAGTACCTTCCCCCGACCGCGTCTCCTCAAAATACAATGAAGATCGACTGAAGATATTAAAGAATATAAGCAGTTACTATAAAATTGATTATGAATCTTATATTATAAGCGAAATGATAGATAAGAGATTGCATGAGAGTGTAGTAAGTATTTTTCTGTTGTATAGCATTATGACGAAAGTATTCGGTAGTGTAAGATTTGATGTTATTCGGTCGTTTATTAATTTTTCAGATGATTTTTTCAGTGTTTATGATTAGCACAGGTGCATAACGAATAGTGTTAAATGTTAAATTGATTTTAAAATATAAAAATATACAAGTTAACCGGAGCTTGTTGTTTAGTGAAATTATTGCATTCATATGACTTTTAGGTAATAACCAGCGGTGTGCTAATTAAAATGAATTTAATTGAATAGAATAAAGTGTCCAATTCGGAAAACGAATCGTTTTTCGTTGATAATATTGACAAGTATACTCGAGGATATATCTATCTTGACTCTAGTTCTCTGCTTATAATATAATAATATAGTGTATCAAGTCTATCAACCAATATCGTTTTGAACGAGTAATAGTTTACAGGCATACTTGTTAACTCGGATACTATCTTACGCAGCACGACTTCTTCAACAGTAACAACATATATGTCTATTATTATAATCTACGATTTTGGATACGTTACGAAATTTATATATAATAATATATTATGGTTTAACCTTTATTATCCTTTTCGGACCATTAGGAAGTTTCCACGTCAAGAACGAGGTTTAGGACACGTACTCCGGGACGATAGACCGATAATAGTATACATATAGAATATAATATATAGACTTGTTGTGTGAGCATTTCGTTTCTAAGATTGACGGAAGGAGAGAACAGATTGTCAGGTTTCTCCGAGTATAGTATATGGGAAAATGTCGAAATGGCAAAAGCTAGAGTCACTAAAAAAAAAAAAAGAAATACTTTAGTCATCGAGTATTTCCGAATCGTTTGCTTAGATGATGATGTAGGTGGACGGTATAGATTAAGACACTATGGTGATGTGTAGATGGGAAACCCGGCCTCTATGCAGGTGTAGGATTAAGGTGGCCGACCTTGTGTAGTTGAGAGTGTAAGGCGAAGATAAAGAAGAAGAAACATAAAAAAACAATATCTTCTAAGCTCCGCATCGATCAAATGTTAAAAATTCAAATTATCATTATACAATTGATAAACGTATTACATTTATGCTAACAGTGTATGCTCTAAACACATATTTTTTTTTATCGCTTACAACAATTTTGTATAAACCTGAACTAAACCAACTGAAAAACAACACGTAACACCAAATATTATATTCTCTACAAAAAAAAAAAAATGTATTAAACAATGCATTATATCTTAGTTTAGACAAACACAATCGTCGTGTTCAGCTCGAACGTTAATATACTATAACGCTTAAAGGCATGTTTTCCCGACGAGCATGGCTGGTCTTGACGATTGCAACACTTATGTTACAAAATGTATGGTTCAAGTCTGCGTGTGATGGTCAAAAGTTTGCAAATGTTATTTCATTTGATCATTATAAGAAGTTGATAGAAATCGATACAGGATACGATGTCGTTGAAAAACCAAAATTATCAAAAGAGGAAGCCACTGCATACCCGGAAAGAGCAAAAGACGCGATACAAAAACTATACAATCAACTGTTGTGTTGTTACACGTTCAATATGTTTAATATTATGGATTTTCTAGGGGGCCATTATACGAAAAATGGTAAGGAAGAGTTTGTTCAGCTAATAAAAAATAATCAACGCCAAATGATTTTTATGAAAGAAAAATGCATGGAAACGTTGAGCGTTTTGTACCATTTCGGTATGTTAAACGCTATGGGTCCGATATGGCTCGTTTATATGTTTGTGACATACTTCAAATCGATTGACGTTGAAAAAATTTGGGGCGAGCGGGTACAGATCTTAGACTATTACAAAAATTATTATCAACGACTTTCAATAATGCATACAAGGCAAAACTGCAGTACGCTAAACCGGTATTACAACCGTTCGAAGCAAACAAATCCTAATTCGATGTTGAACGACATTAAAAGCGTGGGAGAATCCCTTGAAAAAATTTACAACCAAATCGACTCTCTTTTGAAAATTAAAAACAATAACTATGAGCATTATTTTTCTATTGATTACCTGAAGTTGGGTGTTATTTGGAAAGAAACACATTTAGTGTTGCTTTTGATTAGCGAATTCGCAGAGATGAACGGAAGGGAAGAAATGCAAACTCGAATAACAAGACTTCAATTAAAGAGTGCACGATTTGATTCGGCTATGGATGTTATCGCAAACGTGTCAAGTGCACAAAAGTTGTTCACAAATTTAATAACATTTATAATGTTGAACTGCTATTGGAAATACATAACGGTTATTAATATGTATTTGCCTCAAATTGGCAACGAGCAGATAAGCGATTCAAAAAAGTTGATAGATAAATATGTTAAATTAATTATTGAGTTATTTAAATTAAAAGACGATTCAAGATTGACATGTCTTACGACGCTGATTGATAAGCCAGCAAGTTCATTCACCGATGTGCAAGCAAACGTGGGAAATAAAGAACTGCTATTCGTATATATGGAAGATATTTGTTCACGGGAATACGGATTTGAACTGGACCAAGTACCTTCCCCCGACCGCGTCTCCTCAAAATACAATGAAGATCGACTGAAGATATTAAAGAATATAAGCAGTTACTATAAAATTGATTATGAATCTTATATTATAAGCGAAATGATAGATAAGAGATTGCATGAGAGTGTAGTAAGTATTTTTCTGTTGTATAGCATTATGACGAAAGTATTCGGTAGTGTAAGATTTGATGTTATTCGGTCGTTTATTAATTTTTCAGATGATTTTTTCAGTGTTTATGATTAGCACAGGTGCATAACGAATAGTGTTAAATGTTAAATTGATTTTAAAATATAAAAATATACAAGTTAACCGGAGCTTGTTGTTTAGTGAAATTATTGCATTCATATGACTTTTAGGTAATAACCAGCGGTGTGCTAATTAAAATGAATTTAATTGAATAGAATAAAGTGTCCAATTCGGAAAACGAATCGTTTTTCGTTGATAATATTGACAAGTATACTCGAGGATATATCTATCTTGACTCTAGTTCTCTGCTTATAATATAATAATATAGTGTATCAAGTCTATCAACCAATATCGTTTTGAACGAGTAATAGTTTACAGGCATACTTGTTAACTCGGATACTATCTTACGCAGCACGACTTCTTCAACAGTAACAACATATATGTCTATTATTATAATCTACGATTTTGGATACGTTACGAAATTTATATATAATAATATATTATGGTTTAACCTTTATTATCCTTTTCGGACCATTAGGAAGTTTCCACGTCAAGAACGAGGTTTAGGACACGTACTCCGGGACGATAGACCGATAATAGTATACATATAGAATATAATATATAGACTTGTTGTGTGAGCATTTCGTTTCTAAGATTGACGGAAGGAGAGAACAGATTGTCAGGTTTCTCCGAGTATAGTATATGGGAAAATGTCGAAATGGCAAAAGCTAGAGTCACTAAAAAAAAAAAAAGAAATACTTTAGTCATCGAGTATTTCCGAATCGTTTGCTTAGATGATGATGTAGGTGGACGGTATAGATTAAGACACTATGGTGATGTGTAGATGGGAAACCCGGCCTCTATGCAGGTGTAGGATTAAGGTGGCCGACCTTGTGTAGTTGAGAGTGTAAGGCGAAGATAAAGAAGAAGAAACATAAAAAAACAATATCTTCTAAGCTCCGCATCGATCAAATGTTAAAAATTCAAATTATCATTATACAATTGATAAACGTATTACATTTATGCTAACAGTGTATGCTCTAAACACATATTTTTTTTTATCGCTTACAACAATTTTGTATAAACCTGAACTAAACCAACTGAAAAACAACACGTAACACCAAATATTATATTCTCTACAAAAAAAAAAAAATGTATTAAACAATGCATTATATCTTAGTTTAGACAAACACAATCGTCGTGTTCAGCTCGAACGTTAATATACTATAACGCTTAAAGGCATGTTTTCCCGACGAGCATGGCTGGTCTTGACGATTGCAACACTTATGTTACAAAATGTATGGTTCAAGTCTGCGTGTGATGGTCAAAAGTTTGCAAATGTTATTTCATTTGATCATTATAAGAAGTTGATAGAAATCGATACAGGATACGATGTCGTTGAAAAACCAAAATTATCAAAAGAGGAAGCCACTGCATACCCGGAAAGAGCAAAAGACGCGATACAAAAACTATACAATCAACTGTTGTGTTGTTACACGTTCAATATGTTTAATATTATGGATTTTCTAGGGGGCCATTATACGAAAAATGGTAAGGAAGAGTTTGTTCAGCTAATAAAAAATAATCAACGCCAAATGATTTTTATGAAAGAAAAATGCATGGAAACGTTGAGCGTTTTGTACCATTTCGGTATGTTAAACGCTATGGGTCCGATATGGCTCGTTTATATGTTTGTGACATACTTCAAATCGATTGACGTTGAAAAAATTTGGGGCGAGCGGGTACAGATCTTAGACTATTACAAAAATTATTATCAACGACTTTCAATAATGCATACAAGGCAAAACTGCAGTACGCTAAACCGGTATTACAACCGTTCGAAGCAAACAAATCCTAATTCGATGTTGAACGACATTAAAAGCGTGGGAGAATCCCTTGAAAAAATTTACAACCAAATCGACTCTCTTTTGAAAATTAAAAACAATAACTATGAGCATTATTTTTCTATTGATTACCTGAAGTTGGGTGTTATTTGGAAAGAAACACATTTAGTGTTGCTTTTGATTAGCGAATTCGCAGAGATGAACGGAAGGGAAGAAATGCAAACTCGAATAACAAGACTTCAATTAAAGAGTGCACGATTTGATTCGGCTATGGATGTTATCGCAAACGTGTCAAGTGCACAAAAGTTGTTCACAAATTTAATAACATTTATAATGTTGAACTGCTATTGGAAATACATAACGGTTATTAATATGTATTTGCCTCAAATTGGCAACGAGCAGATAAGCGATTCAAAAAAGTTGATAGATAAATATGTTAAATTAATTATTGAGTTATTTAAATTAAAAGACGATTCAAGATTGACATGTCTTACGACGCTGATTGATAAGCCAGCAAGTTCATTCACCGATGTGCAAGCAAACGTGGGAAATAAAGAACTGCTATTCGTATATATGGAAGATATTTGTTCACGGGAATACGGATTTGAACTGGACCAAGTACCTTCCCCCGACCGCGTCTCCTCAAAATACAATGAAGATCGACTGAAGATATTAAAGAATATAAGCAGTTACTATAAAATTGATTATGAATCTTATATTATAAGCGAAATGATAGATAAGAGATTGCATGAGAGTGTAGTAAGTATTTTTCTGTTGTATAGCATTATGACGAAAGTATTCGGTAGTGTAAGATTTGATGTTATTCGGTCGTTTATTAATTTTTCAGATGATTTTTTCAGTGTTTATGATTAGCACAGGTGCATAACGAATAGTGTTAAATGTTAAATTGATTTTAAAATATAAAAATATACAAGTTAACCGGAGCTTGTTGTTTAGTGAAATTATTGCATTCATATGACTTTTAGGTAATAACCAGCGGTGTGCTAATTAAAATGAATTTAATTGAATAGAATAAAGTGTCCAATTCGGAAAACGAATCGTTTTTCGTTGATAATATTGACAAGTATACTCGAGGATATATCTATCTTGACTCTAGTTCTCTGCTTATAATATAATAATATAGTGTATCAAGTCTATCAACCAATATCGTTTTGAACGAGTAATAGTTTACAGGCATACTTGTTAACTCGGATACTATCTTACGCAGCACGACTTCTTCAACAGTAACAACATATATGTCTATTATTATAATCTACGATTTTGGATACGTTACGAAATTTATATATAATAATATATTATGGTTTAACCTTTATTATCCTTTTCGGACCATTAGGAAGTTTCCACGTCAAGAACGAGGTTTAGGACACGTACTCCGGGACGATAGACCGATAATAGTATACATATAGAATATAATATATAGACTTGTTGTGTGAGCATTTCGTTTCTAAGATTGACGGAAGGAGAGAACAGATTGTCAGGTTTCTCCGAGTATAGTATATGGGAAAATGTCGAAATGGCAAAAGCTAGAGTCACTAAAAAAAAAAAAAGAAATACTTTAGTCATCGAGTATTTCCGAATCGTTTGCTTAGATGATGATGTAGGTGGACGGTATAGATTAAGACACTATGGTGATGTGTAGATGGGAAACCCGGCCTCTATGCAGGTGTAGGATTAAGGTGGCCGACCTTGTGTAGTTGAGAGTGTAAGGCGAAGATAAAGAAGAAGAAACATAAAAAAACAATATCTTCTAAGCTCCGCATCGATCAAATGTTAAAAATTCAAATTATCATTATACAATTGATAAACGTATTACATTTATGCTAACAGTGTATGCTCTAAACACATATTTTTTTTTATCGCTTACAACAATTTTGTATAAACCTGAACTAAACCAACTGAAAAACAACACGTAACACCAAATATTATATTCTCTACAAAAAAAAAAAAATGTATTAAACAATGCATTATATCTTAGTTTAGACAAACACAATCGTCGTGTTCAGCTCGAACGTTAATATACTATAACGCTTAAAGGCATGTTTTCCCGACGAGCATGGCTGGTCTTGACGATTGCAACACTTATGTTACAAAATGTATGGTTCAAGTCTGCGTGTGATGGTCAAAAGTTTGCAAATGTTATTTCATTTGATCATTATAAGAAGTTGATAGAAATCGATACAGGATACGATGTCGTTGAAAAACCAAAATTATCAAAAGAGGAAGCCACTGCATACCCGGAAAGAGCAAAAGACGCGATACAAAAACTATACAATCAACTGTTGTGTTGTTACACGTTCAATATGTTTAATATTATGGATTTTCTAGGGGGCCATTATACGAAAAATGGTAAGGAAGAGTTTGTTCAGCTAATAAAAAATAATCAACGCCAAATGATTTTTATGAAAGAAAAATGCATGGAAACGTTGAGCGTTTTGTACCATTTCGGTATGTTAAACGCTATGGGTCCGATATGGCTCGTTTATATGTTTGTGACATACTTCAAATCGATTGACGTTGAAAAAATTTGGGGCGAGCGGGTACAGATCTTAGACTATTACAAAAATTATTATCAACGACTTTCAATAATGCATACAAGGCAAAACTGCAGTACGCTAAACCGGTATTACAACCGTTCGAAGCAAACAAATCCTAATTCGATGTTGAACGACATTAAAAGCGTGGGAGAATCCCTTGAAAAAATTTACAACCAAATCGACTCTCTTTTGAAAATTAAAAACAATAACTATGAGCATTATTTTTCTATTGATTACCTGAAGTTGGGTGTTATTTGGAAAGAAACACATTTAGTGTTGCTTTTGATTAGCGAATTCGCAGAGATGAACGGAAGGGAAGAAATGCAAACTCGAATAACAAGACTTCAATTAAAGAGTGCACGATTTGATTCGGCTATGGATGTTATCGCAAACGTGTCAAGTGCACAAAAGTTGTTCACAAATTTAATAACATTTATAATGTTGAACTGCTATTGGAAATACATAACGGTTATTAATATGTATTTGCCTCAAATTGGCAACGAGCAGATAAGCGATTCAAAAAAGTTGATAGATAAATATGTTAAATTAATTATTGAGTTATTTAAATTAAAAGACGATTCAAGATTGACATGTCTTACGACGCTGATTGATAAGCCAGCAAGTTCATTCACCGATGTGCAAGCAAACGTGGGAAATAAAGAACTGCTATTCGTATATATGGAAGATATTTGTTCACGGGAATACGGATTTGAACTGGACCAAGTACCTTCCCCCGACCGCGTCTCCTCAAAATACAATGAAGATCGACTGAAGATATTAAAGAATATAAGCAGTTACTATAAAATTGATTATGAATCTTATATTATAAGCGAAATGATAGATAAGAGATTGCATGAGAGTGTAGTAAGTATTTTTCTGTTGTATAGCATTATGACGAAAGTATTCGGTAGTGTAAGATTTGATGTTATTCGGTCGTTTATTAATTTTTCAGATGATTTTTTCAGTGTTTATGATTAGCACAGGTGCATAACGAATAGTGTTAAATGTTAAATTGATTTTAAAATATAAAAATATACAAGTTAACCGGAGCTTGTTGTTTAGTGAAATTATTGCATTCATATGACTTTTAGGTAATAACCAGCGGTGTGCTAATTAAAATGAATTTAATTGAATAGAATAAAGTGTCCAATTCGGAAAACGAATCGTTTTTCGTTGATAATATTGACAAGTATACTCGAGGATATATCTATCTTGACTCTAGTTCTCTGCTTATAATATAATAATATAGTGTATCAAGTCTATCAACCAATATCGTTTTGAACGAGTAATAGTTTACAGGCATACTTGTTAACTCGGATACTATCTTACGCAGCACGACTTCTTCAACAGTAACAACATATATGTCTATTATTATAATCTACGATTTTGGATACGTTACGAAATTTATATATAATAATATATTATGGTTTAACCTTTATTATCCTTTTCGGACCATTAGGAAGTTTCCACGTCAAGAACGAGGTTTAGGACACGTACTCCGGGACGATAGACCGATAATAGTATACATATAGAATATAATATATAGACTTGTTGTGTGAGCATTTCGTTTCTAAGATTGACGGAAGGAGAGAACAGATTGTCAGGTTTCTCCGAGTATAGTATATGGGAAAATGTCGAAATGGCAAAAGCTAGAGTCACTAAAAAAAAAAAAGAAATACTTTAGTCATCGAGTATTTCCGAATCGTTTGCTTAGATGATGATGTAGGTGGACGGTATAGATTAAGACACTATGGTGATGTGTAGATGGGAAACCCGGCCTCTATGCAGGTGTAGGATTAAGGTGGCCGACCTTGTGTAGTTGAGAGTGTAAGGCGAAGATAAAGAAGAAGAAACATAAAAAAACAATATCTTCTAAGCTCCGCATCGATCAAATGTTAAAAATTCAAATTATCATTATACAATTGATAAACGTATTACATTTATGCTAACAGTGTATGCTCTAAACACATATTTTTTTTTATCGCTTACAACAATTTTGTATAAACCTGAACTAAACCAACTGAAAAACAACACGTAACACCAAATATTATATTCTCTACAAAAAAAAAAAAATGTATTAAACAATGCATTATATCTTAGTTTAGACAAACACAATCGTCGTGTTCAGCTCGAACGTTAATATACTATAACGCTTAAAGGCATGTTTTCCCGACGAGCATGGCTGGTCTTGACGATTGCAACACTTATGTTACAAAATGTATGGTTCAAGTCTGCGTGTGATGGTCAAAAGTTTGCAAATGTTATTTCATTTGATCATTATAAGAAGTTGATAGAAATCGATACAGGATACGATGTCGTTGAAAAACCAAAATTATCAAAAGAGGAAGCCACTGCATACCCGGAAAGAGCAAAAGACGCGATACAAAAACTATACAATCAACTGTTGTGTTGTTACACGTTCAATATGTTTAATATTATGGATTTTCTAGGGGGCCATTATACGAAAAATGGTAAGGAAGAGTTTGTTCAGCTAATAAAAAATAATCAACGCCAAATGATTTTTATGAAAGAAAAATGCATGGAAACGTTGAGCGTTTTGTACCATTTCGGTATGTTAAACGCTATGGGTCCGATATGGCTCGTTTATATGTTTGTGACATACTTCAAATCGATTGACGTTGAAAAAATTTGGGGCGAGCGGGTACAGATCTTAGACTATTACAAAAATTATTATCAACGACTTTCAATAATGCATACAAGGCAAAACTGCAGTACGCTAAACCGGTATTACAACCGTTCGAAGCAAACAAATCCTAATTCGATGTTGAACGACATTAAAAGCGTGGGAGAATCCCTTGAAAAAATTTACAACCAAATCGACTCTCTTTTGAAAATTAAAAACAATAACTATGAGCATTATTTTTCTATTGATTACCTGAAGTTGGGTGTTATTTGGAAAGAAACACATTTAGTGTTGCTTTTGATTAGCGAATTCGCAGAGATGAACGGAAGGGAAGAAATGCAAACTCGAATAACAAGACTTCAATTAAAGAGTGCACGATTTGATTCGGCTATGGATGTTATCGCAAACGTGTCAAGTGCACAAAAGTTGTTCACAAATTTAATAACATTTATAATGTTGAACTGCTATTGGAAATACATAACGGTTATTAATATGTATTTGCCTCAAATTGGCAACGAGCAGATAAGCGATTCAAAAAAGTTGATAGATAAATATGTTAAATTAATTATTGAGTTATTTAAATTAAAAGACGATTCAAGATTGACATGTCTTACGACGCTGATTGATAAGCCAGCAAGTTCATTCACCGATGTGCAAGCAAACGTGGGAAATAAAGAACTGCTATTCGTATATATGGAAGATATTTGTTCACGGGAATACGGATTTGAACTGGACCAAGTACCTTCCCCCGACCGCGTCTCCTCAAAATACAATGAAGATCGACTGAAGATATTAAAGAATATAAGCAGTTACTATAAAATTGATTATGAATCTTATATTATAAGCGAAATGATAGATAAGAGATTGCATGAGAGTGTAGTAAGTATTTTTCTGTTGTATAGCATTATGACGAAAGTATTCGGTAGTGTAAGATTTGATGTTATTCGGTCGTTTATTAATTTTTCAGATGATTTTTTCAGTGTTTATGATTAGCACAGGTGCATAACGAATAGTGTTAAATGTTAAATTGATTTTAAAATATAAAAATATACAAGTTAACCGGAGCTTGTTGTTTAGTGAAATTATTGCATTCATATGACTTTTAGGTAATAACCAGCGGTGTGCTAATTAAAATGAATTTAATTGAATAGAATAAAGTGTCCAATTCGGAAAACGAATCGTTTTTCGTTGATAATATTGACAAGTATACTCGAGGATATATCTATCTTGACTCTAGTTCTCTGCTTATAATATAATAATATAGTGTATCAAGTCTATCAACCAATATCGTTTTGAACGAGTAATAGTTTACAGGCATACTTGTTAACTCGGATACTATCTTACGCAGCACGACTTCTTCAACAGTAACAACATATATGTCTATTATTATAATCTACGATTTTGGATACGTTACGAAATTTATATATAATAATATATTATGGTTTAACCTTTATTATCCTTTTCGGACCATTAGGAAGTTTCCACGTCAAGAACGAGGTTTAGGACACGTACTCCGGGACGATAGACCGATAATAGTATACATATAGAATATAATATATAGACTTGTTGTGTGAGCATTTCGTTTCTAAGATTGACGGAAGGAGAGAACAGATTGTCAGGTTTCTCCGAGTATAGTATATGGGAAAATGTCGAAATGGCAAAAGCTAGAGTCACTAAAAAAAAAAAAAGAAATACTTTAGTCATCGAGTATTTCCGAATCGTTTGCTTAGATGATGATGTAGGTGGACGGTATAGATTAAGACACTATGGTGATGTGTAGATGGGAAACCCGGCCTCTATGCAGGTGTAGGATTAAGGTGGCCGACCTTGTGTAGTTGAGAGTGTAAGGCGAAGATAAAGAAGAAGAAACATAAAAAAACAATATCTTCTAAGCTCCGCATCGATCAAATGTTAAAAATTCAAATTATCATTATACAATTGATAAACGTATTACATTTATGCTAACAGTGTATGCTCTAAACACATATTTTTTTTTATCGCTTACAACAATTTTGTATAAACCTGAACTAAACCAACTGAAAAACAACACGTAACACCAAATATTATATTCTCTACAAAAAAAAAAAAATGTATTAAACAATGCATTATATCTTAGTTTAGACAAACACAATCGTCGTGTTCAGCTCGAACGTTAATATACTATAACGCTTAAAGGCATGTTTTCCCGACGAGCATGGCTGGTCTTGACGATTGCAACACTTATGTTACAAAATGTATGGTTCAAGTCTGCGTGTGATGGTCAAAAGTTTGCAAATGTTATTTCATTTGATCATTATAAGAAGTTGATAGAAATCGATACAGGATACGATGTCGTTGAAAAACCAAAATTATCAAAAGAGGAAGCCACTGCATACCCGGAAAGAGCAAAAGACGCGATACAAAAACTATACAATCAACTGTTGTGTTGTTACACGTTCAATATGTTTAATATTATGGATTTTCTAGGGGGCCATTATACGAAAAATGGTAAGGAAGAGTTTGTTCAGCTAATAAAAAATAATCAACGCCAAATGATTTTTATGAAAGAAAAATGCATGGAAACGTTGAGCGTTTTGTACCATTTCGGTATGTTAAACGCTATGGGTCCGATATGGCTCGTTTATATGTTTGTGACATACTTCAAATCGATTGACGTTGAAAAAATTTGGGGCGAGCGGGTACAGATCTTAGACTATTACAAAAATTATTATCAACGACTTTCAATAATGCATACAAGGCAAAACTGCAGTACGCTAAACCGGTATTACAACCGTTCGAAGCAAACAAATCCTAATTCGATGTTGAACGACATTAAAAGCGTGGGAGAATCCCTTGAAAAAATTTACAACCAAATCGACTCTCTTTTGAAAATTAAAAACAATAACTATGAGCATTATTTTTCTATTGATTACCTGAAGTTGGGTGTTATTTGGAAAGAAACACATTTAGTGTTGCTTTTGATTAGCGAATTCGCAGAGATGAACGGAAGGGAAGAAATGCAAACTCGAATAACAAGACTTCAATTAAAGAGTGCACGATTTGATTCGGCTATGGATGTTATCGCAAACGTGTCAAGTGCACAAAAGTTGTTCACAAATTTAATAACATTTATAATGTTGAACTGCTATTGGAAATACATAACGGTTATTAATATGTATTTGCCTCAAATTGGCAACGAGCAGATAAGCGATTCAAAAAAGTTGATAGATAAATATGTTAAATTAATTATTGAGTTATTTAAATTAAAAGACGATTCAAGATTGACATGTCTTACGACGCTGATTGATAAGCCAGCAAGTTCATTCACCGATGTGCAAGCAAACGTGGGAAATAAAGAACTGCTATTCGTATATATGGAAGATATTTGTTCACGGGAATACGGATTTGAACTGGACCAAGTACCTTCCCCCGACCGCGTCTCCTCAAAATACAATGAAGATCGACTGAAGATATTAAAGAATATAAGCAGTTACTATAAAATTGATTATGAATCTTATATTATAAGCGAAATGATAGATAAGAGATTGCATGAGAGTGTAGTAAGTATTTTTCTGTTGTATAGCATTATGACGAAAGTATTCGGTAGTGTAAGATTTGATGTTATTCGGTCGTTTATTAATTTTTCAGATGATTTTTTCAGTGTTTATGATTAGCACAGGTGCATAACGAATAGTGTTAAATGTTAAATTGATTTTAAAATATAAAAATATACAAGTTAACCGGAGCTTGTTGTTTAGTGAAATTATTGCATTCATATGACTTTTAGGTAATAACCAGCGGTGTGCTAATTAAAATGAATTTAATTGAATAGAATAAAGTGTCCAATTCGGAAAACGAATCGTTTTTCGTTGATAATATTGACAAGTATACTCGAGGATATATCTATCTTGACTCTAGTTCTCTGCTTATAATATAATAATATAGTGTATCAAGTCTATCAACCAATATCGTTTTGAACGAGTAATAGTTTACAGGCATACTTGTTAACTCGGATACTATCTTACGCAGCACGACTTCTTCAACAGTAACAACATATATGTCTATTATTATAATCTACGATTTTGGATACGTTACGAAATTTATATATAATAATATATTATGGTTTAACCTTTATTATCCTTTTCGGACCATTAGGAAGTTTCCACGTCAAGAACGAGGTTTAGGACACGTACTCCGGGACGATAGACCGATAATAGTATACATATAGAATATAATATATAGACTTGTTGTGTGAGCATTTCGTTTCTAAGATTGACGGAAGGAGAGAACAGATTGTCAGGTTTCTCCGAGTATAGTATATGGGAAAATGTCGAAATGGCAAAAGCTAGAGTCACTAAAAAAAAAAAAAGAAATACTTTAGTCATCGAGTATTTCCGAATCGTTTGCTTAGATGATGATGTAGGTGGACGGTATAGATTAAGACACTATGGTGATGTGTAGATGGGAAACCCGGCCTCTATGCAGGTGTAGGATTAAGGTGGCCGACCTTGTGTAGTTGAGAGTGTAAGGCGAAGATAAAGAAGAAGAAACATAAAAAAACAATATCTTCTAAGCTCCGCATCGATCAAATGTTAAAAATTCAAATTATCATTATACAATTGATAAACGTATTACATTTATGCTAACAGTGTATGCTCTAAACACATATTTTTTTTTATCGCTTACAACAATTTTGTATAAACCTGAACTAAACCAACTGAAAAACAACACGTAACACCAAATATTATATTCTCTACAAAAAAAAAAAAATGTATTAAACAATGCATTATATCTTAGTTTAGACAAACACAATCGTCGTGTTCAGCTCGAACGTTAATATACTATAACGCTTAAAGGCATGTTTTCCCGACGAGCATGGCTGGTCTTGACGATTGCAACACTTATGTTACAAAATGTATGGTTCAAGTCTGCGTGTGATGGTCAAAAGTTTGCAAATGTTATTTCATTTGATCATTATAAGAAGTTGATAGAAATCGATACAGGATACGATGTCGTTGAAAAACCAAAATTATCAAAAGAGGAAGCCACTGCATACCCGGAAAGAGCAAAAGACGCGATACAAAAACTATACAATCAACTGTTGTGTTGTTACACGTTCAATATGTTTAATATTATGGATTTTCTAGGGGGCCATTATACGAAAAATGGTAAGGAAGAGTTTGTTCAGCTAATAAAAAATAATCAACGCCAAATGATTTTTATGAAAGAAAAATGCATGGAAACGTTGAGCGTTTTGTACCATTTCGGTATGTTAAACGCTATGGGTCCGATATGGCTCGTTTATATGTTTGTGACATACTTCAAATCGATTGACGTTGAAAAAATTTGGGGCGAGCGGGTACAGATCTTAGACTATTACAAAAATTATTATCAACGACTTTCAATAATGCATACAAGGCAAAACTGCAGTACGCTAAACCGGTATTACAACCGTTCGAAGCAAACAAATCCTAATTCGATGTTGAACGACATTAAAAGCGTGGGAGAATCCCTTGAAAAAATTTACAACCAAATCGACTCTCTTTTGAAAATTAAAAACAATAACTATGAGCATTATTTTTCTATTGATTACCTGAAGTTGGGTGTTATTTGGAAAGAAACACATTTAGTGTTGCTTTTGATTAGCGAATTCGCAGAGATGAACGGAAGGGAAGAAATGCAAACTCGAATAACAAGACTTCAATTAAAGAGTGCACGATTTGATTCGGCTATGGATGTTATCGCAAACGTGTCAAGTGCACAAAAGTTGTTCACAAATTTAATAACATTTATAATGTTGAACTGCTATTGGAAATACATAACGGTTATTAATATGTATTTGCCTCAAATTGGCAACGAGCAGATAAGCGATTCAAAAAAGTTGATAGATAAATATGTTAAATTAATTATTGAGTTATTTAAATTAAAAGACGATTCAAGATTGACATGTCTTACGACGCTGATTGATAAGCCAGCAAGTTCATTCACCGATGTGCAAGCAAACGTGGGAAATAAAGAACTGCTATTCGTATATATGGAAGATATTTGTTCACGGGAATACGGATTTGAACTGGACCAAGTACCTTCCCCCGACCGCGTCTCCTCAAAATACAATGAAGATCGACTGAAGATATTAAAGAATATAAGCAGTTACTATAAAATTGATTATGAATCTTATATTATAAGCGAAATGATAGATAAGAGATTGCATGAGAGTGTAGTAAGTATTTTTCTGTTGTATAGCATTATGACGAAAGTATTCGGTAGTGTAAGATTTGATGTTATTCGGTCGTTTATTAATTTTTCAGATGATTTTTTCAGTGTTTATGATTAGCACAGGTGCATAACGAATAGTGTTAAATGTTAAATTGATTTTAAAATATAAAAATATACAAGTTAACCGGAGCTTGTTGTTTAGTGAAATTATTGCATTCATATGACTTTTAGGTAATAACCAGCGGTGTGCTAATTAAAATGAATTTAATTGAATAGAATAAAGTGTCCAATTCGGAAAACGAATCGTTTTTCGTTGATAATATTGACAAGTATACTCGAGGATATATCTATCTTGACTCTAGTTCTCTGCTTATAATATAATAATATAGTGTATCAAGTCTATCAACCAATATCGTTTTGAACGAGTAATAGTTTACAGGCATACTTGTTAACTCGGATACTATCTTACGCAGCACGACTTCTTCAACAGTAACAACATATATGTCTATTATTATAATCTACGATTTTGGATACGTTACGAAATTTATATATAATAATATATTATGGTTTAACCTTTATTATCCTTTTCGGACCATTAGGAAGTTTCCACGTCAAGAACGAGGTTTAGGACACGTACTCCGGGACGATAGACCGATAATAATATACATATAGTATATAATATATAGACTCGTTGTGTGAGCATTTCGTTTCTGAGATTGACGGAAGGAGAGAACAGATTGTCAGGTTTCTCCGAGTATAGTATATGGGAAAATGTTGAAATGGCAAAAGCTAGAGTCACTAAAAAAAAAAAGAAATACTTTAGTCATCGAGTATTTCCGAATCGTTTGCTTAGCAGTTGTTATTTATAACGTGAACGGATTCATTAATATTAATACCAAATGGTACAAAATACTACGGATAGGAACTAGCGATTTTGTCTTGAATATAGTAACGGGTTTTATGCATATATAATATTATTGGCCGGACGAATATCAAGTCGAAAGCACGATTTAAGATAATACGGTTGCCCAACCGCTTGTGATAAAGTCACCCCCCCCCCCAAGTTAAGCCTATACAAATTACAAACTTAACTTCGGGGATCATAAATCGTGATCGGAAGTGATCCACTGAATAATGGTTCGTGTCGAATTTGATTTTATCGCTTGTATTCCAAAACGAGAGCCTACGACCAAGCGATTTTCAAAACTCTTTTTCTATAATTACCACTATAGTCTGTAGTGGCCGGATGTTGGGCTTGTGATTTTTCGCCGTCGACCGTGGTGTAATGCGGTAAACTACCGAAGCGAGAGTCTCGCTCTTAATAGCCGTCTAACCATTAAAAAGGTAAGGCGCGGTTTTAACACTGGACATTAAGAGTGTACACACACACACACGCGACTCTGGGTTACCTACGCCCCAAATTTCTAAGACATTAAGCCTCGCCGGTTTCCAAGCGGTCGAAGAGATCCATCGGAAAGTTTTAACACCGAAATGGTTTCTCCTTACATGTGATCCCGTAACGACGTTTGTTACGGTTTGCAGACCACAGCAATCATAGTGCAATGCCAGCATAGCTCAGCCAGTCGAAAAAATGTGTTTTCCAATACGACGGAGGAGTGGTATAAAGTAATCGTTCGCAGTCCCAACAGTTTTGCATATTTTATTCTTATTCGTATTGTGTTTGGCTAATGTTACTTTAGACGTGCTAAAATTACATTTTTTCTCACTTACCAATTTAACTTAACCATGGTGTGCCGGGTGGGGGGGGGGTGTTTGATTTGACAATAGGATAAAAACGGCGGCGACGTATACCTTGGACATTGGGCTATTGTACATTTTTGACAAAATCGACTTGGACAATATTATAAACGTGTATGTTTTCAGTAAACTGAAACCACAAAAATTAAAAAAGTTTGTAGTGTTCTGTAAAAAAAAAAACAAGTACAGAGCCTTATGCGGAAAAAAAACTCTAAAGGTCATTTTCGAAAAATTACAAAAAGACAAATTATCTCTAACTGACATGGTGTAAATATCTTTGTTCATATGAATGTGTTGAAGCTTTTATGGATCGGATGAAATATTATTATCTTGATAGTCTTAGGATAAATATCTCAGGAGATAATCTTGGCTCTAATCTTATATATACATTTTTCTTTGTAACAATGTTGAGATCGAACACTGGATTCTGAGTATGTATAATTCTGAGTATGCGGATAATAATTCAAAGCCGGAATTTCGGATTTTTTATTATACTTCAAATACACATACATATATTATATTTCATGCCCACGTCTAAGACGACGAGATTCAGTTTCACCGGTTATCACTAATTACTAGTTAGCAATCTTGTTTATTATCTACAGCTGTCAGTGGAGACCAGAGACGTCTCTAATCAAGGCACAATATATAGTTTGGGTTTGGTTTTGGGAAAGTTAACAACTCAACGACCCTGGCGGCGACGAGGGTTTTTTTTTTTGGAATCGCAACCGTTCTGTTACCGGTAAAGGGATGTCAGTAAATTCAATTAGACCTATAAAGACCGCCATCGGTTTATTCGTCCCTGTCTCTCTTACCTTGGCGTCTCTCTTCTTTCTCGGGACGTTTTTCTTCAATTCCATCGGCGTCGTGTTAATTTTAAACTCTAAAAGTAAATAGACGCAATAAGGCAACGGTATACGCGGGCAACTATTTACACACTAATAGCCATTACCGTCCAAGAACTTGTAATCACCGGGAGCGTTAATAACGTCCACCACGGCGTTGTACCTCGCCGTCATGGACTCAATGATGTCGCCCAGCCATTTCACCTTTTCCCTTTTCTCGGCCATCGCTATCTGCCGATTAGTTTCCTTTTCCGCTTCTTGTGCTCCTTGAAAAATAAAATACACACACATATACACGTGTATTAAACCAAACG
The DNA here is from genome assembly GCF_023614345.1 of Adelges cooleyi. NCBI lineage: Eukaryota > Metazoa > Arthropoda > Insecta > Hemiptera > Adelgidae > Adelges > Adelges cooleyi. The sequence goes on along the minus strand of NW_026096268.1, from coordinate 12,851,775 downwards.
TCCTCTAAAACGACCGTGTCCAGTAAATAGTGTTACTGTTGTAATCGTCCATTTTGAAAAATCTAGTCCTGTTCAACGAGTGATCCATGACGGCGTCGGTCTTTTCCATGGTGAGCAAATTTCTCAGCCTTGTCAGCAAGTCCTGTCCGATTTCGATTTGGTCCATCAACCGATCTTCCACGTCGTCCCGCTGATCTTGCGGTAGGTTTTCTATGCGCAACAACAACAACTCACAATAGTTATGATTTGGAAATTAAAAAAAAAAAAACGGTTTTTCTATAGTGTTTAGAAAAAAATGATAAAATCGAGGAATAAAACAAAATAATTTAAGTTAATTTTAATCGCACTGTAAAAGTTTTGTCACGAATTTCAACACCAATTATTATTCTAGGGCACTTATGAAGGAAACGGATTAAAAATATAAAAAATTAGAAATTAAATTTGAAAATTTAGTTTCAACCCGAAATACCAAGTCTATAGTTTTTTTATATTATAACACAAGTTATAGGTAAATGTTTCCTAAAAAAAAAAAATCTAATTTTATTCAGAAATGTAATATTAGAAATATTTTAAAGGTTTTATTTTTTTAAAACAGTATTGATTTTAGAAGGAAATTGTTTAACTAAACCAACCATTGCTTTTCAAACGCTGACTCTCAATGTAAAGTTTAGTCATGAAGTTGTTGACGGTTGTGATGACTTCGCGTTTTTCCAACTCGTAATATTTCGAATTTTTTGGGTCTCTGTAAATATTTTGACCCTCCCACACCCGCAACTGTTGAGTTTGGTGGTGCTTCGAAGCCGTTTCATAAACGTCGTCCGCCTATTGAATCAGAAGCCAATATCACAGATTAGAAATTATACATTAATTTTTCCCTAACTTAACCGAACCTTTCAGTGACTAATATTTTGTTTCCATTAAAACATGTAACATTTAATTAAAACACATGCTAACCATCGACAGTCTACCGAGTTGGGCCTATTAAAACCCCATTTCGTGCCTCGTCATAATGGTACAGTGTAATTTAATTTAAAATATGCTTATTGAATTTATAATATTGAATTATTTGAACAAAAAAAAAAGCATGAATTGTTTATTAGTTTGGGTATGTAAGTACTACATATTTTTTTACTTAAAAGTCAGTTATTGTATGTACTAATTTTTTGTTTTCAGCTTTTTTTTTTATGCATCCGGCGTCACTCATGATTGAGTTTTGAAAATGTTAATTTAAATTATCTACGTCGATCTTCTCCACTTGAAAGCCGCCGCCGAGTAATATTGAATGCAGCCATATCCTCTCCAAGGGTTAAAAATACAAGCAACCCGTATTAGGATATGGCAATAGCTGTCGCAAGGAACTGGGATTTTATAATACATCCAAACAACGGGAGAAGCCGATAAATCCGTTTTTTTTCCGACACAAAAGCCACAGACAATTAATGACTTGGGCCGAAAACCCATCGGGATAAAAATATAATAAAGCAAATTTTAGTAGGAAAAAAAACAACAACATAAATAAATACCTCGTCAAACGCTTCGATTTCGTCGGCTTTTAGCGATATTTTACGGTCGTCTTGCATTTTGGCCTGAGTCTAGAAAAAAGCAAAAAAAAAATGGGGGGGGGGAGAGAAATATGTACCTTTTCGAATGCACGTTCAAGTGACACACGTTCTTACATCGTTATTCCCGGAACGGAATTTCCACCGCGACAATTCAAACATTATTGAAAACGCGCTCCACTTGTTCGTATCCTACTTTCCTTGTCTCGGGGCCATGTCTCTATGACGACAGTTGTATATTATTATTATTATTATTACTATTTTTACAAATACATTTTAGCTTCGACGCGCAATTGACAGTGGTGTATTTTTATCCGACGATAACTTTTATCGCAACTAGACCGATTTCTTCATGTGGTCGGTCTGAATAACACAAGAAACTGTACACCTGTGTATTGTCAAAAGGTCATCGGCAATCGTCGATTTCCCGTCAAAATCGAGAAAAACGCCTTAAAAACATAATATTTTTCTGTTAAAAAATATTATAATTTTTTGTTACTAGCCACCCTAGTCTTTGGTGTATATTTGATTTGTTAGTGTAAACTAATGGTATTTAAAAAAAAATAAATACATATAACATTTTAGAATACTTTAGTCGTGTTTAACGAAAGTCTACAATAAATAAAAAAACGCGGAGGGTCGTCGAGCTACAGTTTATTTATGAGATGAATAAAAAATAAACAATGCACGTATAGGCTTACTAGCGTTTAAATGGGATATGTATGAGATTTGAACTGATGTGTTGTGTGTTGACCTGTAGACTTTTTCAATGCTAACATATTATGTAAACCCAGATCCGGAGAAAACCTCGGGTTATTTTGATTGGACCGAAGCCAACCCCACTGGCCTTAACGTAGTTGTGGGCAAATATTGTTTTTTTATTGCGATGAATAATTCATGTACAACATCCTATTCCGGCTGACATATTGTACCTATGGTATGTATAAGGGATGTAAATGGAAAATCTATTTGGTAATTACATTGGGCACGTGAGCTTTTTTTAAAAAAACCACCAGAGAGCTTTATTCTGTCGGAACAACTATCGTTGTCGGTTGTCTCTCGTGTGGACGTCAAACAGTTGTTTTATCCATTGGCGAAAAATACTATATACTATTATTAATGAGAACTAACCGCATTATGTACATATAACCGTACAGAGCGTGAAATTATTCAAAGCCAAGAATACTGAATAGTTTTTTTTTTACTAGCGTTCTTGCTGTGAATACGATCCGCGCAATTGTATTACAAACAAGCAATTATAGGTTTTAGATACATACATAATACATTGTATTAACGTTATACGTGATTCAATTACAATTGTAGGGTATAACTTGTAAACTCTACTATATTTTAACTGTATCTTTTTTGTATATAAGATAGAATAGCTACACAAAGAAAATGTACATATTTATCTATAGTTTTTATAGAACACAACAAATTTAAAAAAAAATACCCAATGAACAATAATTATTAAGTAAGCAGTAATCACTTTGGTGGCCAAATTTCCAAAAATAAATTCCGTACTCTAACACGGTCGGAATAATTCTTTTTAATTGGATTTTTTTCATTCGTTTTATTTTTTGGGCATCAGGTAACGTTTGACTGGACAATGCGAAGAAATCAAATTAAAATTTAATGTAATGTGAAATTGAAATAAAAGCGTCGCGCCAACTGCCAACCACAATAATTGTACACAAATGTACGCGACATACCCATTTTAGTTTGTTTACATTTTACTAAAGTTAATTGTAGTTTAATCGATTGAAAGTCCAATCAGTATACAAACAGATAGTTATTGTTTAAATAATTATGTTCTATGTATAGGTTACATTACATTACTCTTATACTGTCATCCAGTAAAAATAGTTTGTATTTTATTTATTATTCCTTGCTTTTAAACAAAATTATAAAAAAATGATAAAAAAACATAAGGTTTATACATCTTTTTTAAAATTTTTATAAGGAACAAGTATTATAGTTTATAATTGTGACACTTTTGATAAGTAGAAATAATGTAAGGTAGCTTACAATGAAATGATGACAAGATGTGCCACGTTTTTCAAAAATATATTAATCATATTTTATTATTGTAAGAAATTACCAGTTTTTACTTTTTATATATTTTTTTAATATAAAACATAAGACTTACTGTTTATAACTTAAATGAAAATATGCTTGTTAATGAAATTGCTCTGTCATAATATATTAAATGCAAGCAAATTATATTAGGTTAAATAAGCTTGAGCGAAAATTTTACCTAAATACATTGTATACACATAATAAATTGGTCGTAAATAGTGTTTGTCGGAAGTCGTAACGGATTATCATTGAAAAGGTTGGTTCGGTTCATCAGTGGCAAAAGTTTATTATTAATAGCTAACTTTCTGACAGCTGGATGTATTTTAAATGATGTATGATATTCATAATAATCAACCAACAAAATAAACCGAGTATAATGTTTAATGTATTATAATATTATTAAAATTTGGTTTTTGAACTTTTTAACGGATTTTCCACCGACTTATCGAGGATCGCAATGTAAGTATTATTTATAATAATAATAAAACCGATAAAAAGTATTTATTACGATGCGTGCGTGAATCGGTTTATGTAATAAATCAAACGCCATTTCGTGTCATAAGTTAAGTCACCATAAATAATAAGACCACCTAGATGGGCTGAACTCTTGGGAATTTACGCACATGGTCCACACTCATACTCACGAAACAACAAACCGTTCTTTGATGGGTCAAGGTAAAAGCTTAAAATTTATTTGGGTACTGCAATATGTCTGACCGTCTGGTGTCACGCGTGAATTATTAATATTCATGTTGAAAGCGCACAACACACATATCAATCATGCAAGTTTGTGCTTACAATGAACGCGTTGAAAATATGTACATTACATCTTAAGCGTAGCGCTTGTACACTACTACACTTTGACCGATTGTAAAAATATTTAGATTTCGTTTATTGCATCGAGTAGCAGCTTGACCAGTCTTATTCGTAAGAGGACGGATTTCTATTCGATTTCATAATACCCATATTATTTACTTTGCAACTTTATCTTGACAAGTTAAACAACACACATATTTTCCGACCTATTTTGTTGTGCACTTTGAAACTAAAACCGTTAAAGTTTCCAAATAACAATGTGCTTGGGTCCCGCACGAGTAACGCAAATAACGCTGTTAGTATGTACATTTCATGATAATATTTGTCCAGCGTCTTATGTAGGGCGCAGGTACACAAACATCGTTTTCAAAAAATAAGTATGATACACTTGTTTAATTATGCGAGATACCTAATATAATATCCTTTTTGTGTGTTCACCAAACACAAGCACAACGGCTTTACACAGTCCCATTACATGTGTGCAAGGTAGGCGGTGTACTCTTTAATATTGAAAACAGTGGTCTGGGCGTAAAGCATAGTTTACTACTATTAGATTTCCCGAGGGTCGTACCAGATCTAAATAACCAATGCTCACAACTATTATTTCGTAAGTCAATATAGACATTTACACGTTCGGAATAGTATTAGTTGTTCTACTAATTGAATTACAGTTTGAAAGAGAATATTAAAGACAATTCCGCTGTAACTACTATTATGTTGGTTGTTAATATCTAACGGGGCGGTTGTTTCATAATAGTTTTGAAATCAATTTTATGTTATATTGAATTTGATCAACGCGTCAGAACCGAAACACAAACTTTAGACATTTTAATCAGTTTGATTATTTTTCTATACTGTCGTAGCCCGTAGCCCTTTGATACATTATACTTACATTATATACTTAGGGTCATGCATATTGTATGTGTTTACTTTATGAGACGCGGATCTTAACGCTTACGGTAATGGCGTATATAATATTCGTCAGGGATGAGTAATAAAAGTCGATGGCGGCGAATCCCAGGCGAATGGGGTTAACGGGGTTTATTTTTTATTTTTTCATTCGGTTCTATTTAAATTTTCATAAACGCCATGCCCGTCATATCATTTGCCGGAAATTTGATATTTTCCGCCTCGAGCCGAGAAAACGGCTAGACTTATTCCAAAATCGAATTCCGAGTATATACCTAAACGGTTCTCTAAGGATGTTTTTTTATAAATATTTTTTTATATTCTCAGCCCTGGATAATAAACCGCTTTGCGATTATAGTTAAATACAAAGAAAAATAAGTATAATAAAAATGATCGTTGTTAACCGGTGAAATAACTGCCAAGATCAGTGTTGCAAATAAACCATGTTTATTAGCGGATTAAATGCAATTATATTTGTATCTAAACAATAATTTGTTATATATTTTTATTTGAAAGTTAAAAACCGGAATATACATTTATTTAAATGAATTTTCTATTACTAACTCAAATAATATTACATCACAAATTTGTACACAAATCTGGTTCTAACTGCGTATAAAATATTTCATGCACTAAATAAATCTCAAAAAAATGTATTGTTATTTGTTAGCAAATATCTAAGCATTTGTTATTCAGTACATAAATATACGTGCTCAGGTCTGGTTCCGACAAACCTATTGGAATAGTTGTATGGTTGTTTTGTAGAATTGTGCTAAACTGTATGATGGTTAACTTCACGCGCACTTAATGAAATAACTGTCAAAAAGATGCCTCGAAGGCAGATTTTCCTTATTTTGTACTATTGAATAATATTCATATTATGATAAATATTGTTAGGTGTTACCTTGTAAAGCAATTTGAGTCAAATGCTCGTGGAAAAAAATGTATATAATAAATTTAAAGTTTAAATCTTGTAAATTATTATATGTATATATATATATATATATATATAGAAGGGTAAACGTGTGCTGAGAAACTTTTCTCTGAGGTGTGTGTGTGTTGATTGCGGAAGAAGAAAATGCCTCTTTTATGTATAAAATTCAAACTTGTATGGAAAACTTTCACATCGGGGAACGATCAGTGCTGCCCTGCAAGTTTGTTTTGTTAATACGGAGATGAATCAAAAAGCCTGTGTTTACAAATATTTGTTTTTACCGAACAGACTAAACTTCGTTTAACACTTTTGTACTCAAAAGTAGTCGTTAGTAATGCATCATAGTAGTTATAGCTACTGCTAAACTACATTCCAAGTATGGGTGAATGAATTTGTGAAAAACTACGTTTTAGTTTCTTGATTTTAGTTAACCATTTCCATTATAACTGCACTTCTGAAAAATGATGCGTAGATTGTAAATGACTGATTAAAATGGCGGAAAAATGAAAATTTTGCGCTCAAGATATTTGTGATTGATTGTAAAGCAAATTTAGTGCTAATATATTAACAATTTTATTGGTAAAGGTAAATAAAATAATGGGCTATGACAACTATAGAGTTTTAGCCAAATGATAAATTTATTCCAACGAACAGTTCCTCAACAAGTAAAAAACATTATAGATAAATATATATAATAAGTAATTTTTTATATCTTTACATTATATTTTACAATTCTCGTTGTGTGCTATAATTTAATATGGGCTAAAACGGCTTACAAATAAATATTGAAATACTTTCATATTGACTGAACTAATGTTTTTCAAGGATAATCAGTGTACATTGTAAAATCAACGGAGTAATGAAGTATTTGTTTCCTATAATTAGATTTTTGGAAGCATTAATTATTTGAGGCCGAATAATCCGAATTAAAGGTTTGTAAAATAAAAAAAACAACTTCTTGATTAATCTATGTATATTTTACAGCATTCTGTTCAATTATAAATAAAGTTATTTGATAAAACGATAAATTAAGCGAATTAGTGAATAAACTTTTGGGCAGTTTAATCGCATTAATGTTTTTGTTTTTTGTTTTTTTTTGGCCACATTGTTAAGAGAACTTTTACTATAGCAAACATTTTGTTGGTTTTCGGATTTGTCTTATTAGATAACTTGATGTTTAATCCGGTATACTGATACCGGATTTCATTAAGTACATTGTGGAGTTTATATTTTTATCGAGCTATCGAAAAGTTCATTAAGAATGGTATTTCTAATGTACCTAATTATGTAAATTTTTTTTTTTTACATGGTACTTATACGTATTGAAATTAAAAATTAAAACCGAAAACATAGTTAATTTCATAAAAATTCGTGTTACTTAAAATGCAATTAATATTTCAGTTATATATATTTTTTTTTTACAGTACAAACGGCCTTAAGTCGTTGCTTAGTTGGAATTAAACATAGTTTATTGTTGTAAAGTTGAGTTAAGTATTTTTGATATTCTACATCAGCAGAATTCATTTAGATGATTTGTCTCAGAACATTTCAAAAACGAATCGTAATAATATATTTCGTTTATATAACTCATATCTTTGGACGGTTTTTCACAGTTATTTGTAAAATATTGATTAAAAAAAAAACAATTAATTAATCCGTAATAGTTCCTGGAATATTTTCTTATAAAAGTATACTTCAATCGGTATTGACATTTACTGTCAGAGAGAGCTTAACAAAGAACTATGGAATTTTCCATTTCCTAAAACGATGTTATTGAATTCAATATCATAACGTGAAAGTTGCGAGAGTAAAAGGTAACAGACGAACGAGCTCGCTTTTCTTTCATTTTTTAAAAAAAAAACCCTAAAAATTGTATTCGCTTTTGAAAATTACTTGTAGATTGTGTTCGTTCCAATCGAACTCATGTAAGTTCATTTCGAACCTCTGTCCCGGGATACGGTTTTCACAGGATATATTTGTGGCCGGATAGACTGAGAGCAAGAGCAACTGGGGCAGAGTGAAATCGGATAAAGTTATACAGCCGGCACACGGTAAAAAGAAAAAAAAATATTATGTCTGAGGTGTATAAAATGTAAACTCTTCGTTTCCGCTCCAATTCAAAATGGTAACCCGTGTTCGAAAAAATGCATACCGTAAATTCAAGTACAAGTCGTTGTGTTGTATTAACTTGTCAAAAAAAAAAAAAAAAAATACTAATTCCTCGATTTTACCATAAACAGACATCCAACACCATGTTTTCAGTAGCGGTGCCAGACACTTTCCTCAGTCGGAGTAATATAATATACAATTTTTCGTCTATTCCTTAATTTATTATAATATGTTAAATTTTCAGTTTCGCGAGCAGCGGGTAATAGACACCGCTGGAACTAGTGTAAACAAGTATACAAAGTATACTTACAACAACAAGATACATTGTGTATTATACAATGTAAACATTGTGTTTACTCTTTATAGGACAAGATGTACGAGTGTCGATATTCAATGCTAAAGTATTTGTGGTTTAAAACGTGGTGAAAATGATAAAACATTTTTGTGTACTACTAGTACAATATTTTTAACTCGAATTTGATTTTGAAATGTTTTTCAAAAAAACACACATTCAAGTAACGTATAAATAGACGGTTCATTGTTTAAATTAACGCTAAATCCCGTTGTTGAGGTGAACAATTTAAGCGCTTATATAGGGGACACTGCTTTTTTTTCTAGACACAAACCAAGTTTCAATTTTATTGAAAAAAATATCAAAGGAGGTTGATGAGTAGTTGAACGCATTTTGTCAAAAAATAATTACTATCATAGGCGGACTTACTTAATAAAAAGAACGAAAAAGAATAGCTGTATACACATAAGAAACGCGGTTTAGGTTTGCTATTATTTGGTATTTTTTTTATTATTAAAATAGCAATTACTATTAGAGGCCTTTTTTGTTGTCGTCGTGACGTTAGAAAACCGAGCGATTGTGTGCGCAGTTGTTGCGAACGCCCCAAACTATCATGAAATACTACTTTACACGATATTATTACAAACGATTTTTATGAATAAAAACAATTGCACGGCAGAAACATTATATGTCGCAAGTAGTCCTACACCAGTGATCCGTCGGTCCAAAAATAATGATTATGTCAGCGGTTATTGCCGCTTTGCCGGCGATGATGATTGTGTTCTACCAGGGAAACGTGGACGCCGGCCCCTCTCGGATCCGGCCCAAAGAAGAATTGGACGAGGTTTTCTTGGCTTTACAGCCTTTCGGCAATGAATGCACGACGGAAACAAACTATTCCGCCAAAGACATGAGCCGGTTGAGCGCTGCCAAAGTCGAGGGCATGATTGGAAAACTGTACGGCGATATCGTATGCTGTTACACGTCCATAGCGGTTCAACATCAGTTGGCGGTCACTTACTTCGTGGCGGCGTGGCACTCGGATATGTCTTTGATGGACATTTTGTTCGACAACGAGGCCCGGCTAATGTTGTTACTGGCTTACTGGCTGAAGGGCGGACCGGACGTGAAGATGCGACCGCTGTGGTTGATCTACACTTACCACGTGTACCTGTTGTTGGTCGACCGCAAGTCGCTCGTGCCGGATTACACACTATTTCCAATGGTTCACGAGGCGGTCACTGACGAGCTGAACAGCATGGTCGCCGAATGCGATCAGAGAAGTCCATTATACCGCGACAACGCCACGAATTCCGAGATCCAAGAAGACTTGCTCATGCTGAAATCGTACCCGACGTCGCCGTTGATCCGGCGGAAGTGCATCGTCCTGAACAGACACCAGATAACCGAATGCGTGGATGGCAACGAGCGGGCGCGCCGTGCGGTCGCCGACTACGGCCGATGGTTCACGCCGGATTCCCTTCATCTCAACCATATCATGGAACAAGACCGTGTCCTGGCCAACTTGCTGCGGGACTTCGGTCAGCAGGAACGTTGGGTGATCACGTCCAACAATATCTGGACGCAATACGGTCAGGTGCAACGGCAAACGCGACCGGACCTGTGGGCCAAGGCTCTGGGAGGTTTTCTGCAAAATTCCGTCGACCTGTTGAAAGTGCTCATGTTGCGGTTCGTTTGTAAACACTTGTTGCACCTGAACCACGAGCTTCGGTACACCACCGGCAACCCGTGGTTTACGGGAATCAATTGGCTGCACACCTCGGCGCTGAAGGTCCTTACAGAGCAAAACCGTTTAGCGGCATTCTGGATAAAGGGATTCGTCGAGTTCATGGACTTCGGCGATGACCCGGACTTCAGGTACGTGCTGGACTTGTTCGAAAATCCGGTTCAAGATTTGCGCTGCATAGACAAGAGAAACGCGGCCTTTCGCATCGTCAAGGACAAGATGGACGCTGTGTCCAAGTCCTTGGGGATCATAGTGTGGTGTCCAAAAGCGCTGGACGTCAACGACGAAGCGATATTCCTAAATATGATAATACAATATTTAGCTCCACTGAATAGCATAGACGTGGTGGCCGAAGAATTAACGGTGACCATACCTCGTCAGCTGTTGGTGCACAGTATCCGGGCCATGTCGGTGTTTGTTCAATATGTACAAAAAAAATTGGTCGGCGTCGACATGCAAATCGTCAAATGGTTTATCGATTTCACTAAGGAATTAAACATTTTCAAGTTGAAACCTCGAGTATAAGCCTAGGCTCTAAAATATAATACTTATAATAATAATAATTTTTTTGGAAAAATCTTATTTCAACTCTTACCTAGAGCGTTAGTTCAGTTACCTGTTTTAGTGTTAAATAAAATTGAAGTTAAAATATTATGTAATCACTTAAACTATATTATAATATTATGCAAAATATGTTATAACCAACAGGGTATTTAAATTTTTTTTTTGTTGGGATTAGAATAAACAAATACATTACAAATTTAAAAAATAAAAAATCAATAATATATTAAAAATAAAAACTTTGTGTGCGATAAGTATTTGCATTTTTGAAATGAAGAGAAACTTTTCCTAAATAACAAAAAAATCTATACTACATTATTTTGGAGTCGTTTGGACCGAAAAACTTAAATATACCATCAAGTTTCATCGATAAACATTTTTTTTTAGAATTAAGTTTGGACAAGTGAGTTTTGATAATTATTTAAATGTAAGTTTTGATACCAAAAGGTAAAAAATCAGATAAAACAAAAAAAATGTGGGCACGTTCACAAAATTAAACAATGTTCATCTTGAAAATATTTAAAATTAAAATCAAAATAATTTTATTATAACCTAAAAAATATTTTAAAGTTATTTGGATAAAAAATTAGTTTAGTATCAAAACTTACATATTCCAGCATGGCCTTGTTAGTTTTGATTCTAACAACTATGTTTAACCAAATATACAACACACACATGTTCTCATATGTTTTCAAAATATCTGATAATACATTCGTATTTAGCGTCAAAAATCCTATAAGATAGTGTTGCCAACTCGTTTTCTCGTCTTTTGGATCATATGAGAGTTGATTCTAGCCTTCTCATTTGTATTATTTCTCTGTAATTATTGGGCGGCTCAAGTTGTTGATAAAACATAGAAACCTAATTGATAAAAAATCTAGACGCAATTACATTGGCGATACTTCCATTTCGAAGTTCAGTTAAAAGTCAGCTTTACTCATCTGTGTGTATTTTTATTGTAATGATTAAAGGATTTGCTGCGCATAAGAATTTAATTCCATTTGGAGGTCAGTCCGCCGTGGCCGTGCTGATGTAAAATTGTATTATTTAACGCGAAAGTCTGCGGCTGACCCTGTAAATGCGAAAGTTCACGTTACACTTAGGAGCGATGCAGTGGGCGAAAAAAAAAGCTCTGGTCGCTGTGCTGCAATTACTGTAAATCTCAACATTTACCTCGCCCAGTCCGCGTTACCTGTGCGCCAGAGCCCCACCCCGCGTAATGCTTTTTTAAAGGACATTCTTCTGGAAAAAGTAGATGTTTATTTAATGACACCGACCTCTGTCGATCTTATGAATAAACTAAACGCCGGCAAACTTGTATTGGACACAAAACGATATAATATGTATGTACCGCAGTAAATTCTGATTTAGTTGCAGCAAAAAAAAAAAAAATGTTGATTTTATTTTACTTCACGTTCGATATCAAATCATTTTAATACTTACAGTTGGACGAATTGATGAAACATTTTTGTTGTAAATGCGGTTCAAATTATTATTATTTTTTTTTTAATTTGGCAATGCTTAATTGGGAATTAAATCCACTCCTGTGTAGACCCGCACAACCATGGTCGACATTCCTAAAAATAATTTTCCTAGTTAATAAAAAAAATTTCGATTCATCATTAGGTAATAAATTGTATATTGGCTGTGCAATTATGCACAGATAATAATTATAAAAATGTTGATAATCTATGATATTTTATAATTAAAAAAAAAGATGTTGTAAAGGTATAATATTACAAATGCAAATTAATTCAGCTGTCACTTATTCTGCTTTAACTTAGTCGACATTTATTCATTTGAAGAACTAATTTACATATTATTACTTCATTATGACTTGCGGGGAGTATTTCCCACTAAACTTTTGTCGAGTTCAAAAAAAAAAAAAAATCATCACAATTAAAACTATTTAGTTTACTGTTTTATGTAAATTCAAATGATCTTTTACTTAGCCGTAAGTGTTCTTTTTTTTAATACAACCAATGACGGCGTTCATTTTTACGTTATAAGGAAAACTATACAAACTCATCACCATACATATCTCAAAAGGTTCAAAGCTCGATTTATTTCAGTTCAACTGATTTTCGATTCCAATAAAAGTTGCCTTTTCCAAAAAAAAATGTTTATGTGACATATTATGTTAGATATATATGTATTTATTTAATTGACGTCAGTGAAATACAGCCAATGTTATATGTTCATAAAATCAATAGATTAGTTATAGTTATTTAAAATTTTAAATCTTTATTTATCTTCTGAAATGTAATGGTTTACTTAACTAAAACGATTTTTCTCGAAGCAGTTTATTTATTTTATATTACATAATACATAATACGGTAGGGTAGACACTTAATTTTGGAGTTATGGTCAAAAATACATTCTTAGAAATTTCTAGTTATTATAAAACGCATAACCCGGCTTGTAAATGCAGGACCTTAGGCCATAACGCGGCTTGTCATATCGAAGAGGGTAAACAACAAGTCAACGAGACATTGCAAATTTGTTCTGGATAATATTTCTCAACTGTGACCGACAACGTCTACAAACTTAAGAGATAAACGTTCGAGTGAAATATAAAAACATATTATTATTTCTGTTGGTAAAGGGTTTTGACGATTATAATATATTGACTTTCATTCAATAAAACCAAAATAATAAAATAATAATTATTGTTTTTAGCATAACACCAATATTTTATCATCGTCTACAGTGGCACTTGTTACTATGTAAAACGTTAAACATTATTATAATACCAAAAACGTGCTTTGCCAATTAAAAGTATGTTGTTTTTAATTAATTTCTCTTAGAACTTTGTCCATTAATTCGGGCGGATTTCTAATTTTCCGAAACCTCTTGCGAATACACTTTTTCTTTTTAAATGATACCAGGCTGCTTATTAGTTTATTTTTGGTGTTTTTTACACAACCTCATAAAACGGAGAAAAGTTATACGGCCGGCGACATTACACCCGGGACCGTTTGCCCGTTTTATGGGCTAAATAAATATCTATGAACTTAGTCATTTCGCCATTGTTTTTATGTAATAAAAAATAAACTATTTTGTATTCAACTGCAAATCTACTTTTTACGACCGACCCTCGTATAGTATAACACATCAATTAGCGAACCAATCGTTTGTTAGTTTCTGTACTGGCAGAACAAAACGGTACCTGTATTTTAATTATGTATTTGACATTTAAAAATTACTATTTTATTATACTCGGTGCTTATTTTGTACCGTTAATAAAAATTTAATTTACTATTGTTGAGTGTACATAACGGAGAAAAAAAAACGTTTGCAGATGTTTCAAACTCCTTTTTTCACCAAAACAAATAAAAAAAATCATTTTTTTTTAGTCGTTAACGCATTGTTACTATATTAAGAAATGACGAAACAATAGCATTATGCAACTTAAAAACAAAGTCATATTATATTATTATGTTTTTATTGTTACTGATGCTGCCCGCCTTTTTAAGAGGTTTCCGTGTGATGTGTGCAGTGTGCACTGTCAACTAAACAGCCAACTGTGTGTACTTATGTCGCGTGAAAAAATACTTACTCACTCATACTTAAGTCGCACGAATAAAAACATGTGTACTCTTCGAGATATACCTATCTGATTGGGCGATAAAATATGTTATAATTACATAAAACCGAAACGTAACTGTAATATGGTTATTTTTTTTTTTTTTTTAAAACTCACTTTTCCACCCACTGATCGGCTAAGCTACTAAGAAAATTCTTTGTGCACAGTGTTTGCCTACACGTCTCTCGAACGCCGTTCACCGCAAATAGTTTAGCTAATACCGCATAGCCCCCCTATTCGTTTATTAGCCAGGACGACACGCTGAGGTCAGCAGTTTGTGGACCGCGGTAAAATCCGGGTAGTTTGGCTTCTCGGAAAACAGTGTTGGTGTGCATATTATACACAAAATATACACTAGACCGAGCGAGAGAGAGCAGAAATACTTACCGTGGTAGACGAACCCACAATTTACAACACAGAAAGGAGGAGAGGAAGACGATTGGTGTGGGGTAAAAGAGCGAAAGAGAGATAGAGAAAACATAGGAGGATTTAAAGCGAGAAAAACTTTTAATGTGTCCACCCCCTCATCTTTGTTTATGTCCACAGCCTATATGTTCGCGTCCGTGGCGTTTTTGCTATTTTACAGCACCAAAAAAAAAAAAAATATATATACTGAAAATAATAATAGTAATAATAATAAACTTTGTCCATTCTTTATAACGTGTTAACAATTGGTAATGAATGTCCAGCAGCAGAAGAGTTATTAATTTTGCTTTTCCTGTTTATACTTAAAGTTTTTGAAAAAAGTTAGCCCAGTAAAAAGTGAGTGCTGATAAGTCAGTCAGCTCGAAGAGATTATTGTTTTGAAGATTTGAAAGTAATAAAATAAAACTCAAGCCAAAAATCTCCTTTTTTTTGTTTAGTATTGGAAAACGTTTATTTTTCCTCTATTATATAACATTTTGTACAGACAACTACAAAAACAAACAAATTACATACACAACTTAAATAATAAGTTTTGGACAGTTTTGTTTTCTCATAGATGTATACATTATACATATTAAAAAATGGAAAATTGATATCAGTTTAAAATACAAAGACCAAAATAATGTTACAATGTGACATCTTTTGATAAAATCCAGAATTGAATATTAACCACGTATAGATTTATTGTAGTTATAAATTTAGCAAACTATAAAGATATTAATTCATATTTTAGCCGAGGATTATTATTTGAGGTGTACTTTGACCTTGGAAAGTACCAAAATAGACCAATTTATTCGAAATAAGCCATTGGACGGTTGTATTGGTTACAATTTGTGAAGACGCTGGTAGTTTTAGGTTTGAAACTAATTTAAATATGTATTTTTGCTTAAAAAAGATAATAAATGTAAAATTTGTATGAACCAGATCAAATTGTGATCCCATTCGGACGCGTAGATGTACCTAAACCATTTAAATAGGGTTGACTAATAATCATTGGCGTTAATTGAGTAATTTTTCAGATAAGGTGATGGCATTTTGAAGAAAAAAACCCAAGATCGAGTTCATTAAAACTTTGGCAAGCTCACAGAGTCGTTTTACTGACACGTGTCTGGCAAGATGGTCTCTCAGTACCGACATTGTTGCCCTGAATACAACTCAGAGTCATCTTTAACCGCGATTTTCAGATGGTTAGCCGTGGAATCGTTTGGTTCGCTTCGTTAGCGGTTTTGGCGTCATTATTTCTGAACAAACTGCCGAAGCCCTTGTCGGTGGTAGAATCGTCTTTGGGGTGAGGGGGCGTCCTCCTATTCGCTCCTGCGACGGTCGCCTTTGGATTCATTGCGGTTTTATCATAGACATGCTTAATGATTTTCGCACGCCGTTGCGGTTTCAAACAACTGTACCGTATAATCTTGCCATTTTTATTGATTATCTTACATTTTAGTCATTAAAGTAATACAGTCTTTAGCTTTGCAAAGGGCACGCGTGGGTTTGATGTATTTGTTCCAGGAGAAGTTGAGAACGTATTGGCCTTGTCCGAAAACTAACTTGTTTTCCACTGGACTGATTTTGTCTAGTGTTTTGGTGGATAGCCAACGGCAGCCGAGCAACACTGAATAGTGCACAAGCTTTTAGGCACCGCTGGACGATATTCGATATAGGACGCTGACGTCATGTCATAACAACGGTTTATATTTTATTTATTTATTTTTAACGTACTTAAACTTCCCATCGCGTAACATCACAACAACGTTATGTAGTAAGAATATTATCTCTCAGTTTGTCTTCTGATTTTATTTTGTTTTTCTTACAAACAAATGTTCCCTCGCTGACTTCCGGGTCGGCGATCGAATGCGAAAACAACGCGATGATAAAATATTAAAACACAGTAACCAAGATTTCGGCGAGTAGATCAATTTTGTATTCTTACCGTGTGGCGAAAAGCAATGGATATTTGTATCGTTATTATTACATTGGTTGGTTCGGCTGTGATTTCAAAATTTAGTAGCCGACATAATGAAACGCCTACGAGCAATCTTAACGTTGGAGTTAAATCGAAAACTTGCGTTGTCTCCCAAACAAAACCACTTACTTCACCCACTCGGCCGCCGTCGAAATATTAATTAAGAATAACAATAAAAAAAATACAACAATCGTCAAAGCATAGCAGTATTATTATTATTGTATGTACAGTTCGAATACGCTCAAAACTTAAGGGAGATACTATCGACGCAGACGACGTTGCACAGACAATTTACTTGATTAAATATAAAATACTACCAGAAAACGATATGCTGTAAAGTTTGTATCTTCAATTTCCAATCTCCACGCGCGTCAACATCTCAAGGTTCAAGTCCCCTGTCGAACCCTTTTTCTTTCGGTATATTTGTACCATTTAGTTTACACGTTGTAAACATGCATAATATGCTATAACCCGGTAAAGCTACAGTTATCATATTTTTTGACACGAGGAAATACACGTTCCAACAATCGCATACCACCATCTGAACCCTCAAAGTGTATACACACCGGACGGAAATAAATTATTCATATCTTCCACAATGGATAACAACAACAGCTGATGTAAACGCGCGCTTAATAATATATATATACTGGAACTCTGTCTTCGATAATCGTCAATCAGCAGGTACTCAAACCGACGGTAATTATTATTCTGCTGCGGTAACTGCAATAAAGCGAGGCCACTAAACGCCGAACGTTGTCTAAACACGCTGCCCAAAGGTTGATTGACTATTTAGACGGCATGGCATAGCACACCTTGCTATTTGTGAGCTCTTCGATTTCACAGCCTATAACGCCGGTCGGTGGGTATACAATATAGATAATAGATATTTTAGCATGATATATATATTAAAAACACAGAGCCGGCGGACAGTGGATATATTTTATATGCGAGAGTAAGTTAACCGTGACAGCGAAGGCCGACTTAGCCTCGCTCAGGTGCCACTATATACGGTAATATGCTTTTAACACGTACTACTCGGCGTTGCCCCCCCCCCCCAAAGGGCAGCTATTGTAAATAACCGCTTATGCGCATTAACTGGGTAAGCCCCCGAAGGCGTTTCTGGAAATCGTTCAAAGCCCGCGCAGTGTAAATAAGACGTATTGAAGTATATGCAAGCAACAGTTGCTAATAAACTTTTTATTTTTGTTTCGTTTTAATGAACCAAAAGGTTTAAATTGGATTGTCGCTGTTGTATTGTACAGGTACTTTTGTTGCTTGCGTGAAGGCCAACTTTGAATGCACGACTAACACTATCTAAACTAATAATCTTAACATAAATCTAGTTAGACTTATTATAGCCTGGACAATTTGAAGAGCAGTCGAAAATTCTCTTACTAAAAAAATTCAAACCTTCCAATCAATAATTCTAGGAACCATTCACGAAGCTTATCTCTGCGTGTATCTTATAACGCGTCATACATACTGCCCTCAAAGTTCCAAAAGTATAATCGACAATTTCATAAAAAAAAAAATTATCCAAGACATTACAATATAACCTTGGGAATAATAAAATCCTCTCATATTCTATCTCAATGAAACAAAAGAAATTCTTTGGTTCATCCAGCCTTAAACGCAACTGATGTAGAGATCTCCTAAATCTAATACAAAATTAAAACTAGCATGATTCGTATTTTGCCTACTCTCACATTATTCAAAATAATGTAATTATTCCAAAGCTGGGCAAATGAATGATTTATATTAATTTCATGAAGTTACACCATATAAGGTGAAATTAACTGTTTAGTTAAAAACTTATACTATATTAACGAATTAACTCATGTGAAGTTAATTTTAATGAAAATAACTTTTACTTATTAGCCAGTTAATGCTCAGCCTAAGTTTAAAGATACTTATATAAACAACCCGGATATTAGAAAATGTTTTAAACATATTTTAAGGTAAATGTTGAATAAAATGTTATATAAATACTTTTAATTACATGCCAATATATTTCAATAACTTCTTAACAACATCTAGAGAATAACGTGTTATCTAGTGAATAACGTTTTTAAAACATTAAAACCCTGGAAAAAAACTGTTTTGAAAATGCCAATAAAGTCAATAAACTGACTTGAAAAGTCGTCAAACAGTTTTTTTTACCACTTTTGGAAAACTTTACATTTTTATTTTTGCCTCCTGATTGAGTGAATGTCTATGAGCAAGCCACTTTTTTTCATTAACGAACTTATAAGTTTGACTTGTGTTTACAAAAAAATAGAAGTTGATTATTTTTAGTTAACTGAAGCTTTTGAAATTCAACAGGAATTTGTGTATACTTAATAATATTATGCTTATGATCTCAAAATTGATCTATCAAGATAATGGTTACTTTTTGAACATCTATATTATCACCACATTTAACGGGTTAAGCATACACGCGTGCTGTGAAATCGCCTATACAAAACGCCGTTTAATTATTTTAATCCTACAGCGCGGTAAAATGTACAGCGCTATTATATTGTATTTTTTTCATCAGTTATTCACTAGTACTTTTAAGGAAACTCATTTATTAGTTCCACTTTAGCGACCTACATGAAACACCAGGCATATAGGCCTCAGTTTTTTTTTTAGACTTTTTGAACACGATCGAAATGTGGGTTGAAATTAAAACCAACAAAAGAGTGTGCATTGTATTGTTTCTCATTACGGCAGAATAGAATATTATACGGTTAAGAACATTCTGTACTCTCTTTTTAATGAAAAAGATCTAGACGTGCAACGCAACGATCTGAAACAAACTAATTGATATTAAGAATAATAATAATAATAAGAATTATAATAATTGTATAAGCCCAAATTCTCAGTGTCGACAAACGCTGCGACAAACAACGAGTGGCAAAGCTATATTTTATTGCTCAAGTATACAATAATGTTTTGTTTATTGTTCTGGCCATACACCTTAAATTATAAGTGTTTCCAAGAATTTCACAATAACGAAAAATAAAAGTTTTAACTGTGTTATAAGTAATTTAATTGTTATTTATTTTGTTTTTAAACAGTTAATTGTATCTAATTCTCGACAAACGAATATTTTGTCGACTTGTAATGTATTCAATTAATAATTTTTCAACGCTTTATGTGTTCGAATATAGCTACGTTAAAGTATTCAGACAAAATTATTCTTGACTTCAGTGGCGCAGTTTAGTTTTTTATCATTTCGCGTGGAACTTGATCCAACCGTACTAGTAGTTATCTGCGAATTCGGTATGTAGTGTATTGTACATCCGAAGTAAGCATCTGACATACCATCACGACGCAGACACCTATTAATTTACAAGGAACAAAACAAGTTGCTCAAAGAAGATTAATATAATGACACAGGTATACTTAGGGTTTCAGTAAATAATTACACTGAAAGGACATTGAGAGGACAAGAGGACAAAAAAAAAACATAAAACTTAGAAGTAGCTACTAGTCTTAAAGTTAGAGGGGAATTTTCTTAAAAACCTTTTCTGTTTATTCAACTGCAAAGACGTATAATTATTTTTCTTCGTAATATTTATTTTTCTGTAAATTTTTAATGGAACAAAACAACTTAATTGATTCGTATACCAAGTTAGTAAATTATTTTAATTATTCGTTAATTGGAAACAAAGTCATATCAAATTTATGATTATGATAGAATTTTTTATTAAAAATATCAACTCTTAAAATCATACTCTGTTGTGGATTTATTTCTAAGTTGTTATTATTTTATTATTGTAATTGTCGAACAAATAAAATATTTGTAAAAAAAAATAATATTTATTATTATGTTCTATTATGAGTTGTCCAATTTTATCATAAAAAATCATACTATTTTAATAGGTATGCTAATATATTTTATTAATTTAACAAAAGGTTGTTTAAAGATACTGCGTTAGTTTATTTCAGTACCTAGTTTATCTTTTTTTTTTTACTGTAATGTTTATGAAAAAAAGGTTAATGGGTTGTATTATGTCATTTTAGAAAACAGCAGTAATTACTACTATGTCAACTATATGGCCATGTCGTCAGCATTGTAGTTAGGCTTGAAAATGTTAATAAATAAAATACAGTACGTTCACTATTATTTCAATTACATGTCTCGTTATGACACTATTTTAAAAATCATCTCTCAGCTATGTAATTTATACCTCTAAATATTTTTTATATATATATATGCGTTTGTAGCCATCGTCGGATACAGTTGTTTTAAACTGGCGATGACGCAGCCATTTATACAAAATTGCCATTTATCTCGCGTTTAGACGCCCACAATACATTTACAAAATGTTTTGAGTTTTGGTGTCTGCTAACTTTACAAGTGGTCAAAATAAATGTTTATGGCTTACACAGTGTGTCCTGGCAACCCTCAATAATATAAAATAGTAGTGACCTAAAAATGGTAGTATGTTGTTGATTTAGGATTAGTATTATTTCTGGGTAAGAACTTTGCAGACAAATAAATCGAGTTTCCCATATGATTGTTTACTTTGAACTAAAAATATTTAACACACATATTAAAAAATGTATATGTTGTACAACGTTTTGGCTGTTCGATGCAACTAATAACAGTAAGTTAGTATTACAACAAGTTTTAAGACATTAAGTTGTAAACGTCTTTATTGTTTTGCCAATTTTTAACAATTTTTAGGGATAATATTAATAGTAAATTGTGATTACCTAGTTTATTACTCCTGCAAAAGGTCAAAGATGTAACGGAACGTATTTATATAATAAAGGGATGTGGTCCTTATTTTGGAATTATTGGTCATATCATTTCTAAGACCTAAGTAAACAAAAATGAGTTCCATATTTTATTATCTAAATGAAAAATAACCTTTTATTCAATAATTCATTATTCGATTATTTATTTATTATTCGGTTTTTTTTTGTTTGAAATTATTCATTATTTCTTTGTAGATATACTATTTGCTTGAATGTCCAAATATTATTATTTAAAATTGTCTGAATTCAAAAATTGGTTTTTAAATACATTTAATTTATAATAAAATTAAAAAAAAAACCTACCTAGGTACAATTTTAAGTTTTTTGTGGTGTACATTTTTTATTAATAAATAAAAACATTTTATTTTTAATTCATTAAAAAATTAAAATAATAATTTTAAATTAATAAGATAGTTCGTTTTTTACGAATAATACATTTTTAGAAAACGTAACTCTCCAAAAATGTTGGGCTATTTGTGCCTATCATAATAAATTAACAAAATATATAAAATTATGGATGCGTTAAAACTTTTATTGATTAAATAATTTATTATGTAGGGGCATGGTGGACACCTCAGCTGGACTGTTAGTATAGTCATGACGGTGGAACAGTGACCATCGGTCCGAATATGGATTCTGTGTTGAGTTTGAATTGAACCTGAATTATGTTAACTTAGAATGATGTTAAATACATTTATTTAGCAAACATTGAATCTGCTGTACCGTGATTGGTATTTTTAGTTTGGATAATAAGAACCGAAAATTAAAGGTAATTTGTACTCTCATTCATATGTTTTTTATGTTTTAACGAACATTTTAAATAGTGCTGTTTTGAAGATTGAAAAAATAGCAGCGCCAAAGGGAAAATTATTTTTAAAACAATATATTGAGTGTACATAATATTAAACAATTAATTGATGGTATTAAGTGTATTGTATTTTACACATCAAAATCTAAATACGACATAGATTATGTTGAAATAAATTTAATTCATATTATAACGATAAAACAGATAAACTATCATTACAATATAAACAATACGGGTTTTTTTTTAACAAAGTATTGTATTTTTTTGTATCAAAAATATATTTTTAAATACTGTCCGTGCCCGTGTATTGATTGGCATATGATTTGACTAGCATTTGTGGTTTAATACCTACTCGACGAATGAGTTAATGATAGTTCAACCGAGATTGCATCGTCGCCAACGGGTACCGCCGTTTTAGTGGATACACCCAATATCCAAATGGTACACTATAATAGCAGTGATGTACAATGTGAAGTATTATCATAATGTATTGCGCTTATCTGTGTGCATTGTGACACTGTTACCCAATTTGGTGTATGTCGGGGTTGGAGTTGCACTACCGCCGGACCGTGGTCGGTTAACGTCACCCTGGTTCGGGTAGGTCGTGTGGATATCGTCGTCGTCGTCGGCGGGGGTGTATTTTAAGGGCTATCAGGGAAGAAGAAAAAAAGAATTTAGCCGGCACCTCGCTGGAGATAAAAGACACGGCCACCGAGCAGAGCGCTTTTACACAGCCCCCCGGAGAGGCGGGATCGGCCGAAGGGCGCCACCGTGGACCAGTCGGTGGTCGGATGACAACGCGCTGCATTGCCTTTCGCTCGGCGTGTACGTCCGATTGTACTTACGCATACCTCGTGGCGTGCGAGTAGTTTTTGGAAATTTTGTTTTTTTTTTTGAAACATTACCGCGGTCGTTAAAAAAAAAAAAACACTACAGAAGTGTGCACGTACGGTCGAGACCCAATCGTCGCGTCGACTTCGCTCACAAACTGTCCGGAATCGAGCAAACCTATCCTAGCACAGAAACCGGAAAATATCTTATCAGGTGAACCATATTATATAATTATTAACCCTTTTTCTTCGAATTCGTAGTATCCGTTTCACCCCCGCCGTCGAAATACCGACCATTGTGATTAGTATCTTCTTCATTGTATTAGGTACCGCATCGATCGTCATCGTTAAATTATTTTTTATCACGGTGATCAAATGATTTATTCGTGTCTACCTGAAAATACAACTAACGATTTTTGTTGACATTGGCACAAGACGAGCTTTCCGAAAAATAGGCAAAACAGTTACAAGTTCGTTTGCAAACACAGTTAATCTTTAGGTACCTATAGCTTTACCGTTTGCAGTTAAACAATATTTAACGTTTTAGGAGTAAAAGTGGTGGAAATGTATTTTTTATTTAATTCCAATTTTTTAACGTCCAGTCTGAAAATAAGGCTGAAATCTAATGTATACCTACATAATTACAATTTTTCTAAAATTTGCTTTTTATTTTCATTAGTTGTTTCACATGTCTGCGACCTAAAGACTCGCAATTAACGACACTGAAAGTGACGTTATTATTTTCGGTCATTAAGACCTGTGACCTCACCGTGTGTTTTATTTTATGGTTTGGTGTTTAACATAAATTAAATTTAATGCAAATGTTTGTGCGTTTAACTTACCTCTCCAAATAAAACTGTTTATTTTTTAAGAAATAAGTGTACGTCTTATTGTTAACAACGCGCTAGTGTGAAAAACGTTTTATTGGTAAAAGCGAGATTGACTTTTTTTTATAGTAAAGGGTCAGAATTATGTAAACAAAATATTATTTGTACAACGCATCGATTGGCTGGCACTGGTGGAATTTTAGAGACCTAAATGTAACTGGAATCCTATAAAGAAACGATAATATTTATCTATAAAATTTGTGTTCATTTAAATATAAAATTAACCAGTAACGCTTCGCTTGCATTGTACCTAATGGTTTTGTAGCGTATAAATAGTTTTTTATACCAATTTGAAAAATAATACTAAAAAAAAAAATCAATTAAAATAACATTAATTATGGCTATTCTTGCCGGTTGATGTATATAAAAAGACACAGATCAAAAAGACCAGACGCTTGTATGTAAAATATAGGTACTAGATTAGGGTGTGCTAACCCTATAGTAATAAAGACTTTTTATTTATTTACCAAAACTAAAAGTTTGTAATGAATTTATGTCCTAACGCTATTAAAAAGTTAAAAAAAAAAAAAATGTTTTTTGTAGTCATTTTGAGGTTTAATGGTAAACATTTATGTTTCTTGGCTGGCGTTGATTACACAGCCCTACATAAACATGGATATATAGGTAACGTTCCACATCAAAGGAATGTCGTAATTCTGCCTATGAACTTTAAAATTTAACACAGATTAGACTGTAATTCACTAAAGGCTTATGAACCAAACTAACTTCTGTCGTTAAAAATAATATCTTGTACATACTTAAGCAGAAAATATTGACTATGACGACGAAACTTCAATAAACAATTTTCTAATCAGTTTCCGAGTTTATATTAAACTTTTAATATTCTTCTTTGATCATAAAATGATAAAAAAATATTTTGACATATTATATATATATACAATGTTGGCTGAATTAATATCAATTTAATACCGTTTGCTGTAACATTATAAAAACACATTTTTTTAATATGTAAAGCTAGACGTTTTACTATGATGAGTATTTTTGTGAAATCAAATAATATCTAATACCTAGTTGTTTTACCAGGCATTAAAAATCATGTTTTAAATTTTACCATAAGGTAACTGACACAGTTTAATACTTGAATGTTTATGTAGCTGCGAAGAGTGTATTGCGGTACACAATTTGTTGACTTACTAGGTTAGATATAAAATATATAAAATCAACAGTATGAGGTAATATGTGTGGTGGACGCTAATAGGAAAGAATAGGTTGAGATGAACCGGGCATTTCGAATTAAGTGTAGTAAAACGAAAGGAGAAACAGGTATTAGTGTAGACGAAGAAGATTTCTATGGTCGACAATTAAGGATAGACTAATAAGACAAGTGGTGTAAAACACAAAAAATGGCGATGGTCGAGAAGTACGGAAGGACAATGTTTGGGTAACCCACTTGTATTGAAAAAGTCGACGAAAAATATTTTTAAAACACTTATTTTTCTTTAGTTTAATCTAGTTACCTACAAAAAACACATAATGGACTAATTCTATCAAGGGTGGAGATTGGAAGTTTGAAGTTTATATTACATTTTCGAACTTCAACGCTATAAATTGCGACCAATGTGCTTTTGCTGATGGCACGTTCTCCCGTAACAAACTTTATTGTTTACGTGAGATCGACGACAGACAAGATTTATGATATCAAGTTCTACACGTAGGTGTGTATATATATATATATGGGTTTGTCTGTTTTCAAAGGTATTTTTGAACGTGACAAATTAACGTATCCGTTTTTATAGGCTTATTCGTCGTGTGGGCTTTCAAAGCTCAAATTTATTATTATATTTTTGTTCGCCAAACTCAATTTGTCCGGAATATTTTTAGGAAGTATTTAGAAGTCCGTCCCATTGTTGGAGCAAGGTTTTTGTGCTAACTGGGTCTGTTTTCGGATGAAATTTATTGCCGTTTCCAACCGAGTTCATTACCGATTGCGTCGTATCGACGTTAGATTATATTGTGGCGTCGCCGCCGGACGGACTATCGAAAGGCCGACTTTGTTTTATTAGGTAATAATTTTTTTAACGAGCTATATAATGTTTGAGAAAGAACGGGACGACTGTATACTCATCGTTGTGGCCGATCTGTTTCATGAAAACATTATATATAAATTGTATATCGTTCAGCAAGTCATGATTTTCGGTTCAAAATAAAGGCAAACCGCACAATGTCATAATTTCCATCGGACTAAGAAAAAACACAGTTTATTGTACATATTACATCTGTAACTTATAAGTGTATATTTGTTGTGTGATAATAGTATCAGTAACAATTATTTTATTCTGTATGTTGTAATCATTGATAATACATGGATTATTACCATTCATAAGTATGGATATGGTTTCTTAGCAAAACGGTAGTCAACATATTTGGTTGGAGAAAAGTGATATTTTTACATGAATTCCCTCAAACGTTTGAATTTACTTACAATGAATAATGCTTTTGAAATTACTTTTTTTTACCAACTTTTTAAATCGTACTTTGGTAAGTCACAAATTTCAGTCATAGTCAACGAAAGAGGAATGAAGGGGATGAGATTATACAACTGAATGTACTTTATTAAAAAATATAATGTAGACAGAAATTGTGAATAATTTAAAAGTTAGAACTTACTATTAAGTTGAATTGTATTATAAAAACGATCGTGAAATTATATTATGTATATATTTTATGCATAATACATACAGACGTTCCCCAGACTCTGAAAATAACCAACATATTTTTTGGTTGAAAAAACTATACTACCAAAACGACTTTAGAAGCCTTTAGCCGTTTTGAACATAGTGCAACGTCGTTAATTCCACCTGTTCTTGCGTTTTTTTTTTTTTTGGTTGTTAAACAAAAAATTAACATATTTTAACGGTTATCGTTAAGCCGAGTTGTCACCTTAAAATTCTGAACAAATTAAGAACTTATATTTATGCACAAATGGTACCAGTAAAACATCATACGCGTTTAAAAACCTGAGAAATTACTAATTTAGCAGCTGGAAAATGAGCCCAAATGGATGTAGTTTTTTAAATTTTGAATTGTCATATATTTTATGTATAAGTTTCCATGGCCAACCTAAAAAGTACTATTATTTTAATTTTTTTTTTTTTAATTTAATAATTAGCCCTTGCCAAGTAAAGGGTTAAATGTTAACACAGTTTGTTTTAGAGATTTCCTTTTGTTTTTCTATTAGGTATGAAACGATACCTATAAGACATTTTATACGCACGAGGTATTTATTTTCCTTCTTCAACTGTAGCAAACTAGTATTACTTATAAATATTTTTGCTTTTAAAATTATTGGCAATGACCAATTTACCAACGCGATAGTTGATAGGCAAATTTTGATTAATAATTTTTTTTTCTTTGTGATTTTATTTTTAACTAAAATTATAGATGAACACAAATTGAAGACTGATAAAATATTTGAATGGCTATTAGCCGTAAGAAAATTATTGAAATTTTAATCCGAAAGAAAGTAACAGTAGTCATACCTAAACCAAAACACGATTAGAATAAATAACTTTTATAATATTAATGTTAAAATTAGTTTTTTGACATTAAAATATTGAATCGCATAAAATATCATTTTAGCTTATAGTAATGCAAATGACCCGTTCATTCGAGTTTTTATAAATATTTTTTTCATAAAAGTAATGCGAATGTGTGTGTTTGCATTTGTTTTTTCAACTAAGGAGGGTCTTGGCTGGATAAGAAAAAGCCATAGACAATATTTGTATATATATAAAAAAGAGGGGACTAGAGAATTTTCATTAACGGAATCCGACACGACACCGAAGCTTCCCTTTTAATACATAATATTATACAGATGCTTTATGCTCGAGATACTTGTACACATATTATTATTATAATGAAAATGAAGATATTATGGCATGAATATGTGATAATATTATTATGCAAGGTGATTGCACGCAATATGTATAATATATTAATATTAACTGTTTATCGATTGGAATCTATACGTGTAAACCTATTCAATATGCATGTATCTAATACGCGGAGAGTATTTAGTCTCAAAACATGGTTTATATTGCACACAGGAAATTTCCAATCATACATAAGTATTAAAAACTAATTAAAGAAGCAAGCACGTCTTTTCTTATAATTGCATAATATATTATTTTAAAACTATTTATGTTTTTAATGAGCACCCAACATCGTCCTTATACATTATTACATTATTATGTCTAATACAAATATTACATTAGTGTACAACATTTTTTTTTTGAAAACTATGTTTATTAGTGTACAGATTTTTCAATATGAATAATGTATATTAAAAGCAATCGCATAAATTAAAAATAAAATAGCAAATTTCCATTTTCTTGTGGCAGCATAACGACGTTTTTACTCTGATTAGGCATAATTTTTCAAAAACGAGACAATCGAGTAGCACAGCTTTATAGACTATGAACAAATAAAAATGTTTATTATTATTTATTAATACAATATATTTGTTATTATTATGATTCTTTTTCACATTGTGATCAAGAATTACATTTAAATTTTGAACAGTTTTTTTAGGGTTCGTTTTGTTTACTAATAAGTCATGAACGATATTAACTGACTGATATCTTATACCTAATATTATTCGATGTTTGACTTGCATCACTTTTGAAACTTGCCTACACGTAAAAAAACAGTTGTTTTACTTACTTTTAAAAACAAGTTTAAATCGACTAATTTGTCCTTAGTGAATCTGAGACATAAATTATTAGCATTATTCATATTCATTGCTAACAATACCGTACGTTTACTTTCCATGTCCATTTCTGTCCAGCCTGTACTGTAGAGAGCAAATATAATAGCCTCTTTCTGAAATGTGTATTATGTAAAATAAGATTTTTAAATTTCATAAAACATATTTTTGTAAAATCTTTTAAAGAAATATTAAAAAAAAAAACTGAAAATTTAAACAAGTTACTATAATGATATTTAATATATTTATTAGATTTAAAAAATAAAAATAAAATAACAAATTTAAGTCAGATAAACAGGATTATTGTATAACATAAAAATATAAAATAAAGAATTTTATATTTATGTACAACTTTTTTAAAGGTAATAATATTAATTTAAAACAAAAGCAGTATATGTTCAGTACCTCATCGTTTATAGCGGTGCATAATGAGCAAGTCATGAATAAATTGAACACAAACACTGCAAATCCAATAATCATCTTAAATGTTTGGACGGTATCAACGATTTCATTTCTGTAGTAATTCTATTAAAATTTCACAAAATTACAATTAAAAGAAAACATATACCAATTAGGATTGTGATTTTAATGAAATTTTACCAGAGCTACAACAAATAAAGTAAATACGGCATTAGCCCAAAATACAAAGAACTCCATCAAAATGAGTTTTCCAATAATCTTATAAAATGTTTCCAGCTTTCTAAAAAAATATATTTATAATGTTAACTTTGTATATTCATTTTTAATAAATATTTTATGTATAGCGACATGTGACGCGTTTCAGTCATTGCACAGCTATCGTCACAGGTCTTAACGTGACCGGAGGATAGATCTTAACATTAAACAGTTTTACTACAGTGATATTATCATTTTTAAATGTATAAAAATTTAATTCGATACTGCTACCGTTGGGTTCGAATTTCTAAGAGGTAATGCCGTTTTTGAGGACATTTCATATTTTATATTAGAATATTATATACCTCGAATCACTTACTTTATAACTTTTTGATGATCTGAAAGGATTATTTTTAAATATTTCTGAATTTTAATTGCGCGTTTACCTTCGGGACGGCCTCCAATCAAATTATAATCATTGCTCATACCTATGAGTAGTAAAAAAGAAACACTTTTAAAGACTTTAAGTTAAGTATAAAAAAAATTACCTTGTTCCTGGATATTTATGTGGTTTTGTTCAAAGTTTTCGAGCCCTTTATTAATTGTTTCTAACTGACCGACAATGGCTGTGCATAAAGATATTATCACTATATTTGACAATACTAATAACGAAGCGTACAAGAAGACGATCAACGTCTCGACTATGTAGAATATTGAGAAGTACTCGTTGTACACGTCTGTGGATACCATGAAATACAAATTGAATAAGCTAAGGCGGTAGCTGTCATAAGAGCCGTCGTGGTTTCTTATCTTGATATAGTTATCACTTATAATAAGGGGACTAACAAACCACACTACGGTCGTCATAATTAATGCGACACTTATTATATAAGTAAATCGTATGGTTCGGGTCTGCCAGACTTTCAGTATACTTTTGTCGTAAAACTTGTATGACAAAAAATCGAAACTAACCACGTGCAAACACTCCCAAATATCATCCGAGTTCTTAAATATCACCACCAATTTGTAAATGACAAAGATTATATTTTGCAGAAAAGTGTACATCCAGAAAGATTGAGTTAAGTCGTTGCTCCAATGGTACATTCCCGTCAATCCGCAGACGCATCCTGTGATTCCCATGAGTAGCATACCGAAAATGATCGGTAATTGATAAATGTTGTAACCGTAGTACTTAACGTTGTTCGGATGTAGCATTTGACATAGGCCCAAGAGTTTGGCCAGACGTACGTTAAAAACGTAGTCTTTATAATCAACGTGCCCGAGTTCCAGCATTTGACAATCAAAAATTGCAGTGAGCTGAGAACATAAATTTAGTAGTGGTACTAATCTAATAACAAAGAATATCATTCGCAGGGCTGAATACAGGCCTTAACCTAACATCGGGATCAACACTATTACACTTATCTAAAAACGTTGAGAAGTTTTAGGTTTTTAGTTTTTATCCATACAGTATTCTCAAACCTTTTGACTGTAGTATTGTTAGTATTGTTAGTACCCTTTTGTACTGCTAATGGCGCAACTTCTCTTAAAACACTCATTCATCATAAGCGTGCTCATTTAGTAATTTTCCATGCAATGTCAAACACTATGACTTCGCTACAGCACTACAGCCAATGCTTCACTAGTCACATTTATTTAATTTGTATAAACAAATAATATAAATTATAAAATATTTTTGAGCAAATAGGGGTAGAAAAAATGTATTTTGTGTTTGTTACCTGTAGCATACAAACCATATCAATTTTTTTTTTAACTGTGTTACTTATTCTAACACAATTATTAGATTTATTGTTATTAGCATTTTAAAGTCACACATTGTAAAATATTAAATAAATAAACTGTTGCAAAACTAAAAAAAAAATAAGAAAAGTAACACTGAACATATTTAAACACATTTGAAATTGTTTTTATTATTTATTGTGACAACTTCGTTAACTATGAAATAAATATTCTAAATGGATTTTATTACATAATTTTTTTTTACCAATAATTATACTTACTTACTTTAATACAACAAAGTTGTTCAGACGTTTTATTATGCACTTACAGAAATGTACTTTAGTCCCTAGAAGAAAGACAGTAACTGTACAATTTCTGAGCTAACAAAAATTCAATGAACTTAAGTCATTATAGGCCACTCATACATTTTTAATGTGTAAATGCACAAATGTCGTATTATAGCCACATTATGGTATAGAATTAAAAATGCATTGAAAATGCATACATTATCTGAATTGTTAGCATAACGTCCGTATAATTACTACCGTACTAACATCAAATATTTATTATAATTTCTTAGAAATAAAATAAAATTTGAAGAGGCCACGGACACCAATGATGTCACGAAATAAAAGTTGTACTAAATTTTAAATGAACCATTATGTGATGTGTTTTAGTATATATAATATATAATGGTTCGATCGTGCCCGGACGGTAGTTGTTCTATTTTATGCTGACTGAGAAAATAATTAGGTTAGCCGTTGCATTGCCATCAATGGACGGCAATGGAACAACGGATCACACACAAGTCGATACGAGCGGTCGACCATTAATAACGTTCCGTTCCGGCCAGCTCTCGGGTGCGGTGCTCCGGAAGGACCGGCCGGGGTGACCGCTGTATAACGGCTGTAGCATTATATATAATATAAGAAGATAAAGAACACACACGCGACATGAGCTGCGAGACGTCGAACGAGGAAGGAAAGCCGGAAACGGAGCGGAGGAGACCCCCGGTGGTGTATTTTACTCGAAGATTTCCTACATCACCTGCACCTGGGTTATGGATTTCGCTTCCGACTGTCTTATTATTATTGTTGTTAATTTTCTATATTTTATTTTGCTCGCGACCACTTCACATATCTGCCGCACACGTGTGTGATTTATATATATATATATATATTTCTGTGTGATTGAGTTTGTGTTGTTGTTGTTATTATATCGTACATGAGTTATAGGATCCGTGTCGGCCGGACGTATGAATTATGTGCGAGTATCGGGGGGATGAAAGGGGAAAAAAGAGGCGATTTCGTGTGCGCGTTCGGCCCAAATCTCCACCGACCAGCCCTGGTGCCCGGGTCGGGGAAAGCACATAAATACGTTATTTGTATCCCGGGTGACATTGGCGTGAAGGCCTCTCTTGTATAATACCAACACACACGACCTCCGGTGTGATAAATGACCGACGGTGTACGTCCCCATAGATGTCGTGTTCATCTTTCGGGACCCGCGGCTCTTGACCTATTCGTTTGACGATAATAATAACGTAATACAAATAACGACATATTATACAATATACATGTATAGGGTGATCCATCTGACGTATAAGACACTCAGTTTCTCGGTACATACATCACTAGGTATATTTTTCAATACTTACAAAAGCTTACGTTCGTCCCTTATAAGTAGTATGGACTTTGTGGGGACATATGTTTTTAACGTTTTTTTTGTCTACAAATTTATAAAATTAAAAACATACGTTCCCATTTGAAAAAAAAACAAAGTCCATACTTCTTTTACGTATAAGGGATCAAGGTGAAAACTTTCTAAGTGTTGAAAAATATAGTCAAATATATGTACCCAAGAGTAATGAGAAAACGAGGGTCTTACATCAGATGGATCGCCTTGTATATATGCCGGGGTTCCCGAGGGAAAGGACGTTTTAATTCTCTGGACGGCTACAAAGCCGGCCAGGACGACTCGTTTTCTGTAAAAGATCCTGTCCCTGATCGGTTTCCTAAGTACGGCGGTATATGGTTCGCTTGTTCACGTTTTTTTCTTATAATTTGAATAAACATAAAACAAATATATTTCCACAATTTCGGTTCTCCTATAGTTCATTATCGTGCGCGTTACTCTTATTCGAAACGGAAATACACAACGTTGTGTTTTAGTTTTCAAACAGGTAGGTTTAATTATTTATGACCTAAGTATTTGCGACCCGAAATTGTCATTTTATCGTTAAGATACTCGAGTGTACTGATTATTTTTTTCGAAATTATCAGACGGGATAGCATCGGCGGACATTTAGAGCTCGGAGTGCTGTAAAAAAAACCTTAAAACTATAAGTCAGTGCTGTTCGAAATACCTACATTTTAGGTTCTTTTATTTTAGCTAAAGACGTGTCGAATATGAGACCAACACGATCATAATCTAAAGTTACAGTGATTCGAATGTGACTATAGTCCCTATACATTTCCACGGATGTCTGCGGTTGGGATTGATGAAGTCAATTGACATTGACTTCCAGACAACAAACGTTTGATCTGTATATCGTCAAACAACGTATACGAATAATAATTGTAAGCAACATGAACAAAATTGTCTGTACCATAATCGATTGTTATATGTTAATCTTTTAAGAAAACAGAAAAATGTCGTTTGCTCTTCACGAATTATGGCAGTTTGTCGGCTCTCTGTGCATGCCTCGGATTTTCTTTGGCACCCCTGCGGTCTCCTTTAGGACATGCACTGTTCTTTTGAACGGTTTACAGCATACGTGTACTCTGTCTGTGTCTGTTGTACACCGAGTCCTACGCGATGCTGTACAATTCAATTACAACAGCACCGTGTACGCATAGTTATAATAAGAAGACAGGGCATTGGGGAGCGAAACCATTGTGTTAGGAACCTCGTTTGTTTTTGGAATTATTGTGTTGTCGTCGTGTGGGTGTGTTTTAATCGACAACGTCGGATCAGACCGGAGATAAGATTTCACAGAACGGTCGCTCGCTTTGGATTACTGGAGAATATTGTTTTCGGCCTTACGTTACACGTGCTAATTGGGTTTTAGGAAAGCCTCCCGTACGGCGGTCATACGATGATGGAGAAAACGGTCGCTGACATTTAGTATTATTATTGTTATTATACTTGTTTCGCGCGCGTTTATTGCGTTCGAATAGCGGTTTTCCACGCCAACGCCGTGTTCGTTTCGGGCGATAAATTTTCCTCGTTATCGCCATTAATACCCCGCACATTAATATTGAACACAAACGTGGAAATTTAATAACCTTAAAATGTTTTTCGTGCCCTTCGAACACCACCGGGCTGCACCGCACTACTCAACTTATTGGTAAACGGATCTCTAAGTCTCACCCGATCTCTCCTAAGCATGTCAAGTACAATGTATGTATGGAGTCCTCCGACTGTAAATGAATTAAAATTTAGGACTAAGCTACCAAGTTTTTAAATCGAGTCTCATGCGTGTATCCGGTGTCTACTCCAGATAGGTAATCAATCATATTAAAATAGTGTACACAAGCCATACGCCAATGATAAACTGGACAGGTTACATATATATTTTAAAAAAATAATAACAATATAATATGGCCTACGACGAGACTATGACCGGCAAGTTTTTTTTCGCTCCGGTCTATGTTGTGCGCTACTGTTTATTATTATATATAATAACGTTTTATCTTACTTTACTTTTGGCTGTGCTCTCGTATTGTCAAAACTATTTTAAAAGCGAAAAACTTTTCAACTTCGACAAACGTCATCAGAAAATCTTGACGTTACCGCGAAAAAGTCCATTTCTTTTGTTTGACAATAACACTTAAAAGTTAAGAAATAATGGGGGGAAAACGTAGTGTGAGGTAAAACAACGGCCACTTTCAAAATTTAACTTGCACAACGCTAAAAGCTACCCGCCCATTTTGTTTGACTCTTTTCAGAAACGCAATAATACGAATTTAGAGAGTTCATGCTGTAATTTTATGTTTAACTTTTGCGTTGCGTCCAAGACTCATATTCGGCTATGTTCATGCTAACCCGGGTTACTTTCTTTTCAAAGTTAATTTCAAACTATTAATATAAGTTGTTATTTATTTGACCTCTGACAAAAACTCAATTATCAAAGTATTACAGACCTAGGGCAATTATTTTGTCTTTTAATGACTCGGTGAATTGTAATATTGAATTTATTTTTGTAACCGAAACATGCTAAATATTAATAACTACTACAAAGCGTTAAATGCATTTCTTTCAGATGTCTTCTACTTACAGCTGGTGTACAATACATGTGAATTATAAACTCAATTCAAAAAGGTACCCCTCTCCTAGAAAAAAAATATTACAATTTTACTACTATTTTATGAATTTTAAAGTATCGAAAATAGTGAGCTTTCAAGTTTAAAATTTGCCACATGATTTTTTATTTGATATTTCTTTTTTCCTCTCTACTATTGGATTTAAAATGTACATTTAAAAATGGCTACCAACTTTTTTAGAATTAAAAGACTAATCCAATTTGAAAATAGTAATTTAATAAAATACACAATTTTTTTTAAGCTGAGATCAAGTAAACACGATGGATGAGGTTTTTTTAAGCTATTGCACTCAAGAGGTACTAAATATAAGTAATTAAAAAAAGGTTATCGACTAGTTATTATTTTTAAGCTTTAAGCAATTGATCTAGTTATAATCATCATTTTAAATGTAACCTTAATAATAAACTTAACATTGCCATTGGCCTTTTAATAAAGTCAATCAAGTGATAAGGAAATTAAAGAGATTATAAAAAATAGAATAAATTACATAAAAATGGTTATGTTAAAAACTGTCCAAAAGATTAAAACACTGACATTTTAATTGTGTTTTTTGTAAAAACAAATACATTATTGTTATATAATGATTTAGGCCATAAAAAGTTTTCAAAATGCTACTGGTTATTAATCATGATCATCTGATCATTTTATTTAAAGTACAACTATGAATCGGCTATTAATTGGGTTATAACATAAATAAAATATATAAAAAAACTGTTTAAGCCATATTGTCGAAAGCCATGCTGTTTAAACTGTATAATATAATTTGTACAACACAAGAAAACGTAAGTGGCTGTGACAATATTTGGCTATTGTTAATTTTGATCACGTTAAGTTATTCCTACAGCGATTTCTACCTTACTTTTATTATTATTATTTATGAGCGACTTGTTCGTTTCACTCTAACCCTATTATTAGTGAACTATTTATGAATTTTAATTCCCTACGTCGCATTATTATCATAATGGACGACGTGCTACATAAACTAGCACAGCTTTATCATTAACGCAAATATATATATATATATATATATATGTATATTATTTTGTCAATATTATTATAATAATCCATCGATTGCGGGTCGGTCAACTCGAAGGGCGATTAAATTATTATTAAACCGAGAAATTAATGTGGTCCGGAGGTGAACGCGCGCGGCTGGCCCTAAGCGGATTTATGCGTTTATTTTAATTTTTTTTTTAAAGCATCGAATATTGTAATGGACGCGTTCCGTATATGTTCGAGGATAAGGAGCGGGAAGGGAAAAAATGCAATTAAAAAATAATAACAATAAAAAAAAAAAAATAAACGCGTGTGGTAAAATACAGTGTACGCAAAGGACGGGAAAAGTAATAGTACGCTTCGAGTATGGTATATAGGCAATTATGTACGCGTAAATGCATTGCTCGAACGGAATAATTGGTATTAAAAAAAAAAAAATAAAATAAAAAAAACCGGACCGACGATACTTGCAATTTCCCGGCGGTAAATTAATCCGCCAGCGAGAGGTGTAGGTACAGGATTTTCAAGTCCAGACCAGACTCTTGGGCCGACCACTGCTGTAGGATACTTATGCCCTTTTTTTATGCAACTACTTCTTCGAGTATAATATACTATTGTAATTAATTCTCGACAGACACTCCGCAGTGTACGGAGAACGATTAAGAGATATGCGACATAATGTACACACGTGGGCAGCTCCCTAAGAAACCCGTTGAAGATCTCCTGCTCGATACGGTGTCGATTTAGATTTAAAGAAAAAAAGTACCGAACGGCACTGGCCATTGTGCTTTGAGCATGGTGGGTAATCACAATAGCGGCACAAATGAAGCGAAGAGGAAAAACAACAAACCTGTCGAGTCAATATTAATTTAGACAGGGCGGGTTTGTTTGGTTATCCGAATCAACCAAATCATAATAACGCCATGATGATATAAATAATAATAATAATAATATTACACCGGGGAAGAAGGGTGGTAGTGCATTTTTGTCAATTTTTCAGGAGAACAAAAACAACGTTAGTCAAACGTTTTTAAGGCGCTAAGTTTGGCCCACAGTTATCTTTTTCCCACCGAAAGATCTCTACATTCGATAAAAGTGCCAATGTACCATTTTTAATGGACAAATTTGACCCTTCTTCCCACGTGCCCTTCGTTTGTTATAGTAATATTAATTAAGTTTCGCCAATTGTTATTTTAATAAAACGACGTTTTAATACTAAAAAAGCTAGAATACGAAACACAACATTGAAGTTCAAATTTCATTTAATATTCTCGAAAATCAAAAAAACAACTCTGTAGTATATTTATTGAATTTTTAAAAATGTAAGTAATAAAAAATAATATTAAGAACGAAAAGAACAGGTGTATGTATACGTTTGTAGGATCAAAACTTTATATTTATCTGGAAACAAATGAAAATTGAACAAAGCACTCTGGAGTGTATAATCAAATAAAATTGATATTTAAATGGCCGGTTCTATGGTCTATATTAATTATATAAACGAATTCTTCCAAAGTCGCATCAGAAATAATAATATAAGTGTTTTTTTTTTATTATTATTAAAACTCCAGACAGGCGATTTGTATTTTATTACATTTCCACATGGCGCAATAACATCAGAATAATAATATTTATAAAACGTGCCTATTACACAATTCAGTTAATAACTGTTTTAGTCATAGTGATGGGAAAGGGGGAGGTTCTTTGATCTTCTTTTTTGCAATATCCCGCACAAGTGATAGCTTTTGCCATCATCCATCATGGCGTTTCTCAATCCGTCGCCATTACTCTGTTTTCTTCACGGGTTAGGTTGGATTAGGTTAAATAACATTTATGAAATTCTCCTTCGGCTTACGCCTCTACAATTTCCAGCTTATTTTTCTCTACTTGTTTATCACGTTTACATACTTGACAAATATTATTTTTTTATCATTAACCCACGAAGCACCGGTCACAATGTAAACGGTTCACCGTATGATATCCCAATAACGACGAATCGCTCAATTTACTTACCGGTCGTACATGTAATAGTAATATTATTACTATGTAACACAAAAAAACTGGACCGACCCGTCGTGTATATATATTATAATATTGTGTATAGAGTTCTATTCAAAGGTTTCATCCGCCGACATTTTCGTGTCTGGTGCATTTCTTTCACGACCGCCGTATTTTGACGAACTTTTCCCATATAAATGTTAATACAGCCCACAATCGATTCAATCATAGATTTCACGGAAGGTCATGCAAGTGTATACAATGAACTTATTTTTCTAGTCTTTATAACATAGTATACATAATATTATGTTTATGATAATACCTCGTATGATACGCTCTGGAAAAAATGACATTTTCGCATAGTTATTTGTCCTTTATACTATTTATTTGCCTTGGTATACAATATGATGTGTATGGTAATATGGCATTTGTTGTGTCTGTAGACCTTTTTCCCATGCAGTGCTAACGCGATCGGACTTCTATTATTTCTGTATAATATCAGATAGAAGTAATTACCGTACAGCAGGATAATGTATATGTGGGTGCGCAGGCCGGGCCACATTTAAAAACTCAAAAATAATCGGTAAAACCTTAAACCACTCACTCGACCAACAGGTTTTACATTTTTACCCTTCTCATCTATTTAGTCAAGATAAGTTGAAACAGAGGGTTTGCCTACTTCAGACTGTCTGTGATGTGTTTGTATACATTATATTGTTTTAAAAGTGTACAGTAAAACGGTTTTCAGTATAAAACATGTAGTCGTTTTGCACTCCATTGCGATAATTAGAAAAACACACACACATACTTATGATATGGAAAATACTCTATAATGCGACCATACGATAAAAATATTAAACATTCTGATTTCACCGAACTCACATAATAGACACAGCAATGTTAAAAGGCAGAGCTTTTTAAACTAACAACATAAATCCTTTGAAATTATATCAAAAGCTTTCGCCATAATGAATCCACCGAGACCAAAAAAGTACACTGACGGTTTCGCTATGTTGTTTTCCGAGAAATATTCTACATTTGTTAATATTACAAACGGAAAAATGTTTTCCAGAAGTATTTTTAATGTATTTTTCTCATATTTTAATTGTTTTTTAAATATGAGCATTGCCATTTGATTTTCAATATTATCACTTAGGACTTTTTTTAAATAAATAACGAAGA
This sequence comes from Adelges cooleyi, assembly GCF_023614345.1. Lineage (NCBI taxonomy): Eukaryota > Metazoa > Arthropoda > Insecta > Hemiptera > Adelgidae > Adelges > Adelges cooleyi. The sequence continues at coordinate 12,811,935 of NW_026096268.1, read as the reverse complement.
GATATGAGATTTCGGAGGAAAGATTAAGTTAAGTGTTGTTTCACTAATTTTTGAAATAGACCTAACGAAAATTATTTATACTTTTTCAATGCAATATTTATAGGATAGTTGTCAGTTAAAAGATTAAAGTATTGACTCGTTAGCACTTAATCAAGGATACAAATATTTAATTTTAAATCTGATTTTGAAGAGTTATGTTCTGTCAGGTATACATAATTTTAGCATTCCCTAAAATGTAGGTCTAGTTGCACCTATGGTTGTCGGATAGTGAAAAAAAAACAATCAGACGTTCTACTATGACACATCATCTTACTTAGATTTGCGTCACTTCCTCGGCGACAAAGGTCAATATATTTTTTATTAAATTAGCAATGCCGCGAATGGACTGTTAATGCGAACCGTTGTCGAGCACTTTACCGGGAGACTACTAATGGATTGTTGTTGAAATTACATTTTCCGTACGTTGGTTCTAACCCGCCCAACCTTCTGGCTCTTTGAACGTTTGTCTGTCTGACGTTAAAACAATTGAAACGATTAACGTTGCAGGAATCAGTTTTAATTCACTTACTTGAAAAATATGCCCATATAGAATCCTTGTACGAATAATTGGACAGAGTTTGTTGACCGATCAAGATTCAACCGATTTGGTTGAATTTAAGTGTTTCCACTAAGAATGGACGCAGGTAGAATATACATATGCAGTTTTCATTAAACGATTATTATTTATTTTGAAATTAATGAATTTTCAAGCATTCTGGTGTTTAATTTCACGTCTGTTCAAATATAATATAAATTCTTAAAATTCGGTAAACATGCGAACTTAAGTGATATAAACCCTAAAGCTATCTAACCAGCTATCAACTCTGGGCAAATCCATTAAGTATGTAAACTATTGCCATGACAACACGATGAAACGTCGATTTTTCTACGCGACTGAAACGTTTAAATTAAAATGAAAACTATGATAATAATATTATAACGATAGCGGAGCTCGGTCTGCCGGTTCTTAGTTTTCGAAAATATACCAATAATATAGTGCACGATATTGTAAACTGTTTCAAAAATAACGAGACGAATAGGAATTAAATTGTACATTTTAATCGGTTTACAGTACAGGATCCGAATGAAATATAATAATATAATATAAAATACGGTTTAACGCTCGAGTGCACGCGTTAAGTCCGCGTGGTGACTACTCGACAAAATTACTTGTTCAATTTGCGACGTCGACAATGACACGAACAATAGGCATTCCTTTGGGAGTTAAATATGATGTATTGGTTTCATGGCTGCACAAGACGTTTTCGACGGTAGCGGTGTTCGGCAACCGCATATTATATACACTCTGAGATGGAAAAACATTGAATTTGTACGTTCGGAAAAAAAGAACAAACCGTTGTCTACTTAAACCGCCAACGAGGGGGAGAAGGGGGTGACGTGTCAATATTTTAATCTCTTGTTCGGCTGAGAAACAATATCATAACGGTTCAGCTAATATAGTATAATATTACATTGTATTCGTAGTATTATATTGTATTAGCGTTAAAAGTACAATACACGATTATTGGCCAACTCCGTCAAAGTTGTACTTAATTATGTAGATTTCCCGGCATAATAGTTAACCTTAATTTACATAAAGTATCACTTTTCTCGCCAACTAATTATTATGCTAATTTAATAATAAATTGAACGTTTTAATAAAATCCATTTGACTGTTCGGTGTACGCAGTTTCGAACAATTTTTTTTTTTCAAATTAAAAAAGTACATTTCAAAGTAATAACAGAAGGTCTTATAGGCGAGGTGTAATCCAACTAACGTTCACGCCTCAAAAGCTCTCGACTCGAAAAACAATCATTGTTTGGTAACGGTTTCCAACTTTATTTTAATATGGAATTATAATAATTAAATGCGATGGTTGAAAGTCAATAGTCAATGCTAATGTGTTTTTTTTTTACAATAGAACAATTGTGTAAAAAAAAAATGGTTGCAAAATAAAACTGAATTAGTGTGTTACAAAAAAACACTCATTATTTTGGTTATAAGTATATTTTTCATTTATGTTGAAATTTTGCATATCAACGATTTTGGACATAAAGAGTAGAGACAATACCGGCGATCATCTATGTGGGCTGTTTGCCATTTTCTAACACCTGTAAACTTTGATTGAAAATTAAAAAAGGTCAATGTATAATTTCTCTATATTTATAAAAGGTCCCAAAGTTAATGGCTTTTTAGTGGTGTTTATGATGGCCATTCATTGATGCCGTCACCTGCTACAATGGTTACGCTTAAATACAAAATTGGAAAATCCGTATTATAAAATCAACAAGTAAAAAAAAAAATCAATAAAACACTACCACACTCACAGTGCCTATTTGAAGCAATTTGTATTATTATTAAAGATTATTATGAAAATGTATTCGCTATAAAGAAACTAAAATATATTTTATACAAATGTGTACAATAATAACTTTTAGCAGTTTTAAAAACTTTTTTTTCTTTGGAAAAAATGATTTTGATCAAACAATTGTATTTCTAACACCGACCGCAGCGGTCTATATTGAACCCTTATTTAAGAAATATTTTTTTCCCCTCACAATGTTGTTACTCGCTGTATACTACATCAGTGGCCGAGCTTCCCCATACCAGCAGTTACCCTACTAGCATTCTGCGTGCTAACGGATTTTAATATTAAATGTAAAAAGAATGGTTTGCAAACCGTGGTGAATATTAAAAGATTAAACGATTTTCCACTTTTTTTTTCTTTTCAAGAGCTAATATTTTTTATTTTTTTGTCATTTCAATTGAATTTGCGTATCTAATATAATATTTATATATTATATATTTTTTTGTTGGTTTTTTCGTTTGTTGAAACGACCATGTCAGCGGGCTTTAGAAAGACAAGCGGACGTGTTCAGAGTCCATAAATATGCAAACTCAAACGTTTGACCAACGTTTCACCCTCTCGTATGGTAATTGTAAATATCCTTTTAGAAAAAAAAATGTATATATATATATATATATATATATATATATATAAAAGGAGTTGCGGTTGTATGAATACTTAAAGAGAATTCCAAATAGCTTACATTGCTTACCAAACAGACATATGCGATATATACATTGTAATCTTTATAACGAGCGATTCCATATTGTAATAATACTCAAAATATACTATAACATTTTGTGTAAAACTATTATATATGATTATAAAACACACGTTATACAAATATATACAACGTTATTAAACTGCATGGGCCAACAGACACGGCGACGTGTATTTTAAAATGCATTTAACGGAGATGGTTTTTATTACTTTTCTTGGTCATCGTTTATGATAATATAATATGTGCATTTAAATCGAGTAATTAAACATGTTGCGGCCAATTACAAAGTTTCTAGTCGACTAATCATCGGCGACCTAATTACTTTAGTCTCGTTTGTCTTATGATTATAAATGCCACAAGCTATATTATTATTATTATTATTATTATACCTCCTTTGCGCATTATATTACATCTACCCGCGTTGAGTTTGGTTATCGAGTAATTTAACTTTTGGCAACTCTACATGTTTGACTCGGTATTTTCCAGTGCAAATTAGCCGTTAACAACGCTTTGTGTTCTTGGTTTGCCATTAATATGACAGTACCGCGCAAGACGCGCACGTTAAGACACTATTATTGGTGACCGTATACGGATGATTTAAATCATCTCGTTTGTGTAGAATTTACATGCCAGACCGTCGATACATTAATACACTCGAGCACGGGAAAGAGTTATTTCCAAGGAGGAACGCGTACACGCACCGAACACAACCGCCCCCGCGTGACCTGCAAGCAATTTGCCGTTTCCACTTGAAAATCAGAGGAGCCAAATGGATCCGTTGGCGTCGGCTGGAGGTGATTTCAATTTACGAGTAGCTATATGTACACGGAAACGGCAATGACGATTGGGTATATATATATATATACACACAATAGTATTTTATGAATCGTTACGTTTCGAACAGTCTGCCTTGAGGGATGGGGGAGGTAAGGTACACATATAGGCGTTCTACGTCGCCAAGAGTATATATCGAATTTGTCGCCACCGCGGAATCTTTTAATTAAAACACACACACACACACACACTGAGACACATCCAAGCAGCCGTTCGTTAAGTCTTCGACGGCTACGTATGGTGATGATCGATTTTCAAAACGGAATATTATAAAACGCGCCCCCCCCCCATCACCATTTGGAGATGACGTGCCGAGCAAATGGCCAATTTACCGGCGAGATGCATCCCCGGCCGTCTGTCGGGTAATGAGCAATTTTACGCTTGTATCCGTCGCATCTGTTCCCTCGGGCAGATTGCCAATCAAAAGTCTACCTCCGGCTAGGTTTTCAAGCCGTCTCGTGACCAACGGTTCAATAAAAATACACATAATACACTTAAATCGGCAAAACCTAACCCTGCCGTTGATAATTATATTTTATACACTCTGAAATTTTCGGGGAGGGCTGCGGCCTCCTATCAGCCTCTTTTATAATTGCCCAGCACTTATTAGGCGATGATTGTAAAACGAGATACTTAAAAACTGTGAATTCAATAAACTTTATTTACTTGCAAGCAACTACGACGATTCTTATAATGTACTTTGAGTAGGGTTTTCAATTATTGGGTTTAATGAATAGTCTATCCCGTGTCGATAAACTATTTCCTTTACTATTGTTGTAGGAGTTTTTCAAATAATACACCATATACAATTTCATGTTCTTCTTTTTCATACAACTCATACAAATAGGGGTCACTACTCTAATCTTTTCTTTCTCTACGCCCTTTTCTACTCGTTTTCTACCTTTTCCGTCCACATACCTCCCTATATTTAGAACATTAATCCAATTTTACTGCAAGTCACCACTAGCTCTAATCATACGTATACCACTAATCTAATTTTATCCAACCCATTTTACTTTTTAATTTATTTACTTTCTCTTAAAGCATTATCCATATTATAATCTTGTCCACGAATGTACAGATCTAGACAGTAGAAAAAACAAGTTATCAAATGTTTGAGCAAAGCAAACAAAGTAAAATAAGCACACATAACAGTTATAAGTGTTAGAATTTTGAACTTGTTTTCCAATTAGTTTGTTTAGATACAATTTGTAGTCTTGATCGAAACACAAAGATCTTTATTCTAGACATTATTGTGCGCTCGACTGTATTCTTTAAGAAATTCACTGCGGCTTCTCGGTTCTATGGGTTCTCGAATGCACTGCAAATAATACATTTTAACTGCATTTTAACATGCATTAATTCAAATCTAGACATTATACATATTATGTAATAATCTACAATTATTCGGCTTGAAGTGTATGATAGAGTTGCATCGATTTTTTTATTCACTGTAAGGTTACGCAATATCAGTTGCTGCTTGTGTAAAAAAAAAAAAAAAACAATACAAAACAAGTTCTCGGGGGACGTAGTAGTTCATGCGTTAAATCTCGGTAAATCCTGTACAGGTTAAATAATTTAGTAAAACTGGGCTCGCTTAGCGGCGCCGGTTGATTTGCTTTGGTTCCGATTTGTATTAATGATAGCTCCCTCTCCCCTCCCCCCTTCCCCCTCACCGACGACCCGCGGTCTCGATACTTAAATCGCTATTAAGTTTTGTTTTTCTCGTTCCTTTGGAAAAGTTTTAACGACCAATTGAGTTTTTGTCGTGGTAAACGGGATCGAACGAGCGCCGTTGCCAAATTTTTGAGTGTCACGCTAAAATAACGCATTATAAACGGTCGAAAACCATTAAATAATTATCGTTATTATTATAATTTTTTTTTTTATATTTGTTTACTATAATTTTGATTGTACGCTTAAAGTCAGCGCTAACATGTTTGTCAGGAGTGCGCAGTTTATTCGCGAAATCCGATAATAAATCTGTTAGATAGCATCTCTCATTCATCGTTTGATTTACAACGGTTTAGCGGCAACGCCAAATTGAATTAGATTCGTTATTAAAGAAACAAAATTGAATTGACTTGAATCAACTACACTCGGATAGCATCGAACTACACTCCAATACCTTGGAAAAGTCATTCGTAAGCTCTTATTAGCATATACTATCAATACACGGCCGACGGTCGGTTTTTTTGTTTTTAATCAACCGACACACACAAACACTGGGAGTTGTAGTAGCACAGTTAGTACAACGACGTGTACCTTCATAAGTATATATATATATATTTTTTTTTACGTGCCACCTGTTATAGGGGTTATGGCCATAGGAAGAGGAAGAAAAGCAATACACGTCGGATAAATACTCCAACGGCGATTTTCGCGGATTTGCATTGAAATAAATTGCCATTATTCGTTTTGCCGACCGACCGTTTTCTCCAGCCGTGTAACGCCAAAAGCAATATTTATTTGGGAATAAAAAACGAAGAAAAAAAATATATAAATATATATATAGTGTGTATAAAAAATAACATCCTACACGAAATTACTATTATGACGGAACGGAGATGGCATATTGTCGGCAGACCGGGTTTTGTATATTGCTATATTATTACTTTTACGCCATTCAATAACAATAACAATATTATATTATATGCCAACTAGGATAGCCAATGGTGTATTATAATATTATATTACCATGATATAGTGATGGTGCATAAAGTACACTGCCCCCCCCTCTCTCACAGCACAGAGGACTCAATTACCAAAAGGGGATTTTTTTTTTTATAGTCGTTTTAAGTGTGCCCGACACACCCACTTATCGAGTGTTTTATTGTCTCCGACTTTGGCGTAGCCGTTTAGCATACGTCGCCTATACGGTGTATAGTAATATAACATGTAAATTGAAAAAAAAAAAACGATTCCACCGTAATCCACATATTATTCCACCGACGCACTATTCAAATGCTCACGAGGTTCACCCTTTTTTTTATATATAAGTTTACATTTATATATGGAAATGTTCTGTGGCGACCGGTTGCAAAATGAATTTACTCGAAGCCGTCCGATGGGGACTGATTCGAATAAATTTCGAGGCGCTATTAGTTGTACGAAGGGGAAAAAAGCACTTGAACGAACCACCTAGTTTGCTCCACTTATGGTCAGTGTCTAGAGCGAAAAATTATCAGATCCGGCAACTGCTGTCACGTTAAGAAATCGAGTAGGTTTTAAATTTTAAACTTAACTCGTTATGCTTCAGCTACTATTAACATCTTAATCGTAAACTTAGGTTTATTACATAACTCAAGTTCATTTTAAATTCTTAGGCTATGGATTAAAATTTAATAACTAAATACTAGACTACCTACTTATATACTAGCGAGTTCTTTTCGTTTTAGCATCGATGATAAAAATAACTGTGGAGGTGGGGAGGGGGTGTCAGTTTTTTCTCCTCGACCCGCCCCTGAGAGGGATAAACCGACACTCTTAAAGTAATTGTAAATCTGTAATATTTAAATATAGATTGATAATAACTGATTTGGTTCAGAGGTTTGAGTGTTCACTTTGTTATGGTCAAAACGCGTTTTTCTCTCTTGCTGCCATTTGTACGCTTTTTCCTTTATATATAATTTTTTTTTTATTTATTAATCACAAACTCGATCAAACTCTAAATGCCGTGACGCGTCGCCAATAGCGCAATGATAGTATATTTTTTAATAGTCTTATATTTTACGGTCTGCGGTTTTTTTCGGTGCAGTAACTCAATAATATATGATCTTCGAATGCTAAGCACGTCCGTTCCTTTTTTTTTTTTGTATTAAGACACGGCGTCGACCCCAAATGGCGTTTCCATTGTCATTTTTAAAATCAATTTGTGCCATACAGATATATTTATTATACGAAATTTGTTATATACCTTGACGTGTCTGCGAAGTACATTTAAGGTGTACGTGTCCGTAATAAGACCTAACCGGGTCAAGTAATAAAACACAAGGCAATTATAGTGTAACGGTAGTTATAATTGTTTTTACTGATGATGTTGTGGTACACTTGAGTATAATGCAAAACGTTATTAAGTTATTATTTATTTTTTTATTTATTTCCAAGACACCGGTTAGGTTTTTAAGCGGTAAAGAAATAATATTATGTAAAACTATCGACATTCGGTCGGCATCATAATGATTTTCAGTGCCGGCATGCTGCTAAATTGCCTACTCATCACGCCGTGCTTAAATTGTACACACAATTACAATAAATTACTATTCCACATGCGCGCTATGGTGTTTTTCTGACTTCAACTGGCTTGCTAACTAATTATGAGGAGTGTGGGCCAATCCAGCAAGACGGTTACCCAACAAGGAAAAGTCGGATTAAGTATAACAGTTCTTTAAAACGTAAAAAACACATAGACGTAGGCTTACACGTCTTCTACCATGGCGTATTGGTAAACATTAGAAATAATATTATCGTCAAAACATAAGCAAGATAATTATAATAGAATATACTTGTAAGTTTCCACCGTGCTGGCAATCGACTACTGTTTTAGTAAGTTCCCAAACTGCATATTACTAATATAGACTTTATAACATGCAACTATTCCTCTGTACAGACTGAGAAATGTTTACATATTAATATAAATTATTTTCCGATGAAGAAGCCATATTTTACAGTTATTTCGAAAGTGTATGAAATTGTAGGCAAAGGGAGTATAGCTGTTGTTTTCAAAGTTTTGGTCATTCCACATTGAACAAGATACACGGCATAAGTCAGCTGACTGCTGACAAGTGTTTGCTGTCAAGTCAGTAATGCGGGTTGTCCGAGCGATGGCTTATTGTTATTCAACGCTTCAAACAGTCGGTTAGCAAGGGAAAAAAAACCCCAATATTATTTCTACGCCATCTGGTAGGGTTACCACTTTAATAATATATTGCTGTAGATTTTTGCTATCGTTAGTTGTTTTATATAATGTATGAACGAATACACAAGTAGTAGCATACACGTGGCTTACACATAGCTGACGAAAATTGAGATGAATATAGACTGTTGGGCGGTTTGGGCACGCAGAGGAACCGGAAGCAATAACAATGGCAATGAAAATAAACGTAGGAAAGAGGGGAAGAGGATGGTCGGATGCGATTGACAACTGCGATACGAGGACTGTGCGAGAATGGTGTCAAGTGGTAGTTTAAGAAATGGGCGGCCGAACCAAAACAGTCGAGGCGAAGGAGAATAATAGATATATAATATATTATACTTATGTATTTTTTTTTTCTTTTTCTTTCAAATTTTATACTGCCATTTTTCTCGTTACTTTTTAGACACGTGCCGTCACCCCGGGAACCAAGACAAACCGCGACGTAGACAAAAAAAAAACGCGGCGGGAGAGTTTTCCGTTCTATTTTGTTACCAATTTTTTTTTTATCACTCTTCTGTATATTTAAGAAAAAAATGTCCGACATCCAAAGTGGTTAGCCCGTAATATTCGGACACGTGCTTGTTGTGTATTCGCCGTGCGTTTCCTCTCCTCTCGGCCAACACAACACCTCGATAATATTTTCAGTCAGCCCGACGTGGTGGCACGTCCCGGACAGAGAAATTCATGCTCGACACATACGTATAGCCGATGTGATGAATGTAAAACGAACTGGTCTCGATCGCCTTGGTTTTTTTTATTCACCAGCTTTTTGACCGCAAACGGTAGATTTTTAGCTTTGTTCGAAAATTATAAAACGTACAACAAGCGTTGCCGCCACCAACCGTACCAACTGTAGCAGTATTTTATAATACCGCATCTAAACGCGCTTTATAACGATAAGGTTAACTATAGCCATGATAGAAAATGTATACAAGGTAAATATATACGTATACCTCTTCATCTTCGTCGAATATTCGATGATAAAAACAATATTGTGTCAGCGTAGAGGCTAGCCGATCGAAATCAAGTATACAAGTACACGGTAAAATATACAGTAGTAGTAAAGTATACAGTAAAATTGATACCCCGCCTTACCTGTGTATATTTCAACCATGACTGTGGTCCAGTCAAAAACTTGGAAGATATTAGAATTTTTTTGCTTATACTTTTACAGTTATTAGTTGGGATGAATTTCATATATTATTAAAAAGAAATATACAATCCCGCCCCTTATAATATGTTAAAACCATATGAATTTTTTAAATGGTAACGTGTATAATATGTAATTAGCTTTTAAATTAAGAGTAATTTGCTTAACATTTTGATAACCAGTTTTGGATAATTATTGACTTGTCATATAGAATTGTCGGTACAATGAAAATAAGTGGTTTTCGATTATGATGTTGAAAAGTTCATTACTTTCCCTTTAAGATCCACATTGGAACACTGTAAATTGCAATATTTTAGATTTTCCGCTTTTAAACTTGTATGAATATATAAAGACCAAAACCAATACAATAAAAAAAAAACCATGAGGTAAAACATACGAATCCTGTAGCAAGCTCAGAAACAGCAGCCCGCTTTATACAATTAAAAAAGTTGCATTTCTATATTTTAGAGTTATTTTATTCTTCTCTTCCAACGTTTTTATTACCCAACAAAAATTGTGATCTGTCCATTTGCATCGATTTAACAAATTCAATTTTATTTATATCCGAAAATTATTTAGCAGACATAGTTAAACAACCGTTTAATCATGTTAATTTGAAGAGTAACCTACCTATATCATTTCATTTTTTCCAGAAGACATTTATAAAATACCTAGACAATTTTCGCAGGAAAAACTGTATAGCTTTTGGCTTCTTTTGACCTTCTTCTTTTTCCCCACTTCTCGGTAACAGCTAACATCGCGCATTCATATTGCTTTTCAAATGTCGAAGAAATTGCTGAAGTTGTCATAAAAGGAAAAGGTCAGCTATTCGTTATTGTAATGAACACGGCGAAGGGTTTCAAAGCGTTATTTCGAAAAATTTAGATCAGAGAGAATATTATATTCTCGATCATAAAACATAAACCGTCTATATACTTGACGCACACAAAGCAGTATGGAAGTTATCATAACGTTAGTGGTCAAAAGTAAAGTTATAGGATAAAACTATATGAGCAATAGAGTTCGGGCCCGTTACAAGTTGTATTAGTTATCAAAAATAAGTTACCGAAATATAAAAACGGTATAATATAAATATATACTATCATGAAGTGTAGTTTGCACTCAATTTGGTATTACTAAAAAACCTTTCTTCTGTAAGTTTAATAGTTTGCTTAAAAATTGATTGGTATTTGACCATCTGAAAAGTAATCTATCCTCCTTTGGTCTTTACCCCTATCATAATGTTTTCCATTTATTTTCTCGTGAACGCCGAATATGGTTTTTTAAAACCCCTATGATAAGTACAACCACCCCGGAACACATGTTACACGGTTCCCCTAAGAAATCTCAAACGGTGTTTATTGTCGAGGTGTTGGCACTTAAAAGTATATTGTTATTTTTTACCGAAAAAAATGTTCAGTGACACGGAGGTACAGTGGGTTTTTAATGTGTTGGATGGGAACAGCGATGTGACTTCAGGCTACGGTTCGCCGTTTACCATCCATATGTATAATAAATACAATATAATGTATTGTCGTTCCAAAGATTTATCTCTCGGTCGTACTTGAGCTCATAATAAAACACATGATGTTTGTATACAACCTCTTGTGCAGCTGGTTTATCTCATTGTGAGTGTGTGTGTGTGTGTGTCTCTCTCTCCTCTTACAGCCGAACCGTATTGTCCTGTACGCAAGAAGGCATAACAATAATAATAATTATTGTGTATTCCCGTTTCTCGAGTATGTACTTACTAGGAACGAACGGGACGACGGTTCGCAGTGTGCGGAATTACAATTCGAACCTAAACCTCCTGCACCCCTACCTTATTTCGCTCCCCCCCCCCGCGCGTTGAAGTGTGTACCACTAAAGTCCCCAGCCGAGTCTGGGTGCGGTGCGCGTACTTGTTATCCGATTACACTTGTGTTGTGCGGTAACACTCCAATGTAATATGCAGATGTACTAGCTATAAATAGCTACCACAAATAAACGGAAAATTATATTTCCCGATAAAAGCGTTTAGTTCCAATGAAAACCCGAGAAAGTCGTTTGAAAACAAAAGCGAAATTCGTTGTTGTAATTGAGCTGAGAAGGTAAAAAATGCAAACATTATCGCAAACGATTTAGAACGTCGCGTTTATTTCGGAAAGTGTAAAAAAGACCGTTTGAGAGAGAGCTTAATAACAATAGAATAAAAATAAATAATTAAACGCGTCGCATGGTACATAATATCAGACATATTGAGGCTTATGCTCAACGTGTCTATCTTAAAAGTAAAATATTAAGACATTTTCAACGACAGCTCGAGTCCGTATCCACTCGGGTCTGTACCCAAATGTACGCGTCTACGTGTATTTTATTAATTATTATTCGTTTTTACAACACCAATATACCGGGGAAAGCAGATTCGACTAGGTACATGACAAACGCACAGCAACCGCGGTGTGTATGTAAAAAAATATATAGTATCGCAGCCGTACGGGTAAACGTCGGAATCGGAGAGCGGTAAATTTATTTAAAATGGAAACAAGTAATAAAATAAAAAAGGTTTCAGAAACATAAGACTTTAGCGGCGGGACGGAGCAGCGCAATCGTTTGCCGCCGCCGTTTCTCTACCTAATGATCGAAGTTAACGACCGCTTTTGAGTACCGATATATTTTTCCCAAAGACGCCTGCGAATAACAACACCACCACTATCTTAATGCTAATATATACAAAATAGACGTACACCTATATATATATTTATTTACCCTCCCCACTTCTACCAGGCAGTCAATTTAGCGACGGCCAAAGATTTTTCTCGTTATTATCGTCGCGGGAGACCCCCCCCCCCCCCGAACGTAAAGCAATACATTATTTTCCCTTCAGATAGACCCTTTGGCGGTGAATATTTACTTTTACAGACTTGCGGCAACATTTTGTTTTTTCTGTCTTCAATACCTGTAATAAATATAAATATTTATTTGTGTGTGTGTGTACAACCCGGAGCTCGCCGTTATCTGGTGGGCAACTTACTATACACGCTCTGCACGACTTATCTCATTATAATGCATAAAATATATTATGTTTCGTGTTGTAAATATAACACACAAAAAACGTGCAAATAAATATCGTAGTCGAGTCGTCGAGTACGATGCGATGAGAACAAAATAAATAACAGAGATTTCCTGTAATTGCAACCCGCCAACGGTTTGTTCGGTGTGTTTAAACGCACTTGAACAAGCGAATTATATAATACAATGTCTGCCAGACCTAAGGATTATTCGGCGTTTGGTCCTAACACAACAACAACACAACACACACACAGCGCTTAAATGTCAAAAGGTCAGGTTAGGTAAAACGTCCACTGTCTTTACACTACAAAATAACTTTAAAATCTATAATCCTGCTGAATTTATATCCGTTTCGCGTTTGATCCGTTTGTCGGCTATATTTTATTTCAAATTGGAAAACAAAAATACACAACTCGCTGTTATTATATTTATCACACACGAGCAACGAAAGCGCTGTAAATAATATGAAAATTAAATTAATAATGTGTTTCAATACAAATTGCTATATTAGTGTATGTAAAATATTACAAAAGTGTATGTGTTTTAGTGTAAAAATATTTATTTAAATTACTTTTTTTTTTTACCATCTCAAAGTGAGCGAAAAAATTGTAGATTTTTAATTATTTTTTTTTTCAACTTATATAATGCAGTACTGTATCTTTGATCATTACCGTTTATGATGTTCCTGTCATGTAGTGTATATTTTATAGAAATTTAAATAGAAAAGAAAACAAATTGTGATATTATACAAAACGTGGATTTCTAGAAAAATTGTATACAAGTATGAATGGGGTATATGAAGGGGATGTATTTAATGGTGTACAAGTAAACACACAAAGACACACTGGTTTTTTCATTTTATTAAAAAACAACTGCTGCTCTATATGAATACTAAAAGAAATTTTATTTTTTTTATTTTTATTTATCGTCCCGCTTTAGGATTTGCGAAATGTATATTTTAAAAACTTGTTAATACTAGCCAGCATCAAATGTAATTTTTTTTTTTACTCAAACGTAGGTATATAATAATATTAGTTTTTATTTCCTTATACCGATTTAAAAAAAAACCCTGTTGTAATAATACAAAACTGTCAGGTACACCCGTTTTCTCGAGTTTCTCTTTGCTCATAATGAATACAAAAAATCGAGATTTTAATGTAATTTTTTTTTTTAGTATTATAACAAAACTAATCGTAAGATATGTACATTTTTTAGATTTTTTTTATGCAATAGGAGTTAACATGTGTCATGTACACCTTATGATCCATACAAATTGATGGTTTTATTTTATTATTACTTAAACCGCTTGGGGATAGATTGATTAACTTGTCTCAGATATTATACTGACTAGTATTAACACTCATTGTGTGGAAGATAAACGTTGTCCATTGTGTGTACAGTAGATGAAAAAATATACTATTGATTAGTGCGCTAAGTCTGTCCGTGTGTACGGCAGAGACTTTATATCCAAACTACACCGTCCGACGATTGCCTACTAAAAAACAAAAACGATCTCGAGAAAAACAACTAAATTCGATAGAGACAATAAAAGCGGCGGATTCACATTTCAATGCAAATTTGGTCGGTACCGTCCAACGGGATAAGAAACCCACCCGGGATTCTCCCCCAGGGCGCACGGGGACAGTTACACTACACACCTTTGCAGTATTCTGATTACCTTTCGCAGGAACCGGGTAACCTGTACAGTTCGACAAATCCCTTTGAAAAACAATGTTACGCAGAGCTTATATACATGTATATATTTGTATATACTAACAACAATATAATTTCTGCAACTTCAACTTGCAATGATTATTTTACCGCCACGTTTGTGCCGGACGACAGACTCCCAAAAGGAGTGCCGTAGGGCGGAATCAGGCCACAGCTCCGGTTGATAAGTCCTCGGTGGAATTGAGATTTGATAATATGTAAGTTATGCTAACAACGGCGTTATTCCCCAGTCGTTAAGACTGCGATGGAAGAGTGAAAAATATTTGCACCGCAGTAATTGCGTGCACACTATAATAATATTATTATATATATATATATATATACAGTTTAGTGTAACGTGGAGATAGTATATAGCGATTAAAAGTTTGGCTAAAAATTATTTTTTCACCGTGGAAAATGCTAATAGCCGCTTCGCGGTGCCGGTAATTATGCCGTTTTTAAAACACTACCTTCGAGACTTATTAGCATTTTTAACCGGACAAAGTCGTGACAACGCGTCGCGGTTAAAGACGCCCGGAATCATACTTGAAAATTATTTTGAAAATAATAGCATTACTACTATCCCGCCGTATAGGTAGGCACAGCCGGAAATTTCAATAATAACTCAACGAAACGGGCCAATCCCGGCGGCGGCGGAGGGGGGTTGGCGAAAGGTGGTACTACTGTTTGAGGTATAATTATTTGGAAATTCCGTTGAATATTTATATAAGTCCAAGTCGAGTCTACGTCGGAGAAAATTACATTTTATACTTAACATTAACGACGGAAGAAGTATTCACAGCCATGTCGTCGGCTTAAGACGGAAAAGCCCCTAAAGATAGATTGAAAATAAATACCAAATAATTTGTCAAGAACAATAACTGTTTAACTCTTGCGACATCTAACTAAAAGTTTAGTTTTTACATTACTGTCCTCATGGCTTATGCGTACAGTTAAAGTAGTTGTAAGTCAAAAACATTACAACAACAAGTGACGTCGACTTAATTTAACATAATTATATGGTAGACTCTAAAAAAAAAACAAAGGCTCATTTAGGTACCTAATGACTTAAAATATCAACTGACTAATGAAAGTCTTGGGCTAAAAAAATATGTTGAAAAATATTTTGATAGTATAGACTTCAGGCTATTCAGGATTCGTAGTCACTAAAAAACTGATTTTAGCTAGATTTTATTTGTATACAATCATAACATGACCAACATATAAAAATTAGAAAACCCAAACCCAGTCATTGTTTTCTTATATTGTTCTCAACGAAAAGAACAGTGAACTTTAATAGTTTTAAACTGTATATGATTTTTTTAAATCATATTCTATAACTACTTAATTCATTTGCTTTTAATGATATGCAATGCTGTGTGTTCTTGGAATATATGGTAAATATGCAAGAACCCTATAACCACTTAATCCACCTCTCTCTCCCTACAGACGTTGAATACGAGGTCTAACTCCAACGGAATTTCGATCATCCGCAGTAATAATAATAATAATAGCCGGAAGTGGACTTATGCATAACCGCAGTTTAGTCAGTTGATAAGATCAACCGTACACCCCTTGCAATAAAATAATAACAACATGACAAAAAAAAATTACAATTTGGATCAAACTCTAGATACCGTCTCGGTTAATTTTCTAATAACTATGCAAATGTTGTTCACATTATTATTACACTTTGTTTATAAATAAACAATTACACTACCAGCAAAATAAATTCAGTCGTAAGGTTTAATTGGAATTCGCTATTGTGCTTTGGCGAGATCCGTTTAGGCGTATGATTCTATTGCAAGAGAAGGTACAGGACAAACTGCCAACATCTGGTCTCGGCCATTGTATTTGAAACTATTCAACGTCATTTCGTTAGGGTTTGAATTTGAAATGACTGATTTGGATTTGGAAAACATGTATATATCCAATTCCATGATCTATTGTAAATTAAACTTTTTTAACGGTCCTGTATTATTTAAAAAACAAATAGTGAGTGGATATGCGTGGTCTTACAACAACAATAATAGTAAATCCACGGTTTCATTACGGAAAAAATGCATTCACTTCATAAACTAATAAGTAAGGTTTACTATCAAAATTCCATTTTTTTTTTTTGTTAATTTTACATCAATTAATGTCGTTAAAATTTAATTTTAGGACTAAAATAACAAGCGTTAGCGTCTGCTAGTAATTTATTAGTGTTTTTCAGAGCGTCTACGCTCAATAAATCTTGTTTACCTTAAACGTCGAAGAGATAAAAATAATTTCCCTTTGATCTGTCGAGGTCTTTTTTCTTATTTAACTACTGTGTATTCGTTAAGAACGACAGCCTAAAGTTAGTTTACTTAAACGCGACCGTTCAATGTAGAACATCTATAGTGGTTATTGGCGTTATCTTATAAATGCTGGCGGGTTATCCGGGAATTCAATGAAAGACGTTACTGGCACGGCATCCAAGTCATCGGTAATTGATTGCGACGTTCCATTCCAATAAGATGAATGTGCTCCGAAAAAAACTTCACCGCGACCAATTGAATCAAATCTCATCATCGGGTACAATAATTACCGCAGAACGTTTCCGCACGCTGTGCGACGGTTTTTAAATTATAATACTTGATCGGTTTTCGAAACTGGCACTGCATAAAGTGTGCTCAGTCGTCATTATAGTGGCGTTTTCGAAAAATTGTCTGTCCCACCAGTTGTTCAACCGAGCCTAAGTTATTTGATCCGAACGCGCTTTAGGGTGGCTTTTTTTTTGTCTACCAACGTTAAACGTTTGGTAAACGAATTATTAATCTGACGTTCGTTCAGTCTATTACTATATTTTTTATATATTATTTTCAAACTACCGTTTAATTTGCAAACGACAAATCGAGTTGCATCTGGATTACCGAGGGGGAAGTTTTCCAATGAAAACTTGAGCGCTTATTAGAGAAGGGAGAGGGTCATACTAGAGAGGGACATGCTTCTCTCGTTGGAAAATATAAATGCATCTCTCTCTGCGAGCCTTGTGTACACTGATATAGGTATAAACGCGGTTGTATGTGTTATTATGATGTAAGACGGTGCAATAAAATGTGTACTACACAAACGAATAGCCGCAGAGATAAGACGCTAGGCAAACGCAGCAAACAAACGTCGCTGTATTTATTATACTTAACGTCCGTATTGGGGCCAATTGCTATGGTGCGCTTACCGACTTAACGGTAAAATTCATTTAACTCTGAATCGTGTGAGGGGTATGAACGGTAATTGTAAATTTTGTTCATTTATCACTGATAACACGGGCCGTACGCAGCCAATACATAGATTGCAATATATTGGATGCAATGAAATATACACGATTAATTAGTCATTTTAAAATCCCGAGTTCGCCGTCGTCGCCAACACATACCGGCAAATATAGCCGATGGGGTAATTTAATTTGCATATACACAGATAGACTTGATGTGTCGTCCCTCCGGCTATCCAATCCGTTGTTCGAGACTGTCGGTCGGTCTTAATTCGGAATACAAATGTGCACTCGAGATCCGCCGGCAATGGCTATTTTCTATATATTATTGTTATTGTTCTGTACAGTGTACACGGTCTGCGTATCGATTCCAATCAGAGTTTTGACCACGTATTTCCGTTTCGCTGTGTAAATAATATACAACAAAAATGCACAGACTCTTGCCCATTCACGATCCGTGTACCGGATAACGGACTTGGGGGAGGGAAGGGGGCTCTGGTTGGTGGGTCCGAATCAAATATAGCATAAAAAACTATATTCAGGAGACGTCACGGCGGTCTGTCCCGTGTGTAATTGAACGGCAACGGTCGCGAAACAGGTGCTGGCGGGGCCCGGCGCTGCCACAGTCGATAAGTATACAATATTTATTAGGTATTTAGATTCCAGTGTAATTATTATGGCGGCAGGCAGAACGGGGGGGGGGAGGGTTAAATCGCGAATTTACACTGCACAACTCGATCCCTTCTAGCCGCAAACTAGGCCGCCGGGTATTAATGTTGTACAAAGGGCCCGGGAAAACAACTACTACGCCGCCGTGGCCGTGTGCTTGAGAGATACATCCGAATAAATTATCATATTTTAATTGTATTAATTAAAATCGCCCTTACCGCATATACTTGTGCGGTGTAAAACTCCATCGCATACCTCCGCTATGAATTATTCACCGTGTCTAAAAACCGGACCGGCAGTGTAAATGTCGATTCGCAGACATAGTTTCGCTATATAGTAATATAATATTGAACGGTATTTTAGGTACAAACAGGTCTGGTCGAGACTGGATGTACCACAACTTTGGTCTTCTCCGATAGTGTATAATAGAGTCGGTCGAGCTCGTCGCCACGCTCAACAGCGGTATAACCAGAAATAATAAATAGGAAATGCTAATTGTCCAATTGTCTGGGTGGGGATCTATATAGTCCGACTTCCGAGTATTCTCGTTCAAGTATTGAGTTATATCCCGCCAAGTATATATATATTATTGTCATGATGTTTATATCATCGAATCCATTACTCGCGGGTCTTGGGCAAATTGAATTCTCACACCAAAACAAAAAAAAAGTCGTTTCAAAGAGACTGAGACGCTCTTCGTACCTACTCAACGAAAAACCCTATTTACTATTTGATCAAACTTCTATAATACTGGATTTTAATTATTATATAAAACATATAATATTAGTATTTTCTTTATGACCAAGTATATTTGTAAGTATTTTAGTTTTGTTGGTAAATTATTTTATCTTCTACTAAAACTATATAATATAATTTATTTGCAATATATATTATATAAGGGGCATAGTGCCAAAAAACTTAACTATACAAATATATATTAAGTTATGAAAATATGTTTGTTGTAAATGTAATTTATGGGTTTAACATAAAATGACCAATTATTGTTCTTCTTTATAATAACGATTTCGATACAATTTTTAGTAAGTCAATATCAATGTTTAGGCCACACGGGATCGCTATTAAGCAGATTTTGGTTTTTTTGCTGAGTCCAGCTATAAGAAAACTGCCCAAACATACCCTACCTAGCTAGGTAACACATGTCAAGTATAGTTTTTGGTATCGTCCTGGTCTGTAATTTTCCTATCGTTTAGCTATAGTGCGGTATTAATTGGTTTGGATAATTAAAAAAAAATAAAAATATTTAACGACTATATGAACAAAAAAAAAAAGAGCTACGATAGTTTTTTTATTTTTATACCTTTCTCTGGTTGTGTCTTTAGTTTATTCAAACAAAAAAATCCAACGTAGACACGATGTTTACTTATGCTTAGCAAGTGTGGTTTCAGGTTCAGGTCAACTCCACGATATATATATATATATATATATATATATAAAATTCTCGTGTCACAAACAATGACAAAAACATTACAAATGGAATAAAAAACTTACAAAATATTGTAGAAGAGTTTCAATGACGACGTATCATTCAAAATTTTTGTTTAAATATTTCCAAAATAATCCACCAAAGTTAATTTTTAAACGTTTTTAAACATAATTTATCTAAAATGTCACACAAATATTTTGTAAAAAATATAACAATTTAAATATATTTAAAATGTAATAATAAAATTAAATATTATTCTTGAGTAAGACGTTTTGAAAATATCAATGTTCCGATTTTGCTTTTTGGGTAAATATTATTAGATTTGTAGAAACGTACAAATTATACTCATTTGGTTTCTTTAAATATATTAAAATCAATCAAAATAAACAACCTGAGCCGTAGGGCTACCGGTGTAAGCTGTTGACTGGGACTCTGATTTCCTTAGTAACAATTCTGACCACGAGATCGGATCCGCTATGACCAACAGGTTAATTTTTGCATTTTTTTACAATTTTTTTTACATTTTTTTTTTTTAATAGTAAACAATAAAAAGCTAGCACAGTGGGGTCGGGGAATAGTATAAGATATGATTTTACGGAAATAGTGTTGCAGAACGCAAACAATACTACAATATATAGTCTATATGAATATAACCTAATATCAAACGGTATGTATGTACAAATCGCTTTTAAGAAATTAAAACTGACTGTAATACATTGCCGTATCGCGCCATTAGATGTTCCACATCGAAATGTCTAGCCGACAGTTATTTTTAACGGAATAAAACCTTAGGCTGAAATTATACAACGTTGGCCGTCTTTAAAAAATAAGCACATTTTATTTGAAGTGATTGCCGTATACAGTTAGTAGAGTTTTAAATAAAAAATGGATCTGCTCTTAATATTGTGCGTCTACTTCGCAGGAGGAAAAAAGGAATAATAATAATGACCGTGTCACTAATGGATACGTGTACGTTGTTCAAAACGATTACGGCAAAATGCCTTAATATATATTTTCAAGAGTACTCCTAAGAGAAAAAAATATGTATTCATATCCACTTGTGCCGCTCTTTGATACCGTCCCTCACTCGAGGCAAAAGTGTGCTAAGCTGATAAGTGTGACGACGTGGCAGAAATATTGCTAGTCTACTAAAGCGAACAAAAACGGTATTTCGCACGTTAGTTTTCCAATATTATAAAAAAAAAACAGCTGTGTTTTGAATATAATTTTTTTGGACGTCACTTTAAAAAAAATCCATAATTTTGACCTCACCTGATTTGGATTAACTGTCACGATTAATGCGACTGCGGTACTGCGCCTGACCAAGGCTAGGTCTTCTTAGAGTGATTGTAAATTTGAATACTTTTTAACCCACCTACACATGGTAATGATAGTGTTGAGATAATATTGTATATATTGCAGTGGTATATATAGGTGTGTAATTCGAACGCATATAAAATGTGAAATTGGAGTAATACATTATATAGATTTAAACAATTATTATATTCGAATCGACGGCGACAATCGCAGTTGACGAGAACGCATAAAACGTTAATAAAAACTTTAGTTGTTAACTAAAAAGTAGTCAAACTCAATTAAAAAGTTAAATTCACTGTCGAAACTGTAAAACCGACGACGGATTTAATAGCAGTGTTAACTTCACTACGTTTTGACTATTTCACTTGATTTTATGACGGTGAACTCGATTAATATGGTCGGTAAACCCTTCGGAGTATCAAACATTTCCGGAGTCGGATTTTTTTTTTATAGCTTCTAATAAAACAACAGGAAAAAAAGGACTCTGTAAGTTATTTCCGAAAACCGAACGTTGTATTTATCGGCCGTATATTAACTTACTGCGACGACCCACGTTACTTGTTTCTTGTATAATAATAATTGTAATAACATTTGACGTAGACACTTTTTTTTTGTAAAATATTATTACAAAGAACAGTGGACCGACTAAAAGTGGTAAAAGCTGTTCACAATATAATTATTACTTTCTTTCTTTCGATCAATAGCTTAGTCTACAAAAAAGTAATTGTCTTTGCGCCGAATTAAAGATGCGAAAATATCAACAGCGCACCATCCCAATTTAATCGAATTGATGAGCTCTTAAGTTTTTCCCCAAAAAACTTTGTACAGAGCAAACCATTTATAATGAAAATGGTAATAAGAGGAGTGTCCTTTGTTACTTGATCTCAAACAAAACTATAAGGAAAATAGCATTACCTTGCTGCAGTCTTTTTTAATTTCTTCTATTCTTTCTTGTTATCGCGCATCCTTTTCATTAAAGTTCCATAAAGTACATTTAGGCAGGAACCTTTTTCTTCCTTTCAAGACAAACGAAACGACGATTATTTAGTATTAGTTTTCGAGGAAATTTCAAATAATTATCGCCAACAGTTATTAATTTACATTCACGCAACGCTACAGCCTAATATATAATTTTATACTATACAAATGACTTGGATAGATGTTTCATAGTTTCTACCATTATTTTGCTTGCTTTTACGGAGTTGGGTGCGGTAAATCATAATTATATATATTTTTTTTTTGCCAACGAAAAAAATATAACATGGATTCCATAGTATATTATATTATTTAAGGCCATTTAGCCCGGCCGATGCGCGGTCTCTCGGCCGCAACGTGCCGGGGTTACCCTTGTTGTGTCACCGTGAAACGGCCAAACACCAAATACACGACAAATGTTTTACCACGTTCGCCCTATTTATACTATGTAGATACAAGCTTAACACATATAACACGGCGGGAATTAGCTACCATAATACAATTAACAACGACTGCGTGTACGTGTACCGCGAAACGCGTTTAATGGGTTTTGCAGGTGCGAGACCTTACTCGGCAGCGACCCACGACACTAGTTCGGAGAGGTCACGTTAGGATTTATAACGATAATGATAGTAAAAAAAAAAAAAATAGTAATAATTGTATCACACGGACCGTATTATATATTAACGAACAGAAGTCACGTGCTGTGGAAAACGGTGGTCAAAACCGAGAAAATGCTAATAAGGTCGGCGGCGGCGGCGGCGGTCGTTGTGTCTTCGAGGTGAGATGGCGTTCTTTTGGGAGCGACACACAAACGGAGTCACGTTGCGAAAAGTGCCATCTAATATAATTATAATAATAATAATAATTGGTGTTGACTTGTACCGGGAGACATGCAAATACGCCAAGACGTTCGTTTAATTATTATTTCACGTCGAGCTAAATGAATAGAGGTGCTCAATGCGTCTGACGTTCTCTCGGCCGAGTGAAACGCACGAGCTTCGTGATTGTGCGATTGTTCGGCCCAAATTGGTTTTGGCTGGTTTAGCGTGTGACCAAAGTAAATATGATTAAGAAATTCGAAAATCGATTAACCGTCGAATTACGTGCGCCGGACTAATGCTATTTACAAAAACCGCTTGACAGTGCTATCCGTGTCTTATTATTTTTTTTCTCTCTCCAAAAGTCCCACGGGTACTTGCGCTTTTGTTCGAGACCGCGGTAAATCTTTGGATAACCATAATTTAGTTTTCACTCGCACGCAAGACATACTCGCCGGTTTAATACGATTTAAAAATACCTTTCCGACAACAAATCTAGTCCATTTCAGACGTGGGTTTCGATCGCAGCCGTTCGCGTGCAATGGTTCGGGCTGTCTTCTTGGTTAACTGACTAAATAAAATATACAGACACATATCCAGCTTAACCGACGTCCTAATGGCGTTTTCCGCAATATATAATGCCGCACGGACACTATTATTGATGACTTATTTGATGACGGTGTTGGTCGGAGCTTTGTTTTTTTTCTTTCATCAGCTCACGACTAATATTTATTTATGTTCTTAGGTAGTGGGAACGGCGTTTTATTTTTCTATATATTTTTACAAAAAAACAAAACAACGGGCATTTGAAACAACATATTATTACATTTTCAACGAAAGTGACTCGGTCTGGGTACGAGGACAATACCGTCGCATCGGCCGGCCGTTGGTGGAACGATGAAAACAGCTGGAACTCAAGAGCCTCGTGGGACCAAGACAAACACACCGCGAGACGGTACCGTAGAACGCGTAAATCACACACGCTATTTGGTCACGGCCGTGTGGGATAGCCCATAAATAGATTGCCAAAGTGTCCCGAGACGAAATTCGGCACCGCAATCAAAGATGACAATTTGACGTTGGACAGCGTTTGTTGTTTGGCAAGCGCAAATAGCTCATCCGTTCCCCCCCTCCCGGTTCCCCGGGGAGGATTACCCGTAATAATATATGGAAACTTGAGAAACGAGAATCGGTCCGAACTCTTTAAGTTCTGATTGTGTGTGCAATCGTGTGGCGAACGCTCCACGGCGCGACAACGTTTAGTTCGTTAAACGTATTTAACTAAAAACTCTTACCCATTTGAATTCCACTCATGGTTTGCAACGTGGCTTATGAACTCACCCTACCCACAGTGTTTTTGCCATACGTTTACAAGGGCAACGACAAGTTCGGTTTGTCAGCACTTCCGTAATGTACACAATGAATAAAGATTCTCATTATAATGTGTGTAACAACATGGCTGAAATTAAAATCGACTTAATTTATATTGCATTCTAAATGGTTTTTAATTGTTTACAACGACTGGTGTAAACGTCAACGATTGAACATAGTAATCCTCTAACGTTTGAATACTTAGTAATAATACAATTAACAAAAAATGATCTTCGATTGTTCGACAATGTAAACAAATCAAGCTTTATCCTCGTTTTAAAAACACAAATTGATTAAAAAAAAAAAAAACATTTTAAAAGTTAGATTTTTTTTTAATCCTTTTGTGTTAAGAAGTAAAATAAAATAATAAACGATTTCGCTAAGCCCTCTGTTCGGTAACAATAGCGTTTTAACAACGACAGAATTTGTATAGTGCTTCCGGTACTCGCTCGTTAATAAGTATTTTTGTTGTACCGTTGAATACATTCGCTTATTCCGATTTAATCGTTAATGATTATTTTTATTTCACTTAACGAGTACACATTGTAACTACTCTATTATAACCTTTTATGTTCGTCGCGCATCGCCAAGAATAGCAAAATCGCCTAAAAACGTTTGCCAATAATGCACGTTTAAATTAAATCTAATAATAAATTTGTTTGTTCTGCATAAATCAAATTCGACGGATTTAGGTGAAAAACTATCTCGGAATGCGATTTTAGATCTAATATTCGTTTAGTCTAACTATGTAATAGTGTTTTGATTTAATTTGTACTGTAGCACTTGTTGTGAAAATGGACACATTGTGTAATCATGTAATAATATACTTTCGATGAAAATGCCTTAACAATGTATTTTATCGAACTTAATCGTGGGTGGATTTTAAATTTTAAGGTAGCAGAACAATCTGAACAATATTAACCTCTGCACTTTTTGAACAAGTTGTGTTCAACTCAAATTTATGATTCGGTCTACACAATAGTAACCAAACCTCCGTCTTCGGTAATCACTACCCGGATATAGATAAGAAAAATTTATATTTTCGAGTAAGCGTTGTACGATACACAATTGATTTTGACCTCGTTAAAGTAGCTCCAGTAGTCTGTTAAATCTCTAAGGAGCTCTGGTTTTAATCATGATCATTTTGCCCTTCTGGGCTCTATTCTGAAAGTAATTGCATTCGTTTGCCGGTATTCCGACCCGAACAAATATGTTTGCGGGTGCTCTTCATGTGGTCTGGTAGCCGAACGAAGCCACAAACGTAGAGATGGTTGTCACATGCACACGTTATCGTTCACTCTCGCGGTCACCGAACAGCACGTGAGACATGCCGGGCTACAAATCCGAAACTGTTGATACACATGATATCTAAAACCATACAGAAACGCCAATAGCCCAATGAACATCATCCAACCGTATCCGGTGGCACCAGATACTGCTTTAGTTTAACAAACGGTCGGTTTTATTTGGTAAAAAACTACACAATCAATAGCAAACCGTTGCTTATTATATTATTTCCATCATTTAATATTTAAGATCATATCAATAGTCATAGATTCGCAGCGTTATTTTGACACACATAGCTTTAAATAAACATGAATTCGGAAAGCTCGACCGTAAAACAATAAAACGGTAGTAGACGAATTTGTGTGTGTGTGTTATTTTTATTGTAATGGGAAAACATAACTCGTGGTCCTGGAAAAACTGGGTTCGAAAGGATTGTTTTTTGATAAGTGTTTCCGGGAAAATGCGCCGTTTTGTATGCAAAGTCCATAATATTAAATCGACGTATATAACTCACATAACACTGCGCGCGTCGTACATTTAAATTGTGTGCTGGATGCATTTTCCATGGCAATAAAACCGTACCTAATCATATACACACCGCAGTCACGGTAAGTGTTTCTATTATGAAATCTCTAACTATATGTGCGGCACGTGGTCGCAAACAAAATAACACCGTACCACCTCGTTTGGAGATACAAATCTCTGATACTCTACGATTAAACCCTTGTAATTGCTTATGAGATTAAAAAAAAAAAAAAAACACGGGGGAAAAAAAGGAACGCAACGATAAGTTATTAACCAGAAGGTACAAAAACAACAGTTTCGGGTCTTCGGTCACTCGTGGGCGCTTCATAAAAGCCATCGCCGAATAAAAAAATACAATTTGTTCTCTAGTACATTTTCGGTGTGTGTGGGCTACGAAAAAACAGCTTCTCATCCAACGCGCGCATATCCAACCAATACCGGTCGCTTTATCGCGGCCAGACGTTGTCCCGGGTTAGAATATTTAAATATTTTACCATCGGGACAGTATTCACGTTGTACAGCGACAAAAACACACTTGTTTGAAAATATAATAAAGTAGTTTAGTCAAGTATTCGCCCGGAATCAGAAACAGCGTTAGGAGTTCCGAGCGATGCGCGATGGAGAGATCGAAAGTATTTGATTAACAATGATTAGACACTAGGTGAGCCCAGCAAAAAGAATATGAATTTTTAATTTATAGCTTACTGCCCAAAAAACCACGATAGTCGGTTCTTATTTGCAGGTTAAGTAGGGTGAGTAGGGCGAAGTGCTTGTAGACGTTCATATTTTGTTTAGCCTTTCAAATTAGTCACACGCCAAAATATGTACTATACTTCTCCCGCGATGGAGTTTAACCAAAACCCGAATATGTCGTTTACACAAGTACATAGGTATCATACGACTTGTTATATGGCGCTTTGTTATAGCCAACTGCGCCTGAACAAAAGCCACCGAATGAGCCTACCTAAACGTATTACACATCAATTACTATGATATACACGTGCACAGCTATAATACATGTATCCATATTGTATTATATTTTATCCGATGTGTATATCGTCCGTCTCCGTGTAGAGTGGATTTTCTCGGAATAAACGCTCTACCTGTAAGTTCGTTATTACTCTTGAATCTTTAATCCGCACATAAATTATTCTCTCCCTAACCGACAGTCTCGCTCGCGGTAATCGTGTGTGCTGCAATAACAAGTATAATAACATCGTATAATACAATATAATACCATAACGATTGTCGCACTGACGAATGAGAATGTGCTACCCCAAAGACACAGCATGGAACATGCTTTTTTTTTCCACCGTTCGTTTAATGATCTCGCAAATAAATAATTGTGACCTGAACATGTCCACGGTCTCAAGACTGCTAAAACTAATCCCCGTGTTTGTTATAATGTGTTGCAGATGGACAATTGAAAAGGGAGTTGCGAAAATTCCATTCGTACGGCAGGTGCCTCGTCGAACTGTAAGTACATTTACCTAATACATATTATAGTAACTATGAACCAATAGTGTACCTATGTCTGTCGCGTTTGAATATACCTCGCGATTAGGTGTATAAAAATGAATTAAACGTCTTTCTACAACAAATGAAAACAATTGAGATGATTTTTTTCAATTTTTAGTTCTTTATATTAACTATTTAGCGTTCACTGCACTGCGGAACCTCCAAACATATATCACACAAGTTCTATGTAGGTTATAATGTGTAGTACCCTATGAACTGCAGCTGTAGTGCTGTTCACTGTTTGTACCTTGTCTTATCATAATAGAAATAATGCACAGCGCTGGGTTTTCGTCGTTCGAACGCCACCGATCGCCATCGCCTACTTGCATAATATCATAATACCTAATTGAAAACAGGCGGGTTAACGCCGGTTTTCACTTTGAATATGAAGGTGTGGGCGGCCGAGTAAAATGTATAGGAGGTACACATGCATTATTTATACATAAAGAGAAAAAAAAAAGCTAGAAAGAGAGAGAGAGTGGAACTAAAAAATACATGATCCCTGGTGGAAGCAGGGGCAATTTATTACCTCCACGTGTTCCAAGCACTGGACCGGACGTGGGTGAAACTTTTCTTGCTCGCTGCGAACGAAGGCCGAGAATGCCCTCTGGAAAGATTCCAGATTATATTTTCTTCTTTTGTACTTTCGCGCGCAAACTAAGAGCGCTTTCCCGGTAAACGTTTCCATAATGTCTACTAGACCGGTCGGAGTTTAACCCCCGCTGAGGTCAAAAGTATCACAGGTCACAGGAGTATTTTTTTTTTCACGGGTACCTATAACTCGTGACGGGTCTTTGAAGTCCAGGCGGTTCGGACAATGCCCTCGTTACCGCCGCAAGGAAAGCGCTGTTAACGTTTTATAAATACCTACCCAGAACTTGGTCGACGGTTTTCCTTTTACTTTCAAACAAACGGCGTTTCTTTATGCCCGTATTACATACAAACAATAATTTTATACCTACCATATTTTTTTCCTATGGCTTGCGCCTATCTAGTCTCGAACCGGCTACGGCGAGAGCTTGGACAAAGCAGGATTTGATTTAATTGACTCATTCGATATGAAATATAGTACATAGGACCAGAGTATTATTGTTTAGTTAGATTTTGTAAACTACAATATAACTAAAATGATATTTTACGGTTTATGTTTGTTTCCGTGACATAAATTTTGTTTTCCAAGTTTGTTTTTCAAAACCAAACATATATATATATATATTTATACATCAATGTTATAATCAATACTTTCGATGCTATCAGATCCTTTCTGTTCAAATTTTCAAAGCTTTGCCGAACGACCGAGTTAATTAATTAGAACGTTGTCGATACTGTTTACAGAGGGTATCAAAAAATAAGTTCCGACTATTTTTCCAGTTTGAAAGTTTTTAAGTAAAAGACTACGCTATGGGCATACTTAGTTGGCAGCTGACACTTTGCTTACTTTAAAAGGGTATCAAGGTAATTTGATTTTTGAATTGTCAGGAATAATACACTCTGTTTACTTGAGTACATTGAACCGTCTTTAGGATATAATATTAAAGAAAACTATTATTATTACCATCCTATTGTCTGTCAATAACGTTACGATGCCGACGTTAAAGCTTGTTTAATTTTTTTTTTTCTTTTAAACTACATTTTTAGTGCTGTATGTATAACATGAACCTCTTGCATTATAAAGTAACACGCATCAAATACAGCTAAAAGGGAAATTTATGTATGTTTAATGTAGGTTTTGAGTATTTAAATTTTGTTTACGTGGAAAATTATGTTAATTTGTATTTGTTTGCATAATAAAACAAAATATGTTTTATGAATAAGTATATGCTCATAATTATTATAGTAGTAATATTATATTCATGTATTCTATGTTTTAACAGTTTGCGAATTAAATTATTTTTGAAACTATTAGAGTTTGAGATAAAATTAAAAAGCACTATAAATATACATAAAAATACAATTATTATTGTAAATATGTAATTAAAAGATGTTAAGCAATTATTTTTATTATCATTCATATCTAATAACATTGATTGCTTATATTTGAAATTAAAAAGATATTATTAACATATTTTTATGTAGTTTAGTAGATATAATCGTTATCATTTAGCGATAAACAACGCGTTTAATGGGTATTAGCATTGAGTATAAATTGTATAAATTGTAATGCTATCGGTCAAGAAGCTATTAAACTTATTAGGGACAGTATGATTTTAATTTCTAACATTGTCATTAATAAACTCTGGGTTGATTTGTATTGTAATAATGATATTAGGTCAATCGACAATATTCTTATCCGTAATATCCGTCCGGACACACCGAATTAGTAATTGTCTGTTTCG
This sequence comes from Adelges cooleyi, assembly GCF_023614345.1. Lineage (NCBI taxonomy): Eukaryota > Metazoa > Arthropoda > Insecta > Hemiptera > Adelgidae > Adelges > Adelges cooleyi. The sequence goes on along the minus strand of NW_026096268.1, from coordinate 12,781,666 downwards.
ATCGAATAAGTTTGTTAATTGAATCTTGTAAGTTCTTACCTAAGCTATAATAATATGCTAATTAACGAATAATTGGTAGGTTAGCGCTAAAACATGCTTCCAACTAAGTTCATAATATATTGAATCGTTACCCTGGAATTTACATACACATTAACGCACATACAAAAATATCTTCAAAAGGCTTCAAATGAGAGCTAAGTGCACAGTTAATTCTTAAAGCCCCGGGTTTCGTTATTTATATATATATATATATATATATATATATACATATTCAAGCTGCTTGGATATACATAATTGACGTTCCTGAGCATTACTATAAATATTAATACTAGATATTATTATTACACTCTGCATTTTTTGATATGAGATCAACGGGAAAGTGCAAAAAGTGCACTGCAAAATAATTTGGGCAAATATTTAATTAATTAATGCGCATGGACTCTGTGATGTTTGTGTTTGTTTGCTGTAGAAAGGCAAAATAGGTAATACATTGTATGCTATCTTTTCATTAGCGCTGAACGATTTTGAGTGGAATAGTACACATGATTATTATTTAACTGTGTGTGTGTATATTATAATATACACACATACACAGTTAAATACAATATAAACAACACGAGTTTCGGGTTTTTCGCCAGACAAGCTTTAAACCGTGTCAACAGCTATTGTCTGTACTTAAAGTTAAAAGAACCACTGCGCGAAGGGAGCTAAAACGACAGAGGAAAAAATACAGCTGTGCCGCATAAAAATATTTATACAAATAGAATAATATAAAATTCGAGAGAATAATATAAATTTAAGTCGCTATAAATATATAAAAGCTGCGAGTTGTTTTTAATTTATAAATGAATAAAACATGAGCGAGCACTTTCAAAAGTATTTCAAATTGCACGGAGAAAAACTATTTGCAAATGACACAAATAATAACTTATGTTTAATTATGTTTTTTTTTTTTTTTTTTTTAATAATACAAATCGACAGTAGAACTTTTGTCTAAAAGATTTGTTGCGGATAAAAAAATGTTTTGAAATACCCTGTGCGATAAAAAGTAATTGCAAACATCTTTATTATTATATTGTTTTCACTAGATAAATATAAAAAAATACTTTTTTTTCAATTTCAATTTCGTAAAATAATAGTCTTTTTTTAATAAAGCTGATGAACACTGTCAAATAAAACAGTGCTTAAAAATGTTAAAACGTGTACAGCTAAAAGGCGACAAATGAAATGAGGACTTTTGATTAAATATGCAATTTTTATTTGATTTGAGGATTTATTATTATTATTTCAAACAGAAATATTCATAATTTACAATATATAATAAATAAAAGAAAAAGTTTGTCGCCAAAAGTCTGAGCTTGAATTTATATAATTAAAACAAACTAGGACTGGTAGCCTTGGCATAACCTAAAATATAGTAGTTAATAAAATTTGCTAGTAATTTATATTATTTTCTCATGAAACAATATTTGTAATTAAAAGTGTTATATTAATCATAACTATATTTTTTTGTAATCTCTTGACAGCAAAGGACAATAAAATGGACAATACAAATCGCCAATACGGTCTTATAGGTTTTCCACATTAGTCACAGGAATTACTTAAATGGACGAGTATAACATGATTATTAATTATAAACATTTTGAAAGTGTTCAAAATGTATGTCACTTTCCAAAAGCAACCTGGAAAAAATAATTTAAAACCCATCATAAAACGTCATATAAGTAATTTACATTTTTGAACACCACATTGTATATAGTTTCAACATAAGAATCCTGATTCTAATTTTCAGGGCAATGACTAATTCGAAGCGTTCAAGAGCGAATTTAAAACAGTTCAGGAAAGTTTATGTTGAGTTAAGAACAATTTGAATTTATTATAATTGGAGAAATTATTTAAATATATATTACTGTATTTCCTAAGGAAAATTTCAAATAACTAAACTGAAATCTTACATTGTCAACTATGGAAATGGCAGTATTAATAGTCTTGAGTTGGTAACAACTAAGTTGGCGGTTCGCGTAAAATCCGACGATAATTAGAGAAAAGTTTTTACAAAAAAAAAAAAGAAGTTAAACATTACTCGATGTCGGTTATTACAATAATTACTGACTTACTTATTTTTCGGATATTAGCATCTGAATGGTGACGACATCTTGGCCGCCCGGTTATAGAAGTCGAGAAATGTTCGAAATTTAATTTAATTGTTTACTAAAAAGTACATTGTTGTACAGGTGAAATTTATAAATGTGTATTTTATTGAAAATTGTAACATAAAAACTACTTGAAAAGTTTGTAGTGTTTGTATTGTTACTAATAATTATTATGATGAACGAAACGAGCGTAAAATAATTAAAGTGTGCTTACCGCTCAAAAGAGATGTAATCAAAGGAAACATCTGTCTTTGTATACAATAATATCATTACAAACTATATCATTTTCTCTGAAGGATAATAATATTATTACTTTAATAGCTTTTGTGTGCAATCCCTTTCGTTTACACGGTACGCGTTTGTTGAGCTATAACGTGCATACAATTGGGTATAACTGTTACTTGTATGAGTAGTATTATAATGTACCATATGGGTTAATATCATTTTTTTTTTTTTTTAATGACCTTACACGGATTTAGCAAACCATGAAACGAATAATTATTTTTTTAGCGAGTACATGCATTATTTTATGTACATCTCTGCTGAATTCAAACCGAGTTTGATCCTCTACTACTTCTAAATTCCGTTTGACCGCTATGTGTACAAACGCCGTTGCTACGGTGTTACTGTTAAGCAAATTATGAGTTCAAAACAAAAACAATACTTAGTTGAAGTCATTTTTATAGAGTAAATTATAAATAAAATATTTGACTTTGATCCAAGCGTAAATTCCTTAAATGTAATCATCTACGTCGGCGCGTATAAGAATGAGGAAATATTATCCGACTCTGGTTATTAGTATTGCAGTAAACATTCCACGGTACATAGCCGGCAATTTATACAAAATTTCAAAGGGTTATTGATAGTCGATTATAATATGCTAGCCATCCAGAGTATTCTATAATGTACACTGATAGATCCACAATAGCAGTGTAGCCAATATACATATATTCGTGGAAAAAGCTTAGACAAAATATTGCTTGATTTCACTTCCCCGGTTCAAGTATTTCAGCTATAACTTACTCATCGAATTCAGTTAAACAGTACTACCCCCCTCAAAATTGAAATTATGATTTTCCATAATATAACAAACAAACGTTCTGTAGTATGTGCTAAAAAAAACTTTGGGGTATTATTCGATTTGGGATGCGGATTAAACGTACGCGGATTATAATATTTATATAAAATATTGCCTGATCGTAAACGGTTGAAAAATGTGTACAAAATGTAAATTGACTGAATAAGCGGTCAACATTTTTTTTATTTTTAAAAAAAGCTATTCGAAATAAATATATTACTAACGCATTAGTATTTTCTAAATATAATAATTTCCATTTATATTTTACGGTTCATTACGATAGGTATTGTTAAGCGATAAATAGGCATTGTGTTTCTACATATTATTTCAAATATCAATATATTGAATATAGATATTTAACAGGTGGACAGACGACTAGACGGCAAACATCCTCCACTTAGGCGACCGAACTAGGCAATATTATACTGTCTATCGAATTAAGCATAATTTGCAACAATAATAATAATAATTTAATCGCATAAAATAAACCAATATCATTATAATTCGTAAGTGGTATTCAATTAAATTAAACCCATCAAGTCATATTGTTATTACATTAACAGTATTTTGAACAGTTTGCCATCGATAACACCTATTATGGTACATCATTTTAACAATATAATATCTACTTATATGAACAAAACAATGAAAACCTCCGTAATATAGGTAATAGCCGAAAATAAACGCCTACAAGCAAACAGCAATAACATATATATTTTTTTAATTGCCACGTTATTCATAACTATAATCATTAGGTCTTTTTTTTTTTAAACACATACCCTCCCCTTAATTTGTTTGCGCGATTAACGGGCCGGAAAATTCGTTGGCCTTAAATCATAACGCGTTGTTATAGATGCAATAATATTTATACCTATATAAATATATTAAACAAGCGCGATTCGGTATCAGGCCAGAGGGGGTGGTTTTTAATTCATTTTTTTTTTGTTCACTTCAAGCGCAAAATCGTGTGCATCGCCTATATAAAAGCGCGTGTTAACGGGTTTAGTGGATTACAATGTACACAGTGTTGAGCTGTGCTTATATTATACATGGGTTGGCGGGGATATGAAGTAAAAAAACAAACGGTAACGCCCAATAAGTGTATATTATACGCTTGTTAATTAGCTTACAGAATGGGCACCGTGAAGTTATCGAAGAAAACCGGAATATTAAAAAAAAAAAGTCCTCTCGGCAGATAGGTTAGGTAATTTTTATTATATTATGATAAACATAATGTATTTTTTTTTTTTTGACCCGGTAGAGGTTTATCCGGGCGACGATCGCATTACACAATTCTGTCTCTCGTGTGTACATATATATATATAACGTTAGAGATAACCGGAAGAGATTTCGCACGTCCCGACTATTATATTATTTCCTCAGTCTCTACCAAAAGGGGACCGGGCACAATTAATCGAGTCGCATTTGCGGCCGTTTTGTAGTCACGAGTACTCGGCGATCCGGTCCGGTCGAAGAAAAAAACTACATTCGGAAGATCATAATTTATATTATTCAAACGCATGATGGCGTTTAAAATAATCGGTAAAATTCAAGTGGACATAAATGAAATAGCTTCAGAGCTTTAATATTAAAAAGCCTTGCACATTGCCATATTATCTCGGATCTATGATTGATTGATTCTGAACTTTTTAAGTGTTAACGTTTTTATATCGATTATCTTAATTAATTACTTTGTTAAAATATATTATATTTATGCCTTATTAGGCAAACGTTCGTCCTGCGTTCTACGCCCAATTCTTTTAGCTAACTCTGGCTCATATATATATATATATTATATATAAATCTTAAGTAGCTGCGATTCGAGAATTTATAGACTTTCGTTTCTGGTCACGTAATTCGCCAGCACATGATTACAACACGTCATGCCGGGCGCCGCACAACAACAATAATAATAATATTCCTTCATCCGGCCTGTCGACGGTGGCGGATACAAACCTCTGGCAGATATTATATATATATATACACAATAATGATAACGTCTCAATCGTATATATAAAAGTAACCTCTCAGGCCGCGGGGGAGATAAATGTATAAAACGACACGGTTCGGCGGTCTCTCCGTCTTACGCTCTCTCGCTTTTTTCTCGTCTCTCGCTTTTGCACGAAATTACAGCCAATTACGGCCGTCATCCTTCATCTCGTCCGCCCGCGGACAAGGATAATGCAGGGCGACCGTCTTACTGCGACCCGGCCACCAATTTATAACTAGCAGCAAACCGTTTAATTTTTTTTTTTTGTTCCCTTACTTTTCGACACGGTAATAATTGATATTTTCTAACCTAAACTGTGGATCGAGACAAAATCAAGAATTATATACACAACGGCAATAACGATAAAGTAATACTTCACCAAGACCAACGCAATATAGTAATATATGTATTTGTACTAAAGGCTCGTAGAAATATAATACACAGCTGTTGGGACGATACATTTCACTTGTATTGTACACCGTGTACATGAAAAGCGAATGACACCCCTGTTGGTACCTTTTACATGATAATATCTAACACCAAAGAACGTTCTAGCTGCAATATTTGTACAATATTGAACACTCAATCGATTAGTCACGGCGTAATATTATGTTGAATGCGCGGTCAAAATGATTTACTTCTATTTCAATAGATTAATAATTATTAATACTATAATATCAGCTGTTGTACAGAAGAAACGGGACCAGAGGAATTGTGGGCTGGTCGCTCGGGCAGGGAAGATTTTCAATTTTTTTCTGCCCCCCCCCCCTCTACCAGGCTTCGGGTTGTTCCGCACTAGCCGCGAGTACGCAAACCGTGTAATTGGATATCACGGATTCAATTTAAAATCGCCACCGCCTCCGAGACCTAATATAATTACATGTCAAAATGTTTGCCCGTTACAGTAATAATAATAGCAATATTCCAGTTTTTCTTTTGGGCGAGGTGGTTCCACGGCAAAGCACAACAACAGACCGCGGAATTTGGACTGCCCAAAATGCGTTAGCTAAATAATAGAAACGACGAGAAACGCTAATATATATAATTCAAACCGAACGTTTCATTTTTTACATTTTTACATTTTTTTTTTTTTTTTTGTTCGTTTGAAATCAACGTCAGACAGGCGTTACCGCGGTAAGGCGAGTCGAGTGGGGCAATCCGACCGAATCAATTATTCAAAACGTCATAATACCTAACAATATCATTTCGGCTTCTCCCGTTCTATCCCCGGGGATAGATCAACCGGTGTAGTAATAAAATATTTGCAGTTCACGTCGACTTGACGGGATCTTAATGTAAAAACCGCAAAGTAGTTGTATTATAATATAACGATATAAACGCCGAGAGTTTTTATTATATATATAGTTTTTTTTTTTCGAAAACAACATCTCAATGTTAAATGGCGGCAGTATAATATACACATAGGTAGTGTTATCGCTTAAAAAACCGTTAACACTGAAATTGGCCCGACGTCAAATTCGACTTATGTTTACAAGTCATAAACCTACCGTCTCAATGCCACGTTTCCGTATCATTTAGTTCTCAAATGGGTTAGGTACATAAGGGCGTCGTTCAAAACCGCACATTTTCGATTATTGGAAAAAAAAAACAAAAAAATGATTATCAAGTCGAAAATATTTAAATTGAAAATAATTTAGCAATCAATGTGTTTTGGAAGAAATAAGTTTTACCCCAAAATTATGATACATATTGTTTCGTTATATCAATAAAACTAATATGATTAAATCTAAAATTGCGATTTTCATTAAACTCTTTGTGTATGACTTGTAATGCTCAAAAATAATACTTAATATTCAAGTTAAAAAAATAATTTTTTAAAGATAATATCAAGAAAAATCGTACAACAATTACTTATGTTTTAGATTTGCTTATGAAAAGCAAAATGGTATAATGAAAATAATGACTAGTCGATAACCAGTTTTGGATAAATATTTAAAGGTTAGACCGGGGGTGAGGTAGACCCTAATATTATTTCTACCCACACGCACCACTCGGCTAAACTTTAAATTCTTCGTTGTGCTTTTAATAGTTAATTAAAATGTTGCTATTTGACTTTTAACGACTACCATTAAAAATAACATGTTGTTTTATTAAGTTTTTATCATTAAAAATAATATCACTGTATCGTGATATTTGGATAAACCCGTATGTTTATTTTTCAAAATTCGTATTAGTAGTTGGAGGAAAAAAGTTCTCGCCTAACCGACTAAGGCCGAGCTTTATGTTTCTTCGCTTATATATGTCTTAAGCTCTTGCGCTTACAAACTAGGTGGCCAATAAACGGAGCCCGTGACGACGGGATAAACCACAAGTGTACATTATATATAATATTACTAGAGATAAAAAAAAACTGCTTTTCAAAACACACAGTGTTGTGTGTATCTTTAACCAAAAGCTTTGCATACATTTTAAAACGATATACGTAATAAAAAATGGCACAACGGTATTTGGCTGAAAATCTCCTATTGTATTGGATTAGCAAAAACATTTTTTTTTAAATTAGAAATTTATCAACTTTTACTCGAATAATACATATTGTGTTATCTAGATGGTTATTTAGACAACGTTTATTCGTTATTCGAACGATGCACAACTCTGATGCCTACGGCTTTCGGCCAGCACCCGTCACCGTCAGCTTAGGGTTGGCAGTAAGCTTTTCAACGTCGCTTTTCCATACAGAGTAACGCTCCGCCATTATTTAAAGCGTTCCGAGAGGCAATGTATGGGCTTGCTGGACGTTAAAAATGCATCTCCGAACTCTCTCTCTCCGCGAGGTGGTTAGATTTTTTGGTATTTAAAAAAAAAAACCCCACCATTGAACTCTATACCGAACGGTAATTTATGACCCTTCGGCCGAGCTCTTAACGCGCATTTTGTTTCGGGCCGGTCGACTCTATCTAAGCACACATCGATCGCCGGCCAGCCAACCTAAGTACACCGAAAAGTCAGTGCTGCTTGTCCGAAATTTGCCGCTAACCGCACGCGGGTTTCCATCGTCGACGATGAATGGATACTAGGCTTGTGTGAATAATTCACCTCGACCACAACCGTGGCGGCTACGATTATGCTCCAGCAAAGGGCCGAGAAATAGAAGGGATGGCGTTTTAAGGACATTGCAGCTATAATGAAATAAGTTTTACTCGTTCTTGTTAAACGATCCGATGGCCCAAACGACCGGGACGCTTAAAATAATTCGCTTTGACGTTATTTCGGTACTCTGCGGATCCGGGTTGTGCGGCGAACCTCGCACTATTAGCACCCTCCTGCTCCACTTTGCCCTTGCTGCCACATATGTATTATAGTCCTTGTACGGTATTTACTATAGTGCCGTGTTCCTTTTTAATTCCGCTTAAAGGTCCAAGAAAATAGATACAAGCGTTTGTGTTATTTTTGTAACTGTCGTTAACACTATAACTTCCCAGGGTAGATGAAAAATTAACAAAAGGGTTTTTATTGTTTTTTTTTTTTGTTCAATCGAAGAATTCATTATAGTGCAAATTTTTAGGCGGAATCAATTGCCGCGGTACCCATGGTTACTGGACAAATGTCAAGTTTAATATTTTCGTTCTTGGAAGTTCGAACGGGGCCGAAATTGAAACATAACTAATATTTGATTAAATACGTCCGGCGATCAAAGGAGGAATTTAACAGATTCACAATGAAATAATAATTATTCCTTTTTTGAAAAAAAAAAGACCTTAAAAAACATTTTTGGAATTGCTGGAATTTATAAACAGTATTTAAACGGGCAACGTTTTTATGCGCTCCGATGTCCTTTGTGTAATGTAAAATATGATAAGCGTCGAGAGGAAATTATTTCGAATTTTTAAGTACAAAACTAAATATCCTTTGATGTCAATGGGGCCGTTTGCGCTCAAGTGGAACGGTAGAAATGATACATATTATTTTGTTCGTCTGTTCACCATTACATAATCAATTTATTTCGGCTGCCGTTATTGTGTACAAACCACCTGACCCGGGAGAATTTTACCGAATTTAGTAAACCGTTTAAAGTCCCGGGGAAGAAAAAGTAAGCACGCCGTTCGTATATTGAACTATTTTGCTGTTGTGTGATTTCGTGTGTCCCTCGAGAAATGTGCTTAGCCATCGTCGGCGATTTCCTTGTTACAAACAAGAAGCCGGGTCGGTGCACAAACTTCTAATGACACCAGACGCTGCAACTTGCTTGCAGGTACGACCGTGATTTATATCGATTATGAACTTTATGAACTTTAAAAGTTCCCAGACCGTACACCCGACGCAGGCCAACGTTAAGACCGATTCGTTTCGGTCAGCGTTCGGTCGGCGGAAACCGAAGGGTTCTTATTAGAACATCTAAAGTAGAAGAAGTTAACGTATTCCCAAAAAATAGTTCCAAAATTGTTAATAAATAAAAAATAATAAAAATTGTAAATCTTTAATTTCCATTCAAGACGTATTTTTTGGATGTAAAGTCTCAACACTAGACTGAACGTTAATAGAATGTACACGAGATAATTTTGTTGAAATCGTTTGCATAGGATTGTTTAAATTATTCCCGATATATAGGAATTTCATAGCCATATAAGAATAGTAGGGGAAGGTCTTGTCAAATTCTGTCTAGGATTTGTTTAGTTTTTGTCTCTCGTTGCACACACTTACTGGATTTTAATAAGGCAAACCTCGGTGTTTAGCAAAATTAATTAGACTGTCTTATTACATAATAATATATAAAGATTATTTGTATAATATTATACTAATGCGTTCTGCATTAGTACGGATACGTCACGCGTACATGGTTTTAATATAAAAACGATTATTAATCGTCTAGTCGCGGTATTCGTACAAGTTATTTTAGTCTTGCCGGTATTGGAATAAAATAATGGCGCTTATACACAAGTGAGGAGATATGAAATAACGTACGCAATTTCAATAATAGACTTTTGGCGTCGGCTGATGACCTAAGTGACGATTTCGACCCGTTTGGAAATAACTAGAATTCCGGTGGCGTATCGGCGAATGGAATTTGGCTTCGTACAACATAGGCCTCATTTTGCTGCGATCCAATCGCAGATATTTGCACCGGCGTGGCACCGTATATAGGGGCACAAAGAAACGAGAAAACCCCAACAGCTTCCAGACTATTAGACTAGATTGGTTGTACAAAATATTCGTTGGCATGTTGTAGATTAAATAGAAACTGCACAATGGAAAATGTATGGACTTTACAATAGGGAAGAACACAGAGGGGAAAAAACCCGGTAAAAAAGATTCCGTAATGAACATCAAGATGAATTTTTTCCACTGGCCGCAGTTTACTTGCACCGTTCCATGTCAATTTCACGGTATTGCGGCTAAAGGCATCTTTTATGAAGTGGTATGCCAAAACGAAAATTCTTCTGAATTTTTCATATATATATATTTTTTAAATTAAGAATAATAATAAAAAACAATGTCTAACAATAAACCACACACGATGCATCACTACATAATATTATACTTGTGGTTTGATCATGTTAAACGATAGCTATATTACTATAATAATATTGTTACGGTCTACAATTTTACTAACCGCCTTTTGAACTCGCTTTTGCTAGTGATCAATTTTTTTTAACTTTATTCATTTCTTGTACAGAGTGTTTTTTTTTATCGAATCGACTTTAGCGTGAGTCGTTTTTAAATATTATATATTGTGCGAATTATAAAACGTCATTATTTTCGCTTACCGTTTGGTTCGTTCACGTGATAAAAAAATCCATTTAAATTTAAAAAAAGAGTTAAGATGTGCCTCACAGAACTGTTTTTTTTTTTTAATATATTACATTCTCAATTATTGTCCAGTAATATTGCAATTTGATTATGACAGTCGTCACTCGAATAGTCTAATAAAACTGAAATTAATATTTTATTGAATTACATTTTAAATAAAAATTTGTCAAAAAGCAACAAATCAATCATCGTGGCTAAGGGACGACATTTTTTCGTTCTCAATGGTGAATAAAACAATAAAAAATATCATTTAAGCGTCAAATAATTAATATAACTGGAACCGAACAATTTTTTTAATTTCATTTCATTCATTTTTACACGATTAAAACAGTCAGTATTGATGACCAAAAAAAAAAAACACCTTCCCAGGCTTATCGAAAGTAATAAACAAAACTAGTCATGTGCTTATGTCTTTTAAATGCTCAACATTACCATTTGTACCACTACTTACTGAAACGCGCATTAGTAAATAAAAATGACTTGGAACGATTTTAGCCTTGGCTCGAAACCCAATTTCATATTTTTATAATAATACTGTAATATGTTTATTGCATTGAACTGGAAACCGTTTAGATTGGGACTCCAAGTTTAGCACAACGAGAGCTTATAACTTTCCTTTAGCCCCAACACGATAGTAATGTGTTTTATTAACTATTAACGTTATACAGTAAACCACCCTTTACGCCGGTTGGTCGCCAACGAATAAATCATAACCCCAAGCGCTGCTCTCTAAGTAATTTAATGACTTTAAATATGTAAGAGATTGCCACTCTCCCTTCGCTAGGTTTAAGTGGGGGAAAATGTAAAATATGCAATTATTTGTATAGAAAGAACATACAACGTTTGTGTTTGATTTAATTATATATATAGTATAAATAAACGTTTTGTAATTAAAAGCATCGAGGTAAAATGGAAAATTGTCCATAATTGCTTTGTTCATCATTTATGTACATATTTTACAATATTACCACAACAATAACCCCAGTTGATCCCATATCGTACTTACACACTAAAAGGGATGAATTTTCCATGTGGTAATGACAAAATATGTAATTATATATATATATATATATAATGTTTCCTGACTATTCAGTTATTAGTTATACAAGAAGTGCAAGCTCTAGGTCTCAACCGCTACGTTTATTTTCCATGATAAATATTTAAATGTCAGGCTAGGTGACGATAACACCGTCCTATATAATAAACTAGATTGCTAAGTGTACATGCCGCCAACAGAGATAGGCAGTTACCATCTATGTGGAATTAGAACTTTATCACATATATAATTCTATACACACATAAATCCCACAAAAATGGCGGATGTCGACTTGGATTCTTACTGCTATAGTTAGCAATCTAGTTTATTACATATATATATATATATATATATGGATAAATCATAGAAAATAATAGGTTAGGTTAGGTAAGCATAGGAAAAACAGCATAAACATTATGGGGGGAAAAAAACAACAACTGTTCACAACACGGCAGCCGACTATTATAGACAATGCGCGTTTCATAATATACTGAGTTCAGAGGTTGTACGATTTGACTTGTGTTTTGTAAGGGGTGTGATAAGGCCGCGCCATAAAGACGCACTATTATTCTTGTTGCAGGGACCAGATATTATATGCGCGGTACAGTGCACGCACACACAAAACTATTGTTGGCGGAAAGTTTGAATATATATATATGTACGTATTAATGTACCTCTATATGGGCAGACGCAGCACCGGCAGTTGTTTGGTTTGCAAGCGAAACCGTACACCTATACATACGGTAGTAAACGAGAGCGTAGCCGGATAATTTCGGATTCGCACGTGTATTATGATAATAATATATATATATAACGTCTCTCTCGACTTTGGCTGCCGTAGACAGTTTTGTTTGTGAACTGCACCATAGTTTCTTAGCCGGCGGTTTTAACTGCTATCTCGCCGCTGATTGCTCGTACACGACGTCTTTGGCACGTGATAATAATAATACTTGTCGTCGGCGCGCCTCTCCCACACTCGCGGCGGACTTGGCGGCTTTTACTCCCTATCACCCTCTCCGGGGCAGGTGTACAATATACTATTGGCGGCATATCTGTAATATATATCTGCAGCAGTTTTGCGGCGTTACCGGATTGTTGTTGTTGTTGTAGTTGGATGATGACGATGATGATAATAACTGCGAATATTTTGCACCGAAAACGTCTTGTGATGTTATTACAACGGCGGCGTTCGCACGCGTTGATGCCTCGGATAACATCAAAGAGCCCTCGGGTATTAAGTATACCCGGTTCCCCCCCCCCCCTCGACGGTAAATAACTTCTCGCCCGCGTTTTCAGGCATTCGTAATATTTGTTAAACGGGTGAACAACGCCAACACGCATGCACAAATATAATATTATAATACATACAGTATACACCTACTGCAACACTGTCGTCTTGTCTCATCCAAGTAGAGGTATGGCCGAGCGATAGCGAAAACGGTCACTGTTGAGGGTGTACCTAATTCGGCAGACACGCGTTTAAATGTGGTCGGAAGTCAGTGTTAATACAACTTCCAAAAGAAATATGTTGGCAGCACTTTTTCCACTAATAATACTTTGCAGACCCCTACAAGTGCATTACTGTCAAGTACGATTTTGAACACCCAGTATATTAATACTCGACACAATGTAACTTCCACGGTAGACTGACACTGATGATATATGATTGTGTGAAAATCGTCATGGTACTACCTATCACGGCCGCCCTTGGACTACTTGGATTGTTCTATAACATAAGTGTAATATAATATTACTAGCTGGCAAAATCTACAACATTATTGCGACTTGGGTAAGTATTAACTATTGACTCCCGCGTTAACTATGCAGACACCTTAAGACCGTGTTAATGGCATGCTTGCGTTATGGCGAGTTCCGGTGGAAATTCGAGTGATATTGTTTTGATCCGTCTAGAAACTTCCGAAGCGCACGAGTTGTGCAATTGAACCGATTACTTATGAAAGGGGTTGAGCCAAAAACGTTCAACTTTGGGGAAATTAAAAATAACTGTTATTCACATACAATTTTACTTGAAAAAAATACAATTTTTAAATTTATTGTTTAACCAACAGAAGATGTTTTGATTGAACGAATTTGACCTTTTCCATAAACAAATGGGTTACTGAACTTCTTTCATAAATCAAACTACTAAATCATAAACGGGATTGTGTGCAATAGAGATGTAAACTAAAACTACTTTTACAATAATTTTTTTTATTATGACTTTCAAAATATATAAACCACTAATGTTAATCGTCATAATAACATGAACTATCATACGAATTTGATTCCTTTCAAAAGTAAACGATCCGCCTATAGCCACAAAACATATCTATTAACAAAAAAGGTAATTTTCAACAAAATTGTGACCTATCACTTTTTGAAGAATAAACGAGTCAATTTTAATAAATAAATCGTCATTTAAACGTATCACGCGAAGAGCTGTTGTTGTTGTTATTTTCGATTGTTTTCTTTGATAAAGCATCCATGTGCTATTTGGGATTTATTTAACACGAATGAGAAACATTGTTAATTAGTAACAAGTAAATTATTTGACTACTTAATTGAATTTCATTAGATATTTTATCCAACGTAATTAATGAAGCTGACTTTTTCGGGTACTAAAATAATTGTAAATCGTTTAAAAGCGGCGATTTTGATGGATGTATTAACTTAGTTGACTAATCAGTCTTGCTTACATAATTAATCATTGTGTGTAGAGTGTTATACTGTATATATTCGTATTTTAGGGTAAATCGAGACCGTGTTAAATGAATGGTGAAAATTTAATTGTTTATAAAATAATTATTGACTAAGAACTTTTGCCTCTAAATTTAATAAAACATATTTTAATCTAGTGTTTCATACAAATACCTAGCTTGCCGCGACTTACACGGGTTTACTAAGTCAAAACCGTTAAACTCCATGTCATTATCTTAATCCCAAACAAGCAATTTACATGGGGAATATTTTAAGTTAATGTCTGTCGTTTATACGCATTGTTGTGTATGCAATGCGAAAGCCAGCTAAACCTAGAGTGTTTTATAACGGCCTAAATAGGATAATTGTTTCGCTACCCGCAGGGCTGACGTACCCTAATAAATTTAATAATAGCGGAGAGCGCGTTAAAGGCCCTGAAACGCAGTATAATAATTCACTATACTACAATTATTATTATTGTACTAATTTAAAATAAATTGCAATAATTATTATAACTGCAGTGTAACTTTTTTTTATAACCAAACTGTCACATTAATAATTGGAGTATAAATAAATAATTATTATTGTTGTTAATATTAATAGAAAACAAAAAATACCAGTTTAATATTACAATTGGCTTTTGAAGGAACGGCCACTATTTTATAAATAGTTGAGGATCAGTTAAACGCTTACATGACACAAATGTATTTCTGACTTAACTTAAAATTGGATACATTTTTACTACTTAAAATGCTAGTCAAAAAACACTTTATAGTATTGGAAAGTGATTTTATTTCTCCGACCTCTCTGTACTGTTTTTTTTATAAATACATTTGATTAAACAATTAAAAACTAATTTCATTGCATCAAAAAATATCCGATTGTTACTTATTGTTATTAAATTGGAATGTGTTTATAATGGAATATTTGAAACGTTAAATGGAATATTTCTCCATAAACTCATTTTTTTTTAGTTTTTAAATCTTATTATAATAACTATAGCTTACCCATTAGTAATAATTCTATAATTTATTATATTTACTAAATTATTGTCAGCCAATGAATGTTCTCTGAAATGGCGATTTCTGCAAGCATGACTTCAATAAAAAATAAAATTATGTTCCACTAACCTAATCTCAACAATCAGGGTTTATAATAACTGGATAAAATATCCTATTTATAGGACCCCCTCTTTACGTTTCTATAATTTGTTTTCTATCTAAACTGGGGACTAATGCAACAATAGGCACGTGTAAATTATTATTCGAAAGCCTACGAGCTCCAAAATATTGCCAATCAAGTATAGCTTATTAATGAAATTACAGCGTAGAAACACATAAAAAGTATAGGCTTGATATGTTAAAGAATACTTTTAGTTGTAAAATATACCGAGCAGTTTCAGTATGACTCAAGCATAATAATAGATTTTTATTTTTTTTATTTATTTGCCGATATACACGTGTGCCTCTAGTACGTAAATATTAATCATTTATAAAATTGATATTTGCATTGAAGTTATTTTTAACAAAAATGACTAGTGACGCTTTGATGAAAAAAAAAAATAATAACAAACATTTTTACAAGAATGTTAATGGAGAGCTTCTCCATCTTTATGATTCCCCACAATCTGAGTTGGGCAAAATGGATTACAATCCGTAATCCATTGCAAAGGGATTATAAGTTACTTGTGATCCAAGATTAACAAAAAAAATTGCATCACATTTATTTCAGTAATCCTGAGCTTTCAGACTGCGGATTTTACCTATTCTAGTAATCAAACATTATCGCTAACGAATTATTTAATTGTTTACCCAATGGAAATATTTTATGAAACCTGCAAGAAATAATTCCAAAAAGAAATTTTCTTGAAATTGTAGAACCCTTTTTGTGATATACCTATACCGGTTTATAGATTATTTGTGATCCACTATTCCGACCTATTGGAATAATGAATTGTTTTCGATTCTATCATCATGAATTACTTTAATCAATTAATAAAAACAATTCAGAAATCCAGAATCTAGTAATCCTGCCCATCACTAACCCCAATCATATATGGTAACAAGATTGCTATTCATGCTATGTTATAAATCCCAATTCATCTTGAGATGAGTTTGGTAAAGTAAAATTTAATTGTCCAAGAGAAATTAAAAACTAGCAGACTTGTGAAGACTAGGTACGTTTTATAGAATTCCAAGTAAGATTGAGAGAATAATGGTTACTATAATTATGTAAAATTCTTAAACCATTAAAAACTTTGGTTTAAATACTTGGGGCCGCCAATCTCTTAAAAATAATGAAAATTAATTTATTATAATTTGTTGAACTTATATACTATATGGATCGTTAACAATAAAATACATGATTAAAGAAAATATGTTTAAATTTTAAAGTGATTGTTTATTTTAGACAAATATATTTATAAAGCACATATTATGTTATATAGATGTAATTATAATTTTATGTATAACGTTCTTAAATTTAAATATTTCATTACAGTTTTCAATCAATAATCCACTTAAATCCAAGATGGATTCACTTCAGTAATGTAATCAACGAGTGACCGAATTATTTTGAAGTCGACATATTTGAACATCCGACTGAGATAACTCAAGAACATTTTAGTATTTTCTAAACTATGGTGCTCAATCGGCACGGGGCTTTTTTTCATTTTCAAAAATTCAATACTCATTTCATCCTTTATCGGACTTTTATAAGGTGTCTGAAATTCTTTGCCGTTTATCTCGAATTTTTTAGTAGCCACGCACCCGAGTGGCTGACAAAGTGTCGTTAGTATTGCAATCAAATAGCTGACCACGCTGCCTATTTTTTCCTCTTGTTTGACGAGGTTGTCGAATGCATTAATCAATGATTTAACGTGTAAATCTTGCGACAAGCTTAAAATATCACCGAACTGTTTGACCAAATTGTACCATTCTTTCGCGTAAATAAAATATTCACACGTACCGGTATAGGGTTTTAAATAATAAAGGTGTTTCAACGACAGCCGGAGCAGGATGATTTTCAGGAAGTTAAAGTTCAGTTTGAAGTACGATTTGAGTTTTTCAAATTTGTCCGTACTCCAGTACAGCGTATGCGCATCAAACCAAGATTTAGTCAAACGATAACTTGTGTTGTGCCAGTCCACTTGCACGTTGTACGCGTCCATTAGGTCGTCTTTGTAAACATCTTTCCAGCCCACGTTGTTTAGGAAAATACTTCCGACTTGTAGTGTGGTGTCGAAACTATCGTTTTCCGACTGGTCGGGTAACATTATATTGTTGTTTTTGAGCAAATTCACCGCCCTGGCAATATTGCCTTGGATCAAAAGTCTCAACTCGTTTTCCGAAGGATTCGGATTCGACTTGATAATCGTCTCGTAGACGTCAAATGAATTGTGTTTGCGGCAATCGTCTAAGTCGTTAACCAGTTGAACGATGACAAAGCCGTGAGTGGCAACGATCGCCCGACCGGCTTCCGGCTTGTTCAATGAAGTCCCGTAAAAAGCACATATCATACCCGTGTACAAATACAGTGCCCACAACGCTCCCATACGCTCTATTTCCAAGTTAAACAGCGAGTCCATCTGGTATTTTATGATACGGCTGTAGTGCTCGTGTATTTCAGAGACCGCCGAGCCCATTTTTACAGCAAAAAACGGCGGACCGGTCAAAGATAGCAAACGTTTCGTCAAAAGCATGTGTGTTAATCCACCAAACAGGTATGTGCATTTCAAGTCATCGCGAACAATATCATTTTCAATACTAACGTTACTTGGGTAATTATTGTAGCCAGTTTCCATCGATCGCGCTGATTGGCATACGGCCAACACCAAACCCAAAACCGTTTTCGTCAACAAGTGCACCATGTTACTGTCTTAAAGTAGATTCGATTCGGTAAAAATCCATTTGCTCGCTTGATTCTTGAGGTGACGAAATGTTGTGACTACGAAGGCTGTGTAGCTTATGATTTCCATTTAAGTTTATTTACGTGGCTTTTTTCAGATTAAAACAAATATTTAATTGTTCGTTGTATTTGTCTAGACCCAACTGTTTGTCGCACCTTTAACAATACTATAACGTTTGCTTGTTGTTTTTAGCAGAGCCGTTTTAATAGTGACGAGTACATTTTTAATTAAACATTATGTAATGAGAACGTTATGCTTAAATAGAATTTATTTATTAAGACGTTTTATTTGGTTTTATATTAAACACATTTTCCCTGTTACACTAAATACGGCTAACTCTTAGCATGATAAATTTACTCTAATAAACATTAGCGCAATTGGGGAGGGTCTTAAATGTGCTTAGCACTTTCATTTTTAAAAATATAATTCGGAATTGGATAGTCCCAGAAAAAAAGTCTTTCATAAAAAATACATTTTTGTGGTAAAACTCTATACATAATTTTAGTTAAGAACTAGGTATCTGATTGTCAACAACTTATGATATAAATATTTATTGTAATGTATTCAGATAATAAAGACTTTTGGAGACAGCTATTTATAAACCAAAGCCATTTTATTGACACAGCTCTTAGTAGTTACATAGGTTGCTTATTGCCAGTTCACGAATTTGATATTTCTTTGGGGACATCAGAGAAGGATCAAGTTGCCTATGCTGTGAAATTTGGAGAAAAACGCAGAATCATGCAAAATATACATTACCAAAGGTTCACCATGCGCATTACTTTTTTAAAGAATAAAATAAAATAGGCATTGAGTGTCGCAGGCGTTGTGTTTGGGTAGCTGAACTGAATAGATGGAATGGGCTATACTGGTTGAAAAATGTGCTGACCTAGGATGCAGCCATGTTCATTATAATTTCATGGAAAGTAAAGATGCTACGTTACAATTTTATTGTTAAAGAGAAATTAAGAACTAGCAAAGTTGCTAGACTACGTTATTTAGAATTGCTAAAATATAAAATTTGGTAAGTTAGGTATAGTCAAACTCAACACTAGGAGAATATTGATATTATAATTATGATAAATTCTTAAAACACTAAAAACTTTGGTTTAAATAATTGGGCCGACAAATCTCTCTAAAATAATGAAAATGTATAATTTTTTGAACTTATGTATACTATATGGATCATTAATAACAATATACATGATTACAAGAAAATATGTTTAAATTTTAAAGTGATTGTTTATTTTAGACGAACATATTTATAAAACTCATATTATATTATATAGATGTAATTATAATTTTAAAATGTATATAACGTTCTTAAATTTAAATATTTTATAACATTTTTCGAAATTAATCAATACACTATCACGAATTCACTTCATAAAGGTATTCAACGAGTGACCGAATCAGGTTAAAGTCGACATATTTGAACATCCGACTGAGATAATTCAAGAACATTTTAGTATTTTCTAAACTATGGTACTCAATCGTCACGAGGCTTTTTTCAATTTTCAAAAATTCAATATTCATTTCATCCTTTATCGGACTTTTATAAGGTGTCTGAAATTCTTTGCCGTTTAACTCGAATTTTTCAGAAGCTTCGCACCCCAGCGGCAGACAAAGTGTTTTCACTATTGGAATCAAACAGCCAACCACGTTGTCTATTGTTTCTTTTTTAGTAGAGAGTTTATTGAGTGAAACAATCAAAGCTTTTACGTCGTAATCTTGGGACAAGTTTAAAATATTACCGAACCGTTTGACCAAATTACACCATTGTTTTGCGTAAGTCGAGTAAAGTTTTGTACCAACGTATGGTTCTAAATAATGAAGATGTTTTATCGTCAGCTGGAGCATGATGATTTTTAGGAAGTTAAAGTTCAGAATGTAGTAAACTCTTATGTTTTCAAAATTATTATCATGCCAATTCAGTATACGCATATCGTGCCAAGATTTAGCCAATCGTTCACTGGTGTCGGACCAGTCCACTTGCACGTTATATACGTTCATTAAATCTTCTTTGTAAACATCGTTCCGACCCATGTTGTTTAGAAAAATACTCCCGACTTGTAGTGTGGTGTCGATATTATCATTTGACAACTGATCACGTAATACGTTGTTATTTTCAAGCAGATCGTTAGCTCTGTTAATATTGTCGCTTATGAAACGCCTCAACTCGTCTACTGAAGGATTCGGATTCGATTTGATAATTGTCTCGTAGACGTCAAATGAATTTGGTTTACGGCAATCGTCTAGGTCATTAACCAGTTGAGTGATGACAAACCCGTGAGCGCCAGCCTGACCGGTTGCGTTCATGTGCAATGAAGTTTCGTAATTATCATTTATCGTGCCCAAGTACAAATATAGGGCCCACAAGGCACCCATACGCGTTAATTTTAAACGATGCAGCGAGTCTATGTGGTATTTGATGATACGACTGTAATGTACACGTATTTCAGAGACCACTTGGGCCAACGGTAAAGTATAATTTGGGGGACCGGTGAAAGATAATAAATAATTCGTCAAAAGCATGTGTGTTAACCCGCTAAACATGTATGTGCATCTCAAATCATCACGGAGAATGTGTTTTTTAATACTAACGTTACTGGCATAGTCGTAGCCAGTTTCCATTGATTGCGCCGATTGGCAAACGGTCAACACCAAACCCATAACCATTTTCGTCAATAGTCCGGATCGCACCGTCATGTTTCTGACTTAAAGTAGATTGAAGTCGGTAGAAATCCGTTTGCTTGTTTGATTCTTGAGGCGACGAAATGTTGCTACTCCGAAGTCTATCTAGTTTGTGTTTTTTATTTAAATTTACTTGCGTGGCTTTTTCACCCAAGAGAAAGGAATAATTAATAAATTCGTTGTATTTGTTTAGGCTCAACTGTTTGTCGCACATATTATAATACGAGTATGATAACGTTTTTTCAGTTAAACCGTTTCAACACATTGACGTGTTCATTTTTAATTTGATCAGACCACATTTTTTGGAAAGCGTTACACGGTGTTTGTTTTACTTTGGTTTGTCACGCCTCCGTATCTGACTGATGCGCCAATTCGTTGTTTCTTAGTTGCAACGGCAGTTTACCAAAATCGAGAGCACTACTAAAAAAAAATAAAAAGAGAAAATGTACAATCAAATCGGAATGAGGGGGAGGGGGTGTGTGCTTTGCTCGTAAAACTATATCGGATCCCTCCAGTCGTTTAAAATGGCCGGGGCTAATTGAATTTATGCGTTTTTGTATTTCCACCGGCTGTTCGTAATTATTGTGTTTCGCGAAACAAAACGGTGTACATATTGATACTATGACGTATATTTTATAGGTCAATAACAAAATACCAATAAAACTTAAAACTTTGGCGATTTTTTCTAATGGCGGCACCAAATGGTATACAGAGTGGTTGTCGATCAAAATAAATTGGCGAACCCTTATCTGACAGTAATATGACTTATCCCTGATGCTATCTAACCTCCTAATCACTCCACTCAATCGGCATTCTCGTAACGGATACTTCCGTTTGTTGTCAATGCTCGAAATTCACATCCGTCAAGCGTTGTTAGCAAGTCATATTATCACAATCGCCGGGCGTAGCAGGGATCAATCAACCCTATCCCCCCCCCCCTCGTGTGGCTATTATTCACCGCGGAAATCTTAGCACCGATCTTCAACCGGCTTCCGTTGGCCGGCCAATGTTAAAATATTTACCGGGATAAGGTTCAACGCGAAAATACAACGATTCTATTACACGCATCGACCGAAGATCCGGGGGTCAACGTTGTTAACGTGGCTCGGATAATTTCGCCATTAGTCAGTGCACGTCCACGTGGGCAGCAATCTATATATTTTACATCATTGCGCGCGTTTGCTTACGGAACAAATATCGTTATTATGCCGGCGGACTCGCGAAACTGCGGGCTCCTCTTTATTGTACAATATATCTTTTGCGTTGTGATTTTTTTCTCGATCCTCCTCCCCTCCCCTGCCACCGCTTTTGTTTGTGCTCTTAAAACGGCCGTTGATTAATCGCGTAATCGTGTATTATCATCTCGGACGATGCGTGTGCGTGGGCCGAAGCCAACGACCGCGGGTTCGCGCGAATTGAATAAGGAAGAAATTTACCGGGTCCGGCTTTTGGTAAACGAAGCCGCGAAAGCACACACCACCGCCACCCCTCGTCGCACCCCGGCTATACAGAAAACCGTCTTTGGATTTATTGCCGCCATTTATCAAACGGTCGCCTCTTGTCGGCCACCATAATTTCTTATTCGTTAAAACCTCGCCCGTCCCCGCCACCGCCGGTGTCGTACGCCACACTGCCAGATTTGCCTTATTGTACCTATACCTCCGAGTCCCTTCCTGGTCTTCCTTCGATCCCGTATACTCCACCTGTTTCTTCTCCGACGTGCCTTGGCGGTCTCGACAGACAGAGCTCGGACGGACTTACAAAACTTCATTATCGCCACAATGGTCGGGCCCATTAAAACAGTCATTATACTAAGGGTTAGGGTTTGGTGTGTAATTTATCAAACGCGCTCTCCGGGCAAGAACTCTCCGGATGCTCTTCAGTGACAGTTTAGTTAATTATTACCCCATATCGATAACCTTCAGATTGACGGCGAGAAAAACGCGTTACCGGCAATAAAATAAACGCGTACTATGTACTTTTTCAATGATTGTGTTTGTTCGCATTTAATTGCACAATCGCTAACGGACAATAATACAACAGTATGCATATAATATCAACTACATTATAAATCGCTGGGGAACGAACATCATAACTTTGGTGTTTCGTCTTGACAACATGCGATTTTACATTTCAACTCGTTAACAATACGGGAACGTTGTATTTAGTAAAAGTACAATACAAAAACTCCACGACGTTTCTTATACAAAGTCCTCATTAAAAAGTACGGTATGACGTTCGAAGGACCGAGTTTTTTTCACGACACTTGGTACAGATTGATGTACGTTTCGTTGTAAGACAAATTAAGTTTAACGATATCCTGATAAAGTATAACTCGCGAGTGCTGTTCGTTTTTTTTTTTTGGAAAAACGATATGGGTCTGCTTAAAAAAAAAAACCATCATCTACCAACCGGAATAGGAAGTAAAAGCCTACGGTGGTCGTGCTTTTCTTTTCTACCGCCGGCAGTCCGTTAACGATGTTGCCGTAGTTCAAATATTTGCCTTCTTGATTTTGTGTTCATAAATTATGTTGCCGTTAAATAAATAATATGATCGCCGGCGATGGTTAAATTTTTCATGCAAAATAACAACAACTGCTGCAATGCAAAAGGGAATTATTCAAAAATGCCAACGCTCCGGCAAATTACTTGGGAGTTATTAAAATCCCGAATACGTAATTGCGTGCTGCGGAGAAACGATGAAAAATACCTTGAACACAATTGGAATTTAGAAAGTTAAATATGATTTAAAATGTTTGCACATGTTTATTTCGAGAACCGCGCCGGCTTTAAACGACGAACGATTTAGTAGACTGTCCTTGTAATCAATGAGATTACAACAGTCTCTACATGTCGAACTGGAAACTTAAAAGCTATTTTTGAGTCAAATACAGAAGTTGCGCTTACGACCAACTCATTGCGCTGTATCTAAAAAATCCAACTTGTTCTCGCGTACAACCTATTTCAATTGGCCTGATATCCGTTGCTCTGATACTGGCGGGATAGCCAAATGAAATGCGTCTCGTTTTGCCAGACGTGCAAAACGTGTACATATACCGAGTGACACGTGAAAATCGCATACATAAGTTATAAGCGACCGTTCGTTTTCAATGTTTTCAGTGTTCAGCTGCGCCAACAGCTTTTTTTTACACAACAAAAACGGTCTGTGTATGTATATATACATATATATATATATATATATATATCTATTATTAAGGTGGAACGACAGTACTGTATACACATATCGAAGTGACATTGGCTCAATGCGTTGTCACATAGTACGTACTTTGGCCAAATTGAAAAGGATTATTGTCGAGCTGCAAACTTGCACGGTGTATAATAATAATACGACTATAGCATAACGACGGTGGTGGTTGCACGGTCTGAGGCGTTGTTGTAACCATCTGCCGGTTGTGTTTGTCCTTAATAAATCGTCCGTACTCTCTGGGCAGCAAAAAGGGTCGGCGGTGTGGCAGTGGTCTGAGGAGGCGGATGAGACAGACGGTTTTCTTCGTCAGTGGGGTACGCGGCGACGAGTGCGCGGCTCGCCTATACACAACAACCTTTTAACATAGTCGGCCGCTGATGTCTGCCCATTAGTCGTCGTCTTGCCGGCAATCGCGCACACAAACTCCGCCGAGCCTATTTACCACCGGGTGAACCGCAAACAACCGTTTGCTCATCGCGCAGGGTAGGTATTATAACGACACCGCGGGATTGGCTTGACACTATACACACACACACACACACACACACACTGCACACACTTATAGTGGCTACCACGTAGGTACATATACAGGGATCTTATACATATAAATATACCTAATACATTTTGGACGTGTGAGGTGGTGCCGTGTAACGACGTTAATAATTCTCAACAACACCGTATATAAACCGCGTGCACACCGTTCTACCGGGATAAAATATAGTGTCCTATTATTGTGTGGCGTGTACGAAACGGGTTTTCGGATTACCTCTGCGAACCCAGAAACTTGTATAAAAAATAATGTGTCATTTACTTGTACAAGCAAAACTCTCGGTTCCACGTACACGACTTTAACCGTTAAAACGTGCCGATTGAGTGTAAGCAAACGATATGGTTAACGCCAAGTTCAATAATAGTGTCGTTAGTTTCAAGACCGGTAATATTCATTACTCGAGCGAGCAGTGTTTAAACTAACCGCAGTCTATAAATCTATCGACTTACTGAAAAAAAAAAAAACCTAAAGCTAGTCTAAATAGCACGCTCGTTAGTTTTATATATATTTTTTTTTATAGCAGTTGGCAGTTTGTTTTGTTAATATATAATGTAAAATATTATGTATTCTGTATCAGAAAACTGCTTCGCCGAATCCGAGCGAGATTTTTCCTCAGTCGTCTCGCAATATATCATATTGGGTTTGGCAGTAACCAGACCGAACCTGACCTAACCCTTAAAAAGTTCCACGCAACCTTTAATAGCTTATTGTTGCCTAGTGACTTATTGTTATCCTACATTTTTTTTTTTTGTACAAAACAGGTCCAATTGGAATGGGCAAAAACAAAAATTCCCTCTCAAGTATTAGGCAACTTCAAGACTGGACATGACATGCACATCGGTATAACGCGGTGCGTGTGCTGTCGCAGTTTAGTGTAGGTATACTTAAACGGATGTTTTACTGCGAGACGTCTCTCAAGAGTAGTTTTATAATGGTTCTATCAACTTAACCTAGAGCAGAAGACACCGAACGTTCCTTAAGTGCATACCTATGTTCTACTGTCGCACGAAATAAACGAATTCTCATCTGAAATCGCGCATTAGTGTCAAGTTCTATTGCATTCCCAACGGTTTATCACTGAAAAATCTGGCGATCTTGTTGCGGTTTTAAGTCTTCGCCGATTCCTATAAGACATTTGATAAAGCGAATCACCAAATCCTACTAGACGTTTCTACAGTCAATCTGGTTTTCGGCGAACCATTACGTTCACAGATTTACATCATACTCGAAAAATCGTAGCTAGTCTGTTGACCGCTTTAATTTTTGAAACGTGATTTAAAGTATTGCAGAGTGGACACTTGTCACAACAACTAGTCACTGAATCCATTCTATAGGCTTTTGTCTTCCGTTCGTTTTGTTAGCCCAAAAAAAAGTTGAGAATTTACATAAAACTCGATTGCCACGAATTTTGTTTTAAACTTCAATCGCTTGCCATGAGAGTTGGAATGATCTAATATGGGATCTCACGTTTTACTAAAAACTCTTTATTTATATTCTATTGATACATGTGTAAAAATTAGAATTAACGACAAAAAAATAAACCTTATCATATTTTGGAAGTTTTTACTAAAATATCATGACAGGGAAGTAAAAGTTCATGATATCCCAAGTAGACTGTCATATGGCAGTCAAGTTGTTAATTTGTACATTTTTAAAATACTAATTTTTTTGTTATGTTGTCTATGTTTTTGATGTAGTGTGAATTTCCCTACATTTCACGTTGTTGCCTAAGATTTAGGTCATGTATATGATTGGAAAGGTTTACAAAATAGATAAAACTTTCCATGGTCCTATATTTACCCATTTGGAGTTTCTCATAATAGTGTAAGCTCTTTTCTACTCAATAGAATTACCTTGGATTTCTTTATCTTTCACCGGCCGTTAGAAACGTTTTTTTTTTTTTACTTCTCATCGGTATAACACGTACGTGGATGGATGTGATCCATCACAGGCGCTTTGGCTTGGATTACTGTCAGACGTCTTTCGGGTTCTAGGTCAAATAATCGTAGTATACCAACCAAAAAAAAAAAAAAAATGCAACTTCAGTATCCCGGTAATCGTTAATCCGTTGTGTTAATCTAAGAGTATCTTTTTATTACTCTTCTTCGGCTTTCCCTACACAACAGTGAGGTCGGTCATCTTAATAACCTTTCCTCCGATTCAACGCACTGTAAATCGTCATAAGATTGGTCAGCTGTGATTGCCTAGAGTAAAAGATAATAAACATAATATTCCATATTACCTTGGAGTTTAGAGGTCTTAATTAATGTCAAAATATTAGGTTTCCCGGTTAAGTCTGTGATTGGAGAAATTGATTATTTTTCATTAATTTCATTAGCAGCTTAGCTCTAATTGCTATATACTAACCACGGTTTGTCATTAGGGATAGTTAAGCTAAATGTCAATACTATTTTATACAAAAGGAGGAACAAGACGGAACACCGGTAGATTTATTCACCAGATATTTTTCGGCATTCTTATCAAAATTGGCAGATTTCCTTGCACGACTGTTGAAAAACATGCTCCATGCTGTGGAATACAGTAGCTGCTGACGATTTCCAACGAGTCTGACGGTATATACGCGATCAGCGGTCATGCGAAATTCGATTTGACTACCATTAACAGCTACATAATGTACATATTGTAAACGAACTTTAGGCCCGGCGACGGTGCTGGGCCGACCATAATCAGTTGATTGGATTCCGAAATAACCGTGTTAACATGCGTGACGTGTACCGTGCCTCGTTTTAATTACACACTATAGGGAACAACGGGATAATGTAATCTGGTTCTGTAATTATTATTTTCGCGTCGATCAACGCACCGGCCAATAGTATAACGAACGAGCAGATGTACCGCTTTCTTTTTTTTAGAATTTTTATTTTTTATCATCCAGCAAACCCTCGGCGCGATCGTCCGAATCGAATTAGACCGGAGCGTCTAGCTCGACTCGAATATACATTTAATATATTTTCATCAGTTTGCCCGCTCTCTCTCTCTCGAAATAACTCTTAAACTAATTAGCACCCGTCAACTCCGTCTTGCAAATTAGTCGTTGCTTGTAAAACGTATTTTCTCCTGACCAAACGTGCCGCTCCGTTCGGAAACAATGGCGGTAATGAAGATGATAACAAGCTACCGTGGTCAGCGTGAAATGATGTTATATATACCAAATTTGGTTTTCGCCTATAAACCCGTCCGGTAGTTTGACCAGGTCTACTTGGGTAAGGCACGAGTACTGGATATACATTCAGGATCTTCTGCTCCAAAATTGTTGATTATTCTACGGATAACAGCTGACTAAAGTTCTACAGGGTGCAATTTGTTTTTCACAAGAAGCTGAGATAATAATATAGTTAGTAGAAATGAAAAAATAACCGAATCGTGTAATAATATGGTGTTTGACATTTTTGTTCACTTTTTCGAGAAATCCAATCACGTTATTGTAATAATTATTTTGTCAATTCCAAGTAATGTTAATCATAAAGTTCATGATAATAATTACTATTCTTAGAATTTTCGATCGGTATAAAAGATATTGAAAATATTTTATCCGTCGCAATCTAGGAAATAATGTCTATTTAATATTTTTATTAAGTGTTTTATAGTGAGGCCAAAATGTCCGGCTAAATACCGGGAAAACATTCAACAAAGGTGAATTGACTGACATTCCAAATGCTACTATTTTTATACACAATAAAAAGCTGTTGAAACAACTTTTATACGCATAAATCACTGTGCCCCACAAAAGGTTTGTGTGTGTGAAGGAAATACAAAAAAGACTCTCACGACGTTCTTATTGAGTCTATGGAAAACGACCACTGTTTGTTAAAAAAAATTACTATTTCTTCATTCTTTAAGAAATCACTTCTGCTATTATACAATCATTAAAAATTCAGTATATAGTTTCTAATTACAATTAACGGTAATTGGTTTACTAATTATTCGAATTACTTGTATGTCAGTTATAAAATTAACTTTATTATTTGAAAAAAAACCCGAGTATTCGTTAGACAATTATAACTTGACCAACGGGCTTAAGTAAATACAATAATACAAAATATTTAAATGTGTACATCAATCTTTTTTTAAAAATTAATCAATAAAGTCGCTTAAACAAACAGTGCTTACTTTAAAAAAAAGTATAATAATGGATAATTTATTGGGAAACTGATTAACAAGTAATTGGTCTTTTGAATAACAAACCAACCAAAGCCAATAAACCATATTGAAATCGAATGAAGTATTTACACTGAGCGGCTGTCCTTAGTTGATTTAGTATTAATTAAAATTGCTATATACGATTTTATTTAATCTAGTGGAGTTTCATTAATATTTTCATTAGTGCCAGTTAGTGTTTGGGTACCGATGAAGTATGATATAGGTTTTAAATATACAGTTATAACTGCGTGGACTCTGCCAGGTCTACACGGACGGTTTAATTTGTTTATAAGCCGGTACAAAGCCTAATTAAATATGCAAATTGCAGTGCATGTATAGAAAAGTAAATTGATTTCTTTAAAAATATTGGAAAATGTTTAAGCGATTGCATTTTATAAGCGTTAGTTTAATGGAATAAAGTAATATTTATTTGTTTAGTATAATTTTTAAACAGGATCGGGCAAGTTACTAAATTTACTGTAATCAGTTAAAGATACAAGCTACATAATATCCAGGACGCTTATATTAAATGAATTAAATAATTAAATTATATGTAATTTTTTACATTTTTTAAATTCTGTAAAACGAGAAAATTATCTTTGTAATTTAGAGTTTTTCATCATCGCCTGTTAAATAATTATCCTAAATAAAATAAAACCATACCATGCGGTTGCTTGCAAAATTCTCATAGGGTAGAAATTTAGAGAATACAGCATTTTTTACCAAAATATTGCTCTTCGGTAAATTATGGCGATTAAACCTTTAACGCCTTAAAACCTTTAAAGCGTGAATAATTTTAAAAGTAATTTTTTAAAACGGGTTGTTGGCCAGTCAACGACCTGTAACAGTAACAAAAATTGTATTACAGTTATTTCCATGAAAACGAGTGGATCATTTCAAGTTGGTCATAATTTTCTGTATAGATGAAAATATTTCAACAACTAATAATTCAGGAACTAAAATTAATTTCCTGACCTAAAAATATTTCTATAACGTTAAAAATAATTATAAGACTTTTTTTTTTTTTAAATATCGAGAAAATATTTCTTTGCCAAACTGATGTTATTTTTTTTATCTTATAAAGCAGTCGATTTGCGTTTTTTTTCCTCTTCTGAATATAACATTGTATATCATTATGTTTTTACCTCAACACGGTCTCGGTCGAATGGGAAATGCAAATTTTCGTTTGGAAAATTCACATATTTTTTCCTTTGCATATATTCAGAAAAATCTTCCACCATAACGATGGGTTGTCGACGGTCGGATAATGTCGATAATATACAAGTGAAGACCAGCTCGGTGTCCCTCCCGGGCGAATATTACCGTGCAATATCATCTCAACGGCTGCCGGCCAATCTTTTCCCATATATTCAGTACACGTGCCACTCGTGTGATATAGGTACTTTATCCGATATAATATAGTGGCAATTAACCGCAATAGTTATTGTATTTGGTAACAGCTGGTCAGTTACGGCTGTATTATTATCGAAATTCGTTGGAATCTAGTGTACACACGTTTAGGCATATTATGATTGTCCAATAAGGGGCTAACCTTTTGTTTCCAAGTCTTAACACTGTATTTTTTTTTTTTGCGCAGTATTGTTTAAAAAATAATTTCACACATCTTTACAACAAAAATAGCTTGCCCGAATCCGAATTCGCCCTTTCTGTTGCCGGAAACGCAAGACCGCTAGTAGTCAATACAATATGTGAACGTGCACAGCTCCAACACGCTTCCGCCTCTCTCCACCAAAATGGCAAAATGTATAAAAGGCATGCCAGTCACGAACGATTCGGATGATTTTTATAACGAGCCGTCAGCTCGGGCTCCAAAGATTTTCGGCCACGAGGGTGTAAGGGGAACCGTTTAAAATACAAAAGAGGCTGAGAAGATAACCACAAACTAGCATCTGTGCGACGGCAGCAAAACCGATTTTTCAGGATCAGCCGACCGCGACCTGAGCTATATATTTTAAGCTACTATAAAACCCCTAATGGCTTTATAATTGCTTTGCATTTGTGCAAACATTACAGACCCACACTACCGTTTGTAGCGGTAAAAACAATTATTACCTATGTAGTAAAATGTTACTAAAAAAACTGCCGGTATCTCGACTATCGTCGTATCTCGTGCAGGTCATCTTCAATCGGTCTATGAAACCCCGTGAAAAAAAAACCTTTTTCCAATAGGTCTCTCAATATCTAAAAGCGTCTTCGAGAGGGAATGAGTTTATTTATCGTTTTTCTTTTTCTGTTCGCCCAACGTGTCTATAGAGACATACAATTGAGTGTATAATATGAAAAAGTCCGTCGAATATTAAAATATATAGTATATAATTCGCCCACAAAATGATTCTTTCAAATGATAAATTATTTCATTGTACGACTCGGCACAATATATTATTTCATTTTTTGTTCACATTATAACACAACGAGATACCGATCGCAAAAAAAATTTAACGACCCATAAAAATTTAACGGACCTATATTTTGTCGTCGTCGTTTATATTAGAGTTTATTAAATTTTTATTATTTTTTTTTTAAGTAGATACTTTGAATAAGAATATTATTGTTTACCGAGTGTTTTTTTAACAGTAAATTTTAAAATTTCCATTACACGAGTTGACACGCAATGACCTATGCGTAAACTGACAAGCAATTATTATATTGTTGCGCTTTAAACAAATTGTATTCACACTGTGTGGATATAATATTTCATTGTGATTATAATTATTTATAAATCTTTGCCGTCGTTAGTTATATGTGTTTCCGTGCCGTTTTTTAACGATAAAATAATTATTATTTCGGGCAGTCATGTTTTAATGGCATATTAT
This sequence comes from Adelges cooleyi, assembly GCF_023614345.1. Taxonomy (NCBI): domain Eukaryota; kingdom Metazoa; phylum Arthropoda; class Insecta; order Hemiptera; family Adelgidae; genus Adelges; species Adelges cooleyi. The sequence continues at coordinate 12,749,589 of NW_026096268.1, read as the reverse complement.
TATGAACTGAACGATAAAATATACAATATGATTCAAGAGAAAAGTCAAATTGAAATCGCCTACACCGGACAAGTGTGTTTAACAGGCATTGGTTCAGACGTCAATTAACTATATAATATGCCATTACTATTACTTTATCGTTTTATTCATCACAGTTATCGTTTATAATTGTTATGCAGAACCCTGCACGGTAATCTTTAGCGCTCCTAGTAAAGAGTAACCGTAATAGTCGAATACATCTTCTACATTATCTGGTGTGAAATCAGAATTTTCTCAACCAAATAAGCAAAATATTTTTACCAGAGTAACACAAGCGTCAGACTAAAGACACAGAGCTCTAACTATATTGTCTCGACATATTGTAAGTTTATATAGGTTCCAGATGTACGACATAACATTTAATGACTAGTAACAAGACAAGCGAGTATTAATAACTGCTTTTTCTATGGTTTGTTTTTCTTCTAGAACGGTGTAAAAAATAACGATGACCGGTTGACAGCGTCGGAAAATAAAATCTCACTAGAGACAAACACTAAGTAAATGTATTGGAAAATGTTTCTTTGTCCGTTTGTTTTGGCTTCATGTCCACAAGCCGTTTATATACGGTATAATAATATAATAATCGACATATTATGTCGAACGAGGGGCATTATTATGTGATCTCAAGACGTGCAACCGTCGAAACGAGCAATACTCAAGTAAAATATAATATTATAATATACACGCTCGAAAAAATGGTAATCAGAAAAATGATTTAGCGTTTGGTGTACACGAATTACATACACGCCTTGAACATAATATATATATATATTATTAATATTTATTTCTATGGTCGTATTTTCCGCTATATAATCAACGACATAATATACTTCACTGGCGAGTACTTATACTTTATATTATTGTGTTATGATAATATAGCATAAATGTTTTTTCGCAGATACACAAAATCGCAATTCAAAACCGTTTTCCAATAGCGCGGCGCTCGTTTATCGTCGGATTTGTTCATGTCGAAGATATTATTCTGACAAGGGCGTCGCCACCGTAACGGTGTCTTTAACGTGTGCCGCTAAGGTTATAAGTCTTACACGACTTCCAAAATAGAAAAAAACTACCCTGCATTACAAACCACTAGTTAAGACATCATGCGAGTAGGTAAAAGGAAGTTTGAGCAAGAAAAATTAAAGACGATCGACACGATTCTTACCGATTAGAAAAATGTATACCATAAACTATTTCTATTAGTCGGTAGTTTTGCATTTGCAATATTTCAACAGCAACATAACTGACACGTGTGAATTGAGGAAAAATAACTTTGAGCTGCTCTTAATAAAACCGTACTCGGCCTTAAGTTTTGTCAGGACATATCTTCTGTATATGGAGCTGTACAATACAACTTTTGATAGCACAAGTTTTTTTTTTTTTTTTAATTACACGCAATTCACCAGACACGAGTCCTGACAGTGTTAAGTTTTCAGCGGACGTCTTACGCGACCCGACATCGACGTTATAAATAATAAATTAACGATTAAAAAGCGAAATACTTTTGAAAACTCAAGTGAATTCTGGCCGTCGGTTAAACGCCGAATTTTCGTTACACAAAAGACGACAAAAGTTTTAAACCGTGAAACGCAAAAGCCGCGCGCAATCATTCTTGTATTGTTCGAATTGCAATAGTGTTAATAATAATAATAATTTGCAAACACCATCGATCCGACAGTATATTATTTTATATTGTCGTAGCCAGTAAAATCCGCGCTTGCGTTCCCGTATGCGTGTATATATTAAATTATTATTATACATTCAAAGAAGCGCCAACTCGGTGCGGGTTTTACTATGACAACAGCTGTCAATAGCAAGTCCGATTCGGGCCGAAACAACAATAGGTTTAACGAATAATAATAATAATAAATCCAAACATCCGCGTTAATTGTTCGTGTCTACACGTGTGTGTGTGTGTGTGTGTGTGATTTCTTTTTTCAATTATTTCCAATCGCGGTTATCGCACAAAACCGCCGACTGTGTGTCGTGTAAAGAATAACATATTGTGCCAGAGGGTCGTCGAAAAAGGGTCGTTTTCTATTGCCGGAAAAATTAATTTCAACAGTCAATATTTACCGATACTACCTATATATATATATATGCATATATATTTTATTATTATTATTATTATAAAAAGAGGAGAGCCGTGTGCGGTGGCGGCGCGCCGGGAAAAAATAACACTCGGCGCGCGACGGAGGGCAAGCGCCGCCGCGGTCGAGGGGAGGTGCAAGGGGCCCCCGATGCAAATTGCCGGCGAGTCGAGAGCAAATTTTCCCATCATATATCCCTGTCGCCGTGAAAAGATATAACGGTTCGGCGTGGCGTCGACTTTTGTCAAGGTTCACCGGGAAACAACATTTATTACCCTCCCTGTCGCTCGTCGACCCCGAAAAACTCTTTCGCCCCTCCCCCCCCCCACGGCCCCCCGGCCCAATGTCAACACTATACACGACGTCCCTTAACCACACACGAGCATCTTTCCCCACACACACACGCATTCGCATTCAGTATCTAACGCTGCCACCGTCATCAATCATCCCGATCAAAAGTTTTTTCTGTTTTTTTTTTTTTAATATATTTTTTTTTTTTTTGTACTCATCGTCGACGTCGGTTGTCGTCGTCGTTGTTTGGTTTCCATCAGAACAACAAAATTTCAAACACACACACAGTCATGTTACATAACCTACCCGGACGACTCCGGCCGTTTTGTGTGTACTCACCGTGTTTTCTATATGCTCTATTTGCGATCTAAGATTATATTTTTCTTTTTCACCTTGCACGGCGTTATGTTGTTCAATAGGAGAGACCTGCTCGTCTTATTGTAACAGTTTGCTACCTAAACCGTTCGATTTCGCTCTTTCTCCGGTCCAAACAATCATGTCTTGTCTGGCGTTATAACGACTTACTCTATACGCCCCTTGTGGCCTTTGCATTTTTTAAAACAACGAGTATAGGCTTAACTGTCCAAAGTTATACATTTTTTTTTTTGAATCTTGTTAAAAACTGGTAAAAGCCTCTGAGGACGGTTAACGAGATAAATCGCTTCATAAATTTAGTTGAGAAAACAAATCAAACATTTTTGAGATGCTAAAAACATAAAAAAAACAGCAGGGGGCGAAAGGTATTCGAAAAGGGCGGTACGACGATTGCCTCTTCCCACGAGTAAAGTTATTGCAGGGTTTGTCACTAAAAAACAAAATTAAGAAGAAAAAAATTATTGCATTCTTGCTAAAAAAAAGTTTCTGAGAATCCGCCTCCTTATTTCTTTCCTGGAAAACCGACAAGACGTTATACATCACGTCCAAATTTTATTGTCCTAACTTTTTATTGTTTTAGTTTTTAATTTCCTGATTGTAGCTAGACATAGGTGTATCATTAAAACGTTACATTAAACGTTTAATAAACGTTTCTTCATCTTTTTAACGAGGGAAACTTACTATGAACACGGAACCAGTAAAATTGCGGTTTTAAAGGTTATTACGAGAACGGAGTCATACTTTTTTTGTACACAGTTGACCTATTAAGGTTTTTTAAATAATGTCGACAACATTTTTTTTTTTAGTACATATTATTTTTGTTTACCGCACTGGGATGTTCTTACTGAATTTTAGTTGAATACTTAACAGCAGAGACCGGGGGAGGGTTTGAGCTTTTATTCGAACTCAATAAAAACACAGCAAGTTTGTTGAGGATAGTAAAAATCAAATGCGTTGTACGAAATAACGGTCCCAAACAGAAATGAGTGAGCAATGTTGTTGTTGTTGTTGTTACACGATTGTATGAAAAAGTCGAATAAAACGTCTTGAGAAACGTCGGCCGTTTAACAAATTCGCACGATAACGTTACACGGACATTTACTATTTTCAACGATTATATGCTTATGCAAATACAGAGAAATAAAATTTAGAACCGAGTACTTGTAGTATATGCGACCTCTTTTTAAGCGACAGTTTTAAGGTGTCAAAACTTTGTTATTCTGAAGGGAAACCCATATTTTTCTTTCGGAACATAAAAAGGGATTTAAACTGTTATTTATTTTTTACGAGTAAAGGAAACCCATCTCCGCCTTAACTTGAAAAATTTCCAATAAAAGTATCGGAGCGTGTTGTTCTCCCAAACTACAATAATAACAAAAAAAAAAATTGATATTTTCACTTTTTATAATATTCGGCGTTGATTGATCACGCCGTTGCCGCTATGTTTGTAATTTAAACGTCATTAAGCAGTGTATTTTACATTATGCTATACCATGTTGGTCTCTGCTTCGGTTGAATATTATATTATAATATTTGTAATGAAGTTTTAGCGCTATGACGATGATATAAACAACGTTGTTATTATTTATGTATTGCGCGACGCACGTGTGCCACAACACTGAATTATAACATCCATCACTACATGGCTTTGAATGCCGTTTAACGGTGCGGTGTAATCGCATACAACCGGGTTTAAAATTGATAATAATAATAATAATAATAATATATTGTCCGACATAACGGCGTGGATTGGAGGGAACGGGAAGAGGAAAGAGAGGAAGCACATGTGAAGGGGCGTGGGATAGTGTCGAACGCAAATAGTGACAGGATTAAAATTGCTGGACTAGTATCGTAGCTAGGAACGAATAATTAATTATTACAGGCTACCCAGACTAAGCTACCGGGCCAAGATCTGAAAACGTTTTGCCCGGAGACCTAACCAGACCTAACCAGACCTAACCAGGCCTAACACCAACGACTGACCCGACCTACGATTTTGATTCGCCTGTTTCCAAAATTGTTTCTTGTCCGATTTCAGACCCGAGGCAATACCGTGTAAACCAATATAATGTGTATATTGTGTATATACATTGTCGGCTGTATTTCGCTTTGTTGCCGATCGGATTTCGGGTCGCGCCCGTCAGACGAATGCCGAGCAGGAGAAATTTATGTTCACTAATTTGTCGCTGTACTTAAATACACGACGATCATGTCTAGATTAATGTTTTTGAATTAAACGACGGCTTAATTGGCTGCTCGACCCGTTCCTCTCCCTTCCACACCTCTGTATTGCACGGTGCCAATGTTTCATTCATAATCCCGGGCCCTTTATTTTATACTCGGGGGTTACACTTTCCCCGCTGTTATTATTATTATTATTATATATTTTTTTTAATACGTATTTTGCTTCAGGTTCATTTAATAATTAGACAACGTTAGTTATTTAATTTATTTCGTTTCCGCCGAGCGAGCGAGTGATACAATAACAATAAAAAATATTTTTAAGCGCAGCTTTAGTAATTGCTTTGGGTCCGTATAATATATAATGATTATTTTTTAATTAACTAGGTTAATAAGCTCGTTTAATTAAACGAAAATACTACTAATATAATATTATAATACCTACAAAAATAATTGGCGGATAACACGATATTATAGTTTTTAATTATTCGTTTGACTAAAAAATAATAATATCGGTCGTTAATAAAATGCTTTAGTTTCACTTTTTAATAGATTGGTTGATTGTTTTTTTTTTTTCATTTATAATGCCAACGTTTGGCCAATAACACCGGAACGCCTCTAAATTGCCTATGTGGAACGCCGTTCTACGCTGATCAGGCTTATGAATATATTTTTCAAGCAACTACCTCCATGATGGAAACGCTGTGTTAATATTGTTATTAAACGCAATCTTACTTGCAATGAAGAGTTATCCGTTTCACCGCCTACTCGCTCGTTAATAGATAATCGTTATTTAATATTTAATGAATAGTAAAGTATAGTAAGTATAGATATTCAATCGTACGTTAAATACTGAAGTTTTCATTGGAGAGCCAATAACCTCGTTATTTCAGTGTTTGGTGTGTTTTATGAATGGGATACACGTTCATTACAAGTGAATGCAATTTTCATTCTTTAAATAACTACACAACCGTGTGTCGTAAAGTTTTGAATGCACACTCGCACTAGGTGGCTAATAATAATCACTGTGTGTAGGTGTTTTGCTGTTGATTGTGTTGTGAAACTTGTTTGTTTGGAATTTCCACACCGAACAAAACTTATTATCCAATCAACAAAATCGAATTATTGGTAATTTTCCCGACCACCGCATTCGGTAGCATAACGGTCGCTGTCCGTTTAAATTGGGCCTGACCGTGTGTTTTGCCACGTTAAAACCATAATATATGATGTTATATTCTATGAAAACGATAAGTATGTTTTTTACTCGCTGCTTCGCGCCCTTATGCGTTTATTATCGCTTTTTTAACTCTATCGGTGTGTGTGTGTGTGGGTGTGTCGGGGACGTTGACTCTCGTTTGACCGCCTTTTATGCTCTCGGAATGAATGCTAATGAGTTTTTGTCGTGTATGCGATGACATGCGGTGGTGCTTAACGTCTTTCGTAAATAGATCAAAAGGGTTGAGGGCGAGCAAGACGATCGAGTGGTTGCATATTTTTGAGAACGTGATTCGGTGTTATAATCGTGGCGTTCGCTGTCGCCGCCATGGTAATTAATTCGTTAATATCGTTATAATGAGAGAGGCGCCCTTTAGTGTACCATATATATATATATAACATGTGGTGTTGAGTGTGTAAGCGATGATAATATGGAAATCGTGTACTTCCTACAAGGGGGTGAAGGAGGGGAGGCGGGTCTACGAGGGCTAGACAAGATTTATACCGTCGGACTAATCGAGTAAAAATAATCTCACGACCTCTCCCCCCCCCCCCGCTCTCCTTATCTCGTTGGATTGATTAATTACCAATATTGGTATAAGAGGATCGGTTTTTGTTTTCCACACCATTGGGAAATAACCCTAATTCGTCGTTGTTCGACCCGGTTAGAGCATTTTATCATTATACAGTCGATTATTTTACAATTGAAATACACTCAACCGCAATATTATAATAGTGCGCATACGATTAACGGCCCTTTGCTCGACAACACTTTTTTTTTTTTAAACTCTTTATGATTAAATCAATATTGTACGTTTTACCAACACATTACATTTTTTTGTTACAGGAATGATGCAATCCGTCTAACGGCTAAATAAGTAAGTAATAAAGCGATATTGTGTTATTCCTCCTCTCATCTGGGCGCCTCAAGATTAGTTGGTCAACGTTAGTTCGCATCAGCCGTATAAAAAAAGTCCCCGTATAGATCTAATTCTAAACGTATTGTAGAATAGTTGAATAACATTAAACTGCTACATCAAAGAGTAAACATGCTTGTAAAGGACAAAAGAAATTATTTTACTTGAAGTTCAGATTGTGTGGTAAACGCTCAGTCGTCCGTTAAGTAAATAAAATTGCAGACAATGCAGTGTGTACTATTCGAAGATAAAACTTCAATAACTTCTAGCTAATACTGGGAAAGTCGATAGTCTTCTGTATGCAGCTTAGCTTTTTATTCAAAATCTATAACAATAAGTACTATATTTATTAGTTATCACATTCAAACAAATTTTTAAAATCAACTGACTTATGTATCCTATTCCACATAAGAATATTAAATCAACGATAATTTACAATAACATTCTTTAAAGAGCTTTGAGTATTTCCTATTCTTCAACTTTGTTGAATAAATATTACTTGCAAACATTTTTAGAGTTTAAAAATCAAACTATTAAACTAAGAAATAAAACCAATTCAATGACATTGTATTAAAATGTCTCAAACTTCAAATCTAGCTATAGGTACTATGTATTCCAGAAAATATTTTGCAGAACTTAAGAATTTTCATGAGAATCTGTGACACCATTAACTTTACATATTATGATGAGCCAATATTATTATTTAAATAATAATCCGCACGACCAATGTTATTACAATTTGAACACAACGTTTGCACATGACCAACAATGCCGCAAAAGTAACAATACTAGTAATAATTTTCTACATTCACAATTAATCAACTATTTTTCATCGTTTTTGTAGTACATCTTAAACCCGCAATTTTTCTTGAACAAAAGTATCACGTGAGCGAATAACACGATGAAGTAGACGGAAAACATTAATAACATGACGTAATCCTATTACAGCTAATCCTCCTTAATTTAATATAGTATTATATTATGTTTCTAGTGAAGTCCATTGTAAAATGAAAATAATAATCCTCAGACAACGGCGATACGCCAGTCACTCTGATCGTATAGGGAATGTGTGTAGGATAACGTAGTTACATTTTATGGCCATTGTTTGATTCCAATTGCTTTTTGGACATAATTAAAATCATGATAGTTTACGAGAAACACAATCCGTATTTTTCGGAATTCCATCGGAGCCGGCAAATCACACAATTCATTAGAAATGAATAGTGAAAGAAAAAACATCTAAAAATTTGGCGTTTTATATAGTATCAATAGCGGTTAGCTAAGAATTTATTTATCTTGGAAGACTAGAGAGAAGTATGAGTTGAGATCTGATTTTTTATTTCCTACAAGTATTTTCAGCAGATAACAATTCCAAGAAACCGCAATATTTTCTCACAAATCCGATTTCAACCCAAACACGGTTTAGGTTGAAATTGTTAATATTTTTTAAGTGCCAAGTAATAAACTACAACTATAATAGAATTTTGATGATTAATGGTCATGCAACTATATTCTTCGTATAGTACTCTATAAATCATAATTAATAAAATATAATTATTGTAATACAAAATTCACACTATGAGAACAAAGTGAATGCAAACAAGTATGCGTTGGACTGAAAGTTCGTCATGGTTATTGTATGATGTATGATATGTACACACAAAAGAATTATTCCTTTTTTTTTTTTTTCTTTTTAAACCCCTATCGCTCCCGTAGCGAAGGCGTCGCAGTGACGTGGGATATAGGAATGACTGCAATTCGTGCTGGTATATTATGAAAACAATATAATAATGGGATCGAAGGAAAAAGGAGTACCTACACATATATATATATATATATATATATATATATTATATAGAGTGTACTGGCCGCGGTAGTACACCGACATTCCGGCAAATACCTTTATAGAGCACTGCCTTCTATACATTGTCGGCGCAAAGAGACCCCTCTGGTGGCTTTTAGTTTTAATAAAACAGTGCGCTCTCCTCGGCCCTCGTCGTCGTCGCGGCAGCACTCTTGGCCAAGAGACAAAACGGTGGCAATTGTTCGCGTCACACTAGCTGGCAAAGGACATAAAAAAAAAAATTTTAAAAAAATGTAAAAAACGAGTACCGAGTTCTTGACAATAAGCTGTTTCTGAGCGATTGCGTTTGGGGGGAGGGGGGAGGGGCGTGCAATTATTCCAGAAGAAGAGAATAATTACTTCCGAACGGCCGACAGACGCTCGTGTCCGTGTATTTAATAGTGGCGAGCCCACTAACGGTAATGACGGTAATTGAAATAATTGTCACGTTTCAGAAGGGGAAAAAACGGGGTAGAAATCGAGTCGAGCGTGTAAAAATAGTATTACACAAATTGTGTATTCGATAAATAAAAAAAATACATATATATACATATTTTTTTACAAATAATTTTCTTATATCAGATATAAATTCTATATATATATATATAGGACTTTCGGCACTGTATTTTCCGAGCTCGGTTTCGCCAAACGGCATAAATAAATAAATACAACTACATCCGTTTTTTTTCCCGCTATATTTTTTTTAAAACGATATAATATTATTTATATTATATGCGATATATTTTTAGTCGCAACGAAAAAGTAAACAATAAAAAGTACTTATTTATTGTAAAAAATTGATTTTCGTTTTTATATCTCGTTGTGATTCAACGTCGTCGTCGTTCGACCGCGACCCAAAAGCCAAAATTCGTCCTAGTAATAATAATTTATGGCCACCGCCGTCGGTATTCACATTGAATAGTCAAAACCCACAGTAACAATATAACAACAATGATTGTATTTCAACCGTTTTCAATTAATACACTATTTTACAATTAATGTAACGCGTACGCTTGCCGACAAAAAAAAAATCAATAGCAGTTTTGGGTAGCACCGAAAACGGAAAGCCAAAGGCCATAACGGCGAATTATTTTTACTCCCAATTAATTTAAATTCGTTTTTTTTATTGTTGTCCATTTCGATGGAATAATATTCTTCACTAGAAATCACAGTGGAAAAAAAAAGCTACACATTTTTAGTAATAGTGTTTGTTAGAGACATAATATATTTATGTGTCGTTCATTGTAAAAGTCTTTGCATTTATTGGAGTTGCTTTTCTTTGAAAAACACGATTAAATGTGATTTCATCAAACAAAAATATGGATATTTTAAAAAATTGGAGTTACACCACCTATACAATAACCGATTTAATGTCTGAGGTATTAATGTTAAATTAGTCGATATTTATGGGCATGTAAAAATCTTCATTGGTTGTCAATTAAATAAATGATAATTGTTACAAAGCGGTTTTTTCAAATAAAATTGCCGTTCTACAAAAAATATAACAGTATCCGAATTGGTCTGTACCGAAATTTAGACAAATCATTGATTTTTCATTTTGAGACTACCGAGTTTCTCAGAAAAGGGCACACGCTGAAAAAAAAAATGGTAGGTACATCGAATTCGGCTAAGTGAAATGTAATCATCAGATTTCTCTTCGATCAAAGCCAAGCGCCCGACATTTTTTTTTCTTCCAGCCAACCCCGTTTGGTCAGAGGTCTTGCAGCCACCAAACGACATGTGATTTATTTTTTTTTGCCCCCGCCGTCCAGAACGAATGGCTTTGGTACGGCGACGGATGGTCGTTGAATCTGTTGTGTTCAGACGAGGTCTGTAGGCTTTTAACTCAAGTTGTCGAAACCGTTTTGTAAGACGAGCACAGGTGCACATTTTGCAAAACCCAAAGCAGGATGTTGTCAGAGTGTCGCACGATTATGCTATACCGAACAACCTTTGAACGTTGACCACGTGACCACGGTGCAGGGGCAAAATGTATGTAGATGTAGTAAATTCAACCAGGTAACCGGAGACGCGGTGTAATATTATGTGAATTTTTGGTTTGTTGTTCGTCGGCCTCTTCCAGCGGGTCTCGCGAGACCGCCGGGCGAAATTAATTATTTGTTAACCCAAAAAACCACCCACGGTGCTCGGCGAACGTCCGGCATGCAGTCAAAACTTAATCCGGTTAGGTTTTGTGTCGGTGCTAAATTAATTGCCGCCGGTTGATCGATATGCCACAACAAGATGCGCCGGTTGGAAAGTAGTAATTATTTCGGTCGAACGGAAAGGTCGGTGGAACGCACAAAGCAATCCAATAGGTTTGACTGGTATCGCGGTACAAACGCACGATAAATGATAGCTGCGATCAAACGATACTCGTTCGGGGTCGGATTAACCTGTACACCGAAAACGGGCTAGAGCCGAAGTGAATAATACACGGTGAACGCGCAGTCAAGTTCTTCGTGATCAAATTTCAAACGTCAGCCGACCAGGAGCCGCCGCTAAGATGAGAACGCTGGCTTAAATAGCGTTATAAAGTATACAAAAAAAAAAAAAATAAAAACCGCCACGCTATTAGGGAAAAAACCAAGATGGAAATATAAAGGTAAATCGCAGTCGATAAACATACAACAGTAGTAATGATGTTAACTCATTCTTGGAGTAAATAAGTAAGGACGAGAGGAAACAGTGATGTATAAAAAGGATCCATGTCATAAAGTATTTTTATAAAACCGTTTGCACATACTTCAAATTTGTTTTAGCTTTGACGGTGAACTGAGACGGTTTTCAACTATGTGGTAAACTATGTGTTGTTAAAACCTTTTTTGTGTGTCTGGACAACTACTGTCGGACTAGGTATCGTTTAACAGTGTTTTGAGTAAATACCGTCCTGGTAAATTGCAACTGCTAAAGCGTATTAAAAATGAATTGATCGTCTCTTGCCGGGAAACGTTCCGGGTTTTTGGGCGTAAAAAACCGCAGAGAAACCACACGTGACGTGACGTCGCCTTTAAAAAGGTGTTGCGGACGATTACGGTAAATTCGGGTGAGCTGATTTGACCGGCGAATTAATGTTAGCCGCCGGTTTCGACCAACTTTTCGCGGTAACAGACCTGAAAAACCTTCAACTCTCGCTGGACCGTATACATTTAATGCGTATGATAAGTTAATCTACACGGCCCACCCGAACAGTTCAATCCGAATTAAATTATCATAATCAATTGCAATGTGTTTCTGCGCGCACAACACAATAATATAACACGTTTCGTGTCTACGCTTGACTTAACGATCGGCAACCGTCAGGACGAGAAAAACGCCTTTTCCCAAAGTAGTTAACAAAAGTTCAACGAAATAATCCGCTTGTACAGTTTTGTATTCCAAAGCGTAAATCGAGTAAACTTTATAACCGTTGGCGTTTCCATGATCAACACCACCCGGCTATACATGCGTATTGACTTCTAATGTCCTTCAATGTGATCATCTATAAAATATAAAGGACAATGGAAGATAAACATACATATATAGAGAGAGAGAGAGTGAGAGAGAGAGAGAGTGATCCAAAACTGGGATCATTTGTTGCCAGAAAACGTTTATATTGGTTTTAGATGTTTGTTTGGCCGAGTAAACAAATTCAAGTAGTAATCCATAGGAATCAACGAGGATAAGACGGACAGCCGTAGATTGTGGCTGTGTACAACCGTGATGGACATTGAATAGACTATAAATGGGCGAGTAGCTATAAGTAATAACGGTATAGCGACAAAATAATAAATGTGAATTCGAGGACAGACAGGGATTTGGCTGACCGACCCTATATTTTGTATGGGGGATAAGGCGCGAGAAGGATAAATGGAAGAAAATGTCTGCTGACTTATTGATAACACGCATAAGACCCGTTTATTTTGTCAGTCCGTACCGTCTAAACGTTTTAACTAATTGCATAAAATATAATAATACCGTTTTTCAAGACATTTTTGAAACAATCGTGTCGACAATTCGATTTAGAATGTTAGATGGATTGCAGCAAGTGGTGGTAAACGGGTGTCGTTGTTTCGATTAAAACTTTACTCATCAATTTAAACACACACACGAGTCACGGAGTTTGTTCAAGATTGACGTTGCCGATAACATGTACTATGGTGGTATAACAATTTTTTTTTTTACTCGCATTTCTTAAAAAAAAAAACAGTAATAAACGTTTGCTGTTTGCTTTTTTACCGCAGCTCCGACGACGGTTTTGTACCAAATAAATGCATTCGAGTCCGTTCGCACAATAAGTATATAGGATATCGGCAACCGACCGTTTACAGTATATCAGTAACCATTGTTAGATGCCCGCTGGATTTCATTACATCTTTGACCTCTATATAACCTCTATATATAAAGATATTTTTTATCCAACTTGTTGTTACCGCAGTGAATTCGATTTAAACACACACACACACAAACACACATGCGATACGGTCACAGTATAATATATTCGATTGAAAATCGTTTTGAAAATTTAAATCCCAACAATAAAAAGGGAACCGAGTAAATTTATGCAAAGCCATTGCGCGACTTGTCAAAAGGTCTGTTTTAAATAACAGTTTTTTTTAAGTTGATTTCAAAAAAAAAATACAGTTCCAAATCCGGTTAGGTTAAAAAGCAGCTAATACAAACGGTTCGATAAGCTTCAAAGGTAGTATTCGTAGCTTAGGTAATCGATGGTACATACCAACAAATGTGTGACACGTGTTAAAAACTACTATCATAATTGACACGAGCAGTGTGCCAATTAAATTGTCCTACAACGATTTTTATTTTTTAATTGATTCCACATTATAGAGAGAGAAAAAACGCTTAGCCCTCAACTACCAACAATATGGCTATCGCCATCAATTCGACAATTAAAAAATAGCTGGTTGTTGTTTTTTTTTTCCTTCAAATTAACGGTTAAACGTAATGAGTTCCATTGGGATTTTATTTTTTTTTCCCCTTCCGCTGTGAAAATATATATGGCCTGCCCCGAGATTTAATCAACGCGAATCAAAACCCTCGGCGACCTTTATTCGGAGTTATTAATGGTGTACTCGGCGGAAGAGAGAAAAGGCAGTTAATTACATTTTACGAATGACCGCCGAGCTGTTAACGTACAGTTTACTGGATGATAACAACACAGTAAAGATGTTACTATCCTCGAGCTGTGTGTCGTGTTCTCAGGTTGTAATATTCGACAAGATAAACTGGAAAATTAAAAAAAAATAAACAAATACGGTGGCCTGTCTTTGAAAACGGTATATTTCATCATTTGATTACCATTCTACATATAGTTGTATTAAGTTACCGCGTTTGTGGCAAATTCTGTAGCCTTTGAGAATTTGCTTATCGAGTTAACTACAATTTGGATTTCAATTAAAGACCCGTTCGAGCGAAAAACTTTGTTCCGAGGCGTCGGAAAACCTCAGGAAATTATTCTATTCAAAAGTGTTGACAGAGTCTTTGGTGAAACGCCGCTAGACGTTTTACTAGTCGTATCGAGCTATAATGTACTTAAAAAAAACCGGGTTTTATGCTCTTTACACATTGTCGGAGTAGACCGGAACGTGTGATAATGATAACCCAGCTGCTTTACTCACACATTCGGTCTGGTGGCAAAGATCAAGACCCCGAGCTTATGCTAATGAATTGTGGCGCGTTGAGTTTCAGCGGTGGCGGTGGCTTTTTGTACTTATCAGAAAGTTTTAATTAAACGCGGGGCTAATGCGAGGGGGGGCGCAAAAGGCCGGGACACTGGGCTTCACAAGTAAAGGGGGTAGGGAAAACTCAACTGCTACTGCTCTATCCGTCTGTTTCGCAGTGGCCCTCCGGGGAACAATAAAAAGAACCGGCTAATTTCAAGTCTTCGTGCCGTTATGCTCCGCGTCGTGTTTCTCTGCAATAGTAAAACCATGTAGTTGCTTTCTCTTCGTTAAATTTATTTATTTTTTGACACGTGTTCCCCCCGCGTAAGCACGTCCTCCCGTCCATCGCGTTGTGTTGTGCTTTTAAGATTTTTCGCACCCACACACACACATAACGCATAATATAATATTATTATCAACCTCGGTTAAAGTTTATTCACAATTTTACATCTGCGAGTTCACTTCGCTTAACAACGACAAATGCGTGTTGCTGTCTGTCTGCGGGGTCGTAGGGGATCCCTTCGGGGGGGGGGGGGGCCACAATACATAATATCGTTTAATTACAGCACTACTGACGAAAAATCCCAAATTCAATGACCAATACAATGTTATTAACCTTTTCCCTTACCAGAAGAGTTAGAAATTTCTTTTCTTGTCTCCCCCATTTTTAGAGCAGTGTTCGAACTGATGGTCTGGGACTAAATAATGAAGATCGATCTGGCGTGTGTACATATAAAGTATAAAAGAATTTCAAAAATCTGTAGTCAAACTTTTGTTTAGTTGAGAACCCCCCCCCCCCAAAAAAAAACCCCTCGAGACATGTTTGTAACACAGGCAAAAATACAAGAATACCACAAGAAGAAAACTGAAATCTTAAAAATCCTCTGTTTGGCACGTTTACCTTGTACGTATGTTGTGTTACTTTTTGTACGCGTTTAATGTTTTTTTTTTTTTTTTTTTAAATGGATTTTAAAGTGCAGGAAATGTCTTGCATATCATTTAGTTTATTTATTTTTGACGCTATTCAATACGACTCAAAGGGAAAACGCATTTTTAACACGTTTAAGACATGAACAGTCAATTTACCAATACAATCCGGTTTAACACATGTGTTAATCATAACGTAAACATGCGTTTTCATATTACCGTAGAACGTGTTGTAAAATAACCACCCGGCACACAAAGTAACTAAAAAAAAAAATATAAAAAAAGTTGTTTTCTAAATTAAATAGCTATATTTTGTTACATTTTAAACGAAGACAACGTAGAAAACGACACTAGAGAAAAAAATATACTGTATTTCTACTCTGTGATTTTTATTTTGATGAAAACTTTTCCAATAAAAAATTGGCGGCCATTACTCGTCTATGGAATACGCTCAACCGGCAAAGTTATGAAGTATACTTGAAAAAAGACTAGTTATTGTATATGAAATTATTATTATTGTTTTGATATCGATAACACGAGAAAAAAACAAATAAAGTTGTTTTTTTTTGTTTTCGTTTTTGATAAATAGCTGATAATAACAATATGTTAAATCATAGTGACTAATGCAAATGTTTTTAATATATAAATTCGTTTGAGTTCGCATGACTACGGTGTTGGCTATGAACCTTTACTGTGTATATTTTGTTTTAATCAAGCGTATAAGACAAATGGCATATATTATAATATTATCGCACTATACTTTAACCTTGTACGTTTATAACCTCTGGTTTTCAAAAACGAGCTCCGTTTATTACTCAGAGCGTTAAAATAATATATAAATATATATTTATACATACTTATATTACATGGAGAGATACTTTACTAGCCGTTGAGTACATATAGACACTTACACAGGCCGGTCCTGTCGCAGGCACTGCCGCTGTTGTTATGGATGCAAACAAACCCGGTAGAGATATATTACTGCATGCACGGCGGACAAGATGAATGTATGGATGATACCAGGTATAGGACAATGCGACTCAATCGAGTAAATCGTTTTTGCCGCCCCAACAATAGGGAAACGCGTATATAATGTCTTTTACATGAACCGGAGGCGAAACAAATCAACCCGGCGAGTGTTCGGGAAGTTTAGCAAGTGCTGCCTCTACGTTGCATTGCAAGGCTATTTATAAGTCGTCGCACACCATTCATCGGAGCCGTGCGTTTTTGACCGACCTGTAAACCTGTCGTCATAATTATGTTATTATATTGTTGTACTGCCTCTAAAAATGATAAATATTTTACACACAGGAGACGACGATAACGGAGTGTAATTTCGAAATGGGCCATCCGGGTAAAAGTTTTAAAGATGAAAAAAGTCACAACTGTATTGTTAATGATGGATAACCCCAAATTTGATTACGGAAGACTGTGTCGCGTGGTCGCGTCAAGTCGACCTCCGTAAGTCGTTCAATATTAATCATTTTGTTCCCGACATAATTTCATTGTCTCCCGAACACAAATCAATCGAGCCTGGGCGAAGTAGCATCGCAGTATCAAAAGCAATTGAACGGCATAGCTGATAACGGAGAAACGAGTACAGCACAACCCAGGCCGTTCAATAATCACTTTACTTAATTATTCACATAAACTATGTGTAAATAACCAATACAAACGAAAAAAGACAATTTTAGTAAATTAAAAAATAAGATATCGCACTCGACTCTAAAAAAATCTCATCTCATCGATCCAGCTTGTTCGACGTTATCTCTATAAATAACCTTACCCAGCCTAAACATCTATACAACTTTAGTCATGTGGGAATATGTGGATTTCGTCAAATATCCAGATTATCTGGATTAAAACGGATTATTCGGTTTTTAAAATCATTTATTTCCTATCCAAGTTTATTTGTAATCAAATTTGTATTATTCAACCTAGATTAGAAAAAAAATCTGGTTAATTCGGGTAGTTTATAAATCAGAATTTCAGTCCACTTTTTGATATGCACTGTATGTGTTTTATATGTATCTACATTTCCTCAAAATGGCATACATTTTGACTAAACGAATGTTTTCAAACATGAAGTGCTGTATTTTAATTAAATAAATCACTTTCTAGTAACACAACTTTACGCATAAGCCGAACAAAACCAAATTTAAGTCTTATCGAGCAACAAGATCATCGTTGGCCGATCTCCCATCTTTATTGTCAACGCAAGAACAACTAGAAGACACTCCAAACGTACACAAGTCATTATATTGTTATTATGACTTGCAGAGAGCTCGACGATTGTAGCACAGACTCAGTGTTGTCAGTGCTTATATGTTTCTAAATGAAATTCGGATCTCGGTTTTGGTGGAATAAAAATTCTAGTCATGAAAACTATTACACAATATGTCGTTGTCATAATTCATAATTCATGGCTGATCGCACGATTCCGTTACACGGCCAACATGTGTGCACAGTGTTATATGAAAAACATATACATTTTTATCAAAAATAAAACGAAACGGATTTATAATTGCGGTGCGGTTACCTGTCCGTCTATGTTTTATATTGTTACTACGTGAGACAATGTCACAAAAACCCATTTTGAATTTACCAATTTTGCAATTTCGCCCGCTATATAGATGTAATCTTTTAAATTAAAAATATTTACCACAAAGTATCACGGACGATCAGTGTGAACGACGCCAAATCGAAAAACTGACACCATAATCACTAACAGGTAACGTCATTTCTATTCCCTACCTTTGAGGTATACAATATTGTGTCTTTTATAACGTTTAACATATTTGCATACCATATAAAATTTGTAGCTTTTACAAGAGTTATATACAAGAGTTTTTCCCATTATGTAATGTTTGAATATTTAAACTTATTAAAAAAACAACGTCGTTTGTTTTAAAATTAGTTATCGAAAATTGAGATCGTTTTGTTTTTAGATTAATATATTTTTATAGGTAATAAATTGATTGTGATTTTATTCATATCATTTCTGTACATATTATGATTTGTATTATTTATTATTTATGATCAATGCACAATAATTATGGAATTAAAAACATTTCACGAGTTTAAAACATTTTTTTTTAAAGTTGATATCATGTTGTATTCTAATAAAAATATACGTCATATTTATTAAAATTATTTTCAAAAAATTGTATAAGAAAAAGGACAGGTTGTGGTTGACCGTAAACAATTAGGGCAAATAGAAATGCAAATTTTTTTTTGTTTTATTAAAAAATGTCCAATGTTTGTGTTCAATCGTGTACTACATTATCATTTTATAATTAAAATGGGTTTTAATTAAAATCAAAGAGCTCCCATTTACACCAAGACCCACGCGTTTACAATAATAATTATCTCTCTTGGCCTACATATGTACTTCATTCTTAGATAATTAAGTACACAGTGAATTCATGTTCTATGTAATGTACACGGTGAAGATTTTTCATTTTCTAAACACTTTTCGCGGTATACTGAATTTGTTTTTCAAATAACGATGATAAAAAAAATTAAATTGTTCAATCACACTTCATTACAGACGTTATCAGCTGTCGGTATCGGTGTATAACAAAACTGTCGAGTGTCTTAGCGTGTGACTTTGTTAGCGCCTGACAAAGTGCCGGTAGTGAATAAAGCATAAAAAAAAACCACAAACAAACAATGTCTGTTTATATGGGTCAACGATTTGTGCCTTTTGTGGCTTTTACTGCGGTTTTATCGAAAGCACTCTTCGAAATATGCACACGTATCCCGTCACTGGATGTTTTAGTATATTAAAAAACTACCCCGCCGGCTTCTTTACATTGTGCAAACGCCACGACTTCTACCGGTTGCAAAAATATTTGGCGGAATTAAATTGTAATATCCGACGAAAGTGTCAACAACAGTAATAGAAGAAACAACGCAGTAGTGTCTAGGCACGATGAAGACTTATGTGGTCCAGGGTCTTCAAAAGGTAGTACAAAAAAAAAAAGTCATACTATAATATAATAAAACAGTGCGTTCAATATCAATAAAACTACTCCGAAGGCAATAAACGAGCTTATAATCGTATTATAAAGTTTTTTAGTTCATCCTAAAAAAAAAAAAAAGAAGTTTGGCTTCAAGAATTTGTTTTTATATTTATTTTATAGGTGTACACCGGATGTGCTAAAACATCAAAATAAAAAAAAGTTTTTAAACCTTCTAAGTGAAACGGTGTAGGATAGTTTTTTGTATTTTCCCGGCAATTAACCATTTTTAACTCACTAGTCATTTATTAATTTTCAGAAGGTCATGTGCTGTAAATCTGAACGCATAAACTTCTACTTAACCATACGTCATGTCGTACTTGTTCACCTGATGTCAGCCACACGATGTCTTATTAAAAGGAAGTCGGATGTGAGGGACGACGCGTGGAATACTAGAGGGGTGTTTTGTTTTTTTGTGGCCAAGATCCCAGCACCTATAATGACAGTTTTTTTAACGTCTCGTCAAAATTCTTTGTATATATATATATATATGTATAGTTGATTGAATGCAGCTGTGTGCACGGACGGCCGTGAGGTTGCTGCTGTCGGCGGTCGTGTACAGCCCAAGTAGTTTTTGTTATTTATGGTGACAATTAAATAGTTATTACGGATCGCACTGTACGTACCGTTTAACCGATTGTGCGGCGCGGACGATAAATGGTTTAAAGTTATGAGTTATTTTCGCCGGCAATATTCTTATGACCCGGTCACAGTGATTTATGGCTGCTTGGAAATTACCGTCCCCGGCGGTGGACATCCGGTCGGCCGCCGATAGTTACCGCCTCTTGACTTACCTACCTGCCCCGGGAGGACTTGACGGAAGCACACAGACGGGGGGAAAAGTCTGATACTTAATTCGGCCGTTAAACGTTTTCACGTCAAGACGAAAATCATTTCGGCTGTGCCAGCCTGCTAAAAACGCCGTTCATACAAAACTACAATGCGGCGGCCGCGGTAAACGTCTCGACATATCGGGTGTCATATTTCATATATATATATATTTCGTTTTGGGTTTTCCCCGAGATTAAGACGTTATTGGCCGACCGTATGGTACTATAGGTATCGCGATCCGCACCATTGGCCGTGCCAATGTGTATCGAAACTTTGCACATAAGATTGATGAGCGCGACAAACGGTGTTGGAAAAAAAAATGTTCAAAGTTTTTTTTATTTTTTATCGCAATCGTCCGTAAGTACAGAAACTTTTATTTTTGTTATTATTTATCGACGCCAATAACAAGCGTCTAAAACGATTACATCCAGATCAATGCAGGATCGTTTATACCCGCCTTGTAAAACAATAATAACGAGTTGCACTTGGGTTCGTACAATAATGCCCGACTAGTCGTCGATAGGACTCGTCATCGTTGAAAAATCTGAAAAGCTAAGGAACAATAAAAAAAAAAATAAGCTGATGAATGATTTGGTAAAGATAATAATCGATAGCAGTCTTATTAATTGTGTGAAAATTGATTTAAAAATTTAAAAAACAGCTTTTTCCAAGCGATTCAATAAATGTCAAACCATTTTATTAAATATATGTACATACTACTTATATAAAACAATACAACTATATTTTAGGATAACATATATTTTTGTTTAAATATTTACAGAATTCTTTAGCTCTATTATTATAAACAACAGCACTGTTTAAAAAAATTGGTGTTATAGTTATAAATATTTGGGATTATATCAATGTGTTCTATACAAAAGCTATTGGTATATTCTTAGTGTTTGTCTTGATATTTTTTTTGCATAATGGAATTATTTTACATTTTAATGGTAAAGCTGCTGTTATTACGGTTTAAACAAAATAAGACAGTTATTAAGATTTACTACTTTGATAAGTCATTTCTTTGTAATCTGATTTTGTATTATGGGCATTATAATAAAATTAAAAATTTGTTTTTAAATCAAAAACAAATAAATATAAAATTAACAAGTCAAATACATATTTAATTTCTTAGGTAGTTTTTAATTTATTTGTACATATTTCTTAGAATTTTAAGAAAAATCAAACTTTTAAGAGGCTCTAAAATTATTTTCTGTCGTATTTAGGGTAAAATTAGTACATTTTAGTTCATATTCGTATTTAACAACCAAATATCATAATCAAAATTAAAATCATACTTTCTAAAGTCAACACAAACCCATGAATCCGTTAAAAATAATTATTAGATAAACAATAAACAAAAAATAATGCCAATATTTGCGATTTGTCACAACTTAAGAGTTATTCATTAGTTATCAAAACAAACTAAAAAGTTAATAATAAATAATCTAATTATTCAAGTTATTTAAAAAACACATTTTTTAAATTACAGTTTTCGGAGTTAAAAAAAACTCTATTTCATTCAATTAAATTAATCTTAATTACAGCATACCCCTTGAATATGTCAAATGAATGAAATAGTTTCGATAAACAACAATCTGCGGTTAACATCTATAGTTTTTATATTTTAAAATCAATTTAACATTTTAACTTTACTCAAAATCAATCACTCAATCACTCGCTGTTAATAATAACACTAAAAATTATCTGAAAACTCAATAAACGACCGAATAACGTCAAAATGAATAAGTTTCGCATAATTCACACTAAAGAATACTTTCTTAATTAGGCTATAAAACAGATCAAAACTAATTAAACTTTCATACGATATTTCGTTTTTCATTTGTTCAGAGACTTGGGTTTTGAAACTGAACGTTTAATAGGGTGAACCAAAATTTACCTGAAATGTACGTATGTCAATTTGAATGCATAAGCCCAATCACAGTGACAAATAAGTCCTTGAAAATTAATAGTGATACGCATTGATTACTTTTCCAATAAATCTCAACATTCTCACAAAACGCAAAGACAATTATTTCTCTTCTATGTTCTTATCGATTTTTCTACAACCCCGCGCAAATGTGTTGTACGACCAACATCAATCTTTATATATTTGGTAAAATTGAAGAAAAAAAAGTTTCTGCCCACAACTATGCGTTAGCTATTGTGAATCTCTGTTATATCAGATGGTTAATAATTATTAGGAAAATTGCAAGAAATTATTTGTTTTGTCAATTGTCTTATTCGTTTCCAAGTCGATGGTAAATGGTTATTTTGTTTGTTTTTTTTTGCGAGGCCATAAAACATGGTAAATATTTACTCGGTCCGAATGCCAAGATTTGCCATTGTCTACGTTTACACGTTTCCGACAGGCATCCGTTGTTCGAACCCAAGAAACGCGTAAAATATTTCTAAGCCGTTTGTTATTGTAAATAGATAACTATTATCCGACCACCCGCGTTGGTCGTGTGCCTGAATTATTAAAACAGCGCCGAGAAAAGATTCACCACGTAGGTATGATAATATTATGTATTATTAACAACTCGATTACTTAAAATTATAATAATAACATTGTGAGGGGACGCCCACAACGGAAAAGTTTTCGCATCACAATGACGACGTGTCGGCCGCCAAACAGAAACATTGGAAAACTTAAGACGTCCTGCTAGGTTTTTGGTAGACATAATTTGTCATTGTTTGACACGTTAAGTACGCTCAACGCGCCCAGGGCGACATTGTTAATGTATATAAACAATTATGTTGCCAACACTCAAATATAATACTATGATAACAATAGTGATTTTTGTTTACCCGTTACACTGTGTCAGAAATCGTTCATCAGAGGTGCCTAGACATACAGTCATGAATCAAAATAATAACAGATCATAAGCCATTACAATGGGTGGAATTTTTTTTTTATATATGTATTTTGTTTTTAAAGGTAGTTTTTGAATTTTCCATCTGGACATTAGATGAGATTCTCGATACCGTACTATTTAACATCTTGGTATTATGTATATATATTCGAACTGAAGTTGTTGTTTTTAAGTGATTTTGACAAGACGTAGCATCAATTTGTTTCGGTTGAACGTTCCAACGCTTCCAACGACGAGTGGTTGTGCCCTATCAATGGGGATGCTTGTATCATGTACACAGTGTCTTACGCCCACCGAGCGATTATTACAGAGTCTCGAGAGATTTGTGAATAAGTAACGCAACGTTATGATTTATTATCATGCGCGACAGTTTAAATGCACACGAAATTCGCGTTCAGCCTTTTCATACAAAGTCATTAATTAATATCGTGCTATTTTTGAGAAACCGTGGATATGAGCAGTTTTTTGTGCACCGCTGTGACGGTGTGATTTGGGTTCAGCCCAATCCAAGCCGTTTGATTATTTGCCACTGCTTAATAATTTAAGATATATATTATATTAATAAATGTAATTATATTTTCAATTTATACGTTCAAGCCGAAAAAAGCTTTTGCAAAATCAGCACAGATAACAAAACGGTTCTCATATATTTAATTAAATATTTCTATGTTTTTTATAATTATAAGTATACTGATAATTTTTGGCATCAAGTATGCCCGGTCCGAAAGAGATAAACGCTAATTTCTATAAGGTCTCGTGTCGATTTAAATAACAACCAACAAGAAACGTTCAGCTATATTATTATTCTTAGGTTTACCCTTAGGGTAAAATATGCTGTACGTGACGGGTCAAAAGTACATTTGCGGCCATATCTATTTACTTTGTTAACATCATCGCCACCACGGGGCTTTATTAACACAGCTCGTCGTTTCATACGATGACAGCTTTACTATTGTAATATTTTCTCTCTTACAGTTATTCATATTTTTTTTTTTTTATCTTATCCCAAATCACAATGATACAGCAATAAGTGCCTCGAACCGAGTGACGATAATAATAATTATTAGCGCTATTGTACTTACATGAAATCCGGCTACTTCGAATAAGTAATTTTATTGTTTTAAATCGTTCGGCTCGTTATTAGTTTTTTGAGAGTTACAGCGCCGGCGAAAGATTAACGAGGGCAAAATAAACGTAAGCAAGCGAACGCGCTTTTAGCATAATAAGTGGTGGCTATGCCTTTGGCGCCACGAAATGTCTTTTCGTCATAATATCACACAAGCACAAGACATTGCAGAAACTCAGCCATCATCCAATTAAAACTTTTCCGCAGTAGTAGTATTAAGCCCCTATCTTAAGGTTTTCTGTAGAACCCGGGGCACGATTTGCTCTCTCGGGGAAAAAATTGTTTTCACCCGTCGCTGTGTAATTTCTGTTCGCGGAGTCCGGAATAGATATTTCTATAAAGTGATCGAATATTTATGAGAAGCTTAATCCAGCAAATATTTTTTTGGAAGACGTATGGCGTTGAAAGGGGTGGCTGAATGTTCTAACAAATTACTTACAGTCAATTAATCAACTTGAAAATTCAACGGAGAATCTGCGACTTGCTCATGATATGAGCCCTTCCTCCCCAATTTGGTAAAATGTATTTTCCTCTAAAATATCAACTCCAGAATTTATGTATAACGTGTAAAATGTCTAGGATTTCGCGTTGGCGCGGTAAAGCTGTAATGCGATTACAATGCACTGAACCCAGCGTGGCGGTTGCGGGTACCATTTGTGTTGGTAAACACAATAATTATAATAATACGTAAACACGAGCGTGAGTGATATTTACTGGTGTTCCAGAACAAAGAGGTTTTAGCCGCCATTAGGCCAGGTCGATTTCCGTATCCTCCGCACAGCACAAAGCGTTGGCGCCTCGGATTATAGGTAGAACAGTGGGAAATCTCGAGAGTCACCTATTGCACACACACACACACACGCATTGTCTTTCGCTCGCTCACTCTTTTGTCTTTGCCTCTATTTGCCGGCAAGATGTACAACAAGTCGACCGCGATCCGGGTTTGTGCGAAAACAACGGTTAGAAATAGGCAAGTACAGTCTTAGTCGCTTGGCTGTGTTATTTAAAAGACCGGTTAAAAAAAAAACAGGACCGGATCACACCATGCCGGCGGTGAAGTAATTTTGAGAAAGAAAAAGATTCGCGTGCACTGAGATTTATGCGAAACCGGAATCGAACAAAGAATGACGGTCGAACAAAAAAAAAAAAAAAATACAAAAACCAAAGTTTTAAACCATATAGCTGTTGTATTATACACAGAAGTTCGATAGTCCTACTAACAGCGGTCGATGCGTATAGTTATTGAGTTGAACGGAAATTAAGTATAATCAGATTAAGTTATCGAATGGTTCGGCGTGGGTTTGTGCTTACAACGGCCGAATCAATCGAGTGTTAAATCTCGACATTTTACGGTTCTTGTACAACCAACGCGCCACAATAACATAACACAAAGATAAGAAGCTTGCACGCATTGGGCATTAACGTTAAGCCTTCTGTGTGTGTTTGTGTGTCTCAATGTGTGCACTTCTGTCTATGGAAAACTTTTAACTTGCGGCATTCGGTTTGTTATCGGTTAGGTTTATGAAGTATGTATATTATTGTGTTGTGTGTACCTTTTCACACTTGCAACGATAGTACTTTTTAGACGGATCTATCAACGTGCGGTAAATTTGGGTTTTCAGAAGATAACAGCTGTGCACAACAGTACATGGACGGACACAAAACCGGAAGGGTTAAAAGCGGTGACGAGTTATTGCGTTTTCTTTTGAACGGTGCCCTTATTGTTCGGCCGACTTCGATATCGCAATGTTTATTTGACGTTATCTCTTAGAACAATTGGACTTTATTCCAGAAATATATATATATTATGTACACTATACAGCGGCATTACCATGATTATGCGGTCATTGTTAGAGGGTTCGTTACCGCCGTTTGGAGGGCTAATGATAAAACATCTAAACGGCTGCAAGAATATTGTACTTGTGTTCGCGGTAGATAATTATGAATAAATATATTTTTTAATTATATTTAAACAAACTAATTAAATGCCAAAAACATTTATAGAAAACCTGATATTAAAAAAAAATAAGTCCATTTCCTCAAAGTGGCATTGTTCGAATTATCCGCTATTGTTAGAATTAAACATGTGTTTCTTTTTCTTTTGGACAGATCCTCTAATTTGTTGTCGGTTTAGACTAATTTATAAGTGAAGACAAAACTGTATTTTAATGTTGTAAAATATTTTTTTATTACTAGCCCACTACCCAATAATAATAAATTCTATTATAAAAAATGTGCAGCTGGAAATAATGTTATTTATTAATAAGTACTGTAGTATTTTTTTACACAAGTTTTTATCAGGAAATAAAATATAAAAATAGCACACAAATTTAAACAATTGTCCCTAAATATTATAACATTTAATTGTTCTCACAACCTTAACAAAATGTTAAGTATTTATATTGACACAAGTACAAATTTTATTATTAATTTTGAAGCATATTGAAACTGAACTTTTAAAAATATAAAAAAAAAATTGAAACAATTTTGAAAATACATATTATAATATGGAGGTGTAGACAAGAAAAATCGATTTACATAAGAACCCAGATAGAAAGTATAATATAAATGTATTGTTATTTACAGTAATGATATAGCTAGTAATTTTGAGCGTCCGCAATACATCTAGCTTATTGGTAATCCTGTTAAAAGCAAGATTGTAACTGAGATTTTGAAAAAATCCGAACAAGTGTTTACCATGCACACACTCGTACCCGAAATAAGACCAAATATCTGCCATGTTTTTAGTAGAACATTAATCAAAAGCGACCGTTGAGTGTTCAAGCATAATTACCTAATAAACATGAAGTTACACGGTAAGTTCAGAAGAAATTGACTTGAAATTATTTCAATAGGATTTTATTGTGCTCATAGTGATTCTACTTTGGAAACTGCCCAAATCCCCGCAAACCTATGGGCTATTGTACATTTTTTTTTTTTTTTAGTGGCGTGTAAACCGACTTTGGACGCTTACCAAACGTTCCGTTTTCCTTTTTTGACCTTGTCTTTATGCAATCATACACATTAATGTATTCGACCTTTGGCCGCTTTCGATGATATTTTGTTTCCATATATTCCGGGCGGTCTTTAAAGATTTCAAAAACGGATGAGAAAACCGTTCGGCCGTAAATCATTACCGACGTGTGCCCCGCTTTACCGTTTTGCATAACTATATTTGCCAAGGGTGTTTCTTTGTCACTGCAAAAGACTACGACGATGCGTATATATAAGTACAATCGCATTCGCATTCACCCACGGTCTTGGCTTCGTAGTGCTCAAATGAGTTCACATTCGATGAACAATAATGTGCCAGCCTGTCATCGTGCCTAGTGTTTCATATGGAATGCCAAATTCGCGTCCAAATTAACCTTCATACACGTCGCATTTGCAATGGCTTTGTACTAAAGATCTTTGACGTTCAATAAATAAATCCATCAAGTTTTCATAAGTTTAGGACAAACGGCAGAGGCTGTATAAAATTACAAGTATGAACACGCGTGTAACCAACAACGGTGTCGATCATAAATAAAATAGATATACAAAAAAAAAAATATATATATATATATTATATAAAGTAAATCCTGCAGTCACGTTATACATTAACCGTTTCGTCTTCTGCCGGTATATGCATGAAAATAAGCAATTATTGACGCGCACTAGGTATCGCAGGCAATATGTGAAGCCAGCGAGGCGTTCAACCAAGTAATGAGAAGTCTGACTTTTTCGTTGCCGCTTGCAGCTACTGTAAGGATGTACCCGGATACGGATGCCATACCCTTATACCGTTACATTATGATTACATATATAATACAATCAAGAAAGATGCACTTACAACTTACTACGGTGATGTATTGACGAAAGGAACAACGAGGACAAACAGGCAACGGCAGTGTTCAATTTTCACCACTACCTCTTAATCCCTATTTTCTGTCTGAGCTCACACAAAACATTATTTTATCTCCGATTTACTTTCACCACTGCGGTTCTTTCTTCCTCGTCCAACCTTTACTACTTTACTCGCCAAACGTGCAAAATACTTAGTTCTTTATTTACCACTTGCTCTCCAAACACTAACACAACGCTAATAAACTTCATTGATCTTATACATTGATGGTCATTCTTATTTTAATAAATCCAGTACAGAACTGCATTGATAACGAGACAGGATTGAGACGATAAAACGTACATAAAAATATGTAAAATATATGTACATAACTATATCTGTGTATAAAAGTTAAGTGTCTCATTCGAGTAATACAGCCTAGATTGGATGTATTGAGTTAAAAAACGAGAAAAACAATATACCTACAAGAAAAATATAATAACATCATAAAATAGAATCAGCTCTGAGGGCGGAGAAGTGTAATCAATAACAAAATGTTTTTTAGCCATAATAAATAGTGGATTTTTAGTGTCATTTGCCCATAAATCCGGGGCGTGTAAAAGTAAAAGAAATATGATGCTCGCTGTTATAACAATATACGATATATAAACGGGTACATAATTCTTACATTGATATGGAAATGCACCAGTAATAATATTATTATTATTATACTGCGGTCAGCAATAAATTAGACTATTTAGACTATACCCACGATATTAATTATCATAATAATTATTCAATATATTATTGTTATTCAGTTAGGGTTATGCAATTGACAAAATATGTTCAAAACGAACGTCATTATACTTATGTAGTCTGACCTATGCATATAATATTATGTAATTTTAACAATACATAATAATTGCTTTCCATACATAGGTATGGTACCCCGCAAAATATATTTCAAATATAAATATTTTCTAACTTCTAAGTATTAGAAGGAAAATCACAAGGATTTTAGGTATTTGTTTAAAGTATTTTTTTTTTCGAAATACTTTGTGTGCACTTATTAAATTTCTTGCCGAAAGCATGATATAAAAAATAAATATGCTAACAATACTTATTATGATAAAATATTGTCATTTTTTAATGAAACATTATTCAAATATCATACTATATAACATAGCATTATGGGTATGTGACATTAAGCGGACGTTGGACAAAAAATATATTGTTTTACTAACTTTATCATTTTTTTTTTGTGATCAACGTTTGAGAGACTAACTATCATTATTATTATTTTTTTAATTACAAAAAATGGAAAATTTGAATTTGTTTAGTATAGAAATGTTATTACATATTTTGTATTTATTATTATGAAAACAAGAGTGGCTCAAAGGACTGTTTTGTACGTCGTTTATTCTTTATACAAAAGTATTGAATTCATTTTGCAATAAACCAATCATATATTACATAGCATATGGTTCCGATCGGTTCCAAGAATGTAAAAAGTCAATTTAGTTGCTTTTATATATTTTTTTTCAGCAGTATAAACATTTTACTTTCAACGAAAACCTTATCCAATCTAATTGATAGACTTAATAGCTGTTACCAAAATCCAACTTGAACCACTGGCCCAGTTTTTTTTTTTTTGGATATAATACAACAGCTGGTAGTGTCGATTTTGAGAAAAATGAAATGTCACCTCAAATTTTCCCTTGACAGTCTTTGGGAGGGGGAACCCAAAAACTAGGCGAACCGCATAACAATATATGCAGGTAGTAAGACCGTGACAGTAAAGTGAAATAATAAATAAATATAAAGCTCACGTTTATTGGCCAGCACGTACGTTGCAGAGCAACCTCAATAAACACAATAGGGCTTGACAAACGGTTGTGCGCGATTGTCGTTGCAAGGGAAATGTCTAAATTGACTGAGAAATGGACGTGTTTGCGTTGCGATGAAGTGAGCGGCTCCGAATAAAGATGAGAGTGAATTATTACATAAAATGAAGTTAAATGAAAACGTTTCAATATTGTCTTGTATACTAAATACGTCTATTGTGTTTACCGCGAGATGCAACGCTAGGATATCGTCGGACAAAATTATCCCTTAATTAACCGGTAAGCTTAGCTCCCATACAGAATGATGGTACGGTTTCAAAAATATTTTAATTATGTTTCTTTAAAAGAAAAAAATAGGTAAACATTATATTTTACCTCAATTACCAACGTATTTTGACACAAACAAAAAATAGCTTTTAACGCAAATAATGTTGCATCGATATTTCCTAAATATTATAATTACACAAAAACATTAAACATATACTTAGAATATTTACAAATCAGCTAAACAATGTACGTACATATTTCCAAATTTCTATATGACAGTATTTTTCGTACACTATTTCATACCTGAAACATGCATGGACGCGTTTAAGTCGAAACTTACCTTATTTATTTGCATATTATATTCTAGTGACAGTTGGAAAGGTCAAGAAGAGGCGTTGAAGCATTATGTTAAGCAATAGTAAAAAAACATGAACATGCGAATGCAATGTTTTATTTTTGACCACTTTTTGATTTTTTATCTGCGTGCTTTCAAAAATGACACAGCTGGACACAGCTTTTGGAAACTAAAATCACAAAAACAATTGATTTCGACCTAACCGATTACAAAGGTTCGTTTCACGTTTGCTTCGATTTCACCATAAAGATAATAATGTTACGACGATGATATCCGTTTCTTTTTTTTTTTTCGCTTAAAAATTATTATTTTTATTGTGCGGGATAAAGACTCTGTACGGTTAGGTACTACCGCAGCTGGTAAAATAATAACATCGTAGTACATCATTTGCAGCAATCGTTACAATACATTATAATATATAATCGCTGAAAATAATAATGCACATAATATTACAAACGTAAAAACAATTTTGTCCCTTTTTGTCCTTGGAAAAAAAAAACAAAAATACACTCGCATACTTAAAATATATATATATATATATATATATATAAATTGAATTCGTATCGAAAGTCCTCGAGCGGTGGTTTTCGACGGAATCATCATCCCGGGAGTATAAGTTTAATATTGAATATACATTGAATAAGATATCGAATGCAAATATTAGTACCCGCGTAGGTAGTTTTGGGTTAGTTATTTTTAAAATACGGCGTTCCTCCGGGATCGGTCGTTGGACTTGTAAAAAGAAACCTCTGTTTAGAAAATATATATATATATATGTGTAATGTTATTAGTTTTCAACTATATATAAAATATGTATTACCATACAAAGTGTACGTATAGGCGCGCACATAAAATATATAACGTTTTCGTTTGACAATAATTACTGCTCTGAGCATCAGATTTATATAGCCAATAAAAACTAGACAGCGTGTGTCTTCGACGAGTTCACAGAACAATTTTAATTTTGTTGACGTTTTTTTTTTGTTATGAAAACCAAATTTTTTTTAGATAGGAAACAATTTCAAAATCAATTCTCTTCGCTTCCCCCCACGTCGAGTGTTCTCGAGATATTAGTGTAACTGACTTTTATATACATTTTTTCGTTTGATATTCCCAAACATTAATCGCCTTTTTTCTCTAATACGGTCCAGTCGCTCTACAGTTCTATTGTAAATTCCAGTAAATTAAGTAAATTTGATTCTCTATTCAAACGGGTGAAAAGTGTGTGTGCTAAATTATTTTATTAACAACCGTAATACGACCTAAGGCGGCGGTTGATGTTATTATGATAATAATGTTAACGAGCACTGCACGGTTACCGAACTTTATAATATTGTCAACCGGCGCATTCTTCAAGTGCCGATATGGAAATTCCATCGGTTTGACAGCGACAAATGCCCTGGAAAAACGATACGAAGATTAAAAATAGCAGCGAGTTTTCCGCGTCGAGGTGGCAAAATGGTTTTTTAATAATATAGAAAGCAATATATACCGGGTGATTCTTTTAACGCCCCACACACTAGTTTACTCTTAAAATAATTCCATTTTTTTAGTTTTTTTTTGAAAGCCTTTTTGTTTGTATTATGTTAGGTATACTACAGTATAAGAAAATATTTAGAACTGTAAATATATTTTAGCGTTTTCTAGAGCTTTATCAACTTTTGAAACTCAAACGGTAACATATTATATTATATTCAATTAAAATAAGTTATAGTTTACTGACAACTGCAATTAATGACCTGGTCGATAACCAGTTTGAATAATTAATTTTGAAGTTAGTTTAGTTTAAAATTTAGGAACTATTAAACTTTAAAACTCTTTATTAAAAACTGGTTATCGACCCGTCAAAATTGTCAGCAAAATATTCTTAAATTAAAAACTTAAACAAAATATAAATTATACGTTATCGTTTACATTTCAAATGTTACAAATTAAGCTCTAGAAAATACTAAAATAGATCAAAATTTGAATATTGTTTAATACGGTAATATAACATAAATAAAAATGTTTTCAAAAACATTAACTAAAAAATGTCAATAATTTTAAGAGAAAACTGGTGTCGGGTGTTAAAAGTTTGAGTCGGTAGTATTATAATTTATTACTATCAATGTTAATAAAAAAATTAGTGACATTATCTTTTACAATAATTACAGTGTACCTAAATTATTTTAATCATATTTTAAACATAGAATGTGACGTTTTAAACAATATTACGACTTCATCAAAATCTTGTTAATCAGTTTACTCAAAAAATTCGAAACATAGGTTATACTTTATAATTTTAGAAACGGTCTAAAAACTGTTTTTAAATTTTTAAGACAATAATTTTTTTTTTTTTATTATTATTATAGAATACGGCTTTGACGACTAAGTCGTTAGCCATGATAATAGTTTATAAAAAGTAAACGACTTTGTGTCTACTTTTTCTGAAATAATAAAACATAGAACATGTTTTGAATTTTTCCCAAACAAACACTGTTATAAAATACCATAGTACAGTATACTTTTAATGTGTATAACCACAAGCGTCGCTTAAGTTTTTTCTAGATTATTCTCAGTTTATTACAAAAATCATGTGTATGTGTTTTTCATTGAATTATCGTTTTGTTTATAATTTCGTTAAGTTGTGTAACAATACATAATTATTATGTTAAAGTGTAAAAAATAATAACGTTAAACGACTTAACTCTAGGAATTGCAAACTGAAAACATACGAAATGACAAAAATATAAACTGTAAGTGTTCTTGACAAATAACGAGAAGCCAAAAACTCTGATATGTAAAATCACATATTATCGTTTGTATTATTTACAAAGAACAATAAAACACCAAACTCAACAACAGCCACCGTATAGCTGTTGTATGTATACATATATATAATGTTATATTATTATTGTCAAAAGTGGACGACGAGCTCCGGTTTTCGTCATGGACAAAATTTCCGTCCAGTACTGATATTATATACATCTTTAATATAATATACACATGATACTAACGTTATTAACACATACTTGCAGATGGGGAATCGATCACTTTACGCGCGAAGAGGGCTGCGAAGAAAAAATGTGGGTTTGTTTGTTTATTTTCTGCATTTTTATTTTTTTTTATAACTTCTATCGGATCATTATTATCGGAAGAGGTACAAAAAAAAAATATATATATATTAAAAAATGTAATAACTGGTCGGCAGCGGTTAACGTCGGCGGAACGACCCAAAAATATGTCCTCGACAGCCGCGCGCTTAACGTTTCGCTTGCGCGCGATTTGCAATGCCTCGGAGTCCCTTTCTTTTTTTTTATTATTGTTATTGAAATCGTATTTCGTCGTGTTAAATGGCTCGAAAAAAGCCCGGGCGGCCAACAAACTTTCGAAAATAATAATAATAATAACGGCGTGGCGTGGCGATAAACTTAAATAAAAATAAAAAATAAATATATATATATATGATAATAACAAAACAGCCTAAACGTCACCGGGCGTCAGTTAAGATATATTTTATACGACATGGAAACGGGGTTTTTTTTTTTTAGAGTTTATCTATTGCACCCCCCCCCCCTCCCCTATTGTGAGTACGGCGATTGTATATTATTATTTGACTCTGAACTTTACGGTTTGTTTGCAATTCGCGTTTCTATAATAGTTTGTTTGGATAAAAATACCTATCTTGTATTGTAACCTATGTACATGTTCTACCGATCAACCTACTTTGTTTTAATATCCGGTCTGTGGTCTAAGAATAACTAAATTTTGTTCAATACAATTCGATTATAGTGTGCAATGGACGTTAACAAAAAACAAAAATATCATTTTGATCTGGTATATTATTTCGGTAAGATGTCTTCTTTTGCTCAAATGTGCAGCCGGACCTCTAGCAAATTATAATTTCCTGTTTAAAAAAAACCCAGAAGAAAATACAAAATGAGTTTATTCGTTTCCTGTATAAGCATAAAACATACAATTGATCTCGATGTTCTGTTCAGTAAAGTAAGAAGTTTATATAAGACCAACATTTGATAGCTGTAAATGGATTTTATACAAAATATATACTATTTTTACAACAATATACTATGGTAACCCCTTACCTACTACAGTTTTGTAACTATAGTAGACAAAACTTTGATGTTGCAATATCAAAGTACAAAGAAAACGTATACATACCTTCTTAAAAACAAGTTTTTAATGTAAGATCACAAGAATATATTGGTATTGTGTAAAAAAACTATCAACTATATTTTGGCATCAATTGAGCTTAACTAGTGTAGTAAATGTGTTTTTTTTTCTACAAATTGTACTACAGCTCTTGTAAGTATTGTGATATATTTTTAAGTTGAACAATAAAGTTTCCGTAGAACTTTAATTGACTAAGTACATGATCTGTATCGCATTGCTTTGACATGTAGAAGCCTATGTCAATTTTGGCTACTTCTGCGCATACAAATATATGTTTTGCATACCTATATCCTGGCCTTAAAACCGTAGCAATTTATTGTGATTATTTTGAGAGATTCAAGAAATGAACTTTTTAATATAAAAATACATAATTGTAATTTTTTTTTTTTAATTCGCTTTTATTATTATATTTTATGAATCTTATTAGGATATTAATTTTTGATTAGAACATTAACTTAAGTTTAAACATTGTTGACATATTATATTGCTTTCTAACGACTTGCATTTAAATTTCCCTCATAAATTTACAATAACGCCACCCATCTATATCTAATTTACGGATGTATAAGTTACTATATAACTAAAATAATAACATTTTCAATAATGTTGGTGGTAGTGTACCGAAAATTGTAAAATTTTCAATGAGAGTTTACCATTTAACTTTTTTAATATAGAAACTTTTTATAACGCTTCGACGTACACAGAATTTGTATTATAATGTATTTTGGATTTGTAATATCGACTCTGATACTAATTAGTCGAAAATAGAAGTTTAATTTTAAGTTGTCTTCTTTGAAAGATGTTCAATAAATGTATTTCCGTTCAGTATCTACGGCGAATTCACTCATTTAACTTTTATCTTGAAAACACATTTCTGAAAATCACAAAATAGTTATTAGACCTTTTTACTCTCTCACTCTTTGGTAAAATAAATTATGACATAAAAGCTCTAATATACATGAAATTTATTTTTAAATTCGAAACATATATTAAGGTTAAGGATAAGGATCTTAGGAAACTGTAAAAAATTGAACCCTTAATATTAAGTCTTTTCAAAAGGGGAGAACATCAAAGTTTTCATTTTTGTTACTGACTCGCTGATCATCAAAACTATAATGCATTTTTCGTATAGGTAGAAACGAGAAATTTGGCACGAAGGTAGGTCTTATAGTTTAAGTAAAGGGAAAAATCTAAAAAAAATGCAATTTTCTCAAAATTAGTGCAGCTTTAGGTAGGGTAGTTTTAATGCATGATATTCAATATTGTAGATTTCCACCTAGCCACCCAAGGTATACACATATTACACATGTATAATTTTCATGGCAATTATGGACACTTGAAATAAGAAACAAGAAACAGAGACTAACAGTTTTTGTACACTAAACAGTGGTTTTTTTGGTGGCCACATTTGTAATTTCAACGCATGTGATTCTTGACCCATCGGATCGAATCGGTGCCACACTGGTGACCGGACACTAAACAAGGATTTAGAATGATAACAGATGACAGCTAAATTATGATTAGCAACAAATATTTAGTGTTTTAGCTTAAACATATCCATGTTAACAGCAAAAGAATAGGTCAAAACGGTCGTACAGATGTGTATACTAACAGTAATGTTATTGGCAAACAGTTGAAACGCTAAAATGTACCTAAAACAGTATTGGCCATCGTAAATCATTTTTGTTGTTTAATATAACGTTAAGTGTTTTTGTTTATTTTTCCAATCGATTGTGTATATAATTCCAACTCATATACATTGTAAAAAACCAATACCTTCTCGCTTTGCATCGAAGCTAAAATGTACATTTACAAAGTTTATTGGATTTCGGATTATCAGCAAAATAATAAAAATAAAGAAATTTATTAAAAATGCATGTAGTTTTAATTTGTCGCAGAAAGTTTCAATTGGATGATACTTGAGATAAATATATATACATATTTATATATATATATATATCATGTATGTATTTGATACTCGTGCTCGTTATACTTACATTTCAAGAAACCGTACAACTGTACAAATGTAAATATTAAATTAAAAAATAAAGTAAATATCTATATCATTTTTCTTATGTGACTTTGCAAAATTATATTTTTTTCTTTTTATATGACTAGATATTATTACCAAGCACTCCGCTGTCCATAATTTATATCTTATAATCAATAAAGGACAATAAAACATATATTTTTTAATCATTAAAAATAATTATTCGTGGGGTTGGTCCGTGTAATGTAATTTTGCACTGGAATTTTATATTTGTATTTGGTACAAGCTTTTAAAAGAGAAATAATAATTTATTCGACAAATAAAAAAAATCAAACGGCTCCGTGCCATACTAAATTACAATAATAATTGTTTACAATCAATGTAGTTCTTTCGCAATTTGGATGTTGCACATTAAGGTTACGAACTTACTGTAAAAAGATAATAACGGTAATAATAATAATAATAACACAAACAGTATAATATCGAGATAGGGTTGTGGGATATTAATTAATGGCAACCTGTTTTATAGTAAAAAAAACGACAACAAAAACCCTTCACGTGTTAAAAAAGTAATAATTTATTTTACTGCTTACAGTATAAAATAATAAACTTAAACGCGAACCTAAGTTGACTAAAGGCGTTATAAAGATTATTAAATCTATTATAATGAAATCATTTTATGTAAAATACAACATAATTTTAACTGGACTGAACTTGGTTAAATAATTTCATAGTTTTACTGTTGATTGCAAATATAAGGAAAGAAAAAATGACCCGAAAAGAAGCAATTTAACTTCTTCGCCCGACATAAGGATGCTATAAAGACACTCTAAGTCCCAATAAGCGTTTTGTGTACCTAATCGAATTTTCGTTTTTTTTTCTTTTTTTTTTTTACGGGAGTTTTGATTTAAACGCCGATATTAATGAAATGTAGCGTCGTTTATTTGCAGCTGCTGTCCTTCTATTAATTTCCTCATGGCTATTTTGGTTGTATGTTTACTCTTGAGCAATATTGCCCGGGTCTTGTTATTTCAAGCGAAACAGTTTTGATATTATTCAACTCGATAACCTTAACGGTGTTTGCGATACACCCTTTGCAGTATCAAATTGTTATTATCGTTATAATTAAGTTTACATAAAAATCGCTGTTTGTACTAAAAGTTTGAGAAAATATTTATACTGTAATGTAATATTTTTTAATTTCATAACAACGATATTGTATTAAATCTTATCGTACAAAAAATACATTTTACTCCCCACGCAGTGTAAATATGTGTTGGTCGTATTTCATTTGCAAAACGATAATAATACAGGTGTAAAGGTCAGTATATAATATCTAATATTAAATTCGTCCACAATAAGAATTGTCAATAAAAAACCATTAATGTGTTGAGATCAAATGCGAGTTCAGTGACAATTATTATTCATAACGCACTCTCGAAAGGCAATAAACTGATTATTCGCTTATTATTTAAAATACACTATCGAGTAGGTGCTTATAAAAAATTATTGCTATCAATATACTTTCCTCTAATATAAACAAATTATGTTCATTTTTGTTATAGTTCATTTTTTTATAGTAGGTACAAAAAAAATTTAATTTATTCTCCAACGATTTTTTTGCTTACAAGTTTTTTTTTAAATTATAAACTACGAGTGCGTGGTCAAGCGAGAAATGAGTTTCACAAAAAAAAGTTATTTTACATTTTTATCGTTTATTTCTATCAAAATAAAAAAGGGTGAATACAGGTATTTTTTATTTTGTAAATCAGCAGTTTGAAAAAAACCATTGCAGTTTTGGACATGGTCATTTTCAACGAGAATAATATGTTACTATTATAGGTGAAATTTCTTTTAAATAATGCCCAAGTTTGAGTACATAGTTAAGTTGTATAAATATTTTGTTAAATTCATTGCGAAATTCAATAGATTCAATTGCGCTTGGGACTTTACACGGCTAAATCAACAGTTGTCCAGCGTTTGTCGTTAATAGGTACTCAAATATGTGTGACTATCGAGTGTGCTGTTGTAAAATGCGCGTTAAGCTTGTGTAAGGTATATTTGTTTGATTTAAACATTAAGTATCAAATCGACACTAAGGTCGGCCATAAACCATAGCAGCTATGAATAATCTATGTGCATTCGACCCATGCAAGCGTTACTCCTGCTTTGGCACTGCTTACGCTGAATAGAAGATAAATCATCAAAAATAACTGTTATTATTATCAATATTATTAATTATTAACCATTATTGTACAGTGATCGTTTGTGGCTAACGATTCGCCCACACAAAAATTCTGCGCGGTTGTAATTATTTTTTGTTTTTTTTTTCCACTTTCAATACAAACGCATTAATTAACGTGGCTCGTTTGGGCCGCCGTTATTGGGTGAAACTGTTTAAATAATTTTTTAAAAATATATCTATATATATATATGTATATTATAATACTTAGCATAATAAAAACAAACTGTACAGCGACCGCATATAGCACAAAAGTGTAATATATAGACTCTTATTATTATTATACCTTTTATAATAATATATTATGTATATGTGAATACTACAGATATAGTTTATATATTATTTTAGATGATACTCACGCAACGATTTTTTTTTGGTTTTTTTGTCACCGTTCCTATGTAGGTATACGGATGGTGCAATAAATAACGTACCGGTGTCACTGTGGGTTCGCCAAGAGAAGAGGGCCGGTGTGGACTGTCCGTGTACATTGAACAAGCACGGCGACAGTGTAGTGCGCGGCGGTGGTTAGGTAAAACACAAAAGGTAGAAAAGATTAAAATATGGCCTTTAATTAGCGCGGATTCCGGTCGGTCGCGATTTCCCTTTATTACCCTCGGGGCGAAAAGTATATATACACATAAATATACGCATAATATGTGTACGTGGATATTTGTTTGTTTCGCCGTACACAGTTTTGCAATACAACAGGGTTATTTGTAAAGCGAAAAAAAAAATGTTTTTAAAATTCCGGTTAGTCTTCGAGTGAACCAAAGAATAACGCAAGACATTGTAGAAACAAAAGAAGCTATATACACGAGGGACGAACAATAAAAAAAAAAACACGGTTGTCACCAAGACATGGGCCCATCCCCATCATTTGGACACGCGGTATGCCATATATAGTGGCATTTTCTATTCTTGTGCAACACCGTAGGACACATGCGAAAGACGACGACGACAATAGGACACCCTAACGTGACGTCACTCTCTTCCGGCATAGCCTACATAACACACGGAATATAGATGTTATTGTACATTAATATTTTTCTGTAAAAACCGTCACACAGATGGTGGAGACCTTTAGTCGGGGAGCTTTAGTGCGTTTTCTGAAAGCCATTTGCGCCTACCCACGCGGCGGAATAGTATAATAATATATAGGTACTTGTAAAACACATATACACACACAGACGCACATCTTAAGCGTACGTCATGGCCCTACTGCAGAGCTATATGTAGTATGACAGACCGACGACACAAAGAAACGACAGATACGCGATTTGGAGACCGTCTGTGCGGTAATGGCACTTAAATCGGTCTAAGGGACAGTCCGATAAATAAATATATATATATCTATGTAATAGGATTTTACAGGGCAAAATCGAACATTGTCACAGCGTAAACGCAATGCACCGTCCCCGCGTGCATCCGACCGATTAATGGAACTGGTTATACTAACCCATGTACAATATAGCACGGCAAACGTCCGACTTGCATTGCCATTGTACTCCAGTCGGCACACTTGAGATAACCGCACACGACGCCGTCAAGTGCTAAACGCGTTTTACTTGACAATATACAAAACAAAATTCCTAGATAGAAAAATCCCACAGAACATTCCGAGTTTTTCCAATTTTTTTTTTTTTTGGTGGCTTTAAGTTAAAAAAAAATCTCCACCGGCGTACCGCACAGAGGTACTTGTGTATTATAAAAGTACAAAACCGTGTGCTTTAATAAACGTGGTAAAAACACCCCGCACACTCTATATTTTATATTGCGGTCGATTTTTATGTAGGGGGTGATTTTTTTTAAGTGATCCACTCAATATCTCAACTCTATAAAATATTAAATGGATCACTATTGTATAAATCACCTGTATACATTTTCTTTTATTCAATTACATCGGGTTACGGTATTATAATATTTACTTGGTATTATGTACAAGTCTGCCAAAGAGCGACTTCTGTACGGATTTAATGTTTACAAAGGCAATTTCTTAGATTTCCACATCGATTCCTCATCTAACCGTCTCTCTTTCGATAATATTTTGATTTCTCGTCCGGGAAAGTCAACACGGGATAATTTATGAACATTATGACTTACTTTGTAGAGGACAACAATATCCGCCGCTGTCGACGTTTCGTTGTCCTTTAACTAATGTTTTTTTTTTTTCGTTTTCCTTTACTGTAAAATGTCGTTTTTGCTTTTTACCAGTAACAGAGAATGAACTGCAAAAAAATTCACATTTTATGGGTTTTGATATTTCCCCGGAAGTGGTGACCCCCCCCCCCCCCGCCCCCGGACGATTGCGTTTATTGTGAAAATCGATGGCCGCTTTGTGTGTAGGTATTTTTTTTTTTGAAAATATTTTTGTCAAGTCTTTAAAAGGTAAAAATGTATTTTGCATTTTAAGCGCATAAATATTTTCCAACAATACCGGACTGCGATACCTACAGCGCCGATTTAGTGTTATTATAATATTATAACAACGTTCGGACCGGTATAAAATAAAATTCGATTTTTTTTCATTGGGCCAAAAGGACTCATTTTTCACTCCACGCGTCGCCAACGTCGTCGTCGCCGTTTTATGAGTTTTTGCACCCCCCTCCCCAAAACCCCCCCTCGACGGTGGGTAGTATTAATGTGTATAAATACTATACGGCGTCGGTGCTTGCAAAAAAAAAAAAAAACCCCGTGTTGATCGCCTCTAAACGGAAACAAGACAGCCGTAAAATTTCGAATTATCGCTGGACCGGCAAATATCTGACAGATCCGGCGCCGTCACTATACGTGTACATCTATATATATATACATATATATATATTTCTTCTAACCAGTAACAAAAAACACAATTGAAAAAAAAAACAAAATAAAACTTTCACACCCCGTCGAATTAAAAAAAAGAAAAAAACGCTTGTCACGTTGTCGGTGTGTAGGTAATTTTTTTTTAAAAATATTTTTTGGTTTGTTTTAACGATTCGATGACACACGGCGCAATAACATTAAGCATTATAGTCATATTCAGCAATTTGTTGAAAATCAAAATACATATAACGCTACAATATTGATTTTTAGCTTAAACAGAAGACTTCCGTTGCTTTATTATAACGTCAACTCACTTCTTTTTCAATCCACCTCTGCCCATAAATCCTTTCAGAATATATAGACCTCATTACTCACACAATCATCTGATCTTTTTCATTTCAGCTACTTCCTCTTATTGCTATTTGTCTTGTTCAATGCTCGTCGTTTCACAACGCGTTTCCTGTTACCTCTTTTATTATAAAACGCTCTGGCCAGTAATCGAATCAGATACATAACACACTTCTCTCGTTCTACTTTTACTCATTATATAGATAACGCTATCTTTGTCGGCCGTTCGACTAGACTGACGTTTTAAATTACAACAAACGTGTCATCGCTGATAAAGTGGACGGCGTTGTGTGTATGCAATTTTGGTACAGTGTTGTTCGTGGGTAATTCTTTGCACCGGAAGACATTGAGTAGATTGTAAGCGATATGTGGCAATACCAAAATCGGGTTCAATCAATATACACCTACATTGTAATATATCAGCTACATTTACACGTCCCACGACCCCGCGGGATGAACAACGATAATTATTATTGTGAGCTTGGAATAATGGCGAATGTCGTTGGCGGTGTATACTAAAATAATATATCTAATGTCCTCGACGGTAACGCAAAAGCGCGGCGGAGGACACGTCTGCGTGTGTATCGGGCGGAAAACTTGAACTTGTTTCCCGCAAACTTGGCAACGGTATACACGGGGGCGCGGTGTGTAGGTATGCGTGGCGGTGACGACGACGTGCTCTCGATGTGCATCGTGCTCGGATTTAAATTAGACATCCGTAACCGAACTTATGAGTTACCAAAGTTGTCGACACCTCCCCGGCTTTGCCCCGTCGCCCTTGCCGGCTTAACGCGTCTTGTCGGGGAAAACAAATCACAATTA
Organism: Adelges cooleyi; assembly: GCF_023614345.1. Taxonomy (NCBI): domain Eukaryota; kingdom Metazoa; phylum Arthropoda; class Insecta; order Hemiptera; family Adelgidae; genus Adelges; species Adelges cooleyi. The sequence goes on along the minus strand of NW_026096268.1, from coordinate 12,706,530 downwards.
AAAACGTCCGTCTTGCCCTTGCCACGTACCGTCGTCACACGCGCCCACCGCTATGCGCACTCGTACCGGGTTATGAATAATAATAATTATTGCATTAGTACAATACACCTACCTACCCCCGTTGGTAGGTGTAGATCCTCGTTAGAAAGGGGTTAAGATGAAAAATTAAAACCTTCCACTCCACACGCGTGCCCTCTGCCCGGTTTTGTATCTCCACGGTAGTGGTGATAATAATAATAATCATCAAGTTGACAGGACAGTGTAATTTATATTTAATACGATGATGCACCTAACCACTATACTCTTGTGTGTGCTGTACATAATTAAACAAATTATGATGGCGTGGACGAGAAAACCGGGCCCTAGCAATACTCGCAACATCACAGCGTAGGTATTATTATTATTTTTACCAGGGTAGTAAAGGACGGGGTCGCCACAGCCCTTTGGACGACAGTGATCCATCGGTGAATTTCCTTAAGCCCGTGCGCCAGCTACAATAGTACAACACGGTGTATATAAGAGTCGACGGATATCCTTTGTGCGGATCACCTCGAAGTGGGATGAGGGGGTACTTTTTGGGGGGGAGGATAGGGTAAGCCGCGAAAAATATATAACGGCAATAAAAATGATAAACTCCGACGGCGCGGGACGCAAAGTAAAACGAATGGTCGTTTTGGCCGGCCTCCTTTTCTTTTTTGGAGGCTTTTATTTTTTTTTTTTTTGAATCAAATATAGATATCACTTTTTTGCCCGTCGGACTTTGGCGCAAACAAAAAAACAACGCGGTATTGCTCGATCTGCCCGTCAGTTTGCAAATTATTATCATTTATATCTCATTCAAAATATAGGTACTGTAATAAATCAACAGTCCGCGCCAATCGCTCTGGAAGCTGAAAATAATATATATTGGACAAACGGGGACACTATGGTGTTATTACTAAAGTGCATTTTTCAGCGCTACTTTCAATATGTGAAACATATTACCACATTTGTGACCATAACCGTGAGAGCGACACGATAAAAGGGAATCGTCAAGATAAAAACGATGGGTGTTAATTGAAATAAATAGGTAAAATAAAACGCTGATAAGAGATATAATGGTGATTAGTGTTTTCTTTTCTTAATCTATTGTTCATCGCGATAATTGCGTTCATTATGTTTCGGTAACTAATATATGTATATTTTTATATAATGTTTTCACTCGAAACTAACTCTATTTAGGATCTAGCTATTGACGAGGACTAGCTTGTAGGCTATGATATTATGAAAAATGCCTAACCTAACCGATATTCATAGGTGAGGAAGAGACATTTTTGAGAAAGAGAAAGACGATATATAGATTATATTGGTTTGAGAGAGACGATAAGCGGCCTTTTTTAAGGTCATGTGTACCTACAACAATTACCATACGATTAATACAATAATACATCCGTATTTATTTTACAAGCAATGAACAAAATAACAATATTATTATTTATTTGTTAAGTGCTTAACTTTTATATACTTCAATCGTTTATAATTATTTATTATGTAAATGTATGTGAAAATAAAGGACTCCGATAAAAACTTAATTTTAAATTTAAACTTAATGCATTAGGACTAAATTATAGTACACACTTGTACGATTGTTATCGTATCAATTACCGATGGTTGATAGTGATAACATTACAGTTGTTTGATAATATTTCTTTGACCACGCTGTACGACAGAAGGAATATTTTTTTTTTTTTTTAGCAACTGACAAAAAAAAAACGACCTGTACACACTGTACATCACAGAAGAGATTCGTCTCAATTAGAGTGAGAGCATAACGAATTATTATGAAAAAAGACCTTGTGTCCTATATCTTCCGGACGCTAAGTTAACCGTGTTGTTGACTTAATATAATGTATGAGTTAAACGTTCGGGGCATACTCGCAAGTTACCCGCTAAGATTGATAATATCTCCGCAAAGGCTCCAGGGGGTTAAACGCGGCGAGGCATCAGTTTGTTTGTTTTCGTTTAAAAATTATAATAACATATAATGTTATACGCCTACCTTACACGGGACGAGGAACCGGGCCGATGCCGATGAATTCCCTATTAACTCGTGCGTGACCCGGATTTCAACGCTCAACTAAACTTACATATCTCAGTTATGCTGGGGTATTATGTAATAACAACATGCGTTGTACGCGTTGTATAAATATGACAAGTATATCCGGCGGATTTCGACCAAAGTTGGCAAACTGACACGTGCAGAACGCCTTGGAATTCGGCAAAACACTATAACGAATACACCGAACGGCGGCAACGTTGATTAGATATGTCATCCGCAAACTGTATTCGCCGAATATCTCTAAATAGCCCAAAAGGGTTCTTTTGGGGTTTTTTTTTTTTTTTTTTGTAAACTCGTTAAACAAACGCAGAACATCCATCCATTAATTTGGACGCGCCGTAATTGGTATAGGTACGCCGTTTGGACCTTTTTGTAATTGCACAACCACGGTATACAATATACCGCACTAATACACGTAGCCGAGCCTTCATTTTTTTTTTCACTCGTTGTTATTATGAAACACGGTTTGTAATGTATTATAGGGGGGAAAAGTAGAACTTAACTTTTAAAAGCTACTATAGTGTTGTTTTGTATTTTTTTTTAACTATCCGTTTGGCTTGATATTCTAATTCTTAAAATACACACACAGTTATCAGTAATAATAGCATGTTATTCTTTTGCTCGACAAACTTGAGATTCCAGATGGTTAGGTTGCCTGTATTTTTCACCATACAGTGTGTGCGGTTTAACCGCAATCGTTTTTCATACCATCGCATGCGGTTCATCTACAGGACGTGTGTGTGTGTGCAAGTTTTGGTTTCGATAAAATAACAAATAAAAACGAAACACGCGAGATCCGATCAATACGATCGCTGTAGATCAGACACTCGAGAGAGAGTATATATCAAAACATATATACAGGAGGCGCGTTTTGTAAACTGCCCTGGCCGTTAATTTATGATTGCCACAACACCGGCAGTGCGCATAGAGAGAGCGCGGTGACCGCGGCAGTCCATCGCCGTTATTGTTTCCTTCCTTTTGATAACCCACGGGGGTAGTTTTTGGGAGGGGGGCGGGGGTGGAAGGAATATGTACGCACTTGTATTGTATACGTACGCCGAATATTATCGAACAATGTATGTGTATATGTATGTACGTGCAATGAAATATGACGGAATAATATTATAAAATAAAAAAAAAATTATAAAAAACTACACCGTGAAATATATGGCCGGAGGACTGGGCGATAAATCTATCGTTTTCGGATCGAATAAACAACGCATAATCTACACGTTTATACTGCTATAATAATATAATGTGTATATATTATTAACGTTGCACATTCAACGCGCTCGGCCCGCGCTGGGGCGTTAAAGAGGGCGGTTGGGGGTATAATACTATATGCGGAAGTTCCCGCTCGTTATGACACATAGTAATATAACCCAGACGATAGTATCTATCTGGTAAACGCTATTGCGATTTTTGTTTGTTGTCGTTATTAGTGTTATTATTATTTATGATAACGTTAGACCAGCGGGATCGACGCGGTTTTTGATTAATGAACAACAGCTACTCTCGAACCGCAGACAACGACGCCGTCAAAGGAGAGCCCAAACGGCTAACATGATAATATAATATAATATATTGTTATACTGTTATATAATACTCAAAGCAGCAGCTCTCGAAGTACACCGCTATTATGCTGTTGTGCTCTATGCGCATCATCCTTTAGGGGTACCTCTATATACCTCTACACGTAGAGCCGCCCAATAATAATAATAACAGTAACAGATAAGGTCGAGTCCAGTGTGTGTGTCGGGCTCGTTCAAAATTCCGGTCGATCCTTTAATTAATTGCACCCCCGGGGAAGGGCCGACGACAAACTTTGACGACCGCATAATTTTGGTATTCAAGTAGTAACCCCCCCGCCCCACCTACATATATCCCTGTTTTGAAAAATGTTTGGAAACACTAATCGAACTAAACATGTCGTTAAGATAGATGTCGTTTAGATAGATAAAAAAATATTGAGTTAAAAAAAGTTTGGTTATGTTGATAATAAACTGCTCTTCTCAGCGATAAGAAAAATGTATTTTCTCAGGATTTTTCTTTTTTGTACATACCAAGGAAAAACTATTAGTTTATAGCGTTTTGTATGACCTATTCAAAATATACTTGTTTTTTTTTTTAGTAATGCAAATTAAACCGACGGAAAGCAAGAAAAACGGTATAGAAAATAACTCATTAAATTCAACTTAAATTAACATTTTAAAAGCCAACAAAAAAAAATTATCAAGATTTATTTAAATCATTTAATTCGATAGTGAATTAATCAAATGAAAACACTACTTATCAGTACAGCGGAACAAATAATATTGTACATTACTTATAAACAAACCCTAATTACACTTTTTGAAGGTAAACCGGAATAGAAATTTCTAAAGTTTCTACTGTTTGGAATTGAGTGTTTAACAGTTGTGAAATAGTATAAAAAAATGTAAAAAAAACCTCGAAGCTAAAATAAAAATATATAAAATGGCACAAAACTATTATTATTTAGCTGAATCACCACGGCAGTTATAAATTTGCTATTTAGATATATATTATGTAATTCTATGGTATTGACCTTAACATAGGCTTGATTGATTACTTATCCGTTTCCCAGTCTGCCGAACAATGCGACACTAAAAATAAAAACAAATTAGGTACTCGGTGCAAATGTACATATTATACATTTTTTATCTAATGGATCTTAATACGCGTTTAAATACTTCCGGATTTATTTTTGGCGCCGGTTTCGGGTTTTAGCGGCGTTTTGATGATTATCCCTCTCGGTCAAGTTCGCATTTGCCGGGTGAAAGTACTTTTTTTCTTTTTTTTTTTGCTCAGCACACCACCGCGGGATTTAGTCCAGTTTGCGGCGATACTTACAGACGGTAAACACCTTAAGCCCGTTGCCCTGTTACCGACTAAGCCGATAGTAAACGTTTGCCAGAGAAAATATTAACCCCGTCACGCCTCTGCGCTATTTCCGGAAGTGGTTGTACATTCGGCGAGTCGTTTTTAAAAATGATCAGCATTTCGAAGGTCCACATGCAAATATTCAACCATTTTTTTTTCTTTAATAAACACTAGAGGAATCTCCTACTCGATGAAATAAAAACCGAAACGGCTGTTTGGCGTTTTTTTACATATTATTATAAAAACAGTTAACAAAGTACAAAACTATTAAACCAGGAACGGAGAACAATTTGTACAATGAAATGTTTAAAAAATTATTCTGAGATCATATGATTTAACGCTCAATATGTTACTTCTCTGTAATATTGTATCAACCAAAGTGGAACTGTGCCAACAATCTCAAATCAGACCTTAAATGCAAATATTAACGATGATTGTGTTATTGATGAAGCAGACGGCTATAATATTTGTTTTATTTTTTTGGTTAATAATAAAACGATAGATTTTAGCTTCGATGCAAAGCGGAAGGTATTGGTTTTACTCTGATGTGTGTTTTTTTTTTATCTGTATACACTGTAACTTCTTTAATACTGGACCAATTCTTTCGAATAGCAACTCTATAAATCGCAATTTTCATCTAGTTGGTACTTTGGGGGGTAAAAGTTGAAAAAGTTTAACTCTTCACAGACGAAAGTTGAAAAAACAAAAAAAAAAACCGTACGAGTTTTTAAGTTAGAACTTTTACTGGCTATAGCTTCGAGAAAAAGAGTCGGATCGAGTTGAAATTTATAAGAAATATTTATTTAGTATGCCCGCGCACGTCAGTTGTATCAAGTTTAAATTTAACCCAATGCCCACCCCCCTAGGGGGGGTACAAGTTTTTTTGTTTTTCGGGGTTTTTAGCCGTAATTTTAAGACCTTTGGGTTGAAAATTTGCCAGTAGTTGGAACTCATATGTATCCATAACATATTAAACGGAAAAATAATTCGGCACAACAGTTTTTTTTTAATAGCCGGAAAACTGTGTTTTCGCAGATTGCGTATATTTTAACAAAAAACACTTAAAATCTTAAAAAAATTGTTATCAAATCATTAAAACAGTTTTATGTAGATCTATGCAGAATGATACTATTAAGTTCTGTGCTCAAGTAACACTTTTGACTTTAAGTTTACACTAAGTTCAATTTTTTTTTTTTTTTTTTTTTAAGTACAAGCGCACTCTACCAGATGTGAGAAACGAAAAAAAAAAGTATAATTTTTTGTTCTATTGGCATCATTGTGTGTACGAACGGCATATTGATGCGCGCTCTTATCTGCTCCGTAATGAATTATGAAATCAGTTATGATAGAAAATATTGTATATCGTTTCAATTAGTATTTTTAAATCTCTACAAAAACGCTAGTTTTTATTCTGGTTATTACTTGTATTGCGCTGTATAAAACTTTTATGACGTAGTTGATGTTTATTTTATCAATTTTCATTATTTAATAAAAAACAATTTGTCAACAGAATATAACTAACTGGGTGTGGATTTTATTAAGTCACAGTTGATATAAAATCGATTTGGACTTGAACTTTTTGCGGAATGACTGAATTCAATTTAAGTAACTAATTTAATTTTAATTGGCAGCCATTTCGTGAGAAATGATAACATGAGTTGTTTATACTATATTGTATAGTTGTTGTAATTATCAATTTTCGAGACAAAATAATATTCGATCGTGACCATATAAACGCCCGATCGCGTTATCAACTGTCCACCGTCTTATGTACACGGTACAGGTGGGAACGAAAAACCCCTTATCGTCCCGAGCCGGTCATGGTGTGTGAGAGAGAGGTCGGGGGGTGATGACATTTGTAGGTAGTCGCCAGTCAGTATTCGATAATTCGATTATCAGTTATTGATTTAAAATTGATCCGGAGTGTCAATCCGCTGTCGTTCCGAGTATTATTATTTTTATTTACATATTGTAAAAAATATTTAATTATAAAAAAAACCAGTACAGTGGGGTCGGGGCATAGTGGGGACGGAGCATAGTTGGGTCGGGGCATAGTGGTGACGGGGAGGTTACAGGTTTACAGGAATTTTTAAATCTGAAAGTGATAAAATCACTTTCGAAAAAACGCTTCGATGCAAATCGGTAGTTAGTATTTTCAAGCCAGTACAGTCCAAACCAAGCACAGTATAAACCAGCAAAGTTAGAAAGTTTTAAATGAAGGTTCTGTATTTACAAATGAGCATCAAAGCGTTTATTTGAAAGCGATTTTATTCAATTTTATCACTTTTATTTATAATAATTCTTGTAGACCTGTGACCTCTCCGTTTCCTCATTGCTTTGATTACATTATACCAATACTCTACTGTACTAGTCCTCTTGGATAAAATCGCTTTCAAATTAACGCTTTGATGCTCATTTGTAAATACAGAACCTTCATTTAAAACTTTCTAACTTTGCTGGTTTATACTGTGCTTGGTTTGGACTGTACTGGCTTGAAAATACTAACTACCGATTTGCATCGAAGCGTTTTTTCGAAAGTGATTTTATCACTTTCAGATTTAAAAATTCCTGTAAACCTGTAACCTCCCCGTCACCACTATGCCCCGACCCAACTATGCTCCGTCCCCACTATGCCCCGACCCCACTGTACTGGTTTTTTTTTTTTATGTTAATAATTGTTGTGAAATACATTCAGTCTGCTTATTTTTGACATTTTGGAACTTAACTACATCGATGCAAGACATTGGTTTGGGCTTGATACATTATTTTCATTTGAAGTATCAACAAAAAATTCGGACCAAAATATAGTTTATCGATTCACATTAAAAGTACAACCGTATGCAGCTACAAAATGTATATATATATATATATATATGTTTGAAAAAAAGTAATAATATACAGTACACGGGGATGAAAGGTCTGGGTACGCTTTTAGTTGAGTAGTTTTCCATACAACTTTTCAAAACACGGCTAATTTCGTCGTTTAACGTCACAAACTCGATACAAACTAACTTTTAAATAAACAAATTGTATTTTATTTAACTTCAAATCACATTGCATAAGTATGTTTTCAACTTTTCGCAATCAATCGGAAAGTACGAAGTTCAGTAAACCGTGAATATACATTTTTAAGTATATTTAGTGTCGGCGAGGGGAGGGGGGAGGTAATTGCATACATTTTTTTTACTGTGTATTATTTAATCGTAAAATATTCAAACTCCTTACGGTTAAATATGTTCAACTTATATAATTAGTTATTACCAAAAAAAATTGCGTTCTTCCTATTGGCTTACGTTTCCCCCATCTGATCATATAACGTCAAACATGAAAATAATAATAGTCATTTAATGTGGAAGTTAAAATGAATACTATATTTCTATAAGCTTGATAAAACTCGGAGCTAAAAATAACTTAAAGATGACTCGTTTCGATAAAAAGTCGGTGTCTACTAGACTATTTGAATTTAATTTAACCGTATCAACGCGTTTATTAAAATGTCTAGCTATTATGAGATGATATGATTATCATCCAGACCATTGTTGTAGATAAAGTTTTTAATTTAAAAACAAAATAAAAAGACAGCTTAATTTATACGTATGTAGATAAATAGTAATTAATTACTTATCTGTGTCTAGATAGAGCTCAACACTATCCTACTGGATCTTAGGTAGCCTATTTTATTATGCGTCTCAAAGACCCCGGCATCCTATTAAAGCTAAATAATATTATAGCTACACTCAGCTGTTGGTGTTTGGTCGTAATTATTTTCAGGACTTTGCACGCAGTAGTTGTAACACTGGTGTAAGACAAGATGGAAAGTAATGTACATTTTTTTGTATGTAGCAAAGACAATATTATAATAACTTGCATATTATGTACTAGCGCCTCCGCCGTCGGTGTTGTATAGTAATCACGCCTTGTATTCATTACTAAGGTCTCGGTACTGTTATACAAATATATCAACGGCAACAGCAAACTAATACCTACGCCCAGTCTGCTCGATAGTAATCATTATTATTATTATGATGACTGTAATTTATTCGGTTTTAAAATTTTGTTTTAATGGCGTCTCCGACGTCTCCTATATATATATATATATATATATATACAATATTGTGTTAAAAGGATAATGTAAAATTATAATAGTTTCAAGCAGAATACATTATTATACCCTGCTATATACATCACGGCGCATCATTAAATATTTATCAGCCTTTTAAGCGCACCGTTCGGGGAAAGAAATCAAAACTAAAAGAATAATATAATATAGTTGAAAAAATAATTATATACAGTTCTAAAGTAAACCTTAAGTTTGAACGGCGCACTGGAAAAATACTGTCGTATAGGGTTTCTTAAAAAAAAAAAAACTTTTCTTCGAATTTAAACATATATATACAATACATTACTCTACAGTAGGTAGCTATTATACAGTATCTTATAAACTTTTCTTTTGTCATTTCATTAATTTCGATCATACTTTCCCGAAAGCATCGTTCTTTTCTCGACCGAACTTAAGGAAAGTATCAACAAAAAAAAATTGAACAAATATAAATGTATGCATATTTTATAAAAATATATGATTTGCATTAATTAAATCTAACTGAATAAAAAAAAAATTATATTCCAATTTACAGGGTTTTATTCATACTTTTGTAGAATTCTAATATAGCTTTAGACCATCCGCAATGATCTGTGATTCAGGCTAAAGTTGTGCTTCGCGAATACTCACTTCCTTCAAAACTTTTGTAAGACATTTTATTTTTTTACCCAAATACCTGTTCCCTAGCCAAGAAGTTAGTACGAAAGGTTTGGCATGGCAAAGATTTTGCCATGCCAAAGGTTATTACTACAATTCGAAATCCAACGAGAGTCCATTAGTTTTGAATGCAATATCCGACATCCGTCAACCGAGGTCACGTTAACCGGTCACTGGACAATTTGCACGTTAAACATATTCAATACCACTAGGATGGCGAGACGCAAATGCAATCAATACTTTAAATTGGCTGACCGGCCTATTACAGTTGAGCTGAGACACTATTAATTGTACTCGACGGTCAAATACCTAGTTACCTTTTTCGATCAGTGCAGAGCATTCGTTTACTGACAAGTGATCTTCGTTTATACTTCACAGATTTACCCGCACTTGCCTTCCTATAGCTTTGTCTCGACAAAGTGAAATTTCCAAAGCGTTTTCCAGTCGATCACTAATCACTGAGCCAACTTATCTGTGAACGAAGATTTTGTGTATGGTATATTTCGACAATTGCAAGGCCAGCTGTTCGTGAGCAAATATCTATAGTGTGTACAAAACAAAATATACATATATATAATATAACGAGTAAGAAACTCGGCGAATTTCGTTAAGCCATCGCTCGGTGGTCGTATAACGAGCTGTATAGTAATCTCTTGCATTTTTCTTGTTGTTATTATTAACGACCGAAATTATCAAGCAACGTGTAATCCCATATTATAATTGATGTATAACCGTAGAACGCGTTTAACGAGAAAACATGTTAAATGTTACTTAATAATATACACATAGCAAACGACACCAATTACTCGATTACAATATTATGTTGTACAGCTAATATTTGCTATTACTATAAATTGATTGTTTTTTTTATTTCTTTTTGTGTAAGTAACCGATGGATTTTTTGTTTGTTTGCCAGGACATCGCGAAGACCATGGACGGGTCGTCGGTTTTGTTTTTGTGGTGGTCGATGATAATGCTGACATCTGTCGACACCACATTCGGCTGTCAGTTGTCCGAGTTCATGTGCGACACGGGCTATTGCGTGGCCTTAGACAAATACTGCAACGGCTACGACGATTGCGGCGACAAGTCGGACGAGCCGCCTTACTGTTCACGTGAGTTAAAATACCAGCTGTATAATGTAATGCATATGTTATATTGTTACACTACCGATTCAACGTACACGTGGTCTGAAAAGGAACGTCATACAAAATGTTGTCACCGAAGAATCCTTAGAATGGAAACGATTTTGAATGGTATTTTGTTTGATAACGCTGCGATTCGCATAACTTATCGCTGAGCATCACAAAGTTATCAAAATACGGTAACTACGCAGCTACTGTCGCCTTAAGTTACTTAAACGATTGAATGCGATTTTTGTTGACAAAGACTGTGCGATTTTTCAGCAATCCGTTTTTTTCGAAGCCGTCGATCCTCCCGGCGTTATAATAATATAGCCGATACCAGTGAAGGCGTGTGCATAAAAACCATGGAAAAGAATCACAGCACAGCGACACTCTCTATGTTGGTCTATAGAGCCGGTGTCTACCAATCATGTCTATTTCGGGGGATGGGGGGGAGGGTTCTCGTTACCCCGATTGACAGTCGTGCGATATTTCTATTCTAGTGAAATTGTTTTCAGACATCAAAAATGTTATATCGGGATTCCGCGCCACCGATTCGGCCGGAGCCGTGTTACAAACGATTTTTAGCAAAACACTGTCTGTTGTTTATGTCGAACCATAAAAGATTGCCGAAAACGAATTTATTTCCCACCCATTGTTTTGCTTGTTTTTCAGTCTGTAAACGTCTTTACAGGTCGCGTGGAAAAACAGTGTGTTTTTCTCGGTGCATTCTTGTCCAGCGAAACTCTTTTTGACTTTAACCCAAATATATTAACTAACTAACAAAAATATAACAACAAATTTATTATAACTTCAACGATTCGTTAAAGTCGCGTTTTAGTATTGATATTTTTTAATTATTTTGTCGAAGTTAGATTATGTGAAAAAAAAATGATAATCATAGCTCAACTGCGCCTTGGTGAATTAAACAAATAATAGCATAGCAGTTATAGCACAAACAAAAATAAAAACACTTTTTAGCGTTTAATTACCAACATATGCGCATTAAATAGCATCTAAGTATTGGAAAATATGTAAAATAAAATTTCCAAAAAAAAATTCGCTTATGACATCAGGTAAGTGTGAACTAAATTTGTATCTTACTATATTGTACTATAGACTAGTCGACGATTAATAACTCAATTTCCAAAGTTTTTCAAGAGGGTACGTTGGAAAGAATAATATACTATTTTCAATACAATGAGTTGCCGTAAACAGAGACATCGTGGTCGTGCAGCACTCAATATATTATGTTTTGGTTTTCCAGTAGAGAATAATAATCATATATATATATATACATAATCGATGACGACTATTGTAGTAACAAATAACAAACTTTTGACTCGAAAACAACAATATGGAAGTATTGCAATAACGCATACGGTGAAAATCTAGTTCGTTCCGCTTTTTATGTCCCGAACTGTTAAATATTATGTCGAGCTATTTTGCAGACAGACTGTTTCGAACTTAACGCCCCAAACCGACGTGATTAAGCGATGTTGTTTAAACTCAAACGAACCAACAATGTATAGAGTCGAGTGTATAGGGAATTTGTTGGGGAACGACCCCGTTTTTACAGTGACCGGGTAGTATATATTTTTTTGTTCAGCTCTTGTTCAAACGCGGTTTCGCAAAACTATGTCAAACACCTACCACACATTATACGACACGAGGAAAAACACATATCCACATATATACACACACGTAGTGTACAGTTTTTGAGTTAAAACGCATTTCCGCCAGCAAACATAAATCACCAACACACACCGTCGACGACTGTCAATGTGATAATGTATGTACCGTGTTCTTGGTTTTGTTCCGTTGTGGGGAAGTATTGTATTTTTTTTTTCAAACGCACTTAACGCGGTTTGTTTTAGAGTATATTATTATGGAAACACGAAAAAACCATACATAGTAACTGTAATATTAAAATATGTTATTATCTCTGCACATGTGTGTTTGTTTTAGTCACACCGTTTATTAAGCGATCAAGTGTGAATGGGACAAACACATGTATATTATAACCGTTTCCAATCCATTCAAACGTTAAATAATTAAAACAGGCAAAATCACAGTAAACTTTATTCATTCATTATGTTATATTCGAGTTTAGAAACAATGACAAGAAACGTACACTTAAAGAAGATCAGAATAAATTCTATTTTTTTTTACTAAAACAAAAAGATAATAATAAGAAATTTAACATAATTATTACTAACTTATTAACAATGTTATAACTACTATTAGAGGATTAGAGTGAGAACTTAGATTTAAATGGAAATTTGAGTATAGAGAATTTGGTTAAGTTGGTACGTTTCGGTCTTTATGTAGGTTTTTGTTTGTGATATATCAAGGGGCAGAGGTTATTAGCCCCGCAAGCAGATCGACTGGAACGCTTGGGGAGTTTTAGTGTTGGAGGGTTTGAATGTGCCCCAGACTTGTATGCCGTAGGACCAGAGTGGACGGATTAAGGATTTGTATAGGATTAGTTTATTGTATAGAGAAAGCCTAGATTTAAGGAGAGGTCTGACTTACGTTTTTGTTTTAAATGTGGGCCCCAAGTTAGTTTTTTGAGTAGACAATCTTAGGAACATTAAATTTATCAGTAGTATACATGGTAACAGCACATTCTATAATGTCGCACGTAAGGTTATCCTGAAACATTTCTTCATACGAATAGAGTACATTGTTCTTCTTTTTTGTTACATCATAATAATGTTTGATGTTTTCTACTGCTTTTATATAATTTTCGACAGTGTCTGCATATTCTAACAATTCGTTTATTTTATTTATAGAGAATCGGTTATCTCTGGCTATCTGCTCTTCGACTTCATCCAATTTAATGAACTTTAGTCTATTCAAAACCATAGGGTTTGAGCACCGTCTAAATATCTGACCGATCCATTTGAGTGTTATAGTTTTTTTTTCCGGCCATTCAACAAAAAGTTTCAATTCTCGGTGGGTAAGTTGAAAATGTCGCTTAACGTTTTCCGGATGAATATCTAACTCGATAAAATCATAAAGCAACTTAACAACCTTATCGCCTAAATGATCAACTGCTTCTCTGAAACGTTCAGTCTTGACATCTGACTTTCTGTATTTACTCTCTCCCGTGTGATACATGTATTTGAATAGCGAAATGTACAAAGCAATAGCAGTGTACACAGGATGGACCGTAGCGGCCAAAACTTGTCTTTGGAACGATTTCAAGCATTTCATATCGAAGATAAATGTCGCCTTCTCCAATAATACTTTCATGGTGGGGTTTTCTATGTCGGAGATTGATGTAACTACTTGGACACTTCGAAGCAATTCTAAATGATCCACGTCGCCGACGGGTGTGGTATTTTGGTCGCCGGACAAGAGGTCGTAGAACAACGCATTTCTAGGATACAAATGTAAATATGGTTCGAGTTCATTTTCGGTTTTTTGTTTTTCCTCCATCATGTATTTAATCAACAACGCACTATTATATAATTGGTGTATAGCTGTTTTATCATATGGAGGTCTATTTCCATATCCATACTCATTTGCGGGCCACTTTTTTGGTAACAGATCGTTGAGTTCAGCGAAATCCGAACCCAGCACTTCCGTGTCACGTTCTATCTTTGTTTTTTCCCAAGTCAACACGGTTTTATGACAGTTGATTAACAGGCTATTAGATATAGAAACAAGTAATATGGAAATTATATTTTGAAACATTATTTTACATACCTCCGTGTCTGTGACGGTGGGTAATTTATGTCTTATCTTTTCTTCGACCGATTTCATCATTAATGATCCGGAAACATTGTTCAAATATAAATTAACTGCCATTAAATCGTGTGGCTGACTGGTTGGATTATTGGCCTGCAAATCTTTGAGCATCGCCAAGACAATTTCTCCTTGAGTTTGTAAGTCATTTCCATAAGCTCGGCATGCTTCGTAGGTAAACTCTCGTTCGTCAACACCAAAGAAACTATTGTTTATCATATAACTGGTCGTTTTTAAATAATAATACGCGTATCTCGAATAATAGCAAGCTTTTAAATCTTCCGGCGTTACCCACGTAGTCAAAACTGTCAACACAACAAAACTCGAGAGTATCATATTTGTAATATTCTGCACTCCAAACACAGCGAAAGAAGTCACTCAATGTACGCCTTACTATGGTCTTTGAGATGTAATTCGTAGCATATGTATCGAGGGACACTTTTTGATACTGTATTATATTTGTTTTACACGTATGCAAAGCTGAAAACACACTGGTTTAGCAATGTTTCGAGTTTTTGTACAGTAAACATATGTTTCGCCTGGTGTGCCATATCGGTTTTAAATACAGAGGCTAAAACATTTGAACAATTTGTTTTATACATAATATTATTATATGCGGTATACAGAGTAAAGCAATAACGCAGTATTAAGCTAAGATCTCGCCGGTAACATTGATCATCAGACTCAGTGGACCGGTATAAGCGTTACCTGGAATACCTTACTAAATTATTAAGATATCCCGCACTCCTTTCAAATAGCGGCCTAATGTTTTTTAATATCAAAAAATATTTATTTATCTCAGAAGTATTTTTTTTAAATTTATTTACACCAAAAAGTTCACACTATATTATTATTCACCTAAAATGTATTCAAGTCCGGTTTGGTTTATTGGCTGACATGCATAGTTCAAAAGGTATGGTATGTATAATGTACACTGTGTGTACATAACATACGAAAACACTTGATTGAGGCATAGTAACACATGTTTATAGGCTTGTAAACTATTTGATAAAGCAAAACAATAATCATGCATGCAATGTGTAAAATGTTTATAGTATGTATTCGAAAAAAAAATAGTAAACATCGGAAAATGTATCAATTTTAGGAATAAACATTGTAATTTTGGTTAGAAGCGAATCCTTTAAAATAAAATTATACCTATAACGTCACCGAAACCTTTGTACTGTTCATATTTTTTTATTTCCTATTGATATACATGTTTTAAATTATCGTCTTTCTCGATAAAACGTTGCAGAAACAAAATTATCGCTGTGTGTGGTATTGAAGTAGACGTCAAGTTAGACGTCACCGTTACACGTGAACTACCGAAGCGGTCAGATGTGAACTATAATCGAATTTCGATGAAAAACAATTGAAGCGGGACGCGGTATAAAACAGCGTGTTTGCAATGATTA
Organism: Adelges cooleyi; assembly: GCF_023614345.1. NCBI lineage: Eukaryota > Metazoa > Arthropoda > Insecta > Hemiptera > Adelgidae > Adelges > Adelges cooleyi. Next base: position 12,690,483 of record NW_026096268.1, on the reverse strand, counting down.
CCGATGGGAGAAGATACTCCAAGTTTGGAAACGATAACAGTGCGCGGCACTCGACAGTGCGTACGGCTCTCTACATCTCTCACTCTCTCTCTGAAGTATTTATATTAGTGTATACACAGGTTTTTGTACAAGACCTCCGGGAGACAGACTTACCGTAATCGTGTGGTCGCAACAAGTGGTCAAGTACAGTAACAGCTGCTGTTGTACGCCAAATTGACTTTATCCGGCTTGCGACGCTCCGTTGTCTTTTAGTTTGACGCTAACTTAGCCGGTTATAATACGTTAGTGTATACATAATACTATTATAATCGATTGGGTGCGCGAAATCGCACGAACGCATACAAAGAACTCCGAACAAACCCTGAAACTTTCGTTTTATCTAAACGCTTATCGGCTGGACTATCGCTCTAAGACTGTCTCGGTCTAATGTATATGCGTCGGACATTGATGTTTCCGGACCCCTCGTAAGACTTCTCCTGAAAACGGTACTTTCCAAAATCAATACAAACGCGGCGATTCAGGCGTGACTTCTCTTCATTCAAATCAAGACAAGATTCTCCTGTTTTGTTTCTCCGTTAAAGCCTAACGATTTTGATGTTTCATATCCGTCTACTACCGTGTTGTACTATACTTTTAAAAATAAAGTCTAAGCACTATACTTGTATTGTTTGGTCGATACAAATGAACAATATTATAGTGACCGGTAATTAAATGTGTCGTCAAATAATGTGATTTCATATCCGCCGGATGGGGGACGTGGATTTTTTGCCGGAAGTCATAGCGCACCGCGTGTGTTTGTTCTCTTCTGCCGGTACATTTTTCATTAGCGATATTGGACGCGCTATATGTATTACAATATAGGGTTGGTTGTATATTTTTGTGCGCCATACAATATAATAATAATAATATACCTTTTATATTTTATCGTTTCGTTTGTCTTGTTTGAGTTGTGCGCGCGGGGGCAGAACCGGCGACGACGACGGCTAACGAGAATAACAGGGGGGCAGCCGGATTTGATGAAAAACTTATTGGCCGCAATTAGAGTATCGCCGGACGCTTTTATAAAAATTGGAAATCCACCTCGACCCCACACGTCTCCTGTTCTCCTTTAGCGCCTTGCCGGCGGCATTCATTTATATATATATATATATATATATATTGACGGTCGAGAAGTTATTACGGAACCTTTCTCCGACCAATCGAAACCGACCGGAGGTTGTAGCATTAAATGGACCGAGCCCGGACGTTTAAAACCGTCCGACTGTTTGCTGCTAATCGATGACCGACTCGGATAAACTACCTAGAGACGGATAACTAAGACCCGGTTAGGCGAAGGGTTTACCCAGAAGACGCACGAACCTGCGGCGACTGACTCGCGTGTGTAGGTACATATCGATGGGCAACGCCCGCGAGTAATTTAATTAAGCCGATATATTACTTACGGCCGACCGAAAAACAAACGTGTATACGATTTAGGTTTAACCGCGGTGGTCAGTTACCATCCATCACTATGCCCGTGTACGCTGTGTATTTACTAGTATCGACAGAAATCAAAGCGCCTCCAGCACTCGGGCCGATTATATTTTTTCCCCCTATAACAGTCTTAGCGGTTGACGTGGCCGGCCGAATCTCAATGTATTGAATTCGATGGACACCAAATTGTAATATATCCAAATGTCAAAAAAATGCTCTTTTCCTGATACTTATTAAGTTTTATCGTTGGCGCTGTTAATTTTATAGCGAAATATTTACAACCTTTTGCTTCGAAACTATTAACATTGTTATTACTATTAACATAATACACAGTAATATAGCACAACGTTATGGTGTAATCGATAATGGTGTATTTTGTTTTATTCCGAAGTATCCGACTGATTATAAAATTGTTATAGCTCGTATAAAATATAAAGCCTGATCGAGCCGGTACAAAGTGTATTCAAAGCGCGTTATTAAAATTCCAATACATCACGGTCTTGCATACTGTGCTGAGGACTAAATGAACTGCATGATATTTTATACAAAAATTAAATCTCAGCATTATAAAATATACAATATTACATAATAACGTTACTTGGCGTAATGTTATTTTATGATTTCGTTGGCCAATAATAATGAATTATTAATTTTTATAAGTTTAATAACGCGTACCAACTATATTATACTTTATTTTTGCCAGCCACGCGACGGTCAACAAAATAAATTACATATTAGTATTGGAAGTATAATTTTTGAAAACAACTCTGGACCGGCTCTTGATAATTTTCTAATTTTATGCGCAATAAAAGCCACCGTCACAATAAAAAGTTAGCGTTATTTATATACATATTATTTTATTGTTGCTAATTTTCAGCCGGTTTATTTGCCGTTCTCGCTGTAATAATAGATTTGTTATATTCAATGACGTTTACAGCCGAGTGCACCAAGGGAACGAGTTGTTTTATTAAGTATATTATTTGGATCGTTCCGAGTTCCATGTATACAAAATTATTGTGTAAAATTATAGCTGTTATTTTATTAGTAATGCGTTATTTTCAACCGAATTGGCGTGCGCGTGCTGTTTTTTGGATAAAATATAAACTAAACAATAACGGCAACTTATTATGTTCATCACAACAATATTACAATATTACACAAGAGCAACTGGTCGATGCAAAAATGGTGGAAAATTAATATCCACGTCCACGGGCTAAGATAAACAATTTTGGATTGTTGTAATAAACTTCAGTAATGGTTTAAAATTCTAATACTAAAATTCCGAACAATAATATAATAGTTGATAAGTCATAATAACGGTTTTTATTTTGAATCTAATGTCAATGTGATTCATATAAACATAACAATAAAGTCTTCTCGTACATTGCACTACATTTGCTTTCCCTCGACACAATCAAATATATTATTCACAATAAATACAATTTTCATAAAACGCTGATCAAAAATTAATCAAAAACCCATTTTCAAAAAATTGGAAATACTTTTTTGCTGGGTAGGTTTTTCATGTTATTAATTACATGATTTTCATTACCTAACAAATGTTTTTTTTTTGTTGTGCCAAATTCTGTTTGATATTAAAAGATCATATTTTGAAATTACAAAAGTCGTGTGTTTTGAATGTTAAATGGGAATTTTATTATGAATGTTTTAGACGATGTTGCAAACCAAATTACTAGAACTCGTTTAATAACTACATTTTATGTTAGATCTAATTTTATAAAAAAAATAAACAATGTTTTAAGTACAAGCTTAATTAAGCCGGTTTACAGTGATATCATTTGGCGCGATACGGCGTTCTTTATGGGACGACAAAGCTATTTTGATAAATTAAAGGAAAACGTTTGATAAAAAAAAAAATCTAGGTCCATTCAAATCCAATTATTCTTTTCTATTGTTTTATTGTTCTCTCCTTCAGGTACTCATTTTATAAAATAAATTACTCGCCGTTGACGGTTTTGTATAATTTATAATTCTTAATTTTCTTTTCATTAAAAAAAAAAATAAGAAGAAGAAAAGAAAAGAATTTCAGCTTAGTATCTCGGTTACTTCTTTATTTCTTAAACGTCTTCTCGTATTTCAAACGCGTAACGACGTTACTTTTTTTTTTAATTTAAGTGAAAAAACAAACCGACAATGCGCACTTGAATACCACCCCATATAGGATCACCATAATTTTAAATAGCCTAATTACTTTGTACCATTTAAAAAATAAGAATACAAACAATGTTTAAACATTCCAAAACGTTTAGAATACGGTTACTTTTAGCACAGCCAAAAATTGAAAAGGCATTTATCAAAATAATATGTATTTTAAATTTTGTGCTGTATACGTTGAAACCCTTATAAATAGATCAATATATATATTGATAGTATATTTCATTCGCTAGTCCTGGCTATAAGAACGAAACTATTATTTAACTCGGTTTTGTTTATATTAATCGTCATTGGCGTTTGAAAACCTTTTGATCGCTGTATTCATTGTCATAGTATAATAACTTAGAGTAAATTTGGTCACCGCAACGGGGCGGTGATCACCAAAAATGTAACTTTCCGTTCGACCGTTTCATTAAGCTTTTAGTTTTATAGAGTACAACACGATTTGGCATCCGAAAGTTTTGTGATTAGTTTACCAGTTGGGTATAGTCTCGGTGTACAATAAAAACTCTTAAACGCGTTTCGGTCCGTATATTATCCCCAGAAATGATTGTTGTTAGATAATAAACAACCGCATTATTATTGTACAATTCCAAAAGCGTTAACAAAACATTACATTCGTGTATGATGTATACGTCATGATGTCTGAGTTCGGGCTTGTGCGCATAATATTTATCATCGCTATAAAATAGTGCTATGTTTAATACATTTCTACTACTAGGAGAAGGCTAGCTACGAGATGGGAACAAAATTTATGGCGCATTTTTGTTTTTGTTTTTTTAAAGTTGACATAATCCATGCTATAATAGATAGATAACCTGCAAAAGTATATAAGTATATATATATAAATATTATTGAAATACGCGTACACCTCTAGCACATTAGAGTACACTTTTAAGTAAGAGACGCATTATGTTTGTGAATAAAACAAAAAAACCGAGGGATGAAATATGCGAATTTAATGAAGCGAAAGGATGACATTGGCTCGCGTCAAGGGACATTCGTTTCCATACTTTGACCATTCAAAATGCACACGGCTGTATGAAAGGTAGGACAGGTAGGTACACGGCTTTTCGGTCTGTAAGCTGGTTTGTAAGTATGTTGTACAGCTGTTGTTGGCTGTTGCCCAGACCTATGACAATGGTAGTCACCGGGCAGTGAACGCGAAAATCGCCATTGTCGATTTGTTGTTATTCACGTGTGCATTCAATACGCGGTTGTGAAACTAACTTTATTATTACCTAAGTATTGTATATATATGTATATGTGTGTGTGTATTATGTTCGACAACAGTTATTTACTTGTATCCGTGTACTACACGTTATCCCGGTTAGGTTTTCAATAGTGTCGGGCGGTATACCGCGATAAGTTTCCATCCAAAATAATAATATCGTATTATGATTAATGGACGGCACAAAGTCCGGTGGCCGTCGTTCGGTCTCTATTTCGAGCGATGAATCTGTCTTTTTTTGCTCTCCCAAGTGTGTATGTGTATTGAAATCTCTGTAAAGTCTGTCCGGACATTTATATAGACAGTCTAGCGTTGGCGTGCGCGTATCGAAACGGGTGTTCACCGAGTGGAAAAGATAAATCACAGAGCCGACCGTTGCGTTTTGTTGTCCGTCCGGGGTATCGTTTCGGGTCATCCCGTCGGTTTAACGCGATCATAAGACTCCCAGACAAACGACAGGACCAGGGGGTTTTTTTAAAAACCACAAAACTCAAAATTATTTAGTATCCCAAGCGCCCCCCCCCCCTGATCTAAGTCAATGCCACCGAGTCGACGTCGCTGAACGTGGCAGATGCTGACAAGATTGATACGCCTCGATATTAATCGACCTGAGTCACATTCATCGAGGATTTTCTTATTATTTTTCCAGCGCCAAGAGACTAGTGTTGATACAAGACAAACTCGCTTCCACTTAAAAATAATCTATTCCAAAATGTCTTGATTCATTCTCGGACTAATCTATCCGGCATAGATCTTCCGTGGCATCTTCTTTTCTTAACGACGGCCAATCGAGCTGTTGACCGTGTAATCAATTTATAACGCGGCTGCGGCGCAGTGCGGTTCCGGTATCGCGGTTATCTTACATAGCAGGCGCTTTTATTGAAAGTATATATTATATATTGTTATTCTTATTGGTTATCGAATAACAATGACGTTGATATACCTGCCACGAGTCAGTTGTGTGCGGTCTATATATATATATATCGGTTTTATTTGACGGTCGTGGCGACGACAACGTGCAGACGTGCTTAAAATCTATGCAAATAATAATTCGGTCGGAGTCGACGGAAAGAGGCAAATGTGTGGCCGGCAGAAAAGATCACGAACCGAACGGACCTTCGCCGCCAAGATAAACATAATAAACTCACATACGACGATATATTATATATGTGTCTATATACGTGACCCGGGAGTATAAAGCGACTTGAAAGTTTCCTTATAATATTCTTACTACGCGTGTATTGTTGTTATTAAAAAAATCGCCGTCTGTCTACGGGCGAGATAAGAAATTTCTCCCGGTATAAATTGCACGCCCCGTCGTTCGTCGTAAAATAATCGAATTTTTTAAAACATTTTTATCATTTATCGACCGTGTCTTATATATAAAAAAAAAAATTCTATTTTATACGCCGAAGTATACAATATATAATGTGTATTCTAAATAAAAACGTAGCTCCCGGCCATTATTCCACACACAGGTGATGGCGTCGTCGTCGTCGTCAATGACTTTTAGCCGTCTTCCAACCGTCTTTGGCCGCCATCATCGGCGGAATAAATTATCATTTTAAACCGCACATGAATTATGGAGCAGTTTTACGCAATAAGCGTATGGCGTGTCCACCGCCCTTCTCCTCCTCCCCCCCCCAAAAAAAAAACCCACTCCTCCGCGTAACGACAAGTCTAAACCCGGGTTAAAACCCATATTTATATACACGTATATTATTGCACGGGAGGCGCCGAGGCACAGATTTATGCAGCGTCGGCGGTTTGAGTGCGAAGACGAGGATTTAGGCGGGCGAACCGAGTATGGGGGTAAGGCGGGGAAAACCAAATACCGAAAACGCAACAAAAAAAAGCCCCGTGCCCGTGCAAAAAAGTAAAGTATCTTTTTGCCCCGCCGCCACCGAGATAAGTACGGCCCGGCGACAACGACGGCGGTTTAGAGACGCGAGAACGGATAATCGTCACGCTCCCGGGATATGATTAGCGTTGGAAAAATGGGAAACCATGTTCGCGGGCGAAAAGTACCTATATCGAGACTATATTAAAAAAAAACACTACAAAAAAAATTGTTTAAAAAAGGTTTGTTAGGTATCTCCGCAGGCTAGTAAAAGTAAACAATTTGAACATGGTTTATTAAAGAAAAATCCAATCTAATATTTAGACCGAAATGCCAAAAACAAACAACGCGCATGCCTTGTTTACTCATAATCAGCTTATACACATGATCAGCTTTATGGGTTTTATGAATTTTTTTTTTGTCGTGGATAGGTACACACGTCTTGTCTTATCGCTAAGAGTCATCCTGCGTGCATTGTGTTGTTATATGTCTTAAGACATGTCCAAGTTCTTTGTACTTCGGAGGTACTAGTATCAGTGTACTGATTTAAATACATTATGTAGCTTTATATATATACATAAGTGTAACAAGGCTAAAACTTTTAAATGACGAAATACAACACGGATAGTAAGTTTTTCTCAAATTTCTATTTAGAATTTTTTTATCTAAAAATTAAAAAAAAACCTATTAAATTGATTACCAATTTAAGTTTAAAAAGGTCTTTTAGGAGTATACGTTAAAACTACCTTTGGTCTATTTTAGAATATTGCGCTTTGCGAAAACTACACTCAAACAAGTAAATAGGTACGTTTTAATAAAAATATCGTTTCTCCTTGGCTGACAGTGAAGAATTTGAATAGTTTTTCTCGAATCCCTGACCATCGAAAGCTTTCATATTGAGGATATATATATATATATATATATAAATAAAAATAATATTTGAATCGCGTGTTTCCCCCACGCCTTACTACTACTAGTGCGCGGCGAGAGGTTTTCTCGTTTTGAGTAAAATGAAAGGACCGAAATTCCGCGACGCTACTATACGGCTTAGTAACATAATAAATTACCACGGGTATTATGTCAGACCGGACTGGCCTTGCTCGTGGCAGACACTCTTTTGTATAACCTTTGCCGGCGGTGGACCAAAATTGTTATCACTCTTGATGCGCTCGCATTTCGGAGGATCAGCGCGGGTGTATCCGAATGGAAAAAAAAACGATCGTCGACCCCAAATATTAAGAAACGCCCGGCAAGAAAATAAACGACGTTTAGCCGCTGTGTCGGGCAATGTGAGCTAAAGAAGACACGGATCCAAAATCACAGCATACATATATATATATATATATACTATAGGTGTAGGTGTCGCAAAGTTGTTGCTAAGGTTTTATCTTGCGGTCCGGACGGCTCAGTCAAACACACACACACACACACATTCGGTACTCTGTGGGAAGGTTTTTTTTCATTCTCTCCGAGAAAACGGTAGATGTAACAAACTTAACGTGGACGTACATAGGACTGATCGACAGATAAAATCGGCTTTTACGACCCTGTCGGATTAAGTAACCGAGCGGCCGGGGAGCGAGTGAGGTCAGAGATATGGAGCGGCCTTATACGTCGTAAACGCGGTCGAATTAACTATGAAAATAATATCGTCGACCGAATTACACACAAACACACAACCGTTGTAGTCTCTCTCTCTCTTCCATCCCTCGGTCATGTCGGATTATAATTTAATTGCCGTTGTTTTTTTTTTTTTGAAAATAATTCTTCTTTAAGACTTGCCGGTACGGGCAACGCTAGTTGATATTGTCTTTACAACAACATAATATACTCGCAACGAACGCTGGTTTTAATTATTTTCTACGCCGGAAACACCATTTTGTTTTTTTTTTTTTTTGCAGACACGCGTATGAGGTCAAGACGATTCCTAGTTTCGTTAATAAGTTGAAACTAAATTTAAAAAAATAAAAAAAACTTTCACGTAACTTAAAGAGATGTACACGCTACGCGTTTATGTATATTCGGTTGCGTCCCACTTCCATATTTTATTTTGTAATAAATATTATTATAGACACGGCGGTATACTGTCATAAATCACTTAAACTTTAATGAAACTATGCAAATAATGAAAATCATGCACAAAAAAAACAAACATTGAAACACGTCAAAGGACATTATTTACTCACTCCTCGTGATATAAATCACGAATGAGTTATAAATGAATCTAAACAACGGTTATTCTTGGTCCTAAAACCTGTCCCCGTCTATCCTTGAACGGTCCGACAAACATAAAACTACAATAATAACTCAGCACTTTATCTAGGATTACATCTTGACAGAAGACCAACTTAGGGTCTACATGACAAAATCAAACGCTTCCCTCTAGATGCTAAACACAAACAACTCGGTGGTCTGATTTCCCAGCGTTATCGCATATTGTCCAAACTATATTAACAACAGTCATCGTCCAATTAGGTCTCGGCAAACAATGTACGCTTAAAAAACAAAAATCTAAGTTTTCTATCAAAAATACCATCGCTTAAGACATATTTTTAATATTACAAATTAAAAAATTCCAGAAATTTCATCTCTAGTACAATAATGTAATCTATCCTATCCAGTGCCCGACCAAACATATCTGCGCATCGTTTCAAACCGCTTTATTCATTCTAAGTGGCACCGTTTTGTTACAAAAGACCGTTTTGGCGATTTTCATGTGGTCCAACCAGACTGTATTCTACTGGTCTCCTTTTCTGTGTATAACTGATTTACATAAACTGAAGACTTTGACTACTTTTCTCGCTATTTTAATGTTCTCGACAAAACTTCATCATAAACTGCTATGTTTTAACAGCATCGAGCGTTAGCGTGACGTTTTTCGATTGTAAGCTCCTTTCGCTGCTTTTTCGATTTCGCAATGTAAAATATAATCATAAATTTACATTAAAGTTAAAATAATTTGCGATTGAAATGCCAGTGTGAAGTGTCCCGTTCTCGGGAAAATCTCGGTGCCAGCGCAGCTGGTTAAGATTTCGAGCGACTTAACAGGCACTTATTTGAGAGTTTCCGATAAATGCAAAAAAAAAAAAAACAATATTACCGTACGTGTGACCATTGAGACGGAACGCTTTAAGACGTATGATACGACGAGACGACTCGAATAAATATATGTATATATAATCATAACGAAGGTACTGTGAAACACAATACGGCATGAATACGAGGTGTAGGAAATGGAAATGACTGTAACGAGCCACCGGCAAGAGGCAGACACGGGGCGAATTGTATATAGTCTGTTGCTGGGTTTTCTCACAAAACGATTGCACCTCTTTGTTTTCGAATTCCCTCGTTATCTGGAACTGCACGAGACGATTTAAAAAAAAATCTATACAAAACCTTTTTTAAACGAGAAAGCGACTTTGCGTTGAACGGGGTACACAACAAAAATATGGTTGATGAAAATATCACAAGGAGAATAATATAACACCGTCCGCCATTAATAGCGTTTTGTATTCATATTTTATATATTTATATATATGTATACATTTTTTTTTTTAAATTTTACTCGGTTTTTGCGCGCGAATAACCCTATGTTTGCATAAATAATTTTCAAGCCCAAAAGTTTTCCCTTTCATCGCTTTGTTCTTCTTTTTTTTTGTCGAATTGGTGTATAACCTCGCGCGTCCTCCCGCCAACGTTTACGTTGGATAGGTATTTAAGAGGCGGCTGTGTATTTTTCTCGGTGATAATTTGTGGCGTGCGACCCCTGTCCTTATTATTATTATTGTTATTATTATTATTATATATATTTTTTTACGAGATAAAAAAGCGGCGCTTCTTCTTTCCCTCCCCGTGCGGCCACCCCCTTGCCCCCTCACCGTCTACTCCTTCCTCTCGTTATTGCTCGAAAATCCAATTTTTTTTTTTAGGTCTTGCGCGGTCCGACTCGCTTTTGTAGAGGTGTTTGCATAACGAAGAAAAACAGATTTTCCGCGTTTAATAACACTGTATAATGCGCTAGTTAGGGTTGCACGAGCCCGACTGTACCTCCATATAGAAGAAATACCGGCACAGGCAAAACGCGTTGCATAATTAACATTGAAACGACACAAGTAATAATTAGGGTCAAGAAAACATTGGACGTGTGTGTGTGCAAAGCCCAGACCGAATGAATCGTACTCGTTAAGATGGCCGTTAATGCGCCAAGTATACAATACTCAGGTATCGCATGCCCCCTACCTAAAAATAAGATTACCTCGCGACAATTGGGTAGATACAAAGAAAACCTTTGTTTACCCGCCTCGTCGTTTTCGAATAGCTAAGCCTTTGAGACGATGGCAATGTTATTATTACTCGTGCCGTGAAACAAAACAGCTATTGACATATTATGTACGGATAAATCATGCGAGTTCTGTCTTCGAACAGAGTTTAATTTATATTATGTACGCCATAGTAGTATAGTAGGTATATGACGTTGACGGTGTACTGTTTTATGTTTTAATATCAAACGACAAAGTACAACGCACAATATATTTTGTGACATAAATCAAAATGTACAAGTGTAATGGTGGTAATAATGCAGAAATCAGCGGTGCTAAAAGTTACAATAATCAAAAGTGATAGTAATGAATAAAATAAAATACGACAAAACGAATAATGTGTTAAAATGATTTACCGCTAAATAGATTTTTATTACATAATTAAAATGGCTCAAATGGTTTTTTTGTAAAGTGACATATTTAATAATTGCGATTTCCCGCGTTGGTAAGGGATGATAGTGTTGATCATAATATTTTGTTGTAATTTAATAAGAAAGATATTACTTTAAAATTTTAAAAAACGTAAACCTTTTTTTTTTATAAAGCTCAAAAATGAAACGCTGTTCACCGTAGTATTGACAATGCTTATAGGAAAATTACCGTTTACAAAATTTTAACCCAATAAAAGTTATTATTAATTGTTTGAAATAATTAAAAACATGGGTTGCGATATGGTGTGATAAGGGAATAAATGTGCGATTTCAAGATTTATGAGTACTTTGCACCATTATATCATTATAAAACTTGCACCTTCTATACTCATAATAGCAAAGGAATTAGTACGAAATCTTATGGTTGTAGTATAATTTCGGGTGACATAATATACATTTTTGTTATTTAGCTATAAACAAAGTCGGTTACAGATTTTATTTTTTTTTTTGTCTTACACCTTTTGTCTGAACGACATTGTGTATGTGTATTTAACATTTTTTAATTTGTCGCGTTAATTTTGTTGAAAAGTTAACCGTTGTAACGGCGGCAGTCATGCAGTTTTAATTATACAGAAAAGCGGTTTTTTTGTATGTATACGAAAAACCGTAAGGTGAAATTCGGTAAACTTTTGATAAGAAAACTTTATAAAGAACATAACCGACGGCGAAGGACTTCGCTTAAACCGTATAAAAGATTTCCGCCACAATCAACGTTTGTATACAATTTTATTATTATTTTTTTTTTTACAGCATTTATAAAATAATTATTACACGAGCTGGAGGTCGGTTTTTTTTTTATTACTATTCTGTGCAAACAGCTTCCGGCATTTGATTTATGGTGTACCGCATGTATACATTTACTAAGGTCTCGAACATGATATTAATCACTGGCCGACCGGTACCTAAATCATTGAAATAATAATAACAATTTTAATCATACCATATAGTATGTTGACCGTTGTGTATGGACTCCAGAAGTATAAAAGTCAACGAAATGGCTAAAAAAATATGCCGTAAATAGACTTTCAACACTTACACACAATAGTAAGTCTACAGATGGGAATTTTAAGAGTTGGAGTATAAAAAACAACCCCTACATTTTAAGTAACTAAAGTGAAAAACACACAAGTTGTGAAATATTTTACAAAACAAATTGTTCAATTTTGTCATTTTGTTCAAGTTGAATCGATTATTTATCAAAGAGGTTTAGTCCAAAAAGTTAAAACTTTCGAGAAATTAAAAGTGACGCCTACAATTTTACTTATTTATAAAAAATATTTTTAATTTTTATGCACTGTACTTATTTAAATTTGTTAATATAAATTTTTCAAATAACCAACCATTAAAAGTTTTAATTGAACGAATTTGACCCTTTTTCATAAACAACCGAGTTACTTAACTGTTTTTTATAAGTACAATTACTAAATCATTATAAACACGATTGTGTGCAATATAGTGTATTAATCCAAAACTACTTTACCAATATATATATATATATATATATATATTTATTATGTCTTTTAAACAAATGTTTTTAAAAATATATAAATCAATCATCAATAGAAACTTTTTTCCCTGACTTCACAATGTCATAGGAATTTGACTCCTTTCAAAAATCAAAAGTAAACGAGACCCGTCTATAGTCGCAGAACATATTTATCGAACAAATGTAAATTTCACAAACAAACGATTCAATATTGTTCGTTTAACAGTTTTGGCTTTTGACAAGTTAACATGTTTTGGCTTTCAGTGTTGTCTTTCGTGTGTTAATAGTTCAGTGTTCAACGTAGTGGACGCTAAAAAAATATTAGTCATATTAGTGTGTGTGTGTGTTGTAAGAATTATAGCCATTAACATTATTCTTTTTTTTTTTTCGACGATGATTGATATCACTACAGCGGACTCGGAGAGTGTAGTTTGTAGCTTTCTGGTCCCCGCGGACCGTTTCTCGACAACATAAGTAATAATATTCGGAACAAAACGCCCGAGATAAGCGCAATATATATATATATATATATATATATATATAAGTATATATATTATATAAATAGATATAGAAAGACAATGGGGGTCGTGTAATACAGGTAGGCGCAGATTAGACGTGGCCGGCCAGGGGAAGATCATCGACCGGCATATTTTCTTGGTGGTGGGAAGGTAGGAGAGGGTGGACCGCTGATGGAGGACAAACAAACGGTTTCTCGCTCTAATAATTCACCCGAAACGCAGATTTGGCGAGGGAAAAAATAGCGCCCGTCGGGGTCCCCGTAGACACGGACCTTGCACGCCGGTTGAGGGTATAAAAAAAAAATGTATATATACATAATATAACACACACACACACACAACCAACAAAACCAAACCGTCCTGGTGGATAAATTCTGTTCGACCCTAAATCTGTTTCACAGTTAAAACGCGCATCGGCTACCTTAAAAACGTTTTATCATTGGCTTCGGCGGCACCGTAGTAATAGGTCCGTGAGAATTTCAAGTCACGTCCGGAACGAACACGGGGGGAATGCAAATGAGGAGAACACAGTGCACGGTCGGAAGCCGGCAAGACGGCAGCCACACTCGGTCAGGATGTATGTTATTAAAAAAAAAATTTATATATATATACACACACACACACACATATATTATACACATATTGTAATATAGGAAGTACTGCAGCCGGGAGAAAAATAATTGAAAGGCAAAAACAAATAACACTGCTCGCCGTTTGTGTGTACGTTATGTGTGCTACGAGCAACCAGTTTTGCACCGAGTTATATACCTAAGTATATTTATATATATTTTATAATATTATGTATACATAGAAAGCAATATGCATGTGTCCGGAATGAAAAACGCACGCCTTGTCTCGCGAAAAAGTTTCCCGGAAAAAATATTGCCCTTAGTCTCTTTCCCGTCTCGTTCTCTCTTTGTCTTGGGGTTTATTTTTTTTTTCTTGTTCTCCGGCCCGACAGACTTTATTTTGACCGTTAAAATATCTGCCAGATGTCGCATAACAACTTACACAGACCTCCCAGCTATACAGCAAAATACGATAACAATTATTATTTTCCATCTTCCTCTATACACTGCAGTAAGTAGTTGTTGTTGTTAACATTATTATTATTATTACTACTATGCATAAGACAGTAGAACAATACCGACAGAGCAAGCGACCGACGTCGGGTCTCCGACAGAAAAAAAATCATAACAATAATAACCATTTAGATTTTTGAACGATTCGTCCCGTCCGCCGCCGATGGTTTCAAATAATATAATATTGTTGTCTTTGGAAATAAGGATTGTAGAAAAGAAATGCTGTTAAAGTTTGCGGTTTTCATTAAAATATATCAAAACAAATTCTCCGGGAAAAAGTTCTCAGAATGTCCAATCGAAGGAATGGGGAAATGAAGCAAAACATGGCAATAACTAATACACAATGTATTATTAATTTGTACACTATCACAATAACCACTTAAACAACGTGTGAAACGGACGAAGAGGAAATCTGGAAAAATTGAATTTTTCTACGACAAAAAAAAAATGTTTTTTTTTTTTTATTAGGTCAGAATGTTTGGTTTTTTATATTTTATAAATACACACTAGATTTGACATAAATCCCAAAACTGTTGCTGTCCCATAGGTAATGCTACAACTAAACAATACCACAAACGAATTTGCAGATATTTCGATTTTTGTTCGTAAAGTTGAAAATATGTCATATTTTAGTTTGTTTATTTTTATGTTTAAGAACTTTTTCAATTGTTGGCTCGTGAATAGAAATGTCTCCGAAAAACGATTTCTGATTCAAAGACAGTAGATTTATACCAGAAAATCAGTGGTTGGAAGCAGTGTTTGCCAACTTTAAATTAGATAATAAATACTCATCTTCCGCTTCGGCGAATATTACATTTTTTTAAACAATATAATTTTTTATTCGAGATTGAAATAATTTGCAACTCGGTAAATATTAGATAGCTTGTTTATTCACTATTTACAAAAAAACATACTATTTAAGTTAACTTGAAATTAAATTAATATTCATGAATAAGATATAAAAATATTTTATTTTTTTCTTATGTACACAACATGTACATTCAATATTAATTGTTTGTGTTTCTAAATAAAATAACTCACTTAAAACACTTATTTTTGTATCGAATAATGTTAAATTGTATTTTTTTTTTATAAAAGTGTTTAAAATCACTTCTTTAATTAAAAAAAAAAAAAAAAAATCAATAATCTCGTTTAGCAGTCTCATTTTATTTTTACAAACTCTGCATAGATTTCGAAAATAAGTGATATAAATTCAAAAAAATAAAGTTGATTGCAACAATTAGACATTCAAATAAATAATAAATAACGAGCGGGTAATTACAATCAAAATCGCGAAAATAATTGTCTAAATAACAATAATTTTTTCAAATAAAATCGATTATTAAACAATTAAATAAAAGGTGATTTTTTATTCATCGCTTCATCTATATGAAAAGAATTATTCGAATAATATTCCAACTCCGTTTGAAGAAAGCTGCTGTGTGAGTTCAGATGACAAAAAAAACCTTTAGTTCCGTATCGAAGCTAAAGTCAGGCGCGCCGAAGACAAAAACGCGTTAGAAGAATCTATTAGAAGTAATTCGTTTTGGCGGGTTCTTTGTGTGTATGCGTGTGGGTGTGTTTTCTTTTTTCTTATCTATTGTAAATACGAAATCGCGTCAAGACGCGTAGGCGGGCTAAAGTATACGGCAGAGGCACCGAAAAATATTGTTGTTTGCGCCACAGAGACCGCGGTAATCACGTTCGGCCGGTTCATTAGGCGTTTGTGTGTGTGAGAGTGTATACGCGTGGTGTCTTGGGGCCGAGCACAAGGGTTGGCGGCCACAGGGTAGGTATTCCTGTATATATATATATATATACACATATAGTGGCCTACAGTAGCTTGGAGCCGATCGAGAAAATATATACATATAAATGTGTATGTGTGTCTAACACAGAAATCTCATCGCCTGGAGAGTACGTGCCATCAACTTTGCCGAAAACACCGTCGTCGTCGTACCTTCCCCTTACCACCACACACATTGTCTTAAACCTAACCCGTGTTCTTGTGTGGATCCCGTCCTATCCCGTGTGATCGTATCGCCGCCGCCGCCGTGGAAGTTTGGCCGACCGAAAACTTACTTGCAAGTCGACGACAACACTTCCACGTGCGTGCAATGCCGGTGGCGACATGAAGAGCTGCTGATGTAAAACACTGATAACCAATCGACCAGCCGTTGTGAATGTTGTGAAGCCAACTAGCCCGACCGCACGCGTATATTATACCTGTCACCGTACCCTGTAGATGGGCCATCTTCTTGTCTCCGAGTCGAGAACGAGCTCCGGTAACGTCTTATTGGCTCGAAACGGATGTAATCGTTGTGCCCTGTTTCGATTCCGTCTATTATTTATAAAAAAAAGTTGTCAAAAATATATTTAATTAAAACCGAAAAGGCTAGCACGTCCCATCTATCCGTTAATGTATGTACTACTTTTTTTATAACAATTTGTATGATTAAAAAATGTGTTATTAATATTGTCAAAACTATGTTGACTTAACTTTTTTTTTTTTACGATCAAAGTAAATATTAATAAAAGTAAAGTAACCTTCTTTGTTGGCGAACAGACTGAACTGAGAGCAGAGAATGGTATAAAATAAATACATATCTATTTCACGGTATACCGATTTGAGTGAGAACCGAACAAGAGACAAAATAATGTTTTTTTTTTATTATCATCAAGACGCAACAGTATTGCGATAATGAAAACAAAACGACGTGAATAAATTGCTGTTTATGACAACAAATATAATATTCTATCAACTCGGGACATAAAACAAAAAACTTCAGATGAAACGAATGTCGGCCGTAACGATTTTAAGGTAATGCATTCTGACCTATAAAGATTTATTCATTTGTTCGAGAGGAATAATGAGCTGTATCTCGCGAACGTAATGGACGGAAAGAACGTGTACACAGTGTAAAATAAAGATCTCGGAATTGCCTTGTCTCACTCCCGAAACACTGACTATAGGCTGCACCGAAGAAAAAAAGAAATTATTGTCTTTTTTTCTTTTTTAACTTTTTTTTACGCCGTCAAATGTCATTCCGGTGTATTGTTTCGTCGGTCCGGACGGAGAAAGAACTGGAAATGTATCTTTTAAAAGGAGAACAAGAATGACGGGGGGGGGGGAAGCGATGAAACAATAGAATACATTATATAGGAGTAATGACAAAACCTTTTTAATCTCCACATTTTTTGGCGTCCACCATTGATGCGTTCTGTACTTACTTCAGTCGACAGTGTCCGACACGGTTGAGAGATTCGAAGGCTGAAAACGAAAATTCCCAAAAGAAATAATATCACACAAGAGAGAAAGTTTCTTTGCAAAATTAAACACCATCGTCATTCGCCAATCCCAATAGCCATTAGTCGGTGTTCGATTTGGTATTAAGACGACCATCTATGGTGTTGACCGACGCTTATGTTAAATATTATAATTATGAGTTTTAAAACTTACTGGTAAATCGTCCATTTCGTTTTACACAGTTTAACAATAACACTAATTAATATAATATGCTTCCAAATCGATCATTATTTAATTGCTACAGATGATATTTATTTTTATTGTATTTATTGTTTTTTTTTTTGCTTCTTCTCGCCCGTATGCCTTGCAAACGAGGTCGACGAGCTAAAGCCCTTCTTGCCATGATTTATGATTATTAAACTAAATAAATGTACAGAAATATAAATATGATTGGAATGGAATGAACAAAACACGTGCTACATCGTATACAAATTGCTAAGAAGTAGTAACATTAATTTCAAAGATGTCGAAAATATTTATTTAGATAAATATATTTTGGTATTTTAGCGTAACACATTCTTAGTAAATAATTTAGTCAAAATATACATATACACGAATATTATACATATTGCAATGTTTGTATTTTATTTTAGAATACTTATACAAACGACACGAACTGTATCTCTTTGTTTACTAACACCCCGCATATAATCTTTAATGAGCTTAAAAACATATCAAGTTCATTTGAAAAATTAAATATGAAGTTTATGATTCAATTATTTATAAACAAAAGATCTACTAGTTGAGTTAAAATATATGAGTTATATTATATAGTTAATAATTGGTGATAAAAACGCTATTAAGCTACCTAAAAATCATATAAGTATTCAATATTTTTTATGTATATGTAAAAATAAAACACAACACCAAAAAGATAACTTGCTTTTGGATTTCGGATTTATTGAAAGCCGAAAAAGTATTATAGTAAAAGTTACGCGTTTTTTTTTTTTAATTAATTTTCATCAAAATATTTTACTTAGGTACACAGCTCTATATTGTAATGGTATTTAATATTTAAACGAGTTTTAAGTGGCTTAAATAGAGTTATTTTTTTTTAAAAATCTGGATTTTCGGATTTCCATCACTAGTAGTACTACATGAATGTTCTATATTATACAATTAGTATACACGGAAGTGTAAGGCAAAGATAAAAAAGAAGAAGAGAAGATATAGTAAACAATGGTTAATAATACATTTTTGCTTTACACTTTGTGTAAAAGAAACGTTTACTTCGATAAGTTTCCTTCAAATTATTCATTTCCTCCTATAGTCGGTGTCCCATAAAAGTTGTTATAAGAATTCTGAATTATTAGCATTTCTCCTTTGGTTTAACGTTTCAATTTCATAAAACGAACAATTTCATCATAGCCTAAGTACTCGGAACCATTGAACTCGCCGTTGAAAATGAAATTTATAAGATATAATATACAACGTAACAAACTATCCTTGAATGGACTCTAAGTGATAAATTATAACACCGAGCAACATAGTAACATAGTATCAAGTAAGAGAGAGAGTAGCATATTCTATAGTGTACCAGAGAGAGAATTTAACTACTTTTATTGCGTCTAGACCAAAAGATTAACTCATGAGGGTTAAAAAAAAATGTCGATCATGTATAGAAGTAAATTTTGTATTATTCGTACAACGATAACTTATTAATTGTAAAATAATATTGTATATTAAAAAAAAAAATATATATATATATATATATATATATTGAATGAGCAGATTAAAAGTGTTTAATTGTTTTTATTGGTTTTCCAAATCTGTTCTAAAAGGCATTTGTTTGTGTTGTGTGTGTAGGCGTAACGAACACAAAGCAAAAGTAAAAAAAAAAATGAACTCGGATATTATAATAACGACTAAAAGGACTCGAGAAGAAGAATATACTGGTTGAAAGTATCGTTCACGGTTCGAAGAATATATTATTAATTCAGACCCGGAACGCAGGAAAAAGGAACGGGCAGAGATAAAGAGAGAAGCAACAAGAGTGGTGTGGGAGAGGGTAGGAGAGGTACCAGTATAGAGATTTGAGTTGCCACAAAACACTGACACGATTCGCATACAAAATTATATGGGCGACACGTTATCGCCCGGTTTTGGATATTTTATGCTAAAAAATGAATAGCGTGGAATTTGCTCTCCTTGTGTCAATGCGGTGTATATTTTATAATAATAAAGTATACACTATAATATAACAACGTAATACATTATGACAACGTTCCTTGAGATCTCGAAAAGAAAAAAAAAAGGTAAAAACTTATTGTAATACATTATCGTCACGCGCTACTAATTTATTTATAAGCCGTATGTGCTTCCTTTCCACGCGAATTCAGTTTTTACCATTGGCCTGTTGTTGTTTGATTAATTTTTCGAGTAAACATAATACACAGTAAAGATTGGCCAAGTATGATAATATGTATATGATTCATACACCCGTGCCGCTTCAAATACCCTAACCATAATTCTAAACACAATCAATGTACATATTTTATACATTTGTTTTATCCCACATAAGTATACGGATCCGCACATATCCATGAATAAAAAATGCAATAAAGGCTAATGGAATCGTAACGGTTTCTATATACAGATTTTCTTGCGGCCCAAATTCAAAAACATTCGCCAATTCGAACTTAATTTGGAATTCTCGATAAAACGCAATAAAGATTTGTTAAATTAAAAAAAAAACCTCCTCGGTATCTTTTGTGATAACTTTCATTGTTATATATACATCAAAACCTACACAACAATAATATATTTTAATAATACCTAATTGGAAAATGATAATATTTTTACTATCAAAATTTACAATATGTTTTGGCAAGAAAAACAAATGTTATTAACTTATAATAATGATGGATGCATATAATGGAACATTATTTATTTTTAAAACATCAGAAAAAGTAGTGGATAAATTTCACTCAACCATCCCCCCCCCCCGTACTTATTTATATTTTTTAATTTGCTATGTGGTTAACAATAATAATATAATGACAGCCAATACGAACCGCATGTTTTACAGTATTGTTGCCAGCGCTATTGTTGTAATAATATTAATTAAACAATAACAAAAACCATTAACGTTATGTAGATAATGTTAGGGCAATATAATAATTGAAACGTAATCCGTTCCAATCGGTTCATCGAAACAATATTATTATCCGCGATCGTTTATTAGTAAAAATGATGTAGCTCGATTAATTTAATCAAACAATAATCGGTCGTAAAACTTGTAATTATTATTAATCATGTCATAAACACAAAATGTTTGTTGGGAAATATTATCTTCATTATAGGTGTATTTTAATTTTCCGCGAACAGAAATAATTAAATTCAAAGGATTATTACATACACGGAATGCTTATGCGTGTCTAATATTTATTCACGGGGTGTACTTACAGCGTCTCAATTCCATATAAATTATCATCTTCATTTGGAATTTGATAAACTCATAGAAAATCTCGGTTTTATGTAGATTATTTCTTATGTTTTTCTTTATTGATGTTATTTTCTAATTAATCCGCTTTATACTAGATACAATAATAATATATACACCGGTAATAATTTTTAAAACCGTTTACGTCTAACGTATGTACATCTTAATTATATGATAACATACTTGTGTAAACTGTACATAATCGCCTGACCTAGTCAACTGTAATTTAACTACTACAAAAACCAATTTGCAGGCAAAGCCTTAGACGGCGTCTGATATAGGCAATTCAGCGGCATACTTGCAAACGTGGGCTGTTCGACAGCATCTTCGAGTAAGGAACTTTTATTTTTTTCATGCACGATCAAGATAATTAAAAGTCAGCAAATCATTACCATTTTCGGTGCATAGTCAAAATATATATTTAAAAAAAACCATTAACTTTTTCGGAGGAAATAAAGTTAATATTTCGTCGTAAACTACGTTTTCAACAAAATACAATATATTTTCTAATTCCGACTATATCCTATTGAAAACATTCCCCATCGTTCCGTAAGCTTCTATCTTTATTAGAATAAACATCACATCGTGACAACGGCTAACCTAATAATTGAAAAAAGTTTACTTTTCTCATGGAACTCGTGAAAATACCAAAGAAGCTCGTCAAACGGGTTGTATTATGTCAGTGTAGATCAAGGGTTAAAAAATAAAATTATTTGAAATAGTATTTTCCAATAAATCCCCCTAAACTGAACTCCTATTGTCCAAGCGCCGAAGACGTGATTTCGAGCAGTTTTCAAGACAAACAATAAGAAATATTTTGCAACACTCGCGCGATCGGTTTATCGAATTCGATCAAAACAACTTAGCCTTGGACCAAAACGGCACGCGAGATCTATTTTTCATAAACCCGCCGGGCCGGGAGTCCGCAGATAATGAAATCGGCATACCGCCGTCTCTGCCCCGGTTTCCTCTTATACTTACCGGAAGCAACGTACGGTTCGTATCCGGTCAGGGTGCGGCGCGCACACACAACAAAGCGCGGCGAACACGGTTGCCAAGTACGTTTGTACGCGCGCCCCGGGGGTAGTCGTCTGAGGCAATGGATAAAAAGTTAGACAAAACGATCATTCACCCCCGCTGTTTCTAAATAAAATAAAATAAAATCCCATCCAATCCTCCGTTGCCGTTGTCGTTTCATTCATAGCGTACTGTAGTAAACGATAAATTACCAGAAGATTACCGGATTGGAATCCGGCCAATTTTTATTTATATATATATCTATACAGAGTTCATATAGAATAATTATACGTCGGGTATTTTGTTTTTTTTTTCATTTCGTACGTCCGTCAAATGGCCAACGATAATTTTAATTTTTTTTTTATGGGAAATTTTTTGTTTTCTTTTTACGATGCAGTTTCGATCACGACCTCGCCGGCGCTATATTATTATGGTCACAAACAACTGTAGGTACTAGCCCCGTTCGCAGGTTTCAAGACAATTACCGTGTGGCTGTGTTGTTGTAATATTATACACGATAAATTGTATTTGCCTAACGAGCAAACTCGATATAGAGCATTGATAATCCAATTGATTATTCCAAACCGTCTAAATTTATTCTTTCTCAACTCCGCGATAATATACGCCATAAAATACGCCAATCCACGCATTTAACCTGACTATGCTAAACTTGTGTCACACAAAACTTGCGGAATATTTCGCACCCGGTTAAGTTAGGACTATACTTTAAAACTCTTAACGCGACCTCCGAGCTGTGTGCGGCGTGACGGAGCTGACCCGGTGTATTAAATATGCATACAGCATGTGTACTATACAGGCTGGTGGTGCGCGCATTATGATATAATGCGAAATGGCACTCCGGTGAATACAAGCGTTTCGAATGTTATTTACAAAGGAATTCCCACCGCCTTGTCGCTCTCGGCAGGCCCGGATTGGGTTGACAAATAAAATATTCAGTCGTTTCTTTTGTGTTGTTAATGTTGTAAATTTAATGAAGCAAATAATACAAACGCTCGTACGCCGGTACGTTAAATATTTTATTATCATCGCGCCCATTCGTAAACAATTTTGTGTTTTACGACGAAAACAAATCTCAATTTGTTCTCTCGAAAACAGTGTACTTGCGCGTCAACCAAACAGGTCAGTCTGAGGTCGTCCCGGAAAGGAGAAAGCCGAGAAAAGAACTCTGTCGACCAAATTTATCTGCTCGATTTCGATCGCCCAACGTGGTCTGGTCATTTTCGGTGTCGTGCCGCCAATGTCGATTTCGGCAGCGAAAATGATTCTTAAATAAACGAGACCGTTCAACAACAAGACACGGTGATTTGTCTGTCGCGCACAGGTCGTGTGTGGACTTGTCAAAGGTTTTTGTTCGTGACACGTGCAACCGAAACAACACAAGCTGCCTAGGAGTTCAGTCGTGGCAAATTGAGCGACAAATTAGAAAACCCCTTCGTCCGGGGGCGACTTCTCCCGTCGTTTATTCGTTTTCAGCGGATCAAACGACTTACGTTGACGCGAGCAACCGTCTATAACGACCGGGTCGTCTATGCCAGCGCCTTTTAACATATTCGCCGTAGCCAAATCCACCGGCTTGTCCGTTAAAGGTAATTCAATTGCCTGTTAAAAGCAATTTCCCGGGCAGTTACACTGTACACTATTGCCGCCAGGTTACCGAACCCGCAAAGTGTTCGGTATGTATTTGGAAGTATGTGTTTCAAAACGCCATCGTTGTCATCGTGCGATATTTTTATTATTTTTACAACGGCTTAAGACGCCATTGATCAAACAAAAGAAGGACTACAGCTGCGATATAGGATTCAATGATTATTTAACGGTGTTATAGATCATTTCTGCCACCGAGAGGCTTTAAACTAAAACGACCTTGACTATCGACTCGAATGTTGAACAGTTGACTTTATATTATTATAACACGTGCCAGGGGGTGTACGTCGTTATTATTAGTGTCACATGTAATAATTGACACGCGTTAGAAACTGTCGGAAACAACGACGTTTCCGGCACACAACCATGGCGAATGTGTACTATAATAGAACCCAGAATGACGCCGGTTAGACAACTCCAATCATAATAACCGAACAAAACGATGGAGACTATGCAATTCAGCTACGTGTACAAAATTAATTATCAGTCGAGTTTACCAAAGAGTTTAAAATCACAGTCTCATAAAACAGTAAAAATTATTTGTTTTCAACCGTTTTTCGAAAATTCGGTTTTTTAACTTTTCACAATGGATAGTAGTAATTATAACTGAAGTACAATTTACAGCTAGTTGACCAGACTTGTTGCGGTTTTCCGGTAATGTTTAGATGCAATATTTTATTACTTTTCATGACTTTTGTAATACTTCAAATAATAATTATTGATCGCCGACAAGCATGACATCGCTCGAAACACCGCACAGATATTTAAAGGTGGCCTAAATTGTGTTTTAGTCTAAAATAAAAAATCACCGCTTTCGAAGAGAAGCTATGATGAAAACAAATCCATCTAAAAGGGGAGTGAGTCTAGACGGTGCATGAGTTGAACATTATCGTATATATAGTCTATAATATGATAATAAGGATTGTGTGTACATACTGTGAGGATGAAAAAACATAAAATATAGTCTTCCACGATGTGTTGTCAATACGGTATTATCGTTTTCGAGGAAATCAAATACGCATAGGTACTTAAACGCTCTGTTCATCAGGCCAATGTCTGCCACGCGTGCAACAGACTCGAGGTATAAAACGGCGTTAAGGTATGGCGCTTATTCCGCTTCGATATATTTTCCAATGGTAAAAATAATGGCCCTTGGTAACGTCACGTTTTGGCGTTTGCATCGGTGCCGAAAATATTTTTGCATTGCCACGATAACTGGTGCGAGGGAGCTGTAAGAAACCAAAAAACAAACACCTCGGATCAATATAAAGGTCTTAGACGACGGTATAATTGATTTTCGTCCTCAAGTGGTTGAACGTGTTTGGCAATAACAAGTTACGGCCAAACGTTTGTATTACACGCGTATACTACGGGTAAACGTTGAGCATTCCAAAAGTGATATGGCGACAATTAACGGGCAAACTTGAGCTTGTAAAACAGTTTGTAGGTAATTGACTTAAAATAATGAATATTTAAGTGGCTAACGTATCAGAAACACCAGCCGTCTACGGCTGCGTTATATTTAAGTGACTCCAAGACGGAAAAAATAAACTGTCTGTCAATATTGTGTTTTGGAAACATAATTTTGCGATACTATACGAGCAGTTTTATTTTCATTCCAGTCTTTTGGATTTCCGCAACACTGAATCTCCGTTCACGGCATGCAGCGCAGCTCGTCAACCGTTCACTCAAACCCAGATCGGTTGAATAAATTCAGCTCTCGCCCAAAGATCTCATATCTTCGGTTCAAACGCACACGAGCGCCGTGTCAAGAAAAATATAACGTTTACGCTATCCAATTGCAGAACGCGCATTACATTATTACACAATAATAATATGTACGGAATACAGCTGATATTGAAAAAGAGTGGCGCACGAAATCACCGTGTGTGTGATCACAGGGTGTTCAAAAATTGTACAAATTTGAATTCAACATCAATATGTATAATAATATTCCAATAGTTTGTTTTCCGTCTTGGTGTTTTTTTGCATCAGCTAGCCGTTAACATTAATTATTGTCGGTCGCTTCAACATAATAAATCCTAAAGTTCAGAAAACTGTTACCCGCCACTGTTTATCTATTATTTACTGTTTGCAACTGTTTACACTATCACGACGTTAATATACTGTACACTGTTTTGGCCTGGAACTCACGCGTGCCCACACCCACACGCACACCCTCGAGTTCATTTTATTATCAACAAAATATACGACAATATTATACCAAAATATTATGCACACAAGTTGTGCAGTACCGCAACAAAGACCAAGACGACCATAACATTGGGCAATTATTATTTTACACACGCGCGTTATCCCGGATAGTTAATTCGAATATTATCTGCAAAACTTTCCGTTAGCGGCCAAAAACGATTTTGGCAAAGTTGTCCGCAGACACACAAGCCCCAAAAGAGGGGTACGGACCGTTGGGGGGAGGGTACAGACATAGAAAAATGATATAGTTATCTCCATTTTTAAATTTTCGTAGCTCGAGCCTATCAATTGCGCTCGTATGTTATCATATCGAGTTGATTGATAACGATTAACGATATCGATGATAGCGCTAGGTTATAAACGATTATTATTATTTTACTAAACTTGTGCGCCCGTTTGCTTTTTTTTCCAGCGTGTAACCGGACTTATTACGGCGAAGTGGCCAGAACTTACGAACTTGAAGTCCGCAGGCCCAGAGAAGACCGCTTGCCGTTCTTGTGCTACTTGAACTTCACCGCGGCCGGGGGCAAGTACGGTGACATCATACAGGTACCAGATCAGCATTGATAATAATAAAAAAAAATAATAATCATACATAAGAAATATCCTCTTACCTGGGTCGAAATATGTAATGCATGTTCAACTTATAACATCAATAATAGTAATATGAACTTCTACAATTTGTCTAGGTCCAATAACATAGACAACTAATCACCTTATCACTACCGAATTTTAATCAGTTCATCTAAACAAACATACTAGTAAAATTGTAGGAAACAGTTCTGGCAACGTGTAGGAAACGAGGCTGGTCTTAGACCTCAATTATAATTATTTCAGAAATTTAAAAATATTTATCAATCACAACTGTGAAATAAAAATTTTAGCTCCACCGGTGAACAATTTCTTCTGATACTACCACTAGAAATGAGTATTGGAATTTATGTTAACATTCAACAGTCACCCATTTGAAACAAACATACTTAACGAACGAGGGTTTCCACAATACCTTTTAACCGAAGAGTGAAGACTACTCAGCGGACCGGTCACCCGTCTTTTGATTTGTTTGGCGTTTTATTCACAAACGACTAATGTGTTTGCCAATTTTTACATTTTTCATCAAAACCCGTTCCTGTTGGTGATACATATTGTAGGCCGTTGCCGCCTGAAACCAATTGGGGTCGTTTATCCGAATCGACGCAATTGGGGTTTGATTCAAACCGTTTGAATGTAAATTTTAGTTGTACAACTGTCGTGACAAACCGGGTTGGAGGGAAAAATA
The DNA here is from genome assembly GCF_023614345.1 of Adelges cooleyi. Lineage (NCBI taxonomy): Eukaryota > Metazoa > Arthropoda > Insecta > Hemiptera > Adelgidae > Adelges > Adelges cooleyi. Next base: position 12,663,004 of record NW_026096268.1, on the reverse strand, counting down.
AATTAAAACTATAACTTTTCGTCGCAAAGCGATATTTCGTTATTATATTATTACCGTTAAGTGTAACATTGGGTCTAAATGCGCCCTTCTAAAATGTTGTTTTCGTTATTAAAACAAAAGACAACCACTGACTAAGTTGGCGCGGCCGACCATTATAAGTGCGCTGGAGTGCCCGGGTGCATTTCTTTTGGGGAAAAGTTTGATTGAAAAAGTCATAAAACAACCAAAACGAATGTAGCTTTTATAAAAATAAAAAAAAACTAAATAAACACAAAAGCCATTTGGATCAGACATGGAACCAGAATAGTATTTTATATAAAAATGAAATTAAAATAATAAAAGCGAAAAATAATAACCGTAAAATAAACGAATAGAGACAAACAGCGAAGCTGCAATTTTCAATCTCGTTTTTTTTTTCTATACAAATGAAATTTTAAACTTTTATTATTATTAAACCGAGCGTCTACCTCGTTTAAACTTTGCTTTTTATTCAAAAAAAAAAAACAATCAAAGTTGACTGAGTGCGTTATTATTTGAAAAAAATATATCTATTCAAAGTAAATACATGTTGTTTGTATACGATTGTAAACTTCCGAGTTTATAAAACTACACAGCTAAAGTTTAATAGTAATACCGTCTTATAAGAGTTTATGAGATATGTGACAAAAAAATCCGCCATTAGTTACTTGAAAAGAAACCAATGGTTATACTGAATGGAATACTCGCATGAAAACTGTTTAATAAATATTTTCAAACAATACATACAAAGTTCCCGAGTGGATATTAAGTTTAAAAACCATTTTTGTAAATGAAAGCTTAAAAAATGATTCTACGCAAAGCCACTTGCGGTTTAAAGGAAAAGTATTAACGGTGGTAAGGTTATGATAAACTTAAAACAAAGCAAAATTACAACAATACTATTAAAACGGGACAAATGTTCTCGTTTGCCGGAAATGCATTCAGCCAATAATTCACATTAAAAACGTACGCTGAAATAAAACAAAAAAGAATTCTACCGCCAGATTTTGATGTTTGCATAAGTTTTTGCAAACAAACTTTGAATCGTCAAGTTCTTCTCGACAAAAATACACAAGGTCTTAGTTTTAAACACTTACCTAAATATATATATATATATATATATATATATATATATATTTGGAAACCAATGTAGAGTTATATATATTCAGAATTTCACAAACCAGATGCTTTTTTGATGGTATACTAAAGTTTAAAAAAGACGTTTTTCGCTTATCTGTAATTATTTTATTTGGAAATAAAAACCCAAGTCAGGTAAATACTAAATTAACACACACACGCACAAAATATTCACATGAAATCAAAAATTAAAAAATATATATATATTGTGTTCATATAGGTATATATTTTTAATCATCGGGTTCCCAAATATTTTATGATTGGTTTAGTGTGCGTTTCAGTTGAATTGGCCGAAATGGGTTGTTATCAGTTTTGGTCGAATAGGTTTCCGCCTTCTGTGGAGATCAAAAGCCAAGATCCGTTTAATCCGGCAAATGGAACAAAAACCGCGCAATTGTATCTTTCCTGAGCGTCGAAACCCCGAGTACAATATATATATATATATATACATTTTTTTTCCACGCTTGTATGCACCCCACACATGTGTATACGTATATATATATATATATATATATATATATAGACATACATTTTATATAAACACGGCCTGAGCCACGAGTCCATCATGAATTATTCAATCGGTCGTGTACCTGGAATGCACAATGCGCACTTATATCTGGTTTATATTTGCACAGGACTCCTCCGCATCTTTGTATTTATTGTTATTTTTTTTTTTTTTGTTTCCTCGACAAACACGTGTACATACAGTTGTGTTATTCAAAACAAACCCCCGAAGCTCCGGATACTTATCGAAAGAACACAAATGTGTAGTATCATGCACAAAAAAACGCGAAGCCCTCTTGTCTTTTCTTTACATCTTTTTTTTTTACCTAATGGTTGTCGCGTTCCACGATGGCCGTCTGATTTTTTTACTGCATTTAAAACGCTCACAGCGCATAGACCGAAAGCTGCTCGCTGCAATTATAAAAGGGATGATTTTTGTGAAAAATGAAAAGTTGAACAACCCGAGCCCCGTCGGGTAAATATCATTAGAGTTAAATAAAAACGACGCCGACCAGCCGCCTCCGTGTCGGCTTTGCAGTTGAACGGTCCATTCAGATCCGTTTTTCTTTGGCAGAACTTTAACCAAGTGCACGTTTTACTTGTGTTTACAAACACTTAGCGCGAAAACGCATTCAGCCGGTATAATGTGTACATATTTATAGAAATGAAAACAGTACTTAATATTTCTATATTCTGCACGCCACAAACGCCATAAACTACAAAGCGGTAACCAGTTACAAAGTGTTACTGAGTTATCGTTTCATGATTTATTTTCCCTATTATTGTCTATTGTCTTCGCAATACTAACAGCTGTCTATTACTATTTTCTATGCACGAACGTCCTCTCGGCGGTTTTTCAAAACGTTCCCTCTGGCTTAATTGGTACAAATTATTTACGAATATTTATGTATGTTTTTGCAGTATGGTCGTTTTTGTGAGAAATAGTAGTCACCGTTGTGTGTGTTCAATACCGGCGTGTCACATCAAAGCCACCGCAAGCACATTATATTAATTATCATAGCCATAATAAATATTGAAAACTGTTGTATCAAATCATTGTAATCAATGACTCGCACACGGGCTGTCCGACGAACGGTGAATGATTGATATTTAAATTTTAAACAGCTCGCGCAGGTGGTCCACACGTTTAAAATGAACAAAGAAACATTGTGTTGTTGTACCATAAAATATTTTGTACGATTTGTTTTGTTGATTCGAAGTTAAATATTTATTGAGTTTTACGAATAAGTATACATTTTAACGTGTTTGCTGTTTAATACGTTTATCTAGCGTTCACAACCCAAAGTGTCTATTTGATGACAAACGAAGGTGAAAAAACTGCTTTCTACTTTATATCCACGACCTCTTTACCGATATAGGATAGAATTTTTTTTAATACATAAACAATTTAATGTTCAAACTGTATATTATATAAACTTACATGCTTTGAGAACACCTGTATTTTGACAGTCAAAAGACGTTTTAGAACCGTTTTCAACCATATTTTTGACATTTTCATGTCTTAGCTCTGGCACATAACCAAAAAAATTGTTAGTTACAAATGCGTATCTGATAAGAGATTAGAGATAAGAGATATGGGGTTGGGGGTTGGGAATTAGTTCTGGCACATAACCGAAAGAAGTGTTACCAAAAAAGCGTTACGCTGTTATTTTAAATTTTGTGTTGTATTTACAACGATCAAACTAGAACTAAATAATAAATTCAAAATATTTTAAAGGGCCAAATTCTCTATGAATTGTTTCAGGCCGGATATTATAAAAACACTAAAATATTAGCCAGAAACTTGATATGTTTACTAGCCACCTTAGATACTAGCTTGTTAATATACTATTTCACTATCTATAATTCCACCACTACTTATAGGTATTTCCGAAATACTATTTCGGTGCTTCAACGAGACATGAAAATGCTCTTTCGTAATTGCAGACTCAGCTGAAAAAGGGATTTTTTTATAGAGATTGCAAAACATGATTTTAAACATTTTTTTTTTTTTGTATCTTTTTTTTCAGTTGACCTTCGATACGTTCACCGTGGGGAGGTTCGTTTCGTACACGTCTGACGGTTGTCCGGACGGGTACATGTCGATCAGAGAGTGGCAGTTACCGGACACTGGCGGTCAGTGGTGCGGTAGCGCTTGGGGATTCACGGTGTACTACAGCGAGACCAAGTCCATCAATTTGACGTTGATTCTCAGCAAACTCTCGGAACAGGTATTGCAGGACCACCGCTAAACGTCATGATCTAGTGTCATAATTTACCGAATCCAATACGCGTGTGTTTCCATCAGGGTATCGGTTACAATTTCGATTTCAAGTTGTCGTACAAATACCTGAAGAAGAGCGACGCGCACCTGAGGTACGGCAACAGCACGTTCCAGACGTGGCGGGGCCAAATGATAGCCGGCAGTTACTGCGACCGGATACTGGACCAGTGCGACCGGAAACCGTGCCGGGTGCAATCGCCCAATTACCCGGGAGCCTATCCGAGGAACGTCACTTGCTACTACCGCATAGAGCAGAGGACGGCGCCAAAATCCAAAAGGGCGTTGATCGTGGTCAGACAGCCGAACGCCCACAAGATACACATTAAAGATCAAGTGATCAACTACGACCGGAGCCAACGAACTCTCAGGTAATTTGCAAAGTGACGATTTCTCGCATAATGTTTTATTTTTTTTAAGTACAATAATAACATTTCAGTTCATTAACGCGGGTATGGAACAATGATACAAACGTAATGGTGTTAATAAGCGAGGCCTAATGTACTTTTAATGGGACGCTTAGCAATAATTATTTTGTAAATAATATGCGGGGGTGAGAATGAGGGGCTCGAGTTTATTTCCGTCTTATAATATTACACCGTAAACGGTGCCGCGGTTAAATGCAACTGTTTATTGTTTTGGCGGCGGTCGCGAGTAATGGCGCGACAACACAGAATATATTATTCGCTGTTCGTGAATCGCTTAAAAACACACAAGAACGTGATGTACATGCACATTGTACTCTTTTAGGTCGGCAACTGCCGTCAAACGAGAACTCGGAATGATTAATGGTGGTTCGAGAGGGTTTCTGTGGAAATAATATGTCGGTAAGTGGTAACCTTTCTTTTCGTATGCCACACCGTCAAGTGTTTCCCGCCGTGGCGCTCATGTTTGGTCTTCCGCGAACCCAAATACGAATTCACTGCATTTTATTGTTTATAATACTTATGTCTGTTTTTATTAAACGTCAGTTCAGTATTCAGTTTTCACAACATAGTAGTGTTATAGGGGAGAGAAAATATGTTAGGAGATAAAATCAATGGAATCATATTGGAAGAAAGTAACTTGAATATTTGTGGGTCTAAAGTTAGAATTTAGTAGTGAAGTAATTGAATAAAATGTGTATTTTTGAACCTCTTAAATTGTTAATTTGACAAACCACGAGATTATCTGATCAGATGTTCGAATGGCGCTTCTTTATTTTCCCGTAGTCAAGCTGAACCGTCTAACAAACAATTACGGCGAAAACCACGGAAACAGCTTTTGAGGTTTTCGCTACAACGTCAACTATGTCGTCCACCGTTCTTATGGTAATTGAATCCGGAGATTTGACATCTCAAAAATTGGTTAGACGGTTCAAGGCCAAATGTCGGGCCGGAAAGACCCCAATCAGACTTTTGACCCATCGAGATGCCGTGAAGATGATGTCAGACGGCGACAATAAGACATTGTCTAGCGTTGTTGCCGAGTTCTTCCGTTCAATAACTACCGGAAACGAAGATGTTAACCGTACTGGCACTGTACGTCTGGTGCTGACTGGGTTTCGTGATGCAGAGTTCCTCGAGAGCCTGATGGTTGTTCACGGGGTCCCCGTGGTCGCCGTTGTCTTGGTTTCCAAAGAACATCAGTCCAAGATAGACGGGCGTTGGTACAGTGCTCTGGACTTGACGACCAGCCAAATACCGTTATTCGAATACCGGTGGCCGGACGGCGACGTCGACGCTATAGTGGCTAGAGTGAATGCTCTGTTGGCAGGTTATCGTTCTCATTTGGACAATCAGTTAAACATACCGTCGGCCGACGACTTGTGTGTTGGACAGAAGACGTACTCGACGATCTTAGACCAACTGACCGAGTGCGTCTTAAGCGTGGAAATCGTCATGGACGCCATTTTGGAACAGTTGTGCGGATCTTTAGACGATGTCCACGAGATAGCTGCGCATTATGACAGGTGGATGACAACAGTGGTGGAAGAAGGCGATAGGGCAGCTGAAAACGCGGTTCGCTCACCTCGGTCTGCCCCGTGCCTTCGCCGAGCCACGCGAACCGCCCTATCATTTGCCGCCAGCTTTTGGCCCGCACCGCTCTCGTCGACCACCTGCAAACTTTCCGAATGCTTGGTGCAACACTTACGGACAGCCGCGGCCAAAACGTCCAAACGGCTGTCTACTTTGTCGCCGGAACAGTTCCGGTTGTGCTTGAACGCGAAATTCGCATCCGTCCAACGTTGGCGAGGATCGCCGGGTCCCGCCGGATCGGCCTGTCGAATAGACACGACACGACTCTTCCCAGCCGAATACCAAGAGTTGTGCCACCGTTTCTTTGCCGTAGATTTCCTAAAGGAACTGCTGGGCAACGACGACCATCCTTCGGTGTTCAACATCACTCACGTGGAACACCTAGAGCCTTACACATTGGCTCAGAGATTGGTCGAATACGCGTCGCGGTACTTCCACTATGAAGTCAAACACTTTGCTCTCACGGACACTTTAGTGTTTCGCTTTGTGGACGATATGCCAGGACAGTTCTTCGAGGACTCGTACGATTATCGATTGTCTGGCCCGAAGAGTTTTAAAGAGTACGCCTACGACGTTCTCCAGTCCATACGAATGAGGTACGGACTATAACAAAATACATGATCTGAAGACAGATCTTGAAGTTCTTAGCAGCGTCGTGGCAGATAACTCTCCGAAAAAAATGACACTTATTATTTTGCTATCGTTTCCAGAAACACGAATCCGTTGGACAAATGTTTCGGCAACTTGGATTACACGAACATAATAGGCACTACCAAGTATTACGTGACGTCCAGCGGCGAATCCAAGACCCTGCTCGAGGTGTATAGGCTGTACGACATGCGATGCGTGAACTTCGAACAGAAGCATAGTTTCAAAATGAACTGTTCCGACTTTTGGGCGAGTTCTCATCGCACCGACGACCCCGCCGAAGTGGAACTGTGTTTGGGATTCAGCAACGAGACGGTAGTGGCCGCTGTTTGGGTAGAAGGTCGATTCGACGTGACCATCCGGTTAAGAGACGGCCTCGCGTTAAGCTACGACCGAGATGACAATGCGGTCGTTCAGAGCCGAGGCCGGCACACTGCCAAGTATTTTATCGACGGCACCGTCCAGGGGACCTTTGACGACGCCCTGGAAGTAATGTACGACATTCGAGGCCGGACAGTCATGCTCGGCGAACGGGGCGAGACGGTGGCCTGGAACGACCTAGGCAAATTCGGGCTGTGGTCGTCCGATGAACAGCTGATACTCAGATTGGAAAATCCCGCAATTATCGCCGCTGCCGACTATACGCAGTGGTACGTTTACGGTGATGCCGATCGACTTGGAACGATTTTCGAGGTGAGAACAGAAGACGGCGCGTCGGTTCGAGTGCTGGACGACGGTACTACCACATACAAGGCAGGAGACGACGAGTACGATAGTTGCACAGCCGACCGAGTAAAATACAAGTGAGATATTGACAATTCAATGTATGTATGTATTTGTTCATTGGCAAAATACGGAGTTGTCAGGTATTAAACCGAAACAGTTGAGAGATATGCTAAATTTGAAAACACCAAGACACAAAAATTGATAACGCGGTTATGCTAAGAAGGCAAGTAATACATTTACCAACTCAATTAGGAATCCAAGTACAATTTATGTTCGTATTTGGCCAACGGATATGCGGATGATGTTTTTCATATAATTATTATAATATTGGTGTCGTCGATTTCTACATAGTTTACAAACCAAGTACGTGTTTTGTCGACGAAACCTGTCCGGATACGAATTCGTGGATGGCCGAGAGGTGCAGCAGATCCTTATGGAGTATGAAGGCAGGACGGAGACGGTCAACGATAGGTTTTTGTGTGTGCAGAGGCCAATCGCTGGCTCTAATGTTCACGTGGTCAGAACGCTGACCCGAGGATTTTTCGACAAGACAACCGCCGCTTCGTTGAACGACGCGATAAACGTTCATTTGGAGACCGTCAAACAACTGGGCGAAAGCCTGACACCTTGAGATCACAACGAATTGTCATAATATGTTAGATACATGTTATTAATATTTGATTCTTAACTCTAGAACCCACGCCAAAGTTCTAAATATGTTAGGTTTTTTTTTTTTTTGGTAAATTTCACATGACTTTTATACCGATATACCAATGTGATAAGTGATGACATAAATTAGTTTTTTGTCAATCGTATACTATATTAAGTTAATTTTTTTTTTAGTATACATCCTTCTTTTTATGCCTATTTCCGCGTTGTTGCGTTTACCAGTGTACCAGTGTATTTAGCATAGAATTTTGAAAGTAAATTTTCATTATCATTTATTATTATGCTGTTTAATACGTCTCAGCTTTCGCCGTGGTGTTGAACAATTTCTCTTTGAAACTAGAAAATAACAACAATAAAGGTTCAATAAATGCTCGACTTGAGTAAAAAAAAAAATAAGCTCTCACCTATTGTGGTTTGGAAATACACGGTCCTGGACGGTTAATATATATTATTAGGCCATAGGTAATATTTCAACTGGGGGATTCCAAAATACGACCCGCGTTGCAGCTCTGGACCTTGCGGGTTGTGTGTTTTAGAGGAGATGGCCCTAATAATGTATTCCGTGCATTATAATGTATTATTATAGTTTCCACCTGTATAGTCGTTATTGGCGGTCATTATTAAGCGGATCTCGTTGTTTGCCGTGGTGGCGACCGCGTTTTTATGTTTTCCACGAAACGCGGTTAATTAGTGCGACCAAAACACTTAACGAGACAGCAGACGATTCCCTTCCGGGCCAAGGGTTATTTATGAATATCGCTGCCCCTCCTCCCGCCATGATTTTCGCATTGTTAACCGCCAGCACTTAAGGTGGTCGTTAATGAGCGCCGTGGGACCTTTGTGGGACGCGAAGATTGTCGCTTCGCAATGAATCAAAGCCAGAAGACTTCTCTGGGATGTTTTACCTGCAGCTCCAGGTCACCGGTCACCGTCGACCCGGGCCGACCACTGCCGTTCACACTGTTGTATTATGAAAATTACTTGCATAATAATTATTACCCGTCGTTTTCTTTGGCCGCGGTCTTGCCCAGAAGTCGCGGTCGACCTACTCGGTTGAATTATATTGGACCGAAAAACGACAACCCGGTTAATCCCGTCGCTTTATCGTCCAGTGATACCTTAAGTTCACAGCATCCCTATCCCTTCTAGGTGTGTCTCCCGCAATAAGGATGCCTTCTACCTCGTTAAACGCACGTTTAACCATACAAAACGTGTACTAAAATCCGAATTCTATGGTTTTCTCGCCTCCCCCGAGGGAGTCCACAATTATTTTAGGCATCGCCGAGAAGAGATTATGCTATCAAAAGCTTAAACTTTACATTTGGAAATAATTTTTTGCCGACTAAGCTCACAAGTTTGTAGTTTCACTTGTTCCGCCTTACAATAACTTGCAAACGTTCAACTCTCCTCTGACACCGACCAACCTTAATCATCTTTATCAATTATTTTCAGTAACTCATTAACTTAATACACCTCAATCTTAACGCTATCGTTGCTCTTACCTTAAGAACCTCGTCGAAGTCGCCTCTTGCAGCACCCGATGTTCTGATCTATATAACCCAGGCGTCCAGTGCTCATCGCCCTCTATGATCTCAGTCTTGATCACCGGACGACCAAGAACTCGTTTCCAACGAACCGTCAAAGCGCAATAGAGACGTTGAAAATTCAATTTAGACAGTCGTTTTGTAGCCTTCAGACTACAACAGTTGCACGCGGTTCAAGACGCCAATGGGGCAGGCAAAAATACTTGAATTTTTAAAAATATACCGACCAAAAAAAAAAAGCACAAAACTTTCCGCTTCGTTCGGTACGCTAGTTCGAAAACAATACAACACAACATAGCGTGTGGGCGATATATTATACGGATAGTGTTTTATAAATGTTACATAGAGACCAACAGTCGTTAGTACCTCGGAGGGACCCAACAAAAGTACACAATAATTCATAACGAAAACGCGAGACACCAATAAATACGTGACCGATAGAGCTAAATCGTTTATTTATTTTTTATTATTATTACTACTATAATGTCATACAATGTATATATATATATAGGATACCACCGAATTTGTCATATCTCCACAATGTTTATATGTGTGTAAACGGTCGGCTTAAAATATTACCATAAGGCCACCGACAGACATTGTATAGACAAAAAACAAGAGTTCATAACTCTTATTATAATGGTTTTTTTTCCAGATACAAATAAACAATCTTTGTAAAAAAAATACACTCGAGACGGGAACGGTCTAGTTTTTCATAAATAAATATATTTACTTATATAGACATACAATTATTATGTATTATATTACATTATTATACAACGAAAAAATAGTAATAATAACGACAGCGATATAGAGAGATATTTTATAACTTGTATAACTTTTGTCGGGATGACCGCACACGGATAAAAATCTGTAAATAACGTTGAGAAAAATAAATATCAAAGAAGTATCTCAGTCGACTGTATGAATTTTTAATTGTTTCCTCGGGCGAAATTTAAATTAATCACACCGATTTAGCGGTTCGTTCTTCGAGTACTTAATTTAATATTTTTAATTAAGCTTTTTACCAACCCGGAAATATATAAACGCTTGCATATATATATATATATATATATATATATATATATATTTTTTTTTATGTAATTATCTTTTATTCACCGTGATTCAGTTGGTTGAACACTATTAGACAGCATTACTGTTTACATGTTTCAGGGTGTGGGACCAGTGCAACGTGATACAAGACTACTTGACAGTGTACGACGGGTCTTTGGCTACTGACCCGGTGCTGGTAAGGTTGTGCGGTGGCGACGTAGTGCCGGACATAGTCAGTTCTGGTCCCAACATGTTACTGGAATTCCATACTTCCGCATTCGACAACCCGTTCCATCCGGTACCGCTGAGCTACTTGCCGGGATTCGAGCTGGACGTACAGGTAATAAATAAAAAATCTCGATCAAACTCCGTCAAAGGCTAACCCGGTTTGTTGTGTTGGCGAACTGTAGATACTGTTTGTGGACAACAAATCTCCCAGCTACGCCAAGAACACCAGCCAATGCGAGTTCTTCATCAGACCCTACAACAACACCAACTGGGGTCTGCTGGACAGTCCAAGGCACTCGTTGCCTCCGAACACGTCGTGCAAATACCATTTCCAGGGGTTAAGCCATCAGACCGTGTGGCTGTCGTTCATCAAGTACCACGCGGCCAGCACCGACCCAAACGCCTATCACCTGAGCAACGAGTGCAACGCCAGACTCCGGATATGGGACAAAGTCGCGTCGCCCAAGACCAAAAAGGTGCGTTTTAAAATATACATTTTTACTAATAATTCTATGAAAACGTTTAAAGCATAAACTTGCAAAGCGAGAATGGTTTTGTCAGCAGAACCCGTGGTGAAGCATTAAAATAGCTATTCACCAATAATAACCAAAATATAAAATATATTGAAAACACACGGTTGTAAAATAAATGCTTTTTCAACTGACGTTAATAATCATAAAAACCAGAAAATTCAATAGCAGTTGTTGTATATTTTTTTAGGCCAAAACTGTGCTGTTGGGCGAGTTTTGCAAGGAACAAGAACTGCCTCGCTTGTGCGATCACGCCCTGTTGGGCAACGAAACACGACACGTTAGGCCATGCACTGCCAAAGAGTCGTATACTTCGTCTGCGGACGAGCTGACCGTGGAGATTTTCCTGAAACAGGGCTCTGTGCTGTTCCCGCTGCAGTTTCTGTTGCGGTACGAATTCGTGGATCAGTCGGTGGAACAGCTGCAGCTGTCCGTGCCGGCGACGGCCGTGTGCGATCGCACGTTCACTTCCGGTGCCGGCCCGTTCGGTTCGCCCAAGAACGTGTTCTTCTACGGCCGCGGCGGCCGCCGGAACCTGACCTGCGTGTTCCGGTTCGTGCCCGCCACGCCGAACGAACGTGTCCGGATCACCGTGTCCCGCATGCACGCGGACGCCGCCGGCCAGGCGGGCTGCTCCACCGAAACGGACGCCCGGACCGACAGGATGTGCTGCGCGTACGCGACCAAAGACGGCGCCAGCTCCGGCACCGGCGTCCGCGCTCTGCTCACCGTGTCCCATTACCCGTGGCCCGACCTGGAGTTGCCCGTCGGGTGCGCGTGCTCGAATCCCCGGAAACCGCATGTCATCGAATCGTACCCGGGTGCCGCCGTTCGCGTCGAATTCACCGTCCGCGACATGAACGTTACTCAGGACCACAGAGACTTCGGGTTCGCCGCCGAGTACGCGTTCGTCAAGATGCCAATCCACGTGACGGACGCCTGCCGATCGCTGAGCAAAGACCGACGACTGCGTGGTCCGGGCGGCGTCATACAGTTGGACGCCGGCATCGTTAACGGCGGCGGCAGACGAAACTGTACCGATTTCCCGTGGCTGCTCGAACCGTCGGCCGAAAGCGGCGTGAGTTGGCCACGACGTACCGGCGGCTATGTCTTTCTGAAACTTCGTGGGTACGAGATTCCGTCACACCGGTGGCAGACCAACTCGTTCATGTGCGCTACCCGGAACCGCGTGGTCGTGTATTCCGGCGTGGGCCAAAAGTCGGCCAAGGTCATATGCCCCTTCGACCTAGGCACCGATCACCAATTACGCAGCTCGTTCGAGACGTTCTCGCCCGGCTGGACCGAGACGCTCACGGACGCCCAACAACTGCGCACAGATTCCAGAAGCGTGGCCGTCGAATTTTTGGAGCGCGAAATCGGATCGTACGCCGTCACATGGATGGAAGTGTCCAAGATGCCGCGCATCATGCCGTCGACCAACGTGCACGCCATGCCGTCTAACGTGCATCCCGAATGCGCCTACAAGTAAGTCCGTCGACTCTATACTATAAAGGGCTTAGCACTCTAATAGATTTCTAACTTGAATTCTATTCTATGATTTTCTGAGACTTCCACAGGAATAGACAAAATACAAGTATTCCCTGTTCTTTTAATGAGATATTTGGTGAGCAGTGTTTCATCATGATGACTACAAAATGTTGTTTAATTCCCTTTTAATAAAACCTAAAATTGTCATTGCTTTACTAAAAATGTTATGGAAATTATGATTTCTATGCAAATTTTATTTTTAAGTAATTTTTTATCACTACTGCTTACAGATATTAGTATATTCCCATTTATACTTACTATTAGATTGGACATTTTTTAATTGTATAATAAACATATATTCGACTCTTTTTTCTTTATCACTAAGTACTCTCAACTGTTTGTGATCGACTAATTACTCAAGTCCTCGACATATACCATTTGCACCAGATATCCAGAAGCATATGACATAAGAAGTATGTCATGTGCTACAGTTATGGTCGTCTAAACTATAATTTTTTTAGCATGATAAGTGATAACGAAGACGCCTAGCCTGTTTGAAAAAAAAACTATTAGTTAAATCATATACTATCAATATTATGCAATTATTATAAACTGTTAATCTTTAAAGAATTATTAATCAGACCGTTAAAATGCATGCTCATTATCCTAAAACCAGTAAACTTTTCTCTTCAAAACATGTATACAGTATACGTTTCGCTTCATTATATTATCACTGCCACTAGCATTCATAATTTATAATGTGTGTACACGTATGATATGCACAAAACAGAATCCGCTCTGTACGGACAAGCAGAATATATTTCAAATATTTGATTCCATCTGAATTATTTTTCTCTCGTGTATATTTTTGTATGCAGTTCGAAGGTTTTTTTTTTAATTTTATACAAAACGAACGTTTACAAAGGTAAGGGTTTTTTTTTATTATTATTATTAAAAAAAACTTCTAAAAAGCATTGAACCAAAAAAGGATAAGAAAAAAATATATAATTTCTATATGTAAATACATGTAACTCATATGCCCATACATAAGAAAACTGATACGTATAGTTATATAATATATATTATATAAATAGTGACTTTGGCTCAATGAACGATCATTCAACAACTACAATACCGTACAACGTATACTGTATGAAATTACTCTTTAGGCACTGTAAACTCTATCCACATTATATGATAGACCGCATAGTGTACTATACATTTTTATAGTACACTATAACTATATTATAGATTTTTTTTACAGTGAAATACAACATTATTAACAATAGGGAGAACAAATAATGGTCGCTAAGACTACGTTGACCGTGTATAGTCTAAAGCTATTAGATGTATTGCAGTATAATATTTGCTATGTTCATATTGTTATAAATACTTGAAAAGTTATCCGACTTTACCATTTTTATTATGACTTCCATTGTGTGTGCTACGTGTACTTTACAACACACAATCCTAGATTACTTATTTTATTCTCTCATAGTTCAGTTAGAGTAACACAACAATTGTTAACACAACTATTATTATCTACACGACGATTACTTCTTTGGTGTTTGAATAATAATAAATCATATTATCTCGATTAACTTATTTATAATTGTTGGGGTACGCTGCACTGTAATAGCTTTGTCATAGTCAAACAGCAACGGCTATCCTGTGACGCACTAGGTCTTTTAACCGTTACAATTATACTGGCATACTTGAGTGTAATTTTCACTGGAATTGTCGTTTTGTCCTCATCTAGGTGCCCAGAACTTAACGCTTGCATCAGTTCCAAGTTCTGGTGCGACGGCGTGCCACACTGTCCGATGGGCTTCGACGAGGATCCGACCAACTGTGCAATCAGCTCGGGCATCGTCAACCTCACCTACGTTGGCGTGCTGGGCGCTTCGGCTCTGGTGCTGTTCACGTTCACTACGGTGGCTGCTGTCGCTTGTCTTAAGTACAGGGCCAAGCGGTCAAGGCGAGCCGAAGACGGTGGTCGGAGACGTCGGTCTTCGCAAAAGTCCGGGGATCCCATGGCCGCCGCCGCGGACAGGCTGCACGGCAACAAGATGACGTTCTTGGATCAGAACGGCGGTGCCATGAACAAACGATACCCTTCGTCGTCGGACGACCTGTACTTGGAATGCAAGGACAGCGTGTGTTGACAAAAGGACGGCCACGACGAACCGGTAGAGACTACCGTTTGACACTGTACTCCGGCTTTGACTACAGCTGTCGTTCAGACTCGCTAAGCCGCCAGACGGCCACCGGGTTGTTTTTAACAATAAGGTTTCGCCCTTTAGATATGTTGCTATTTGATCCTTTTCCAGAAAGAGGCACAAATCCATTCCCTTCGACTAGAACAATCCCAAGAACAGTTCCTTTACCTTTTGGTCGTTTGTATTCTCGGCGTGGTCGACATTATTAACCGTTTAGTAGGGCCCTCGACTACATTCCTTGAATGTTTGCTGATTGTTCAATCAGTGCCAAATGTCACGGTCGTGGTTTAAGCGATTCTGTCTGGGTTTTTCCGCTTCCTAAAACTATCAATCGCTCAACTCTTAGTACAATTGTTTTACAGCCTAAGTAATAGATATCTAAAACATACGCCTTGTCCGCCTGTACGAAACGAATCAGACAATTGCAACAGTGTATGAACATCGCAATGCTTTATCATACGTCATCATCAAACCGTTTGGTCCGCCGTAATATTAAAACTTACATTTTGGACTTTATTTCCCATTGCTTTAGGACGGGTTTCGTTTGAAATAATCTATTGGTTGTTACGATCAGTGACAATCACATTGACTGAGTACTAATATTAATTATTCACGATACCGCTTGTGCGTTATTACTTGAATATTATCTCTATATTTTAACTGTGTATAATATTCGTGTAAATAAGTTACTGTAGTTTTTTTTTTTTCAAAATCCCTAATGACTATTAAGGACTAATGACCCTAATGATTAAACGCTTAAGATTGTTTTCCATAATATTGTCAGTGAGCTGTGCCACGCAGTACTCGCTGTTTCGCGTGAATTTTCACTGTTTGTTTGAACTGTAGAAATATACATAATATTTAATACAATTTCCTATAAATACATTTAAATTATATTAGTGGTATTGACTAATTAGTATAATACAAATTTTATTTCACAGCTAACGCTGTTAGTAAATAACAAAAAAAAAAAATAATAATAATCAATAAGAATAGTTTGTATAAATATTAAAAATAGAACACCAGTTATAATTTAAATGTTTTACATCATCTGAAAGGATTTTCTAGTTGTTACGGTCTTAAAAGTGTGCATACGGTATTGTAATTTACCACCAGTCATTTGTATAATACTATAATAAGTAATAATAATAGTTAACATTGTAAACGTGTAGGACAAACATAAGTTTATGCAAATTTAATTATTATTTCCGGTTTGTATTAATCGTTAGCTGTAGTTTGAAGAAATTCAAGCGAATTTATATATATATAAATTGTTGTTCGATGTATTTCATGTAATTAACTAATTATTGGATTTCGAGTTTTGCCGTTGTTGTTTCTATTAAAGCGGATACGGCGAACCATGTCAATGGAACCCACGTGTTTGCTTACCACTTCACAACGGTGAAACTTTTATGTAAGAATCATAAATAACTTGTTATAACCTTAATATTCAATTAAATAATTTTACCGAAATTACATTACTATTATTACTACTTTACATTATAATAATTAATATTACTATTATTACTTAATTAATATATAAAATATTAATACCTTTTTTTTTTATTATTATTATTATTCAATATTTGTATACATTTAAAATAATTTTGTTTTTATAATCTCGTGAAACTTCGATGTTACCATAATAATACTGTTAAAATATATTATATATGTATATATAATATATGTATGTATGTTAATATTATACGTTTTTGTTTATATACTTAAAATTATAGCTATTAAACACTATATTACTGTTCTCGACCTATGTATATATTATACGGACATGTGCTCATTACTAATAAATGATATTACAATATAATATATACATATACTGGACGTTGTAATCGTTTTAAAAAAATGGTACACATTTTTTCCCTTACAACATAACTTCTAAAATAAAAGCATTGGTTTAATATTATACAGAAACGGTATGTTATCAAAAGTGAACGAGGCTAAAGTACATTATATTATATACAACTTCGAAAATACTAGATAAAGTTTGGGTGGTAAGTTAATATTATTATTATTTTCTTAGCATTGAAGCGGAACTACGAAGGTATTGGTTTTGTTTAGTTGCACGTTTACTTATTTTCGTCTTATTATAATTCAATTGATTAAATGCCATTTTAGTGGTATTTTAGACATAAAAGCCTTAAAAATTACACCTACTTTAGATGGTCCGATTCAAACACTGTAAAGAGGTTCGAATTATTTGACTATAGACATGTGTTTTGTAACTATACGTTTAAAAATATTCGTCTACAAAAAAAAATATCTCTACCCATTTGCCGGTATAGGATACATTTTTTTACACACAATAGCACATTGTACAGCTTGCGAGTGGAAAACATAAACTGCCGATTACCGTGATAAAACTTTACTAAAAAAATATTTTTTAGTTTCAGTTTACCTACAGTTTTTACCCTCAATAGAATGTCGGGCAAAGTGTTTTTCGGGTTTCTTGTTTTTTTTGTAATATTCAATAACAGCGAATGTACATTGGCATACTACGTGGACAAAAAAAACCTGGCTGACGTATTAATAGCACTTCTAGGCCACTCAAAATGGGCACATATCACAGATATAGGAGCTAAAAATCCATATTCCAAAAATGAGGTTCCTTTTACTGGGAAAGATCTATTTAATTACAGAGGTTTGTTCTCCCGAAATAGAAACATTGTCAACTCTTATGTTAGTGTCGAAAATGTGTACAAAAAATATTTTATGGTCACTAGCTTGTTAGCATGTCTATACGCGAACGTGACAGATAAATTTACATCGTTGATTAGAATACTTTTACATTTAAGTGCAAGCCAAAGAAGACAAATGAAAATGAGAACATATTATGCGCGTAAAAAGGAAAGAAAACTGGAAAAAGAGGCTCGTCAACAAATGCAAAGTAAGCGCTTGAAAGCTGAACTACATGATCAATCACATGGTCAAATTAGTTATGATTCGGAAGACAATATCCATACATCGGTTTTAGAAAAAAAAATTAAACAGAATAGAATTAATGTCAAAGATAAAGTTGATAGTGATGAACTTAACTATAAAACTTCATGGAAAATTTTTAATTTTGCGTATCAAAAGTTATTAAAAGGTCAGCAAATGTTTGATTATATGTATGATGCATTAAATTATTTAATCAGGTTGATTCCGCCTGAGGAATATTATTTACATATTAACATAGAAGACATACAACAAATATTAGTTTTGATGCAGTGGTACAAAGACGTATCGAAAAATTTAAAAAAAATTCTTACAACTTTTATCGGCGAAGACGATGTTGACTACAAGTTAAAAAACAGTCGGTTGTCCTCAAAATTGTTCCAAGCCATTCATTTCAAGTATCAATTTATGTGGAAACCGTTTGTAGCCAAGTGTTGCATACTTCCAGAGAATGACTACCATCACACCATAAAAGAAATAGAAAAATTGCAAAACAAGTCTCCGCGTCTAGAAACAATGGATATGATGTATCAATATGGATCTCAAATTGAAGAGCTCATCAAAAATGTCATCAGTAACTACTATTTGAATTTAGGTTTCGTGTTTAGTTATCCTGATAACCCAAATGAATAATTATTTTATAAATTATAATCACAAAAATACACGTTAATTTATTACGCCAAACTTTTTACTTCTTATTCAAAATCCATCAATTGCATCATTAATTTGAAAAAAGCAAATACAGTTCCTTGGATAGTACTATGTATGGATATATTGGATACTATATATGGATAGTAGGTTCTAACTAGTACAGTCCAAACCAAACATAGTTTAAACCATCACAGCAAAAAGTAGTATACATAAGTGAGTAGTGAGTAGTAGTAGTAGTAGTAGTAGTAGTAGTAGTAGTAATAAGTGAGTTAGGAAGGTTATTTACGAATAAAAATACAAATATCGATAAAACCATTATATATAATCACAATTATGTGCTTAAACATATATTTTTTTACTAAAGTGGATACGAATAGGGTTAGGTCAGGTTCGTATAGGCGATCATCTATAAAAAATATATTGCCATAGTCGACCATAGATTGTAAATAACAAAATAAAGAAAATATTTTCTTTAACTGTGGACTGACTATTCACTCACACTAAGCAACCGAGAAATTGACTACAGTCAAAAGTAATTTTCCCCTTATTTTTTATTTTTATTTTGAGTTTTCCTTAATAAAAAAAAAATGTTTGACTACAGATTTTTGAAAAAACTATGTATGTTATAGTCCTATTTTAGATCTACCTTCGGAAAATGTTCAAACTTCAATCACTAAAATTCTGCTTGAAAACAAAATAAAGAAAAAAAATCTAGCCTTTCTTGGAGAATCGGTTTATGATAAGCTTTAAGTTTGTCAATATTTATCAGCAGTACTATGTTTTTAGACTAGTCCATACAAATTTAGAAGTTATGAAGTGCCGTAATTTTATGTAAAAAATATGTACATTTTTGGAGCTTATCTCGAAAAACAGGTACGATTTCTGTACTTAAAAGCTACATATAGAAAAACGTGTAAGTTAAAACAAAATAGTCATAGCAAAACAAATGTTGATATCGTTAAAAAGAGAAGAACTTACTCTAGCTAAACTAGTTTAAAACTTTAATATATTCTTAAATAGGAGCATTAAAAAAAGTAAAAAAATGTCAAAATTAAAACAAAAAAATCGTGAGAGTTGGATTAATAATATAAAAAATCCTCCCTTACCCAACCCTAACCCCAAAGTAATTTTTAAAATTAAATAATGATTACATAAAACAAAGCTTATACTTTGTATAAGGTTCAAAGTATTATTTTTTCAAAGATTAAACGCTATTTTGGTGGTATTTTAGACCTAAAAGCCTTAAAAATTACACCTACTATAGATTATCCGATTTAAATATTGTAAAGAGGTTCGAGATATTTGACTATAGACATGTGTTTTGAAACTATACGTTTGAAAATATTCGTCTACTAATACAAATATCTCTACACATTAGCTGGTATAGAATACATTTTTTTACACACACTAGCACATTGTACAGCTTGCGAGTGGAAAACATAAGTTGCCGATTACCGTGATAAAACTTTACTAAAAAAATATTTTTTAGTTTCAGTTTACCTACAGTTTTTAATCTCAATATAATGTCGGGCGAAGTGTTTTTCGGGTTTCTTGTTTTTTTTGTCATACACAATAACAGTGAACGTACATTGGCATACTACGTGGACAAAAAACACCTGGCTGACGTACTAATAGCACTTCTAGGCCACTCAAAATGGGCACATATCACAGATATAGAAGCTAAAAATCCATATTCCAAAAATGAGGTTCCTTTTACTGGGAAAGATCTATTTATTTACAGAGGTTTGTTCTCCCGAAATAGAAACATTGTCAACTCTTATGTTAGTGTCGAAAATGTGTACAAAAAATACTTTATGGTCACTAGCTTGTTAGCATGTCTATACGCGAACGTGACAGATAAATTTACATCGTTGATTAGAATACCTTTACATGTAAGTGCATATCAAAGAATACAATTGCAAAAAAAAGCAACTTGGGCACGTAAAAAAAAACGAAACCTGGAAAACGAGGCTCGTCAACAAATGCAAAATAAGCGCTTGAAAGCTGAACTACATGATCAATCACATGGACAAAACAGTGTTGATTCGGAAGACGATGTCCATACATCGGTTTTAGAGCAAGAAAGTAAACAGAATAGAATTAATGTCAAAGATAAAGTTGATAGTGATGAACTTAACTATAGAACTCCATGGAAAATTTTTAATTTTGCGTATCAAGAGTTATTAAAAGGTCAGCAAATGTTTGAATATATGTATGATGCATTAAATTATTTAATCCGATTGATTCCGCCTAAGGAATATTATTTACATATTAACATAGAAGACATACAACAAATATTACTTTTGGTGCAGTGGTACAAAGACGTATCGATTAATTTAAAAAAACTTCTTCCAACTTATATCGGCGAAGACGATGTTGACTACAAGTTAAAGAATGGTCAGTTATCCTTAAAATTATTCAAAGCCATTAATTTCAAGTATCAATTTACGTGGAAACCGTTTGTAGCCAAGTGTTGCATACTTCCGGAGAATGACAACCATCACATCATAAAAGAAATAGGGAAATTTCAAAATAAGTTTCCATGTCTAGAAAAAACGGATATGATGTATCAACTTGGATGTCAAATTGAAGAGCTCATTAAAAATGTCATCAGTAATTACTATTTGGATTTAGGTTTCGTGTTTAGTTATCCTGATAACCCAAATGAATAAATATTTTATAAATTATAATCATAAAAATACACGTTAAATTATTATGCCAAACTTTATAATATTCCATAGTCAACATCCATCATTTGCATCATTAATTTGAAAAATAGCCAATTATTTTTTTTGGTTTGTCGGTGTTTATCAGTAGTACTATGTTTAAAAAATATTCAATACAAATTTGGAATTAATTAGACTATTTTTAAAAAACTTATGGAGCGCCGTAATTTTATGTTGAAAAATATGTAACATTTTTTGGATTTTTCTCGAAGGGATGATTTTTTATAAACTTTTGTTCCAATAATGTACCTAACAGGTACAATTTCTGATCTTTAAAGCTGCTATACGAAAAAATCGGTTCAGCAATTTAAAAAAAATCGTGGAAACAGAGACAAACATTTTTTTTTAAACTGCTGTACTTGGATCATGAACAAAACTTGTTCAACATATTATTATATATTTGTATTCGTTGTGATTCAGATGATTTAAATTTTATTCGATTTTTATTCAACGTAAAAACATATTACATTCATAAATCGGTTCATGTAAACTAAATATTATTAAGAATTGAAAATAATAAAAAATGGTCATTGTGTGTATAGGCTTTATAAAAATGACATTTTTATACAGACAAATTTGTTAAGGGTATGTGAAATCACAAATGAAAAACATCAGTGCTGCCTAATGGGCTGTCATTTATTACGAGTGAGAGGAGACCTACATACTTACAATAAAACTTACATGGTTCTTTCGTATAAAAAAAGAGTATATAAATATCTAATGAGTGTGATTCGTGGAAAAACTTTTCCTTCGCTGTTGCCTCTGTTCAGTTTTGAGGTTCTCCTTAGCAACATTCATTCCTGCTACTTGCATAATTCCTTAAACTTGTTTTATATAATCGTAAGCCTTATAGGTGAGTACAAAAACAAAATTGTTTTTAAAATTAACCAAATAATTTGTCTTTAAAATTCTCAACGTACTGACATCACATAATTAATTGGTAGTTCTAACGAAAACTTAAAACTCCACAACCCTTTTTTAAATGTTACTCTACGATTATTCATAATTTTTTATTATAAAATTAATTGATTTTTCCGAGTCGACAGATCCTATGGATAAAAAACACACTATAATAATAAATAAATGGCCATTTAAACTTTTATTTAGTTATTGTCGTCAAATTAAAACAACAAAAATGGGAATAATAAATAACAAACACAGATTTAATTGTTACTATTATTATTATAGTGTGCCGCCGACTCGGAATGTATCGATAGAAAAATATTATTCCTCTGGTAGTTATTGCAAGCCACGTTTTTTTCAGTAACATAAAAAGCAGGAAGGATGTTTCCTATATAGAATATTATATAAGTGTTTTAAAAAGAAAATAAGTAGGACCGGAAGTAATTTCGTGGTTTTCAGAATTCACTTTAAATAAACAAACAAAAAAACTGGAATTATAATACTCAGTATTAAAGTTAACTCTCAGAAAGATTTACCCATTACAAACGACCGCCGGGTCTGGAATATATTTTTATATTATATTTTCGCTCATTGGAATAAAATATTATTTGGATATCTCAGAGTGCATACCTACCGATTGTCGAATCCGGACGATTGCACGTGAAAAGCTTTGGTTCTGGTGTAGATAATATTTAAAACCGACTTAAAGTGAATAATCGAAAAAAATTCACATCTACACTATGACTGGTAAAATTTAATGTGTTTTAGTGGAAGTCGAGGCGTTTAAACAGCTTTTCTTGGACATATTATATTGTATTTATTAGCGTCGTATATAAAACGAAATATACTGGCTGGCCACCGATTTTGGATTAATTGTTTTGGACTTCGGTATACTATAATATATTATATCGACCCGGAACGATGAAACGATAGGATTCGGTGGGGTAATATTGTCAAATTGGCCAATTGCCTGCGGGCGACGGTTCGGAATAAGCAATAAAACAAACATAGGACTGTCATATTATTATTATTATTATTTTTCAGCAAAACGGCAACGATAAATAACCCACATTCTCCGTTTGTTTTCCGTGTAAACAGCAGAGTGAATTGTAAAATAATAATGGAGACTGCAGCTATACAACAGATCAGCCAAAACGCGTACATGGATTGTAAAAATAATAACACTTACAATAATGTACATATTATCCTCTCGTGTGAAATCTCTCATGGCTGTAATAATAATATATTTTCTATTTGCTATGCCGCCGATATTGAATATTATGTACATTATACGACGGTGTAGGTTCTAAAAAAAAAGAGATCCAATTTTGTGTTGTACCACCGTGTAACGCTTTAAGGGAAATAATTTAAAAACAGGAAATATCTGCCTATAGAAAAGCAGACCTAAATACGATCTGTAAGTAATACCTTTCTATCAAGCATCCAGAGTTCCTGACAACAAGGACAACAAAAAGACTATGGCGATTATTCAGATTTAAGGCTAAACCTTTTTTTATTTTATTATTGGACTGGTGCGTTAGTAAGTCAGCAAGAAAATAACATAAATAATTGTTGACGGTTTCTCAGTACGGAAGTTGTGCTTTTTTCGCTGTCGACAGCGGTCAAATCTCGAAGGAGAAAATAAGCAAAACTTGAGTATAAAAACAAAGGCTTTTTCTACAAAATAAGTTTCACCGTTCGCGACTGTCTAACCGAAAATGCACGTTGATCAACAACTGTGTTAGGAAGATTTTAAGTTCACTTTAGCCGCATAAATAAGAAGAAAAGACACCTATAAATGTTCAGCCTTATTGAAACGTTTAAAAAGTATAAATCACACAGTTATTTTCAATTTTTATAACGATATGGTACCTATTTTAGGACAAATTAAGAGTAAATATTATACTATTTAAAATTCATAACGGAAAATTGAATCATAATGTACAATATACATTGTGACACAGTTTTACCTATCAATATACCACTCAACTGAGAGGTAATTATTTTACTATGGTAATTATTTTGTGTATGGATATTCGATATTAGCTGCTAGCCTGCTATATACACTGATAGCATTGGAACTCTTATAAACACGATTCTATCACTGAAATAAGCGCCATTCTGTCACACAACACCGGAACCCCTAACACCTAACCATGCTTTATTCTACCCGCCGCATCTTCTTTAATTACTTCATTTCTTGGCAAAGCTAATCTCAAATGCTCGAAATACTTAAATTATTACTGTTCTGCAAATCAATATAATAGTTTGTAACCAGACGAAATTCTAAGTTGGATAATTTTTTTGCGATTTTCAAATACGAAATGCGTCAAACTACAGGCATCTCTTTTTATTGTAAGTTTTTTACATTATTTTAAAAAACTCGAGAAGATTGTTTTTCCGAGTATTGAATTTTCCGAATGGTGACAACCCATGAACCGCCTTGTTAAGAATATAGTATATATGTGAACATTTGCGTGCATCTAGGGACATATGAGACTTAATTTGCATCTGTGCAGTACATACACAATTGACCATTTCCAGGGTCCAAAACGATGCCCGTCGTAACGGCCTAGGCTATTGCTTTGGAATTACCTAATTTTCTCTAGTCGAGTAGTGCTCTACAGTAAAGGCAAACTGTGTTGTCGTGTTTACAGCTTGCGTACATAACAGCTAATGATATTGTGCACGAGGCCACATAGTTTTGCAGCGCATAAATACGAAATAATGCACAAGCCACGGTTTACTTCCTTTAGAATGTCAACCAAGCAGAGCCTCGCCGCTGCTGTCACGGTCAGGAATTGTGTTTTCCATTCTGTTAAGCAACGCAGCCAAAGAATTGTGCACACGTCTAAGATTTGCATACCCGAAAAAAAAAGAGTTGAAACACAAAAGCGTCTAATGCAAATCCAATTTTCGGCTCTTCTTGTTTTTCTCGCGTTTCCAAAATCGCGTTATTACAATAACATTTCTCGGATAATAACAACCATTTTGCCAAGTCATGCGATTCATACAACAGTAGTGCCGCATAATATTAACGTCCGTATAATGGTTATTATTGTCATTATATAATATAATAAACCGCGAAGAAAAGCAGCGGCCTACTTAGGAAAAAACTTGTTTAATTAAAAAAACCGAATACCGTACACAACCTCCACATGCAAATTGTATAATGACTACACGATTGTGGTTGGACGAAAGATACTTTTACAAGCTATTAGTTTAAACTAAGTTTGTGCGATACATATATAAATTACCTCAAATTAATCCTAAGCCCGTACCCTGGGTTATGCTGCTTGATACCTAAAGTGTTCATTTGCCAAGTACACGGACGCTCACAAAATGATATGCAGAGTAAAAGTTAGGAAATAGGTAAAAATATATATGAAAACATAACACATGTATGACGAGAAGGTAATACTAATTTAATACAAGTATTGTGATAAATTGTAAACTCTTAAGGATGTTTTTAATCAAATTCTAAAATTATATAAAAGTTGCTAAATGTATCTTCCATAAGTTGTATCTACGTTCAAAATCGTATTTTATTAAAAAAAAAACCGCACAGAAAGAAAATTTGAAAAATTCGGGGAGAACTAACAAAATGTAAAAGTAACTTAATACTCTCAAACGCTTCGATGCGAACCTGTAGGAAGTCACAACTTCATCTCTATCGATTAGAAATCATATACTATTGGTACTTTTTGGAGCAAGGTTGAAAAAGCTCCCTCTTCCTCCATCCTCCTCCAAATTTTATAAGACAATCTCAAAAAATATGCACGAGTTTTTTATGTTTCAACTTTGACATTAAACTATCAGATCCAGAAGACAACTATTTAAGGTGAAAACTAAATTTTATAAATTACCCTCTCCTTTTGGGAGGGGATGTTTTT
The DNA here is from genome assembly GCF_023614345.1 of Adelges cooleyi. Lineage (NCBI taxonomy): Eukaryota > Metazoa > Arthropoda > Insecta > Hemiptera > Adelgidae > Adelges > Adelges cooleyi. The sequence continues at coordinate 12,636,816 of NW_026096268.1, read as the reverse complement.
CATTTGTAACAAAGATTAATAAGGAACAACATAATAATATAGAATTATAAGAAATAGGTTGATAATAGCTGTTATGGTACGGAGCAAAATGGTGTTTGAATACCTCTATTCCATGTCTCTTATCAGCTGGTTACCTAACCTAACCAGCTGATAAGAGACATGAATAAAATAATTAGTGATAAAAAAGAACATCTAGTAAGTGATAAGAAAATGGTAATAATGGCGATTGATAAGGACTCGTTGACAAAAGATCATGACAAGAATAGATCTTGATGAAAGAGGACAATCCTAATATAATTTAATCAGAGATTAGATAATGATGGCGATTTATAAGACTACTAATAGTGCATAAGTAATTCTATTAGCTCATTTAGATAGCTACTACTGAAAAAAAATAATGAATAAAGAGAAAATTTCGGATTGCCAAAATTTGAGTATAGTATGAATTAGTGTGTACGTGTTTATGAAATAATATGACAGTAACACTCAACAAAAATGTATATTTTATTCCACAAGTTGTGGTTATAAAACTGTTGTCGACAATATAGTTATGAACACTCGGGCAAAATTTCAAAACGATTTCTCGATTATCTTACCGTCGCGTCGCCTTTGAGAATTATAACCACGGAGACCGTTTTATTTTATTTTATTAGTACTTATCACATAACGCTTTATTGTACTGAATAATATCATAGCAATATAGAATGTTTTATCGTAGGTAGCTAAACCGTTTCCGCGTAGTGCTATATAAATATATTATAATATGCAATACACACCGGCAGATAAAAGATTGCATTAATTTTCGTCAAATATATTACATATTAAGTACAGAAAGAGTAGCTATAATGTTGTAATGTATAGATAGGCGACAATACAATTTAGATGCTTTTTATATGCGATAAAGCGTTTTTCTCATTTCGAGCGAGATAAGATTTTTTTCCAGTAAAAAAAAAAGAACGTGGCTGAATAAAGAATAATATACCTACTCTTTTGCCGTTCACTTTTTTTTATCATATGAGCAGATACGCATATGGATTTGCTTTTTTCGCCTGCCATTAGAATAAACGTCTTGCCCTCCGCATCCTTTTATCGCTTATTCAACACGTTTCCATTTCCGGTCTACCATCAGTCCATTTCCCGTCGCGAATAGCAATTTCCTTGACAATTTCCCATTTGCTCAAATCTCATCGACGGGTTCATCAATTATACACAATGGCTGCAACGTGATAATAATATTATCATTGGAAACCCATTACGCGTATGGAAATTATAAAATAACACGGTAGCTTAGTATCGTGTATTAGATTTGTACATATGAATCAAATTCCACACAAATATAAGCGGTTTAGCCTCGGTACAACGAACAACGTAACATACAGACATCAACATTTGATAACTCAATTAAGCTATTGTAAAATACACATTCCAACTTCTAAACATCGCCTTATTTATTATCGAGTTATTAAACACGAGTGTGTGTTCATTTGGCAGAATGGAAATAATAACTATAAAAAGTCAAGACAGACAGACACCGACTTAATAGGCACCTGAACAATAATAATATTATGTTTTAGTGAAAAATGTTTCATTTAATCGTCATCGTTTAACACAGGTGGGTACATGAACTACATTAACGACCGGCGTTAACCGACCACCAAACACGGGGTCGTTATTAGGGTTTCCAAAGTTTTAAATGTTCACATCACGAGCCGATCAGTTATTTGTGGTAATGGCGATGGTATGAGGCGGGGTATCTAAATTGAGCAATTTAACCGCCGGTGTGTTCCTTAACGTTATCGAATAAAAGTTAAGATGGGTATAAAGTTTACGAGTATACGAGTCCGGGAGACCAAGAGGTTTATAAAAAAAAAAATAGTGAAAAAAAAGTGTACTGTTTATATTTGCAATCCGAAGAGTAGACTTAATGACTTTTGGGATTCGACTCGCGTCCGGTCCCCGGACAACCTGAAGAGCCCCAAATGCGAATCTTTCGGCATAAGAATGTTTTTTTTTTTTTTTTAATATGTGTTCTTGAGCTTTAATGGCCGATTCTTGAAAAAACTTTTGGTTTGGTAAAGTTTTTTTTTTATGACTTGGGCGTGCAAGTACGCTGCAATAAACATTATTATAAGTAGTGTTAAATTACTATCGATAATCGATACCAATATAATATACTAAAATAATCTAGGATGTTCTTTGCACGTCATGAGATCATACTATTATTGGTAATAACTAATAACTAATAATAGTATGGAAATATACCTGTCACGTTAATCGTCATTTAAAGTCATACTCCATAGATATAATTTAAAATGGATTTTTTTTAACTTTGTGTTTCCCAAATGTTATGTTGGTTTCTTCGATTTTTATTGTACTTGAGAGCTGGTACCTCAGAGAAATCTTCCTGCGATCATTGCGTACCTCTTTTAAAGAAAATACAACAAATACGCTTAACGGCGTGAAGCTTATGGGTATAGTACAATTATCGTTTTATTTTTATTTTTGGTTACGGATCGGGAACTGATAAATCGGTTTTCCTAAAGCTCAAAGTACCTCGAGTTTCTGTTCGTAAAACAGGCTAGCGACCTTCCCGAAAGTAATCATTTAGGTCACTTCGATTTACTACTCTGAAACACAAACATCTAAATAGTACACTTGTTGTTATTGAATAAAATATATACAGCTTAACAGATCTTGAGGGGGCAGACTCTGTCATTATGAGAGTGTCTCTTGACGGATATATATCTATATTGTTACAGATAAATATTTTTTTGTTATTTTTGTGTTTACCGACAGTTGTGAATACTTAAATTTAATCATGGATTACACCTTACTCAGTTGAATTTATATATAATGCAGGTTATGTAAATTCTAGGCTGTGTTTTATATTTACCTCCGTTATACGTCATAGTGTGTACAAAAGACCACACATTATTACAGTTCTTTTAACGTCATCAAAACAACTACCGAATAAACACTTAAAAATAAAATTAAAAATACAATTTTAAATAATAATAAGATTAATAATCGTTTATACATATATTTAAAAATGTTTATTGTAAAATGATTGAAATATATTTAATCTAGAATATTTGATTTTATATGATAACTACCGTTTCGGCCATCTCCAAGTTACACTTGATTTATAAACATAGTTTTTATGATTTGTGGTGTTTTGTTTAAGACCGGCAATTTACATAATATTATGTTGTTTTATGATTTTTCTCAAATAAACAAATGTGTGCAAATTTTTCAAAATAATTTTTAAAAAAAACATTAAATAAAATTATGTATTTTCTATAACATAACTACGAATTGAACATGCATTGACTAGCACACTATTCTAGTCGATAATCTGTGCTTTACAAAACATGTTATTCGCCAGAATACCGTTCACTGTTATTACTCTGACTTGCATAACTCTTGTACTAGGTCAAAGGAATTTGGCGGTCGGCCAAAAGATACACCGCAGAGATCAAGAACAATTATTTCTGATGTTACAGTCCGTAGATACGGGTTATAGACAAAAGCACAATACAAAGAGGACGACTTGAAGCAGTTAAGTACGACCGCATTCGATATGGCCAATATTAGGTACCCATGTATTAAGCGGAATAAATTGAAACCTGGAAAGTTATGCATAACAAAATATAATAACCAGAGTAATAAATTAATGGGGTAAAAGAAAATAAATTTTCTTTATAAAAAATAGTCTATAATACAGTTTAATTAAGCTAAATAAAAATCTTTGGTTATTTGTACAAGATATTTTGTACATACTTATTTGATTTTGATTTTACAAACTCTATTTACAGTAGGCCGAATCACTCCAAGCTTCACGTCCAACCCGGAGACACGACATTTTTGACAATAACCGTTAAATTGTATGATACTCATATTATGCAATATACCTTCGTTGTCTGTGTGAAACATCTAAACCTGAGCATAGTCATAGACTGTCCACTGTTCAACGTGGAAAATATACTGTATCTAACGTTTTGTTTATTAATTCAAAAATGTACATGGATATGATGACATTATACTTGGATATTTTAAAATTCTATCAAAATAGAAAATATTGTGTATTTTTTTTTTATCGCGAGCATTTTGTTTTTTTATTGCGAGTTTTTATAACACGATTAAACGAGTAGAATAAGACGTGCGAAATACCATGAAAAGTAGGTACCTGAGCACAGCATATTTTTGGCAGTAACTTTCTATGTACACTATATAGAAAATGAGATTTGGCTTATAGCACGTACTATATGAGATACAATATAGCATATCACTTTATAATATTTCGGCTGTATCGCTTTAAACGGGTGAGCAGATATCCGTATACTGACTGCATGTCGTTAAATACACTTTTCACGTTGTTGTGTTTCCATCAGCTTCAAGTACTTACAATAAAAGTTGACATTCAAATGCATATTTAATACACGTTGGCCTGTATAAGCCGCACCGGGAGTGTATTAGCTTAGAACTTTTGTGTTTTTGCACGCTTGCGTTTTATACATTCATAAGTGCGCTGCTCCCCAAAGGTGACGACTAATATATATTCATGTCTGTAACAACAAAGAACACGTCGAAGTTGTTTAAGTTTCGCGTTGCCCGAAAGATGTCTACTAATTTTTAACTGCCCCGGGGCATAAAATATAAATTTAATTTACCGGATGATTCCATCGGGTTGGCTCGCAAAAAGTTTTAATTAGACTATCCCACCCCGAAAGAATGCATATTATAGTCGAGTCTTATGTTTCCACCTCAGCAGGTGTTTTTACGAACAAATTAAAACATTAATATCGCAACCCGTCCAACCAGAATAGTTACACAACTAAACAAATCCGCTAGAGCGCAGTTACCGGTATGCTAGTTTTATAAAAAATAAAAAATGTATTTCACGTACGATGTACATCATAACGTATCTATCGCTCGGATAAAAAAAAAATCTATAAAATCCGTGTTGTACTTAATTATACATTTCTTATTTTTATTTTTATAATTGGGTTCTAGACACGTCTAGAGTACCACTGCCATTTATGTACAATCGTTATTAAAGCATAAACCAAGTAGGGTTAACATTTTCTGGGGTCAGTTTACTGCTGATGGAATCCAGAAAACCTTTTGCAAAAGCACCACATAATAGGTATATTGTACACTATCGGTGGCTTGAAAATTCGACCGACTTACCTACATACTTACTTCCACTGGACAGGAATGGCGGCACGCCTCTGACTTATCGAACGACCGACCGAAGACGATAGGCGACCGGATGAGAAATTGCCTTGGAATGTATCCCCGTGGATTATTGTACCTAAGTATTCGACCCACATGTTTTCATTTGTCTTGCACGGTGTGTGGCGTTCTGTCTGTGCCGGCAGTGTCTGCTCAAGTTTTTATCAGAAACTCAGATTTATATCCTTTTATATATAGTTATATATTTATATAACTGCTGCGACCGCCGAGGCAGATAAATTCCAAAAAGACCGACGGGCCGGCATTACTTGGAAGTCGTGGTGTGAGGTGACCAATTTATTTTGCACGTGGCACGAATCGCGTCACCGTGTATAAGCGAGTCGAGTATAAAGTTTATCCTGGTCGGCAGAAAAAACCTAAAAAATAAACGAAACAAAACTAAATCTCGGCAAAGTTTCGACGATTTTTTATCGGCTCATCTTAGCGTCGTCGTTTTGTCCTTCCAAGGGGTTTAGACGCCACACGTCCGGTGCTCGCTGGTCCGGACAAAATGTTTCCTAAAAGAAAAGGTGAGGAGGGAAAAAAAGGAAGTAAAATAATGCTACCCTCAACAGAAAGGATCCGCAGCCATGGGAGATGAATAAGGAGAAACTAACTTTGCAAACTGTACGAACTTATGGCGTTTCGTTCGTTATCTTTATTTTCCCGGCGAATACATTGTACATTATATAGATACGTGTCACTTCAGTGTTTATATATGTGCCCTATACTTGCCGGAACACTTGGGACTTACATGCATACGATATGCTAATAATATTATATCAAATTTACTGCAAGATTATTCATTATTGAATCTTTCCCATTGGCGCAGTCTATACAAATTAATATGGTTATCTTTTCAATACTATTTTCTCGACGGCATAGCCAAACTAGAATTTGTCCACAAAAACAAACCCAGATTGAGGATACCCATTTTATCGTCTTACAAGTATCACATAATTCAAACCGGAGACTCCGTAGGATAATTCTTTCTAAACCAGCGGACAATAAAAAAAACCGGACCGAGTCAGTTACTTTTTGTTTTATATCGGTGAAAAAATGTTTGGCTTTAGATTTTTAGATATTTTTTAGGTACATATTATGCTAGTTGTACTTTATAGTTCAGACAATAAGCCCAAAAACTTTTGACAAAGGTTTACAATATTTTAATTTGTTTTTGGCTATACACAGGCAGCAGTACTATATAATATACATATAAAAAATACCCAAAACAAATTAAGATCTAATAGTCAATTTGTAAAATATTTTTCTCCGTTTTAAAAAAGAAGGATTAAACTTTAAACCTTTTCTAAACCGTCTTCGTGACATCTACACACACAAGTTAACTGTTAAGTATGCTTCCCAATTAAAACTAATGGTTAATAATAATTACTTGAAAATTTTACTGCAAAATGGTGTCACTCTAGTTTACTTACCTCAAAATATACTATAAGAGTATAACAATAAGGGCATAAAAAGTATTTATATTATTTTAGAGTTTTAGTATTTCAAGAGAATTTTATACTGTCGTTTTTTTTTTTATTATCTTCTCGGGACATAACCTTTTGACAATGTAATAAAATTGTCACTCAATAATAAACGATTTATAAGACAACAAGTATTAAAAAGACCTGTAGTAAAAAAACCTGAGCTTATTTTACCTTGTGTGTGCAGTGTGTATATGATGCGTTTTATAAGAAAACAAGCAGTAATAAATTATAGTATACAATTAAATTATATATAATATATAATATGCGTTTCACCTAATCGCTGTGTTATGAAATAAATCTTCATTATGTATATACATAATTTATCGTAGACGTTTTACAGCTATTGATTTTAAAATTGCATCATGATGGTCTTACGTCAATTTTTCTAAAAGTGCAATATGTCAATGCAGGTCAAAAACTCTATATAATTTTTATATCTTTTCACTTCTACACATGCATTTTGAACATAAGAAATTATGATATTTTTTTTAAGTTGTAAAAATACTACAAAAAATCAATTTAGTGTACTTTGTGTCAAATCGTTACACAAATGACCAGAGTCAATGCTACTATTATTTCTATAAAATAAGTGTATATTATTGCAAAGTTCGCACATTTTACCATTAAACGTGTTTCAGCTTTGACTTTTGGGAAATTAAACATAACGAGTTTACCTATTTAAATTTAAACCCCGGTCAAAGAATAGGTAATAGAAAAGTACAAATGAATTATAAAAACATTTTTTTTTTTAATCATAAGCTATTTTTTAAATTTTTTACATACTAAAAACAGGTAGACTGTCAAATAGTTAAAACATATAAAATATACGGTCTCAGCTTCACGTCAAAGCTAAATAATTACATTAAAAAAACCTCACCAGCTAACCCGACCATTTGTTTACAATTACCTATCCCCATCTGACCTAAGTGACTTATACGAATCATTATAAAACCACACTTGATTAACTTATTCCGGTGCAGTCGATTGCTTCGACTTGATTAAAGTTCTCGAATTAAATCTGTTTCTACTGAATGGTGGTTTGGTACACATGTTATTTTGTAATTGTAATAGTATAGTACTAGTTATAGCTGGACGTGAGAAAAATAAAAATAGTATTGCAATACTTCTGAAAATGCCTTTGTCTAACCAATACCATAACACAATGGGTTATGTTAGGATTTTTTAAATGTTAACCTATATACCAATCATCAGCTGTGCCTACAAAGGTTACATCCAGTATCAATAAAAACGTTAGCATTCTCTACTGTTTGGGTATGTTAGTAGTTAGTACGTAGGTATTTAACATGTAAACTACTCGTATCATTATATTGTTTGAAGGAGAAATGTTTGTATGTGCCAGTGCAGCTTTTAAAATGACGTTTAGTTATTTGTATAGTACCTACTTGTTTACTAAATGTATTATACTTTATATATTTTTTTTTTTGTTAATGATGAGTGATACAGCCCGGACAGAAAGGTACGAGGTCAATATCTCGAAACGCATATTTTTTAAACAAACACACATAAATTGCAAAAAACAGTTATGTCAACAACGTTATAAGAGTCAGCGAACGTCTACCGATGTAGCGAAACGAACAAAATAAGAACCTAGGGAGGCATACAAGTGTTTTCCATATCAGTGATTATGCGGTCCGCCAATGTGCCGTTGGCTTTTGCCATTGCGACGTGTCTGACGGCGACTTTCGGCCACGACGACGACCGCCGAGACAGGAAAGACCTAGAGCAAAAGTACTTGCTGTTGCAAAGCTTGGACACGGGATACGAGTACCGAGTAAGATACGCCGCGGAAGACCTGCCGGAATTCCGCAAAGCCGACATCGGCAACAAGATAAAAGAACTGTGCGACATCATAGTGTGCTACTACGTGTTCTTGACGGGCTACCACGAGCGTCTTGTCAGGCATCACATGCAAAAGCCCGCGTACACGGAGTACCTGAAGAAGTATTCGTTTTTCAGAGAAGCCCAGCTGTTGCTGATAGTGGCGCACGCGATCAACGGCGGCCCGAAAAAATCCACCCGGCCCCTGTGGCTGAGCTTCATGTACGAGCTGTACCTGCTGTTGCTGGCCAACGGCAAGCTGATGGCCGGCCCGGGCGTTTTCCCGGCCGTCCACGACACGGTCATCGCGGAGTTGACGCGGTACGCGGCGGGCAGATGCCACCAGAGAAACAAGTACAACCCCGCGTACAGTCGCTCGGTGTACGAGGGCAACTTGCAGAGGCTGGCCAGGCATCCGCACTCGACGCAGGTGCGGTGGTTGCTGGTCGCCATGAACAAATACCGTATCGTCTACCAGTTGAGCGACAACAAGCTGACCCTTCGCACCGTGGCCGACAACGAATCGTGGTTCTCCGTGGACGCTATCTACATGAACTGGGTGGTGCAAAACGACGATTTCATGGTGCACCTGCTGAGGGACTTTGCCGATCAGCGCCAATGGAAGACCGTGTTGACGCTGATCCGGCAAGACTTCGGGACGATAGCCCAACAGGACCGACCGGACCGGTGGATAAAACAACTAGGGTATTTCCTGGACAAATTCGTCGACCTTCTCAAGGTGGTCATGTTGCGCATCGTCTGCGGGTACGTCGATAATCTTCGGTACGCGGTGCCGACGTTCACCACTATCTGGGCGTTGGGCCTAAGATGGATGTCGGCGCCGTGTGTGTTGCGCAGGAACGGCCAGGCGATTTTGGATTCGCTCAACGAGTTTGTCAAACACTTCGACTTGGAAAGGGACCTTCGGTTCAAAACCGTCGTCCAAGCGTTCGGCGATCCCGTTTGGAACTTCATCACCAAACGAAGGAGAAACAGGCTAGTAGACAGCATAAACGCGATTATGGCGGACATGTTGACACCGTCCAAGTTCAAGATATCCTATTCGTCGAACGGACTACGCGCCGACAATGAATGTTTTCAACGAATATTACACATGAACGCTCAGCACGGCATATTCGCAGAAGAAGGAAACGCCACGCCGAACGCACTGGTCAATCACAGCATCACTATTGCTGCAATTTTCGTCGAATTTCTTAAGAAAGCGTTGAACGGCATAAGCATGAAAGTCATTAGATCGTATATAGAATTTGCTCGAGATTTAGACGATTTTCAGTACTAATAAATGAAATCCCCGACTTCAAACCGTCAACTCGTGGAACTTATTTAATAACGTGTCGTTAATTTTACCGTTTTATTACTGAACTGTAATTGTATAAGTTGAAATAAATAAATTATACGACAAATGGCAATTAGTTTTGTACATCGTCGTCAAACCCGCGTCTCCCAAACTTAGTGATAGACTTAAGTTCCAGTTTAACAAATTGTTCTTTGTTTTTTAAAAATTTCTATTGTCGTTTATTGAATTATTTTTCATTTGAAGTAATGAAATATTCTTGTGTTTTCACTGTATATCGGGTATACTATGTCTAAAAAAATACCCCACTTAGGTTTGGAAATAATTAAACTTTTTTTTCAAAAAAGATATAGCGTGTCGTAATTTTATGATGCAAAATGTGCACACTTTTAGGAAATAGTATTTTTTAAATGCTTGGCCCAATAATGTATCTTTTAGGTACGCATTCTGATCTAAGCTTGCTACATGACAAAGAAAAATAATAATACTAAAATATAAAAACACATTTTTGTAAAACAAATAACTCCCACGCTCCGCATCGAAGCATAAATATATTTTTTCAAAAGTAGGTACACATTTATTATTTCAAGAGTTATACGTTTATACAAAAATGTTGCCTTCCTTGTTTTTTTTATTGTCATTATACTTACATTTATCCGACCTGTAAAATATATTCAACTGATATTCGTAAACAATATAGACACCAGCGCCATAGCAGAATAATATGAAAGTTTGCTCTTACACAGTGGGCCGTGCTTGCAAGCGGTACGAACATGTTGTCCGCCAAAGTGTCGTCGACTATTTTCACAGCGATCTGCCTAATGGCGGTATTGGGCCAGCGGAGTTTAGCGGTCGAGAGAAAACCGCATCTAGTGCAGATTTTTTTGTCGTTACAAGCATTTGACACGGGATACGAGTTAAAGCGAACGTATTCCGAGGCAGAAGTGGCGTTGTGGGATCCGGCCGCTGTCGTGGACATGGTAAAAAAGCTCTACGGACAAGTAGTGTGCTATTATGTGTTTTTGGCCATGCATAACCATCACTTGACCGATTACAACGTGCCAACGTCGACGTCCACTCGGACCGGTGTCGGTGCGTCTTTTGCCGGCGAATCCACAACCATGTTAACGGTAATGTATTCGCAGCTACTCGGCGTCCCGGACCGGATGATGAGCCCGCTGTGGCTCGTCCACACGTACCAGCTGTACCTGCAGTTGGTCCAGCACAAAAGCACGCTGGTCGACGAGCGCGTTTCGCACAGTGTCCGCCGAGAGTTCTTCGCCGCCCTGACCGAGTACACGACCGCAAATTGCGCGCCCGACAACAAGTACAACGGGTCGCATTTGGGTTCCGCGAACCAGAGGGATCTAGTGTTGCTGGATTGCACTTATAGAAACGCGTTTGCCACTTTCGACGAGTCCCTGTCGCGGAGCTTGGAGCGCAATAGAAGCCTGATCGCCGACAGCCGGCGGCACCTGTTGACCAGCGCGGCCGACGTCGGCGGAGAGTGGTTTTCCCTGGACGCGCTTTATCTGAACAAAGTGGTCGACAGCGAAGACGTTATGACAGCCTTGTTGCGAGGATTCGGCGAACAGGACACTTTGGACACGGCGCTGGTGTTGCAGGAACATTATCGGCAGGTGGCGAGACAGAACCGACCGGACCGATGGGCGAAGCGTCTTGGCCGTTTCTTAGACAAGTTCGTCGACGCACTGAAAGTCATCGTGCTGCGCATCGCCTGCAAGCATGTGGTTTATCTGAACAAGAGAATACCGCCGGTCAAGCTGAACACATGGTATACGGGAATTAATTTGCCCACAAAGACGGTGCCGCGTTTGCTGAGAGAGTACAACGGCATATTCTCGTCTAGACTGAACGAGGCCGTCGAATATCTCGGCTTCACCGAGGACCCGGATTGGCGAGCCTTGCAAGACCTGTTCCACAAGCCGGTCAAGATGTTTATCAGAAAAAACGTCAGAGACTCCATCATCGACGACATAGTGGACAAGATGAACGACATTTCGCCATCGTTGGACTTCAAGGTGTCGTGCACGAGAAATTTTCAAGCCGAGCGGAAATCCATAGATATAATAAACGCTTTAGAAGATGCAAACAATTTCGACGTGTACGACGGTTATATCATACAGGATAATCTGATGCAGCGAAGTGCTATGACTTTGGAGATATTCGTTCAATACTTACAGCGAGTATTGGTCGGAGTAGACATGAAAGTGATCAGATCGTTTATTGAGTTCGCAAAAGATTTAAAAGAATTCAAAATAGAACCTCTACATTTATATTAAAATTAAACATGTTGAATAAGTACGTTTTCTTGTTACTATTTATAATATATCATATACATACATTTCTTTAAAAAATATTACAAAAAAACTCCACTATAGTTGATCACAATATTAAACCAGGACAATTTTTATTTACAAACAAATAATTGTTTGAAAACAATATGCTATTGAAATTAGTTATTATTTAAAAAAAACAAATTTTTACTTAAGTAAATTTTTATTTAACCTGTTATTTTAAATAATTTTGACATTACAAATTTATATTATTTGAATAGTTTAACTTTTATTTAAATAATTTGTTTAATTTTAATTATTATTTCCTTTTTTTATCTAAATAAAAAATAATTTATTGATTATTAATTGAAAATTTGTTTTTTTTTTTTTGGTTGCTAAAATTTAAAGAAAGGGGTAATATTATTGAAGTTTTGGTTCAAAAAATTAATTTTTGGGGATCGATTTTAAATGTACAGACTTGTTACATGTAGAAGTCGGCCTAGTAGCACAAAAATAAAATAATATGAACTATAAACACATATTTTTAAAAACAAACAATACTTCTCAGCTCCACATCGAAGCAAAAACATTTTTATTTTGAACAAAAGTACACATTTACACAAAAATGTTGTTACTAATTTACAGTTATCCATACAGAAAACGCTTGTATAAAATATTTTATAATACCAAAATAGGTAGTTGGAAATCGAGAAAAACGCCCCATAAATTGACATCTTTTTTTAATTAAATAGCCAAAATATAATTAAAATTTGACAATATGGTTTTCATACAAGGCACAATAACGTGCTAATGTAATATACAGCCGTTTGTCCGTTTTCTATAATACATAGTAATTAGTATTATTTTAATGAAGAAGACTAACTCACAGGATTTCCGAATGTGATATAAAAAAAAAAAAAAACGTAATACTTATTAGGTGGGAACTTTTGAAAGAAAACAAATAACAATGTACAATCAAATCAACAGAAAATTGTGTACATTTAAACAACTGCGATTTCCGACTAGCAGCGGCTAGCTGCAGTTGGCAAATATTTTCTTAACTAAAACTGCTATTACAATGTAGCCAACTTTAAAACATAAGGTAGCTTTTCTAATTTTCAAATTTAATCATCCTTTTGGTTTTCACCGGGTTGGTCTAACTTCCAAATTTAAATTGTTGTACCTTGGTGATTTTGTCCACACGGTATGCGCCAAAATCCTTAAAAAAAACATTAGGACTATGCTCGTTTTATTGCTGGAATTGTTAAACCGCTTCTCAGTTATGAATTTTAACTAAATTTCAAATTAACTCTTAATAAAAATTAATATCCATGAAATAATAGTAAAAAAGTAGACGTCCCAAATGTAGGACATTATGACTGAAAATCCAAGTTCCCTCCCTATAATTTGCGCCCCTGATAATTTTTTTTACATATTACTAAACACAGCATGTTTATTTCTAATTGTGCAAAACTTAATATCACAAACATGTCAATTACAACTTATGAGGTACACATGTTTTAAATTGAACATCGATTAGATTAAATAAAACTAGTTGAAATTATATATTTCTAAAATTTAAAAATCGTTTTACTTTTTAACTAAGTTGATGACTCTTCTTAAAAGAACCTAACACAATAACCATTTTAGTGTTCCATATCTCATTACACAAATTGTATACAATTAAAGTAATTCTTCTATAAATTATTAGAACAACAATCTAAATAAATTCTTTTGTAGAAAAACTAATTTCAAAATGGAAAGAAAAAACAATTTAACATTGTCTTACATAAAACGAAAAACTATACTTAATTTAGTGATAAACAAATATATATTAGGTATTCTTTATCAATAATAATTTGTACAATACAATATATTTTTTAGTCTCGTCTGATGATTTAGAGTTAAACACTAATTAAAAAAAAAAAAAAGTAATTTCAATAATAAATAATCTAAAGATGAAAACTTTAAATAAAACACACAAACATGTTACTGGCATTTTATAATAGTAAAATATAGACATTACTTATGTAAACAATAAATAACACTCTGACATGTTGAAAATCAGACTTATAAAGAAGATGAACTGATACAGTTTATCTTAAAAATAATATATATTTTTATACATTCAACCCCGTTTACAGCTCTTCGTGTTCTGGTGATTCTTCTTTTTCTTCTTCTTCTTCTTCGGCCTCTGCTTCTTCTCCTTCTTCTTGGTCAGCAACTGGTTCTTCGTCCTCGTAGGTAACCTTTTCATCGAGTGGAATACCTAACGACTGTCGCATAAGTGCTTCGACACTTTCTGCAAAACTAGCAGAGTCTTGGAGCATAAATCCTGATCTCAGAGTGGCTAAACAAACGTAAATCAATAATTTTACAATGAACTTTTTTCAATAAAAAACAGTTTTTAACATATTTATGTACAGCAAACTTACCCGTTCTATACAACATGACAGAGATATCTTTGGCTTTTTGGTCTTCGGGGTCATCTTGCACTCTCCTCAATAAGTCTTTGATGAGAGGATGGCGAGGATTGATTTCCATAGATTTCTTTTGTTTCAAATAGAATTCTCTTTGCGGGTCATCAGCTTTTTGATGAGCATTAGACAAAGCTAACCTTTCCATATTACCAGTCCAACCAAACATACCTGCGACAAGAGCACACGGAGAGTCTGCCAAACGATCTGATACGACTGCCTTTGAAATCTATAATTATTAAATACACATCAATAAGGTTTTACTTTATACACAATCTGAAAGCGCTAATTTACTCTCTTATTTCATTGATTGAATTTATTAAAAATGTTAAATTATCAATCTGTACAACAATATTTTATATGGAGAGCAAACTGCAATTAAATTAATGAAAAATCCACCCAGTAAACCGAAAATGGTGCAAAAATCCACAAATAAACAACTCAACTGTTTTAAATAGGTGCCTACACTGGGTGGTTTTCTCCTCAAAATACATGTCTGTAACTGTAAATACAACAAGTACTTATATTTCAAGAAATATAAATACTCATTGTGCAAAGCCGAACAGATTGTATATAATATACAAAAAATAAAATAAGAAAAAAAAAAGAGATAAATTTTCTAAAGTTATTTGTATATACCTGTTCTTTGAGAGCATTGTCTCCGAGCCATTTGGTGAGTGGTTCGTATTGTTTCTTTAATTCTTCAGCCTTCGCCTTATCTTCGGTCAATGAGACACCTTCCTTTGCAACGTTCTGGAATTTTTTGCCTTCG
Source organism: Adelges cooleyi (assembly GCF_023614345.1). Taxonomy (NCBI): domain Eukaryota; kingdom Metazoa; phylum Arthropoda; class Insecta; order Hemiptera; family Adelgidae; genus Adelges; species Adelges cooleyi. The sequence continues at coordinate 12,621,391 of NW_026096268.1, read as the reverse complement.
AATTCTGGTATGGCAGATAACGTATACTCATCGACAGCTTCGATGAGGTACAAAACTTCATATCCCTTGCGAATGATTCCCTCCACAAATGGGGACTTCTCGAGTTCAGCCCTGCTAGAACCAGCAATGTAATAAATGTGATCTTGCTTTTCCTTCATGCGCTTTACGTAATCAGCCAATGACGTAGGGGTTTCTTCTACTGATGATTGGAAACGTACTAACTTAGCAAGACGTGCTCTGTTAGATGGATCTTCAATTATTCCTAATTTAATGCTACGAAAAAAAATATGCGATTAAATTATGAATTGTATTTATAAATAATACTTCTGAGTGAGATATTAGTCATGTACTTACTTAGTAGAATATTCAGCCCAAAATTTCTTGTACGATTCATCGTCTAACTTTTTAAGCATGTCCAATGCTTTACGGATCAACTTCTTTCTGATTATTTTAAGTAACTTGTGTTGTTGAAGTACTTCTCGAGACACATTCAATGGTAAGTCATCAGAATCTACTATACCTTTGAGAAAACTTAGATACTTAGGCAATAATTCATTGAATTCATCTGTAATAAATACTCTTCGGACATAAAGTTTGATGTTATCAGTAACTGTTCCGTATTTGTTGAATGTATCCGAAGGTTGGGCAGTGGGGACATATAACAACGATTTAAACGATACTTCTCCTTCAGCATCGAAATGTGTATAGGCTAGCGGTTCTTTATGGTCTTTTGTCAATGCCTTATAGAAATCGTGGTATTCTTGGTGTTCTACCTCACCTGATTTACGTGTCCAAATTGGCTTATTGTCATTCAGAATTTCCCAATCCCAAACAGTCTTTTCTACTTTCTTTGTTTTTGGTTTATCTTCTTCTTCTTTGTCTTCTTCAACAGCTGCATCAACATCAGCATCTTCATCAGATTTTTCTGACTTATCTTCTTCAGATTTTACTTCTTCTTCTTCTTCTTCTTCAATTGGTTCTTCTATGGTTTCGGTTTTGCTAGCCCATAAATAAATTGGGAAGTTGATAAACTGAGAGTATTTCCTCACTAGGCTCCTCAAGTTATCCAAATCTAAGTTATCAATAGCTTCTTCTTTTAGTTGTAAACTAAACAATTAACATAAAGATGTTAAAATTATTGAAATATAATAATAACACAGGTGTATTAAAAAATATTATTGTTTTTACTAACCTAACTTGGGATCCTCTTTTAAGTGTTGGTCCTCTAGGATCTTCAGCAATTGAAAAACTGTTAGCATCCGATTCCCATATATATTGCTTATCGTCATTGTGCTTGGTGGTGACCAAAACTTTATCGGCAACAAGGAAAGCGGAATAGAATCCAACACCAAACTGTCCGATCATATCGTTCATATTTTTATCTTGGGTTTCTGCTTCCTTTAAGTTGCTCAAAAATTCTGCGGTACCAGACTTGGCAATGGTACCCAAGTTCTTCACTAGGTCTTCGCGAGTCATACCGATACCTGTGTCTGTAATGTGTAACATACGCGACTCTTTATTTACCTGAAAGCATAAAATGATAATTTATTATTAATACTAGATGTGCAAAACCACATGTTAGGTATTAATTGTACAATTACTTATAATTCATTATTTGAATTTCAGTAATAAAATTAAAAAATCTATTAGCTATCAGGATAACAGAAGTCATAACACAAGGATTTTTTTTAAAAATATGTCACACAAGAGGACGCTAGCCACTCATTTATTAAAAAATGAAGTATAGGAAATTTTTCAAAAAATTATGCTTAATTAATAGCATATACTTAAATATTAATACAGTAATGAGGATTTTTTATATATTGTTTTTATATTTTTTTCCTAGACTATCCCAGTCATTTCTATAAGAAAAATTACAGTTTTTTTCCATCAAAATAATTTGCGTTAATTAAAACTAGTGTCTTCGGATTGTAAAATGACCAAAATTTTACAGTAAATAAAGGAAAAGTTTATCTGTGCTTTAGTGCTTTTGAATTTTCGATAATTTAATCTACTACTTTTTAATAATTTATTAAAAAAACAATTTGAAAATTCATAAAAAAAATAATTAATTGATCAACAAAAATGTACTAGGTCTAAGCATAAGTAATATTATTCTCATTTATTTTTCTATGAAAATTTAATAAATTGATTGTCATAACCTCTACAGTACTTATTCTGTGGTGTCTTCTCAATATATTAAAACAATTAGGTATTCGTCCATTTTTACATATAAGTAATTTATTCCAATACGTATACATAACAATAAAAAAAACAGTACAGTGGGGTCGGGGCATAGTGGGGACGGAGCTTAGTGGGGACGGGGAGGTCACAGGTTTACAGGAATTTTTAAATCTGAAAGTGATAAAATGAAATAAAATCACTAAAAAATAGAAAAGAGAATATGCCCTAATACACCACTGAATGTGACACTGATATTTTCTTCATTTTATTATGTCATATACTTCTTAATAAAAACATTTTTTTTTTGTTAAATTATTAATAGAGGAATTTAGAAAAATAGATTTATAAAGTTAATCTTGATACTTTGACCAGAATGAGATTTTGTTTTGTAAATTCTCATTTATTCCTAGCGGACCCAATTAATTAAAAAAAAAATATTTTATGGAATTATAAGAAACTAGCTTGTGCTTAATTTCACTATATACAACTATTAAGAAAACTATCTAGTAAATCATACCTTAATTCTTATGGACATTTCGTTGGTTGCGTCCAGAAGATTAGGATCTGTCAATGCTAATAATCTTATTTTGTCAAGAGCATCAGAAGCATTCGATATGAGTTCTCGCAAAAATATCTATAAAACACAATTAAAAATAAGCTACAATTTTATCAATGTTATGAAACCAGAATACTTACATCTTTGTTTCTGTACAATGAGTTAATAATAAGTTTCATCATACGATTAACCTCTGCTTGGAATGTGAATTTCTCAGCGCTTTCACCGAGTTCACGCAACTGAGCTGCATTTAACCCATCTAGATTTATTCTTTCTTCCTCAATTTTGGCGGCATTTGGATCTACAAAGCAAAATATTTCAGTATCGCATTATGTGATCGCTGGTTAATAAAACCAACATAATATGTTAATATTATTAAGATTTGTTTTCATAAATCTCAAACTAAAGTTATAATACTGTCAACAATAAATTTAATAGCATCATTTAGATAAACTTGTCTAATGCTATAATTTTTTTTTTTTTATAGTTAGTTAAGTTACATAGGAACAAATCATATGAGCTTTGTTCATTTTTAAAAAAAAGTGTACACTAATTAGTGTAGTGTACACTTTTTTCACAACTACTCTACGGTCCGTGTGAAAAAAGTGTACACTGATACAACACTATTTCAAAACTAAGGCTTTGGTGTACACTTATTGTCAAAACGAACAAACCTATTGTTTCAATATTAGTTTGTATGTTATCAGCACCAATAAAAAAGTTGTTATTTGTTTTAACAATAGAGAAAACTCGAAACTTAAGTTGTCATAGTTAAGTTATATAGATAAAAAAACTTGAGGTAAAGACAGCAGATTTTTTGATTTTTTTAGTACCAATAAAAAAAGTGCTAACTCTTAGGTTGGTATAGTTAATTTTTTTAGAAGACGAGTTTTAAGTTTTTAAAAATGTAATAAATCTATCGAGTTAGGATTTTTTGGATCTCTGTATATTGAAAAATACATCTACATAATTCCAAGACGAAAAGAGATAAATACAAAAATATCATCTAGGTTTCAATTATTTGCGGTAAACCCAAAAAATATTTAATATGCAAATTTTAAGCTTTAACTTTGTTTTAGTCTACATACTTCCGACTTCAGGTTCTAATCAGTGTAAAAAAACACTATGATAGCAACAAAAAAGCTAAGGCAGTCTAAAGAGATTTATAATATTTGTTCGAAAAAAATGAATTCAACACTATTGTTGTTGGGAAACTCTGTAAGAACTATAATCGTACCGGTCGTTGCTCCTTCTTTGCTGACTCCAATGTTGGCGTCGACTTTGAGTTCCTCTGAACTATCCAACTGGATACCTGCGTCTCCGGAAACATAGCGATCTGCATGGGAAAAATGTTAAAATTTAATATTAAAATTTTTAAATGTTAAATACAAAAATCGACCAGATAAACTTACCGCTCAGAGGCACGAATGCCAAACACAAAACTACAAGTATTGAATACTTGAGTCCTAACATGTCTGATGGGATTTTAACGATATAAGCATACGAAAATAAAACTATTGTTGGGAAAAAATAATAAAGGAATTTTCAGAATACAAAAAACTGACTACGTACAAATGTAACATGTAACTTACGAACACCAACTAACTATTATACGACGATACGAGACGAATGCACCGCAAAGGGCAATAACTGTTCATTTCAGAAAAAATCAAACCAATGGGATCACAACACGAACGTAAGGCCGACCAATCGCATGCCATTATGTGGCTTCTCATAAGAAACACACGACTTGATGTTAGCGACGCCACGACTCACGTCACGGTTAAATAATATGCCGGTCACACATTTTGTATCACAAACCACCAAAGACCTGACAAGTGATAAACCATAAGCTGATAAGTGATATCACCTGATCTTCAAACGTTCGATAAGGACTTTTCGGATTTTGAGTTTCGATTTTCGTTACCCAAACGTTTTATGAAGAAATCACAAAACTTCACAACTATTATTTAAAAACATGATTTAATAATTTGAACAATTTTTCTCTACATTTTTTTGTTTTGTTTCCTTTTTTAGTCGGGTTAATTTTTGTTTAAAATGCCGCCGAAACAACCCATCGATTTACTCAAGTCCATCGTCCGAGAACTCAGGCATTTCTCGTCGGACAACAAAGTGGTAAACCGGCCATTGGTACGGTGGATTTTGTCCGAATACCGAGCTAATCAAGTAACATCTGCGCAGTATTGCCGAGGTCCGAGTGAAATGACATGGGTAGCCGACGCATACTTACAGTACATACGTGGACAGCGTATATGCCGAGAACTCGTCATTCAGAATCACCGGCAGGAGAAGAGCGTCAAAGAGACAGCAGAAATGGTCGGTTTTAGACTTCCGCCAAAACCAGACGATAAAATTAATTAATTTTTATAATTCATTACATAACATTTGATTGTATGAAAATTGTACCAAACAAAATATATAGTAGTTTTGTAAATAAAATGTGTTATTATTATCTTTAGTAATTAGTAGTGTAAGAAAAAATATTTTCAGTGTAACAATACATTATAATCATAATTTGTATAGAAGTCAGCCAAATATTTTTATTTATAAGAAATTCATGAATAAACATAATATTGTGAATAATTGTAATACTTATTATTGCATGTAATATGAATATATTACATAATATTTTGAGTATTATCTTAACCGTGTTTCAGGTATATTAACCTACCATTTTAAAGTTTCTGTAGCACATTAGATATTTTACATCAAATATTTAACAGTAATAGAATGTAGACATGTATCAAATAATTTATGTTGAATTATCTGTTTTGCCAATTTACTTTCTTGCCGGAAATTAAATAATGTAATACTGTGTTGTAAATAAGTACAATTGTTTATTTATTAAAATTTGAGTACAAATTAGTTCAAGTATAAAAAATGTTCTTGTATTTTAAGAAGTTAATACAAATATTAATAGATTATTTCTGTATTATGAATTACAAAGAGCAACTATAGACTGTCTATGCAAAAACAATATTTTCAACTAATAAAAATAAGGGTAAAATTTTGTTTTGGATAAATTACAATATGATTTTTTATTACTTTGATGTATGTATGCATTATTACTTCTTACTTTCACAGATAACATAAGTTCATTCTTAAACTAGCACAAAAAAAATAATTACTAAGAATGCTTATGAACTAAATAATTTACGAATAGTGAATACATTGTCAAAAAAAATAAAATTTTAGTGTACACTAATCAAAATAGTATTTAACTTGAGGGGAGGAGGAAAATGTATTTCACTTAGTTTAAGATTCTGATATTATACATCAACGTATAGCATAGCATTATAATACTTAGTCAAACAGTTTCTCTTTCTATTTATACATTATATTAAAACGGATTGAATTTCGGGCCGGGACCAGCCATATTCATGGGTCCTGATGGCCTGGGATATCTACTGCCACTCATATTATTAGAAAAAAATGAGTTTGGTGGGCCTGAATTCTCATTACGCCTAGTAAATGTGTTGTTTCCAAAGGAGTTATTACTGCCACTGCCACCACCAAAGGAGTTGCCACCAAATCCTCCAAAGTTCCCACTTCCATTTCCAACATTAGGAGGTCCGATATCGTCTAAACTGAAATTATTACCGCCAGCTCCTGATCCTCCGCCTACTGGTCCATCCATAAATAATTCTATGTATCTATGTTGCATATATGTTTTATCCTAAACATATTTTTAATATATATTATTGACAAAGCACTAAATTTTAATTATATATTACAAATCATCAATAATTTAAAAACTACCTTCGTCATAGCTCTCAAGGCATCTTCTTTAGAAGCAAACTCGACATTAGCTTCTCCGGATGGTCGATTATTGTTATTAAATAAAATATGTATTTCAACCGGATCCAATGGCTCGAAGAACTATATAAACAGTAATTATAAAATTCAAACACTAAATCATGTTGATATTTTACAAAAACTAAAATTATACACTTACAGAAGCAATATCATCTTCATTAGCTTTAAATGGAAGTCCTCTCATATGGACTACGTATACTGGTCTACTTGGTGGAGCATTCCAATTATTGCTGTTCCATCCACCTCCACCTCCTCCCATCATTCCTTGACCACCGCCGCCGCCGCCTCCACCTCCTCCTCCTCCTCTTGGTCCTCCCATGTTTCTACCACCATTCCAAGGACCGCCATTGTCGTAACCATTATTTCCAAATGATTTCATGTTGCGTCCAGCTCTCATTGGCATGTCGAAATATCGGCCGCCGCCACCACCACCTCCACCTCCATTGCTTCCTCCCCCACTAAACCGGTCCATTCGATCATAAGGAGTTTGTCGAGGACGCCTTTGTAAAGCTTGATTTCGAATTTCAGCTAAACTACTGCGGAATATCTCAATATATCTGAGAAAGCATACATATACATAAATTAGCAATATATTCTATGGATATACAACAATAATTTTATAATATTAATGCCTAACAATATTATGGAGTAAATACAAAATTGTATATAAACAAAAAAAAAATACTAGTATAAAACTCACAATATAAATTACCACTTAAATTATTTAAATTTAACAAACCACAAAAAAGGAGGAGCGAAGGATGACTCTCCCAGCCTCCCTTTACATAAACTACTAGTGATTATATTACCCGCCAAAATATACATCGGGATAAATAGAGGAAGACACCCCACCTGTGTCCTATTTTCTCCTTGTGTTTCTGCAGAGCTTTCTCTGCATTCTCTCTGTCTACAAATTGTACAAAAGCTTCCCCCGTACTCCGCCCCGTGAAGTCGGTTGCTATGGTTATACCGTCTGGTGTCATCTCCAACCCTGTTGCCCACAATACAACCAATCATAGATAACCCAATTAATAGCACATCCAAAAACAAACATTTAAAATAACAAAAGGTATTATTTATAAATATTATCAGAAAATGTACAGAATATATTCGTTAAAAGAAACAAGGTGATTCATGAGAGTAACATACTAAATCCACATTCTACTAACTCAATCATTTTCATCAGTTTTATTACATAAAATAATAATTCTGCAGTGGAAGAGAATTAAAATAAGTATACTAAATAATATAATATACATCAATAAGTATTCTTATAGTACGACTAACAATAGAGTTGAAAAAGTATAACTATTTCTTTTAAACAAACGCCAACCTAGGTGCAGCAAATTAGAGCAAAACAAAGGTGTTTTTCTCTTACTTCAGCACTAACAATCAATTACTTAAGAGATAGAAATTTAAAAATACTTGTTTTAACTTATGTTTATAAGTACAGTATAAATATTGACTTGATGTGACTATATGAATGTATGTAATTAGGAAGAAAAAAATGAATCACCATGTGCAAGTAAAATAATGAAAATTTATCAAAATAAAATAGAACTTGCTAAATTGTTGATGTTAAAATTAATCAACAAACATACCTTGGAAAAATTGTACAATGTCATCTTTAGTAGACCCAAATGGTAAGCCTCGTAAACGTACACAATTGTCATCAAGGACACTATCAAGCGTTGAACCAGTTTTTTTTATAACCCACTCCATTTCAGAACGTTTAGATCGAAAAACTACAAAAGAAAACAATAGAAATAAAGATGTTAGAAAAAAATCAAGTATGTCAATTATAATATATTATATTACTTTAATAAAAATATATAATTGACTTTGGTTATGTAACATGAATAAATTAAAAGTATAACCTTCAATATAACGGTTGCCCATATGCTCACGATCTTTTTTTAGAGCAGCTTTAAGATCATCTTCTGATTCCATTTCAACGTAAGCTTCACCACTTGGTCGTCCTTCTCTTGCCATTGTCAAATGAACACCAGCTGTTCCACCTTTTACTTTTGCTTCTCCTAAAATAGTTATAAAATAATTTAAATTGTTCAACATCTGCAACTAATTTTGAGTTAGCAAGTTAGGATTACAAAATAGTGTGATCTTAATATTGATCAAACAAAGTTAAAGACCTGTGTTAAGGCGACTATTTCCTCGTTAAAATTAGCTTGCTTAGCAATAAGTTACAACACATGTCGCCTCATCACACTCGGGCATACTATTTTAAAATTGTTTGTGGAAAATATTATTAGATAGTAATATCAACAAATAAACAAACGGATAATATTACCTAAAATGCTCAAAAACTTTATGATATCATCAGCAGTTGCTGACCAGGGCAATCCTCTCATTTTTACAACAAAGCCTTCATTGGATTGGTTGTCTTCTTCCGTCTTTTCACTAGACTCTTTCTGTTCTTCGTCCATTTGAGGTTCTTGTTCCTGTTCTGGTTGATTCATTTTGGTTGAATAGCATAAAACTCAGCTTACTGCAACAATAATACACTGTTCGTAATCTTGATATTTACACTATATCATCATAACCCTACACACAACTATGATACACAAGATAACCATTTTTTGATAAAAAAAATATAATTTTATTAAAATCGCCAATATGACGTACCTGAATGAAAATTTAAGAAAGTACAAGTTTATTTAAGTCTACGAGTTATGATACTTTACATAATACATCAGTATTCAGTGATCACACTTTCACCTGCCAAGGAACATATTTTAAGTATATTCAAACTATTATTTTACATAAAAATTTGCGTTTTACTAGTTTTAAAAATGTATGTTTAATAGTCAACAACCCTAGGTGATAAGAGTTCTTTCGAACGTTAGAAACTAAACTAAAGAAAACAAAATATAAGAATCGATATAAACTTTAAGCCTGGTGAAGAAACCAATACTTCTAAGTACATGTCTATTCTTTCAACTAACGTTTTTAGAGAGTCGCTATAATTAGAGAAATCGTTGCATTTTAAACGACGACCCTTCTATATTCTACATTTTTTAGTAATTATAATAATAACAATATACTTACAAATTATATAAGATACCTTAGGATAACCGTGGTGAATAAAACTTAACAAACGCCAAATAATACTCAAATCACAATTTATAACAACCCATTCATCATTCATCAAAAATCTGAATTCCCATATAAACTGAAACCGAGAAAATAAGCCTCGAGTCAAAATGGCTGTCCCGTCGGTCGTCTAGAGCATTTGTTTATACCGCTATAATGCCCATAACCACGGTTAAGGAACGGCTCTCTCTTCCATGGGTGTTGGTTTTTTTCCATTATTCTACGAACAGAGGTAGTACCTATACAAATTGGGAAATGAAAACTATAACTTATTGCCATTATAAATTATTTGCTTGAACTTAAAAATCATGATAGTGAATTTTTGTTTTTGAAAAAGCTACTTAAACCACCAACGTAATATACATGCTTTTTCATGGGTAGGATAATTATTACTTAATAGTCAAATTGGTAATTTTTTTATAGATAAGCCGTGTTTCAAGTGGTAGTTTTTTTAGGCGATGTAGTGGTATCAACAATAAAAACGTTTATTTAAAAAAATTACGTTTATTGTTTAATATACATAATAAAATTAACAAGTACATGTTACGTGTGCTTTTATTTAGAATTTATTGTTAATAATAAAAAAACAACTTATAAAGGTTTTAAAAACACAAGTATTAGTTACAAAAATTAATTTTTTTTTCAGTAGTACTACTTCGTGTCATGATAAATAAGTATATTATTAATGTCTCTGGACATAAGAGTTTATTCATGCACCTATTATGGAATTATCACATTTAAAAACTATTACATTTATAGCCTATATAGTTACTGTTAAATGCTATAATTTACTCATATTTTTTTTTTTAATGAGTTAATAATTAATTTACATCTACGAATAGCAAAATATACATAACCTAGATCTTAAAATATTTATTATGGCGTATACTAATTTTAATCTTTAATGGCCAAATGTTTGAAAAATGTAAATTATAAATCAATTACACTAAAAAAATCCTATTATTAACCAATAATTATATTATTTTCCCAAATGTTTTTTTCTTTTTCTAAAACTTCCAATACTAAATATATATTCAAATATTCTATCTGAACACAAATGATTCATTCAATGTAAAAGTATTGCTATTATGATGTCAGCATGTGCTACATTTATCATCAAGTTGTTAATTTGTTTTATAGTACCAAGCATTCACAATCCGTTTTAAAACAACAATAAATATTAAGTGACACACATACAGTGTACCAGTTAGACTAATATTTTAGTGATACACCGTACTCTGTCAATATTGGTTGAACAACAACACACACTTCAATTTATTTTTAAGTGCAATCAACAATTATTAATAATTTGACATAATGATGGCAAACTATTAGTAATCCAATATTTAATCTTTACCAACTAAAAACATAATTAATACAATGGAATCACAACAAATATGATATATATTGGAAACAATTTGTTTACACATGTTAGGTGGTTAATAGACATTTATGGAACAAGAGTCAATAAAGTAATAATTTTGACACAAATTTCAATCCATATTTTTTTCCAACAGCCATGTTAATAACTCTGACACATAATATTAAAATTTGATTTATGTTCTAGATAAATTGTTTGAGGTCTGTTAATAATATAAATAAAAAAAGGCAAATACTTTAATAAAAACAAACAATTGTGAATAATCACGATATTCAAACTTTTATATAACTGCTGTACACAGCCAATACATCAATTATTACAGAAAATGTATACAATTTTTATCATTTTTAAAAATATCATGTACATAAAAAAAAAAAAAAGTAAAAACAGACTTTAACTCATATCAGTACTATATGTCACTTTAATCCCTACATCAATATATACAATTGATATTATAAACATTACTAAAGCCCTCTATGAAGCATTAGGTAGAGAGATAGTATAATAAATAACTATTTTCAGTCTTGCGTATAAAAATTTCAAATTCGCCCTCTTCCTCTGTTCATACAGGAAATATTTTTTCTGACACCCATTTGTATTTTACATTTTGGCGGAGGAGACTTTGGCCGTAGTACTTCAATACGGTCAGTACAGCCAGTAGTAACATGACCGTTATTAAAATATCCGTTGTACATTTCGGTATTAAAATTAGAATTTGTCAATTCTGGACCTAATGTTAACCAGCCTGGACGAATTGTACTGTCTCTACCAAATAAATGTAACCTATATAAATAATGAATAAAAAAAAAAAGAACATTATTTATCATTCTAAAATGTTAATTTGTTAAAAAAAATACTATTTTAAAAATACAACCAAATCAATACCTTCTTTTACCGAGACAGAAGTGTTCAATTATGTGAAAAATTTCAACTGGTTTTTCTATCAAATTCTGTTCATTTTCTTCACTTATAATTAAATCAATGTCAACATTAGCGTGTATAAAATCACCATCAGTAGAACGACGTACTGTACCTTTAATACCCATTAAACAATGTTCCTTAAAAAAAAAAAAAAAATAATAATTTAAAAAATAGGATTATTAAAATTTATTAAACGTAGAAATAAATAAAAAATTGATTACTTTAGTACGTTGGAAGAGTGCACTTGGTTCTAAATTTTTAGAATGACCAGGATTTTTTGCATTGGTTCTTATCCAACAGATATCTTCACAGCGTCTGAAACCCCAGCGTCGTAAACAGTCCCGGCCCATATCTAAGCCGTCAGAGGAACCACACCAAAGAAAAATAAAACTACGATTAGCAGCCAATTCTCCTATTTCTAAATCCATTATCTGTAAAAAGTGTAGTTATATATAATTTATAGATATTAGAATACAAATGGTTACGTATTGAAAAAAATAAAAACTTACCTGTTTCCAATTCCACAAATTAGTATTTGACACTCCCATAGTACGTTGATATTCTTCAAGTGGAGGCTCAATTAGTATAACATCAAACTTGATGTTTAACGACTTAAAACTAAACGAATTGAGGTCACACTTTAAAAACATCGGAGGAGTAGCAGTTTGTTGTATAAGTTCATCCTGTATTGATAAAAAAAAAAAAAGGTTAAAATGAATAAACAAATATTCAGTTTAACAATTAAATTTAATGGTTCTTTTTTTTTAACCTTATTAATGTTATATAAAAAGTCAAGAACGTGAAGGCATTTTAAATTAATTATATATTTTTCCAAAGACATTTTTTTTGTTATTTATTTTATAGAATTTAAATGATTGATGAAAATACATATTTATTTTTTTTAAATGTCTTTTACAAATGGTTTAATGATTATGTACAAATTTAAGTAAAGTAGTTTTTAAGTAGAAGTAAATATTATTATTTTTTAAACATTTATGTGATATTTTAAAAATTTTTATATTATTGGATAATTATTTGTCTTTATAATTGACTTGAAAGTTTTAGAAACTTTTTTAGGGAGTTTTTTTTACCTTCCGTCGGTGTCAAAATTTTTTATTCATATATGGTAGGGCTTAAGATGAGATATTATTAACCCGTGCCACTGATTAAAGGTTATGTCTTTTTTGGGTAATTAACTTCCGAGCCCTAGAGATAAGTTATAAAATATTACATAATATTTAAATAAGTTATAAATTATTTCAAGAATTAATTTTAATTTATTTGTAAATAAAATAAAATCATAGCAAGAGATTATTTGCATCCAGTAAAAACTGTGGATTATTTTCTTAATTAGGTAATATTATTACCTTCAAACGAATTAGTTCTCTAAGTTTGGGATATTCTTCAAATCTATCGGTAAGACCAACATCTCTAATAAAGTTCTGCGGCCTCTGTCCAGTGTCAACAAAATGTTGACAATAATCATTATGTGGATTGGAAGACTGAGTGCCTTTCAGAAATGTTGAAGAGTCCTTATAGATTACTTCAGGAATGCTCGATTGTACTGTACATTTGTTAACAGCTTTAGAAATTGGACGCACTATTGTTCTTTCCCTTCGAGTATTTAAAGCACGTCGTAACTGTTGCACTCCAGAAAACCCAAGCTATAAAAAAACATGTGAAAATTTTATATTAAAGTTAAATTTAGTAAAACCCCATAATGTGATTTACTGTTTTTGCCAATAATTTTTTCCTCATTTTAGACTGTTCTTTTAAAGTTCTAAGTGTCTCACTCATTGTTGTAGTTATCTTTCTTAAATAATAGTCATCACCTAAATTGTCACATAATGTTTTTTAATTCTCATTAGAACGTGTAGTTACGTAGTTATCACTCTTATTTCTTTAGTTATTTTAACATAATAACAAGTTCTAATACATCATAATCGATAAACGTAACAAAGCATACAACCGGTTACTTTTTTCAAAAAGTAAAAACTCAATATTAATAAATTATAGTTTATATCGGTAAATTGTATGGTTTGAGAAATGAGTTATTACCGATTTGCGATTGCCCATCTTATCACGTGTTCATCGCTTATCTATCTCAATAAAATTTCCGATTAGACTATAAAATGAAAATTGCCAACATAAAATCTAATTTTGAATTTTAACAGTATAATTTACCAATTTGTAATATTGAAAATATTAAGATTCGATGTTTTTTTCCCAACTACAAATTTTTAATTTATTATTATTTTTCTAGGTAAAATGTTTTTAAAAATTATTTTACAAGTTCAAATTCTATTGGATGAATATTTTGATAATTCTACTTCACGTGTTGTTTATCAGGAACACACTGTAAAAGTTTTTTTTTTCTAATAAATAAATAAACAAAATACGATTTTATTCTCGCAGCTTGCCAAAATTGAAATTACCATTTTCCACATTTGGCGTTTGATTATACGTTTTTTTTTTAACCGTAGTTATTGTCACTAATAATTATTAAATTCTTTAATTTGTTACCTCTTTTTATATTTTTTTTATCACAATGAATGGTGAATGTATGTTAGACTACCGCGAAGCGGATATCACCCATGCCGAACGCATGAAGGAAGAGGCAAACGCTCATTTTTCTGCCAAACGATATGCCGAAGCTATTGACAGTTACACTAAGGCAATTGCCATGTGTGAAAGTTCGTCCAACAAGCCTCACAACTTTGCCGCCTACTATGCTAACCGCAGCATCGCCTATTCCAAAACCGAAGCCTACGGCTACGCCTTGGCCGATGCGTCTAAAGCCATACAACTAGATCCGAAGTATTTAAAAGGCTATTATCGAAGAGCAACAGCGTACATGTCTTTAGGGAAATTCAAAGAAGCGTTGAAAGATTATGAAGTCGTAGTTAAAGCGTTACCAAACGATAAAGACGCTTATCAGAAATACACAGAGTGCAATAAGTTGGTTAAAAGACTAGCTTTTGAAAAAGCTATTTCAGTCGAAGATTCCAAGAGTGTTTCCGAACAAATAGACATTGAATCAATGAGTATCGAAGATGATTATAGTGGTCCAAGTTTAGATAATGGTAAAGTTACACTAGATTTTATGAAAGAACTAATCAAAACTTACCGAGAACAGGGTAAGTTACATAAAAAACATGCTTATAAAATATTGTTGGATGTTAAAAAATATTTAGAAAAACAACCAACACTTGTTCATATTAATATTAAGGCTGAAGAAAAATTTACTGTTTGTGGTGATATTCATGGCCAATACTATGATTTATTAAATATATTTGAACTCAACGGTTTACCATCAGATAACAATCCATATCTGTTTAACGGCGATTTTGTTGACCGAGGATCTTTTTCAGTAGAATGCATTTTTACCTTGTTCGGATTTAAGCTCCTTTTCCCAGACAAATTCTTCATGTCTCGTGGAAATCACGAAAGCGTAACTATGAATCGTATGTACGGGTTCGAAGGTGAAGTTAAATCTAAATATTCTGTAGAGATGGCTAATCTTTTCACTGAAGTATATAATTGGCTTCCACTGGCTCATTGTATCAATAGACGTGTGTTAATTATGCACGGTGGATTATTTTCAAAAGATGATGTCACTTTGAAAGACATTGAAAATATTTATCGTAACAGGCAACCACCAGAAGAAGGTTTAATGTGTGATATACTATGGTCGGATCCACAAGACGCCCCTGGCCGTTCACCGAGTAAACGTGGTGTCGGAGTACAATTTGGACCAGATATCACCAAAAAGTTTGTCGAGTTGAACAGTTTAGATTACATCATACGAAGTCATGAAGTGAAAGCAAATGGGTACGAAGAAGCTCATGACTCGAAATGTGTGACTGTATTCTCTGCTCCCAACTACTGTGACACAATGGGTAACAAAGGAGCGTTTATTACACTCGAGGGTCAGTGCCTTAAACCAAAATTTACAACATACACAGCTGTACCACATCCACCAGTGAAGCCTTTAATGTATGCTAACTCCTTAGTAAACCTGTTCTGTTAGTGAAATCATTTTCTTAATTATTTTTTTTTTTTATTTATGTACAAGTTATTCTTGTTGATTTGTTTGCCTAACACAAAATAAAATGCATTTTTTTGTATTTTTTGTTATTATTTTTATTTAACTCAAAAAGACTTAAGTAGGTATTAAAGTACATAATAATACGGAAAAAAAAAATATTGTTGACGTACAACTGAGTGGTTTGAAATTGGATATTTGGTATGTATTCCATAAAATGTTAGTCAGTCAGAGTCCGTTTCTGAAAGTTGAAGGTCTTCATCTAAAATACGTCCAGGATCGACTAAACGTTCTTTAAAACCTAAAATACACAGTAATTTTGGGTTAAAAAAAAATTTTTTAAACAAAATAATAATTGACTAACCATTAGTAATTGGTGAATTAAACGTGGGTTTAGTATTTTTAGCTGTATTTTTAGAAGGCGGAGGAGGTGGTATTGAATCGTCACTATCACTGTCGGACGAACTACTTGAACCAGAATCGCTAGAAGATTCACTAAGTTCTAGACTTCTAGCTGCAGGTACCAAATCATCAAAGGGCTGAAATAAATAATAACTTACTAAAAATTGATACATTGTTTTTAATTTTAAAAATAATTGATAATTAAATACTATACTACAAATTTCAATTTTAAAACTAATAAGACGACAGCTGTACTTCAAAAGCACTGTGGCTCACAAAGCAAATTATAAAAAAAAACATTCCTAAATATTTATAGACTATAGTCAGAATTTTAAGATTTCGACAGTGTAATTGGTGCCTTAATTTAATAATATGATATCTCGAAACTGTATAAAAAACAAGAAATAAATGAACTTTGAGTTGTTCATTATATAAACACACAAGAGGTTTTTAATATATTTTTTTTAATGTTACAGTTAGGTATTAACATTTGGTTTTATTATTTTGAAGTAAAATTTACAATTCTAGAAAAAAATTTAAGCAACTTAGGGTTATATACATAGTAACATAGTAAAAAAGGAATACTTAAACCCTTAACCATAAATATAATACTCTATGCGTATATGTATTTCGGTAACAATATTGTCATCTTTAGCAATAACAACAGACTCAGTATATGCTTAAAGTGTATTATTTTTATGGTTAAGAGTTTAAGTATTCATTTCTTTACTATTCACAATAATTGTCTAAAATTGTATAGGAAATACTTAAAACATTTTTTTTTGACAATTAAGTGTTGTTTTAGTTTTGAACTAAATGTGATTGTAATACAAATGTTATTAAAAAACATCTGGGATCCTATCCGACTCCTAGTTAATACATAAGAAGCCTGCTCTTCAGGACAGCAATAGCCAATAACCTTTAAATAAGTAATTGTTTAAGTTACCCCCCCATCCCAAAAAAAAAAATTAATAAAAAAAGGTACAAATAAATGATAATTTTTAAAAACATTCCATTTTTCAATTATATAATAGAACTTACTTCAGGTTTAATTTCTGTTTTGATGTCAGACAATGAAAAACTAGGATGTGCTTGGGAATCAAACCCAGTCATAGAGCAATCGTCATCATTCAGAAGCGAAAGACTGGATGACATAGGAGATTCAGACCTGAATAGAAAACAACAATTTTTTTTAAAGTATTACTTTAGCTTACAGAAATAGCTATTGTGTGCGGTTAATAACGTGAATATACAGGAAATTACTTACATACAAAATTGTGGAGACTTATTAACATGTTGAGCATTACTAGGTGGTGACAAGTTAGCCACTTTAGGTGATTGGGATGTTTTCTTGGGAGACTTTTTTATTTGTTGTTTAAGTTGCGTTTTTCCTTTTAATCGTTTATCTATAGGCGTTGGTCTATTCTTTTCAGACAAAACTGGATTAATTTGCACAACAGGTTTTTGTGGTTTTTCGACCGCATTTCTAAAAATAATTAGTTATGTGTACAAAGCAAAATTGAAGTTAGGTTTGACTTAACTATAAAAAATATTACCAATTTTCCCCAACAACCAAAATATATTAATGTTTAAAAATTTAATTTTATTGTTAATATTTTCAAAATTAAGTTTTGGCAAAATATTGTTAAATATTTTTTGCTGTATGGGCTACATTTTAAAAACTATGTATTTTTTAACATTTTACCTAGTAGATTTGAGTTGTACATTAGTAGTGAGTTTTTCTAAAGTAATTTCTCCAGTCAAATGGTCAATAATCAGTACACATTCTTTAGTGTAATCTTTGTGCGAACCCTTGTACAATGTGTGCGCTGCACCAGCACCCTCAAAATTGGGTACTTTGACAGTGACCTCACGATTCGACGGATTAATGTCAACACTTGCGGGTTTGTTAATATCTACACTGGCAGGCTTAAAATCATCTAAAACGACAAATAGGAAAAATTTTACAAAATCTGATAGCATTAATAAACTAAGTAAAGTAAATTATGAATTTCAAGACATTATTATATTCTGAGGATAAAATTTATTGACAATACTGTCAGTAAATAATAAAAATAATTTGTAAATTCATAAAAAAAAAAATTCCCAACATTGAAAATGGCAAGGCTGAATTACTAAAAAATAAATGATCTACTTACATCGAAGCGTATGGAAACCAGGGCCTTTGCCTGTAAATGTTGAACCAAATTTAAGTTCAGCTGGTTCGCTACCAACTAATTTTAAAGGGTCCGACAGTTCATCGTCCATAACTTGTAAAAGAGTTAATTGAAAATCTTGAAAGAGACACAAAATGTAAAAAGTGAACGTGATGATGTATTCAAAAAAGTATTGACGAATCGTTATCAATAAACCTGATGTAATTTGGTCACGTTCAGCATTTGATAATTTAAGAACATTTTTCTTTCACCAGTGTACATATGATTAATTTAAAATAAATATTCAATTAAAAATTTGTATTGCTTTAAATTATGCATTTGCATTATTATTCAGATGGAGCATTGAAAAAATATTTTGATTAATTATTATATTATATTATATTTTTAAATCAAATTGCTGAACGCATCGTTATACCTTTTTAAATTGACATGTCAACTACAGATAAGGTTTGATAAGATAAATGTGTGCGATAAGAATTATTTACTAAGAGTCAATATTGAATATCATAATCAAATCCAAAAAGTATTAAATAAAAATTCTCATATAAAGTTCATATTATTATAAATTATAAAAATGTTTAAAAAACTTAAAGGTTCTATTGGGAAAATCGACGAATCCAAAACACAACCAAATTCTGTAACTCAAGTAATATTATTCGTGTATATTTTGCTTTTGTAGCATTTTTAATTTACCTTTTTATTTTAAATTTCTAGAATCGTCCTTCGCTGAGTGGATTTTCTACATTATCACCTTTAACTACAGAACCAAATGATTCTCAGTTTTGTATCGATGATGAAATAGAAGGTACTTTAATAAATTGTAATCAAAGTATTGTATTTGTTTAAAAATAATTACATTTATGTTACTATGCATTTTTAGTCACACCAAAAAATTCGCCAGCCCGAGTGGCTGTTAGCGAAAGCACTACAGTTGATCTTGGAAAATTTAGCCAATCTTCATCATCGTTAGCGAATGATCATCATTCTTCATTTAATGTAAGTAACTAAATATTTTACTCGCATTGTTATTTTACTATCAAATAATCAAACATCTGGAAATACATTTTAAAATTTCAGACTGATTTGGAATCTGCGAGTGAGATAGATGACAATGTTAGTGTTGTATCAGAGTATGCCAATGAAATTACTAAAGAAAACTTATATGCAGCTTATAAAAAGCTTCATGGCCGTTACCACAAACATAAAAATAAATATGCAGAATTAGCCAGTAAATTTAAACAGACTCTATTAACACACGACAAAGACAAAGTAATTTTAATTAATTGTTATTTAGATTCTTTTACGACAATATGGTCTAAAGGACAAGGCATACACTATGCGATGGAGAAATATTTTATTCATCCAATGTGCATGCGCAAAAACAGCTGTCACCTTTATTTAATGATAAATTAAATTTTTAAGTTTGGTGTAAAAACAACACTATATTTTTTTTGCTCAAAAAATAGGTTTTTAATGACAATATTAGGATTTATTGCTATTTAAAAGAAAAAAAAATGAATAAAATTACCAACCTATAGTATAAATCTTTTATTAGCTCTCTTGAAAACTACGAAAAATGTTGCTTAGACTGTTTTGTCGTTTTGTTTTATGTGTTTTTTACGATTTTTTTTTTAAAATAATAAATGTTTTATTTATTTATTAGATAACAATGACCAAAGCTCAAGATAAATTACTTCAGAGAATCACAGAGCTTAAAGAACAATGCACCTTAGAACAGGCGGCCAAAGCTCATATGGAAGAAGCATTAAGAAATGATATTGAAGAAAGAGATCATATAATATCTACTTTAAACACCAAAGTATGAATATAATTAATAAATTACAAACATCAAGTATCTACAATTAATTTGTAGTGGTCAATTTAAATGTATTTATAGAGACTATTGGCTACTAAAATTGAAATTAAAAAACTAATACCTTACAGTATGTTTCAAAGCTAAAATTGTGGTTACTACTTTTTAAATATATTTAGATTGAATTGTTACGAAAAAATGGTGAACATGAGGACGACTCAATATCGCTGTCAGCAGATTCAACTGATCTATCGGTGTGACATACTATTTTTTTCCTATCAATTAAATTCAAACAATAATGTACTGTAAAAATGTATTTTGGTGTGTTACTATAGTTAACATGTGAAAGATTAAATGAAGAATTAAGGTTATCAAAACATGAATGTGATTCACTTCAAAAACAAATAGAATGTTTAAAAAAAAGTGAGGAAAATACATTACTAAGTTTGGCCGAAAACAAAATGGCTATACATAAAGAACTTGAGTTGAAAGAAGACCAAATTAAAAAATTGGAAAAAACGATTAATGGGTTACAAATGGAAAATAAAATATTGTCAAAAGGTAAAGAGTGTGTTTAATATTTATAATTCAGAATTAGGAGAAAATATAAACATATTACTATTATTGTTCTCAAAAATGTACTATTATTATAATGGATTCAAGTTGGTGTTGTTTTTTTTTAAATTTGTTTTTTATAGGGAACACAAGTCAATTACTTACAAATGCCAATCAGGTAATTTTAATAATTATCATTATGGTTTGGGATTAAACACATTTGCTTATTGTTTTGGATTGAGTACTATGAAAATTAATGTCATATTACAATGTCAAATATGAATTTCGGAAATGCTTTTATTGCTATTTCGATGATAATTTGAAAAAAATTTTTATTCTTGTTTTTTTTCTGCTTCAATGCATATTTTCTACTCAAAGGACACAGGCCAATGACAATAACACGTTTTTTTTCCTCAGTGTGTGTATGTAGTAGAACTAAAACTTAAATTGTCTTCATCTTTGTATTCTTTCACCTAGTAGTAATACCCAATTCGTACTCGTTTTGTTTTTTATGTTACATGTTATGGTGGTCGTTGCTGACTATGAGACCTTAAAAAAAATATTCCTACACTTTGATAACATTGCATAATGAATTAACAAACTATAATTGATTCCTGGTAAATCGGTGATTTTAACCTAATCGTTAAGAGGACCTAAGTGATACCCCCTATTTATTAAGATTTTTTCACGTTTTTTTTTTTTTAAATTATTACTTACTGACTTTAAATAAACAAATGGACAAAATGAAAACGCTATGAACCGGTTTAGTTCTTCTCTGTATACTGTAAACATTTTGTAACTACTAATATTACAACCCAAAACACCTTGTCCGTCCACACGGTGTTTGCTGCCAAAATACAAGCAGCGGGGCTTTTAATTGTTTTAGGTTTTAAATTTGTTTTTTAAAAGTGTAAGCATTCAAAAAGTATTTCATTAGTTTAACATAATTTTATGTTAATGGTTTTTGTGATCTTAGAAAAATATACTTAGCATATGCACTGATATCTAGTATTTTAAAATATAACAGGAAAAACTTGTTTTCAGTATTTTTTTTTTTTTTAAGTGGGAAAGGGTTGCTATTTTTGAGATTGCTTTTTTTTCTTATTTTTTTTTTTTTTTTTAAGAACTTAATTATATAATTACAATGAAGTTTTAAAGCGCTCCTTATGATAATTTTATATGCTATAAGTCCCAAACCTATTTATCATACTTTTTTGGTATTTTAGAGTACCCTAATTATTAAAGAAATAATACGTTTTGGTTTTGAGTTATAACTATGTTATTTCATTAACTTAAATTAATAAATTGTATTTTTGTACATAGATAAAGATTGACGAACAAGTCCATCAGGATATGACTCGGCAGTTAACTGACTTAGAAGGAGAAATGTCTTCAGTATTTGAATGTAAAGAAAATGAAATAAAAACATTAAAAGATCAAATAAAGCTATTAGAAAAACATTTAGAATCTCAAAAACAGTCAAACTCATCTGTGGGAGAAATTGTTAACTCCAAAGACAAAGAAATTAAAGATCTTAAATCAACAGTAGCACGTTTGGAACTGAATTTGAATGATGACAAAATATCAGGGTCTAAAAAAATTGACACGTTTTTAAAAGAAATTGGTGAGAAATCACAAAAAATAAAAAATTTAACCAACCAATTGAAAGATGTGGAAAAAGTGAAAAAAGATTTTGAAAAATCAGAACAACAAGTCAATAGTTTTAAAAACGAAATTACACAATTAAAAAAATTAGTAGATGAAAAGGATATAGAAATAAATAATGTTAAAGAACAAAATAAAAGTATTGCTGAACTTAAGCTAAACATTGATAAGAAAAATGATAGAATAATAGTTCTTGAAAAAGAATTAAAAGCCCTCGAAGAAAATTCGAATTCTGATAAAGAATATGACGAAAGACTGAAAGACATTGATTCAAAGCTAAAGGAAAAAACTGAAGAAGCACAAATCATAAAAACTCAAATGGAAACTAAAGATAGAGACATACATGATTTAAAGTCACAACTGAAAATTATTCCAGAGCTTTCATTGAGTTTAGAGCAAAAAGATAAAGAAATAAATATGTTAAAAACTGAAGCTAAAGAGTTAAAGGAAAAGTTAAAAAATCAAAATGAAAAACATGAAGGAACAATTAGTGAGAAAGTTGAAGAACTGAATCTATTAAAATCCCAAATGGAAAAGGAGAATGAAGAGTTGAGAGAACTAAAATCTTCAAAATTAGAAAATGACAAAAAACTAAATAAAGAATTAGAAAATAACACAGAGCTTAACAACATAATAAATGAACTAGAAGACAAATTACAACAGAAAAATGATTTAGGACAAAAGGCTAAAATCGAATTGGAAATATATACTAATGAGATTAACAGTTTAAAAACTCAGGTTAAAGAATTGTTCGACGAAATTAAAGTCAAAGACGAACAATTAAATGTTATTCAATTGAATAATAAAGATCAAGAAACTATTATGAATAACAAAATATGTAAACTAGAAAAAATCATTGAAAATTTAGAACAGCAAGTAAATAAAAAAAACAATATAATTAAGGAAATTCAAATAGTAGAAAATCACTTAAAAGACCAGGCAAAGGAAATTGATAATGAGAAAAATCATTTGGAAAGTGAAATAATAATTTTAAGAGAGAAGGTTAAAAAAAATGATTCACTTGTGCATCAATTGCAAGAAGAAATAAATGTTATGAACCAGTTAAATGAAAAAGCCAAGAAATCTACTCGTAATCACAGTAATGAATTAAAACAAAAAGAAGATGAAATCGATAAATTAAAAGAGGAAGTAAAAATGTTGAATAACAGTATTAATGAAAATAAATGTTCATATTCTAACCTAATAAATGAACTAGAAAATCTAAAAGCAAAGAACAAAAGTTTAATAGAATCTGAAAAAGATTTGAAGTCGCAAATTGTAGAACACGACAATTCCAACAAAAGATTGCAAGAAATCATTAAAGTAGTTCAAGAAGAAAAAGAACAGGAAGCAAAAACTATGAAGAAGATGATAGAACAAAATCAATTTGAATTTGATCATTTGAATAGTTTACACAAAGAAATGTTAAGTCAGTTAAATCAAGACAAACTAAACAAAATTTCAGAAGAACGCAGTATCGAATCTGTTGTAAAAGATTTTAGTCTGCTAACGGAAGAAAATTCATATTTGAAAAAAGAGAGGCAAAAAGTTCTCCTAATGGTTCATGAAATGATAAAAACAATCAAGTATGATTTCAAGAACTTGAAGTCTTATGTTTTTAATCAATTTACAGAATGGTCTTTATTATTTGTTTCTTTTTCTAACCAAATTAATGCCGATTTAAAAAATAATGTTCAATACTATAATGATAATTTAGAAAAATCGAGAAAACAAAATACTTCAGTACAAAATGCGTACTGCCAGTTGAAAACTGATTGCCTTGATTTAATAGATTATTTCAATAAAGATGTATTGGACAAATATAATGAAGACGTTATGAAAAGGCTGTGTAAATATAATGAAAAGCTTGAAGAAAAGAGTAACAATGTAGTAAAATTACAAGAAGAGTTTGATAGTAAGTATAAGAGTAATATTATGCAATAACTTTTGTTCAACTCTTTTGCAGTAGATGTTTAATAATGGTATGCATGTTTTTTTTATTGTAATATTATTTATACTTCAAACTAATCAATTATTGCTGATCTAATATATCATGTACATAAAACTGCATGCTAATGATTGATCTTTTAACAGGGTACAAGAAGAATGAACAGCTGGAGGTGAAAGCTGAAGTAAAGCAAACTATACAGGAATTACAAGAAAGTCTGGATAATCAAAAGAATGTAGTTAGAGACTTGAAACTCGAGCATGCGGAATACTTAGCGGTAAAAATCACCTTTCTTTTTTTTTACAAATATACATATCGACTGTGATGCTACAAAAAGGCAAAGTCAACATTTACAAAAATTTGCCATAACCAAAAATCATTTTATTAATAATATCCCAAAATTGTAATGCTGTTTTGGGAACTATAAGAAATTAAATTGTTCCAAATAGGGTTTGATAAATTCTTAATATGTTATACTTCTTCTTTTAAAGTAAAATTATATCAAAACGTAAAATAATTTTTTAGACGGAAAAGAAGAAATGGACTGATAAGTTAATAGAAACAGAAAATAAATGGCTAGAAAAAATGGATAACTATAAGAAAATGATGGATACGGAACATCGAGAAGAACTAGATGCTCTGACTGAAGAATGGAACAATGAACGGAAAGTCAGTAAAAATGATTTCCTTTATTAATTATTTGCTAATAAATGGTTGTCATTTGTTTTTTGTTTGTTTATTATTTTAATTATTTTTGTTTTGCAGAAACTTTCAGAATTAATGATCACTGACAATAAATGTGAAGAGGTGCTTTTTATTATTTTTTTTATTTTTATTTAAGTATAATTATAAACGTTAAATAAATGTCCCTTTATGGAATAATTTCACACAAATAGTGGTTTGGACAACATCCTAAACTATTAAAATAAATAATTGCTTTCATTACTAATGTATAGCTTTATAATACAGGGTCTTGAAAATATTATACAAAATGTCGAAACCGTATCCCAACGGGAAGAAATGTTACAACGCCAAATAAATAAGCTTAACAAAGAGCTTTCTGAAATCAAAAAAATGTATAGGTAAGCAATTAATTATTTACAATCGTTTCCATTAAAATAATGGTTTCTGTTTTTCAATTATTAAAATTGTCATATTTTTTTCAGAAATGAAGTCCACAACAAGCTTAGTACAAATGAAGATGACGTCAACGATGATAAGTGCTTTGTAGAAATGGAATATCTGAGAAACATATTATATGAATATATGATGGGGAAGCAACCAATGGTATGTTTTTTTTTTACATGTGTAATGGTATATAGTTTTTACTAATCAGATAACTAATATTTGCATGTTACTTGCATCATAATATGTTAAGGTATTGGTCAAGGTCTTAGCAGCAATTGTCAAATTCGATACAGAACAGTTAACTACAGTACTACAAAAAGAAGAACAAAAGGTTTCCTTAGTATGTATTCCTACATTAATATTATAAATTTATACTAGTATGTTTTTACTAGACTTAATTTTTTTTTTTTTTTAGCTAAAATCTCTTGGACTAACGTGATGCTGTTTCAAAGGAGATTTAAAATTTTAAAAAAATGTAAATAATTTTCTATTGTATTATTATTTATTATATTATTTAACCGTATAAATATTAAAATATTCTTATTCTTAACTCCGCTATTAATACAAAAATTATATATATTTTACTATTATTATTTTTTATCTTTTGTTGTGCAATTATTTCAAATGATACTTTCATGGTATAACAACTTAATTGTTCAACTCATAGGTTTACCATTTAACCCAAGTTTTAGAACCTAATTAAGTCACATTTTAAAAAATTGGCTAAAGCAACTTAATTTCTTTTAAAATAAATATATTTTTAGACGTCAAGGTAGTTGATTTAACATGAAAGTATCTATCATTTTTATCTGTGTTTCTATAATTAAATTACCGATCTATATAGTTACCATATTAGGTAGGTAATTATATCACTGTTGTATTGTGTTGTTTATTTATTATTATTTTTATTTAATTTTTATTATTGATTTATTATTATTATTATTTATGTTGTTGTTATTTGAATTTAATTGTATCTATAAATAAATATAAAAAATATACTACTATTTATTAGATAATTATATTTTATAATATATTATTAATATTTTTAAGTATAAACTAATAGAAACTAACTTGTATTTTAGTTTTTGATGTCAATTACCAAATGTATTCCAATAAACAATACAAGTATTACTGTAGTATAATAATTATTAGATAACAATGTAATGTTACTTTTGAATACAATCCACATCCACTTGGTATACTGTTGTAATCTGTAATTTACTCTATAAATTAAATTTCATCCTATTCTCAAATGATTTAATTAACTGGTCATACAATAAATAGTTACATTAGAACTAGAAATTACACTAAGCATACAAAAGTATACATTTGTCACACTCGATTGTTTTTATTGGACAACTTAGTAAATAATGGTGTGTGTTTTTTTTCAAGCGAATTAGATAATAATAGTTTTAAAGAAATTAAACATAATCATCTTATTAGTTTTATTATAATAATTATGTTTTATAAACATAGACTTTTAAAAAAACTCATATCTATTAAATAACTAACTTTAAATAAACAACCTACTATTACTATAATGGTAGTTCTTCAGTATTTTTTTCAGCCAACTTTTTTAAGTTACGTTCGAGATGTTTTTTCCTATATGTAAATGCTAATTCGGCAAAAAATCCAATTTCATCACCTTTTTCGGAGTAGATTCTATCACCGTTTGGTAGTATATTCCTCAAGATAATGTTTCTTTGAATTAATTTGTCATAATATTCCAACCCACCTTTGATATACTCGTCACCCATTTCACTAATTACCGTATCCGTGTCATGTTGATAGTAATCGTTAATATTTTTTCGAATAATATAATAGAACCACATTCCAATGTTGCAAAAAATGAAAAATGCGAATGCTCTAATTGACGAAGGGTTTGCAGGCAAAGAACTAAATACTGTGTGGCCTACGGCATACATTGGCATTAAAACCAGTGTAGGTGTGACAGCTTGAATATATAACCGTATATTGTCTGTGTTAATTAATTCATGAGCAATAGCATATTTTTTTGCAGACTCACTAAGAGTTAATGTTTTCATTAATTGTTCACTATACTCGGGGTTAATGTTGACTTGCTGAATTTCCTAAAATTATGAAATACGTATTAAAATACAAAAAAAAAAATGAAATATTATAATCATGTTTTACTTCAGAATCTAAACTTTGTAATTCATCAACAGAGTTGCATTCAAAGTAATTTGGTATTCCAATGTATGCGCCACTGCGAGTATTTATGCATCCTATATTCGTTGGTTTTAAACTATCAACCACAAAAGGTGCTACAAACGCCATTTGGAATTCTGTTAACTTAATATCTTTAACAACCTCATCGTATCTTTTTTTCAGTGATTCACTTAACTTAATTGGATTACCGTTTCTGTAAAATAAAATATAATAATAAAATATTTTAAAATAAAAAAATCTGCTGGGCTGTAAACTATATTAATATTAATTTTGTTTTTACTAAATGATTTTTTTATTGAAAATTATTTACTTAAAATGTTTTGCCAGTTTTCTGGAATTCATATTTTTAAAACCTTTATTCAAAAAATCTCTACGAAAATTACTACAATTAGAATTTTTTTTCTATGCCTACAAGCTTATGACAATTGCTTTTTTCTTTATGATCATTGACTTCACCACTGTCAGACAAAGGTAAAATTTCATACAGTCTATACATTTTAATTTTTATAAGCACGATACAGTGTAGGAAAATCTGACCTAAGCATAGTGTCATAGATTTCAAAGTGCAATAACCTAAGTCATTTTCTTAGTTTCAAAGATGTACTCGGTCTCAAATTGTTCAAAAATTAATCAAGATTCAGAAAATCTCAATTTTCGAAAATGACAGGTTCTTTTTTGCTCTCCGTATCACATAAAAAAAAAGTTTGAATACTGTACAAGTTTCAATAATTAATAAGTTGAACATAATCAATATTTATAAATTGAAAAAAAAACATAAAATCCTAGTTATAATAATTGGGTTAGTAAGTAGATTCAACAATAACGTACTTGAACGCTTCTTTGTATGATTTTATATAATGATTTAGAAAGGTATTTGCAGTGAATTCTAATACTCCCGTGCCTATCGTTATAGTACACAACGAGTTGACCAAAAAATCCGAAGTCACGTTTAACTTAAACTTCCTCATTATAATTTTTGTCTAAATATCCAACGTCAGACGTATGGTAAACGAATATTTTCAATTTTCGAATAACATTTAAAACTCAGATTCGGTTCTTTTTTGACGAAAACGAAACACATTGAATTTTCGTTGTCAGTAATCTCTTATCAGTTATCAGTTTATCATAGCTGATCATATTATTAATATATTCATATTGCCGATTGCGGTACAGATAACAATAGTATTATTGGCGAAAATATATTATATAGGTATGTCAGCAACTTTTGATATAATCTTTGCAATGGCCACTACCATGACTACTGTTTGGAGCATAGACCTATAAAGATATTTATATTCTTTATAGGTCTATGGTTTGGAGTTCTAGGACGGCCGTGAATTCCTTACAATAGAAATAGCATGATAATTGATAACACAAGTAATAATAATTGCTGGTATACCTATTCGTCACGTGTTTTTTGCCTATACAGTAATAATTACAGCTGTTGTAGTGCTTTTTAGGTTACATCACGATTTCGATTTTTCCCCCTCTCTTGTCGTTTGGGTACCGCGCACAGAAGAGATTACATACCTCTGCTACCGGCCGGCCGGCTACCGGCTTCCCCCACCACTAATCGCTAGACACCGATGGCCATGCTCATAACGTGATACAACCCCACCCGAATTGTTTATCATTTGTATACATATATGTATTTATATATATATATATAGAACATTTTTTTTTCTTTGATTATTTTATCGTCGGTGTGGTTATTATTTAACCGCCCATACTCGTATCTCGTTTCGGCATTAGTGCGGTTACCGTGCAGCATTAATTTTTTTTCAACGATTTTTATCTGTTTAATTGTACATTATTGTTGTTGTAGTCGGTACTGTTGTTTGGCCTTACTCGTCCGCCGGCTATAAAACAGGTACAAAACGTCTGACGCTTCAGCTGTCCCGCGGAGTGTTGGTGCGGATGATGATTTGTACCCTACAACTATCAGCTTTGTAATGTGGACATTCCAACAAGTTATCGATGCATTTTGGACATCTGACATTTGGTTGCCCCCCAATACAAAATGGTCAGACTTGGAACCCAACGACCGAGTACAGTACACCGACCATCGGCATTTGTTCTATCCGCTTCCGATGGCCTTAGTCATGCTCCTTCTTAGATACCTTTTAGAAAAGTAAACGTTTTCCAACGGTACATTGTCAGCTTTGTATAATTTTAGAACTTATTTTTTCCAGACATTGTTTCTCGCCATTTGGTGTTTCCTTGGGCATTAAGAGCACAAAACCAAAACGGGCTCCGTCTAATGATATTCTAGAAGAAACGTTTGCAAAAAATAGCAAATGGAATCATAAAGAAATTGTCGGCCTCTCCAAGAGACTTGATTGGACTGAAAGACAAGTAGAACGATGGTTGAGACTAAGGAGGTCACAAGGAAAACCATCAACTATAGTTAAATTTTGCGAAAGCTGGTGAGACATCAGTTATAACAATAAACTATTCTTATTTTCAATATAAAGTATATATATATATATAAACAAATTATAGATAACAAATATAAATAACAAAAAAAAAAAAATGTAATTCATGACTGTATTATATAAAGTAAAAGTAAATAATAGTAATAGTAATAGTAGTAGGTAAAGGGTATGATAAAAAAATGAGTCATTCAAACAATGGTTGACTCATTGTAGTAAAATTAAAGAGGTGAATAGGTCGAGGTAACATTGGTCACTAGTGCAAATTTAATTCATTTTTATAATACACTAGCTCTCTGATTGTCCTCTTTTTTTTTTTTTTTTTAAAGATTTTAAAATGAACAATTTTATGTAGCAACCAATAATTTGTTAAGAATAGGGAAAATTAATAACATGATTACTAGTGTGATGTAATTCTACTTTTAAACAACGTCACTTTAAAAAGGTAGGACGAACAGTGCATACTAGGCTGCTTAATGAGTGAAAGAAATAAAAACTTTCATTGATTTCCATAAAGGAGATCTTCAGTTAATTTTTTTTTTAAGTATATTATTATTTTTTTTGAAATATTCCATCGTTTATTTATTTGAGTGTTTTGTACATCATATTTTAACAGATAAATCTTAAAACATTTTAAAAGTGAAAATTAAATTTTTTATTTTTAGGAAAAATAAGTTAGGACTATAATGTAATGTGAACTTTATTGTCATTCTCAAAAAATCACATAGCAAGTTTATTATTTCAAAAGTTAACTTATTGACGTTTAAATTTTTGGACTCACAAACTTTTTCACAGTTATTTGTATTTTACATTATTGCTATAATTTGAATGTTTTTAAATGCAATTATAATAAGTTGTTGCACCAACAGAGATAATATTACCTATCTTCATTCAATTTTTTTTTTTTTAATGTGCAATTGCATAATTAATTAGATAATTATTATCTTTGGTCGTTACTTTTAAAAAAGAGAATGACATAAAAGTGTGTAGTTCGGAAAATGTTGCGAAACCATTGCTCGGACATTAAAAGGTTAATTATTTTATTGCAAGGCTAAACTAAATGAAGTTGAGTATAGTAGGTATTTGTTAACAGTAACCTAGTGGAAATAAAATTTTATTGCACTTAAGTTATAAAATTGCTACAAATGTATTTATAATTATTAATATTAGTTTTTCAAGATTAAATATGTATAAAAAAATGAATGCAACTGCATAATCAAGTGCAAATTTTACTATCAGTACGAGTCTTGTTAATTTTACTAGTACTAATTGTTATTTTATTATTACTATACTACACAACCTTACATATTCAAAGAATTAAGATTAGTCAACAGGTTTCTGCTAACCATAAACCTGTCAACCTACTTAACCTTCTTTTAACTATTATCACATTGATTGATATTTATAATTATAACATTTTGCAATGAATCTTCTTCTAATATGACGAATAAAATAAAATTAATGTTAAAAAATACCTAAAAATAATTTTCAACGAGTTTTAAAAATGATTGAGGTATATTTTTTTAATGTAGTCAAATGAACGTTTAAACTATTATAGCTAAACGTATAAACTGTTATTTTACTTAAAAATCAAAATGTAACAAAGCAGTGGATCAATGTGTTTAAGCACATTTAACATGCTTTTGATATTGACAGACGATTTTTTTATGGGTAACATTTCATTATTAAAAATGATGACCATCTTTTTATTTTAGTTGGCGATGTTTCTATTACACTTTATCATTCCATTACGGATTATTGTTTTTATGGAGTAAGCCGTGGCTATGGAACATTCATTATTGCTGGATCGGATACCCACATCAGGTATTGTATTTTGCTCGTAGTTTATAATAGTTTTTACTGTTAAATTAATTAAAATGTAATAGGTAAAATGAACTCGTTTTGTATCATTATTCATTTTTTATTTTGCTACAGGGCGTCACAAGAGACACATGGTGGTATTATATGCTTTCATTATCATTCTACTGGTCATTAGCTGTTTCCCAATTTTTCGATGTCAAGCGCAAAGATTTTTGGCAAATGTTTGTACACCACATTTGTACCATATGCTTGCTGTCCTTTTCGTGGATATGCAATTTCCACAGGATCGGAACGCTAGTACTTTTGACACATGACTGTGGTGACATATTTTTAGAGGTAATATCAATATATTAGACTAAGGGACTGTGGCGCATTCCGTAGTTAATTTTTGAGATAACACAAATACTTTTTAATCATTGCCAATTATATAACAATTAACAAAAATAATATACTAACGACGATGTTGTTACTTTTAACAACGGTATACTAGGAAACATAATTTATTTAGTTTTTGAAAATCAAAATTCATAAAAAGGTTTGATTATAAAAACATATTTTTTCTACTCTATACAAATTTATTTCATATTATTTTTCCGTCTGCATTTTGGTATGTTTAATATCAAAGTTTTGAAGGTTATATTTCTCAATTAAAATTTATTAGACCAGAAAAAAAGATTATAGATTACTGTGCGGATTCTCTATTGTTGCTATTCAATACATGTGATTTAAAAAATGATAATAATAACCTTCAAAAAAAAAAAAAAAAAATGTATTAATGTAGGTACTAAAAAAATGTTTCTATAACATGTAAAATACAAGTATTTGAAATTAAAATAATATACCACAAACGACATTACTAATCAAAATAATTTTTAGTTAGATTTTCAAGGACTATATAAGTAGTATTTTCCCATCACAAATTTGACCATTTTAGAAGTTTTCCGAGTTTTAAATTTTAAAAAAATATATTTTACTAAATAAGATTATTTTACAAAAACACTGGCTAAAATCGTCTTGGCTAATTTTTTAAGGAAAACCATTAAAATCAAATAAATTATATTGAAAAACAAACTAATTAAAATGAATATATGTTAACGATAATTATAAAACAAATATTAATAGCATGTTGATGTCTGATATTATATTTTTATGGAGCACACAACAACAACAACAAAAAATCAGACATTAGGTAATAATACTGATGAATTTAGGAAGTTTTTGTATAACTCATTACAAATTT
The DNA here is from genome assembly GCF_023614345.1 of Adelges cooleyi. Classification (NCBI taxonomy): domain Eukaryota; kingdom Metazoa; phylum Arthropoda; class Insecta; order Hemiptera; family Adelgidae; genus Adelges; species Adelges cooleyi. Next base: position 12,587,985 of record NW_026096268.1, on the reverse strand, counting down.
ATGTTTACATTTTATTTCATTTGATTTTGTACCAAAACGGTTGTTCATAAGTTTTAAAACGATTTAAATTACATTTTTTGTAAGTTTTAACTTTGACAATGATCTTGAATTCCCTTTTATAATAATACGCAAATTAGAATAAATATTTTTAGAGTTTTAATATTATTTTACACAATAGACTAAAAAATACAATAGTAAAGATAACTTATCTCTTCTATGTTATATGCTGTTGGTACTTCTATATATTATATAACAAATAAGTTATTGAAATTAATTCACATACCTCCATTGATGAATACTAATTTTAAAATAAATAAATTGATTTTTTTTTTTTTATTTAAACTTATAGTAGATTAGTATGTGTGTATATAATAATAATAAATGAATTTTATCAAATGATACACCTACAGCGGACCGACTTATGAAAAGGTCAACAAGTTACTGATGCTGTTGTTTAGTAATTGAAATAAAACCATATAAGATGCCGCCTTATTATTTATAGTAGCTGTTGCTTGTATTGCGTCCATAAAATAATTTACAATTAGTTAAATTTTTAAACAAGTTTATGAACAAAGCACAAATTTAATAAGGAAGTTGCATAAATATATACATATATATATATATATATATTTGTTTTAATGTTTTTACCAATAGACGATAAAAAAGGTTATGCATAGAAAGTAAAAATAATGCATTTTTGTGAGAGTTAGAATTTTTATTTGTTAGTTGGAAACTGTTGATTGCAACTTAAGCATTTTATTTCTGTAATATTTAAATTGTCTGTTTCTTTTAATAGATGCGTGTAAATGAGGAGTTATACTTGAGCTAACAGCTTTTAAGTAGTTTATAACAGAAATGCTGATGTTAATATATATTTCACGTGTATTTTGCTTGTATGGTGTTAAGATGTTTTACAACTATTAGGACAAATTTGGTCTTTATCTTTGGCAATGTGGCATGTTTGCACTAAATGTACATTATCTATTTTAATTAAACCAAGCACAGCAATTTATAAATTGATTAACTTTAAATTGCTCTTATGTAATTTTTGCTAATAATGATTTATATTAATTGGCCATCAATCATTTGAATTGTAATTAAAATCTACATTAAGTTCACAATAATTTGATTAATAGTTTAACAACCCCCTTGGTCACATAATTACTTCTATCACACTTTCATCTTTGGAGAGCTAATTAACTTGTTTTTCTATAAACTCGAGGTAAAAAGAAAGCATTTGATCAACTTTGACTTTCCCACGCATCAACAAGTGAAAATTAGGCATGTTCGCACCTAATGTGATTAGGTTGTTTATAAACTGATGTACACAATGGCATCAAATAATAATGTGTTAAACTTTGATCTAGGCGCTATAAAGTGTTTTATTGATTTATTAAATACAACACGCATGATGTCTGGAAATTATCATTCTACACTCATTGAACTTAAACAAAAAAAAAAAGTAAAGATATGAACACCAAGATGCAATAGGCACCTACTACAAATACATCTAGTTTGTATTGTATTCATTAAATCACATTTAATCATTATATTAATAAGTCATAAATTTATTTACAGTACATTAAACTAAAACTTTATATAAACCAATAGTGTATACACAACTATTGATATAAGAGACTATTAAAAAAAAGTATTTAATTATTATGGTCTGAAGTCCAGTGTATAATGTGTTCCAATGAATAAGTCATCTTTTGTTTTTTGATCACTTGTACCTTTATACAATTTATAGGAAAATGCATATTAAATGTTTGAAACTCTTTTATATTTTTTTGAGAATTGATTCGTCTTTCATCACTAAAATAGTTATGACTTAGAGAAAAAAATAGTATACACTAAAAAAATAACCTGAAACTTTTATAAATTAGCACCAGGAAATAAATTGACATGGTCGACATTTATTATAACACTTTTTTCTCATAAATTGCCTATATTTTGCTCTTCAACCAACACGAAATTGGCCCTTAACTAAAACTGACAAACATAACAACTTATATATAATGCATACATACTATTATTTGAGGGGGTTAAAACCATAGTGGTGTAAGTCACATTAATCATAATTAGAGAAAAACAAGGTTTAATAAAAATGTTAGTATTGTGCTGCCATTTGGTGATAGAGGTTATGAGTGACGGCTTAATTCACTTTGCCTTTCGATAAATTGATTTTTAAAGATATGCTTACAATACTTAACTCAACTTCTACAAAAATGTGATTTACACCATTATGGCTTTAACCCTGTCATTTAAGAACCATCGTAACTTTTTTATTATTAATACATTTGCGTTTTTTACTTATTTTAGGTGGCTAAGATGGCCAAGTATGCTAAGTACCAAAAGTTATGTGATATCATTTCAGTGATATTCATTGTTGTTTGGCTAATTACTAGAATTGGTTTGTTCCCGTTTTGGATATTGTACAGGTAATAATTTGACATATAGTCTTAATCAGGCTTAGACAAAGTAAAATTGTAAACAAACATAACAGTTCTAAATAGAATTGTTAGTACTGCCGATAGTCTCAAGGCCATATTGATTAAGCATCAGTTACGGTGTATAAATTGATTATAAGAATAATGAGTTGCAATCTATTTTTTATGACATCCAATTAATAATTATCTTCTTTAGAGGATATTAGAAAAAGAACATAAGAATTGAGGGCCGATCAAACAGAATATGTTTAATATTACTTGTTATAGATGACGACCTAATTTTAGTTTAAAAAAAAAAAAATTTTTGTTTAAAAAATTATGAAAAACATCACTTGGTCTATTTTGTCTTGCTACCCTTGATATATATAAAAAAAAAACAAATTTTGTTTTATGAAATTCTTGCTACAAATCAAAAAATTGTGTAATTAAAATAATTAATTGGAAATTTGATTTCTGTCAATAAACTTGTTTTTTTAAAAAAATCTCAAGTTCTATTTATCTCTTTTATATACGTCATAATTAAGTTTTATTTGTTTTTATTATTTCTAGTACTTCAGTGGACGCGCCCAGAGTCGTCAACCAAATGTTCCCTGCGTATTATATATTCAATGGTCTTCTGTTTCTTTTACTTCTTCTACATCTTTATTGGACGCATTTAATTTTGAAAATTGCGTTTATATCATGGAATTCCGGAAAGGTAAGCATGGAAATAATTATTGATAATGTTTTATCACTAGAGCACAAATAAATAGTGCAATTATGTCCCAAAATTTTGAACAATTCCTAAAAAATGTTATACCAGCTTATGACAAATATCAGTGTAAACTTCTGCAAATAAGTTCACATATTTTGTTTACAAAATTTACAACTTTATATAAAAATTAATTTACAAAAAATTGTTTATCATTTCGCAACTATTTTATACAACTTTAAAAATAACCAAAAAATGAAATCTATAAATAAATTTGTAGATAAACATAATGACACTGGTATAAAAATCTATTTTTCCCTAATAAATATCAAATTTAGCTAAAACTTGTTCCAGAGCCTTGCTTGTAAACAATAAATATTAAAATATTTTACAATTTTTAATTTCTAGATGGACGGCGACATTCGAAGTTCGTCTAGTGACTTAGATGATTCTAATGAAAGCATATTAGACATCCCTAATGGAACTATACCGAACGGCACAACTTAAACAATCTCCACCATCCATTATTGTATTTTTTTTTTTTTTTGCATTTTCGAGTTTTTGTTTATAAGATGATTTCATATATTAATATAAGCACCTTGTAGGTATTCATGTAAATATAATAATAATATGTGTTCCAGAATACTAAACGTTTTATTATATTGTCTACTTAAAATGTATAAGATAACGTATTGTGTCGACTTATTAGAAAATATTAAATTAACTTAACAAGTTATTATGGAAAAAAAGTAGCTACTTAAAACAACAATTCTCCTGTATACATTCATTACGAGCAAACACCTAAGAACGTTTCAGATTCGGCTCTAGTCATCCATAAACAAAACTATTTCCCACCAGAGGTAGATTATTAACTTTAATATTTATACATAAATATCATTTTTTGTACGAAGTAAGTTTTTTTTTTTTTTAATTTTACTAGTATTTTTTTTAGTTTGTTGTTTTATATACCTTACCTACTATAGTTACATCATTAATAATACTACGCATAGTTTTTATTTATTATATAATCATTATAATATAATACGCTTATTCAAATTATCCTTCCTCTCCCCCTCAAAAAAAAAAAAAAAATTATATATATATTTACACATGTGATTAACAACACCTTAATGAGATGTTTGTATTTATCTATTATTTATAAGAAAAACAATAATAAAAAAACTTTTTTTTTACACTTTTATTGGATTTTTTTTTTTTGTTATTTCGGTTTGTGTGTACTTTTGAAAACGCTATTTTTTTTTCGCCATCGCCGTCCCGTCATAACACTAGGTCTATATCGATTCGTCTTTGCCTGGTACCAACAGGCACGGTCGACGCTGTTCCGCGCACATGGCATTGTTCCAGTAACACTGTTTCGTTTTTTTTTGTTTGATGAAAGGGACAGAGGCGGGCGCGCCGATTCCGTTATATGTGCATCGCCGCACAATAACGGAGCGGCGGGTAGGCGTGTAATAATAAATAGGCATCAAAGTATCATATGCACAACGAAGAAAATGGGTAGCAGTGTGACGGAATCCACGTCTTCGGATGTGTTGGACTTGAACAACTTTGACGCGTACGGTCGTTGGAGCCCGTACGTGTTGACCAGCCCCCGGTCGCTGTTGGCGTGCCGAAAGGCCAGGATAAAGGCAAGTGTGGTTTATTATTGTTCTTTCGTCCCGCAGCAGCACCCGGGGGGGGGGGGCTTCTATTGCCGCCAAACACCCGCGATAACACCCGACCGTTTCGTTTTCGCAGCCAAATGAGTTGTTGTACAAGAGCGCCGCGGACGTCGCCGGAGACTTAGGGGTTTCGATCGAGCTGGCCTATCCGGTGTACAAGGAACACGAGAAGATCAGACAAGGTAATATAATATAGTATATGTATACCATATCGGCCACTAGTCCACGGTTGAGACGGTTGTTAACCGCTGTCGACCGGTATTGGGAATTTTCGGTGGGCAAGAAGTGTAGTGGAGGGTCGATAAGATGATTTAGCCGGAGGGGACCGAGGAAGATGGTCTTTACGCGGTATCTTCAGAATATTCTCGAGTTATATCTCGATCGGCGAGTCTTCTGGCTCACAAAAGAAACAAATTCGCTGGGGTGAAATTGCGGGGCAGCTAGATCGCCCAATATGATTAGGTCAGGCCAGCTTGGGCTTTATGATACACTTAAGCGCCCGCGGTACTTGTGTGTTTATTTGCTCAAAAAACGGAAATATAAGTTGTGTTGTTCGAAATAAGGAAACTTCCAAAAGGGGGGGGGGGTGTTTACCTGTTTTCAAAACATAAACTTCTGCATACTGTAGTATTAAAGATAAAATGTTATACATTTCTTATGATCAATTTCGGCAATTTAACCAGAGATAGGTATTCTTTTTTAAAATAAAACGAAAAATGTTTGATTATTTTTACGTTGTTTAATATTAGCATATAAAAACGATACGGGTTTTATATACTTAAAAGCGTTTAAACGGATTATTATGCAGACACAATTAATAAAAAACCTCTTAAGATATTTGGTCTACGGACTCATAATTCACTGTTTTTGGTCGGATTTTGAGCCTTTGGTGATTGTATGATATGTTTGCAGAAAAACTAGAAGCGTGTCGACAAGAGAGAAATAAATTTGTAAATAGCGATATTAGTTTGAGTATAAACGGGCGCAAGAAGAAAAAGAAGTCATGCTCCAGAAAAGCCATGGGGTTCTATCGAAACAACATCGCTTCCAATATGCGACGTACGAAGTCTATACAGAACAAATTGAACGAGGACCAGAAGTACATGCATTTGTTACCTATATGATTTTGTATTTTTAACGGCGACCGCCATGCAAATAATTGCTGTTATCGTATTACAGAACCGTAAAGTCCACCACGAGAAAACCTCAAAGGCGGTGTAGGAAGTCTAAAAGCGTTAGCGACCTCATGAACTTGAAAGAGTTGTGCAAAAAAGTCGACAGAATCGCGATCATGGAGCGATACGATCCGCCCGATCACAAGACTGTTGACAATCATAAGCCAATGAAGAAACGAACAAGACCGAACACTAATAATGCTTCCTCTCGGTATTGTATGGACTTGTAAAGATTTTTTATTTGTATTTGCAATTCACATAAAAATGTAGCTTTAATTCTCTTCTTCGTCGCCGTCGAACACCTCGTAGGGGTGTCGGTTGGCTAAATGCCCCGCTCAATTAGACATTGCCTCAATGAGTAGTTGCCCACTTTTGGGGAAACTATTTATTCAGTTTTTTATCGATTCGATAGGAGTTTGGTGGACGTTAGCGACTCTCATATACCGGACCAAGACAAAAAGATTTTGGAGAGTATGCGACGGAAACGCGACGAACAGCAACAGTGCGAAGCTCTTTCGCAACGGGTAAATTTGTTTTGGGAACAGATGCGCGAAGAAGAGAAACGATTGACGGCGGAACAAAAACAGAAATGGCAAGATTTCATGACGGCCAAGCGCAACGTCGAGAACGGGGTGAACCAAGTGCGGTTAGAGGAACTTCGCCAAGCATTCGAGAATAGCCAGAGACGGTTAGAAGAGCAGATCCGGGTCAGAGACGAAAAAGTCTCTGAACTCAAGCGACAAATTTTGGAACGCAAGGTACGCATTGAAATTCGAAAATACTGTTGCATGGATATTTTCAATAGATTATAACGATGGGTTCAATATTTAAATGAAGCTTTCGGCTAAAAACCAGACGGGGGCATTCATTTATTTTTATAGAAAAACTGTTTGAGAATAAGCAGACCTAAACATAATATAGTACATAGATTATAGTAAGAGAGTGATATGAAGGAGATGAAATTGTTTGAGCGAGTAATGTTTAAGTTTTTGGGATCAGTTGTTGTGTGAAAAAATGGAGTAACCGAAGAAGCTGTGACGAGTGAAATATAATTTTGTCAGACTAACTGAGCTTACTATAGCAACTAATTCGGAACAGATGACAACTCTGAATTTCAGTTTTAAAAAGTTTAACATAATTCTGCGCGTTTGTACTTTGATTATTATTTCAGGAGTTTGAAAATTCAATGAAACGGGACACGCAAGCCAGAAAACTCGAAATGGTCAACGATAACTTGTTTTGCGAACAAATGAACACATTAGCGCGCAAAAAAGAATTGCACGACTTGAGTAGGCTGAAGCAGGAAAACGCCAATGAAACTAGAAACCAATCGCTTCAAATGACACAAGAAGTAAATGCACACTTTGTAATAAAAAAAAAAAACGAATCTCAAATTATGTCTCTGCATTATTTTTGGAAATTGTGCTCGGTTATTGCAGAAAGTCATGACGCTCAACAGAATGGAACAGCTGAGGCACGCCATGCAATTGGAACGAATGCAGGCGCGCCACGACAATGCCATTCGCCGCAAGTTCGATGAGTGTCAAGCAAAAGAGCGTAGAGCTTTTCAGAATCATCTGGACAGAATGGCCACTCGAATGAGAGAGCTGGCCAACAAAAGGTACCTAAAGGCACTTATCAAAAATAAGTCGACATTCCCAACTTAGAAAATATTTTTACCTGTGATTTCTCACAATGTTCATTTATTAATGGTGTGCAAGTGTATTGAGAAGTATAAACAACTTCTATATACTCGCTTGAACTTTAAGGCTTGAAATATATTAAAGTTAATATTATTATCTTACACGCTTGATAAATTCAAAAATTATATAGAATTGCACTATAGCGAGACACAGGGTACCTAACTAATATGTTTCTTTGCTTAGAAAATTAGTATGTTCAAACATTACAATGAAAACAATATCTTTGAAATTATATAATATTTAATAAGATATATCTAATTTTTTAAGACTTATTATTACTGAGCCTTTTACTACAATTATTATTTCAATATTGATTTAATTTTTAGTTGTTACTACTAGCTTCATTATTCAGTTGCTTTGAAGCTTCAAAACTGAACATTTTATTTTAACGGTGTAGTTATCTTTAGTCTATATTGATTTATTAACATTATATCATCATTATTTGATTTATCGACAATATTATAATTTATAACACTAATGGGGTATTGCGTAATAAGTAAACGAACGGTTTTATTAAGACTTATGTCTTACTCGCAGGTTAAAGGTTGCCTACCGTTAAAAACATACTATTTAGGTAAAAATAATTACTTGACGTTTGAACTCTTTTTTTGTTAAATGCATTATCGCTTGTTGTATATAATTGTACTATAATTTAACTAAATTTTATCAATCACTTTTTAGACCCGTGTGACTTCCCATAGTGTGGTTATTTATTAAGGGGTAAAACATACAACATTTGATTGGCATTTTTAGAAGGCATGTGTAGCTTGTTTATTTCAACTTAGATTATTTTCTCTATTTAGTTTGCAGAGAGAGCAGCATATGGGTCAAGTGCACAGGGTGGCCAGAGAATTGGAAGACGGTATGCAAAGATGGCAAGACCGTGTAATGCTGATGCAATACGAACAACTGAGAAGAGCAAAAGAGAACGCAGCTTTGTATACAGACAGCAAGAGACTCAGGGCCGAAATAGAAAATAAACGCAGAGCTTTAGAACATTCTGCTAAAATGCAAAGGTATTTGGATGATGATACTGTTTTTCTAAAATTCCAAATTATTTCATTTTTACGCTTAGATTATTGAGACAAATTTTGACCTTACTGTGCTAGCCTTATATTAATAATGTTGTAGATATTTATTACACCTATATTTTCGAATGCTATATTCGAAAAACCGTCCAATATTTTCTAATAGGAAATGGGTGACATTTCAGATCTCAGAACTTTAGCTTCGCATTGTAATGACAAGTTTGAATGTAAATAAACAAAGGCAATGTAATTATTTTAGACACGCGCCTTTATCGAATTGAACATACCTGAGTTGTCCAAATCTAGATGATGACTATTATGGTCTACTGTCTTGCATATTATTCAATTATTGATATTATGGAAGTAAAACGTAGTTGAAAATTTAAATATTTAATTATCGTTTTTAAGAAACCCGAAGACGTCGCGGCCCGCAACGTTATGGCATTCGATAATAAAATTAAAACATAGTTTAATATGACCCAATTCGATGACGCCGTTTGATTCCCACTTAGTTTTAAACAATGCATTGACTTGGGAGTTTTGCCTACAAGACAAAAACAAAACGACTGCATAATATGAAGTGATGGATTTGAATAAATAATGTACATATTATTTAGTTTTATTTACATTTAAAGATGTATGCAATAACGGATGGATTAACAATGACTATGCTATACCTATAGTAATTATTGGTAAATAAAAAAAATAACACCTTAGCCTCTATAATGAGAATTATAACCTTACTAAATCTATACCAAAGGAAAAAACATTTTTAGTTTTTCGTAAATAAATCGCTTCTGAACACTTATCGAGTAAAAATATTAGTCAATTTTGTCAATTAAAAATTATTGTTTTATGTAATCGGTTTCCTTTCAGATTAAAAGAGCTGGAACGTCAGCGTTTGTGTTCTATTAAAAAAGAAATCGAAGATGAAGAAAAGAAAATTAGCAGGATAAAACAGAAAAAGAATTGGGAAATTCAAATGAGCCGGAAGTTAGCGTCTAGTACAGCCGAGCTTCGAAACGAAATTCGGTAATTGAGTTTATCTTTCTGAAAAAATAAACAGTGTCTCGTGTAATGTGCAGACTTTTAATGTTGTACACAAATAACTTTTTAATAAGACTCAAAGTACAAGATCTAGCACGTAGGAATTTTTTTTTCGAACATCCTTAATTCAATTATTTTAAGCAATTACTTTCAGTTCCAATGTAATAGTTAAAGTGATTATGGGAACCACGAGTTAACCATGTTTAACCTCTACTTCTCATTTAGTTTATTAATTAATTATTTATTAATAATCTGTTTCACAAACAAATCATACATTATTATAAAGGCGTTTGCTTCACTAATTATTTGTTATTCATCTTTTCAGGCGCAGTACGGACACTTTCAATTCACGGTCGTAACCATTGTTGACTTTTTATAGCTTAGGTAAAACGTTCCGTCGATTTGTATATTTTATTATTTAGTCATATTAAGTAACAAAAAAAAAATATAGAATTATTATGATTTACACAATCGCAATGCTACACATAGAGCGTTTACGGGTCATGAGTGTTATTGTTTGTTATTAACATAAAATATTTATCTTATAATGTTAGAAAAAAAAAACGTTTACTATTATCATACTTATTGTTATATAACATGAAAAAAATGAGTGTATTTATTTAAAGTCATTTATGTTTGTACTCGATACGAAATCGAGAAAAGTATTTATCTTGAAAAAATTGGGCTTTCTGGAACGCCGAAGGTACTAACAATTCATACGTTGGCATTATATTTGCAAAGACCTCAATGTCACTGTTATTATATTATTACATGGTATTATATGCATTCGATGGTTCTAGTGAATTGGAAAAAATTGGAGCAGACAATATTGTTAAAAGCGAAAACTAATATTAATTTGGAACCAATGAAGTTTTTATCCGTTTTTATACCTATTTATGATATTAAAATCCATACTTGTAATGACGAAATTTCTAGGTGTTGTAGTTGCTAAAAAATAACAAGTTAACTAGGGTTAAGTACTTGGGTTTAATTATTGATTGCAATTTGCGCTAAGACATAAACATACCGAGCCTTTGAGTAATGCATTTAAGATCTTTCACAGAACGTTTAACATAAGTCCTTGGTACACAAAAAAAGATATCAGTAAACTAACTGCTTAGGTTCATCTATTTTTAACTCAACCATTACAAATAAAACATTTTTTGTTAAATGCAAAGTACTTCTATAATATAATAAATTGTCCTTAACTATTTTTCATAAAGTTTAAAGTAAAAATTGATACTTGTATATTACGTTTTCTATAAGTTTACTTATATAATACCTATTGTGAAAGTTTTTGATTTTAAAATTTGAATTTGTCAATAGTAATTCATTTACCTCGCCACAATCTATGCTTATCGGGGTATTTTTATTAAAATATTTTTATATTTTAATTTAGTTTTATGTATATGAATTTATTTTGATTCTCCCTAATCAAAATTGTTTGAATTTGGAAAATGATATTTATACAATACAATATTTAAATATAATAATTGATAAAGTAATTATTGCTGAATGTGTGTTGCATGTATTCTAATATTATACTATTTTAGCTGCTTCATTGATGGTCAACAATTTACAATAAATATTAAAAATTAAATAAGAAATCAATTTATTTATTAAATTTTATAAACAAATCATTGGCATAAAAAATATCGTACTCAAATTCATCAAATTGCTGTATAACATTGATATTTACACCAGTTAATATTATTCCTAAATAGTCAACAAATACTTTTGCGCACAAAACGCTGTCTTGCGCTAGGCCTACTGTGTGTTTATCGGTAACAATTTCAATGGCGTTTTGTTTAGCGATGTTTTCAAGGGCAGGAGATTGAATAATAATGTTTCTCAAGGATTCTTTTTTGTGGTTCAACACGCCTTTTAAAAATTCACATTCGTCGTATTTTGTCAGCAAATTGATAATCTGGGACTTAGCAATAATCAAACGAATCGAGTATTTTACTTGCCAAGAACTTAGTATATTGATAATTCGTATAAAATCATCATTTTTATTTAGATTCAGGACATAGACTAATCTATTCATATGTCCTTGCAAAGTTAATGCTAAATTGGTCCTCCGCTTTTTGCTCAATGAATGTAAGTTCTTGATAAATGCCAAAACTATCCGTAGCATGATTGTTTTTACTATTTTGAAAAAAATTAAGTGAACGTTTTGAATCGAAACAACGAATTGGCGCAACGACGTCGTCGGATTTTTAACCGTTTTCACTTTGTCCGACAATATTTTCACAATTTCATTTTCATTTTCTAAGCCCACGAAACCTGTAATTAGCGTGTTCATAACTGCCGTGTTGTCAATCACAGCCGTCATACATAACCGGTCTAAATCATAATCTTCAAAACCTTCGAAATAGTCTACGTCGTTTTTAAATTTGTCCAAATCAGTACAAACCTGGGTAAACAGTTGTAATGTCGCATCCAGACTTCGTTCAGCAGTTTCCAAATCTTTCGTGTATGAATCGAACTGATGATGCGTCTGGCAATTTCTTTTCAAATCATCTTGTACACTCTCATGTAAAATACCATGAAGCTTCATAACGTCGGGATTTAAGGCTTCAGTTTTGTCACCCTTGACGTGTAATTCCACCTTCTTTATGTAGAAATACAATAGCCAATGTTTAACTGGATATCTTTTAGACTTGCAGAAATTCACATTCATTTTGGCTATTAACATTTTTTGATCCCATTTTGCGCAAATACCATCAACCTTATTGAATAAATATTCTTCGGCGTAATCATCCGGAGAAATCAAACGCAGAAAAACTAACATGTTATACAGATAATTGCAATCGAGTTCCCAGGTAATGGACTTGGCACGTGTGTTTATATCGTGGATGAGAATTAATTGTTCGAGTTTACCGTCGTTGTCGTCTTCGCGTTCAAACTTGCCTCTGTTGAAAAGGCGGACGTATTGACATTGACGTAACAACTCCTCTCTAGTAAATCCATCATAGTTGTCTCCATTCGTCGACCCGACTATAACCATTACAATTGTCGCCATCCACAAACTGATGTATGCCATTTTCGAATGACTTTTTTTTTTTTTTTTAAACTGAAACGTATATAAAAAATATGACCGACTACTTTACTTGGAAATTGTTTTTATCTAAGTAACAAAAGCGACAATGGAATAACAACTGTCTTTCAAAAAAACAACAAAAATCTAGTACATATTTGCATTGAAAATCGCTTATACAAAAATATAATATTTTTAGTAACAGATTTTTACTTAAAAAATGTAGGTACCTAGTGTAAAGTTTGTGTTTAATACCAAATGTTTATGTTTTAACGCCGTATTTATTGACATAAGTGTAGAAGTGAACCGATGTTTACCAATAAGCAAACACATGACTGAAGAAATAATAAAATACAATTAAAATATTACTAAACTTTTGTTTGACCAGCGGTTTACTTATACAGCCATAACGGTATATACTAGTGCCTGTGATTTTAAACGTGTATTTTAAATACACGTGTACACGAAACTCGTGTAATTAACATACACGTGTATTAAAAAAATATTATTTTGTCAAAAATTTTAGTTTGAGTTAGCGTATTTACACAATTATAATTGTGTTTGAGTTTGTATTATTAAATAGACGTGATATTAAACGTAAAACTAAAATTAATAACAAAAATATTTTTTTTTTGAATACACGTGTATTTATAATTACACGTGTTTCACGTGTAATCGAATACACGTGTAATAGGGACCTCTAGTATGTACTCAACAAATTCGGGAAAATGCTGTTTAATTGAATCTTTATCGCAAACTATGATGTGGTGTTATGACCTTCATAAAGTTGGCAGCACAATCTTAGCAGACATTAAATTAACTTATCTAACAAAACAATCAAATTTTTTCCAATTTCGTTGATTGAACTCTACTACGATAGAATGTTATCAGATACAGTGGTGTACATATAGGGATGGGGGAAGTTGATGGTATAAATCCTCTATAAAACCAAAAAATAGATCATTAAAATAGCCAATAGGCATAATGAAATGTATAAACACGTCATGAAAAGCCCTTCAGTATAATAATGTGTCTTTCAATACCTAAATCCCCCTTATTAGTAAGCTGAATGAAACAAACGACGTCGGAATTATTTCATTTTACACAAACCAATATACTTCAATTATAATAAACACAGATTTCCTTGCTGTAAAATATTTTTGTAAAAAAATGTACCTTATCAAAAAAATAATTTCAAAAGCCTTTAAATTATTTTGTTAACAGTTTCAAATAATAATACTGCTATATTTTTATGACGCTATTGCAAATATCAGCTACTACAAATATTAGAAGGAAACGTGGCCTTAGTAGTTTTCAATAAATCAACATATGAAATCAAATTTTTACCGCCGACATACAAACGTTAGCTTTGCTCGGTTTTATAAGTATTTTTCGCCTAAAAAATAGGTTTACTCATTTTCCAACCGACTGAAAAAAATATAATTAATAAAACAAGCTGACCGCCGCCGTAAGGATATATTGCCGTTAAATTTTTTCACACAATAAAATATCCCATTAAAATGAAAAGAACAATTTTCGGGGGAATTTTGTCGCGTGAAAGCTACCCTGTTCCTTAAAGGAGCGGTTGCATGGTTTTATTACATTCAAATACAAATTATATGGTTTGTGAGTGGGAAAAATGATAAAAAATAGGAAAATTATTTTGAAATCTAATTTTTTCAAAAAATTTGTTAAGGTATCAACTAATATAGCGAGAAATCTTTGTCGCCTAAAATGTCCATTAACAGTCGCCGTTATTATCACGTTTGACGGTAAAAAAAAACCCTCTTAACAAAATGTAAATTAATCTTTGTCCAAACAATTGGTCATTTTACATGATTCCATAGGATCTAGAGCGAACTAGAGCGTTTGACATAATTTCTTGTTACACGAATAACGATTTCGGTAAACACTTTTTAGACTACTTACTTAGGTCCATCTATTCTAAACTCTGCCATTGCACATGCAAATTGATTGTTAAATAATGTAAATTTTTAAAATAAGTATGTATGTAATATAAAAATTGTCCTTAACTATTTATTAGATAGGTAGTAAATCTAATAAAAATTGTTTGATCTTTAGAAAAATGAATTTTCTACAATAAAGCTGTTTAGATATAATAATTAATAATGTAATTATTGCTGAACTTATTTTGTATCTATTCTTATATTATACTATTTTAGCTGCTTGATTGATGGTCAAAAATGTTAAATGATTATTAACAATTAAAGAAGAAATACATTTATTTATTAAATTTTTATGACAAACTATTGACAGAAAATTCGTCAAACATATGTATAACATTGATATTTACACCAGTTAATATTTTACCTAAATAGTCAACAAATACTTTTGCACACAAAACGCTCTCTTGCGCTCGGCCAACTGTGTGTTCATTGGTTTCAATACTTTCAATGGAATTATTTTTAGCAACGCTTTCAAGGGCAGAAGATTGAATAATAATGTTTCTTAAAGTTTCTTTTTCGTGGTTCCCAGCGTCTTCTAAAAATTCATATTCTTCGAATATTTTCAGTAAGTTGATAATCCGGAACTTTGCAGTAGCCAAACAAGTCCAGTATTTTACTTGGCAAGAACGTAGTAGATCGATAATTCCTATGAAATAATCATTTTTATTTAGATTCAGGACATGGGCTAATCTATTTATATGTCCTTGCAAAGTTAATGCTAGTTCTTTCGTTTGCTTTTTTTGGAAAGGCTTCAGGTTCTTGAAAAATGTCCAAGCTATCCGTAACATGATTGTTTTTACTATTTTGAAAAAAACTAAGTGAACGTTTTGAATAGAAAGAACGAATTGGCGCAACGACGTCAACGGATTTTTAACCAATTTTACTTTATCTGTAAGGAATTTCACAATTTTTTTACCATTTTGTAATCCGCCAAAACCTGTAATTAGCGTGTTCATTACTGCCGTGTTCTCAATCACAGTTGTCATACATAACCGGTCTAAATCATAATCTTCAAAACCTTCGAAATAGTCTACGTCGTTTTTAAATTTGTGCAAATCCGTACAAATCTGGGTAAGCATTTGTAAAGTCGCTTCTGGATTTCGTTCAGCCATTTCCAAATCTTTCGTGTAGGAAACAAACTGAATATGCGTCTGGCAATGTCTATTCATATCATCTTGTACACTCTCATGTAAAGTACCATGGAGGTTCCTTATGTCGGAATTTAATTCTTTAGATTTATCACCCTGGACGTGCAGTTCAATCTTCTTTATGTAGAAATAAAAAAGCCAATGTTTAACTTGACATTTTTTAACATTACTGAAATTTACAGACACTTTTGCTTTTAACATTTTTTGATCCCATTTTGCGCAAATACCATCAACCTTATTGAATAACTCTTCGTCGGCGTAATCATCCGGAGAAATCAAACGCAGAAAAACTAACATGTTATACAGATAATTGCACTCGAGTTCCCGGGTTATGGTCTTAGCACGTATGTATACATCGTTGGTGCCAATTTGTTCAAGTTGACCGTCGGTGTACTCTAAACGTTCGAACTTGCCTCTGCTGAAAAGCCGGACGTATTGACATTGATGTAACAACTCCTCTCTAGTAAATCCATCATAGTTGTCTCCATTCGTCGATCCGACTATAACCATTATAGTTGTCACCAACCACAAACTTATGTTTGCCATTTTCGAACGAATTTTTTTTAACTAAAACGTAATAGAAACATATGACCGACTAGTTTACTTGGATATTTTTTTCATCTAAACTACCCAAAGTGGTAATGGAATAACATCTGATTTTTACACGGATAATATTGTATCGAATAAAACAATAACAATAATCTAGTATGGATATGAATTTGAAAAACGTTCTTACGAAAAACAACATGTTTTTGAATCACAGTTTTTTACATATAACTAGTTGAGAGTTTACAATTTGTATTTGATGGTATTTTTTTGTGTTTTAACGCCGTATTTATTGACATAAGTGTAGACGTAAACCGGTATTTACCAAGAGGTAAAAATGCGACTAAAGAAATAATAAAATACAATTAAAACATTAGTCAATATTTGACAAATTGAGAAAAATGCTGTTTAATTAACTTTTTATCGCAAACTATGAAGTGATGTTATGTTATAATATATTTTACCGATTTCTAATATCGTGTAGGACAGATAAATTTCAAGTAAACTACAAATAAAACAATATGACAAGGTATAGGTAGTCTCTCGGTTTATTTTCACATTAATAATCGAGTACTCTTAGTTTCGATTCCTAGTTAAGAAAAGTATTAATTTTACAATGATGTATTTTATTTTTGTATCTGTTTGATGGTAATTTGTATTTTGTTTTCTTGATCATAGTGTTATAGGTTACAAATAGTATCTACGTCATTGATATTAAGGCAAGGTAACAATTGAAAATGTTCAATGCTTCACTCTTTAAATCAGAAAACCCCTCGAAAATGTTTTCAATTTCAAATATTGACTTGTTAAAACGTTGCAACAGATCGTATCGACAATTAACGGATCATTAATTTAGCATGCTCATAACCGACAAAAGTCACAAACTCAGTTTTTCCAAACTTTTGTAACAAAAAGTCTTTTAGTTATTAGTTAACAATTATAAAAGCTTAAAAATATCTAATTAGTAGTGAAGATAAGTTGTATTTTAAAGTGAAAGGAAAAATTTTAAAAAAGTGCACATGAAAAATTAATTCACTAGGGTCTCAACAACTACAACATTTTTTTAAAAATTTGTATTCAGAAAAACTATACAAGTACAAGTACAAGTATAAAAGAAAATTAAATAAAATCAATAAAAATAATACTAAATTAAAACTGAGCATTAAGATTCGAGTGAAGAGTCATCCAACGACAACACTTCGGCCAACTATAAAACTACGCTTAGATACATTTGGATGTGTTTGTAAGTTACATTTGTAACGAAATCATGTATTAATAGTTTGATAGTAGTATATCAATATTGATACTTTTTCCTATTTCTGTAGGATACTCCCATAGCCTATAAGAAAATATTAATTGTTAAACAGACAAGTGCACGTTTTACTGTGGTTCTCGCGGGCGATAAATCCATTTGGGTCGACACATATTATTTTGTTCCTTATAAATTAACTTGGTCGGATATATTTTTTGTACAGCGTGCACAGCCACCGTCTACACAAAAGGATGATCTTCGCAGCCCATCAACGTACGCGCACATTCATAAATCATAAGTCAGTCGGCCGCATAAAGGCAATAACAAATAAATATATGCCTAAGGTAAGCTATACAAAGGTATTCTATAAAATATTTTCCATCTATTTTTTTTTTTTAATAATAATAAAATGTCAGTCAAAATCCAGTAGCCAAAAACGATGACCATTGTTGTCCGGTACACAAAACACATAATAATAAATCCGTGACCGTACAATTATTATTGCAGTAAACATTGGCTGCTGTATTTACATTATGTATAGATATAGTTCCATTTGAAAACGCATTTGACCGGGCAAAGGGTAATACCAGTAGTAGAATTTTTTGGCGGTCTATTGGAATTATATACATGTATATATATAAAAATACACACTTGTGTTTGTATGCACTTGCCGCCAGCTTCCTGTTTTCTTCACACTATATATCAGCCAGTAGGTCTGCCCGTCTACCTGCCGCTGTATATCCCGAAAGGGATTATCGTTGACCGCGACCGATATGTAAACGCGCATATTTCCATTAACCGCCCACGTGTTTACCCGGTATAGGTAGAAACCTGCTTATGAAAAATCCAAAAGCCGGTAGTAAAAAAAAAAAGGTAATTGACGGTAATTGCAAACTTCACCTCCGTATAATTATAATATGATCCAGTCAGCCCTTATAAAAGGTTAAAATTATCAGTAACACATACAGAATGCGCAGAAGCTGTTGTGGACGAACGGATACCTATTGATCATATTTGATACATCATTAAAAACCTTAAAAAACTGACCCAGGGTGGTTTTTTTATTACTCAATTATGCGGTGATTTTTCATCAAAATCAAAGCAGTAAAAATTTTACTTTGTCCCGCACAAGTGCGGTTGTTCAGTCAACAACTTAAAAATACAACTGTTTTTTTATTCACTCCGCTGTAATGTTTGCTAATTATTTGCTAAAAAAGTTTTTTTTTGTCACGTTCAATGTGACCTTTGTCATGAATCAATTATAAGTAATTAAACAATTATAAAACACATGTAAACGTTATAAATGACTTTATTT
Source organism: Adelges cooleyi (assembly GCF_023614345.1). Classification (NCBI taxonomy): domain Eukaryota; kingdom Metazoa; phylum Arthropoda; class Insecta; order Hemiptera; family Adelgidae; genus Adelges; species Adelges cooleyi. The sequence continues at coordinate 12,568,941 of NW_026096268.1, read as the reverse complement.
TTCTATAGTAAAAAAACTCATTGAATGTGAAAAAATAAAATTTGTTAATTATACGAACTAATGCAATTAATTGTGCAAATTTGGCGTCATTGGGATTGAAACATTTATTTACTTAAACGTCGAGGTAATTAGTAAAACTAGGTCGCTTAAAAATGTACCTTTGTACTTTAAGTTAACCACCATTTATAGCTTCGCTATAGTGTTTTTAACTACTTCATGATAAACGTTTATTTTACAATTATCAAGTGCATGGTTTGTTTATACCGTGTATTCACTTATGAGTGCAGTTATTTTAGTAATTCAAATTTAAATTCAGCGGCAGCCCATCAGTGGAGACTGTGAAACTTAGTTTCCACTTAAAAATCTTTAGCTACTAATAAATAATTATATTAATAATAATAAATAATATGGACATTTTTAAATAAATCACTTAGTATATCCGATATATTATTATATCGTGTTTTTTATCATTACTGTAGGCCATACAACCTGCAAATAGTTATTTTGATGGGGTGTTTTTATAAAATTATTAGCCATTACGGCGGATTAGGTGGAGGGGACGGGGAGAATTATCCGCATATTAATGAAAAGGGTCTATCAGTCGTCACGCATCACTCCACGCCAAGTATTGATTTTATTAATGTGAAAAGTGGGAAAAGACATCTTGTTGGACTTTTTATTGTTAAATAAATTTAATGTCAATGAAAACAAAAATGTCAATTAAAATGTAGTCGTCCAGTTCATAACTTTTTATTGACATTCAATATTAACATTTTCTTGGCTTGCTGGTTGCGGCAAAATGAATAAATTGTAAGGCTGGAGCGTTGATGAAGTGTCGTCAATAAGAATTTTTTTTAAGGAGATCAGAAAAACATGTCATTTTCCTAATACTTAATATACTAATATGTAAATAACATGTTTATGTTGCAAGTACTTCACTCGCAGTGCAATAATTAAATTAACTAAACATAATAAAGGGTTTTCTTGTTTGATGTTTTTTTAGGTATTACCTAATAGTTCAAATTTTCAGTCTACTCTGAATATTTCCCCACTGTTCAGTTTATCTTTCAAATCTAAAAAATAGTATTACTGTAACCATCGCAAAACAAAAAAAATGTGTAATTCACTAAGCCAAAAACTATTGTTTACTTAATTGCCAATATTTGTTTTTTAACAGTTTCAACTTTAATTAGTTAAATATCATTTTTGCAAAATTCAATAATATACAGTTTTTTTACTTGACAGAAACAATTTTTACCCACAAAGGTTTGCATTTTACTATAGAAATGGCAACAATTGAACCAGATGTCCTGGAATTACATTGTATGGTACACATACCCTACTAGCTGTTCCACAAAACGTATTAAACACTTCTTGTAGTCATCTATAAATACATATGACACGACTTAGGTTGTTTATTCAATCGGTAAAAGTGTTACGGTAATAATGAAATTCTAGCATTTAACCAACGTGCAAAATGACAGCGATTAAAGCGTATTTTACAGTACTAGTCGTAGTCGTTTTTTATCAAACAACTACACTTGGTAAATTATGTAAGTAAAACAAATCTGTATTTATTATTTTATATAAGTCAACCAAACTGTGCATTTTTAATACAGATTTGTGTAGTTATGATTTATAAACTCATTTAAACGACTTAGTAATGAGGAGGGTTTAGAAGGAAGTAAAAACAAATATCAGACTTGAGGAGCTAGGTGGGGTGGTCGGTAAACAGAGTAGAAAAATCAAATTAGTATATACGAGAGAATGGAGGAATCGAAGAAGATGGCGCGATCGGGGAAGTGTGATCGCCTTATGTGGAAGGAAGGTTTTGGTATCTGAAATGGGTAGATTTTGTAGTTTGTAAAATTATAAAGAAAATAGAATAGAGATGTGTGAAGTGGATAAAGGAATGGCGAATATTATAGAGATTAGTATAGGAGAAGGATAGACAATATTTAGCCGACCGAACAAGAAGACGCAGACTTAGGCAAAATCCTGTGAACCAATTGTTTTCTAAAATGTCATTAATTGTTAATTGTAATTGTAATTTATTGTAATTGTTATCATAAAATGTTGTGATTATCCATAGAAATGTATTTTTCGTCGATGGGTTGTTTTTGTGGGATCATTTATGTACTGTATATGTAATGATAATCCTCATAAGTCCTAACAATCATCAATAAAATAATTGAATTAAATATGAACATATTAACATAATAATAAAACTATAATTTAATATTTAAAATTCTGATTTTGTTTTTGTTTTTCAAAATCCAATGTTTTGAAATAAAGCCCGACTCTGATCTTTAATATTATTGTTTTTATTAGATAAAACTTTAATAAAACAAAATACTAATCAACTTACTAAACAAAAATTTTTCATTTACTCTAAAACATATCCACAGAATAGGTATAGTCAGTTACAACGTAACATTTTATAATAATCATAATAATAATTTATTGATTTTTTTTTCAGTTTCCCGATCGACATCAAGTGATACCAGTAAGTATTAAGTATCAATAGTCTCATGCAAATATTTTTTAATAACTTTTTAAACACTGTTCCGAGTAATTGTTTGTTCGATGTAAAATATTTCAATAGTTGGTGGATTAAAAGTTTTATAATTATTGTTAGTTAACTGTTAATTTAATGTGTTTTTTTTAAATTAATGTTTAACTATTTAAAAATCTATCTACTTACAAAAATAGACGTTTTGTATTTTATGTAAAACCAGTTCTTAAAATTAAAGATTAAATTTGACATGTATAACATATATAATATTTACAATATATATAATTCATTAATAGTGCTAATAAATAATGTTATAACGTTTAGGAAGATTCATGAAGTTTCTTCCAAATTCAGTCGAGTCATTAGACACTTTAGTTGTACAAGGAGGGGACGCGGTTAAGGCCAAAAGTTATGACAAATTGGTAGAAATGTATAAAGTATGTGTACTTTGTATGTATTTTTTAGTAATAATTAAGTTAACCTTTCGACGAACCGACCCAAATGCCTTTGCATTTCTATCGAGTCTACCACAGATTCGACCAACAACCTTATCGTTAAGCTATTGTTCAGTATAAACAAATATAACAGAATTTTTTTTAAAGAAATTGTTGAATATTAAAGAATTCCTTGTTTTATTAACAGCATTTTTGTTTACAGGACAATCATGACAAGGAAGCTCTGATGGCGCTGACTAAAAATGCGCACATTTTATCTTTTAATTACAAAAATTCGAGCGCATCATTAAAAAGCACTAAAAATCTTTGGGGCTTTAAACAAGGTGCGTTTAAAACCCGGTATGGGTTTTTGATTTGATAATCAATTTTAACTATTCATTGCCATTTTAATTATGCTACAAACTAGTACGTGTCATCACTTTTAGTGTTACAGTATGTTGCTAATAAACGTGTAGGAGGTTGAGGAGTAGGGAAAGGGAGAGAAGGGAATATGAATGGCGAGAGGAGTGGATGAAGATGTGATGTTTATAAGGGACGAAGTCGATAATCCCAAAAATAAGTGATAAATAATAAGAAAATCAGCTGGTAAAACATGTAACGATCCAATGTTGTTGTCCGAAGACCATACATTCACTTTTTTTGAGCTGGCTTTGTATTTATATATTTTTTTGTTATCATTATTATAAATTATTAATTTTAAGGGATTCAATACGCTGACCAATGCATAATAGCATTCGAGGGCAACCCGGCTGACCTTTATGAATGTCTAAAGTGGAAAGCAGCGCTTATAGAAACAGATATTTTTGAAGGAAACGTAAAGATGAACTTATTGAATCTGGGTCCGTTAAAGAAAGTTTTAGATCGCATGGACGCAATAAAGGAGAAAAACCCCGAAATCCCCGACGATCCATATGTGACTTTTCTGAAAGGAAGAATAATATGCGAAGTAATGATATCTATAGTAATAATAAATTATACCTAAGTGAATTGGAGGGATCTGGTTAAAAAAAAATCACGCCTAAATGTTCAAAGTTTTATAATTTGATTATTTCCACAGCCATTACAATTAGTAAAAAATTTAAAGTAATCAAGTAAATACGTTTATCTACTTTAAATTTTAAATACCCGATTATTGGTGTGATCCATTCAACTACAATATAGTGTATAAATAATAGTATAGTATTAAAACGTCATATCTCTCTTTGTATTGTACTAGTCATCATGTCTATCGTGTTACTCAAAAATTAATCTAATAGCTCAAAGCATGTGCTGACTTGAATTAAACATGGATTTTTTCAGATTAAATTAATAACAGAAGAGAGTGGGAAAATCGTTCAAAAAACAAAAGAACTTTTGTATGGAAGTGTAATCAATCATGACCAAGAATCAATCCAAACTTGTATAAAAACGTTGAAAGATTACGAATCGCAAGTCGGCGATTCTGGGCAATTAATAGAAAGTAAACTACTACTGGGCAAAGCTTTTATAGCAGAACGAGAATGGCCAGAAGCCCAATATTGGCTCCAGAAAGCAGTGGACATACCGGTTAGAGATACCAAGGTAATCTAATGATAATAACAATTACATAAAGTCAACATAGTATAGTTATTTTTGTAATTGAACGGTAAACAACGTTTTAAATCACGGGAATTCATTTTTTTTTACTTGAGTAGCTGAATTTATTTAACTTTTTGTGTCTGACAATTGACAAATGTTTACAGGGAAAAATGAAAAATGAAGAAGCACGAAGTTTATTAGAAAATCTTCAATTGAATTATTTCTCAAGAAACATTATACTATAAAATATTATATTATTAATAAAAGTTTATATATTGCTAATACTGTACAATAGCCTACAAAAATATTTATCAGATGTGTGCTATAAATACAACAGATAGGTACTAAACACCATATTTTTAAAACATTGTATCGTTATTATAATTAAAACACAATTGCAAGATATCAGTCGTTATCAAGTTAATTGTTGTATTCGTTGCCCCTGACTCTTATAAGTATACTAAATTTACTGTAAAATTTGTAAAATTTATTTTATGCAAGTGATATTTTGGCTCTATATAAAATACGTTATACTATAGCACAGACGCATAATATAAGTGAAAAAATTTCTTCATTAAAAGTTATTTGAACTATATACGAGGACTATTTTGTAGATAATTTTTTTAAACTTGAGTACTGATACGTACTCATCTGATCTTTACCTTGTCATCTTTTTACTTGTCTTATCCTAAAATCAGTACACAAATCTCAATCAAATTCAGCGATTTCTTCAGAAATGTATTTTTATTTACTGTGACTTTCCAAATGGAACAGTGATCGCAACGATTATGTTTACTGAGACGACAGAATTTTTGGAAATCGAGAAAGCATTTGTAAGTATGTTTATATTATTATTATTATTTGTATGGTACAAAGTAGTAAAAACGCTTTTATCATACCTTTACAAAAAGCAACGATTAAATATATTACAAATAAACAATTAAGATGAGAAATAGTAATTTGTATCAACCTCCTTGTGATCAAACTTAGGACACCTCATACCCTTTTACTTGAGAGAGTAAGCTTACTATGAGATGACAGAAGTTTTGAAAATATTCAAAAGTAAATACTTAAAATTATCTAATATAATTTATAGCTATGTCAGTAAACCTACTGATTGTGCTGGCCCTACGGATTCTGGGGGGGGGGGCACCCATTGTATGCATTGAGGTACCACAGCAAGTCTCTAACGTTGCTGCTAATTTTGGGACTTGCTTATTTGTAATACATTTTTATTAAGCTTACAAATAATTTTTATACTTTTTGCTGTAATTTTCCATATCGAATATCTTGTTATTATTATTTTCATCGACTCGTTAAAATCATTTATGACCAAATAAAATGTATTAAAACCTTTTTTTTTTAAACTTACTTTGTAATTTTTTCATTTTTACTCGCGTTTTGTCTTACTTTTTTAAGTCGGTTATGTACGAATCACGTTATTTTTTACACACCGCAATTGTAGGTAAATATTGTCCTTGGTTAGAAACGATAACAAGAGAATAATATTATTACCAACACTCTAATTAGACTCTAGACATGTTTTACTGTACGCGACATAATAACAATTAATTGTATACGCCTGTGTAAACAATTAAAAATGTATATTTTTCAACGACCACTGCAAAAACGAAAAAACAATGAAACGACTGAACGTATTATTGTATATTTTCATACTGTTATTAATAGAAAAATATGTTAGTGGCGCGTTTCGCATAATAACTTTTTAACCGTTAGTAATTGTCATAAATTACTATCGGCAGTGTCGAGTGGCCAACAACAAAAAAAAAAAAACATCCGAAAAAATGGTGCCCTCTCTCACCCCGTCCATTTTTTGAAGAGAGAATTTTTTTTCATATAAACCGCGGTCATTGTTTTTCGAAAAGGGTCTGGATACATTGTTTCGAGGTATTAATGTATGGCAAATCCCATATAGTGTTAAGCATATATATATATAAATATATATATATTGTATACAAAACCAAAGTGACGGGCTCGTCGCACCCTTTGGGAAACGTCGAACCGTACTGGCGCGTAAGTCGACTGCCATACTTATGTTATTATATTATAGCAATAGCAATACTACTCTATACCTAAACGTCGAACCGAAGGCCGCTTTTGTCGAGCCTATTACAAGTACATCACGGTCGTCGGCTTAACTATTTTAACGTTACCTTTATTGTGATGCACGACCGAGTGTCGAGTCTAAAAAAAAATGTACAACATATGAAATCGCGCTGTACATTGTATAGATGGTTGACAAAGAGGTGGTTAACATTAATTTATTAAATAATATATTATATGGATTGATAAAAAAAATAAAACACAAGTAATCAAAAAATTAATAATCGGCCAATGATAACAAATAATTATATTTTTTAAGTGTTAATGTCTATGAGGAGAAATGGGAATTATAATAAAGTGCTTTCCACAATTTTTGTATACTTTTATTGTTGTTGTTTTTTTATCAAAAAAAAGTTTCCAATAATGACACAGTCGCACTACTAAAAATTACACACACCTGTAGGTATTATATGGGTTTGTACCTTCATTGCTTTTTTTGCATTATTTATGATTGAAGTTTCTATGGTATGAGTAGTATATATGAGTACACTCAAATTTTCAAACAATAAAAAAAGGTACCGTGACTTAAGGCGCATGAACATACACATCTTTATAATACCAACACTTTCACAGCTATCGAATTGAAGCTAAAAGTTCCGGTTATTCTTGCGATTGTTGGCCGGTTGATTTGATACAGTTTCGGCCTATAGACTATTTTTAAAATTGCGAAATCATAATTATTATTTTTTTTTTTCAAAATGTATCTTTAAATCCGCGGGTACAACCTGTACCAGCTGTAAAACCAGCTGCAGCTTTCACTGTCTATAAGGCGACGAATAACTCAATACACAACGCGCGTTATACCCGACACCGCACAAGGTTGTTTATGTTATATTTAAATTGTGTACAGTTTTGTATAGACATTATTATTATTACTCGCATTTTTAGTGTAGATGACGGCAAATGATGTTTACACAGATAACACTGGACTTGTCATTTTTGACGTTAAATACCGTCCGCATAAATTTGTCACCCTCGTGTTATCGTTTGCCGTCGTATATTATAACGTTATTATCATTTTTTTTTTTTTCAATTACAATATTGTCATACATATGGATATAGGTATATTATTATGTTTGTATTCATCGTCGCATAAGTCGACGGTACAAGTGTGTACAATGAAAATTCCTCGGGTACTTTTCTCGGTCAGGATCCTCGAGGATATAATATTGTATCGAAGGAGATAGATGAAGAGCCCCGAGGGGGAGGGAAGATCAGGGGGTCACGACGAGACTCGTCCCGGGGGCTTTTGTGCCAGGAAATTTGGGGCGGCCGGCGGAATCGCACACAAAGACTTGACAAAATACTGCTTAAATAGACTCCGCGACACCGGCGTGTGTATTATTCTGCGGTGTATTTACTTTTGTCATTGTGCCTGTATATTATATTATTATATTTGCCCTTGTCGTCGTGTGGTGCTCTCTCTCTCTCTCCCCGGTTCTCCTCCTGTCCGTTATCCCGTGTTTGGAGAACCCGGGTGACATTTTTTCGCCCAGATAACCATCGCGGGTCAGCTGCCGTTTTGCCAACGCATATTCAGATTTTTGCACGATTAGTCTTGGCTTTATATAAAAATAACGCGCACGGTGTCTTTCACGGTATGGCAAAAAAAGGCCCCGACCGGTTATATTTTATTTTTCACGAAAATATAGTTATAAAAAAACACACACACACACATATATATATATATATATTTATCGATTTTATAGGTACCTAGAAAAATATACAGTAGGCAGGAGGACAGCGGGCAGCGGTATAATCTACCTACGCTCCCGTATAATGTGTAGGGTTAACGACTGGAAGTTATCTTGAAAGGTATATGTACAAAAATATTGTAACGGTATCATCGAATAAACGGCATCGTAAACCGTTTGAACAGTTCATTTATTACCCTTTTTTCGAATTTTGTTAGTTGACCTAAAAAATATTATAAACCCCATCTCGACTGCTACCGCACCGCGTTGACCCTCATCAGTCGTTGTGTCCAATATGACTAATATATCAAGGATTTGAGAAAATCCAAATAATAATAATAAACAGGAGAAAAAGTAAACGTTGTCCTAACTTGGGGTTAAGTTTGGACACGGGCCACCATGACCAGTGTTTGAGGTTGGATTATCACAAAACTGTTTTTTAATTTACTGTACTATTTGTAGGATTCGACCGCTTCACTATGCTATCATATTTGATAACATTACATGTGAAATCATATGCGCGACAGTATAATAAAATTATGGTGTGAATGAATAAGACTCGAAAATATATTCCAAGTTTCATTTTTTGCATGTTTTTATAACGTGTATGCACCAAAAATCGATCGAATAGTCTGCGTTTGATTGGATAAAACTATTAAACAGATTGTCTAAACCCTTCTCGTCCGTGTCCAAAACAAATTTGCTAAAGGGGATTGGGATTGTGTGTTGTGGGACAACGTTAGGGCTAATCTTTTGCGGTAGTTTTTCTATTCAAAATGGTCTACGCAGTAAGAGAACTTGTCGAATCGTATAACCCCTCACTTTTCCATAAAGGATAAAAATTGATTTTATGTCAAAAGTCGTTTACTCGGTAATAAACCTTATTACATCTTAATTAACGCTATTAAACCCTCGTAGACTTTCCTCACAAGTATATATGTAGTATAAAAGTAATTTAATATTTTCACAATGGTACATCTACATCGACGAGGCAGGGTTCAAGTGTAACACGTGCAGTTATCCTTCAATTTAAATATATTGAAATAAAAATAATACAATAACACCTATTTCAAATATGTATTATTTTTTCTTATCGTGTATAACTCAGAGTAGTACTTAAGAGAAGTGAGTCCCAGGCTTGAATTCTATCATTATATTTTGTAAAACAAAACAAATTGTTATTTTTTAATTATAAAAATGTAAACCTGGCAAATGTTTTAAAACAGATGTATAAAAAATCTAAAAGAACTATTTAGTTTTTTTGACTTGTGTGTATCATATAAAGAATTCAGATTATTAACAATTTAATGTGTTTTGCCCGTTACTAATTGTACTTTTGAGAGACCTTTTTCGTCGTTAAGAAAACTTACAACGACTGAAAAGAGACTCAATATTTTAGCTATTTATGTTAAGTGTCTTGCAACTGGAACTTTTTTTGACAATTAAATAACACCCAAAGTTTAAGTGCTAAACAACCTACATATTAAATTTACAATAATTTTTGATATAATTAGTATTTATGCGTTTTTCACAAATTAAGAAGCTATTTATAAAAATAGATTTCAACAAAATCTGAAAACAGTTTTGGATTGAACGAGCAAAATCCTGTAAAATTAATATAATTTGACACTTGTTCTAAAACCGCATTGTTATTAATTATTATCTTTTATACTATTATGAATGTGAGGAAGAAAACGGAAAACCGCCGTACCATAAATCCTCTTTTCCGAGACACAACTCTGGTTAAAGAAAAAAAAACCAGAGTTGTGAACAAAAAATAGTGAAACATAGTGGTTGTAAAAGTATTAAAAATAATGTGAGTTTTGTCTTTTAATTTAAAAAAAATCAAAACCTTTGCAGGGGTTGTTGTAACGGTATTATAAGTCGAAATATACACATACACTAATACATTATATGATATTGTACCCTGCCTAATACACTCATCGTGGCTTTGTCGACGTTTTTAAAAATAAAATCCCTTGTCGCCGCCATCATAGCATCGCTCCGTTATCGGCTATCAGTGCGGTGTCTTATACATAAGGTTGTCGTCGACGATCGTATGTATGTTATACTTGATGTATAGTGTGTGTGTTATGTGATTTCAAAGAATTCCGAGAAGTCACCGAGAGACTTTAACGCGCGCGGGGAACACGGTAGTCGACCTTTTTTCACGTTAAGAAGCCGACAAAATCAAAAGAAAAAAGAGTGTAGAAAACAAGCCAAGATGGGAAAAAAAACGTCCATACGTCAACCCGTATTAGCGTACGGTCGGCCGAACCGTCGATCCTTTATTTATGTACATGTGAACGGTCGAAAACCGAACGAGTGCCTGGAGAAAAAAAATGAAGGAAAAAAACCGGACCTTATGTCCACAATCAAATAATAATAATCAGAATCCGTGAACGCACACTGTTATAGAGGCGGTTCCTGTTTGTGTATATATAATACATAAAACGCAAATGCACTCGGCCCGCAGATGTACACTGTATACCAGGTAATAAGGTAATATATATGTATATATACTAGCCTAATTACACCGGTAGGTTTGCCCCCCCCCCTCAAGTTTTCCAACTTGGGATTGTTGCTTAGGCAATTTAGAATTTCTATTAGAAGTATCTCATGTTGTCCCCCGTATGAACCGTATTTACTTCAAACCTGGAGTGTAGGATTGGATTTTATATTGGAATGCCGAAATGTAGAAAGAGAAATAAAAAAGTAACCACGACTGTGCTCCCCTAAATTAAGTCCTGGATCATAGGACCTGCATAGGACGCTTAAGGGACTACTATATTTAAAAGGTGTCACCGAGGAATTTATCGAGGAAAAATATAAATACAGTTTTATGTTGGTTTGAGTTTGTCCATCTGACTCCGCTAACCGCCTCGGTAAAACTACTAAAAGAAGAAGACCTGTGATGAAATATTCGTATTAGGATTATTAGCGACAGAGAATCACTGCTGACTAATCGACATTCAGTGAGGACTGAAACCTCGAAAAAACTTAAGCAACACTTGTAGTACGTATTGTATGCATTAGTTATACTTGTATGCTATAGAGTATTATTTTTGTAGTTTAGGGTTTTTTAAATATTTTATTATTTCACAGGACCGAAAACTTTTGGAGTGAGCCAAAATGTTATTTAAGAACGAATTAGAGATCTGAAATCATTTGTATAGGTGCTGCTAATTTTGAATTCGAGGAAGTTCTAGGGTAAGTCCGTCTATAATACTATATAGGTACTACAACTCGCCCTTCTGTACATAGGTGCGCACCTACGATAGCGGTGGCCGTTTCATGGGAAAAACTCCAAATAATTCACCCTGCGTATGCTGTATGTGTGTGTTTGTATTGTAACTTTTAGCATCAAGTGGCCCGGTCCACGCACCGGGGTAAGTATATGTACTTGTAAGTCGTCTATACGAAATAACCATATAGGCCGGCGATGACAACCTGGCTGGATACACTCGAGTACCGTTGTGTGTTGTGTATATGCGTTTGACAGGCACCCCGTTGCAGTTCGCGAACACTTTAACGGCTAAAAAACGGCTCTTCAGACAACCCCTATACGTCACACACACACACACACATAAGCGTGCAGTGTACGTTCAACAGTGGGCATATATTTGAATAAATAATAATAATTATTAAACATATTGACAGCGCTAGACCATTGCATATACAGTAGTCGGACGGTGTAGAAAATAATACAATATAATATATTAGTTTGACGCAAAACAACTGACGGGGATGAGACGGAAAGTACAAATTATAGACCGTTTGATTGGGCTTTTGCGTTTTTTGCAGTACTGAAATTCTATAAAACGGTCCAACGTATCTACCCGAGTTTCAGGAAGGTCTGTATTATATATTTTCGGTAAACCGGAGATCCGTACAAACAGATAGCGGCTCGGTCGAACGTTGGATTAAAACGGTTTAAGCGTAAAGTGAAAAAAGACAAAAACCGTTCGCGTTCAAAGGCCAAAGGTCCTTTAAAATTAAGTAACTAAACAAAGGGGTCTACCCATAGAATTGGCTCTAGACACGCCACTGTGCTTACAATTATTAAATTAAACACATTTCAGTCAAGCCAAGGTAAAACGCAACTTCTACAATATCTGAAACGAATTAACGAAATGTTGATTTATCATATTATAATAACTTCATTATGTATTCTTTTTTATATTTACAGACAAGTATGTGTTTATGTAAATTCACATTAAGACTAGACAACATGGCATAGTTTATATGCATGTTTATACATTTGAAAATAAAATAACTAAAATATACTAAATATGTTCGGGACCATTAATTCACAAACTGAAGTGTAAGGGAAATTACGGGGTTTTCCTTTGTTTCAAATAAAAGAAAAATTAGAGAATTAGAAAAAAAAATAATTTCTGAAAGCGTCCGATTTTTCAAAAAAATAAAATACATTTCTATGTAGGTATGTAAAAACTAAAAGCCATCCCATAATTGTAATTCGATTAGAAACTCATACAAATTTTTTTCAGGTTGTTTAAGAAGTCGAATAAAACGTGCATTTACACTCAAAACATCATTTTTTTTTCTTAATTTCGTACATTTTTACTATACCGTTTTTTTCAAAAATTTCTTATAACAAATACTTTTTTAATTTTTCAGAAAATGACCGATTTTCTAATGTCCATCGCTTGCGACCTCTTTACACCCTGTTTGCGCAACCCATTAAACTGTCATGTCCGTTTTCGCACACTCGTTTTGTAATACCGAACAAATCCCACCGGGGCTTTCCCAATCGGACGCACCGTTTAGTCGATTATTGTGTTTTATAATAAGCGTTTTCTTCATAACGTGACGTCACACTCGAAGACAATATCGACTGTTTATTTTTATTTTGTTCCCATCGCACAAATATTATATCGCGTAATTTGCCCGCATATAACACACACACACACATAATATGCAAAACACAAAGGGATGTCCTCTCTGTGCTCTCCAACTCCCCGGGGGAGGGGGGAGGCAAGAGTCGAACGATTTAGCCCCACAAATATTATACCGTCGAGGTTTCGGTATACATTATTGTATTATATTCTGTTTTTGTTGTCCGCCAGCCAGCCAGTAGATAAAAATGGCGTTTCGACTCTATTATTGTTATGCCGTGTGTGCGCGCGATGCGAGAGGATAAAGTTACCCCTGATGGGCACACCGCACCACCGCCGTCACCGCATATATACATCATCACGGGTATCCATTGTAGACGGAGACAAACAGAGAGAGAGAGAGAGCCAAAGATATATATATATATATATATATATATATATATATATATAAGTATAAACCTCATACGTACATAGTCCTCCATCGAGTTTATTATGTACATACAATATTATATGTACTAAAAGACAGCAGCTGGGTGTGTGAATTCGATAATCTCCATACGCCAACGTCGGCAACGGCGGCGTGGGGACGAGCATATGTCACTAGCACGCCCTTTGCGGATTAGCTGATGCTGTGAGTCCATATATAATAATATAATATAAAATGCGATGGAGGGACACTATGGGGTTTGCCGGTGGGTAATGCGTGTACAAATTGACGGCAGATTGATTCCCGGAATCGGGTTTTGACGGGAATCCAAATCAACATTAAAAAAAAAAAATAGCCTACTGTCTTACCGGAATTCAGACCATAATATAGTTTTTTACTAAATGATCATACCGAGATTGGTTCTATATTTTTTAAGTTTTACTTTGTTATAACTTTGTACTATTATGGTCGAAAATCGCGAGAAAGGACTGCTTGGACCTATCAACTGTATTATTTACATTTCACTAATAAAGCCTTACTTGCGTAAGCTTGATTTGCAATAAGACACGAGAAAAACTGTCTATATTAATCCTAACCTATGTGACTAATATCAGTTTATTCAGTAATAAGAAAACGCAGATTAGATATTATAACGTCACAAATGTTTTTTCTTCTTAATATAAAAATGGTAACCAGTTTAGAAATTGTCACCAAATAAATTGATTAAGGCACGTTAATGTGTTATAACTTATAACTTATAATTCATTAAATTACATTAATTTTTCAATAGGTAATCCATTGTAATAATTACTTTTAGATTTATTGGTTTCAATGTATTTAATAAATGTAATAAAAATCAAACATGTGTTAATATAAACTGTATTTTTATTGACATTGTCATTTCTAAATTTCTTTTATCAAGTATAACTAATTTAAGATTAAATACACTTGATCGAGAAATCTGAAAATATAATAGTTATACAAGACTAGCCCAACCTTAGCGATAAAATATACTATAAGACTTATACCAATTATTGTGACACCATGTTTTCATTTTAATTATATTTTTAAAGTAAAAAAAAAAAGTTAAGTACTACTAATATGTTTTTATTTGTTTTTTCTAATTATGAACATACACTGTGCAGTTTCCAACCTTTTTGTTGTATTGTTGAATAAAAAAACGATAAGTTTTCCTCTTGTTTTAAAAAGTTAACAATCAAAATTTGTCAACGAGTACCGCTTATGATTTCTAATTACTATATATAGAGGTGCACATCATAAAGAAATCGACCAAGAGGATAAACATTAGGTAAACGATGGCTGCCCAGATAAATTCGTGAGAAAAAAACCTAATTTTAACAAAATTGTTGCAATGCCGACCGGCACTATGTAGTAGTGGTACTTCTAAACTTGTGGATTGAAGAGCCCAGCGGGTGTGTGTGTGTTTCTGTGTTATGTGAAACAGAATCAAAAAAATACTTGCAATTTAGTTTCAACGTCATCTGGCCACGGCCCGTACACCGCACCACTCCAGTTGTGTACAATTACACGGATGGGTTACCAGCAAAGTGGATACTGGATACAAATATGTTATAGCTATTAAATAGGTATGTAACTGTATATATAAAGTGTCAGTATAGTATATTTTCTAGTTTTTGTATTTTATACTGCAAAAGGAAATAGATAATATTCTAATTTTTTTATATTACTTATGATAACTTAAAAAATATATATATTTTTTTAAATAAATATGACAGACACAAAGTTGAGAAGGTTGTATACCGATAGAAATTTGGAGGATTTAATAGAGTGCTTTGCAGATCACGCTAACAGTGGTTTCACCGGTCATCTAATCTTTACTTGTTACTTGAAAATTCTTGTTAAGTTTATTGTCTTCCGAAAAAAATATTATAAAAAATCCGTTGTTTCTTTGTCGGATTATTGTATAATTGGACGTTTTTTGTTTTCATCAGGACTTATATGGACTATATGGAAGCGTTCATATATTATTTTATATTCATGTCTGTCTTTGTAAATGCACGGTGACCTCGGGGTGTTCTCAATTTAAACGCACTACACTTAACGTCCCGCGGTGCCATCGCAATTGTTGTAGTCACCCGCATTACAGTTTTCGAGTGCTCGCATGTAGGTACTCTCCGACATAAGGAAAATAAAAAAACAAGCTCCGTCAAAACTCAAAACCAATATAGCCGTTCTCACAGCATACCCGGAGGTAATTTTTTTTTAAACTAAAACAACAACACCTATAGGCCCTCTTCTTTGGAATGTACACAGGATTGGACATAAGTTAGGTACACAAATAAAGTTATGAAACTTGAAAAAATGTTGTCGAAGTCACAATAAATGACATTTTGTGTTGACATGCAATTTATATGACTGAGGTAAGCAATATTTCAATTATTGGACAGTTCGTGGGCGCCACCAAGACTTACTAACGTTTGTTTGCAATTTGGAAAATCATGTGTCAAATCAATTTTTATGGGTTTTAATGAAAATTCTTGTACATTATTATCGTATAAAATATATTCAATGAAAAAAAAATAATTAAAATAAAAGTAATTCAATCACAGTATTTGAATTATTGACGTCCGTATAAATCGTGTGTAAAACGTGCTTATTTGTAAGTATAATTAAAAGTAAATTTGTCATTATATAAAACAAACATTAATATATATTCCAAACCCTGCGCGTTGTGGTGAAACAAACAAACAATACTATTTTTTGTACAATAATTTTTTTTATAAATATATATAATATGTACAATAACTTTCAAACAATTTGTTTTTGTACACTAATAATAATAATAATAAAATGTATCACTTTGGTAAACGTCTGTCGAGCGCCTCGGTCGCCGGCGTTCACTGCAGACAATGGCAGATCTTGGCCTTGCTGATGATGGTCTGCAAGTGCGGCGCTGTCTGCAGGTAATTCGTGTATGTGCCGCAAACGAACGGTTCGATGGGCGTTTGCCCGATGGTCCGGCGGAAGAACAGCTCGACCACTGTGTTCTTGGGTATTGCCCGGATGCACGGCAGTATCTCGATCAGCTCGTCGTACCTAGCTTCCGGTCGGGCCAAGTGGACGTGGTGCACGTGTCGCTTGAGAGCTTCCTTGCTCTTCACCGCCAGTCCGTCCAGAATGGTTTCCGTGTTGTCCGAACTGCATCCGCGATCCTTGACGGACTCTGCAGAACGAGCACAATATGGCAAAAACGTTAATCACATAAAATTATACGACTAACACAAAGCAGCCGAACACGTTGGCATGTCAGAGTAGGTGCATAAAGAAATTGTACAATACCTGATTTGAGCAAAATGATTTCGTTCAAGAGGTACTGTTCGATGGGGTCGACTTGACGTTGCTTGACGGCGGCCAAAGTGTCTTTGAACAAAGACGTTTGCTCCTCAATGTCGTGCGTGCCGAAGTTGGATTTGTGCTCTTCGTGCAACAGAGATATGTCCGTTTCCGAAAAGTACTGGGCGGCGGTCAAAATGAACAGCTCGTGCCAACCCTCTCGAAGCAATTCGAACTGTGGACAAACATACACAACCAACTTTAAAGTATTGACCAACAAAATATTGGATACAATCCTTAACAGCGTAAGAAACCTTCCCGGTGGACTAACTATATTGGAAGTACCTACCGAGGCAAGTAATGCCTTTGAACGCATATAGAGAAAACAAGTTAATTTAGGTTAGGTATGTTCGATTCCGGTTCAATAAAAGTATACCTATATAAAAGAAATTGTCGAAAACTAATGCCCAATCACAGAAATTATTGTCAAAAAAAAAAAAAAATCAACTATTCAATTAATATATAATATATTTATGCGCTGTTAGGGAACTCATTGTACACAAACAATTTACCTGGTCGACGAACGGCAGAGTCATCAGAGCCGGAAAACTCTTGACCGTCGATACGGTGACTAAAATCGAAGCGGCCGTCTCGTAAACGGCTTGAGTCAGCCGCATGGTGTTGAAGAACCTCGGCATGGCCGCAGATATCTAAAGGGTAAAACGTGAATATAGTAAAAAAAACAACGGGTTTGTCTGAAGAAAATTAGCTTACCTGAGGTCTAAAGGCTGACAGGTACAGGTGCGAGTCGGGTATGTATCGGCCGTTGGGCGGAGTGGGGCAAGTGGTAGAGCATTCGGGCGATCTCTTAGGCGTTAAGTCCAGCGGCGGAGAGTTTGAGACCGATCTGTCTTTGGTATAGCACAGCCCTTGCAGCTGTCGGCGGACCGTGGAAGTTCTGGGACCTCGTTCGTGTTGAACAGCTGTAGACAGTACAAGGTTTAAGGTTAATGCACGATATTATACGTATCATAATTATGCTAATGACGAAAAGTGATATGGATGCTTTGGAGAAAGGCTAAAAGAAAAAGGACTCCCAGACCCTCCCACCCCCTCCCCTAAATGACAAAAAGTTAACTGGTGGCTTTTATGGTCGCACCAAGAGTCAAGAGTAGTGGTAGAAAAGAAGACATAAGATGTAAGAGGTTCATTGCAAATGTCACTCACCGTCCTTGTTCATGCCGGCCATCATGCACTTCCGGAGTCTACAAGCGCGACATTGGTTCCGGTGGGTCTTGTCGACCGGACACGCGCCTTCCGACTTGGACTTGCATATGTACTGTCGATTTCGCCTTATAGATCTCTGCAACATGAACACAACAGCAACCGGTTAGTTTTCTATCGAAATGGCGGGGAGGGGGTGGGCCCAAGTGGGTGCAATTACAGTAATTGCATTTCAAAGCGCTTTAAATATACAAATAATTAAAAATGAAAAAATAGAAAAAAATAATTTAAAATGTTTGTAAAATACAGTACAGTTTTGAATATTTGATGTATTTAATGTATAATTTTTAATGTATGACCTTAATATAAAAAACAAAAATTCTATGTTCTGCTTTTGGACTTCCTAAAACGGATTTTGATTTTTTTAAACGTATAATAAGTTGCATGTAAATACGTGAAAAATGCATAAGCTTCCTTGGTCCTACCAGTATATGTTTGAAGGTAATTAATAATTATCAAATAAAAGAATCACTCAAAAACAATGCGTTTATGCAATCGATGGACTTAAAAAAAAAAGGCACTCGACAAATAATACTTAAGTATAAACGTGTTAAACACTCACTTTGAAAAACCCGGCGCATCCGTCACACGCGTATATGCCGTAGTGTTTGCCGGACGAAAAGTCCTTGCACACTTTGCACGGTATGTCGTACAGGATCCGACCTACAAACACAAAATATATAATAATTAATATTTGTAAGTAGATTCATCATTATTATTGTTATTACAACTCGTGTCGTATCGACCGTGGGAAACATGACGATGACGATCCGCAAAAACAACGGAACATAGACAAATAATAAATTCCTATATGGACAGATGGACTATATATATATATATATTCTGTATTGAGCACACACACTGTGCGTGCATCCCACCCCCGTGCATCACATTTGGTAACTACATGTCAATTACTGCGTGCTTACGCGTGTGTACCGCAATTTTTTACTTTGTTTTGTTTTACCACCCCCGTCGATGATGATCCGAACGAGAGGGGTGGTCGTCGTCGTTTCGATCAGGGCCGGGGTGGTAGTTCCGGTGTAGCTTTTATTGTAAGACACGGCGGAAACAACAGGTCCGGAAGTCGGGCGCTCCGCCTCCGATAATAACGGCACCCCGTCCCCATATATCACGTACGGTTATTACTATTATTATGCATTTTACCGGCACCGACCTCAAAAATAAAAAACAAGTGCGTTTTTGAAAACGCACACACCCCACGCCAAGCAGCAGCCCAATACCTAACCCGCACAAACAATGAGACCCGACCTAATGTAATTAGTGCGCCGCCGCCGGTGTCATCTGTCATGAGCTCTCACGTCCTACGTATAGGTGAATGATAATAATATTATATTTTTCATGTCCATCATTAATAAACGCGACTATAATGTGTGAGAACTATGGACAATAATGATTGTTATATAAAAATATGTACTTGTATTGCGAGGGTGGAACTATGTAAAACGTGTATGCGCATAGTGCTTTATGTGGATTACACATATGGGCCAAAAAAATATATATAGATTATTTCCGAATACCTTTATATAGGTACTGACGGTGGGTCGGGTTTAAAAAAAAATATTCCCAGACCGTTTAGCCGAATGATATATTGCGTTTTCGACGGTGCTCGATTAATAATGATGATATTGTATACACACACTAACGAGTAGTAATCATACCAAACGGTATAAAAGCATTTCCCTTGTATAAAACTTTATCTCATGGCTGATTGATTTTTGTTTTTATACCCCTTAAAATAATTAACAAAAATATCCCACACTCGGGCGGCACGACAACTAAAAATGAAATTATTTTAATTGTATCTAATAATATAAAAATAGAAGTAGGAATTAAAAAACGTGACATTATTTTGAGTTTCGACAACAAGTTTTTATATCGGACACGTTACTTTACTTCTGGAATCATGATCGGTATAGGTAATTTATTATTTTATAACAATAAATTCTATACGATAATAGCACATATTTTATTTGGGGTCTGAGATTTCACCAACCGCCTGTAATGTAGATTGTAGTAGGTATATTTTATACTATTCTCGAACTCGGAATTTAACTACCAATCAATTAGCTTTAGGTATCGTAGGACCGAAACTAACAAACAAATTCCGCTACATCAAATTACATCCACATACCAACCCTTTAGCGACCCAAAACTATCCACAAATCTAATCGTTAACCAAACACTTAACACGTAGAAGGCCACAATGAAAACATAAAAATACGGTGATATATTATAATGATTTAAAAAAAATTATATAACACATTGAACGAAACAAATAGCAAATTTTCACAAAACTAAGCAAATTTTTGTCTTTTTGGCAAATTCCCGAGATTTTTGGTCTACCAATAATTGTTTAGAAATTATTCAAATAATTTTTTTAATTCAATGATTTTCGTTTGGACAATATTATAAAAATTTAAACGATTTTTATGGGATTCTATAAATTAAAAAAATATTTATTGCGTATTTATTATTTAATATATAATTTTATTTTGAAGCATTATTAAACACAAATCTTGTTGGCTTATTAAGGTAATATCTCAGCTAATGTTTTTTTTCTTTTTAAAGTATAAATATAAATATAGGTTTTTATGCATATAAATATTACATTAATATACTGTTATTGAATTTAATTTTATCACAGTAAATATCAATAATAGTGAAATAATAAAAATTTTAATTAAAGCCACCACTGAGTGAGTAACTACAGGTCAACTGGCAAAGACTTGAACGACGCGCTCATAAAGTTAACTAGTGGTCGAGCCGAGGCTTAAGAAAAAAATGAAAAAACCCAAACATGTGTAATAGCTTGTGAATAATATAATGGTTTTTAATTCTAGAAATTATAAAAAATTATAAACTCTTATAACATTATTTACATAAAACTTAACTAAAATGTATCATGCGTATTTCGTAAAATGTATTATTATTCTTATTTATCAGATGTGACTTTCAAAACAATTAGCAAGCTTTCTATTAATTATATTATATTATACTGCTCTGATCACGTTGGTGTATAAAATGGTATGTTGTAAATAAAACATAAATTTAATTTCTATTATTTATTATACTAAACTACAAATACGAGTAATTATTAGTAAAACTAAACTACCAGTTTTGTTCGTATCAGTTAAGTTTAGATTAGCCAGCCTATAATTTGAACACTATTGTAAACTGTTCTGGATGTATTTTAATGAAAACGGCCAAAGACAAATATAATCATAAACAAAACATGATAGGTAATCATTGACCAAAATTGGGTATTTTTTTATTTTAGCTAATTTTTTTAGTCAACTTAAATAAAATGTTTGGTCGAGAAATATTATAAGATTAATATTTTTTGTTGTTGTTTTTATGTTTTAAAATTAATTCATGTTCATGTTTCATTATAATGAAACATTATCAATTGTGTTATAATTATTTGATTTTCTGACAAGACACGACGACGTGCAACAGCTACCTATTCTTGAGATAATTGCTATGCAAATCAATCCACTCACTGTTGGTCGGCTTGGTGGTGGAGTTGGACACGTGTTCCGCAAAGTTCTGCATGTTGTATTTTAATCTCAGAGAGCTTGTGTTCGGCGACAATCCAAAACCGTATGTACTATATAATCGCGTATCGGGCGTTAAACCGGTCACCGAGTATCCGTGATGTACTTAGGGGCACGCGGGCCAAAAAACCGAGTCACACACACACACAAAAACAAAAAAATAACTGCACCGAGTGTATAGAAAAATGATTATGACACCGACACTGGTCCGGACGATTGTGAGAGATCAAAATGTCAACTCGGCCCGGAGAAGTCCCCGCAGAGGGCGCAGACAAACCGGCGGACCCTAAGAGGGTAGTGCCGGAGGGCGTGTCCCTTGGGGTTGGTCCCGAACGCGGTCATTGGTCGTTTGGAACCGAACACAACCGGTGGCGGTTAGCGCACAAGCAGTGCGTACTAGAGTCTAGGGGGGTTGATGTGATCTGCCTAAATTTCTCCTCTGTACACGGTTTTTATGGGTTTTTTTTTTTTTAACGCAAGTACGCGCGTGATAAAAGTCAGATACACACACACGCGGTATATAGGGATAATAAAAAAAATATATATATATATATATATATATAAAAACATCTAACGTCGTTGATGGACGTGTTCGTCGAGGCGAAAGGGATTTCGGAGACCCGGCAGATGATAAAAACACAATGTATCTCTATGTATATTAGATAAACCCCACGGCGGCCGGGATAACCAGAAGGCAATTAGTCGTATAGAGATCCCTTTTTCTTTTTTTCTGTACTTACTGTCCGTCTGAGGAGGGGACATAACGTGCGTTCTTTTCGGGCCGCGCATATTATATTATTGTAAAGCGCATGATTTTTAAGCCAAAAAACAAACAACGCGATAAGAGTTAAACGCGCTCCACGGACCCCGAGGCGTTCGGTGTGCGAAAACATATTATTATAGTATCATGTTATTATTGTACTTGGATTTATTATTTCAAACGCGCATTCGGTTAAGTTAGGTCAGACGATAGAGTAACAATATGTCACAATCGTGCAGGCGCGCAAGGGTTAGGAAAATCGCTGACGACATTTTGGTTTTTTAACGTTTCGGAGGCTCACAATAAAAAAACCGTATCTACTAACGTTCAGGCACGGTCATCTAGCAGTGACAAAAGGGAGGTTGCTAATTTGAGTAAGGCTAGTAAAATAAATTGTACTTTTTGTAGTTTGCAATTAGGTATACAGTTAGGAGTACAAAAAAAAAACAGATTTTAACAAATGGACGAAAAAAAAAATCCTTCAAAATGTAACATGTAAACTTTACAAAATATTAAGTGCTTTTTCTCGTGTACAATTACAACATGTGAACATTAAAAATAGTTAACAGATGGCAATATCAGGTAAACAAAAACAGGGAGGTACTCGTCTTTCATTAAACTTATATTCCAAAAAAAAAATTAAATTAAACTATCAGACGTGTAATATTAATAAACGCTATTAAATATTGCTGCAAATATGATGCGTGGAGTTTTTTTAAACATTTTTCTTGACTTGATTTTTTAGAAAATTAACTTATAACCAAACATGGTTAAATAATAGTTTTAAGTTTAACACTTAATTGACTACGTTCGACACGTTGATTTGCCAAAGGATGAGCCTCGTACCAGATATAAAAGGATTATTTTCATAGTACTGACACCCTGGGTATATACCTAATATAAATATATATATATTAATATTATGTACACCAAATAATAATTATCATGCGCTCAGGTAGACGCGACCCGTTATAAACGCGCATGGTCCAGTAAACTCTTGGTTCGAAATTAACAACAATAAAATATGAAAAAAAGAGAACCCTCCATACGCACCAAATAATAAACGTGTAGAATTTCAAAACAGACCACTGTATAGTATTATAGTATAGACAACAAAGAGCATAGAGGACAGTGAATAGAATACGATGTTGAATTGTGCGCTATACAGTTAAACGGTGGTTAAGTCGATTTGAATAAAAGGCCGAACGTTTTCCGGTCACAGAGTTTACCTATCGTTGAACAAAGAAAATAATTTGCCTTAATGATCAACCCCCTAGCTTAAACAGGTAAATAAAAAACTTAATAACCTGTTTTCGAAAATTAAAAATGTTTAATCAAGATATTATTTTTAAAAAAACCAAATTTACTGAAAACAGTCCCCCGTGCTAAAATAAGAGGAAAGTTATTTTGTTTTTTTTTTCAAAATTAATTTTTGGTCATACCTATATTTTAGGAATTAGGAGCTAAAAAGAAACTTCAGTCATTTTTTGGGATGTATTATTATGATCTGATAAATTTTCATATAAAACTATTACTTGCAATGGAAAACTCAAAATTGTTATACCATATTATAATATATAACAACTTTTGTTTTTATTAGAAATATTATTAGCTGAAAAATTGCGAGTACGCCAACCCCAAAAACATCAATTAAACAACAAAGATTTTGACTTAACGTATAAAACTTACGTGTAAGGTGTATGACTACGGTCTATTGTAACAAAAGCCTAGACAGTGCAGTTCACTAAGGTACAAAATAGTTTCTGAAGGTGGGCTTTTTGTTCGCAAACGGCAAAACTGAACACCTGCATACCAACACCGCACCCGTAACAATAATAAACAGTTCTAAAATCCACGAATGCTGTAATAAATACATTCATAATTTGTTTATAACAACCAGAACGATTAATGGCAGCATTATTGTTTTAACGGTAAAATTAATATCGAAATCGATTAGTTGTCTTGACTTAGCTCATGAAAGATGCCAAACAATATAAACTAGTATTTTGCTTAAACACATAATAAGTTTATGACAATTTCTTACAAACATTTTTTAGGCATACAGGCAAAATGTATTGTTTTAAAATTAAGAACATGATTTTCTCAGAATGTTAAAAAATTGACATAGATCTTTTTTCCCCGCAGCCCTTCGATTTATGATTAAAAAAATAAATAAAAAAACAAACTTTTCAAATATAAATCAAAATATCATGATTATTTAACAAAAGTATGTTAATATAAATGAATGGCAATTAATAAAAAATATTTTGCACTTAACAATGAGTTTGGGCCACCATGATAGTGCCAGATCTGTCTAAGTGCCGCTGGAGTTCAGTTTCAGGGTAGTGTAAGAATTAATAATAGTAAAAAGTTGGAAAGCTAGTTACCGCGAATTGCCATTGTAATTGGAGTTAAAAAAAATTCCCTGAACTAACTGTAAAGCAACTTTGGATTCTAACAAGATTTATTAATATAACATAAAGTCAGCCCATTGAAAACTTGTAGAGTATAAGGCAGAGATGTCTAGTAATGTTTGGAAGTTTATTTAATACAATTTCAATAATCATGTAAAGTTGACATTTTTTAGCAATCGATAAACATTTTTTTATTCTAATACCCAAAGAGACATTTATTAGTGAAATGTTTGATGATTTACTGTTGGAGCAGAGTAATACTTATAAATGTGTTGTTTTTTTTTTTTTATGATCACATCATTCTGTTCATCTTCAGGTAATATAAGTATAATAGTACGTTATTGTTGGCAATACGAAATGTAATATTACAATATTATATTCTAGACGTTTGAGCATGTATGACATGACATTGCGAAGTGGCATTTGTAACGTCCAAATACCGTCTGGTGTGACCCTTTCGTTTCAGTTGTTCGCTCGATGAAATGAATTAACTGTTTCCAGACCGTCAACAGCAGCAGCAACCGATTTCCACGGTATCACGTACGAGCCAGAAACGCCTCTTCTATAGTGTACACACACAGAGAGCGGTACGGCAGGGAATTGATGTTGATGATGATGATAATAATAATAAAAAAACGAACGCCTTGAAAATAAGTCCCATAAGAACATAATAAAACCGGATCCCGGTGTCTTCTTGACGGTTTTTCCCATCACGAAAACGTTAAGAATCCTTTTGGCATCCACCACCTTAGAAGTCCTTTTGCGCCATCCGTGAATGAAGTCCGAGTAGGTCTCCTCCTTCTTCCTGTCTTTTCATGTACGACGACGTTGGGCGTGACCGCGTTTCTTGTTACACAAACTCGGTTATCTATTCTTCCACTTGCACAACCTACATAACCGATTCGGATGATCTCAACGGTTTTTCCATCGCTTCTTTTTTTTTTTTGGTGTCTGTGAATCCATTAAAAAAAATTCGAAATCAAAATTCGAGGAAAAAACGCTGTTGTTAACTTGTAAAAGCATCTAGGCTGTAGAAAAATGGCTATAATAAAGTCCTGAATGAAAGTGACATTCTTGTAGAGCAGTGTTGAACACTAAATTTTGCACTAATAATAATTATTATTAGGTATAAATGCGCGATGATTTAATTGAATACATCTCAATCGCTGTTTTATAGTTAAAGTCGTTTATTCGTAAATATTTATGAACTTTTAGAAAAGTTAAATAATTCATTTTAATTTAAAAAATACTTAAACTTCTCAGTCGTGCGGTATAAAATTTAATTCAACAGCAAAAAAACTTACTGTTGCAGTTTCGTGTGTGTGCTTGGCCATTTTGATAAATAAACGATGACAAAATAATATGGAAATAAAATTGCTTAAATGACAGTTTTCGTTTTAAATGTTGAAATTCACATAAATACACTTGAATTAGCTGTTATGATTAAATATTTCATCTTGAATTACAAAAAAGTCGATAATTTCTTATTTGATCAGCTAACTTCTTTGTTAATCACATTGAAATGATCATAATAATATAATAATTTTATTGAGAAATTTTCAGTCGATTGAAATTTTACTCCGTTCTACGAAGTCTGTACATTTTTTTTTTCAATAGCCTTTAATAGAAAAATAACATGAATAATACTATATCAATCGACTAAATGGCGAGATCGGATTAGGGCACGTCCCATTTTCAATCGCGCACTTGGACTAGTTAGGTACATCAATAGAATAGCAAAGTAATCGTTGACAATGTACGGCTACCGTTTCAAATCGTTTTTCTTAGTATTATAGTTTTTTCCAAATCGGAACAGGCCAATCGGTTCCGGAACGCAATAGGATCATACATTCCTCGCACAAACTTTTTCCTTACAGCCAACTCAACGTGCACCTATAAATACTATATGTATGAATATAATAAATATAATATGTGATAATAATAATAAATAAATAACTAAAAATAATAATTTATATTTGTATATTATACAAATAATATTTCCTATTAACTAAAATCGTTTGTCATCCACGAAGAGGCACGCCCTGTATTTATTCTACAAAACTATAATCAAAACGGTAGACAAAAAAAAAAATAAAGACATAATCCACTGTCATGAAAAAAATGTACTGCAATCCTTAAGTCAAATGGTATTTAAATGTACTATAAAAATTAAAATTTTAAAAAAATGTATACGTTAAAGCACACAGATTTTGACATAATTGTTTTTATAATTGTTACTTCGTTTTTGCATGAATTTAGCGATTTAAAATTACCTTTTTTGATACATACCACATCAGTTAACTTTCATAATCGTTTACCTCAGTTAGTTAGGTTGGATTATAACTGTTTCTTTATTGCATTTGT
Source organism: Adelges cooleyi (assembly GCF_023614345.1). Classification (NCBI taxonomy): domain Eukaryota; kingdom Metazoa; phylum Arthropoda; class Insecta; order Hemiptera; family Adelgidae; genus Adelges; species Adelges cooleyi. Next base: position 12,541,598 of record NW_026096268.1, on the reverse strand, counting down.
CACCGACAAAAAACATAACTGCTAACTTCATTTATACAATAACGCTCGTTTTATAGGATGCTAAAATCCAAAACTAGCCTTTATAATTTTAATAAAGTTTTGTCGATTTCTAAAAAAACCCCAAGTAATAAAAATTTGAAAATTTGTATTTTTTATTAAACAGTTAACTGTCTCATATTAAGACATGATGAGCTTGGTTTGCCTAACAATAAATTAAACAACCTAACCTGACCTAATCTAGCTTATATGAGTCTTATTACAATTTTAACAGCAGTGTTAAATTATAATAGATATGTTTGTGAATTATTAGATACGAAAATAATTATCTTACCTTTTTTAAAAGTCAATTTGTTCGACTTTCATCATAAACGTTAAAATACGTTTGGAAAAATATGATTTTTATCAAACATATAAGACATATGTGCGAACAAAACATATACTACTAGTCATGTAATATTGTATTTCTTGGTAAAATATAACGGTAAACTATATAATATATTAGATGTAAGTACGTGACACACGTTGTTTTTTTTTTGAAAATGTCGTTAAGAATTTGTACGTCTGTTCGAATAAAAGTGTGTTATAAAATGCGTTTTTGCAATTGGTACGACCCGTTCACAATATTGTAGATTTTGTTTTAATAATAATATTGTTATTATTGTATTTATTGTACATCGAAAGGAATAAATTTCAAAGTACTATTCTATTTGTAGTACACTATAAGGTGCACCGTAGGCGTGATACTTTTGCATTGCACACATATTGTTCCACGCCGAGTAAAATATCACATTGGATCCTTTGGATCGATAACAATATTGTATTATACTCGATTTGTTTAAGCAGCGCCGTCGATCTAGGCATTTTATTTATTTATTACCGCTCAAAATCGGACTGCTTACTCACACTGCAAGCTAATATATTACAAGGAGAAACTGCAATGAATTTGTTGAGATACAGTATACAACTTATGCAAGGCCGTACTTAAGTAGCCTGTAGTAGGGTTCGAGCGTCAAAACCCTCCCCGAAATTGCTTCTAACCAATGACAGCAAAAAATTGATAGGCTATTTTTCCCAAAATCTAACCTAACACGAGGCCAACGAATTTTTTGCCCAGTCAAATTTTAACAACTATTAATAATCGTTATCTGGACGATTAGCCCTTAGCAAACATGGCGTCGTTCATATTTTATTGAAAATTAATTTTTTAAATTAAACATTGTAAAAAAAATCGGTTAGGAATTTTCACTCCCAACACCTTCGCCTTGCCACCTGACGGCGTCAATAGATTTCATATTCATTATTTACTCTACACCTAACTCGCATGGCCGTGGAGTTTGATCGACAATACCGTATTGGACGTCAGCCCTTTTGGTGGGACTCTTAAGTGGTGTTCTCGATTTCTGAAATGCGTGCGTGTGTTATATACCTGTATATACAGTATATACCTGTCGGAAACGTCGTCGGTAACACGAGCCCGACCCAAAGGCGAAACTTGTTCCATTTCCCATATTCTAGCTTTTGTGCGGGACCTGACCCGGTACCTGTCACACGTTTGCCCGCGTTATAGAAGGCGGTCGAACACACACACACACATAAGAGGGCGTTGTTTCTGTTTTGTCTTTTCACAAAAAAAAAAAAATAATAATAATAATACCCCGAACGAGAGATTAAAAAAGACTTCCTGCCGCCTTGTCGCTATTGTTGTGCGGGTCGAGCCATGGGAAAAAATCCGATGGATGCATCTTGACGGGAAGAGCCCAGTTTACTTGCTCATATACTTACATACTTACATGCACGTGAACATGACTCTATTCACTTCTTGCCATTTGCGGAGTCGGATTACGAAACGTCGGATAACACACACACATATACACATTCATAGGAAATCATCCGTCGACCAACACAATCGACGCGAAATGGGTATGTCGGTGAAAATGTGATATTGTAGTGTGTAGGCAATATATACAACACAATAGTTGTGTTGTATACATATAAAGTAGATGGAAAAAAAAAACACTGCACCAGCAATATTGATGAACTGTTAACGCTATTCACAGTCCTCTATGTACAGCAAGCTTGTAAGTGTAGAACGTTTTTATTACAGCTCTTAATCTAATACTAATTATTTCTGCAATACTCTAAGAGGTATCTGTAGGGCGGAGGTTCCGACTGTTTGAGAGCGACCATTGTTCCAAAGCGAGTCACTGTTCTCGCACTAAACCATTGGCAACTGATTAGCCAACATTTTGTTTGTTTTTGTCATTTTATTTGTTATCTGGTTCGAAAGACTTAAGTTCTGAAGTGGTAACTAAGTTACCTTTGATAATACTACAAGATAGTTACATTTAAAAAAAATAGCAAATTTACAAAAAATGCATATTATATTCAATAGTACAAATTTTATGAGAATTATACTTCATTGATTGCTCGAAGGGGTTCGATTAGGCAATACATCATGCCTCGAATCATTATAATAATTTTCCTAGTAAATGGCGCATTTTATGGAGGCAGACGACGCAGGTATATGTGGACTGTCTCGTATGAATAAGAAAATAAGAAAAAGATACTGTTATGGTGAACTACAGTAGTTCGAAAAAAGTGTAAGCATACAAGAAAGACTTGTTCCATGCTCGGTTACTAAGGAAAATGCTAAATGCCTTATTTAATATATTATAAAAGTGCTTAATTAGTAGTAATTAACGTCTGTTTTTTCCCTAGCGATTTTGGTTACACGTTATTAGTTTAGTTCACAAATAGTTGTTGGGCAGAGATTTAATATAATGCAATAGAAATATTTGACCACATTTTTTATAAATTATATAAAACGTTTATGAAATGTTATTGCTCAAATAAGTATTTAAACGAATGTTGACTATTGCTAATAAATTCGTTCAAGTTAAAAATTCATTTGAACTTATCTAGATCTTTATTAAATAACAAACGAAGTTGTAGTGATATATATATATATATATATATATATATATATTTTTTTTTTTTAATTTAAATACGTTTATATATTTAATTATTTCGTTTTGATGTGTAACCTAACTCGAACTGACTTAAACTAAAAAAAAAAAAACTAAAAATGTCATTCCATTATAATTTATTACATAGGATACTCATCCGTCAGTGTTGGGTAATAATAATACTGTATTGAAAACGTGACGCCAATAACAAGTTGAGATTAACAGCTTTACCTAACCATTACCGGAGAAATACCGAGCGGTCCATTACAAGACATTCCTGCGTTTGCATCGTGTTGATACATTTTATTTTATTTTATTGATTCCACCCCTTCTTTTTTTTTTCTCTAGTCGCTGTATACATATATTGTCTGTAGTATTTTTTTTTCTAGTTGTTAAGTACAATTATTGCACGTTTCTACGTCATCGGATTCATCGACGATTTTCAACCCGGCGGCGGCAATGACATTCATTGAGGTCGTTGTGACCGCGCGTCGACGTCCAAGCATACACACATAAAGGTACATACACACATACACACACCGTGAAAATCGAACTCAATTTCCATGGCACGTTACAATAAAATAGGAGAAAAACACAGCACGCACTATACCATTATAATGTACCTGCCAGTAGACAAGTGTATGTGTTGTGTATAAACCGGAGAAATACATTTAAGCACGCGTAAATCGAATGGCGACCAAGAAGAGAAATGTACTTGCGGGTACATTGTACTTGTATACATACATTACATAGCTCGGCTCGTCGTCTCGTCCGCTGTAAAATATCATATTTCTTCAAATTATCTCATTTCCAGGCACGTCGACGGTTCGGCTCGACCGAGTCAAAATAAAAACAGAACATCACCTCCGCGACACGACAAATCCAGGTTAACCGACCGGTCGGTTATTTGCGCCAAAAAGTATGGTTAACACGTCAAACCTAACCCGGCCCATCTTTACCCAACCCTCTAATCTTTAGATAGCTAAAGCTAAGAGTGTTAGACGATACACACTAATGTCGGGTTACTACTAGTCGCACAGGGATCCTCGGCGAAGTGAAGATTCTCCAGCCGAGAATTTAATTCGATTTACTATACAGTATTAGGTCAGGTCTTAGGTACTGGATACAACACACAATCGGCGTACAATATTATTATAGTAATTGTATATTATTTTACATGTATAATATGTTACAATTATTTTTGATAAAAAATATATATATATTTAATTCGTACAATTATATTCGAATACAAAATATAAAAAAAAGATTATAATTATATTATATGGTCTAGTATACATGATGTAGGCGAACGTACTTTCACGGTAGAACGACGGTACCGTTAATATATATATATATCATTTAGTATGAAAAAGAAATTAAAGAGGAGAAATATAAAAATAATTGTATAAACATATCAAAAAAATATATAATATATTATACTTCAGTTCATATTTTTACTTACAAACAAAAAAATTTATATTTGGTACAAGAAGGGCCAATACTTATTTTTATAACTTTTGATAAATTAGCTTTACTGTTAATTTTGTTTGCAGATGCCATTTGGAATGCCGTTTGCGAGTTTCTTACCATCTTTCATGTTTATTTATTTATTTTTTAAGGACTTTTTTTTTGGGGGAAAATGTGACATTGACCCTCTCATTGACCCAAGGCACGAATATCGATTTAAATAATTATTGCTGTACTTGTTTTATATTTCCAAGTAGAATACATTTTTTTTCGCGACCAAATCAATTTAATAAAAAAAAAAACTTACAGGAGCCGTTTGAACATGATATTTTAACATTTTTGTAATATTTTTTGTTGTTTGTTTTCATTTTGCCTGTGAAGTGGTGACAATCAATTAATCATGTATACATATTTTACAAGGAGAGCAAAACGCAAATTATAAATCATAATGCACCTTTAATATACATATTAGTACAACTTGAGTGTTGATGCATTTTTTTAAAATTAAATTTACAGTTAAAATGTCTGTTAATAATTTGAATAATCGATCAATGTAATGTAATTTATACATATTGTTACAATAGTAGAATATCGTTTTGTCATTTCTACGGTATATATATATTTATAATAATATTGCGCGTAAACGCGTTGACTAACGTTTTGGAAAAATATTTTTCAATGTATAATAATTAATATAGAATGGCACTTGATGGCTGGCAATAAAAGGGCTGTGTAATAATACAAATAGTAATAGCCATAATAAAAAATACATAATAATTACTTTTAACGGTTGTGTACGACGATTGGAATAGTGTCTGACTAGAAAATTTCATGTAAATAAAAAAAAAAACCAATGATTTTTGCTTATCGATTCAGTCCCGGCCGGACAAAGCTGGCCATTATTATCGCTAGAGCGTTAAAAACTTGGCCAGGGCGTCGTAGATGACCCTCGGGTTAATGCTGCTGTCGGCCGTGTACCGGACGCCCCTGGTGATGCCGTCGTTGTGGTTGACCACGCCGTACTCGCCCACTATGAACCCGTCCGGCGTCTCCTCCTCCACGCGGTACTTGCGGTAATGTTTGCCGTCCACAACGTAGCCGCTCTTTTTCGTCTCGGCGGACGACCCCGCGGCGGTCGTCGGCTGTTCGCCATGCACGCGGCCGTCGCTCAGCACGCTGTCCGCCTCGTCCACCTCGTAATTCTTTTCCGGTTTCCCGTACACTTTTTCCGGTTCGCCGTACACTTTTTCAGGTTCGCCGTACACTTTTTCCGGTTCGCCGTACACTTTTTCCGGTTCGCCGTACACTTTTTCAGGCTCGCCGTACACTTTTTCAGGTTCGCCGTACACTTTTTCGGGCTCGTCGTACATCCACTCTGATTGCTGGTCCTGATACGTGGACGGCTCCTCCGTCTCGTCCGCCGGGGACGGATCGCCGTAATCCGCGTACGCCGCCGTGGACGGTTCCGGATTGTCCGTCGACGAGGTGGGCCAAGGGCGACTCTCACTGAACGGCACCTGTGACAAAAATTAACGCCAAACGACATTTTATAAATATTACAGTCAGAGTTCGACAAAATTTAGTTAATAAACGAGTAAAAAACTGAAACTATTTCAATGATGTATTCATTGAAAAAAAAAAAAATGATAATCTTTTTAATGGTATTCAAATAAGGTGATTAGAATAAGTTGTGATTCAACAAAATATTACAACTAATTTTTTTCAATCATCAGGTAGGTTAGGTTAGGTTAATATGTAATAATAATAATACCAGTTAAAAGAAAAAAGCCAAGCGCTAATAAAACGCTATAGATACGGAATATTATGTTAAACGTAAAATTGTTAAATTGCAAAATTAAATAAATTGTTTGGAAGACGATTTGAACCACCGTATCAGAAAGAAAATTTAATCACATTGCAGAAAACAATGTAGGAAAATAACTTTCAAAAGCTCGAGTGATTGGAAATGAATGGTGGGTACTGGGTGCCAAATTGGAATACTACAAACACAGATACGGCGATATGTGTAGGTCAGACGTAATAGTGGCTTGAGCATAGTATGATACTTTTGAGACTCGACTACAAGATGGTAAACCAGCGAGGACGATCGAGTTAGACCGTCAAATGCCAACGAGGAGAGGTGTCAAAACATAAAGTGCCGTTATATGAGATAAAAAATAAGTATAGTAAAGAGTTTGGCGTAACAGAAATTCGCCATTTAGGATGAAAGGAAAATAGTACAGAACTAGTAAGGCTAAAAATGTAAACATATAGGTTTGCATCAAAAGTGGACGAAGACGGTTTGGACTCGAGACAAACTGTACAAAGCGAAGAGACGGAAATTAAGCAATAAAGGTAATAAGATAAGATAAGATATTGTAATAGAATGGAAGAATTTAGATAGAATGAAGCGAGAAGGAAGTAAACCAAAGTCTGTTGCACGTGCGGTATGTTATTTAACGCCAAAACTTAGGTAAGTACCTAATAAAATAGGATTATGCCATTCGCATTATTTTTGCAATAAAGTATTTTGTAGATAACCACCGTAATTAACAATAATAATAATTATTATTATTAATTATACCGTCAAAACGAAAGTGAGTGCATCCACAGTTGTGGGTATTTTGGCGTAACAAGCAACACCGTGTACATGTTAATTAAGACGGTATATTTTCAAAAAAATCTACCAACAGTGCACGGTTTTTATTTAACGGTAACAAGTGCAACAGCGTAGACTCGAGAGTAAATGTAATTTATAAAGACAAGATTTAATTACAGACAATGACCGGCAGGCATTGGCCGCATTAATCAACATGCAAAAACTTCAGAAAATGTACTATTAAATAATGTAAAAATTGGGGCTTAGAATAGATCAAAACTCTGGTTTAACTAGGAACTCCACTCCTTGAAAGGGTGGTCACAATTTTCCTATTCACATTGTGTAAACAATAAACAACATTTTTATCTTTTTCCAATAAAAAAAAATAGTTTTTTAAAAATAATTTTCGAATAATTTGAATTTTGAACACAATTTTCTGGGAGTTTTAAAATAAAAATTACAATATTTTTACCAAACATAAACGTAACGTGTTATAGCAAATATTACTTCGGTGGTTGGTTTTTTTTATTGGTTTGGTTCATATTATATTCTGTTGAAAATACATTTTGTTCCAAAAATGACAATCCAATTTATTTGAATTTTGAATACTATTAATTACCATTTCTCATAAATACTCGTAGCATAACTTTTTAATTAATTATTATTATGGAATTTTTAAGAGTATTTATTTTTAATAAAAAGTCGTTTCCAATAAAATTATTTGATATTTTTTCAATTACAAATTTATCCGATTCATGTTAATTAAATCAATCGTCCAATCAAGTATCTTATTTCACCTAACACGTTATTCGGGATTTTTTAAAACTATTTATTCGTTGTTTGACCAAACTTTGCGCAACTCTGTTGGTCTACTGGAAAAATTCCTGACTTTTTTCCATTGTGCCTTAATCCGCCACCGTTGAACAGACAATTAAAACCAATATCATTATTAGGTGCTAGACCACATTCACAGTTATTATATGTACTTAATAGTTATTAGTTGCACGTCTATTATGTAGACATTGTCGGCTATTAGTAGTTGCTGTAATTATATGGGCGGACTACGTGCCGGCCACCGGACTAATGCTCACATATTAGCACCAAGTGGGTACATATTGTATACATATATACCCATACCGTGTATGTTATGCTATGTATTGTATTGAACTAATTTCGACACTTTCTTTGACCTATAAAACGTCCACGCCCGCGCTAATTCGATCCGAACGTCGCGAACCGACTGTCTTGATAATAAATAATAATAATAATTCCAATATTGATTAATCTGGAGCGTTTAGCAAGTGCCGGACTGGCCTCTCTCCGACAAGTCCATCACGGTCGTTTGAAAACCACTGTGTATAGGGTCAAGTGGATATTGTAATTAATGAACGAAGCACATATGTAAATGCGATTATTTTTTATTCGTATAAATTATTTAAAAAAAAAAATACATTTATATATACATTACTATACTCGTACATTCATTTATTTTGATTAAAAGCATTCGATTGTATAAAATATTCCACATAATAGAAAAATGTCACAAGGTCAAGTGAAGTACAACATCTGTAGATCTTATGAAAAAAAAAATGCTCTTATTTTTTAGCATTACCAGATAAAATGTGATTTTTTTTTTAAATTTTATTACACTTAAATCGTCCAAGCTCAATACGCGGGAGGGCTCGGGATTCTTAAAAACCGTAACACTTAAAACTAATGCTACATATCAGACCACAGATTCGCATGGAAACGTTTATTTAAAAGTGGTTTTAAGATGTAATATTTTCTGTGGACCTGGTGACCTCCCCGTTCCCACTATGCCCAATGTACTAGCTTGTTTTAGTCAGGCGACTACATTTAAAGAAACTTGATCTGAAATTGTTATTTTGGGTTTTCATTAAAAACGCGTTAACTGTTTTCGTTTTTATTTAATTACATTTTAATCGTTCATGATTATTCGAGTTTGTATTTAAACAATTCACGGACTTGATTATCTTGGAAGATGTCAGGTGTGTCTTTGTTGCTTGAAGATGTACAGTTAAAATTGAATAATATGATGAAAACCTATCCGGCCGACCTGACCTAGGGCTCTTTGAAGTGACTTGACCCGGCATTTATACCATAACGGCGTGCGCCATTTGCAACGGTTTTCTCGGGCGGTCATCATATTATGGCCAAACCGGACAAATCGCCGCAATTATTATTATTATTCATCGTCGGTTTGGCAATCGTCCGCCGCCGGTAGCTTGTGTATACAACGAAATAACATTTACATATATTAAATTATATTACAGCGAGCCGCCACGGGTCACACGGATGACCCGCCAGGTATGTGTATTTTGAAAAATGATATAATAATCAAATAAAATAAACAACCGGTCGCCGAATGTTTGACACTTCCAACCGCCAGCAGTGCACTGACATATTACAATTACAATTATAATATATGTGTTATATCAGCTATAAAATTATTAAAGCTATAAATCAAGAAATATCGGCACGCCTACGCCAGCTTCACTTGGTATTGGTTATGTAAATTATTAACGTTTTCAATCGTACACCGCGTTTATTATACATAGGTAATAACATGGATATAACATTGGAATTGGGCAAAATCCGCTTTTAACCACACAAAATTGTACTTTTAAGCGTCTCGCTTTTGGGATTTTCAACATTTTCGAACTCTGATTACCGTGTTTTTTTTCCTTCATATTCTGTTAGTATATTGTTCTAAGGCCATTGTTACATAAGTGTATTGAGTTTTTCCACCTTGCCCGAAGCACAACATACACATATACAGTGCGATCCCCGTAATACACTAATTTTCTCTCGAAATAATTATAATTCTGTAGTTTTTATTTTTTTTTTTGGACATTTTATTTAATGTTATTTCGTAGTATTCAAAAAAATATTCATTCATATTTGATTAATTCTAGAGACATTTTATAATTTAAATAGAAACGTATTTCTTTTTAACGTTACAATTTAAGTTTCTAAAATTAATAGAGCTCCGAAAAATACACAAAAATAAATTAATATTTAGTTATTTTATAATATTGTAAAATAACTTAAACTAATATTTTTTTACAATAAAATAAACGTCATAAATGCAAATATTTAAAGCTATATTGAGTGTATTGGATCACGCTGTATATTAAGTTATTAAATAATTGTCTATAATACTATTTGAACGGCCTCCGCGCAAGTGTTTAATAGACTATATGAATGTGTAGAGTAAAAATATAATATAACACTGTAATAAAATACATTCATTTGTAATGAAATATTAACATTTGTTGATATATGTATTACTCTTTACAAGAATATCTATAAAATTAATTGTATAGTCTTGTTTAATCAAAATTCAAACTGCTTTCGTTCGGTCAATACAAATTCATTTTTTAAACGATTAAAACCAAACAAAATACCAAACACGAGTTGGGTTAAAAATAGAAAAATATTATAAACAACTAATCTAATTAGTTGGGAATTACAATTAAAATTTTACACTCACAATTTTTGGCTACATTCAAATAAGCGTACAAAAATATATCCTACTAATTTACCCACGTCCAATCTGATACAATTTTCCCTTGAAAATGCAATAAATTATCAAACGCATTATCTGACTTCTCGCTCTACTTTACAAATACCTTAAAACGATTTTAAAACATTATTATCGGCACAAGTCACCCCAAATAAAACGCAGGTTGTTCCCCTCTCTCCTATTAATCCCCGCAATCATCTAATCTTCAAATTGTACATTTACAACGAAATCGTTTAGGCAATATGATTTCGGCTTAAGCGTTTGTACCATAACACTATTAGGTAGGAAGTTCATAATGACAGTTTAACGATCATCGTTTAGACGTTAAAAATATTTACTCTAGTCTCTAAATAACGATTTTGTATTATTAGCATATAATATTGTTCTAAAATCAATATAAATAAGAATCTTTCCTACAGAACAAAATTAATGAAATAATTGTTAAGACAGTGTTTAGATATTTAAAATAGTTTTTTAAATATTAAGGGAATATTTCCAATTATAATATAATTGTGGTATAATTATTGTATGATGTTGAGCGTTAAAGTCTCCGAAAGGATATTATTGTACTTTGGTGAGATGTGCAATACAATAGTATAATATATTTTAATAGCTAGTATAAATAGTTATACAAGCTTACATTACAAGCTATACTTTGAGAATAAAAATTGCGTTGAGCAACCAAACGCAGCAATAATAAGTGCCACAATATGTTTAAACATTATCAAAACGTTTTTGATCATTATATTACTGTCAGAAAATCAAATATTAAACACCGCAAATGCTTCAATTAATCATTAACAATTGATATATTTGTAATTGATTTATTTAAATACAAATTGTCTGGGTCTGTATAATATTATACAATCAGTGATTTTTAAGGGATAGGTTAGGTATTAGATGTAAGTAATGATGAATACTCATATAACGTTTATGTACCAAGGTCCCGGGTCGAATCGTGGGATTTAGTTCCACAACAATATAGTATTATATTATATGGTAACGAGACTCGAGGCGATCGCAGTATATCATATATGTACAGGGTTTAAGACCAAAATAATTGTATGTTAAAATAATAATAATAACGTTTTGCCAACATCATCTTTGTCGGTTATAAATTAACAGACAACATTTTCTCCCAAGAGGGGGCGGTTCGGTCGTCTCGTGCACAACATGCAATTATAAGTTTCCGCACAAAATAAACATTAACATATTATATATGGCAAACGCATATAATTGCGCACTGCAATTATCCTACCTAAATAAAATACTTTACTGGGTCGTTAAACAGTCGATTCGGGCATACTTATACTTATGAAAATCACAATACCGGAGTCAATAAACAATATGTTGCGAGCTAAGGACTTTACACACACATACATTTTATAATTAAGTACCTACTGTATTATGTAAGTATACAAATGAAAAGGAATTGTGCACGTTGGAAGTATCAAAAAGAAAAAATACAGAACAGACAAGAGTATTGACAAACATTATATAATATGTTTTTCTGTTTTGTGTGACTTATTTTACATTTGAAAACAATTATTTTAAATGTTTGAACTGTTGGTACTAAAAACTGTTTGGCTTATTCTTTTAATAATAAAAAAAATAGTATTATTAAACGAGTATTAAGAGATGAAGTCTAAAGAAATTTAAATTAAAATTATTATTTTAAAAATAATAATTTGTTGTAATAGTTGGCAATTCTACATCAGTTTCATGATAGTATTGTAATTGTGTTTGACACAAACTCTGTCCTCGCTGAACTAAAATTGTATTAAAACAAACATTACAAATGTATTTGCTCAAAATAATCGAATTTTGTTGAAAATATACAATATTAATATAAAAAACACATATTAATATTGATTGTTATAAAAATTGAATACTGACCAAATGAATGCAGTTAAATTTGTATAACAATAAAATAGACCATAAAATTGATTTTATGGTCCTACTTTCTTTGTAATGCAACTGCAGTGCAATCTTTAGAATTTTTAAATTGATATTTTTAATTTAAACCGCTCTCTTTTGTTCAGTATGCAGTAAATTTAAAAAATTCATTTTTACAGTTAAAATAAAATTGCTATCTTTAAACTATAAATATTAATTCTATTGTAAATAAAAATCGCAAAACAAGTCAGTCTGAAGGGTTAAGACAATTTTAATTGAAAATCATCTCAGTAAGTCTAACTTTGATTATACTTTTAATTTCAAACTGAATCTATATATTATCTATTCTCAGTTAACAGAAACATACTGGCCACTACATTTATTTAAATATATGTATTTAATAACTACTTTTTTTTTGGCTTTTCCAGGTTTGAAGTAAAAAATTGTATTAGTACATAAATGTATTTTTTTATGTATAAAAACGATGTTGTACTACTTATTTTGGTATTGAAAGAAAAGTATAAATCAACAGAAAGGAAACCGGTATTTTAATTTCGAAGGACGTAGTGACAAGGCTGGGCAAATTAATGATTTATACTATTAGGTTGAATTTAATTTACCCTTAACTTAAAAGCTGATATTAATTAAAAATGAATTTAAGTTTGGTTAATTGAAAATAGTATTATTCTATCTCGTATGTTTCTCCTCAATATATTAGCATTTGGTTTTATAAAAAAACCACTATAGTTATAGTCTCAAATTAATATCAACATTTAATATTATTTATTAACAAATTAATGATCATCTCAGTGGCCTCAATTAATTCAAAAATTCAAAATTTGCAACATTTTGTAAGTAGATTTTCATACTTTGAGTGTGTGTGCGACAAAAATTAACGGGACGCCAAAATAATATGATTAGGTCGAAAATACTTTTGAATTCATTATTTATTTTAAATGTTTTAAAGTTAGGTATTTTAAAATAGATAGTTTTTTTTTAAACCAATTACCAATTTAATACATTTAAAAAAATTTAAACCATAATGTTAAAGGCTGTTTAACATACCTGGCATCTATTTGTGTCCCTATCATTCGTTATTCATTATATATTTAGAATGTTCCCCGCCAAAACCGGGTTAGGTACACCTTTTGATTTTTGCATTTCGAATTTCGCTAATATTTTTTTTTACACAGTACCCACAAAAAAGGCATCTATGATTTTTTAAACTTTTTACCTCAAAGCGATTTTTAAACATTTTTAAAATCAATTTTACATCATTCTAAACGATAAAAGCGATATCGCTAACTCGTCTTTACTCAGGTCAGTGTTAAAGGTAGTCCGAACATAGTACAATTCTATCACACGATACATTTTCACGATTTTTAGTTTAGAAATAAGTGTATTTTTTCCCTTAAAAAGTATGGGAATTATTTCTCTGGACATTTTCCCCTTAATATTTTTACCTTGACTGAGACCTTATCGAGGATATCGTTTAATATTCTTGTTATATATTTTTCTTTTTTAAAAAGAACTTAGTTTTTAAAAAAAAATTTTGCATTCATAAAAAAAGATGTTTTTTTTTTTTTTACTAACCGATAGGCAAAGGAAAACGGCGACGACGACGACGGCGGCGGTGATTGCGGCTGAAAGCGCAGTGCGCATATTATCTCTTGCTCACGGTGTCTCGACGTGCCGGCTACAGCAGCTGTTGTTGGCGTGGTGTCTGCGCATGATCGGACGTCGCGGCCGACACTGGTCAGCAGCAGCAGCAGCAACAGCGGTACGCGGCACACTACCGGCCGTCGGACGGCAAGAATGTATATGTATACACGCGATGAATACACACGGCGACTGCAACACACCGCACACAACACACAACACACACAACAACAACAACAACAACAACACCACCAACAAAAAGAAACAAACGGGACGCGCGTAAATAGTAGTAGTGGTGGACCGAGACCTTGAGGAGAACGGCGCGGCCCGCGGGACGGGACTTTTCCACCGCGCGCGACGGCCGCCAATCGTATTAATTACACGATTAAAAAAGTCGCGGCGCGCGACCGCGTTGTGGCACGGCGCGTGCGATGGAATTTCGCGGTTTGGCGCCGCAGCCGCCGCCGCAAGTCACGACCGCGTCGCGACTACCGGGTCTGGTGCACGGGCACGCGATGATGCGGCGGGTAGAGAGAGTGCGGCGACCGTGGCCGGGGACACCGTACGGATTGCGTTGCTCTTCGCGACAAACCGTACAATTTATTAATGCTGACGCATTTTTTTCCACTATAAATGTATAAATAGCTGTATGTATATGCGCATGTTATTAAACCGTTGCTCCACAACAGCCTCCGAATTCCAACGCGATGTATTCCAACGTAATTTATAGACGTTCGACGGTTTTCACATGATAAATAATATGTTAAAATATATTCGCCCGGTTTTACCGAACGTCTTCTTGCGTGTGTCTATTTAGAAACGAAGTTCTTTATTATGTTTTGATATTACAATCTGTACAAAACGAGTACCATTCCTCGTAGTCATACTTAACACGGTTGAAAATATCATAAAACGAAGTCACTCTGGAAAAAAAATTGTTGGTTAACAATATTCAATTTGACAAACAACAATAATAAGTTTTAATTTCTAGTTTTTTATAAAATTTATTTACAACAAGTAGGACGAATGTGAATAAATGCAGTAGCGTCATTTGGGGGGGGGGGCAGGCGGGGGCATTTGCCCCACCCTTGATTTTTATGGGCTGGTCAAATTTTCGATACGTAAGGCGGTAAATTATCTGTTTTTTTATGCAACTTCCTACCTTTAGTAATAATGAACCGTCTGAACTGACTACCAAGTATAATAGGTATGTAGGTTTATACAATTTGTGTTATTACTGTTTTGTGTCTAAGTGTTTTGGAAAAAATATTTATATTTGTAAATGAACGGTGGGCCGATAAAAATTTGGCCCCACCCTATGAAAAACTGAAATGTCGCCCCTGAATAAAGGCGGTGAATACAAGCAAGACTTTTTAATAAACTAAATAATATCGCCATAAAAATTTTAAATGAGTATATTTAAAACAGTAACATATTTTTCTCAATTCAACTTTAAATCTGTCTCTTGTGGAAATATTTTCTTACTAATTATTCTGTTGGTGTACTCCTATATGTATAGCTTATGCTAAACGATCACAAGACGTGTATTATGCTGTTTCAATTTAGCTATTTAGGCCAAACCTATTGCCGGCAGCAAATTTTTCAGATGACAAGTTCTAATTTACATACACGGCACCTTGCCCACGTGGTGGGATGATCGTGACAAATGATTATTGTATGTTTTATCCGATATCCATATTATTATTTTTTTTTTTATAGGCGCCTGTCAATTAATATGACACCATCGTGCTTCACCTTTTCCTCGTCGTCCGCGCACGTGCCCTCAAACACATTGACCGCCACCGCCTTCTAATTACACAACGTCCAACGACTATTATTATTGTATTAAGGTGACCAATGACGCCATAATTGAGGCGTGTAAACGCATGTTTTTTTAGCTTTGATGCGGTACTGATGTTGGTTTTGATTTGTGAAAAATAATTTTAACGTAACGCGTTGTTTCTATTTTTGGTTTTCTTAAGAAAAACAGTATAGTATACACACACACATAAGTATTTAAAAACATTAAATGTATAATATGGAATGAAAATGTCGATGCATGATGCACCTCACCATATGTCAATAAAGTTAGGTACATTAATAATTTCACAACGCGGTTTTTTTTTTCAATTTTAGAGTGATAATCTATGCAGCGATTAGTAGTGCAGTACAGGTATGTGAAACGTTCTTAAAGACATCAATATTCGAATCAAAGAGGCGCGTTAGATTTCCAAATACTTAATGGGAGCAACAGATGTCTATAAGAACGTGATAATAAAAAAAAAAAACACCGTCGGCTGTTTCGGCCATTGGTTAAAAGCTTTTGCAGTGTAATATTATTTTACATCTGCGGTGGGTCGACGTGACACGTTCAAGACCAAGTATGGTCTGTCCAGTACGCGGACCTCGATGGCACCACATAAGACGTACAGGTAGGTATAAGCGAACCAAAAAAATTGTATACCATTGGCCACCCGGTTCAGCGTGAATTTCAAAAAAATAGTCTTACCGAACAAACGATAGTCATTATTAATTTTATCCTCATCTGTGACGCGAACACAGAAGTGTTTAATAAAAACCTGTAATATATTATTGTGCTGTTGTTGTGCACCACCTACCTACGAGTAGTAATTGTTTTACACATTTTTTTTTTTTTTGGTTTATACTTGTGATTAATAAACGTGAAAATTGAATTGATGTCTTTCGCAGCAACCAGTAGTCACATTGTTATAAACACACGGCGCGGTAATTTATGTGATAATCCTTCTTAAGATGTAATAAACATAATATAATATATAATTTACATATAATATGAATGTAGGTACGTCGGGGAGTGGTGCGCACGGTCGGTTTTTGATTTTTTTTTTTTTTTGAATTGACTGAACACAAAGAAAAATTATTTACAAAAAATACATTACTACTTACTGCTCGTTGTCACACGGCAAGTGTCGGTACTTAAAACAAACTTGGCGAGTTTATGTCCCTATGGATCCTAGACTAAGTATCCGGCGTCAGTGTATGATAACACTTTATTAGCATTAGAAGTCCTAGTCATACATCCCCAAGGATTCAAGGATGACAAACGTCTCGAGGATAACAGCTAATGATCGTCCTGCAGGTCTCATTTAAACCAGAAATTCTTCAAAGGAGCACAACAGATTATATTCTTGTTTCGGTTAGCTTCTCCCGTTTGGGCACCTTGGGGAATAATCCAACCCGACTCCGCATAATAAGACACCCCGAAACGTTTCTATAAACAGCTTGGGAAAATACCTAACTTAACCTAACCTAACTGGATAAAAGTATGCCTAAATGTAACTTAAAAAAAAAAAGGATTAAAATTTCTAGATAACCTATTTTTTTTTAATAATTCATTTATCACTTTCTCGTTTCGGTTGCATATTGAATTGATTTTTTAATTAGTCTGTCAAGTGACAAAAGCAATTTAAACGTGTTAACTGTTTAAAAAAATACAATAAAAAATGTTCAAAAGATATATATATTATTGCTCGTATAATTCAAACGATACAATTCTTTGGTTTATAATAATCGCAACAGAATATAGGTGTTGTATACACGCTAACTGTTGAATATGTATGAGTTAACATATCCTGATGTTTTTTTACAATGGAGAACTAATAGTAGTTTTATCGTGTGGGAGTCTGAACAGCGATCAAATTTTTATCAAAAATAAAATTCCCCACGATCCGAGTGCACGCGCGTCCATTTTTATCCGTTTTTATTTGCCATTTTCTTACACACCTTGATAGGTAATATAAGCATTTATAAAAAGCATTTATTGCACAAAAAATTTTACTGCTCATACTTATGCAAATACTTACATGTACGTCTAATAAAACAACAAAAGAGAAAGAAAGACGTCTGCGTATTCCTTATCCCCCACCTCATCCCATAAGATCATATAATGCAAACCTGATGTCTTAACAATTAACTAGCTATATCGTTACATAATCAGCAGAATGTGTTTGTGTGTAAAAAATTATGTTTTTCAACGATTATACGAACTGGCATCGTGCAACGGTTTCCGTCAAAGACAATTATTATTAATGAGGGTATTAATTATAATCGCAGGTACTAATAATAATAATAATAATTATGGCACTTGTATAATTTCATAAAACAGCGTCAGGTCAGCACAGGTGTGCTTGTCAAAGACTGCACTGTGAGCAGTGGATCGAGAACTTTAAGAAATGTCTATGATGCAACCGCGCACGTGCTTAAGTATGATACGAGCGAACGCAAATGTGAAAAAATATATTATGATTTGTTCAAAACTATTGTTATAATATATTATACCTATGACGCTTTAGTCTCACACCCTAACCGCTGAAGCCGTCTGGATTGCACTGTCGGGCTAAAAATGTTCAATTTTTCACCGACAAAAAAAATTGCAAAAACAAGATTAAATGTTTAAATATTTATCTGCAGTATAAATTTATCAGATTGTGATACCTTTTGTTACTTTTCTAAGCTTGAAAAATGGCCGGTTTTTTTTTTTTTTTGAGAGGGGGTGGTGGTGGCTCAACCGTTGTATGAGTAACCTAATGGTAAATAATTGCAAATGGCTAGTGCTTAATCCGCCGAAACAGATAAAACGATAAGTCGTTGTCATTTTTGAGGTCCTTAACCTCTGCCGGTGTAATACGTGGCAATGATACTTGCGGTTTGCGACTTTTAATTTATTATTTGCTAACATTCAACCTCAAAGGTCAGGTATGCCATAAAATATTATTATATGTGTAATTGAACCCGCGAACAAAAATGATACCCGCAAACGACTTGCACGTGACAGCGTGAATAGTGATGATATCATGAAAAAAAAAAGAATAACAATGCAACAAGACATACATAGATACTATTGCTATATTTTCAAATATAGGCTAGCGTTTCTTTTTTTCAAGAAAAACGTCATTCGATTGAATTAATCGATTTCCTATAGCCTTTGTCTTTTATACTCACAATACTTATCATTTACCTACTCATATTATCAGTTTTCGGTGTGTAATATCCGCTTATTGGCTATTACACACAAAATACAATAGGTCCAAGGCTTCAATATGACTTAAACAAATAGTAAGGCATTAGAAAGATTTAAGGAAGAAATGGAAACTTGTTGACTATATTAAACGCAAAAGTGTTAAATGCCTTTGTCTGTGTGACTAACAAAATATAATTTACAATTTTGGTTTTTACCTATAGTGTAATAAGGAAGGCGGAAGACTAAAATACTGCGTCGAATATTTTACATAATTTAGTACTTGTTTTCTGCACGACACTAATATTATCTACACATTAGTCATTATAAAATTATTTCAATGTACAATTTTGGTGGGTAGTTATTGAATTCGTTGAATTTTGTCCGTAAACTAATCTACAGTCTTAAACGTGAAAATAAAAATGGTTTTAACGTTTGGGTGAAAGACCCATTTTTCGAACAATAAACCAACATTTATTTTTGAAACCAAATGCAGCATAAACCAGTATAGTGTATAGTAAGCAAAGCTGGAATCGACGCAGTTACCGAATTAGGATGTAAGTATTAATTTTAAAACAATCGGGTGGTTCTACCTAATGTCATACCTATATTAGACATACACCATTGATACCAAAAATAAATTAAAAAATATTATAAAATCAATGTGACAAATAGTCAGGGGGCTGCCGACTATTATATACCTTATAATTATCATATGACACACTCTTTACATACCAACAATTGTAAACTGTCGTTAGAAGACACTATTGTTGGAAATGTTTGAAAATACAATAACCAAGATTAAACTAATTGTATTAAAATAAAAAATATACATAAAAAAACTGAAAAAACTAAGAAACTTATTAAATTTGATATCTTGTAAATATGAATAAGGAAGGGGGGGGCTATGTTTAAGGCCCTCAATTATGTTTTCTTACACATTGACCTATGGGACCGCAGACGTATGTATAGTTTCCCGGGCTGCTTTGCGATTCCTATCCGACCCTGTACTCTGCCGGACCACGTTCTTAATCCGATAAAGTGTTTGGGCGCATTTGTCCCGGCAGTGTTAATATTTTACATATGAATATTATACCGTTACAAAAATTCGGGCCAACGATATCTTGGAATGTCACCTTGGCGATTTCTCATATAGCCCACGGTGTTCTTGAACTTGTAAAATGTTCACAGTGGTGGGCGTCCAAAAAAAAAAAACGCTGCAGTGACATCGACGACAATGCCATTGGAAGCATATTGTACCACGCTGTATTATCAACCTAATAATACAATATTATCGTGTATCATAAAGTTGGGTTTTTAGCTTGTACCTTTTACAGCTTATACGCATATATTAACAATATGGTTGGAACAAGTCGTGCACAGACGACGTGTCAGCAGCTGTCGGTTTGTCTTGCAAGATTCACTCGACGTGACGTTTCAATCGTTTATGGACAATCGGCAACGGCTAGTATTTGTCCGTGTTAAACACAATGGATATACCTTAACGGTTTACCTACCGGCAATGGCTGGTTAACCGAATCCATTGTTTTAGCATCGACAACCGCAGACGAGCGGTCTACATACAGTCCACAGTAGCACGGACCATAAAAAAATATCTAATAATATCTTCATAAAAAAACATCTGCAATCACTGTCGGTCGTCACAAGTTCACTAGACCGGAGGATTGATTAATTTTATTTTTTTGAAAACCTTTAATAAGAATTAGTATTAAAAATGTTCAGCTTTTTAGGCGACTATCGTTTAAATTGACTCATAAACTGCGTTATGTTATACGCATAGCTGATATTGTTAGGAAAATTACATCACTAATATATACACATACAGGGTAGTTAATTAAGGATAAGACACTAAATATTTTTTTTTAATAATTTAAATTTTATAGCATTTTTTTTCGAGACGCTAGTTATTTTACAATATAAAGCAATATTCAAATTTGTATCTCTTTTTTTTTCTCTAGAGCTCTATCAACTTTTGAAACTTAATGGTATTTATCTATTTATAGTTAACTAACTTTTTATGTTAAGATTAATTTGCTAAAAATGTTGACTGGTCGATAATCGGTTTTAGATAATTACTTTTGAAGTTATTTAAGTTTAAAGTTGATGATGGGACTGGTAGTGCTGTTGAGTAATGCTCACAGATAAAAATAATTCTACACTCTACGCTTCCGCCCGTCCTCAATATTTTAAACTTAAATAACTTTTATAATTAACTATCCAAAACTGGTTATCAACCACTCAACATTTTGAGCAAATTGCTAAAAAAAGTAAAATATTAATAGCGATTTTATAATATTGTAAAATAACATAAAGAAAAATGTATTCGAAAATAAAAACTACAAATTTGCAATTTTTTTTAGGTTAAAATGAGTGTTTTGTCTTTAATGAATCACTCTGTATATATTAGGATTGCTGGGGGACGAACAGTCGGTTGTATTGAAATTACACATCAGAAAAAGTAGATTGTGTGAAACTGTTAACATATTGAAATAATAACTCAAAGTATAAGTTTGCTTTTATCACATAGTGCTTTTCTTATAAATATTCGGTGTTATATCTACTACGCCTCTTGATGAGAACAAACTAAAGTTTAAATAAGTTTTAAAAAAATACTCGAAAATACACGGATATACTTAGGAATGTAATTTAGTGATTTCAAAAAATCGTTTGTCGAAAACGTGCGCAATTTATTTGATCTCTCTTTTTGTATAACCTCAAATTTACAATTTTTTGGCAAACCATACGCGACCGGTTGGCATGTGCCACACACGTTTATTGTTTGGTAATTATTAATTTCAGGTTTTCGGACATGATTTAATTAAATGTTAACGCGACAACGGAAAATAAACGTCGGCAAAATCGTTAAAAACAAAATAAAAAAAATGCAAACACCGTCAACACCTTCGCTCCAATAGTGACCGCTGGACGTATATTATTGTTATATAATTTGTTTTTGTAAGCCGATTAACGTTCCTTAAAGGACGATAAATATCGTGGCCGGTGATGTAGTATTACCGCAAATCCAAAAACATAATATAATGTACCATCTGATATAGGTACAAGCTGCTATTCGGATTACACGGTATTTGCAAATCTGTCTGCGCAAACCGTTTGATTAGTGGGTGGCAGTCGGTTCGGTGCCCTTTACAAAGAGCAATTATTATTACAAAACGTTCGCATCAAATTTGGACACAGCTTAACATTATTATGCTGTGTTACGTCGCCGTACATCACTTGATTTGTGTTTTCAAGTCACAACCGCATTTTGTAAAAAAATATTGTTTATTTCATATCTTCTGTGAATACAGTATCTCTTAGAGTCGTCCATAACATATATGAATCAAAACTTATGTATTTTATTCCACGACATACATTTTATAATACTGTACACTATTATAACGATAACCATGTTTTCGTAATATTATATTCTTCTTTAGATTACAGACATTAAGTAATTGTTCTTACAACAACAGTAACTATACCATTTGACTTTCAAATAAATTCAGCTACTTCCATAGTGTAATTAATAGTTATACTGATGGTTCCACAAGGTCATCTACTATGTATAAAACAACATTTTAAAACTATACATACAACTAACAATTTTTTTTTTTAATTTGTGACAATATGTAAAAATTAAAGTAGTGTATATACTAATAAATACTAATATATACCTAATGAAACTATTTTTTTAAGCTAAAAAAAAAATTTACCCATTAGATCATTGGTTATAAAAATAAATTAAAACAAAATATCAGTTAAAATTTGGTTTCAGTGGTTGTACTTGAATTATAATAAATAATTATACATATAAGTGTACATGTATCTTACATATATATACATATATTTTTTTTTTTAATAAAAAAGTAAAAAACTCTTTTCTGCTTTATGTAAGAAAACAATGAAGGTTGAAGACTCATAGGAAAAAGAGTGTCGAATGAAATAAAAACTATCACAATATTTTTTTGTTTTACGTTTTTAATTGACAATATTAGTTTTCAAGGATTTTTTTTTTAAACACATTAACCTAATGAGTTCAAATGACCAACAGCTTTTTTATTTAACGAGTAAAAAACGAAACGACGGTAAAACATACACTTAGTGTTTTATATTGTTAAAGTAACACTAATTTCTACTATATACCTAATAGTTTTACAGCCATTTTTAGTTATCAGTTGAGGCATTTGTTAAACGATTGTTCTTGGGTATTTTACAATCGGGGAAAACATTCAAAATTCTCATAATTATATTAGTATAGCCGACAAAAGTTCAATTAATAACCAATTTAACACCTAAACGACATGGCATTGACTTAATTGGTTGACATGACAATAATGACATAGCCGAGCTTACAGACGAGATAGTTTTCATGGTAATTTTCAAAAAGTATAATTTGAGTCGTTGCAACACTTACGTAAGCACTGTCACCTTTTTCGAAAATATTTAACCGATAAAGAAAAACCTCCAAACAGAATCGACTTGAAAACTCTTTTAACGAACAATTTCAAAGTCAGAATGGTGAAAAATCGCTGTGGCTCATCATGTAATTGTGTTGACAAGACAATCAACTTTAAGTTGCCATTCTAATAGTATGAATAAAAAATGACAATCTAATTCGTTTCGGTTAAATTTCAAGTGGGCTATTCAACGGTAACCTAACGAAAATCATTGGTCGACTGTTATGGTAACAAAAGAACATACCCAACGGCAAGGGAACGTCTTGGTAAATTGCAATTTTTCCACTATTCCTCGAGCACATGTAGGTACGAGTATAACATGTAAACAACACACGGCCTGGGGTAACGGACCTCGGAGAATTTCTAACATTTTTCTTCTTTTTTTATTTTTTTATGCTCGGCTGCATATCGTTTTATATTTTATAATACACACACAAGTCGCTTGAATCCAGTCGGCCGGACGGTATAATAATAATAATACAAACCGGCCAACGTTAAAAATAGACACCGTTCAAGGACACGAGGAAAGTGTGAAAAAAAATCATGTGCATTTTAATAAATGCGAATTCCTCGAGAAAACAATTACCCGTGTTGTCGTGATCATCGGGTACGCGGGTACACACTCCTACGCAGTGCGCAACATAACCTATCTACCTTGAAGAAATCTTGAGTCCCGCTACTTAAAACCGAGCACAGTGGCACACAAAAAAAAACAGTCCAACAGTAAACGGGCACTCGGGTGATTTGAATGGAAAACGACAAATTAGTATTAAAAATGTCCTCCCTTAAATTTTTTCCTTCCAAATGTACATTAATTCCACCGTAAAATATTGGATACAACAGCTATACCAAGATTAAATATATTCAATTTATAGATACATTTCTGTGACTGCAGGTAAAATAATCATAACTCTAAAACTAAGTTGAAAAAGGTTTTAACTTGTAAAACCAAAAACAATTGAATAGTCAAAAGTAGGTATCCTAACTTTAAAATAGTATTAGATGTATCACTTATGGATGGACAATTTCTCAGGAAAGATCAGTGGTTCACTGTAGAAGGGCAGTGTTTACTTCTGTTTTTGTATACCTACTTTAATTTTAAAAAAGTCTACCTATTTCAAATAACCAACACAATAATATTGGATTTTACCATTGAATAGTTGTTTTTACATTTTTTTTCAAATATTTACATACAAACATTTAGTGTGTAGATTTGTTTTAATTATATAACATGTTGCTAATTTGAGTAGTATATTGAACATTGCAACACAGTCTTAAGTCACAAATTTATGTTGCTATTATTATTTCAGTACTTTGAGACAGTCCAGGTGAGTGTGCGGTACTCTTAAGAGTGGTTTTTGTTTAATTTAACAATTGAGTATTTATATTCATATTTTACTGTGATTATACAAATGAGTTCTATAGACGTACCAAAAACTATAATTACTGTATTCTATAATATATACTATTACTATATGGACATAAACATTGATCGAGCGATTGGCCAGTGTATCATACTTACCTTGGAGGTTGTTAAGTAGATTAAGGAGATTATTTACTGAGGAGAGAACGATACTTGCCTTTATTGATTGCAACGATTATAAGCTTTACAACACACATGCGACACCCGTGTCCACATTATATTATGCATCTAATTAATAGGCATGGTCTGGAATGTTTGTTGCGCGTGCGGTACACGTTACATAACATGAAATATATTAATATTATAATGTAGCACTTGTATATAATACAAATATTTTATACTTGTAACGAAAATAACCGTTTTGATTATTGCAAATCGACCTTACCTCGATTGATTACAAGAGTGTTTTCCCCTAGGGCGACGATACACATATTAAATAAGTATGAATCAGATTGACTGCGCTGTTACTATATTATTATCCAAAATAATTAAACTATTTAAACTTGAAACTAATTTTGCATTAAGAAAACAAATCCAGAAACGAGTTGTATAATTTAATTTAATAAATTATTTTTATTGATCATATTTTGCTTGGTCTTTTGTTGGTGAGCCATGTTCATAAAAATAAGTATACTGTGTGACTTGTAATTTTATGATGTCATGATGACTATTAGGCCAAAACTAAATTAATAATTTGCTAAATAGGCAAAACAATTGAAATTACATACTCCATTTAACACATTTTTTAGCTTACAAATTCTTAATTTCTTAGCTAACAAATTCTTGTTTTTTTTTACAGAATTTAAATTTGACCTGCCAAAGTCTCACAATTTTTTTAAAACTCCTCAAAACCGTCCGTTTTTAATCCCATTAAGCAATATAACAGGTGTTCGTTTCAAAAAACAACGGGGTTCATGCTGTGTTCTTTTGGAAAAGTTCAGTTTTAGGAAGATATATTTTATTTAAAAGTTATACAAAGTTTGAGAGAGCGATTGATAAAAATATAATATGAAAAAGGGAAAATTAATGAAATAAGGGTTACTTTAATGACTTTAAAAACTATACGGTTAGGTTACTGATTTTTGCAAATATTCCAAAGGAAATACTCTTATTTGGAACAGGATATTTTTTATCTAACCTTTAGAATTATATATGCGCTGCGTTATTAACGGGGGGTTTTTTATGAGATTTTGAATATGTTTGTACAATGAGTCGAAGATTGGACGTTAGAAATTGTTGTTGTTTTTTTGACAACGGGGCAAAAGAGACATTCTCTAGCTCCATCTATCTCTCTACAACAATACATTGTGTACACTGGGCGAGTTACTTCATCATTACAATTACTCCATCGAATTAGTTAAAATAATTCACTCTAGTTTAAATATAAAATAAAGGACACGATTTGCAAACTTTTGCTGGCCAATGTTCCATGTGCGTTTTTATGTATCAAATCGTTTCTATGTTTATTTAATAACAAGCAGTGTGTAAAAAATTTGTTCTTATTTAGTATATTATAATATTTTCATCGAACAATACGCAGTGTGTCGCAGTTATATTTTACGTTAAAGCAATTCATTTTTCTAACTACTTAAAACATTACCTTCAAGCTGTTCCAGAAAAAGATCCTGAGCGTTCCACCGAAGGCGACCAAAAACTCTCGAAGAGACTTCACCTGCAGGCTTGCTGGTAGGTATTTGGAACACATTTAGCTATCATGTAACATAATAATATAACAATATTAACTTTAAAAAAATCAGTACAGTTTAAACCAGAAGAGAATAATCCAAGCACGGTGTAAACCAGTACAGTCCAAAGTAGTAAAGTTTAAACCAGTATAGTACAAACCAAGCACTGTATAAACCATCACAGTAAGAAATTACCAAAGTTGGGACTAGTATCTACAGATTCACATCGAAGCGTTGTCTGTATTTAGTTTGGACTGTACTGGTTAATACTGTGGTTGGTTTTAATGTACACAGCTTCAACGGTCTAATTTTCTGCTGCAATATTCTCCTTAACTAGTCTTTTTACCGTGCTAATTTCTTAATACACACAAATTCGCATCGAAACGTTGTATCGACTTAAATTACTTTCAGGTTTAATAATTGTCTTACTCTTCTTACCTTACTTTTTACTGTACCTGTTTATGATCTTTTAGATTTAGATTGTGTTGATCTATACTGTTTTGGTTTGAACTGTGCTAGTTTTTAACTGATCTAATGTGATGCTTATTAGAGAAATAGCCCAGTTCGTTAATTTTCAAATTTTTTCGGGTTTTCCCGGTATTGGCTGAAGGAGTCGACTTTTTTTACTTCTGACCCACCAAAGTACCAATCGCATACAATTTCGGATACATAGAGGAGCTAATCGAATAAATCGGTCCAGAGGAAAAAAGTAATCGTGTTTATCGCCACAAAAATAACACACATCATTGTAGGTACTTTCTCAGCTTCGCAACGTAGCTAATAAAGGTTGGTGAATTCATTTTAGCATTTAAGGGCGAGTTCACATTTGGGCTCCCGTGTAATGCAAAACCCAGCATGATTTATAGAAATATCTTAATGTATAACCTTATCAAATCTAAAGCCCAAATACAATTATTATTAAATGCTATTAACTAATATTATTTTATAATTTTCATTTTTTTTTTAGATTTCCTCATACGAAGAGGTGCAATTTTGTACACGTGGCGATTGATCGTGAATTTCCGAATAAGTATAAATAATACGAAGTAAACGGTAAGCAATACATGTAGTAATTTATTTCAAATATTAATAAAAATTAAATAGCATACAGTTATGAGTGTCCTGAATTAACTATACAGAGGTAATAGTTATATTTTCATTACTCTAATCGGTAAAATCTCCTTCTCATTATTTGGATACAAAATAAAATTGAAAACCCTATTCTTAAGTGAATGGATAGTTAATTCTTGATCCTCTTTATAGCTTAATGAGTACTCGGAGTTCTGACTTGACTCCTCACTAAGTCAAGTACTGCGTGGAATAGGTCTATGTACGATGATGCCATTTTATTCTCAGTTCTCTCCTTAAAAATAGATTTAAATTAAACCACAAAATTATCATTTGATTAAGTAAGTACATTTACACATTTTGGCAATATCATAACTTCTAATAATTAAACTAAACTAATTACAAAATAGTAGGTCATATCTGTGAGCAAAATAGACATTAAAAATAGAGCATACCTATGTCAGTAACAACAGATATCTGTGCCAGATCGACTTCGATGCATAAGTCCACCATATTTTTTCGTGTGGCCGCCCAAGAAGTCAATAGCTTTAGGTCTTTGTTATTAAGTTAACTTGAATCTTTGCCGAGATAGACTTCGATGTATAAGTCCACTTTAGTCTATTGTGTGGCTGCCGATGAATTCGATAGCACTTGGTCTTCGTTAATTAGTTAACTTGAAGCTTTGCCCAGATCGACTTCGATGTATAAGTCCACTATAGTCAATTGTGTGGCCGCCCATGATTTCGATAGCACTTGGTTCTTCGTTATTAGGTTAACATGAAGCTTTGCCCAGATCGACTTCGATGCATAAGTCCACCATATTTTTTCGTGTGGCCGCCCAAGGAGTCGTTAGCCTTAGGTCTTCGTTATTAAGTTAACTTGAAGCTTTGCCCAGATCGACTTCGATGTATAAGTCCACTATAGTCTGCTATGTGGCCGCCCAAGAAGTCGTTAGCGCGTTAGGTCTTCGTTATTAAGTTAACTTGAAGCTTTGCCCAGATCGACTTCGATGTATAAGTCCACTATAGTCTATTGTGTGGCCGCCCATGAATTCGATAGCACTTGGTCTTCGTTAATTAGTTAACTTGAAGCTTTGCCCAGATCGACTTCGATGCATAAGTCCACCATATTATTTCGTGTGGCCGCCCAAGAGTCGTTAGCGCTTAGGTCTTCGTTATTAAGTTAATTTGAATGCTTTGCCCAGATCGACTTCGATGCATAAGTCCACCATATTTTTCGTGTGGCCGCCCAAGGAGTCGTTAGCCTTAGGTCTTCGTTAATTGAGTTAACTTGAAGCTTTGCCCAGATCGACTTCGATGTATAAGTCCACTATAGTCAATTGTGTGGCCGCCCATGATTTCGATAGCACTTGGTCTTCGTTAATAAGTTAACTTGAAGCTTTGCCCAGATCGACTTCGATGCATAAGTCCACAATACTTTTTCGTGTGGCCGCCCAAGGAGTCGTTAGCCTTAGGTCTTCGTGATTGAGTTAAATAGGAGCTTTCCCCGATAGACTTTGATGTATAAGTCCACTATAGTCTATTGTGTGGCCGCCCATGATTTCGATAGCACTTGGTCTTCGTTAATTAGTTAACTTGAAGCTTTGCCCAGATCGACTTCGATGCATAAGTCCACCAAATTTTTTCGTGTGGCCGCCCAAAGAGTCGTTAGCGCGTTAGGTCTTCGTTATTAAGTTAATTTTATGATTTCCCATATTGACTTCATTGCATAAGTCCACCATATTTTTTCGTGTGGCCGCCCAAGGAGTCGTTAGCCTTAGGTCTTCGTGATTGAGTTACTTAGAAGCTTTTCCCGATAGACTTGATGTATAAGTCCACTATAGTCTATTGTGTGGCCGCCCATGATTTCGATAGCACTTGGTCTTCGTTAATTAGTTAACTTGAAGCTTTGCCCAGATCGACTTCGATGCATAAGTCCACCAAATTTTTTCGTGTGGCCGCCCAAAGAGTCGTTAGCGCGTTAGGTCTTCGTTATTAAGTTAATTTTATGATTTCCCATATTGACTTCATTGCATAAGTCCACCATATTTTTTCGTGTGGCCGCCCAAGGAGTCGTTAGCCTTAGGTCTTCGTGATTGAGTTAACTTAGAAGCTTTTCCCAGATAGACTTCGATGTATAAGTCCACTATAGTCTATTGTGTGGCCGCCCATGATTTCGATAGCACTTGGTCTTCGTTAATTAGTTAACTTGAAGCTTTGCCCAGATCGACTTCGATGTATAAGTCCACCAAATTTTTTCGTGTGGCCGCCCAAAGAGTTGTTAGCGCGTTAGGTCTTCGTTATTAAGTTAATTTTATGATTTCCCAGATCGACTTCGATGTATAAGTCCACTAATTTTTTTGTGTGGCCGCCCAAGGAGTCGTTAGCCTTAGTTCTTGGTCATTAAGTTAATTTTATGATTTCCCATATTGACTTCATTGCATAAGTCCACCATATTTTTTCGTGTGGCCGCCCAAGGAGTCAATAGCCTTAGGTCTTTGTTATTAAGTTAACTTGAATCTTTGCCCAGATAGACTTCGATGTATAAGTCCACTATAGTCTATTGTGTGGCCGCCCATGAATTCGATAGCACTTGGTCTTCGTTAATTAGTTAACTTGAAGCTTTGCCCAGATCGACTTCGATGTATAAGTCCACTATAGTCTATTGTGTGGCCGCCCATGAGTTCGATAGCACTTGGTCTTCGTTATTAAGTTAACTTGAAGCTTTGCCCAGATCGACTTCGATGTATAAGTCCACCAAATTTTTTCGTGTGGCCGCCCAAGGAGTCGTTAGCCTTAGTTCTTCGTCATTAAGTTAATTTTATGATTTCCCATATTGACTTCATTGCATAAGTCCACCATATTTTTTCGTGTGGCCGCCCAAGGAGTCGATAGCCTTAGGTCTTCGTTATTAAGTTAACTTGAAGCTTTGCCCAGATCGACTTCGATGTATAAGTCCACTATAGTCTATTGTGTGGCCGCCCATGATTTCGATAGCACTTGGTCTTCGTTAATTAGTTAACTTGAAGCTTTGCCCAGATCGACTTCGATGCATAAGTCCACCATATTTTTCGTGTGGCCGCCCAAGGAGTCGTTAGCCTTAGGTCTTCGTGATTGAGTTAAATAGGAGCTTTCCCAGATAGACTTCCATGTATAAGTCCACTATATCTATTGTGTGGCCGCCCATGATTTCGATAGCACTTGGTCTTCGTTAATAAGTTAACTTGAAGCTTTGCCCAGATCGACTTCGATGTATAAGTCCACTATAGTCATTGTGTGGCCGCCCATGATTTCGATAGCACTTGGTCTTCGTTAATAAGTTAACTTGAAGCTTTGCCCAGATCGACTTCGATGCATAAGTCCACAATATTTTTCGTGTGGCCGCCCAAGGAGTCGTTAGCCTTAGGTCTTCGTGATTGAGTTAAATAGGAGCTCTTCCCCGATAGACTTTGATGTATAAGTCCACTATAGTCTATTGTGTGGCCGCCCATGATTTCGATAGCACTTGGTCTTCGTTAATTAGTTAACTTGAAGCTTTGCCCAGATCGACTTCGATGCATAAGTCCACCAAATTTTTTCGTGTGGCCGCCCAAAGAGTCGTTAGCGCGTTAGGTCTTCGTTATTAAGTTAATTTTATGATTTCCCATATTGACTTCATTGCATAAGTCCACCATATTTTTTCGTGTGGCCGCCCAAGGAGTCGTTAGCCTTAGGTCTTCGTTATTAAGTTAACTTGAAGCTTTGCCCAGATCGACTTCGATGTATAAGTCCACTATAGTCTATTGTGTGGCCGCCCATGATTTCGATAGCACTTGGTCTTCGTTAATAAGTTAACTTGAAGCTTTGCCCAGATCGACTTCGATGCATAAGTCCACAATACTTTTTCGTGTGGCCGCCCAAGGAGTCGTTAGCCTTAGGTCTTCGTGATTGAGTTAAATAGGAGCTCTTCCCCGATAGACTTTGATGTATAAGTCCACTATAGTCTATTGTGTGGCCGCCCATGATTTCGATAGCACTTGGTCTTCGTTAATTAGTTAACTTGAAGCTTTGCCCAGATCGACTTCGATGCATAAGTCCACCAAATTTTTTCGTGTGGCCGCCCAAAGAGTCGTTAGCGCGTTAGGTCTTCGTTATTAAGTTAATTTTATGATTTCCCATATTGACTTCATTGCATAAGTCCACCATATTTTTTCGTGTGGCCGCCCAAGGAGTCGTTAGCCTTAGGTCTTCGTGATTGAGTTAACTTAGAAGCTTTTCCCCGATAGACTTTGATGTATAAGTCCACTATAGTCTATTGTGTGGCCGCCCATGATTTCGATAGCACTTGGTCTTCGTTAATTAGTTAACTTGAAGCTTTGCCCAGATCGACTTCGATGCATAAGTCCACCAAATTTTTTCGTGTGGCCGCCCAAAGAGTCGTTAGCGCGTTAGGTCTTCGTTATTAAGTTAATTTTATGATTTCCCATATTGACTTCATTGCATAAGTCCACCATATTTTTTCGTGTGGCCGCCCAAGGAGTCGTTAGCCTTAGGTCTTCGTGATTGAGTTACTTAGAAGCTTTTCCCCGATAGACTTTGATGCATAAGTCCACTATAGTCTATTGTGTGGCCGCCCATGATTTCGATAGCACTTGGTCTTCGTTAATTAGTTAACTTGAAGCTTTGCCCAGATCGACTTCGATGTATAAGTCCACTATAGTCAATTGTGTGGCCGCCCATGATTTCGATAGCACTTGGTCTTCGTTAATAAGTTAACTTGAAGCTTTGCCCAGATCGACTTCGATGCATAAGTCCACAATACTTTTTCGTGTGGCCGCCCAAGGAGTCGTTAGCCTTAGGTCTTCGTGATTGAGTTAAATAGGAGCTTTCCCCGATAGACTTCGATGTATAAGTCCACTATAGTCTATTGTGTGGCCGCCCATGATTTCGATAGCACTTGGTCTTCGTTAATTAGTTAACTTGAAGCTTTGCCCAGATCGACTTCGATGTATAAGTCCACTATAATCTATTGTGTGGCCGCCCATGAGTTCGATAGCACTTGGTCTTCGTTATTAAGTTAACTTGAAGCTTTGCCCAGATCGACTTCGATGCATAAGTCCACCATATTTTTTCGTGTGGCCGCCCAAGGAGTCGTTAGCCTTAGGTCTTCGTGATTGAGTTAATTAGAAGCTTTTCCCAGATAGACTTTGATGTATAAGTCCACTATAGTCTATTGTGTGGCCGCCCATGATTTCGATAGCACTTGGTCTTCGTTAATTAGTTAACTTGAAGCTTTGCCCAGATCGACTTCGATGCATAAGTCCACCAAATTTTTTCGTGTGGCCGCCCAAAGAGTCGTTAGCGCGTTAGGTCTTCGTTATTAAGTTAATTTTATGATTTCCCATATTGACTTCATTGCATAAGTCCACCATATTTTTTCGTGTGGCCGCCCAAGGAGTCGTTAGCCTTAGGTCTTCGTGATTGAGTTAACTTAGAAGCTTTTCCCAGATAGACTTCGATGTATAAGTCCACTATAGTCTATTGTGTGGCCGCCCATGATTTCGATAGCACTTGGTCTTCGTTAATAAGTTAACTTGAAGCTTTGCCCAGATCGACTTCGATGTATAAGTCCACTATAGTCAATTGTGTGGCCGCCCATGATTTCGATAGCACTTGGTCTTCGTTAATAAGTTAACTTGAAGCTTTGCCCAGATCGACTTCGATGCATAAGTCCACAATACTTTTTCGTGTGGCCGCCCAAGGAGTCGTTAGCCTAAGGTCTTCGTGATTGAGTTAAATAGGAGCTTTTCCCAGATAGACTTCCATGTATAAGTCCACTATAGTCTATTGTGTGGCCGCCCATGATTTCGATAGCACTTGGTCTTCGTTAATTAGTTAACTTGAAGCTTTGCCCAGATCGACTTCGATGTATAAGTCCACCAAATTTTTTCGTGTGGCCGCCCAAAGAGTCGTTAGCGCGTTAGGTCTTCGTTATTAAGTTAATTTTATGATTTCCCATATTGACTTCATTGCATAAGTCCACCATATTTTTTCGTGTGGCCGCCCAAGGAGTCGTTAGCCTTAGGTCTTCGTGATTGAGTTAAATAGGAGCTTTTCCCAGATAGACTTCCATGTATAAGTCCACTATAATCTATTGTGTGGCCGCCTATGAATTCGATAGCACTTGGTCTTCGTTAATAAGTTAACTTGAAGCTTTGCCCAGATCGACTTCGATGTATAAGTCCACTATAGTCAATTGTGTGGCCGCCCATGATTTCGATAGCACTTGGTCTTCGTTAATAAGTTAACTTGAAGCTTTGCCCAGATCGACTTCGATGCATAAGTCCACAATACTTTTTCGTGTGGCCGCCCAAGGAGTCGTTAGCCTTAGGTCTTCTGTGATTGAGTTAAATTAGGAGCTTCTTCCCCGATAGACTTTGATGTATAAGTCCACTATAGTCTATTGTGTGGCCGCCCATGATTTCGATAGCACTTGGTCTTCGTTAATTAGTTAACTTGAAGCTTTGCCCAGATCGACTTCGATGCATAAGTCCACCAAATTTTTTCGTGTGGCCGCCCAAAGAGTCGTTAGCGCGTTAGGTCTTCGTTATTAAGTTAATTTTATGATTTCCCATATTGACTTCATTGCATAAGTCCACCATATTTTTTCGTGTGGCCGCCCAAGGAGTCGTTAGCCTTAGGTCTTCGTGATTGAGTTAAATAGAAGCTTTTCCCAGATAGACTTCGATGTATAAGTCCACTATAGTCTATTGTGTGGCCGCCCATGATTTCGATAGCACTTGGTCTTCGTTAATTAGTTAACTTGAAGCTTTGCCCAGATCGACTTCGATGTATAAGTCCACTATAGTCAATTGTGTGGCCGCCCATGATTTCGATAGCACTTGGTCTTCGTTAATAAGTTAACTTGAAGCTTTGCCCAGATCGACTTCGATGCATAAGTCCACAATACTTTTTCGTGTGGCCGCCCAAGGAGTCGTTAGCCTTAGGTCTTCGTGATTGAGTTAAATAGGAGCTTTTCCCCGATAGACTTTGATGTATAAGTCCACTATAGTCTATTGTGTGGCCGCCCATGATTTCGATAGCACTTGGTCTTCGTTAATTAGTTAACTTGAAGCTTTGCCCAGATCGACTTCGATGCATAAGTCCACCAAATTTTTTCGTGTGGCCGCCCAAAGAGTCGTTAGCGCGTTAGGTCTTCGTTATTAAGTTAATTTTATGATTTCCCATATTGACTTCATTGCATAAGTCCACCATATTTTTTCGTGTGGCCGCCCAAGGAGTCGTTAGCCTTAGGTCTTCGTGATTGAGTTAAATAGGAGCTTTTCCCAGATAGACTTCGATGTATAAGTCCACTATAGTCTATTGTGTGGCCGCCCATGAATTCGATAGCACTTGGTCTTCGTTAATAAGTTAACTTGAAGCTTTGCCCAGATCGACTTCGATGCATAAGTCCACCAAATTTTTCGTGTGGCCGCCCAAGAGTCGTTAGCGCTTAGGTCTTCGTTATTAAGTTAATTTTATGATTTCCCAGATTGACTTCATGCATAAGTCCACATATTTTTTCGTGTGGCCGCCCAAGGAGTCGTTAGCCTTAGGTCTTCGTGATTGAGTTAAATAGGAGCTTTTCCCAGATAGACTTCGATGTATAAGTCCACTATAGTCTATTGTGTGGCCGCCCATGATTTCGATAGCACTTGGTCTTCGTTAATTAGTTAACTTGAAGCTTTGCCCAGATCGACTTCGATGCATAAGTCCACCAAATTTTTTCGTGTGGCCGCCCAAAGAGTCGTTAGCGCGTAGGTCTTCGTTATTAAGTTAATTTTATGATTTCCCAGATCGACTTCGATGCATAAGTCCACTAAATTTTTTTGTGTGGCCGCCCAAGGAGTCGTTAGCCTTAGTTCTTGGTCATTAAGTTAATTTTATGATTTCCCATATTGACTTCATTGCATAAGTCCACCATATTTTTTCGTGTGGCCGCCCAAGGAGTCGATAGCCTTAGGTCTTCGTTATTGAGTTAACTTGAAGCTTTGCCCAGATAGACTTCGATGTATAAGTCCACTATAGTCTATTGTGTGGCCGCCCATGATTTCGATAGCACTTGGTCTTCGTTAATTAGTTAACTTGAAGCTTTGCCCAGATCGACTTCGATGCATAAGTCCACCAAATTTTTTCGTGTGGCCGCCCAAAGAGTCGTTAGCGCGTTAGGTCTTCGTTATTAAGTTAATTTTATGATTTCCCATATTGACTTCATTGCATAAGTCCACCATATTTTTTCGTGTGGCCGCCCAAGGAGTCGTTAGCCTTAGGTCTTCGTGATTGAGTTAAATAGGAGCTTTTCCCAGATAGACTTCCATGTATAAGTCCACTATAATCTATTGTGTGGCCGCCCATGAATTCGATAGCACTTGGTCTTCGTTAATTAGTTAACTTGAAGCTTTGCCCAGATCGACTTCGATGTATAAGTCCACTATAGTCAATTGTGTGGCCGCCCATGATTTCGATAGCACTTGGTCTTCGTTAATAAGTTAACTTGAAGCTTTGCCCAGATCGACTTCGATGCATAAGTCCACAATACTTTTTCGTGTGGCCGCCCAAGGAGTCGTTAGCCTAAGGTCTTCGTGATTGAGTTAAATAGGAGCTTTCCCCGATAGACTTTGATGTATAAGTCCACTATAGTCTATTGTGTGGCCGCCCATGATTTCGATAGCACTTGGTCTTCGTTAATTAGTTAACTTGAAGCTTTGCCCAGATCGACTTCGATGCATAAGTCCACCAAATTTTTTCGTGTGGCCGCCCAAAGAGTCGTTAGCGCGTTAGGTCTTCGTTATTAAGTTAATTTTATGATTTCCCATATTGACTTCATTGCATAAGTCCACCATATTTTTTCGTGTGGCCGCCCAAGGAGTCGTTAGCCTTAGGTCTTCGTGATTGAGTTAATTAGGAGCTTTTCCCAGATAGACTTTGATGCATAAGTCCACTATAGTCTATTGTGTGGCCGCCCATGATTTCGATAGCACTTGGTCTTCGTTAATTAGTTAACTTGAAGCTTTGCCCAGATCGACTTCGATGTATAAGTCCACCAAATTTTTTCGTGTGGCCGCCCAAAGAGTCGTTAGCGCGTTAGGTCTTCGTTATTAAGTTAATTTTATGATTTCCCATATTGACTTCATTGCATAAGTCCACCATATTTTTTCGTGTGGCCGCCCAAGGAGTCGTTAGCCTTAGGTCTTCGTGATTGAGTTAAATAGGAGCTTTTCCCAGATAGACTTCCATGTATAAGTCCACTATAATCTATTGTGTGGCCGCCTATGAATTCGATAGCACTTGGTCTTCGTTAATAAGTTAACTTGAAGCTTTGCCCAGATCGACTTCGATGTATAAGTCCACTATAGTCAATTGTGTGGCCGCCCATGATTTCGATAGCACTTGGTCTTCGTTAATAAGTTAACTTGAAGCTTTGCCCAGATCGACTTCGATGCATAAGTCCACAATACTTTTTCGTGTGGCCGCCCAAGGAGTCGTTAGCCTTAGGTCTTCGTGATTGAGTTAAATAGGAGCTTTTCCCAGATAGACTTCCATGTATAAGTCCACTATAGTCTATTGTGTGGCCGCCCATGATTTCGATAGCACTTGGTCTTCGTTAATTAGTTAACTTGAAGCTTTGCCCAGATCGACTTCGATGTATAAGTCCACCAAATTTTTTCGTGTGGCCGCCCAAAGAGTCGTTAGCGCGTTAGGTCTTCGTTATTAAGTTAATTTTATGATTTCCCAGATCGACTTCGATGTATAAGTCCACTAAATTTTTTTGTGTGGCCGCCCAAGGAGTCGTTAGCCTTAGTTCTTGGTCATTAAGTTAATTTTATGATTTCCCATATTGACTTCATTGCATAAGTCCACCATATTTTTTCGTGTGGCCGCCCAAGGAGTCGTTAGCCTTAGGTCTTCGTTATTGAGTTAACTTGAAGCTTTGCCCAGATAGACTTCGATGTATAAGTCCACTATAGTCTATTGTGTGGCCGCCCATGATTTCGATAGCACTTGGTCTTCGTTAATTAGTTAACTTGAAGCTTTGCCCAGATCGACTTCGATGTATAAGTCCACTATATTCTTTGTGTGGCCGCCCAAGAGTCGTTAGCGCGTTAGGTCTTCGTTATTAAGTTAATTTTATGATTTCCCAGATCGACTTCGATGCATAAGTCCACCATATTTTTTCGTGTGGCCGCCCAAGGAGTCGTTAGCCTTAGGTCTTCGTTATTGAGTTAACTTGAAGCTTTGCCCAGATAGACTTCGATGTATAAGTCCACTATAGTCTATTGTGTGGCCGCCCATGATTTCGATAGCACTTGGTCTTCGTTAATTAGTTAACTTGAAGCTTTGCCCAGATCGACTTCGATGTATAAGTCCACCAAATTTTTTCGTGTGGCCGCCCAAAGAGTCGTTAGCGCGTTAGGTCTTCGTTATTAAGTTAATTTTATGATTTCCCAGATTGACTTCATTGCATAAGTCCACCATATTTTTTCGTGTGGCCGCCCAAGGAGTCGTTAGCCTTAGGTCTTCGTGATTGAGTTAAATTGAAGCTTTTCCCAGATAGACTTCGATGTATAAGTCCACTATAGTCTATTGTGTGGCCGCCCATGAATTCGATAGCACTTGGTCTTCGTTAATTAGTTAACTTGAAGCTTTGCCCAGATCGACTTCGATGTATAAGTCCACTATAGTCTATTGTGTGGCCGCCCATGATTTCGATAGCACTTGGTCTTCGTTATTAGTTAACTTGAAGCTTTGCCCAGATCGACTTCGATGTATAAGTCCACCAAATTTTTTCGTGTGGCCGCCCAAAGAGTCGTTAGCGCGTTAGGTCTTCGTTATTAAGTTAATTTTATGATTTCCCAGTATTGACTTCATTGCATAAGTCCACCATATTTTTTCGTGTGGCCGCCCAAGGAGTCGTTAGCCTTAGGTCTTCGTGATTGAGTTACTTAGAAGCTTTTCCCGATAGACTTTGATGCATAAGTCCACTATAGTCTATTGTGTGGCCGCCCATGATTTCGATAGCACTTGGTCTTCGTTAATTAGTTAACTTGAAGCTTTGCCCAGATCGACTTCGATGCATAAGTCCACCAACTTTTTTCGTGTGGCCGCCCAAAGAGTCGTTAGCGTGTTAGGTCTTCGTTATTAAGTTAATTTTATGATTTCCCATATTGACTTCATTGCATAAGTCCACCATATTTTTTCGTGTGGCCGCCCAAGGAGTCGTTAGCCTTAGGTCTTCGTGATTGAGTTAAATAGGAGCTTTTCCCAGATAGACTTCCATGTATAAGTCCACTATAATCTATTGTGTGGCCGCCTATGAATTCGATAGCACTTGGTCTTCGTTAATAAGTTAACTTGAAGCTTTGCCCAGATCGACTTCGATGTATAAGTCCACTATAGTCAATTGTGTGGCCGCCCATGATTTCGATAGCACTTGGTCTTCGTTAATAAGTTAACTTGAAGCTTTGCCCAGATCGACTTCGATGCATAAGTCCACAATACTTTTTCGTGTGGCCGCCCAAGGAGTCGTTAGCCTAAGGTCTTCGTGATTGAGTTAAATAGGAGCTTTTCCCAGATAGACTTCGATGTATAAGTCCACTATAGTCTATTGTGTGGCCGCCCATGATTTCGATAGCACTTGGTCTTCGTTAATTAGTTAACTTGAAGCTTTGCCCAGATCGACTTCGATGTATAAGTCCACAATTTTTTTGTGGCCGCCCAAGAGTCGTTAGCGCTTGGTCTTCGTTATTAAGTTAATTTTATGATTTCCCATATTGACTTCATTGCATAAGTCCACCATATTTTTTCGTGTGGCCGCCCAAGGAGTCGATAGCCTTAGGTCTTTGTTATTAAGTTAACTTGAAGCTTTGCCCAGATAGACTTCGATGTATAAGTCCACTATAGTCTATTGTGTGGCCGCCCATGATTTCGATAGCACTTGGTCTTCGTTAATTAGTTAACTTGAAGCTTTGCCCAGATCGACTTCGATGTATAAGTCCACCAAATTTTTTCGT
The DNA here is from genome assembly GCF_023614345.1 of Adelges cooleyi. Classification (NCBI taxonomy): domain Eukaryota; kingdom Metazoa; phylum Arthropoda; class Insecta; order Hemiptera; family Adelgidae; genus Adelges; species Adelges cooleyi. The sequence continues at coordinate 12,501,765 of NW_026096268.1, read as the reverse complement.
GTGGCCGCCCAAAGAGTCGTTAGCGCGTTAGGTCTTCGTTATTAAGTTAATTTTATGATTTCCCAGATCGACTTCGATGTATAAGTCCACTAAATTTTTTTGTGTGGCCGCCCAAGGAGTCGTTAGCCTTAGTTCTTCGTCATTAAGTTAATTTTATGATTTCCCATATTGACTTCATGCATAAGTCCACCATATTTTTTCGTGTGGCCGCCCAAGGAGTCGTTAGCCTTAGGTCTTCGTTATTGAGTTAACTTGAAGCTTTGCCCAGATAGACTTCGATGTATAAGTCCACTATAGTCTATTGTGTGGCCGCCCATGAATTCGATAGCACTTGGTCTTCGTTAATTAGTTAACTTGAAGCTTTGCCCAGATCGACTTCGATGTATAAGTCCACTATAGTCTATTGTGTGGCCGCCCATGATTTCGATAGCACTTGGTCTTCGTTATTAAGTTAACTTGAAGCTTTGCCCAGATCGACTTCGATGCATAAGTCCACCAAATTTTTTCGTGTGGCCGCCCAAGGAGTCGTTAGCCTTAGGTCTTCGTTATTAAGTTAACTTGAAGCTTTGCCCAGATCGACTTCGATGTATAAGTCCACTATAGTCTATTGTGTGGCCGCCCAAGGAGTCGATAGCCTTAGGTCTTCGTTATTAAGTTAACTTGAAGCTTTGCCCAGATCGACTTCGATGTATAAGTCCACTATAGTCTATTGTGTGGCCGCCCATGAATTCGATAGCACTTGGTCTTCGTTATTAAGTTAACTTGAAGCTTTGCCCAGATCGACTTCGATGCATAAGTCCACAATATTTTTTCGTGTGGCCGCCCAAGGAGTCGTTAGCCTTAGGTCTTCGTTATTAAGTTAACTTGGAGCTTTGCCCAGATAGACTTCGATGTATAAGTCCACTATAGTCTATTGTGTGGCCGCCCATGAATTCGATAGCACTTGGTCTTCGTTAATTAGTTAACTTGAAGCTTTGCCCAGATCGACTTCGATGCATAAGTCCACCAAATTTTTTCGTGTGGCCGCCCAAAGAGTCGTTAGCGCGTTAGGTCTTCGTTATTAAGTTAATTTTATGATTTCCCAGATCGACTTCGATGTATAAGTCCACTAAATTTTTTTGTGTGGCCGCCCAAGGAGTCGTTAGCCTTAGTTCTTCGTCATTAAGTTAATTTTATGATTTCCCATATTGACTTCATTGCATAAGTCCACCATATTTTTTCGTGTGGCCGCCCAAGGAGTCAATAGCTTTAGGTCTTTGTTATTAAGTTAACTTGAAGCTTTGCCCAGATAGACTTCGATGTATAAGTCCACTATAGTCTATTGTGTGGCCGCCCATGAATTCGATAGCACTTGGTCTTCGTTAATTAGTTAACTTGAAGCTTTGCCCAGATCGACTTCGATGTATAAGTCCACTATAGTCAATTGTGTGGCCGCCCATGATTTCGATAGCACTTGGTCTTCGTTATTAGTTAACATGAAGCTTTGCCCAGATCGACTTCGATGTATAAGTCCACCAAATTTTTTCGTGTGGCCGCCCAAAGAGTCGTTAGCGCGTTAGATCTTCGTTATTAAGTTAATTTTATGATTTCCCAGATTGACTTCATTGCATAAGTCCACCATATTTTTTCGTGTGGCCGCCCAAGGAGTCGTTAGCCTTAGGTCTTCGTTATTGAGTTAACTTGAAGCTTTGCCGAGATAGACTTCGATGTATAAGTCCACTTTAGTCTATTGTGTGGCCGCCCATGAATTCGGTAGCACTTGGTCTTCGTTAATTAGTTAACTTGAAGCTTTGCCCAGATCGACTTCGGCCTTAGGTCTTCGTTATTAAGTTAATTGAGCTTTTCCCAGATAGACTTCGATGTATAAGTCCACTATAGTCTATTGTGTGGCCGCCCATGAATTCGATAGCACTTGGTCTTCGTTATTAGTTAACTTGAAGCTTTGCCCAGATCGACTTCGATGTATAAGTCCACCAAATTTTTTCGTGTGGCCGCCCAAAGAGTCGTTAGCGCGTTAGGTCTTCGTTATTAAGTTAATTTTATGATTTCCCAGATCGACTTCGATGCATAAGTCCACCATATTTTTTCGTGTGGCCGCCCAAGGAGTCGTTAGCCTTAGGTCTTCGTTATTGAGTTAACTTGAAGCTTTGCCCAGATCGACTTCGATGTATAAGTCCACTAAATTTTTTTGTGTGGCCGCCCAAGAGTCGTTAGCGCGTTAGGTCTTCGTTATTAAGTTAATTTTATGATTTCCCAGATTGACTTCGATGCATAAGTCCACCATATTTTTTCGTGTGGCCGCCCAAGGAGTCGTTAGCCTTAGGTCTTCGTTATTAAGTTAACTTGAAGCTTTGCCCAGATAGACTTCGATGTATAAGTCCACTATAGTCTATTGTGTGGCCGCCCATGAATTCGATAGCACTTGGTCTTCGTTAATTAGTTAACTTGAAGCTTTGCCCAGATCGACTTCGATGTATAAGTCCACTATAGTCAATTGTGTGGCCGCCCATGATTTCGATAGCACTTGGTTCTTCGTTATTAGTTAACATGAAGCTTTGCCCAGATCGACTTCGATGTATAAGTCCACCAAATTTTTTCGTGTGGCCGCCCAAAGAGTCGTTAGCGCGTTAGGTCTTCGTTATTAAGTTAATTTTATGATTTCCCAGTTTGACTTCATTGCATAAGTCCACCATATTTTTTCGTGTGGCCGCCCAAGGAGTCGTTAGCCTTAGGTATTCGTGATTGAGTTAACTTGAAGCTTTGCCCAGATCGACTTCGATGCATAAGTCCACCATACTTTTTCGTGTGGCCGCCCAAGGAGTCGTTAGCCTTAGGTCTTCGTGATTGAGTTAATTAGGAGCTTTTCCCAGATAGACTTCCATGTATAAGTCCACTATAATCTATTGTGTGGCCGCCTATGAATTCGATAGCACTTGGTCTTTGTTAATAAGTTAACTTGAAGCTTTGCCCAGATCGACTTCGATGTATAAGTCCACTATAGTCAATTGTGTGGCCGCCCATGATTTCGATAGCACTTGGTCTTCGTTAATTAGTTAACTTGAAGCTTTGCCCAGATCGACTTCGATGCATAAGTCCACCATATTTTTTCGTTTGGCCGCCCGAGGAGTCGTTAGCCTTAGTTCTTGGTCACTAAGTTAATTTTATGATTTCCCATATTGACTTCATTGCATAAGTCCACCATATTTTTTCGTGTGGCCGCCCAAGGAGTCAATAGCCTAAGGTCTTTGTTATTAAGTTAACTTGAATCTTTGCCGAGATAGACTTCGATGTATAAGTCCACTATAGTCTATTGTGTGGCCGCCCATGAATTCGATAGCACTTGGTCTTCGTTAATTAGTTAACTTGAAGCTTTGCCCAGATCGACTTCGATGCATAAGTCCACCAAATTTTTTCGTGTGGCCGCCCAAAGAGTCATTAGCGCGTTAGGTCTTCGTTATTAAGTTAATTTTATGATTTCCCAGTTTGACTTCATTGCATAAGTCCACCATATTTTGTTGTGTGGCCGCCCAAAGAGTCTTTAGCAGTCAATATTTCAAGATTTCGTAGATCTACTTCGGTGCATAAGTCCACTAAAAACGTTTGTGTGGCCGCGCATGATTTCGATAGCCTTAAGACTTCGTTATTAAGTTTATTTTTATGATTTCCCAGATCGACTTCGATGCATAAGTCCACTATAGACGTTTGTGTGGCCGCCCAAGGAGTCGTTAGCCTTAGGTCTTCGTGATTGAGTTACTTAGAAGCTTTTCCCCGATAGACTTTGATGCATAAGTCCACTATAGTCTATTGTGTGGCCGCCCATGATTTCGATATCACTTGGTCTTCGTTAATAAGTTAACTTGAAGCTTTGCCCAGATCGACTTCGATGCATAAGTCCACCATATTTTGTTCTGTGGCCTCCCAAGGAGTCGTTACCCTTAGGTCTTCATGATTAAGTTAACTAGAAGCTTTTACCAGATAGACTTTGATGTATAAGTCCACTATAGCCGTTTGTGTGGCCGCCTATGAAGTCGATAGCACTTGGTCTATACACACAACACCCACTGACTAGCTTACATCACTGAGACTCCCCTACCACACGTTTTTGGTGGATTTACAATTTGGAACATCATCGTACATGGAGATACCACGTTAAAAAAAACGAGCCAAATACTCTACCTCATGGGTGGTTTGGAAACGAGTATTAAATTCCATTCTTTAAAAAAAAACAAGTATAAGCAAAAATGAAGTAAAGATATTATCAGAATTTTTTTTTGTTTGCATTTGTGAATCAAAAAATATATACGTAGTCACTTGTCAAGTTTTTTTTTAAAAAATGATCAAATGAACATTATAACTGATAATAATATGATTATAATACACGCTTTTAGTTTTATCGTACCTTTTAGTACGTTATTCAAAATTTTTTTTAAACTCTACACGAGTACTAGTCGACGTGTCGGTGTGAACTATACTTGTAAGGAAACTAGCTTTTTAAATTTTCATAAAAGAATTCTTCCTGTGTAAGTGCATAAGTTATATTGTTCTATTATACTGTAAAGATCTCACTAAAATAAAATCATATATATATATATTGTACATATATATTGTATATGAAAGACAATTGATTGCAATTGAAAATGTAATTGTAATTGGATGACTTCACCTATCTTTAATCGCAACCATTTTTAGTCTTAAACATAATCGTAAAATTGTAAATTTAGTAAAATCATTAGCATGTATTTGGGACGCCACCGTCACTGATACGAAAATGAAAATTCGAGGCCACCGACTCATCATCTTTAATGGTTCCCCATGAACAGGGGCGAGTGTCATCATAAATACAAGTCATCACACGCTTCTTCCTCAGACGGAATTTAGCATCTCAAACGTGCTCGTCTTATAAACTGTAATGAAAATAATTTTTGGCGAAATTGGCCATATTGGTTTGTTGCTCATTTAAAAATACCCCTTTTTCAACATGTATCAGCTCGACACGAAACACAGGTACTAAGTGTGATATTCATTTTTCTGTAAAAATAAACCTTAGGCGACTAAAATCTGAAATAAAAGTGCTACGGGACGTGGCTGTAGGTTGGCCATAAAAACTTTTGTATGGCACAGGGTAGGAACATATTTTGGGCAAAAGTAATTGTACTACATTAAATTAATAATTATACACTATACAGTATTCACGTATTTACATAAATAATAATAATAATAGTTTAGAATTAAAATCCATATATTTATTTAGTTAAAAGGATTGGAGGTCATTTGTTTTTTTTTTTTTACAAAAAAGCCAGACAAAATGTCGACTACTTAAGTAAAGTAGTGAAGTGTTAAAATTGGAGCATTCTAAGTTATTTCGGAAACAGCTATTTTTATGTGAAAAATTAGTTTTTTAATATTGAACAATTTTCAAATTAAATTTATTGAATTACAAGAAACTGCATTTTTTTAAATTAAAATCGATTTTCTATACAACCTAGTAAACATTAAAAAAGGTCAAGGAATTTGAATTTCTTTGGAAAATTTAAATCTGATCATTCTATGAGTAAGCGTAATTTTGTCAGGCTTTCAGGTGTAAAATAAACCAAAATATTTTGTTTGTATTAGACAATATTTTAGCATTTGTTCTAACGTTTTTCACTATTTTTCTTCGTTGTATCGATAGACGTCTTATTTTGACTGTATTAATTATATAGTCTAAAAATGTACGACATAGGTACGGTGTGAAATATTGATTTTTATAGTTTCTACAATTTTCACGGCGTGCCCGTTAATAATTTTTTGCTATAATTTAAAAAGTCTTATAACGTAGACACTCTTCTATACAAACACGGAGGGTAGAGATTTTTTTTCCTATTTATACAATTTGGGAGATTTAAAAACACAACAAATAATAATAAAACAATCATAACGTTTTGCGCTTGGCAATTGTGTTTTATAATATTATTGTCGTTTAACAGCTTAGCCGCAAACACTGGCGCCACCGGGGTCGATGGCCCGCCCCCGTCTGATCCACAAGCGTTATGCTAATGGCGTTGTGTGACGTCATTGGCTCGTGTTCAGCCTTGCCTGAGGTCGTGACATAACCCGGGAGACGGTCGGACGAGGTAGACATTTTCCAAATACCAATAATATATTATGATTATTACGCATCTCTAGCTGTATAAAAAAATAAATAAAACGATAATAAAACATCATCATTAAAATATGTTGACTCTGGCCCATATAATATAATATACAGCCGCGCACCGTCTCCCACACGACCGTGTCTGTGCGCGCAGAAGATCACCGTCATTAAAATAATTATAATAATAATAACTAATAACTAATAAGTAATGTCTAAGAGACTAAGTAGTTGTGAAAACTGCACGCACGACTAAATGGCCGCCGGTGTCGGTTTTACACCGGCGAAAAAAATTTTAAATTCAAAATGATCAATCGTGTTTCAAGTGTACACAAATATTAATTATACACCACATGTCCTACGGTGGTAGGTACCTACATATAGTTTTTAAAAATCATTGGCGTGTCCACCGCTCCTCCTCGGCTTATTATTTAATAAATAAAACTAAGTGATTATTCCGGCCAAAGGTTTCTTGTCTGAGTATTAACCGAATCGTCCGATATTTGACGCCATATGAATAATTATGATTAACAGTTAAGTAGGTATGGTTGATAGTGACGGCTGGCCAGGTCAAACAGTAATGATTGAAGGTCGCGTTTTGAATCTAGTCACTCTTTGAATCGTGTAATTTTTCAAAATTATAATTGTCTCGACACTGCATTTAATCGTATCTTTTTTAAAATTGAAACGGTTTATACAAATGTCGTTAAGATCAAAATATAATATACTTGTAAAATAACCGATAACTTTAAGCTGTAACTGAACGGGTAAGTGTACACAGTTCATGTTTTGTAGTAAGCAACTAAACGTTGAACGGTTTAAAACGAATAAAAACTTTAAAAAGGCGTAGCTTAGCCATCCCCTATTCAAATACTTAGTAGCCTCTCAAATTTTTCCAAGCTTATCTGTAATTATAAATTATATTTTTGTATGAAAAAAAAAAAATAATAAATTGAAAGAAGAAAATTAAACACAATAAAACGGGTAAACTTCCACGAGAAGAGCGCGCGGGCTAAGTTATTAAAATAGGTATGTGTGTAAGTAGGTGTGTCCGTATCAGTAATGTAACCCATCAAGTATAGATAGATTGTTTTTGCCAAACAAAAAATACATATATATAATATGTGTTTAGACACGAGTGTACTTACCTTATAAAATATAGTTTAAACGCTAAACACTGTATACAAAATATATTATCCACTATAGAATATTCTGCGGTGTAAACGTGGCCGGTGAAACGTTGACCCATTTGATAAAATAGAGACAACCACGCTTCAAAAACGCATTAATTTAATTTTACAAGTATTAATATTTAATAGTAAAATTGACGTTATCTAAAAAAAAACAGCGCTCATAAAATACAGTACCTACTTATACATACGTTCATAACTTGACAATTTTATTTGGCATTTTTTGATATTCAAACTTATTATTTCGTTTCGACTTGCAAAAACCAGCTGTGGCAATACTTTTGATTGATGGATTACCCGGAAATCGAAACAAGCAAATTGTGAAATAAATTGTTAGACTAAACAAAAATAAATAATATTAATAATGTTAACTTTTGATCGAATGGTATTATATTATTCGTAATGTTTTAAAATAATAAATTCTTAACAATATTTAAAAACGAGTACCTAATAAATTACATTACAAACTTCACCGATTACATCTTTTTCTTGTCTGTTTTTTTTTCTCTTGAATTATTAGCAAGAACATTTCTTACTAAGATAGTTTAAATATTCTGCCGTGTATCTGAAATAAATGTAACTCATTAAAAAACGAGGGAATTTTTTTTTTAAATATAAAAAATGACAAATAGTAATTATTGTAGATCCAGACACGAGGAGAGAGAAAAAATAGATAACAACAATATTTATTTAGCACATAAAATAAAATTAAACTTGTATTTTCGGCATCTAATAAACTTTTATCTAAATTACATTTTAGTTTATTGGGTATTTCAAATAATAATTTATTAAAATAATTTTTTAAAAACTAGCTTATTTTATTTTATTATCAAAACTTGTATTTAAATAAAAACTATTTAGTTTAAATTGAAAATTTATTTTAATCATTTTTTTATTTTTTCAAATACAAATTTATTTTAAATTATTTGGATATTTTTCTATATAAAAATTAAGTCGTATTAACTACTAGGATTGTTATTTAAATACGAAATTATTTAAATAATGCCCAAGTTGGTTTATCGGGTCATTCACCATAAAGGGCAAAAAGTGAGCTAACAATCAATTTTGATTGCAATCAAAATGTAAAACTTTTCTTTTTGATAATTTATGTATAGTTTTAGTAAAATAAAAATTTTGGAATGACATAAATAAGAGGGTCATGCAGGAAATATTATGGAAAACTATATTTTGGCTTTTATTAAAACAAGCCTCGAAAAAACAGTAAAATTGAATGTAGAAAAAAAAATAATTGAAGGTACTACGTTCTCTAATTGCAAACAATTTTGTTTTTACAAAAAAATTAAATAATAATAATCAATAACCATCATAGTACATATTTAAAATGGTAATCTTTAATATTTATCAATTATAAATTATTATATCTCTAGACACACAGACAAATATAAATATATATTACACAATATAGTATTAAAATCTTAATGTTATTCTAAGCTTAAATTTCTTTAAGTCACTTCTAGTACTTTTAACGCATGACGATATACTGACAGCAAATTGACAACGCATCACAACTATCGAATGATTTAACAATTGAGTATCCTTGAATTTTTTATTATTATTTTTTTATCACATTTATATAAATATCATATCAAGTTAATTAAATGACAATACAAACAAAAAACAAGTAAAAAAAAAAACAAAAATAATAAATTAACAGGAACTTCCCGACGGAGAATTTTACTTTCTACCGAAATATGCCAAATAGAATTGCAATGTACTTATGTATATACCATAGATATATTTTTTTTTTCCGTGAAGAGAAAATTAGTTAATTTGGTAAAAAGAAAATGGAATAAAATATATTTTTATCTCTTTAGTATAATAATATAAAACAAATGTACAATGAGAATAAAGGTAACTTTTCGTGTGCGATATGACTTGTATATAAATGCAATTCACATTTAGAAATCCTTAAAGGAACATTTTTATAGACATTATCATGAGTATTGCACTAATTCACTACATGAAATCAAAAATATTTATTTACGTTCTGCACAGAGCTGTATATTTATCAAAAATGAACGACTGTAATAATTTCGTAAACAATTTTAAAAGCATGAATAACTTACAAAAAAATAGAATTAGTTTAATTAATACTTTACTTTGTTGTACATTTAGTTTAACGAATAATGCACACGTTCATTTACATTTTTATTGAAGATTATAAATGTATCAAGACAAATTGTAATGTTACCGAAGGCAATTAACTTAAATCTCACACAACTAGTGCAATATTATTATTTAAAAATATAATAATAATGTAAAAAACTACTAGATGGAATATAGAGAAGTAAGAAACATTAAGCTAGAGCATATTACACATTATCATTGTCACATACTTAATATCATACTTTAATAACTACTTATCAATTATAATACTATAAAATATTATTAAACTATAAAGAATGGTTCAATATGTGAACCGCAAAGGCCAATCATTTATTCTAAAAATTATATAATGTTTAAAATATTGACTACGTAAAGTTATTTACAAAAATAACAAAATGATGTAAGAATTTATAATAAATCACATTATTCCTTAAACTATAACATATTGTGGGGAGGAAAGGGAGAGCAAAGCACAATTAAAATTAATAAAAATATAAAAATAAATAAAAAATATATTGTTGGGATATAAAAATACAATAAAAATCATTGCAAATTACAATAGTTAAGTGCTACCGTTTCGTTGTAATCGCTATCACCGTTGGTGGTTCACCATACAGCCCTACATATTGCCTACCAATTATATATATAAAAAAAAATAATAAAACAATACACGTTATGGGTATAATATAGTAAAAAATGACAGTTGAATTGATATAAAATATAAGTTTAATAAAAAAAAAAAAAAAATTAATAGTCATGACAGAGTGTGAGAGAAAAAGGGTAAATATTATATTGTCTATTTCTGAAAAATATCGTTCAAACGTAAATGAAGGATAATTTATGACTATAATTTTTTTCTTAATTCTGTCGTGATATATATATTTTTTTTATCAAAATTGTCATGGTAAATTTGGGCATAAATGGAAATACCATCTATTAATCAACATAAAATGTTGTGTGGTGTAAGTGTAGGTAGGTAAGTTTTATTCGTGGATACGAGAGAAAACTATTTCACCGATAGAAGGGCTTGTTTGCCATGCTTTATGAGGTAATCACTCAGACTAATGCTATCCGGCCACTGTTTAACAGCAATAAACAATCCAGCTACAACGGCCGTGGTGGTAATTATTCGTAAACGAGTCCTGAGGAACGGCATTAGAATGCCAGCAAACGTAGCTACTAGAAGTAAGACCACCTGGAGTACGGTGAGTAAAACGTTTATCAATTTTACAACCAACGCTCGCGCGTTAGAATTGTCTAAGCCCTCCAGAGTGACGTACTGTTGATGTTGCGCCTGTTGATGTTCCATTTTCGACATTTTTGTTTGACACGCTTCAAGCATCTCGTGTATGTCGCGAAGTCTTTCCTCGCTTTGATATTGCACTTTTTCTTCCATATCTGTGATGGTCTGTTTGAGATTTTCCACTTCGTTTTGATGCAATTCAGTCAAGTCGTTGATTTGCTCCTCTAACCGTTCGGTTCGAAAGCGTTCTTCTTGAAGGGAATGATTTAAGGAAGCTATCTTATCCATATCTTTGGACACCAACTGTTTTATGTGTTCCATTTTCGATCGTAAATGATCTAATTCCGCCCAAACTGGTTCCAAAGACGTGGTCACAGATGTAGGTGGCGGTGGAGCTTGCCCAGTTCGTGGAGGTATTGATTCGCTCGTCACAGAACTTAAAATTTAATAAAGTTAATTATTAATTGCAAGCGAAAAAGTATGTAATAAAAATATAAATTATTTAATATTATGAAATTTACCTGCATTCCGAAGCACCGTCTTCACTACGAGATGCAGCAGGGCCATTAGTAGTTGACGTGTGAAGGCCAACACCGCCAGGTAACGTTGCACTACCGTGGTGGTTACGACTGCTTTGTTTGTCACTACTGTCTTCTGTTAAATCGACTTCACTGGATCCTAAATAAAATTCTATGGTTTTAAAATTGAAATAACAATAATACAATTTTTTCTGATAAATGGTAAATAGTAAATACGATTGGTGTATATTTACTTGATATCGAATTGATATTATCAGCACTGCCAAATTTGTTACGAATAAGGTGAGCAAATTCTCGTGGTTTTGACATGACAGATCTAAAAAAAAATAAAAAGACAATAATGTAATAACTTGCTAAAACCAAAACCAATTATTATTCAATTATAGTATAATGCATTTTGAACTAAATCACAAAAAAATAGTCATCAAGTTCTCAAAATTTCAAATAAAATACTAATATATGTGCAAAAATTAAACGTTATTAAGTTATCATGACATCCATCAATTAAAATTGTTAAAATTGTGTAATGTGTTCATTGGATCAAATTATCATTTTATTATTAATATTTATGACACATATCTGAAAAACATTGCTAATAATAAAAAAGATAAAATTTACTACCATGATTATTGCAACATCTATGTTACATTATCTCATCACTTAATTTAATGTTTTTTTTAAATAAATAATTAATGAAAATACTTTATTTGGAGACAACAATGATTAATTGTAAAAAATACTGTTTATTGGCTTTGAGAATTTTTAATTTAAAAAACTCATAACCTTGATAATACTAATTGTATTTAAAAACTAAAATGTAGAGTAATTTTGTCATTTTAATTTAAACAATACTCAACATAAACTGAAGAGGCCATATTTTAGTAGTTAAAAAAATAAACTTTAATATTATGTTATGAAAAAAACACTCTATAAGATAGTTTCTGTTGTATTAAGTAATAGAGTCTATTAAAAGCATTGAAATATGTATTTAATTGTACGTACCCAGATAAGCCAGAAATTCCATCTCTTATGTTTCCTCCAACATGCCTTTAAAAGTAGAAATATAAAGTTATTTAAACCCTTAAGAATTATCATAAAATATACCAGAACAAAACAAGCAATGATTTTGTCCCGGCATAAATTCAATAAAATCACATTAAAGATTTTGTATACATTAGCGAGCCGAAACTTCAAACTACAAAACGAATGTATGAATATTTATATATTTAAACTTATAATGTAATGTTGTCACAAAATTTAGCTTTAACACTAGTCTGTGTTGTAATTCGGTGATCGTTTCATTAGTATGGGCAAAGCATAATGTATTCAATCCTTTGTTTATTTCATAAGCAAAAAATGATTTACCTTAAACCATGTCCAACATCTCTCAGCATTTCTTTGGGTTGTTTCAGGTGATGTGAAGTAGTGAGCCCGTGTGTTTCGAGGTCTTTAAGTCGTTTGTTATATCCTTCGAGTTTTTTTTGCAGCTGTGATATACTAACAGCAGATTTCTGATTTTTCTTTTCAAAAATTGATTTAATACGTGCCAACTGTTGTTTATCTGCATTTGACGCTAACTTTAAATATTCATTTACATTATCTACATAAAAAAAAAAAAAAAATACTAATAAAACAAACGCAAAAAAGTATAATATTCAATTTCTTTTATTAGAATAAATCATATTTGTATACCATCTCTTGCAGTTTGTTCACTACGTATCAGATCTTTTGTACGTGTAATTTTGGAACGGACATGGTCCATGGCAGCTCTAGTCTTGGTACCGTCTGCGTCATCTGCCAATTCGCTACCGTTATATGTGCCGTACGAATTATAGAAAATATCCTACACAGATAATCAATTTAAGCAAGTTGCATAACCTTTAAGATTATTTTTTTAATTTACTTACCCCATCATCTTCGTTGGCACCAGTAGGATTAGGTTCTTCACTTGACGCATAACTGGACAAATTATCTGCCCTTATGAGACCAGTATCAGCCGAACCTCCCCGTTCGTGGCGTACTACTCTAATACTTCCTGACGATCCAACAGGCGATTTGCAACGGCTCATTGCAATTTCATCAGCAGAAAAACTAGGTAAGACATTTAAGTATTGCATATTTACCAACATGTTGTCAATGGTATTATTTGATGCTTATAAACACATATAACTTTAAAATATCTAAGTAAAAAGTAACAGATTCTGATCTGGTAACAATGGTCCAGATGTAAACGAGTGCTAATAATAATAATTGAACAATCACAATACGTAGTTTTTTAATTTAATTTCAAAAAATAATATTAACTCGGTTTAAAATAAATATTTATAGGAAATATAAAATTAAAAATAATACATTAATTCACAGTTAGCAAGTTGTATAATAATTTAATTTTTTACCAACTACACTGCATAATTACATTATTACAAATGAATATTAAAACACTAATTTAAAATTGTAATTATCTCTAAATATTAGCACAACGCAATTGACATATTGTTACCAAAGACACAACATGCCACTTTATACAAAGCAAATTTTATCGAAATGAATAAAACGACTGGTATGGCTAGAAGGTAAAAATGATATAAAAAATAACCAGACACATTTCATATGATATGATATTAAGGATCAAAGTTTCTGGATAACAGGTCAATGGAATTTATATAGAGTATTAATAATAAGATAAGACTGTTTCATTAATAAATACATCCGATGCAGTTACCAACTGTAGCTATTAAAATAATTATTAACAGTTTTCAACCAAATAATTTAAAACAAAATTGATTATTTAAGTGACTTTTAATTATTATCTTTAGTGTTTAAACATACTATTAAATGAATTCTGAACCACTGGGTAGTAATGATCTTCTATACAAAAGGGGAATTTTATATAAATAAATTATTAGTTACTTACGTAGCAGCGTTCCACGGTTTGTTAGCCATTTTGGGCATAGGATTTTTTTGTCTTAGATAACACCCGATGTAGAATATTTAAGGTCTAATATCAATGCATCTGTAAAAATCCATACTCAATAAACACAAACCTATAACTACGATATCAACAAACTTCAGTTAGGTATGTTTTTATAAAAGTAGATTTGAAAATCAAAAAACGTAACAAAATATATTAATATTTATAATATAACTTAAACTCACGCGTTTAGTTTAACATTTCCATAGGCAAACTGGGTTCTATAAAATAAGAAGCAGGAAATAACCTTGAGGTTTGCAATGCCATTAAAAAATAAATTGTATATCGGTAAAATTGAACCTTACACATCACACAGTTTGTGCGACATGTCTAGAAGTGATGTAAACATTTTGTACAAGTATCGAGTCAACAGTTGTGGATAAACTACTATCAGAATGTAAAATTTCTTTTCAGATTGAAGAAAGCGTTGGACCGAAACTAATCAATTGTTTGACAACCGGTTGACCTTAAAAATGTAAACTATAAAATCTGCTCTTATTTTACTCATAGGTATGGTACTCTTTATAACGTTTTTTTTTTTTTTTTTTTATTTGCACAATAACATGAAATTTAACAGTTTTACTAAATTAAAAATAAACCCATGTTGCCTACAGTGTGTAATATTAAGATTAGTATTATTGTAATAATATTTCATCATATCTATACTCACTTTTGACATAATAATTGCATGGCTATTGGCCGGCCAATAACCAGCAGATTTTAAATTAACCAACACATCTATGCAAACATTTTTGAAATCGACTAGTAAAATGTTTTATATTGTAATATGTTAAAATATTCGCAGTACATTATTGCATTATATATACACACACACACACCTATTGCCAAATACTACAAAACAACACAAAAGGCGAAATTTTATCGTCAGATAAGCAATCACTGAGTAAGTAAAGTATGAACACAGAACAGATGACCATCAAATATACTAGGGGGCGGAGGTTCGTAGCAGTTTCATGAACGGAGCGCCATCTACGGACAAATTTTTACTCCCACGTCGAAAACGCACAACAATTCACAAAATACTGTACACATATGACTTAACACAGCGATATTAACCATGTCACATGTGAACAAATAACAACAATATTACTCTGTATTAGTCATGTGTTTTTAATTTACAATATTATAATACGGTAGAAAAAAAGAATGTTTTAGAAACTGATAATAAAAGGACTAGCAGAGTATCGAAAACCCGTTTTCAACTACTCATTAAATTAATATTCCAACAATTATTACTGTAATGACATATTTACAAGACATACAAAATACGTTTTTGCGAAAAAGTGCCTATACCTAAGTACTCCCAAAAAGAGTGCCTACAACGTACAATTCTCATTTTACTGGTAAAAAAGAAGAAACTCTTCTCAGAGCTTTGGTATTGAATATTTTTCAAAACGGTTTTTACGCCAAATGTTTCTATAGGGCGTTAAGATCCCCTAATATTATATTTTATTGCTGAATTATCTGCATTAAAATTCTATACAAGTATTATGTTATAAGGTTTTTTTTAATTTTTACACTTAAATAGTTGAAAAAAATAAACCATAACACCTTACAATATATGCTTTTTTATTTTTTTACAGATAAAAAACAAAACTCAATAATAATGAACATCAGTTTTATTTTAAACCTGTCGTCTAGAATTCATGTATGGTGTTTAGTTTTTTTTAATGCTGTTATAAAAGTTTGAAAATATATATATATTATTTTCATGGTAGTCTTCTTCTCCTTCACCTTCATTCTAGCTAATTGGGGACGGCCAATATTTGTATGGTATAGTAATTTAATAAATGAGTGTACATGGGATATATCATATAAATATATATATTTATAAGAATTGAGACTAAGACTTCGATGAACTGGAAGTGTATCAAAGTCAATTAAATTATATTATTAATTGATCTCGCATTCTTGCCCTCAGTAGGATTTTCTAATGCGGGCGCCCTTGAATAATATATAATATAATTTCTGACGGACAAATATAATTGTAAATTCCTATGGTGTATAGTAAAAAAACAAGTGAGATATTTTGTATTATTTTGTGAAGGGGGGATAATATACATTGGTAAACATTTCATTGACCCAAGGAAGCTTTGTATCCCCACTCATTACCATCGTATGTCAACCAGCGTTAGTTTTTTTTTTTTAATAATTTAGAATGTCAGAAATAACAGGTGGATATAAGAGTAATATTATAATGAGAAATAAAGGAAACTGTATAATGAAAACAGCTCGAGGGAGGATATGTCCCCCGTACCACTATTTTAATGTCAAGCGAAAATTGAAAAAAAAGATAATATTTTTTTTTCTGGTTGCTATTTTTGGATTTTTAGACTAATTGTAAGATAATGCCTTTTATCTGACTGTGAATTTTGATATACTATTTTATTGGCCTTTATCAATTAATAAAATAATTCATTTACATTTAAAAAATAAAAATTTAACCGATTAGACAAATATTTCACTGAATGTTGAAAGCATAAAAAAAACCTATTTGTATTGTATTGCCATTTTTATCAGTAAATATTAACATTATAGAGAGTCGACGTATTATTATCATTATCGGTAAACCGTAAATTTACAATAGGCAATATACCTTCATTCATAAACATTGGATCATCATTATGATCTATGATAAACATTTAGAAGGTATATATAAATATATTTATATTTAAATGTACTTTACTATTTTTAATCGATATTAAGAACAAAGTATGTAATGACTAATGACACACTAGTCACGCTAGAACCACAGATTAATCTGTGCTATAACTATTACATAAAATACAGATAACATTTAATTTATATGATACTATATCCTGTGACTATCATAATTCGATAATTTTGGTTTTCCCTCGTATTCACACGTTATGAAGACATGTGTGTTTGATCGCAACAACATTTTTAAAATAATTTTTCGGAGATAAAAAAAAGTTTTAATGTGACATTTTAATGTATGGTAGACATATAAATATTCGGTCTAATTTTCGCAGTCTTATGACAACACATAGAATTACATTTATTCACTTTAACTTCAACCCTTGAGTCGTTTTTAACGCATACGATTTATCATTACTAGTTGATTGGTGTAAACCTATCTATTATTATAGCAATATTATCTCAGTACCATATAATTTCGAAATACAAAATTTAGCAATTATAATAACTAGATAAAATATTTAATTTTTGTATATATAGTATAATATAGTTGTAGTTTGTATAAGGTTGCATCATTTGGTTAAATAAGTGACAATTAAATATTATTAACTATGTATTATATTATTATTACATTATATATGGTTGGCTCTACCGAATAATTGACGTTTTATAAATTACTTATTATTATTACTAATTATTAAGCTTGACTTAATTTTTTTTTCAATCAAAAAATTATTTTTAATTCTGCTAAAAATTGCTGTAGTCACTTTTTTTTAAATTTAGAGTTAAAAGACTATAATAAATACAAATTGTAAATAAGCAAAAATATAGTACATGCAATGTTGTGTAGGTGTACTACATTAATGTATTACAGATATTTTTCTATAATAATATTCCGTATTTTATTCTTTGTATTGTGTTATACCAAAACAAATAGTTGACGTTTTAGTAAAAATAAAATAGCAGTACTATTTAGTATGCATAATTCGAATCTGTAAATATTTAATATTATGTTATTTCTCGGTAATTATAAATTGTTAGCTACGTGACGATAGTTTATTGTAGGTTGATTTCATTTGACAGCACAATTTCTATTATTATTCTTGATAGAAGATAAATGACAATGAATCGCGTTTACAATGCTCTGATTCATTTATGGATTTGTGTAGTTTCATTTTACGCACTAAAGAACGACAAATCAGGCTATTTCCGATGAACTATTTTTCTTATTTTTCCAAAGAAATCTTTAGATTTTTTAATGTACTAAATGGTAAAAGTGTTTTGAAAATTTTTGGTCAGAGATGAACTTGTAAAAAGAAGAACTTGTAATTGTTTACGATTGATCACATATTTGTTTAATTAAAAAAATATTTATATATAAGTATATAACCTAACGTGCCTTACATAATATAATTTATTATAAATACTTAAATAAAATAGTATGTATAACAAATGTTATTATGTAACATATTTAATTGTACATTTTAATTGTGTATTTTCAAATTATTATTTTTTATTTATAAACCTGTGATGTTTTACCAAATGGGGATAAGACCAAATTACGGTAATTTCGAAGTTAGTCTAGCCTGTTTGAATAATTAAACTAAAATAAATATGTTTTTAATATATTATTGTATTAATCATAATATCCACGTGTATATTCTGTACACATTATAAATATAATATATTACATTATAACATGATGTAAGTTTTACAAATTCTTCTTCTTATTCTTCCACACCGATTATTCCTGAATAGTTGATGACCGATCGCCCTAGTTTAAAATCTCCTTAACCTCTGCACTCAGTTCAGCCATGCCAAATGCCATCTTCGTTTTATTGTAAATTATCTTTTTTCAAGACACTTGTTATCTTTTTTGAGCATTATCTCTCTTACTATACCTATTTACACCAATTGGTCATTACCATCTTTACTGCAGTTTAATTGTATCCACTATCCTCACTCCTCCACTCTCCAGTGTTATCAGTGACCATGCCGTAACATATTTTTATATCATATTGATTATAAAAAAACACCAATGTTCTTATAATTTTTAAGGTTTTTAACAATTACATTTTTTTTTCACAACGGCGAGGAGTTAAACAAGATGGATATTTTTTTACAATAATATTAATAATGCATTTAATGTATATAATAAAATTAACACACCTCATCACTGCCCAAAAGTCAACAATTATAATTACACAGCCATTCCGATGTCAATGTAGACTATGGAGCATGGACCGTGGCCACTAGCTAGTTAATTAAACATTTAATTAAAATAAGGTTGTCAGCAGATTATGTCATCAATTTTTACAACACGAGTATTGATTTTATTCTGTACAAAATACACCATCGACGACCTTCTTAGCAATTATTACACATTCTTCATATTATTGTGATTTTTTTTTTGCTATGTGAATTGATATAAGCATCTATGTTAGCTATAAGACCGATTTTCATTTGTATTTCTAAAGTTTTGTGTTGAGAATATTTATTACTATTTTTTTCTTCTAATAACTAAATAAAAAAAACCGCGTTTTAGTTCCAAAAGTAAAAGTCTTAAGCTTTCCATAAAAATATTGAAAAATGATTGCCACTTCGTTCAAAATATTTTTAAATTTATTATTTTTTAAATAATACATTTTATGCAACATAGCATTATTATTTTTTTTTTATTTCACTTTTTCTTTAAATGTGGTGTAGCTTGTAGGGGCGTAGGTGGCACCTAAGAAATGCACATGCAACATAATGATTTGTTGAATTTTATTTATGTACCTACAGCGAGTCAAGTCATAAGAGATTTGACCATTCTTATTTCCGAAGCTTAACACTAAAGCCTTTGTGAATATGTGATTTAAAATATTATTTGAATATGTTCATTTGATAATAAATATTTTTCTTCCATGATTTTGCTATTTATCAGTGTGTTATGCCTCCACGCCTTATCAACATTGCTCGTTTTATCATAGGTCTGTACTCTGTGGTGAGTTGACACACAATATAATATAGTATAAATAAACCACGCTTTTTGGTAATTTAATTTTGGACGAAAACCTAACCTAACCTAATTTAACCCATATTGAACCCATAAATCATAAAGTCAACCATATTGTATTCGCAGCACGAACTAAGAATACCTAGCAGCTTAGGTTGTGTTTTAAAGCATGGTTTAGTGATAACGATTTCCCTCCATCGGCCGAAGTCCGAACTTAACACGTTTAGTTTTGTTCGGCTGTCAGCGTAATGCGTTGAGCGTCAAAAAGAGATTACAGGCGTTGTATGTATTATAAGTGTTGTTTACCGTTGTTGTTTCCGTAATTGATCGTTAACTACTTGGAAAAATAACATGCCGGCACTTAGCATGGTATCCAAAAACAAAGGCTTCGGTTTTTCGGCTGCCGATATTGTAGTTCGCTGTTAAATTTCATATATTATGTATTCATTTTACATTTACTGACTATTAATATTGTTTTTGTTGATGATTTAAAATCATATTATAACATATGAACGTTTGCGGGTTATTATTGTATCGAAAGGTTAAATGATACCGATTGCTTTCATTTTTTGAATTTCAAATCAAGTTATCCGTGAACGATTTCCTAAATCGTCATGAATCGTACTAAGTTTCCGTGTTGCACCAGATGCAAAATGAACTATTACGTTGGAGGTAAATATTTTTATAGTACACAGTATAAACTCAAAATTTAGATAATTTTATTAAATTAATGTTGAGTCTGATATAAGTAATATATGAGATGAATTATTTTGGTTGAATAGAAAAAAAAAACATTTTGTAAGAAGCTAGAAGAGTTTATGACTTATTATCTAAAATACCCCATCCTCAAAATTCATATTTTGATTCAAATCTGAATAAAATCAAATTTTAATTGTTGTACCTTTATCATTGTTATGATTACGACATTCCAGGCGATCAACATTGCATTTGGTATTTAGGAGTATTTTCTTTTTTACTTGCTGTTATTGGAATACTGTCATAAACTGAATTAAAACTAACGGCTGCTACATTTCTTTGACAGGCAGTCATAAATTAGATTTTTACTGTTTTGGATTTATAAATAAAAAAATCTAATCTAAGACATTAAAAACTTTAATTTTACTTACTAGTTAGATTGGTTAGGACTACCCATCTTAGATTTATTATTTTATAGTGTATTTCTTCTTGATTACGATAATACATTTAAATCAATGATAATGCATTGTTACTAAGATGATATAATTATTAGCGGCAATTTAAGTTAATACAATTTTGTATATTTATTAGTTTATGTTTGTTATGATACTTTATTGATAATTTATTATTGAAATTATTATGATCAGACCATCATAGCCCCCTTGGCAACGTTTTTAACTTAAGCATAGCTATTCAAAATGAATAATACTTGGTTTGTGATGGTTTTAGAGCATAACCTCTTATTATGAAATTGAAAGAGTATAGCATTTTGGACATATCCTATTGTTAGCTTAAGGCATTTTTTACATTTTTGATATCAGTGATAACTGATAACCTTTTTTTCTAGGAATTATTATAAGAAAAGAATATATAATTTTCTTCAAAATATCATTCTCTTTTATTTTCATTATAGTGTTTTTCTCTCAAGCTATCATTGCCCGAATAAAGCGCATTCTGTCTAACCATGTTTTAAAGCTATACATTGGGAGGTGGAACATTCTATTAATACAAATATTAGTATTTGTACAAATGTAGGTTAGTTTTTAAAAAACGAATTTACTTTACCTTATGCTCAATTATTTATTGTCATTAAATCAGGAGGTTTTCCCCCCTATAACTCCTCCCTAGATTTGGGCAATGAATATTTGAATAATTGAATAACATGAAATAATAATATGATGTTAGTTAATATAAATGAAATACTTATAATTTATTCTTGAATTATGCTCAAACGTTTAAAAACTGTAAATTGGGCACTTTCATTGAGATTTTATAGAAAAGTTTCCATCCCTCTAGGGGAAAAGGTTTATGAAATTTTTTTGGTTGGTCAATGCTTATCGGTAGTAATACATATATCTAAACAATATTCAATACAAATTTGGAATGTATTTGACTATTTTTAAAAAAAATGTAGAGCGCTGTAATTTTAATTTCAAAAATGTGCACATTTTTTGGTTGTTTTTCTTGATTTTTGGGAAAGGGGTAAACTTTGTACATGGTTTGTCCATTAAAGTACTTTTCAAGTATGATTTATGATCCATAGTGTTGTTACATGAAGAAATTACGGCTCAGTGGTTTAGAAGATATAGTGGGTGTAGACAAAAAAAAATGTATCATTGTAAATACCTCCTCAGCTATGCTAAGCCAAAACAAAATTTCAAAATCATAAAACCTAGATTTTTTTAAAAACTGTATATTGTAAAATAAAATTTATGATTAATCCATTTTTTTTATGTAAAAGTGACTTTTTTGGCTTAAAACGATAAGACTCCTTTTTCAGATTATGGACGTTATTTAAAAAAAAACAATATAAACAATACTCAATACTTCTGTTTGTATTTCGTTTTTATATTATACCCATTTAACATTGTTTTAATTTAACTTTTTTAGAAATTAATGGACCGAAAATTCCTTTACTACTAAAATGTGGCCATGACATGTGTCGCAATTGTGTCAAATTTTTATCAAAAAGAAGTCCAGTAATTACGTGCTGTATTTGTGAGCAAGCACACAACTACAAGTAAGAGTATTATCATTGAATAATCAAACAACGATTGTTTATTTGTATAAATTGATTTTTTAGTCTTGGAAATTTGCCTGTGCACTATTATAAAATCGGCCAAGTATTTTGGTTATCATCTAATAAACAAATGGCCATACACCGCAGTATTTCTAATTTGAAAATGACTAATTATTGTCCCAGCAAATCATTGGATTCCAATTACAGTTAGTACAAAATAATATATTCATTTTTTTTTTTTATTATTTAATATTTATTTTAATTAAATATGGTGTTTTTTTTCATATAGAATTATGTAAGAGTTGTCATAAGTCTGCAAACTGCTTTTGTCGTCAGTGTGATGAGGCGTTTTGCAATTTGTGTTTCGACGAGGTAATTAACAATTATCACAACTTACACTGTTGTTGTTTTTAAAAAAATATTATAACACCTTAAGATTCACATGGAAAGTATGGCCACGTCTCAACATATACCGGAAACGTTAAATAAAATCAACATACAACTTCCTCCAGAACCAAGGTGTGAACAACACATGAAAAATATCGAGTTTGTTTGTATTACTTGTCAATTGGAAGTTTGCTCGGTGTGTGCGCTTGACAGCCATAGACCGCACGACATCATTCAACTTGAAACTTATGTAAGATATAATTTAATATTATTTATTAAATTCTATTTTTATTAATTTACTATGTATATTTATATTTATGTTTTAGAATTCGTCTAAAGTGGAAAATTTAAATGATTATATGTCAAAGGGAGAATTATTGCTCCGAAAACTCATAAATTGCCGTGATGTAAGTTAAATTAATTTTTCAATAATAAAATAATTTTTAAATTATGGGTTGCATGCGAGTATTGTTTGTTAGTTAATACTTAAATTTAAAGTTAAAACAAGATAGATATTTCTTTTCAGTTTAAATTTTGAAGATAAATATTTCGTTGAGAGATTTTTTTTCTGGTATATTTTTGGTGGGGTGGACATTAACCATAGACGGCAAGGCGGCTAGTTAAATTTTATTTTTAACTAATTTAAAATGATAAATATATAATTAAATTTATTTATCAGTTCAGTGTATAATATATACATAAAATATTTAAAACCTAATAAACCTAAACATATTATGTAATTAAATAAATTGCAAACATTTCACTATACACATATTTAAAATATATAAACGTATATAGTACTTAAATATAATTTTTAAACACAAATATGTTATACTCAATTGACAATAATTAGTAAATAAATTATTAATCAGCTGGTGTATATAAAGCAATAATGCTTCTTCGTCTCGGTTAGCTGATAAATCAATAACTTGTTTCTATTTAACCTCCCCCTCTTTCTATTAGAAGTTTAACTTCAAAAATCAAATTGTATATAGAAATCTTCATAAACTTGTATCGACATAAAATATTGAATAGGACCTTGTGTTGTGTATCGGGGACATATTTAATCAAACAAATGTATAACCCACAAAGTAGTTTAATCGAGTATTAAAAACGTGTCGTCACCAATAAGATTTCAAAGCTGAATTATGGAGAAGGTTTTAATGACCAACAAGTTACTATTACATCAATAGAAGATGAATATAATTTTTTTTAATACAAGTTTTTTATAAGTCAGTATATTAGAATTTAGATATATTGTTGAATTGATAAAAAAAAAGCAAAATATTTGTGATTTTTGTGATTCAGTGTATATTACTTAGATAGGTTAGGCACTCTCGGTACTTTAGGAGGTATTTTTTATACTTTTCATTGACTTGTGCATGTTAAAATGTTAAAATTTCACAAAAACCATTGATTACCTAAACTGGTTGTTGTGCAAGGGTGTGTTAATTTGAAATGGAATACACAAACGAGTTATGTCTGTTCAATTTAAACAAACACTACTCGATGGGTTATTAAAAATCAAGAAGATAATTAAAATTCATACCAGTCTATGTGTAATTAATTATTTGACCATTTAAATTTTTTATGTTTGATGAATAACGTTACATTTATTATTATTTTTTATTTTAACATGGAAAATAAATGTTTTATATAGGTAATTATTATAGTATTGTAATTTTAAATCAAAAGTACAATTTTGATCATAAATAACAACATTTCTAATTAGTAACTGATTATAAACTAGAAAAAATATATACCTTAATTGTTTATTTATAATAAATAGTAGGATGAAATATAGTTGTGATCTTAATTAAATTATAATTATGTTAACATAAATATAATAATATTTACACCTTAAACTCAAAATTATAACTTACTATTGCACGACCCTAACTTAATTTTAAAAGCTTCATTTTAATTAAAGTATAATTATATTTAATTTGAGTATATCAATTACTTATCACTTATAGCTTATATTATGTTATATATTGTAAATTTATAGTTTTGGGCTTTGGCACGAAAGAAACATTTTGCTTATTTTATAATCCTATTTGATTATACTTTTTCAATTTTCTAATAAAATAAACGTTTATCGTGCGTAACTATTCTCAACGAGTACATAAGTAATAATAATAATAATATTTATATAATAATAATATATCAGTTTAAATATGAATTCGAAACGCGCACGTCGAGCGCATTATGATAAATAGTTTTATCATATTTGAGCACATTCTGTATTGAGCTCTTGAACAATATAAATGTTTATACAAACATTGTTCTGTTAACTATTACTACTATTGTCGATGCAAATACACACAGTATTAATGGCACTTTGGCTGAATAGAGAGTTTGACAACATATTCATGTAATGCATTATGTTCGTCAATTGACACATTCTGGATATTAAAAATGCGTGTGGTGATTTCGATAAAAATAAATAAAGAAGGAGAGGCGATTTTTGTTGGTCGGGCTTAACGCTTTTTCCAAAAACCGACTTAGGTTTTTTGACATTTTCATGTTTTTAAAGTAATCTCGCTTTTAGATAAAAAATAGACATATGTACACATGTCAATATGTGCTAGCGTTTTGTGTCGACGTCGAGCAATTGCTGGTAGGGCGTCCTGACCGTGTCCGGCTCGACAGTGGTCGTGTTAGTGGTCAGCATCATCACCGTATTCATCATCATCATTTCCGAAGCGTTCTCTTTCTGCGGGGTTCTCTTATTTTCCGTTTCCCGGAACTGTTCCTCCAAGTATCTGTCCACCAGAGGTCCTTCGAAGTCCTCCGGGAAACTGGGCTTGGACGGGATGATGTACTTGTACAGGCGCTCGTTGAGCACGTACAGCTGTGCGGTCGTGTCGCACTTGACGTTGAACCACCAGTCGCAGGTCAGCGTCACTTGGTTGAATATGGTACCGTTTGGACACAGGAACGATGCTTGGCCGCCGTTCAAATCGCAGTAATGCCACACCTGAAAAGGATAACGCGTGTAATGAGTATATAGAGAAGTCTATTTCACTTTTTATTAGTTTAACTAACAAAGTTTGTGTTAACGAATTGAAATCCATCACAAAATGTCCCTTTTTAATAAGAACCTAATTATAGTAGTAATTTAAAGACAGAATGCAAAATGTAATCTAGATCTGACTTTAAATATACAATACTAAATCCCGTTCCCATACACTTACAGCCTTAAGCGTGCCGTTTACAACTTATAAGCTGCAAATCTCCTAATCCCAACTAAGTACTCGTAAATGTTAGTGTTTTATTGACATTTGGGGAATCCCTGTTTACCTTTTAGGACTATTAGGGTTTAAATAGGATTGATTTGGCGTTTACCTGGCAATGGGTGTCGGGATCGCCAAAGAATCCTTTGTATCTCTGGGTCTTGCAGTCGAAGTTGGTTTTGGGTATGACAGAAAGTATGGGATAATCCACGCCGGGTCTACCAGGGTTGCCCACGTCTCCCGTGTCGTCGTAGTCGTCATGGGGCTGATGGTACGGCTTGTACGTGGTGGTTTTCAGTTTGGGCACTTTCGGGATGTACTGCGGTTGTTCGGCCTCCTTTTGCAGGATCTGCAGTACTGCCGACAGGGTCTGAATGTTAGAGTCTATGTTGTCAGCCGTGATCTTATTGGACAACCGTCCGCTCAGGTCGTAGCCTTCCAGCAGATCGTTGAGGGCCCCGTACTTGTCTGTGCTCACGACCGGAGGTGGCGGCTGGGGTGGAGGCGGCAAGGCCGGTAAAGTCAGTGCCGGCAACCTGGTGGTGGTGGTTGGTGTAGTGGTAGGTCTTTTGTTTTTAGGCTTGAGTTTCTTCGTTTTGGCCGTGGTGGTGTAGTAAACCACTTGTTGGTGGTGTTCGGGAGGCGGCGCGGTCGGCAAGAAGCCGCCGTACTCGTAGTGCGGCACCGCACTGGGACGGGGACTAGGACTGGTGTACTGCGGTTGAGGGCGAGCCGTGTAAACGTAGGACTGTTGTTCGGTGTCCACTTCATACAACGGGGCGGGTGATGTGGCGATGACGATGGGCCGACGGGTTTTCTGCGAACTGGGAAACCTCAAGTACTCTGACGGTGTCAAGTGCTGGGGCGGAGGCCGGTATGCGTAATCGGGATACTGACGGTAGTACTGTCCTTGTTGTTGTTGTTGCTGTTGCTGTTGTTGTTGTTGTTGTTGTTGGTAATGGTAATGTTGTTTTGGCGGGCTGTCGGCGTGCGGTTGGCCAGCGCCGGCGACGGCGTCGTAGTTGCTTTGGCCGAAATAATCGGGGTCGGCCGTCACTTGCTGCAGAGGAGGTCTAACCGTGGTCGACGATGGGTTTCGGTTTTGTTGTTGGCGGAATTGAGCGAGGTCGTTGTCGTCGCTGGTGCCCACCATGTAATAAGTCACGTATGGGATCAACCGTCGGACGCGTTCGGCGGCCGACAATGGTGGTGTCTCCGCCGCCACCGTGCCATTGCGCACCGTTTGTTGGCCACCGTCCCGGCTTTTCGAATCCGCTGCGAACACAATACAACAAACATTATGAGATATCAAAAACGTGTATTGAATAATACAATAAAAGAGATGACTATCGTAGGAATAGGTATTATACTGTTAAAAAAAAAAATAGTAATAATTATATTATATTATTATAATAATATGTAACGCCGCGACACGCCCGAAAGTGAAACCGAAAGCGTATACCGTTTTTATTTTTTGCTCTCTACCGGGCCAACTGTATAATTGTAGTTTTTATTAAAATATAACATTATATCCAGTACAATACAAACAATTGTTCTTTCACAATTATTATTGTTACTACCGCAGTAGCCCGAGATGGTCGCGCGCCGGCCCCCCTTGGTATGTTGGTTAAGTAATTGCGGTGACGGTCACTGTCGGTTTGGATTTCATTTAAATCGACCGCCTTTGATGAAATATTGAAAAAAAACGCCCATGTCGATCGCGTACACGACAAAAGTAAATTAAATAACAATAAAAAAATTATTTTAAAAAATTTAGTAGCTTTTGACACCGCCCAATCCAAATAAGTCTCGTTGCATTTGTATTGTTGGCGTATGCCGCCGTTCTGCGTACAGCCTATAACGTTGTTTTGCAATCTGTCGGTATTTTAATAATATATATTTAACTTTTTTTTTGTTTTCTTCACATTAAACACACGAAGTCGTGATTCGGAAATCCAGTTGGCTAACGCGCACGTGGAACAAAACGTTTAGTGCTCTCTGTAATTTGACATTTAAACGTAGAAGTCGAAGGGGGAGGGGGGCACATTCTAAAAGGAAATCCTCAAGACACTAAAATGTATGTTCGTAATATATTTTGTGTCTCGGAGAAGTCTAAAAAACTATAAAGAGTCAGTACAATCAGTGGCGCATCTACGTATGAGATACTACACCAAATTGTGTTCTGGTGTAGACCTCTAAGGGCTGAGGCGGTACTAGCTCAAGGCAAATGGTTCAAAATCAAAAAAAATCCGTGCGTCCATTGTCCATGTAGGCCTATGTTAAAATGTTTCTAATAATTTACATGCGAGAATTGTAATATAGCATACGAGTATGTACGTAGGTTAATTTGTAACGTCATGCTACCAGTGGTGTATAAATTAACCTCGAGAAGTACGTTTTCAAACATGTAAAAGGAAAATATCCGTTGTGTACCATTCGCTGGTAGGTACTTTATGGTGTATGGGTTTGAAGTCTAACGGACCGCGTCCATCTTTTGAAATGATCACAATTTTACTGTCCAGACAACTCTTACATATCACGCCTATATGGATTTGTTAATATTTTCGAATGGACGATTCAATGTGGTCGAACGCTCGCCTTCAATTTATAAGTTGGTGAAATTCATATATTAACAGCTGTTCTTTTCATAATAATTGTTATTAATTGGGGTAAAAACTCAGAATTATTCAAATACATTTTCATTTAAATAAAAAAAAATTCTAAATAAAATCTTATAAAAACTCAAATAATAAATAAAATTTAATTTTCAACTGATTTACGATCTGAATTTAAAAAGCAAAATGATAACCTGTTCTATATTTCTAGTGTCGTTAAACATGTCAGGGTGGGATTAAATGAAAGCCGGTTGATTTCTGACTGGGCCATGGTCCACCTAACCTTTCCCTTGTCTATGCATTTTATTGATATAAATTTACTTGTATTAACTTGTGATAGCCTCGGTTAAGTAAAATACAGTCGCCGGTCAGATCTTTATTCCCATCATTATTACTAGTACTAAAAAATATATGGCAAATATATTATGTCTATAAAAAACCTCCGATTTGATGTCAAAAAAAATCAACAATCCGTTTTGCCAGTAATTATTTTGAACGTCATTAGCGTAAAGAACTAATAAGGTCAAATTTTAGTCCAAACGCTTACAAATTGTTATTGCTTAGACATGTTAATGTTAATCGATTATCTCTTTTTTTGGCGTATCCCAAAATAGTGGGCTCAGGATCGTTTGAAAACAATAAAATCGAAAAATATCGTTGGCTAGTGTTGTGTTTATATTAGTATTACTATTATTTACTATTGTTTATTTTTTTGGCGTAAAAAATGTATTTTGTTTTAAAACAACTCGTTTGCGGAGAAAGCGCGATCGTCGTTTGTACACATCGCCGTCATAGTAATAATATATTGTAAGTATATTATATTATGTCGGGCGGCAAGTTAATTTATATCATCATCGTAATAACTTGAAATGCCACGTGCCCGCGCTTATATGCCACCGTGATGGCTACCGGTGTTCATTTCTGCGCGCGTTTGGTACGATTCGATTTCGTCTATACCGTTATGAGCTATGACGTTAATGGGTAATATGTGTATGTATAAAAATACACGTCGAACTGGAAATATGACTGACCGGTAAAAAAAAAATTAATGTGTTATAGATGTGTCCTCTCGTTGGAGGATGATGCGCCTTGCGTAACGTCCAC
This sequence comes from Adelges cooleyi, assembly GCF_023614345.1. Classification (NCBI taxonomy): domain Eukaryota; kingdom Metazoa; phylum Arthropoda; class Insecta; order Hemiptera; family Adelgidae; genus Adelges; species Adelges cooleyi. The sequence goes on along the minus strand of NW_026096268.1, from coordinate 12,471,830 downwards.
ACGCAGTTACTCTTGAAAATAGACACACAAATATATTTCACTAATTTTTGGTATATACATATATATATGTATAAACATTTCACATATTATGGTTTTCTCGTCGTGGAGATTCCGTTTTTTTACGCAACCGTCAAAATATTTATGTGATATTATTGGCCAAATTACAAACAAATACCTTCTCCAGCTTCGCGTCGAAGCTAAAAAAAAAATTGTATTTATTGCCACCTATTATAATATTATTATTATATATATAACCATGGAGTTTCACGCCGGGCCCGTTTACATTATTATTATTTTTTTATATAATACAGCAGTAATAATTATGGGAGTACGATATTTTATTATTCCAATGTGTGTGTGTGATTTGGACGTTATTCTTCTTTTTTATATACCCAGGTGCCGCGGTGTTTAATGTAATATCATCGACACTTCTGCACTTCTCTTGTCGCTATTGCAATAATAATATTATAATGTATACTGAATAACAATATTTTTAAGTATACTATTATTATTACAATGTGTATTTTGGCAACCGATTTCTACACTGTGTTCTCACGGTTTCGGCGTAGATTTTATTATTTGAATTCAGCCGGCGCCTGTATTTTTCAACTTAAATAAAACGATTCCCGCATAGAAAAACGCGTTTAAACCTTTTGCCGTCCTCTACCTGGCGTACTTCTAATGAACAGTCGGTCTGGATTAGGATTGATTCAGATTTTGTGACCAAAGGCGAAAAACTTTTTGAATTGTATAATTGGTTAGGTAAGTTCGGGTTGTTTGACGTTGATTTTTCTAGCCTTTCTGAGGTAAACAAATTATTGTTGCTTTAGCGCCTACGGGAATCAACTCTCCTCGGTATTGTATAAATTATTATAAAGTTTCTTCTATGTATGACATAATTTCTGTGGACTAGGAAACGATGGCAACTTGTCACTATATACTTTCAGCCTTCCTTAAAATACATACGGTGTATTATGTATGTCGTCGTTAGTTGTTTTCAGTGCAAAACCACGTAACAGCTGGCTGAGGTACGTTTAATGAAATATTTATAACTAATATGTCTGTCCTGTGCCTATTATATTCATATGTACAACTATCACTAGTAAAAAAAAATTTAATTTTAATCTGTGAATCTAGTTCTCTGACCATCTTATTATATAATATATAATGGTTATTTTTTCATTTTTAAAGGTCAAATCCATAAATCTATAAAACCACTTTTGGTATCAAAAGTATGTTAACCGATTTGTATATAATATAAGCCTTGTTAGCTTATTTACAAATATTTACCTTACCTATACACGCAATGCAATCTCCATTGACGTTTTAAATATCAAATTGACTAGCGGTTTTCTAGCATGATAATAATTTAAGTTGTTAGTGTATAAAATAAGTTAATTTTATTTATACTTAAACGGAACAAAAATGTTGAAATATAGCCCAAATCACGTAAAATGTAAATTAGGTGTTCATTTTGTTATTTATCTTTAAATATAGTTGGGTTACCGTGTAATTATAAAATAGGATTATTGTGTAATTATTAATATCGATTAATATTTATGACAGTATCTGATTTGATTAATGGTAACGAAATGCATTACTTAAATACTATTTTGGGCGAGATCATAATATGATCACATGTTATTTTACCTTGCGTAAATTACACTTCACTGAGCGAGTGATTTTAATTCTCTCATTAGAATACACCACTGCTATAATGAAAGTGATTTCTGATCATATTTCGTTGTGACGTCTAGAAGATGGAAGTAAGACCGTGTATAGTCCATTTTTTATGTAAAAAAATACCATTTATTTTCCGGTTCAGTTTCTTTCAACGTTGATCTGATAAATACTAATGATGTTATTATGGCGACCACGCGGTACGATTTGTATTGCGCTTAAACGTCAATAAGAAAGCTGAGTGTATAAGATGCATACGATTTTTTGGTTTTTAACTTTATTTTATTAATAATTTATGTTCTGTTCCTCAGTCAAAAGCGATTAGATTAACTTTTCAAAGATATTGCATGTTCATAATTTTCAACTGACTCATCATTCAGACGTATTTTTTTTTAAACCCTAATACAAACTTCAACATTACTGGATCGGACATTTAGGACAGTTATTATTTATTTTTCCGGTGTAAACTTTTACACTCTTAAAAAAACTGGGTAGACTAAAAAAGTGATTTATTTAATACCATAGTAAGTATTTTATTGCTAGGCCGACCCCTCCGCACTGGCAATAAATAGGCTGTAAAACGGTAGGTATGAGTTTTCATTAATTTTATCTACTTATTGTTTTTTATGCGGTACTCGTGATTAGAGTAGCAAAATGCCAATTTTTTCATAACGGGCGTATAACAAAATAGAATATCCTGTTGCACGCTTAACCGTAGGCTCGCGGTCAACTTCCCAGTTGCTTATTGCCGCCGAGCCTGCGAGTTAGGTGTATTATGTATGCGGATAACTTGGTCCTAATGTGGATCACACAGAAGGAGGTGCGGCGGTACTGGCCTCCTTGGATTTCATCGTCATTGTTCCAATTGTCATCACGAACTATTTTCACGCTCTATATAATATCCTTCGACCGGTTCTCTGCTGGCCGGCGTGCGCATAATATGTAATGGGTTTTGTCGACTTTTCAAACGTACTTTGGATATTACCGTAATTATCGGTAGGTATTTGCTCGCCCGAGATCCGCCGGACCGATAGGCCGGCTAGGTCACGATTTCAGGGAGCAGCAGCAGCAACAGCAGCGCAAAATCATATTCAGTGTAAGTTTTTTATTGCAACCGCGGAGGATATTTGAAGGGGAAAAAAGTCTTGGGTGTCCGATAGGTTAGGTACCCGCTAGTGGATTCATTCAAGTGACTTCTACCGTCTTTCAATACGAAGCCATTGTTTTGCGGTTACAAAATAGCGCAATTTATTTCACCACTCCGTCGATTGAACTCGCCGTCGGTGTTCGAATAATAATTTAAACGGTAATTTTAATTATTGCGGTACATCGGTATTGATTTTTCAATAAAATGGGTTTTTAATTAATTTTGACAATTGAACACAACGACTAGATTGAAATAATAATTAACCGGCGTTCAACCGGTTATAAATGTTTGAATTGTAATCGTAAAATAACCGTAAGCTTTCAGAACGTTTCAAAAGGCTTTTTTATTGCTTGCTGCCGAGGCTGGACAGCAATTATATTATGAAATTAAATATCTCAATTACCTTCATGCAGTTTATCCATCGTTATCTGAATTGTTACAAGTGGTGATGATCTTTAATTTAAATAAACTCACCCATAACAGAACAAACTGATATTGAAGTAATTATCTTTATGTAACTAGTGCGATAGTACTAATAAATCTTTGAACTTAATTGCAGTTTTATTGGCATTTGATTGTTATTAACAAACCCTCAGAAAGAAATTAGTTTAATTACATCGTGCTTGCGCGTTTTATCATCGTCATTTTGCATGATTTCAAATCATCATTTTTAGCCTTTTTCTAATTTTTTCACATTTATAAGTTATCTGTAAATAATTTAGGATTAATGCGGTGGATGTAATTTGTATCAAACTAAAGCTGCTAAGCTTATTTTCTCAAAAATTAGGACATTTCTGACAAAATACAATTTACTACAACTTTATAGTTTAGGCTTCAAGATTTGAGCGAATTAAGTACGTTGTGTTTATCAAGGGTCCAACTCAACGAGATAAAATGCGTTTACTAGTCATTATTTAGTTTTCTTAGTTATTTTCCAATTTCCATATCGGTAGACTTATAGCTTTAAATGTATACTACTGGCATCTTCATATTGAATTGTATTAAAGTTTATGCACACGGTTCAGTTTTCGTTGCATGGAAGTAATAACTGGTCTGTTTAGTTTTAATGTTATTAAACTTTAAACAAAGGCCGTTTTCGTCTAGAAATAAATATATTTTATTGGTAAAAAAAAAAGTTTTTTCTTTCAAGCGCGGTAAAATAATGAATAATTAAGCATTTAAAAAACGTTTAAAAATCAAAAATACGTTTATATATTAATTATTATATAAAGAATAAAAAAATTGAATCGGGTTATATTAATGTAGGTGATTTTGTTGTCTTACCTGTACCGTTAACGCAGCGCCCGGAGCTATAACACAACAACAGAACACAGTACAACGCGAAACTACTAAACATGTTCATCTTACACTTCACACTGTACACGCGAAGACCGACCGCGAGCCACTGTCCAAGAGACGACGAAGGTCCTACTCCTCGGTCTTCCAATACCGAATGGAGAACGGGAAGCAATGAGAAACCAACTTTTGACTCGCACATATCAATGTCATTATGCAATACAAATACATTCGTTTAAACGAATTTAAACTGTTTAAAAATTACCATTAGACTCACGTGCATGGTACTTTTTTTCGCGCATCCGCGACACAAAAATTAATGACTATAATCAATCAGTATAGATTTTAATAAAACAAATACTCATAAAAACGGGCAAAGATAATTTTTTATAGCTGTTTGCTTAAATGAGGTTTTACCATTACAATTGTGTTAAAAATAATCACATTTTCTTATTTCAGATTTATTTATGTTTCTATAAGCCCCAATAAGAACGGTTCGCCCATCAATGCCAATCCACCCTTTTGAACAGGCTACAGAGTTCTAATTAGCTTGATGGCTTGGGAAAGCCACGGTCATATTTAAAAGCCCCCAAATAAAAAAAATAATATAGCTTTACAGTTAAACTGCTTTTATTCTAAAGGTGGCCAATACCAGTTTTTTTTTAAATACTACAATTTTGGAGAGCATTAAACTTACTCGTACTATCGTTCTATGACCAACAATTTCACTTAACCGGTTTTGGAGGGATTACTTGGAATTTATTCCAAAAATATTAGTTTTATAAAACGATTTTTGTGATTAAGGAAGAGGAGACGAGCATATATGGAATCTTCTAAGTGATTTTGTAACATATTTAGTTAATATTAAATAAAAGGTCACAAAGTTTAGTGTTTTTATTTTTTTTTTACAGTTTTTAATTGAATGTTTAATCGAGTAAAATTGCATTAATACTTTTTATCGATTATTTGTGTTTTAAATTATGAATTTTGAAACTTGGCTTTATACGTTTTGAAGTCCATCAATAAGTATAGTTTTACTTTTTTAATAGTGATTGTTAAAATATGTGAGTAGTCTGTTGTAGTACGAGGATTGTTTATCTGTACATATATATTATTAGAGTTAAACATACATTTATTTATACAATTAGAGTGAAAAGTGTTCAGCGTCGTTCCGGGTTATGGCCAGGCAGGCATTGAGAGAAACCCGAAGCTGAGAGCACTAATAGAAGCTGGTTTTGTATTGAAGAAAATAATAATAATAATATTTGTTGGCCACTTAAAAATATAAGAAATGCATTTAATGAATTTTTATTTTTAAGAATAATTCGACTATGACTGACTCTTGCCAATACGAAATCACCGACAATACTATTTTTTACTTCTTTTAATTAAATTATTGCCTAAACATTGTTATCGGTTGTCTGGATCTAGTTTTATATAGTAATATATTTTCATTAATGTTTCTTCAGCATTATTATATTGTTAAAATATCTTTAATATGCTGATAGTTTTAAATCATGACTTGTATTGTTTCATCGATTGTCATTTGCTGTTATGAAATAAATGCTTAATGATTATAGGATTTCATCAATCTTTACAGCCATTTGCACAAATATATTTTAAGTTTTAATAAATTATATCATCTATAGTATTTTTTAACTACTCTTACACTAATCATAAATTGTAAATACCTATAATGGTTGCAAACAATCGTCAGACAAACAAGATAAAACAATCAAAACTACCCCTAAATTTGAATGAGTCAATCATAATATACTATCAAAATCCTTTAAACCCCTTATTTTAAAAGTCATATGCAAATAAAAATATTTCGACGAAATTCCTTTCGGTTAATAACTACATAATTAGAAAACAAGAAAAAACTTTAGAAATTTTCCATATAATATTTTGTGTTGCTATTATTGTCTCATCATTGTGATTAATAGTTACGTACCATGCTATTATTTTGTATTTGAACGCTTAAACATCATATTTTTATCATGCTTCTTATTATTTTTAAAAGTTTAAAATGTTTTATCTTCTAATTACTATCCAATAAAAGTTTGCACTAAATTACTTGTCTAACTGTGAGTTGACAATTTTGATTTAAAAGCGAGTTTTTTATATACCTATTTTAACACTTAGAATTCTAAATTTCTTTTCATTAAGATGTTTAGTATTTTTTTTGTGTATGCTGCTTGTTCAACTATATTCGCTCATAAAAAATAAAATAAATTAGTTGCAGCATTCATAGTTTGTAATTATATTTTGGTGTGTATAATATGTTTAAGTGGTATTTTTATGCGACTGGATCGGTCCAGTAGTTTCAGTAGTCGCTTTCGTTCGGATTTGTAATAAGGTTTTAAATGAAATTAGGATTGGCTCTGGGTGTGTTTCAAAAAGTTCGCGTAGCCCCTTCAAGTCGGTCGTTTGGAATATTACGGCCAAGGTTTAAGCGCAGATTGGAATGTTTTGTTAGCATAATATATCTGAGAGTAGTGTAATAATTATTATTTATACTAAACTAGAAAACTGCTATGGTAGACGGGATGCTAGCTGGGGATTCACTGGAGCGTAAGCTCTCGGCCACTGTTAGCTCCAATGCCATTGAATGTCGATATAATTACACGGCTTGACCTTTATCCATTATTAGTCATGCCGGTGTAATTGCACTCTTAAGTCGATCCAGTTCTAATCTCGATTAGTTAACATCAACAATAATAATTGTCCACGACGACTTTAAGCGACCATAACAGTCCCTGTGTCAATAGCGAAACCCGAATATGGCGGAATAAATTCTCGTTAATGGTGTTCAGTCGTGTCCCGGCTAATTATAAATATTGTTTTTTACCGGCCAATTAGTAAAAAACGTGCGTTTCATTTTGAAAATTCATTCGATTTAAATGGCATTTTCAAAGTAGGTAAGTATTCGTTCAAGTTTATGTCCCGAATTTTGTTGTTGTACCTTCGCATTCGTGTCTTTATGTACTAATTGTGTAACTAAAAAATGTCTTTCATTGCCTGACCGCGCGGTACTCGTCTATTCCCGGATGGTCGTTTTTCTTACAACCACTAACGTGTGTTAACCTGAACGTTTTACACTGGTCCGAGATTTTAATAATCGGCGCCGTTCTACTTTTTAAATACAATGTTGTATTATAATACGTATGTATTACTACTTATGCAATATAGGAGTTTAACCCGAAAGATCATAATCATAATACGAAAGAGTTTCGGTGTCGTATGATGCCGCAGATTAGTGCAGTATGGTCTGAAGCAAATATTATTTTTATCGCCTACCAGTTTTTATTTGATGATATTGATGTGTAAGACCAATAGGATGACCGAGTGTCCGTAGAATGCGTGTTACGCTGTACGATTTTTTAATCGGAAAAAATCGAAAGTGGATATTTTAACAGAGAGACAAAACTAGGTAAAAACCGCTGTCCGCGATTTTATAGATGTTGTGGGAAAAAAACCTGTTAAAATGATATAAACAAACCAAAAAAAAAAAAACAGCTTAGCTCCGCATCGAAACTAGTATAATTATTAATTCCATCTTGGACCTTACTGTTTTTCAATAAACACTCATATAATTATGTTACGACGTTCATAATAACTGATGTGGTGTCATTCAACTTTGATTGAAAGGTCCCACTCCATCCTAGGGAAAATGGTAATGATATTTTGTTTGGTTTTTTAAATGTTGATATATCTGTGACACTATATTTAAAAAATACCCCAAAAAAAAATTGAACTAATTAGACCAGTTTTCAAAGAGTTCTGGCTTGCCGTATTTGTTAAGTTGAAAAGTATTTATTCTTTAAGAGAGTTTTCAAGGGGTGTATATTTTCAACTTACGGTCTTCCATGTTCCTCGGTGTATGATTTGATTCAGCCTAGAAAACATCATTGCGACATCCATGTACGTTTTCGGCTTTGCATCGAATCTAAAATGTGTTTGTCTCATCAGAACTCATTCTTCGGTATCCGATTTTTCTTTGTGTGCATATGATATTCAATTGTTAAATTATGGCATTTATAATTGATGTATAAAAAATACCGTTTGATTAATTACTGTTTTGTATTGTGTATAGTAATATGGTCTATGTGTTGTTAGCAAAACGATTCCGGACGATAACATAATAAGACATCATACATAATACGGTTGTTATAATTTGTTAATTGTTTGTTATAATTATTTTACTTCCACAATAAATTAAATCCCACGAGGCTTTCGAATTGTAAATTTTTAATTTTCTACGCTGCGGCTTGTTACTCTCCATTCATTTTTTATTATATTGTTGCGTGGAATACACAAGTGGCTAATTAATATTTCATTGAATAGTAAACGGTTATTTTGTCCGTAACACTCAATTTCGAGATTTCCAACCAGTATCAAATAATTAACCCGTCTGTTTATGTCGGTTTACGTAAATATCAAGTTGAGTTTATAACATTTATAAAATATATTGCATTGAAAGAAAGCACTAGAAGTGCAAAAATGCTCACACAGCAATATTATGGGAAGTAATAATAAAATATTCTTAAAATGCTTTCAAATTATCGAGAGAAAATATTTAAACATCAGTGTTTCTCTTAAATATTATTCATTTTTGTTTTTACTCAATATTATTATTAAAAGTAATATGAAAATAATATTTAAACAGGATTTCATTCATACATTACTGAAATATTAGATATCAGACCAAAATTTATTTTGACAACCTTTGGAGGGTATTTGTTTGCAATATTAACAAGCGGTGGTAGTTGTGGTGCGGCTTATTGAACTCGTCTGGTGACCCACAGATTATACATAACAATACTTTTGGCCTCGGTTGAACGCGAGATTTCAAAAAAATAATCACATTTTTAAGAAATATACTCATTGTTGTCTGGCGTTTGTCGTTTAGAGATGCAACTCGTTAGAATGGCATGTACAGGATCTTCAGTATTTTCAAATTCAGATGCAATGATACAATAGACCATATAAAAATATAAGTATGTACTTTGTGTTTCGGTATTTTATTGTAGTGAAATCGGCTTTTATTTCACAAATACATGTTTTATTTGCAGAAAGTTGGTATTTTACAAAATTGTTCCCAGATTCCATAGTCATTACATTATAATATATGTTGATTAAAACGTGTATGACAAATATATTGGATACTATATCAAACGTTACATTAGGTTTCAACAATATGCTGTGCGATCTTAATAATTATGATGAAACCCGAAAATCTAGATTTATGACAAAACTTGTTATCCCAGGCGGAGTTGGGTAATTAGAGGCAATAATTATATACACATTAATATATTCAAAACGGTTGAACGGGGAAAGTTTTTGAAGGAAAAATAGTTGAAAGTGAAACTTGTAGGTAATTTCATTTGGTTAAATAAATGTGTGTATTATGTTATCGGCTCTTCTTTGTTTGGACTCGAAGCAGAGAACAGTAGGTATTGACTATTGGTATTTTTTTAACGGTTTAAGTGCATACGTATGTATTATATTTAGAGCCCATTAAACAAATAGACGCGTTCAGTGTTCCCGACTGTCGTGTATCATGTAAATTATGATTGAAGGGATCATAAAAAAAAAAAAAACAATAAAAAACCACTATGAATTCCGCCTATCATCCAATAGGTGTCCTTCGCCGGAGCCAAAGGTCTCAACCGACCGGGGAAAACAATGGTCTATGCCGACGCGTCATGCACGGATCGCTGTGAGATGTACGCGAGCATTGACGACTGTCAGACTCAATGCAAAGTAATAATAACACGTGTCTGTGCACTTGCCTTCTCGCGGTGTACTTAGAGTAATGTAAAATAATAATAATAATAATAATACTTGTAAAATAAGGACAAGGACGATTGTGTGCGGTGACAACGGCGCAGAGCGCACAGCTCGAGCCATAAAGTCGTTGGCCCGGAACGCGTTTACTATTATATATATTTTTTCTTTTTTTCAAAATTAATAAAAATAATAACGAATCGTACAAACAGTGGCGGTGGTCCAGTCAAAAGTTCATCGCACCTTTTTGACAATTGCTGTATCTATCATCCCAATACAACACCATACAATACCGGCTATCCAGACGACAATGGTCACATCCGATCGACAGTATTATATTATTATTATTATTATTATTATTATACACCAAAGCAAGATAATAGTAATAATAATATTAATTTTTGTCACGTTTTAATAATACTCGAACACATCTCGTCGCGACTAGATCATTACGTGACGACGCCCGCCAAAATAAAAATACAATTTTAAAATGAGATTATAACGCCAAAAAAAAAAAACATCCATTTGTTCGGATTTAACGTTTCAAATCAAATTTCATCGCACTACAGTCATGTCTGTCAGTCGACCGCGGCCAGTCGTGAGCTTTCGGTTCTAAATCTTCTGTTATCGTTGTACAAAACATAAATCTGCAATGTACAGGATGATTCGCTTAAAATACAGTTCAGTCTTAGCTTCTTTGACAATTTCGGCCTTAAGAGACATCAATAGGAATCGTTTCTCTCATATTCAACTAATGTGTACATTTAAAAACGTCTTCTAGAATATAATCCTCGAAAGTATCTAAACATGCATTAACTAGCAATGTACAAAAAATGCATAATATCATTATCGGATTATTAATCTACATTTTGTAGTAATTGTTTGCATAGTAGTAAACATTGCGCTGGTCTTTAAGGAAGGTGTTATTCATTTTCTTCCTTTTCCTTGCCATATGCATTAAAATATTTTACAAACAGAAAAAAAAAATGTTGACAAAGTTACAAATATAACATTTGTATTTTAAAATTCTTTGATAACGTACCGACCAAATATATAGTCTAACTTTAAATAAACAAAAAAAAAACAGATAAAAGAGAGCTGCTCTATAGTGATTAAATTGCCTTTTAAATTAATAAAAAGTAATGACTCGTCGATAACCACTTTTCAATAATTATCTTTCAAGCTAAAAATATTTTAAAGTAAGAAAAGAGTTTATCTTTCTTTCGCCTAACTTCAAACTGGTTCTTTTTATCCAAACATTTTTGATAGCATTGTGGTCAGTTAAAAATGTATTTTTTGATTTGGTCAAGTTTTGGTTAGCGAATCACTCTGTATAAAAATAATGATTTCGTTTTGCTTGCAACCTAAACCTGTGGTTGTATTTTTTTATGGAAACTTGCATGAAAACGGATCGAGAGATAAACGTGCCATTTGCGGTGATTGATGGGCGTTTAAAGAACTGTAACGATTTCCGGAAGTTTTTTTTATAATAAATTATGATTATTTGACGATTATAAAATTACTATTTTCGTTTCTAAAGAAATGCTGTACAATTTTCTTCGCAAACAGTTTGTAAAAATAATAATTAGGTCTTATAAAAAGACCGATTTTTTTTTTAGTCAGTTAATCATTATTTTTTTTTTGGTCTCCTTTCTCACTTCTTTTCATGATTTTTTTTTTACAAACAATTTCTACTTCATATTAGTATTTATTTTGTTTTTTTCTTATTAACTTATCTATGGTTAGTCGTAATTTAGCAATAGCGATTGAAGCAGAGTGGACGGGAACAATCGCTTTATTAAAAGTAAAATTGAGTTGCAACTTGTAAATGGCGTTCGCTAGGTTTGGAAATGTCTATTTTCTATAAAAAAACGATTTTTTATTTTTTTTACTAAATTTAGCTATAAAGTATAGAAAGCAAATTTAATGTCAATTCGATTGATAAAATGTAATTTCTCTTGACAGTAATGGGTATTTTAAAAAAAAGGAAGATTCCGAAAAAGTTATTATTTTTATAACTTGTATTACTACTAAATGTTTTGTTTAGAATTCCCTTCCAGTAGGTAAAATTTGACATTTTAATCATTAAAACCCTTAAGTTTTAATGTTAGATGTTTATTGATTGTAACTGGTGTTTTGTTTTTATTTAATGATCCTATTAGTCATTCGACGGCGACATTTAAAAAATTAAATGTGTTAATAAAAAAAATATTAAATTTGTATTTGCACATGCGAGATTTATGCTTTGCTATTTGTATTTGTGTTAGGAACAATTAAGAGATTTAGATTTTTCGAATTATCTATTTCTTTTATAGTTGCTTATTAAAAAAAAATGAGTTATTTATAGTATTTTTAAAATGTTCGTTTTTGTCAAATTGGTGTCGCCTGTAGCGCGATTAAAGTCTGACTTCTGTTAACCTCTGTTTAAATAAACGTCATAATATTATAATAGACGATATAAGTACCTTCTGAACAACGTGCTTGTAATGTATTTGATTTTATTGGCCGATAGCTGTTAATCGGCTCGTCGCAGCTAAGAGATTAAAACAAAGCTGTTACGAAATCGTATGGGGTTAAAGATGTCATTTGACCTCAAAAAAAATCGTTTGGGTTCAGTTGCCAATTGCCGTTAAATTCGTCCCGTTTGTTTGGCGCGTTTCCTTGAACGTTTAAGTGACATAATAGCGTATAATTAAAAAAAAAAAATACAAGAAAACACCAACCACTTTATTCTCCTATTATTATTGTTGTTGTTTATCGAGTCGGTCCGTGCGTCATCCGGATGGTTATTTAACGTTGTTATTTTTCTCGCGTTTCCAGAATTGTAATTAAATTAAATTACACCCAAAGTCGAGAGCAAAAACTTTCTACGGTCTGTGTGTGTGTGGACTTCTTTTTTTCTTGTATACGTGTTGAGTTTTTATATGTGAACCTAATTCCCGGTGTCGGAGACCGCTTTCGTTTTTTATTTTAAATAATTAATTGAATTATATACACGCTCCGTTTTTTATACACAATCTTCTTCGTTTTTTTTTTTTTTTAACAAATCGCCTTTACTTTAAATTTCCGATACTTTGAATGTCCGACGACGATTGTTCCGTTTAAAGATGAGTGGCGGCTATTAAACGTAATATGTTAGGACTGTTAAAAAACGATTTTTTTTATGTTAACTGAAAGGATTATTATAAGTAGTATTTCTTTTTTATGTCGGAATTGGATGTTTTACAATTTCGTTTGACTTTCTCGCGATTAATCATGCGAGAAAAAACCTAATCGCCATTGATAATAAATTAGAACGCAAGTCAAAGGAAACCGTTTGGGTAAATCTGACTTTTGCCCGGGGACGATCGAGATGATGATAATATTAATAATAAAATTATTATTCTTTTATATTATACTCTATAAAACTGGTCTTGACATTGATCTCCGTTATCGTTATGCCCGTTGGTGAAAGCAGTTGATAATAAAATATGATTCGTCGTAAAATCGGTAAAACGTTATTTTCACCGATTATTTGTTTATCGTGTGCCGGCGTAAGTCGGCAAATCATTCACTGCAGTCTGTACAAATCATCCACTTCTACCACACAACATACAACTGAGCGTATGAGGTTGCGTTTAATTATTGTCCAAGGCACTGTTATACAGTTTTACTTTTTAGTGTTCTTATAGGCATTATTGCTGTCTTGAAAATACATTCGACTTAATCAATAAGAATGATCGACCCTATTGGTATTGTTCTTGAGAATCATTCATTGATAATATTCTTACAGCTGTAAGTATTGATTATTGGGTACGAATCGAGTACATACTTGGTTTTATATTTATTTGTATCAAGTCATCCAGTGACAAAAATGGAATTATATTAGTAAGGTTTTTTCATGTTGATGCTGAATTTGCTATTACCCAATAATTTGATTTTTTTTTTTTATTGTAGTTTTTGTCTGATAACCTAATGAAATCGAGAATGTATCGCTTTTAAAGTCAAAGTGTTTTTTTTTCTTTTTGATTGCTTGTTGGATTTGTAGGACTATTTTTCATTTTTCACGATACACTGTCATGTAATTTTTGTGACATTAAGTATTGTAATCGTTTATATTTTCCCTTCTAGGATTTTTCGTGGCCATCCTATCGAGCTTTGATTTATTAGCTATAACTATAATAATTTGTAATCGACAAACTTTAGGGAAATGGTGATTGAAAGGACTTTGATTAGCGTAGGTATCTGCCATTTAATTATCCGACTAAGAACTACACACTGTAGTTTCTGCAGAGACATGATATTTGTTTAAGTATGTATAATATATGCAATGAATGAATATCAAAGTATGTATTGGTGTAACGAGAAGTTTGAACCAAGAGAGAGGAAATTTCTACTTACGTTTGGGTGTTGATCTCTTTATAACACCTATGATTTTCCTAGTCAATCATCTTGGAAAACACAGTCTAAAACGAGTTTATGATATTATTGTCTTGACAAAATAATGTATGTATATTTTTGTCTAACGGACACCAGTTTGTGTTATTTTCAAAATTCTTATTAACTATTTGCATGGCATAATATGGTACTTTTTTTTATCAAATACAATGACTAGTCGAAAATTAATCGAGTAGGATATTATATAATATTTTCGTTTAACCGTAATAAATATGTATTTAGTAGTTAATGACCGTGACTTTTGGATTTCTTATGGTCACATATTGTAATTGTTGTTCTGCAGGATTAGTATTGAAAGACACTAAATTTTTGTATCAAGTTTAAAAAAAAAAAATCATAATACAATAAGTTGCGATACGCAGTAGTATTTATTTTTTAATGAATCCGTGTTAACCTTCGGTAGGGTTTTGCTTACCACGCGATTCTAATGGCTTTTAAACGTTTTGTTTGTTAACTAAATCTTTGTATATAATAAGTGATCATTTTGTTTATCATTATTATTATTATTATAAATAGCCGTTGCTCTCTTATTGAACGTCTGTATAATACTAGTGGTTGGCCTCGACGCTATCCCGTGACTTAAGCGTACTTGTCAGGTGACGTGATCGCCACAGTGTTGTTACTTAAAATAAATACATAGAATAACTGTATGTATATATATATATATATATAGACAGATACGGTTCATTAAGCCGATATATTTTGTACTGCAGTTTTTAATTTAATGTTCCAGTTGGTATTTTATTCACTATTCTAGAAGACACTGCTTCATGTTTTTCAAAAATATCCAATTGTGTTTTAGTACACAAGCACATCTTGGCTTATTGTCGTTAGTTCTTTTGTATTTCACAAGAGCTTACGAGTTCATTGTCTTTAGTGTTAAATCGACAAGTAGAATAAGTGGAAATTCACCATAAATGCATGTACAATAGATATTAATTTTTTATTTTATTTCTAATGTGTACTATTCAATGACGGTGTTGAAACAATATATTATCTCGTTTTGAAATCGGTTAAATAATTATTATTCACATCAGATCTAACAATTGATGTGTTGTTAAAATGCTTGAAGAGGTAGAATTGTTCAGTTACATCATCAGTTAGATTTAAAAATCTTGGCATTATTATGATATTGTTGGTGTTTTTAATGTTTTTTTTTTTTTAAAGAAAAAACACAGGTTTTCAAATTAAAAACATAATGCTTTAAAGGCGCCAACCCGGATTGCTATAATTAATATAGACATATCTGTATCCGTGTTTATCAATTAGTGTTAAGCTCACAGCACGGTGCGCACAATATTTTTATCCCACGGCGAACCTTGAAATAAATTGTATTCGCTTGTATAAAAAAAAGGACAACACACCGACTTATGTTGTTGTTTTTATTATTGTCTTTACATAAAATGTACATTAATATATTTTACATAGTAGCTGATATTGTAACATAGTTTGTAGGGTTTAAAAACATAACGATTTTAGTATTTCATCTAGTACTTTTTTCAAAGGGTTTACAATAAAAAGAAATTAATTACATATTTTATAATAAATTATAACGTTAACGAATTGATATAATTGGTATTTATTTAAAAAATATATATATTTCACAGATTTGGTGGGTTCTCGTTGTACATTATTTTATTCTTGAATAACGAAAGGGTGATTACTATAATTGCATAGTTTTGCATTGGTTAACTCTTATAAATTGGCGTGACCGCTTTAGACATAAAATATTAACTACCACTTGTATATTATGTACATAGCTAGAAGCTATAAAATTGTTTTTAATTAGATTCAACGGTGTGTGTTGGACGGTAAATTGATTCGTTATTAGCACTTAAATTAATCAAACGTATTTTACACGAGTCGTGTATCGTTAGGTGTCTAATCAATGTTGGGTTTAGCGACCGACAGCAGATTGGATTGCAGATAATGAAATTTATGAATAAATATTAAATTAATTTTGAAACTCGTTCGTTTCTCACGCTCGTTGCGGACAAATATAAATTAAAAACGTTTGTCCGATGATGCATGGCCGACCGCAAGACCCCGCCTGACGGTTAAGTCAAGCTATGATAATTAAACAAGTAGACACAGTTAAAGAAAAAGAAATTTTTGAAAACCAAAAGGGTTAGAGTTGATTTTTGGCACTTCTAATGAACGTGTCTCCCTAGTCTGCTACGGTAATGATTTGTTTTTTTTTTTTTCATTTATTATGTATATGTGAATTCTTGTAATAGCAGAGCCGAGTTAGTGTGGTAGAAGTGTGGGGCGTAACGGGAAAGGGGGGAGAGTGAGTGTGGTCAGATGAATATCTTGTCCAATAGCTCTTTGGTGACAACCCTGTGCGGTCGGTCCGGCCGTGGGGTGGTCCGGTACAGCCGTTCGTTGATGTGGTACAACTCTTTGCTGAGGTCGCACCGCACGTTGAACCACCAGTCGCACACGAACACCGCCTGGCTGAACTGCGTGCCGTTTGGGCACAGGAACGACGCCTGGCGTCCGTCGATGTCGCAGTAGTGCCACGCCTGGCACCTGGTGTCCACGTCGGCGAAGAACCCGGGATACGGTTGGTCGTCGCAGTAGAAATCCGTGTACGGCACCACGGCCAGCACGGGGTAGTCCGTGCCCGGTTTACCTGTGTGACGAACAAATGTGTTGTATATAATATGTCAATTTATTCTTAGAATAAGTGGTTAATATTTTTTAATTAAAACAAAATTCTGTATATTTTGTACACTTGTTGATTTGTCAATGTTGAGAACTAACTGTACGGTTAACCATTTAAAAAAAAAAAAACAATTTTTGAAAGAGAAATGAAATAAAAACATAAGAACACATGGAAAACACAAATTGTATTTTGTTCTTATATGAAATTTCATCAAATTTACTAGTATTCGTTTGATTTTTACCGTTTAGAAAAATGAAATAAAAAATTCTGTCAATGTGAAATGATTCTTTCTCTCGTTTCAAAATGAATGTAATTATTTTTTTAAAAAAAAGGCATTATCGTTTGCTTATTGATATAAACTTTGCTACTGTTGTTGTCTACAAAACATTTGCTGAATTAAAAAACATGTTAATTTGTATACTCTCACAAATTCACCGCTCTAGCTGACAATTCAGATTTTTTTTTTTTTTATAATTTCATTGTTTGTTTTAGTTGACGTTAAAGTCAAACGGAGTGCTGAGTATATTTTAGGACGGTTTGTTTGTATTATAAAGATGATAGATACAGAGTTCACTAGAGTATATGATAATATATTATTATACAACGACCGATTGACTTTTGACCTTGATTGCAACGCCAAAATCGTATAACATTCGATTGTCCTACTATGTACGCCGACGGGGCTTAGCCTTAACAACGGTTAATTGGTTTATTATGCTATTGCTCTGTTAACGCGTTGCCGGTGTATTCTATTTATTATCCTTTCTAATTTATTGGGGCAACCCGTCAAACCCAGTACCAGTCCGTCCCGTTGTTGTATTATTTTTGCGCTTTGCAAGATCCATATGTGATACGTTTGTGTCGACTTAAACGATAAAAATTGATAAATTAGACAGTTTTTTTCTTGACCTTGAAGCCTACGCTAGGCGCGTGAAGAAAACGGTACCTCGATTTTTCTCGTCGAATCAAGACCCGGTCTTTGCACGTCTAGTTAACTTGGCAATAGCTTCAAAAGTGCATTGTGAGTTGTGCACAGCGTCGTGCCTAATCGATCACGGATAAAACCTACGGACTTGGTAGCCAAATGCGCGAACATGATAACTGAAAACGATAATAATTGTTGTCCCCCCCCCCAGGTATTTACCGTGGACTTACAAAACGCCACCTGACGTGGGTACACAACGAGTATACTTAAATGATTTAGTATTTATGATGCGACAGACTGATTGTAATGGACGACGGCGTTCGTCCCCGATCGAACATTTGCGTAACACGACCACCTAAAAAAAACCGTTTGTTAAGTATACCTATCCAAAAACCTACTTTTTAACGCACACACGTACATTTGCATTGCCTGCGCTAAACGATTTTCATAATAGACATTTTGCAACCAAGTGTATACTTAGTAGTAATGTGTTATAACCAGTGGTATTATTATTCTCGTTTAAAACCAACCCAGCAGCCCACCGTTACTGTTCGTAAGCCACACAGAACGCTTAATCGTTCTATACAATATCGGTCCTATAAGTAGTCATCTATATAGTGACATAGTCAAAAGAAAATCCTTATTGATAAAAAAAAATTTGTCTCGGAGGAACTGATCTGAGTTAGGTTAACACATTTTCTTTACAAAAAAAGACTCGACTAAATTTCGAGGACTAAGTTATCAAAAAATGAGTTATTAAGTAATGAGTTTTACAAATTTCCAAAGGTTTATAACACTATACACGGTCTAATAATAGTTTATCGAAAACTGCCTAATTTCAAATTAAAATAAAGTCTTAAACTTAAATTTTCCTATAGATTTACTTGTTTGCTCTTAACGTATTACACAATTAAACAAAACGCACGCTTTTTGATTATGGACTATTACTAAGTCCATACGTCAACGGGTCTTTCTGTTAACTAGATTTTTTTTTTAATTTTTTATTTTAACGCTCAATGTAGAAATGCTCCTCGTGTAAACTAGGCACGTCCTATTATTATAGTGTGAGTGTGACCGTTACATATATTAATGACCTAACCTAATCAAAAAACTGAACACGTGGGTGGATACTTCCATAGACATTGTATAATTATTAAGTATGGTAGATATTGGATAATATAATTATATATATATTGTAACTTTTAATTATGCTGCGTTGCATCAACGTGCGTTAGTGGTCGTTTAACGTACCGTTCAATTTTATCTTGTAATTCGATAAACATTATTTATAGAGGCCCCCCGTGGTCGGTTAGGCCTGTTACAAAATTCACATCTGACCATCCAAGTAGTCGAAAGCTTTTAAGGCGTTTTTATGTAATACTTCAACAAATAGAGAACTCTTATTAGCCAGAAAACTTACATTTTTAAATAGACTTAAAAAAATTATAAAGATTAAAAAGACTAAAATCATATTATTATTTATCACTATTTTTAATTATATTAATATTACAGTTCACTTTTTATCAAATTAACAATTGTCGATTGAACGGTGAACTGAACCTGACAAGTATGCTATGTAACCTACACTGTGTTAGCACTTTTACAATGCCATTCCCCAACCAAATTTTGAAAAAATATACCGGTATCTTAAATATTGACTAACCGTTGAAACATTCTGAAACAACCAGTGATTTGGTCATAAAACAAAATTACAATTTTACTACAATTAACTACCTAAAATACGAATTAATTTAATAAATAATTTAGCTTTTATTTATTTCTGTTGTCCTAAAGGTCGACACAATCATTAGTTGGACTATGTTTTAACGTAGGTATAGAAGTTAATTTTTACATTATCAGAATTAATAATGAGTGATACAAGTTTCGGAAAAGTTGAAAGTATAAGTAAAAATTGTTGTGTGGATTTCACATGGAATGACCCAATTGTTTTTTTAATTTTGGACGTTTCTTTGTTTCGAGATTGCGCTTTCAGTTTTTGTATATTTTATCAAGTAATAAGCAAATCCATATTATAATTATTCCTATTATGCAACGATGTCTTCAAAATGTGAAGGTGGTTAGACTAACGCGTTCGGATCACGTAGATTATCTATTATGACGTTACATTATTACTCAATTAGTTTCCTACACACTCCATATTTTCTATTATTGGGCTTGGCTTTTGTCTATCGGTAAAATTCATTTGTTGGAAATGTTATTTTATAACGACTTCGGTAGTGTATCGGATACCGTTTCGAGGGCACAATTTTCGAACCACTGATCAAGGATGTCCAATTAGCTTTCTCTCGGATGATGATGTCCCGTGGAATATTACATATGCAGCTGCTTAGCGAAACACATTAGGTAACGCGTGCTATGGTTGTCATATCAATTGGGCGACCGCGACGGTAGTATGTAGTGTGTATATAAATAAAACAATGTTCCATCTGTATCGCCATCGCGCTATCCTGCTGATTAATTACCCGGCGCGCGCGTCAGACCCCGTTGGTAAATATCATAACTTATTTATTAAGGTTGTGTAAATCTTGCTTACCCGGTATGGACCGGCCGAGTTCCAAGTACTCTCGGACCGAAGGACTCAAAAAACCAGGTGGTACTTTGGTCGTGTCTTCGTCGTCCTCGCCGTCGTTGTTGCCGTCATCGTCGAGTCGGTCTCTCTGGTCCAAGTCGTCTTCGCCTTCATTGCGAGTCTCCAAAGCTCTGGTCGATTTTGACTTCTCGCCGTCTTCCGAACCGTCTGCACAAACAAGTCAATGAGATACAAAACTGAAAATTAAATACGTCTGCAAACACCATAATGTTATACAAAAACCTACGTTTAACTGACACACAAAAAAAAACTCGTTCAACAATTTTGCACATTGCGTTTGTATAGACGAATTTATTTCATTAAAATACGTATATTTATTTTATTTTAAATAAGGTATATTTCTGTATCGTGGATGGACAAATTTAAACATTTATCGTTTTTTTCTACAACGAGCATTAAAGTCTCTTCTTGTTACTACAACGTGCCCATAAAATGAAAGTGTTTATTTTTTTTTTCATTCTTGGTTAAGCGTTTATAACGTTATTATGTAATTAAATAACGGATACTGTTATACTCGTTGTGCAGAACAATCGAGAGATAACTCTTTAAGACCTACATACTTTGTATTGTGACATTATGATTTGAGCATTTTTGATTGACCTCCATTGATCGTCCTCGATAGGTAGGCAACGGTTTAGTGTCTGACCAAAAATGAGGGATCTAGTTACAAAACCAGCTATAAGCAATTTTCACAAACGACAAATAATTTCTTCAGATGGGCGATTTTGAAACCAACCAAGATTTTCCTAACACAGTTTGAGTTTTAATCTTAATTCGATATTCAATAATAGTTTTACATACCATGTATTATAGTTTGGCCACTAAAAAAAAAAAAAACGTTTTCAAAATGTCTTTTAGCTGGTTTTGAAACTAAACGCCTTGAGTATGGTTTTTATTTGGCTCGCGTATACCGAGAAAACCTAACCTAACCTGGTTTTTGCCAAATTTTTTGGCGGTGACTAACTGAAATTTGGTTTTACCCCCCGACAGTCATAGATGTCATCTGTCAAATATTTTTATCACTTTTTTTAATGTTTTTTTTTTTACAATTTTTATAAATTGCTCGACCGATTGTTGAATAATGGATTCGTTCGAAAGTGACACCGTCATAATATCGTTTCGTGTTATTATATTATATATGCGTGTATGTTATATATTATAAATATTTTTTTCTCTCTCTTTTATTTCACAATAACGTCGGGGCACGCGTTGGCGTGCGCCAACCCGAACACAGACGTGACCTCATAGCATAGGTCATAATTATCAACTCGAATGATAATAATAATATTGCCTAGCCGTGAGTATAAGTGTGTGCACGCGTTATTCATGAATTGTTGTCCGTCACCCCGTCCACCAACGTTGTGTGTAAGTTTGCTGGCATTAATGAGACTATTGTTTCTCAACTAATGATAATAATATAGTATAATATTTTTATTTTGCCAATTCACACAAAGGTGTTTACCGTCGTTATAATAACCATAATTATTGTTATAATTTTAATAGGAGGTGGGTAATGTTCATATATTTTGGCGGTTAGCCCGTGGGGGCTTTAGTCCTCCTACATACGATCTGAGTGGACTTACATTTTTAAACATTCATTTGCTTTGCCTAAGTTCAAGGAATTGAAATTGTAAAAAGGTATGAGGCTACGGACAATAGTATATCCTCGCGACTATCTCATCCGTTAAACCTCTTTTTTACACTTTAAACAACATGATGATTGTAGGCCCTGTTTAGTTAGGTTATCGATTTTCCAATTACCAACATTGAGTATTTTTTGTTCTGACTTATGGTTTTTTCCTCCTCGCGATTAGGTCATATATTTTTATTATTGGTATTGCATACTGTGAATGACCTCCTCCTCTTTCCCACCGATCCATAACATGATAAGTTCGCCTCTACAAACGACCACCTTGTCGACCTCTCCCGTAAGACTGCACCGAAAGAGAGCTAATTTCAAAAGTGCACACGCTAAATTTAAAACTCAAATCGCGGCTACATGCTTTTCAGCAGTAAGTACTACTTAGCCACATTCGTCTCCGCGGTCGGTCGAGGTCTTGCGAGACGTTATTTGCCAACACGATTTTGACCTTAAGGGGGTTATATGATATCATGTTATTGGCTCCCGGTTTTTTTTTTTTTTTTTAAATTTCGGTCGAGCTTTAGTCGCGCGGTAGGCGTCGTTTTGTTTATTATGATACGATTTTTTTTTATATAGATATATAAATAAAAATATTTATGTATCATTTTTTTTTTATCCCAATCGTAGTCGTCGTTAGTCGTTAAAAATGGCCAAGTCGTGTTTGCCCCGGAGGCGGTCAGGCCGAGTAGTGTTCTAAATACGTGACTTGGAGGCGTGGCGTTAACACGATATCATTATACTTGTATATAATATTTATTTGTGGCGTGCATTCGTCTACCCGCAAACCTTTCTCGACCAAAAGACTGGTACACTGCTTTACCTTGTTCTCGAAATGTTTTCGCCAAAACGCCTTCTTCCTATTCCCTTGCCCCGTTAACCGCCGCCTTCGTAATCATACAATTATCAACCCTAGGCTAGGATAGGTTAAAGGTATGGACCAATGTCAAAAACGGTATCATTTAGTCTATTACTATACACGAGTGAGTATATCGAGAGGCTAAATATGAAGCAGACTATAAAAACGTGTTTTAGTGTAAGGTCTTACGTTGAAAAGATTTCAATTTCAGTTCTATCAATCGTTTGATTTAAATTTTTTTAATGGTTTTTTGAGGCAATCGAACTCAACTTTGTTTGCGCCTATCTATAAGTAAAAATATGGGGCATACATGGTTTACTGGTTAGTGGATGTTTTTGTGAGAAACATGTCTAAAATTGAAATTTTTCAAAAGACCATAAAAACCTATCGTTTAACCTATGGTTTTTATCGTTTTCAAAAAAAAAATATAGTTTTAGACTTATCATATTTCTCACTAAAACTCACTAAAAACAGTAATTAAATATTAATAATATTTAATGCGCCTGTTAAGTAATAGGTGAGCAATGTGTGTTTCACGGGCGCACATTATTATGTAGAAAATTAAATATCAATGTAAATATCATTTTTATACGTTTAATAGTACACGCCTTTCACATTTGTAATATATTTGTTTAAAGACCGTTAGGTTAGCCGTAAGCTTTAAGATTATAATAAGAGAATAGCTATCGTGTTGTTCTGTTTGTAATTTGTTTTTTCGTTATTGGAAATAAATAGTTGTATTGAGGCGTTGTCGTTTTAATATATTATTATAGTTTAGGCAAACATACTGTTTAATAATTTGTCACCTTTAATTTGACATTTATCCGTTTAGCCATGTGTTCATATCGTAGCCGGTATATTTTCTTAGCCCTACTATAGTGGCGCCTTATATAGGTATATAATGAGGCAAAAATTCGATGTGTTCTGACCTCGAAGCTATTTTCAAAACATCTCTTGGTAGTAATTAACGACCGGGGTGCAGGCACCTTATATCAAAGTTCTGTGGAGATTTGAATGCGGGTATAGACAATAGTTTAATTGACCGAGCACTTGGATCTTGTCGTTGTCGTCCGTTGGCGATAATCCAAATAAAATAAATAAAAACAAACGTTCGATGCCGGAAAACCTGTTTCTTTGTGATGGCACGCCATAATGGCAAACCATTCGGAATGGTGCACATGTGTGTGTGTGTGTACTTAAAGGATTTGTGTTGTAGAATCGACCAAATTACACGCGGTTTTAATCAAACAGACTATAATATAAAGGTAGACAAGAGTGTAGAAATTGCAAATGGGTGAAAGATATTCTCTGGATTAAAGAAGAACACGTTCCGAGTTCGTCGTAGGATTGTACTAAAAATGTTTCAACGCAAAAACTCGACTCACGAACTTTGAAAAATCAGGTTTTTCCAGTAATGTTATATTTTATTGAAAAATCTCTACAGCTTATAGATAAACAGATTTAGTATCGTACGTTAGGTAACAGCTCGGCAAATAGATTTACTATAGAACGGTTTTATGTACTCGAGAGCCATATGTCGATTTTGAGACAACAAATGGAAAATCAATTAACCATAAAAATAGTTTGACAAAAGAACGTTCATTCTTTATTTATATGTTGGTGAATTAAATTTGATAAAAGGTCAACCATTGAATTTACAATACATTTCTTATGTTTAAGGGTTGTTTTTTTAACTGCTGTCCTGAAAACTTATCGTTTTGCATTTTTATAATTTTTGTCTCTTTCGAGTGTCTGCATATTTTTTATTCACTTATTGCTTCTGATGTATGACGTATATTATTGTTTGTCGTAAGCGCCGCTAAAATTGTAAGACACTATGGCCACTACAGAACACAGAAATGTTAATAATAAATGCTATTTATTATTAAAATACAGTGAAAAACGTTTTATATGCCTATTTAACGTTTAAAAAAAAAATTAACTACCCATAAAGGCACTTCATTTCGGTACCAGTAAGAGTTGGTTTCGGTTAAGTGGAAAATTAAATATTAACAAAAAATAATAAATGCATATCAACAAGTAGGTATTACGTTTTGTATAAATTATAATATATTATTTATTTTATATGTTTTGTATAAATATACCATATTTGTAACCGTGTTGTTATTAGTTTTTTTTTATTTTCCTCTTCAAAATAAAGATTGAATAAAGTGATTACGTTTTAAGGTCACACTAGACCTACCTTCTGTCTAATTTCCAGATTTTAAGCCAAAAGCTACACCTAAAAAAAGCGAAAAATATAAAAAGTTTTCACCCTTCCTAGGGTTAATTATATTTTTTTGGTTTTTCACAGTATATCGGTAGTGTTTTATCTGCAGTAGTTTTAAGTTGAACACGTGTACATTTGTTTGGCGTTTTTATCGATTTTAAAGCGGAAGGAGTGAATTTGTTAAAAACATTGGCGTCGTACTAAAGTAGTAACATTGGTGTACGATTTCTTATATATATATATATATATATATATATAGGCTACGTCAGACACATAAATAAATATATATATATATATACATATATAAATGAAAACACATCATTTTAAAACCAAAAATACCTGATCCTTCTCGGTGGTCGAATCCAAAAACAATAATAATTGTCGAGAATAATATGGTACTTACCAACGGTGGACACGAAGACGACGGCCGTCGCGAGCGTCGTACACACGAGAACGGCGCAGATTTTTTTGGATAACATTTTTTTTAAACAATTTTTCTTGTTTCGCGGTCGTTCGACGATTCGGACGCGTTTCGATAAATAATTCAATCGTTTTATGTTTTATGATTTTCTTTTCTTTTGGTCCGGTGGTCGCGCGACCGACGATTTTTTGTCTGTGCGAGAACGTTCAAGGAAGCCCGTTGACGGCTCACTCGTGCTGGCTCTGCTGGGCCCATGACCGGTCACGCGACTGCTTTGCCGTGGCCTCGGTCAGCCTAACCCGAAGGAGCGATCCGAATCGCACACCGGAAGGGGAAGTGTGTGCGCGACGAGGAAGGGTTTTATGTCGACGAGGATGTACAGTGTTGTTAAGTCGGCTATTAGTAGCGCACTGTACATAATATGTACACACAATCCGAATTCTGACGGGGTCATTGTAAAGGTTTTTTGGAAATCTGTTTTTTTTTTTTTTCATATACATTTTCTTTTAGCGTTCACAACACCGACAACGGACAGTTAAGTCATCAGCTCTATGTGTCGTGCCTTACGATGAATGTGGATGCTTATTATTATTATTATTATTATTATTAATATAATAGTTCGGAGCGGTGTCGCCTTACGGTTGTTGTGGGAGCGCAAGGACGCCGTGGTGTGAGAAGGTTATCCGTGATGCGAGTTTCCTTTCCTCTTTTGGCTGTTAATATTGTAAATCTATTTTATACACGAATAATAATAATTGTAGCGTTGCTTCCAAGTATACTATTCCATTCAAACGAATCGTTTAGCCAAAGCTTTACGATGTTGTTTCCGCTTACCAACTGGTCCCGTCCCGCCCACTTTTCTAATAAGACAAATACAATACAAAAGGAAAAGTTGAGGCGCGTCAAAACCTGATCAAACCAAAACAAATAAAATTTCACGAATGTGAGCAAATAACCTAACATTTGTTTATTAAACGGGTTAGTAATCTAACGATGGAATCACAACGATAACAAATATTTAAGTCAGTTGCCCTAAAATAAAACGTTATGATGAAAGTTTTTTTCGTACAAAAACATATCTTCAGAAGAAGGTTATTATTAATTAAATACAAAAGAAACTTTGGCTGTTTATTTTTTTTCATTCTCTTTGGGGTTACTAAATTTAATTTTAATTTTTTTTTCTTTCAATTTATATTATGTTAATGTGTATATTTATTTTTTTGGTTTTCAGAACTTCAACGTGGAAGTACAGGCGTTCCAGAATAGCCGTACAAAAAAGAAATACACTTCGGTTGACGAAATCAAACACACCGTATCGACTTACATGTCTGTGGTGATTGGCGCTTTACAGAATAAAGAACAGTCACTTTTGGATTTGTTGGACAAATCTGAACATGCCGACATAAACTCGATGAATAAAATCCTAAACCAACTCAACGGTTTAATCGATGTAATAATGAACTACAGCATTTGGAATATGTTGGACCAAATCCAACTTTTTTTTTTTACTTTAAAATTATAATTTCATAATAATTGAGGAACTCATTTTAATATTTAGGAATTGCAAAAAAATTTGATGTTATTCGACCAGTCAATAAAGCAGAAAAATTTGTCGTCCTTTGTATTGAAAAATGCCATCTTCGACATTAAGAACATGTTGGACACCAGTTATTCGATCGCAAAAAAAAACAAAGTCCAGCCTTCGATTCAAATGGAAGACAGTCTTTTCGATTCAATTCAAAATTGTTTCACTATCAACTTCGATACGTCTGATACTTACATTTTCGGATATTCAACAGAGTTTCCGCCAGACTATAAGATAAAAACAACAATCTGCATAAGTGATGACGGTAAATGGCTTGTTGGATGTCATGTAATTTTGTATAATTTGTTTTAATCACTGTTTTATATTTCCGTGTGCAGAATTATCAAAGAGGCCGGTGTCGGTGTCGAGTGTTTCCACCGTTTCAGATAGCGTTACCTCAGGGTCTTCCGACGTCATTGCCCGTGATCCATTGCCTACTACCGTTACGCATGATTCGATTGCCATTAAAATGATTTCCAAGAATGTCGTCGAGCCCGTAATTGTGACTGCCGTCAACGCTCCGTCAGACTTTTATCTTCAACTCCTGGCCAACAACGATATACTATCAATGATCAAAGAAGAGCTGGCCAAGTACGCAATCACAAAGCACAGAAATGTAGAAAACATCGAGAAGAGTTAGTAGCTGTTTATGTTTGAAAACATATTTTTGTATGCTAATCTTTTACTTACAATGGAATAATGAATATATTATTTCTAGATTGTGTAGTGTATTCCGTGTTGACTTCCCACAAAAATTGGTGTCGTTGCAACGTAATGAACAGCTATGAAGAAGACGGACAAATGTTGTACACAGTTCATAGCATCGATTATGGGTTCACGGAAACCGTTAAACATGACAAGTACATGCTAATCCTTATTTAATTATCATATGATTAGAAATCAATAGGGGTACTATTTGTTTTTTTTCAGAATTCGAAATGTTCCGTTCAAGGTAAAATCGATACCTCCGTTGGCTATCCACTGTGCTCTCTATGACTTGAAACCTAATGTACAACTTGGATGGTGCAACGAAGCATACAAACTTTTTTGTGAACTGATGTTTAACAAGTCTGGAACGTTTTACGTGTATCCAATGGAAACTCTGGGTGAAGTCATAGAAGTAGACGTCGTTTGGAGAGATATGTATCCATTGTCCATACGAGACGCGCTATTCTTTTTGGGCTATGGATCATTCAACTTCTATGTAAACGAAGCTCTAGTAAGATTTGGTTTTCATAATTATGTCATTATCGAAAGAAATTTGTTGCTATGTTTAATTAAAATCTTCCATTTTCAGCACGACAAGCTAGTGAATTTGATCACATTGCCGAATGTCGTACTTATGGAAAAAAATGAATCCCTCCCCATTACAATAACTCATTTTGTGTCGCCGAGTGAATTTTATCTACGCGTTGTAAGTGTCTTTGCATTGTACTCTTTATAAAACCATTTATATATATAAAAAATGTAATATTATGTTGTTGTAAACAGGCCGACAGTAGTACTGCTCTGCTGGACAACGTAATGCAACGGCTACAGGACATTTATAAGCCCACAGAGGACGCAATGCATAAAAGCTATTTACTGTACACTCCACAAATCGGTACTAGAGCATCTGTCTCTAAAGAATGTAATAAATCTTCTAATATTATAACAACAACAATGATATTCTTACAGGTATGGCGGTGGCGGCTAAATTCTCTATCGACAATACATGGTACAGAGCCAAAATTATAGAAATACCCGAATCTCGTATGGTAACCGTATTTTATGTTGACTTTGGTAATAGCGAAACCCTGCCGTGGGACCAATTGAGGGTACTTGACTCGAGTCTTATAAAAATATCGCCGCAGGTGAGTTTTGTTGTTGTTGGTTGAAAATAATAATTATTTTCGATTTTCTATTGATGCGCAGGCACTAAAAGCTAAGTTGGCGGGACTCATTCCGGCCCATAATGGTCTAGAATGTAGTGAATGGTCTCTAAAAGCGAACGCGGCCGTGATGGAAATGACGACTATCAATTGCTACGTAGCAGAATTTTTGGAGGTCTTGGTGAATGATGTGGACGACAATGGCGTGCACAGCGTTACATTGTTTAATCGTACAACGAGAGGAGAGTATTCAATCAACAGAAAACTTGTATCGATGGGTCACGCATTGCCGATGAAATCTAGCTCTTATGTATACAACAACAATGCCGTTACCAACAGGAGGAAACCCCTTCCGGATGCTTCACTGCTGGTAAACTGTAGAAATGTTTGTATATATTTTAATTATTTACATCACGTCAAACTAGTAATTTTTTTATTTTACTTTTTAGAGATCGTATTCGTTTGATAGTGAAGACTCGTTGAAGTTTGATGGAAACCAAGCCCAACCCCCAACCGACAAAGAATATAAACATGACACTTCTAATCAAAATAAAAGCGATGCGCCTGGTGTGGAAATGTCAATCGTCCGAGTTATTAGTCCAAAGGAAATAATTTTGAAGACGATCAATTACAACCCCGCCAAGTACGATGAACGTCATAGGCTTAAAACTTCAATAGAGTATTATTGGTAAATGGTAATGATCAATGTTCAACGAATTTCAGATTAACGGAACGAATGAACAAGGAATATACGAAAAAAAATTCTAAGAAATTGCAAAAAGACCACTGGAAAGAAAATGATAAATGCGCTGTATTTATTAATAGGTTTGGAAATTGGTATAGGGGACAAGTCACCAAGATAGACCATGTAACTAAAATAGTATCTGTAAGTATATATTTTTTTCTTGATTCTACAATTTAGTTTATGACGATGACAAATATTTACAATTAACTCGACCGTTTTTGTTGGTTTTTTCTAGGTTTACTTTTACGATTTAGACGAAACGATTGAATACAAGTCGACTAAAAATTTGTACGTGCTCGAAGATAATATTTGTAAAGAAAAATGTGGTATTATTCACTGCTCGATGTACAAACTATTGCCACTCGGCACATCAAATGGCGAGTGGCCGATGTATACTTGCGATCGTCTATCAGGAGAATTGAATAAATACTCTTCAGTTTATATAAACAAAAAAGTAAGAGGAGTATCCTTTACATATCTAAATATTTAGTACACTTATT
Source organism: Adelges cooleyi (assembly GCF_023614345.1). Taxonomy (NCBI): domain Eukaryota; kingdom Metazoa; phylum Arthropoda; class Insecta; order Hemiptera; family Adelgidae; genus Adelges; species Adelges cooleyi. The sequence continues at coordinate 12,441,426 of NW_026096268.1, read as the reverse complement.
ATTTATTTTATTTTGTTAGGGTCGAGAAGGCGATATAGTTTGGGTAGAGATTTGGGTTAAAGACTTGAATAAACCGAAAGCTTTGGAACCATTGCGCACTTGTTGGATTAATATCAATAAGTTTATGTTAAAGGAGGGTTTGGCCATGTTGGATAAAAAGTAAGCATTTAAACCAAAAATTATTGAATCTGGTAATACTATTAGAGCAATCATTATAGTTATATTATTCATTTATTTAAAAATTTATTCGTCTCTTTGTTTATTTTTTCAGAAATAACGAGGTGAGTGTTGTAAAAAAGAAAGCCAAAAAGTTAAAGCGCAAAAAACAAATTACAGATTAACTATGCTAGTTTTTAGTTTGGTTATGTTTACTGGCTAAAATGAGTATTTTTGTTATTATCTATTAATCTAAGATATCTTTTTTTGAAAATTTCTTGTTACAAACATTTGTATTGTAGTTTATTAAAAATTTAACTCATTAGTGTTACAAAGTTGGTTTTAAAAATAATTCCATTAACAATGTTCAGTATTTTCGTTTTATATAAGAACGTAAAATAGATATCAATTTTTATAAAGTTTTTACTATTTATTTTGTTTTCTTTATTTAGTTGTTCATTTTAATTTTAACATTATAATTCTGCTTTGTAGTTTGAATTTTTTTTTATTTGTGTAATAGTGGTAGAGTATATTACGGTTAGCTGTTGACTTTCAAATTTTAGTTTATTCAGATAAATGTTACTATTATTTCTTTCATACTTATAGTAGAAATCAGTTACAACAAGTTCCAAGTATTCTAACTGGTTAGAACGAGCGTTCGTCGTAAATAAAATGTTATAATTGAGTTTTGTTGCTATCTCTTGTCAACATTTTTAATTCCTTGAATTTAATATCTTTAAAAAATCCTTGATCGAACTTTGCTTGATGGAATATTTAGTGTCGACTGAAGCTTTTTTTTTTTTTTTTAATTAGCCTTTATTTGCAATAAGACGGCTCAACGATTACAAATATACAATCTGTGATATAATTTGAAGCTTTTGTTGTACTATAAAATTTGAATGTAATAAAATGATCATACACACTACCAACGTTACTCGTAATAATTATTAACTTGAAAACGCCAGAAACGTATTTCTATATCAACATAATAATAATAATAATACACATTCACATATAATTATCAACTTGTATACATAGATGTACACATCCATATCTAAACAATAAAAGATAATGATTTTCTCGTTGTAGACGATGTAAAATTTTCTCATTATAATTATACTCCGATTCTTGTTGTAGTGATTTCTTATGTATTGTGTTAAAAAATAAACCTATAGACTGACAGTTATCATTCTTAAGGTTGTCTTAATTTGTTCATTGACCATTTTCATAGCGATTTCATAAATTTATTTATTTTACTAATCAAATATAACATTGCTTAATTAACCACACTCATTTTGTATGGGCAGTTTGGTAAAGAATTATTTCTCAACAGGATGATGACGAATTGAGTTCAGTATTCGAATCGTCTTTTGACAACTTGTCGTTTGACTTCAATCATAGTTCGGTCAACGCTTGGCTCCCGCCTGAGCCGTTGGTTAAAACTAAAATCAAAGCTCATGTTACGTATGTTGACACGCTATGTCAGGTGTACTTTTACGATGTCGAAAGTGGTATGACTAATTCAGTGTCGTTGCGTCGCTAAACTGGTATGATATTTTTATTTTGTGTGTGCTATTTTAGATGCTCCACAAACTTTGTCAACTTTGTCGACCGATCTAAATGAACTGTTTGCCGAAAGCTTACCCGAACCGATTGACTTGAAATGGGCCAAAGGGCAAATGGTAATTGCCAAGTATCATTTGGACAACTTGTGGTATCGCGCAACAATATTGAATGTAATGTGTTTTATTTGTTAAAATGACTTGGTACTATTTAAGTTGAGAATTAAATCATTTAATCGTGTATTGTCTGCTCGATCAATCGTACAGAAGGAGGAAACCGGAGAAGAATACCGTGTGCAGTTTATCGATTACGGCAATATCGAGATGTGCACTCATGACGATTTACGATCCACTCTACACATGACCGACATACCGACTTTATGTGTCAAAGGATATTTTGAATCCATCTTACCGGTATGTGAAAAACTAATTAACTTATATTATGATATAATTCAAAAATGATATCGTTGACTTTAATGTTGTATTTTTTAGCTGACGGGAAATAAAGTATGGCCTACGTCCGTCTTGGACTTTATTCACGCTCAGTTGGTTGAGAAAGAATGCAATATAACAATTAACGCTAGTTATTCGACTGAAGATACTTACATGGTAAAAGATTACATTAAAAAACAAAAACTATCGGTGCCGTATTTCTAAAAGGTCTCTTCAATTTTCAGATCAAGAACTTGAGTACAGCGGACGCGGACAATTTCTTGGACTACTTGGTGTCCATTAAAAAAGCATACTACAAACATATTCCATCGTCTATGATTAACTTTGATGACTACAACGAGTTCAAATCAGAAGTTTTGGCTCCAGACCATTCGTCCAGTTATAATGACTCGCATGTAGAAAATTATGGGAACAATCACCAAGACATTGACAAATTTTCCACTGAAGAAACAAAATCTAACTGTTCTTTAGAAGAAGAAGAGGAGGAGGAGAAGGTATTTGACACGTTTTTTTGTCTGTTTAACACGTTTATCATTTTTATATATATATATATCTTTTTATAATATATCAACAGGCTAACGAAGAAAAACAAGGTTTTATGGAATTTGATTTAACGGGTGTCACCGCTGAAGGGACGGTGACCGAAGTGTTGAAACCAAATAAAGTGATAGTAATTGTGAACAAAATTGACGACTTTAACGTGGCGGCTGCCAAAAATACTATGAACATGGAAATGCAAAAAAAGTGTTCCGATCTCGTAACCCCTAGCGACGTCTCACTGGGTAGGTTGTATTTTAAAATAATTAAATAATGGGGTAGTAATTTTTTTTTTTTTTTTAGGAACACCCGTTTGTGTTTTTTATAAGTGCCTGTGGAGACGGGGCGTCATAAAACACGTCAAACCAACAATTTTAGTCAATTTAGTGGATTTGGGTATTACAGCTGAAGTGTACCAAAAGTAGTGAGTAATGACAAAATTGGTGTGAAACCATTTTTTTGTTTTACTAGCAATAATGATGTTTATCTTTCTCCCCCTTAACAGCATTAGATTGTGTCCTCCAGAGTTTTTGAAATTACCAATATATTCAGTCAAATGCCAATTGGCCGGCGTGACGATAAACGAACGCCGTGACGAAACGTTCGTCATACAAGCGCTATCGAATGTATTGAGTAATGTCAATTTGACAATTGTCACAAAGGTACAATAAAGTCAAATATTAGTCTTTTGTTGATTAGCTAGGTTTTTAAGTTTTTTTTTTTTTTTATTCCTTTAGGGTAAATCAAACAGTGCGGTTGTTGTGGAATTGTACGACAACAAAGGGGCACTTGCTTACCAGTCGTTAATCAAATCTGAACTTCTAATTCTACCTTAATATTAGTACTGATAAGTGTTAATAATTTATATGATCCCCATATAAAACTAAAATTTCCTATTGTATTCTTTTATAAATATAACTTTGTATTGTATAGATGTTTTATCGTTAACACAAAGATGTTGCTTTCTTTATAGAGTCTATGTATATCAGTGGATGTCGGTAAAACATACCTCGTTATCAAAATGTGATCTAAAGTAATTAATAGTTAATTTTGTTTAAACATCTAAGATATGTACTTTGTTTTTTTTGTATTTTGACAGTTAATGTTTTTTTGTTAGTAATAATGTTTCAATTGAATGTACGTAACAATTGTATTTTGAAATAAAACAGGACAACAAGCCAATAAATGTCATAAATATATTTTTGTTTTATTTACAAAGTTTAAAGCGTGTACAAAGAATACATTTACATAAATAATAATAATAATAGTTTTGTAACCCGAGCTTTCTCTTCCTACCGCGTAATATAAATATATACAGACATATTAATCGTAACAGTTCAAACACCGAAAATTGGATGATGAGACGACGATACTCGAATTTTCAATTGCAATCCGTCCCCCGCTTACACGTATACTTTTCGCCTATTATCGTTTGTTCTTTTTTTCTGATATTCTTCTTTCTGAAGCTTCACCCAAGTGTCTCCCAGTGCTTTGGCGAAGTGATCGTCCACTGCTGCAAAGCGCAAACATTTAACGTGAACATCGTATTACAAAATAAAAAGTGACGTAACAAGTGAATACAAAGGGTTACTTTACCGGAAAGTCCGGTGTTCTCTTCGGGCGACTCGTCTGCCGTTTCCTCTTGGACCGCGACGGCTGGGGCGAACACGCTCATGTAGTCTTTGCCCAGCGACCTCCTGAAGTGTTCGTCGATCACCGGATCGCTCATGCCACCTGCCCCGGTCGTCGTTGTGGTCGTGGTCGTTGTTGTCGGCGGTCTGCTCAAGACGACTGACGGCGGCGACGACGAGGCCATGATGACCGAAGCCCGTTCTTTAGGAACCGTCGCTGACCTGCCGGCATTAGTCGTCATGTCCAACGGCTCTTGGGTACTTCTGAAACTTGACCGTTAAGTTAACGTTGAGTAATTAGTAACGTCTTGTCATATAAATATTTTTGCTAATTTTAGGAGGAACAGAATTCAATTATGGAAAACTTTTCCCAACCTAGATGATCCCATACAAGCCCCCCCCCCTCCCCCAAAATAACGGTACTTGGGAAGGGTCTCAAAAATGTTGAAAATAGTTTTAACCAATACTAATTGAATCACAAAACTAAATTATTTCCTGTGAAATCCTTTTGAAAATTGATAAAAACTTTGATTTCCCCCAAAAAAATTACATTTTACCAGAATAAAAATACATCACTTTGGAACGCTTTTTTTCTAATACTACTTTGGTTTTTTTAATAAATAAGCGTAAACCAAAAACCCATTGTTCTTTCCGTTGATAATAAAAATATATCGCCGTCGAGTGATGTCGCTTTGAAAGAGAATTCGTTGGAAGGTAATATCGTGGAATAATTAATTTAACGGCCGGTGTGTATGGCACCATAATATATTTTCATGAAATAATAAAATGTAATTTTATTTGTCGTTTAAAACGAATCGGCCGTTTCCAAGGCGCATTCGTCTCTCGATCGACTTATGGTCACTAACTGTCTGTCAGATCTGTCTTGACTTAAGTATCCATCGTGACGACATTATGGGAAAAATTACATTCATCTAGATCCCGCCTGCTAGTTCTACTAGTTGTTCTCTGGCCTTTAGTCGATGAGTTATTGATTCGTGTATTCAAATTAGGGACAGCTGAACTTTGCCTCGTTTTTTTGCCACTGCAGTTCGAACGGATAGACGAAAATGTATAAATGGGATTTTAGAAAATCCAGTCCTTTACGTTATCCGACCGGAAATAACACGTCTTACATAGGAGCTGCCTTAAGTACTCACTTAGTCGGCGATACCGGTGACGTAACGGCTCTGTGTCTTCTCTCCCGCTTCCATTTGCCCACGGTGCCAACGGTTCCTTCCATAGCCGAGCATCTCAACGACAACGACCTCGAGTGATCTGCAAGCAAACGGATCAAATACTTAATAAACATAATAAATCATAATAATATTATTATAGCGGTCAATCCGGATTCCCTACCGCCGACCAACGTCTCGATTATAATAATATTAATTAACATATCTATTCGTTATGAGAAGAGTCGTCGGTGTAACGTTTTAATCTAACGTGCGGATCATAGTTAAACGTGATCTATATATTATATATATATATATTAAAAAAAAAATGTATAATCGAAAAAAAACTAATTAGGATAACTCGGCGTTTACTGGAAAATGGTAATCGTGGTTAAAATTTCAAGGAAAACGACAAATATTTTCCGAAATAACAATACAGAGGATAATTGTGTTATCTACAAAAGAAACTGTAATGTCGGCCCTACTGAAAACATTAATAATAATTAAGAACAGGCAACGGAAGATAATTTTATTTCTCTCTCGCCAAGTATATAATACTATATAATATATTGGTTATTGTATATTTTAATAATAATAATAACTATGTTGGTCGCTTGTCGCACTATTATTTACACGGTGGCCGTGTCAAAACCGATTAAGTATGTACACTCAAACGCACGTTTTCGCACTATTATCGTTTGTACATATATAATATATATATTTTAGTACTATCTAATGCCACTGCGGACTACCTATATCCGTTTTCCCATGGAACGCGACAGGAAGGAAGAGGATGTACACGACCGTCTCACACACATATACACCGTCGGCTTGGCATACGCGCTCGTTTCCTGTGCGGCGGTTCGTGATTAACATTAAATTAAACACAACTCGGACTGTTATTATTATTATTTCCATCTATTCGGTGTATATACTGTACTCGTGGACTTACAGGACAAACGTGCATAAAATTAAACGGACCTGGCGCCCCCGCCCAAGAGTCTCGTGTGACGACCTTTTTCAGATGTTATCCGTCGACAAGATACGCCTAACCTATTGTAGTAAACAAAACACACCCTGAAGGAATCGTCTCTCGTACATGTGTATAGGTATTACTATTATTGTGTATTGTAAAATACCCTACTGGTCAATAGGGTGAGGTAGTGCTGCTGCTACCCGCGTCCCCGGACGTTTGATGTGTTTTTTTTGAAAGTGCGTTTTTGTGTTTTGAAAACAAAAAAACCACGGAACCGGATTAGGTACAGTTAGGTTTTATTCGTTTTAGTATTGATTTGTATAGTTTTCTTCCCCCCCCCCCATGTTGGTACATTAGTTAGTCTCCGGTGCCAACCGAAATTAACGACTGTCAAAGAATATTAAGCTAAGCCGGAGAAATCCGGTAGGTCCTATATATGTACATGTACAAAAACAATAGGCAGTTTTTCTCGGTGACGTCGCTGGAGCGGAAAACGCCATGTACTCTTCAATATTTTTTTACACTATTCCAACAGCAAAGCCACAACACAAGTCGTACAACAATCGTACCGTTTGGATTTTGCACGGATATTAGTATTGACGTTTTTTTTTTTTTTCTCTTTCGGGTTTACACACCTAAATACCGTAGTGCGGGGTCGTTTCTAAACCGATTGCAAACGGATTGGCACCGCGCTGTCTCAGAATTGAATTGAGAGTCCTTAAAAAAATCATAGTATACAAAAAAAAAAGTTCATCGTCAAGTCGAGTTTAGACTATATTACATTATTTGATGAGGTGTTGACATTTAATATTACTACCCTCCAAGTCGCTCGAGGTAAAAGCTGCAAAGCTGCTTGAAAATATCATCTCCTCATCACTTGATACTTGACCGGTTTTAGCTGGGAATTTCTAATGCCCGTAAACACTACTCCGTATAATTTACATAGTTTTTAGAGGAACTCCTAAAAGGGCGGAAGTCGTTTTTATTGAGAAGATATCTACACGAATGAGCCCGTACAGTGTACAGATATAAATTCGGTGAGCCCAAGAGCAGCGTGGGCGACGTTGGGGGAAACGTGCGTGCACCGAAGGTACTATAATATTATAGTATAATAATACCGACTATTGTCCGATTTTGTGAACGGCGTGGTATGGCTCGTGGTATAATAATATAATAATAATAATAACAATAACGTTATCTTAATGGCAGTAAAGCGCACGTTCTGTCCACGTAAACACAACTGATGAACGGCAATAATTCACTTGTAAACGGCGCACTGAGCGCCTGTCTGTTTTTGACAAATCCGTCGATAAATACATTTTAATTTTTTTTTATGAATAAAGAAATAATACCAACAACCCATGAATGGCCGTTCGCCCACATATACATGTCATATACACGTATAACACTCGTGTCGACGGTATAAACACCTATAAAAATTATACTCAATCCTACTACTACTACTACTGCAGAGCCTGTCTCGAGTCATCAAAACGTATTATAATCGCAGAAAATCCGGTACACATATTAATCGAGAGAGAATTGGATACTATACTATTAGATTGAATTATCTAATAGTATACACATTCGGAAACGGGCAAACTCATGATTTATAGATGTGAATTTCTTCCAAGTCAAATAGGCAAATTGAGCCAGTTATAGATTGACTTAGCGTGTTAAGTCTAGTGAAACACCTGCCAAAATGTATAAAGCCTAATAAACAACCAAAATCCACTTTGGAGAGATTGAATGGACGTTGGTGAAAAATGCCAATTATTTGTTTTTGTAAAATATATTTTTCAATACATTTTATTGTATTATAGTATACCTATGTTTAGAGAGATCTAATCGGCAAAATGGGAAATTTCTTATTCTTGAAGTGTGACACGATTAGAATTCAGTAAGAAAAACATGAAAAGAAACAGCCAATAAACCAGCGATAAGTATGGTTGAATTTGAATTAAACAAGGGGAAAGCGTCTAGAGTTTAGGCATTTGTACACTGAACTGGCAGCTGGTATGATCAACAAAATATTCAACGGGATGGACTTCAAAACTAACTTGTAAGATAAAACAATGTTTTTGTTTCAATTAGCTGTTTATCTCTCAGCTAACACGAGAGACTTCTTTCGGTAGTACCGAAACCTTACCCACCGGGGATCTTTGACCAGCCAGTGCACGTGCTTCGGCCAACTTTTTTTAAAATAAGTTTGTTTGTATTCCAACGTTTGATACGTCACGATAGGTAATCGTTTTAATTATACCATTTCCTATCGTCGAGACAGTGTATCATTTAAGGTAATATTATTAAATTTGAACACAATACAAGGCGACCGTTAAAGGGGTAGCCACCCTAGTAGGGTAGCTGGTTTTTTTTTTTTTTTTTAGCAAATTCCTATCATTATAACCAATAATTAGTGTTATCATTACCGTCGTCGGCCAATTTCGAGCTCTCCACCCAGGGCTGCCACAGGTGTCTGCTCCTGTCCACCTTGTTGTTGCGGACGTCGTGCAAGCGTATGCCGAACAGCGCGTTTCGTCGCACGCATAAACTCATAGTATTGTTTGTTTTTTTTTTGCGTCCGGATAAAAAAAACTATCAATTATAATTTAATTATTGCGCCACGGCCGACTATTTAATGATTTAATATTTTTTACTCTAATAATAATAATAATAAAGCGACCGTTCGACGGGCGTCCAACACCGGCGCGTTACTAACGCTGAATGACGAGTGACGACTGACGACGACGACGACGACGGACACCAACAACAGTCAACAACAACAACAACAACGCAAGACGTTCCGGCCGCCGCGGTTCGGGTTCTCTCATTCATGATGGCTCTCCCGACCGAGGGAACGCAACCGGTTGCGCGGACGAGGCGCGCGTTTCCCCCCACGGGTACGACGGGTCGGGGGGTCGCGCCCAACGTGCACTCCGCCGGGCCCTCTTAGACCCGTGCGAACGCTTCCTCCTCGGGTCTTTTTTTTTTTTTCATTAATAACATCACCACCGCCACCCCGGCCGCCCGCAACAGGTACACACACATAAAGACACACAGATAAAGGCTTCACCGGAAACTACAACGCCTCCGGGCCTAAGACGTCGTACCCGGGGCTCGACCGCGTCGTCATTATTATTATTATTATATGCACATACATCATATTTCTTTAAAAAAAAAAACACATACATACATATATAATATATATACTTTTTGAGCTGGTAGATAATATAATATACATGTATGTGGGTATACACGTACACGATTATCATCATCTCGCCGCACGGTCCTTCCACCCCTGGGAGCCAAAAAAAAAAATCCAATAATAACCCGACCGTCGATTAAAATTATTATTACCTACTACACGCACACGTCACGACCCGATACAGTTTTCAGTAAAAAAAAAATATATATGTATAATAAATGATTAGTAAAACATCAAACGACTACTAGTCTTTGTTGGCCACGTACCTATTATATTATTAATATTATTATAATGTATATTTATATATATATATATATATATTAAAACGATAATAATAATAATAGGTCTTAAACGTTTTTACTGCACACGGTAGCCGCCGGACCGGCGGTAATTATTATTTGTGCGGTTAGGCTATAATATTATACATATTATTATAATAAAAACTCCGGAGGCTAAGGTCGGTGTAAATGTTTGTATTTTTTTTTTTTATTTATATACTTGCCTGTTATATCTTTACGGTAGCGTTTTAAAACGAGAAAAAATACGAAGACGGGTTAAGAGTGTCGGACATTCCACGTTTGCGTTTTTTGTGTGTGAGCTGGTCACCAGCGCTGAAGACATGGCAGCGCGTCGGCACGATGACGGCGACATGGTGCCATCTCACATCGAGAATTCCGTGGGAAAGTAAAAAATATTCAAAAAAAAAAAATAATAATAATCTTGTAGTTTAATAAATAAATAGTCGAGTCCCGGTTTCTGGGATATCGATTTGCATACTAGCATATTATAGGCGCCTATGACTTCTTACACAACTGAACGCAAGCGACGTTCCTCTTTCGAAAAGAAATCCGCCATTATGTATACCTACCGAAGATTCAACAACACATTAGGCAGGGAATAGAAAATTTACTCTTATAACGCGATCGGGGAATCGACGGAACTTGTAAAAAGCTTATAGCTGGAATAGAACAAAAACAACAGTCGCAGTAGAAAGCAATCCAACCCGAGGACGCAGAAAGAGAATAGCGCCAAATGCATAAAGAATGCCGAAAACAAGAGCAGCTACCATGTCTATATGAATATATTATTATATTTGTGTGTAGACTGAACTCTCTCTCCTAATAAATAAATAACAAATAAAATAGGATAACCCTCGACAAAGCTAAATATCATCGGCTTATATAAGTCCAACTTTATAGGAAAACCGTTTTATTGAATCCAATGACAACATTTTAGTCCTACATCATAACTTCCCGTGATGATGTTTAGTTTGCAGGAATAATATTTCTATATTATAGCGGTTTTAGTTAATATTATTATTTTTTTGAGAAAATCACGAAACAAATAATAAGAGAACATGTTTTGAATGACAACAAAATGCGCCTAATTTGGACTTGATACTTTGATCGAGAACCGGTCAAATAGTTATCTGCCCAAGACCGAAGAATGCTGATTATTAACGGTGGCGCCTATAAAATCAATATTTAAAAAATAACAACAGTAATAATATTATTATACCGTCGGCGGACGAGTTCCTATGAACAGTGGACACCCTAGTAAATAGACATAAATGGATACCATTTACCAACTTAATTGCCTGTATTCAATATAATATATGACTTATTATTGTAATAAATTGATTATGATAAGCCGGATAGAAACGGAATACTGGTTTAAAATATAATATATTACAGTTTCAAAAACATTCCTAAAAACTAGTCGGTTTATATTTAATATGCACTTATCGCTGAGTTATTGGCTAATTAAAACAAAAATACTAATTAATATTATGTAAATCCCACACAGTCACGCAGTAAAAATATGTTTTTTAAATACCTAATTTAATTATCAATAATTGAAACTTCCAACTTCTTAATATGTATAGTATTGATGTGTTAGATAATTAATAATGTATATTGTATCGGTGTCTTTCCTACACTACTAATTGTAAATATTTTTTTGGCCATTCCAAATTAAAAAAACTACTCAAGGTGAACACATATAGGAATTCCCTAAAAACAATATTTAAGACTAGAGGAATCGCCGATCCTAGCAAAAGATTTCGACTAGTTTATTGATTTGAAAAATTAAAATATTTTATTAATACTAACCAAACGAAACGTTTAGGATAATAACCCGTAATGGTTACACAATACCCATCCGGGTTGTCTTAACAGCAACAAGGGTCGACTGTGATTATTTAACTTAGTGCAGTCCCTTTCTTCTATATGCGCCTCTGATTGGGTTTAAATTTAAAACCGTTTAAAAAGACATTGAAACGTCCAAAATGCCACCACGAGTATTAATGAGACCTAAGTACTAAAACATGACTTATAAACTTTAAACTTTCAAACAAGGTAATTGTGAATCAGTCTTGTGCGGTGTTAGTGTTGACAAGGTGATAGATAATAATTATTAATTATTGTGATTAATGTATAAAAAATCGTCTCTCGCATCCTATATTATCCTATGCTAGGCGACAATGGCCTCGTGACTAAGCAAAACATCGTTGGCATCATAATGCGGTTCATATTAATATATTATAGTATTAATATATATATATATATACATTATACCCCTTAAACATTTTATTTATATTATTATATATTGTACGATCAGCGGCGTTTGGACGACGTCCAGCGAGGCTTTTAAACTTGAGAACGGACGCGAACGACAATTTTTTTCATCATTATTATTATTATTGTTATTTATGAATGTATACATGTATAAGTATTAATAAAACAATTATTATATCTCCTCTATTGTTCCGTTTTGGCCGAAATGCGTTTGGCATGGTCGACCGCAACGACAGAAATATCTGACATTCGCGGTAATTTTTAGACTCTGCTGACCTTAGAGGAAAAAAGTTTGCAAGCGAAAACCGATTACACGAATATTTCCTATAGCCTTGCCATTGGACTGCAGCGCGCAAGACAGAAGGGCTCAGTCGGACCCCAGAGAGGCTCCTTCTCAATTGAAAGTCAATACCCCTTATAAGACAAGAGGTTTGGATTATTTTCCATCTACCTACTGGTTTGCCTACTGGTTTTTACTACAATATTATTATCACCCGAGACGTTCGAAATTAGCGAAATCTTATAGAAACGGATTGTAAAGATACTTCTAAGGCGGCCTATCTAACTGTAAATCCGAAACGGTTATTGGCCGTGTAGACACGACTGCGTCGACCGTTTCGATTATACCGCGGACCAATAATTGCGCTGGGAACGGATTGTGTCTAGAGAGAAATTATATGGTATTGGCGTTTTTTTCCTTCTTCTGATTTTCTTTGTTTTTATACACCCGATCGGTCGTTAATCGGCGAAAAATCTCGAGCCGTCTAATATTGTGATTTCGGACGGAAACAGTTAAAAACGGCGACAAGTACTATTCTGTATGTAAGAAACAATAAAAAAAAATACCCAAACTAAACCACTCGTCGACGCTTTCACCCGGGAAGAAAAGCCGGTCTATTCGGTCGCAATACCGACGTAGGACGATATCGAATTATGTATGTAAATATACACAATATTATGATAATATTCAGTCGCCTGGGAAATGAATAGGTTGCTTGCGGCGGTGTAACGCCCACGGAACCTAACCGATAGCAGCACATGAACTGCTGACCCGAACAGGGAGTTGATACGCGTTATAAGAAGTGGTATTATATACTATGGTACGTCGAGAGCAAACCAATTGTCAATAGCCCAGAGTACAGAAATGTCTGGTTCGGTGGAATCGTTCGTACTTACAAACTTTTGAGTCACATAGGCGCAACTAGACCTAAGCTAAAAGCTAAAACTGACCAAAAAAAAAAAAAACGTTTTACACCGTTTTGTCTTATTCAATTGGGTTGAATCGTTTTGTTGTTTTACACTATAAAACTGCGCAAGTGGAAAGCACCGCACAGCCATCCGGGAAATTGGATTTTCATATCATTTGAAATTTGAAATTCGACCGTGACGACGGCAGTTCGCACTCGTCGCAAATGCAGGTAAATCAGACCGAACGCAAATTATTATTAATCCCAACCACAAGGCGCGTGGAAGACATAAAATACATATAATCATTATACGCAATCAACGCTATAGGACAAACGATCAGAACCGTAGCGAAGAGTATACCGCGAGATGACACGGGATAAAAAACAAGTAATAATATCCGAAAACAGCTATTTATTTGGGTTAATTAGCTATCCTATTATATATACAGTCCACGGCCAAAAGAGAATTAAAAAAAAAAAAACGTTTATAATAGACACGTTCGGCCTCCAATCCCCGACGGCTAATCTATTAATGTAACTATTAAAAATAATTTAAAACTTATTTCAGACAAATGCCATCTATCTAAAGGTTCCTCTAGGTAGACCTCAAAACAACGGTGAAAGATACTGTGAAAAACCATAACTTAAATTTTAGAACGACCTAATCCTTTTAAGCCTCAGTTGGTCACCACGAGGCTCGTTTGACCTTCGGCGCAAAGCCGGAATGACAGTTTTTTTTCCCAACAAATTTATACTCGGTGAATAGACCTAAGACGCTATTGAAGTGTGCATTATTTTTTTAGGGAAGCCAACTGTCATGTTTGTTTTGTCTTTTGATTTCTAACCTTTTATGCGTTACGGAAGGTTTTAGCTGTTATTAAGAACTATTGTCGCCGACGGGAAAGACTTCTAGGAAAACGTTTTAAGCGAGTTACGCAAGTTAAACAAGTCCCCTTTCTGTAGTTGTGTTCGTTCTTAGACGGTGACCAATTCCACAAGTACTATTCCACATAAAATACTGGAAAATTGAAATTAACGATTGAGTTTAAGGGATTTTCACTGTAATGAACCACAGCTGTTGTCCTTAGGTAGTTTCTGTTTATTTCTCGCAGGTAAATCATATTTTATTATAATATGCAGTAAGTAAAATTAAGAATAGGTTGTTTAAGACAGCCTAGAATCTGAGCCATTCAGAGCCATTCTAGAATCTGTGGTAGTATTATTTCCTTTTTTTTTTTTTACAAGATAATTTTTCGTAGAAATTCTTTTCATAACAAAATGTTATAAGATTGTATTTTTACACTGATAATGAAAAATATATTTGACTTATATTTAGTGATTGTAATTGTATTTGTTATAACAAAATCACTAACCCCTATTAAATTTGACTGTAATTTGATAAAAAAAAAAAGGTTTATATATAATATATGACTTGGAATATTCTTATTGTGGCATTCCGCCACTTGTCAAACAGAAGTTAGCGTACGCACGGCGTTGCATTATAAATTATCTGATGTATCGTACATTTCCTACCTTTACCTAGTGACAATCAAAAGGATCAATAGATCAAGGTTAGAATAACTGAAAAAAATTGTATATTTTGTGTCCAAATATGAAATTAACCAAAATTTTGAAAACGAATAAAAAAATTGGATTTTTAAGTAAACACTTAATCAATGCTATATTATTCGGTGGTCGGCGTTTAAAACGGCTGTGTTGCATTTTAGGTTGTACCTATTCAACAATTACTTAAGATCAAAATATTATGATGACAATTGGGTAGTTTTGTAGTCACAACCACAAACATTCGGGCGCAGAGGCTGGCCGGCCACTGAGTTGTCTGAAGGTAACACGTGTTGAACAAAATATATAAACACAAACGTAACCAGCAACGCGATCTACCCGCAGTCAAGTCCCAGTGCCAAGAGGGAAATCACAGCTGATCTCGCCAGCTGTTCACGTATTTCAAATGGAATGTGAGAGTAGAAAATACCTAAAAATGTAATAATAACAATTTAAATAGGTATAACGCACCGCAGTCCGCATCCTTGTGATCACAAAAGATGGGCAAATATATATATACATCATGAACATTTTAAACGCCATCGTTGATCGCTACAGCGTGTCAAAGATCACTTTGTAGTGTTTATACAGTGTGAATTCCTGTGGAATTAGGTAAGTGTATGAGTATGTTTTCGGTTGATTTATGATAGTACACACAATCGTTGTGCCGAATAATTATTATTTGTATACTTAATATCGCGTGCAAAAAAGGAGAAGATAGCGCGTTTAAGTATGTATAATTCGTTATTATAATCTTCTACATGATATTAGGTATATAAAAAAATAAAGTATAATAATATTATAATAAACACAATTATTTTTACATTATCTCCGGGTCGATAAAATAAAAACCGTTAAAACTATAAACGCGAACAATAAATATCATAATTATATTAAATTCTGTATTTTCAGCATTACCTAGTTGACAATAGCTAATCGATAGACCTCCGGTCTAAAGGGCACAAATACCAAAATGGGCAACAAGTCAAGGGTAAATAAAATAATAGTGGCTGGAAAAAAGTAGGAAATAATTCTGTGGCTTGGGTCTAAAAGGGCCAATCTCACTTTGTCTCCACTAAAAAAAAAAACTAAATAAAATCTTCTGAAACCTAACCAAATTTTATACAGGTACCCAGTAATTACAGAATTAAAAAAAAAACTGATTTAAGGGCTTTGCTCTTCACTGAGAAACACACTAAATATTTCCTGTAGAATCATAATACAAAGAATTAATAACAAAACTGAAAAGCAGCATTTAGATACAGTATTTTACTCAGTTTATGTACTAACATGAAATATCCTATAACAACGGGTAAATGGCTATTATTATACAAAAAACGCTTAAACTTTCGCTGTATTATTGTTTTGAGATTTTTCATAAAAAGTACTCGTACTTCTTTTTAACGAAAACAAAAAAAAACATTATTATTACTTATGATACTATCGTATCATATTTTATCGTGACACGAGTTAAAAATTAAATTTTAGTTTAACTCGAGTTAGTTAATTACTATAAATCGTAAACTTGCCAGCCTTGTAAACGAACATAATTAAATATAATTATTTGTATATACTATTGTATTCATAATATATGTAGCATTGAGCTATACAACACCTTGGATACCTTTGGATAAAACGTCAAATAAAAATAATTACAAAATTAGGTGTATTTTCGTTATAAGTGTCGTTTTTATAAAAAAAAAAAATGTTGAACTTAAAGGGAAAAAATACTCAATTTTAGAGCTTGTAATTATTGTTGGAAGGAATTTCGGTAACTTGAAAACTGTTGACCGTCTAGGAACCTGTATAATATACATAGTATCTTTGGGCACCTCAAAAGTAACAGTTTACCATATTATAATAATTTGACTTTGGTGGATTTTCACTATTCACAATATGTATATTATATATTAATGTTATTTGCAATAGTTATTAAATAGGTCTTTTGCATGTTTGGTTATATTTCGTTAGCGCGATTGTTGATGAAAAACAAGCGTTTGCAGAATAAATGAAATGATGTAGAAAACATTGTCGTTTTTAACGTTGACTACAAAGTGGGAAAAGAGAGACAGAGAGAGTTAGAGAAGGAATGAGAGTAAATAATGATTGTTTTTGTTTTCGTTGGAATACTCTAAGAAAAAAAATCATAAATGGAGACACGCCAAGTATTTGAAATATCTCTAATGGCTTTGAAATTAACAAAACTATTTCGCTTCATCTTTAATATTCAGCGGACACGGTCGGTTGTTACCAAATCGAATACAATTATACTGAAAATATTAACAATCATTATCGACATAATAACATAATGATGATATTAAGCAATAACCAGTGATATTTTACCGGCTGTGGTAGTTTTATTTAATCGCGCGTTTAGTTTTTGTCCCCAAAAAAAAACGCTTTGTGACCAACAGGTGTCGTACAGTTTTAGAAAAATATATATATATAAATATACGGTCGTTTATGTAAATTTAAACACACACAAAAGGTGTAAAATC
Organism: Adelges cooleyi; assembly: GCF_023614345.1. NCBI lineage: Eukaryota > Metazoa > Arthropoda > Insecta > Hemiptera > Adelgidae > Adelges > Adelges cooleyi. The sequence continues at coordinate 12,423,910 of NW_026096268.1, read as the reverse complement.
GTTTCGACGCATCGTCGGGCGTATGCACTGAGTAAATGTTTTTCGGATGAAATTTAAATACAATTTTTTTTTTAAATATGCTGAATTCTTTAAATAAATAAAAAAACACTGGGGTAAATCCATCCATGGACACGCTAGACACTCTAGTGTCTGCAGCTGGCCTACAGTCTACAGACTACTGCGGGTCAGAGAATGATAATATTATCCGTATTGTCAACTGGAAAAAATTGTGAATAATCGACCTGAACAAGTAAACGGTTAATTTGTCGGTTAATGAACCCACATTGTATTTTATGACAACACTATTTTTGTCTTGGACGACGCAAATAAAAACCTAACCTAACCTAACCGATTATTTTATTTTAAACCAATGCCAAAACTCACATAGAATCGGTGTACTCGAGTATTCTGAATACTTTGAATACAAATATTTAATTACTTGTATTCGACGACTTTAGAATATCGCTGGACTTACTCAGCCTACTTTACAAGAATTTGCTAGACTAATTTTGAAATATTCCTGTTTTTCTTACAGTTGTAGCCCTAAGATTAAAAAAAAATGCTTTTCTTTATTCTGTACTTAGGTATAGGTATAATATATTTGTATTTTTATACATTGTCTATCCTTGATTCTCAAGTAGTTTTTTATGTGTGTTAGAATTAGAATAAAATTAGTTACGACCGGCCTCTGAATAAATTATACCGCGTTTTTTGAGATTGAGTATAATTATTCATTTAGTCAACAATTTTTCTTTGATAACATCTAAAATTTATAGATTTTTAAATGTATTTATAAAAAAAACTATTTAGCATTTATTTTTACTATTATACTCGGGGTATACAAAAAAAAAAAGTAATTATTACTAATATTAGAGAAATCAACCTAGGTGATAGGACATGGATTGAGTCTTGACGAAGAAACCTATGTTATTGTCTCAGCGAGAAAGTCCAAGTTGTCAAAATGCTTGCGGAATTTCAACTTGTGACCAAACAGTGATTTTACACAGCACAAATTATATACTTGTGAAATAGAAATCGACCTAATAGTAGATAGTATGTCGTTTAACACTTCCTATAGACACGCTAGCACGTATGTACATCATATTATTAGCGTGGAACGCATTTTTTGAATCTAAATAAGTTTTCGCCGTTACATTGTAGAAAATATTAATAAATAATACTGTTTTTTAATCGTTTTAACGCAATGTTCAATAGAAGTGGTCAAAAACTATATTTTCCCACATGTGCGCTGGTTTTTATGTATAAGTCTGCTTAGTAAAATCCTTAAAAAAGGGATATTAAACACAGTGGCGTGTTTAAAAAATTATCTGTGGGCATAGGCTCACCTACTGCTATTTTCCCATTCGTTTGTTGAGTGCAAGTCTCATTGTTTAAGTGTTTTTGAATACATATATTTTGATGACAATTGACAATAGACAGGACGAGATTCATAAGAGTTTGCCATTAATCATCTGTAGTAATGATTTATGGCTACCCTAACGTTTCAAATAACTCCAACATGACAGTAATATTAAACCGGTTTAATCATTTAATGCGAAAGAAGCTACAAGTACAGTAGTTTCGGTTTTTCGAGACCTAAAAATAAATCTCCACTCAAAAAATTATTAGCACTAGCTACTCCACTAGTGTCTGGTGGACATACAGTTGGTCTCTTGATGCTTTAACTTACAAGTAGAACATTTCGATTAACAAATAGCTATGTTCCAAATTGAGTTTGTTTTTTTACATATGCATATGGCATGATAAGATTCACAGCAGTTTTTTGCTAAATATGTATTGTAGTAACATATACTCAGTATATTCTACTCATAGTATAGCAGACAAATGGTTAAATCAAAACAAAAACAACCATTCGGCTTTAGTATAACTGAATCAAAAATGCAATTTTTTCAACCGCTTGTTTTTTTGTATATAACTGTTGTTTTACAACTCTAAGACTTAATAGAGGTGGCATTGTCAAATTTGCTACATTAAATCTGTGTCCAGTTAGAACATTATATTTAAAAACATTTGTATGAAATGTTGTCTACAGTGTTCAAAGACAGGGTTGACCAATAGTCATTTCCTGTGGTGGCCCTCGAGTGTTTGGAAACTTCAAAGAGGATTTAGAATGTTGACTTAAACCTTTTGAATAAATCCTCTTAAAGTAAATGTTCTCGAAATAATAAACTTAAAGTGATTACTTCAATCCCAAGCTTATGAGCTTTGTGAAAAGTATAATAGGGGGTTTCATTTGAGTTACAACGTTTTGTTATCCCCGGAAATCAGCCCGTGTGTACTTCCTCCCAATATGGTTCTGACCGTAAGGACTAATGAATTCAAATTTACTTTTACCGTGTTTGGGCGGTGGACGTAGGATTAATGAGGGGTGGGGGTGGTGACAAGGAGAGCCATTCGTTTCAAGGAGACCCTCACCTCGAGTCGACAAATGTAATGAACGTGATTTGTTTTTTCTGAACCTGTAATCGACTTGTAACTAGGGGGATATACTTGAAAATAGTTTCCTCCTGACCTAAGGACCGAACCGCTCATGATGATGTTCTCAATGGTTTCTAGTCAATTCTATGCTGGTCTAGACCGGGTTGGACAACGACAAAGAAAGCGGTGCTACCGATTCTCCGGGCGGCCGAGTGAAAAACAAAACGTTTTAACATTCCGGTACGGTGGCCGCACGCGTAGGTACCTGTGCGAAACGGATTTCTAATTACCGTCGACCGTGGTGTGCTCGGTGCCGGAGTCGGTGAAAACGTTAAACAAAACCCACGATAACATTCGTGTACGGGATAGTGTATCGTGACAGTATGTCGTGGTGCGAACATGAGGGTGCAAAGGGGTGAGAAGGAGAAAAGTTTGTGCGGGGAATGTGGAGAAACGCGGTGAAGGGGGCGAGCTAGAAGCGGTCGACAGCGCAGGCGGGAGAAATCGACCGAAGCCGGTGGCGGCGGTAGACTGGCTAGAGGGTTCGTGGGGGTAAAGGGGGAAAGAGTAAGAGAGAGTGATATACATATTATTATATCCCGGATAAGAACGACGACGACGACGAGTGTTACACACGATATTGCAACTATAACATTATATTTTATACATAATACTGTAAGTCGACAAAGGACTCAAAAGTTTTTTGCACTACTCACTGGCTGCGGCGGCGTACTGGGACTCGGCGGCTTTTTCCTCCCCGTGCAGCATGGTGGCCGCCCTCGACAGCACTTGCAGTGGCGATTCGCCGTCCATGTCGTCGTCCCGGGAAGCCTGGGTAGGTATCCAAAATCAAAAAAAAAACCACCTCGTATGTCCTCTCTTCACTGTATCCTTGGCGGGTGTCCTCGGTACTGTTTCTGGGTATAGCTGTGTCCCGCGCGGGCCGGGGATCGTCACTGAGAGACGTGCGATGATGGCAACGGCAACCGTTTGTGTGCGCTCTCGGCTGTGTGTGTGTTGTTGTGTGTGCCGAGGTTTCGACAGCGCGGATCGGAATGTCAGGAATGATCGGAATTGAGTTTTTTAAAAACGCGTTTTCGCCCGGCAGCACAGGCACGGCACACGGTACACGCGAGGCGGCGGTGGTGGTAACGCAGTAGTAGACGGCCGCTGCCGGCCCCGTGCGGACCCCGACGCGGCGCGCGGCCCGGCCGACCGGCGCGCCGCCTGCCGGCAAACACGCCAACGCGGCGGCCGCGACGAGGTCACGCGACCGACCGCGCGCGCGGCGTGCGTTTCTCCCGGTGCCCCTATCCCGGTTTCGTCCCCTTCCCCGGCGCCGCATATGCAAAAAAAACCCGGCTTGTGTGTGTGTGTGTGCTTGAGGACACGGTCATCGTGGTCGCCTACGCGCGAAAAAAGTAAAAGATAAAATTGAAAAAACAATCGGCCGCGAAGAATGCCGATGTCTCGAGTGGTGCAACATCTTCGGGCATTCGGTTATTTTGTTTTGGCTTTTTTCTAATTTTTTTTTCTCGGTTAGGTTTCCGGTAAATCGCCCGCGAGGTATTCGCGAGACGTGATCGGTTCCGGGTCGTCTATTTCCTATCCGCTCGTCTACGCGCTCTTGAAATAATAATATTACATTATATTATTATACATCTTTTTACACGTCTTAAAAACGCTTTGCGTTTTTCGTTTTTTTTTTTTTTTGTACGTTTCGGGGCCAATGACTCGGAAGTCGGTCTCAACACTATTGAAGTGTTGACAGTCAAAAGGGTACGAATGAAATTTGTTTTTTAAATGGTCAATTAAAGGTTAAACACGCGCGATAATATTTTAACTAGCCGATAAAATTATAGATAATTAGTCGTTCAAATCTCTTATGTTCTTCATCCCTTCAATAATTGTGGATTCGACATAGCGCACAGTCTTGAAATACGTGTGTTACGACCCCTATGCCTTAACTGCCAACCCCAATGTGCTGATTTTTTTAATCGGCTACTTAATTTCATTAAAAATAGCAGTTATTTCACTATTGCTCATATCTTATGAGATAACGTGATAGAAACACAGGTTTAGCTGTTAGCGACTGAAAGAAAAGGTAATCAGACAGTTGTAAGGTCTGAGCTAAGACTTGGGTGGATGTTCGTGATGTCTACACTTTTTGATCGTCTGAACTTTAGACTTTATAATTTAACTTTTGACTTAATATTCCCAACATGATCGAACTCGTCCGTCTGCAGTTTTATGGCATTAAGAAGTCTCGAATATTAAAACATTGTGAAAGACATATTGGCTTCTTATGTTACTATCTACAGTATTAAAATTGTACTGTGTTCAGTGTTATATAGTGTTATACCACCATGAATATCTATGAATTCATGGTGGTAATCTATTAATCAATTATACCAAATAAAACTGCAAGTTTAATTTGAAGAAAAAAACAAATAACAATTTTAATAAAATATGCAACACTATGCAGTTCTGAGTTAGGGATAACAATATAATTGCAATTTTCAACGGTCATCGTGAAACTATTACAAACCACACACAATTGTTGAAGTCATAAGTATTGTTAACAGTATAGGAATGCACGGGTCGCATTGAATATTATAATTTATTGTTTCCTATTTGCGTACGCCGTAAAATGTAGTACAATAACAAATTAATTATAATAATCAAAACAATTTGAACTCATTTTTATTAAATCGAAGTGAATACAAATTTAGATTAATTATGCTGTTTTAATATTATAGGCTTGAACCGAATATTATGTAATTTTTAAGAACTAACTTTAAAATTATATGAATTAAAAATCCGCGTGTAGTTGTACAAACATTTTTTAAAATGAATGCTGTGTAAAATATAATAAATAAGAGGTATACAACACACTTTAGTTTAACACTGAACTCAATTTGTATTAAATTATTAAATAATTTCTAATGAACAGTATTTGTATGATGAACTATAAGCACTTTGTCATTTGTTGTTATTGATTAGATAACTTAATAAATTATTGTGTACCTAGACTTATATAACGACTTTGGGCGCTGATGTGTGTAATGCATATTCACTTTTTGTTTTTTATTTAAGCCCATCTCATAGCGGTAAACGTTTCTGATTGATTTGACCTCGAAATGTAATGTCAAAACATGGTATAGCTGTTATATCTAATTATTATCTATTACACACTGAAAATGCATGTTAATTCAGTTCAAATTTTAAAGCCTAGTCATAGTAGAATACTTTTTCATTAAGTTTTAAAAATAAGCATTTTTTTTTCAATTACAAAGATTAAAAATGTTCGGTCTATATTTGTTTGTGATAAGAATTAACATTTCAGAATAACTTTGTTGTTTAGAAAAATAACTTAAGCTAAATGATATTTTATTTCTAAAAGTAATACATGTCAGAAGTGACCAACAAAAGTTACTTTTAACTTTGTAACCTGTTGTTACAATGTCCAGCTTTTGGGCCAAAATGCCTCTACTTCTTGGTACTGTACAAGTCTATGTACTCCACGCCGGCTTTATATCATTATTATTCCTAAATTTAATTCCCGGTTTATTTAGTAGTTATTACTCACTGTTCAAGCATAGCAACTTTTCTCTGTACTTCTCCTCATATCGTTTTTCTCCAAACCCTTACCCCGTCCCTGTACTATTATTAAACTACTTACACTTCTGTATACCGCCGTTCAAAAGCACTACAATATTCAACAACAACAATTGTTATGAAGTTGTCTCACCTGTACGCCTTTAGTAAGTTCGTCCATTACTAAGCAATACAAGTTAAATTAAAACATTTTGTAATTTTCATCGTTATATTGCAACGTTTTCGGATATTTCAACCAATGTGTCTATTACATATAATGCTGTATGTTGAACTTTATTTTGAAGTCCAAGTGTAATTCAAAACAAGGACCGTGTTAGAAATAACATTTACTAAGTCAGAATTAAAGTTAAAAAAAACGGAAAAACGGTTTAATGAAATTTTAATGAGCTTGTTTCATTTGTGGCTACTATTTGGGACGTTTGTGGCACCAATAATTATTTTGAATTTTTTTTTAACAAGTAAAAAATGTACGTTGATGCGACTCCAGCATTTATGATCGCAATACCTGCGTCAAGTCAATGATCTTACAGGGAGGGGGTCGGTAATCAAACGGATTTTCATGCATAATACATTATATTTTGTATAACATTATGTATGCTTATATTTCAATAGTAATAGTATACGGTTTGGAATGGACGATAAATTCTTTCGGGGACGCGCGTTATACGACATATGCGATGCACTTAAAAAATTGTATACAAAAATAAATACAATAAAATTAACGACGGGTAAACATGCTTAGGTAGGTACATAATATGATTTTTTATAGATTTCCAACGGAGACACTAAACCGCCGCGGACACTTGGGTTGGATCTCTCTATAGGATCATCATACAGTACATATTACATATTATTATTATAAATTATTGTAAACCATAAACTTGTGTGGAATTATACTACGCCGTGTGTGCCACGACCAGAACCTTATTAATAGTGTTACATTATTATTATCATCGTCCAGTAGAATTCCGTGAGGTATTTTATTAATGGACTTGAACGCCGGCGCGAAGTACAGAATTCCAACGTGGATTCCTTTAATAAAAAATCAGATACACGTAGCCGGGGTTCAGTAAACGAAGAATTTTTATGAAATCGATCGTTAAAAACGATTTAGTCGTTTGAACGCTATTGAACTCGTGTCACGAAAGTACACAATCGCCGGACAGATAGTTACATTACAAATATATGAATTACCATTGCGGAGGTATGCAAACGCACATACATTATATTATTTGAGTGAAAACTCAATGCACACGTTGACCACAAAATATGTGAAGCCAAGGTTACGCTCGAGTACAATGTGTGTGAGTGTGGTTATAATAATAATAAAGTCGCCGAAGAGGCCCGTAGCACTCGAGGAATTACATTGTAATTTGTATGTAAACAATTAAGTGTTATTTCCACGTTTGTCAAGGAAAATCAAATAAGTTTTTCCGGCCCGACTGGAAAACCAAGAAATATCCAATAGACGGACGGGCGGGGGAGACACCTCTAAACTATGGCTGTCTTATGTACATTAAGTTATTACTGTCATAAAATATATGAAATATGTACGTGGCGATGTAGGCAAACCTTACCTAGTACCCTAGTACTCGATAGACGTAAAGAGTTTTGAGTTCAGCTGCTGAAAGCTGATCGTTGTTGCAACTTGCAATAGTGACGCCGCACCTAAGCTCTGATTAGAGGTGGATGAAATATTTTAAGGAAAACAATACTATTCTTAGCCTTAAGGATATTGAAAAAATAAATGCCTGGAGTACCTATGCGGTTGTTCAAGTACAGTTGTGTAACAAATTACAAAGCTACACTGGTAAATTTGTGATGATGCTGGTCCAGACAGGGTTAACTGTTTAACTGGTTTGATTTGCAGATCTAAATCACAGATAACTTATATATATATATTTTTTTTTTAATTTAAGATTTGTACAGAGCTTACTCCTTAAACGATGTTGGCTAATCGATTTTTAGTAGTACCTTCCGAATTCACCGAAAGCAAAATTAAAGTTTAGACTTTTTTACGTTTTATTCGAGTCAAGCGAAATAGAAAAAAAAAACACGAACCTTTTATCGTGTGGGATTTTTAAAATTCTATATAATCGACATCCGGCACACGGTAGGTACTGTGTAAATGGTTCGGCCGAAGAATAAGGGTCTCGTTGCAGTGTCCGTATGAATGCAAGAAAATAGGGTAGCGCAGATGACTCAGCTTCAATTTCGGTGTCAACCTAGAGGGACCGCACCCCTTTTGGAAGAATCCACATTGTTCAGTATACACACATATATACAATACATATATATATATTGTGTACACATATACATATATATTGTGCAGTCGCTGTGACGCAAACGATACATCCGAAAATTACATAAAACTCTTAGGCTGTTAGGCTCGAGTTTTTAAAATATTATGTAAAAAGATAATTATCAGCTTCGCAGTACCGAGTTGAAATTGTAATCGTTTGTCGTTACATATACCTACCAATTTCCCCTCAAACAAATCTAAATGTATTAAAATTACGAAGAAAAATATAATATTTAATAAACACAATAATACCGACCACGCATTTGACCTTAACATTCCATTATAGTCACGGACCGGGTGACAAAAAAAAGTATTCTGTGTAGTACCCATACACAAATACATATTATTGTGCTGCGGTTAGGAATCTCATAACACATTACTAACTGTTAAACATCAAATGGAGGGGCTTTTTTTGACATACCGTGAATAACTATTTTATTTTGTTTATTGTGAAAGTTGAACGGAAATCAAACGCTACAAGTCTAATGGTATAATAATATTTTGTAATTCCAATATAAAGCATACCTACGGTCGTGTGTCACATATCAGAACATACACGGTACACGGTTATTAATGCATTTTCTCTTTCCTTATAATTTATCGTCACGAAAATTATACCTCTTAAGACACACGAGGTGACAACATAATATTATATATATTCAGTTTTAATCGTTTCGATGAACAGACACTAGAGAAAAATATGTGTATCGCGGTTTGTATTATTTAAATTGAAAAAAAAAGTAAAAATTCTATAAATCTATTTTTATGGTTTAGTAGATCAATTTAGATCAATTGTTTCTTGCGGTCGTGATCACTAATATATTTGTTTTGTCTACAACACGAGATGTTAATTATCGACCAGCATAGTTTACATTAGAGTGACAATTGTATAGAAGATGCTAATTTTCGGATAGAATAACATGTATAAGAAACAACCTATTTTTGATTTTGTTAAAAATAGTATACATGAATCGTTATAAAAAAAATAAATTGATATAATGATACATTTCATATTCGAGTAAGTATGACCGAGTGGTTTTAGTGTAATAGAGAACGCTTTTTTTTTTTTTTTAACCCAAAACTTTAAAAATAATGAACGAGAAACTCTGGGTAGCGATATGACTAATTTAAAGTCAATGCGATAAATTTGATGAGTCGTCCACGCAAATCGTATCGTTAACAGAAACAAAAAAACATTTCAAATAATTCCGTGAATTATGAAAATGATGTACTCCAGAAAATATGCAGCGAACCGAATGAACACTGAACAATGTAGAAAATGTGTACACATGTAACGTTTCCATCCCAATGGCTTTGTTGAATAAAGGTATATATATATGTATATTATGTTACTTATTGTTAGGTAATATAATATATATTATGACTTGTGATAAATATCCAAATCAATGCGAATCTCTGCCATACACGGAGATTACGCATTGTTAGTAATATAATATTTATAATGAGTGCAAAATATTAATTTAGCTTCGATGCAATGCTATAGGTTTTTTTTTTAATTAAAATATTGTCCCTTAAATTAACTTGATTAATATAGGCAATACTATATATATATATATATATATATTCTTTTTTTTTGTTTTTACTATATCAGGTAAATCCAATTTGAACAACAAAAGAACTGAAACATTTGTTCGTTGCAGGTAAAGACAGGAAATAGTAGTACCGAATTGTCGATAATAGTTTTTTTTAAATTATGTGCATTTAAAATATGAAAACACACCTAAGAAGTGTTGTGAATAAATATATATATATATATATTTCAATGGAATTCGAACAACACAAACGACATTTTAATCGCATTGTATCAACTTTTTAATATATTTCGTGTAATTCTCTGTTCAACAAACAATATAAAAATATTGTTTAAATTATTTATTAAAACAATTTGATAAAAATATTAATTTGCAACGCGCAAAGAACAAAGTACAAATTTTGCATTACCACGTCATATTTTTGCAACGCACAGGCAACCTTTGTCGTTACTTTTTTACAAATTGATAATAGTAAAACTTCTTAAACCGGAAAGAAAAGTAAGAAGACGAGTGCTATTGAAAAAGACAAAAGATAATTTACAATGATACCAGAATAATTGCTAAAGCAAGTACGAAGGTCGATGATACACGTTTCTTTTTATTTAACTATTCTCATATTTTCAGTAGAATCGTGCGATTTTAAATTATATGTAGTCAAATTTATTATTAGCAGTAAGGCGTTGTCATAATTAATTTTTTGTACCTACAGTTTGATCACGCTAAATACTTGATTTATTCATCAACGATATCTTAACATCAAGAATAAAACATTATTGTAGTTTGTCGGCAAATTAAATGAAATAGTTTTTATTTAAAAACAAATAGTAGCTGTACAAATGAGTATCTTAAAAAAAAAACAATTAGTATAAACTATTATTTTAATGTTCTTCACAAGAAAAGTAAATATATTACGTATTTACATAATCCTAGCGCGTTCACATATTTTATTATTGGTATTGCATTGATTATTATAATACACATACTTTATCGATATATAATTTTTTATTTGACACTAATTTCACATACAAACCCCATTTGGTGTATCATTTTGTACATTGTTTACACATAAGTCATAACGGCTAAAACCGTCTATAGACAATAATAAGCCTACTAACAATAACATTTACTTTTTGTATACAAATAGTTAGGGATTCGTACACAATAATGTTCGAAGGTTATTTTCGGGCATTACAATAAATACAACTTAAAACACACAAAAGTAATACACGTTTTTCAATTGAATAATGTATATATTTTTTTTCATAAAAAAATCGTGTAAAGATCGACGATAATCAATAAACTAATTTAAAAAAAAATTTATAAAAAAAAAAAAAAAAGAGGATAGATAACGTAAGACTCGATAATTACGGCTACAATTGATTTTTCGTATTATAGTTTGTCCTAAGCAATCGGGTCACGGGCACACTGGAAAACGCCAATTTAATAATTCACGGTCTCAACCTTAAAGTTAATAACAAAAATGCCCAATAAAAAAAAAAAAAAAAAAACAACGTCTGTTCATATTTCGATGAACTTATTATTATTATTATTAAAGTTATTTGTACATAAATACATTGTGTACGCAATGCATCATTTTAAAAAAGGTAAAAAGCACAGAGGAAATTTTTATCAAATAAATTTAAAATAAAAAAAAAAAACATTACAATTAAATTATAAGGAAAGGCCAGTCGATTGATTTTTAATATACACAAATTAACGAGAAACAGTTTTATTTTAAAAATATAATACGTTTTACGATGCAGATGTGAAATAAAAAAGCCCTAATGTTCAAACAAAACTTAGTATAATAATTACTCTTCTCGTACATCAAAAATTACCCTAAATAAATAATCGATCTTTAAGCATATAATTAATTATTATTATTACTTTTTTTTTATAAATTTTATTTTCCATTAACTATACGAATACTAATTTTTAACCAGCACGCGTGATTTATAATAATTAATACATATATATAAATATATATACACATATTTTTCGTCATTTGAAATTTGACAAGACAAACTTATGATATCTATTTGTAATAATCTCTAAGAAAAAAGTCTACGCATTTTGTTTACATACAAGAAAAATTGAGGTAATAAATCGCAATTGTTTGAAAATAATCCAACATTAAACTCCCAGGAAAATAAAAATCACTTAAACAATTTAGATATTTATAAATATAAACATCCTAATATACAATAACTTTACAATATTTCTGTTTTTAAATTAAATTATGGACGATAGGTCTGAAAATTGTCTAAAGCTAAAAATCAGTTTACAAAAAAAAAGTTGTTACTATTAAATGTAATAATTTGAGGGAAGGATTAAATATATATTTTCTATGTATAATATGTTTGTTTTCGTTTTTTTTTTTGGTGCCATATTGATGAAGTCATTTTTTATAATATAATATATACTTAGACAATAAAAAATATTGCACCCTATAGTGTAACTGACCACATATTATTTTGTTGATAAATATATATTTAAATAAATACATATAAAAAAAAAAAAACATGGTGGGGTTTATATTTATTTTTATATCACATATTTTAAATGTTGTCTCCGCACTGGCAGTATTTCACACGACGACTTGTTCGGGAGGTAATGTCGGATCAACGGTGGGATCTTGTGGCCCTACGCTCTGGGTCTCCGATTTAGCCGACCACTGTGTTCCGGCTTTGGTTTTGTCGTAGGGTACACTACGACCAGCCCTACGCCTCTCGCGTTTCTCTTCCATGATCAGACGCAGACGTTCCATTTTACCGCGGGTAGCCGCATTTTCCTTGGAGTCGTTCTCTGCAGAAAAGATAAAAATAATTAAAACTAAATAACAAAAACAGACACACGCATAAAGAACGTTTTCATTAAAAAAAAAACAAGACAGCGGTCAGTTTAAGTAGGTTTTTTTGTTGTTGGCCAAATATAAAGTTCACCGTTTCTCAAGTGAAGTCGATTGCAGATTGACAAGTCTTAAGGTGTATAATTTGGGGGGGGGGGGGCCAGAGTCGATACCGCTGTCTCGGTAACTAAAAATGAATAAAAAAGGTTCTTTGGAAAAAATAACTTGTCCAAGAGTCGTGTTCTCTGGCCGCCAATTTACCGGCATGGTCGGCCGCAGTCGACGGTTGAGCAGACATTGCGCTGGCGCTCGAAAACGCGGTGGCCGCTTGAGCCGCCGCCGTCGGTGGAAGAGTGGTGGCCGTGCATACGGCCGGCGTGCCGGATCTGGCGGCCGCTCGGTACTGTGGCGTGGCGCACAGCAAATCGTTTAGGATGTGTATGATGGTGCTGATATCACGTTTGGGACGACCGAAACGGTCTTGCAGTGCCGGATTCAACGTACCTGTAAAACGACAAACGCCATGATAGTAAATTATTATTATAATATGTGCCACCGGGTCATGTGGCCCCCCTAATGTGGTATTTTGGCGAAAAAATCGTTTGTGAGGAGGAAGAAGAACAACAACAAACAACAGTAAGTAGGAGAAGGAGACGTGCGTTTTGGACCGGGAAGTGGTGGGAAAAAAAGAAAAGGCCAACAAATTGTGTGGTCGAGCAGCAGGCAACAGCGGTTATGGGTAGTTCTAGGTTTTCAACCAAGAAGCCTTAGACCAGGCTGCAGGAGAAACCATGGAAGAGATCGTGTATATTAATAACGCGTGCAAAGCCTTAGTAAGGATTCGACGTTAAATCGACGGAAGGCAAAAATAATAGTAATAGTAATAATAATAATAATAATTACCAGAAAACGTGCCGGAGTATACGCCTTTGCCGTGGTGTTGCATGCTCTCGATTATGGCACCTGGCCTTCGTTTGAATCCTATGTGCATCTGAAAATAAGGGCAAGAAAGCAAATATTAGTCACAACTCCAGATAATGCGCGCCTTCTTATAACCCGCCGCCGCCGAGTTATTTGAACGTTAGTACATATCGCCAACCAACCATCGGTACACCAAATTGGGTTTTTTCGTTTGAGCCCGGCAAATGTTTGACATTACCCCCAAAAACATGGGTTTTTAACTTTTTTTTTAGGTTTAAGCACACCCAAGATATTGTCAACTTTAGTACACGGGTTGTTGATTTTTTATATCACGACAAACCGGTAAATTGCTATTTTACGGTTAATAAGAAAACCGGTAACGCTAACGAGAAGACGAAATAAGACCCGAAAAACTAAATTCATTACGCGAGCCGTCTAATTAAAATCATCTAAGTAGGTCGTTAATTTTGCAAAAGTAGACTTGTGCGATTTCAACGCGTTTTACGACTGTCAATCGATTTATGTAATAAAATTAAGGCGTTACAAACAAGTTATTGTAGGGGGTCAAGAGTTTAATCAAAATAGTATGGGAAAAAACACTTAAAAACAAATACAAAGTCAGGCAAGCTCAAAAACGCTTAGATGCGAATCTGTAAATGGTAAAAAGGATTGAACATCAAAATCAGTAAATCGAAGACAAGATTAATTTGTTTGCAGTTATAAAGTCATGTATACATTTTTATTAAAATGAACTTTATGCAACGTTACAGCGTTAACTATTTTTTAAAAATGTTCTTCTTTTTATGTCCCAAAAACTATCAGCAAAAAAGCTTGGTAAAGAAAAACACCTTCTCTCCGTGGTAAGGCCTAATGATGTTCAACTGTTTGATGTTTTACTACAGATCAGTAATGTTTAATATAAAAAACATCCTAAACAATATATTTTTTTTTTAATTTTGGCTCTATAAAGTACTATTGGTGTATAATTTATCCTGGTCTATAAACACCAAAGTGTACCCCCGACGTTTGCCCAGTTATTGATAATAAATTCAGTAATTTTTTTAGCGCTTAAACAATAATACCGACCAAAATCATAAAAAAATGTTTCCCATGAAAAAATTTCTTCAATTCGAATAGTTTTTACTTCTTTTTCGATTACTCTGAAAATATGCAACCAAAATTGATAGCGCTGACTAAATGCCAAAAGAATCGGTCCAATGGTAGGTATCCAAAATATATTTTCTCGGTTTTAATCAAAGCTCAACCAAAAACATGACGTGAAGATGAATGTGAAAATGTTGTTTGAACTTTAAAAGGCGACAATTTTTCTAAAATTAGAGTATCAACTATTCCAGTCAAGTAGGTATCCTATTTTGAATCTACAAAAATTAACACAAATCTACAAAAATAGACCGGCCATTTTCGTCGTTGGAAACAAATAGGAAATGCAACGGGGTTCCGCACGCGGAACGAAAATAAACACACACAGGGGGCGCTTGTCGCGTGTTCGCACAGGGCCGCGTTTGTGATAAGAATAAGCGTACCGCGGCGAGCAGGGATGTTGGGCGCGGAGAGAGAGTGGGCAAAGCAACGACCTGCCTCAAAATTGGCAACCGTTCAAACGCGCGTCGCCGGAGGAGACCGCACACCGCAGCAGCAGCCTCCGGGCTACATATAATACTGCACCGCCGCCGCCGTGCAGAACACTCCTCCGTCCACAGATCAATACGCACGGCCGGGTGCGGTCTCCCGAAAAACGCACACACACAAACGGGAGAGTACAACGACTGAATCGATTATCGAGGCGTCCGTCCGCCAACGCCGCGCGCTGTAGACTTTCGGGCCGGACAGAAGAGGCCTCGGGCGACAGTAGCGTCGATGGACGGGTTTTTCCCCGAACACAAGCAAGGGAGAAAAGAAGGGACACGCGGCACCGCTCGGGTTATTATTATTATTATTACGACGACGACCGTGGTTCGTCGAATGTTGGCGTGCATACCGATTACAAACGGACAAAAAAACCCGACGACGGTCGTGGGTGTAGGCGGCATCCACCCCCGTCGTCCTCGTGCATACAACAACCGACGTTCCGAGCCCCCACAGTAGTTACACGTACACACACACACACACGTATGCACGACCGGTGACAGTGCGCGGCGTGCAAGGGACGTGTCGACGGTACGTGGGAGAGCGCGCGATGAGGCGGTGCCGGCAACGGAGGAGGCAAAGAAAAGCGCGTGAGTGTGGTTATATTATTATGTGTGTGCTGTTGTATACCGAACAACACCCGGAGTTATTTCTAAACGGGAAAAAAAAAATAACATAGAATTTATTTTGTCCGGACTGTCGCCGCCTCAATGGTAACAAATATAAAACCAGCCAAGCCCGGGAGGACAACGCTCACACACACAAGCGTTTATCATTAAGGCGGTCGGTTATGTGAAGATATAAAAAAGTATATATATAATACTCAGTACTTAACATAATATCAAAGCGTGTGTGTATATATTAATAGCCTACCAATGGATTTCATTTTTCAATATAATCATAATAATATCAACGCCTCAGCTCAAAGATAGCACGGAAAATCGAAATATTTTTTTATATATCAACGCGTGATATTCCCTATAGATTTAAAACGATTTTGAATTGTTATTCCTAAATACAAGTCTTAAATTCACTAGTTATTAACAGAGTAGAACCGCGTCAGGTTACTCAGATAAAATAAATAACTTGCTATTACAGTTACGTATAATTTTCTATTATTAATTTGTGTACAAAACGAATGTGTGTACTTTGGTCTTCCAGTACTTAAATAGATTAAATTTTCATTTGATTAGGTTAAGAGTAGTGTAGAACTATTAAATTTCTCATCCGATTTTTATAGGTGAAGTATTTTAAGTAGGTCAATTACCGGTGAAAGGGATCGCATATTAAACCACTGATTTTTTTTTTTTTTATTGCAAAAGTTGTTTTATTTTTATTATTTTGTGAGCTCTCGAGTGTCTGCGTACCGGGCGAGTTCAGCTACGGTTGTGCAGCCTATGAGGGCGTACACTGTCTCCCCTCCTCTCTGCGGAGAAGGGTTTACACAAAACACGAGCCGTGCACGGGCGTTAAAACTACACAATAGTAATAATATGTAATAAAAAAAAAATATATAATATTGCTGCTAAAAAAGCCGACAGTCGGTCGCATAATCCATACGACCCTACCATTATTGGACGCCATCCGGTTAACCTTATCCTCGACTACCGAAAACTAGTTTTTGAGCGACAACAAGCGCACACACACGGTTATGAGACAAGTCTAGCGACAGTGACCCCAAAAAAATATAATAATTATAATTAAAAACCGTTCATCAAATCGTTCGATGAGCGTCGTTGCCGGATAGAAAGTGTTTTTTTTTTATACACGACAACAACGCCTGTCGCTGTGGGTCGATTCTCACGCGCGCCCATAAGTGTAATTATCGCGTAACCGTATATGTAAAAAAAAACAAAACAAAACAAAACGTCGGCTTAGTGTGTTTTACTATCGTGCAACACTAGAATAGAACCCGCACGCGTATAGAACGCATAACAGTCGTGCAAAACCAAGGTCTCGGCGATTAGGCCATAGCAGCTGCTGTCTAAAGCCACTAACCAGAAATTACATGAAAAAAAAAAAACACTCAACTCAAATTGTGATGGGTAGAAAAATAACAAATCATCATACGTGTAAGTTAAGACGATCGGGAAACCTAACGCCAAAGCTGGACAAGCCGACAACCAACCGTGCAACAATCCCACATAAGGTGGTCACAACCTTATAGAAGAGACGATTTTTATTGGCTAAGGGAGGCATTTTTATCAAATTAATTTTCAATTGCAAATACCATACACGAGTTTGGGAAAGTATGATTGAGACCAAATTTCATGCAAAAAAAAAAAAAATAGTGGGATGGGAACTATTACACCTTCCTCAAATCACGTATAGGAAATTTCTTGAAGAATAGAATAGCTTTACCGTAAAAGTATAACTGAATATTGATGAGACTTTGTTTTAATTTTGGTGTAGACGATTTTCAATCAAAACAAATGGTCGGACGCAAAATTATAAACGTTTGAAAAAATGTAAAATAAAAAAAAACATTCAATAAACTCCGTTGTTTAGGTTGAGCTTCAAATAAATGTATTGAACAAATGGACTTTAGCGTTAACCTAACTGCTTAGTTTCTCAGATAAATGCACTAGCCGAGACATGTTTTCACGACTAAAAAAAGATGCTCAAAAGCGAGCACGTTCAACTGACTGCAAACAGTACTGGTTTGACGCGCTCAATTTCGAACTAATGTTTACAATTATGTGGATTTTACATTTTGTTATGAACGTTAAACGCGCTTCACAAAACAACAACAAAAATAATATATTTATACTATTTGTCATACATATACATGTAAAAAACGTTGAGTAGACGTGCGAAAACCGCTTGGTAGAAACATCTGCTGGTTATGAGTAATTATACAACGTGAAAAACGATGACGATAACGGCAAAATGTCAGGTCCAACCGAGGACTGTTTTATACAGGTTGAACACATCGGAGAGGGGGGGGTATGGCGAGAAATACACGGTAATAATGATAATAATAACAATATGTAGTTCAACGATATCCTGGATATTGATATAACAATGGCAAAAAAAAAACACCACAAAAATACTATAAAACCAAAAAAAATACCTTAAGCAAACCGTGGATAATTGTTCACAACAAAACGACGGGTGCTACGATACAAATGGAAGTTTTTTGTGCTCATACTTTTTTTTATGTCTAATAATACACGAAGAGCCGTCAATACTGCTATTTTTAAAGACCAAAGTCTATAGGGAAATATTTTATCATGTAAAAATTATCAGTTTGGATAAAAGCAACCAAAAAAAAATCATTAAGAAATTGACGCCCATTATACGACACTAGTATTGTTATTGTTATTATTATAATTTTATAACCTTATTTAAAGAAATGGTAATAAAACAAAAAAAACACGTGACCCACATAAGCAGGGACTATAATTCTCCAGACGTATACTTTAATACTATCATAATTAAATACAAGAAAAACACCTAACAATTCTTAAGAGTATTAATTGTTCTGTTATTATTATTGAAATGTCATGATTTTTTTAAAAATTTAATACACATTATTTTACACGGGACCAACAGTTGGTGGATAATATAATAATATTACATGTTCTCTTCGTTGTTGTTGGCTTTTTTTTTACATAACGCACAGTTAAGACATAAATCACACACAATAATATCATCGTTATTAAAACATTTAAATTATTGTTGTTGAACGTAACGCGACGACCTAAATGTGTTTTTTTTAATCAAGTGTTGTAACGACGCCGCAAAAACAACCGACCGAGCATTTGGTAACTTATTGTAACAAAATAATTTTAAAATCATATGATAAAAGCCACGAGCACAGCACACAATCAGAATGGTGCGAAGAGTATATTTTTTAAAACGATTAAGTTTCACCTGAATTAATTGTATAATACAGTTGCCGTTTTTTCCTGTATCCAAAAACGATTTAGGTAAAAGCAGCTATATGAAAATCTGATAAAATTTCTGGACCAGTCGATACAGACTGTAAAATACCGGTAAAATAATTATTTAAAATGATACAATTCAAAGGGTATTAAGGCCCCCTAATTTCTGAAAAGATTGAAATTCCATAAAAAGGCATATTGTGTATTACAAATAAAAATCATAAAACATATTTTCTGGGAATATATCGATTGAACTACTTAATGTGAATTTATGACTGGTTATTCTCACTGGGCTAATTTAAAAATACTATAAGTATTTTAAATATTGTTTGAACGTATATCCTATTTAATCTATTAAGATTGAACGAAATTCAAAGGCGTATAAGAAACACTGTTGAATATTATTAACTCGTCATCAAACAACGAATACTTATTAGTTTTTTTCACTCAATCAAAAGACATATAATTTAAAAAACACACGGGCCGAATGTTAAAACCTGATCTCGAGGCATTGTTGTTAATAGTCGTGTACACCTACGAGTGTCGGCATAGGAGTTTAAATTACGCCAAGCGGGGATGACGACAAGAGACATCGAGTGGGCGACGCCCACCGGTAGTAAGGTCCCATTTACGACCCTTTGTGAATAAATTTCCATGCAAGTGTCTTTTTCGTATCGCTTTGATGTGATATTCCAGGTGATTTGAAACCGATCCTGGGGGATTTGTGCGTGGGCCGACCGATAAGTAATGGGGTATATATTTTTATATTATAATGGATGTATCAGGATTGCGGAAATTAAAAAATATTACTAGTTACTGGTATTTACTTGTCCGCCGTACATCACATAATTTGATTAAAAAACAAAAAAAAGTTTAAAGACTAACTAAAAGTGCGAACTTATTTTTTAAAAAAAATGACGGTTTTGGTTTGTTGTCGCGAATGTTTGGGAAAAAAGACTCGATTGAAAATGGGAGCTAAAGGCTGATATAAATATGTTTTAGATACGATAACATAACTGGATTGGAAATTTCAGCTTCCGCAGAGATGGTAGGCTTAGAAACGCTGTTATATATGTTAGGTTTTCTGGAATATTAATAAACGTTTTAGTACTTATTTATATGAAATTTTGTTTTTCCATTCTCCGTTGGCCGATTTCTATATTTCTAGTGTGTCTAGGTTTGAATTCTGTGAAATTGGGCGACTACACGTTTTAGATAGCATGCAATATTTGTATTCTATACAATAATAATATTTCGATACCAAGACATAGTCTAGAAAATGTTTTTTTTTTTTTTAGATTTCTATCGTGTCTAATCAGCCAAACTCGGGGTAAACGGTCAAAACAGCGTTTTGCCATAGAAACGAGTGAAACACGGCCGGTATATAATAGCGGCTCGCGAAAGCCTATTGCGAGCGGAGGCTCCACCACAGTGTAATAGTCCAAACACAGTGGTGGGAGGAGGGGCACGACCGTGGAAAGTAGTACTTTCGGGATCCGTGCCCATACCGCCACCACCTCCACCGCCGTCCTCCCTATATCGATTGCAACCGGCGGCGGCTGGTTCGGTCCGCTCTATTTGCCTCGGAGGCAGCGGTTATATATATTCAGTGTACATATTTTTTTGTATTCGTTCTTTCTTAACGCGCCTTAGAAGCGGCGGCGGCGGAATCGACACAGTTACCGGGAGAGACACCGTTGTCCAGCAGACTGGAACGCGCGCGCAGCCGAGTAACCGTATATTGTAACGCGGATCTTACGGTAACGCGGATGGCGAAATTAACCGTTTCACGGCGAGGGCTCCCCCGCCACTCTCTTCTCGCCCGAAAGAAGGCAGAAAACTAGCCATACCAAATTCGTCCGGTTTATATACAACGGCACATTTACGGGGTTCCTCCTCTCACTTACATGAACATAATTTAGTTTTTAAGAATTATTTTAGAAAAAACACGGTTTTTCTATGGACGAGGGCAAAACAACAAAGCGTGGCACAAAACCCGCATCGTACTGTACACCTATTTTAAAGTGTTTTTTTTTTTGTGTATATAGCAACGCGTAATCGAGTAAATATACACAACACACGAAAGGTCGCATATACAATCGGGGGCTCGAGGCCTTTTTGTGTGTTGTGATAAGCGACCTCCCACGTGATCAATATGACGTCGTCGTCGGCGATTTCACCGGGTGCCGGGCCCAACCACGCCCAGGCCAGGGATATACCCGGATTCTGTACAAACTGCCACCGCAGCCACCCGGTTAACGAGCAAACAGACTTTACCCCTCAACAACCGGCAAAAACAATATTATTATTTCGTATACTCTTTTAAAAGGGCCGACAGACCACAAAAGGCAAAACAACGCTATTCTCCGTATCATTTTAACTATCTATCCATAGTCTCTTTTTCTCCAACGTTTTGATACTATACATTTTGGTGAAGCTACGACGAAACTCGGTCGTATTTCACCTGGAATCGAGGTCAGGCAACGGCGGACCTACACGTTTGCGGCACACACGTTCACGACGTGAAGACTGCGGGTGTGGGTTAGTGTGTGAACAACGCCAAGTGAACGGCAACGTTGCCACCGAGTCGAGACGAGACGACACGAAACTACTAGACTTGGTTCATTGGTTTTTTTTATTCTATCTTCGAGGCGGCCCGCAGCAGCCTCACATTGATCATATATTAATTCTCGGGACGACGTCGGCGGCGGCCGGGACAGAATTAGTACCCGGGCGGCGGCGGCAGCAAGTCCCCGAGTACCGCGTTGCCGACTGCGGCGACGTTGCCGCCCACGCCACCACGCAATCAATACGGTCTCAATGTTATTATTACTATTATTATCATCGTGTGAGCCCATGTTGGGATGGGGGCCGATCGGTTGCGGCTAACTCTAACGTTTTGAAAAAATAAAAATAAAATGAAAGCCGGTACTCACCTCTTTGGAACCGCTTTTCGTAGTGAGGACCTCTGACGACAGTTGTTTCAGGGTCTGGGTGAGATTTCGAGAAGCCTCGGCCAACGCCCGCGTATCCAGCTGCGGTTTGTCACCCGCGGCTGTCGAGGTGCTCGTCCCTACGGACGTTTTTCCGTCGCACGAACACGGGGCTGGCGCCGAAATCGTCGACGGCGATGATGAAGGCGTTTCGCCGGTCGCCGCCGATGTCGGCGTCGCCGGCGCTAAGGTGATTGGGGGTGTGGGTGTCGGCGCGGTGGACGTCGAAGTCTCCTCCGCGGTGTCCATCGAATTGTCGTCGCTGTCGTCAGACACGTTGCGGACGCGAGTGATTGGGTAGGCGTCCACGCCGGGTATCAGTCTAGGGGTACCGATGATGTTTCCGGCCGAACACGCTGCAGCCGCCGTGGCTGTGGCCTGAGGGGGTTCGGGCGCTACCGTGGACGCCGCGTTCAGAGCAGCCGTGCCAGTGGCCACAGTCGGGGCACCGGGATGCGGTCGCTTTGACGTACCCGACGACGACACGGTGGACAGCTGAAGTTGGATGAGCATCATATGGTCACCCAATCGCATGGTGAGGTTCAAGGGTGCCTTGCCCGACAGGAAATCGTTTACCTGTAAAAAAAAACCATACAAAACACCGTTAGTTCATAAAAACTTGAATATGGAAAAGATACGGAAAACCCTACTGAAAAAAACGTCAAACAACACAGGGAAAAAACAATTGTGTCCGAACAGACGTTTAGGGGATATCAATCCTTTTGTAATTCAAAAACGTCTAGAATAAGCTGGAATTTTAAAAATAATTGTATGGTATTTTTAACTGTTGTAAATCGACAAATGACATAAACATATTAAATGGTTTAACGTTAGGCCTCTTCTTTCTGACTGCAACACATTTTTACAACAATACCTCATTGCCTACGCAACAAATATCGTACACACCACAACCGTTTGTAATTGAACGGCCTTAAATAATAAGCATGTGCATATTATGTGTTATAATGTTATTAATAATAACAGCAGTTTGTAGCATACCTGCGAGTCGTTTAGGCTTTCCAACGCTTGCATCACGCTCTGTTCTGGTCTCTGAACCTGAAAAAAAAGAGCTATAATATAATATGCGCCAACTATGGACAAAATACAACACAATATATTATTATATTATATTATGAACGGCTGTGATGCCGGAGAACGCGGTAAGGCGCTTAGGCCTGGTAAAATAGTATTAATATTATAATCATAATCATTGTACAACATGTAATAACGAATGACGGTGACGGATATATTTATATACAAAATAATTTATCGGCACAGGGTGTGGTTTCACCAAGGCTGGTGCTGATAAGGTTGACGCCCGATTCTATGTACGGTTGAAAGACGACACCGCCCAAAAATTGTGTACAAAAATACCGAAATCCCGTTGCCGGTGAAATAGTAATAATAAAAACAATAAAAAAGCCTTATAAGCGAATTGCCAATGTCGATGTCCCCTGCGAAATATTTTCTTGATGGTCGCAGAAAAGAACAAAATTTTTCTAAATGATATCCATACAAAAAAATCAACAGTTTCCAGTAAACTACGATAGAAGTTATTCAGAGTTTATGTACCGTATGTAACTAGAGCGCATAAAAAAAACGACATCGCAACAAACATTAAATATCATACGGACGTAGTGATCCACTTTTACACACACATAGTATATGTACATATATATATATAATTATACATATTAGACAGGTAGTACACACATACACTACGGTTCGAAAACAAGGTCTCGGCGCAATCAATTTTGAGATCCTTTCGAAAATCGAGTCCACCTTGAACGCCAATGTATAATATTGTTATTAATACATATTTATATATATACATATATAAGCAATATTATACTCTTCATGCATGCGAAACGCGTACATTGTATTCGCCTCCGTTTTTATTTACTTCTACACTTGGTCGTTTTGTTTTGATAATATAAAACGACAACGATACTCTCTCCCGACATCACACATCCGTATCTGTGCACACAACAATAGACAAACGGATTATAATAATAATAATAACAATAATATAGGACTCGCCATTATATTCTTATCGTCGCCGAACGAACACAAATTCCCGAGGTTATTAACTCGCGAGAAAAACCATAATATTAAAAATAGCGGTTGATAAAACGGGGGTTTCAATTGATCCGGTAAAGAATTGAAAGATGAAAAAATTGGCTGGCGGAACGGAGAAAAATTCGACCACGTTCTAAAATTATAATAGGCCTTGGAAGTTTTGAAAGTCATTGATTATAGAACCTAGCCGTGCTAACAGAGACGCTAAGCTATGCCCTATAGTGCTACATTCAAATTTCATTTCAATTCAAGTCGAGAAAATAGAAATAAAAAAATTGTACATTAGACCTTTTCAGAGACACTTAAAAACAACTTTTTTATTGAACAAAATATCGATTTTCATAACATATTGATCAAATAAAATACAGTTTTTTAGAGAATTTTTTTCTGAAGATAGGTATTACTTCCACATTGTATTAGCACCGAAATTACGGATATTACTAAAATAGTGAAAAAAATCTAGTATTCTAAAGGGCTAATTATATTTAACCATTTTGTATTTAATTATAATAAACTGGAAAATGTGTGTGCATATCTGGGTCTTTGGTTTGGCTTCGTTCGATGCGCCATATGAAAATAAAACACGACCAACGTTTTGGTTCAAGTGAAAAAATCGTATAAAAATAATGTAACAATATAAACTAATCTACCAAAAATTTGCCAAATAAAACCTAACCTACGAGAACCAAGCTTTAATTTTTCCTAATCTATCCTAACAGGCAATCAAGATCGGACTAAGATAAGTGTTTAGATAAAAAATAACCAAGATATCTGTTTATATTTGAGACATTATTCATATAATTTTCTATGGAATACTATGAGAAAGGACACTTGGCCTAGTTACGCGTACGCTCAACAAAGTTTGTTAGTGGTTCATTAGGAATTTGTAGTTTCTTACACATCAGTGGCCCGTGGTTACTCAATTAAGTTTTAATGAACTGTTAGTACTACAAAATAAATGAAAATAAGTCAAGATAAAAAATATATATACTTATTCAAATTAGCATTAAAAATATGTAAAAATTTAATTAGACAAGTTTTATTACTTAAAAGAAAATTTTAATTTGTTGATTTACTTAATATTCTAGTCGAGTACATATTAGATCTGTCTAAATTTTAATTTTCAAATCTAAGACTAGGACTAGAAGTTTAAAAAAAAATGGCAAAATTTTCCTTGATTTTACTGTAGTTTAATATTAGTCTAAAAAAATTATGACTTGTAAAATGTGTAGTAAAAAAAAAAAACCTTTAATTCTTTTATTTCCACGGGAAATTTTTCAATTTGAACGTCGTTTTGAATCATTTAATGGTCAACACATTTTGATAAATTTAGATCAGGATAACTTGGGCAAGTTAAAAATAGTGGATCTGTTGTATAAACTGTATATAACAAGATATCAATCAAACGACAGACATTTGCCAAGGGTGCTAGGTCAAGGCTCGGCCGCCAATGTCATACGGTGTGTAGTGTCCATTAGAAGTGTGTGAATAATTAATACCACAGACTAATAACTGTCGACCGCACACGCATTCCACATCTTCCGGCGGCCAACTCTTTACTAAACCTAAATGCCGATTGCCCCGACAGAGAGGGGACACAAGAGGGAATTTAATCAAATCTAAGAAACACAGCAACACCAGTAAAGACCCCACGCAACTTGAATAACAGATAGATCTCTCAGCAGCAGTCGTCGCCAATGGCGACACAGACAATTTCTCTCTCGACGCAAAATCTATAGTATGTTAATAGGCGTGCCTCGGCTTGGACAAGGCAAAACAAAAATCGTTGAGGTTTACCATAGAGAAACAACGGCTGCGGCCGCGCATCAAGTCTAAGCACTAGCCAACGCCTACGATTTGTTCTTGATATTTTTTCACCGAAACAAAGCTAAGTAACCAAAATGTATTATAGTAGAATCGTCGGACAACAACGTCAAAACCGAGCAATCGGTTAATGAATAAGCGGTCTCGAAAGGTACTGAATTCACGTTGAACCCAATTAATAGAAACACTAGAAAAAATGCATTTAAATTATTTATGAAAGTGTTCTTTTTTTTTCTTTTCTACAAAACGTTAATATCAGAGTCATTAGTGCTTTTATTTTGTTGATGCTCACACACAATTATGTGAGCATAAATTTTGCATAAACTAATTCTCACTCTGTCAATGCTGGTTGTGTAAGTAGGTTAGGTTTTACATTAAATTAAAGGCAACATTTTACATAAATGAAGGTATTTGCATTTGTTTCAATTAAAAGTATTTGCTATTTATTTATTTACGAGTTGCGAATTACTAAAAATTTTAGCAAATCGGCAGTCGAGTAATGTAAGCAGGACTATGTATAATAATATTTAATTGGCGGACAAAACGAGATAAAACGTATACCGTAGGCGGCGAAAAATTGCCAAAAAAAAAAAAATACATATATATATATATACATAGGTACGCCGAATAACGGATATTTAATTTAATCAGACGGCGCAGCACATTCGAGAACCGTACACGGCGCAGTAAGGTCAAAGCCAAAATGAAACGGCTATCATTATGCTCACAGTACCAAATAAAAATGTGTACAAATCTCTTAGAAGTTTCCATTGTAGCAAATAATAATAATAATAATAAATAAATAAAACATTGAACCATGACATGTGCAATCGTTGAACCGATAAAGTTAACGTGATAACCGGTCGGTTAATGGTCGGTCTGTGATAAGATTGAATTAGAAAGCGCATTTGATTATCATAAACTGCATAATTTGGCTCATGCTACAAACGAATATCATTCAAATATGTTTGAAATGTTGCTTGACCAAAAAATTATATTTAGTCAAGGATTTCTCGGGGAAAAAAATGTACAAAGGTCAATTAAAAATCCGTTTTTACCTAACTAATTAATTTCATAGCGTTTGATTCAAAGTAAAAGTTAATTAGGATTAAATTTCGGTAACGGTGACGGAAATTTGAAACTAAAACAATTTACAGGTGGCCCTGGTAAATTCTGGTGGACTGATAAACAGTTAAATGATACTTCGTGCTATTTAGGTGTTATGAGTTTAACTCGAAACACTGGCAATGACTATTTTTCTTCGCATGACACATACAACCGTTATCATGACAGTGTGGAGATAAGCGGTGCCGCAGTAGAGGAAATATCTACAACACTGTTTGTTCTATTACACAACAGCCAAAAGATAAAATGTACAAAACACTAAGAAGTTGTGTAAGAGAATGTAATAATTGAAATAAACATCTCAAAAAAACTTCGAAATATAACATTAATAAGCAAGCTTTTAAACTATACGAAAAC
The DNA here is from genome assembly GCF_023614345.1 of Adelges cooleyi. NCBI lineage: Eukaryota > Metazoa > Arthropoda > Insecta > Hemiptera > Adelgidae > Adelges > Adelges cooleyi. Next base: position 12,396,317 of record NW_026096268.1, on the reverse strand, counting down.
CAAAGTTGATAAGATAACCTCAATAAATGTTTGGCACTTAAATTGTATCGTTTTTTTTTTGTGAGGATGAAGGAGTAATAATAGTGCATTATAATTGATAATGTGGATAAAATGAGCGGTCTATTAAGACGCCAGGCCACCAATTTGTGAATAACCAGCTAAATATAGGTATTTTTTATTTGAACATGACACGATAGCAAAATAACGCGTTTAATAACCCAGCAATGATTAACTCATATAGATTTTTAATACCAGAGATTACAGAGATTAAAATGCACAATTGAAAAGTAGTTTAAATTCGAAATTTGAGTTTGATTATACAGCCAGGCTGATATTACTAAACTGTTAATAAAATTACATTTTTGGAGATCGTATAGAAATAAATCAAATTTACTATTACAAAAATATTCATAATTTAAACTCGCCGAGTGTATTTCACAGAACGTCTTTAAAGTATAATCTTACGGCAACATAGCCGTAGCCTCTCAATAAGATATCATTAATTATTAGAACACATAATAATAATAATAATAATGTCATAAGCCGAACGTTACGCTTTTTATCAGTCCAATTCGATGACTTGAAATACGCCTAATTTGAAGCTTATGATAAAATAATATGTACTATTATTGGATGAGATATTTGCGTCCGGCCAAACGTGACCACAAATCACAGTAATTATCGACTACTGCCAACGCACGTGCGATCGTCTCATCAAAGTTTTCCCCGACTGAAAAACTGTGACGCCCGTGAGCGTAACTTCGCCACCGGACATGAAAATAATATCTCAAACAACGTTTTCAATCGTCGCGAGTTACACGACGGTCGGTGGACGCGACGAGCTCGTTGTGCACCGATGCCGTTAAACGACGTCGGTTCGGAACGGATCCCGGTCGGGCCCGTGTCGCCGTCGTGGTCGGGTCATAACGGGTGTTGACCGTTGGCGTTCGGCGTTTAGGTCCGCGCTACACCGAACAGATAGACACAGCCACGCGGTGTATACCGTTGCCCGGATCCCGTTACCCGGGCAACGGGACCCGTCGGCGGCAACGGCAGGCGGTTACAGTCATAACGGGCCGCCGCCCCGTTACACACAAACTCATGCACAGGGTACCACGAAAAAAAATAATACATATAGCCATATAGGCATAACGGTCCCCGCATAGTTTCCACTGCGGGCGTCGGTACGAAACACATCGCAAAACCGTACGTTACCGTCGTAACCGGTAAGTACCCAGAGGAGACACTGTGTATCGCGATATAGCTACAGCGAAAACCCTCTCACGAGCATTTCAACTATAGTACAAGCGACTTTCTATAATAAACACACACATTGTTTTCAAGTTTTCCTAAACCAACAGAAATGCGTTTTTTTACAAGGTTGAAAAACTGTGTGATTTCCGTTTACATAGAACAAACGAATATAATATAAAATATCATAAACGTCTCGCAATAAAAAAAAAAAAATATGATATTTTTGATATATTTTTTTATAACTATAAAAAAACGTCAGTTTTTTTTAATGCTAACATTAATTTTTGTCGTTTTAGGAGAGCATACAGACGACATTCCAATCGAAAAAGATCTCGGTTGTATCATTATCTTGTTGGATGCATACTATTATATTATATAGAAGAACGTCGCCCAGAGACGGTTTGGGATACACTGAGATGTGTAATGTAAGGCCGCTGTAGTCGCGCCAGTCGAAAACAATAACACAAATATTATTACTATTATTTCTGTAACAAAGATAATACGAAATGTCCGTGGAGGTTTTTTTTTCTATATTTTTATTCAACAAATTTCTACGATACGAGTTGGTGTTATAATAACTCGAGACACCGAAATAGAACTATGTATTCTGAACTCTGGTTGTAGTAAAATCATATCAAAGCCAAACATGTCACACACGCGGTACACCACACTATGAGAAATGTGTATTGTGTACAACTAAAAGACCTATTTAGACTTGTAGATAAATAGAGAACGAAAACAAGTCAATATATTATAAAGTCTGGCTCGAGATGGCCTCTTAGTTATAACTTATAAACAGTAACACGAATCTACAATTTAGCACAATATTTTTCACCCGGTTCGACTAGTTTTGCGAAATTGAAACCAGTTGCAACGTAAAACCTAGTTTTTCCTCAATAAAAATATCGAGGGAAAGTGTTTTTAACGGATTTCAGAATCAGGTAACATTATCTAACTAACGGCCAAAATGCATTTCGTACTTCGTCATTTTATTTTGGCATTCCTTTCAATGCGCCTTTATAACCCTTTATTTTCTAGAAGCTATGTTTTTTTGCATTGTATATTATTGTTGTGGGTCCCGAGCGACGCGCTTGACTACAATGCACTTGACGACATCGATTTGTTGTGTTAGAAACGTCGTGTAAACAAAAAAGACTACTTACTACATACAGTTAAGCAAAATAATATTATCATTATTTCAAAACCACCGAGAGAACAACCGTCAGTTGAGGGGCGTCTATCCTACGTTATAAATAATTCCAAATGCAGACATTGTGTTTACATATTGTTACTATCGACTTCCTCCCACAGCAAACGCATCTAATTACAGGAAAATTATCCCCGTTACCTAATTGCGCCATTGGCCGAGTGCTGCCGCCCGAAGAGGGGCGGCAGCACTAATGTATTATTATTATTATTTTTTACTATTAATACACACATACACACAACAATAATGACTGACGACGGTGTCCATAACAACGGGCGTTACAAAACTTTGCCGAATGACCGCCGCACTGACAAAACATAAACAGCAGAGGTGAAACCAGAATTGGCAAAAATAAAATCCGAGTCCAAAAAGAACCTTACCCCCCGGTTGGTTTTGATTTCTTTGGGGGAAACCGCAAATCCTAGGAAAATATAACCTGGAGCTAACTCGACATTATTTTTCGCAAGACCGGAGGAGGCGGAATCAAGCACAAGGCCTCGGCGACAAAACACACGTCGTCTCGCGTCCGAAAGACGGCAATTCCCTTTCCACGACGTTATTAACATGCAGGAATAAAACGAGAAATGCGATAAGTCGTCCTTGCGAATAACATTATTTTATAGGCATCGATTTGATGTTTGTATTGTCGCTTAATATTATGGCGACGGCGGCGGCGTCGTTACTCATCAAGACGCGCAGTAGTGTGGCAATAAGCACGCGTGTATTGCACAAACGTTTTCGTACTACAACAAGTCTTTATGTATGAAGTGCCCACTCTCTGACCGGGCAGAGGGGTGGGGGCGCAGGACGTCGAAAACGAAGATTTACTATATACAGTAATATAATAATAAATATATTACATGTATATATTGTGTGTATATAACATTGTACATTATGTGTGCGTTAATAATACTACTCACCAGAAGACCGGTTTCAACGCTGGGCAATAGGGTGAGCCGACTTCCTTGCATCAACTGGTTGTCGTCCAACGAGCCGTCTCTTAGTTGCCTGCGTGATACAAAAAAAAAAAAACAAAGAAAGATCCTTTATTAATATAGCAGTAATAATAATAATAATAATAACCGAGGGTATCGTTCTGCTCTTATACAGATCCATAAAACGTACAACAAAAAGATGTAGCAAACAAAAACCCCCTTTTTGTATACATGTATAATTCATTATTCGTGTTAACCTACTATTATTTTTATTTTTCAAAACTAGTCGCAGAGACTAAGCCGTCGTCATAAATTTTACACAAACATGTATAAATATATATTATATGTATATACATATTTTTTTATTTCAAGGTTTATCACAATAAAGTAATTGCGGTCACAGTGGTGTTACATAAAATGTATCAATAACGCGCGCGATGTATCGCATTATCCCTATCATGGCACATTGTTGCGTTACAGAGATTATTGGTTTTTAATATTATAATAATAATAACAATTATTATTATATATACAGTGAGTTTGCGAGTGTAGTCTATATTATATTAGTATTATTATATTCATAAAACGTGCAATGATGCTAAATAGTAATATATTCGTCATCGTTGTCGTACACCATGTTCTGACCGACTGAGAACCATTGTACCGTGTCGAACAATGGATTATCCTAGGTTGGGAACCCCTAGTTTTCCTTTTTGATTGGAGAAAGCGACTTTTCACGCGCGCGACGTTAAGACAAGTATTTATTTTTTGCAAAGAAACCCATCGTGTCTGCCAGGTGCCACGCCGCTGAGTCGTGTTCCTAGGCCATCACACAATGGTCCAGGATCCCTGGAATCCCCGGGCAGCTGCTGCTGCTGCTGCAGGCTGCTCTACACTTGTCTGAAGGGACCGTGCGGTGGCGGCGGCGGGTTATTCACCCCTAATATAATGGCGTCCACTGCTGCCGCATCATAGCTCCCCTCATATGTACAAAAACTATCAGCTGTTGGGGTCACTGCCAGCAGCCGTTGTGGATTTCGTCATCTCGGCGGCAGTGAAAAAAAATCTAACACCGCCTTGTCTAAAATTGGGTTATGTTGATTGTTAGACAACGTTTTATACAACGAAAACCGCCGAACTGATATCATTACGTAAATATGTCGTTGGACGACCATCACCCGATCTATACTGAAAATAGGGGGGGGGGGAAATCTTTCCCAAATAGAATGAAACCAGACGCGGAACAGGTTATATTGGCGGCGGCGTTTTGTGCCAAATACGTCGCGGCAACACAAAAAAAAAACAGCCACTTCCAGGAACTGCGTAACACAATAATGAATAATACAATAATATTCGGGAGACGGTTTGGGTTCTTTTTATTCCGATGAGATCGCTCGTAGAATAGATTGAAAACCGACAAAACTAGGGTATTACGGCCAAGAATAAGATTTAAGAGAGCGAGAAGAAAATATTATAACATAAAATTATGATAATAGATAACAGATTATCGGCGGCGGGGGAAGACCCGGAGAGACCGCCCGGTCATCGAAAATTTCACCGACCCAAGCACTCGTGCCGGGTAAAGGGTAAAAGGGAACCATTGGGCACACGAGCAGTAGAAATCCGTTTATTGTTACACCGACGCGCGCGTGGACGACGAACTGGCAACGTCGCACGGCCGTGTGCGACACAACTACCTGGACGTCCCGCCGTCCGCCGCCGCAGACCAAACGAAATTTAATTTTATCACGTCCCGACCAACATAGGCACAGCTGCGGTACGATTTTCTTAAGATTATACTACAGTCGTACAGACATTTGTAACCCTCCTCCCACAGCTACCCTCAAGACAAATGTTGAATAAAAAAAATGTAGGTATATATAATTTTCGAGTTCGCATTATCGGATGGAAGCGTCATCCGCCGGTTGGCACTTTAGGCAAAATTATAAATCGTCCTATAGATAAGGGAACGACGAATACAATTGGAGAATTTCTCATACCGAAATCACCCAGAATAAACCCAGCGGCCCAGTTTTATCTCGAGAAAGAACTTATCTAATCTTAAATTTTAAAAAAATACGATATCTTACCTCTCCCGGTACAGCAGACATATCCGTTCTTTGGGCACTCTTAACCGTTTGGAAATTACTTTTTTAAGACTTTCCACGGAGTCGGTCTTCAGAACGGACAGGTCAAACTGGCCACCGGTGGTGGGTGACACGGTGATGGTGATTTCGGACGCGTCGTCCATCGAAGGAACCGCAAGGGGATCCTCGGCGGCCCTGTGATGATGAACAGCACTGTGCTGTTGCTGCTGCTGTTGTTGAGCGGCGGCGGCAGCGGCAGCCGCGGCCGTCGCGCCGACAGCCGTCCCGTCGTTGTTGTTGTTCACGGAAGCGGCCGTGGCGCTACAACCGCACCCGGATTTTGAATCGCCAGCATCACTACCTTCCATATTATAATTGATATTTTACCTTCGCACTCGTTATTAATATATTACTCGTAACTGCTGCTGATTATTATTACACTTTTCACACTCGAAACAAACAAATTGAGCACACGCGACAGCCTGGACAGATGAAAAAAAAAAACACAATACCAAGCTGTGTACGGAAAACAATCGGTTTATATCACAAACGCGAATCGGACGCCATGACGACGGTAAAACACTGCATGGGCGGCGGCGGCGACTGCGGACGACACAAAGAACGCCCGACGAATAAGGAAAAATAAATTTTGTAAATACTGAGTTGTTCCAACGGCGGCAGCGGCAAAACAAGAGCGATACTACCGCAGCGCCGACAGATCGCTGAATGGAAAGAGAAAAGAAAGGAGACGCGATGGCCGCATAATAGCGTCACGCTTGCCAGCCACAACGGTGCGAAATTCTCCTTCCTCCCTCAACGGTCCTAGATGCTCCATTGGCTGCACTGCACTTAGATTCCATATTGATATGGCCGACCAACCGCGGTCACAATATGGTAGATAGTATTATTTATGGTTAATTATCATTATAATTACCCCTTTTTCCAAATTACACTAATTATCAATGTATATGACGAGGAATTTGTACGTTTACAAACGGCAGTTTATCGGTTGTTGTGCTTTCGCTCGCTCGGTAGTCGGTACCTTTTCTCCCAAATTGCATAAATTACAAAAATTCAAACGTCCAGAGACGAGTTTCTTATCAGTGGGCGGAATTCAAATTGATAAGGACGGCAGGTCACGTTCGGGTTAAGGGTTTTGGGCTCTCGCTCGCTCGGCGCCGTCGTTTCGCTCCGCTAAACCAAAACTATTCTAGGTTTGAAGGCTACAGTCTAGGAGGAGATTACAGGTTTAATTTTCGGTTAAAAAAGTAAAGTTAAAAATTTAGGAAAAGCGGTACTATACCGATCATTACAACAGCAGCTGCTGTAAATGGCAAGGTGATACCTGTTATCACCGTTCGTTCGTTCATTGTCAACCTAATCAAACGAACACTTGTAGACCTTGTAATCAGCAGTTACCTGCAGTCACTTACGCATGAGTAACTACACACAACCGATAAAAACAATAAGCTATTAGCAATACAACATATTAATTTTAGGTATATTCGCGCACAAAGACCTGTGTAGTAATTTTCATTGATCGCAATTTACGAAACGCATTTTAACACGCTCTCTTTACAACCTTCGGAATAATATTATGTTTATTGTTTTTTATCGGCTCTCTGACGATGGATTATGCCGACGACGCATCCCAACATATTAAAGGTTTGTATGCAATTTTATGTAAATTAATTATATTTTTTCAATAAAACCAATAAATTAAAGTTCAATTAACAGTCGTTTTCCTTATCTAATCGCTGAAATATAATTATAAACAAATATGTCTTTAAAAATGGTTCAATGGAGCAATAGCTTAAATAGTTTAAAAATTGCTCCAAATAGTATAAAGTTCGATCAATTACATTTTTTTTTTTTTATACTAGAATTATTAACTTTTTAAAACTAACTTATTTACTTTACCAAAGTACATAAATATGTTGTGCATTTGGTTTGACTAAAATATATATATTTTTTTCGTAATGATGTTGAAGCCTAATTTTAGCTATAATTTATACAGAAAAAAGTTGTTCTTTAACTCCAATTCAGTGGTTATTGTCTTGTGGTAAGTTGTCTTCAATTTTTTTTATGCTTTTCAGCTATCATTTGTTATGCAGTTAAATAAAATATGTAGGGAGAAAAATAAATATATTTCCTGTTTTCTATTTAACATAGGTTTTAGAGGGGCGCCAACTGCTAGTTCCTTGCATCTGTAATAATTACATTTTTATTATTTTTTTTACTGAAAAAAACTATTATCTTTTAAAAACTGTGCTAAAATGGATTTTAATAGCTGATCAATCTTATTTTTAATTATTATTAAAATAGTGTATATATTGTCAGTGAAAATGTTTAAAACAAGGTAAGAGGTAGGTACTACACTACATTAATTTTTTATAACGGTTCATGGTAAAATTTCAAGCTATAATTAGTGTAAATGAAACAATACAGCTCTGTGATATTGGCTCTTAAGTATATAATTTTTACAGATGCCTCTGATTAACCACATAATAGATATTTTGATTTATTCAGTGAATTTACTGTTGATCATGTCAGTTTTTTAAATTAATTTGTATTAGCTTAAGATAGTTTTTGGTGTATACAATTTTAAATACCATTCAAATAAACATTTTGGTGTTATACATTATATAACTGGAATAGGGATGACATCTTCTAATGTGATAATCTTCTTTTCTTTTTTATGGTAAGAGTAACACATTCATATGATGTATTGATGCTTATTTTTTTATTTAACAAAATTTTATTATTAAAACTTATTTCGGTTCACCAATTTTTGAAATCGGCCAAAATGTTCCTTTATGAACTAATAAAAAAAAAAAATTTTAATTCTACATGGTTAAGCCCTAGTTCCATTAGGCATATTTTTGAACAAAATTAAACTGCCGTTAACAGGGCCCTTAAATAAAATTAAATGAGGACAAAATTTTGCTGCATTTCCACCGATTTGAGTTATAATTTGATTTTTTGGTTATTTATATATAAGCAAAACTCAAAATAACATTATACATTTGTGTTATTTTAGAAAAAAAAATGTTTTTATTTTTAGATTCACTTGACCACGTCAACCTTTCAGAATGTTTATCATCGACTGGGCGCTTTTCATGTTGTGCACTATGTGCTACTTCATTGAGTTGTCTCTACCGAGATCCTATCCATAATGAATTCAAGCTAAGCTGTCTTCGTGCCCTTTGTAATCACTTGCAGTTAATGCTGCAATTGAGAACTATGCGTGAGATGGCTAATTGTGAATTACCCTTAGATGCTAAAGTTTATGTTAGAGCTTTAAAAAAAGAGGAAGTACTCAATGGAGATATGACAGTCATCGTAAAAGATCTTCTACTGCTGGCTATTTCAAATGGTGACATTTTTTAATTTGATTACCTATATTTTAATTTGATCAAATTCATACCACAAACATATAATTTATAATTTAACCAAATTTTAAATTTATTATGCTTTCTAAGGAATTTTAATCGGTATGTATTTTAGTACATTTTATACAACATTTAATACGTTTTTTTTACAATTTTTGCAATAAAACTATGTTCAAATTTTATAGGTACCTATGATGCTCGATGGAGAGTTCTTATTTTGTATGTCACTCGAGTTTTTGATATCGATATAAGTCTTGTGGACTCAATTGAACTAACAATTGTAAATTGTTTATCAAATTTTTCACCAGCCCAGACTGAGTATGTATATAAATCAAACTAATAATAATATTGTTTTTATTTAAGATAATTAGAAAAAATGTATGTCTAGGCAAGAACAAGTGGCTGCAGCCCGTCGTTTACGTATTTCAAAAACTAAACGTTATGCTATGATCGGATTGGCTTCGATCGGTGGTGGAATTGCCATCGGCTTAACTGGAGGATTGGCGGCTCCACTTATCGGAACTGGACTTACCAGTATCTTAGGTTCTTCTGCAATTTTAGGAGCAATTGGAACACTAGGTGGCTCAGCCGTTGTTGGATCGCTCTTTGGTGTAGCTGGAGCTAGTTTAACGGGTAAAGTAAATGTGCCGTTGAAATATACTTGTTGAATAAGGCTCGTTTCATACCTGCACTAACTAACAAAATAATTGGCGTCATTTGTCTTGAAAAAACTGATCTTTATAAATTTATTATTGATTTTTCTTTTTTAGGTTACAAAATGCACAAAAGAGTAGGCGATATAGAAGAATTTCAATTCCATAAATTATCGACGGGTGCAGTTACAGGTGACGTCCACTTGCACATAACCATCGCTGTATCTGGCTGGTTGATTGACGAAAATGAAACTAGTTATACTCAACCTTGGGGATACCTTCAAGTATGATAATATATGCCTGTTAATTCAAATAAAACTTGATTTTATACTGTCTAATTTTTCGTTTAGGAAAGTCCTGAACAATATTACCTACGATATGAATCTTCATATCTTTTAGAACTGGGAAGAGCTATGGAATATTTTCTTACTTTTGCTGTAACTGTAGCTGTACAAGAGTCTTTAAAATTTACCGTACTCTCCGGTTTAATCGCAGCTATAGCGTGGCCAGCTGGTATACTGGGCCTAGCGTCCGTCATTGATAACCCATGGGGTGTGTGCTGTCGGCGGTCAGCACAAGTTGGCAAACAATTAGCGGAAACCTTGCTAACGCATAGCCATGGTAATCGGCCAGTGACACTAATTGGATACAGTCTCGGGGCTCGTGTTATTTATTACTGTTTGCGAGTATGTCATAATTTGAGTTAAAAATATATAATTCATTTAAACACTTACTTTAATCTTCATTTAGGAAATGTCGCAAAGGGAAAAAAGTCACGGTATTGTTCAAGACGCAATTATGATCGGCACTCCTTGTACCCGAAATACTACAGAATGGAACAAAATCACGCAAGTTGTGGCTGGTAGGGTGGTAAATGCCTATTGTAGGTGAGAAATAAAATTAATTCTCTGTAAATTTTTCGTTAACTGACGTAACCTAATCTTTTTCTCAATCTTATTTTAGGAGCGATTGGTTATTAAAATTCCTATACAGAACACTTTCCATGCATACACATGGTGTGGCCGGTCTCGAAGCTGTTCAGACAGAAGGAATCGAAAACATTGACTTAACTGATATTGTTTCAGGTAATCTAAAAATAAATAGCTAGAAGACAGTAAACTAAACTGAATAGCAACAAAATATTCAAACATTTTTACTTCTATTATTTTATTTAATCTTATAGGTCATTTTGATTACCCACAAAAAATGACTGAAATTATGATGCATATTGGAGTACGTGTAAATGAAACAGCTAAACGAATACTAATTTCTACACATTCTATGCCAGAGGCAATGTGCGATAACCTAAAACTAAATGCAAGTATAGTATTTATTTATGTACTGTAATAATAAAATTAATTACAATGTGATTAATTTACAAAAAAACTTGAAAATATATTAATGACTCGTTACATTATAACCAATAATATTTGATCAGATAACACTTTTAATCGTAAATAAAGTAAAACAAGTTGTGTACGCAACCAGGCATAAATATTTGATTTTACATTTTTTCTTATTCAGAAAAATGTATTGATTTTACACTATGCTTTGTACAGGATGAAAATAACAGTGTACCAAAATCAAAGTCAGCAAATGAACTCGCAATCATCAGCAGTGAAAACGATTATCGAGGCTAAATAGTATTTAATAAAAACTTGTTATTTCTCTCTTATTTTTCTTTATTTCTTAACTGCACCCATTCTCTGAATATTAACAAACAAATATTAATTTATATAATAATTACATTGACGCCAAAATTAATTTTTGAATTCCAATAAGTATTTTTTTACTACAGCTTTGATGTAAAGACTTAAAACTAAAAATACAAACAATGTTTTGATGTATAAAAACACTTTTTTACAATTATTAGATAAATTATTAATGGTAACAATTGTTACTCATAAGTTTTCATTGTCGATGAAAGAAACCTGTATGCACACCAAGAAAATACGTCCACTAATTTTGTTCCTATTTCCAAAGATATTTATTATTAATGTTATTTAATATACTTAGTTATTTGTTTTTATTTGTATACCGTTATATAACCACACTTAATAACTTTGATTAGTAAAATTATATATATGTTTGAAAGTATTAGAATACTTAATGTTGTGGTTTTCTAAGGTTTAGTTCAAATGTGTATTACTGTTACCCAAAAAAAAAATTTCTTTTTTGAAATCACTCGTGCCTTGTACTTTGTTGTATATTACAATTTTTATTTATAAAGATACTCTGTAAAACTCCAGAAAACAAAAAATAAACCACTCGTAAAATTTGTATAATTTATAGTATATCTCAAAATATGATAAAATTTGTCATAATATATGAGATTTGTGATGCTAAACTAAAAACAACAAATTGTTTATTACTAAATTAAATTGACAATTATTTATAGCAAAAACATTCAAAACAAGCACTATTTATATAATATGTTATAATTGTTTTTTTTTTTATGGACGTTTATTAAGTTGTTAAAACATTTAAAATTTATTATACAACATTATTAAATTAAAGTTCGTACAAATTATTATACAATGCACCACTTATATACTGTAAACTGTTTTACAATACTAAAATAAAATCGCGATTGATTGACCTTAAAATTCTTATTACAGATTATATTTAACCAATTGAACAATTATCTTTGAAATAATTAAAAATATACAACATTTGAATTTTTCTAGTGTCGTTTGTATGACAATGTAATGCAAATAATGAATTTTCTTATTTGTTTATATAATAATGAATAATAATATTATGTCTATTATCACTTTTTTTTTTAATCTTACCAATTAGTTTTTAGGAATGAATTAGTTTTTTTAAGGAATGTTTTATATTCAGTTGTACTATAAATCTTGTCATATAATATTGGCAGTTGCGATAAATGTGTGCTTATTTAATATTTGACTAGAGGCAACAGGCAACTAACAAAAATTTCTAGAAAATTTGGTTAAAATGTCTATTTTTCTTTATAGAAGTTAATTTTTCGCGCCTAACTGCTTAACGAGGCCATTGGAGAGGACGGAGAGTTTGGCGACCTATTACAGTCGCCTGCCGAAGAATTAGGTGAACCATTTAACGTAATAACTAATTTTCGACTGCCTGCATGATTTCGGTGTTCACACAGCCAAATACCTTGCCATGTGCCAAGATTAAGTTTTCCCTCAGTAATGGGAATAGTGATCGATGATCCCAAAAAACATGCTTTCACGTGTGCTGGCTATAAAGCAAATTGGTAACAGAAAATATTATTTCATTGTCAATTAAAAATTTTAAAAATGATTTAATTCTCTTACCATATCGTCAGGACCTTCACACGAATGTCTGTATGGTAAACCCTGAAAAAATTTTTAATAAAATAATAAATTTATTTCAATTAAATTTTTTGATACACTAAAAACAAATTTATTTGAAATAATTCATTTTCTTATTTATTATTGAAATAAAAACTGCTTAGGTCTGCTTTCAGTTATAATTAATGCTGAAAATATACGACTTCTCTATCCTCACTATGTTGGCTATTTTTTCAATATAGATTTCGATAATTTCTCTTAAATCATTATCATTCATCTTTATTTAAAATACAACTGACTTACTTCTGGTACAATTTTATTTAACATCATCTCCATATCATCCCTGAAAAAACAGATTACAAGTTTAGTAATATAGAAATTATAGTGCATCACAATAGTATTTCTTACCGAACATTGGGATCCCAACTTTCATTGATCGCTAAACTCGCTGATGTATGCAAAACTATAAATTAAAAAAAAAATTTGATATAATAAATATAGAACATAGCAATGCCCGTTACAAAAGTAGTAATATGTTTCATTCTCCTTACGACAAGGGAATTTTTTTTGTTTAGCACCATGATATAATTATTAGTAAGTAGTACAATATTTGGCTATTAAAGTTGAAAAGTATTAGTTTTGGTCATTACAGACACAAATGACAAAACATAATACTTACTGCTGCTATGAAAACAAACCTACAGTTTTTAATGCAAATCAAACAAATTACTTCGGATTCAATAAATACCTCATACTTTAATGTTGTCTAGATTTCTACTAACAATTCAAATTGATAGTGTTCTAAAAATTTTTAAAAATACACTTGACGTGTGCATTTATTTTATATTTAATCATCATGACTTATTCGTTCTCTCACATTTTACTTGATCACAACCTTTTTTTCAGATTTTCTTTTAACTTATACATTTATATTTTCCCTTTATAATTTATTTATTAGTTGCAATTTTGTGCCAATTGTACTAATAAACTAATTTCTAATTAATAAAAAAAATGATTTTACTTACTTTGAATATGACACAACCCGACGGAAAATTGAGATATCTCAGAAACTTGTTTCAATATTTCTTCTGTTACTAAATGTACACCTCTATGTTGTGGACGTAAATTAATTTTGCATTGGTACCACGCAGAACCAATCTGAATACCTCGACTAGATGCCATCACTGTATGTTATTTATATGAAAATCTACAAAGAAAAAATATACAAAGAATAAATAATTTTTACATTTTAAAAGCTGTTTGAATACCCACTAAAACTTGAGACCACAATCAACTAAATAGTAGTTACTACAATCGAAAAAATTATGCTTATTTATTTTTAAAAGTTAAAAACCATTTTTATGTCCGTAATATTAAACATTCTATTATCAATGTATTATAACAAACTTTGAATAATATAACATTCAGAGATGACCTGTGGTCAACCTAGTTTAAAAGGTTTTGCTGAATATAGTCTCCTTCCATCCCGACAAAACTGATTATGGAATTTCTAATTAACATATTCAAAAAGTGATTACATAACATGAATGAACTGCACTAATTTCCAAGCAATATTTGAACGAATTTTGAGGCTATAACATAGTCTCAAAATTTAATATTTCCACTGAATACCTAATTCGAATAGATGTGATTACGTTGGCTATAGACAAAATGAAGTGATAAATATTTTTTTGATTTACTACTTTTTAACCTCTGTATTTGTCTGTAACCTTTCATCGTTAGAAATTTTAATGACATGGTAATAAAAAAAATAGTAACAGAACAGGAATAATTTACTCACTAATTTCATTACTCGAAAGACATTTTCGTAAAATGTTATTGTACAAATACTACAAATTAAATAATCTAAATTCTGGACGAGTGGCTTTAACGATTAGACGATTAAATAATAAACATTAAACTTGTAACTTGAATTGTTTTTTAATTTTTAATCTAAAATTTCAGAAATCAAGAATGAAAATTTGATAGGAATAGATGCTGGTATTTGGTAAGCATAGTGTTAAAAACAACAACAGTACAGTGTAGCTTTGTATGGAATATATTTGCAAATAAAGTTGGCGTACTTGGTTATCTCATCAACTGTTGAAGCGCCAAAATAATTTTTAAAATAATAATTATCGATTTTTTCGTCTACACAATACAAAATAAAGTTTAAGAATAAACTCTTAAACACTAATCAATCACCTAACTGGTATATGTTTTCAATTACCCAATTTGTTTCATTTAATTATATTAAAATGTTGTTCATTTTACTGTTCAACTTGCAATTAAAACCAAGAATTGAAAACGTTTCTAAAACAAATCGTAAGGTTTATTTAGTTTATTTTATTAAAATAATTAACAGAATAATTTTTTTGAAAAAAATGCAATCAAAAACAAATTTACCTAATTGAAATTGTAACTTTTGGAACGATACAAACGTTTTGTTCCAAGAACAATATATATATATATCGATCAAATAGAATAGCTCAACTTTAAATTCAAAAAAATTGCTTTACTTGTTTAAAATCAGGTGATTTATTAGTTAAATAATATGTACATTTTGGCTCGGAAATGTTTTCAATCACTAGTATATAAATTATAATCAGTATTCGGTATTCCATAATTGTAATGTAGCCTAAATCCCCCAAAAAAGTAATATCAGTTCAAAAATAAATAACAAGGAAGTAAACATTTTTGGATGTGTATTTTTGTTTGGAAAAAAATATATTTAAATTATAATTTTGTTAATTGCAGTGTAGATATGCGCTATGGCATATCGTATCTTATGAATAATAATACATTTTTTTTCTTAAAAGTTTGTCATTGAAAATTTCTGACAACGTAAGTTTAACACCAGTTTGTTCATGAGTAAGCAAACTAGTTTTTCCATTTTTAATTAAGCATGAAATTTATGCTGTTTTATAAGGAAAAAACTTTTTTAAACACATTTGCCATTTCGGTTATAAGTTATAATATTTAAAAGTATCTAATAAAGCGAATATTTTATGATTAATTAAAAAAATTTACTACTTTTCAGCTTTACTTTGATACTAAAATAATATTTTGTAAAAACTCTATAGGTACTATTTTCTGTATTTATTATTTGATGGTCAAAATTTTATAAGGTAATTTTCCTTAACCCATCATAGTGTGAGTAAAACTCATTGTGCGAGGATACATTTTAAAAAATAGACTGTGTATTGTCCTATTTAAGGCCACATTGGCCATGATATTAACGAGTTCCATAAAAAAAAACATGTAATTATTAACATTGAAAATATTACTTTATTTACTCATAAATCATAAGTAAATGCGATGTTCTAAACGAAGGTACTTATCATGTGTTATCAAAAGTATAAATTAACGTTTATACTATATTGTTCAATTTCTTTGGTTGGAGGTGAAACGCAACCAGGTACTTGTACAGTTGTACCGGAAACCTCATCTTATCACATTTACGGTTTTATTGTAGGGTATTTATCAAGGTGGATTTATCTTGATATTTATCAATTTTTTATTATTATTGTAAACAACAAATAAGACGAAAATATTTAGCGAACAAATCGCCAACCGGAATAAAATGTCTTTTTAAGAGTTTTGAAAGACAACATCTTAACGTCAAGGCCAAAGGTTACTTTTATTATCTTTTAACAAGGAACTCTTAAAATAAAGAAACCATTCTTATCTCGGTTATTTATTATAACAATGTATTATGTGATTAGCTCATAGTGTATTCGGTATTTCATTCATTATTATTCGGTATATTGTAATTTTAGCTAAATTTTTAATTTTTAAAAGAAGAACATTTTTTTTGTTAATTTGTTTCTTGTTATAAAATATGATTGTAGTATAAAATGTTTGCCAGTTAAACATGTCAAACTCCAGTAGTGACACGGATGAATTTTTCGACGCTGAAGATTATACAGTTCGAAATGATCAAAAGTGTGTAACGTAATTTTTTACTGTTCAAATATCTTTTAACACCATTTTTAAAATACACTATTGTTATTCTAGTGATGTACCCAAGCAAACTAGCAAAAGTGAAAAAGAAATTTTAGATGAGAAAAAGAAGAATTTGTCTTTCAAAATAAGTAATCCTGCCAAACTGGTAAGAATGAACAAACTTTTATCACTGTCAATCTATTATTGTGTATTCTGAAACATAAATTTCTGCAGAATTCAGAGCACAATGGTCGCCGTAAATTTAACGAGATCCGGCAACATATGCAAATCGATGAAGATGAATCGCAAGCTGTATCTCCTACTGAAAGTCAGGCTTCGTCGGCCGATGGTGTCTTTTTAGCACCTTCACACAAACCAAGCCATCCATTCCGGGTAATTGAGCCTGATGGAGCATCTGTTCAAAGCATTTTATCGTTAGGAAAAGTTGGTCGACTGTTAGGAAGTGTACCTTCTGATCATTACATAGGTTTGTTTTTTTTTCAATTATTTTGTAATTGTAACAGTTTTTTTAACTCTATTTATATTTAGGGAAGGATAATACTTTACGTCCGTCAGATTGTACAAAATTATTATCTGAACCTTCTACTCCTATCTCGTCTGAAGATAAATTCATTGTACCCACTGACAATTTTAGCACTTTTCATGAACCTGATGTGATAGCAAGCACAAAGACTTCGACTAATGGCACATGCAATATAGAGAATGATAGACCCGTTGCTCCACCAAGACGTAGAAGACGCAAAAAATCAGAAACAGTCATAACTGAAAGTATTGGTGCTACGACAACTATAGATAATCCTAATGTATTATTAATAAAATTATTTTTAATATTTAAACCATCATATTAATTGGCGATACTTTTGTTTATAATAAACTGTGTAGCAACAAACTAATGCTGCTCAAAGTGAGGAATCTAATACAAGTTGCTTAACGAGTCCGGCGAGTACAATCGAATCATTGACGAGGGAATTGGAACATTCTCTAGATCTTCATTCTGCTACCAAAGGGCAATATGTCGTTAATCATCAAGTAATTTTGTTGTTTACATTGTTCCAAGTTAAATGATTGTTATTTAGTAACTTTTATATTTTTTTCTTAGGATGAAGAGAAGCCAGGTTTAAGTGTGATAAAAGAAATAACTGACGAAGTAAAAGAAAAGTCAAAAACACTTACCTCCCACAGCAATACGTATCCAATGGCCGGTACTAGTGGTATAACTTCTATTCGTTCCCATAACCGTGTGACTTCAAGAGAAAGACGTAGATCAGCTGGCGATGAGCAAGAACTTCGAGATCAACAATTAAATATGTTTTTAAAAACCCATACTGATTCAGGGAAAAAACTGACTGACATAGTAAGTAACACAAATAGTAAAAATTTGATTTGCTAGCAGTTAGAAAAATAGCATAGTTCAATTTGTTAAAGCCCAGAAACTTTTTTGTGTTTAAGAAAAAATATAGGTTTTAGGTTTTTATTGGACATAGTCATACCCAAAACCTTGACTGGATTGAGCTTTTAAAAAAAACCTAGGTTATTTCCAAACTCTGCTCTCTAGGATAAACTTATTAATTTCATTTTAATAACGTTGTGCTATAGTCAGTGTTTGACAAAATTTAAACGGAATAATAAACAATTTTTTTTTTCAACAAATAATTAATACATTTTTGTTTGCGAATGAAATTATTTCTAACTTTAAATTAAAGATAATCTACATACTGTTAACATTAACAGCTTTGTTAATAGACAGTTTTAATAATTTTTTTCGAGGCTTAATATTGATTAAATTTATTTTTTATTTTTAGGAAATTTTGGAACAAATAACCGTATTGAATTTGGATACTGGGGAACGTGTTCCATTGAGTATAGCCGAGGATAAGTTACCACAATGTATTAACCCATTATCATTGCATATAATGCGTTTGACATCGGAATATGTCAGTACTCCAAATTTGGATTCCCATTCATATAGAAGTAGTTTTATTAAAAAACCAAAAGAATCCGACGAAGAAAGCATTGGTAGTAAATCCAACGAAACGGTAGCTACTGGACGAGACGACCCTGTGGACGAGTCAGCTATACGTCGTCGAACTGCTAGAATCAAACGATTTTTGGGTACGACGGTAAAGAAAACTGTAAACAAAGCCAAGACCATTGCTCATGAAGTGTCCCATGTACGGCACAAAGAAGACGTTATGGAAATAGTCGATTTGGTAGAAAGGCCACAACCAGCAGCCGATGCTGCCAACCCACCTCAAGTCAATGAAGCTTTCAAGTTACGATCTTCTAATAGTCATAAAGGTCCTTACGAATTTGATTCAGTTCAGCATGTTCAGGTATTTTAGCAGGTTTAAAACTTTTTTTTTTTCAACAATGATATTTACAATTTGTCCGTGTTTTAGGAATTTTGTAATGAGCACGTAGGGCCTGTTTGGTGCATGAAATTTTCAATGTGTGGTCGACTTCTTGCAACAGCTGGGCAAGATAGAGTTCTCAGAATATGGGTTTTACGTGATGCCTATAAAGATTTCCACGAAATGCGAAAAAAATATGATGCTGAAAAAGTTTCACCAACACCGTCGACAGAATCTTTAGTCTCACAGCTATCTGTCGATGATCAATCATTTGCTGCAGATCCTGATGATCGTGGGCCGTTCATATCACGTCCGTTTTGTACGTACACGGGTCATCGGTCCGATTTGTTGGACATAGCATGGTCGAAAAATTACTTTGTCCTGTCTTCGTCAATGGATAAAACTGTTAGACTGTGGCATATTAGTAGAAGGGAATGTTTATGTTGCTTTCAACACATCGACTTTGTCACTGCAATATGTTTCCATCCACGAGACGATCGATATTTTTTGAGTGGATCATTAGACGGCAAACTACGTCTTTGGAATATCCCCGACAAAAAAGTAGCGGTGTGGAACGAAGTAGAAGGGCAGACAAAACTGATAACTGCTGCTAATTTCTGTCAAAACGGCAAATTTGCCGTAGTGGGCTCTTATGACGGCCGATGCATATTTTACACAACCGATCAGTTGCGCTATCACACTCAGATACATGTCCGTTCAACACGTGGCAGAAACTCGACTGGACGAAAAATAAGTGGTATTGAACCAATGCCTGGCGAGGATAAAATATTGGTAACATCAAATGACAGTCGCATCAGGTTGTACGATCTTAGAGATCTAAATCTGTCATGCAAATATAAAGGTTATGTAAATATAAGTAGTCAAATCAAGGCTAGCTTCAGTCACGACGGCAAGTATATTGTATGCGGTTCAGAAAATCAGTGTATATATGTATGGAAAACGCATCATGATTACTCCAAGTTCACGTCCGTACGGAGAGACCGAAATGATTATTGGGAAGGAATCAAAGCACACAACGCCGTTGTTACCTGTGCAATTTTCGCACCCAATCCAGAAGTGGTATTTAGACAAATGAAAACTGATGAAAACAACCAAAGTCAAGATGGATATGTCTTAGTAAGTGCCGATTTCAACGGATGTATACGCGTGTTTGTCAACCGAATGAAGCCTAAACATAGTTCGTTGCCGGCCAGCGCTATGGCATAAGTTTTATTTTACTATATGAGACCATGTTATTCACAATATTTCAATATATATATTTTATATGGTGTATCCTTTTCTTTAGATATAAATTATAGCGAAATTTAGATTATTGAAATCATTTTAAGTATAGTATAATTTAGTATTAGCCATGTTTTTAATTATAATAATTATTATTTATTCCGTAAAAGGCGAGATTATATAACTAATATTAATTTGTTACCATTATTTTATGTCGGAAATGTATTTTAAATCAGTTTTGCTTCTGGTAAATGTTTTTTTATATTATGGTTGATTACTTTTTAATATAAAATTAAAACTATTAATTGTAGTTTATATTTTTTTCTACTATTATTACAATACAAAACAAATATTCCAACATCTTTTCTATTACAACACCAGTTCTCTCGAGATTTATCAAACAACTGTCTTGTAAACAATAAATGTGTTACTGTGGTAGTTTCCATTTGTCTGAATAGTTATTAATTAGCAGTGTTTTGAATCTTCTTAACTTAACTAATAATTCATCACCATCTAAATTAGCTGATAGTATTTCTATTCTAGACACCAACAGAAAGTCTGGATTGTTTGGGCTAGGTCCTTTGATCAAGTCCACTTCGTCACCTATTTCCAACGTATGACTTTTTTTCAATACTTTTTCTCCGTTTACTCGGATACGACTTTCATAAAAGGCTGTTTCAATTTTACTGTAAATACAAAATAAATTAATAACTTTAAGAAAAATAGTTGAATAATACAACAAATGGAAATTACTTTCTCGATCTACCTAATGCATGCTTGAGAACACTGTCCATTCGTAAAGAGCTCGTTTTATATTTAACCAACTGACTGGAATCGTCCATTTCTAAATCTTCATCATCTGAATCTTCGTTGTCGGTCTAAATTAATTAAAAACAAAGAAACTAACTAAATTAGTACTATAAAGCTCATGTGTTATTTTAAATAGAACTGACGTTTACCTTTTTCGTACGTTTATATCGTTTTGCAAAACTAATGTCATGTTTTATCGATAAAATTGGACGGATTTGACCACAAATAATAGAGTGTTTACTGCAGTTTGAAATGACACGAGTACTTTGTACAGAGATTTTTGGAATAGAAGTACGTTTAAAAACTAATCTCAAAATTCTATTCATTTTTTTATATAAGCTTTATTTCATAGAATAAATTGAAATTAAAATATGTTAAACTATGCAAAAACTAACTAAATACTGGACTATATAATTGTCACATAAAATTTGAAAAACTACTTTAAAGTTTAATAATAATACTTCTCAAACAGAAATCAGAATAATTTTTTAAATAAGTTAAATCTCGATATAATAACTAGCTTATCAAATTTACTGATAATGCCGGTTTTGTGATAACAGTATGAATTTCCTTTTTTTTTATAAAAGTAGACAAATTCATGATGAAGTAAATTGGTATATCAGCAAAATTTGATAACAAAAAAATGACTGCCAGTTTTCTCGGACGGCCGTATATTTCTTAGGAGAGAAAACCGGCTACCATATTTTAAAGTTGATAACACAAGTTGCTGACTTACCTATTTATTTATATGTCATACAAATACTCGTCCAGCACATTATTACTCTACGCCGTCTACCGTCTACGGTCCAGTATATAAAAAATATACCTTAATAAAAATATGTAAATTTGTTATTCCTTGAAAATTACATAGAATTACCGAAAAAGTTGTAATCATGAAGTTTTTCAGTCGCATTAGTCATAAGTTTTGTGTATGTCAAGAAGTTATTCGTAACACTTGTCTGAAATCGACAAGAGCGGCAGTATTAAAAGCTGTTAACGAACCGTTAGCTATAGAAAATTTTGAAATTCCTGATAAACTCAAAGAAGGACAAGTAAGTATTTATGTAAATCTAATAATTATCCATCAATGACGTTTTATTTTATTACTATTACTGACGTAATATTTACAATTTTAGCTAAGAATCGCTGTCAAGTATTGCGCTGTGAATAATTCAGATGCTTTAATGTGTTCCGGATTATCTGAAATCAAACCTACTTTGCCTTTTGTTCCTGGTTTCGAATTAGCGGGTGAAGTGATTGAATCTAGAGCGACTAATTCCAACGAAGAAGAAGAAGACATAACTGTTGGCGATCGCGTCCTAGTATTGAACAAAGAAATTTTGGGTGGGTTTGCTGAAGAATGTATTGTTGATGAAAAAGTATGTATAAATAAAAATTTATATTACACAATAATTTTTCTACAAGTTTTAGATGAGACAATTCCAAATATTATCAGGGATTAGCTTTTTTGGTTCTTAATAAAACAAAAGTTCTAGGTTGATAGAACCAGTTTAATGTATTATATTCATGCTTCCTGAGCTGTGTTTAATATGATAAATTAAATTGTGTTTGAATAATAATGTTAAGCATTTTATTTTTGTTTTAGAAATAATATTTAGGTTATTATAACATTATTAAAACGTTTTCATAATGAAATTAATTTTGACCTTATAATCTGAACTATGAATCAAATAGTTATTATTTTAAGTATTATGGAGTCGCTTTTGAATTTGTCCACTGGTTTGAAACTTGATCAGTCCACCCTAACGATGGAGATGTTATGATGATGTAATATAATACCTTATTTAATGCTTAGGATGTATTTAGTATTCCATCAGAGCTGTCTTACGAATCTGCTGCTTCTATCGGAGATAGTTATGCAACTGCACTATTAGGTCTTTCACGCCGAGCTAATTTGAAAAAGGACAACACCGTTTTGGTTACCGCTGCTGCGGGTGGCTTGGGTCTAGCCGCCGTTGATATTGCAGCGAACATGTGTAAAGCCAAGGTTGTAAAAACAGTCTCTGTATTTTTGTAAATTTTAACGAGACATATTTAATTAATTAATTTGTAACTATATCATAGGTGATAGGGGCTTGTCGTTTGGAAAAAAATACTTCGTTAGTTCGAGAAAAAGGAGCTTTCATGTCGTTTGAAATTAAAAACCCTGAAAACTTGTGCAAACGTGTATTAAAAGAAACTGAAGGAAAAGGTGTTGATGTTGTGTTTGATGCTGTTGGTGGAGAAATATTTCAATCGGCATTAGACTGGTAAGCTAGTTTGCTCAATGTTCTCATTCCAGATACATCTATTTTTCCTTTTATCTTTCTTATCTGTATTCAACACAAGGATCTTAAGTAATATTAATCTAATAATTATGATTTCAGCGTAAATCATGAAGGGAAAGTTCTAGTAGCAGGGTTTGCATCTCGTCAAATTCCTGAATTGAATATTAACGAGTTGCTTAGACGTCCTTCATTCAGTCTAATCGGTGTGTCATTAAACAACTATCGTACTCACTCAGTAAAAGTATACAGGTAATTATTTTTAAATTATATTTTACATAAGTATGAGTATACACTTTGAAATTTTAAGAATATATAAGATGAACACTTGAACTCTTATACTGTTTATATTGTAAGTTAAGTATTTATTACTATGAGTTAAAAACAACTATTTGGCATGATATTTTGTACTTGGACACACGTTTTACAATAACTTTTAACCACTGCATCTATTATGAAATATTGTTCATCGTATTTGTATTTAATGCAGGTGAAGAATGAACAACTAATACGCATGTAACACCTTTTCCATATCAAAAAGAAAAATCACCTTAAAATTTATTCTGTGTGTTGTTTGCAGGCAATCCGTCAAAGATGTGCTGACCATGTGCAAAATGGGCATGATCAGTCCTGATGTGTCAGAAACGCTCAACCTGGATCGAGTTAACGAAGCGTTAGAACATTTCGCTACAGACAAGACCAGCGGTAAAATTCTGTTAAAGGTTGCTGACTAACCCAGTCTATTAAGACGGTTCAAAGTTATTTCACACATATTACGACCGTTACAGTGCTATATCATTTATAGATGTAAATTTACTGTGTTTAGTCTTAACCTGTGTTATGATGTTTTTCTGTATGTAAATATATATATATATTTTCTACTATTAGTTTGGAATAAAAATAAACGATGTATTTAGCAATAAAAAAATATAATAGTTATATAATGGTTCAGTTCATTTGTTTGGGTTTCTGGTGATTAGGATTATATGTTATTGCTATGATTAATAATAATTGTATGTACTTCATAAATTGAAATTCTACTTTAAGAGAGTGGACAACATTTTATGGAAAATCTCAACACCCAAATACTTTAAAATGGAATATTTATTGTTAAGGTTTAAAAATAGGTGAAGATTTTCAATATTCTATTAAAAAAAATTTGAAAATTCAAGTTTCAAAATCCTAAAAACTTGGATGTAGCTCAACATATAAATATTGATAACTTCACGCCACATCTGCGGTTGAACTACAATTGAAAGTGGTTAAAATTCCTCAAATAGAGTACTGAAGCAGTGTTGAAAAAAATTGTTTTCTAGTAATTAAATTATAATATGTTCTTATACGTTTAATGTAGGCGCGCTACTTTCGTGACGCTATGTTGTGTCGTTTTCGAGCTGGGAGGTCAAGGCTAAAGCACGTTCTATGCTAAAAAAAAATGGCAACGTACATTTTTTATTTGTCTGTTATAATTAGAACGGTATAACATGACTGGTAGATAAGTAGTTTTTGTTAAATACTTTGTAAGTTTTTAACGTTTATTTTTTAAAGGTATAGGCCAGGCTCACGAACTACTAACCCACACACACACTGTTTGCTTTACTTAAACTTTAAAGTTTAACAGAGGTAAAACGATAATAAAATTATTTATTCAAAACTGGTTAGCATGTTATATTTTGTTTGAGAGCGTTTTAGATTTTAATAATAATAATGGTCGTATAAAATACAAACGTTAAACGAAAATCACCACTTAGCTTGTTGTTGCCACTGCCGTCGGTCAAGGTCGTCCGGAGTCCAATCAATACAAGAACCCCTTACCCCGAAATCCAGAATTTATCCCGGCCACTGCGGTAGGTAATGGGTCAAGGCGATCCCTGTGCGCTAGGATACGCCACAGCCGCCGTTATCGACCAGACGGTTTCCACGAAATTATGTACTTTTTGTGAAACGCGCAAATTTCCGATTTAGGTCACTCGTGTGCTTAAACGTTGTTAAAATATTTACCCGTTAACCCAACAGTGGCGTAATTCGATTTCTTGTAAGACAGGGTGTATACGAAATTATTTATGGCGAACGACCACAACCCCTATATGAGTTGCCAGTCGGCTAGTTCTAGTAGCAGTTATAAATATTTGCTTTTAAACTACAGTTGGGAATGCTTAGGAACTAGTAAATGTTGAATATTACTAGTTTAGACAAAAGAAAGAAAACAAAGTGAAGTCCGGGCATAGTATAGTATAGTGGGAACGGAGAATTTTTTGGCGGGAGGGGAGACTATATGGACTTGCTACATGAAGAAATCGGTTTAACGGCCTAGAAGATATTTTATTGGGTTCAGGCACAATTAAAAACAATCTCATTAACTTCATTTTAACTAAACCAAAAAATGATTACCATTTATGTGTACTTCGTAGTACAATACGAAGTACAATTGAGTCAACAATAAATAAACGTCCAATTTTTTTAGCAACTTTCTTCTAAGCAAACTTGTTGAGAATTTCATCAGTTTTTAATCTGTCAAACACCAAAGTTAATGATAGATATTAGATAAACGATTTCGATAGAGGTCAGAGGGGGTTAAAGACAAAAAAAAACATGACCGTTAACTGGATCTCATGAACGTCGACAGCAATTATTGCCGCCGGTACAGTTTGAATATGTACTCATCTAAAACATATCAAACGTTTAAACAACCGCGAAGAGCAACAGAACAAACCGGTAAATTGAATGCAGTTTATTATTTTTTTTTTTCAAATAAAGAAGCGTGCTCGAAAAAAATACAAAAACATGAATGACATAATATCTGTAGAATTTACTTTATCTACATACCCTGAAAAACTGGGTCAGGTTTTTTTTTTGTTTAAAACCCCAGGTATTTGCCATTTCTATAATAGGTTTGATTGGAAAATAGTTTTCAAGTTAAAATATTTATTGCCTTACTCAGCCTCTCCCCCTCTTTGAAGATATTTTCTGATCACGAGCCTGGCTCTTTGTTAAATAAGAATAAAACATACATTTCTACTGGGAAATATATGATAACATGTTTATCTAAACAACATACTGAATTGATTAAACACATATATAATGGTGTAATCGGGAAATCTAAACCTTGGAAGTACCAAATTAGGAGCAGGCGTAGAGCGTGGGTTGTACAGTAGAGAGGAGGAGAAGTGAAGGAATTTTGCCGGCGTTCCATTTCTACGTGGAAGTCGACAAATTCTTAGGTTGATAATGATGTTGTTTTTTTTATCCGGAGCAGTCATAACAGTCTAATCGTTTCTTGGTGGGTACAGTTTTACGTCCCTGTTAACTCGAAAAGATATTTTCTCGAACTGTGAATATATTATTTGAAATATTTGAAAACAAGCCCATTCTATTGGCCTCGCCAAAGGTCGCACGTTGAAACAATAACAAAGTAAAATAAATACTAAAAAAAAAATCTATCGAGTATTTTGTTGATCGACTTACAAGACGAGGAGGAACAAAGAAGTCGACACACTTCACGGCGTGAAGCACACAATTATATTTTACTCGAGTTGAATAAAAAGGCTAAAATTGTAGACAATTAACAAAGAAAAACAAATATCGAACAATGAAAACCGCTCACCATTTCATTACCTACCCTAAAAATCGTTATGTTTGTAACGTAATGTAATTATAATGAAATTAAAAAACAGATTGTGTTTTTTTTTTCACTGAAGGTCACGAACGAGCAAATAACAACAATCATCATCAATAATTTACATTATATTGAACGCGCCATCGCAGTATTCAATTTGGTCGTCTCGGCCTGTCGTTTGTCAAAAACGGCGTAGACAGGTGGGTATAGGTGGGTTAATATTACTAAACATAAATATAACTCGGTCAAATACGATTGATTGGGTCGGAAAACGTTCAAAATAAAAGGTTCATCATAATATCATTCATTATTTTCACTGTAGACACTATTTTTTTTAACATTTTAAGCATTTTCCGGCACGTCCACAGTCCGTGGAAATGGAGAAATCCATCTCATTTGATTGATAACTTGCACGAAAGAAATGTAAAACAGTTTAAGTAATGAGTTTACGCGTTTGTCCTAAAATCATATTGCTGCTCTCACCAGAATCCTCCTTATAATAAAAAGTATTTTCAAGTTTTGACTTTGAATCGTTATGATGGCTGAATAGCTCTCAAAAAATGCATTGAAATTATAATTTACCACCAAAATATTATTTAACAACCGTTTTACGCGTAAATTATTCTGTTCCATTTTTCGACAAATCAGAAAACGATTTTCTTTTACCGCAAACTTAAACAAAAACATTAGAAATACCTACATTTTGTAATTATCAATTTGCACGCACGCAAAGTGATTCTACAAGACGTATTCAACACAAAACTGTTAACTAATATGGTTTAGTTTATATTTTAGTAAAGGCGATAAACGGATAGTGAACTGTGTTACTTTAAAAAAAATCCAATTGTTCAACAGCTGCCCAAATCAGAAAAGGTCAATTTGGATTAATTCAATTTTTTAGTATTTTTACGTTATTCCAAAGAAAAAGTAAACAATTTTTTAATGAAATTATAACAGTTCATGCATATTTGATTTATGTGCTCTCAATTAGTATATTCGATTAAATTAACTGTATATATTATTAATACTGCTCACAGTGTGGATAATTAGGGTCAAGTGAGATCAGAAGACTATTAAACGTTTTTTTTTAATATAAATATTTACTACAAGTGGTATTTATAGACTATAGTTAATAATTTTGTATTATATTTTTTAAATCTCGTCTAATGATCATCATATTGGCGTTGTAACGTTAATTTAATCAACTTTAATTTCTTGTGCTATAACTATAAGCTAGTAAGTGGTCCATAAGTGCGGAAGGGAATTTATATGATTAAAGTTCACGCGATTAAGGAACAATGTGTGTTGTAATTATTATTGTGAGCTCCATCACAGCCACGTATGGCGCTATTGTTTTTTACATAGTAATTATTATTATAATTGATTTTTTTTTATATGTGTATCTACATTAAATATAATACAACCGTCTCCTTTTAATTACAAATTTCATAATTTATTTACCCAATCGCCAAGCAGTCGCCTCGGCTACCGTTTGCAAACTACATGTACCAATGCTTTTTAATATTTATATTATGATATAAGGCTTACATCATACCGTAGACGAATATACATACTCACTTATCGCTTGTGGAAATCTCTGTAAAGGCTATAATACCATACATAGGTAATATAGACCCAAGAGAAAATAACATGACAACATGCATATGATTACGCTCACGTCATAAAATTCACATTAATATTATTAAAGTTGAGTTAACACGAACGTGTAGTATGCAAAATATTGTGTCGTTTATAATTTATACAATGACTTATTCCTTTCTAAAGGCTATACTTTGTCGTAGGCCTCCCTCCTCTAACATTTTGTCATACATAATGGATAGATAACAAATATTAACTCAACTATAAGTACATAATTATTAATTAAAATATAAACGAACTAACCAGACCTATTGTTTCAGTTTGAAAGTATATGTTTTTTTAAGTGAATTTATTAAAAGCTGTTTTAATCAGTTTCAAATCAATTATAAGTAAATCGGATACACATATTTGTACCTTCATAAATTCATATAAGAGTTGTATATTTAATATTGAAATACTTCGAATAAGCTGATATTATTTCCCAAGTGCCTATAATATTTCCTAACAAATAATATGCATTAAACAATTTTTTTTATAAATTACAAGAACTAACTGTAGCAACAGTTCTTTTTTATGTATAGTAGCTATTTGACATTATTATACACATGTTTATTTATAATGAACACAGCTCTCGTTATTGCGGTTTTGTTTTTATTTAACTTTTTTCACTGAATTTATGTGTTTTGTTAGGATTGACATCATTCATTTTATATGTACATACTAGTGTAATAATTTATGCTGTGTCATTTGTTGTCGATAAATTATACAAAATATATGTTTGTATACATGTTTCTATTTATCGTTTTTATTGGTAAATTCCTTAAAAATACTTACTTTTTGAATAATAATAATGTAGTATTTAGAATTAGTATTTAATGAAATTACATTTTTTAAAACTACTGACCGTTAGTAGCAACCACACCCAACGTTTATGGGTGTTACAAGCAATACTGAAACTGTGTGACCACAGTAATAATAATATTTGTATTGTTATGTTTTTTTATAAGCCTATTGTAATGCCTGCGGGGGTAAAAACGAATTTCCATCTCAAGGTTAGTGACCTAGAGGGGTGTTGTTTGTTATATAGAGCTATATTATAGTAAACTGATAGTACTGACTACTATGGACGGGGTTGGTTGGTGGCAAAACGGGATCGAAGCCGGCGCGGGGTGGGAGGAGCCAATGGACCGCCGCCGCGGCCGCAGTGTGACCGCAATCGTAACCGCGCGTACGCCGCACAACCTTGGCAAAACGTCGGCGGGTCGGCCGAACTGGAGCGTAAAACCGCAATTCGACAAGAAATAACAACAACAAACAGCGGACGAATGATTGGCGTGTTACGCATTGCGAACGCGTCACGCCGTGACGGACGCCTCCGGGGGTCACTGAGACCGATCGGCAAGCCGATAAAATAAAAATCGGGCCGCGTGGCCACACTGCGCGGAGCAAAGTAACGGGCTGCCGCAGGGACGGCGGCGGCCGGTCGCGATCGCTCACCCTTGTCGTGAACGCGGCGTGTGACTCATTGATGTCGCCGCCGCCGGTTGCGCGCGCGATGTGTGACCGGTTGGCCGCACGTCCGGAAGGCCTGGAGCCGCCCTCGGCGGTGGCCAGGTCCATGCCATCGTCGCCCAACACCTACCGATCCGCCGTGGCCGTTGGCCAGCTGCAGCAGCTCCAGCAACAGCAGCAGCCACTGGAGAAGACGTCGTCCGTACCGGATCTGGTCGTCCAAAAGCGGGACGGTGACGTGCCCGAACAGACACCAGCGTCCTGTGCCGATTCCAAATCGGACGGTTGCCTCACCGAATCCGGACGGCCGCCCGTCACCAGCCTCAGCGGGACGTTTTTCACTACGCCCAAGGTAAGGGCCAAATGGCAGCAAATTCAAAATA
Source organism: Adelges cooleyi (assembly GCF_023614345.1). Classification (NCBI taxonomy): domain Eukaryota; kingdom Metazoa; phylum Arthropoda; class Insecta; order Hemiptera; family Adelgidae; genus Adelges; species Adelges cooleyi. Next base: position 12,365,729 of record NW_026096268.1, on the reverse strand, counting down.
CATAGCTATAAACGAATATTCGATAAAAATAACTTAGAGGCCTTGACTAAGGGCGTATAAAAGTCTACAAAAAAGGAAGTCTGGAGGTCAATATGATGTAACGAGGGGGGTGCTGTATCGATAAAGATAACCCGACAGTTTATTACGGCCTATTCTGCGAAATAGGGTTGAAACCAGGGTTGGTAAAGTTTGTCTTTTAAACGAGTAGAATAGGCACAGTTTCAAACTTTTAAAACTATTAAGAGAACGCTAAACGTCCGTTATGTGAGGTATAAAACTAGATTATTGTCTTTAACCGTCCAATTTTATTTGTAGTAATAATAAAGTTTTTAAATTTTAGAAACTTGTAGAAAACAATATTATACACCGTATATTTGTTATTCTAATAAATATATCTTGATAATTGTACAATAATAAAATACTAGTAGATACCACATAAGTAAATGACAACAAATTACACAACAATCACAGATAGAATAGGTCCAATAGATAAATAAATATTTTATGGTCGAAAACTTGTTTTTGTAAAAATGGTACTAATTGTGTATTTTATTAGTCTATCACAGACTCCTTTATTAACGTTTTTCTAAAATTTAAGTACTGTGCGCAAAATGCTAACCCTTTTTCGAGCTTTACACTACTAAGCCTAACTGGCCAAATTATTCAGTTGAGGGGAACTTGCTCCCTCATTGGTTCTGTACAAAAAACACCTGATCTAAGTAGTCCGACGGTCTAGAATTGTTGTTGTGGAAATCGACCGAAAACGAATCTGAATCTGATTCGGTTTCGGTTGGCCAATTCGCTGAAAATCTAAAATTCACCGTAATCACCGATCAAAATCAAACGATAGGTTAGGCCAACAAAACGTTTTTCGGTCAAAGTGAACAAAAATCGTATACCTCTAATGGTTTATTCGAAAATAAGAATACTAACAAATCATCATTACGTCGCTTCGGTCGGTCAATCGATTGGATTTGCTGAATTTGCATCGACGTCCGTTGCCCGTCCGACCGATAACAGCAGCTGCTTTCTTTATTATTATAATGCATTAACTAGTTTACAAACCGCAACAGCATGTCCAATAATTGCACAGTGCTTGTACAAGATTGATGGCTTAATCCAGGCCGTCGGTTTAGTTAAGTTCGAACGCATCATAATCATTTGGAAAACTCGATGAAATCAAAACAATAAATTTTCACAGAGGTTTAAAAAAAACCCAAAATAAATTGCTGTTTAACTACAGTAATCATATTTTAACACAGAAAAAAACAGGCGAATGAGTGATATGCACGATGTCACGAAGCAATATGTAACAAGCATACAAAAGTGCAGAAACGATAAGGTTCTAGACCGATGGGCGGTGGGTCAATTGCTCCTCCACCCAAATCGTTAAATTTGGTTTTGCCTCAATAATATGACCCAGTCGAGTATGTTAATTTAAGAAAATATAAATCCGAACTATAATGATTGGCCGATCAAAGAAATGATGTCTAACGCCACAGACCTAGTGACCGTACAAGTGCAGGCTCTGATGTAGGTTTTGGTTACTGTAGTGTAGCGTTTTGGCGCTTTACAAGGTTTAAATTAATACATTTCCACCGCGTCTGACGTCAATACGTTCCGAGCAAAACACCGTCGCTTCGATGATTTCCCCTTGGATTTTTGAAATTTTAATTTAATAAACTACTCCCACGCGTATGAAGCGCATAAACACGAACCGGCGCCGAGGGAAGCGCATTTAATCCGGATATTTGCGTCATTCAAAATGGCAAACGTGCCTTAGCACATCGGTTATCGCATCAGACGTATCCGGGGGTAAAGCGATAAAACGATTATTATCAACCGCAATCGAGTCAATTCAATTCCACTCGATTCAGAGACATCAGACTCTGTTTAAAACTGTCATAAAAAAAAGGGGTGCATTTCTGATATTAAACGAGCGCGGAACAGTGGCGCCGAGAAGATATATTTTTACCCGAATTCTGCGAGAGGTCTTTTGATGGACCTGTACTTTCCAAGTCAAAGCCCTTGGGGGTATTACTATACTTGAGCTGTTTACAGACAAGGCGGTTAACGCTCTGACATTAACGGTTTAACGCCAACCGGCTGTGCGGGCTACACCGTAAATGAACTCGGAGGATGTTAGCTGTTATAGTGAGTATAAAGACACGGGTTGGCTTCAGTTTAACACGGGACTATGGGTTAATAAATAATGACGTTTGTGGTGGTACGGCCGTTTCTAGCATAAATATTTATTTGAATTTATGTGGCTGTAACACTATCCATGACTCTGAACTGTATACAGACTCTGAAAGTATGCATCTAGTGTACTAACGCGGCATTTTTATTTATTTATTTTCATCAATTAAACCGGATACGAAATGTTCTACCGAAGCACATTTGTATTAGATCGACGAACAGCTTTTCAGTTTTCATACGCCTAAACGGATCTAAATATACACTTTTTACTTGAACACATAAGCATTAAAAAATAATATATATATACAACCGAATTTGAAACCGTAGAACTGTATAATGGTTTAATCAATTTGACATAATAATAACAAAACGAATCGAATGTAATGAAATATAAAATATTGAAAATTATACAAACATCCGTCGGTTTTATTTTGCATATTAAATTAATAACGTGCAGCAGATGCGGACTAGATAGATGTATAAATTCATCTCTTAAAAAAAAAAAAAATATATAATAACACTAAATGCTACACAAAAAATAATTGGCTTTTGCGTTCTTGTGTTCGAGAAATTGTTGTAGAAACCTTTTTTTTTATAAAAAAAAAATAGGCTTAGAGCACTGTCCTCGCTTTCCTTAATAATTTTAGCACTAGCTTTCCACAGTAGAATCATACACAATTAAGATTTGTGCATATTATGGCTACAGTGTGTCGTTCTGAAAGGGTTTAACAGTTGAGGGTCTTCACAAATCCTACTGTTATTGGCCTCTACAACGGATTGGTTTTAAGCTAAGTGGCTTAGTCTTTCGTTCGCGATGACAAAATTAACTTGTTTTCACAAAAAAATAAATACCCTTCGTTGAATGTACAAACTAAGCGAATAAAGAATAATCTAATAATCGAGTATCGAATAACAAAATTGTGTATTTTTTTTTTACTAAAACAATTTTATTATTTAAGTAGGTCAATTTGTTTTTCAAATTAGTTATAACTTATAACTAATTACAAATGAATTATGAACAAAATTTAGTATTCCTTTTCTTAAAAAAAAAATGGAATTTATTTTTATTAATAACTCAAAAATATACACTTTAAATCCCTATCAAGATTCGCAAGAAAGGTGTCTCTTTGAAACGTGTTCCCTAAGTCCTAACAACACTGGTGTATTGTTATTTCATATTTGAATCACATAGGTGGACGGTAGTGCTATTATTATGTACGTAGGTCAATAAGGGTACGTAGGTGTCGAATTATTGGGTGTCAAATGTCTGAGTATACCCTCCACCTTTAAATATCCTTATATATCATACATACCTTGTCTTATTAATCATATCTGGTCACTTTTTTCAACATGTATTCTAACCACTCTTCTTATAATCTCTTTTTCTTCTTGAAAATAATATCTTGAACATTCTCAATCCAACAATACAAATTTTAATTTACAGAGTTTCATTTGATTTTTAGTACATTTATTAGGAAAACACAAAATTAAATTTTAAACATTTTCGTTGTCGAGTTACTACGCTAACTGGTGCAGTAGGCCACGAGCGAAGGGCCAGAGGCCAATTTTTGTTATTGTTGATGAACATATGACGACACTATTAAATGGACCGCGTGAAAGTCGACGGTTTTGAGTAGCTGATGATTCTGGAAGTATTCATTGAAAACTCTAGCCGTCCACATTATGGCACTAACCGGACTCGACGGGACGGTGGACGGGCCCGGAGAAATTGTATGTTGTCTGGCAAACGTTTTCACCTGTTTGAACCATTTGTCATTAATCGAAGAGGATTCCGAGTGCAACAATCGACGACTGCGGTCGAAAACCGTGTACTTTTTTAGTAGGGCCTCTTCTTGTGTTTTGATTTTTTTCGCCAGGCCTTCAAACGGGCCGCGTCGCTCTTCAATTATTCGGTAGGCCTCGTGGACGATTTGTTCGCGAACCGGGAAGAACACCGTGAACCCGGACAAGACGCCCGCCAGTTCCGTCAAATAGCCGTCCTCCAGTTCCGTCGAATGGCGACCGTCTACCGGTTTCATGTTCAAACCACCCATGTAGGTTTTTTTATCCATGGTTTTTCGCAGCAGCGACGACGGCGACCTTTGCGTTTCCAAACCTTCCAACGATTTTCGCGTAAGCCGCAACACGACAATTTTCAAAAAGTCCAGGAAAGCGGTCAAGTACATTTTCACGGAGGTCAGACCACGTTTCAAAGAGCTCAAGTCCCGGGCGTTTTGGCTCAACGTAGATAACACGTCGTACAACCGACCGCCGTCCACGTCCACGTCCACCGCGGCCATAAACAACCGGAGTCCTTCTACCAACTGCCGGTTGGACGTCGCGTCGTTCAAGTACAACGTATTGGCGATCTGGTACTCGTCGGCGGTCGCAGCGGCCACAAGCCATACCGCTTTTTTATTGTTGTCAATCGTGGCTTTCAAAGATTCGTAATTGGAAACGAGTGACCTTTTGACCTGGTCCACCAACTGTTGTCGCACTTTGGCACTTCCTTTGGAAACGTATGAAGTCTTCCCCGAATACGAGGTATTGTCGGGACAATTGTACAGATTTATGGCGCCGTTCAGCTTCTCAGTGACCGCGTCGTGTACTTGTCCGACGGCCACCGGAGTCATCGTCTTGCTGTCGTTACTTTCTAACCCGTCCAAGTAGGCGGCCAACATCCACAAGTCGTTGGCGTGCTCGTAGCCGATAGCGTACAACGTGCTCACCGCGGCCATCACCAGGTCGCGGTATTCGGTCATGTGCTTGACGTACCAACGGCGGTCTTGTCTGATCAGGTTGGCGGCAAGGCGCATGTGGTGCAATGCGTTGAACGTGTACCTGCACTTTAACAGCGAAGTGCTGACGAACGCCAACATACGTAGTTCTTTGACGTCGCTGTAACAGCGGAGTAGCTGGTCCGCCGTCCACGGATCCGCAACGTCGGCGGCAGGATACCCGGTTTCGACGTTTTGCAAGTCGATGATCAGCCGCACCAAAGTGGCACGGTCTACCGACTGCAGATCAACGTACCGGGAGTCAACCGGAGCAGCGAACACGGCCAAAAGGCGTAAAAACAATATCACGTTTTTCCGGAGGCCTGCTAACATTTTGTAAAAGCAAAAAAAAAAAACTTAATGAATTAATAGCAAAATTGGCGCAGCTTAAATCGAGTACAGCAAAATCAAAAGCAATATAAACCAAGTACACTAAAAACTATTGAATATTATATAGAGTAAAAAACGAAAAATAAGTAAACGAGCATTTATTGTATGATTTCATACTACTGATACTAAAATAAACTTTAACTAAAAGTTAAAACTAGCGGAATCTGAAACTAAAGTATAATACAAACACGTGTGTTTTAATTTCAATTTTAACACGCACACGCGAATTAGAATGGAAGATGTTTTTTTTTCTTTAGGTATAATAAATTATTGGTATGTACAGGCTACAGCATTTGCTTAATCTAGAAAAAAACTTAAACAACACTTGTAGTTGTATATTATTATAGTATAGTAATGAAATATTTTAAAAACAATATCACGTTTTTCCGGAGGCTTGCTAACATTTTGTAAAGGCAAAAATAAAATTAATAACAAAATTAGAGTATTTTAAGTCGAGTAAAGAAAAATCAAAAGCTGTATAAACCAACTAACAGTATATACCAGCAGTATTAATCACACTAACAGACAGCTGTCTTGATAACATTGTTGCCGAAATACGCGTATAGGTACGCTAGTGTATCATTTTTTGTGCTTGTTTTTTTTTATATATACATTTTTTTATTTCTTTACTGCATTTTCTTAGTTTTTTAAAAAAATGTTGCTACCTTTGGAGACGATTTGGAAAATAACTAGATGTTACGGTGAAAATATTTGGCTCGACAGATTCGGATTCAGCGAAAAATAGTTCAAAACAGTATTAATGTAAGTTTTTCTCTTTTAATTACCGACTTGAGCCCTCTCCCTTGAGCTTTTTTCTATGTCTACCACCGTCTCGTTTAGAACATCCGCTACCCTCCCCCCACGATTATTCTGATACGTGCAACTATGATGTTTGATCAGTCGCAATTGGATAATATTACACTTAATGTCTAGTCTGTGTGTTTGTTATCGTCGTCTGTGAAAAAATACATTCTTATTCTTTTCATAGGCACTTTTAACCCGATTAGGGGTTATGGAGCCTGGAGGGCGGGTCGAGTGCGGGCACATTGTTCTGTATTTTTCTGTTGACGAAATAGCACACACACACACCCACCTGTAAACGCGGGTGGTGCGGGTGCGTGGGAACGACACACAAAATGTAATTCCTTCGTGCCCGATACAAAAGGGATAAAAATATGAGGAGGGAAGTGGAGGGAGACGAGGAGAAGGCGTCGCGGTATTCCCTGAAAAATAACTAGCGCCGACGTGCGCCGTCCCTTTCAAGGTCGCCGCCTCCCCTACTGCTCCTCCTCCTACTCGGTACCCGATTATCGCCGGCCGACGTCGGCGCTCGGCAGATGGCACAGTGATCGTTTGGATCGAGAACCGCCTGAATTCACGTTCGTTCACGCTGCACGCAGTTACTTGTCGTTGGCCGCTCTCTCGCTGTTGTGTGTGGCGTTTTGCAATAGTTTTCCGCTCACGTCGGCGTTGTTCCGTTTTTCGGGGTTTTCACGGAAAACTACAATTAACATAATTTCCTCAATCCGACAGTCAGCGGGTATTTTATTTCTCGTTATAAAGGCGACCCAGTGAAAACAACAACCGATTTCCACCTGTGCGTTTCGTCCGTCTGATAATTATTATTGTAAAAAAACAATATACATTATAAAGCTAATTAAAACACATCAAAATATATCGTACCTATCTACTTACAAAAAAAAACCTGCGCGCGATCGGACTGCAGGTGGCGGAACTCCGTCTCTTCGTCCAAAGTAAGTACTCGCTTCGAGCAATATTGATAAAAAAATTAACTACGCTCTTAAAATGTATAGGTAATCGTCGAGGGTTGGTGGACGGTGGTTTTTTGGAAATTATTTTTTGGGTACACAATAATATTAATATTACGGTCGAACAAACGTGGCGCGTTTTGACGGTCGACAAGAGTGTGGCCAGTGGCGGAACTCGCGCGCGAAGAGAGGTCATGTCCGTATTTGGTAACTACAAGTTCGGTAAAGCCAAGTTCTGTGAAAACTCCTCTAAACGATGTCCGCACACTTCTGTAACGATATCAACAATAAAAATGATGATCAATAATAATAATAATAGCCAACAATATTCGTCTTGACCGCCGTACAACGATCACGGCCATTACTCGACTAATAACGACCGCCGACCGGTTATGGATCGTTGCCGGTCTTCATAGATTTTTTTTTTTTTTACCTTATGTTATTGTTTTTTTTTTTTAAATTGTTATTTCTAACGGGTATTTCACACGCCAGCCGAAGTGACCTTTAGGCGGCTCGTAGACCTTTTGCAAATTGTTTTTTGACCTTTTGTTTCCACAAACGCGCGTTCGATTGTTACCACGTTTTGACAACTTTTTTTTTTTACAATAATTATTACTTTTAATTGACCGACGACGGACGTCACAATAATATTGCGGTTCGTTTGTCTCTTCCGGTAGTTTGATATGATATTTTGCTTCTTTTTTTTTTTTTTGTGAACGCGTCAGAGGCTGCGGGATGTTGTATACACACGGCGGAATGGTTTGAATTATTTTAATACGGTCTGATAGTTATAATATAACTATAAAAAAAAAATTATAATAAAATATACTGTTCGCTCGTAGTGGAACACAGCAACCAACGACCAGCGACGGCCTTGAAACATTATCAGTTGCACAACAATAATAATAATTTAATTACCGGCGTGCTAACGTGGGAAATTAAAAATTATAAACTATTGTTTTCGGTTTCTGCACTGACCACGTTAATCCCACCGCGTTTGATGATTGAGTGAATGGTGTTGTTTTGTAAACTGTAGTGTTGTTATTGTGTATATTAATTTACAATGTATTAGGATTAGTATCAGCAGTCTCCCACGAAGACGGTTTATTTCCAAATGGTGCCCAAATCCCATCGCATATATAATTATAACATGATATACAGCCGCTTACAAAAGAAACCGCTTTTTATCTTAACCGATTGAAATAGGTATGTTACTTGTATGTATCGAAATGACCCGACGAATCGTTAATCGTCTGTACTGGACAAAACATTTCGTTCATTAATAAGCTTGTATAGAGCGAACGCATTAGGTTTATTCGTTTTAATTACTATTGTACCAAAATGATGGAATTGAAAATGATGGTATCGATAAAGCTAGAATGCCATCCATCTTTATCATCGGTATTATAAGAACGACAACAATGTAACTGACCACTAACGCATAATAAAAATATATTGTAAACAAGCGTTGTAAAAAAAAGTCTGTTTACCATCAATTAAGAATTATCATTAATGTACTCTGATTATTAAAAACTGTCTTAGCATACCGACATTTTATAATTACTTCTTAGCCAGAAATTTAATCTTCTATTTAAAATTATTGAAGTTCAATGTTGACAACATTTTAAATTATTCAACGCAGCGTATGAGTAATTTTTTTCACCGTAAAAGAACAGCTAGAAACAATAATTGTAAATGTAAACATTTTTTTTTTAATTCTATGCGAGTCGGTAAATAAGTTACTTATTTTTTGTCGTTTTTATTATTAAAAATTGTTCTGCTGCGTTTGATAGTGATCTAATAACGTACAATAACCTAAAAGGCTAAATCTTATTTTTTTTGCAAACAATTTTTATGACAAATACTTAGAAAATAATAATACATTTATAGTTATAATTTATAATAATAAAGCATTATTTTTTTTGGCGAATAACAAAATATTTTTATAAATAACATTATTACACATAACAAACGTGTGTGCTTCAACCAAATAATATGTGTAATTATCATATTTTGTAGTATTAATAAACTGTATAGATGATTCATCAAATGCAGTTATTTTTGTACTTATTGTGTTTCGGGGAAATCTTGTTATTATTAGTTATTACAAACAAGTGATAAGATAACGTTAAAGTTGATAATTTCGACATGCGCCTTGTATTTCGAACATTATATAACTTTTAACTGTGCTTTTTCGTGCACATCATACACCATAAAATTATCATTAATATAAATTTTTTTTTATTAAATTGCTTTTGTGATTACACATTATAGCACATAATATTATTATTTATATTTAATTCAGTCGAACAATTAATTTTGTTGTTGCTGTTGAACATTCGATGATTATGAGTACAATTTTATGGAAATAAATAATAATTTTCATTGGAAATGTGGTCGTTCAAAGTACAGAAACAGTTCATTTGAATGCGCTGTCAATATAGTCTCTTATGTATTAAATGTTTAATAGTATTAATAATATATATTTTAATTACACAAAACCGTCACTGTCCGGCACGAACTAAAGGGAATGAACGTGCAAGACTTTATCATTATAATATGAGTGCTACTGATAACGTTTTAATCGCAAAACGTTAGGTTAATCTTTAAGAGTTTCACATTTGGCAATTAACCACTATTATACCAACACATATTTATTCTACTTAAACGTGGCACTCGACAAGTTTTTTGCATTACAATATACAATATTATAATCATCATAAAACTATAAGAAAAAACTGACACTGGCGGCGTTACTATAATTAAATTGTTTTATTGCAGTGTTAAGTATCGCTGTTGTAATCTTTCTGTGCAATTTCGGGCTATTTTGTGATATAATAATTATTATATTATGCAAAAACCTAAAAAAAAAAACGGAGATGGCGACGACGATAATAATAATAATATAGGTAAACCCGCGAAACGTCAGCAACCGGCTAAAGTGTAAATTGTAATTTTCTCTTCTTTTAAAAATAATATAATATGCTGCGTAATAATAATAATATTATTATCTAATCGATTCATTCGGAGTTACAACAGAATGATGCCAGATAAAAAATATAAATTATAAAAGCCGGTTTTTAACCCCTCCCCTTCGCAAACACAACAACAAACGTTTGATTATTATGTATTGTTTATTTGATTTTTTCACTGGCCTTTTGTGTTATTGGACTTATCACTACCGGCAACGCGGTCGTCCAAAGGGTTTTTGACCCTATCCGAGTCCCTACCGTTATAATATGTAGCATAGTATAATAGTAATAAGAACAATAAATAAAAATCTGTTGAAACAGGTTTTTTAAACAACATGGTCAATTTTTCATTTTGTTGTTCGACTATGCAAAACGAATTATCGTCGCCTAAAAGCACAGATGGCGAATCTCTAAACAACTAAAAACTGTATAAAACGTTTTGAATTCGGTGGTTATCAATTTACATTTAATCTCGAATAACAGAGGTTGATTTATTTATGTTAAGATTGTATGAAAAAAAAAATTACTATTCATTTATGAATTTTATGCACCTTGTAAAACGTCTCTATTTCTTCGTTTTTTTTAAGCCGCTAAACAATGTTTTGATTTATGCTGACTTTAAAATGGTTAAGCCGTTAGTCTCAACTCTCCGTCGTGTTTTTTCTTACTGTTGTCAAATATTTTACAAAACGTATGCGGTTTTTTTGTGACCGATTTTGAGCGAATGACGCCTTGTCTGCAATGTATTTTTTTTATAGTTGGATATATGTATGTTAATATATTATACTAATTGTCAAAAAAAAAACGCATTAGATTGTTTTTTTTTTTTTAATTTTTGAATTCAATGACTCATTTGTTTGACAATGAGTTTACTTAATGTCGTCATGCTTTAGAACTCGCCGTTGTCTTTTAAGTATTTTCAAGCGAACAATATAATATTATATCAACTGCTATTTTAGATAAGAATTATAATTATTAAGACGCATGTTCTTTTTATGTAAGCGGTATTGTGAATAGGTAGTTTGTTAGTCTCCTATGACAAAATGAGTAATGGCTATGCGTTAGTTGTTGTGTAATTGCGTCACAAGGAAAAAGAATAACATGGACCACGATAGCATACAGCGGTGTAAACTTAACGGCTGCTGCAAAGTATTTTTTTTTCTTAATGTTTTTTACAGTCTAAATTATTACAAATTCTGTCTTCACTATTTGTGCGGTTATAAATAATTCACATTGTCGGTAATAGGTTATGTAAAACGCTTAGTTTTACTTATCAGTTTTTGTATTTTAACCACTATGAGAGCCTGCACACTATGTTTGCAATGTAAATAAAAGATAGTGTGAATTCTGGTTTTGGTAAGTGTGCGATAAAATATAATAGTACTCAATAACTAGTAGAGCTTATTATATATTTTATTTGAAACCTTTCGGTAATTGGACGTTTATAAAAAACAAATCTCCCCGCAGCGATGTACCAGAACAGTGCATTTCGTTTCCCGTCTCGTGTCGCCCTCGAGTATTATAAATTGGAGAATGAAATATGTTTGAAAATAATTATTAAAAAAAACCTTATTATTACACTGTCATACTGGGTGCCGCGGGCTGTGCAAAGTAATGTGTATTTCCTTATTGCCGCTATCATGACCATCGTGACGACTGACGATCGAACCGTTCGTGTATAATAGTGAAAGGTTAAATAGTTTGATAATTTCTCCCGGCGTGCATAATCATTGTTTTAGAAACAAGCGCGACCCGTACGTTTCTTACGTTTATAGTAATAATATTATTAGATCTCTATGGATTATGTTTTTGCATCTTTGTGCATTTTTTTAGAGGACGGTTACTGGTTACTGGTTAGTAACCACCATGGGGGCCATTTCATATTTTTAACGTTATCCGTGGCATCAACGCAGACAAATATGTTTTGTTAAGAATTCATCAAATTTCCACCATCACGTTACCACCATAGTTTATAATTATTGCTTAGCGAACATTTTTTTCTTTTTCTTAAACTATTTTTACCCGTGTTTAATAAATGATCAACAATCCCACAGCGGTAATCTACTGACATTTGTTTTTTTTTTTAATTTTGCGCATCCTAACGGTATTTTTGTTTTATTTATTTCCAGACTGATGACAAGAATCTAGATGGGCAGAAGGATCAGCAGTATAATAGTAATATTATAAACGGTGAGTTGTTGTCAACATAAATTGTTATACATTATATAAAATTAAAAACGCGGTGTTGATGGATGATGTCATAGCAAATATATAAAATTTATGTTTATTTCACTCTATGACAAATCAAAATGTTAATACTTGAAATCGGAGATCTTCATGATTTGTACATTTTAATAGGTTTAAACATAGTCAATCCAGTTTGTGAGACTGCTAACTTATTTTAATATTTTTAACTCGTACCCAATGTCATATCTGGTTATAATAGCAATGGATTTTACCTACATTACTTGTTTAATTTTACGCAGTATAAAATATAAATGTTGTACAATTCAATATGAAAAATAATAATGATAATAAAATAAGTAGGTACGACACAAACCACTTGAACAACGTGTCAATAATGGAAAAATATAAGATAAACACTAGGAGGTGCATTTTAGTGAAATGTTTCAATTATTTAAAATTGCCATTTCTAATTTGTAAATACTTTAGTACAAAAATGTTGTATAATAGCCAACAGTAGTCATCTATTACATAAACAAATTAAGCATTAGTCTCCGATATTTACACACTGTAATGTATTTACACATTTAGGTTTAATATAAAACAAGTTTTCAATGTATTTCCATTTTCCTTACATCAAGTAGTATACCTATAAGGTAACAAAATGACAGCGACAGTTGATGATAGGAAATGCCAGAATGTAAATGATAAAGAAAATACAAATCTTTCATCTTGAGTTTGTAAAGCTCAGTTAGTATCTTTGTGCTGATCAGCTGTAAAAAAAAAAAAATTCTCTGACATTTTAATAACGGCAATAATATTAAATTGTAGCTGTTATAGGATTGGTTAATGCTGTATTAATCTTAACCGGAGAAATGACATTGCACATTCCATTACTGAGACAATAAATATTTTATTTACCAGTTTGTGGTTTATCGGTCTTATTTTAAATAAAAAAAGAAACGCATTTTCTCAATTACCATTTAAAATTATTATTATTATGAGCTATAATAATATTTATCCATTATTGTTTTAATTAAAATAAATATTGTAAGTAGGTATATAGCCTGTGTCATTGATTATAAATATTTAAATAGTCTGCTGTACTCTATAGAAACTTTTATATAATGGTCGTTAACATATCTTAGAAATGAAATTAATTTAAAATTCAATCAGTGTTTTGGATGCGTAAGTTAAAAGAAGAAACAGGTTTTTATTTATGACTATTTGTTTGTTTTTTTAAAAATAAATTCCTGTTTTGTCTATTCACTATATAGTATATTATGTTATGTACATCCCACTTAACATATTTAATCTAAAGATGGTCTTCGATTAACGACATTAAGGTGACTTTCACATTTTTTTTCGGTTAACGATTATTATTAATATATACGCTTCGCTCTAATTATATTTTTACTTGGTCGATAATTTACAATATAAATTATTTTTTTTTGTCTTCATTTATTCACTCAATCCCTTGGATTGTTTTTTGTTCTGTTGTAAATCGAAAGAAGTCGCTTTGGTTCGTTTAAAAAAATTTACGCACTGTCGTTTTTTTTTTGGATAAAGCGTTTGTATTGTATTTCTTATCTGTTTTTTAAACCACGTAAAATACTAAAAAAAAACTTGATAAAACAAAAATGTTGTAATCTTTTAGTCTAAAATATAATGCGTTTGGATCGCATGTCCCAGGATTATAATTCCGACCGCAGTTGTGTTAATGTCAAACACAAACGCCTACACCGAAAAATACCCAATGTGAATTATTATTACTACTATAATAATAGATGCGTTTTGAAAGGGGTGTCGTGAGTCATGATTTTATGATTATTTTAAATTAAAAACAAAAAAAGCCTTCGGTAATAATTTCCTTATCCGCTTTTCCCCCTTTCTTTTGTTACCAGCAACGATTATTAACTCATCATCTGGAACACATACGAGGAGTTGGCTTAAATTTCTTACCACAATAATATTCTTATTTATTTTTTCGTTCTGCCGGTTCGATTGTTACATGCTACTTGCTAGTGAATGATCATTATACAAAATGTATACCGCTCATTAAAATAATGTATAGGTAACGTTATTTCAAGACTTTCCAATCGACGGCCACTTATCTGTTAGGTTTTTTTTAATTTTCCTCATTAACAATTATTATCATAAAAAAACGTACATTTTTTTTTTTTGTTATTTACATATATATTTGTCTAAATACGCATAATTTTACGAGTGGGTTTTCACTCTTACCAATGTTCTCTGCATATTACGTAGGTATTGTACAATATCAATAATAACTTTAATTTCGTTTTAAGACTTTTCGTTTTTAAATAATTATTAGAATCGTGTCCCGCGAGTTATGTAAAACCGAATGTCTTACGTTTGTACTCTTTACATCAGATACATACATTCAGGTATTTTTAAACTTACATAGTCTGACACGATGTCTTGCCAACTGTATTTCAATCATCGTGGTTCTTAAATTTCGGCGGAAAACCGTAATTATGTCAAAAATTATGTAAATATATACTTATGACTGATTATAGTTTATAAGCCTTCGTTTTGAAGTTCTTTATTATTAAAAAACCCGTAACACCTAAAATAATGAATTTAGTGGCATGCCCCCTTCCCAACCCAAGACCACTTAAAGTTTTAGGTTAAAAATGTGTTTAAAATGATTGAATTACCCGATTATAATAAATAAACTATTCGGATGAATAGAGAATGCGTTTTGGTTTGGTGACAAAGCTGTGGCACAACAGGCACTTATTTTCGGGGCTGGTTAAGATGTTCAAAGTAGGTATTCACTTTCATAAATCACTTAGTAAACAAAAAATATATATATTTATATATACATATCATTGTTTGTGCCATTGGTGTCACGAAAGTGTCAATCATACGATGCAACGATCGATATAATATTTAGTAATCGATTGTTATTAACGAGAA
The DNA here is from genome assembly GCF_023614345.1 of Adelges cooleyi. Classification (NCBI taxonomy): domain Eukaryota; kingdom Metazoa; phylum Arthropoda; class Insecta; order Hemiptera; family Adelgidae; genus Adelges; species Adelges cooleyi. Next base: position 12,350,495 of record NW_026096268.1, on the reverse strand, counting down.
TCTGTCAATAGTTTTCCTGAAAACTTGACCATTCGCACTTTCTACTTGCTTCTGATCTATTATAAATTCTATTTTGGCGGCTTATCTTCTCTCCTATTCTCTTACTCTTCTTTTTATCATTTTCGTATTTTACAGTCGACTATAACAATATAATAGGTAAATAATATAGTGTATGGAGCCTAGTGTAAACATTATAATAGAGTATAATATAATATTAGGTATACACTCGGTGTGTGTGTTGTCTTTCAGACATTCGGACGGCGGCTGTAAGGTAATTCTAGGTCACTCGGACGATCGTGACCGACGTGTGTCAGGCTGTAGACCAGCCAAAACGTTTACAAAAGATACCGCCACCGTCTCCTTCGATCCGTGTAGTAAACAATGTATATAATTGAATGTCGACCCGTGAGAATGACACGTATACACGATTTGAGAAACAATGACCGTGACGGATTTCTGTGTTGTTTTTCTATATAATAATATGTTGGCCGATTCATTGGGTTTATTATGAATCTGATGGCGACCAACATTAATTATTTCTTTAGACGTCCTGGACGGAGCCGGACGATATTATGCAGAGGCGCCGTCTCGGGTATTCAACAGGGATGCGAACATGCAAAGCGCAATACTATATTATATTATAATATACCTCAATAGAAGATAACATTGATATCGATCCGGAACAGACCCGACATGGGATGTTCCCATTATCTCTCCGGCTTTAAATACACAACTTATAAGACTACCCCACGTATGCCGAATGTCATAGATATCCATGTACGGATATTTGGCATGTGTACGATAGCCTATTGACTTCCTATATAATAAATACTCCTACAGCCCTTAAAAATGTTCAGTAATTACGTTAAAACTAGAGGTGGAGAGCGTTAAGAAGTTGACAATTATAATTCGAAAGATATTAAATGGGATTGTATAGCAGAAAGTTGTAACTTAAAAATAAATAGTAAAGGACTCGGGACAAACAAATTTGGGAAAGTATCAAAAATGAGGATTACGTTATATGAACATGATTCCTACAACTTCAAAAGTTGTTCTTTCACTTTTTTGGCTTCGATGATCGGATCTGGCCAAAACAATACTAGAGTGTAAATACATGATTATTCATGTTTTATATTGTTAATATACATTTTAGTAAACTATGTGATATTGAAAAAATAATAAATACTCTTATTTTTTAAAGTTTTAATCTAGTAAATGGGCTTAGATGAAAATTGTTTTGAAAAAAACAGGGAAGCTTTTTTTATGGGTATTTGAGAAATTAGACTTTCTCAAATAAAGATTTTAATTTTGATCTTCAGCTACTACTTGGAGAGTGAGTTGCCAGGATGACATTTTTTGTTAATGATTAGTTCAAGACACTTGAGAAGCTATAAGTAAGCGATGGTTTGGTTGATGTGGTTGTGGTTTTGATGCTTTTCGAATGTGTGCCTCCACTTGACGTCGTCAAAATTGTATCATTTCATGAGAAAAAGTAACCATTATTAAGATGATTTCTAAGTATATCGGTTATTTTTTTTAGACAACAATAATTTATTAAATGTATGTACATATTTGGTGTGTAGAATTATTATGTAGCTATCGTTTAAAGCATTCTTATAATGACAATTAGCTGAAAATTTCTGTATGGCTGTATTATGATTTATGGGTGAGACAATTGTTATTATAGTGCTCGTGTCACGTCATGGGTTTTTTTTTGGCTTTTCGAACGTTCAGCAGAGATTTAAGATAAGATAAGTGCTCTTTTTTAAGTAGTTTGAACGTGCATTTTGTTACAATCATGCATTTTGTGCGACCGTCGCGTCGTTCGCATGTTAAACATAAACGTGCCGCTTTAAATCGGCTACGGTCGAGGGGTGAAGAGTTGCTTTGAGAAGAGGGGAGGGAATACCTAATTATTATTCACCTGTGAATATGACCTCGAAAAAGGGGATAGGCGATGGAGGTCGCATAACGAAAATATATTATTTAACCGTTATTGGCGTTTGTACCATCGATTTTTTTTTTATTTGTCCTCTATAATAATAATATATACAATATAATATAACAAATTAAAAAATATTACCAACTAGCGTGCACTTACTATTCCATGTCGTCGTCCTACTAAACCGGAAACGTTATTCGCAGCGGTTCCCCTTCCATTATTTGTGCATTTATCTGACGGCTTGATGGTGCGATGCGTTCACGAAAAATACCGCATACCGTGTTTGTAGACTGCAGTGCAAATATATGTATATATATATATGTATTATATTGTATGCTACAGTCATAAATATTATAACCTATGTGACAGTGGTGCGCTATCTGATATATACCATTTATAATACTATACACGGTGTTTCAAAAGCAACAAGTAGTACTTGAAAATATGTGTGGTGATACCGTTCTTGTGTGTACACAAAAAAAAAAATGCCTTCAAAACGGACGGCCGACGTTAACGAGTTTGTGCCACTTAAGCGACAGTGTGTTCGTTTAGAAAGAGAAAACGTGTCACGGCTTGAGCTATAAATCCACCACTTTAAAAACCCTTAAAGCATGTTCACAGAAGAAAGAGAATACCCAGGGCATATTATGATAAATCTTGAAAACATATATAATAATGAAACCGACCCACGACTCGCCGGTTCAGCATGATATTTAAACAAAAAACCTTGTATCTCTGTTATTAGTCCGCGCAAGTGTGTTCACGTTACCTGCCCAGCCTAATGTTGATGTTTTGAAATCATTACCTCGGCTAAACAACCCCAAGACTATTGATGCTTGTAGAGGGGTTAGCTAGGCCTTGCAAAACAATTCGTTAAACTTAATTAAGGTCTACCCTACCCTCTTATTTGCTTCTACGCGCTTTATATTATGACGTCAACGTTTTGCTTGAAAATTCGAATAGATTTTTGAATCCACGTTTCAATTCAAGTCCATTTTGTTGAAATACTTCTAGCTATTAACTATTAGTCATCATAGTCATATCAAATAAAGACGTTACTTCGGAGGAAGGTTTTACAAAGCGTAGCAATCTCTTTATTTGGCTTGTTAATCAACCATGTGTAATTATTTTGTAAAAAAAGTATTTGCAACAAGAGTCAATGTATACATTATCTGTAAAGATGACTCTATTTTGTTTAGCACGTTTAGTTTTTTGGAACTCGCATCTGATGTTAAAAAAAACAATTTTATGACATAATAAACGTGTTTTGAGTACATACAAAGTTTTGAATCAAGAAGTTCTTATGTTTCAGAACTGATAAGAGAGATTTATTGTTTGATATTATGAATATGAAAATGTTTATTAAAGGTATGAAATTCAAGCTATATCATGTTATAATGTTAAAACTAAAAAAACAATTCTACATTACTCATGTTTCCTTTGTCCTAGCTTCAAAATAACTATTTAAATAATCTGTGGACGGGTTGTACAGTAATAACTTATAGAAAGCATAAAATATTTTTTAGTAAAAAGTAAAAACAGAAATAATGGTAACTGACAAAAAAAAAAATCAAATTTTTTAGTTGTTTGACTCGTGGCCACAGAAATGTTTAGCTAGTACTCTATCATAGGTGTTATAGTTAGTGTCTTAGTTGTAATCAGGATTTAAATATTTCATTATACGTTAAAAAAACGTATACTCATCATTAATTTTGAGACAAACTTGTTTGGCTGTTAATATTATAATCAGTTTTACATTCGATCAGTTCGCAGTCACGTTTATTCGGTGAACTGATGTTAATTAATACAAAGCTCGTATGTGATCGTTCCTATTAAGCGTTATCTGCATTTCTTCACGTTTTCTTGACCCGTTAAGCCTCGACCGTCGTTGATATCTGGTTATTATTTTTATTATTGTTATTTTTTACTATTGGCCTCAAGAGAAATAGTAATTATTTTTACGTTCTATTGAATACAGCCGTTGAATAACTTTTGCTTATTATTTATTGTGCATTAACAGTTGATTTTTCCCCATGGGCCATGGTAGACGAGGTATTGTAAAAACACAGAAAGCGCCCACGTTTAAAACAACACTTATGTATATTATTATAGTTGTAAATGTTGAACTTATAGTTAGCTATTATTTTTTGCATTCATTTGTGTGACTTATCAACGATTGAGTTTAGTGTCGACAAGTCGACGACTCGTGTGCTTTTTTTATCTTTAGCTTGTGATGTTTATTTTTTTCAAATAAATTATTACTATTAATTGGCCAGTGATAGAACTATCCCGTGTGCGTCATCAGATTATGCATGTAATTAAAAAATAACTCTCTTGTTAAACTATTTTTTATTAGACCTTCAAATCGCTAAGAAAATCATATTAATTAACATAATAATATGTTTGATTGTTTTTTTTTTTGAAAAATTAATTAATTTGTTTTTTATTTTTTATTTTTTTATCTACGGTTTGTATTACGTGCGGTGACCTCAGCTGAATATGCAAAAAGACCGATTTAGCTGATATTAAAATAAATGTAAAAAAAGTACAGTTATAATTTCAAGTGGTTTCTTCTTATCTTTTTTGGGGGACAATACAAGTGTGACTTGAGAACGACGAATAATAATGAAACTCTTCAAGTGCACTTGTACGATTTTGTAGTGTAAGGTACGCTTTCGAGGCGTTTGACGACTTTACCAACAGTCACTGAGATGTTTCTAATGGAATTCTAAATTCGGGTTGTGTCAAAGTACAATATAATAATAACTCGAAATTAAGCAACATGCTTGGTTTTTTCCTTAAGAACCTTTCGAAGAGTATAATAAAACAAAAGATGTTCAAGTTATTATTCGCGTCAGCTTTGTTAAGTGATCTTGAGTTTATATAACGTATATATAACGCAAACTAGTGAAACTCATTCGGTTGGCTTTATTAATACATCTGAGTGCTGTTGTACACAAATGATATAGGTCAAGGGGTTTGTACCCGCATCCGGTATCTTCTTTAATTCATACATAGATATATAAATGAAATCATACGACCGACGTTCATGACGTGCGCTTGTACAATATTGTATAATAATTAGTCACTCTCTTAAAAATTACTGTAAACTTATTAACGATAAATAATCATTGGACATCATTTGTTACTTCAACTGTCTGCTAATATTATAGCCATTAAGACCACTATACCCGTGCAGTGAGAATAGTTGTGGTATGTAGTTTGCTTTCAATCGTCCGTTGAAAATCTTCACGACCGAGTGAATTATTTAATATAATAACAAATGCCTTAAGAAATCTCCATTATTGTGTCTTCGTTTTTTTATTTGCCCGTTTCTAATCAGAAGTTTTGTTTTACAGGTATGACAATGGCGACCGATTGCACTAGAGACATGCACCAGGATGGATTGATTTTACCGCGGAAGACGGTCAACCCGTGTTTGACCTCTGCCGAGCACCAGAACCTGCACAGAGAACTATTGTTCAACCAGAAAATGTGAGTGTAACACTCTTGTTTTAAAGTAAATATGTTATGTAACATCGGTATGGAAAAAAGGGTTATTTTTTCGTTTTGGTGATTCTTATGTCATAAGTGTTAAGTAAATAAAATTAGGGGGTAGAAATTAATATGTATAGAACCTCGTCCGTGTGAACACGAGCAGCTATAGTTTTTTTCGAAGATAAAACCCAATATCTGTATAATACTACTTTTGCATGTTTATACATTTATCTTGGTATTAAACTAGACTAGCTCGCGGTAAACAATACAACGATTTGAGTCGATGGCGGGACAATAATGAAGTTAGGTCACAGAAGGGGTAATTTTAACTACCCTCCTCTTAAAACCTCTTCTTTCCATTACAGTTGTAAATCATAATTTTCTATAGATCCACAAATGTTAATACAATCATTGATATTCATAACTCTAAAAAATCGTAAGTGGCCTAACTGGTTATGGCGTCAAAAATAACATACTTAGGTCGTAAATATAAATAATGGCTATAATTAAAATTATGAAGTAGATATATTTTTTCCTCCTATCGCAAATAAGACATTATACATGTCAAATTCAAATATTACTTATTAGTGTACTTTTTGCATTCTAAATTCTGCTAAATTGATGATAAACACTACGCCTACTTTGCAGATATTTACCTAAAAGACACCTCGTTTGCGCACAAAACTATAAACAACAGAAATCAAATTTTCAAGTAAATACAGCTGTTATTTGCGCACATATTCAGGTAGACATAACATAACACAAACATATTAGTGTAATAAAATATTATACCTATATATTGGTGAATATGAGGATGATTAGTATAAAATTATATTATATGTATGCTCAAACAAGCTAATTATGCAGTAATGTAGGGGGAAAAAGTCTTACCCGAGATAAGACAACAATGTGCACAAACAAGTAGTGTCCTTTAATCGACAAAAATACTATCATGTGCGCAAACGAGTTTTCGCCATTTTGAGCTCCTTTTAAGTTAACAAAATTATACAAATTGAATTCTTGTTGCATATTTAGTCAAATGGATGGTTTCATATCGAATGATTTTATCACTTTCTGTTATAATAGCTGTTCCTAAAGACCTTGTTTTCATGATTTTTTTATTATCTTTCAGTGGCAAAAGTGTACTGGGACAAAAGTCAGAGCTGCAGAAAGCTTTGGAAAAACACAAGCGAGCGCAAACCCAAAAAGAATTGGAACAACAGAAAAATTCGTGCCGTACCTCGTTTGAACGGATGATCGAAGAACGGGCCAAAAAAATCGAATCGGTAATATATTATTATGATAGGTTTTTTTTTTACAATCAAATAGGTATGTGTCGGTGTACCTATTAATAAAACACACTCTCTACACTGGACGAGGTGTAAAATATATTTATTTCGGTTGACCGAATTTTTACACGGTGTGGATCTACCAAGCGAAGCTTCAAAACAATCGTCGTGTTATTTGTTTATTCAAGTAGTAGAAATCGCCTATCGCAATAGTACACACACACGCGGTACACCACATGTGGTAATAGTCGTGTAGAGATTTTCCATTATATTATAGTGCCCACAGTTGAACGGTTTGCAAGTGTAGGCGTGTAATGCCAATGTGTGTATGATATTATATTTGTTGTTGTTTGTGCACGTCATTACTCATTAGCAGTGCTGCAACACGGTACTTTCGTCTTGGTGGGGATCTTATCGCACACAACATATAACATTAATCACATGCATGCGCATACAATGCGTATATAGGTATATAATATGATATAAATAATATTATAATACCGGTAACCTTGACAAGTGCACGTCCAACCAAAAAAAAAGTCAATATAATATAAATAAAAAAGGTTTAAGTCATCTGACCGGTTCTAAGTAGGCTTTGTACAAGAAACGTTCAAAGAGAAAAGTAAAAACTTTTTTAAGTCGTGTACCGATTATTGTGTGATTAAATTATTTTATAAATTCCATACACACATTCATAGCTAATGCGTTGTACGCTTTAATGGGGAAATGGATTTTTTGAAAAATTATTCAAGGGGAGAGTTTATATTTGTATTATTTTTATTTTGAGTTTTTTTTCTCCAAAATTCGCATATTAATAAATTGTACTGTACGGCAATAAAATATGTCCTTTTTTATGGTACAAGAACCAAAAAAAATCTATTTTTTTTTTTATTGAATCCGAATTAGTCTTCAGATTTTCCAAAGCCCATCAAAATATTCTTTAAAACGCCTCCAAGCTACAAAGTAGTTAAAAAGTACCGTTTTGTGTTCACTTTCGACGCGTTTGAAAAATTTTCTAGTTTATTATATTTTATTTGCTAAATAAATTCAGAACTGGTCACGGAATTAATGTAAAATTATATTAGTCGTATACGTCAAAGAAAACTAGAAAATTTGGATTCGGAGTATAAACGACTCTCAAAAAATCATTTCTTGTTTTTGTGAGTCGTTTATAGCTGGAAGGTGATTTAAAAAAACAAATTGTGCTAGAGAAAATCTGCGGTGGAATCGAATGTACAATCATAAATCATAAATAAAATACCATGTGTTATTTATAATCTTAAAAAAAAATTGTAAAGTTATACCTTGTTAATGTTAATGTCAAACCTAATATGAAGCGTTATTAGTTTGTTGTTAGCATTGGTCTGTTGTGTTTTAAAAACACAATAGTGTATAAAAAAAAAATTGTTAATTATAAAAAATCGTAAATTAAATTACGTTATTTATTAAATGTCACCTTTTTTTGTTGTTTTAGCAAATGGAAAAAATGGACGTTAAAGATAAAGACGAGGACAAACCGGAGTTTCTGCAAGTGCACGCTAAGCTACGCGCCAAAATGGCCAAAACAGACTAAATCATTAAATCACTGCGAAAATACCATTGCCTTTCACGAGGAATGATAAAACAATTTTACACAAAAAGTGTTCATTGATTGTGTACATTTTATTTTTTCGAAGAAAACAAAAATATATTATATATATAAAAAAACTATTATTAAAATTATATTATTCAGTGTACATTTGAGTTTTTAGGATTATTATTTTTATTTTATTTGTAAGCATTAACTATTTTTGATTATGAAAAAATAAATTTATTATATTATTATCTTATATCTACTGTAGGTGTATGAAACACTTCTCGGCGGTCATCATTATAATAATAGTATAATTATATTTTTCGATTTTATTTTAGACAAATTATTACTTTTAAAAATGTTCCGTGTTTAAATGTATTTTTTCCTGGAGATAAAAAAAAAACATTAATTTGTTTTCTGTATTGTACCTACGATGCCAAAGTTTAGTCAGTTTTGAATTTGTTGTAAAAATATATGTGTATTATTATCTTAATTAGTACAGGGAAAATTGTTCTGACGACTAACTATAAAATTATACTTATAGCCTTACCAACTTATAGGTATTATTATTATATATATATAATTTAAAATTAAACAAAAAAAAAACTTGACAGTTGACAGTGTTTATATATTAACATACCTACTCTTTTTTTTTATGGAATATATTAAACATTCCTAATGACATAACACGATGTTTCGAGTTAGAAACGAGGTTCTCTGGTTTGACTTAATCCGGTTAAGACAATATTCGATTTAGTTGCCTACAGTCTTGTTGTTTTCGGGTTCCTAATCGAATTACCACTAGCCTAAAGTGAACACAGTTCTACGCACAGGGTGTTAAAACCTTTACAAAACTTCATGTGTACCGAATTGTTAGGGTTTAAAAAATAATCATTTACGTTACAGACAAGATGGCAACGGTAATAAATACTAATAATTGATATCATTAATTATGACGGCAGCAGATTTGACGATACTAATAAAGTAGTAAAAGTAGTATAAAGTAGTAATAATTACTGCTGTTAATTTTCAACAACAAACAAATGTTGGAGTATGACACATAACTCGTGGAAAATGTTTTTATACTTTTGTAAGTGATCTCATTTAAGTAATAATCATCATTAAGGTAGGTAGGTACGTCTATGTCGGAAACGGTTAAAATCAATGGCTAATTTATGGTAATGTTATTATAATTATTATCATTATGGAAATTAGATTAACCTACAATTGGACTACAAGATATCCTCGACTGATTACTATAATAATTATATTCTGAAATTATTATTTACAGAAATTTTAAGTTTTTAAATCTTTTTAATATTGTTATCAATTTTGACTATCTAATTAAAACTTTCCTTTTGGAAATATTTAACATAAAAGATGAAAGAAAACCAACGTTTATGACTTAACCGAACTTTGTCGATGTGCAACTCGACTAAAACTATTTATTACAACTTAACCGAGTTGGTCAACAACTCTTTTCGCCAGTTAAGCATGCATGCAAGGTAGGTATAGTTTTCCAATGTTAAAATTATAGGCTAAACTCTACTTGACTGTTATGCCAAACTGGTATGAGTACGGTCATAACGTGCCTAGCCTTGAAAATATGTAAAAAAAGCCAACCAATTCATTAACTTAATTTGTACCCGAGTCATTCCGCGTGTAAAGTGAACACAACAATTTTCAGTTTTACAGTTTTTTATTATTTTTTTAAGAAATATGAGTTAAAAAAAAAACTTTATTGTACGTAGGTACCGGGGATAACTCGGAAAAAAATATCATTTATCTCAACTCGTTTCAAAAGTTATATAATATCTACAAATTATTATTATTATTGGTATTTAAGTCAATTTTCTTGAGATTTATATTTTCATGAAGTCATAATACTGAAAAACGTAAAAAGTTAGTAATAATTAGAAGTTCGATCGAATTTCAATCACGCCATAACTCGTAGAAAAATAACTTTAAAAGTATTATTACAACTAGAAAATCTTAATATATTCGCCTTAAAATTAGACTGCGTTATATTAAAAACGGCAACTATTGATTCGTTTTTGTCATATATTGCCTATCCTTTGCCCCTTAATTAATAGCGCTTTCCGTTCCCCTCGATAACATGTAGCGCCCTCTAGGTGTTTATGTAGACAACCACTCGAGCGTGGTCACTGAGCAACTAATAGATGACGGGCTTAGGCGGTTTTCAGTGTAAACTACTCGCATGTATTCGTTTTTGCGATTTGTGCGGTATAAATGCACGGACGTTGGCATCATGCAATTGTGTTGTATAAAAGGAGAGACGGTTAGCACTCCCCTAGACAAGGATGGAATTACACACATATATGGTCATGGCACTGCTGTTGTTGTGCATCAGCAAATGACCACGTTTTTTTGTCGTCTTCGCCTCTAGGTGGCAAATGTTTTTTAAATTTTATTTTTAAAAAATATATAAAAAATAACAGCAATTTGTTTGTATTATGGTCACATTTTTTATATTTCAAATAAATTGTAGTACAATAGTTGTTAAATTATTATAATCTACATGGTATAAACGCGTATCGATATAAATAGTATTGTTAGGATTATACAATTATTGAGGATAATAATTAATATATAGCAATAAAAATAATTATTATTATTATTATTATTAAGTATAATGAAATTTTTACTTTAAAGTCGCGGAAGACGGAATGTATGTCGTAATTATAATATAAAATAAAATGTAAAAGATCCACACACATAATATTTTTACAATAATAATATTAATAAATATAACACACAAATAAAAATTATTGAGCGAGACAACTAAATTATTGACATAAAAATAATACGAACAAAAATGGCCAATTCTACATCATGGTTAGTATACAGATTTGGTAACATTTGTTACTTAAAGAATGTTTGGCTGTTTTGGTTTATATAATAATTAAGTAATATAAAAATAAATAATATTTTACTATTTTTATGTTGTACATGTAATACGTTGTCGAGGTGTAGTTAGGGGGCCTTACTATAATTTTAACTCTTTTTACTCTGAAATGTGTTATCTGATAATAGTTTTTTAAAACTGGTATAGATTATTTAATTCTTGCTTGATGTATCCTTATAAGTACATTTTTAATTTTCGTTTTAAATATTACTGCAAAAATATAAAGAATGAAAACTAAATACAACTAAATAAAAAAGCCCTTTAAATTAAATTGGAAAAGAAGAAGGGTCCAGTGAATTTTCGACATACTTTTTGCTTTTGGCGAGAAGCTAATTTTAAAGTCTATAAAATAAAGTCTTTCCCCCTGTATATATATTTGATAGTTATGATTTCCTATTTAATTTTGTTATTATATTTGATATGCCATAAATGTTAAAATGTCATAATTTTAAACCACTACTACTAGACGTAGCTAAAGTAGTATCATATAAGTTAATTTGAAAGTTATACAAGTATATTTAAAATAACACTATTAAATTACAATAATAGCACAGTAATAGTAACAATTATAAAGTCAATTCAAGTATTATTGTTTTCATTACAGAAATAAAAGTAAAAAACTTACATAAAAAAAAAAAAATTATGTATAAATAATAAATGTATATATATATTGCTTTCTTAAAGTTTTGTTAAGAAAATTAAATTTGGCAATTTTTTGGCCGTTTTGGCAGGTACATTATTGTATAAATATAAAATATATGGGCATGCAATTTTTTTATATCAATGTAATCAATGTTTATCACACACACGGGCAGTAAAAAAATATTTTTAAAACTTGTCTAAACCTAATCCGTTACAATAAATGCATTCACTCGTCGATATATGGCACCGTTTCTAAGAGAGAGTCTTATACTTGACTAGGGGTTAGATTCAAAACGTTTGCACGTCGTCCCAGGTATAGAATACGTATCTAAACTCGGAACATCTGAACAACAAAGAAAAAATTCAATATTAATTAAAATTAATCAACAATGATTCATTTTTATAAAAAAAAGGGTACGGACAAAGTTTACTTTTTACACCTGAACTGATTTTAATGGAAAAAATATAAATTTATTCCATTGATGGGAACACCAGATTAAGTTAAATGAAATTTGGCTGGAGCTTGATTCAGTAGAGTAAAATTGTTTTTGTATTTTTACATACCGTTTGACTCGGGATTAGATTGTGTCTGAGTATTTTTGGGCGGCAGAGGAGGTGGATTTTTCGGGTCCGAAGAGGGCAACACAAATTCTTCATAAGACACCGAAGTTAGAGATTCAGAATAGCCAGAGTCGCGTTGGATAGGTGCGTCTATGTCAGTGATTAGCTCAGAGTCCTTAAAAAAACCAAATTTATAATTTATATAACAAAATATATTACTAATACAGGTTATTTAGTATTTGGCTTACTATAACCAATAATCTAGGCAATTTCTTTTAAGATTCTACTTATCGATTACTCATATAGACTTTCTAACACTAGGTGACTTTAATTTATCAACAAATCGAGTTGGGCATTGTTTTAATAATGCCCATTAATTATGTAATGTTTATTTTTTTTTAATTTTGCTCAACTCTGGTCAATTTAAACTGTCAATTCTACACTTACACGTCGTGATGGCATTCTTTTGGGTAATGGTGGCGCCGCGTCACTATTTTTCCTGTCTAATGCTGTGAAAAATAAAAACATATCCAATCGATTAACTTTCAAATATAATACCAAATTAAGTTTAAAAAATGCAAATAATTTCTCAAATGTGAATTTTGATATGACGCCGAATTAATTTTTAAGTGTTCGCCACACCAGACAAGTTTCAAGGGCTGAATGTAAAAATGTATAGTTTTTAATGGTTGTGGTGGCCACTAGGTTGTGGTCTCCAGTAGGTCATGTGTTAAATCATTGTGAGAAAAGTGTTGGGTACAAGTTACATTTTATTGTCACTTAAAATAGCTTCTAGCTTCGCCCAGAAGCTAAAGATATATAATTAGTTTCAGCGCCACTGTTCATATTATATTAACACCATATTCTACTATATAATCTAAATCTATTCTATACCTCTGGGGGGTAATGGGGGCGGAGGAACATTGTCATCGTTGGACCACGAATTCCTCGCGTTACTGGCGTCCATGGAAACTGAATTCCTCTGTAATTTTGGACTTCCCGGTTTATACGTATGCTTTGGTTCGATTCTAAGATAGGAAAAAAAAACAATTAGCTCAAACTACATTTTTTTAAAATATAGTTTTATGGCCACAAAACTATATGTACTTGACTTTGCTGATGAGAGACCCTTCTGATTTGAGCCTGAACTCGCGGAGAGGAACGTTTGGCACGTTTGCGTTAACAGACAAGTCAAACGTTTTGCTATATATGTCCTCGTACTCCTCCCTTCGGTCTCCAAAATAGTTCAACGTATTCGTATACTCTTCGGTGGACCGATATGGGTGATTTTTATCAGTAGGAACTGGCGGTAAAGGAGAACTAAAAAAATAAAGTTAATAATCATTATATATGGTCGACCTGGACACGGTTTTTTGTTAATACTTGATTATGCTGCTTTCAGGCGCCGGTGGAGAGATCTTCACGCTCTGTTGGAGTTGCACCATGCGTTCCACTAGCCGGTGGTGGAGAGGTTGGACTTCGGGAGGCGCCAACTTTCCGTGCACCAACAAGCCGTTTTCTACAATTTCAATCTAGACCGTGCAAAAGTCATAAAAATTATTATTACCATTTGCGTCACTGTCGAAAGGATCTCATCCGAACATACCTGACGGTTTATTGAAGATCCCAGTTGCAATACATAAGAATAGTACTGCGGATTGTTTTGGACAAAGTCTTGAGAGAAAAACGCCGACTGGTATTTAGATATGCCGCCCATGACGTTGGCATCGATTGTCCCTTGAAGTCTCATGCTCAGTGGATTTATATTCCTCTTGGGTTCATTGGTGTACTGGTTAATCAACCGTCTCAGGTCTTTGTTGACCGACTCAATGGTTTCACAAGCGAACTTGACTGGTGGTACCTCTTCAGTGGTAGTGTTGACCACCTCGAAACAACGCAGTATGCCCGGCAAACGGTCGCTTATTACCAAAATAGTGCGTTCCAACCACAGGCTCTTGAACTCGTTGTCTCGGTCTACTTGACCTTTGTGCATGGGTCGGTCCAGCTGAAACGTGCAAACGTCGTTCACCTCATAAAATCGACTCACTTTTTCCGGGACCATGGCCAAGGGTTTTTCTGACGACGGAGGACCAATATCCGGATACGGTTTGACATTGCAGATTTGGATGTCTAAGACAACATAGGCCAAGGTGAAAAAAGAAAAAAAAATAGTGGTTAAAACACGATAATTACATTGACCGTCGGATTGCAAAATAGTCTGCGAAGGTGGAGTGTTTCTGGTCAACAGCTGGGCGGTGGGAAACTCGGTTTGCAGTCGCTGCGTGAACGTTTCCATGTGTTCGTACTCCAGTCCTCGATAAACAAATACTTTGTTCTGAAAGACAAGACGATAAGATGTGACAAAAGGACTTACTGAACGTGTGTAAATCTTACCCGAACGAACAGCGGAAACCCTTGGCCGTAAAACCCTACACGGAAGTATTCGGACTCGGGTCGCAATTGTGTGAGTATGTTGTCGCAGAATTTCGCTTGAGTTTTCAATACCGCGCTCAGTCTTGTGTAGTCGAACAACCTCTTTTCATAAAACTCGGCCAGTTCCTTGAGCAACGGCAGTCCTTTCTCCCAACACTGCGCGACACCAACAAATCAAAAATGAAAATACCTTCTCGGCATCACTCGGCGCCGGCTACACTCACTTTTCCCTTGTCAAAATACTGAATGATTTCGTGGTACAGCTGTTCCTTCCTCTGCCACTGGCACACAGATGTCATGGGATCGCCTTGCAACAACGGTCCGTCCGACCACGACAACTGATCGGCATACAACTTCAACGTGAATCCAGCTTCGGTGAAATTGTCGGCGGACACGTGCAAATCATGAAGCTTGTAAATGTATCTCAGATACATTTCTTTTCTGTCGATTTCGTTTTTGTAAAAGTTCAAAAGGTTCACGGTGCACGACATCCTTTTGTCGCGGTTATCGTCGCCGCGCATTACACTTCTATAATCCAACAGCCGTTCCAACAAACGCGTTACTGAATTAATGAATGCCGAACCCGTTTCTTGCCAACTACCGTCGTGTTCCTCTTGATGGACCTTTTCCAACAATCTAAAGAACAAAAAAAAGTCGATCAAGACAACACTGACTTGGAGTTGTTCAAACCAACTAGTTCTATCGAAGCTAAACTCATTATATAGTAAAATGTTAAATCTTTTCCACTTAAATAATATAATAGTTATACGTTTGTCACTTACATTATGCTTAAATTTTCCCTTAAAGCAGCAAATAAAAAATGTGTTTATTGTTAATAAATTATTTGAAAAAATTAAAGGAAAAAAGTAGTCTCACATGGTATTGAAAAGTTGTCTGTACTCGTCGTCGCCCTTATTCTCGCTTATTAAATAATCCAACTTGTCGATGAGTTCTGACTCGACTTCTTTGAAATTGCCTCGAGCTCGTTGTTCGCATTCCATCATGTCAAAAAATATATGAAGAGTCGCTTTGCGCAGTTCTGCTTCGGGTACCAACGTCACCTCTAGGAACGGACCGACCATGGACGGGATGAATTTGATTTTGTGATCGCCTGTAAAATATTGAACACATCAATCGGTCGCCGTCGTATTTAGGACTATCTTCTTTGTAGCAGCAGTTATTATTATATTTTTTTTAAGTTTTACCAAGTTTGGACCACACGGACAATATCTGATATCCCATCTGTACTCTCATGTCCCCGTACTTCTCGACGATCTTGGTGCGCTTCACGTTGGTGAACGTCTCCAGCTGAAGAGCCGGTTGTGTGAGAAACGCCACGGCCAATTTAAAATAGGTCGACCACACCTGATGGTCGAAGTGAGGCCACGTCTCCAAGAAAAAAAACACCAACGGTTTTGCCAGTTGTTGCAGGGCGGTTAAAATCACGTTGTTTGTAGTCATTTTTATGACCATCCAGTCCGACGGAAATACGTCGTGATTAATCAGATGTCTGAACAGTAAAAACGATCTCAGCAGGAAATCCTTCAACGGCTTGCGCTCGAGTTCTTCCCAGAGCCGCTTGTAATGGTAGTCGTCGAGTAATTGTAGCAGTGAAATCAAACAGGCCACCAGATTTGCCTGCAAAAAAAAAATTACATGCGATTCAGAACCAGATTGTATTTGCAACACAACGTATGTCTGATGATATTTACCAAAACCGACACCATTCTGTCTATGGCAATAAGACAGGTCTCTATCAACATGTCTAACGTGCTCAGAGTCAGTATCTCCAAATCGCGTCGATAGCAAATGTTTAATTTGCCGCCGTCTTGCATTGGGTTGTGATGAAATAAAAACGTCAAAATATCTCCCAAAATGTCCGTGCACAGCTGAATTTCTTCTCTGGCGCTGATGTGGTGCCTCAGGTGTTTACATATAGTGATCAATAACAAATTTCTCGCTTCTGCGATAAAAAAAAACACACATTGGAAACAATGAAAGTAGAATTATTATCATAATGGCGGACATCTTACCGTCGTCCTTAAATACTTTGCCGGCTACTAGACATTTGATGGCGCCTAATTTTGCTTGCGTCAACGGGGTGGGTAAGTCCCGCGATGGCAGACAGTCCAACATGGACACGCTCAGTTTGGCCACCTCGATCACGGGCAGTACTTGGACTAGTTGGTCGAACACGTCGCTGGAACTTTGCAACAGAGCGATCTGGAAGAACAATGGCAGATATAAGTATAATAGGCGGCACAGGGCTATGTTTATCATAGTTATTGACGTTATACCTGCGTGGGCAAAATCATGTCGAAAGACGAGCAAAGCATTTTGTCGAGAGAGGCGAACACGCGGTGCACGTCGGACCGGAAAATTTCCTCGAACTGACCGCCTGTAGCGCGCGAGAACAGCACCCTCGACTGGATGACAAATTTGAAAATATATTCCAAAGACCGGAAACACTTTTGGATAGGCTCTTGTCGGTCCGTGGACATGACCAACTCGGCGCAGTGTTGAACGCTGCTCAATAAACCCCTGAAAGCATCAAAGAAAAAAATATAACCCAAAATGACAGACCTCAGCGACGGAAGTGCGACCAAATACATATAAGCAAGTAGTGTTTGATTCATTTGCGTTGAATTTGTCTTTATAAGGTGCGTGGTTTTATAAATTTTAAGTTTTTTTGAGAACTTAACCTGGACTAAATTTTTTGGGGAGACAAGGGAACGCCAAGTACATTTCACATTTGCGTTGGAAGCCACGCAAGTACTCACTTGTAGACCAGAGCGGCGGCGAAGTGCTCTTTGATGTAGGCGTTCATTACCGGTTTGAAGTGTTCGAACTTGCTGTCGTAGAGCAAACTGAAAATGCTGACTAGAACATGGAACACCAGACCAGAATGAATGGTCGAATTGCCGTCGTCCGTGGAAAACATGGAGAACAAAGCGTCTAATATGTCCTGCAAGAACTTCACCAACTCCTCGCCGTCCAAACGCAATGCCCGAGTGAGCGCCTCCTGAATCCGATGTGGGTGCTCTTTCCATTGTAGCAATGACAACAAATCGACTGAAAGAGAAAACACAAACATATTATATGTGAGTACGACGAAAGGTTGCAGTATTTTTGCGGTCACAAACTCACCGTTCTGAGTTAGCTTGGTCGAGCACAGCAGCGTGCGGATCGTCATGATCTCCTTGTGACTGCGCGTGAACACCGACCCGGGCTCGGGCGTACTGTTCCACTTGGCCGACTCGTGTACGCTGGCGGCCAGTCCCAAGTAGTCGGCCGGCCGAAGTTTGGTACGTTCGTCGCACCGGTAAATGAACAGCTCGTGGAGTCCGTCCTGGAGGGTGGCCTCTTCAGGTCCCATGAGTCGCGCGAACGATATGCCAAACAGTTTTTTGTTGTCCGCCTTGTCCCGGGCTGCAAGAAAAAATGAAAAAAGAATTACAATTTTTAATTGTTTGTGAAGAGCTACAATTGCGGCGGCTAACACTCACTAGAACAATGTCTGTATTCGAAACGTATGTGAGCGATGTTGTACTTTTCGATCGGTATGGAGAGCCGTACGGTTTCCGACCAACACGGAGCGTTGTGATGGTAGATGATCATGGACCGGTATTCGGTGGACGAGTCTGTGCCGGACGCGCCCCACAAGCAGTTTGGCACTATGTTGCCCTCGTAGTTCAGCACGATAACGGTGACTTCGATGTTCTTGCCGGTGGACTTGCCGCCCTTCTCGAACTCGCCGCGTTCCAGCGTCAGGTACAGGTCGTTGCGCACGTGCCCGGGCATGATCACGTCCGGGAAGCCCATCTTCCTGGTGGTCGACACGTTCTTGAAAGCCAGCGGGTTCTCCTCGCGGATGCACCGCAGCTCGCCGTCCAGTACCCTCAGCGATATCACAATACCGTAGTTAGGATGGCTGGACAGCGGACTGTACTTGTTACTCTGCTTGCGTATCACTGTATCGTGCAGCTGGAAAAAGTCCTTTTCGTCCGACGACTGAAACACCCGGAACGTAAACTCCTTCTCCTCGGTGGACGGCGAAGTCAGCAACTCGCCGATGCTTAGCACGGCAACTCCCAGGGGACGTTTGAAGTGCGACGCCGGCGGCGGCATCGATGAGGTTATAGACATTTTTTTCGACGATTCTGAGTACACCATCTTGCCGATGCGCATCACTTGCGCCACTATGTAAAGGTCCCGGGACATGTCTTGCAAACCGAGATCCTGTACAACAAATATGACCAATAATAATTACAAGAAAATGTTCATGGTTCTCCGGTGAGCCGAGTGTTAAGATAGGCGATTAAAAAGAGGTATTGGAGGGAAGCAGTAACCAGAGTAAAAGAGACAAGGGGGGGTCGAAAGAAAGACTAAGTCGATAAATAATTTATTAAACGTATTGCAAAGACACTTACAGTGAATATTGTACAGTTGTTGTGTAGTTTTTCTATATAATTTGAAAAACCTTCTTTGGAGATTTTCACTGAAAACCGTTCACTGGAAGAATAAATTGAATTTTAAATCGTTAAAACCCATTAGTAAACAGTTAAATAATGTAATATGTGGTACCTTATGTATTTGAAGTTTTTGGCGTCATAAAGCGAAAAATAGACTTCGGTTTCTTCTCCCACGTGATAGCCGAAGTCTCGCATGCACATGAACAAATGGCGCGTTTGTATTTTAGACACTACCTTGGGTCTTCTTATGGTACCTCTAGCCTGAAATACACGACATAGGAAAAGTATAAAACATATTATCAATTAAGAATAATAAATAAACTATACAACACTTACCGAAACTCCTTGGATATTATCCGAACTTTTGACGTGCTAGAAAAAAAAATTGAATTTAAATACAATATATAGATTTAAACGATTTTAAATATTTTACAGTCTTACTCACAACTTTATAAAGTTCTACTGCGCTCATTGTGGCCGGATCCACCATTTCTGCTCCACATCTCGGCACCAGGTCTAGTCCGAGCTTTCTAAAAAATCAAAAACATCTTATATAAAGATAAAATAAAATAATTACGATTAAACTAGTATAGATATTTTCAAGCGTTTTATACAATTTGCTCTGTTCTTTCTTCGTTTAAGAAAGGACCAGTCACTAAGTTGTTGATTGTAAGTCAAATTAACTATATTTTAAGCCAAATGTTTCCGCTTAAGGTAGAGCCACTTGATAATCACCTAGTACATACCATTTTAATTGGCATAAGAATATCTAATAGGTTAGCATTGACCATGATAATATTTATAGAACTTGTATTCAAAATGTTATCATTGAGTTGTTTAATTTTATACAGGGCTTGGAATAAACGAGCAATACTTTTGTTTTTAACGGCTCATTATGACATATTATATCTACAATAATATAGTAAGGAGTATCGTTGTGTGCGTTTGACGCCACGCCTACAATTAAGTGATGTACTTAATGTTACAATAGAAATCAAAAATGTGCTCAATACAACAACTTAATCGAATGCACTTTTTTATTTAGGTCAAATGATTCAATTGCATACCGCAGACGGTGTCGGAATACCCAAATCAAATCCATATCGGTCCGGTATGGACTCGAGCAAAACTATGAAATACCAGATTTTCATAAGAGCTTTGAAATCTGAACTTTGAGTACCTGTACTTAAAACATGAGTGGCAACTTAAATTTTCTTCTACTACAAAAGGCCCTTAAAAATGGTAGCCGCCTGCGTCGTAGACCAAGAACTGATTTCAGATACTTCTGCATGTTCTCCCCAAGGACACACAGATTCTAGGATTATTAGCATGTACTAACGACCTTCGATTTTTACACAGTATATCGACAATAAACGACATAAATCAGAACACTATTAGATTAATCGTGTTTTATATACAAAAAATGAAAAGTATCACATGCAAAATGAGTGCAGCTAAAACACCCAAACCTCCCACTCTAAACCCACACCTATCTGAACGATTTTGAAATATTTCAGTTATTTTGCAAACATAATGATAATAATTAGCGCGTGACACATTCCATTGTTTTTAATCAGTTTCTCCCATTCAACGCTAAAAGGATTCGCAACATTGAGAAGTTCAATGAATATAAACAAACAATATTTTTACCGCAAATTTACTGATTTCCAATAAAACAAAAATTATGTGACTGCATCGGTACCGAAATTGGAAATAATTAAAACAATTTTACCGACCATTTTGTTTTCTTTGACTTTAATTTTCTTTCCCAAAGAAATTTCCCTGATTGTTTCCAAACTGGATTTTTAAGAATTCAATTATATTTGTATTTTCTCCCATTTTTATACAGTACAGCACCAAACCTTCTCCAGGTTATTGTAGCAGTTTTAGAGGGAGGCCTTGGGTTTTTTTTTTATTCCGCTCTTTATTAAAAACGTGTGACGGCGAAACGAATTATGTTCATGACTTCCAATGTAATATTATTATCATGTTGAAATGAGACAGTTCGATCTTTGCGACATAGAGATTAATCTTATAGAATTGATCAAGACTAGGTCCACCTTCGACTAGTCACGATAAACGCACGTACAAAAAAAAAAATTGAATAGCGTTTATTTAAACAATTAAACGATAACTTGTTTTTATCGGTTTGAAAACGTTAACGCACTCGGCCGCTACCTTTTATTAGAGGTGTTTGTTTAATTATTATTATCGTGCGGTAAACAATACACACACGGTTAAAGCTCAGAGCAGAATGTGATAAACCGGTGTGACAACGTCCACCAGCGTTTAAGTACACATATAATCGTAAATCATAGTGAATACAGGATGTAGTGTGTTTTGCCCGTGGTGTGCGAAAATAAAATCCAGCTGTCATTTGAAGTCAAGTGTTGAAGATTTCAACAATGCACATGTTTTATACATTTATTTGTCAAGCAGTGCTTGGTTTTAATTTAAATTGTGCACAGTCCGCGCTAAACAGTTCACACGACCAGTTAGTGAAAACGCAAAAATACACTTAAGATAAGACACAGAGTGACGTAGGCGTTATTTTAGCGGTTCAGGGGTCACAAATGATTAATATATTCCATATCCGATTTAGGTACAATGATTCCTACTGTGTTATGTTATAAAACGCCATGTAATAATTAATAATTCCAACTAGGATGTAGGATTCCTGCATTAATATCATCATCATCGAAATCGTCGTCGTTATAAAAGTCACAGTTTGCCAAGTTAAAAACGTTAAAAAATGTATTAAAAATTAAGAGGACATATAAAACTAGATTCATAACTATAATCATATGGTGTTATACGACTCAACGACCAAAGCATGTAGTCCATTATAATATTGATTTTAAGTAAATATAAGCAAACGTCAGCAACAACAAATTTATCATATTTTTTTTTATTTATTTACAATACAAAACACGGAAACAATAAACAATGTTGGTTTTCACATATTATTATAGAAAACAGTAACATGAGTCAATATGAAATCAACATAAGAATGTTTTTATATTATACTTAAATTTTTTTTTTTTAATATTTTACATATTTATCATAGAAACTAAAAAAACTTAATTTACATAGTTCTAATATTTGTTACAGGAAAACAATCTTTACTTTTACAGTTATATTTTTGGTTCACTTTGACACTACATTTTTTTTTCCATGATTCATATAGGTACTTCTTTTTTTTCAATTATAAATCACAAGATATTTTGATTATAAAGAAGCAATATACTAAATTTTAATATAAAAAAATGACTACATATTATACAAGATGAATTTTTTTTTTTAATAACGCGTACAAACGTTTTTTTTGGACACATTTATCTTGTAAAAATAAGAATTTGGACTTGACTTTTTCAAGGAAACTATACTCAGATAAATCAAACATTCCCCATATGTATATTATGTTCATCCTACAACGTTTTCACACTAATTGGTAACCTGTGGACGGCGATTACGGACACTCTCGACTGCAAAATAGCCATCAATAACTCGTGCACGATTAATTGTTTTGTTTCAAGAAGGATTATTTACTGCAGCTGACTTTTAGCTGGCGGGTCAGAAGATTTTGAAACAAGTCGGACGACTATCAAAATGTACAAATATTTATCAAGCGAGTACACGATATAGGTATTATACACGAAATCGGACTACGATAAAAAAAATAACTGACCAAACTATCGAAATATCAACTAACCCGCGAACGTGACGTGATAATATGCTATTCCCAAAACACAAGCACAGACGACCTTTGTCGTCAAACGTCCCACAATAATATTATGGTAATTTCAAAAATTCAAAAAATCGTGCTGAGATTTGGTCAAACGTCAGATGATTGAAATAAAGAAATTCAAGTAGGTTTCAGCATTCAAAAAACCATAAAAGTAGAAATCATACGGGTTTTTTTTTAAATTTTATATGTTTAATCTTACAGTTTGTACTTTTATCACGATGAATAATGCATTGAATGTACGTACTATAAATTTGTTGCCAAAAACGTTTCTTTTTAGATTTCTGGCACACACGACCAAAGTAAGGCACATCAGACTATGTACACAACCTGAGTAGTACCCATTTTTAACATATTTTATAGTTAGGAAATATTATATAATACTTATTAAACATTCAGAACTTTGTAATAATGGAACTAATTGTACTATAATAATATTAATGTCGAGGTATCAAAAGTATAAACATTGAGACTAAAATACAAAATTTTAAATTAAATTAAAAAAAAATACAAATTCTGAAGACACATTTAATGAATGTCCTTCATTAAATAATATAATATATTATTTAAGAGTATTATTTTGTATAGACAACTGATTTTGAACATAAATGTAGGGCTAACGGTGTTACTGGTAATTTCGGTTACCAGAATTTGACAACACCGGTAAACCGTACTTTTCGGTATTTTCAGTTATTACCGTCATTATCGAATCTTCGGTAAATACCGAAAACTCGTTAATAATCGTTAATATAATTAATATAAACGATACTTATGAAGGCTACGCTAAAAAAATAATAATACAAATTTACTTCCATACACAGACACAGACCTAACCTAACCTTAAAACACAATATATATATATAATAATATATGTATAATAATACTATTTATATGCAAATATATATTATAATAGAAATTGGTCTAGTTATAGTTACTAGTTAGGTATAATACAAACTAAATATCACATAATTATATTATAGGATAATAGAATATTATTATTATGTGTGTGAATATTTTGGACTTTGTATTTTAAAGTTTAAATAAAGTAAATTAGACAGAGATCTAGAGGAAAATTTATCTTTATGAGCGGGGCAATGCTGAATTTCACGAGTGGGGACCACTATATTTTTATCAATTATTAAAATAGACACATTTACAAGGTTATTCATTTTATCTTATTGGTATAATAGGTGTATACAAAATATTCTACAAGCACATTTATATGAAGTTTTATAAATAAAATAAATTATTTTATTAATTTACATAGATTATTAGTAATTAATTATTTAAACATTATACAAATTTATTAATTTTTTTAGTGGCGTTTTAAAAAAAAAAAATTGTAATTAGTTTTATTTATAAAATACTACTTAGTAATTAGTATAGCTAATAAAAAAGATATACAGTACAATTTTCAATAACAGATTCATTATATTACTCTTTATTACCTACTTACTATTAATACAAATCCCTTCAAAAATACTTGGTAATAGCAAATTAAGTACTATAATTTATATTTATAATTAATAATATAGTTAAATTTGTTTTAACCTTTAGCGTACATGATTGTTGCCTATGATAACTCGTTTCCGCACATTATTATCTTATATTTTTATTCCGGTTGTAATTTTGTGCACAAATCGGATGTAGCCAAAAAAGCATTGCAAAAATATTGAAAAAATCGGGGAAACGTTTTATAATTTTCAAGTCATACGAGTCAAACGCGGGTACTTCGTTTGGGGCGGAGTACTCAATTTGTATACAGAGTATACTGTATAATATGTATATCACCATGATCTGACAGAATTACTGACATTTTATGTGCAATTATTTAATGTACAGGATTTAACCGTTTGATGATATAATGCGTGTTCAGCAAGAAACGGTCAAAATGATATTATTACATAGTAGAAGAATGGTGGGGACCAGTGTCATCGATGGCGAACAAACCGTTCCAGGCAGACTTTCTTTTTATTCTCAACATCTTCTACAATGTAAACGATCAGATGTTCTTTGTTCCAGACAACCCTACCACTACGGCGGCGGCGTATACTCGCAATAAGAAATAAAAGTATAAAAAACTCAACGATGCGACGGATAATTCTATGGGAAAAAAACCACTTATTTCCCATTCTCTTTATCATTGTTATTATTTCTTTTTTTTAATTTCATTTCGGTTCACATGCATTTTCCTGCGCTGCCTTCGCCCACGAATCGTCTGAGGAAATGCTAAACAAAAGTCATAACGATAGTACCGAGTAGTGAGTACTCGTATAGTCGACGACCAACCGGTTTGGTCGACCGAATACGCCGCCTACCAGTCGGCGCTGGAACCCGAACGATTGTCTTTTATAACCAAGTATAACTTATTACTATCAATAGAGCAATTTCGCTAAAAAAAAAGCGAAAACCAAGTAATAAAAGTCCTCGCCTCTATAGTACTTAATGTTTATTTAAACGTAAACAAATTGGGGGTGTTAACTGCAGCTAAGCTCTTTCCGAATTGCACCTTTTATTATTATCAGGCTTAGGTAAATTGTTTTTATAATCTTTTGCGATTCAAACTCCACGGTGCAACGTCGCGAACGACCGGAAAACCAGCGCGACAACGGGGCCGGCTCAAAGTTCTTTGATAAAAATAATACATTTCGAGGAAAAAAAAAGAGGGGCGTGCGGCGACTGTGACAATGTTTGCGGCCGGCACACTCTGTATGCCACCAGCTCGTACTATGTACTACGGTAGGTATGTTTGCCGCAAACTACCGGTTGTGCGTGTATACAGAGCGATCGCTCGCAACGGCCCGACCCGCATTGCCTGCGCCACTACCACCACCACAAATTACCGGGACCAGTCCACACCACCAAACGTGCATAACAATACTACTAGCCTCTGTAATACACCGTACACTATAACAGCTATGGTGCACGCTACTCGTCGGCTGCAGTGAGTTGCTCATTACAATAGTAGTTAGTATTGTACGACGGTGGTGACTGCATCGACGAGGCGCGTACCAGCGCCAATAATTCACGACGGATCGTTTTATTTTTTATTTCAATTTAATGTCTTAACGAACAACGAAAAACACAACATAATATTATAGTAAAAAACTAATTTATTAACGATTTCCAAAAGTAACCTAACCGGAGTGAAAACTAGGATATTTTCGTTTTGCACACATACTATATATCGCTGAAAGAGACTGGTACGTGATGTTGTTATAATTAATTAGTAATTAATTGGTTTTTTTTGTTTTGCTATGTTATTGTTAAGTATGTTTTTTCGAGATAGTAGGCCAACCGGTAATTTATCATTTTTGGTCTGTGAATGTATGTAACTGGATTTTGATACGATTATCGTTTAAAATTATGTCATTTTTTTTTTGTTTTGTTTGTCTCGACTCTCGACCCACCGGTAATAGGTAACACCTGTAGACGTCGGCGCCCGTCTATGAGATCCCATTGTGTCGCGTCGCCTCGTTTGTGCGCGTATGAGTGTGCAGTAATTGTTCACATGGTTTTGACCGAGTTTTAGATATCAGCATATTTTTCGGTCGAATCCCGGTGTGAGAGAAAATTTGAAATCGTTCGGGAGGCTGTGACGGAAAACTGTAAACCGAGGTCGGTTGGTGGATTACTAATATCTAATAAGGAGTATAAAACATGAGTCACGCTGTTTCTTCGGCGATTGAGGATAGTAAAAAAATGCGTCGTCCGGCGGAATCACCAGTTGTTTGAGTATGCGTGCGTCAAGTATGCGGCTCGCTTGCGTGCGCGTGTGTATGTGTATGAAGCATGAGCGCGGTCGGGTCGGAGGAAAACCAGTTTTTGGAATATAATAATAGAAGACATACATAAGGCGACGACTGCCGGCCGTCTGAGGAGGCGACTGCGGCGTGAGGTGGGAGAACTGGCAACGCGGTATGAGGCTGTTGACATCGGCCACCTAAGATACCTGTTGCTGAGCGGCACTTCTGCACTGGCCCGTGTACTTGTTTTTTTTTTTTTAATTTTTCTCCCTTTTATCATGGTTTTTTTGTTTGCTCGCCAGTATTAAATTATTATTATAATATAACCTTTTTTTTTTTTTTAACAGCCATTGTCTTGTAGATTATTGACAGCAACCGACAATGGCCATATTTCCGATGCTGTCGGCTGTGGCCGGCTTCATTAAGGTGCGTTACCTGGTGGACAAGGCCAACATAGACAACGCCGTGTTTAGGGCCCACTACAGGCTGACGACGGCAATACTGTTCGCGTGTTGCATACTGGTGACGGCCAACAATCTGATCGGTGAGTTTATTGTTGTTGATTAAATTGAGCTTCTCCACAAAAACATCTTGTGCGCCGACAGTGTGAACGCAGCTTTATTGTTGTTTGTAATAAAAAGCAATTCCTTTCAATTGACCCTGGACCTATATTATTGTAATGACGGGTCACCCTGTGCGAGAACAGTTCCTTAACGCCAAATTGACATTGTTGCTTTGTCGGTATTAAGACAGCGTAAAATGAAAATCAAAGCTGAGATTTTACACATGTTTCCAAATAGATAAAACTACAATACACAACCAAGTGCTCAAATAGAGTGGCACTTGGTTTTTTGTTTTATCTATAATAAAAATAATAATTACATGAGATAAACGTGAACGTGGGAGTAAATTAATGACGCAAACATTTTAGAATGTTATGCCGGTTCAGAAATTGCAGTGGTCGTCATTATGTGTCACTTGGTTTTTGTTTACCTTTACAATTTTAACAATAAAAAAATCTCTTATTAAAGTCAATTTATATAACCTTGTTGTATCGTGTTATTTTCAGGTGATCCGATATCGTGTATAACGGACGGTGCTATCCCTGAACACGTCATAAACACCTTCTGTTGGATAACACACACATTTACGTTGCCTGACAAAATCGGAAAAGGCTTGGGAACACATGTCGCCCATCCTGGTGTGTCGAGCTATATCGATAAAGAAGACCAGGTCCGATACCATTCGTACTACCAATGGGTGCCTTTCATGTTGTTTTTCCAAGGCATTCTCTTTTACGTGCCACATTGGCTATGGAAAAACTGGGAGGAAGGCAAAATTCGCATGATCACCGATGGCGTACGTGGTGCCTCTATCGGACAAAATGAAGAAAGACTGAACCGTCAAAAGCAACTAGTGCAATATCTTATCGATACTTTGCATATGCACAATGTGTATGCTTCGGGATACTTCTTGTGCGAGGTAATGTTACAATACAAAACAAGCAATAGAAAACAACTTAACGACAAGCTTGTCCATGTTTATTTTTAGATATTCAATTTCTTAAATGTGATTGGCAACATGTTCCTGATAGACAGTTTCTTGGGTGGCGAGTTCTTCACTTACGGAACAAAAGTTTTAGAGCTTAGTCAGATGGATCAAGAGAACCGGTATGATCCAATGGTCGCAGTCTTCCCGAGGGTGACAAAGTGTACATTCCATAAGTTTGGTCCATCCGGTACAATCCAAGCTCACGATGCTCTTTGCATACTGGCGCTGAATATTTTAAATGAAAAAATTTACATTTTCTTATGGTTCTGGTTCATCATACTAACGGTTCTTTCTGCCATGGCATTAGCGTACAGTATTGCTGTAGTCACCCTGCCGTCGATCCGGGAAACTATTTTATTGAGACGCTTTAAGTTTGGAACCCCTCAGACAGTTTCGGCGCTCATTAGGAAAACACAGGTAAATATTTATTTTACTTTACACAATTATGTACTTCCAATTGCTTATTTGATTGCAAATTATTAAAGTATCCAAAATAATAAATTAAAATAAAATAATTTTCTAAATAAAAAGTAATGGGAAGTGTGTATTTTTAAAAATACTATCAATTACATTACTTAATACTTACTAAAATTAAATGAATCTGATCTCATAGATAGAAAAATAATTAACATTAAAAGAGTATTGGGTGTTTTTCAATTACTCAGCTATTTACTTTTTAGCATGTTTTAATTTGAATAATTGATAATAAATTTATGTAATACTAATTTTTAATAAAATACTTTGCAATTACAGGTAGGAGATTTCTTATTGCTACATCTACTGGGTCAAAACATGAACATGATGCAGTTCACTGAAGTATTGGACGACCTTAGCTCACGCTTACACCTAGGCAATAATTTACCAACTGCCCCTTCAACTCTCGAACTGTCCCCCATGTATCCGTCAGACAAATTAAGACTTCACAAAGAAACCGAGGCCTAAACCTGGCCATAAAACTTATATAATGTTTCCCTTTTTTTTTTTTTTTTACATCATTTTTGTATGATAAACATTTTGGAGTTGAAAATATTATTGATATCTCAAAACTGTGTGTTCATTAAAACATCTCATCTCATGATTATTATAACATTCCATTTTTTTTTTTTTTTTAGACATTTTTTAGTATAATAAAAATGTACGTATTTAAAGATTGCAAAATCCCTAATTGTAAAATTAGACTAGTAAATGTGCACAAATAAGTATTATAAATATTGACCAAATTATTTCATTACTTTATAATAATATATGCGTGTATATATTTATATTATAAATGGAAATTAAAAGTCTCCTCTTCGTGATGTTTGGAATTCTTAAATATTCCTTTTTTAAGTTCAATTAGGAATTATTGTGTTAAATTGTAATTGTTTTTACCTAATGAGAATTGTAAAAAAAAAACTGGAAATGATTATTGTTTTTCTCAAAATGTGGCGCTACATTAGTGTTAAATAATATTATTATATTTATTTATTTATTATTTTGATTTTAATTTAAAATTTAATACTAAGTTAATTGACTTTAAATGCATAAGGAAAAATTTGTAATAAAATGTGATAAGATTGATTATTAAACAGTTGTGTATTTAACTGTATACATGTTGAAAATCAATAAGTTTAAAATTATTATTCCTCAATTGAAAATTCTATGACCAATATTGATGAAAACAACTAAAACATCAAAGCTAAATTAGTTATTAATATGTTTTCCTATACTCCTAGATGTACTTTCCTATTAAAATATGGTTATTCAAGATTCGACCTTAGAAAAAAAATTGATGCTTATCAAGCTCTGCTCGACTAATAGTATAAAAGATAAATCTCACTGCGTTTAGGCAAAAAATAGCTTTAAATTGTATATGTTAACAGTTAAACATTGAAAAATTTAAGGTTAATAAATATTGTTGAAGAATATTGTTTGAATATTAAAACAATAATTAAACCAACATCAAAACAAAGAAAATGCGGTAAATATTGCATTGCAAACATTATTGTTAATATGTGTATTTTTTTTGTAGGTAGTTTTAAGCAACACAGCAAAAAACTTTTGACTTATTAAAAATTAAAAAAAAATATTTCAAATTTCTAAAGACAAACATAAATTTAAAATCTAGGTTAAACCATTTGTTACCTAACAATTTTTTTTTTGTTGATTAAAATTTACTATATAGTCTAAAACAATGTAGATATATTTTTTTTTTTTACTACACACAAATTGTTTGATTCAACATTGGCCACTCATTTTCTTGCAAAAACAATTTTCCTAATAGCACAAATAAAATTGAAATTCCTGTTGAGATCACCCACAACGGTCTTGAAAGGTCCAAAACGCCAATTGTAAATTTGGTTGAAAACTTTTTTCCTTTATACATTTTACGTTATACAATATTTTAATAGTCGTTTCCTTTTAACAACTAGTAAAAAATATTTAGTCACTTGAATTAAGGAAACATTTACTAATTCGGAGATAGGAAACCTAATTCTTTTTTTTATAGATTTTTATACCAAGACTGTTTGGCATTTCTACTCGCTAGCATGATATTTATATTTATTTATTTTTACCTGTTTCCCCAGTCGATCTTGGCGGCTATTTTGATTTTTAACTCTTTGGTTTGATCTTGGGTTAACGTGCCAGTCAACAGTTGCTTTCTCCATTCTAACAGTTCTCGCATAACCTTTCGTAGGGTAATAAATTTATACGTTTCTCTCTCCTAGAAAATAAAATATGTTGCTTAAAAAGTTTATTATTGATCACTATTAAACTATATTCTGTATTTAGAATCCTTCAATAAAATAAGCGACCACAATCGATAGCGCTCATTAGTAACAATTTAACATTTGTTTTATAATTTATAATTCATATAAAGACAAATGAAATAAATTATTTTTAAAAACGATAGTTTTGCCATAGTGTTATAGTATTTTTTTTATATTTTATGACCTATCACTAATAGGTTTATAAACTTTTTACTATGTTACTATCATATTTATAAATATGTAACTATAGTGTTTTTTTTTCTTATTATAAATTACTTTTTTTTATAAGTGCCCATGCGAATGAACATTTCATTTGGAATATACATAATTTACTAAATGTCCGAAATACAAAAAAGTGCCAGTGATTGTAGCACTTTGTCTATGAACTTTTGTATTGAATGGCACGTATTAGTCAGCCTGGTTTGTATTGTGATACATATATTATATTTTGAAAAAAAAATTTTTTTTTTTTTTAGACCACTACTTAAAATAATATTTATATTTATATTTATAATTTTTTAATTTGACGACTTCATAACTATTTTCATATCATACCACGTATAAAGTTTTCCAAATACAGTTCCAATCCCGCAAAACTAAAGACACTTCTCTGATAATGGCGTCTTCCAAGGGAACTACCGTTTCGTAGCATCTAAAAATATAATAAAAAATATCGTCTAGTATATATTAACAATCATAATATTAAATATTAACTTTACCCTTCGTTTTCAATGCGATATGGTTTTAGATGTATATACGCAGCAGGAAATATTCCCTGGGTAAAAATAATAGTGTTAGTTCTTTTTGGTATCATTTAAAAAAACAAAAATACCTACTTTTACTGATCGATTTTTAGTAACAAATCCTCTGTACCAACCTAAATAAAAAAATGTGCACAGAATGGATAAATAATTATAGTATAATGAACTATTTAAATTCGAATTGCTTCACTCACCAGAACACTGTTCGAGAATCTGTACGGTATCTCCGATTTGAAGGTGTAAACCATAGGGATTGTCTCCGTGCCAATTATATATTGCTGAGAAAGTAAAATAATAATTTTCTTTGAATAAAATACATTTGAAGACATAGTTTTTTTATTAGAATAAAGATATTATTAATACTATGACTTGACTTACCGACACCATATTTTTTTGATTTTGTTGGAATCCACATAGTTGTAATGCAGTGAATCGTTTCCGTGGGCTTTTCAACTCATTTTTTTTATAAAATTCATTCAGTAACTCTGAGACGATCCTAATACGATCACCATTTTTCAAAGCGAAAAGGCACGTTCAATAATAATATGTCAACTAACTTTTTTAGTTTTGAGTTTTGACTTTTGTTTACATTTCTTGCATTTTAATATCAATTTCTTATCAAATTTTTGGGGGTGGAGCCGTTTAGATAAGAATTGTTGTCTGTTTTTAGAATGGTTACGCGACGAGGACTACGGGCGTGAAGTTAGTCATAAACGAGCTAGCAATATTTGATAACAGAAAGTGTCATGGCGTTAGTGTATGTTGTGTTGCCAATACTCTATTATTCTAAGGGGCAGTCCATATACACCGACGATAATTATTATACGAAATATTTAAAATATAAACCAATTATCGACAAAACAGTAAGAGTATATTACTTAACTTAAAAAAAACCCGGGCACAAAAAAAATTACTGGCCGACCGCCGCGCCGTGGCGGTTTTATCAATTTTTAACAATGTTCTGGAAGAGGTCCCCTATTTTTGAGTATACTAATCGAAAGCTGATTAAAATCTCTAAAAATGCGTTTCTATGAAAAAGTTGGCCCCGGGGGTCTTAAAATACAATAATTTTTAAAAATACATTGCAATACATTTATGCACATAAACCAAAATAATACATAAAATAATATAGTGTAAACAAAACATTATTATAAAATAAAGGTGTATTTAAAATGTTTGTGTTCGTACATATATATATACTAGCTGCCCGTGTACCGTAGAAATATGCACTTGGAACTTTGGAACAAGAGGAGTCCTTCAGAATTAGTCTTCCTGATTTCAGATTCGTCATCAGTGTAAAAAAAATACAAGATAGTAAAAAAATCGCAAAAAAAGGGTGTTTGTTAAAAAAGTACATTTGATTAATTTTTTTTTTTGTAATTGAACAAAAATTAATGTCTATAAGTTAACATGAATGATTTTCTAACTGAGAAATATAGAACATTGGTATTGTTTATCCAACATTTTAGTGACAACACAAAAAATTGCATTTAAATAAAAAATAAATTTGACATTTTTAAACATTTATTGAGTATACAATTTTTTCAGTGGATTCCAAAAAAGTACAGATCATAGACAATTATATAAAACTTTTGAATACCCACATAATAAATAAATAAAATAGATAGTTTTAAAAAAACTATTTAAAATTTTATATAATATATAAACCAGCTCCAATAATTATAACTTATAATGATACTACACTAAAAAAACAAGGTATAACCATGATAGAAAGATACAAATCCTATAAAAATATACTTTGATTCTTTTATTACTTAAACTATATGCTAGATTTATCTTTTAATAATTTTACCTAAACCAAAAAAATGTTTGTTTTATCACTAGAAGAAAAGTACTTTTACCTTTTATTAAAAGTATTGTAGTTTTATTTATTAGATATTTGATGTATATATTAATATATATTTGATAAAAGAAAACTGTACTAGATAAATACTATAAAACTGAATTCCAAATCGTATACATACTCTTATAGTGATATTCAAAGAGATAATCACCAAAAATTAGGTATTAGGTAAACTATTGAAGGATTGGGCGGTGGTACCCTACTTATATTCTACTTCAGTTCAGTCTTTATTTATCAAACTGATATCATGAAATCAGAACCAATACGAAACGAAAGACCTTTTACTACATAATGCTACATTGGCCCATGCTATCGGGCATAGGAGGTCCCGCAGCATCTCCCAATAGTTCTTGAGGAGGTTGACCACATTCTTGCATTTTCTTAAGCAATTCCATAAGTTCTTTGAATTTTCTTGTTTTAGTGATTTCGTCATCACTGTCATTTTGAGTTTCCAAATGGTCCCTGACCTCTTTCATGAAATCGAACATTTTTGTATACCTGAAATGTACAAGGCAAATTCTACATTAGATAAAATATATATATTTTACATATCACAATTCTACGAGCGTACCTATCAAATTCATCTTGCTCAACTGTAGCTTTGTTGTCTTCTAGCCATTGTGGAAATTTGTCACATAAATCTTTTATCGATGGATACAACACATCCTTGCTGAATAAAGGTTGCAGAAACTGCATCATCATCGGCATCACATCATCGTC
This sequence comes from Adelges cooleyi, assembly GCF_023614345.1. Classification (NCBI taxonomy): domain Eukaryota; kingdom Metazoa; phylum Arthropoda; class Insecta; order Hemiptera; family Adelgidae; genus Adelges; species Adelges cooleyi. The sequence continues at coordinate 12,316,022 of NW_026096268.1, read as the reverse complement.
CAGATTTAAATCATCGCCTACACCCATATTAGCAAACATTGAACTCAAATCGCTTCCTTCGGGTAAATTTTGTTTAGCTTCAGATAGACTCTTTAAAGATTCTTGAATAACCGACTGCAAATCGACATCGGCATCGGCCATCATAATTTCTTGCAACTCTGCCGCCATTTGAGCTTGCTCACCATTCATAAAGGATTTCATGGTTTCCTCGAGATTCTCTTTAATGAAATTTTCAGGACTACTGACGGCCGACATATCCGTCACTACTGGTTCCGAAGTCGGTTGATTGGGTTCCTCAAAATCCTTGAGAGCGTCATCCAATAATTCAGATAAAGCATTCTGAGAATTATCTTCTGCTGGTGGATTGTCAGACATTTCCTGAACATGTACACAAAAACATTATTTTATATAATAAATTGGTATTTTTCTAAAAAAAAATATAAGTAACACTTACCACTGTTAAAGAATTATGTTCTAATGAGAAATCAAATTCAAATTTATTCACTATTTAACGGAAGTATTTTAAAAGGTTATTATTAATAATTTTTACTTTGTTTTAAATAGTGTCCTAGTTAGTAGTTCCTACTGATCAAGATGTCTGTCGGTGTCTACTCGGTATTTACAACTCACAAGTCACTACTCACTGGTCATTACCATAGATAAGTATACCGAATACTCACTACTGTCTACTACTCATTGATAGTAGCGATAACGCAAGTGGCTAATGATAACAAAACCATATGTTATAAATTAGGTATTATATTTTATAATCCCCAGTTGACAACAGATAACAATCAATATTATTACAAAAATTAACATATTTTACATTTTAAAATAGAAAATGGATTACTCATGCACATCCATCTAAATTAGAATATCAGTTGATGATTTATTAAATATATAAAATTAGTAATTGTATTTTGTATGTTAAATTAATCAGAATCTAGTTAGAAATTTGATATTTTCAACACAGGTAATTATGGTTTTATTATACAACTATTCGTGATTTATAATATATGTAATATATTGGTGTATTGTTTCAATATTAGTTTGATAAAAATGTGTATTATATATTTTTAAAATCTAATTTTTAATATTATGACCACACGTAATTGCATTGAGTTCTTTTATTGCGCATTCACTCGAGTGAAAAAAATTTGCATAACATATCAGAATAGTAATAAATAATAAAAGTGAATACAAATTCTATTGTAGACATGGCCAGTTATTTTGAAGAATTAAACGTTGACGAGAATGAATTACCTGGCTCTTTGGTAGAACGTCTTACACGTGAATCATTTCGTATGATTTTTGACTATGACCCAGAGAGTTATGGCGATGTTATAAATTCACAAAGGTCACCGCCAGCATCCAAGTCGGAAATCGAAAAACTTCGTATACCATCTGTCGATGAAATACTAGGTAATACTATAATACAATTTTTAAATAAATTATAGAACATAAATTGAAATTTTAGGAGAACAATGTCAAATATGCTTGTGTCAATATCAAGTAGACGATAAAGCGCTTGTTATGCCATGTCACCATATATTTCATGATAGCTGTTTAAAAAAATGGTTGAAAAAAGTAAGTATTCAAAAAAAAAAAAAATTGAACTATATAATAATTGCTTCTCGATTTATTGTACAAAATGATTTGTCAGAATAAAACTTTTTTTTTTTGAGACAGCCTAAGTTAGTATAAAAATTTAATGAAATTTATAAAATTTTGAATGACCCATATATATGTATTTGTTTTAGAGCAATTTTTGTCCATTGTGCAAGTCGGAATTGAAGACTGACGATGAACTTTATGAGTTATACAAGGAAGAAATGAAAAAAAAACGATTACGAGATGATTCAATAGCACAACTACATGATTCCATGTTTGGCTAAACAAAATGTATAAATCACTTTATTTAAAATATACTTGCTTATGTTGTGGAAATTGTTTACTCTAATTAAAATTTTAAGGGCTTAAAATTATGCTATTGAATATATTATATTCAACTATATTATTCCACTATTATATAATTGTTTCTTTTTTTTATTATAAATTTATATCATGTTAAATAATTAAGTGTACCTACAGTAATGAAGTCCTGATTTCTGTTGATAGAAACCCAATAGATGAAAACAATGTAAAATTGATTAAAAAAAAATTGTATTGATTAGTGTCGTAAAATATGTGTTACCAGGTGGTTACTGTACTTAGAATCTAAGTGGTTTTTTTTTTAAATTTCATCTGAACATGTACTAGTTTAGCTTTTAACTTCAATGGATTTATTATAAATGACCAATATATTTCTACTTATATTAATTTAAAATTACAAAAAAAATGTATTTTGTTTTTATTATAATTCATGGATTTGTTTAGAAAAACTTTGGTAAATAATATGGTTCAGACATACCTTTTGTAAATTATTTTCCTGTGACGGATAGCTATTACCTACTTATTAAAAATAATTACTAATATTATTGGTTAAGAATTCATGAATATATATTTTCTTTCCATAATATAACTTTACCTGCAAGTGGCTCAGTGGGTATTAACTATTTACCTCCTCCTCTAGATATCTTGTGCCAAGTTAAATTTCATTCCGACACAAGTCGGTGAAATGTATTATTAAACTGTCCAATTCATACAACTTAATTCAAAATGCCCCCAATATTTCAGTATTGTACGCTAGTAACGTGATAATAATTTTACTGTCATCACAAGTTTGCATGATCAGTTAAACTTATTCCACAGAATAGATTAAATCTATGATGTGCATAGTCTGTACTCAGCGGTAAGAATTTGTTGTATTTGGAAGTTTGTTGAACAATTCACAAAGCTGCCTGTAAGTACAAATTCTATTTTGCCAGTATTTTAATGATATTAAAATTACCAAAAAGTAGTTCTAATTATTTAAATAAAATACACAAGTACTCATAATAATACAACTAGATTATTTTAAATATCTTATATCGGTATGACAATTTTAATTTTCGGAAAATTGAATTGCTCTGCTCTAGTGAAGTTCTTTAAGATGTATAACCTAGGAAAAACAATTCTCACGACATTGTGTCTTGATATGATGAAAGACACATTAGGAATTATACATTACCATTTGTACTCTTGAGTTATTTGGACACAACATCTCTGAGTAGTAGGCTGTGTTCTCATGGCAACCCATGAATTGGGCAGCTCGTCAATATTTTATTAATAAAGATTATATCTCTTATGTAAATGAAAACACTTTATTTTGATTATTGTGTAAAATAATGGCACTTCCGCCACAATTTTTAAAATTTACATACACATTTAGCACTGAGCTTCATGGAAAATTAAAACGTAAAAGCTCATTTGCCATAACAGAATTGTGGACCAGAAGTATTCATGGTCCGAGATGCCCAACAGATTTTACGTGGGAAGTACAACTCTACTGTTGTTAAAAATAAATTACATTTTAATAGTTATTAAAATTCACACACAATACAGTTACAATATAATAAATAGATATATTATGTTTCATATTTTAACATATTTTTTTAAAACTATTAATAAGTCAATCCAAAAAAACTGGTCTACGCGCAGCAAAACTTATTTTGTAAAAGTAAGTTTTTTTATAATTTTACTTTAAATTATTAATATTTATAAATTTAAATAAAATAAATGCATTGATAATTTAAATTGTAGTTATGCCTAGGAAGGGTTCAAACAAATTTGGTTAACAATGGGTTGGAATGTTTTATTGAACTTGTTCCATTATTGATGGATGTATAAATATTTAAAAATAATAAATAGTACATATACTATAAACATGATCTAACTAACTTATATTGCTTATTTATAATTAAACAATGTGATAATGTATGAAAGCGTATACTAGCTAATAAGTAAATTGTTTTAAGGTTTAATTGTGAAAAAACAATAGTACAGTTACATTACCTACCTAAATGGAACTTTTTATTTTGACTAGATTTCTAGGAGTTGCCAATAATTGTTATTGATCGCTGTTTGTCATGGCTAAAATTATGATTTCTTTTTAAAAGAGAGCAATTAAGTAAATGTCCTTTTTTTAGTTTTTAACAAAGATGGTTATTTTTGTAGAAAAAATAGTCATGATGATGAAAATGTATTTTGGCTAAGATGATTGTCAGCTTTCTGATTACTTTAGCAATTCTGAATTACATTTCATTGGTACTCTTCAGTCTCAGCATCCATCTGAGACTGAATGACGTTAACCAAGTGTGTAAAATCTGGACGATCAGATGCGACGTAAGACCAACATGGGTGCATAAGTCTGTTGTAAATATCCATTGTACACGGAGGACACGGCGGACACTGCAGTCGATGACCCTCTTCCAAAACTCTCATCATTTTTTCCACGTCCAATCTTTCCTCTAATTTTGAAACGATATTGGGTTCTTTGCCCAAAGAGAATATCTCATAAAGCAAAACACCAAAGGCCCATATATCAGTTTTAGGTGAAAACTTTCCATAAAGAATAGCTTCTGGAGCGTGCCTGCAAGTAAAACATTTGTTTTATAACTGTAGAAAGAAATTTATCTAAAAATGTCTTAAATTTACCATTTAAGGGGTAAATCTCTCATAGTCTGTAGATAATAGTACTTCTCGTCAGGTAAAAATTGAGCAAGACCAAAATCAGAAATTTTTACAGTCGTAGGACTTACAACCAATATATTTCTAGTAGCCAAATCTCGATGCACAATGTTTAGTTTTCCTAAATACTCCATTCCCTGAAAACAAAGTGATGTAGCAATATTATTGGGATTTTTATTACAAAGTCAGATTTCTCAAGTTAGTTTAAAAATCATAAATTTTGTACAGCTTCATGTACATTTTTATGGTCACCTTTAACAGTATTGTATTATTGATATGATTAATTAATATTATGCTTAAAGGTTTAGGCAACCAAAATTACATTTTTAGTGCTGAATATTTAAGTTATAACACACATTAAAATGTTTAATTACTTTTGCGACATCTAGAGAGTACTTTAAAAGTTGATTTGTTTCTTCAAAAAGTTCATTTTCATGTATCCGTAAGTAAGTATTTAATGATCCAAACTCGACAAACTCCATTATAAGCATTAAATTTGGTTCTTCGATTACTCCTTCAATTTTTACAATGTTTGGGTGATTCAGTTGCTAATTTATAAAAAATATATAAATAATGAATATAAGATATACATTTTTAGTATATTGTAATAAATACTTGAATAATTGTTATTTCTCTTTGGAAGTCCTCCAACTGGAATGATTTTTTCATGTGTTTCACAGCCACTTTCTTTTTTGTGTTATTGCCATTATCTTCTAGTATTCCTTCAAGAACGACTCCATAAAATCCCTAAAATAAAAATATAATTTGAACAACAAATAAAGAGCGAACAATAAGTTCAATTATTTTTTACCTGTCCAATGACTTGTCCCAAACTCAATGTAGAGTTATTAAATTGATATATTTTCTCTTGGCAGTTAAGAGCATTTCGCATATTATTTTTTATTTCTTCCTTGGATGTAAGCTAACATATAAATAAATGTCTCGAGAGTAATTTTGTGTTATTAAAATGCAAATAATTTTTTAATCTTTTACAGTACCTGATTCATAAACTGGTTGAAACTTGTGCTTGCTCCAAGCACAGGATTTTCATTTTGATAACTTCTTGCATCATCCTAGAAAAAAGAGAAGCGCTATACAATATTAAATGGTCTTTTGTAGAAAAAATTGTTAAATTAAAAAAAAAATTACAGGATTCGAATTGAAATCGATAAAATCTGACTTTGATTCGCTTCCAGAAAAAGAGCTGGACACTGTATCCATAAATGTCTCGGCTAAAATAAAATAAATTAGTACTGGACGTAACTATCATATCAAAATGAACAAATGACATACTAGTATAATCAGAAGTACAATAAATTGTAGCGTCAGAACATGTAACGTCATCTTTAAAGATTTCTTCTTTTCTCAACGGTGTGTATTCATGTTGGGGGCTGGCATATACTAAAAAAAATAATAACAATAAAATAAGCCAGTATTTAATTAAGTAATTATTTATAACTCTATTACTTTGCAACCAAATTTGTCTTAAGTCTCTTAACGTTGCTTGAGGTTTTTTACGAATGAACGGATCACTATCCCAACAATCAGACATAATCTGATAAATGTCATCTGTGCAGCTATCGGGTTTTGGCATTCGAATATTTTTTTCAAATTTCTACAAAATTGTAAATATTACATTTTTTTAAAAATAATACCTTCTCCACAGTGCAAAACTGAAAATCTATCATTATATTATACTTTATTAAAATTTTTATTACTTGTTTGAATAATTCAACATTTTGCACTTCAGGTAATTCAACACCGTAACTAAACAATTCCCACAGCGTAGAACTGAATGCCCATATATCGGCTTGAGAAGACTTCCTTGCAAGCTCGACTGAGTTGTAAAATTCAACAGGAATCCAATACAAACTAAAAGTAAATTAAAATGTTATTTAATATGATAGACTTAATAAAAGGCGTTATGGATTAAACTTATCCCCAAAATTAAACTTACTCGTAACTTGTATAACACTTATGAATACCCTGATCTGTGAGTTTAACAACAAAGGCGTTTCTTGAATGTTCGGCCACGACAAATTTATGACATCGAATTTTGCCATGAACTAAGCATGCTGTTTCCTGTTTTTATTTGTCCAAATATTAAAATGTATAATTATTAATTTGCTTTAAAATTGTATTAATAACTGTGTACCATATCCCAAAGTGCAGTGGCCATATACGTAGCGGCTTCAACTAAGTTGCTAAAAGTTATTTGGTCTTTATTCGTTCTCAAGTAAGAGTCGAGGGGACCCAACGGAAAGTATTCACTGATGAGAGCAGTCGGAGTATCAACACAAAGACCAAACAAACGCACTATAGCACTTGAAGATACAGAACTCCATCGTTTTGATAGGCTCAACAAATTCTTAGAACAAAGATTCAATAATATTAACAAAGAAAGGTAAAGAAAGAATTTGAATATAATTACCATTAAATGCACATTGATATTGACGTTGTCTTGAAATAGTTTTACAACAACAGTAGATTCATTTCTTTTTGATTTTGACCAAGTAGCTAGTCGTACTTTCATGAGGGAGTGAATTTTAGATTTTGATGTACATATTGCTAAAAATAGAAAGCAATTAATTGACAACATGATAATTTTGTAAATAAGAGTTAACTAACTGTTCAGTAGTTTGATCGAATCGCTGTTAATTAAGTGAGGACCATTATATTTCTCTTCTTCATCATCTATATCTATTTGCTTTATACTAGTATTTTGGCATAACAGTAGTTCATTCATAGCTAAAATAAAAAATAAAAACCATACTGAAAGTTTTTAAATTTAAGGGTAGAAAAATAAAATAAGTTTCGCTTAATATAAAAAAAAATAAGGTTAAATACATTAAGTAATTCTTATTCAAGATAATAAATAGCTAATAACTATTAAATATACTAAATAAATATGTACCAGCATCAGATGGAAAAATGCACTCAAACAAGTTTAAAGCTGTTTTATTATTTGCAATAAGTTTCCAAATAGATGGATAATCAATATCAGTTTCACCAGCTATATTAAAAAGGCCTCCTTTATTTTCGATCACGTATGTTATTGGTTTAGCACTGTAATAAAATTTAAATAAAACATTGCAGGTACATTTTTATAACTACATCAAAAATAAATTAAATATTAAATAATTAATTTTGTATAATTACCTATAGTTCACACAAACATCAAGAACATAGAAATTATAATTCTTCGAACTTTGTCTTATTATGAAGCAACCGTGTTTTTTGGTCATTTTCTTTTTTAAAATAGAAGACGATTTCATAATACTGAAAACAAAAACAACAATATATTGTAATAATACTGATGAGAAAAATGAATGCTTATTTAGAAGATATTTACCTGATCGGACCATGGCAACGAATAGATTTAAGTTTGCTTAAGATTGGAGTATTTGTAGATGTACATAAATCAAAGTTCCAATTAACCATTAATCGATAATAGCCGTTTAGCGATGTAATAAACGAAAACATGGTATCCATATTAGGAAATTTTATATGTATTGGTATTCCAGTTTTACGAGAAATTTCGACTGTACCATCGTCCGTTGCAGACAAAAAGCATAAATCTTCTATTGCTGCCAAATGTACCCACTGAAAAGTAAATAAAATAAAATAGTTTTAAATACATAATTGTTTAGCTTATTTTCTTACTTCTTTTCTGTTTTCGGTACACATTCTCACTCCCGGCATTTTCGAATGAAACGGATTTACTTTAAACGTCACATTAACCGAGTTTCCGTTTTCATTGTACAAAGCAATGTATTCTTCTTCCAAATAATCCGGTGCAATAGAGTTAAACTGATCTAAATAACTATCTTTAATTACAGAAACATAATGATCATCCATAGTATTGTTGTTGATAATTTTTTTTAAAGTTTCTTGAACAGGTTTTTTCAAGAAAAACATATGTTGTTTAATTACTTCCTTAGGCATAAACTGCTTGTAATTTTGCTCAACGTTTTCTCTTGTTTTGTCTTCTTCCAGTATCGCTCTACACATGTCGGCAACTCCTAATCCGATCAATTCTCGTTTAAATGTACTGTAACACAAACCTGTGACTTTGCTTTTTAGCAAATCTGATTTCACTTGATAGAAATAAAAATTATAAGCATAGCGATCAAGTGATTTGAGCCGTTTAATATCGGGCATCTTGTATCGTAATTTGTATTCGTATACATGGTGTTCGTTTTTGGCGTATAGTATGAATAACGATGGGCTTAACCACAAGTAATCGTCGACAGCGCTGAAAGTTCTCAGCGCAAATAAGTGTCTCGCTACCGGTCCAATCTTTAATAATTTTGAAGTCTCGATAATTACATCTTCAACAGTTGTGTTAATGGTGACTGGTATTTCATACGGAGCGGCTCGAATGGCTGTATGAACCTTGATAGATATTGATGAATCCATCGCAGTTAAAACGAATTACAACAATCGCATAAATCTCGAACAACTACGTTTCGCTTACGTCTGGGAATAAAATAACTAACGAGCTAATGTGAACATAATAAATAGTAGTCAATATCGAATACATTTATTGTTCACTTCACTTTTCACACTAAATACAAACAATTGAATGCGACTGAGCTGAGCGTCGAGCGAGCAATGCAATCAATAGTTCTTTTGAACTGTTGTGACGTTGTTTTCTAGGAATTGACTATGTATAAGAGAGCCCAGAGCAACCCAACCGCCGCCAGCGAACTGCAATAATATTGATTACCGAGTACACACATCCGGTTACTTATCAGGATATGGTTATGATAAAATGTTGATAACACCGCCCGAAATCGTTATTAGCAACCAAGCACGTTTCAAAGATAGGTATGCCGGAAATATTCGATAACACTAAAATGGCTGTCGGTTTTCTTGGGCGGCCGTACAAAACTATTGCAGCCGTGTTGTAAGAATATTGATAAGACAAGATGCTGACATACCTATTTACATAATGCCACTATCAAGCAACAAGTAAATAAATAAAAAACAATAACAATAATAAAATTATTTTTAACTATCATAGGCTGTACTTTTAATTTACTATTATTATTGTACGAATTTTCGGTAGATACCTACGTCATTTCTGGATATTATATTGTTAAAATATATTATTTCTTTCCTCGTATGTTTAGCTGTTAACTACTATTTATTCTAAGTTTTACAAACATTTCTTATCAACTTTTATAGTCAACTTATTTGTTTTGCTTCTTATTAAAATGGAGAAAAAGTCACGAAGAAATAAAATGAAGTCTATAGAAAGTTTGGTTTGCTTAGCAAGAGCAGTAGAAAACCAGCATACAACAATTGATTTACAAAATGAAACTTCTGTTTATGGATTTATTGAAGAAGTTGATTGGTACGAAGCAATAATATATTCAATAATGTAATCTTACTTATTTGAACATTGTTTAATGTTTTCAGTGATATGAATATAACTATGTGTGACGTTACCTTTACGGATGCCAATGGAAAAAGGTTTTCTAGTGATAAGTTATTCTTAAAATCAAGACTGATTCGTTATATTCATTTACCTCCAAATGTAAGTATCTGACTTGCATATTACAGAGATTTTTCAATAAGCCATGGTCGAGAGATTTTAGTAAATATTATAATTGAAAGTTAGGTAGCTAATTTGGTTAACACGACATTGCTGTTACGCAAAAATAACAGTTCAAAATTGTTAGCTGGTTATTTTCCTCTATTGAGGCCATGTCTCGGTAAGCCAGTGGATAACACTAGCTAAAATATATTTTCCAGAACACAACTATTGTTTTTTTGTTTAAACTAGTTTCTTTCATATCATTAATTATATCACATTTTTTCACAGATGGATGTATTTACTTCAATGAGAGAAGTGATAAAAAAAACATTTCCTCCTAAAATTAAGACTTCTAGTTATTCATTTAAGAAGAAAAAAATTGCTGCAAAACATGAAAAACTTAAAAAAGAAGTGCAAAGTATGAAAGAGACACTAAAAAGACAGTAGTAGTAAATGGGTAGATTAAATTTTAATAAATAATTGCATAAACAAAGTTTGAACATTTTTTAATATTTATGAATACCTAATATTGATTCATGGGGATCACATCCGCAGAGCTAAACCCATGTGTTAGACAGATATTTTTTGTATATGATTTCTGCTTAATTAATGGACAACTTGGGATTAAATTAATCCAGTTGCTTGTTATGTATTTTCATAAATAAAACAAAAAAAATAATAAGATTGGTGTAAACTAGCTTTTGATACATTAATTTATTAAATTGTGTTTTTTTTTTACATTTTTATACTTTAAAGGTATTTTTTCTGCGCGTTTACATAAAATTGACCATTTCTTTACAGCCTATGATATTCTCGCTTTATTTACTGGTGCCATTGATCTGACTTCCAAGTCACATTGGGTTTAATACATATTATACATCTAGTCTCTACTGAACACATATGTGTTTATATTTGTTTATTAATGTCTACAGATAAAAAATGTAAAAATATACACATTTTTTCATTTATATTTTCTATTATTACATGGTAGGTATAAATATTTTAATGAAATACTATAACAAATTTGATTTACTTATACTAATAATTATAATCTTTACTTATAAATAAAAAAAATAATGCAAATGTATCTATAATATTTTTCATAGATTCTGAATTTAGTTTTGAAAATTTTGTAGTGGATATAAAATAATATACTTCTAATAGTTTTCAGTTTTAAAATGTAAGTTTGCTTTAAATTAATTCACATTATGTGCAGTACAAATGATGTATATTTTTATATTTTAATAAATATAGTAGAGATTTTGTTTTTGTTAATTTGAATGGTAATTTTAAAGACACTTGTACACACTTAAAAAATGAACCTATTGATCAAATTATTTTAGTTTCTGTTACAAATTTGTGTGATTAACTGTATTCAAACCAAAATTACATTCCTGTCTTTTCATATAGCCTGTAATTACTACACATTTATTTTGTTACTATGTAATTACAAATCTTCCTTCAAATTTAATACATTTACTATAGTATGTAAATTTTAACTAATCTTAATCAAAGATCATAAATGTATGTTTTTTACTGCTAATTGGCATAATCACGTTTTTTTTAGAGATCTTTAAACTTAAAATACTTATTTAGAAAATCTTAATAACTACAGGTTTGACAAATATTATAAATCGTATTTTTAGTTTTAAACATTATAAAACTGATTGACTTGAGACGACTGTAGTTCAATTTGAGCCATTTTAAATTGCAGTGTTTGTAACCATTTTAGGATGTCCATGTTTACCTCAGATTTAGATAAATTACCTCGAGGTCTTAATACTGGAGGTTCTCGAGGTGCGTACTCAGTACATGTATCCAAACGAAGTTTGATGTGTCCTGGTAACTATAACACAGATGTTCTTTAGTGTTAGTATAAATAAGTAATTGTCATATTGCTTTACATAAACAAAATATGAACATCATATTATTATCTAACTTACTTTAATATTTTTGTCAGTGAATAAAACTTCTTTCCACATCGGTAAAAGTTTACAAAGTGTGACTGTGCGACATTCCAACAAAGCTTCCAAAAGACTTAGAAAATGTAAATTAACCATTTCTCCCATCTAGATTAATGTGAAATTAAAAATTTAAAAAAACTAAAAACACTATAAATAAGCGGAGTTGGGCATTAATTGAATCATTTTATATCTAAGCGAATTCATAAATTGAAATGATTAATAAAACATTATCTTAAAACAATAATTTATTATTCCTTTTTTTATGATCAAATTATTTGTTATTTTGTTACAAATTATTCGTCAAACAATTTATTTATTATTTATAAGTAGATTTTTGTTTTTATCGTTATTATTTGATCAAATGTCGTCAATTTTTGTAATTACAATATTTTTAAATTTCTATTACTTTTGATATATATATTATACGAAGTTTGTAAAAATTTAATGTCTGATTGAAAAAAAAAACCAAGATTGATCAACCTTTAGACCATGAATGATATGAGACAGTTGGTAAAAAGTCGTAAATAATAAAGATTTGATTTGATTTAAATGAGCGAATTGATTTAAAATGTATTTAATACAATTTTAAATTATTTAAGATAAAAAGTAATTTTTAGTTTATAATAAAAATAGTTGTTTTATCTAAATTTTGCCCAACATTGTAAATAAGTTATTAAGAATTACTAATAATTAAAACACTAACTGCTTTCGATTTGGAAGATAAATTTAGCATGCTCCGAGTGACTTTATTCCAAAAGTCGTGCAAAATATTCATTGTGAACGAATGATGGTCTCCGGCCGTTACCATTTGTTGAGCTGTTTGTTCCATATAAATTGTCCACAACTAATGCAATCATAAAGAAGGAATAATGCAATCGGTTGTTCGAGAAAATATTGTCAATGGTTTTACTTGGCAAAGAACGAAAGCGTGGAATAAAGATGACATGTGTATTACGGACGATTTCGATTCTTCAGCAAATCCTGTCATAATTATGTTCACGTGGTCAGCTATCTGACAAGAAACGTCTTGGGATAATGGCAAACAGGGTCGATTTTGCATTCCGGTGTACGAAAGCGATCCAATTAAAATCCAAGAGAGCAAGCGAATATGATTCAAACAGTCCGAAAAATCTTTGCAGTTGTACACGAATAATCTAAAATGTGAAATTGTACGTGCAGATCAATTAGCAGTGCATGTACATGCTATATATATATATTATAAAATATAAAAATATTACTCGATCGTTTGTATTTCGTTCGGTCCGTAGTATAACCATGGAAATATTTTCTGTAACGATCTAGCGTCTCGAGTATTACTTTTAAGAAGTTCTAACGATAAATATTGAGAAATTCCTGCTTTAACAGTACTCCCAAAAGTATCGTCGTTTATTCCCTCTTCCGGTGTCGTGCAACGACTCTAAAATAATATATTATTTAATTATTGCAACTAAGTACAAGTAAGGTAAATACTTTGATTACTTAGTCATAATAGGGGAGAACATGGCTTACAAAATTAACATAATTATTTATTTATTCATTAATGGATACTAAAACTATTGAAGCTGATACGCGTTGAGTATTAAATCGGGATTTGGAGTATTTATATACTTTTATTGTTTACACAAAGAGTACTTAAAACTCTTACTCACAATAATTATATATTATTAAAAATGCGATAAAGATAGAGAAAAACTCGTTTAATCAATTTATTCGCTTTGGTGTTTTCTGAAAAGGCATGAAAAAATGTGCACCATTGAAACTAAAAATAATAATATATTGTATATAATTAAAATTATTTTTTTTTGTTCATAATGCCTGCAGTTATAGCAAAGTCGTTGACCAAGCAATGATGCTAATATATCTGCCTAAAGATGGTTGTTTTATTTTTTTTATAAAAATCTGACATCTATCTGTATGTTAACTCTTTAATCTTGCGTTAAACTTCAAAAAATATTGTTTAAATATTTCATACAATCCTTTTTGAAAACTTTCTAAACCATGTTTCCTATATTAATTGAATTGTCAATTTAACGCAATACCTTTATTTTTGTCAATGTGTTAACGTCGGTTAAGAAATCTATAATGTCTTGTATGTTATTACGTAAAAGTTCTGAGGCACCAGTAGGAACACTAGCCAATGTCGTTGGAAACGTGGGCACTATAGTGTCTAAGGTCGGGCAGTTGGGTAAAATACCACCGACATCCTGAAAAAAATAACCAGTGTACATTTTCTTTTTAAATTATTATAATATGTACCTATTATTAAGGTTTATATTTGTACGCGTTTACCTGTAGAATAAAAGCAACATATACTAGTAAATTATTGTTAAAATTTTGGGTTTTAAACTTCAATGCTTGTATCAGCTCTACGGTCACTGCTCTTGTCAACAGCATCTTTTCTCTTTCCTGTATTTGGCGATTTAATGACTTACAATTATTACAATGTCATATATTTTATCATCGATTGTTTAGTAATTATGACTACTTACCCGAGCAAAAGTCTTATAACCGAGTGAACATAATTCGACTAACAAATAATAATCTATGTAATGTTGTTGTAGTGCGTAAGTTAATATTTTCGCGAATGGATCCAAAATGCCCTAAAAATATTAATAATGTTAATATTATGTGTGTATTTATCTCCGACCAACAGATTGAATGCATATTGTGTATTTAAAAAAAAAAATTGTTTGGAAGCTTTATGATTTTTTTTATAAATAATTCTTTTTTTATTTTTATATTTGTATAAAATAGTAAAAATTGATGAAAATAATTTTTTTTTTCGTACACTATAGAAACACGTTAAGTTAATTTACCTTGGCTGAAATGATACCAGGTATTTTCAAAACATTTATCATAAGTTTAAAAACTAAGTTGATGTTTTCAAAATTGCTAATAGCCAATTGAATTTTTCGGAACAGAGCATCAAATTGATTGAGTATAGTTGTCCAAATAAATGTTGACGCGGATCCAGTATTGTCGGTCGTTAATATATCAACATAAACTGTTATGTTAGACAACATTATACAGCAGTTCGTCGTCGAGAGGGATTTTTTCGAATTTAAAGCCTGCAATATAAACATATAAATATACAATAAAATATACGTTTAGTGTAATAAAAACTATGAACAACGATTTGGCCAATTACTTCTAAAGTCATTTGTAACGGTTCGATGGGAGTCATTTCATTGAAGTCCATTAACGCTTGTATTATGCTCTTGAAAAAATAATTTCCGCTGGTTTCTAAATTGACAGACGATATTTTATGATATGTATTTCGTATTTATTTTAATTTTTTTACCATTATGCTTGATTTGGAATATTTGGGCAAAAACACCGTTCGGTGCAAGTTGATAGAGAATGCACCGCAAAAACTTTTTTGCAATACTCGTAGAACCGCCGGGCAAAAATTTTTGACTATCTTTTTGCCATAAAAAGGTCGGGCTAGAATGGCATCTTCAAAAAAAAAAAATGTCCAAGAATATTTGTTGTGATTCGTTTTCTTCAGCATAATGTTGTACATACTTGGTAAGGACTGTAAGAATTTCAGGAAGGAGGCATGCAGAAACCGAAGGCGCACGGTGAACAAACGTTCCCAATAATACAATGCATAAACCGACTTCATCATCGCTGTATTCTTCTTTGCGCGTTCCACAATCGCTACATCTATTTGTAAATAAAAGCATAATGTTGTAGTACATTTTCCAAAGTGTTTATATTTATTTTGAAAATCCAAAAAACGGTTACCTTTCTTGTATGCAGTCTGGTCCAATTCTACTTGTGCTATTACTAATGTTTTTTTGAGCAAAATATGATTCGTATATAGGATCTGAATTTACTGTATGATGATGCGAACCCCTGATTATCATAGTATAAAACACGAATAACTAATATGCATTTTTATTAATTGGTTTCTTAGCTAATAAATGTATTAATAATTTATTCATAAAATGTGCTAGCTAAATGGTAAAAGTCAAAATTTTGCTTAACTTAAAACAATTATTTTTCATCTATATGTACAGGGTGATCTATTTGATGTAAGACATTCGGAAAATATGAATAATTAAAAAATTATTTTTTCCGTACATTTGTAGGTGTATATTTTACTATATTTTTCAAAACTTAGAAAATATTTATCTTCATCTCTTATATGTAAAACAAACATGGACTTTTTTTCCAATCGGAACATGTTTTTAACTTCATATAAATATGTAGACAACAATTTTAAAAATATTTTAGTGTTTGAATTTTCAAATCCGTTCGTTTGGCGTTTGCTATAACTTTGTTAAGATATTATATTTTCCCCTATTTCTTAGGTTGTTAAAAAAAACTAGTAGTCATCACTGTGTTTGAATAGGTAAATAAAAACCGTTTTTATATCATTATCTTTACACATTTTATTGTGTCGGGTTACCGCTGTTATAGCCTATCGGACAATGCGAACATAATTATGAATTTTATGGATTACTGTTTTTTTTGGAAAACTGAAAAAATACAGTAAATGTAATAGATTGATAAAAATTAAACATTTAAACGCTAAAATGTTTTAACATTTTCGTCTACATATTTATGGAATTAAAAACATATGTTCCCATTGGAAAAAACTAAGTCCTTGTTTGTTTTATGTATAAGGGATGAAGATAAAAATGTTCAAAGTATTGAAAAATGTAGTAAAATATATACCTACAATTATATGAAAATAATTAATTTTCAAAATATTCGTATTTTCCGAGAAAATGAGTGTTTTACAACTCAAGTAGAAATTCGAGAAAGGAATGTTGCAGCATATAATGTGTGTATTTAATCCCTTTCAAAAACAAATGTGTTGCTTACCCTCTAAATAAATTTAAAAAAAATATATAGAAACAAGAACCCGCATGTATTTTATAGTTGTTCCCAACCTTCTATATTATGTTGATAATTTAAAATGGTATGTTTGTTGGTTAAAATTGAAACGATAAAGAAGATTGTCAATTACTAGGTATAAGATATTTTATATTTTTAAACAAACTTATGATGAGAGGAGTTGATATTTTTTCGAGACTCATTTCCACTTTGCAATAAACGGCGTGCAAATGAATGCATAGGTGGTTTGTTTTCTTCTGGACTGTCTAGTGCAATTTGTTTGATTAACTTTCGCGGGCTACCTTTCTGTACAAAATAAAAAAAAAAAAAAATGATTTTCTTTTAACTGTGAGTGATTTATACAAAAATTATTAAATGTATTACAATATCGCAGTTAAATTTATTACCTCGGTAGTACGACCTTGTTCTTTCTCGGAACTATCTTCTCTGTTTAAAGATGACGACTGTGATGTAGAATCCACGTCTCCTAACCCAAATGTTTTGTGAACTTTCTGTACTAGGTTCATTGTTGTCCCAATTGGTAGAAGACGCTCTTGAACCGGGAATTCCAATGGTTTTTTTTCTATATTAACTTCTAATTTGAATCCCCAATCCGTTTGTATATCGGTCGAATCTAATAAAACGTACGTAATTTTTTTCATTTATTCAGTTACAAATAATTCACGAATAAAAATGTATCTATTATTTATTATTTTATTTAAATTTTGCCCAGTTCCGTCAAAAGCTAATCGTGGATTATATTATTACAGCACCGAAGCGTTTTGTTTGAAAATGTTTAAATGAATACAGTTTTGTATTGGAGCTAAACAATAGTTAGGTTATATACAATTATAAGTACCGTCGGGATATGATGAGTTTGTATGTAATTTCATTTTCGAAAGCGGAGATCCAGGACAGTTTTTGTAAACGTTTTGCGTTGGTTTTTGCATCGATTGTTTATCTTTCACTGTCGACATTGAAGGTGGATGCGACGTTATCGATGATGAAGAAGTAGATGTCTGACTGGTGTCCCGAGGGCTGTAAAACGTGTGTAATTTCTGACGAAAATTATCTTCAGAAATTTCCTCAGATTTCCTAAGATAATTCAAATAGACAATAGTACATGTGTATACTAATAATGTTCTTTAAAAAAATACTTTAAAGTTGTGTTTATTTCTGGTGAAGACGTTGAAGTGTTTGGTATTACCGGAGGAGCTAGTAAGTTCGGTTGTTGGTTTGCTACGTTAAAAAATGCCGAGGTCGCTAACATTTTCATACCTTCTTTCACGCCCCATTTATCTTCCTAAAAATAGGTACAAAGAAACGTTTTTCGTTATGTATGTTAATGTATCTTTTCTTTTCTTTGACTTTGTGGTTTACTTACTTCAGCACTGTTTTCATTTGACCAAAACGACCGTAGCGGTCCTTTTCGACTAAAAGCCTCGTCTGTAGATTCATCAAATGACCCCTGTGTCAAACATTTAGAAGGGATTAAAAATTGTCAAATGTGTTAATTTTCAAATACTTCTTCATAATTTACATTGTTTTTATTTCATTTTTATATTTAATAAAATCAAATGAATAATCTAATTTAAATATCAAATGGTCCTAGCCCGAAAAACAGGCAGTGTTAGCTTTCGACGCGATAGCTGAGAAGGTATTGGTTTTAAAATGATGTGTTTTTTTTATTTGACCTTTATTGGCTAACTCTAAAGGACAGACACACATTTCAAAAGTCTTACATGTGAACTGTAATGACCAGTTGTACTGTCCGATTTATATTTCTCTGGTACAACTGCTATATCCGATTCCGTATCATCTGGTTCGGTTGAGCCACTAAACAAATTAAACAAATTTCTTATTTTCTTGTAAAGTGTTCTGAAGTTTATATTAGAAAACACATACGTCGATCCTTGTTTATGTGGAGTCTTCTTGGGATACGAAGTGTCTTCTTCCCAATGAGTTTCCATGTTCATCATTGGAAATTTTCGAGAAGTGGATGGTTGAAACTCATGCATCTTTTGTGAATCCGTAGATGATATTATATCGCCATTTTTTTCAGCTGCATCAGAATTGTATGCGAACGTTTTAAAATTAGAAATAATTAATATCAAATTTCAATACAAACCTTTAGTTTTCGAAGTATCTGGCATAACAACAGTTGGTGGAATCCTATTACAAACATGTTGTTGGGCATTAAGTGTATTTAGAACAATTTCCATTAGCGACACGACTAATAGACTGACCGGCTCTTTGTCGAAAGTATACTATAATAATGTATAACAAGTAATTATTTTAAAATAGTTGGCCAAATTTTTTATAAACAGTCATAATAGTAATAACTTATAGTGTATATTAGGTTGTGTAAGTTAATGATTTATAATAATTTTGTTAAAGTACAGTGAAATGAAGTATTATTAATTCAGGCTTCAGCCACGAGATAAAGTTGTATTGAATTTACAGTCAAAGTTTTGATTAACTTAACATTAACGTATAAACGCATTAAACAATACCTATTTTTGAAATTGACTAAAGTTTATATAAATAATGGGGTTACAATACCTTGTACAAAAACACCATAACGGACATAAGCCAAGATTTCCTAGCCATTGGTTCCAAAAACCATAGTGAATATGTAGAATTTATTGAATGTGTTTCTGGCGATGGACAATATTGCAACAACAACAAAGCCGTCGGTGCAATAACGTGCCCCATGGAAAAATTTTGGTCTAGCATTTGTGGCAAGTTCGACAAGAACGAATTAAAAACCGGCAAAACCCTAGAACATAATAATAATTTAATCAAACGCCTGATATTTGTATACTACCTTCAAGGTTACCTTAATTTATCTGGTGAAATATGAAATCCTTTTTCGTTATAGTTATAACCCAATAACAAGTATAAATGCTGCAATACGATTCCTTGAATTTTTATTCCATACTTCGATTCTTCCGGGTATGCCTTATTAGCACGTACACATTATAATATTGTATACATACATTAAAAAAAAAATAGTTTATTTTTATTACATGTTCTGGTCGAGACATAAACTGCATTAGTAGAAAGACAATAAGATTGCTCGTTTCTTTGTCAGATTCTTCTAAATCTACAATACGGGTTAAAAGCTCTCCCGTATTATCTTCATGCAATTCCGTTACACAAGAATGATCTAAAAAAAAAAAAAGAATTTAATGTAAAACAAATTTTGATGTTTGACATTTTAGTATATCGAATATATAATTACCTGGAAGTATTGACAAAATAGGCGTTATGAGTTGTGACGTCTTTCTCTTTAAAATCGGTGCAGAAAACTGTCTATTATATGCTTTGTCTCCTATATTTATAAATATAAATGAAAAGATTATTTTATTTAGCAAGTTTTTAGATCAAAAATCGTATCCAAAAAGTACTTAATAAAGCCAATAATAATATGAAAAAATCATATAAAATCGAGAAAAACTTCTTTAAAAAATTACAACTTTCATTAATAGTTGAATAACAGTCGAATTATTTGTAAACATTCATAGATTAATCTTCAGATTTAGTATTACCAATATTCAGTTAGTTTTTTTTTATTTTCAAGAAATTAATAAAACTTATTTCATATTTTTAAAAACTTCACAGTACAAAAGTCATCAAAGTTAAACTCTCTCTAGCGAATATAAAATGTGTAGTTCAATAGTATAAATATGAAGGGCTTTATGTTAAATAAAAATCAACAATGACCAGCATACATAGATAAATTGATATTAATTATTGGACAAGTATTTACCGTTATATCTCTGATCATTTCTAGGTACCGTTGCCGCTGGTGCAGACATAGTTCTTTTGTACGGCCATTTTTGGCCAAAACTCGCACTCAGAGTTCGAACAGAGTTCGCCTCAGACATATGTGACATGGCTTCGTGTGCTCTTTGAACTTTCTTGATAAACGAATCGCTAGTCATATCAGAATTTCTCAAATCTAAAAAAAAATTGATACATTTAACATAGTTTCGCCTGTATATCGACACTAAAATTATAGAAATGATTTACCTCTGACATGAGTAATGTCACCGCTTTTTTTCAACTGTATTTGGGCCTCGATAAACATAGCGTCAAATCTTCCCAAAAAAAATTCCCACGACAGTACTTTTCTATCGTTTAGCGTGTTATTCATTTGGTATAACGATTGCAAAATCATAGGTCGGTCTACCATAACAGTGTCAAAATGCATTTCCATGCAGTGAATTAAATTCTGCGACAAAAGCAGGTGATTTATTTACACAATTCATTTTGATTAATTAAAACTAAACTATTACCTTTAATGCAGAATCGTGAATGGTAGGCATTAGTAATGTTGCTCTCTGGGCCACATAAGAACTGCGATCGTCCATACTTGACACAAGGTAGCAAAATGCATTAGTTATACACGACTGCAAGGTGGAATTGTTCCTTAACGGAGTGTTATCCATAAATTTCGCTATTAATATCACCTTTTCCACTATGAAAAATACCGATTACGAATATTATTAATCATCTAATACACATTTTGTTGTACTTAATACATTTTACGAGCATATACCAGCATTAAAACGAGTCCGCCAATCTGTGCTATGAAATTCATCTCTAATTAGTTTCCAAAAAATATCACTTCCATACGGCAGTGATATGCAGTGCAACATGACTGGAATAGCCAATTCGCATAAATGCGATTTAATTCCTTCCAAGCATTCCCAAATACTATAGTAAAATATAATGTTTATTTTGTAATCGTGCATTAATTTAATATTTTTAACGAATAATTCGATGTATTTACTTTTTGATTATTAAATTTTCCTGACACCAAATGACAAATCCTTTATGTTCTTTTATAGCTTTGTTTAACGTGTCGTTATGAAGAATCATTAAGTATAAAGATTGCAACAAATAGTATTTGACGTTTGAGTCGTTTGCTTTCGAAAATTCCTAAATAAAATATGATAATAATTTTAAAAATTACTTTATTATATTATGTTATAACTCGTTATTATAAAGTTTTATAATTAATACTCATAACATTTATACGAGTTTCATTAAATTTTCAACCCCGGCAAAAAAGCGTCCATGACTCGCTTAAACATTCATTTATACTATATCGGTACTATAAATCCTACTATTTGAAATAAATTATTTACTTTTAAAATATGATATACTAGTTGGAGCTGATCAGGAAGTTCGTCGATTTTTATTCTAAATCTCCCATGGGTGGTTTGCCACAGGTCTTGAACGTTTTGCGTTGCTTCGTCAATGGGTTCATCGTTTTCGTTCATAAGTTTAGCTTGCGCTACTCTTGCCGTTGCCAAACCTTAATCGACAATTTAGAAAAATTAAAACTCATATCTAAACTAATACAAATACACGTCTTGAAATTCTTACCGACGTCCGAATCAGTTAACGTAATAGCTCTTGCTATAGCCGGCATAACTGGTGTTAAATCCAATTGTTCCACTACGGTTTCTACTGTGGCTGTCATTAACTATAAATTCAAAATTTGTATATTTTAGCGAAATTAGTGGCTATCACGTATTTTAGGCAATATCTTATGAAAACTACTTCAACCTCATAAAAAATCTTCCAATAAAATTTGTTAGATAAATTGCTGAACCTAGAAAAGGTTGTCCTTGTTAGGATTGTGTAGTTAGGTACCTTTTTAAGCGCTTGAATTTTAATTCAGCTAATGTTAAAAAGGTTAAAAATGAATAATTGTTTTATAGAAATTATCAGTGCTTCGAAAATTGAGACAATCGTAAATGGGCAGACATGAAATTATAATTGTCGGATAATAGTTATTTTCAAAAACTATTATTTGAACTTTTTTAGGCCCGGTGTATAAATCCGGATACCAAGATTACAGAATTTGGGATTTATTAAAACCCGGCTTGACGGATTACCTGGATTTTTTTAACTTTAATTTTTTGTTATATCTTTTTGTTATTCTCATTCAGCTCAACTGTTTTGGGTCGACCACCCTTATCCTAAACTTTGATGATCTCCACATCATCTTCGCATACACCAGCAGTCCTCATATCATTCTCAATCGCAAGAAATAATAATCATTTCTAAAAATAAACTAAACACTCTGATGTTTATTGTATAAAAAAAATCCTCTTAAATATATTAGTTTAACTACATAAGTTTATCGATTAAACACTAAACGTCAAAAAATAAGTAATGAAAACACTATATTTTTTCTAATTACATTGAAAAAGCATTTATGTTTCTCAGAAAATTAGAATGAATTGAGTCTTTATGAGTTATAAATTGTAATCTATACCTGTGGCATATTCACTAAAAGACCTCCGATGGTGTCTGGTGTCATCATGAACGATAGATTTGTACCCTCGCCTTTGGATTCTTTTTTATCGACTTCGGTTGGGGTTTTTTTTGAATCCTCGGAGAATAATTCTTCTACGACCGGGTCCTATTTGTTGAACACATACAATGAACAGTACGTACGAAATGCCAGTAATAACTATTTCAAACTCACATCGGGAGGATGAGCTAAATGCGATAACGAAACATATTCCACTAGGGAACTTGCAAGTTGATGCCATATAACAATTAACTCGCAAGACGTGCACTCATTTTTGTTTTCACAGTCCTTATGTGATTCGGTAAACCAGCCCGTCACTAAGGTGTTAGTAACAAGTTTACAAACTTCGTGATTTATCGCGCTTGAAAATCCCGTGTGTCTCTCAATCCCGTGTAGTTCCAACTAGGTACACATTATATTAGATTAAATATAAAAACTTCCGATTCAAAAAAAAGATAATAATAATACCGAGAAAATACATACTTGTTTCAGAGTGACGTCTAACATTAAGGCACAGCAACTAAGTTTGATTTCATCTTCCAATAAATCAGGACTAGAACTGTAAGTTGGTTTTTCTTCGTCGTCAGTTACACTTTCGGCTCTTTTTATAATGACGGGATCTAACAATCAGAATACGAGTAATATCGTATTGTTATTTATAAACATATATAATTGTACTCACAAGTCCTAAGATAGTAAGTATTTGAATATCTAATTATGATGTTGTGGTACTAACCTAAGGTGCTCATGACAAAAGAATCCTCTGAAGTATTATCTTTTTTATAAATTGACTTCATACTTTGTAATCCGTCTTTAAAAAAATTAAAGAGTAGATGGATCGGTATGATTATTTCTAAACTGGTCAATATCTAATAAATAATGTAGTATAAATAAAATATCGCTTTTCTAATTAAACGTATATTATTATCGTTATTATTAACCTGTATCCATGTTAGAGCTTGTTCTTGAACTTTTGAAGTCGTACATTTAAAACGCACGCCAATGAAATGATACAGTTTTGTGGCATCAAACCCTAATGGGTTCATTTCAGAGTCTAATATTTTACTGAAAATAAATTAATAAAAAGTCTTTTACTAACGATATAACAAAATAGTTTATACTGTAAATAATATTTAGGGAATATCTAAAAAAATCGCCGTGCCTATTCCCTCGTATAATAATTTAAAACAATTGTTTTTAGTCGGGTATATATTGACCAAATGGAAACAGCCCCTCCTACAACGAAAATTATGCTTAAGTTATTTATTCAAAACTGGTTTTCAAACAGTCGAAATTTTCAACAAAATTAAATTGCTCATTAAAAATGTTAATTATAAAAAATACGCGCCCTCTAAATTAGAATCCTGGCAAGTTTTGATTTAGCTTTAGTTAGCCCATTCCCCATTACCAAATATTATGTTAGTCATTGATAGTAATAAGTACATTACAATTTGATAATTATATGCATTCTATTCAATCAATCTCACCATAAGAGCATTCGCAGTTCAGGCAATTCATCAGGCGGAACGTCTTGAACAATAGCTTCCAGCCAATGCGGCATAATTAATTCCCATATTTCTGAAGTAACTATGTCGTAAGGTACCAAGCAGAGTAATTGGTTGAGGCCGTTTTTAATTAAAGAAGTTTGATTTGCCAACAGATCCCTAAAAGTTAACGAGTAATAAATAAATACATTTTTATAAATATAATAAAACGCTTATATACGTATATACCATTATTGTTTTATAAATATATATATACAATCGGTTCAATTACTTACCAATTACCACCAACTTGTGCATATTCTGGCGGACAAGGTAATAAACAATTAACAAATGCTTCGAAATAATATTTGCGTACACCTTTTAACCACCTCTCTCCAATGTATTCTGTTTTCATGTATTCCAGCGTGCACTCTTGCTGATCTAAATAAAATACAAAATTATTGTCCATTTATCAAATAAAGTTAAACGCTTATTATTTATAACTATATTATATATTCAGGTTCGAAAAATATTGTTTTTACAATGATGTGTTTTTATTTTAGTGACACACGATATTTTTTTAATTGCTAGATTGATGTTTTCATGTAGCTAGTCTATAGTTCAGAAACCGTACATAAAATGTACTTTAATAGGTCAACCATTTAAAAAGTTCACCCCTTACCCATCAAATTCGAAAAAAAAGCTTCAAGTCGGTAATTGGGTTATAAGAGTAGTGGATAGAGCATCAATTTGACAAGCAGCGCGGGTGGTTCGAGTTCAATTCCCCGACTTGATGCTATTTTTTTTTTACTTTTGTTCTTATAATTAATGGTGTGTGGCAATTGTATATTTTAACCCAGGCAAAGCCAGGTATACACGAACAGTTAGTATTTTATATGACGAAGTACGAACCATCGTAAGAATAAGCCGTCACGTGAAACCAATGAAAAAGTATGGACAGCAATCGACCCATAATGCTAGATCGTGGTGGTTCTAAATCTTCAATTCTATACAAGGCTACCAATAGCCAAACACCCGTTCTCCCCATCAGTTGTCTGTCATTTATGGTTACTTCTGGTTGATCGTCTTCTTTATCTGTTTTACTAGAAGACATTGTACCCTTGACCTTAGCTCCGAACACTGCAGCTTTCGTTTGACTTTCTTTAGTCGCCTCGGAAATAGGCGCGCGTACTTCTTTTAGCAAGCTTAAACAAAAATACACACGTGAACATGTGACCAAACAAGAGTTATGTATTACATCTTATAGCAAATCTCTACCTGACAATCGACTCGACAAGGTATGTTTGCATATCGTTGTCAAGTTGACCTGCTGATTTTAATGTCCAATGAACTATATGTTCCACGTTATCCGGATGTAATTGTTTATAACAATCCGAGCACAATCTGATTGGACGATTGTCGTTCATAGACGCACATTCGGGAGAGAAACAAGTAACGCATATCATATTATTGTTTTGAGTTTTGCAATCCTAGGAAACACAGGATTGAAACATATTATTTTTAAAATATTAACAGATGCGCGCAAGTATCATCTGATAGGACTAGTTCATTGTAAATTCGTACTTTGTATTCACATTTCCAAGTGGCCGAAAGCAACGGTTGTAAAACTATGTGAAATTGATAATTAGGTTTCTTGTTTAATAGATCGTCGGCGCAATCGGTACACAAATAAAATGGCGGAGGACAATTTTCCGCGTGTTTCATCGACAGCTCGTGGTTCAAACATACTCTTTCGGCTGGACCAAATCCCATTTTAGGACAATTTTTTTTCTGGCACAACAGTGGCAACCAATTGCCTAACATAAAAATACAGACCACTTTTACATATTGCAATAATGTTTTATTTTTATTTAACACTCGTGATTACCAATTGATTTAGGTTTATTTCTGTCAAATTTATTTGCATTGTACAAAGGCCAATAGTTGAATAAAAGTCTCGCAGCGTGATATCGCGCTATCGACGTACCGTATGCAATCACGACAAGTATATCTCTTTTCACGTTATTTTTAAACGTCATTAAGCGTTCTACTAACTCCAAGTGCAATGCTGAAACAATTCATTTAAAGGTGTATTCATAAAATAGCTACTATATAGGTATTTTAATCAATACATCTTTGTGTATTCTACTTGGGATTTAACATATTATTAACATAAGTGAAGCACACTTCCGTTGATGTGTCTCAGGTAGTCAGGTAAAAATAATAAGTAACACAATATGTAGTCTTCAATTAAGAGTTATAGATTGAGGAAATTGATTAACAGATGCCTTTTTAGGAGTTATAAATGTACTTGGATTATCATAAAAATATATAATATGCTACTATTACATAAAGATAAATAATGTTACAATTAAAAATCATTTTTTAAAGTATTAATAAAAAATAAATCGTAGGAGTCAAAGAAATGCTAATAGTACTTTTTTTTTTCTTCTTTGTAATTTTTTTTAAACAGGTTGTAGTTTTTTATATTTACCTGTATCAAACGTGTTTTGAAAAACTAGCAATAGAATTCCCGATACTGACAACGCCGCACTATTAATGCATTTATTTCTAGCTGCAACATATCAAGTAATTTATATATTGTACAAACATCTTGTAGAGTTAGGAAAATTTTAGTTAAACAATGTATAACAACTAAAACAAACCTAATAAAGTTTTAATTGATACATAAATATAATATTTTATTTAAATAATATCATATTTAATGGTTAATTTAAATAACAACCCAACTCTACTTTTAAATATGTGTATATTTAAATTACAAAATGGTCGGTTACACCTATATTTTCATATTGGCATTGTCAACGTTACGTCTTCAGGGCTATGCTAATTTCAAATTTTATTTGTACTGCTACTGCCTATAAACTCAGTAACGTTTGAGGAACATCGAAATTAGCACAGCAACACAGCCCTGAAGATGTATAATTTAAGGCGTCTGAAACGTTGGCAAAGTCAATGTGTGTAAAAATGTTCGGTGTAACCGAACATTTTGGAAATAATTTAAATACTCAAAGTAAATTTTAAACAATTTAAACATTATATATATTTTTAAAATAAGCGTTAAAAATACTAAGAACGCACGTATTGTAAACGGTATCACAAAGTAACAGAGTGTGTTAATTAAATCGTGATGTACTGACGACGGAAGCACTTGGAAGGCAGTCGCTATCATGTACGGTAAACCTTCCAACGTGTCACCGCTAAGAAATGGAACCAAGCAAGCCACACATTGGTTGAATGCTTCACCGAAAGCTAAAAAAAATAAATAAATTATAGTTCATTATATATGGCACGCGTATGAATAAAAAAAATAAGATATATCAAGTACAATAACGAACGTCTATGATATTGCATTTGTGATAAATCAAGTTATAAGTCTAAACGCGTGACTATTGAAAAAATATAGTCCCACGTACATTCACTTATGTCCAAATTATATATATATTACCTTGTAGTCCAGTTGTTATTGAAGAAGCAGAATGCAGCAACGACTCGAGCGCCGAGTAAAGACCCGTATAATCTAATGTAGGATAAAGAGCCAAACGTGTGGCGTCCATTTCTGGATACAATATCATTTCGTGTGGAGACTTAGGAACTTCTTTCAATATAGCTATAAAAATAAGTACCTATAAGCTTTGTATCGTGCATTGAGCTGGCTCGATAATTCTTTGTAACGAACACTATTTTTATTTTTAACTCATTTTTTTTTAAAATTAAATAAATTTAAAACATTTAATGAGTTTATATAAAAAAAAATTATGTAAAAAATAAGTGTAATACTGGCTCTGCATTATGTTTGTTAAAATTCTGTTTACTTTTAGTATGTACATAATGAACTACACACATAAATAATTCAGACAGACAAATATAATCGCATAAGCATTTAATATTTTCATTGCTAATTAGTAGATAATTTATTTTTCATAAACAACTACTTTATCATACATCTTTTTTATGCTCTTATTTTAAGTACACATTTTCAATTTTGTTAAGATTAATACAGTTTTTAACTAAATTGTATTTAATGTTTGGGATTTTTAAAGAATAACAGTCGATATCATGATCTGACGGCACTGAAGTTATGCAATTTCGGTACACTCCGGAGTATATGTAATTTAGTTATCGTCTAAATAATTTTTCCATACACTACCCTAATACGTCATATTCAAACGGACGCGATATTGTATACATAATTTATATAATTGTAAGTACAAACTGAAAATAAAATAAAATATTAAAATTCGAAGTATAATTGACAAAAATTGTAAACATATTCAATTTTTATTGGAAATAAAATTATTTTGTTTTTGGTAACGTTTTCAATCTCCGATTACCATCAGTTCTCCTGATATGCTGTAGAGGAAGATCGATTTAACGTAAGACACTCATTTTCTCAAAAAGTAATGACAATTTTATCTTCCAGAAAACATTTTTCATGTTGTAAAATAACATAAATACAAATGTTTTCAAAAAGAAATACTATAAAAATTGTTATTACTTTCCGAGAAAATAATTGCCTTACATTATTAAATTGAGCACCCAGTATACTAAGAAATCAAGAAAAAAATTGTTTAACCTATGATAACTAATTTACAATGGATATTGTACATTTAATAAATATATTTTTACATATTTTTGCAACGAACGACATGATTATGTTGCAATCTTGTTGGGCTAATTTATTTTGATATCATCAATTATGTTTGAAGTATTAATTAATATTCCTACTTTATTAAATTAATTCTATTGCTAAATTATGCTTAGAACATTGAATGTATAAAATAATATTTTTTTAAAAATACAATTCAACAAACTTACTTAAAAGTATTTGAGAAAAATATTTCAAACAATTGGCAATATCCAGACCAGATGGACATGGCATCATATTGTAACTCAACCTTAACTGATAATCTTGTAAATTTCTAATTTTGGCAATAACTGCAAAAAAAAAAATAAGATAAAATTAATCTACGTAGAATATGTATAACTTTATAAAAAGGAATTCTATATACACTAAAAAAATGAAAAACTAGTTTCGTTTATACGACATGATAATATATACCTACAGTTATAATGGATGGTAACGAGTTGGGTAACGGTAAGGGTTGGGGGGTTTAAAATAACTAAACTATTATACCTCGAAATATCCACTATTTTAATTTGGGTTTTTTTTATAGATACGTTAAAAAAGATATTACCTTAAAGTACAATATAGTCTTAAACTATATTCCAACTTAAAAATTATTAAGTTAAAAATTATGTACAGGAAAAAATGTAAATTATTATTTACATTCAATATTTACGAATGGGAACTTCTCCTTAAATTAACTAGTGAAATGTAAGTGTTTAGTCTCCTTTGAAATAATAGCTTAGTTCTGCATACACATATACACGTGTTTTATACCTACATATTATGCATCATATATATACATATACATATTAGTAGACGTCATGATATAAATCACCTACTTTTTTAGGTAGTGGATATATTTGTGCATGATAAAAGAGTTAAGACCTCAATAAGTAAGAATTTTATTTATCTAAAACTATTATAATTTGATTATTAAAAAAAAAAAATAAAATGGAAAAGTCAAGTATAAAAGTTAAAGGTAAGAAAAAAATTATAAATTATTAGGAATAAATAAATGTCCAAAACTATCATGAATAGTTAAAAATAAATATACTTGTAAGCTATAACAAATATTATAACATCATGCAAACGCTTAAATTATTACTTTGACGTCTATCCCTTTAGATATCTGTGGCTTGGAGCAAGAAGGGCCAATGTCACTTTTTGCAACTTTCAGAAAATGAGCTATGAAGTTTTTATTTTATATTAGGCTCTATGTTAATTTTTTTATCAAACTCTTCATGAGTAATTCATTTTTTGGCCTCAGAGTGTGATTTTTTCACAGTATATAAAGAATGATTCAATTTTTGTAATTAGCGGACTAACTCGTTTATGCACAAAATTGACATTGACCCTTCTTGCTCCAAGCCACAGAAATATATTAAACACTTTTTTTAAAAAAGCTGATAAGTGATATAACATCCTATATTTGTACTCCGGTTAAAAATGGTTAGACTAAAAATGACAATGCTTATATGCATGCATTACTTGGATAATAACTAGAAATCACTATTATCATTGTCATATTTAATCACATTTACATAATATAATAACAATAAGCATGCATCTATTATTTGTATACATATATATTTTTTTTAGTTTTAAACTTACACGAAACTGATTTGGTCACCATAATGGTAGTTATAGTATAGGCACCTAAATAATAAGAATATAACTACGTATAGTAGTAACTTCTATTATATTGTGTAAATTATAATTGCTCCTTTACAGTTTATCAGTATAGAGAATGTAAAGATATTAATTTCCACTTTAACTACAACTTTCGACACAATATTATTGATTCCATGCTGTCAGCAGTGCAAGTTGTTAACAGTAGTGCCAATTGACAAACGAAAAAAAACCGCTTACACATAATTCCAGTGCCGTCGCATCGTTGGGCCATAAACAACCCCTTTTTTATGGCCACTGATAAGAGCCACAAATAAGAGCTCCCTAGATCACTAGGGAGCTCTTATTTTAGCCCTAATTCGGAGTTACGGTTTTGATGCCGCTATGTGATGAAGGTCAATTAGAAGGTCTTTTAGAAATTATTGTAATTTTATACGATTAATGATTATTGTACACCTTGTAAAGCGTCCAATAATATAAGTAATAAATATATAATAAATACATATAAATATGTTAAAAGAATCCAAACAAACCCTTTGCTTTACAAACTATTTAAATAAAAAGCTCCTATTAGGTTTTTGTAAATACCAAACGAATATTCTTTTCGTTTCTTTTTAAATTTAATTCAAAATTGATAGTGATGAATTTTTATCCATAATATTTTAACATTGTATATATTAATTGGCAATTATATAATAAATACACTATGTTAGCTGGTGTACAGTATAAACATATTCTTTTGGTGTCTATTATCATGCCATTGAGTATAATATGTTGTATACAATATATACTCAATGATCATACTTATTGTGTTTGATACTGTTTTATTAAACATAACAGACACAATTGTTTGAAAAAGGATGAGAATCATTTATTTAAAAGACCCAAAAGGAGATAATGATTAAGTTTAAAAAAAATTAAGAAGAAATTATCGAATTTCGAGTTGACAATAATTAAACAACAAAATGTTAAAATAACGTTTATAAAAATATATATTTTTTAACATTTATTAAAAATTATAACGTGTTTAAACAAAATAATCTACCAACATTTTATTATTTATTCAAACTGCTTTATTAGTAATTTTAGCAGCTATCATAAAGAAAAATAAGCTCCACATCGAAGCTAAAATCAAACCTCCTATATAAAATAACTATTTTAGAGATTATACTCTAATTCAAGGATTCTCAAACCATGCACCGCAACTCATTCAAAAATAATAACAAGAAAAAAAATGCAATTTATTATTTTTTTTATTAATTAAAATTTTATAAAAATGATGTTCCTGATGGTATTTATATAAACGAGTGTACACTACTACAAAAGGTTTTATTAATTAATGTCAGCTAACAAAAAACAGGGACACCACAGTTGAATTTTTGATACAAAAAGGTCACTACTTGGTAAACCGTTTATGAACATCTGGTCTTTTTTTTTGTTGGAAACTTACAAGGTCTCTTCTAAAGCGTTTTTTTTAAACATAGAGCTTTTGATATGTATATCCAAGAGGTTTCATAAAACTTACATAACAAGAGTCAACAATGTAACACTCAGTAATTCTAAAGACAAAATATAGGTCTTGGGATTACATAATAACAATAAAGTGCAAACAAAATACTATATTATTCTTTCAAAAATATAATTCTCAATACAATCAATCAATATATTTCTAACATCACAGAAACAGTTGCCTTTACAAATTTTCCCCTAGCAGCTTACACATATTAAACCTAAATTATAATTAAACACTAGTTGAATATTTTAAACTTATGACTAAAATTACAATTTATGTACAGGCGTAAATTTTTTGTTTAATGTAAAAAATTTCTAATAGTCCTGAAATACTTAAATTTAATAATAACAAAAATTAAGGATTTTTTTAAAACTACTACAATCAAACAAAAAATACAAACCAAAGAAAAAAATGTTAGTGTTTTAAATAATATTAGTATATTATCTCAATAATTAATTTTGTTACTAAATTGTTGAACTAAAGTTAACTAATAGGATATGTAGAATTTTTAGTTTTCTTTTTGTGCTAAGCGAGGTTTAGTTCCAAGAGAAAAATGTAATAAAAATATTACAGTATTCTTTAGGTTTAAGAACCATTATTTTTTTTTTGTTTAATACAATACTAAATATTGTAAAATACAAGAAATATACATACTATTCCAAGACCTTATTATAGAAAAAAATAAAAAAATGAATAACATGTCATATTATTGAAATAATTTTAATTTAAATAATTTATAAGTTGATGTGATATTAAATTATTACCAAAGTTTTCAATAATAATTAAGTTTCAATAACATTTTTTTTTAGTAAACATTCAATCATTTAAACTTTAGTTCTTTTAAAATACTCGGTCTCAAAGGAACTAACTAAACTAATCTTTAAAATGTTGCTTTGGAAATAATTTAAATTCAATCATTAAGTTTATCATTATCAATATTAGTAATATAAGATACAGCAATTATTGTACCTAATAACGTATAACACTAAGAATTTAAAAAAAAAAGGTAGCAAGCTTATTTGGTTCTAAACTGTAAACAAATTTTTGTTTGAAAAACAATTTCAATAATATAATATTAATACAATATAATAGAATGGATTCAAACTGGAAAAATAAAATAATGTCCATAAAGAAATAATTTTTACAAGAAAACCAAAAGCAATATATATATAAAATATTTTAAATAAAGAATACAATAATAAAAATAAAAATAAAAATAATGATGACTATTTAATGTAAATCCCATAAAAGTAAATAAGTGGTTATTATTTTATACCATTATAAATATTTCTCACGCTACAAAATATAATATTTGTCATAACAGTAATTTGACAAATATAAAAATTAACCTAAGCACCAATAAATAAAATTAGTATTAATGTCTATACATTAAGTGTAAAACAAAAGATGTAACCAGTTATTTAAAATTGGTTACTACGTTAACAATGTAAAAAAATCTCCAAAGACTATCCTAGAAATAAAAAAAACTAAAATAAAATAAGAATACAACAAAAGAATGTACCGACGACACATTACTTACTTTTATCTTCGCCGTGGTTTTAGTCTATTAATTACATTCTGTAACTTCAAAGCAGGCCCTAGTCTTAGCCCCATATATTTCATCATTGTATCTGAATTTAATAGCAGTAAAGCTTTCCCGTCGATTTCCTAATAATTCATGTATAATTGTATAATATAAATATTTTTGAATGTTTTATATTTATATTAGTACTAAAACTTACATGTTTCCTAAATAAGTCCGCGAATGTGTTTAGTTGAATATCTATACAATTAATATGTTGAATAACATCTTCGACAGACCATTCTGCTGGATCTGTGGGCAACCTTGATAGATCTTCTGCTGGAGTTGTCGACGACGCCGCTTCCATTTCAGGTTCATTGGTACGAGGGATTTTCGTCACTAAACCCATAATGTCTGGCGTCGAGCTCTCGGGCGAACCGTGTCTTTTAACACTTTTAGTATCGCCATTTTCAACTACAGAATTTACACCTAAAATACATTTACAAATTAAGTTCAATAAAAATGAGCAGCAAACCATTTATTTAGTTTATATGTATTGACTTACTTTTTTCGACTTTACACTCTGCACATACATTTAATGCTGGACTTAGTAAGTTTTTACAACATGACAAATCCTCCAACAAACTTTTGATGTACTCCCAAAATTCATCTGCTTTTTCAATTTTCGGCAGTTTAAAAACTCTAGATTTTCCTTCATATGTTGCTGTATTTTTAAAATATTAAACATTAAGAAGAATTTAAACAAATTAGCTACATAAATTATTCTTGTACTAATGTAATGATACATTTCTTTGATGCTTAGTCAAAGATTATTAAGTCAAAAGCAAAAACTTTTCAGGAAAAATAATTATGTTTTTATAAATTTATTTAAACGTATCAAAATACATTCAAAACCTTTTTTTTGAAAAATTTGACAATTTCTTACCTGTTATGGTACATGTGCTATCTCCCTGCTTTTTCATTAATGTAGTCACCGATTGTATATCATGAGCAGTATTTACCAAATGTTGTATTGTATCTTTTAAAACTTTCTGTACTAAACCAGGACCCAATTGTTTAGGGAGTTCAAACAATTTCGAGGAGTCCATGAAAGGACCACATTTACATTCATGATTTATAAATACTGAAATTAAAAGTAATTATTGAATATATAGCTTGATAAAATAAAATATTATTTTCTTACCTGAACAAGATTCCTGAATACCAGTTTCAAGATCACTTGCACTATCTGGAGTCAAGTTAACTGAATCATTTAACGATTGCTTTACTGTAGTAGAATTCTGAGTCCCATTTAGACGACCTCCTGAATAACGAGATCCTGCAACAGCTGATGTATCAACTCGTTTAATTTAAAAAAAATTTTAATAAAAGCATTTAGTTAGTATCCGTGCAATTTTTCTTTCTTTCTACACTTTAAAAATTTAGGTCATTAACCTATCTTAACCTTTTTGTTATTTTAGACTTTTCAACTTTTAGTTGGCTTATGATCAGTGGATTGTGAACACATTGTAATAGTTGGAAGCATGGCTTTGTCACTAAAGTTGCCGATTAGTCACCAATCTGGGGGTAGGCTACTCCATTCCCCCTACTTTCAGTAAAACTATTTTAGTATCAGTTACCTTTATGACCTGGCGGTTGAAGAGGATGGCCACTTTTAGCACACCATCCAACTGGAAATATGTCTCTAGAGTCGTAGGAACACCAATAGTCGAATGCACCTCGCCAACCATCAAACATGACAAATATGTTGTTTTTATTAACATCACCTTATTTTGAAGTAACAATAAAGAAAATATACATCAATTGTTAAAATATTTTATTCAAAATATTATATAATGTACCAATAGTTGCAACACAAATAAGGTGTGGATTTTTTTTGTCAACTGCTTCAATTTTTTGGCCAACTTTAAACAAATTGTGAATCGGTGACACCGGTTCCGGTTTAAAAGCAGTTTCAGGTGAATAAGTTGCTCCATTTAAAGTTTTCACCAAGAACATAGGAAACAGTGAACCATTCATACGAAAACCTAATGTATAAAACAGATAGTTAATATATCAATAAATGATTATATAAAACATTATTAATAGTTTTTTTAAAATATCTAATGTAATTTTTTAGACAAAACGCTTCAAATAACCACATAAAATAATGTGAATATAATAATAAAATACGAAACAGTTTTCTTAAATAGTACACACCACAGTTTAATTTTTTTAACCATTTTTGCAGATCACGATAACAATTTTTTAAGATTTGTTCAAGGGATTTATCGATGTATATTTTTTATGTTCTTACTTAATTAGTGTAAAATTTATTTTCAATACTTCAAACATAAATATTAAATATTTCAAATAGAAGGACTTTTAAAACAATTAATTTTTACAAATTAAAAAAGAAAAATGTGTTGTCATATTCTGTTGAAATTAAAATTATCTTTTCGTATATAAATAAACAGTCATTTGTATTTTATGGCACACCTGATAATATTGACTTGTTCATGCTGATGAGAATATTTACCTACATAAAAACCCATTGTTTACTATTACTTCTATAGTAATGTCAAACACATGTTTTTCTAAATGCCGTGTATGACTACTTGGGACCGACAATTTGCGTGTACACATAGATGTGAAATAGGTCTTACAGCTCACTCACATAATTGAAATATTTTATCAATATTACTTCTTTACATATTCTAATGTCTCATGTCAAGGCCCCTCTAACCTTACTATGACTTTATTTAATAATATTGACAACAAATAATTCTTAAAAAATGTTTTTATTTACCAAGAGGTGGTTGTAGCATGCCACCTTTCTGTACATCTTTTTCTGTATATCCAACCGGTTTCAGTTCTGATGAATCGACTAATCTCCAGAAATCATTTTTGTTATCTCCTCCATCCAAACGAAGGCGTATTCTAGGGCCGATAATCCCAATTACTGTAGCAATGCACATTGATGTTATGTTTCGTGGGTCTACAGCTTCTAATTTCATTCCTGGTTTAAATTCATTTTCTGGCACTTCTTCATGCTGAATGTGAAATTTAAAAAAAAGAAAAATCATTTTTTAAATTTTTTATTTACAATTACAATTAAAATTAAAATTTGGGCGTATCATATAATACTAATAACATATAACTAACCTGTTTAAAACAATAATGAGGAGCAGCAGTACTGTTTGTTTCTTTAAGATAACTATTCCAGTCGAATGCGTGATTACCATTAATAGAAAACGGGTGTTCCACTTGAACATCTCCAAAAACAGCTATATATACATTAAACAGACCATTAAATTAATAAAAGTACCTAATTTTCTTTCTAGAATATTATTTTAGTATAGTATATGTAGCTTCTTATTTAGAAATGTATTCATTTTGTTATATTATAATTATATAAATTATAATATAATTTATTATATATTAATAATTAATTCTTAATAATTTTATTTCAGGAAGTAGAAAAAATGTTTTCTAATACGGATTTTAATATGGTTTACAACTATACTTAATTATATTCATACCACTAAAAACTAGGTATAAATTGTTTAATCCTTTTTACATAAGCTACACATTCTTGTAGGTAGTTGGTTAATTTTTTCTAAATTATACTTTATGCAGAAGTGGCCGTAATAAAAATTAATTTTTTTCGAGCCACTATATATTATAAAATGAATTCAGTGTTATGAAATATTAAATATTTAGTTTTTATACGGAATTTGAGTTAGGTAATAAAACAAGTAAATATATTTGTTGTTTATAATAGATTTGTATTTACATTTCTTGGTTTGTTCTTTTCTTTGGTGTTTATTTAAACATGCAGCAGAGCAAAAGTTTTTTGAAGCAGAGTCTCGGATCTCTAGTTTCACTGGTGTACCTTTGATGATGTTATCACAATTTGCACAGCCATTCTATATATAAATATATATACATTTGCATATTAAGTTATTAATTTTTATTACTGGTAATTCTTAGCTCTATTGTTAACATTAACTTCAATATTATAATAATTTGTTATATATAAACATGACTTCAATTAGAATAATTGAATTTATTTACATTAAATATAAACTGAAACCAATTACAGTTATCTCTTCATCATTATAAATTAAAAAAAAACTATTTTATTTAACATCACACAACTGTAACTTGAAAGCATTTAATCTAAGTAATTTTTGGTTATGAAAGACTGAACAACTAGTAACAACATTTTTAATCGCAGTGAAATTGAAATGCATAATTATTACCTTAACATATTCTTTACGAAATTCAGCAAGGCAATTAACCGAACAAAATTCTTTTTTTCCATTTTGTGTAGGTAAAACATAATTTAATGGATGCTTTGATTCATTGCACATGGTACATGTTAACTTAGCTTTTGGAGGGCGCCCTAAAAAAATAGTTAAACACATCTTTATTTATTATTGTAGTTCAATATAGTTCATATAAAATAAATATTGTTGCCAAATAAAACACCTCATAGCACTTATTATATACCTCTATAGCAAAAGGGAAATTATAAACCTAAATTCAAATTGAAACAAACCATTGATTCGAATCATACTTCATATTCAATTTAACAATATGAGTGTTTTGATACAATATCATTACAGATTTTAAATTTAAATATTACAATATTAAAATTATCTATTAGTTTATACAAATAATACTGATAAAATAAGCTATAATAATGAAATAAATAATAACATACCCCTCATTTTGATAGTTTGCATTATAGGAACCGAAATATTGATAACGACAGTTTTTAATTTTTCATAAACCTAATAATAAAAAATAAACAAACATTTAAACTAAAAGTTTTAAAATAAATAAACAAAACTTAAATTAAAATCATTATACATAATAATTAAATCAGTAATAAATGTCTAATACAAAACAATAGTTGTAAAAGTAATTTTACAAGTATTTAGCTATTGAGACTATACACAATCTACTAGTTAATTTTTTTACACTAATTTGTACTAACGAGTCATAAATGTGTCAGTAAAACCTTTTGAATTTCAAATAAATCAATGTATTGGATATTTAAATGTACAGTATGGCCTATGAAAAATGTTGTTAGTTATTAATAATGAATCTTTGTCAACTGTACTTATACTATGTGTTTCAGATATTAAATTATGGCAAAGTTTTCATAGTATCCTTGTCAGTTAAAAGATAAAATTATGTTAAGTTGTAGTGAACATGTCTTCTTTTCAATTTAAAATATTAACAATGATAAATTTTTTCACAAATATTTTAGCGTAAATACCTCCCAAAATCATTTAAAACCAATAAAAAAAAACACCTAAAATCCAGATGGTGTTACCAAACACATTAATACAGTTATCCTTAACTGTTTAAGCGCAACAATTCAATAGAAATTTTTAAATAAAAAAAAATAGTGACCACGTAGGTACTTACTCACTACGAACACACATTGAATATAGAGCAAAAGTACACAATTAGGGCAACTTATTTTCAAAAGTTGATTAGATAAATAGTATTATCGGCTTTTTAATAGTCATAAGAAAAACGTCAACAAAACACAGACCTTATAATACTGGACGGAGCATGCATGTAGTTCCCGCGAGCCGACGTGACTGCGCTGATAGCAGAACCTGTGGCATCATCAGGTCTACTGCTCATGCGCATTTGAGTTCCCAGTTGGGTGTTATATACGTATATGTGTATGCATCTACGACAATAGCTGTGCTCACTGCTCGTACTACCCGCCCGGATGCTCTGTCTAGTAGTAAAAGGGCTATGCAACAAAAGAACTCCATCCGCCATTGGCCGGATATGATAACTAGTGGCTTACAAGCTGTAAATATACGTTGTAAAAATGCATGGAAGAAAATATAGAATTTCAGTAAATAGACTTCCAAAATCAAATAGCCCGATGAGTTGATTGGGACAAATGTTTATGGAGGTTTATCTAGATACATATTTTATTGTGCTGGATAACGGCTATGGTTCGTTAATTTCTCTAGTTATTTAGAACCTAAAAATTATAATATAGCCTATAGACCGCTCCCTACTACAAATAGCTAATGGCAATATATTTATATAAGACGTATTATCCGCCATTCGGTATAATCACCGGATATCTTCTCCACATCGTGGGATAATATAAGCGTAATAAGTCTAATCTCTTTGCCCTTTCTTTAGACCTTGGTTGGGACTTAAAAAACAAAATTAAGGTATGTTTACTTGTAACACCACCCAATGATCTCGGAGGGCTATGCATTCTTACAGGATTAAACTGGCAGCCATATTGGAAAAATTGATAACACAAGCTGCGAACTTGCCTTTTTTTTTATCATGGCGATCTATTAATTTGTATACATTTTTTCATGTTACATAAATTCTCAAATCCTAATGCCCAACCCAATTGAATTATAGTGATCACTATATACATAATTTTATTAACTTATGATAGTGACATTGTGGTGCTGTGTAAGTATTGATATAATTCGCTTCTGATTTTGAATATTTATTATTATTATTATAATTAAAAACAATATAAAAGTTCGTAAAATAAAAATACATTGCTAATTATTTTAAACATTTTAAATTTTTTTCGCTGATCACTTTCATTGACTAACAATTAAACACATCAGTTGTTTCAAGTCCTTTAATTGGGACTTATTTTTCGCCATAAATATTACCATTTCTAACAAAAATAGGCCTATCCGACACAGCAGTCATGGACATGATGATATCGAATCTGCAACAGCAGAGGCAGATCACCGAACAATTACGTCGCGAAGCAGCAGTTAAACGATTACCCGTATCGCAGGCCATACAGGATATTATCAAGTATATCAGAGAACGAGAGATGGAAGATTGTCTAATGGTTGGTTTTTCATCACAAAAAGCGAATCCTTTTAGAGAAAAAAGTAGTTGTCTAATTCTATAAGCATTTTTTAATTTTTAGTATGACGTTTATACACGAACAAAATAAAATATCATGATTTAATATTAATGTAATTGTGTCAAATAATCTTATACAAAGTATCTATTTACCTAATTAAATCTATGTTAATCGAATACTTAGTAATTAATAATTATACCTCATGTATGTATTATTACCTGAATTTAAACTAATACAATCCTTATACAGATATTTGTTTTGCTTTATTTTATTTTGATATTCAATTGTTATTACTTCTTAGTATTGTGAACAAAATAATAAGTTATAAAACTAATGTTGATTATTATAATATATAGATTATAATATTATCAGTAAAATTGTTCACTTGTTGTTTGTTGAATTTAATTATAGAAATTATAAATTGATTTAAGTAGTAACAGTTACAACAGGATTTAAATTTTTAAAAAATAAAAATGTCCAATGAAATAATTTAAATAAAGTAGTTTTTACAAAAAAAAAAAATGAAGGAAGTTCATAATGTATGTAATAACAGAAAATTCAAAATGTTATGACAGTTTTTTTATCTATATTGTCCTTAAATAATAATAACACGTGATCCGGCCAACTAAGTTGATATTGGCAGTAGCAGTTAGAAATATTGAGGCTTTTTTATTAATTTAATAAAAATGTTAAGATCACTACATGAGTATTTAATACATAATATTATGTATTTATTTCATTTCGTTGGAATAGTATTTTATCATTTTAAGAATATCTTTGTACACAAATTAATATATATTTATAATCAAGTCAATTTTTGGTTTGTCAATTTTAATTTAGTGGTTTTTTAGTTTTAAGTTTCCACGTGCAATTGAAAGAATACCATTACCATAAAAATTATTCTTAATTACCTTGATTAAAAATTAAAAAAGCATTTTTAACATATTTATTTTGACTTACCTAACTCAAGTAAAACATGATAAATGAGAGGGAGGGGTAAAAAAATTATATTTCAAATTATTAAAATATTTACTATTAATTAAATTATTACCTTCTTAGCTTAGCATATAAGCTATAAAAAAATATAAAACAAATAAATAAAATAATATATATTTAAAAATGTATTATGCCATTGTCTATTACAGTAAATAGTAACTAATAATAACAGTACCATGTTTTTAAATGTGTTTATTGTATAATGAACTAATAAAACAATAGAATCCTACACCTTTAACAAATGATTATAATATCCCATTAAAAATGAATAAAATAACTAACATTATATAATTCAATTTTACAGTGAAGGCTATTAGTTTTAAGACAAACTTGGTAAATAACATTTATTTTGTAATTCCAATGACACCACAAGCAAGTCTGGCACCAGCATTTCCAGTAGCTGCACTTAATTCATGACCACCTTTGCCTAAATCATCTTCATCAGCATGTACCTACAAAAATATTCAATATTACATTAATGACAATGCTCACAGGAAATAATTATATGTAATTGTATAAATTATGTAAATTATTTTACATTTACATTGCAGCAAGGACATTAGCATAGTTATAAATTATAAAATAACTAATTTATAATTTTGAATCTAAATTAAAAAAAACGAATGATTCTCATTCAATTAAATTATTTTTAAGCTTGAGTATTGTCAATCGCTCTGTTGTTTTGATGAAACGTTAAATTTATCAATATATATATATCATTCAACATAATATGTATTTACGCAACACGGTATCATCTAGATTAACATCCATGTGACCTGTGGCCCTCGTCTGATATCAACAATAATATTTTAAAAAAACATGGAAAAAATAGATATTTGACAATATTTAAGAGTGATGTATTGATTTAATATATATTTAAACTCAAGTAAAACACTTGAGTTTAAACTCACTAAAAAAAACAGTGATTGATTTGTTACATTTAAGTTTGATGTATCAATTTATTATAAGACTCGCATAAATATGATACATCAATTGAGTATTTTGTTAATTATATTAATTTGTTCAAAATTTGAATAAAACATACCACCAAAGTACGGCCAATAATATTGAGTGGTCCAGTAAGAGAAATTGCTGAATCACTAATATTAACTTTGGCTATTGATGAATCATCAGCTTCCACATTACCAAGATCACCAGCATGTCTCACTTCGTCGGTGGGGGCACCATGAGTTTTTCCAAAAGGGTTAAAATGGGGGCCAGAACTCATACATCCTAGAAAAATCAATATATTTTTAATATTAGCAACCAATAACATGTTTTCGTTGCTGCGAAAAAAACCTTGTATGTGCCAATTTTACGACTTTGAGATTTCTGTATCCCTACGTAACCTACGTATTACCTACTATAAATCGTTCTACATGTTTTAATGTCTCCTGAACGTGAATGTGGTTTTAGCACATGGGAGGTTTTTTTGCGAAAATGACAATATTATACATGTACAATTAACAGGATTTTCATTAAATAAATGAAACTAAAACTCTCCTACTTACTTTTGTAACGTTCTTAGCAGCTAGTGTAGCTTATATTTATAAAATAATTTCACTACACAATTTTAAGTATCAGAATACTATATATTTACTAAAAATTTGAACGTGTTATGACACTACAAATTTAATAGATCATCAAAAAGTCTTAGAA
Organism: Adelges cooleyi; assembly: GCF_023614345.1. NCBI lineage: Eukaryota > Metazoa > Arthropoda > Insecta > Hemiptera > Adelgidae > Adelges > Adelges cooleyi. The sequence continues at coordinate 12,272,380 of NW_026096268.1, read as the reverse complement.
GTGTATATTTTCAATCATCATACACAAACTTAATCATATACAAACTGTAGTCATTACTTGTAATAATTAAATTTAAAAAAAATTACCATTAGTGTTATCGCCAAATTCATGAATATGAAATCCATGAAGTCCCTTAGACAACCCAGTTACTTCACCGGTTAATACAACTGGGGACTTTTCGTCCTAAAAATAAAACAAATTGCATAAAAATATTTGGTAGTGCTTAGAACAAATTATAAAGCTATGGAAATTCTAATAATGAAATAATTGCAACATATTATACGCTCACTTACATCTTGAGAGAAGAAAATTGTTCCCTTGACTTGTTCGCCATTCAAAACACACACTGCTTTCACCATTTTAAGTAGAAAATTTAATTTAACTGAAGAAAACCCGAATAATTCTCAATTTTAAAGCTGTACAACACGTAAATGTTGCACTTTTTCAATCTATATTCGACTGATGAATGAATAATGATATTATGTATTTATGAATTTAATGGTTGGGTTTATCGAGAATCGTGACCTTCGTTTAACGTTGAAAAAAAAATGTAATGATATATTAATATTATGAACGACTATGAAGGTACCGGGTACTTTTATGTGTGTAGACTGGAGTTTGAACAGTAGAATAAATTAATAATATTATGAAATAATAATATACATTTAATCGTGAGTTACCAGAATGATGTTCATAACGGAATACGGATATATTTTTCTAAAATGAAACCAACTTTAAATTATTGTAAGGTTTACCATGGAGTACAAATTGTAAAGACATGGAATAATAAAGATTTATAATATACTTTGGCATAATAGTATGGGAAAAACTGCCCCCAACTCAGATACAACAATGGAAAAGTAAGTAATTATTAAATTCATGTATTCCCTTTCTCGCATTAATCGGAAAATCAACAAGCCTTAATAGACTAGGAAATGTCTGAATAAGGACCCTTTTTGCATGAACCGAATCGTAAAAAAAGCTAGACAATAAGTAAGTCTAAAACAAAAGACTTGGAAAAAATGACTTACCTATATACCTATTACTATTGATGTGTTAAAAAAATAAAATATGTAAGTGGCGCTAACTGCTAAGTAAAAGATGAGATAATTTTTCTAAATTTTTAAAAAATCTTATTTTTTTTCGATTTTGAATGTCAAAAGTGTGAAATTATATATAATAAAAGATAGCAAGATCCCCAAAATAGACATTTTATTTAAACATAATATATAGCCTGAGAATTGTAATGTATTTATTAATTTGATATTATATAAACCGGTAGTTGGACCAGCAATGATGTATTAAAGTTAGCGTTTGGCGTTGAGCACAAAAAAAAGATAGGAAGTAGCTGAAGTGAGAATGATGAGAATGTGGGATGCATTTGTGGAGCGAGTAGTGACTAGATTAGACAGAATTAGGATTGAATACATAAAAGGAAGTTTAATGAAACGTGTCGATAGCAGAGAAAATTTCAGCGAACAGTTGAAGATAAAACGGGCATCCTGGATAAAAAATGGATAAGTAAAAAATAAGTATCAAGGGTTTTTCAGTAAATCTAAAAAGAAGTAGATATAGAAAAAATAACTGGCCGGAGACCATATAATGTATATAATAAATACTTATTTATAGTTATGAATAAGACCATGACAATATTTATAATATCTAATAATCATTTATTATCTATGCCGGTGACCGATCTCATTTCTTTGGGATATTTTATTATCTACCCGAGGGAGAAATCATGTGTTATCTCTTATCGTGTTTCTTTATTTTTAATGTTTACAAGAAGTGTAGAAAGTTGTGACCGGTTAGCAGTTTTACGTTTTATTATTATTATTATTCTGTGCTTTTACAATATTATATATACCATATGGTATATTTAAAAATGAACACAATTTGTTGTTCATGCTAATGATCATTCATTAATCATCGTTACCGATTGACACTTAGGTGAACCTCAATCGTTCAAGTATGTGATAAATAACCTTGACTTAATGATTTATTATTACATTATTTCCTTACCCTATAAGTAATATGTGCATACCTATCTCAATTTTCTTTAGTACAATTTTTACACTAGGTACATATATCAATAATTTATGTTTGTACCTAAAACGATTCACAACAATTTGGGTATTTTGTATTATAATTACATTATCAATGTATGAATTATGGAAACGGATAAATGTTAAGAAAAATTGTGTGGGTTTGAATAACAACAATTAATATCTAAGTTATATATGATTTTTTATAATATTATCATACCTTATATTACTTTAGCTTAGGGATTTCTAGCGGCGACCCATACTATCAACCCAGAATGCATGGCTGAAATGCCATGCCTCTGCCGACCGAATTGGCATAAAGTTAGCCATAGCCACTCCCGGTCAATACGCCATACACATTTATTTATTATTTAACCTAAGTATTTTGAACAAAATAACATGTTTTGGTCTAAAGTTAAATATTTATTTATGCACTTTGGTCTGTTCAAAGTTGGTTAAATATACACAATATACTTAAAATAGACAATAATTTTTAGTAAAAATATTACCTGTATGTTTCTATTCCTACAACTTTGAACAGACCAAAGTGCATGGAAATCTAAATTGAAATATATGCTATTTTTACATAAATTATTGCTGTAAGAAAATTGCTAGTTCATAAAGAGTGGGGCAGTGAATCGGGCGATTTTCCCATTTAAATACATTGTATTATGAATATTTATTTTTCATAGGAAAAAAATGGAGTAATTTCTGAAACTAAGGGTAATAGAATAAGAATAAGATGCCTGGTAAAGTGAAAGTTCGTGTTTTGGCTGGCCGAAATTTGCCTGTCATGGATCGATCCAGTGACACTACTGATGCTTATGTTGAAGTAAAACTAGGAAGTACTACATACAAAACTGATGTTTGCAGAAAGTCATTAAATCCTCAGTGGAACTCTGAGTGGTATAAATTTGAAGTAAGCATCCATGTAGTAATATAAAATACAAAATAATACTGTAACAATTTATTTCAATTTCAATTTTGTAGTTGGATGATACAGAGCTTCAGGATGAACCACTACAAATTAGAATCATGGATCACGATACATATTCTGCCAATGACGCTATTGGAAAGGTTTACTTTAATTTAAATCCATTACTTTTACCACAACCAACCGTTGTTCAGTTATCGGGACAGCAAACATTAGCCGAAACTCTGATATCAAATCAAAGTCAAACTACAGGTTATATTCAGTTTTCATTTATTAGTCATTGTTAGTTATGGTTTAGTTATTAATCATTATTGTGAATTAATTAAAACTAATTAATTTCCTCTTTTTTGTAAAATTAATTTTGTGCATTTTTAGGAGGCTCTGTAGTGTCTGGATGGTTTCCTGTTTTTGATACCATGCATGGTATTCGAGGGGAAGTCCATATCATTATCAAAGTTGAGCTCTTCTCTGATTTTAATAGATTTCGCCAATCCTCGTGTGGAATTCAATTTTTTTATTGTAATATTTATATATTAAAAAAAATTAATTAATTAAATCTAAATTATCAAATTTTTACATTTACCTATTTATAATGTTATAGCTGGAGCTGGCATTACTGCGCACACAGAATGGGTACACGGTTTTGTTGAAGAATTAGTCGTCGAAGATGATCCAGAATATCAGTGGCTAGATAAACTTCGTACACCCAGAGCAACTAATGAAGCACGCCAGACTATATTTTTGAAACTTTCAAATGAAGTGCAACGGCGGATTGGTTTAAAAGTCCTTGAATTAGGAGCCAATGCAGTTATTGGGTTAGCCAATTTTATATTTAATTTGATATGTCTAATTAGTTCAATTTTAATACATAATTCATACAATGATTTTTTTTTTTAGTTATAACCAATATTTTGATTTGGAAGGCGAATCTGGAATTGTAGTTCGCGGTATTGGAACAGCTGTTACATTAGTTCGCCATTTAACTTTACCATCGGTTAATTTAAATGTGCCTTCAACAATCGACGAGTGAGTAATCAGTTTAAACTATTACTGTATTATCAGGGGACGTTATTTATTAATTACTGTACCACACAAAAGAAATTAAACTACTTCATAAAATAATGCAATTCCATAGTTAACTTTATACTATAAAGTAAAATTTATAACATTAAAATTATACTTTTGATTTTTAGCTAAAACTAATAAATTAGTATTCCAGAAAAGTGATTTTTGTAATAAGTATAAAATATGTACTTTTTTATAATTATTTTCATCATTATGTTCCAAGTCGGAGCTTGTTATAATTGCTTCTTTATAACAACTGACGAGTATTTATTGCTGAGGTTTTTTGAATTTTTTATACACATTAACCATCATAGTGTTCATTTTGATGGAATACAAAAACATAAAATAAAATACACTTTGGTAATCTTGAACAACTAAGTTAGATTTATAATTTTCAACTAAAAAAAAAAGTTGCTCCCATAAAAAAAAATCCTAGATTATGTTAATAGAACAATACAGAAACTTTAATAAATAAATGGTATTGTCTTTGTAAAGTCAAATTCCAACCTGGACATTTTTTTAATTACTAAGAGTTTTTTGAAAATATTGAGTTATTGAAGCACATTTTTATTTTTAACAACTGTTTGAGTTTTAATTTAAATAAAAAATTTAAATAATGCCCAGGTTTGGAGTCGACTTACATATGAATTTCATATGTAAGTGAAGACAAACCATTTTACAATGTGTAATTAAGAACATGTATATGGTACATACTTGATTATTAAAAAAAAGTTAAATTAAATTTACATAATTATACTAATTTTATGTTATATTATTATTATTATTATACTTATTATTATTAAGTAGCATATTATTTAATAATAGGTAGTATGTAGGTACATTTCACTTTGTTGAGATGATGAGACTTATAGGTTAATGCAATATGCACAAGTCTATGACTTTAAATTATTAAAAATATTTTTGAACATTTATGTTAATAATTTTTTTTTTTTTTTTGGTTTTTAAATTTAATAATTGTGTGAAGTTTGGATTTTCCTAATTATTTATCATCGATTGATAATAATAACTGTACTAGCACACTAATAAACAACAGTATAAACTCCTGTCCAATTCGTAAAGTGTCTCCTAACATTTTAAAATCAAATACAGTCGATTTTGCTGAATTATCGAGTATGAAAAGCCTGTTTGACCAAGAAGATAGGCGCAAATCAAAAGTAAAACGCCAAAATCGTTTCTTAAAAGCTTTTCAAAACACACAACATAAGCTTAAAAAAAAACATAAGTATTCGGCTTCTGTCGAATCGGCAAGTTCATCATCCGATCACGATAGGCACTATAATACTTGTAATTCAGCTTTAGGATTTTTGGCTCAAGCAACCCTAGAAATAAATTCCTCATTTGAAATGCCATCAGAGTCTGATGAAACTCATGCTCAAACTTTCAAAAGACAACTCGTTAGACAACCTAGTGTTGAAACGCAAGCCTCAAAATTATCTTTAGAATATTTATTTCACCGTGATGCACAAGGTTTTCAAAAAGATGGAAACAAGTTGCCTGATATTGTATTGCCATCATCAAGTTCGTTAAATTCTAATTCTGATTCAACAGCAGAGTCTGAAGTGGCTATTGGGTTTGACTCCTCCGATCTCAATGTAAGAGATTTGTCTCCCGGCATTTCTGATAATCCAACTTATTATTCAGACTCGTCAGGCTCTGAGGATCATGATTCACTGGATTTAGTGAGCACCAATTCTGAGTCTTTATCCCATACACCTCCGCTTTCAAGAATCGTCACCAAAGACAGGCCTGAAACACCACCACTTTCAAAAATTGTGTATCTAAGTCACACTAAATCAAGTTTTCTTAGTCCTTTAACAGATATGTCCAGGAGCGTGTCACCTTATAACTCTAGTAGTTTTAGTAATTCACAGAGTACAGTTTTACACAGCACACCACCTCCAACAGTGGTTTCTAATAACGATGTAGAATGTACCATTAACAATGAACCCAGCTTAATAGAACCCGAAGAAAATGTGTGTAGCGCTTTTTCTGATATTATAACTGCATCAGAGTGTTCTCCGCATGCTTCTAACTGTGATGACAGGAATGGAGAAATGGCTGAGTCGCCTGTCAAAGTCGCACACCTTCAGATGCATCGAAGGTCGTCGGACTCTGAAATCAGTAGCGTTCAAAAAGGTAATAATAACACACACAGGATTTAACATGCATAGATTGACCACGTTGTATACTTTATTGGGAAGTTGTTTAGCTAATTATTCGGCCCAACAAATTGTGTTTATGTTCAGGTCAAAAAAACACTGCTAAAAAAGCGCATGGCGTGGTTTGTCTATGTATGTTGGTGGTTAGTTGTTTTAGTAAGTTTTTTGTCAAAAGTATTAGTTTTAAATGTGTGAACCTTATAACGGTGTGTTCAATATTAATTATCAATTTTAGTTTATAATTTTATACAAATAGTTTTAGTTACAACTAATAGTGTATAGTTACCAGTTCTATTAATCTTACAGTTTTACAGGATCAAAAAAACTTGATATATAAATAGATCTCCTACATTTATAAATGTTAATGGTTGACCTATTCAAAAAGTTAAATTAAATATAGTTTTAATTATATTAGATACAAAAAAACACACAATTATTTTTTTGGAATTCAATATTAGGAATTATAGTATGTAAAATATAAAAAAAATGTTTCTTTTAAATTAAACATTTTTGATTTTATAATTTTGATGAAGCTAATAAAACTATTATTTATTTAATATTACAAAAACTTAATATTATTTCTAAGAAAATCTAAGTGTTGTATTTGCATTCAAATATGAGCATTATTTAAATTAATATTCAAAAAATTATTAATTGTTATTTGAACGAATTTAAATTCAAAATGATTTAAATATATTTTGAATTCCAATTGAATAGATTTATATTTAGCTAAAAATGAAAATAGTGATTGAAATAAAAAAATCACTTAAATTATAGTTCAAATAACTATTGTTCTTAACTGTCAAAATTTAATTGTGTATACTTTATTACAATTTAATTATAACTTAATTAAAGTTTAACTATACTTAGTTTTTATTTGTTAAAAATGTCATTAACTTTATATTGTACTACCTATGTAGCTGGCAAAATGTTTGAATTTTAGTTTAAAACATAATATTGTACTATGTTTAAAAATATCAGCATGTTTTATGAAAGAATGTGCATAACATTATTTTGATCACTGTAAAAACAGATTAAATCCAAGTAAAATATATGTGATTTACTAAGTATTACAATTTGCGTTGGCCAAGTATAAAAAAGCATATATGCATGGCATAATTAATTCATAACCAAAACCTATCTTTCTATTATATAACTACACTATTGTTATATTGTTCATCTTTATTTAAAATAAGAGAATCGAGCTTTTTTCTTGTTAAAAAAAAAAAAGAAATATTTTAATTAGTATTTGATTGCAGTTCAAAGTTTCGCTTTAGCTTTTGAAGACTTGTAATAATATGACTGATACATAAGTATAGTTTTAATATACTATATTTGGTTGTACCGTATAACCTTTTATTTTTAATGTGTGTGCTTGATTAATTATTAGTTGTTTTATACATCTTGTGCATAATATATGAATATTAGTATGTAATATAATTATTATTTCAATAGTTTGTCGATTTAATTTGTGTAGGTACGAGTCTAACCGGAAGCTGTGGCTCAACGTCCAGTTCACATCGTGTCCACGGACATGCTATGTTTCATCGATCGATCTTAAGCAAAGATACTCTGGATGCAATGGAATACCCATTTCTTACGATGACCAAATATCCTCCTGGTTTTATTGTACACATAGGTAGGTACTTTATAGCAATGATTGTTTTTAGTTATATTCCCAAACAAATTTAATTCGACCAAGTCAATATTTACAGGCGGAATGGTGAATGCGAAGTCAGTAAAATTACTCGAACGTATGTCAAACATGGAAGAGCCAGAAAGTAGAGATTCGTGGTGGAGTGAGTTAAGACTTGAAATGAGATCTCACGCTAGAGCACTGTCTTGTAATGTCGTTTTAGGATATACAGAACATACAGCCATATGGTAAAAAAAAGAACATGTTAAATGACTTATTATTATTATTATTATTATAGTGTGTTATAAATAGTAAATAAATAATAGTGCGAGTGATTTTTGGTTGCACTGCGTAGAACCTTGCTTGTACGTGTGTGAACATGTCACTGATATAATTGTTCTGTGGTATTATGATTTACTTTATTTTAGAGACTTTAAGTCTAATGATTAGTTGTCTAAAAGTGATCTTAAGAGGGAGGTGTTCTTTTTAAGACATGTTTTTAGAATAAACGACATCATGATAAATACTACTAAAATAATATTATAATATTTGGTATCGAATACTTTACTATAAATTCTTCATCACCTTATTTTGTTAATATAGTGATGATGTATGTGTGCTGAGCGCTATGGGGACAGCCGCAGTAGTAAATCTTATTCCATCGGTGAATCCCAGTGGATATTTTGCTGGTATATATCCTAGTGCACCTCTTGCCGAAATCCCGGAACCCAAAGCCACAAATACACACGTAAGTATCTAAAAATGCTCATATATTTTTCTTTTAGATAAAATATATTTAAAAGCAAATCATATTAATGTTACTTTGTCGTTGACACAAAAACCTTCCATGTGCTAAAACTTGATTTTTCAGTCTGATCAACCAAAACAAAATTTTAAATCGGGAAAAAAATTTGAGTAAAATGTATAATAATTATGTAATTATTAAGTATTAAAATATTTATGCATTTGTCAATGTTTTTCCACAATGTTGTTTTGACCACATTTTTCATCACAGAAGGTGAAACAATTTATAGCGTAGGTAATACATTAGAGGTTTAGTTTTTTTTAAATTTATTCTACCATGAAGATAGAACATAGAGGATTTAATATATAATAGCTTATTTTTTTCTGAATCCCAAAGCACCAAATCTTCTAAATCGTAAATTTAGCACATGGGAGGTTTTTTTGTGTCAATGACAATTTTTCAAATTGTACTTTTATTTTTTTAGTCTTGTTCTAACAGACTACATAAACACTCGGTAAGTGGAAGTCACGAGAAGTTAGATACAACGTGTTCAGTTTGCCATATACCATATAACGAGCTAAATGTACCATTTTCCATGAACATGAAGTATTGTTCTTGTTGCAAGTATGTTAGTTATAAAAATTGACATAACACTCTTTAACTCATCGACTGTACTGGTTTTTTTTTTCAATGCAGACGTCACAAAGTTCCTCATATACTATTGTCGTCGTTGGAACCTATGGAAAGGCTTTCTATTATTGGCACGGGTACTTTACTGCAAACTTTTGTTTGTCGAACAAAACGGGATCTTAAAGGAGAAATGAATGCTAAAGAAATATCGGATGGCTTACCATTCTTAGAGTATGAACTCCACAGCCAGCTATTAAATAAATTACGAGTCAAAGGAATGAATGCAATATTTGGGTTAAAAGTAAATGCAGTGTTTTCTTAATTAAATTATGAACTGTACTTATTAATATTATCAATATAATGTTAACATTTATCTGAAGCTAGGATTTCCTAGCTTTTACATGATTTATGTATATCATCATATATTAAACTTTATCAATGTGTTATATAGGTACAAGTTTGTCTTGGAGAACGAGTTGTTTCTTTACACGCTACCGGTACTGCAATGTATGTTGCATGTTTACCCGAGCCTCCTTTGCCACTAGTAAAAGCTGGAAAATCTTGGGCTCACCCCGACCAACAACAAGTGTTACGAACCCAAAAATTACTGAACGATGCTGTCATTAATAATAGAAGTCACTATCACCTCAATCAGAAAGTTAGAACTCATATAGATTATCCAGATTACAGGTTTTTTTAATCTATCTTTTTCTTGTTTTGTTTCAAGGAAGAAGAGCATGAAAAAACTTCATCGAATACTTTTGGTAAAACTTTACCCGATTTAAACTTGGGTTATGGAAACAGAGACACTTGTATTTTGGAGGTATTTTTAAAATTCCATTACAAAATATTTAACTATGTATTATTGTTTACTCAAGTTTAGTTTTGTAGATAATTATAGGTACATAGCAGCAATGTTTTACACTCACAGTAAAAAAAAAAGTCGGCACAGTGCCTTAGTGGGGATGGAGTATATTAGGAACAGGGGATGTCTTAACCTGAATGAAGCTATAGGTCTGAAGGACTAAACAATTGAAGTGCAAAAAGAGTTTTTCACATTTAGGGGAAAGGGTTATTGATATTGTCTCGGTTGTTTATCTAAAAAATACCCAACATAAGTAAGAAAAAACTTAGACTTTTTTTCAAAAAGTTATAGTGCTATAATTTTAAATTACTTGATTTCGAAGGGGAAAGGGTAAATTTTTTTTATTTTTGGCCTCATGAAGTTCCCTTTTGGTTACGATTTCTAATCAATAGACTCGTTAGATGAAGACACCAATCTAGCAATAAAAAAAATATTGTGGGTATAGACACAAATATAAAAAAAAAAAAATCTTCGTAAAAACAATACCTTCTGAGCTGTGCATCGAAGCTTTTAAGTTTATTTTATTATATTAAAATTTTCTTTAATTTTAGATGGATGATGCAGAAGACGTAGACGTAGTAACCCAACTGTTAGAACCCACTCCTCCTAGCTCTTTTCTACTATCTAACACAGATGTACTTCCTGGTACTGGTTCAGAAGTGTTTCCTATGGAACCAGTATGTAATCTTCAGATGTTTACTCAAGTTTGGCGGTCTAAAGCACATTATACTAATGGAAATTTCGACAAACAACTTCAACGAATGCTTCAAGTTAGTCACCATTTATTAACAAACAGGGTCTTCAGAATTTCATGGTCCACCAAATTTTTTGATGATATCTTAAATTATAAAAAATGACCTTTGTAAAATACTTTTTATTTTTATTATTAAAAATATTAGTTGGGCCATGAAATACTGAAGATTCTGTAATGTAAAAATCTAATGTGTAGTTAATTATTTCTAGGGGTTGTTTTTCAAATTGAGAAGAATGACACCGTGCGGTCTGGGTAAACTGTCGTTTAAGATAGATATACCAGAATTGGATGAGTTACAAATATCAATAGTCGGTTAGTACTTAGTAACAAATGATTAAAGTTTTGAATAAATATCTACTAAAAAATATTTATACATTTTTTTTTTTAGGTATGGCGCTAGGCCTGGGTGAATCGGATAAAACTACTGCCAAACAAATTTTGCGAAGAAGACAATTACCTATTAAAGATTTTGATCAAAAAGCTGGTATGAAAATAAATTAATAGTTGTACAGATAATACATTTTAAACGTCTCCTTAACATTTTGCAGAAGAACTAATTTTTAAATTAGAAGAAGAGCTTCCAATAAGTCTGGGAGAAAAAAAAGTTAGAAAATTTGAAAGAGCCCCACGACAAAGCAGGCTATCTACACATGTATGCATTAATATTTAAGGTCAAGTTTTTTTGTTGGGCATAAAATATTATTATTGTTTAAAATTGTTAGGCAGCTCCAAAAGACAGATACGGGGTGGACATCACGCCGATGACTTATATTCCTGGTGCCAAAATTGAACGTTATCTGGGCAATTTGAATTTCTTTTTTATACGCGAGAGCACGTGTATAAGAGAAGTATGAAACATGTTTATAAGTCAATATTATCTATTTTGAAGTAACTGATTTACTAGATAACTAATTTACTTATTAGAGCGGTGGTTTAAGTGGATTTGTTCACTGTTTTGTCGCTGAAGTAATGGCCATTGTACGTGCACATGTAACAGCATTAGGAGGTAACGCAATGGTTGCCTACTTCATGAACGAATGTATACTTCTCAATAATCCACATAAAAACCAAGTAAGTTCTGCACAGTAAACTGGGTGTTTGTATTTATGTTATAAAACTGTAATGTTTCTAGGGGCAATGTTTACTTAACGTGGGAGGCGATGTCGTCGAAGTATCATATTATAATGATGATTAAAACAATGTACTTAGTAATTGTATATCATGAAACCCTATATTATTTAATTATATTTATTTATGCATATGTATATTTATTTTTAACAATTGCCAAATTTTGAGTGATCTGTTTTTGTAATACCTTAGTATTATTAGATTAATAATTTTTATAGTGTACAATTATAATATTACTTACTATACATTTTTTTAAATTATATTTTGTAGCACTGATCGTTCCGTGTAGTACTTGAAAACTATCCATACATCTCTTGTATCTTATACAATTCCTAAACAGTTTATTAAAAACGACATAAAAAAGTTTGCCTGTCAAAATAGAATATTTCAAGTACATTTCCTGTCCAAAAAAAAAAAACCATTTTATTGCAAATTTGTTTGGCATAAACTTTAATTGCGGTCAATGTACATAATATTCAGTTGTGGATAATTTAAGGAAACTATAAATTATATTATGGATGGAGTAACATTCAGGTACCTAGCGCATTAACCGAATCTTCTACTATACCTATTCTATTGTAATGCCTTTAGTTGACAACATTGAGATAGTATAATAAATTTTATCAAGGATCATAAACCTCTAACAAAAAGCATACTGTTTGTAATTTGCATTTGGAGAAAAGGCGACAGGTGTTGCAAACCGTGAAAATTCCCAGGTAGTCTTTCATTTAAAAGCATAAATTAATGGCTGTGCATGTAATAACGATAGCGAATTAAATCAATTTAAAACGACCAAATAAATGCTTATTAACCAGACTTGTTTGAGATAGTGGCCGGACCAATATTATGAAAAAAACAAATGGTATGAAGTTTTAAAACACCTAGACGATTGTAAACAGTTTTAATTTTAAACATTTTTTTAGATGTTTTCCCCTTATAAATTTTGGCCAGATAAAAAGTTATGTTATTAAACTCCTTTATACCGACTACATGTACGTTGTGCTGATCGTATAGATTTGTAGTTGTAAAGATAATATTGAAAGCATAAAAAAAAGTTAACGACATTGTTATGCAATGATAGAACCTTTTTTTCAGTTGAGTATAAAATGAATATAGGTGCTGAAGAACAGCCCGAGGGCGGGATCAGCGATCAAAGGTCTGTAAAAATTATTATGTTTGACAGTGATAAAATCAAAGCCTCGATGCAAATATGTGAATCTGTAGACGGTAAAAATATTTTTTAAAAAAACACTATAAAGGAGGAGTTCAACTTGTAGTTTCATAATGATAAAATATGTCATAAATAAATTGGGACATATTTTTTTAAATGGAAAAAAAAAACATAAAAACTGAAGAGGTTTTTTCAGTTTAATTTTTTTGCCAGAAGTTTAGTGTCCTTCAAACATTGTTTACATATTTTATTAAAATACTGACAAGTTTCCAATATTTACTAAAAATTAATCTTAATGACGTTGACTAAACAACACAAAATCTAAAGTGTACTTAACGGCGACTTACGATTAAAATACGTTTTGGTAACCTTTGTTTATTAATAGGAGGGGGGGAGGGGTGAGAAAATATCATCTTACAATATTATTACTGAAAACTTTTGGTTTGGAGACGTCTGAAAACGGTAAACTCATTAAAAATAACCAAGGCATCGTCTTACTATATGATAGTAGGTCGGTAGTGTACAGAGGTACTATTACTAGGAATAATTATTATAAGAAGATTTTCGATTACTCTTTGATGTACTTTGTGTTGACCTAAAATAATTCGTTAGAGCAAAAACTGGGTAATACTGAAATTACTTCAAAGCGTTTGTGTTTCTCGTTAAAATGAAACATTGTCCTCTTATAATTTTTGCTCGTCTAAAAGTTAATTTTATTAGTCTTGATTTGTTTTGTACGTTTAATGCACAATTTCCATAAATTATAAAGCTGTTATAGTTTCAAAATTAATTATGTAGAGTACCACGTGGAGATATTATTACACTTAATAGATATTAAATATTAACACTTATTGCAAGACATATATCCGGTGCACCGATTTCAAAAGAATGAATCTAGTTAAGACGATGGTACTTTTTAACAAGCTTATATTAGCTTCACTTGTATGTATGTATGTATGTATGTTTGTATGTTTGTATGTTTGTATGTAACTATGTAACTAAAAGAGATAGGCAACCGAACATACATGCGTGTATTCATCGTTGTTTACCTGAAGTTTTCAAGTAATAGAGACACGTATGTACTAGAGCTAAAAAAACACGATTTTAAAGCACATCGAACTAAAAAGTGGAAAATAAATATAGTTTAAAAAAACTAAAAAACACGCTTAAATAGTAAAATAAACTGAAAAGTAGAAAATAATTTTCAATATAGAAATCAATTAATAAAAAATAAATAGTATTATTATGAAAAAAGCGTGGGGTGCTACATATATCAGTTCTTGAAAAGCGCCCCACACTTTTTTCACAATAATACTATTTATTTTTTGTTAATTGATTTCTATATTGAAAATTATTTTCTACTTTTTAGTTTATTTTACTATTTAAGCGTGTTTTTTAGTTTTTTTAAACTATATTTTATTAATAGGAGTGGCGTCCTTTTTTAATAATTTAATGGCAATTTTCTGTAGTTTAATCTTAGTGACATGTTAAATTTTTTTTTCATTAAACGAAAGTCGTAACAATAGTGTTGGTATTCCGGATTAGGTTAAGGTCGTGAAAAATTACATTACACATTTATTCAATTTTTGTTATGGACAAGACAAGATCCTTTTCGGAAGCCGGCAAATGATAAATGTAATTACGAAAGTGGGTTCGCTGATAACATTATATTGTAACATTGTTTGAATTTGACAAAATCGACTTTTACAATGGTACACGCTAGAAAAAACTACACTGAAAATACCTACCTGTAAAAAAAAAATAGTATCTTTGTAAAAGTTTCAAAACAATATTTAAATATAAGAAGAAAAACATGTACACGAGGAATTTAATATTATTTATGCTTGTTAATTAATTGAGAATTTAGTAAATTAATTATAAGGTGTATTTAAGCGCGGGGTTTTTCGCATGCAAGTCGACCTTTAGATTTGTTGTTTTCTATTTTGCACTAAACTTCATCAAGTTACCTTAAAAATCACGTTTTCTTAAAATGTTACTAACGATGTAATTATTATGATTATTTTGGTGAAAAAATAGAGTTCGTTTAACATTGACCTAAACTAAGATCGGATTAAATTGTTTTAAAATATTCTAATAAAAGTCCTTAAAAAAAGCCTAAATTAATTGTTTTTTATTTTCAATATTCAATTTGCTTTCGCATGATCACTTTAAAATGTTGTTGTTTCTTTAAACGGTTACCTTGAGATAAAGGTGTCGTGTAAAATTTGAGACAGGATATTTTTTTATTTTACTATGAACGACCCACTTTAAAAAGTACATATTACGGCGGCCAATGCCCATGTGGACTATGGAGACTGAAAAATATCGAGGCGATAAAATACCCTAGACTTTTTTTTATACAGTCTTCAATTTGTGCGCAAACAATAATGCCTACCAACATACACTTTAGAATGGGTCTTTTGATAAAGTGAATTTTGAGCACAAAAAGGTACACAACACAACGGTTGCTGCTTTATCACGAGCGACATCACTATTTTATTCGTACAGCTTGGGTTAAAAAGAAAAAAATTACCATAGGAGCAAATTCCTCTCTAATGTTTGTAGGTATTTTGTCTTGTAAATAAAAAAAATTATTAGCAGTGTTAATGTTGTAACCGAGGGGGCTTAACATTTCTGGATTTGTATTTGCTTGAAAAATCCGCTAATTTTTTTTTTTTTTTACTTAGAAATCATGTGCAATCGGTAATAAAAAAATCTTAAAAAATAAAAATGTTAAATGATTGTACTAATAGATCGGTATAGTAAATATATAATGTCCAAATAAATAGAATTTCAAGTTTCAACCATAGTATAATAACGCTTAACAGAAAAAATAAATCAACTAGCTGTGATAAAACATTTTCAAAACGAAATAGTTTCAGAGAAAAACTTTGACACGGTAATTTCAAGCATCGAGCAAGTCAAAATGATTAAGGGTTAATTTCATGTGGTGGGGTAACTTGCGAAATTGAAATTGCAACCCGTAGCATAGTTTGTTTTAGTATGGAATAACTTTTCCAATTTTAAAGATATAAAAGTTTAGACGAGAGTTGGAAGGAGCCACGTCATTGAATAAGTCAATGTCAGTCGATGAGTAGTAATTTGGCCCGTTTATTTAGGGTTTTTTTTTTAATTTACTTAGAACTTGCGAAGAATTATTGTGACTTTTTCAGCTGACACACAGACACAACACACAAAAAATCACTATTATTTAGTGTCTTTTTTTGAAATTTTAATGCTTTTTAGGTATTATATTGTACCAGACCAAACTCATTACATGTATTAAAATGCACCTACCAAAGTTCTAGTATTGTATGCCAATTATGGCTATGCTAAGATTTATGAATGGAAAAATACTGTCGCTTGGTGTTTTTACATTGAAAATATTTGGTCGAACTAATCGACTATTCTGTCAATAGATCCGTCCCGTTTAGCGAATTCATCAAGAATCCAGCTCATGGGTCTTCAAGGCCTGTTAAGCTACATAATGAGATAATACATTACTACTGTACCCGTACAAAATATATTATCGCATAAATACAGGTAAACACGTATTAATTTAATACCTCTAATTCAATAAAAACAGTAGTGTATAAGTCCTGAATTGAATATGTTTTTTTTAACCGTCTTCCTTACATAATATGTATCTATATAAAATAGATTTAAATATTTGGGTTACTGCTATAGTATTTATTGCATATACATCAATAGCTTTGACGGTTGAGTTTGTAATATCTTTGAATCGATAATTTCGAAAAGAAAAAAAAATGATGGCATCAAATTCAAACGGTAGTTGTTGTTTTGCATGGGAAGCTTTTTTACTCTACAGCCCTTGCACGAGGGTGTGGCGTCATCTATATTCCTTTTTGTTTAAAGATCAATTTAAGCGTTTGAAAATATTTGAATACAAATTCAGTACAAAATAGATACATTGAATATTCTTTAAGAAACAAGGGTAAATAGTACAATTTGCATTTGCACGCTAAAAAAAGCGTAGATTTTTTTTTTTACAAACATGTTTAGCATAAAGGAATGAGAAAATAAATTAACACAACGGTTTTTGTTTTGTAGGTGTATATATATATATATATATATTATTATAGTCTTTCTTAAGTAATTTGTTTGTATTATTTCTATTTTATATATAATAATAATAATAGTAGTTGTATAGTAATAACGGGTTTAACAGTATCGCTCGCTTTATTATCGTGTACCAAATTAAATGTAGGTGTTTATTAATTAATAATTATATACCGACATAACATAATATAACATTTAACTTAAACTAATAAAACTAATAATTAAAAAATACAGCAGACTAGTTTGTAATGTTTTAAGTACATATGAGCAGACATTCAGTCCTACTGACGATACAAGTATATAAACAAATAATAATAGGTAATAATAATAATACTAAGAAATAAATTAATAAATAAATAAAAGTCTCTACGTTATGTGTTATAGTAAAAATAATGGTTTTTCTAACGATAAGTAATTGTACTATTGTACGACGCGATGGAATCCGTCATAATATTATTATTCGTAAATAATAAAGATGGGACCCTAAAATAAATGCTTAGATGAATGTCGAGATGGTACCTAAATTTTACTTTTTAAATGTTTTTTTTTTTTAATTGTATTATGTAATAATTATAATATTTAGGTATGTAGTATAACATGTGAAAAATGCGCGAGGTTACACAAATATGCGTTAAAGAGTTTATCGAGGATCTAAGAGAAAAAGAAGGAAGTTATCTTAAGTGTTTGTTTGTTTTTTTTAAATTTTATTCGATTATTCAACGTCGTCTGCGGCCGAATCTGAGGAAAACGTGATCCAAGTCCTGACGTTTATCGTTTTGCATTGCAGTGTCGGTCAGACCGTCGGCCATTCTGGCGTCTAAAAAACATAAAACATATTTTTCTATTTATCTAAGTACAATCAAATAAAAAAAAAAATAGTACAATTTTAGAAATATTTCATTGAAACATTTTTATTTTTGTCTTAACACAAATACTTAATGTTTTTGATGGCAATCGAATATGAATAATTGTATTGATAACATGAACGGTCCAATAAAAAATACTAACCGTTTTCAATTAATCGTTCTTGGTTAAGCTAAAATTGTTTTTTATTTTTTTCTAAGTTATAGCTGGTGATAAATATATAGATTTCAGTAAACTAATGTCTCGAGCAAATAGTTTACATTTAAACAAAATGTACGTTTGTCGGTGTACATTTTTCCCGTAAGTATTGTTATTATTATTATAACTTGCACACGCTACAATATTGGTGTGCTTTTGTGTGTTTATACTTACAGGGCATGGACACCGGATATTGTTTGTCCTGTATGTATGTTTCGATAGCGTTGGACAGTGTGCGGATGGTCGACAAAGTGAAACAAGCTTCCCGTACTTTGGGCGGGGCATCTTCCAACAATCCTGGGAGACACTGCGTTGGCAGATTGTTTATCCTGCATTCGCAGTTGCCGACGACCAGCAACAAGAATGCAGCCATCACAACGGTCACATTGTATAATGTAGACATTTTCTGAAATAAACAAAAAACAAAAAAAAATGCCAAAAATTAATTCAACATTATAATAGGATTTGCAATAACCGTCACTTGATTGTTATATTATATATACGTTTGATTTTGATTTTTTTTTTTACTTTTATCATAATAACCAAGCAACCAATCGTTCCAGACTGGTTTTTCTTCTACAGGATGTTATCATATTAAATCAAAATTGAAAGAAGTCACTACAGTCGTGTTGGCCTTAATATGAGTTTTATACGACGTATTGTTAAAAATATTTACATCTTTTTTTAAGCGCAGTAATATATTAAAATCTAAAAGGCGCGTTTTTAATTTTAACTTATGACATTTCCAAAAAAATCACAATATATAAATGTGCATTATAAAAATGTGTATTTTAAATAATTTCATAATTTGACACGTCTTGTATACATTTTATAACGCGTACTATACTCAGAGTAGCGTGGAAAATGATAATTCCAACTTTTCCTATATATTTTTTTAATATATCATATCAAAAAAGGAATATTTTATTGTATATTTTAGTTTTCATTAAATATTGCGGGTGTAACATTGTTGTTTTTCAAAATGCATTTATAATAAGACGCTGTACAACAACGTTTAACATTTTTTTTTATCTGGAACACGAGCCAAAATAAATGTTTATAAGATATTTTTTAGTTGTATCTGAATTTTGGCTTCTGATTTTGCACTGCACGTCTAGTTTTTTTTTTTGTTGTTGTTATAGTTTAGCTTTTGAAGTTGTAAGAACACGAGTTTAATGCTATTAAAGTCTCAAGTCCAAAAACTGTCTGAAATTTGATTTATATAAAATGGCTTTTTACCACTTGAATTCATATCAAGTTTCAAACTTATTGTTTTTCATTTTTTTTTTCAAACGTAAAAAAAACTATGTAAATAGTAAATTCTAAAATTAGCTATTAGAGAGAGAGAGAGAGAGATATTATTGAATTATATTGCTTAAAAAACAATCGACGTACACAAAGATTTATTTGGGTGTAAATATTTACTGAATAGTTTTGAGATTAAAAATCGGCTCATAAGGAACATGTTATCCTGTCTGCAGACATAAAAAACAAAAACACTGAGCACATCGTTTTAAAACCAATATTTTTTCAGCGTCGCGTTGAAGTTAAAAATAAGTAGTAGGGTAACGACCCCACCTACGGCCACCCTTAGCATTTATTTCGTACAAACATTATACTTGGTCTACTCGCAATGATCAAACAAATTTGAAAATAAACCCAAACACCATTTATAACGTGCCGGGTTTCTTTAAATTTCACCGTGTTCGGCATGGTCTGTTAAGTTCTGTAAACTTAAGGGTTGTGTTTTGTTGTGTAGTTCCTATTGTGTATATGGTAACCGGAAATATTGGTTCAACTTAAATGGGGCGATGCTGAATGAGATGTGAATAACGTATTGGCGGGGTGATAAAAAGCTGAGCGGATACACTGCGGGTAATCCAATATAGACATTTATTTATTTCTCGTCTCCTCGGGGTTTAGTGTCTACATTTGATTTACAGAGTTGCGACAAGGGAACAAGTGGCACGTATAAATTTCGACTTGTAAGAGCAAGCCAAAACATATGGCACAATGTTACATAAGCTCTTTAAACTGACAAATTCCAGAAATCCTTTTAAAAACGCCAAGCATCGTATTGCAAACCTCAGACCTCAAGCACGTGGTAATTACGTGTTATATAATGTTGTACACATGTTGTGTATTCAAGTTTAACGAGCAATTAAATTTGAATAATATATAATACGACTATTGTTAGTTTTTTTTTTTTTAATGCGATTTACTATACTGTGCTCGTTGACGGACGGCTTTTGTAATTTGGTCTGAATATAAAAAAGACAAATTAAACGCATTGTTTTCTAGTGGAGACGGAAAAGTAATATACATATATACTGGGTAGAGTGTTTTTTTTTAACCAGAACTGCAGACATATCCATTAAATTTAATCTTGTTAACGAGCAACTTGGGCTAATTGCTAGCTTCTTGTATCTTTTTTTCAACAAACAAACAAACAAGAGATGTGCATAATTCCCACACTTATTTTTTGACAGGAAGTGGCGAGGCGGACGTATATTTTTAATTTTTGTCGTTAGCGTTATTATTATGTACCCCGAAAAAAGGTCGTATGAGATTGTTAAATGCCGTCTAGATGATCTTTTCGGCGGAAATACAAAAGCAAGAGGGTAAATCTTTTTTCGCCGGATGACAAATGATTGTGCAATGATAAACATGTGGGTTGAAGTGATTCGCTTAAAATAAAATTACAAGTTCACCATTTACTACCACAATTACATTATTAATTCTATACGGATACGGAATATAAAACAAAAATGTAAAAAAAAAAAAAGGTTAATCGTGTTATGAATAAATAACGAAAAACTTATAGGTATTATCCTCAATGATAAAACTTGTTTCACTCTAGGGTAAAAAAAAAACCAAATCAACGATGGTCGACGTTAATACTTTTTCTTTGAATTTTTAAGCGAATATCAAGCAACGAAACTTGACAACCCACTTAAATCTTTTCATACAAAGGCAAGAAAAAAAATATATCGACTTATTAAAATATTAATAGCCATCAGCTAAAAAACACGGGTTTACCATAAAAGATCTCGGTAAGATATTGGACAAAACCGAGACTTGAGCATATTATCGTTCGTTATTAAAATAATTATATTATAAATTATATAATATACCTGGATATGATCGTACTGAATTTATTCAATAAGCTGGTATATGCAGCTTTTATGCAATCTCGATTGCTATGATATAGTAATTATTATAGTTTTAGTATTGACCAGGACACAATATGGATAATATGTTGTGTTATTCGCATATTGTTTTGACTGAACTCGAAGGCCACTATTGTAATATTACAGGATGATCTGTTGTTGTTGGCTGGACTAATCTAAAGTTTCGTATAGACTTTGAATTCAGTTTAATTCTTGCCTGTCAAAATTGGCCCGTCGAGTGTTTGGAAACGTTCGTTTTGTGTCCATTATTATTCTACACACGCGTGCACCGAAATTGTCTATACGGAACGCCTTCCGAACATCAGACTTTGTTGTTTCTGGACTGAAATTTCGTTATTTTGATGTAACTGTTTACAAGATTACTGCATGTCATTCACTAGTAAAGAGAGGAACGGTCGGGTTAACGGCTGTCTTCGGGGTTGTTCTTAGCGAGGAATCACGTCGAACCCCGTAAAACATTTAGCAAATACGCGCGGTTGTTAAAATAAAAAAAACACCAGTCAAGTTTGATTGTTCAGTATTTTTACAATGTAAGTTTTTACGAGAAATACATCAATTACCAGTGGAGAAGTCGAATCACGTCTTCGAGGAAAACCACTGCCTCCGAATGCTCGGATAGAAGTCTGAGCGAATCATTTCTTTGGGGGTTTTTTTTGTTGCTTTTTTTAACGCAACAAGCAAAAGAGTCACCTCTGCGATACCAACACATGTTATAATATAAAAGGCGTACCACGAGAATTTCATTTTTTTGAATGGACACACGACACCTACAAAGGTCCAGTGGAGCCCATTTAGCTTACCGTGTATAATGCGACTACAAGATGTGCACCTACCATACAAGTTAAACATTTTAACTCATCTATAAAAAATTTTTATTTTTTTATTTTTTTAATACGTATATGTTTCTTAATTCTTAGCCAAAAAATTAATATAAAAACAAATCCACTCGTTTTGGCTGATAAAAGTTGGTGGGTCGGTATATCTAACTGCATGTGCTGTTTTGTAAAACCCCATGCCGGTCACTGCAAAGGTCAAAGACTTATGTCTTCGTCAAATCCGAATACCAATTACTCGGCTATCATTTGCATATTTGGCGTGGGCGTGGTAGAGTATTTTGTACAATTTCATAAGGTATTTTAAGTAAAACTTAAAACTTTTAGGTACAGATTTGTTTAAATAAAATAGGTAATTGATTTTCGCGGTATTTGTTAAAAAATATCATTGCTTGGATTTTGTTAATAATTTCAAGCATAATTATTTATTAATGCTTTTTTTTTTTTATTAGGTGCCTTTCAATGTGATTTCCATATAATTATGTTTCCGTAACGTCGTTCCCGTGTATCGTGTGCAGAGGACGAAAACTATGCAAAGTAATTGATTTGTATTAAACACAATTTAGACCTTACCCGTTTTGACGTGCTTTTATTGTCTACCCGGTAAATGAACTCGGCGATCCCGATAGGCCATCTCAGTTTTGTAATAGTATTTGATTGCATTTGCGGTCGATTTTATTGCTTGGGAATTCTTATTAACTTGTGTGGGTATATATATAGTTATATGTATCAATATTATATAGCTATTCTCGAATTATAAACATGTTTCCCTGTTGGCCAGATGCGCTTGGTGTGATAATATTATATAAACTCCATCTCGGATATAGTGCTGAATATTGTTTATTTTTAACGGAAAAAATAAAACCGGGTAAGAGTGCTCTCGACAGCAGCAGTTTAAACAAACAGATAAGAAATATATATTTAAAAAAAACAACATGTTGTTATGTCTTATAATACTTCATAATACATAAGAATATAATAATAATGAAGTAGGTACAGACAACTTTTAAGGGACTCGAGTATTTTGGCTTTGTTTAAACGACACGTACAATTTTTGTTCTACGTAGACTGACGATCAAAACTTAATGTGAATAGATCATCCTTGAACTTTTCCTTTTGAACAACGATATCGTTCGATAAACAGCTGACATGTTAGAAATCTATGTAATATTATCATTAAGCCATTCAAACTCGATGAATAATATGATAATCCTTATATTTTTCCAAATAGAATTCTTAATATTTATTTTAAACTTTTAATGATGTTGAACGTTTGAACAATTTAATAAAATACAAAAATTATCGATTAAAAAAATATACCAATTTTATAATACCTTCGATGCTGAGATTAAAAATTATTTGTTTTGCAATAATTAGTTTATTTTTGTCTTCGTGTACATAATACCGTTAGAACGGCTAATTAGCATCTAATTGGTATTTTGAAAATGAGAAGGGGAGATCAAATATTGAAATAGTTTAGTTTTCCCTTTTTGATTTTGGAAAAGCCTTCTTAGATATATCAATAGTATTATTAAAGCTTCTACTTACTAAAAGTAGTCTTAGTTTTTCGAGTACTCCTTCTAAATTTTAAAGATGATATCAAAAATAAGAACTTAATATTTTACACATGTACCCTAAAATTATTTTAATCTTCATTCTTGCCATTGACCAAAATTTCATCAATAATGTAAATATAACATTATTAATAATATATTATTAATATAGTAATTTGTGTCTGTATTAAAAATACATTAATCATGACAAGTTTACAACTAGGGCTTAAGCTTTAAACATTATTTAGATATTCAAAGCGGTGGTTCAACAGCAAGTGGTTAATATATCCATGTAATAACAAACATAAACAACACAGGGTAATCGTATAATACTAAGTGATAAATAAAATCGTGTACTAAAGTCGATGTATGTGTAAATATTGAAATGTAGTTTGCTATTTCTTTACGGAATATTTGTTTTCCAATACGTATTATGTTTTTTAAAGAAAATCTATAAGTTACTACTTTGAATTAAAAAAAGTTTAAATGAAAAAAAAAAACCATTTTTGGAAAACTTTTAGACGCGGTATCGAAATTGCGCCTTAGTCATAACAGCGAATATACTTTACAGGCAAAGAAATGAAATATTTTTAATCATTTTCTATTTGTTTTGATCTCAAACTGTATTAACTGTTATTGTCTATACAACTTATCCATACAGCAAAACAAATGTTTTTAGTAAAATATAACTTATAAAATAATAAATATTTAATATTTTACTGTAGGGCCTATAAAAAATGAAGAAAATTTGAGTCGACAACAATCGTGAAGGATAGAGAGGCGTGTCCTAGCTCAAGAAGAGGATTCGGACAAGATAGCAGTTGTGAAAAAGAAAGGGATCTTATATTAAGTACGAAGAAAATAGTTTTTATATCATGTTATAATCAGAATAAATCTTACATTAAAATAATTTGATAAAAAATCATGCTTAGACGTTTACTAACATTTTTGTACATGTTTATTATATTTTATATTTCACAAGTTAAAATTAGAAGAAAACCACTGAAAATCAGTTAAAGCCAACATCATTTTATTATAAGGTTTTTTTGTGAAAAATGACGTCGTTTAAATATATCATTTTATTTTTGATAGTTTTTGGTTAAGTCGTTGAATAGCATTTGTTGAAAACTGTTTTTTATTACATTTTTGTTTAGGCCGCTGTTTGAATTTTGAAACCAAACATATTTTATAGGCTAAAGTTTATTGAGTTTCAGTTTCATGACCGAATATTATTCGAAAACCCGCTTATTATCGTTTAAAGGCTTTCGGTTGGCGATAATGATACACCTTATTTTATAAAATTATAAAATTTGTAAAATTAATAAACTTGTACGATAAATATTCAAAATGCTGTACACGCGCTACAACTAAAAATATATGAAAACATAATGTACAGTCACGTTTTTTATAACTACCTAATTCAACATTTTACCAATATCTCAATGTTTTTAGAATTAATGAGGCGTGTAAGGCTTTTTGGAAGTTTTACCGAATAATATAAATGTTTAAAAGCGCCAATAATAATGGACTCATGAGAAAAATTGAACTTTGGTTCGCTATTCAAACAGTTTTCTTTTTATTTGTGGAAAACATGATGAGGTCACAGATTAAGGGATTATTGCTACTTGGTTTTTATGCAAAACATAAACCATGCAAATACATTTGGGTACATAGATTAACTTGTTCCAAGGGTAACGTCATCAAAGGGTAACGTATACGAGAACAGTAAGCACTGTGGGCTATTTAATTATACAAAACACGATATGATGGTATTTTATACTTGAATACAAATAATATTTTTAATTATAATATTCAATTTAAATTTTATTACCAAACTAAAGAAAATAGTGGTTTTGATATGGGAAAATTAAAGACTAAACTTTGTTTTTTTGGATTCAGAGTTTATTTACAGTCGCGATTTATGAATAATAAATAACAATAAGTTTTTCAAAAACTCAGTAAAAAGTACGATACTCGTATAAACAAACAAGCATTGGCCACATTTTGTTACAAAAAAAAAGAACCGATTTAATAATAGTTCATTTTCTGGTACAAATGATGACATGAATGATGTACTTGTACGAAATTGTAAACTTCTGATTGAGACTATTTATATGCGGTAAAAATTATTGATTTGTATTTATTGTAACATTAAGCTAAGAGATTATTTTATTAAAAACCTAAATACTATCGAGAAAAATTGAAATATATTTTAAATATGTCTAATAAATGTACAAATGTATTATATTTTTTAACTGCTAGAATATGTTTGAGTAATAAAATAAAGTTAGATGATCAATGGGCGTGTTTGTAACTAACCGGTTAGGCAATATAAAAGTTTAAACACTTAAGCGTTTATTATTTATATATTCTCATTTTATTGGTTCTCGTTATGACTATTTTGTAGACAAATTTTATAAGAAAAACTTTTCGTTTAAAACACTCAAGTCCCATCTTTAAAGCAATCAACAACGTATTCATGTTTGAAGATGGTATACAGTTTGAAAACAACTTATTTCGTTAGGTAATACTATCTTACAAGAAAACGCCAAAGTTTGGGTGTATTTATACTAATACATTTTTTATCCGTTTGATTTTACTCAAGTGACTTAGGTATATTACTTTCCCCGGTACAAATTACCTCTTTGATATCAATATATATATATATATATATATATATATATTTGAGCTTTCGCTTGAGTGTGCGTGAGTGTGTGTTTTAAAGTTAATATTAATAAATGTATAATTAATAACTTTGAAGAACTTTGTATGGTAAAACAATAGGGGTTAGATGAGAAGTATAACACTATACACGCGTGTCGGCCATAAATAAATAATTTCAACTAAAACGAAACGCGTTTAATTGGGATGCAAGTTTTCTTGTATGCTTTTTCGTCAATAAATGAATTAAATACATATTGCAAAAACTACAAAACGTCGGTTAACAAAAAAATATAAGTATCCATTGACGACAAACGTACTTAATCATATTATAAACTTGTATATAAGCTTACTGTTGCGATGAACTGATGAGACTTTCTTAAAAAACAAGCATGTACAATACTCGCGTGTATGCTTACTAATAGCGTTAGCGTATAGTTATAAATGTAATAACGATTGCACGCGCAGTACACGTATAGAGAGACGTTTGGTGCTTAAAAAATATTAGATGAACAACTTTCAAATATCAATACCGATTTAATAATATTATAGAAAATATATCGACTCTGTCCTAAACCCACACACATACACACACGTGCTAGATTATAGATTCACATATGTTTATATATATATATATATATATATATCTGTATGCATGTGCGAATACGGTGTATGTGTTTTGAGAACAATTGTAAACTTTAACCATCGAAAAACGTCACCGGCGCTCGATTTGTTTTTTTCCTGC
Organism: Adelges cooleyi; assembly: GCF_023614345.1. Taxonomy (NCBI): domain Eukaryota; kingdom Metazoa; phylum Arthropoda; class Insecta; order Hemiptera; family Adelgidae; genus Adelges; species Adelges cooleyi. The sequence goes on along the minus strand of NW_026096268.1, from coordinate 12,245,102 downwards.
CACGGGGAATATCAATTCGATTTGTTATTAAATTCCTTGGGGTGATGGTTTGTATTTTTTTTTTATAGAAAAATTCAACAAGCAAAAACGTCAATGTTTTTTTTTTTCTACACGAAGCTGTGCATAACGTATAAAAATACCAATTTAAATAAATTCATGAACGAATAAAATAAATGAAGCAACGTGTGTTTTAATCGCGCATAGACGAATGCTTTCCAATTAAATTATTTCACTACGTCCAAAAAAGATATAGTATGAGAAAGAGTAATTGCGGCTTAGCAATGTACTATGCAACATAAATTTTGTTGGAAATAAAATATTATTTTTTTATACTAAAATCGTATTTTAATCGACCTTCGGTTTTTAATCATTTCAAAAATATGAATACTACTTTTAAATTCAAACAAATATAAATAAAGCCGACTATAATAAATTATAATTTTACATACATATTTAAATTAAAAAGGATTTAAAGAGATTTTTTTCAGCTTCATTGCGGAGACTAGTAGGTATTGGTTTTGTAATAATGTATTTTAATTTTTTTTTTTTGTTGCCTAAACTCGTTAAAACTTTTTAATCTAATCTAAATTATTCACATTACATGTACAAACAATCTTATAGAAGTACGTATACTAATACTGAGGCCAAAATTTAAAAAAAAAAAACCTTACTTTAATTTCGTCAACCCTGTTTGAAAAAGAGTTAGATTGGCTCAAACTTTGTGAACATTCAACAAAGTACAGGTTAAATAAAAAATCGTTTAAACACTCCGCGATACTCGCAAAGAACGTTTAATTTTCTATACACAATATTATGACTTTAAAAAATTGAAAATTATACCGAATGTATGTGCGATAAGGTTTAGGTACATCCGTATTTAAATCAACGTCAACTGATAATCCCAAGTCAAAGTGCTGATTTTTCGGTTAAAATTTTAGATTTTTAAATTCCCTAAAACACGGTTTTTTTCCAACTCTAGTCACACAGCATACTATGACAGAACAAAGTAGGTACTGTATTGCAATATCAGTTTGGGGGCAAAAAAGTGGACCGAGAAAGTAAAAGCTAAACGTTCCGTTCTACAATCTACGTACTTATGGCATAAAATAAATGGTTACTAAAGCTTCCGTTCGATTAGGTATATTTTTGCCACTACACGATGATGATGATGATGATGATGATAATATGATTGGGAAAACGAATTTTGGACGTGCGTCAAGTGTTGTCAGCTACACAGTACGTATAATACATAAAGGTAAAGGTCATCCATTCAAACATGTTCGCTCAGAAATTCTTTGAATAATAAACAAATCATTGTCCTTCGTCTTTCCACCAGTTATTTTCCTAGAAATATTTCCTGCGGACGCCCTTGACTAATGCCGTTTCATAAACACACACGCGAAACTAGGCCAACCGCCGTCTTGAGCCCATTGAAATCTCCAGACAGTGTCACGTCGGATATGACCAGTCGATTAATGCCAAGCCAATACGGAGGTGACAATGGTATACAGCGTGCTCGTATTATATATAAATAATATTAATTATTAAAATAAAATAATCGGTTGATGCGCGTTTAACCGTGCACGTGGTTGCCCGCTGTATAACTGTACAGTTGTACAGCCGCCCAAAAGGGTGACGTAAATCGTTCAAATTTACACAAGCACTTAACTAACTCCAATAAGAAATTATGTTTAATGACGTAACGGCCCCGGAGAAAGTCAATGACGTGTTATCATTCGAAATCCCGCACGCACACGCGGCACACACTCACTGTAAGGTCGCTTCATAACAGATTGAGAATTTTTAATTTTTGTTTCCTATAGAAATACCATTTTCGAGATGAGTCGGTTCGATTGTCGAGCGCAACCGTTATATTATATTGTTCCGATCGATTAGATCTACAGTACCTTGCCTAACAGACTTACAAAAAAAAAAAAAAAATGATATGAAACGGTTATGTTTTTTACCTATTAGGGTTTACAACCGCTTGCTAATAAGCGGCCACCTGTCGTATGCGGGTTTTATTCCAACCGAGTTTATAATTTTCACTGCGACATAATAATATTATTGTTGCATCGAGTAGTAGTAGTAAAAATAACCGACCTGAATGCTATCAAACATTAACATAGGTATATAATTATTTCGATTTTTTCTAAGATAAAATTCAAAGTAGCATTTTTTTTATTATACCGCATCGTTTGTCAGGTAATTCGGCTACAAATCGATTATTATTATTATTATTTTTAAATCTCAAAGTTATTTCAACGATATTGCAGACTAAGTATTATAATATGTAAAAATATATACGAGTAAATTTAATTTTCCCTTAAATTAATTTGGAAATAATGAAGAAAATAATAATAATAATAATACAATGAAAATTGACAATTTATATAGATAGTAATTTAATTTACTTTTACTTTAATCTTAAGAAGGGTGTTGATAAAATATATATTATATAAAGTTTGTCGGCCAAACAGAGCCAACGTACTTTAGATCAATTACTATTACCACGTTGTTGTTGTTTATTATTATTATTATGTAAATCTCGCACGTATTAAAATGCGTAATTTGTTTATAATTTTAGCTTGAATTTCATTTCAACTTGGTTATTACAAAACATTTTAGTCGGTAAAGAAAAAAAAAAAAAGCAATTATTTTTGCGTTTTAACTACCATTGAGAATATACCTACATCATCCTATACACAGTTGTCCTCGTAAAACCCAATTCGAAACACTTAAATTAAAAACAAACTATATACACATTCATTTTTTTTTTTTTTAATAATATCTTCTGCCGTTTGATATAGTGCGAGATACGGCACACGGTCTTTAGCGTGTGTGATAAATGATTTGGCATAAAAATATATTATATATTAATCATGGTCAGGTACTTTTACATTTTTTTTTTATTTTTGGCAAATAAAAAAATTGGACTTTGACGTCGGGGAGAGTAACTTTTTACGTTGTAATAATATATATACATATATTACAATATTTTATATTATTATAATGATACGGTACAACATAACGGAACACGCGAGAAACGGCTCTGATGGCATTGTTTTTATCGAACCACCAGACAAATGGGTGTATGTGTGTACATAAAACAATATTGTTTCTGTCGATGGATAATGTTATTCTAAAGTTCATCGACAATCCTACGGGGCGGACATGATTATAATTTCAAACGCACCGCCTGACCGACCGGAGGAGGTTTTAACGTTGTCTTTATTTGTTTGCTTAAATGAAAATAAATTGTGCGCTATGTAACCAGTAATTTCGCCGTTCTAGACATTATCGCCGTTTATAGACTTATCTTGCCGCCGTTTATTAGTGTACAGTAAAACACTATATTTTGGTCGATACACAATTATTTCATACTTCTAATGGCCGTTGTCGCCATTTCGGCTATTTGTGTATTTGAGCATAGTTTAGAGCCCATAATTTTACCGACCGCAATTAATTTTCGAACCTATCAGCAGTTAGATCAACTGAAATGATGGCACACGATCAATTAAAACCATATGGACACAATAAATGTTTGGGCAAAGCAACTATACACCGTTAGTTCGGCCAACTTAATGTTTAAAGCAACTATTTATTTAGTTGACCAAATTATACAATTTTTTTTTTCGTGTAAAATATTTAATATGCGCTAAGTAAATTAAATAAATTGGCTAATTTTTTTTTTAAATTTAACACTTAGTTTAAAAAGTTTTACGAAAGCCCGCCGAGTGGCATTTTTGTTTTGAAAACAACACGAGTAAAAAAATCCTTATATAAATGCCTGGTCACTTTTTTTTTTCGAGAAAGAAAATTTGTTAGATTTTGCGTTTAACATATTTTTATAATTAACGCGAATTCAGATATTTGTAAGTCGTATTAATATTTAATATAACAATAACAAAAACGTTTTTATGTAAAAAAAAAAATTTTTGAGTAGCGACCGGTCCGTTTAAAATGTGTAATGGTACATAGTGATAAATAAAGTTGTTTTGTATTGTATACAACAATATAATATAATGTAAAAGTATTTTCACTTACCTGTGTGTTTCGGTGATGAGGATGACCGCCGGAGATTTGTGCTGAACCGAATCCGTGGAAGAGCGAGGTAATAAAAGACGCCGGGATATCCGAATGCAGTCTCTTATAAGTCCGGAACTAACACCTACTCACTCACGCGCGCTCCGCGGCACTTGTTGAGCGCTTGTCGGTGTGTTCCATCATTGTGCGCATATTTCTATCCGGCTAAATTCGCTAGTCAAATACTAACGCGTTATAGTACTACAAATTTCTTTCTCTCTCTCTCTCACAAACACACACACTATCACCGCAAACGTCTCGTGTCTGGTTCATCGGTAAACGATGAATTATGATTTTCGATTGAGATGTTATATTGTTTTCAAAAAAAAAAAAAAAACCCATAAAACGATAGTACGGGTTATGAGAATAAAAAGAAAAAATTGCCCAATATTGTGTAACCCCACATCGCGACTCGACTCTAGGTTATGGACGGCACCTTGGAGAATTGTCTAAATCTGACGAATATTGCATCCGAGCACAGTGATGGACAACAATTATTATTATCAATTGATACGAGTCTAAATTTGGCACATCAAATTAATCGATTATCAATATTGCCAATTTGCAATGTATTATATTCTCTTTGTAAATGCAATTTATAAATACGTCAAGTTTTAAATCGTGTAATAAATACAGTCGTACTTTAAAAGTCACATCATCAATATGTGTATACGGTTAAAAAGTTATTTAAGCCATGAATTACTCGTTCCAAAAACATAAACAAAAATCAAAATCTTCAAGTTTTCGAGAATGCGATGCGCCGCTCTGTGTAATTTTGTGTACGATTAATTTTACCTTACTGTTTTACCACAAACGTCTTTGTAAATAAGTTTTTGGTATATTTAGTCGCGCCAAAAGATGTTTGCAAAAAGATTTAATTTTACCTTCAAGCCATTTTAAAGCTGAATTTCGTAGAGTAAATGCTTTATAAACCGATAAGAAATTATTGGCTTAAAAATGTAGCTATTTCAAATTAAAATATGAAATTTTAAATTAGGCAATAACTAATAATAATAATAATAATATAGTTTATCAATCCATATAGTGCATTATGAATGTAAAGTTGTCTGCAAAATATAAGTGAATGGACGATTTTTTACATATTTATTTAACAAAAATCTATTAAAAAACAAATAAAAATCGAATGTATATCATTATCCCTTCAAACTTAAATGCGAGTACTTATAATTTCTAAATTCTTATTACAACGCATAACACATTTGAGCAATTCGACACTGATTGATACTAACGCCATTTGTCTTTAAATTTAACTTTACATGTTTTTATTGTTATTTAAATCTTTATACGATTTAAATGTAGACAAAAGTGTAATGTACATTTTTATACCTAAATAACAAAAGATGAAAGACATTCAATTGGTCTATGGAAAACTTAGTGAAAATGAACTTATTATATTTTCTTGTTGTCCTTCTCACAGAAAGGATGTATGTGCCCTTAGTCACGTACTACAACTGATAAAAAAAATATCATGTAAGTATTGAATTAGAATATATCCTTATAACATACAAAACCGGGTTTTTTGTTTTTCTGAAAGTTTAAAGTTATGTGGTCTAAGGCCCGTTTTGCATTAATCGATTCAATTAAAATATGTGTTTTAATTTAATAATAATTAGATTAGGATCTGAATGTGTTTGTACTTGTATATTGCAGACATGATGTTAAAGCGATTTGAACGCACAACAATACAAGGTTATTAAAATAAATTATTTGATTTTTATGAGATTCATTTGAAATAGGATGAATCATTGTAAAAAAAAAACCAGTATGCCATTGTCTATTGGGTTTTACCTGTACTTAAAAAATGTTTTTAAATTGTATACCAACAAAGAGCCTTTTAGATAATAATGTAAGCAATTCAAAAAGGAAATTTTGGATTAAAGCGTGATGAAATAATTTTAGTAACACAATAATTTGTTAGCGTACTAAATTTTATTTTATAACTTACTTTTGTTTGTTTATTAGAATTCAAGTTATGAACATTACACCGGATCAATAATTAATTTAATTGAAGTGTTTTTGCTATACAACAAGTGCCTCTTCTAGATACCTTACCTATTCGTAGTACTTTGTGATCTGAGGCCTGAGGGGACAAGTTAATCAAGTTAATGTGCGCTTACTTAATCATACTATCATTGTCGTGTCTTAATTTTGATTGATATAGTATTGTCATAACCTCGTTGACCAAGAGTGCTTAAGACGCGAAATAATAATTGCAAACAACTGCTGTAGCGGTAAATAATAATCATGTTAGTCGTTACTTGATCCTTTAATCATCTCCTCTCACTGTCACGGGGGCCCCAAATTAATTATCGCCGTACACGGTTACACCTTGGCTATAAATTAAAATCACCATCACATTGTACTAGAATTTCCATTTAATAACAACGTTTGGAAACTAATTTCGAATACTTGTTACCTTCTTCCGTCACAAGGATAACATAGCTTCTCTGGCTATTATTAAAATGGATGCAGTTAGTGGAACCTTACAGTGTTTGGTGCAACTGTTACGCAATTTGACCAGCTTATTGATACGTGTACGTGCAAAGAAATGTACAAGGTAATACGGATATCAGTGGATGAGAAAGTACCCGCTATAGGTAGAAGTTTAAAAAATATTCAATCATTTCGACATTTACTTGGACGTTCTAAACGGTTCAAAACTATTTTTACATCCCTCTTATATGGACATTTTAAACGTGTTTTAAAGTTACTTACATTTTTTAGCCACGAGCTATTAATTTGGTATTAATTATGCCCTAGTTCTAAATTGTCTACACCGTAACTAAATAATAAAATGATATTTTTAGTTTATGTACCGCTTGGAAGTAAAGTTGTCCAATAAAACATCATTTATTATTCGTTTAAAAACTTAAATTTGGATTAAAAATCTAAAACAGTGTAGTATTAACAGCTGTTAAGCTTAAATATTAAACAATTAGTTAAAATAAAAATGTACAATACAACAGTTGTCAAAATTACATTTATAATGTATGTTAACAATGAAAAAAAAAATTGTTTTCATTAAATTTATTATACACCGCTGAATAAATTCTTACTATCGAATTTTTAAAAATATTATTTTTCCAATAAATAGAAGTTTTTTTTGTCATTATCGCGTTACCAATACTAAAATATATTATGCCATGTACCGAAGGACTGCTGGGCAATGGAGTAGTATTGTGTTCGATAAAAACCTATTAACAGTTCAATTCGTTTAATTTCATCGAGAATCACAAAAAAAAAAAAAAAAACATTTACTATAAAATTGAAAATTATAAATAAAGATTAAAATACATTTAACGCCCATCGTGGAGACGAAAATATATAACAAAACAAAATTAAAGTGTGAAATTGCCTGTTTTTTTTTTTGTTAAAAACAAATTAGTACGAATTTGAAAACAGTATTTGAGTATGAAACTGATGTGCAATAACGAAAAACATAGTAACTGTGTATGAAAACCGATCCAAGTTTAGAACACCGATAAATTGAAATATTCTTCAACTCAAAATAGGTACATCTCTTCACAACAACATCGTTTGAGGGGAAATTTTTTCAAGTATATAAAACGCAAGTGTATCCGGTTTTGCATCAGCAATACACCACAAAAAGTATCTTTGTCTTCATAACGGGAATACAACATGAATTAACGAACGTTATTGGATCAATCAATGTTAACACATGTGAACTGATATCATAATAATATGGTCATAGTAATATAATAATTAAGGTAGGTCCACGGACAAAATTAATGATGCAATTAAAATGATCAATCAAACATGCATTATGGTGAAGTCAGGGTTGAGGATAGCGACCTTCAAAATTCCCTACGTCTATTCTGAGAAACTGTTTTACCTACCGAGTTTATCCAAACAAGTACAGCGCTGTATCCATTTAAATACAAAATGGCCTGTTGGCGCAATAATATAGTTCAATATTAAGGTAACGAGTTGTTTGAACTTATTTAAGGTCAAATTGTTCAGCTATTTGCTTTGTACACTATGCTACGCTCGCGAATACTTAGTCATAAGTTAATATTATAAGCATATTGTGTTAATTTTATAACGACTGACGTGTTTACTATTTAGTTTTTTTTTTTGTGTTTAAAAACGTGCCTTTGTAAAGACAAAAAATTAATTAATTGTACGAAAAATACAATATGGTATACAACAACATTAATGTTATTGTTAAGCTCCTGCGCGCTAAAACCTTTAAAATATAATAATGGCGAATTACATAAGTTTACTTTCAATACGTTTGATAATATGATTGTGTTCAAAGGACCCAAGACGTTCAAGCGATGCCTATTCAACAAATAAACTCATTGAAAGTAGATTTTTTAATTATAATAAAGATTAATATATTTATGGTTATTGTCTTCTCTCTCAAAATTTAAAAACTTTATAGTAAGTACTTTGTTTTCATTAATAAGACGACAAAAGATGATTTTGCAAAAGTAACTGATGTTAATTTCATTTAAAATAGGTGTAATAGTGGACATTATTTTATGTGTACACTAAAAAGAATTTACAATAAATCAAAAGTTCTTATTTGAAAGAATTTATTACGTTACCCTTTTAGTAGGTATGACACACGTTTTAATGTAAGAATAGACACAAAAAAAAATAACATCAAGAAAAAAAACATGCTGAATAAAGTAAATAATAGTGACACTGAAATGTCTCAAAAGAATGTGTACTGAAAGTTCATAATACAATTTTTCTCTTTGTTAAATTTTGCGTCTGGCAACATTATTACATTACAGTTGGGTGACATCTAAGTATTTTAGCTTCGTTGTTTTTTCTTTAGCTTTTAAGGTAGAAATCGAAACAAAATTTGTTAGTAGGTAGGATTTTGTGTGTTACTAGAAAAAATAATTTGAAATGTAGTAACTTTTAAGGAAAACCCAGTAAAAGGCTGTTATCGACCGAACAATGAGTTATATTAATTTCTAACTTTACATTCATCAAATAGATTTGATTTTCTTAAATAATACGTATTTTTTAAAGAACAGAAACAAAATGTTTTTACAATTGTCTTTTTATAGGCATTGCTTTATTGATTTGGATGGTAATTATTAAGCTAATTTTTATAGCATCATTATCAATTGAGTTGTGCATGTTGTTAAAATCGGCAACATAGTAAATTGTACATTTTGTTTTTCCAAATTAGTCTTCCCTAATTACTTAAACTTTTTTTTTTTTATTTAAAAAAAAAATTAAATACCTAATTAAGATAGAAATAACGAAGACAATTTAAATAATTAAAATTATAGTATTCTAATAATAGCTTAACTGAGTTTGAACTTGTAAAAAAAGGTCAATAAATAACATTTAAAAGTTGTCTTTTAGAGCAACATACATGTATACGGTTTCGTTCTAGGAAAAATATTTTTTATCGTTCTAAAAGCATAAATCCATCTAAATAGTTTTTAATTTAATGGTAAACTAATTGCATACAATAAATAATAATTGTGTATTTTAAAAGCGTTTACCGACCTAATATAATGTAATTGTATGGGTTGTAGGTATCGATTTTGATAATAAAATAATTATACATATGATTATGGTAAAGAAATTGCTGTCCCTTCAGATAAATTTACAACTTAAAATGCTACACGATTTATAAAAGCTTGTAAATTGTAGTAGAAATTCCTGAAATTACAGACATTTCTGTTGGTAGGAAGAGTGGATTAAAACTCAACAGTATATTATATATTACTACAAACATCTCTTAAAATCTTAAAAGTTAAGTCTTGGTGACATAATCAAAAGAAACTTTAAAGTTTGACCAATACAATGCAAGCGTTCTACTTGAAATATTCTAGATTTTTAAGTACTCAGAATTATAAACTTATGTGGCAGCAGACAATTGCGATTGAGTTTTGTACTAAATACACTGTATATTAAAACTTAACAAACCCGAAGCTTCTCACGATTTTGTACTTAAAAAGTTTTTCACTTGTACCATCAGCATTTATCTTTTCATTTTTGTTTTGTCGAAAACAGAAAGTGTAATACGTGACGAATTCGCATTTTAAGTTGTTTATAAAGACAAAACAGGCAAGTTGAATAGGGTTTTATTCAAAGTCTTGTTGTTACACACATTTCTATTGGTTGATTTATATCTTCAATGGCAAATAATATAATTACTTCAAACAAATACAAAACAATTATTCTATACACTGTCCACAAGGTGTACGCTTCTACACAGGCGCAGAATGCTAGTGTTTTGCTTTGGATAGTTCATAGTTAGGCATTTAGGTTAGGCTGTTGATAAATTTAAACAAGGGCAACCAATAAACCTTGATTCGAAAATAATAAGTAATAATAAATAAATAATCCAGGAGGCGATCGCATTCATTGAACCAAATAATATTTATTTTATCTGTGAAGAGGACGTCATCTCCAAGGAGATACTGTAGACAATTTCATTAGAAAAAAATGAATTTATATATAATAATATAGGCATATGATATAATATATTATACATCAATAGTTTAATTAATTTTTTTATCTGGCTATAATATCGATTATACGCGATATTTTTCTAAAAGAGCAGTAATTATAATTTAAGTTTAAACGAAAGTACAAATAAAATATATTATCAAAGTTAAAATATGACCTAGGTTTTTGTCATGTTTTTCTATACTTAGGTACATTTATTTGATAATTATATAAGTAAGAAAACAGAAATAGAATCCTTGTGATGTTTGTTAAAAAATGGGCGACAAAATGAAAGTTTATGTCATTTTCTACTTACATATGTTGCTGTTTGTGGCGTCCCTTTAAGGTTCATACTAATTGACATCCTATGAGACTCCTTGTAAAACTTGACTAGTTTTCAGTTATAATTATAATTTAGAATAGTAAGTATACTTTATAATTATTACCAATTAGTCGACATTGTTTTTGCAACGAATAGAAGTCGAGTTGATTAGAACAGCTAATAATCCTGTCCAAATAGAATTAAATTGCTCTTACATAATGGTAACAAGCAAAAGTCACAGTATAGTTGATCTTTTATCATTATCGTCGCACTAAGATTGTTATAGTATAGCATAGAACCGTTTATAACTTATTAGGAAACTCATGAGAGTTTTACTTGTTCTTAAATGTGGTACGTGTTGTGATTGTTATAAAAACTTCTAATAACTTTTTTTGATAAAATAAAAAAAAAATCAATTTTGTACTCGTTAGATGTAGTATAAGTACGTTCTATACAATGCACACATATTATACTTACACGGGGTATTGTAAACGGGGTAGGTATACTATATATACGTGGGAAACTTTTATATTGCTTACAAACAATCAAACAATTGTTTTTATTGATAAATTGAAATGGTTGATACTTGATGGCATATTTCTTTTCGTTTACTTACATACCTATTGTATACATGATATATCTCCCCAAGGCTTATGCGTGACGACATTGTTGAAGTACTTTTGAGGAGGAGGCGTATAAGCATTTATTCTCCCTTCGCGGTTTTGTTTTAGTACCTACACAAGTTATTTGGAACAAATCTACATATTACCGGGTCCCTTTTTTAAATGTTTTGTTTTAATATATTTCCAATGCTGTTTGCGGATCTGCAAACAAGTTTGGCGCTTCATAAGCGTATGGTAATTTTAGTTTAAAATTGATTTGGTTAAATAACTATGCCTTTGTACGTTGTATATTACTACTAATTTTTTAATTACTATATTATGATTCAATAACCGTTGTAATAAGTTTCTAATACAAAAGGGTAGCTCAAATCATTACAAATATATATATCCAAAAAAATATAAGTATGTATGTCTGTGAGAGTGACAACTACATTATTTATTTGCCTTTATGTTTTTCTTGTTGGGGATACGGCCAAATTGCTCTAGAGACCTGCAGCCAACTAACTAGAAAAATCCCACTAGACACTCTGACCACATGCGCCGAAACATAATAATAATAATATGTTCTCTGACCCAACTGGATACGGTTGACCCCCACATTAGTTATTGCGAATAAAACATTGTTTACAACTTAAAATAGCACACTTAAATCCATTAGTCCAAGACTGATTCAGTTACATTGCTTCCGTAAATGGCAAAAAGGCGCTTTTGCAATAGACGATTTTAACCAAAGTGCCAATTGAAAGTAAATATACAATAAGCGGACGAATTGATTTTTATCCCTTATTCTGTTTGGTATTCTACAGTGAGAATAGAGACTAATAAGAGATTGGGACTAATAAGACCGGGTCGTAGCACAATCGTGGGACAACATTTATATCAATTAAAGGTCGTGACGACTTTGAGCACGAGAGAGGTTTAACGGGAAGAAAAAAACACATTAAGGTGGGCATGGAAAACGTCTAAAGAACTTATTTTATTTTATAATACCATAACTCATTTTATTGTAGGTAGGTACTTCCCTGCGATATTAACCACGTGCAAAAAATCAAAAAGATTTGTGCGCATATCTTAATGGAATTAATTACAATCTGTTGTTCTTACAAATCTACAAACATTTAAGTTTAACTCTGTAAAAAATAATAACGCATTAAATATTAACTATTATAGTTTAAAATTACCTACGGTAAGCTATTGTATGTGATGCTCATATAATTATCAATTATTTATTTATTTGTCTATTTGTCATATTATTAATATGGCATATGGCGTATAAGTTTAGTTCTTTAGAAATATTTTATCATAATATATTATTATAGTAGTATTATATATTATTATTATTATATGTATCGCAGTACGCATTATGCGAAAAACTACTAAAGATAAGAAACGTTTGATGATGATGGTATAGGTCTTAATAATCATAAATTCACACAACATTGATATATTTCACGGTATTTAGCGTTAGTTTAGTCGGAAGTAATTGGAGACATAGCGGCTGGTTACATATAATAAATGATACAGTTAATATAAATAATGTCCATATTAGTTACACAGCAATGGAATGGTTTCCATAATCCGGATAGGTGGGACACATATGTTGTAAGACGGTGAAATTTTGAACAATAAAAAAAAAGTAATTTTTAAAAGTGGTAAGTGTGTAAACTATTAATGGTATTTATGGAGCAGGGAAAAAACTTGGATATTAAACTTGGTCTTTTCTTTTCGTACTATTAAAATAATAACATTTTTACGCTTCCCCCCAAATATGTAGTTTCAGACAGCAGGTATATTTTATAATTTATATAGCGCTGTGTTCAAGATGTTATGATGTCATGTTGTTATGACGTTATGATGTTATAATATGTTATTTCATATATTATACTTGTAAGTTGTATATATATAACCCTGCACGCATTAGTGAGTATAATAAATGCCGAATAAACATTTAATCAAATATACATGCCATACTCACCGTGAATTTTGTGTACAAATGACGTGTACACAGATGGTAAGTATATTTATCCAAAAAACAAAGAGACGCAATATAATTGAAGACCTTGGGGGAACAACAAGACATGTCCTTTTTTTCAGAATGTTTTTAAATCCAAAGAAAGTTTTTTCAACAAATTATAAAACATTTTTTTCAGAATGTTTTAAATTCCAAAAAAAATTTTTTTAGAACATTTTAAAGAATTTTTTTTTTGGAATTTACAACGTTTTGAAAAAAGGACATTTCTTGTTGTTGCCCCAAGGTCTTCAATTTTAAAACTATATTTAGTATTTGAAATAATTGTATACGGTTTTTTTACGATGGTAAAAACAAAATTGAGTTAATTACATTGATGAATTAATTTTTGAGAGGTCAAAATATGGGTACCTAATATGTATTACAGATTTTAATTTTTGTAATAAAAAAATGGGATGCGATTAGATAAATTATAAGGAAAAAAATTTCAGAAAATACAATTAAACGGTGGTGCGTGGTTGAAAGATACTAATTTTAGAAAATGAGCCTAAAAGTTTTTTTGCCATAAGATTCTATATTAATTTTTTCACAAAACTCTTCACAACTTTTTCGATTTATGTAGTTGAAGTGTAGGTATTACCTTTGTAATATTTTAAACTAAATTCAATTACTTTGAATAAATAAAACACTTTATTAAAAGTAATAACCAATTTAATTATTTGATCTTATTCTGTATATACATTTTTAATACTAATTGTGCGATTACAATTATACATTTGTACTATTAAAACAAAAGTAATAAGCCAAGCTGCATGCAATTTTAAATATGGCGAATAAAATAATATTAAAACAATTGTTAAGACATTATACTGTCTTAAATACATCTATATTCAGACATTTTTTTGTATCTAGCTGCTAAAAGTAAATATTTTTATCTTTAGCGTTATTTTCGTTAACAATTGATAAAATACTTGTTTGATAATTATTATTATATTAATATAATTTATTAAATATACTATAATATAAATATATATCATTATAATTATTAAACTTGATCTACAAAATAGAATTGCATATTTATGAATAAAGTTTATATAAAAAAGTAAAGATGAGGTGCAGAATTTTTTTTTTATTGTTTATAAAGTTTAAAAAAATGTCAGTTTACTATTTATGTCTAGTCTATTGCCTATATGTTGCTAAAATGATCAAATTTCCTCGACATTTAATGTATAAAAGTTTAGAAAATAAATAAAAACTAACAACTTATAATTATGTTTGTTAAACTTAAGGAGAATGGAAACAATGATTTAATTATTGGCCCTTAATATATATAACTGAGAAACGTAATAATATTTATTAAACCATACCGTTCAAATTAAGGATGGGATACTTAGTTATTTGAAAAACAAACAAAATAAAAAATGAATTCAACATAAAGCTTACTTGAGAACGATTTTCTCATATTTTGACCTAACTTGGCAACTCAATGTATTGGACATTTCAAAATTACCTTTCTTACTGAATTCTGTGTACTAAAATAATAAGTTTTTTTTGTACTATTACATTGATTAGAATTTAAGCTTTAATTTTTATTTGTCTCAATTTTTCTTAAATTCAATGTCATAAATGTATTAAATCTATTTAAATGCCATCGGTATTAGTTACTCACCCGCGTCGTCTCCTTTGAACATAACGATTGATACAATTTGTTCCACGCAAAATAAATATTTACTATGCTCTTCAACAATATGTATTATGAAATATTTTCAATAATCTAGGGCAAATATGATGAATTTAAAATGACGTAGAGTAATGTTTCTGAATGATACAGTTCACTGATTTTTACATGAATACATCAGACTTTTACAATTTAAATCTCTTTTATTTTGGCGATATTTATGGAAACGATTTGCCTACACTTTATTCGAAGTAGGTAAACATTTTATTTGTATGAACATTTTTGTAAACATTTCACAAGTCTAACCTTTACTTTTGATTTGACAGTATTGGATTCGCTCTATTTTATGTTTTAAGATAAATAATAAATACAAATTTTTTTTGGCATACTGTTTAACAAATCTTTAGCATTATCAATAAGTTTTTAAAGTATGATAATAAAAGATAATAACGTAAAATCTAGTTAAGGCAGATTGTTAAGTGTATATTTAATTAAAAAAAAAAAAAACAATACATATAAAATATATATTTTATTACATTCATACAAATAAATACTTTGGACATTATTAGTTTCAACGCGTATTGGTTTTTTTAATAATGCCTTTGAAAAAAAAAAGATTTATGTCTTCATTTCATACACAGTCTATAAACACAGTCACAGTTCATACACAGTCAGAAATTGTACAAGAAAAGTAGTGTTATGACTAAAAGTGGATACATAATTATTCATCCCTTCCCTTCCATCGAGTTTGGCATAATGTCAGTTTCTGGCGATAACGAACGAATTACAAACCGTAGAAAAATGTTTTATTTCTCTATTTTAATTTTTTTATTTATTCGAAATGATACGATCAATATGCACAAAATTTTATAGTTTCAAATTTACACTTTTTATAAATATTGATTAATGTTTAATACATATTTTAAATGTTTAACAATACCATTATTTATTAATACTTAATAATTGATCCTGCCTTTATACTTACCTTACTAATAATAAGAATTAATGATATATAATTATTACTTACTGATAATGGTATTACCTATTGACGTCATACTTTTTTGATAACTAATGACACTGTTTTTAGTTATCTATTCGAGTAAATCGTGATAACGTTTGTTTTGTAAAAAAAAAAGATCGAATTCCCGCCACTAGTAAAATAATTGAGGTAGATGACCTCTATGTAAGACTATATACTTCAAAAAGATTTCATCTTTAACGGTACATCAAAAAACTACGTTTTTTACTTTGTCGGGTTACTTTTAAATTAACTTTTTGATCAAAGTGAAGAAAAAAAAAAAATCATGAAACGGGGCAAGTAATTACTAAAATTATTCTTAGAAACTATTTTAGATTTACGGTTTACGCGACATTTTCGCTCGCAAAATATTCCTTTTATTCAGAATGGAATTAAAAATAATTACAAATAGGTAGTTTTGTGTGAAATAAGTATTTTGCAAGTATATTGTAAAATTTTGAAATCGTTTTAAAGTATTATGCCTATTATTATAGGCCTATAGCTTATCCTTGTATTTGGTATTTGTACACACAACACTGGGAAAAGCTTTGTTTATCATATTTCAATCAGCCCTCTGCAAATTTTGCCTAGAGAGAACCGTGAATTTAAATTGCTCCAAAACTATTACAGTAACTCGAAATACACAATCAATACGTTTCCGGCGTAGGTAATTATCGAAGTTTGTTTCCATACAATGCCGTTTGCCGGAACAAACACTACTCTTGTACGGTTTGTTAACAATTCTGTTATAAAATAATATTATGACGGATAATTTTCCTTACATTTAGGTATAATAATCAATTTTAACGAAAGTATTAAAATAATAATAATATGTAATAACTTCCAGTAACGAGTCTTAACGCTACTTAATATAATAGAGATTTTACAAGTTGTATTTTGTAAGTACTTGCCAGTAAGAGGGCGTCGCACCGCCTATTTTTTAGGAGTAAAGTATAGGCAATTTTTCACAAAATCTTAATTTAAAGGTTAAACTGTGATGTGTAATTATTAGTTCAATAACTAGGACTCTATTTTGGTAGTTAATTTATTTTTCGGACTATCACAGCATCCTCAAAAGCGATTTAAAAATGTTTTTTCATCTCTACATGTTTAAGCAGACTGAAAATAACTCGCTTAATTTTGGTTTTAGCGTAAAAGCACCAATTATAAAATTAAAAGAAAACAATATTCTGGAGGGCAAGACGGTACGCTTTTTTCGTTATTCCAAGTATAACGCTCAATACATAGTTTAGAATAATAACTATTTTTACATTTTTAAATGACTGTGAAAGCAATGTGAAAATGGGAAAATCGCACGTCTCATTGCCCCGCCCTTTATGTAAGCCGGTTTTATACTCTCAACTGTTTTAACTGTTTTCCAGCAATTGCGAATGTTGTTATTTAATAATGCTTAAATGTTATTTCAACAAATTACAAAGTAGGTAAAACAATTATCATGTATACGGTTTTAATGCAATTAATTACCCTAATATAATTACATTAAATAATTAATTTGCCAAAGTCGGCAACGCAACGTTTCAAATTGTATTTATTATAAACCTTATTCAATTATTGATATGTTAGAATTTATTTAGGCTTTGTTTACACGTCTTTTACTATTATACATTAAAATATTCAATTCATTAATTGATACAATAAAAACTAAAAAAAAAGGCTATTTTTATAATTTAGCTGTTAAAACTAATATTATGTACCTATATATTATATTATACATATTTGAGTGTGTGTGTGCGTGTGTTTAATTTTTATTTTATTACCGGTTCGCGGTGGCGTTTGCGTAAATACAAGCGAAATTAAAATAGTTCTACACTGTTGTCTTGTTTTTAACGATCAAATAATAATAATTATAAAATAGTATAATTGGGGATTGTATGAAAAGTCGGCGCGCGGTTATTTGGCCAATTCCGGATCGGGAGCATCTTTCGCGTAGCCCATCGATTGTAAAACTTTCTTAATGTCTACATACACAGATGGATCTTCGATTGTACTTGAAATCTTAAAACACATAACATTGGCCGCGTTAGAACCTCGTCGGTATGAAACACTGTATTATGGTAATAAAATAACACTTACGACTACAAGTTTGCCACTGGCCAAATTGGCTAAAGATTTCCTGGCCGTTTTGCCCGATCGAGTCCTCGGCAAACCTGGCACGGGCGCGCATAATTGAAACGACGCGATAGGGCCGATCAGGTCTCTGACGTTTTGCACAATTTCATTGTTAATTTCTTCTTCTTTTCTACTGCAATCTAATCCCGACGTAAGTGTTAAATGTGTAATTTCCTACCGAACAAACAACACAATGGCGCATTCCAATGCTACACTCACTTTTATTCTTAATGTACAAACACAACGGTATCTCTCCCTTTGTGGTCTCTGGCACGCCGAACACAGCAGCATCGCCCACATCCGGATGGGATAGGATGACATCCTCTAAAGCAGACGTGGAAAGCCTATGTCCGGCGACATTGATCACATCGTCGTCCCTGGCCGTAACGTATATGTAACCATTGGCATCGGCATAACCTGCATCCATCGTGTCGTAATATCCCTGGAATACAAACGTTATCGCAACGGAAAACAAGTTAATTGCATTACATTGAAAAATCATTAAAACTTGAGCGGGGTATTATTGTATTTTCACCATTTACACAACTTGCGGTCACTTCCACTTGAGTAGTTTCACTGGTCTGCCGACGTTTCGGAATACTTGCACTTCAGGCACTGAACTTAATACATGCAATAGGTACGTGTTCAGATTGAAAAATGTTTGGGAGGCAGCCATATTGTGTACCAATTTCATAGAAAGTAAAAATGCAACGTCACTTTTCCATGATACGTATTAAAATGTTAGGTTAGGTGACGACAACACCGTCATGTTATAATTGGCAAATCATAGAAAAAACATGGACAAAACAATAACTGTACACAAAATGGCAGCCTCCGACCAGGGGACATTTTCCTAAGCAGCCGACTATTGGCAATACGCGTTACATATATTATTGAGTTCAGTGTCTTCAGGGCTGTGGTTTCGTGTTGCTCGTGCTGTGGTTTCCTGTGCCAAGGTACGAGCAACATCGAACCACAGCTCTGAAGATGGAATGTGCAAGTATTCCGAAACGTTGACAGACCTGTTGAACTTCTCAAAAGGGAGTAACCGCAAGTTGTGTAAATACAATAGTATATTATTTCGGAATTCCCGACTATAGGCATGCACTATAATAATTTCGTACAATGTAGTTGTTGAAATATGTGTTGATAAATCTTTCCGGTGCTCTGTATAGACATGACATGACTCCAGGTGGCAACGGTAACTTGACAACAATGCGGCCCAACTCTAAAAACTTACATTGACTACCGTCTTTTCTTAAGATTCTCACTAAAAAAAAAAAAAATAATAATAATCAAATAACTTACTCTATAACCAGTTTGTAGAAGTGGCAATTCGGAGATTGCGTCGTTTACGCATAAACGAAGCATTAAAAATTAAAAACCTTATGGTTTTTTATTAAAAAAATATAGTTATAAATTATGTTATCCATATAACAAAAAAAAAATGTGTAAATATAGCATTAGTACCGTCATAGCCGGGAAACGGCATGCCTGCTGAAAATACGGGGGGCTTCAAATTATGGCCTAGTCCAATGCAAGTAGCTGTAATAGAATGACCAGTTTCGGTTTGCCACCAATGGTTCAGTACGGGAACCTCGATTAGCAAAACAAGACACAAGGTTAATGCGATTGTTTTTTTGACAAATTACTTAAGTAGGTACTACGTTTTCGGTTCTTACATTCAAAGCTTTCCCTGACCACGTCAATGTTTCGTGGTCACAGTGTTCACCCGCGACAAACAAAGTTCTCAGGCTAAACATAAAATATATTAAAACACATTCAACGACACACTGTGCGAAACGAATATAATAATATCATACGATTTAGTGTCGTATTTACTGCTATGCTCTAATTCTGGATCTTCTCTTTTGATTACTCTTAAAGCGGTTGGCGCCGTTAATAATCCGTTTACTTTGTGATCTTGAATAACTCTAAAAAAAAAAAACCATTAGCGTTTATTACCGTGTTCACCGTGATAACTGTGCATCGTTTCGATTCGATTGTTTACCTGAAATACTGTCCCGGATCAGGTGTTCGATCCGGCTTGCCTTCATACATTACTGAAGTCAATCCAGCGCACAGAGGTCCATAACATATATACGAATGGCCGACTACCCAACCCATATCAGAAGCAGTCCACCAAACATCGTCACCCGACATACCGTAAATGCAGTGCATAGTCCAACATAAAGTAGCAATATGGCCGCCAGTTGGTCTAACTATTCCTTTCGGCTTATCTAAAATATATATATCTATAATTAAAAATTTGTTTAAGCTATATACTTGTATTTTTTTCCCTTCAAGCTTCGGGTAAAATATTACAAAATACCAACGGCCAACAGACCAATTTTTTATTGAAAATGTGTTTTAATTTTTTGTTCTACATACAATTCAATAACATATTATTGAACTGCGATTGTTTGTAATTAATTATTATACTATCGCCTATCAAATAATAAAAGTACATAGTTCTACTCGTTGTTCTACAATGTTAGACTAGTTTGATAGCCGGTATACACACGAACGAATATTTAATGTGAGAATTAATTAACCATTGTCTGTTTAGTAATAATAATTGATCCCTAATAGACAGTCATACATTAGTAGTCACCGTGTTTACTTAACTACATACAAAACAATAAAAATCACAGCTAAATGACAATAATTAATTCGTATTAATTATTTATTAGTTTAACTTATAAAAAATACAACTGAAAAATCAAATTAGAAAAAAATATGTTTGTAATAATATGTTCCTGTTGTAGGTTTTCTATTAAACCGTTTCTTACCGGTAGTGCCAGACGTGTACAGTATGTATAATGGATGATTAGCTTCCACGGGAACACATGGGTGGGGTTTGGCTTTGGCCAAAGCTTCCGACCAGAGCAAGTCAATGCCAGGAGTCAGCGGAGAAGGTTCCATTTTAGGTCTTTGGTATATAATGCAATGTTTGGGTTTTTCTGTCGCTCGTTCTAGAGCTGCATTAAGTATGTCTTTATACCTAGATTTATGACCCAACGTGTATAGGACAATATGGTTTTAACTGTTTGAATATTTCGGTTTTTGGACAATACGTTAAGTGGTTTTAATTACTTTACTATTTTGTTTGGTTCGATTCCACAGTTTGCAGCTAATATAATTTTCGGAGCAGCGTGATTAATTCGGGCGCACAATTCTCGGGCAGCAAATCCTATATGAAATGATATTCATAATTAATCGCAATACTTAAAAAAATTCAAAAATTATGAAAAAATATATAATTTGTTTTTTATGAAACCTCCAAACACTACTGAGTGAATAGCCCCAAGCCGGACAGTGGCTAACATAGAAATGATTGCTTCAGGTATGAGCGGCATGTAGATTAGCACACGGTCCCCTTTTACCACGCCTAAGTCAGCTAGAGCACCGGCCAATAGCGAAACCTGTAAACCAAACCAAACCGATAAATGTATTGGCAAACTTTTTTTTAATTCCACACTACGAACACTTTCGTGGAGTTCCTCGTATGTGATTTTCTTCACTGAATTCGTTACAGGACTATCGTGAATTAACGCTATTTTTTTTCCTTTTCCTGCTTTCAGATGGCGATCGATTGCATTGTAACACGCGTTTATTTGCCCTCCAACAAACCTAGAACGAAGATTTGTAACAATATCGTTTATCGAAGAAGAAAAAAATTGATCAACACATTTGTCAATTCGATTTTGATGTGTGTGCGTATTTTTCAGTTATAATTTATTTCCATTTCCAACACAGTTATAGGTAACATTTCAATTATTTACCATGAAATTGTATTTTGTTTTTGTTTTTGAAATAGCACTGAGGCGTCGTAATAATAATAACGAACAAAAAATATTATGTGCGCTTTATGTTTATAAAAACAAAATGCAATGCCATAAAAGAAATAGTAAAAAATAACCGACGTCTCCGTGTACAACTTTAGAGGTAAGAAATTTCACCTGAATTTTATTTTATTGAGCCCAAAATTACAAAATTCGCTTCTTCACATTTAAATTTGAGAAAAAAAACCAAAAAACTTGTATTATGTATTATTATATTTTCCAACTTTAAATTACGACGATCTATAAAACTTTTTATAACAAAAAATATCAAAATCCCTTTTCTCTAGAAGGGGTGAAATTTGTTTTTTTCTCATTTTCCAGTGAAATTTTATAACAAAGTCTGAAAATTAGATTTAACTATATTATGCGATTATCTAACACTTCTGTAGTCGGAAATTTGTTTTTTTATAAAAGAAAACCCAAGAAAAGGGCGAAAATTGTACTTTGACCGTCGTAAGTTTCCAGGTTGCTAAGTGTGAACGAATTACAACAGATATTTGAAAATATTTTCAATATATTATCAATGAGCAACAAGTTATTAAAGACAGACCATCGACCTTAAGGTTAGTAATCCATCTAATACTCAACATATAACCATAAGCATATTACAGCATTTACAATGTTTTTATAGATTTTTGTATTTCTACTATTTACAGGTTAGCATCGTTTATTTGAAAGCAGTAAGCACAGTTATCTACTAAGGTTGGTAAACGTAACCTTATCAACGGTCTATGCGGCAATCCTACGACGAATCGATCATTTTTATTAATTATGACTAATGGGTTATATTTACATACATTTACCCTATTTTGTAGCTCATGATACCGTGTTGATCGTCCTCTTTGTTTGGACTTTGAAATGTACATCTAATATTTTATTCTTGAATTTAATATTGCGATTGCCAAGTTAACTACCAGCTATATCATTAATATATAATTTGTTAGGTATTCAATATTCTAGCTATAGTAACTTAAGGTCTACAAAGAACATTGTTTATTTTATTATTAAAATATGTAGATATCACATAATTTAATTTATTCTAAGTAGGCGTAAGTTTGTCAGGCTTTAAGGACTAAGGTGTAAAACGTCCAAAAACAGACCGCTTTCAATCCCCTTAACGTTTAAGTATAGTTTATCATACAGTATACAATGTTTTATTGTTGTAACTATTCTTAAATTTCAACATTAACCATCATATACATTAAAACATATGTTTAACGATTATTCATAGTTAATTTAGATCCTCAATAAAATTGAAAAACTCTCCTAGTTTACATTATAGCGTAGAGGAATGCTAGTAACAGTTCATACAGAATGCAAAAATATTAAGTACACATATTTTATTAGTTGAATTTTGTTAAAAAAAATAACCACTGTGGTCTTATAACAATGGCTGTATGTAAAAATATGCATACTTTTGAAATTATGATAAACGTTAAATTTAAAACAAAATTCTATTACTATTAGTAGTAAGTAAATTATACTAAGTAATATAAAAAATATTTAGTAAAATATAAGGCTAGGTAGTAGGTGTTATATATATTCATAACCATAGTACAAAACTTTGCAACCATTATTATATTATAATAAAATATGATTATTATTATAAAAATAATTTAAAAAATACAATAGAGTTGCGTCTCGTGACAAAAGATAATATTTTAGAATATTGAATTTGTATACAACCCGCTTAGATAATTATTCACTAAACACAATTGAAGTAAGAAAAAGTCCGCGTAAATGGAATTCACTTTTTCCATAATAACTTGACAACGGTTTACATTAGCAAGCCCAAACAAACTGGATGATCATCACGGTATCATTAAAGGCCTACCAAAAAGGATATATTTTGCACTTTGTTCATAAATATAATCTATTAGTCGTAACTCATAATTAATTAAAAAAATGATCAATTCATGTGTTATTAACCGTCTTTAAAAGTAATAAAATCGCATTCAGTTATAACTCCTGTACACCTGTGACCTCCCCCGCCCTAAGAAGCCGCTGGCTCTACTGTATTGTTTTTTTTATGCAGTTACTTTGTTAGGTTTTTAAGTTACATTGAACCGTACTAGCGTATTGACAGTTTAATTATTATGATAATGGGTTTTTTTTTTTAATGAAAATGGCAACAATTGCCCTTTCAGTATTATCACAGTCTATCCCTCTCTCGTCCATTGACAGTCTTGAGAATGTGTATATCGTAGGCTAGAGATTAGGGTAAATGTTAAAAGTGTAGACGGTCGTCAGACTTTTAAACAAAATGAGTACTTAATTGGAAGCAATGGAGACATTTTGCATCGAAGCTATGAATAAACACAAAATTCACAGGTCAATGATACTTAGAAAACCCCCGTGTATAGTGTATACGTATTAATTATACATAAGAGTACTCACTATTTAGTTACACGCTATAAGGTACATAAGAAAATTAATTACACACCGGTTGTACAAACGTCTGAGAAAACATGCGAACAATTGAGAGATCGAGTTTCCACTTATTTTAAGGATAATTTTGTTGTCATCAAATAAAGGGGTAAAATTACAAATAACAAGATTAGTGTATAGTTACAAAATTACAATTATAAACCTTACCATAGTTTGTTAACAGGAATATTTAGAATATAGAATAATATCATGCGGACATACGGTTATGAAATAACTATGCTTAGCACATTTATTTAAAATTTTAAGGCTAACATTTAGGTAAGTTATAATACAGTTCTTTAACCAAATTATTAACCAAAATTCATTTTATGGTTATACAGCAATTATGATCTTTTTATCCACCAATTAAAAATAAAATCATTAGTTTTGGATACTGTATTTTATTTTTAAATTTAATTTTCTATATATTAAAATTAATTGACTGTCTAATATTATGTCTATGGATAAAATAATACTTACTAATTGTAAGATTAAATTTGTTAAAGTTAATAAAAGGCTACGTTTAAAGAACCTACTGTTTTAATGTTTTTACTTTTTGCTTATATACCATCGTTTATCGCATTTTTATTTATTTATTTTGCCTACTAGGGGGTTATTAACTCGATCTTACTGATGAGTTTTAGTACAATTAGAATTAGTTAGCATTAATACTAGTTAATATTCTTATTATTCTCATCGATCAACCCAAGGAGAAGATTTCTTGTACAACGGTTATAACACACTGCTGTTAATATTCAATAAACGGTTTACAGTACGAATTTTTAAAGCGTCTGATATAACTAAATTGAGAAATAAATGACAATGTTTTAGCGGATAGAAAATATTTTACTAATAATGTTTAAAATTCATACCATTCGGTTAACGGTTGGGCACTGTTATCCAGAACTTTATCCCAAGGTTTATGCCAATCCACTATAGAACCGACTTCACCCCAAAATCCTTCTGGATCCTCTAACGATCGGCGGTAGGCTTCTTCGTATTTACTCGATCTACAGATTTTTCTTCCTAAAATATTTGAAATATGTTAGATAACATTTAAAATATATGCGCTGTATGCATGCATAAACTATAAATGCGATTAAAATATATACTTGAGTATTACCGTTTTTATCAGCTTCGCCTTGTTTATTCTCATTGAGAATCATAGTTTTGTCCGCAGAATGATTTTTTAAAAGAAATTCTGCGGAATTCGACATGGTTCCAGCAATATAAAACAAAACTATAAATTTAAGAGTTTATTTATAGAAAAAATAGTTAACAAAATTAACACTTAGAGTTCACTTTTTTCTTTATAAAGTCCTTGGAAAAAAACAACAATTCGACGATATAATTTAAAAAATACAACGTGTTTTTAACCACTATTTTTCTATAACAAAAAAAAATTCACTAAAACACTGACATTTTTCAATTAATTACAATTAAAACGTGTACGATATAGATTTACGTTCAGTGGTCAAAGCATTTATCGTGTAATGTATGGTAACATTTTGTGGAGAAAATTTTCCGTCAACTATTAATTAAATGCAAATTAATTCCAGTATGTATAATAATATATATCAATATATGTGTGTACATATGCGCCGTACTTAGAACACCATTGATGAGACCATATTACACCGCCGTTTACTATACCTATTGTAATTTGTATGCATTGCATTCATTAGTTAAAACTTATGTTTAAATAATTAAATAATTACGTTTATAATATTAATTTCGTCCTATGTGTTGGAAACCCAGTTTGGTAACTGTTTTATAGTGTCTGTATCATCAACCTTGTTCATCTGTATCAACATTATACAACTTTATATCAAACTAGCATATACCTAATACAACTTTAGTCATAAATGGCTTTTTTAATGGCCGTCATTTGTTTATTTATATATTCGATACGTTAACCTATTGGCATTGGAATTCATACTTATTTAATTTATTGTGCTATTCGATTTACGCGTGTATTTTTAAAGCCTTTTTTATAGATTGAATTATATAAATTAGGGAGTTTCTTCGCGTATTCAATGCAAAACCAATTGCATTTACAAACGGTCCCATTTGTAATTATAATTTTAACTCAACATCCTGGTATTGTGTTTGCCCTATGACATATTAGTTATCGCGTGGTATACCTACTCAGACTAGTGTCCATCCTTCGCTTACAAAATCAATACTTATTAATACATTTAATAATTATTTATAATCTTTAATTTTCCATAGTTTAGGTAACCTATCTTATTTATCTTACAGATCTAGCAACACATTTATCGCATTTAAAAATAATATACATTTTTAAATTAATCTAGCTAACTAGATGCCCGTGAATACAAAGACGTTATATGGGTAGTAATAATCTTATTCCCATTTTTTTCCAGTTTTGTTAACTAAAATAGGGAGGCAATTCAAATGTATAGGTATTTCAAATACACACAAGTATTATACAGTGAAGATGTTTGGTAGATAACTATGGTTTTACCGCCGACGATACTATATGCTCAAAATATGGTAATTTACAAAAATATTTAAAAACTAAACATAGTATGGTATAATGTGATTTACATAAAGATATTGATTTTGTACCCTAATATGCTCCGACCTGCTTCTCCGTTATTCACAGTCTATTGTTCTATTTTTTTATAATTATTGTTAAAGCATAAAAGGACTAGTAATATAAATGCAAAAAAAAAGAGAAAATAATAGACAACACAATAAATCCAATGAAGTATTGTCGGGCAGTAAAAAAAAACCAGAAGAAATGCTAGTGGGGAGAAAAGCGCACGGAAGAAAGTAAAGAAGTGAAGTGGGCAGTAAATGTTTTTAAAGGTAGACGGACGAAAAAGTGGATGAATTTTGTTTGTAAACAGATTATAAAGGAGCGTTGAGTGGGTTAGATGTATGAAATCGAACAAAGAAATTTAAAGAGAGAGGATTATAGTGGCAACCCCACTCGAGTGGGATAAGGTGTACCAGAAGCCTATTGGAATACAACAATTTAGACTTAAAATATCTATTATAAAATATTTAAATTTTACAAGTACTTTTTTAGTAGGTAGTTATCAGCTGGGATAATAATATTATAAACATTGGACTTATATTTTGGACCAGCGATTATATATAATTGAATCATTTCATGTCAATGGCGGATGTATAAACCACCGTAACTACATGATAATAATTGACCCTTCCTCATAATATAAAACCTTGTATGAGAGTACGATACTGAAAATAATTGTAAGAGGTGTTCGTTTACTAAAGCTGGATATATACATATTATAAACCCTATAACAAGTATATACCTATGCGATACATTTATTAATTAAGAAATGTACTAAACTTATAATCATCAAATTATTTAGCTTTTTTTAAAAATATCTCAATTATAGGAATTTAAATATTTTCACCATACATACAAGTAAAATATTATACAGGTAAAGTTTATTATTATTAATTATTCTAATAGTTTTAGATGCTTGTAAGTTTTAAAATAATAATTATTTTACATAATTATACAATTATTAAATATAAAATATGCAGTTTAGTACTCCAGCGATTTGT
Source organism: Adelges cooleyi (assembly GCF_023614345.1). Lineage (NCBI taxonomy): Eukaryota > Metazoa > Arthropoda > Insecta > Hemiptera > Adelgidae > Adelges > Adelges cooleyi. The sequence goes on along the minus strand of NW_026096268.1, from coordinate 12,216,972 downwards.
TTTGTTTTTATTTAAATAATCTTTCTGATTAATATGTAATAGAAAAAACTATTTAATTACAATTTGAAAAACCAGTCGTGCACTGTACATGATAAAAAAATATTAAATATCAATAAAATTCGTATGAGTAAATATTATCTTCTATGCGATTTATTTTATCTTACTTACTTGGTTCATGTTATTTATTTTATTTGTATTTTTATTATTTGATGGTTTATCCGGATATTGTATTATTATTGTTTTATTGACATTTTTATAATCGGACTCGAAAAAGTAAATTACAGTATGTAACAATATTATATTTTATAAAAATTAGTATATATTGTCCAGAAAACCCAAAGCGAAACTTATCGAGTACCTTTATATAGTTGGGTAAAATATATTGCTTGTAATCTTTTTTAAGTTTTTTTTTTTGTTGGTTAGGTATTCCTTAATAGAAATAAAGTTTGCTACAAATTCAATTTAATTTTTATATAATAAATAAAAAAACATTGAGTACACTTAAAAAGGCGAAATAAAGAAAAAGTTTCAAATCCCTCCTGGGGGAAACAGTGGGAGATTTTTTTTGTGCAATATCAATAAATAGTAATTTTATTATAGACATTTTAATTTGCCATTTACTGTTTGTAAATGTTTAATTTGCTGTTGAATACAAATAGAAAAAATATTTATTAATGTAGGAAATTTGAATGAATGCGTTAGATCGCTACTGAAATAACAATAATCATTTTTTTTAAAGAAAGTGAGGGCCTTGCATTAAGTTAATCACATTGTAGGTCATATTCAAATTATTTATTATCTATATTCTGTAGATTTCAAAATTTCCTTGTAAAATATTGTAATTTTTTTTAAAGAAAATGAGGGCCTTGCACTAAGTTAATCACATTGTAGGTCATATTCAAATTATTTATTATCTATATTATGTAGATTTTAAAATTTCCTTGTAAAATAAAACAGAATATAAATTATTGGACCAGTATGTTCTTATACTTGACTAATAATCAGCTCATTATAGTATATCAACAATTAATCAGAATTATCATTAAATACAATACAGGAAATTTGAATGAATGCGTTAGATCGCTATTGAAATAACAATTTTTTTTTTAATCATAATTTGTTTTAAAGAAAATAAGGGCCTTGCACTAAGTTAATCACATTGTAGGTCATATTCAAATTATTTATTCTCTATATTATGTAGATTTTAAAATTTCCTTGTAAAATATTGTAATTTTTTTTAAAGAAAATGAGGAGGGCCTTGCACTAAGTTAATCACATTGTAGGTCATATTCAAATTATTTATTCTCTATATTATGTAGATTTTAAAAATTGCTTGTAAAATAAAACAGAATATAAATTATTGGACCAGTATGTTTTTATACTTGACTAATAATCAGCTCATTATAGTATATCAACAATTAATCAGAATTATCATTAAATACAATATGTTATTAACAAGTTAATAAAAATGCATCATAAAAGTTAATAATACATAATGAATTATAAATTATTTTAAATTACACAAAATTTAATACATTTCATACTTAAGTACATTAAAAAATATAATGTTATTAAAGAAATTTTAATTACATTTTTTTTTAAATAAAAGATAAAAGATATAGATAAAAATCGTTTCATCATAATTAATCCACAACATGTCCTCTATAGAGTTCAAATTTTATTAAAAAAAAAAAAACAAAATATATTTATCAATAAATATCTTAATATTAGATATCACACATACAAATTATGATTAACATAAGAATATTTTGGACTTTAATTTAGTTTTGTCATGTACCTTGGTTATTTTGAAGAGCTTGATTTTGTTGCAAGGACAAAAACGCTAAATGGCCTTTTGGACATTTGTTAGCATAATGTCCTTTGAAGCCACACTAAAAAAAAAAAAACATACATATATACACATATATATAATAAATTATCGACTATATAGTTTCATATTTGAATGTTAAAATTATAGAAAATAACTATTATACCTTATAGCAAGTAACTTCTTCTAATGGTTTTAACTTTCTTTGGAATCCTGGTTGATTGTTTGCCTGCGCCTGATCGTTGTTTTCTAATTCGGGTTTTATTTTCACAAGATCCGATACCATTTTATGACAATACATGGCTTTATGTCCGGTATCGCCACAAAAATGACAAATGACCACAAGTTTTTTAGGATCTTTTTGATTGGCGTCGTGTTGTTGATAGGCAGGCAATTCGAATCTTGGACTACGGGTCAAATAATAACATTAAAACTAAGTAGGTATAATACAAATATTTAAAATTAAACAGTTGAAAGCTAATAAATGTGTAAAACCATTGATTTTATAATTCTGTAGAACTATAATATAATATGGTAGAACTATTGTTTTTTAAGTAACAGATTTTAAAAATTGTACTTATTTTATAATAAAAAAAAATACTTGTAGCTTGAACAGAGATCTAAAGTTATATAAACATTTTATTTAATTTTAAAATACTTTTGAACATTTTTCAACTAAAAATGTTTTACTATTTACTCATTTGTAAATATATTTAATTCTGTGAATTTAGTTTAATGGTGATTTTTCATTTCATGGTTAATGTTTTATATGTTTTTTTATCAATTACCAACTTTGATGAACACACTTAGTACTTACTGTACAAATTTACAATTAGGACCGTCGGGACAAAATCCAGCTACATAGTTCATACACAAGACACGGCGAACATGTTTGTGTTTACAATGGGGCCCATGGCGACAAAACCCTCGATCATACCACGGGCAATCTTTTAATTTGCTTTCAGGATCAATGTGCAAAAATGGACACTCTTTATTATGACACGCATCTTTAAAAATAAAAAGCTGGCATTTAATAACAGATGCAAGTTTTCAAATACATTGAGGTCTTACTAAATCGTGCATAGAAGTAACATTCAGGCATTTTGGTCATATCATACTCGTGTAAGAATTCACACTGGTCTCCTTTCTTACATAAACCTCGTAGCCAATGTTTACAGACAACAGTTCTATCCCCGCGTACATGCCGCATAGGACATAAGGCCCCTTTGGCACATGCGCCTTTTGGGTAAAAAGAGCAAACTGCTGCAATGGATTCTGAAATATAAAAGTTGGCAAAACATTAGTATTCAATTTCAAGTAAACAGTAGAATATAATTAAATAGAACATTACATTCTTTCTTTGTTATCACGTTTAATTTACAAAATTAACTGAAATTATTGATTAATGATTAGTTATTTGAAAACAAAACTAATTTTTTTTTTATGAATTGTTGGTATGTTAGCTTCAATGTAGAACTAAATATGTATTATGTAATTATGTCAATTACAACACGTTTACAATTACGAAATGCAAAGGAATGTATTTATGTCACAGAAGGGGATTTTCCTTTCTTTGTCTATCTCACCCACAATATAGGAAATTAGACTTATAATTTGTTTATCACGCCTATCAATTCATTGATGCAAGAAAAAATCTGAAAACAGATTTGAATTTTTTATAAAGTTTACTAGAATTTTGTAATTTTAATTTTTTTTAATTTGAAAAGCGTTAACCTTCGAAATTGGTAAAAAGTAACATGACTGATCTCCTGTAAGCTTGATTACAAAATCAAATCGATCTACAATGAACCAAAAACAAGTATGAAAACATATATACATATTTTTCAGTTATACTTTAATTTCTTACGTCCTCCACATCCTCATTAAGCAGAGTTTTAGTGGTGTGGCAATCAATGTCTGTGTGCAGACATTGATTGCCACACCACTTGCTCTTGCTAGCATGTAGTTTGATGCTTTAAAAAACTCCACCAAACGCATTAACAAAAAACAATAACAATCAATTTTAATTCTAAGCGAGAATAATTTTAGTTGACCTAAAAAGTAATCATATTTTGAAGTCACGACAAATATCAGATTTTTTTGCTCGATATTAAGAAAATCTTATAACATTTCATTTTGTATAGACATTTTGCAGAATGGTATTACTAAAATTTGATGTGTATATTTATTAAAAAAAAAAATAAAGTGAATAAATTTTTATTAGTTACATCAAGATAAATTGATTAGTACACAATAAGTATATCGGAATATAAAGAAACAGTAGTAACATTTTTAATTAGTCTCTATTTTAGTAGTCAATGCCTAAAATATTTGCTTACGTTACAAGACATTCAATAAGTTATCACATCGGTCATAAATATCGGGAAAATTTTCGACACAATTTTGTATGTAAAATAATAATGTATTGAATTTCACCTCTTACTAGTTGTTTATAGATTGTTAAAGTTTGTCATAAACAAAATGTAAATATATAGATATTTAATCTTTACTTTAATTTTGTTAATTTAAAATAAATAATTGGACTTAATACAAACGGAGCTTTAAGCTCTATTAACTTGTTTCAATAAAAAGTAATATTTTACAATTTAAACAAATTTACATACTATCCATTCCATTAAATGGCAAAGGTAGTGCTCCATGCTGTTCGTCTAATGCTATTTCAACGTTGAATTTGATGTCATCAAAGCCTGCGACTAGCAGTTCCATTTCCTACAAGAACACCTATACGCCTATAATATGTAAATATAATTATTAAAATTTTAAATTGGAACACATTTATTTGTTATATTTTCAAATAACAAAATATAAATCAAGTCTGTTTATCATTGATAAGCAGAAAGCGGTGATTATGTGATGATATGACGTGCTGGGTAAACAACAGCAGCCGCGTTGACGGGCTATCACATATTGATAAATCTATGGTAGCCAACTACCGAGTGAAAAACATGTACCTTGGTATATATGATAAAACTAGGGGTTTCCCGGTCAAAAATAAACTATATTGTTTATTTATTTGTTTTTTTTTTTTTAATGTCGGCGACGCTTCGGTTTTTTTCTTTTTGAGTAGGGATCTTACGTCGAACGAGTAGCGTTCATTTCTTTTCTAGTTCGTTTTGTAAATTGTACTGCTTTGTTTAGTTATTAATATTATTATTATTATTTTTTTTTGTTTTCCTCTCTTATAATTAAATAATTATACCTTGCGCAATGGGCGATTGTCCGCAATTCCAATTAATGCCGCAAATGGTACCCATCTATCGCCCGCAACCTCCGTCCGCAGCTTTTTCTATGCCCGGTCAACCAATTTTTCCGATGCCCGCTCATTTTGGATATCCTTCTATCGCTTGGCCTCCAATCCACCATTATCCACCGACACCCCAACCAGCGTACCACACCGAAGAGGAAGACGAGTACAACAACAACGGTCAACCAATTTACAATAATGCTAATGCGGCTGTTGACGATTCGCATCAGGAACCTCAGCAGACACCTCAGCGTCCACACCGCCAAACGTATACTCGCAGTGTGTCTAATAAGGTATGTAAAATAATTATCTTGCTGCCCGACCTAAACTTAATATCTCCAAAGTGATTTTTACTAGAATGTGGGCGTCACAATCGATAGAGACGATGATTGTCGATTAGATTGAAATATTGTATCAATATTTTACCTTAATTAAAATTAATTTTTTTTATTCTTCTTGGTCTTACCCGTACCACATAATAATAAGGCTGGCTAACATTGTCCGAATACACATTACTTGGCGTACTGAAAACCATAATATAGGTAACTTAGTGTTGTTCAAAATATCTTCATTTTTTGTTCATAGCCTTTATCTTGAGCTTTGTTCAATATGAACAATACAATGATTTTAAGTTAAACTTAGTCTTTTGATTAAACCTAGTTCCTTCTAAATGTTGGTGAAATTCCTATTTGTCAACATTTCTTTATACTTACCACACACTCTCCTGTGATTAAAAAAGCTTATATAGTTTGGATATAATGATTTCTATGTACCAGCAAGTAATTCTTCTTTCTATGTTATTTATATTGTGTAATACCTAAATAGTCTAAGCTTAAAAACAAAATGTATATTATAGAATTAATGATACATGATGTATAATACCATTGCTGAAGTTCCTTCAGCATTACCATCTTAAAGCTTTCAAAAAGTAACAAACATATTTTGTATATGGCTTAAAAGGATAATAAGTTTCCTTTCCCCTACAAAGCAAAAAAAAATTATTTAAAAAACCTAAAAAATATATTTTGCAATAATATTATGTAAACTAGGATTAGCTTCTTGGACTATAATAAAAATAAAAAAAACGATGTTTAATAATTACTTATTTTAAAATGTATTAAACTGTTTCAAGTTTAAATTGTTCACTACAATTTATATTATTCAATTGTTTGACTATTTATATTATAAATTTATTTGTAGAAAATTTTATTTATTTAATATATACGTGTATGAATGGGTGTAAATAGTTAAAAGGTATTCCAACGTGTAAAAATAAATAACAATATTTATTTATTTTAATTTAGTGAACTACTCTTATTAATATAATTTACATAGAATTCACTAATAACAAATAAATAGCTTAAAACAATTTAATGTTTTGCGTAAAAATTATAAATATATCATATAATTTATTTTATTTGTTATTAGTTTGATACAAGACATGAAGAATTCAGAAAATATTTGGAAGAAGTGGGCATATTATCAACATTCACAAATATTTTAGCTGAAATGTATCAAGACCCTTTACGGCCCAGTGATCCCTTAGGGCAAGTTTAAATACAATTTACTCAAATTAATAAATATATAATCCTTTTTTTTTTTTTTACTATATTATTCCATAGATATATTAGAGATAAGCTATGTTCTTCAAGATCAGAAGCTATAGAACTTGCCAATCTTCGCCATTGGTGTGAACAATATCAAAATAAAACTATGCGTCTAGAGAAAGAGTTGAAAGATGTAATTAAGCGGTTGAGAAAATATGAGTCTTATAACTCGGATGATTCACTGTTTAGTGAAAATTTGTCTGATAATAACTGCACTACTTGTGTACTGGACGCAGCAAAACAAGGTCATATATTAAGTAAAAGTGAAGACAGTTCTGTACATGAACAGGTCAAACAAAATAATTAATGACCATCAGGTTTTCTGACGTTTTACAACAATGTTCACAATTGATTACATTTCAAATAATAATAGTTTTGTAATTTTATTCTTGTTAAGGATTTAGGTTTTCATTTTTTCTTTCTAAAAATGGACTACTTATTACTTTTTATTGATGTCGTATAAATTTATAGTTTTGTGTTGGTTATAAATAAATCATTAGATATTATGTTCTCGATTAGGAGAATAGTTTGTTCATTAAATTAAAATTTGGGAAATGTTAGTTAAATATATTTGTTGGACATATTTTCTCATGTATAATATAATGTTAAGAAAATCCATTTTTGGGTGTCCACTGTTTTTTTCGCTTATTTGACCATTTTTTTTATTATCTTTATTGACTTATTTTATTTTGGTTTTTTGTGTAGATTATCTTTTTGGAAATATGTTTGGTCCTTATTTAAAATGATTTATTGTTTTAAGCACTATAATATATGTATTCATATTATGCTTAAAATTGTATTATTAGTATGAACCATCATTGTTAGTTGATACTGATGGAATATTTTTTTCATTTTTATTTATATTCATTTATTTACATTTTTGTTTAAACTGACTTAAATTTTGTTTATTTATAATTTTTTTTTCTTTTTTATTATCATAAATATAATTTTTGTTGTTATTAGCAGAATTGGCTAATATTTATTTTGTACACATTATTAATCATCTTTGTAGTACATTTAGCTTACAATTTTTTTTTCATGTACAAATATGTTTTTAATATTAAAAACATAATTTGACTGTGCTAATTTTATTAATTATTAGTATGTTAATAATAATTCACATTGAAATTGTTTTTAATATTTTCCTAATAATGGATGATTAAATTTTGTTTTTTTAATGTGTATTATATTTATTTTATGATATGATAAGATTTTTTATCGCACAGTACCGCTGTTGATTTTATTTCAATAAAATTAAGGAATTCAGAATATTTGAAAAAATAGTTTAAGGTAGATTTTCGTTAAATTATGTAGTATGTCTACAAAAGTTTAAAATGTAAAATAAACCTTGATAATTTTTTTTACAAAAACTAAATTTTTTTTTATTAATTCATCGCACATAGCCTCAGTTACGACTAGATGTGTTGTTTTAAGTATTGGCTTACATTATATATTACTTAAATATATGTAACTTACTTTTATAAACACAGGTAACGCTCATATCCAGGTACATAATATTCTGTGCGTTTTAATTTCCAATTTCTCTGTCCGAGTAAGCAAAGCTTGATAGAGGTGTGAGTGTTTAATGTCTGTTTTACAGTGGATGGATGAGAATCGAACACGCAATACCTCTATAACATGTTTCGAAAACCATATAATCTACTGTGCTATACACATTCACGTTATATCTTAAACAAATTAAAAAAAAAGAGGTTTCTGAATAGAGGAGATAAAAGGTGGTAAAAAAAATGTACAATGGAACTACTTAAATCAAATGATCATTTATTTAAAATAAAAAGTTAAAGCATTATTTTTTAAATAATTCTACAAAAACTTATAAAAATATTTCAATTATTAACTTAAACAATGAAAATTGTAACCTAATAAAAATCTGTTAATAATTTTCGCTGGATTACAATTACTTTCTTTAATTGATACAGTTAAGTGTTGAAATATCTTTATTAGGAATTGAACAACCTAACTTTACTTTTATATGGTGTAAATACCTTTGTTATTGAAAGAAATTACATAAACTGATTAAAAACTTACAGAGAAAAAAAAAAGAGGTAATGAATTCCGTGTCACAGTACACTTAATAATAAATAATAAGCCTTAGCTAACGAAAACGGCACTTATTTTGTACTGTTCCTGAAATGTTACTTGTTGTTATATTTATATAAATATTTTTGACCAAAAGATTTATTTAATAATAAATACAGTACATTTATGTTACAAGTAAAAAAAAAATTAAGATAAAAAAAAAATTGTGTTTATTATCGTCGACATTACATACCGCCGCCACCCGTTCTTTCTTGGTAAATTTCAATCACATCATCGTTAATCATCCCTAAAGACTTCGGGGTGTCGTCTTCTGTGATACGATGTCCGTCGAACACAAAACGGAGTTCGTCCACTTGGAATCCCATTTTGCTGCAATATGAGCGTTTCAGCCGTCCAAGCGAGGTGGCCGACTTGACACGAAAGTGCACTTCGTTGGTCATGTCGCTAGTGATGACGCGTAAACGGATGTATTCGTCGGACGGCTTCTCTTCGGCCACTTCTAGAGCTCCAGCACTAGTAGCACCACTACCCGCATCAGCTGCATCTGCATCGCCTGAATTTTGATCTTTCTCCTGTTGTTCGTTGTTCTCTTCAGATGTAGATGGTACACTTTTGGGGGTTTCTTCGCTATCCGACATGATGGATTGGTTTAGGAAACGCGAAATTTCAATACAAACGGTTTTTTTTCCACTGCAGTCCACCTGAACCTTAGTCGAAAATCGTTAAAAAAAAGTCCTCCGTTCCGGTTAAACAAAAGACATCGATTTGATTACAGTATGTAGTACACAGTGCACTGCAAAACCCCTCGAACGGACCAAAATTGGTAGAAACAAACGTTAGGCCATTTAACTTATTTGGAACAAACCGTTACTCGTCGTTTTCTAAGCCAACATTTATTGTTTTTAAATATTTTTTTTTTTTTTTTATGTATCTGATATTATGAACAAAACAGGACAGATTTTTTTTGTAATCAGCCGACTTCTGTGGAGCTTTTTTTCACGACGATCACTATGAATTTTTTATTCGAATTTAAATTTTAAACAAATTATTGTACACCTCCAATGAAAAAATTCGCAGTAAGCGTTATTAGATATAACGAACGTTCTCCTTTTATCAGTTTCAACTTTTTTTTTTTTTTATCACATTTTACTATAAACACGTGTAGTGCGCGTGCGTCGTCGGCCGTAGAAAACTTAACAAAATAATAAATAATGATTTTATATCAAGAAAAAAAAAACGAGTTAGATAATTTGGTAGAATTGTCAATTTTTAACGGGTTGCGGGCAGACGGCAGCCAATGTTAAAACTCAATATCTATTATCTCAATTAAATTCAGTATCCATTAAATCACAATAATAATATACAATATTTTTGTTTTGTTATATAATGAATAATGCCGCTTTTCGTTAATGTATTAAATTGTAGTTATATGCGCGCTTGGCAATATTTCAAAGTTGAATGTAGATAAGATATCAACTAAAGAAAAAATAACTAACTAAACAATTAACCGAGTAGTAGAATTTTCATCTAAAAAAACCGAATTCTTTTTAGAAATTAGAATGGATAAAGTCACAAAGTCACCGGACGAAGACTCTTCGGTAAAAGATAAACCGATCATAATGAATTCTAAAATTTTAACTAAAAACTTAAACTTTCATTTTCGTCATTCGTCATTTAAAAGTGATTTACAAAAGAAAGCGGTTTCTAAAATACTCGAACGTAAGTTAACCAAAGGAGTAAATAATAATGTAATTCCACGGTAATATTTGAAGTTTCCTTTTGCTTAATCAAAATGAATGTTTACATTACAACGTAGTCGGATGTTGGTGTTTTGCGAAAAATGTTTCATAAAAAAAATCAAAGGCTCAAAAACCAACTATTGTATTTATAATTAAATATATAATTCAAACTAAGAAGTAGTGCATTTTTCTATTGCCAAGTATTTACTAGAGTATTCATAGATTGCTTTTACTCGAGGAAATCAGCGCATAATATACATTGGTATAAACTATAATTCTTAAGTCTCAAATGGCTATTTAGAATTTTACTACTTAGTCAACTTTAGATATATATTTATGACTGCAGTATTTGTCAAAATATCCAAACATACGTTTAATAGTTTATTGTGGCTCAGCTTGAATGTTGTTGTATTAGTAAAAACTTGCTTATCAGGTTTCTTTATAACCTTCCGAAGAACACGATCCAAGTGCAAATTTTTTAAATCAGGAACAATGAATTCATAAAGTCATTATTTAAAATTGCGAAGAATTAATTAGTTTTTTTGTCAGAGTTATCCAATTTTTTTTTTTGTAAATATACCTATAATTGTTAAAAAATATATTTTTTTAATTAATTCACTCCAGTAAAATTTGATGTTTTTTTTAGTTAGGTCGCTGTTCTTCGGAAGCTACTATATAAACTACAAGTTATGAAGTTAATCATTGTCTAAAATATAAATGACATTAAATAGTTTTCTTGAGGACAAATTTGGAAATAACACAATAAACTAAAAAGTATTTTTTAATCTTAGGGTAATTTTAAGATTATTTCATATTTACTTAAAAAAATTACCAACAATTCATAACTGACCACATTATACTGTACTCATCGATCGAAACTGCAATTATACATAATTTTTTATTGTTATAGTTTTGATGTACCTTAATATTCAATAATTTTAATTTTATAAAGGCAGCTGTGATGTGTTTGTGTCAATGCCAACTGGTTCCGGAAAATCCTTATGCTTTCAACTTCCGGCAGTGCTCCATTCACCAAAAGTCACTATAGTTTTTTCTCCTTTGATAGCGCTGATGAAGGTAATATCTACTGAACGTATTTGTACGTATTATAATTTATAATGTGACAATAATTAGTGAATGTTTATTCCTAGGACCAAATAGATCATTTAAATCGATTAAAGATTTGTGCAGAAACGATTAATTCAAAAATGGCTGCGTCTGATAGAAAACGAGTAATCAACGATCTGTACTCTGTAAAAGTTACCACAAAACTGTTGTATGTCACTCCAGAACAGGCCGCCACCGAATTCTTTAAAGTGAACAAATCAGTAACAATTACATTTATAACGACATACGTAACATGTATTTTTATTTTTTTAGAAACTATTAAGTTATTTAGTGCGGAAAAACAAGTTGGCTTATATTGTAGTCGACGAAGCTCATTGCGTCAGTCAATGGGGTCATGACTTTAGACCTGATTATTTGAAACTGGGCCAGTTAAGAGAATTATATCCACAAATTCCTTGGATAGCATTAACTGCGACTGCTAGTGCTGAAGTAATATTCTAATATTACTCAATATCATGTGTATATTTTTGGGGGCTATAAAACATAACTTCTTTATTGAAGTTTATGTGTGTATACCTTCTAATTTTTTAAGAGGGTTTCTCATAATATGATATTATTAATTGTTCCGAGTTATTGGTTATTTTAAATTACACATAGATTGGTAACATTACCCAAATAGATTTGAATTACCCAAATGGACGAAACAAATCTATGGTTATTAATTAATACAATGTTGCAACCAATATCTGGTTGCCAAAAAATGTACATGCCGTCAATCTATTGTTTTTATCAATCAAGTTATACTTTAAAGAAATTGTGATGTTTTATATAAAAAGAAAAATGGAATATGCTTATTAAAAAATATGAGATTTGTAATAGCATAGTATAAGTATGTATGTACTAGATAAAATGTGTACAACATAATTAAGTGTTTACACTCTGTTCTGCGTGAGAAGACTTCGGGTATGATTAGTTTTGGTTAATGCACAGAAGACTTCTCTTGTCGAATGGTTTATATATTGTCTTGTTTTCTGATAACTAAAATTCTAATGTTAACAAAATTTTAAACTTTTTTTTTTTTGCTTTAGGTAGTAAAAGATATAATGTCTGCACTTAGTCTCAAAAATCCAGTTTCCAAGTTCACAACACCGTGTTTTAGATCTAATCTATATTACGATGTAATATTTGACGACACAATCAGCAATTCATACCAGCATTTAAAAGAATTTATCGATCAGTGTTTAAACGACGACGATGAAGGAAACACTACACCGGTAATTTAGCTTGTAACAAAGATTTTATTTTTAATAATAACTAAGAAATCGTCCACATTGGCGTGCCAAATTCTGATCTTAAAAACAAATGTGTTACAGCTAAATGCTGCATGGGGATCCATCTAATATTGGTATTTTGACAAACCTTTGATGAGTATGTTGGTGTTTGGCTCAATAGTGTGGACAAGACTTGATGATTTCTCTTTTTTCATTGTTTTCGTGATATTTTTTTAGTTGAACCAACCGTGTGGAATAATATACTGTAGAACAAGAGAGTTAACCGAAGAAATCGCTACGGTTCTTAGTCGAAGAGGAGTGTCTATAGCCCCTTACCATGCTGGTATTAACAAAATGATACTATTGTAGGAAAATATTTAGTTTGACGTTTTTGGCTTTTTTTATAGGATTAAAAGACAAAGAAAGACTAGCAGTTCAAGAAGCATTTATGAGCGGCCACTTCCAAGTCATTACGGCAACTATAAGTTTTGGTATGGGCGTCGATAAAGCAACAGTGAGATTTGTTGTTCATTGGGGTATGCCGTCAAGTATTCCGGCATATTATCAAGAGTCCGGCAGAGCGGGAAGAGACGGTAGGCAAGCGAGATGCCGAATTTACCATTCAAAACAAGCAAAGAGTTCATTAGATTTTATTCTAAAATCTGCAATCACCCAAGCTAAAACACACGACAAGCAAAAAAAAGCCAAAGGCAGTTACAACATGTTTTTAAAAATGATACAATACTGTGAAAGTGTAAAGTAAATGTTGTCATTTTCTAATAATATTTTATATACATTTTATTACATTTAATCAGTGGTGTGGACACATAGATGTATACATTGTGTGTAAATTCTTGATACCCTGAGGTGTACTCGCCTCTCACTTTTCTATGTACTCCTGTAATTAAAACAAAAACCGTGTACACTATCCACAGATATGGGATTTTTGTTTTGAATACACGCATACATAGAAAAGTGAGAGTTGGGTACACACATCGCTTAGCCTATGACAAGACCACTGCATTTAATTTCTAATAAACGTAATTTCAATATAGATGTCGACACGAGTTTTTCGCTGATTATTTCGGAGACAGAAAACCAAATTGTGTTGATAAATGTGATGTTTGCGTAAATGAAAAAACCGTTAAGTTAGATTTGGATGTGTTCATGTATGGAATAAACAACCGTCTGCATACATTTGTTTCAAATGAACAGCTAGTGTCTAGTGATTTTTATGGCGGAGGTCGTCATTCTGCTAAAGAGTATATTATATATCAAAATCTTATTACATGATCAATATAATTGAAATTATATTTTTGTTTATACTTGTATTTCTTATGTCCTAGAATGGCAGAGGAGTATTTAAATGATGGAGATAGAGACGACTGCCAAAAAAATGTCGAATTGGAATTGGAAATAAAAAGGCAGTTTGAGATAAGGCGATCCAATCAGTCAAATATTGATAGAGATAATGAAAAAGTCATAAAGAATGCTAATGTTCGAGCAGCATCGGCTACAACTACTAAAGTTAATGGCTTACAATTATCTGTAAGTGGTTTATCTGGCTAATTATAAATTAATAATTAGTTGTTTACAGTAAGTTTTATGTACACATGTGGACGAAAAACTTGATTTTAAAATGTTTTCCTATTTTAATATCGTTAAGGTGCGTGAAGAATTGTTGCGTTATTTAGAAGAGCATTTAAAGAAGAATATAGAGGCATGTTCTCTGTCCGATTCCCATGCTACAGAAGTGTCGCCCAAAGACATTCATAGTATAGCCGTTAATTTGGAGTATGAAGCATTCAACAGTTCAAGAGTTGTATCGCTTTATCGAAGAGCCATTGCTAAATTTGTTAGTATAATAAAAACAATATGTTATTTTTTACTAAAAAAAAGTGTTCATTATGTTTAACAGATATCGCAGATTAAATCTGACACAAATACATCTACTCTCTTTGAGAAGATTAAGAATTACTCGAGCATGTCAAATAATGATAAATTATCAAATGTCCCGTCGTCCAGCCAATGTGTTATTCTTCCGCCCATTATTACAGCTTCCGATTTAGTTCAAACGCATGTTAACAACAAAAAAAGTGACCCAATCGTTAAGAGAGGAATAAAACGTGATTATCTAACTCAACAATCAATGAAGTCCTTTGTCTTTCCTTGTGACAAATCAAAAGACAGTAACCAAGAAAGCGATGAATGTGTTACGAAAAAAGCCAAATACGAAACAAACACAACAAGTGATATGGATATATCTTCTGACGACGAAGTTCAAATAATAGAAACGCCCATTGATATTATAGAAATAAAAGATTCCAGCGATGATTTCGATAATAAAGAGTCTTGTAACGAAAAAAGTTTAGACAGTTGTGATAAAAACAACATCGATTGTAATGTGTCTTCTTCAAACGAACACCCGGTTCTTAAAATTACAATGGCGTCTGATCTACTTAAAAAAGCAAACAAAAAAAAAAGAACAAAAAGCCGTTTCGATGTTTGTTCAGATACTAAAAGTAAGAGCAGCCGATCTGTGAAAAAATCTCCTTTAATTTTCGATAGTGAAAAAACGTTAACCAATAATTTTAATTTAATTCAGTGTTCGGATAAAACCACAGTCAACGATAAAAAACTATCAAAGAGTAATGATTTAAATGTTATTTTGGACCAATTGGCAGAAATTATTGAACCGTTGACCGAAAAAAAAGAGTGTAACAGTTCGAAGAGGAAAGAAGCAACTACGACAGAACTGAAATGCGATGACTACAAAAGGCCTGCCGTTGAATCAAGACTGTCTGATCAGAGTGAGACCTGCTCTACTCCTTTTAAGAGTAACATGACTAGTCTTTTTGGCGACGACAGTGATAACGATAATGTTTTGGTAGTGGACACAAAAAAGAAATCATTAGGCATAAGATTAGGTGTATCTAATAGCAATAATGAAAAAAGAAGACAAGATTGTAAACCGAAAAACGATTCCAAGTTGTTAGACGCAAAGCAAAAACAGAAAAAATTTGAACTATCCACTAAGGTTATAACATTGTTGAATCCTTATTACAAACAAAAATTATTTAAAAATAGAGAACTGTTCAAATTCACTGCAAGAGAGATTGTACACAAATTGATGGATGCTTCGAATAATCCGGGTCAGTTACACATTTTAAGCCTTTTATTATCATTTATGTTTATTTACATTAAAACAACAAAAGCCAGCACAGTGGTGTCTTAAAGTAGTGTCATTATTTTGTTTCAGCCGAAGAAGATATTAAACTGGTTATTGAGAAATTATTTCCTAATAACGAGAAATCAGTTCTTGAATATGAAGATCAAGTTATCAATAAAATTGGAACAAACTCATGATCTTCAACACTTGTTAATTGCTATGCTGTGTAATTTTTTAAAATAATATATTTGTGTTAAGTAATGTATATTTAAATATTTAAATTTGGACAAAGAAATGTGTTTATACATTTATCACTTACGGTCAAGAACAGTGACAGGAAAAACAATTTTTCCCAATTTCAATAAATTTTAACTAAAATATAATTTATTTTAATTTCTAAAATTTTTTCTTAAATTATTGTTTATTTTATAACATAGTAAAAGGAGATCCATTTCATTGAATATGGGTTTTAAAATTCTCTTTAACTTTTGAAGTGTGTGAAACAAACTAATTTTTTTATTTCAAATAACTATAATAATTATTAAGTATTATAATCTCTTGGTTAATGAAATATAACCAGATGACCCAATTAAATGATTCCTAATTTTGGAAGTTTAAAATCTTAACTGATTTTAAACCTTCAATGACTATGAAGTTATTTTTTAGATGCTATCTAAAAATAAAATATTCTATATGCACTATGCAATTTTAAAATGTAACTCGGTAGTTACACATAAATCATAACTTTTGTTTAATAGTTTACAAAATAAAAAAAATCAATAATTGATACAAACAAAGTATTTGGTACAGTTTATAATATACTATACCAAAAAATAAATAAATTAAAAATAAGTATAAATAAAAACCAGAGTAACTTTGTGGAAAATAATATAATTTTTAATAATATCTAATCCATAAAATTAATACACTTTTACCAAGATTTTTGTAGATTGGGTTTTTATTCTAATAAGTAACTACTTATTAAAACTACTGTTTTAATTAACTTCAAAAATAATAGTTTTATTTCTTCATTTTTAGCTGCACGTAGAGATTTCCAAGATAAATGATTTTATAAGGAGTTCAATGTAAAAGTATAATAATATGTGTTTTGTGAGTGGCGTTCAATGTCCATTCTGCGCGGTTCGGAATTCAAATGGCGCGTGTGTGTGTGTGTGTGAAGTAATTACAGTGTTACCAAATATGTATGTCAAACGTTTGGTCACACTGTGCTCGAATAATGCTACTCCAAACATAACCTCAATTTACGTGAACCACTAGAAGCGATTAGCGAATCGCGATCTACAATATTCCTTCACGAGTTTGGTGTCTGAACGTGGAGTTTGTTTTTCGGTCGACCGTGTAATATTCACTATGGTAAGTAGTTTTTTAAATTAAATTTACTTCCAGACACGCATTAGGACTATGTTTACAAATAATAAATGAAGCCTTGGATAGCCGCGTCCATTTATTTCGACTTGAGAAAATGTTTGTTCTAATTCCACACATGTGTTGTTTTACAGTCGTCGAAAAAGTCGTTCAAAATCAAGCAGAAGCTTGCAAAGAAAATGAAACAGAATCGTCCAATTCCTCAGTGGATTCGGATGAGAACTGGAAACACAATCAGGTATAATACATTTGTTCTGTTGTTAAGATTTATATTGAACGAGCAACTGCGAAATTCGGTTTTTGGTTATCATTGGCCCGAATGAATATGTATTTTTTTTCATGCAGTTGTATTTACTAACAAAATTGTAGGTAAATACCGTAATATAGTAGAAATAAACGAGAACAATATCAGGTCATTCGTATTGTCCCAATATTTCTTGAAACATTTAGAGCTGTAATCTAAAGTGACGGGTTTCCCATACTTTAAAAACGCATGACTCCATGGACCTAAATGCAATTACTGTTCATTTCAACTGGCTTTCTTTGTATACAGGGTCAACCTAGAGAGACTCGGATTCTAAATCTTTTAAGGGACCCCAAAAACAATTTTATCTGTACATTTTATACAACTTAACAGTTATTTTACTGTAGCAAATCACACACATTGTATTTAATGCCCAGGCCTCAACATAGCTGGTGGTCCCGACTGCGTTTGTGGCCTTGCCATGTCGACTCTGTTTGTATATATTGATTACATGATTCTAGTTTGCATTCTTTAATAACATTTCCCGAATATTCCACATCAGCAATAATTTATTATCAATTTTTTCTCAACTTAAAAGAAACACGGTATTGGTTAGTGTATAGAGACCAGCCAAAAACAGAGTGCTGTAATGGTGAACGTGACATGCACTTTTTACGCCGTGTCTATGTGTAATACAGGTCGTTTTTATTAAAAGTGCTATACTTGAATAAAAACGAATAATTCCAATTTAAAAAAAAACATGGAGTATGTATCAAAAATTACAGTCTAAAATTTTTAAACTAAAGAATTTGTAAATTGTACATAATTTCTATTATGTATTATTTCTTTAATAATTAAATGTATTGATGAAAAAATAGTTATGTTTTACTAATGTATTCTATTTGGCTTTGTTTTCAGATATAACGCCAAGAGGCGTCATTGGAGAAGAACTAAGCTCAAGTTGTAAGCTGTTTCTTCCCCATTACCATGTACTAAAACTATTCGAATGGATAATGTCATGTACAATATATTTGACGTTTTAATAAAACACCCATAAAACTGAAATATCTTGTTTTTTATGTTATAGATAGTATAGCTTTAGTAATTTGATTAAAAGTTCAAAACATTAATTCATATATCATGATAAGATCTTAAATTCTCAGGACTAAATATTTCTTTACAGTTTGTAAAGTAAAATAAGATACAAGTTAAATCTACTAAGATTATTTGTAGAGAACATAAAAGTGGTAAAATTTGAAAAGATAATAATTAATTAACTAACAACTACACCTAATTTGTTAACAATCGTCTGTGCATTAATGTGATTTGTGAATTCGCAATTTGAACTAATTTCTTGTGTCTAAATTATGATATAAAACTCAGTTCTGATAAAATAGTTTTTAAATATTAAAAAATGTACTGGAAAAAATTATAAAAGTCTAGTAAAAAATTGTTTGGTTTTTAAATTAAACGAAATATATAAAAAAAAGACTTTTAAATCAAGTTCTGATAATTTACCATTATATTATATGAATTTGTGCAATATAATTGTAATTTTTTAAGTACAAGCTTTAAAATTTTTTATTTTTTTATCATATCTTTCATTTTTTAAAAATGCAATGACGACTTGCAATTTTTTATGTTTTACTTGTATTTGATTATTGAATACATAACCATACCTATTACATTATGTCTTAAGTATTCTATTTAACAAGGTTATATCTTAAAATTTAAGAAGGGAGAATTAATTTACCTCTTTTTGGTTGAAAAGGCACTTATGAGCTATTAGGTTTTATGAGTTTTTATTTAAAAAAAAAAAATATATTACTGAATGCTAGGTACTATTTTATAAAACTGACAAGGTTTTCAGTTCTTAAATGTTTAAAATATGTTAAAGAATTATACCTAATATTAGGGCACAGAATTATATGGTTATGATAGCTTAGGTCTATGGTTTATAATACGTATAAACATAATACCTTGAGCCAATACTGTTTTGGACTATCTCATCTTACAGATGGAAATGTCAAATGTGTATTTTTTTTTTTTTTTGGTATACATTTTTGTATTATTTAATTTAAACAATAATAGCGACTTGCATAGAAGCTACTTAATATATATATATATATATTTTTTTTTTAATTTGAAATAATATGCTTGTCTAAATATATATAAAAAAAAAATGTAGGTAGTACCTCAAATGCGAAAACCGAATAAAACAATTTGATTTGTTGTAACTACAAAATGTATTTATAATAGGAATAAGTACTGTCAATTTGTTTCATATATCTAGTATAATAATATTGAATAAGAATTTATAAAATACTGTCGCCATACTTAACTGTTGGATCAGTTCTCACTTCTCACCAACTGCCAAACACAATTTAAACTTTAAGCTTTTTGCAAAAAATCGCCTATACCCAACTCCTCAATAAATAAGGGCATTACGTCCCATTAAGGGTAGAGACTGTAGGTAGGTAAAATTTTACTGGTGCGGTGTGCGTTGATGAAACTGTTTGGCATAATATTTTAATATTACTTAAGATATTATTATGATGGCATAATATTTTTAATGTCCGGACCCAGGGGACAGATCTAAGGAAAAACTACACAACGTGTCTTGTTTACAATGTATTTATACCAACAAAAATCTGTAAATAAATCCTCGAGAAAGTTTTTCGTCCGGCTTAAGTCCCCGGAAAGAAAGCAAGGAAGAGGCGCTAGTCTTGCCGTACCTCTGACAAGTTAATCCTAATTTAATACCCGGGCGGCAGCCTTATTATGATATCGAAATAATAATTCGAAAGGGTTGGAAAACATTGTAATCCAAACGAAAAAGATACAAACCGTCTTGTGAAAAAGTTAACGTCGAACAGGCGAAGAGTAAACGATGTTTGGGGGGAAAGATTTTTAAACTGTGCAAAAAGTCCCGGCTTCCTCCTTATCCGGGAGCTCCCCGGTTTAAAACAGGATTATATCAACCTACCGCCGAATCTCAATACACGGCCTGCATGTATATATATTGGCATAGCATTTGCATAATTCGCAGTGTCTTTTCCGGTTAGGTAAAGGGTTTGCTCTTATCTGTGCGGATACACGTGGCATTTGTGTGTCGGCCGTCCGTTTCCGTATTGTCTTCCGCCGTGACAAGACCATTAAACAGACCGGCAATGTTAATTCGATTTTGCAGCCCATGTGCACCTATCTACTCGGATAAGAGAACTTGTATCCTCGGCCCTAAGATTGTATAAGAACCCGGCTTAACCTATATTGTATTGTATACCTACACAGTCTGCACACTTCCCCTCGGTGTAAGCACATTATGTGTAGGAACTAAGATGAAATAATTACATTGCTGTAGCATGCAAAATGACCTGTCCGAGCCTTGAGTAGATTTTTCTAAAAATGTTTACTATGGTGTTCTAATGTGTAGACTTCTGTTTCTTGTACCTAGACATTTAAATTGAACTAGTCTGTCCAATTCAAACGGATCTAATTGTTTATGTTAGGTACATACACAGTGTCTTTTATATTATTCAGTTGTCGTCAAATTGGAGATTTGCAAGCAAATAACAAATCAGAATCGTATTGAGTTTATCCCGATGGTCGCATAATATGTAGACATTTATATGGGTAATAAAAAAATATGGTTGTATTTATAAAGTTATCTCTTATTGTGTTTTTTATGACCCTCAACTCTCAAGTATAGCCTGTACTGTATAGACGCAAAAAAGGAATTTAATATAATATTTTCCTTAGCTTTAAGATCCATTTCAACTTTTATGGGTCTCAGCAGTTTTTTTTTATGTCGACCTAACCGTTTTTTATCGAGTCTCCAGTTAACCAACACCTGTATAAAAATAACTAAACTCAAAACCAATATTCTAGCATTGTATTCTAATATTGTAATTGCTAAGGAACCGCTTTACGGGCTTATGAACTTGTTTTGGCATTGTATTTGTGTGTAAACTATGTTATCAATGACTATTTATATAAATTGTTAGCTTAGAACACTTATTATGCAAGATATAAAATATTATTTTTCCGGACCAGTGTATATCCCTAATACGTTTTAGATAATTAATCGTTAGTTGGTCCATTGATTTTTAAATATACAGATATAAAAACGGTCCTGTACTAATCGTTGCCATAAAATCACTATAGTTCAGCAGTGGTAAAAGTGTAGTTTGATATTCGAATTTCAAAAGACCGGCGGTGTACCATTAGTGTAACAATAATTATTATAGAACGTTCTCTGGGAAAAGATGTTCGAACCCCGAGGGAGGTTATTGTATAGCTCGTGACTGACAGTGTGTTGTGTAGGTCGACACATTTTATTAGGACACGCGACTTGCCAATAACGATCAATGATCGTCGATCGTGACTTGTTGTCAGTCTTTTCATTAAACTTGTTTACATACCGTTGATTATACAACGTCTTAGTTGTATTTCTTTGTGGCCAATCCTAGTAGTCGTTCCAAGCTGCATAGGTCCTATATTATAATCTATCCGTCTCTCATTCTTGGTCGGGGCTATAATCTACGCCGGACGACAATATTATAGTTTATTTTTTACTTCAGGAAGTCGCCTTACCCCATTCGCACAAAAGGTTGTGAACTTCACGTTTCGGTGGTCGCGCACTTTTCCATAATATACAATACCCAACCCGAAATTGACCACCCCCGCCGCGATAATGGTGTACACCTCGTTATTTATTTATTATTATTTTTTTTTCCCGCGAATTCCGGATCCGGTCTTGCACGATCGGTCCGTTAACCATTACGACCTGATTTGCCATATTGAAAAATCGCACCGGAGAAAAATAAGGAAATGAATAAAACAGGGGGAGGAGGGTATGCTTGGACGCGGTATTCGACAGGGAAAATCAAAACTCTGGAATCATTTTGGCGAGTATGGTTATTCAATTTATTCGTGCACAAAACCATTTTTTCCAATTTCGAACGGGTATTTATTGTATAAGCAAACGGATTCGAGTGCAAATTATAAATTAATTTAACAATATCGGTAGACATCATTTTTTTATTATAGGTATACCGTACCTGAATATAGACAAAGGCACATATTGTGTCTGTGCACTGTACCTGTATATATGTTTTTTAAAATCGTTCGGCGTGGATTTTCCATTTGAATAATACACGTATATTGCTGTCAATTAAGAGAGTCCAGAGGGTTACACAGCGTGTAGGTACTATGTATGTAAATTTCATAATGTGATATATGTATGGAAATTGTCGAGAATATGGCGTGAGCGGATGTTCCCATTAAGAGTGAGGCGAAATAATTGTTTTTGGATAACGTATGCAAATCCAACGATATTTTACATTATTGACATTCAATCTACACGATTGGAAAAGATATAAATTCATATTGTTTTCGTTCGATACACGCACAGTTCTACCAGACAACAGAAATGTGGATTGTGACAATTCGACGCTCCTCGCAAAACAACAGTTCAGCTGGGACAAAACACAGCACAGGGCAGAAGTGTTGATTTCCTCTAAGCAAACATGATATTACTCATCCTCGGAACTGTTTGGTTTGCTCTCTGGATCCGCAGTATCTGAACGTCTTGTATGAAATTCGAATTTTAATACAATACACATGTATTCACTCTGTCGTGGTCAAGCCGTTTGTGTATGCAGTCATAATAACTGCTGCTGTCGTTCAGAGTCGTTTTTGTTTACTTTACGGTTTAAGTAGTCAAATATTTTCTGTTATTTGTTTGTGCGCATTGAACAATCGACGTCGGTTTAATTTATACTGTGATCGTAAAACTAGACTGGCCCCGACGGTGTTAATCGCGATTTACGGCGTTTAATCGAAATCCCGCCTTTTGGCAACGGCCAACGGTGTAATACTATAATATTATACCGTGGCCAGTGTATGTATATATGTACCGTGTAGCAAGATAGTATGGAACGCGCCAATAACAGTAACAATAAACCGATACGGTACGTTTGTTTTAATTGTTTTGGCCGGACGGGATTAAACCGACGGAGGCGGTTTTATGCGAACCCATTTGGGCCAAACGAAAGAGATGTCACCGACAAGAGAGTGAATGGGGAGGAGGTTCCGAAAAAAAAAAATCAAAATCAAAAGTATACAGTCGCACGCCAACACTTTTGTGTTGTTTCAGTGCATTTCGAATGCATTATGCTTGCAGCCTGTTACACCATGTCGACGAGTAGCAGTTATTACGGCGGTGATTTATGCGAAAAATTGCGTTTTTCGGTAATTTTTTGTTTTTTTTTTTTTTGGGAAAAACGCGGTCGTAAAAAGAGTATTATATTATTGTGTATGTACGCGAAACGTTGAAATATCATTTTTACGACGTTGTAAAAATCTTTTGAAAATGTCAAAAAAAAATAATAATAATCGCATTTCTATTATACACAATTGTGTGTGTTGTGTCGGGCCGGTGTCATAAAAATAAGGCGGATCAATCCGCGGAGACTCCCTAACAATTTTTTTTTTCGGTAAACACTGATAACAATATCCGGACGGGGTCGTAAAAATTATGGGGGAGGGGGGGGGCGAGGATTTTTGACAGTATAAATACATATACAGTTATTAAATTATATGGTTATTATCGTTTTTGTGCGCGCGCGTGTCAACGTTATTTTACTCTTGGAAAATTATATCATTACCGGAACACAATAAAATAGTAGGTACAAGGTGGTACAATGCATGACGTGATTCTGTTAATATGATATGATAATCGTTTGAGTTATGCCGACGGGGCGCAGATCAAAAAGGATTGTACCTAATCGGTTTTTGCAGATGTGGCAAATTTTTCACACAAAAACCGCACCTTACTTGTATATATAGTGACTCAACGTCATTACAGCAGCTTTGCGGGTAAATTTTCCAAAAATGTATATTGTACATATTTTCCATCCGATACTTACATCCCTTTATACACAGATTATTACCTCTTTATACCTCTCCGCGCTTTAGCCGATCGTCGTATCCACACACGGTAATAACAATAATGTAGGTATAAACAACATTATACTGTAGCGGTGTACAATGTATAGTATATTTTGTGTGTGTATGTGTTATATGTTTTGTACGACACACTGTATATTATACCGGCGGAGTCACTTGGACCGGAACCGTATACAGAGAACCGAAATATTTTTTAAGCGTTTCGCCTTTGTCGGCATAAAAAACAAGCTCGGGTTTTCTTCCTTTTTATTTTTGTTTTTCCCTCCGCGGTATCGCGCAATATTGAATTTTTATTGCCAGAATCCATTAGCGATCCCTATTCATTCGTTCGTTGTTTTTTTGCTTTTGGCATATTATACATACTGTATATATATCTTATAACATACAATACAGTTATACCCGGAGCGGAGCCGTGATTCTTTATAAATAAAAAAAAAAAGGAAAAGAAAATCGTCCGATATGCTAAACGATTATCGTTCGGAGGGCTGTGATTTTTCGTACAAAAAAAAACAACCCAAGTATAAATTTATGAAGCGTAAAAGAACGTCTCTCTCTGTGCGTTTTTGTATGTAATGTGCATTTGAGATTTTCAATTCGTATAGACGTCTCATATTGTAGGACGTTTTTTTTTCTCATTTTGTGTCACATTCGACCGATTGGGTGTACAATTTTGTTTTTGTAAAAATACTATTATTATAGCGGCCGTTTCGTGTACACAGGACAGAATATATGCATCTACCTATCGAAGAATCAATTTCAAAGTCATTTAAAACTAAAAAAAATCGAGAAGTATATTTCGTCGAATATTGTTGTCTTACACAATGTATACGTTTAAGTATAACGAGGCGCCTACTCATATATATCATTTTATGTAGGTACGACAAAGAGTAAAAGTTAAGGGCTGCTTTTGTCGGTCGGATAAACCGACAAAATATATACGGCGGGCTAAACTCTGCGGTGCATTTTTGTACATTAAGCAACGCAAATATATTACATAAGTACTCTATAATATAATATATGTATATTGTCTTGGAGCGAAGCGGCGGTACGTACACATAGATCAGGATTTTTTTCTATTAGCATCGTTATGTTCGTCTTATGTACGCGGTTGTGTATGCACGTCAAAGGGAAAAAGGCGAATAACGACGATTTGTGAGGGTTTAAGGCGATTTAACAGAATCGTATATATTATAATGTGTGTGTGTGTGTTTGTGTGGCGCATAAGTAAGTTTTACAACGGTATATAGAGCGCCGTGAATTGCCATAACAATACCAAATTATTATATTCTGTTTCTTTTCCGGGACGTTTGATATCAAGGCGATTACACGGGCAGAGAGAGAGAGAGAGCGGGCAAAACGGTCGCAAGTCGTTTGCTCTCGGGGTGCACTTATATATTATATTTATATGTAAAAAACAAATCCTTAAGCCTGTTACATTAAGCAAATCCGCGTTCGTTTGTTGTCCGGAGTTGGGCGTATATATATGTAATATTTTTTTATTGTTTATTTGCATCTCTCTGCGTGGTGGTGTTTAGGTGTTCTTTTTACGGCCTACGGGTGGGCTTATTTTCCCGGGTGGTCGGGGGGTGGGGGCAAATTTATTCGTTTTGATTAAATTTTATTGTCCGCTCAAGTATCGTTTTGACCGATCTCGGCGATAAAAAAAGTCGACCGAAACCAATTGGAGTCCGTTATGGCCGCGCTATATGTATGTATGCGAGATGTTTTTGTTCTAAAAAAAAAAAATATATATGATTTAATATTTCATGCCGGCGACGGGGTAGGAAAATAAGGGAAAAACAAATTCGCCTAGACGCGTTCTAGTGCACACGAATCACCGACTTTGCTGACGTTGCGTACGTCTTGATTAGATTATATGAGTGCACTTTTGTGCGATGATCTCACGGGGCGAATTGCAGTCTGCCCCTCCCCTTAATACGATTTGGATAGGATAGTGCATATTATATTATACTGCAAGTGCACTGCGGTGTGCATATCGTACTGCATCTAAAATGTGTTTTACACGACTACAAAGGCCGTCAGGTGGGGAGTGGAGACCGCATCGAGGCTGGAAAATTTCACTTAATTTAGGCCGATTAAAAATACTTGGTTGATTTCTGATTTTTGTTTTGTCAACACTATAAAGAATCAATAAACGCTGTACGTACACCGTTGTTCCATTTCCTCGGTGGAAAGTATATTGAAGATATGTATATTTTTTACCAAAATATATAATTAGGCTATATTAATTATACTCACTTTGAAGAAATTAAATAGGTCACTTTTAATAGGTACTAAAAAAAAAAAAATGTTCAAGAAATATTTGTGTTAACCCAGATTTTCGGTTAACATACCAAATTATGCATACTAGAACAATTATTTATTTACAACACAATCTGCTAAAAACATATTTAATTGTAACAAATTAATAAAAAAACTAATAGTTCTGTCCATGAAAGTTGTAACACATTTATAAATTAATAATAAACATAAAAAATAATATGGGTAGAATGATTAAGAATTAAAATAATTAATAAAAAATGAAAGTACGACAGGTAGAAAAATTCTACCCCTTCTAGGAGAAAGGATGTACGATAATTGCTTAGGTTGTCAACGTTTGACGGTATAATACTATACCTTAAGAATATTCTATACAAATCTGGAACTAATTGGACTATTTTGGGCGTTTTAATCGATTTTGAAGGGGAAGGGATGAACTTTTTTTATTTTTGGTCTAATAAGTCCTTACAGGTACGATTTCTGATCTTAAGAGTTGCTACACGAAGAAAAAAAAAGAAAAACATCACTGTAAATACAATACCTTCTCAGCTGTCGCATCGAAACTAAAAACCAAATATTGTGATAAACGTATAAAAAGGTGATAAACATTTTTTTCAAGATTATCTGATTTCAATTATTATACGAACATTTTATGCTGAAAAAACTGTATCTTTAGCCACAGTTGAAAACACTGGTTGGTTAGGCCATTATTATATTATGTGATACAGTACAATAATTGGAAAAGACTCAATTTTCAGCGTGGCCACTCCGCTCCTGAGTGCTGTCCTAAGACGGTTGTTATATTATTATTATTATTATCAAAAACACGGGGTGGATGTTATTACTATTGTTGTTGGGCAAATTGAAAACCATTAAGATTTGCATACGAAACGGATGTATGCGACTCCGGGCAATAAGATTCGATTTGGAGCGGTTGTTTGTACAAATTCTTTCTGGTTCGGAGTGATCGTTATCGGTATGCGACACGCCGACTTAACTTGAAGACAAGAGTTCACAAATTGCCAGAACGGAGATTGGCAAAAAAAACCATTTGTTCTCCCGGCCTATGTATTTAATATTAGAGAATTTCGGTACGGCCGTTTATTTTTATTGTACTATATTATTATATGTTTTTTTTTGTCTTTGGCGCGTTTGTTGTTGTATTATCAGAAAAATGTATTCGCTCCCACCCTTCCCCCTCATCAGCGTCTTTGGGGAGTTTCAACTAAGTATACCTGCTAAGTATTTTGTACGAATGGCCGCTAAACGGCGCACGCAGACTCATGAATACAGATTGGCGAGGGTCTTTGAATATTTGCCGTTGTGTGATGTTCCTATAACGGTTTGCACAACAATAGTAGGTCGGTGGTACCTAATGTAATATAATCGATTACTTACATTCTGAGTTTTTGAATTGTTGTTTTCGATTCAGGTCGATTTGTCAAAATATTATAGGTATGTAGATTATAAGCGATTTGTTGCCGCTATAGTTGTAATTGTTTAGAAGACAAATGAGCGAGCGACTTGAATATCTTTCAAAAAATAATTTCACCCTTATTCGGTCGCAACGAAAATCGCGGGTAAGATCTCATTATGCAAGAACGTGACCCCTATTACGGATTTTTTTTTTTAATAATCCGTCGCGCTTTAACGTTTTAACGTTTTACCCTCCGCCGAATAATAAATAATAATAATAAAAAAAAAAAAACGTCTTAATGAGCGACTATTTGTTACTTACATTAATTAGTGAGTGCTTTTTTTATTTAATAAAAATATACAAAACGAGCAATAATAATAATCATCCCGGCTGTATGTACCGCCAGAGATTTTTTTTTGCGCTCTCCACGAATCATACCGTGACATTCCAATTAATCGACAGCGGTAAGTCACCCTAAAAAGTTATTTATTAATTTTTTTTTTTTTTACTTCTCGCAGTCTCATTTATTTTGTCGTTCCGTTCGAAGTTATTAACCCGATTCATCAAAACTGATGGCCTCCACGGTTCGGTCCCTCTTTTCGCTCATATTTTCCACGTCACTTGGCTGCAGCATTGTGTGTTTCCAAGATTATTTCCGCTCGACCAAGACATTAGTCTTCAGACATAGGAACAGATGGAAAAAAAAAATCAAGTTTTTTTAATAATTCAAACTCTAATTTTCACCTCGATATCGTTGTCAAAAAATAAATTAATTTTGAACATTTCTGAGCTTTACTATTAGAAATAACATTTATATTTTACCGTGTTCGAATTCGGCTGGACGACTTAATAAATATAGTTTGACCCGTCACAACCGGCCTTTATGAAACACAATATCCATATAATTTTTATTTGCTTTTTCCTCCCCATATTCTTCTTTTTTTTTTTTATGGCTGTCGCTCGCAGATGATCACCGGTCGTATCGGCCAATTAAAAGCGATCCTTCCCAGGGTATTGTTCTTGAAGCTGTAAAAAGGAATTAAGTCATTTCGAGGTTACGCCGGCGTGGGGCTTTTACGAGCCGAGGCTTTTAAATATTAATTCAATGGCATTTATAGACCTATGGTATAGAGGCGGTGCGCGGTGGTGATTTTTACGACTGTAACAAGCTTAGACTGACAAACGCGCGGGACACCAGAAAAACTCTCAAGGCTCGTAAAAACGTTATCCCAAGAGTCAAACCCGGCCCTCGCCAGATTAGCTGTTTCTTGGCTCTCTGTAGAATAAAGCAAGGACGTTTGGGCACTTGTGCACGACAGCTTTTCGTTTGACAGAAATTCGGATACAGATGTTCGTTTCGATAAACCCACGCTTGAGTATATTCATTTTAATATCTGGGTTATGTTTCAATGAAATTATATTATTATACCTACTCATTAATCGAGTTAAATACTGACAACAGAAATTCGGCAGCTACACTGTCATTTCTGTCGCGTCGATTGATGATGGCTATTGGACACCAGTTAATTACTGTTGCGATGCGATACCCTGAAATTCGATGCATTAGTTTTACCGTAGGTAGATTAAAATATATATTAACCGCGTGATAATAATTGGAGTGGAGCTACTAGGATTTAGATTTATGTGTGTAAAGTGTGTACATAACAGCAAACGTCAAGCATAATATAGGTTCTCGCGTTCTTCGATTAAAATAATTTTATCACTTCGATTTTGACATGTCACAAACATAATACTCACGTCACCACCAATATTGTACATGGACAATAATTTTCAATATGATCAAGTCGTACAATATGTGTATGTATTGTTATAACTTTAAAATAATTAAATATCCACTGCGGTAATTACAAAATTAACAGAACAATAGTTATAGTTGATCTGTGTTTAGTTGGACGTTGAGGTGCCTAAAATAAAAATATCTAAAATACATATTTATCTAAATTTTTGTCGTTTTTAGTTTCATCATTTTTTTTTATCAACGCTAATATGTTGAAGTGCTTTACGTTACATTTGTGTCGGGTTGAAAAATAGCTTATAGACACGCATCCCGTTTGAAATAATTATGTTCTCACGGTAACCCCTCGAGGATATTTCCTATGATACTCAATAAAGTATCGAGAAGCCCGAAGATAAATTATACTGTGAATCCAATAGTAACACACCGATGACCGTGTGGAGATAAAAGTCCCTTTATCCGTTGTGCAGTATGTGTGTAGGTGTGAAATGGTGGGAAACGGCGTTTAGCCCATAAATAAAACAACTGCGGTATTATAGGTGTAACCGTGTGTAGGACGAGCAATTAATTTCGGTGGTATAACAACGTCCCTAAATTTTTTCTCAGGCGTTTGACATTGACACTTGGTCGATTATATAGTCAACAAAAATATAGGTACCGTTTTTAACGAGTAAAGTATAGGTAATTTTTTTTTTTTGCAAAATCTTAACTATGTGATGTGTAATTATTAGCTCTGTAATTAGGACTCAAAAATTAGGTATCAAAATTTGTTTTCTATGTTTTTAACGATTATTTTTTAAAGGGTATGACGTCCTCTTGGTGACTGGGTTTTTTTATATTGTATGACTTTATAATATGTAACGGTGCTATTAAGTACCTATAGGGATTTCTACATGCAAAGATTATCGGTCATCCCTCGAACGACTGTAATGCGGTCGTAAACGATTCCAAACTTTAGCCCAGAGTGGTTCGTTGATTATATTATAGTATTATTATTATGGGAGATGACCGTTATGTGACGTTTTATAGACTGTGCTTGGCCATTTACTCGAACTGCATTCGAACCGCTGTCTAGCAAGAACCGTGTAAGTGCGCTTTTTTAGTCAATCTAGGGGGGAAAAAACGACAACACTAAAACTGCTGTTTGTCGACAAATTTTATATATTCCACATAAAGTTCATCCGTGTCGGGTTTACGTTCACGGTTTGCACGTTGTTAACACGGACGAGTACATTTTATTTGCTCCGTCCCAACAAGAAATAAACATAAGATGTTTAATAATAATATAATATGAACATAAGACATGAACGGGTGTGTGTACTAAAAGCTCTGTAATAGCTGTGTAACGATTAGAGTAGCACGCCCGGAATCATATAAAATATTCTGTTTACACTACATCCTTTTAACGAGACATCTACTTTCGAAATCACTTTACTACCGTTGTTAAAGGAAATTTTAAACATGCACAGTGCGTTTATGTTCCGCAAATACACCACATACCTACCTACCTGTTTAAGGGCAATTAATTAAAAAAAAAAACCTTAACGAATGCGGCCGTCTACACAGTACGTCTGAACGCGACCTTGTCCAATCCAATTGTGTATAGTGTATGGAAAAAAAAAAAGAAAAAATATGATTTCGACCTTTTCACGGTCGAAAACCCTTTAAATTAAATTTCGTTTCGATTGCGCTGGATAAAATTAAATTCGGCCTACTGCACACCGAAACCAATTTGATTCAGGCGTACATATCTTTTCGAATGCTTTTTTTTTTGCATTTTATAAATATCACGTCAGTTTGCCATCCGGTCCGGAATAACTTTGTTAATTCCGTTTTGTAAGGGGAAGTCCCGTGTATATGCTAATTATTAGAGTGTACGCGCGCATTGTGATTGGAAACCCGGGGAAACGGTTTTAGCTTGCATTCGCACAAACGTGACCGACTGCAGTTGTCAATACTGCACCGCGCGACCGCATAGACGACCGGACTAAGCTAGTAACTATTGATTTTAAACCAAATAAAATGGAATTTTTAAAAAAAAATTAATTCAAGTGACTTAGTGCCACAATTAAATTAAATTTTGAATGTATAACACACAATTCGAATACAGTGAAATGTTATACTTGAATAATTATTTAAGTAGAACACATATTGCTTTTGACGGGTTTTTTCCAAGTTACTCTGGGATATTAATTTAATTTAATTAAAAATAGTTAAATGTGATCAATTCGGTTTTGAGAAGTTATGTGCCGATGATTTTACATCGCTTGCCTCCAATTTAAACTGAGAAATTAAAAAAAAAGACAAAGTTCAATGGTGTATAAAGTTTAGTTCTACTTCAGTACAATGTATACTCGTTTTATTTGTATAGGCCTTCTGAATATATTGTCCAGATATTATTCCCATTGATCAAAGTAGTGAGGAGATATATATATAAGGGATACCATCCCTCCACTTTTTGTAGTTAGTATATTCTATCTACCCGCTTAATTTTTTGTAAATCATTCATCCCTATTGGATTTTTAAAAATTAATTGTTTTTCAGTCACAACTCAGTTATACAAGTAAATATACATGCATTCATTTTTTTTTCATGAAAACACAAATTTTTAAAACAACCAATTAAGTTTTTATCGTTATGTTTATTTTGATCCACTTCGACCACTAATTTAGCCTTTGATAATACATAGTCCATAGGTCGATTCGACAATCGTTACTTATAGAGTACTCCACGCACTATCAATGTACAACAGCTAATTGTATACTGCGTTGCTTTTTATCTATAAAAATATATAGGTAAAACAAATGAGTGTAAAAATCAACGCGATAACACCATTCTGGCGTTGAAAACATTTTAAATGCATTGTAAATAATCATTATCGTGTGGTAACTAGTTTGTTGTGTATTCAGAACAAAAATTGTCAATTATTAGTTGTAATTTTACTACAGTTTTTATTCGTTGGAACGGTATTGGAGTGAAAAAAAATGAACTATGAAATATTGAAATCAACCGTAGACCGTGGAACGGTTGACTATCACCTTCAATTGTTTTTTAAGAGTTTAAGTATTGAGATTCGCCTATATTCCAGTTTTTTACCATCATAACGTAACACATTGTTGACTATGATAAATACTAACCGGTAAATTCATTATGAGTGGAATTGAAGAAAAAAAAATTGTTTTCTTTTAATATTTTGTTTATAACTCTAACGTTCATAAAATATAAACATTAATAAGTTTATTAAAAACAATACCAGTAGGAGTAGAGTAAATATTTCAGCTGTTTTACAATGATGTGTTTCTGTTTTTTGTGTCTGTAAACGCAAAAAAATGTTTTCCTCTGGACCGACTTCTCGAAGATTTGTTAGACCAAAAAAAAATAAGAAAAGAATAGAATGCAACAGAAGCATATTATCTATTGTTAATTACATATTTGTAATTACCGCTTTTAGTAAAATAAAATAAAAACAATTCGATCAGTAGGACGACGATAATAATAATTATAACCTATTTTTTTTTTTACTTTTACTTCGTATACCGGACATAGGGACCATAGAATAAACTTACGTCTATTAATTTTGTTTTCTATCAACAATAAAAAAAAAATGGTACGTCGAAAACATTTTTGTAATCTACACACGCGGTAAGTGCATCAATTTATTATGTTTTTATTGTGCTAGAAATATGAAAAGTCGCCTCCTCTTTAGCGTCGAGACCGAACGAACACCGCACAGATAAATAACGGCGCAATAATAATATTTTATATTGCTTAATGCCGAGTACAAATTGCTTTTAGCGATTTTTCTCTTGCGGTTCTCGGTCGATTAGACGGTCTTTGGCGAGCACACAATATAAAAGGACAAGGAGACCTGTGGAAAACTGGAGCACGAGAGGGACAAAAAACAAGGCTAGAGCCGCCGGCTCTATAGGAGTATAATGTCATCAAAAAATACCGAGGGTCTCCTTGTTTTATAATGACTGGCATTCATCAAGCACCGCTGTTGATCATTACGCAGTTGTTGTGTGTGTCCTTTGGTGCTCGCAGAGGTGGAAAGTGTTTGTCCGGGAAAACAATTTTCTGTGAACATTTTTCTTGTGAAAACCCCGGAAACGTTTCCGCCGTACTAAGTCCAATCAATCGCCGCCGCCCGGGTCCGAGGGGATATATATATTGTTGGACATCCTGCCGAGAGGCTTTTAACTCCGAAACGCCTAATGGCATTTGTCAAACATAATAATCGCTTACAGGCGAACCTCCGAACGAGTAAAACATCTTATTCGTCGAGAAAATTCACCGGCGCTAGTGAAAAAAAAAATCACTTATCGTTAGTAATTTCGGCTAAAAAAAAAAAAACTTTATTCGCACCGCACTTAAAACACTTGAACGCGTTTTTTGTCAACACTCTTTCCAGGTTTTGCTCTCATTGTAAAACTTAGAGCCGAACTATTACCATTTGTCGCTGTTCAATAGTCAAGTTTAAAAAAAATGTCAATAATAATAATAATGGTTCTTTTTAATATTAATAGACTGCTAAAGGCTATTTTTAATTATTTTTGAAAATAATCAAAAGTTAAGAGTCCTGGCGAACCTTACTCGGTATAAAATGAGTAATTGATTTTATTTTTCGTACGCGTGTTTTTGGGTATATTTTGCAAATTAAAGTACCTAAACTTTACCCAGTGTAATTTATCAAAATTTGTTTGGACAATTGTTTTACCCAACTCAAACCAGTGACAGATTTATGCATGTAACCTCACGTGGGTTTTTACAACTGCGGTTTACTTCCCTACTTTAGAGTTTTCGATCATACAAACAACACAGTTTAACCCTTATCGTGTGTGGTGTTGATGGAAAAATAAATGTTGTATAACACACGGGGTCGTTTTTGTTATTATAACGTCCTTTAATAGAAAAATCTGTTTTGATTATTAAAAAAAAATAATTTTCTAGTTTATTTTGACTTTTGTTGCGCCATATAAGTTAGAACGGATAATATATATATTTCATTGCTTGTATTTGTATCAATTATAAGTATATTTGGTAGGTATTATTGCTGTGTTAGTAATAGTATTCATTATTAAATGTAATTATAAAATTGTGTAAATATTTCTTAAAAAAAAAATGCATGTACATTTATCTGATTTGTCTACAATGGGGTTATTATCAAATTTCAACGATTTTGGTTCATCATTTTAGAAGTCAAGATACGGTCAACCGATAGAGTAACCGCAAGGCGTGTAAATAGTGTACTTATAAGAATATCCCATTCAAGTTTTAATAATTTTTTATGTATTGTATTTGTTCAAAACGACTTTACAACTATTTTGGTTTTTCTCTAGCAAATGCAGCTGGGGCCTCCGTAGTGAGTCGTAAAAAAACGATGGGTCAGCTGACCCCCCCACCCCCCTCGGGTCCTACGCCACTGGTACTAAAAAATAACAATAATATTGAGCGACCACCACGCGTGTATTGGGAACATGGACAAATTGCTTTTGTATTTTACAAAACGGTGCAAGTTGTGTTGCAGTGGTGGACGTTATCGATGACGCTTTAGAATACAACAAAAATTAACCCTTTCGTCGAGCCGGTACCACCGAACGTGTGAAGAAGGTCGATGCGACGACTATACTCGATCCCGGTGGTCCCCTTTTTGGTAATCCTTTCGGTAAAAGGCACGTGCCGCATTTGTAATTTTTTTTGTGTTTTGTTTCGGACAAACCGTCGCCGAACAAAACACCACACAATAATATTATGTTCGGCAGTGAGAAATGCAAATGTTTTCCCGAACACGGGAACACGCGAACGGGACGGACGGGGCTTGTTGTTAAGCGAAGTGTGTTGTTACAGGAAACGAAATCCAACTCACCTTCGTGTTGTGTCCATTAAGGCCCATTGATTAGGGAGGACCGCGCGAGGAAACATAGGGTCCAGCGGCAGAGCACGTGTGCGGGGCTAATGATCGGCTGCCGGTGGTGGTGTTGTACGACGACGATTGGGAATGTTTTTCGCATTTCCGGCGCATGCACTCGTCGTACCCCGACGAATCGGTGTATTTATTTTTTTATTTTCGATTTTTCATTTTTTAAACCGGAACCCCCATTGTCCGCGCAATCAAACCGAAATCGTATATTTTAAAGTCGGACGAAGAGAGAGTATCTATCGCGCCACAGTGAGTGCAACACAACAGTGGTAGTAGTAGTAGTACTCGTATATAGGAAATGTCTTGGCGCACGAGTAATGACTTCCGATACACAGCGAACCCTCGGACCGACGTCGAGATGAAGGGCTGCTGTGCAAGCCGTTGACGACGATTACCGTTGTGTAAAAGGGTACACGCGGAAAACGCATTGTTATTGTCCGCTGGCCGGATCGAATGATGCAATTAATGAAATGGCCCTAAACACGGATTTTTATGTTACCCGTTGCTTTTTTTTTTTTTATAGATCTAATAATCAATATGTTTTATTGCTATTATTATGCAAATAGCGAGCACTATAGAGGGGCGGCGCATACTATATATAATTGCCTCGAATCGTCTATATGTTGTGTGTACTTTTTATCTTAACTTATATATAGGCCAGGTAATATTTATTGATATCTTTCGTCCGAGTTGTAGCCAAGGGTGTTGTTAAAAAGTTAATGCCCCCTTATCAAAGAAAATGTCTCCCTTATAAAATAGTGAATTTTAAATGGTTCTTATATTTTCGTTAGATATTTTGTCATTATAGTGGACGTTGCCTAGTTTATCGTTTTAAAACGATTTTGAGTAATATTTCTACTTACAAAACAATACCATGATTTTTCGATTGA
Organism: Adelges cooleyi; assembly: GCF_023614345.1. Taxonomy (NCBI): domain Eukaryota; kingdom Metazoa; phylum Arthropoda; class Insecta; order Hemiptera; family Adelgidae; genus Adelges; species Adelges cooleyi. Next base: position 12,180,102 of record NW_026096268.1, on the reverse strand, counting down.
CGAAATCAGGTTTGTTCTGGAATTATTAATAGTGCCGGAGTGCCATTAATGAGACAGCTGCAAGCAAATAGCATGTATAATCGTGGGCTGTTTCGATGAAGGATTTTCTAAACAAATACTCAACAGTGACATTTTTTTTTTTTATTAGCTCGGATTTTATCGTCATCGTTATTCGGAATGCCCGAATGGTTCTTTTATATTTTATTATTGTAATTATTTTTCGGTCGGTCGTCGAAAACGCGCATACGCAAAGAGATGGCTGTTTGACGGAGCAGGGGGGTGGGGTAGAGACACACGTTTACCATATTATCGTAATACCGGCAAATCCTTTAATTCGGTCGCCAGACCGAATATTAATAACGTATATACAACATGGTCGGGGGGGGGGGGGAGGAAAAAAGAAAAGCGAGCACAGACAAGCGAAAACGAGAGGAGGAGGAAGAGGGCGATCGTCGAGATCTGGTGGATTTTTACGATCGAAAATCCGCGATCGTAAAAACGGCCCAGCAGCAGCAGCAGCGTCTGCAAACGGAAAAGACAAAACATGTAGGTTTTACAGGGGAAAGGAGATGGGTGGGGGGGTTGGGGGGTGATAAGGGCGAGGGGGGGGGTGAAGACACAGACGTAATGAGGTGGACCATCGCCGCCGCCGCCACTGCCAACAGCTATTGCACCATCGTCCGTTTGCCCTCGGTGTTTTTATCGTCGATCGTCGTAAAAGCCACCGGCAGCCCTTTTTTTCTTGTTTTCTTTCTTCTTTTTTTTTCACCAGGCAATTGGCTCTTGTGTTTATCTGCGACAGGGCAGATCCCGTAAATTATTCGGTATTATTGAGTTCACGTGGACCAGACAAGACCGCCCATATACGCGCTATATATGTATACAGCTGCCAGCAGTTCACCCGGTGGGCGTTTGACTTTTACCGGAGCGTACAATTAAGAGTGCAAAAGTGAAATGATTTCGTTCAAATAAAACACCGTCCTTTGAAAAGAAATCAAAGATCTTTAAACATTTTATCTACTATCCCATATAAAAGTGGTCGGTCAGCCAATATCTCGAAACATTTTTTAATTGTACATATTTTTTTAAAATTATCATCAAAGCACTACTTACTGGCAAGTATATATCGTTTCTCTAAGTCACTTGCTTGTGAATCGTTTTTTTTTATTCTTTTCTTTAGTACTCGAGTATCACACGATGAAATAAATAATATACTGATATACATAGTCCTATCTCGTGTATAGATAAAGGGGATTTTGTTTTATTATCTTATCTCCGACGTGAAGCTGAAAATGTATTATTTATATTTCTAAACGCGCGCGTTTGTCGAATTTTTTTTTTTTTTTTATTATACAACAACTTAGATAGTGTAAATCTTATAGATCACCCGCATAGTGCATATTATATAAATCCTAAGTTATCTAAACGTTTTTCGCGTTTGAAAAAATGTATTATATTAAAATTGTTTTGTCCCGATTCTCAGAGTACTCAATATGCGAGAGAGAACGCAATATCGGTTTCTATATTTGAATTACACGCTATGCCGAACTCTTCTATGAAGGGGTTATTTTCCAGCGTGTATCAAACGTCGAGCCCCGGGCACTCGTGTGGTAATTAAACCCGTGATGTTTACCCGAAATCCTGAATATAACCGACAAGTACCACGACCACCGGAATTAATTCGTGCGGTCTTGTGCGTGCGGTTCACCCCCCCATACATGTGCGCTATCGAGGACTCCAAAAACGGGCAATATACTTAAATACAACGGTGCTCCATCAAGTTAATTTCCGCGCATTGACGACCCGGCATTATCGTAGCGAAACAATAGGATATACACTATTTTATTCCCCTATTATTATTATTATATTTCAGCCACGTCGGTGATTAATGGTCGAATGTTTTGACAAACCCTTGTCCTAATTGAAGTCCGCGAGTCTGCAAGTCAATACGAGGGTTAGTCGGCGTGGCTTCTGTGAAATCCGCTATATACTTGGACTGCGCCAACGCCTTATATATAGGTACAGCGATCACTTGGTTGGACACTTGGGGTTGTCTATTAGCACCTAAGCCCGGGAGACGTGTACAGTTTAATCCGTAAGCGGCTTTTACCGAACGCATGATGAATTGCAAAAATAGAAAATAAACAAAACAAAACATTCTACGGCTTGGCTATCGTGCCAATACAATACCGCATCGTTACACCGCGTCTTGTGATACCAATAATAATAAGCGTTGTCTGTATGACTTTTACATTTTCGGACCCGATCGATGCCACTTATTCCCTCGGGGGTCCGCATCAATGAAGTCGGTTAATTTGATCCGCCGACGGGGTTAGCTGGTTAGGGTTGGGAGCAACAAGGGCGAACGCCAAAATGACCAGTCACGGCACAGATGTCGGTACGAAGCTCGAAAGTCGGACAGGTGACGCGCTACTTATTACAACAATCGGGTAGTCGAATTTTTTTATTCGGTAGCTGTGTAATTAATTGATCTATTCAAATATATATATATATATATATATATATATTTACTCGCCGGAGTGCTGCACCCTATTGTTTATTTGTTTTAATAAGTTTACTAATTTATGCAACAGAAGGTAGATTTTCTAAAAGTATTTTAATTCGTACAACTTAAATATATACACATGCATTAACGATCAAGAGGGGCGTCACAGTAAAGTGTGTAGTTTTTGAGTGCCAATAACATGACTTGCTCTACACTGAGTAAGGGTAGGGGTTTCAGAATATGGGTTTACAAAAAAAAAGATAGATGTTAATTGCTACTATTTTAAAGTTTTTAATACATTATGCAATGATCAAATGTCTAAAGATAAATAAAGTAAAAAAATAACTTAAAAATTTAGAAATTTTCTAATTTTTTAGATTTTACAATTCATTTTTGACATTATAATACCTTTGTTCATCAAATACTTCTAATTTTTGATACATACCTACAAATTGTATCTAAAATGAGTATTAAGAAACTAGCTTTAACTGTCTTGTTTTTTTTTTGTAATTGACCTAAAAGTTTAAAATCGACGTACAGATAACCGTTCGTTTTGGTTGATATTTCTTAGTAATTTCATTTTAATTAATTACTTTAATAAAAACGGTTTTAACTATACGTCATCAAATGTCAAACCAGTAAGTCATACCTAGTTTTGGAAGTAGCTATAAGTAGGTTATTTTCGTTTTGAGTATTTTTTTGTTTTAAACGCTCTACTTAGCAGCTGTATTGTTGGTGCAAAACGGCCATCCTCGGACTTGGGAAATGTTTTAGCACCTACCATTGGCCGCATGTTTCTAATTGAATTGCCCTTACACCCATTATGTGGCCGTCGAGATTTATTGTGCTCGGGAGCTGTACTCGTTACTGCAAGTAATCATATTAACGATTAAAATATATTATTCACATTTGGTTGGATATTCGTAAAAATCGAATTTGCGTACACTATTGTGTACCCACGGTTGGAAAAAAAAAATAGGAAAGGGTTAAATAAACATTGACGGTGTCGCCCGCAAATGTGTCGACCTTTGGGCTGTCCACGATAAATACACATTAGCGGACGCGAGAAATAACGACCTGTTTAAAATGCATGCTTAAGTGTGTGGAATGGGCGCGCACAACGCCGAGAGACTGCTATAGCGCTATATCCTCTAAGGATGCGGGTGCCATTTCGAGTTAGGGGTTGACCGAGTAATAAAAGTATAGTCATTGTTTTGCGTTTTCCGAGCGCGAAATCATCACCCTCGCTTCGCCGCCAACCGAACGGGTTGTGTGTACTTACAATTGTATATATATATATATATAAATGACGTCATCACCCGCATGACCGGTGAAAAACACGGAGAGGGTCGCCGGATATCCGAACGAAAGGGTTATACGGTTTTTGGGCTGGAAGAAACAAAAAAAAATATATCAACACGGTGTGTGTACAGTGTCTGAACGCAAAGAGCTGGTTAAGAAGGGTTGGTGTATTCGCGCCGACAGCAAATATCCGAGGGAAACGGGGTGCCGGTTATTAGGGAACTAAGTATAAATAATTGTTGCAACGATATCATCATCTGATGTCCGCTGTTTGGCCGAAGCGATATACTTATACCGAACTTGCTGGGTTATCTCAGCCGTGTGATTTTACACTTGAGACACTTAAGCATTGACCGACAAAGCTCAGATTTAGCTTTGTCGGCTTATGACGAATTAGAGCCGATCAGTAAACATATAATACTTATAGTTGACGTTCACAGACAATACACGTTTGTAATTGTGATTTGTGGTCGTTCAAAATTGGATATGTGGGACGTTAAACGAATCTAGATTCTCGCGATACAGTCTACATAATATCTACAGTACAACAATATTAGATTATTAATGACATCTTGAAGAGAACCAAAATTCGAAGAAACCGTCGAGTCACCCTGTGTCACGGACCATTACAATAATTTACTCGCATTAAAATATACAATCAGAATACAATTGTTACCCGACACCGAAACCTAATTGCCATAACACAATAGGGTCGAGCATAATAAATTGTGTATGTATAAACCGCGTATCTTATGGTTTTTCAAAGTCAAAAGGTAAACGATAATAATTGTTATCTTTCAAACAGTGCACGGGTGTCATAAGTGCATTTTTATCATTTTTTCAGGAACGACATTTAGTCTAAAGAAACTTACCCCGTAACTGTGTACTATGTGACCTTGTGGTGGATATCCAGGGTTAATATTTAAGAAAACCGAATAAAATATAGCAACACAATGAAACAATGATGTGGGTTTGTTTAGTTTGTCTAAATGTATTAGTTGGTCAACTATAGCGGGTTGTACGGCACAGATTGGTTTAATTTTGTAAACGTTACCCCTACCGAGGGTCTAGACTTTTACCAAACGACTACAAGTGCCCTAGTGACTTTTTTTAATTTGTACCGATATTCTAAGAGGACTTTTAGGGCTTGATCTTCCCTCTGAACCCGGTTGGACTGCACGTGACTCCGGCGCTTGTGTATACGCCTGTTGTTCGACGGCATTATGTAAATCTTGTATGAGCAATATTCGTAAATATGTCGAGTACCCATCTACCGGCGATGACGACAGCCACGCATCTTTGTTGGCTCTAATTTATTGCACGGGGGTGGAAAAAAAAACCCCGAAAAGAAAACCGTATAGCGCATATCTTTAGCTGATTTACCGTCATTTGAATGCCGAGTCATGGAATTTTTTCCTGTACAGCGTTCCCTACAGAAAAAAAAAACAACAACAACAACGCTCCTCTCGTCGTTGTTGTTATTATATCGGTCTGGCGTAGCTGCTTTTGGGCCACATAAAATATTCATGGGACATCGAATCTCGTGTCACTATGACGAGATGAAAACGAATAACGAGAACGGCACGTATAAACACAAGCGAAAAGCCCGGGCTCGGCTAAAAGCTCTACAAAAGATATTTTCTTTAAGACCGTTCCCAACCACCCCCCCTTCTCGTCTTGTTATTATTTTTTTTCCCCAAAACGCCATAAGTCGGTTTACAATACGAGTGCGATATGCCTATACAAGTAACATAACACACAGGCGCTGGTGTATCGTTTTTTTTTTTTTTATAATAATATTTCACCGGATTCCTCTTAAAAGGTTCGCTTTCTTTATTTTGTGTGTGTGATCATTTTTTTCTGGACAATAAATTTTACCCTCGTCCGTGTTATTATATATATATAGTGCGCCCCGTGCTCGTGAAACCGTTCGATTTATCGCGCCAAAACTTTTGCATAACGTTCGTTGAGGAAAAACGTATTTCCAGAGCGAAAGCTCTTAAGTTTCCGGTCCGGAAATGACCCGGAACTGCGATAAACGGCGGCGGCAAATACAGCCCGGGAATAGGTCGTCTTCCTATTTTTACCACCGCCCCCGCTTCACTCGTGGTCTAGCGCGTCGCCACCGCACCTTATAATATTACTTACTATATTGTTATTATATATATACATACACAACTCGGTCTATCTATCTACTAGCGTGCGGTGTCTCTCGACACTTCAAAAAAAAAACCTATTTCACGAGAGTAGATAAAATAAAAATATGAACGGCATAAACGAAAAACGCATTTCCACATTAGGCGATGCCAAAGTGAATTTCAAAAAAAAAGGGGCGACGATGCACGTTCTCACGATTGACCGGATTTTGGAATAACAGCGTTGTGTTCCGGCCGGATTGTCTTTGCGCGTCTCGAATCCAAGTCACTATACCAGCTAAACCTATCCGGACAACGACGATGATCGATTGCTGTTGGCAAATGCGTTTTCGATTGAAAAAGGGTTTCGAGTTGGAAAAAAATATCGTCAAGTCACGGCCGGCGTGCATCATGCAAGGGTTAATTCCACAATCGCGTTAAATTGAAATATATGGTTGTATTTTTTTTTTTATCCGGAAAAAGGGTATAGATGCTTGGGAGAATCTCGACTGATTGAATTATATTCAATTCGAATACATTGTTAATTCAATAACGACAATTGCCTTGTGTATTCCGGATAATCACCGTGTATAGGGTTGTTAACGAATTCAGGGGCGGCCGACCGACCTAGGTCTCGAAAACGTGGGCTTAGGCAACAAAAAACTATACTAGGACTACCCTGAATATTGTAAAGCTATTATTATTTTTTATTGTAGGTTCAATACAAAAGTAATTGGCGCGTGTATAGAACGGGGTTGGAAAAAAACCAACGTTTGACAAAATCGTTATGTGGACTTTAGTGGCTTGCACTTATGTTAATATATTAATTATTATTATGTGTATTACTCCAAGTGAAAGCGGCTATATGTATTTTTTAAATTCTCTTTGGCCCTACGGTGTACAATAATATTGCGGTTTGCATAAAAAAAACCTATTAACTGCCTTGTCGGATATTTTCATAATCGGTAATGTAAATGGCAAATTAAACTCGAAAGCGCATACTCTTTGGATTAAACGAAAAATAAATTACCATCGTTCAACATGACGTTTCTCTGCTGAACGTTGATTGTTGTCCTGTTTAATATTAAAAGAAAAAAAAATATGGATCAACGTGCCGATAAACGGAATAGGGTTTTTGTCATTTGCAAAATTGTATGCATTTCGTTCATTATTTACCGGTGTATTTTTACTTGTTATAACTTACAACCGAGGGGAGAAAATATATCCAAAATGATTATCTCTCTTGGTTTTTTTTTTTTTTTTACAACGACTACCGTCGAATATTTGGAATTTTATTGCTTTCCCTACCTCGGGCCGCCTGATGAAAATAATACCACCACTCCTATATTGTACATAATCGAAACACCGAGATCGTATCACATTTTTATTTTAGAACTCGGAGTATTATATTATTATATGTATACGCGACCCCCCCCCCCACTCACCTCCTGGAAATTATACACTTTTTCCGGTGTCATTATTATTTACAAATTTCTTGTTGCAATAATAACATGAAAAAAAAAACATGTAGATACACGTATGCAATAAAAACGTAATGGGCTATTGTGTACGGATATTAATATTGGGCTTGTAAAAAAATATATCTACACGAATGCGTTCATGCAAATATTGCGTTTCGTCGTGTATTATAAATTATGAATCTTTTTAGGGGTGGTATGTGTATATGCAAGCGTCAAAATGTAAAGATTAAAGTTATTCATTTTACTAAAAGAGAAAAATAACCATAAATGTTTATATACGTGTTATGACTTATTATTTATAAAAGCATGGAAATTGTTATTAGGCTTGTGCGGTAGAAACACTAAATCTTATTATATAGTTGACTGATAGGATTTCATGCATAACTTTGTAATCCAAGTTTTGATACAATCGAAAGTGCGTTTCGACTGAAGTGTAGCCTTATCGCTGTATAAGTAAGTAAGAAAATGATAAAACTATATTTCTTAAATAACGTGTCTATGCAAATTTAACTAATAGGTACATACATTTTTTGAATTTTCCAACATTGTTTCATCTAAAACTCCTATGAAAAATAAATAAAACTTGTGTTTTTTTTACAGTGAAAAGAGTTTTTAGTTTAAATTTGTTTTCAACAAGTTACTGTATAATAATTAACGATTAATTACAGATTTGCAGAGGCCATTTTGAAAATTGTACATATTTTACGAGTTCAGATCAAATTTAGACCGCAAAAGGAAAAAGGCGATTTTTTTATACATATTATAGAAAAAATATTTGTGTTTTTATGAATACATTTTAGAATTACTTTTTAGAAAATCTTCAGAGGGTATTCGATTGTTTTTTTATATATGAGGTGCTCAGAAGCCAAACCGATTAACTCCCTAAAATGAAATTTTTCAGGACAGGCAGTTAAAGTTGTTTGAAACAATGTATGTAAGTACAGTTGCCAATGAACTTAGCGCACTCTAGTGGTGAAAAATTCAACTATGGAATTATTTATCTGGGCCACTGAAAATTATACAACTTTTTTAATCTAACCATGCTATTATTCGCAATTTGTGTTAATCGGTTTGGCATCTGAGCGTCTCATATATATATTAGGTAGGTAGTTGTATTGTTTGTTGTGTAGGAATAATAATCATAATTTTTTAATAGTTTTCATAAAAAATAACGATTACAGACAATTTGTAAATATTTAAAGTTGTAAATTATAGGTGTAATCAGTTTTGGATTGTTAGAGTTTCATTTAAATATAATATGTGCTTATTGGAACCTGCAACATTGGCGTTTTAAATAGTTTTATTTTGCATTCGGCGCGTCCGGTTCATTAGCTTAACAGCCTCCGGGGAAACGCAGGTCGTCGATCACTGGACCGCTATAACAGCTACCCTCTTCCCGGATACGAATATGTTGTAGTAATAATTGTGTTACCGTAATGGTTTTTCGTGAACATCTCAATTTCGGCACGTTGTCGTATCATCCTAAGTCCATCGGCAAACAATATGCGTCCCTTTTACTGTTTTCGGGTAAATCGTTCATCGCTCCCCCTCCCCGCCGAGGGGTTGGATTTTGACCCCGATATAATATAGCGTGTAATCCTTACTTTAATTTCAATCGCATAACGAAACAGTGCTGTGCACGGCTAAGGCCATGTTAAACTCATTATTCAGTGTCCGGTCGAATCCACATCCCGGGTCGAGTAGCCAATGGCGAAATTCGATTTTCAATGGTGTTTAACTACCTACTATACACAGCGTATCATCAACAATATGAACAACGCGCAATGTAATTATTATTATCCCATGTCGATCAAACTCCTTGTTTACCCCGTACATACCCCGTAGAGGGTATGAGATTTACAATTTAACGTGCAATAATAATACTAATAATTAACCTTCTGTAGCCCGCAAGATGGTAAACATTTTAAATAACCGTGAAAAGGAATTGGTTTAACGTAATAGGTACAAATAAATGTTTATAAAAATAAAGTAGTACAATATACTCAGTACATGTGTCATGTCAGTATTATTATATTGTGTTCGCCGTGGAATAATAATAAACGTACCAATGTATTATATAATATTATATACTATATTATGTACACACTCTATGCTGGTTTAATCTGTATAGTCTGGAGGAAAAATTGTTCAAGTCGGGCGAGGGTGGAAAAGTATCGAACGGTACCCGCCGACACTTGCATAAACCGGAAACGCGATAATGTCTTTTGGGCACGAGAGAGTTCACAAAGGCGTCGACAGATAGGTATAGCGGAAGTAAAAGTAAATGTAAAAAAAAAAAAAAAGATAAAAAATACAACTCGAGGACGTTTTTAATTACACGCCCTTTGAAACCATCAAAGTACACGCGGTAATCGGTTAATTGAACCGCCGCACCGCTCGCGCAGACACATTAATGTTTCATGACAAATCCCTCCGAGGACTTTTGCATCGATAAGGGAAATAATATATTCCTTTTAAGTCGACTCGAGTTTTTCATTCCGTAAATACCATCACAACGGGTAAGCTGCGTATTGTATATAATATAATAACGTTGTAGGTGTCGTGTAACCGAATAGCTTTCGCGCCTCTTTTGTGCGCGTTAAATTCCATTTTCCACTTTAATCACTGCGCTCGGTTACCGCACACACAAGGTTTCAGCAAGAGTGAAAATTAACTGTCAATTGCTTTTCTGGATATTTCGTTCCTGTGGGATGCGCGGCGTTCATGTTTTATTCATCGTCGACACTTGGGTGGTTACTGGTTCATTCGTGTAGAGACCTAGAATATTATTTTATAGTACTTTATTATAATTATAACCATGTATAATAACTAATAACGATAATAATTTGTCGTAGCTTTTTTCCAGTCTACATTCTTTATTTCCTACTAGCATCAGTTTTTCATACTTTATACGTTGTCTAATAAATGTGTTATTATCAATGCGCATTAATTTATGCATACACAACGTGCTACATACAAATTAGAACATTAATACCTTAGTAAGTGTTTTGTTAAGTAGGTGCCATATTGGTTTGAAAATAATTCATGAATAATTTTTAAATTTACAATATTTATAGGAAGTATTATAAGTATTAGCATATTCGTGTAAATTATACTTGGTTTTCTGACAAAATATTATTTAAAGTCTGTTAAATTTAGATTTTGACGAACACAACTAGAATATTGCATAAAAACAAAAATTCATATTTATATCTGGATTTTATTTGATTCATATTAGATTTTGTGTACCGCGTTTAGTAATAGCTTCCATAAAATACTGATAAACATGCTTTTCCATATAATTTTCAACTTGTATGCTTTGAAAGCTGGAAAATTTTTTTTAAATTTGTTTAAATATTCTTTTTCTAATATTATTTAAGTCCAAAACTGGTCTTAGATGTGGATTTTGGTGTTTTTTTAAAAACATTTTGTAGCCAAATAATGATTACTAAAAATTGGAAAAAATTTCAAATATTATATAATTTAAATTACAGTCTGAAGAAACTCAATCTTCGGTATGTTTATTATACAAATTTACAATGTTAAATTATATATACAAATTTTCTGTTGCAAACTATAGTAAGCACAGTAATCCCATATGTTGTATACAATCGAAACTCGAGAGACTTAAAATATATTATGCTCAGTATCAATACTTAAAATTTAAATATTTTTCATTTTATCGCATATTTTGTCGGTGCATAATATATATCCTGTACGTATAGATTCCAATAAATTTCGTATTCGGTTTATGTGTACGACTAATAGACGAGCGGAACTTTGAAATAGTAATCGGCTGCTGAAACTAAATGACTCCGCTCTCCTCGTCTCCTCCTTAATGACGCTATAAACTCCCCAAACACAAACAGATAACGCTTTATTGCCAATGGCGTTTTATTTTTATTATTATTTTTTTCCACGCAACAATATTCTTTTTCCCCGGGTACCCTTTACTTCCTGTTCGACATATGTGTGTGCCCACCATGCCGCCAATCGCACGGGGTTGCATAACTAATTCCGTTTAATAGCGCTTGTCGTAAAACGGGATGATGTCGGCGCATCCGGAACAAGGGTTTTCTGGTAAAATAAATCGAGTGGGACGAATATAGTAGGAATACCTAAATAAAATAAAAAAAAGAGTGTGTTTTTTTGAATAATTTATTAACGCAGACGGCCCGAATCCGATTGAACGTCTGTTCGGTTTATTTGAATATATTGTAAACTTTAGCCCCATAATATACCGCTGGGGTGTTTTATTATACACACACACAACGCCGTCGACTAAAAGTGTGCAAACGATCTCGTCTATGCGACTTACGGTGCTGCGCCATCGAGCAAATGGCGAACAATCATCGTTGCACTCTATTTGGGCGACTGTGGCGAATTGTTCTCAGCGCAATGCAAATTGAATAATATTCCGCATAAAGAGACGACCCGGGTTGGTTTGAAGGAAGGGGTTTTGGGGGCAGAACAATTTCGAGGCATAATTTTCCTGTGTAATGTGTGTACTATACCAATAAATACATCATTCGCTTTGCTTTTTACTCTGTTTTCATGATGAGTCTAAAAATCCTGATCCGACCTGTTGAAATCATTATTGTGCCACGCCCTGATTGCGAGGACCAGTCGTTTTTCAATTTAACATTATTAGTACTAAAATAAAACATCAGGAATAACTTGAGTATTTTTGTTATGATGAAATTTGCTTTAGAATTTCACCTGTTAATATGCCAAGTTGTAGAGCTACTCGTCTACTCGGCGAAGATGATTTTGTCTGCTTGGCGCGGTTAAAAAAAATTCTGGTTATTTGTTTATGGGATTTGAAGGATTTTCGTGAGTGCTCTCTAACTATTTGTGTTGACGATTGAATTTATAATGACGCTTCTATTATAACCGTATATATATATATATATTATTAGATGTTGGTACTTATAATAATTTATCACCGTTTTCAATGGTAAATCAATCGATTGTCCAACAACAAACAATACTCAATTTACCGGATGGAAAACTGAAACCCGAACAGTTGTAATTGACACGCTGCGGTGGCCGTCGTCGTTTTTAATACGGTAAAACAGCACAGCTCCTCCTCGTCGCTCTCGTACACGGATCAAGAATCATGTCATCCGGGATATTTATGATCGCGTCCATCGCATGTATACGGTTTCTTTGGGGGTCCGTGGCAAATTGGTTTATTGGGCGATTATAATATTATACGGGGGCGGGCCGGGGGGTGGGGTGGAATGAGACGGACCTGACCGTCAAGAAAAAGCCGAAGGTTTCCCAACAGAAAGTGTCGGGACACACGCCTTTTGATTTATGATGTGAAAAACCCCGGTCTCGAGGAGGTGGCACGGTGACTGTGGAACTTAACACTTAGTGCACGACCACGTACCGGCCCCGGCCACCGGGGATGAATGATGAACGTCTGTCCGCGACGACTATTTGTCATCTTTTCCTCGTTGCCCTCGGCGAGGTGCGTTTTCACCCTCTCTCCGTCCGTCTTGGCTAGCACACATCCGCGCACGGCGGCGATATATCCTTCGATACATCTGTCAATGTCCGTGGAAGACGTGACGACAAAAATCCCGGGTCGTCGCCGGGTTTCCGCCGTATTGGAATTATATTATTGTAAAACGTCACTAAAGGGTGTCGCAAAAAAAAAAAAAACAAAAAAAAAAATACATCAGTAGTGTAGAGGGTTAAAGTCTCCGTGCGGGAAAAGTAGAGCGCGTTCAAGCCGTTCAGACGAAGCCCGGTCGCAGTTAATATACTAGCAAAAGGCTCAAGTGTTATCAAGAAACCAATTAGGTGGACAACGCTGCGCCCGGTTTTAATCGAAACTTTCGCCCGAATTAAAAGTAAACAGCTTGTGCACGGTCTTGTGTACACGAAAGAAACCGGGTCGCGTCTTGTGTAAACAGCACCGCGAAGGGTGGTGACCGGCCCACCGAAGGTAATTGGTTTTAACCCGTGTTGCTTACATTTATATCCCCTTTTTATAAGTCGCTCGTTTGCCGGAACGTGAACTGCGTTGCAGATTGTAAACACACTTGAGCTAGTTATCACAGTCGGCAATGTTTTTCATTATATTTTAATACTTTGTACAGATATATACTAGATTGTTATTATACACATAGATGTTAATTGACGTTGGAAATAGCTATGACTACTCAATCATTTATTTACTAATCGCCGTTAATTTATAAATACTCGTTCATATCAACATAAATTACTTTTTATAATACCCATTTAGATTGTTTGTTATAAATATTAGGCGTTTTCTGGTTGTTTTAATCGTTTAAAATGGACGCCATTCCCGCAGAGAAACTCTACGACGATCCTGTGTATCATTTTTATGATCCCAAGTTCATCCTTTCGTCGGCTTTCATCAAAGAACAATTTTTGAAACATCAATCCAACGAAGAAGTCGCCCGTCTACTGGCGCTAGAACCGCATTTTGACTGGAATCTAATTGTCGAGTTGGACTTGTCCATGCTGGGAATGTTGCACATTACCGGCTTGCGACTGCCGACAAACGTGAGGCGTTTGAAATTGGCTCAAAACGATATAAAAAAAATCGAGCACTTGGATTCGCTTGTAAAACTGGAACACTTGGATCTGTCGTTTAATGAAATTGTTAAAATAGAAAATCTCGACAAGTTGACCGGTATAAAGTTTTTAAATTTGGCCGGCAATTCGATCGTTAAGATTGAAAATTTAGAGACAAACACATTGCTGGAGAAGTTCTTTATCAACGACAACATGATCAGTGATTTGAGGCAGCTGTTGTACTTGAAACGGTTTAAGAAATTACAGTGCATGGAAATATTGGATAACCCGGCCACTAAAGATGCGGTAAACTCGAGGAACTATATCGTCTGCCGGTTTCCCAGGCTACAGTACCTCAACTCTGTGTTCATAACGGACCAAGAACGATCGTCTGCCGGAGTGTTGGAGCCCAAAGTGACCAGCAGAGAAAAGGCAGCCGACGACGCTTTGTTTTTAGCCGATAGCGCGATAGAAGCTAGAGAAAAAGAGACGATCGCGCATAAATTAGCATTCGTAGACAACCTGGATGCCGACAGCTTTGTGGATTATCTATTTCAAAACGACAGCGACGGCAAAGTGTTTAGAAGGCTCAACACCGAAGTGAAGGCTGCGTACGCAGACTATGAGAAAAAAATGGCAGAAATCACTCAGGAGGTGTTTCGGATGGGAATGGACACGTAAGGTTCACTCGTCGTCGCACGCACAGGAGTCGATGATAGTCGATTTTGTCAATTTCAGGCTTTTGCAACGGGAACAGGCTTCCGAGAAGTTCAACCTTGCTTATTACGCGTTCGAGAAGAAATGGACCGACAAAGGTCGCAATATGATTTGCGAATTCTTAAACGTCAGGTATTTCAGGATGAAGACGATAGCCGGCCAGTACGACACGAACGAAGAATCGAAAATTAATAATTCCACCCAATCAAAGCCCGTGGAACATTCTGACGGTGGTGGTGTATACGCGGTTTCGGTGGAAGTCCTGGAGCAATCGTTTGCCGACGAGACGGAAGCGTTGTGTTTCCGTTTGCACCTGAACAACTTTTACATGAACAAGTCGATCGTGACGATGATAGGCAAGTACGAAAAGAATCTGGAAGACATACTCAAGATTTTCCTGGAGCCGTTGGTCGAACGGTTTGCCGATCTGCGTGAAGTAGAAAACGATTATTCCCAAGCGCTAAGCGAATCCGTAAAAATGGTCTTGAACAATCCCGACAACGCTGAAGATATTTCGTTCTGTTTAGATCATTTCGGCGGAGACAGGTACATATTATACGATAATTATAATATTAGTTTATACAACAGGTTTACAAGAAAAAAATTGTAAAAAACCGACATTGATTGAGCCCATTTTATGTTTGTTTTTACAACATTTCATTTGCCATCCAACGTGTATTGTAAATTGCATGTAAAATGATAACGTTATAGTGTCGATAATTGTACCTATACTATAATTCATATTTTTATTTGGCTTAAGGTTCGCTATGATTCAAGCCACGTACAAATCCACGGACAAGCACATGGATGCGATTTACATTCGAGAAGAGAAACTTAATTTCGACATAAAGAACTGGACGAAAACTAGGATTGACGATTTAAAAAACAAAGAGAAAAAGAGATATCTAATGGTCTGCGAGGAAATCGCCAATTTTCGAGAAATACAAAGACAGTCGTTTCAAGCGGTCTTGCGCTCGCACTTATTTATTATGTAAACACAAATTCAATAACAAATTCGCCATAAAATATAAAAAAAGCCAAAGTTTAAATCGTCCCTTATATTTTATATAAATGACGAATGATATACAATAGTAATTTACCATAAAATCGGCCATTAGAAAAATTGAATAAATATTTTTCCAGTTGGTAAAAAACTTAACCTAATTTGAAGACGATTCGATGTAGATAGTACGTTTATTTTTTTTATACTGTATGGATGAATTATGCGATGTCAACATGAACATGATATTATTATGACAAACATGTATGCAGAGATTAAAAACAAAAATATGCGTTGGTTGTTTTTAACGAATCGAGGAACTCGTGGACTTGAACGCGTTGTCTTTTCTTAGTTTTGTCCATTTCCATCTTTTCGTTTCTTCGACGTCGGTGTTGTTTTCGTACAGTCTTGTCATGATCGTGTCCAACATGGACCCGGAAACGTTTGGGTTTCTCCGCAAGTCCAACACCACCAGTGTGTTGTTGACCATCAGCGTGGACAGCGCCAGCTGAGCACCGCGGTCGGTCAGCCCGCAGTTTTGCACGTCCACCGCCTTAACGTAGAAGTCGTCCTTCAGCGATTCCAGCAGGTCGGCAACGCCGTTGTCGCCCAACGTGGGGTTGTTGTTCAACGTTAATCTGCGCAAGCCTTGCATCGCGTCCGGGTTGGCCGACCTGGACCGCAGCGAGTGCACCCAACACTCCTCGTGCCGCCGGACTTGCTGCTTTTTGATCAGGTCGACCACGCCGTTTTTGCCGGCAAACGGGCTCAGCGCGCATCCCGTCAGGTCCAGCGAACGGACGTTGGGTTTGTCCCGGAGTGTCCTGCACAGGGACACGCAATCGTCGTCGCCAAGGCGGCAGTAGGCCAGGGACAAGTGCTGCAGCGTGCTGTTGGCCGAAATGCCCGTCAACAGACGTTTCAGGGCGTGGCAGTCGAACATGATGTTTTCCACTTCCAAGCAGAGCAGTGCGTGCGATTTCGATAGCATTTCGCACAGACACCCGGCGATGGTGTTGACAACGTAGAGCGTGCTCGACGCTGAGGTATTTCTGCAAAATTATAAGACAGCAAGAAGGGTTAAGTTTTTTTTATCTTGTGTGTGGTACCGCAATTTCGGACGTACTTGGGCACAGACAACGCGCTGGAAAGCGTGTCGTAACTCCTGGCGATGATGTCCGGGTGTCGTCTGTTCTTGATGAGCACGTGATGAGTGACCGTGTCGTTGCTCAGAGCTTCCATGGCTGCTTGCCAGTCGTCGGCCTTCATGCGGTCGCCCGTGATCTCGACCGAATTTTTCTTATCGCTAATCTTCACACAATGCGACAAACGGGTGCTGTACTTGACACAGGCCAACGCGTACAAAGCACCGAAGTTGTTCTTTCCCGTCGAGTCGGCGGACGTGGTCAGGTTTCGCACTTTGTTCCTGTAGGATAGTGTTGTCGCAGCGCTGCCGCAAGAAGAAGAGTTTGCAGAAAGCGACGGGCGCGGTTTCGACACAGACATTGTGATCGATCGGGTCTGACTACTTATGTTTTTTTTTTTTTTTGGTCAATAGAAAATGTCCACCGTGACGAGCACTGTCCAGTATACACCTATGCTTATTGTAAACCGATTCTTTCAACGTTAAAGATAAAGATCAATAGGACGCGGCGTTGCTATCGGTAACGCGTTTTTCAAAGAGTGTTAGTTTTTTTTTTTTTATTATTCCGGCAGCTGATCTCTTCACACAGTCCTAACCGTGCATTTCTATGGTCTTATATACACTTCCCTAATAACAACTTTCGACAACAAATTTCACGGCACACTTGACACGCGAGCCCTCCGCAAAGGAAAATTTCCGTGAGAACTGCGCCACACTTTTTTTTTTCCGCCGTCAAAGATGATGATTTTCTTTCGGTATATACATACACACTACACGGCGGCGACAACCGGATTACATAATTTTCGGCAAAACCTCCCCGACCCTTGGATCGGATAAAAATAATAATACAACAAAAAGGAATTGTAAAAAAAAAAACCACCCCGAGAACGCCTTATCTCTTTTTTATGGCCGCCCTATCATTTTGTGTTCATCTCTTAACCAACACGCATCGACGATCACCTCTGCTTTCGGTGAACTCGTGTGCATTTTTTTTCTTTTATACTTTTTTTTTTACCTTGCGTTTTTATTTTATCGCCCAGTGCATTTTAAATTACAGCCTTCTTTGTCGTTCAAAGTGTTTCATCTGGTTAAAAAAAACACCCGTTTTCCATATAGTACGCTTAAATAGAGCTTTGCGTTTTCCGCCGCTTTTGACTGTAATATATTTTTTTTTTTTTGTAGACTTATTTTACAACCACAGCGCCAACTAAAGTGTCAGCCTCTTCGACGTACAACCGCACAAGGCATTTGTGTGTGTGTGAGTAAAATGAAATTCATAAATGCAACACGACGTTTTGTAAAATAAGGTTTCTTCGTTCGAGGAGAGCTGCGAACTCGGTTTACATTTTAATCAGTTAAGTGATATTATATAAGCATAAAAACCGAGTTTTCGCATAAATGTATTGTACGCGAAAGATGTAGTGACTTGTTATGATGATTTGCGTTAAAAATAAAAAAATACAGAATAACATTATCCTTTACAGTTTGCCACGACTATACAATCGACATAATTATTACATTATAGGTATTTGTTATAAAACTGCGACAAATTTGATTACAATGATTAATGGTATATAATATTCTGATGGCCTGTCCGAATTTAAAAAAAAAAAAGCTAATTTATGCCTTTTGAAACGATACAAACAATATTTTATATCCTCCACAGTATCCTACATAGTTTCTTACAAGTTCATAATTAGCCAAGCCATCAAAAATCATACTATTTAACATTTTCTTTAATATTCGTCGTGGCTATAGCAAATAATATAAATATTGGCTCGGTGAAGTTAGGTTAGAATAATTGTAAAATAACAGTTACCGACTGTTAAGACTCTACGATAGGGGTGGGGGAAGGAGAGTGGTGAGTGGCCTGTCAATCACGGACACCTCGGCTACCTTGACAGTATTTTCTAAAATAATATTTCTGTTTCTCAAGTAAACGCGATGTACCTGTCTGTTTTACATACAATATACTATATGTGGTATATTATTATTACCGATATCGCGAATACGACGCGCGTGTGTGTGTGTGTGCGTTTAATTTCCTGGAAGAATAATGATAATACATCCGGTATTCCGGGCATCGTGATAACAACATGTGACACACGCACAGCAGCGCAGAGAACGATTTGGAGAAACGTTTGGGAAAGAAAAAAAACCCCATCGTCATCTCGTAATACTTTATTTTTCAATTTTTCTTTCTTTCCCCTTTACACACACACACATACCTACGCTCTATCACATAAGTATGTGTGTGTGTGTGCTCGGTCCTAACCGCGACGAGAATCAATCATACGCGCGTCAAACACATGTAAAACAGTTTGACGGCACCGCCGACATTCCAGAGAGAGACAAAATATTAAGTAAAACGCGTTTTTTATCGTTTCTCTTCTGTTCGGCGTTTCCTTTTAAATTTAAAAAAAAAAAGATGATCGATTCATCATCGGAGGAGAGGGCGTGAAAAAGTCACGGTCCTAACCGTCTTGCTTGGAGGTGGTGGGATCACGTGTCGCGGGGCAGAGCGCGCACCTACATGTATAATGTGTGTGGAAAAAAAAGGCCAAGGGTTGCCGGTTGCATTTGCGCGCGGCATAATATTTATATATTATTATGACGAATGTAGTCGAACGAAATAAAAGACTCGGCGTTATAAATCCCGGTGTGCCTTTGGAAAGGAAAAAAAAACGGGTTGCCGACTTTGCCGGTCGTTTTTAACTCGATAACTACACATAAATCAGCGCCTTAAACGGTGGCGGCACAAAGATGTCACTGGCGCAATCAACCGGAAAGCTCTTTCTGGAGATTCCGTTTCAAACAACATGTATAAAAATAAAAAAAAATACACACATAATATTATAATGTGTTTTATTTTTATTTTATATTTGTAACGGCGTGCGGTGCCGTTCAAAAGTAAACAAATGCGCGCACTATAGGTACATGATTGTACTGTGAAATTCACACAAACACCACCAACATCTTTACAATAATTTCCCCTCGATTCCAGTGTGTGTGTGTGTATGTTTTCACCCCCCCCCCCCCCAATATTGTAAACATAGGTCACGTTTTTTAAAACTAATTTGTATTTATCACGGTCGATTTGCTTTCGGCAAGTGGATCCTATGTAGATGCATACGCGCAGACAAAGAAAAAGGCCATAAATATCGATAAAACAGATAAAGGCCATGTAAATTGTATGATTTCACGCACTGCGAAAGGGTTAAAAAAACACATATGTCTAAATTGATTTCGTATGGATAATGTAATAAAGTCGTTTATTCGAAAGAGTTTCAGTATAATATATCATTATTATGTCGCGCACATATATTATATACTTGGGATTCTACTTTATGTAAGATTTTCAACTGTATTAATGTCACAATAGTGCGAAATCGAGTAGACCGTTATTGGATTTAACGACCACTTACAAAAAATACTATTAACGGTTTATAAGACATCTTGACAGTTACTTATTAGACGATTACAATATTAGGGAGTAAAAAAAAAAAGAATTATGAATAACCCAAATATTCCAGTAAATATAAAGAAGAAAATAGAGAAAAAATCCCAACTATGTGTTGTTTTTTAATGAGCCGGGTATGAATACTGTACAGTGTTACTACTTTAGCGTAATAAATAAGTTTCAAACATATTTTTAGGTCTAGAAAACAAAAAAATATGTGCCGTCAATGGCGTTTAACATAAATAATCCGACTGACCTAACCAAGTAACTAATAATATGGAATCGGCGACTAATAGGATTTTGGACGGTTTGATTAATTAAAACTATATTTTACAGTACCTATCTACTATACATCATCTGATATTACAGATTTTGTGTTAATTAATACATTTTACCGAACACCACGCCGTGTTCAGTCAGTCAGCAAATTTACTTTAGATTGATGTCACTATTTATTTATTATAATTGCTATTTACTGTTCATATTATATAGCTGTGTTTGTATTTGGTCGCTGTCGAACCGTAATAGTGTACACCGTAGTACATGTTAAATCCAATGGCAATCGGACTAATGGGCTGTGTGGCCAGGACCGAAATGCGCACTAGACCTTATCTGCGTTTAAAACCCATCCGGCGAGGGTTGGAGGGTGTGCTCGGTCACAATTAACGAGATTTACATTAATATTATTAGTATCGTTTTTGCCGTACGCGCTAACGCCCTATGTCCAATTTAATTGACCGGTATAAATGAAACCAGCTCCCTTAATGGACAATGTCCGCAGTAACCGTTGTATGACTTACAATGAACTACTCGACCATAATTGTATTTGCAAAATTAATAGATTGAATTCAATAAAAAAAATATATTTAAAAAAAAAAAATGTTATAACATTTTTATCATTTTGACAAATAATGTTTTTTTAAATAAATTTATCAACATTTTACTTAAAAATATAGATTTCATCTACGTTGCTAACAATTGATGATTATTATGATGTATATTGTTGAATCAATATTAAACAGTTAACTATCCAAATAAGTACTCGATTAGTCGCCTATAATTCAACATGGTATTAAATTTTCAATTTATACAGCGAACAAACCGCGATTTTGTATTGGTTTTACCGGGAGATTCGTTTAAGACTTAGGGTCGGCTATAACTCGACCAATTTTGGTTAATATTTTCATAGAACTGATCGCTTACAGACATTTTGTGTGTAATTAATCGCTACACGCCGTCTGTGTGGACTCAACCCTTGAAACTATTAGTACAGTATATATAAATTAGACGGTATCTAAGTCGGCGGGGCGGGATAGGTAAGGCGGGCAGGTGCGGTAGGGTAAAAGGTTTTAATCGTGACTTCACCGTTTTTCGGTAAACGCACGGCCGTATACCGTTTTAATAATTTATTATGGTCTCTCTCTTTCTGTGGAAAATGGTGGAGACAAATGGTTTTCAGACTTGGCCTGAGCTGCTGTCGTTTTTCGAGTATTTTGTACCGTCGCGTGACGGATGATAACCCTCGCACACCCGACATATTATATGTATATAGCGCCGGCAGCCACCAAGCTGAATGTCAACAAGCGCCGGCGGACCTCTCCGTATATTACTACCTTTTGTCTCTAACAATCGAAAACTTCATCAACATGTGTGTGTTTAAGTGTATACACGGCGGAGCGCCTCGATTAATAATTATCAATTGAATGACATTTCTCGGGCGCGTTCGCTTTGCGCGCATATTAACCTTTTGAGTTTTTCACGTATGGGCCAAAAGGCGAAATGTTAATGAGTCGAAAAAGACGAATGCGCGAGATTTCCCGTCAGTTTTCTACTTGGGGCCAAGGTGATGGGGTGGTGGGGAAGGGTTGAATTAAGAACAGAAATCACCAACGCCGGTGTATGTAGGTATATAAGTACTAAATAATATGTACATGTAAAATGACGTGTACTTTATAGTTCATCGTGTTGTTTTATGTCGAACCGGAGTAGCTTGCACGCGACGAGGCAGATCGAATTAACGCACGGTTTGATTGTTATAATACTGAGTCTTGAAAAATTTACTATTTACCATATCATAGGTGTGGGTCCAAGTTGAGACCCGGGCCTATAGCAGAGCCCCCCCCCCCTCCTCCCGAGCACTTGTATTAGTATTAGTCTCCCCGACTCGGTTAGTGGAACTTCGATTTCATCAATCATAATTTATCATAATACAATATTATTTTTTTCATAATTTAATATTAAATTTCCTCGAGTATTGGCATGAGCGGTTTGTGAGCGCTTTTGAAATAATATTACAACAGAGATGTAAACTCAATATCCTACATGCGTGTTAAAACTTAGATAAATTCTGGAAACAAATATTTAACAATATAATAGGCCTACTTTAACCGCTTGTGTTAGTTTGACTAATTTGCTTA
The DNA here is from genome assembly GCF_023614345.1 of Adelges cooleyi. Lineage (NCBI taxonomy): Eukaryota > Metazoa > Arthropoda > Insecta > Hemiptera > Adelgidae > Adelges > Adelges cooleyi. Next base: position 12,157,388 of record NW_026096268.1, on the reverse strand, counting down.
TATTTTATTTTCAGAGAACTTTGTTTGAAACAATTTGCTCAGAAAGTCTTCTTAAACCTATACGTTCGTCAAGACTTTCATTACCTTCGCAGTAAACATAGTAGTTATAATTTTTAAATCACTTTGAAATGAATCAATATTTATTAGTTTAAAATATTAATAATCGGTCGTTTTGTAGTTGGGTCGAGAGTGTGTATATAAAATAAAAACCTATAATCTATTACACTTGGAAATTAAAACATAAATTGCTTTTCGGTTAGATTTTTCAAACGTTGACGGCCGAGCGGTCAACCCTCGTTTGTACAAAACGCGCATTGTAATGCAAATGTTACATATTATTCAATGCATTAATTATAAATCTATTTAGATGGCCGACCGTTTTATTACACTGTGATGATGTTAACAGCGCGCGCTGTGTTATTAGTACATATTTTTTTCCTCTCTTTGTGTGTGTGCGAATGAGCTCATATTTTTCAATCTGAATTATCGAACACATGTTGCCTATGCGTATTCCAATTACAACTGTACACTAGGAGGGTGGTCAGTGTTCGGACAGCACAAATCATTTTTTTATAATTAACAGTCCGGACAACTGTTATGTGTTTTTGGTTTATCGCCTAACGCGTTTTTTTTGTCGATAAATTTGTTAAAGCTATGCGGCCAATGTATTATCATTAGCAAAACATTTATATACATATGTATGTGGTGTAGCGTTTGACTGACTGTCTATTATTTTCGTATCAATGGCGATTGGTTATATTGTATTTGTTTTTTTTTTTATGTAAAATATATACTTGAAACGCTCATGCAATTTTTGAATTAATTTCGACGAAGACACCGGTGAAAAACATATTATATTATTTTGGAATTAATTCCGTTCATCACGTCAAACAATCATTACACACACGCTGTGCCATACAATCGTCAATCGTTCACCCTCGTACAAAATAAGTTATGTGTACATTATTATCATTAGACTATTATACTATTATTATTATTATTATGTATAATATTGTTGTTTATTTTTTTATATATTTTTTTACCACAATGGCGAAGTGACACGCTCTGTTGCATATTGCAGTTTGGTTACGGTTTGACAAAAAAAGTACTAACACACCTGTTTGTGTAGCAAGTATATAATATTTTGCCCCCTCACACGGGGAAACGGGGTCAGAGTATCATTGTAAAATATTATATAAAAAAAACCACTATCCGAAATCGGATACCCGCACACGTATTAACCGGTATTATATTAGTTGGCGCAGATGCGAGTATTTATAATATACTAATACACTCATACTTAAATATTTTATTGCTTATTTTCACAAAATAAACAAATGTGTGTTCTGCCTAGTTACACGTTATTTGAAATAATATATTAATTTCCTTTGTAATACAAAATTCCTAACCGGCAAGACATATAGAGCAATACATTGTTCCACGCTGTTTTTACTTTAATCCGTTAATTTGAAAAACGCATTTTATTATTTTGTTTGAATGTTAATTTTTGCGAACAAAGTGTAATTACAAAAAATGTTATGCGCGTTAAAAGGATTAGTCGGCATCCTCCTCGCTTTGAATGTTTGGGCGATAAATATTGTGAAATGACCAACAACAATGTACGTTGTCGCTTAAACTTTTTTATGTCCTCAGAGGAGAAAAAAAAGTCACAACCGAAGTTTGCATTTTGTTTTTATCATTTCCGTTGACAGCGTTATAGAATAATAATTGAATTACTTATTGTCGTCCATAATAACCCTTTCTCGGGTAATGCTCGTATAACGTCTTGCTTAATTATAAGAGTATAATATTTTATATCGAAAAGAAATACTCAAAAAGTTTTGGCAATAAAATGTTTCTGCACCGTCGCCCGTCGGCCGCCGTGTACAGAACAATGCATAATATTTTTTAAAGTTTCAATTAATTTTTAACTTTTTGTTAACATTGCGATGCAAAGTGATATCAAATTTCCATTTTTTTCATATTGCCCCCGTGTCTCAGACTGCGTTTGTATTATTACCACCGACTTTTTAGTATCAAATGGTGTGTCTACTATAATTACATGTACATTCAGTTTTTTAACAAAAGTAATTGTTTTTTTCATTACTGTTTAATTAAAGTAATCTATTGTCGATTATCAATTTTTAATAATTATTTTTCAAGATTAAATTGAGGCGTATACACGATTCTGCATTTCTTTTTGGATAAAAATAATATCAGTCTTAAAAACAAGTATGTACTGTTTTTTCTCTGAAATTAGACTTAACCTAACCAAGGATAGGCATTATTTCAAATGATACAATACACATTTTGTAGGTAGCTAAAATTTTCTATTTTGATTATATTTTTAGTGTATGTATTAACAATTGAAACAAAAATAACCGAGATATGCAGCAAAGTCGAGCAGGTCAATAATCTTACACCGAAGGGTCTAATAAGACTTAAATAGATTTAAAACATTCATGTTTATTTTTTTAGCTTGGCACTTTATAAATTTCTCTATAAAACCATTAATCCTTAACGAATGGGCAATAATTTTCACCAAACATTTAGAAAATGTGTTGGCGTGAATCACATGGAAGTCATATTATCGCAACTCGTGTTATTAAAAACTCAATAGCTCACTTAAGGTTTAAGGTTTGTTTATCGTTAACGATGGAATAAATAAAATTAAAAAAAAACCAAGATGCGGGCGGCACTACAAATGTAATATCAATAATTAAGAGCGGTCGGCTGCCGTATAGACGGGGGGGGGGGGAATGATGTTTTCTCCCCAGCGTGAAACAACATACACATGTAACCGTGTCGGCGGTGGAAATTCGCCAAGTCCAAGGGTGCCGGCCGCCGACCTCGGTCACTGGGAAGCTGCCGGTTTTTTACATCATATAAAAAAATAAAAATAAACAATGGACACGTGACGTTAAACGGACGAGACAGTTTCAATTGTGATTGACGTGTACGACGGACTATTCTTGGCTGTTGCACGTTACCATAATGTATACTATACAACAACAACGGTATATTGTACATCGAAAAGGGGTGAAACGAAATAAAAAAAATAAAAAAACGCGACGTCCGGACTTACGGACAGAGATAACGGGAAGCTATCCCGTATGAACAGTATTACTGTAATGAATAAAAAAAAAACCCCGTACTCGGCGTGTGTTCCGTTATCAATAAAATTTTATTTTTAATACACGTGATTGTGTCGTAAAAATTTACTACCCGAGTCGATGAAAAGTTTTCCGAGCGAAAATAAATCAGGAAAAATCCATAAAAATCCACATCAGAACCGTGTCACCCGCACTGTGTGTGTGTGTAATTTGGCTCCTTATTGTTTTCAGCATCCCTCCGAAGACACGGCGACGACCCGCAACGCACCCCCCCCCCCCTTTTAACGAGCCTTTAAATAAAGTCATACGCTTTTACTTACACAGTAGGTACACGCGGCGATTTACAATAATTACTACTCGATTGTTACACGCTCTTGCGGGTTTATTATACCGGATATTATTATTTATTAAGTGTATTACTTTTTTTTTTTTTTTTTTACGGTCGCCGACGGTCAAGGAGCTGTTTTTTTATTGTGATGGCCGCGCTCTAAACGCCAATCGGCCATGAATTTATTTCGCCCCTCCCCCTCCCCTATTGTGGACTTAACGTTTATTGTGCGAGGTATATACGTCGTACATTGTGTGTGTGTTGCTGCAAATGACCGTAGAATATTATTTTATAACGACCCCGAAGCACATCGTAAACATCGGAACCGCAGCCATCGGCGTTTGTGTGTGTGGTCATAATAATAATAATAATATCTCAACGGAGAGTCACTTGAGTTAACGTACCAGGGGAGGGTTGGCGTACAGTGTTTTGGGTTTGCAGAAAAATCGTAAAAAAATACATACAATAAAGGTTAGTCGTTTGCGGGAAATCGAACAACGCCAAAAGCTATATAACAAATCTTGCAAAACGAAAAAAAAAATCTATTACCTTGCCTCGTCATCGAACTGCGATGCATTTACTGTTTATTGAAAAAAAAAACAACAAAATACAACTCATAATTTACTCTTAAACTTGGTATACCAACTTATCAAGGATATATTTTCAATATGTTCTTGTATGTGCATGTGGTGTTTATTGGTTTATTTCAGTACTTATCTCGCTTCAAACAATGAAGATAAATAATTGTAAAACAAAGTACGTACAGGTAAGCAAATGTGTTATTGAAAAAATGTTTACTCAATAACTTGTTTTTGAAACCATTTTTATTTTTTACTCTTTTGGTCCACATCACTTCATATGAAAGTGTATACTAGAGAGAAATTTATTGTTAAAAAAAAAACCAATCAAACAAGTTCAATATGCGACATTAATAATAGTAATAATATATTTGATAAAAAAAAAAAACAATTTCTACCTCAGAGTTAAAACTGAATCTGTGAAGATTGTATTACTGTAATTCATCAACCCTGCGGTGTAAGTATTTAAAAATGTATAGTACACATTACATACAAAAACGCACAGTCAATGTTGTGGAAAAATTGAATTTTTTTCATGTTTATTGTACACATTAAAATTTTTTGGAAAAATTCCAAATAATCGAAAACCGTTTATGTTTTGATTTCACACGGATGGAGTAGCTTTTAAGGGTGCACCACTCGGTGTTTATAAGTCCATATAATATAACTATAGATAATCCTATCCAACCGATAATGTGAATAAATCAAACATAGCTGAAATCGATCCGACCGGTGCCGACGCGGTATGGTGTGTACGCGACACCGGATAATGACTTATTATCTGATTTATTGGATCAGCGAAAGGGTTAGACTTTTGGAATACAACATCATGTGTGTGTGTTTCTCTTGTACAACTTCACGACAGATGGTCGTAAACATACATACATACATAACGCTCACGCCATAATCCTTCCGACCCGGCGGTCTGCGTTACAGCTTCTAAGAGGAGGGTTTTGCGGTTCAAGATTGCCATCAGCGATTTGGCCAAACAGACTTTAGACCAACGCCGAATTCGTGTCACGGTCGAGTCCGGTGTATCCGACAAAGAAGGGATTTTCAAAAAAAGAAGCAAATACCTAACCAATCCAAACTAAGTACACCTTGTATGTGTACACATAAACTGCTCCAGCACAGTACACGGCCGTACCCGGTGCATGTTTACGATACGGGTTTTTGTGATTTCGGTTGAATATTTTAAAACCCCACACCGTGTGTGTCTGCCCGTACTATCTCATTACCTATACACCTATACACCCACGCAATCGGTGCAATCCGAAAAATTACAGTGCGGGGCGAACTCCTCACATGTGCAGAACGCTTTCAATGTAAATTCGTCTCTCGCGTAGTAACGTGTGCGCCGCCGGCGATAAAAAGACGGCGGATCTTGATAAAATTAACTAAAAGAACAAACAAACGGCGAACCCATTCCCCGCGTTTTTATGCGTATTCCTCCGCAACTCCGGGGTACTAATAATAAAACAACGAGGAAAAAAAAACCGTGTGCCGCCCGGAATTGGATTTCCGGCGGAAAATTTCAAGGAATTTCAATTATGCGCGAGCACCGACCGAATCCATCCCGTCTAAAACGATACCCATCACTTTTATATGTACACCCGGATATAACCGGAGACGAGCGCAGTGGATACCGTATGGGATAGTTTTTTTTCGTTTTATTATAATATATTTAACCGGCACGTTTCGTTTGCATCGGCTGCGACAAAATTTATTGACGATCCGCCGAGCTCAATGGACCGATCGTCATAAACACACAGCCCGAGGGATCGATTAGCCATATATGTATATTATTACACATTGTACATAAATATTCTCAAATACAGCCCTTCCCGGGTTGTTCGTATTAACGTTGCACGCGGTGGCAGTTGACGAACACCCCCCCGTTCTTTGTATGCAGACTTTTGGAGTCTAAGTGTCTCCTCGCCTTATACACACAAAATATAATATATAGTTTAGATTGATTCCAAATGCCTATGTTCAATAATTAACCGTGCGAGTATCTAGTCCGGATTTAGCTCAATCAATAAGGCATGACCGGAACAAGAAGTATGGATGTTTCACAAGTCTGCATAATAGGTGTTAATCAAAGAGTATTTGAAAGAGAAAGGAATATTTGGAGGGAGTATTTTTTAAAACATAATATCATAAAAAGTCAAATTTCTTGTCTATTTACGCATAAATTATTTTTGTATAATATATTTAACACAAATCTGATAAAAATTGTTTGTATGCAATTCCACGACATTATGCCATTAATTGTACATTGCTAGTAAAATAATTGCCATTAAAGTTAGTGTATCATCGCCGTTTGTATATCTTTATATATGAAACACATTTTTTTAGTTAGAAATTTCCCAAACAAAAATATAATATTTAATAGTTTAAAAAATATATGTTTTACTGTTAATAGCTAAAATTAATTTGATTGTCGTTTATCCATTGTAGTATTTTTTTTTGTATGTTCATTTTTATTTCTTTTTTTGCTCTTTTACCCGTATTCAACATTTTTTACTCGCATGTCCCGGTGAATTGACAAAAAACAAAATCATTCTGGACAATAGTTCATTTATTATGCACTCAAACGCTCTTGTATTTACCGAAACAGGCAAAAAAATAAATCAAATCAAAATGAAGCATTTTTAATCAAAATTAACATCGGTCCGAAATTAGTAAAAGTATTGTTTAATTTGCGGTCCCCCCTCCCCCTCAGACAACCGGACAGACTAAAAGCAAACTGTACATAATATAATATATGCATAATATAATATTGTCGTCGACGACGAGTGTGTAATTTATTCGCTGTGTGCGCTTTTGGCGATCACAACAATAATAACTAGTAATTATTCTCAATATTGCACCGTCTGCATGTAGTAGTAGTACATATGCAATTATTGCACGTGCACATGAATATTAATAGCGAGCCGATAAATCCCAACGCGAGCGGATGTTGATCGAAATAGATTGCAAACAATATAATACTATTTGCACGTTCATCGCCGCCGGCGGTTATGTGGTTGTATAATCGCCTAAATAAAAAAAAAATACCCCCCCCCCATTTGGGATTCACTCCACAATAAATCATAGGTAATACTAATTAATGGGCGCGGATACAAAACGGTAATTTATACCGACATAATACGTTGGGTTGTGTAACACAAGCGACAAAAATGTACATTTACCATTTTTTAAAACAAACACATGCGCATCTTTTATCATATAAAAATTTGTTTAAAGTTCATTTTTTTTTAAAAATATATTTTTAGTTTCAAGTGCGGCCAGTGATACGGTAAAGTGATCATATGTGTACTGGGCAACGGTCATATTATTATTAATTGGAGTATTTTAGGACATTGTTTTTTTTACAAAACATACCATTTTACAATTGCTCAAAAACCATATCAGGCTTATACAATACACTTATTACTGTCAATTTCAAAGTTATTATTAATTTTATAGATACTTTTTTTTTCTCGAACACTCGACTCGCTAAAGAAACGAAAAGAGATTTAAAGATTACATTTTATTATCATTAAAAAAAAAAATAACATGACATGTACCCTAAAAATCTCGGCAGACGGTAAAACTTGGTAAAAATTAAAATATAGGTTATTGACATGGTCGACTCTATAGTATACTATTATAATATATTATAGTGCTTTTGGGCGCCAACGATTGGCGGTAAGTATTTTTTTTTTGTTCTTTCTGTTTTTGTGTTTAGTTACGACCGCGAAGAGTTACTATCTTTTAACGGCTAGACCGGGACGATTCTTAAAGATTTCATCACTGTCTTCATAAAACGTCTTGAGTAAAAATAAAAAGATACATTGGAACATTTTTTGGATCGTAAAAAAACAAAAAAAAGATATTCATCATAAAACGGCGCGTAAGTAAACCGATGTTTAACGTTTATGAAACCATTATAATATTATGGACACGTTTAGTTTATATTAATATATGTATATAAGCTAAGCAGAAGAAAAAAACACACACACACAAATATCCCTTTATTATTATTATTATTTTTTTTTTTAACGCTATTGTCACGATACGGCGAATGACGGATTTTAATGTGTTCTTAGGGCCAAAGTTATACGACCATCGTCGCATTAATGCTAACCGGGATATGTATATAATATTATTATGGACGTTAAATGGCCGCCGCCACCACCGGCAGTGCTATCTCGGGTTGCCAGTGTTTTTATGATTTCGGGAATTAACTGCCAAAGACGGTTTGACTAAAGAAAATTGCATTTTAACACACGTCCCGGCCGGTCGTTAAACAATTGACTCCCATTTATAATCCGTGCGCAGTGCATTTTCTTTAATATTTTATTACTATATATGCAATGCTGTGGGCCGCGCGAGCGGGGTTCGTTTTTCGTCCAAATGGGCAGGCGCAGTCGGGGAGGGGTTTTTGATTTTGCATTTCTCGGATCCGACAGTTAAAAAGACGGCCGCCGCGGGTACTTAAGCGGTGGTGCTCGGCCCAAAGAAAATTGCCCATTAACCGCGGCCGCACGGGCTGAGAGCGTTTACGGCCCCAAAGTATGTGTCTATATTGTGAGTTTAAGCGCACAGCCGAGCCAGGTGTTTTGACGTGTCGATGTGCTGTGTTTTGGTGGCCGATAAAATAACACTAGGTATAATGGATCCGACACAACCCGACACGATAATATAACGCCGAAGTTTCGCGTTCGATTGAGCATCGACAATGTGGGGCTGGGAAAAACAGCTCTTATAACTACTGCGTGTCGAATGCATAATTTACAAGTACATATTATCGGTGTATACACTGCGGCGTTTCACACCAGACGATGGTAATAATAAATAATAACACTATGTCATTGCGTTCTGGGGCTATAACGCAAAGACCTTGTATGTACATGTATATTGATTATGACAATACGTATTTGAAATAGACTGGGAAATCGTCACTTCTTCCCCTTTTTTTTACCGCCTTTGCCGCCTTTTTGCTTGCCCTTGGCCGCCGCCGGCGGTTTTTCCGGTTCTCCCACGTCGGTTTTCAGGTACTGCGTTTCGTCTTCCTTGGTCACCGGTTCGCCGACCCTGAGACGGGGAACGCGTATCTCGAGCTGTATGTTGGACTTGTCGTCGGACTCGTAACGCTTGGAGCATCTCAACACGAACACGTCCTCGGCGTCGCTGATCGGCAAACCGGTAACGGGGCCGGCAAAGGGTTCCGTGGGGTTATCCAAAGTGGGCAACACTTGCATCACGTGCTTGCGGCCACATTTGCCACGAGCCGCGGCCGGCACGTTGTAGTAAACGGCGCTCTTGGGCTTGCCGTCTACCAGGGGCACCGGCCGTTCGGGGTTCTGGCCCAAATGAAAAGTGGCCCGGTTGTCTTGCAGCCCGACCTCGCCCGGCATCAGGTGCAAGCTGTTGTGTTTCTTTTCCATTTCTTCCGCCGGTAAAAACTCGATGAACTTTCGCATCGCCTATATATATATATCAAATCACACACAAACAATACACAACGTAATATGTTGTTTATTACCTGAGAATATAACGTACACCCGTAGTGGCTTTCAGTGGCGTAGACAGGAATTTTTTATGGGGGGGGGGGGGGTTCATGGTTGGAAAAAAGAACTCATTAAATTTATTTCACTTATAACAAAATTTGTATTTTTCTTGGCTTACTCGCTAATTCATGCAGTACTTTTTCGGGCATTACAAAAAAAAAAAAACACTAAGTTTATTTCACTTTTTAACACTTATAAGTTATAACAAAATATCTATTTTTCTTGGCTTTTTGGCGAATTTATCTCGATAATAGCTTAGAAGAACTAAGCCATTAAGACGATCCTGTTTAAAATAAGTTAGACAATTAAAAATTGTATATGATTACAATTTACCTCTTTCATAGTATTTCCAAGGTATGTTTTTACTCTTTTTGAACAATTGTAATTTTTATATTGATAACTGATATGTGATAACAATTAAAACAACTAACGGTATTATAAAATTTAAGTATTAAGCTAAATAAAATGTAAGAGGGGGGTTTGAACCCCCCCCCCGTGTCTACGCCACTGGTAGCTTTCACTGACGACATAGTCCTTAAAGCCGAAACAGAAAACTAACTGAGAAATACAACTAGCATCCTACTAAGTGAAGGTAAAGAAATTGGTCTGAAGATAAATGAGTCAAAAACAAAGTATATGATACTTTCGAGACGAAATCACAATATTAATTATTTAAAAGTTGATGATTACAAATTTGAAAGGGTACAGAGCTTCAAGTACCTAGGGGCAGAGATCAATGAAAATGCTAATAGCCACGAAGAAGTAAAAAAAACGACTTATGGCAGCAAATAGATGCTACTTATAGTCTAATGCCACTATTCAAATGACGATTACTATCAATAAAGTCTAAAATAACGTTATACAAAGTCATAATTAAACCAATTGCTCTATATGCATGTGGTACACGGGCCACGACAAAATCGGACGAAGGAAAGTTAGGAGTGTTTAAATGAAAGATATTAAGGAAAATCTTCGGTCCAAAGAGAAAAAACGATGGAGAATATGAAATGAGAAACAACGAAGAATCGGATAATCTCTATAAGGAACCTACCATTAATGGGTCCCTGAAGAGCACGAGGATAAGTTGGGCGGGGCACGTATGGAGATCAGATGGAATGATTGGATCAATAACTAAACGGAAACCCGACACTAAGAGATCTAGAGGACGCCCTAGACAAAGATGGATGGATTGAGGAATACAAGAAGACTTGAAACTTCTGAACGCGAGGAACGCAGAAAAATGTGCAAACGATAGAGAGGGTTGGAGACAATATGTTGTTGCGGCGATGGGCCTTAAAGGTCTGTAAAAGCCCAGGAGAAGAAGAAGATAATGTATACCCCCCCCCCACGATTAAACCATTCTCCCAGGAGGGATAGAAAACTTTTGTATCCGACGACGTAGAGCCGTTCAGATTTGATTTGTTCGGTAAACAACGTGGTAGTAATTTAATTAGAAATTGTCATATAACACATTACATCGGGCGATACTCCGGTCTGGCGAAAAGGACACCCGGTAGAACGGCACTTAGCGTCCATCGTACAGCCTTCGTTGTTGGTCGTCTGGTCATTCGGCGGGTTGAATAAATTGTCAGTAGCCGCTCCGAACATCTCTTTCATTTTCTCCATAGCGTTCATGGTGCACCTGACCATTCTCTTCTGGTCCGTACAACATGCTCCGCCTCTGACTCGATCGACGCTTCCACGCGATGAGCTGGCCATCGTATATTCTTATTGAGTACGAATTTTAAAAAAAATGTTTCACTTACGGTGGTAATTTTGCACAGTTCGAGATAGTGTTGATTATAAACGGGCGTATCGTCGAGTTTCCATACAACAAATTTTGTTGTGCTAAAATATCGTGGCCAGAAATAGAAAAATGGGATAATTTAATGAAAACAAAAAGTTACCACTCTGAAAAATCCTACTTGTTCTCTCATATTTTGTATTGCTTAACACTTAGCCAGTTTCTGAATGAAGCATAAAACATCATTATCAAATGTACTCACTTAGGAGTTACGCGGGTGATAGGAAGGACATAACTCAGAAAAAAATAAAAAAAGGTTCAGAACCCTTCCCAAAAAGTCAGCCAATCAAAGGAGTGGTATCTGCATTGTGGTTAAGGGCCGGTATTTCAATATATATTCAAGCTTAAGCTGTATTAAATTGTTAATACCAATGTCAATTAATTTGTATACCTATTAAGGTTTGATCTAGGATAAATCTACGAAGAATAGTAATAATTGCACATTTATATTGACAAAAAAATCCGAATGCGATACCTAGGTACTCATTAAATCTATAGCTTATACCGTGCTTTGTGGTTGGATTTTATTTTCGTTGTAATATGGATAATAATATGTTGTTGGGCTGGATACAAACACTTTCATGTCGTCATTTTCGCTTACAGTTAGAGATTTTCACACGTGATAAGAGATAAGATATCCACGATTAAATGATTTTCCGTGGAGCGGAGAAAATAATTAGGTATTTTATTTTTATCTGAAAGAGGCAAGACTTCCTACTGGGCACGTATAGACCGTGTATACGTTGCGGTATTTACGCTATTAAATTTGATATTATCATATTATTAAACATGACGATTGATGACTAGACGGTGTAGGTTATTGTTTTCATTTAGATACAATAATATGTTGGACGTTACACTGTATTTGTTTGATGAATGGTCATACGGTTACACGGTATTTAATCGGTCTCCGTGGCGAGGAATCGTCGTCACTCGACACCCGAATGGGTTGGTGTGTACATTTTTTCCGAATACCTTAGCGACGTCAAATCGATCATACATTTTACCGGATCCGTCACGGTGGCATACCGACATGTGTCAAATTAACAATTCGACAAAAACCAATACAGTACACGCACTACACAACTCCTTTGGCGTTCAACGTTCTGTGTCAATACCACCACCACCCCATCGCGGTAATTATTACAAAAAAAAAAAATCTCCACCGACTTTTGGCACTTGACTCGGCTAAACAACAATAATAATATGGTAATATTCGGATAGACGGGACAGATGGCCGATTAGCGCTTTGACGGCCGCAGATGGACGGCGATGATCGAGGAAAAATATCCAACGGCGACAATAAAAAGGGTTACATCGCCGCCCGAATGATTGACAAGTGCTGTGCGGAAGCGAAACAATACGGAAGCGACTCTGGAATCATTTTATTTCCTATATTATGCGTGTATATACTTTAAAACGATTTGCCACGGACCCTGAACCCGATGCTTTATGCGAGACCGGCCGAGCGGCGGCGACACACTGCACACGCACACACACATATAAATTATTATATAGACACGGCTAAAAAAATAAAAAAGGGTTGTTAAAAAATGGATCGTCCAATAAGTGTACGGTTGACGGGTTCGGCGAATATCCGGTTAGGTGTGCGCGGAACCAAAGGCCGAAATTTCGCATCCGATGTGTTCTTACTTGTGTGTAATTCACCGACATAATAATATTATACGCGAAATGGGTGGGCTTTTTTAATCGCACCGGTTGATCGGTGAAAAAGGTTCGGTTATTGTCTAATGTATATATATATTTTTTTTCAATATTCCCAATCGAGGCGCCTATATATAGTGCCAAATCAAATGTAAATGATTTGTCGCCGAGCAAATAATGTTTTATGTACTACCCAAAGCCAAAACGAACAAATTTAACACTTGGCGCGTGCAGATGTCCGTCCGAATTAAATCTATAACACCGTTTACACGTCATGAAAAATAGCGTAAATCAAATAATACAAATAAGACGTGTTGCCAGATAATAGACCCAGTTCTAATTGCGTGGAGTTATCATAATAATTTATCGGCTGTAGTAAAAATCCAGCGTTTGCTGCGCTACGTTTCACTAAAAAGTCTACTACGTTGACTGAGCAGCTATACATCTGAAGTAGTACAATTAATAACATACAGTTTTTGACTTAAAATAAATCCTTATAATCAGTGGTTATATTTTTATTGTTTAGCGAGGAAGCCCCTAAAAAAAAAATCAGTATTTTCTAGGTAAGTGGCATTTGATTAGCTTTATTAAAATAAACTTGGGTGTATTTCGATGCGAAGCCGCTAGAAGGTATACCTATTGGCATTGAGTATATTATATTGCACAATATATACTCAATGCTATTGGCTATGAAATGATGTTTGGTTTTTTAAACTTGTTTTCAAGTAATACTAATTTACAACAATATTAATGCAGCTCCGGTGATTGTCATAACAATGTTGCTCATCACTTAGCGGGTAGGTATTCCATTCGGTTTGCTCCGAGTTCCCCAAAGGGTTTTTTTTTCTGTTACCGACCGTTTTTTTCGTCGTCGTCGTTGTTGTATTTTCGAAATATTGTTTTTTAATTACACCCCGACGGTCGTGGCGACGATGACGAGACGGACTTAAAGCGAGGGTCCGATTTCCGTTTCGCCGAGCACGATAATGGATTTTAATTAACCTAACCGGACCGATCACAATATATTGTATAGGAAACGACTTTCCCCCGTCTTCTCGCCCGGCCGGCGTTTTAATATTGCAAGCGATGATAATATAATATATTGACCCGTGTTTCAATGCAATGCAATGCTTGAAAATATATTTTACAGCCCTCCGGTACACCTCCCCCCCACCCCTTTACCGCAGTCTGCACAATATGCATAATATATATGCACAAAATAACTACTATATAATATATTGTTGTTTGCATTCGGTATAATATGTAAATAGGGTTGCGTGCTGTCGACGGACACGGCGCAAATATCCTCTCACCCCCATCCCCTCACCCTACCGAAATCTAAAAAAAAAAAACCACTACATCGGTAATTAAAAATTGTTTTTCTTTAAGTCGACCGCCGTACCTATAACTACGCATTTTATGGTTTATTAATTATTATACACACAGAATCGATACGACCATTGCGACGAATATAAATTAGTACAGTAGGTGGTTAAGTAGGATAGTTCACGCAGTCGCTTAACATTTTGTCATTTTACACATTTAAGCTGTGGCTGCTGAGTGCTGCTATAGTGTGGCATCGAGTGTTTTGACAGGCGGAAAGGTCACAACTTCCACACAGAAACGGCAGTCGGTCAATGGTTTTGTGGGTCTCATTGTCTTCTATTGTGTATTGTGTATGTGTGACTTTTGACGCGGATGACACGGACCGCCGATTTTAAACTAATTTCATTTTTTCTTTCTTTTTATTTTAAACAGCCCCCGGGGGTGGTTATATGCTATCATCGTCGTCGTCGTCACCGCCGACGACCCCTATATAACACCCCCGCCACCGCCATGTATTTTCCACCCCAGTTTAAAAAAAAAATAAAAAATATGTATATATATATATTGTGTGTATATAAATATGATCACCCCGTTGCGGCACGGGGTTGTTAACGCCGTCCGCGTCCGGTTTATTTAATTAGTTAAAAGCCTCTTGACACACACACACACACGACGACGGTGACGGCCAAAACGGGAGAGAAATCCTTTATTTATAAATTATATATATATATTTTTCCGGTACAGTAACCCGGTACCGAGCACGGGACTCTTTAAAGTTGTAAAGGAAAAACAAAAAAGAAATAAGACGACGCCGGGGATAATACCGATTTCGTATAAAAATACTATTACACAGTCGGCGGAGCAGAAAATCAATCACTCGAAATTCAAACAAAACAGTTTAGTCCTTCATAATTTTTTTCGTAAATCAACATAATAATAATATAGGAACCAGTCATAAGTAAAGCGGCGTTCACAAACTATCAGGTTACTCCGGGGAAACTATGCATGATTATTTTCAAAAAATACATGGTTTTTTTATGGGACTGAAAATTGAAATCCGAATTTGACAGACTATCCGGATTGATTTGACTTTTGTTTTAATCCAAATTGAATAATAAAACTATACTATTGAAAAACGCGTACTTCTGCTTACTTTTATAACGTTAATTTAAAACGTTTGTTGCATAAATTAGATAATTAACGAAAAGATTTGAATTGGGTTAAAGCGAATTTCCCAAAGCCGGATAAACCCATCATTAAAATATGCTACAAATGGTCAAAATGTATAAACCACTTCACATTTAACATAGACTTGTACATAAATTGTGTATCATATTAGGGTATTTTTACTATACATGACTTGTAAAATGTATATAACGTCAATATTATGTTATTAGTAAGTGTAAATTATGTTTTCACATAATATAAATGAGTGATTATATTTTGATTACTGTGGAAATACGCGTTTGTTGTCTAAACATTATTTTAGCCGGTATTCACGGTAGATATTTTTTAATTTTTTTTGCAAATTGTAATAGGAGTAACCAAAAACACTCGTTTTTGTAGAAGTTCGCCTGTGTCGAGGTTGGCTGCATAAACTGCACGGAAATGCGGGTGAGGAGAAAGCACTTAGAAACGAATATTTGACCGAACTCGAGCTTGGCTTTTTGAAAGATCCATTCGACAAGATGCCCGGAGAGCAACGGGTGTTTACCCCCTTTTGCCGCCGACGAGTTAACGGTGAGAGAATTATGCGAGTACTGTGATTTATTACGGTTCTATATGGATGCATAAGGCGCCAACACTTATAAATCCATCGTCGAATTTTTTGTTAAAACGGCTTATTCAAAACTGATCATCGCCATCAACGTTCAAAGGGTTGGCTTGTTTGCTTTAACCCTCACAAGTGGGGTCGTCGGCCGACACTGATAATTTTCTATTGGCTTCTCGGCGATCTCATCTTAAGACTTAAACCTTTGTTTATTACTTTATTTCTACAACCATGTAAAACGCAAGACGTGAAACATCTCTTACGGTCGTTTTTAGATATACAATCGAACAAACATAGATAGCGATGTAACTGACAAAGCAGCATACAATAAATGGACAATCGAGATTTTGGTAGAAATTCGAACAGCTCTATTGAACAACTATCAACAGTCGGGGGTTAAGGTAAATAATAAGTATGTAGGAATTTTTAATTTTTCATAGAGTTCATATAGAATTCATAGAGAGAAAAATTCGAACCGACTAATTTGGAAATAGACAAATAAAATTGAAATAAATTAAAATTAAAATGACACTTGTTTGTTCACACTACTTCCACGGGCGACCAAGCTTGTACCTACGCCACGCCGACAAGGTGTGAATTACTTACCCCGCTTAATGCTTGTATGCCTACACCACGGTCATAACTTACTCGCGGGTCATCCAGGTAGGTTAACACCCGGCTACGTCAAATTCGCATAGGGGTGCGACCCTCGTGTAATTATTTTCCTTGCACAGATGTATTGAAAATCTATCGTCTATAATCTAATTTATTGTCGCAGCGACATTATTGCGTTAACTAAACACTCGATAATAATAGCAAACAAAAATTATTGTTTTATTACAAAAAAAAAAATATATATATTATATGATAACACAACATTTTACACAATACTAAATAATAATATTTTGTTCTCTAAACAATATGAGATCTAGTTTAAAAAAAAAAATAATACAATCCTTTCTTTATTTTTCGGTAAATTAAACTGATAGCATAAACGGCCAAAGCGCTACACATTTTACCGGCGTCCACACTAAAAATAATTCTTATCTTTCCAGTTGGATTTCTTTCCGGGCAACCGAGAAACAACGTAGCCCGAGTAGCCCGTTTTCGTGTCGGAACTTTTTTTCGGTCGAACAATTCCGAATCATAATTTTTTGTATATTTCATTTGCTTCTTCTCGGCGGCGGCGATCAAAATCCTTTGGACCATGACTGCCGATCATAAAAGCCCGGTCTCTCCCGTTCGTCAACGGCGTCTCCCCGCGTTATTAGTTTTTTCCCCCTATCCCGGCGGTACCCCCAACAAAGCATATACAAAGCATACACTATCGACGAGACCGACAACAGGCGGCAACAGCAACAACAGCCACCGCGGAGGACGCACACCCGGCCCGGGCTCCGCCGAATTTACGGCCTCCGGCTGGTCTTCGCCGGGTAAATGAGCCGACACTAAGGGTTGGCACGCGGGGCTGTCGATAAAATGCAGCCCATCTTAAAAACTGTATATACATACACCGTCGAACCGGTGCGGTAATGACGGCCGTGCAATCGGTGACAACGATTGTAGGGGAGGCGTGTAGCTTACGACTCGAAACTAATTTTGAGAAAACTCGGGCTTGATATCCACGACCACCCCACCGCCCTCCGTAGTTTTTCGTCATAACTGTCGACGATAACAAACAATTTATGGTACAAAGTCGAAGGACCACCACTCTCGAATCGACTGCAAGCACACACACACTAAAGCTACATAAACTCGATCAGTCGATTCGGTCCACCGCGCGTTCCAAGTTCTACGAGGTTATAATTGGCGAAAACCCGTTGTGTATTGTGTACACGACCCGAAGCTATACATCCGGACCCTTGCCGGAGTATAAGCTGTGTGCGCACACGGCTTGGACGGCCCGGAGCACAATACATATATATATAAGACGGATATAGTTCCTATATTATGTATACACGTATAGGTGCCGGTCGGGCATGTTTGTCTTATCATTTCGCGGTTGAAAAGGTTTACACGCCAGTTACACTTCGACACACGCACACACACTGCAGCTGGGTGTATAGGAATTTATTGTGGAAACGACGGGACAACCGCCCAAGGTAATAATATTGTTGTCGGTCAGAGTGGAAGCTAATTTGCGCGCAAAGGGTCTTTCGGCCGATCCACCGAAGCGTGCCGTATCGTTCGCTTTGCCTCCCCCGTCCGTACAAAAGGCGACCGATGCGTACACAGAATATAAGAAGTGCACCTCCTCTCCGCGTGTCCGTCATGTACTGTATATTATATTATACAGACCCTTGTGCGTACCTGACCGCAACAAATCCCCGTTTTGACTACCGCCGTCCTTGATTTGGTTGTCGTCGCGGCGGGGATTCGCACGACCGCCGCCCTCGCCTCTCACACGAGAGAAACCCTTGGTACGGCTACAAAACCCTTTGTATGTGACGCAACGTTGTTTTCTTCCGGGCCCCGGGGCTCGTCCGACCGGAAGGTCCTGCGGTGGTAACCACCAGCACTGGCCGGCCAACTTACTTTAACATAGTGGGTAGGTATATAGCAGCTGTGAAAAACGTTTAAAACCGCGTCGCCGCCGCCTTCGGGACTCGATGAGCATCCTGACGGAAAATCATTGTGTCCCCGCACCGCAAACGGGTCCGGCTTGTGAGTAAATTAAAGAAAATCCAATTTCGCCAAGGTATTGTTCTTCTGGGTTGTACCTTCTGGCTCGATAAACATCGTGTTCAATTACACAGCCGCTGTATGCTGACACGGTTGCTAACTTGTGCGCTTTGATTTTGGAAATACTACTATGGCTTCTACACTACATATACATTGTGTGTCCGACGGTGTAGGGCTTTAAACAATAGTTCGGTGTCGTTATTTGACTGACGTTTCGAACCCATTTCAGGGTACATCTTCAAGTCGTACACGGTTTATGACTAAAATTGCAACACGGACGGATTCGAAAATCATCAATCTAATGTTCAATTTATGAAAGTCTTAACACATACATCAAACTAATTATTTAGCGTTCTAAATTTGTTTAACTTATAGTTTAATTAGTTTTTAATGAAAATGTTTAATAAAATATAATCCGCGCCCTTCTACACAAAAATATTATAATAATTGACTTGTTCCATTTTGTATGAAAAAAACACAGCGCTATTGGGTCAATTTTCAATATTTCTTTTGCATACTTATTCTCATTTTCCCACAACGTTTTCGTCCACTGCTCTGATATTTTATTTATTTCTTGCGACACACTGACATAATATGATACTGTAAAATACAAACTTAATAACACGATGAAGCATCCGTTTATTGTTCATTACCAGCTGGGCCTGTGGTTAAGGGTATCTGTTACTTAAATGTTATGAAAATGATGTAAGTGACGAATATTGCGATAATAGGCGGCGGTGTGTTTATTTATATTCGGTCACCGTGAATGCTTAGAAGTAATAGGTATCGCGTGAGAGCAATGCCGTCCGTACCGCGCTTAATGTGTTTGAACAAACAATATCGTTTTTTTGTATTACCCCATAAGCTGCTCCGGTAAAAGCCATCCGAGCATTTTTAACCACAAAGACCCCCTGCGTTGTGCTATAAAATGCATAAAAACTCATCCCAACAAATTGCTCTTATTAATACACATTGTAGTATGAAATTCAAACCAGTTTGGCTAATGGACTTTTTACTATCTGCTAATAGAATATGCTGCGCAAAAGATTTAAATATAATATTATGTACCTAGTTGCGAAACACGATATATTATTATAAATTGAGCCGCACGGCGATCGTTGTAAAATAATACATTTGTAAAGAAACGGATACGAGAGAGGGTAGGTACAAATATTAGCTGGTATTGTTGACACAACAAGGGTGTGAAATAGTAAAGGCCAGCAGAGATACATTGAAGACTCATTTTCGTTTTCATTCAATGTTATTTTTTAATAAAGATTACGCAGATAAATATTACTTTGTAATAAATATAGTTAAATTGAATTCAAACGCATTTTGAATTCCCCCCGTGGTGGTAGGTACCTATTATAATTTGTACATAATATGGTTTTATTTAACTACCGGATTCAGCGTTCAACATTTTCATTGTTTGTGTTGTGAAAGAGCCGAGAGCGTGTGAGAAGTCAGAAGATTTATGAGACATATTTAACAAGTACACATTATATACCAGTAAGCATAGGTACCTATATTGTATAAATGAAAGATCTGTGTCTATTTCATTTTAATATGATGTGTATTAATATAAAATATGTGTACCTACCCAACTAATAAATACAATATAGGTATTTATTTGTAAAAAGGTTAAAGTAAAACTACTCTAATTGTTTTCTCTGTCGCTAACCTGAGAAAGTATTTGTTTGGAAATGTATGATTTACAAAAATAGTGTAAATTAAAAAAAACAAAAGTGTCCACACACCTCGACAAATTGTTAATACGGTGACGTCTGAAGGTCGAACGTCGCCAATGTTCTGTGGCTAGATGGCGCAGAGTATAACGTGAAAAAACATAATATTATACTGTCCTTTTTTATTCTTCTACACCGCTTGGCTAAAATCACGTGCGTTCTCGTTGTTGTCAACGTGTGTCCCTCTTTTTGTACTTCACACGGATATCGTTACACTGGTTACACACACACACACAGTGTGTTTAAATGGGGTGGGGAGGGGCGGGGGGGGAGGACTATCAAATTCACTTTACATCGTTTCCAGTGCGAGCACTTTGTCGTGAAAATGGATAAAAAAAAAGAAAAGAAAAGATAAATGCAATAAACCAATAATCCCTATTTTCACTGTCGGTCAGAGGAAACCTTCTTCAATACAATATTCGAGGGTTCGGTCGTGCCAAATCCGTTTACCGGCGGCAACGCGATTGACCAAAAAGCGAAGAACCGTAAAGTTATTGGCGAAATCGAATTTCCGCCCGTCCACGGTCATAATGCAATTCAGTTTCCAACGCACAATTTTTCGCAACTATAGACTTTGCAAGAAAATAAATAAAAAAATAAAATAAAATTACACTGTACCAGGATTCCAAAATGTTGTCGCTGAACTGAAAAACATATAGCAGACACACAGTGTATTTCCGATACAACTTGACTGCAAGCGAGTGTTGTTAAGAGCTACCCCTTTCATTTCAAATATACAGTCGGTAGGCGGTCGTTATAGTGTCCTAATTTTCAGTGTCATGTATGCAACTTGAAGGCCGGACAAGTATTATGCGATTTACAATATCTATCATAAACTTTTAATAAAGTTAAATAAAATTTACTACTACGTAAGTCCGACGTAAACGCTAAAAAGAAAAAAAAACCGTTTAATCGAGTTAGCTAACAATGTCAGTTGTCCAATACTTACTCCGTAAATGTATAGCTTAATTTTTCCGTTGATCTTAGACGAATTTGATTTATTATTACTATAATAAATAGTTAAAAAATCGAATCGTTTCACACTAAAAATGTGTTATTATAATAATGTATATATATTCGATAATGATTTAACTTATTATATAATATTTATTATCATCGTAATATATTGCTAATAATATTATATTTTATGATAACATATTTTAATTGTATACCGACTAAGAAGAAGGTCATGAATAAAAAGTCTTAGGTCAAAGTATTTTCAATAGCAGTATACACTTATATATGTGTAATAAAATAATTGTTATTGATAAACAAATGCCAATATAATTACCTTTATATTTTGTTTGTTCTAAAAGATGACAGTAAAATATGTAATTGTCAAATTTGTTGATAAAAATAGTAGAATTTTTAAAATTTATTTCGAAAGTTTTAAGGTAAGCACATTTAATGTACGACCACATTGAATAAAACATAAAAAGTACTGTTTATTTCCATAAAACAATTATATAAATCGCGTTTATACTATTTGGTACCGATTTTGCCACTTGGTGTGCAACACATGCATGTTAAAAAAATTGCAAGGGTAGTAACTGAAATTCTCAATAGACTAATTTATACTTTGTTTCAAGTACAGTCTCGGTTCAAACGCCATTAATTATCAAACACTACTCAGAGTTAATCATATTTTACTGGGATTCTGCGAACGCTGCAGCTGTTTCCTGCACAACTAAACAAAACAATAAATTTAACGTTTTTATTTGCTCTTGTAATACAGCTGATTATTTCCATTTAGTTTCCATCGGCTTTGGTGCACAACACACTTCCTGTAAAGTTTTAGCGGCTTTACTGTTTAACAACAGTTTGGACTTGACGTTGGCTGGTTTATTTCTTTAGCCCTTTGAACTCGGGGTGGTCCGGCAACATTAATCTGGAAATCCAGTGCTTGGGTATTTCCTTTTCCACGTTTACGGTTTTGAGATATGCATTTTTCTCCGTCATCCACGTTCGCTGATAGTCCATGGACAGCAACAGAAACTATTTATGGGTATAGGTGTATAATGCCTAACTTACACGATTAAAAGGCTTGTGAGAATAAAAATATGTAATTAAGCTAAAAAAAAAAACCCCCAGCGTCTATTGTTGTGTAATACTACCAGGATTATATTGTTGTTAATCTGGACGACAGTGCACACATTATCATTTCGACCGGTGTCCATCAATCATTGTCGGATAGGGTTCACATGAAGAGCAGATAATATTATATGTGTCGTTGTGGCTGCCCCGTCCATTTATCAAAAGCGTCCGAAACTGATTCGATTGTCGGCGAAAGGGCTCTCTCTAAAAGGATTAAAGGCCGGTAAATTCAGGGGCCGCTGGTCATTTTAATTTCACGGCACGGCACTTCGACGCCCGCGTTGGAAATTATTGTGAATTATAATACATTATCGACGGTTTTTGGTAACCGAGACAAACGGCTAGGTGACTTTTGAAAATTAACCGTCTGATCTTATTAACCATTAAATGGTTACGGTTACAGTTGTACTTTCAAAACCCCACGTTTCGTGTGAAAAAAATATATTTTAGTAATAATCAACATTTGAAGCTTACATTTTTAAAAGAAACTAATTTAAAAATACAAAATTGTTTTTAGTAAAATTTTAATAACAAAAAGTGATTTAGTAGTTATCATAATAGTAAACCAAACGTGTACAATATATTATTACTTACAACATAGAAACGTTCTTATGCTTTCTTGGAAATTGATAAAAATCGAAAATGCACTTAGGCACGTTGCATTACAGTGTACTTAACATACCCTAACGAATAATAAGCGTACAAAATCATTTAAATTTAGGTAGAAAATATAAACAAAATTTAAAGTAATTTTCAGCATTGACAAACTCTTATTACTGCTGTTCTACAGCTGTTATGTTATCTTTGAACAAATAATTTTCCATAGTCGTCGCAAGGTGGAACTAAAAAAAAACAGGGAGGTATTTTTAAAGTTATCAGAAATCTTTTCCATTGTGTACTAGTCCTCCGTTTGATACAACTTACAGTCTCCGTGCACCGTTCATTGTACAGATAAAAATATCTACTCAATTTACATGTTTTAGCAGTGTGCAACCGAGTGGGTATAGGTACACAGCACTTAAAGTGGCCCAGTACAATGTTGCCGAGGGCTTGTGAATCCGTTTAAAAAGTCGTTTAGGGTATGTTCGGCGGCATCCGGGCGAAACGAAAGAAGAACCGAGCGATTGTCGACCGTGGTCGGCCGGCAATTTCTTAGGCAATCCAATTAAGAAGCAGCCTTTGTGTAAAAAACACTGGGGTGTATAATAATAATAATAATATAAAAAGAGACTCGGGGATATTATTTTAATCGAATATAATATACATATTCACCGGTGCATTTCGCAAAACATTTCGTCATCCATATAATATCAATTTTCTCCTTTGCCGGATCCGGAAAACTGATTACCGTCATTATTAGACGGGCTACCGATCAGTCGCGGGGCAAACACAATTACAGGTTTCTCTGAGTAGCAGATTGCATATACTGTTGTATAATAATAATAATCAAGTAAATCGAGTTATGGAGCTTTATGTTTTTCTTTTTTTTTTCCTTTGGTAATAATTGCTTTACATCTAAAGTCAAAAAGGCCGTCTTCTATACATATACCTAACTACGTGGGTATACGTTATATTTAATAAAACACCAGCGCAACGCAACTTGCAAAGGCATAATACATTATAATATAATGCTCTGTTGACCATGCGACTATATTCGCAATTAATAAAGTCAAAAGGACAGAAGCGACTCGCGTAGGAGGTATGGGGGGGAGGGGTTTAAATGAAAAAATATTTCACAAAGTTTTTTTTCTTTACCGACGGTTTACTAAGAAGAAAGTACAAAAAAAAATGGTAAGCGAATTTAATCATCAAATTATTAAACTCGGAATTTACACAAAACTGTCGCCGTTGATGAATGTAAAAAAATATATATACTTACATAATATTCGAAATTAATTTCAGCGTTTATTTGATGTTTTTTCCCGGACCAGAGTCCTAACATTTTCGTCCTTCAAAGGAAGTTTGTTGCGTAGGTATCGCGTATTTACATTATTATGATAATATTAATAATACACAACTATGCAGAAATAAATTTGTTCAACCGTTGCCGGTTTGGTCAGCGTTTAAGAACAAAGTACGGCCTACAAACTTTGTCGGATACGAAATTACATTTATTATTATTTTTTTTTTTTGTGAAGACTTTTACTCGGTTCGTTTGTCGGCCGAGTGTACATAGATATTGTATTTTATATTTTGCAAAATATTATCAAACAATGCCCGCCACCACGCCACCGGCTTTACCCTGGTGCAAACGTCAAATAAACATTTTTATTTTACTGTATTTTAACACGGTAGCTTGGTAAAAAACAAAACGCCATTGTTCGTGGGTATGAAAATAATATTATACACTAGCCGCCCTTATAAGCACACGGTTTCGGAGGAAATCACGGAAATCTCGTCAATCACAGCTTCATTTTTTTTTCTCCTATGCTTAACCGAACACCCCCCGCGGTTGGGTTATGTTTATTATACTCTTCATAATTTACTACACTTTATTATTGCACGGCGTACCCCTGCCAATATATGTCAAATTTTGTGGCGCGCGCGTGGCGTTATATTATGCACTCATCGAAAATAATAATATTATTATACGGCTTTGCTGAATAAAACGCCATTAGTTCTTTTTGCACAACCGCGCTTGTATTGTAGTGTATATATATATATATATATATATATATATATTACATAAAACGCCAGACACAAACAATTATTATTGAATCAGACAATACAAAATTCTAGCACGCCGCACGTAGACTGCGCAGCTATTTTTTAAAATTTGTTTGTATTAAAATCATCATAACTTACAAAATTTCAGTATATAAAAATTTTACATGATTATCTATCTCTTTTAAGCTAAAAGCTTGTGTTAGAGATAGAGAGTTATAGAACTTAACTAAAATTTATGTGCATTTATAGCAAATTAACAACAAAAAAAGAGAAACAAGAATATACAAATAATAAACAATTTAAACACAGCAATAGAAGCTAAGATTATAATATTTTAACTTTTTAGGGAGAACAACCAATTATATACTAATATTTTAGCATTATTTCGAGAGAGCTGAATATTTTTTTTTACAGACATGGCATTGAGTTGAAAAACACAGGACCTAGATAGTTTACAAATGATTGACCAAAAGATTTGCACGGGTAATCGATAGGTATATTAAACCGTCTATTTTCCCTTTTGTCTACAAGATCTTGACCGTCAAGTACTTTACTGGAGTTTTTAAATGTGAATAGAATGGCAAATTTTTTATATAGAAGTTTAACAGGTAGGACACCCAATTCTCTTTAATTATGCGAGGTAGAACCAGATAAAGAATATTTATTTAGGCAAATTTTAACTATATTGTTCTGGTTTGTTTGTAGTTGATTTAAAAAACAATCTGCCGAACCTCCCCAAATTAGTAACCCATATTGAAATATGAAGCAAAACAAACCAACCCATCAATAATTAAATCACTTACTGCGTTGATATATAATAAAAATAAAATTGGACCTAGAACGCTTCTTTGAGGTACTCCATATTCAACTAAACCAACCTGACCTGTAATGTCACTGATCCTGACCATTTGTTTCCTGTTCGTTAAGTAGCTTTTAAATCAATTAAAACTATGATTGCTAATACCAAAGTTCACCAAAGCTATATAGTATTATTTTTGGTAGATTTAAATCTAACTATTTATCACACACACAAGTGTATTGCCTAAATATGACAATACAATATCTCTCTTTGCCCCAGCTGGTAATCTTGGAAACTGCTGGCCAATTTACATGTGGTTTTTTAAATTTATTTTCTAATAAATTATTTTTCAGAGAAACACATAGGCATAGACTCGGGTCGTGGCAAAAAATGAGCTTTGACTTTAAATAAAATCCTAGTGCTCGAATAACATACATGTCGCTAATGGATAATGATAATATTGTTGTGTGTATATTGTATCATATAGGAACCTCACAATCGTCCGATAATGGTATCGATAATGTACATATTATGGCCGTTTATAAAGATATATTATTACCGGTGGCGATCATTACGGTGTTACGATATTATACAGTAGACACAATACATAATATACGATATACTACCGTTTTACCCTTCGAAGGACCGCGACCTCGAATTGGAATTTTTCAACGGTAATGACCGCGTTTTTTTTTCAAACCGGGAAGAACAGTGTATTATTATATTATTATTATGTATAAAAGAAAGATCATCTACGGGGGGTCGGATGGCGCGCACTCTTTTGTGTGTCCCATAAGAGTTGAACGCACCCCGACGACGACGGAGACATTATGCAAATGTCTGCGCGCACAAGGTACATACACCGTAGGAAGACCGTGGAGTAATCGGGAGAGAGAGAGAGAGAGAGAGAGAGAGAGAGATACAGAGAGATAGATACGGATGAGACGGTTCTGGGTTGAACGGGTTGTTGGAAATGAAAACACATATTATAGCCGCTGCAATCCTAAACAAACACGAGGCGAGAACTCCTTATGTGACCCTGTCAAATTTATATAGGTGTCTGTCACGGCCGGGTCCGGTGCATTATTATTATTGTTATATATAAATCTACGGTCGATGCCGAGTGCGTTATTCATCAACGTCCGAAATCTATATATATCGGACTCCGATGTCCATTGTGTTGTTACTCGGGCGGAAAGTATGTGTGTGTGTGTGTGTAATATGTATACATTATCGTAGGTACACGGTCGGGTAACCTCCCCAAAAGAAGCGAGAATCGGTGACAGACGATGCGCTCGGCTTGTGTGCACGCACATTAATAATATGGAAGAATATATTAAGTACAAGAAGGAAATAATAACAATAATAATAATAATAATGAAAATTAGAGAGAAAAAAAAATGGAACGGATTAACACACGGCTAACACACGTCGTCGTTGTTACCAGTGCATTATACGGTTTGTATAATAATAATATGGAATGCGACAACTATAAGGCGGTGTTGTTGTTTTTTTATTTTATTATATTTTTTTGTGTGTGTGTGGAGCGGCTATTTCTCTCGCGTCTCACCTCTGACCCTGCGAGAAATCTTATCGTCAGCACCATCGACCGCCGAGACGATCCACAAAAGGACAAAATGGATCGGCTGATGTAGATCCGTGACGATTTCTTAAATACCGTCGTCGTCGTCCGACCATTATAGTAGTAGGTATAGTATAATATAATACAGCATTACAATTTTATTATTATTATTATTCGGTAGATGCTCGCTCTCGCATTGTGCGCACTGCACTTTGTCAATGTAAACTATGTATTATGACTTTTTTTTTTCCCTTCAAGAATAACATGTTCGGAATTTCATAATTGTCTTAAATTTCTTGTCCCGTCTACCGTTGTTTTTTTATTACCGTTTTATCCATATAGGCGTAGAATCAGACAGGTATAACCGATAAACACCGATTCAATCGAAAAACGGTTTAAATTACTTTTTTTCTCATTTTATACTTATTTGATACTACATAACGCAATAATATACAATGCAATGTGTATTATACCAAGCATAAAAAACTAATTAATTAATGTTTTCTTGAGAGAACCAGTGTCTTACATCAAATGGATCATTTAACATCACCGCGGCGTTTGTGACTATAATATATAATATGAATAATAATCACTCAGATACGCGTTGTGCCGTTCACCGTGACGTCGTACTTACATATTATATTATAACTGCACACGGGTAATATTTTAATAAGACACCGTAGATCAGATCGAGCTCGTCCTCATCAACGCGGTAAACGCGGTCGTCTCCGAATACATTTGGCTTTATTGCCAAAGTCGACGTCGAAGCGACACACGTATACATGCCGTGTAATATAATATATATATAATACAACAGTAATTACGCCTCGAGGCATGACTTTAAGTATAGCGATTATATTCCGGACCCCAAAAACATAACGGGTGTGCGTGTGTGTGTGTGTGATTCTTAAGATATACACTCTCTGGTGACAAATTACGGACTACCGCGTATGGTGGTGTAATGAAAACGCTCTATGATTTTCCTTGTATACAATATAATATAGTGTATAAACGAAGAAGCCGCGCGCGGGATTAAGGGGGCAGAGGGAACGTTTTATTATGGGATACGGTCCCGTCCAAGGTGCAGCGGCATGTGCAGGGGAGGTAAAGGGATATGAAAAATATTCCGGAAAATATCGTTGACGGCGGCAGAGGAGTGTATACATCTCTCTCTATCTCTATATATAATAATGTGAATCCATCACGGCCGACTGCCTTCGACGGCGTATATAATTGGCGAAACGTTAATGAACCGGGCTTGCACGGTCGGCTGCGCTTTTTTTTCTTCCCTGCCCCCGCACAGATTATCCAGTAATACTGTAATAATAAAAGCTCTCCCGGACCATCGTCTCTTTCTCGCTCTCTCTATCCCGGTTTTGGCTGCTGTGTGTACTTACTACTGTTCGGCGAACTTATATATATATATATATTATATACCCACCTCCCGCACCTCTACGCGAGGAATTCTTTAACGGCCGCATCAAAGTACCGAAGACACGTAGGAAGGAAGTCGGAAATAATATCTTTGGCGCTTTTAATCAAAAGTCAGGGTCCACCGAGGGAATTATGCCGGCGCGGCCTTACGACGGTTGTCAATGTGTTTAGGGACGCGGAAATTCCGCGATTCCTGTTTTAATAATGATAATAATATGTTCATATTGTATTGTACAAAAGTGGCAAAGTTGAACTGTATAGCCGTAAATAATCATCATAATAATACTGGAAAAAAAATACAGTAATTACTACATCCTTATAGGCGTATGCAATATGTATATTTTGCTTTCGACATATTATTTCAATCAATGAATCGTACTTCGAACATGTGTCGTATAGAATAGCCCCCAAGGAGACTTGGAGATTATAATAATGGTATTGACATTAATATCAATAGTATATTATTAGATAATACAGGAAAAGGCAGTGTATGTAATTCAACTGATATCTGAACTGTCGATAGCCATTTGAATGTAATATGTAAATAAAACGAGGACATTTATTATAATACTTGTTGCATTTTTAATAATTAGCAGGACAAGTAGGCAATAGGGTAGCAAACGGAAAATATAGCGTTCGGTGCATGTATAGCGTATAGTAACTACATTTTGTGTTGTCACTATTGAATATATTTTTATTTAATCGAATCATTCGATGGAATTTGGAAACACGGTACAATGTTTTTAAATATTTTAATATAAATATAAATATTACTTTTATAAAATTGTCCACCAAATTTCGAGAAGATGTTTATAAAAAAAGTGGGCATGACATCCGCTGCAAGGATATACATAGGAACATGGATATGTGTTAATATAAAAATATAGGACCCTGGTACTTTTTGGTACTTTCTAATATCGAATGTTTTATCTCTAATCTCTCGCCTCTTACCTCACCTCTAGCATCCAACTGGACCATCTCAGCATCCAGTTGGACCATCTCAGACCTAAGTAAACGAAGAATAATTTATAATAAATTGTCGTGTCGTTTGATTTTGAAACGATTTCACCGACATTAGGTGTATGATCATTATGGCGACGAGCATCGTTCATTGTATCCAATCACGCGACAATAAAATACTGGCAACGCTTTTGGGGGGTGAAATGTGCGATTTCCCGTGCTCGGGCCCGAACCGTCGTTATAATATATTGCTATAGTTTTGACAAAACAATACGAAAACATAGTATCTCCGGAGCGCGACTAAATAATTTGTTATATTTCTGATCGCAGAGTACACATTTGCCGGTGTCGTCTCGCGATGATAATCACTTTTTGGCGTCTATATAGTGATTTTTCAACCGAGGGTGGTCGCGCCAAAACGCCTGAATATCCTATAATGTACCAATACATGACTATGCTGCAGTCGTTTTATACAAATGACCCGCCGTTTCCTCCGGCACTTTTACCAAGTCGTTATGCCAGAGAGAGACGGTTATAGAAAACGTTTATAATTGGCAACTTATATACATTAGGCGGTTGTTGTCGTTGCGACCGTCGCTTGATTAATACAACGGACAACACCCTCTCTCTCGGTCCGGGAAGAGATAGTGCCGGCAATACGGAGACGGGAAACCCGGTGCCGGGTTTGACTTTGACTGAAGACCGTGCGACATCCGGACCGGGTAATTCGCCTTTACCATAATAATATTGTACACACACTCGCACATACAGACAGAGGCCGCGTGGGTCTCGATGAATCGAACGTGCGCCGCGGCGATCGCCGATGAGTCACACGTGTGTGTTGCGAGACATCATCGTCGGTGGATAAAAAAAAAATGAATTATAATAAAAAACACGGTTCACATGATTATCATCATCATTGACGTTCGACATGATGTAATAGTAGCGAGTGCGGTATCTCCGGTTCGCGTTGAATATATTATCATCATTGTGTAGAAGAACAATAGCGGTTAGGTTTTGTTAAACATGAGTTTTTTTTTATCGGCGCTGGTAATTTTTTTTGGTTTTCTAACTTGGCGTTTTTATACTTGTTGCCAAATTCCAAAAAAAATTCCACTCACCCTTACACGAGATAGGTAATAATAATCGTCTCCTATAATTGGCATATAGACGGTTTTCCCACGCACACGGATAAAGCGCCCTGCCGCTCCGATAAGTACACTTTGTTTTTGGTTTTGAAACAATATACTTGCAAATTTCGACAGTTGCAACGCGGATTATTTTTTATACATAAACGCATACGAGCGAACCACTCGATGTGCGCTCACGCTTTATACAAAACACTTGGAGTATAACAAGTATGACAATGTACTAATGCAATTTACATTTTTTTTTTTTTTTTTTTAGACACAGGCTATTACTGTGCAAATATAAAGTAGGTATACATGTATACCTACGTATCCCTTGCCCTCATTTTACAAACAACGCTAAAAGCTTTTTACTCAAAGTCGTGTCTTTGATTCCGCTCGCGGTGAGTGTATAGTGTGCTTCTTCTTGCTTTTTTTTTTATACATGTATATACACAATATATTTGTACAAGTCCGATCGTAGTCGACTTTTATTCTTGTCTTCTCTCCCCTTGTTCGCTGTTGACAAGCTTGTTTTATTTCATTTAAAATGGTTTCTACATACTTGTAATGGGGTGGAGTATATATACATAGCGAACATCTCGTTTGACATAATATTTGACGGTACACCCTCTGGTTGAAGGACGGACGGTAAACCTCTATATAATATTTGAACAATATAATAATTCCTTTTCCGGGATTTCCAATTGTTTACAATATCCTATTTGACATGACCGTAAAAAACACAGCACTACTTGTACGGTAGGGTTGGCGGCTTGTCGCAAAAGAAACCGAACACAGGCTGTACCTGTTAACCGAACCCAATTTGATATCGACAAGTCAGTACACCGAATCGGTTAGGTCAAAATGCATTGTATTACATATAAATATATTTTTTGAATTGACTGTATCCGACAGCTGACAATATAAGTCGGTATAAGGCGAATGGCGTTCTCATATTTTGTCACAACCGCATAATATACAGCTGTCATTATACCGAGATTGAAAGCGCAATTTAAAAATATTGATATTTTCTAAATGTTTTGTCGAGGTTTGGTGGAAAATAATAGAGGATAGATGTTTTGAAAATAATTCACATTTTATATCATATTAAAACAACCTAAGAAACATTTTTTATATTTAATTATATCGGTCAGACCTATTGCGGTCAAATGTTTCTTTTTTTTAGAAATTTATGTTTGCCAATCAAAACCGTTTACATGTTAGAACAAAATTTAATTAAAACTAATTTCGCTGAAGTGTCGTATCGGTAATTTGCACGGATTCCAATGTTTGGCGTTTATGTGTAGTTTTTTTAGGTTCTCTATTGAAATGTCAAAATAAGCGTGAACGGCCATCGAAAAAAAGGGGTCGACCCTTCGACGAATGTTTTGGTCACCGGATCGAGGGGGAGGGGGGATTGGATTCGATTTTAATCAGCGGTTGCCGCGGACGAATCCTAATGGAAATGACAATAATTGACACGGTGGCTGTGTATAGTAGGTAGCAGAAGGTTTTTTTTACTATTATTTTTTTTTTTACTGACCACAAAGGCTCACAGCTACAATGTTGTCGACCGGAGAGTGTACACCGGTCGAGCTCGAGGGCAGGGTGGGTGGCAGGCGAGTTTGTCTGGCGTTGTTTGTATACAATATTCGAATGCAGCCCATTAAACACTGATTAACATACACGGGACAGGGAAAACGGACTGCAGGATAAAAAAAAATTTGATTAAAAGTTGTGTCAACACAAGAATATAGCAGTGGACAAAAAGGCCCTGCACACATCCGGCAAGCTTTTACATAAATTATACATAACGCGCGCGCCGTGCTGACCCGGCAACAGCGTGGTCGGGTATAGTAATTAATAAAAAAAAAAAAAAAAAAACCTACAGACTAATTTTCATTATTCAATATCTCGCTTCTGAAATTCCACAGTTTGCTTACCTGCCGTGTGTTGTACTTGTGCATTTTAAATTTGGTAATTCCGGTATATACTTAAAAGTATGTCCGAGGCAGTAGGCGTCATCGGTTCTAGAAAGCAAACAACGCGTTAATGCATTATAAACACACACACACGAGACGGTGACGTTTTGTTGGGAATTATTATTTTTTTATTTATAAACGCTTTTTTTAGGTTTTGTTTTTTGGTTCTAACACGGACCGGGGCGTGTTACCGCGGGCAATATTTGTTTTCCGGCGCGGTAAGTGCACGCCAAGACATTTTGGACGTATTACCGCCAAGGGGATAATGTCGTTATGCTGTTTAATGCGCTTTAGGGGACCGACAATAATATAATAATTGTCCGGACAACTTTTGACCGCATTTGTATTCCTGTTTAGTAACCATTAAGCGCGTTGTACACAATGGTGTTATATTATGCGTGTATAGGTATAGTCGTCCACGATAATATACAATTACTCTTGGCTAGTATATGTACACTTATGTACTCACTCAAATCGAGCGCAAACCCATCACAATAAACGTGCGCCTTATTTGTATACAATCCATCGTATACAAACAGTTTACATCGATCCTCCTCCTTATTCCGTCCGCTTCACGTCGCTAATCGAAAACAATATCAATTCGCTATTATACAAACGGGATGTTCGTTGCCGGAGTGGTTTGAGTACTGCATAAAAAGAGTACCACATATTGCATTACCACAACAGCACAATATAATAATTAGTATTGTTTTCCCCTCCCCCCGACCCTTTGTTGGATCAAAGGAAAACGGTGTGATTTAAAAAATTACCCCTGCCATGATGTTTGATGTCGGACCAAAGACAATTATTACTTAACATTTATAATTTGATAAGAAAATAAATATTTTACCTAAAACCTTGCTATCAGAGTTTATTAAAAATTTTAGGGAAGTATTTCTATCTATCTTCTTAAGATTAGATTGGTTGTGTTTCTCCGGTTTCATCGTTTTTCCAAACGATTGCAGCGCGCACTTATTACACTGCTATCGACTGCATTGTGCTGATTTTTTTTTTAGTTCTGATTTCAGCAGTCGGTAAATAGCCGTAAGTGCGAAGTGGCTAAACGATTTTTGGGGTTTACCGAAAGCACCAGAGTTTAATCCCGGCCGTTGTTGTAGCAGAAGCTCTGTCGTCCAATCAGCGCAGTCGTCGTTATCATCAACGTCAAATATTGTCCTGCCGAGGTTTTTACGACGGACAATTGGGAAAACAGCCAAGTGGACGTATTTCCGGATTACGGGAGAGGAGCAGATCGAGGGAATTGTATGGCCGAGTGTGTGCCGTGACAAGAAGAATTTAATCTTGACGACAAAAATCCGGTGGAAACGTACACTGGAGTTCTTGAACGTAATCGAATTTACGAGCACCTTTTAAGTAAGTAACGCGCCGGATCTTCGGGGGAGGGTTTAAGATCCCGGCGGGACCCTCGTCGCCGTGTCCAGAGGTCCCTTGGAAAAATAACACAAGTTATACAGTGTTTTTCAAACACGGAAAGCTGTTAACAAACAGCTGTTGATATATATTTTGTAGGTACATTAAAAAACCATCTTACACACGGTCACAATAATGCCGATTGGCTTTTGTACAATTATGTGTACAGTCATCGGTCAACATGATTTTGATTAAAAAAAAATATATATATATATGGTTTTCGACACAATACAATATAATAATTACCGTAATATGTCCTCGCCTAGTTTATTAAACATCAATATATATTTTGTCATTATTTGTACAGTGTGGGAAAGATCAGATTAAACAGTGAAATCTATTTTATTAATTTGATTAAAACGTTATTGGCGCATATTGTGGCGTGTACACCTGTTAGACACGATAAACATCTGCGGGCATCATAAAATATAAAGTGTCCACATACACACACACATCTATCGCACCGGACGAAATTGCTTTTTAATTATGTCACGGTACACTAGACCCTGTCTGCAGTGCCTGGTGATAACATCATCATAATTCTTCCCTTCCAGGTATGTTTACAATTATTATTACTGTTACTTTTAATAGTAATTTGTTTGATAGCGCTCGTAAAACTCACATTAGGTATAATATTGAGTTCCGATCAATACATACGCCATTCTCACACGGTACGTTTTAATAATAATATATTTTCATAGAAATCCTCTGCAAATGTTTTTAATATTGACACAATATGTGTTCATCGTGTTTGGTAGGAAATCGTGGGGCTTACAAAATGATATTGGAAAATCAAAATTTAAGTTCTCCTAGATCCAATAGTTTTTAACATAAAATATCATCAAACTTGATTTTTTCCATTTTAAATAATGAATATTCATAATTCTTCCGAGCTCTAAATTTCTAAAATAAAATAAAATAAGTTATTAGAATAATATTAACATTAACAATAATATATTACAGTCAAAAATGGGATAATACATATGTCACTGACTGATTTTATTATTTTATCGTTGCTTTATTTTGAGAACTTTTTTCACACAAAATCATGTGTGATAGTCCAAAGGTACTGAAAAAATGATTTTAAAGATCCAATGATTTGAAATCGTACCAGACTCAAGTGTCAACTTTTAGTGGCTATATTGTGTGAAATGAATAAAAAACTTGCTATATTTTTCCACTATCTTGCGGTGACCACCTCGCTGTCACGCGCATCGGTGGGGTCGGCCGATTCAAATATTATAATATCTGAGCTATACAAACTACAAAGTAGGGGAATAAAACAAAAAAGGATGGACAGCGCGTGGAATAATATGTTATTTAATTAATGCTTCGGAAATGTCAATAGCCGCGGGACGAGTGAAATCCTGAATAATATCACAGCACAAAGTCTGTTATTATTTGCATTTTGCCGTTTCGTTTCACTTTGTCATACTCATCATCATCATCATCATCAGCAGCAGCAGCAGCAGCAGTGTACCTAGTACGGATCATTGTCAGTAATATACACAGCACAACTGTATATATAACCTACACCCTGGGGTAATAATTAATTAATAACACGGTTTCAACTTTGGCGGTGGCGTGCAAACGTCATCGAATCGATTATGAATGATTATGCACGGCCAGTTGAATATTGTTTGATTGTGTATACAATGTATTGTAGACTTTGTTTGATGTTGTTGATATTATTTATCCTCTGTGGTCTCTGTGCTGTGACACCGGACGTTCCATTGCCCGCGAGGATTCACTGCCGACCCTATACCCTCGGGACACACCTTACAATGTACCTAACAGAATGTAATAAATTATACAAATAATTGTTATAATTAAGCTCGATACAAACACGTCTTACGCAGCAATCAACGGTGAACACTGACGTTGGCTCAAAATAAATAGACTTTATTTTAATCTAACAAAATGTATTGCCTATAGAATATTATGCCCATCAAAACTGAGAATACAATCGTTCAGTTGACTACTTTCATGTTCATTTTGACACCTAAAGCTAGTAATTAGTTATAATTCAAAATTCAATATAGTGTATTTATATTGTATCGAATAGAAAAGTGACCGCTAATAGTTTAATAATACAAATGCAGATTCAATAAAATATATCGTTAGGTTAATATTTGAATGAATTGTTATTTACATAACAGACATGCCTAATAAAAAATGCTTAAAGAGTATTAAATTCGATTTTAATGGTCGGACTTGTTTGCACATAAGTTGACCGTAGTGGGTAATGAACTAATTCATAAAAAATATTTTTAAAAAACCGCCCAAGGAACTTTTATCAATGAACGTCTCCGGGAATATTTTCCAAGTAAACCCGCTTAGTTTTTTTTCATTTTTTATAACTTGAGGGTATTATGAAATGCGGGGAAAAAATGACTACTACAATATAATTTTCTTTTGAAGTCTTTGTCGTGTGACCCGGAAGGGTTGTAACCCTTTTCGCTGCTATTGTATCACTAAGAGTATGTATAAATAATTCTCTGTGTGCCACGGTCGTCGCCGTGGCATCGTCGGGTTTTAATCTTTTTTACACTTAATCCAATAGTTAACATTTTTTTTTCTATTTTGTGTTTTATAATTTTATTTACTTTATTACTTATAAAAACTTAATCGTAAACCACTAGAAAGTTGTCAATAAATTCTGTAATAGCTAATGCCAAAACTATGCCATCATGAAAATAATTTCAAGATTTGGATTAAGACAATAACATATTTTAGAAATATTAACATTCTCAGCAGCATTTTAGATTAAATTAATATTAAATAAAGAATTCATCATTAATAATTAATAAATAATGTATAATAATTATAGATATGTTAAGTATATGTGTGTTTAAAAAACTTTATGTCACTTTTAAAATGATAAAGTACTTTTAAATTATTTTATTGAATTACATTTTTAGCTGAATAACTAAATATATATAGTTGTCTAATATTTGATTTGAACTTGTGAATCCATCTTATTCTTCTTACTGACTTAATGGAAAACCGTTATCTGCAATAGTGTGCCACAGTAACTAAAAAAAAATAATAATAAAAATAAATTGTTAGAGATGAATTCATAGAAATTAACTAAATTATTGCAAACTGATGATCTTATATATTTTACCTTAAAATAAAACACCTATAAATTTACTGAAAATTGAATACCACAACATTCGACAATGTATTGATGGAATTAGTTTAGACTGATTGACTACAATAATATAATACACCAAATTTGACGTTGGTAGTAGTGTAGTTGTAGACAATAACAAATATCAATTTAAGTTGAGATAGTCCATATTAATATTGAACATACTGAAACATATAATTAAAAAAATTAAATAAGTTTCTTAGATACTTAAATAATTATATGGTTAAGCAACAAATATCAGTATACACATATATTTTTTATAATTATACAAGTATGATAATTTTTAAGTTAAACGTTAATTTTTAAGTAACGCATTTTAATTAAACATATTAAGTATGATAAACATAAGTAATCCAAAAAAACTTATTATGTAAAAACATTTTATATGTTCATGAATAATAAAAAACGATTAATTATATTTTTCTAATAAAAAAATGTACTTATACAATACACCTATATTAATAAATACATTATCTTACCTATTATTGATTCAGTAAATGATGATTGAAGATTCAATTTTTTCATAAAAAATTTTATATTTTTTCTTTGAATTCAGATACCAATATGTTAAAACACAAAACTACACATTTATAAGTTTCTCAGAACAAAGACATAATACTGTAAAAATAAAAGTTTTAATTAAAATATCATCAAGCATAATTCAAATTACTCTATTTATTTTAAATAACATATTATTATTATAAGTACCTTTAATTTTGATATTTGATGTGCATACATTTTATAAGTAAGGTTTTAGGTTTTATAGACTTGTCACTTGAGCAAAACTCCATCTTGGTATTCACATTGATTATGGATATTTAATATCAATGTTATTATTTAAAACACAATAAATGTTGACAAGTTCATAGATCTAGATCTAGTAAGTTATGATACTATATTATTATAATATACTATGAAATTAAGACGTACAAATCGCATGAATAAACAAAATGTGTCAAATTAACCAAAACAAATAATTGCTAAATGCTGGAAAAATATACACAAGGTATTGATAACAAATTAAACATACCTACTATTTTACAAAATAAATGTAAAAGTGTGTAGTGGTGGTATATTTGTCAGTCGATATAGCGGTTATCATTATTATTTACTATCGGTGAATTATTTACCTAAAGTAAATAGTGTTTGGTACGGTTATGATTTTTAAACGCTACAATAGCTATTGTCAAAGTTAATTGTCAATAAATAATAACAGAGAGCAGTCACATTAATATGTTAGCGTCTCCAAGATATTTAATTTATTTTTTACACTCCCTTTAATTTTAAAACTGTGTAGCTCGTTAACTACTCAATCGATTTACCTAGTTTTTACGCCTAAAATTAAATTTAAAAAAAATAAACACGATCATCAAAAAAAAATTGGGGGTTACCATTTAAAAATCTAAAGTTGATATGGTTTTAACGCATAAGGGATGGTGTTAAAATTTTGAAAAATACATTAAATTTGTCCCACCTAATAACTATAATAGTACAAAAAAAAAATAATTAAAAAAGTCTAATATCTTCTAAGATATTGACTTCGGGTTGTAAATTTTTCAAATAAAACCCCTTCGGCCGTTTTCAGCAATTAAAAGCTCAAACAACACCAAAGTCTCTATACTGGTGTCGGCGTGTGCGCTTTAGTTTTTTAATTGAGCGTAATGCACTGGAAAAAAAAATGACAGTCTGTACAGCGGCGTCTTCGATCCACCCTTTGTGCGGTTTATTTTTTCACCATTTAGTCGCATCCTATACTATGTTATTGATTTATACTATTATTTAAGTTTCAACCGTGAAGGTATTGTCTTTAATAATGATGTGTAAATAATAATGGAAATGATAATATTTATTTTACATTTATGTATATTTTAAAAATAACTAAAATAGCGTTTTGTGTTTATTGCATATTTTTAAAAATATATTTTTTTTAGTAAAACTTTGATATTTTATTAGTGTTGTAGTTTTTTTTTATTAGTTTTAAGGCTTCAACAACACACGATTATATCAGTCCAAAGTAGATAGGCGTACTGTTCTTTAGTTTATTTTAGTTATATATTTTTGTTGTGTTTACTCCAATACACCTATCAAAATATCGACTTACTTAAATCAATATAAATTGTCTGTGAATTAGATTAACCGTTGTTTGAACGTTTGATTGAAATACTTACAGTTTTAATAAAACGGTTTTAAAAAAAAATCAGCATAAAATATTATAACACGCATATGTGTTCTAGACAAAACTTAAACAGCAATATTGGTTTTACTTGTGTAGGTATATAATAAAAAAAATTTGTCTGCATTTAATATTTTTAAATTAAAATTGTTTTTATTTTTACAACTTGTTTATGTATTGTGCTATTTCGAGCTAAAATAATAAGTTCTTTTAAAATGACATTTCAAATTTTACATCGGTTAAATATTGCCGTATAGAGCCTTTGATAAGAAAAATGGTGTCAATAAAAAAAATTAATATTTATAGTTTACATGCAAACAAATTAATCAGTTTTAAAATTCAACTACAACGATTTTATGACAATAGGTTTACCTATATCGATAAAATTCTACTGATTTATATTACAA
Source organism: Adelges cooleyi (assembly GCF_023614345.1). Lineage (NCBI taxonomy): Eukaryota > Metazoa > Arthropoda > Insecta > Hemiptera > Adelgidae > Adelges > Adelges cooleyi. The sequence goes on along the minus strand of NW_026096268.1, from coordinate 12,117,005 downwards.
TTTTTATATTTGATAAAATTCAACATTTGAATGAAAATAAATAAATAAAATCTTTTCCTACCCAATTAAAATAAACATTATTATCTTTTTGACTATATATTTTTCTTTTTGGATGTTATTTTGTAACTTTTTTCTTAACAATTTTAAACTTATAAAACTAAAATTGTAAATTATAATTTATTATTTTCTTAAGTTTCTTTCAGAATATAATTAACTTTTTTATTCAAATTGGCTCTAAATCTATCATGAAGCGTGGAAGATAAATGATAATGGAATGTTCCCGTTATCTTTCCGGCATAGAAACTTAACAGACTACCCCCCACGTATGTCGAATTTAAATAGTTTGGAAGTACCTAAGTACGGTCACACAGCATGTATATGATTCCAGAAATAAAATGCGCAATTTTCCAACTCGCCATATAAGTGTAAACAGTATTTTTTGAAACCGTATTAATATACAAAGTGAAATGACTTTTAGAAATCGAATTAAAACTTAGAACGTATGAAAAAGTCAAATGTTGAGCAAATAAAAAACTAAAAGGCACATTCCCACGTCTCCACAGAAACCGCTTTCAAATATGTATATTTTCTTTAGTTTAACATCGCCTTTATGGAGGCTAAAAGGCCGTCTTTTGTTATTGTATTTAGAAACTAATGAGATTTATTAGAGAAAATATACAAATATATACGGTTGGTTAAAGTTTAAATTCTACTCATTGCAGCAATTTTTATTGCTCGAATATTAAAAAAAAAAACAAACCTTTTCAAAGATGGATTTTGAAATAAAAAATGAGGGGGGAGGAGGTTCAATAACAAAAACAGTTATATTAATTCTAAAAACTCAAATTTTCAACATAAAAACAAATAATCGTCTTGTTCTTAGCTTGTTTTTTCGAAAGACACCTGTTTTTACTTGTTTAAATTGCAACAGGCATTGTAAACTAGATATTCTGTAAATGTGGATAACGTTAGGTCTTGTACGTTATTCAACTTCTTTAGTACCTACACTGTCGTGGTGTTAACTTGAAATCTTAAAACTTAAGCCACATCCATTGTTAATCTTTACACAATTATTACGGATCTTAAACATGAATATCAGAAGCATCATTGTAATGTTATTCGTTATTTTGGCTATAACTACAGGTAATAAGCATAAGCAAAAAGTTGAAAACAAATTTGAAGCCTAAAATGACTTAAATGCCTAAAATGCATTACTGACTTACTTAGTGTTTGACCTTTATGAACATTAATCCAAAAGTATTAGTGTTAAAAATAACATTTTTCAATCTATTTTATTAGGTACAACGATTTAGTCCAGAAAATAAAATATTTTTAGTTTATAGTCTAACAAATTAATTTGGGAAATAGTAACTTAAATAAACAAATTTCCCTAAGTGAGAATCATAGGGAAATTTATATAATCACATGTGCACTGATTTTTTTATATATTACACACAATTATTTTTCATGTTTCAGCTGTTATTGGGCCCGACCGTAAGTTTTAAATTAAATTGTACTATTTATAGAAAATTTAATTATGTTTAATGTTTCAGCTGATTATGCACCCTACCGTAAGTTATAAATTAAACTGTACTGTTTTTCTGTGGTGCTTTGATTTCAAAGCTCTGATTGTTATGACTTTGATACATTTTTGTTATTCGTTTTTGTACATATTCGAATTTAATATATAATATTTTTTTCGTGGATTTTGTTGGCTGATCATAAATTACAGAACGTAGTACGAGATATAACTAGCAGTATGTCATTTTTTATTTTCAATGTTTCAGGAAAACCAGACACAACACCAGCACCACTCCCAAACCTACAAGGTAGGCCATGTAGGAAAAATAAAACTTAAATAAACAAATTTCCCCAAAAAGTAAAATCTCAGGGAAGTTTGTATATTCGTTCGCTTGTTATTTTTTTTTATATATTTTTATATTTTACATAACTATTTTTCACGTTTCAGCTGATTCAGGCACCAGCAGTAAGTTCTTAACAAAATTATACTATTTTGCTTCGGTGCTTTGATTTCAAAGCATTGTTTGTTAGGTTTTATAAACATGTTTGTTTATCGTTTATAAGCTGATGATAAATTTCATGATAATATACATTTCTCAACTTGACGAGGTCAAGCAGTTTTAAAATTTGTTTACACCTTAAGAAGGTAGGAGAAAAGTGAAAGTCAAATTAGGTACCTAAGAAGTTAACAACAATAACAGCTATAAAGGATTGTTCGATTTATACAATTATATTTATTTTTTATGTTTCAGATACTACTGGTGATGTAAGCCATACCGTAATTATAGTTGGTACGTAATAAAATATTTTTTAGTATAATACACATTTTTAAGCATGCTTTTATTTTTTATAAGAACCGATAATTATTAATTTAATTTACTTGTTAAAGATAATTTAGTTTTAAAATATTCTTGCCCTTTCGTTGAGCGTCGGGCACAAACCACTTTTATTTCTTAATTTTTTTCACTTTTATTTTATAATATTTTTTTTTCGAGGATTTTGTTGGTTGATATTGAGTTTATAAATGCAGCGAGAGATAAAACTAACAATAAGTTAATTTTTTGTTTTCAATGTTTCAGACGACCCAAGCACACAACCACCACCACCGCCGCCAGATCCAGCCCAGGATGCACGTAATAACTTATTTTTGTGATAAATTTTACATTATGAGGTGGGAGTTATAAGAATACAACACAATTTTTGTTTGTTATTATCAAATAAGCATACATATTATTCTTGTATATAAAACAAAAAGAATTAACCGAAAAGTGAAAAGATCGTCCGAATAAAATAAATATAGATACTGCAAAGATTGCAAAATTAAGATGTTTTGAGGAAACGTCGACTGAAACCATTAGATCAGATCAATTAGACGTACGTATAAAGGCGATAAATATTACTAATATTTTGTGTAATATTGATGTGTTTTTTGTAATTTCCATTTTTTTTGTTATTGTGTTGTAGATTACTACTTCAGGGATGGATTTCGAAATAAAAAACGAGGGGGGGAGGTTCAATAACAAAGACAGGGTTATTAATTCTAAAAACTTAAATTTTCAACGTAAACATAAATAATCATCTTGTTGTTAGCTGGTTTTTTTGAAAGACACCTGTTATTATTTGTTTTAATTGCAACAGGCATTGTAAACTAGACATTCTGTAAATATGGATGATGTTAGGTCTTGTAGGTTATTCAACTTCTTTAGTACCTACATTGTCTAACTTGAAATCATAAAGTTTAAACGTCATCCATTGTTAATCTTTACACAATTATTGTGGATCTTAAACATGAATATCAGAAGCATCATTGTAATGTTATTCGTTATTTTGGCTATAACTACAGGTAATAAGCATAAACAAAAAGTTGAAAACAAATTTAAAGCCTAAAATGACTTAAATGCCTAAAATGTAGTACTGACTTACTTAGTGTTTGAACATTAATCCAAAAGTATTAGTGTTAAAAATAAAATTTTTCAATGTATTTTATTAGGTACAACGATTTAGTCCAGAAAATAAAATAGTTTTAGTTTATAGTCTAACAAATTAATTTGGGATATAGTAACTTAAATAAACAAATTTCCCTAAGTGAGAATCATAGGGAAATTTATATAATCACATGTGCACTGATTTTTTTATAGATTACACACAATTATTTTTCATGTTTCAGCTGTTATTGGGCCCGACCGTAAGTTTTAAATTAAATTGTACTATTTTTCTTAGATGCTATGATTCCAAAGCTTTGTTTGTTGTGACTTTAATACATTTGTGTTTTTCAGCTGACGGTAAGTTGAATGATAACATACATTTTTACACTCGATAAAGGTATTAGTATACTAGCGCAGTTTTAAAATGTATTATTTTATTTTTTACTTCTTTTTGTTTTAGTAGAACTATACAGCGGGCAGGCTTCTAAGTTTTTTTAAAGGCATACACAGCCAAAAAAAACAAATTATTTATATAGTTTGTTTTTCAAATTCTGTTTTCGCAATATTTTTTTTCATAACGTAGAGTATCAAAGTTAAATATAAAAATGATTTTTTTTTTTGTTGGGTTGTGTATGCCTTTAATATCTACAGGGTCATATGAATATATTTTCTAGTCGGCCTTAGTCCTAAATGAATTGTGTGTTATACTTTAATTTGTATACTAGCTGGTCATTTGTTTCTTTATAAATTATTTTACATTGCGTTTTTAAAAATGCCGTATTTATTTGGATATTTTGATCAGATTTATTAATTTATAATCTATAAAATATTATATGTGTTTATTTATATTTATGTAATATAATATAATATTCAAATATTATAATAGTCCTTCACTTTACAGTAGGTGTCATTATTATTTTTTTTTTAATTGAACTTAAAATAATAAATTTTTATAAGAGGTAATATACCGGGTGATTGGTTAACTATGGACCAGTCAATAACTTAGAAGATATTAGACTTTTTTTAATTATTTTTTTTTTATAATTTTATAGGTATTAGTTGGGACAAATTTAATATATTTTTGAAAAATATAACCCCATCCCTTATGTGTTAAAACTGTAGGAACTTAAGAATTTTAAATGCAAACGTATAGTTTTTATTAACTTTTTAAATTAAGAATAATTTGCTGAATATTTTGACTGGTCGATAACTAGTTTTGGATATTTAGTTTCAAAGTTATTAAAGTTTAAAATTTAGGACGGGTGGAAGGGTGGAGAGTAGAGATGTTTTTATCTGCGCGGATTACTCAACCACCCTTCCCCTCCCGTCATAACTTTTAAAATTGAATAACTTGAAAACTAATTATCCAAAACTGGTTATCGACCAGTCAAAATGTTCAGCAAATGTTTCTTAATTTAAAAAGTTAATTAAAACTATACGTTACCATTTAAAATTCATACAGTATTAATTTCATACAGTTTTAACATATAAGAAATGGGGTTATATTTTTCAAAAATATATTAAATTTGTCCCAACTAATAACTATAAAATTATAAGAAAAAATAATTTTAAGAAGTCTAATATCTTCTAAGTTATTGACTGGTCCATAGTTCACCAATCACCCGGTACAAATATCTCGGGGAAATTTGTATATTTGTACTCCATATTTTTTTTAAATAGATATATATATAGAAAATCTAATTATGTTTAATGTTTCAGCTGATTATGCACCCGACCGTAAGTTTTAAATTAAACTGTACTACTTTTCTATTGTGCTTTGATTCCAAAGCCTTGTTTGTTATGACTTTGATACATTTTTGTTATTCGTTTTTGAACATATTCGAATAATAATATAATATTTTATATATTATTTTTTTCGTGGATTTTGTTGGCTGATCATAAATTATAGAACGTAGTACGAGATATAACTAGCAGTATGTAATTTTTTGTTTTCTATGTTTCAGGAAAACCAGACACAACACCTGCACCACTCCCAAACCTACAAGGTAGGCCATATAATAACCTTTTTCTTTAGGAAAAATAAAACTTAAATAAACAAATTTCCCCAAAAAGTAATATCTCAGGGAAATCCGTATATTCGTACGCCTGTTATTTGTTTTTTTTATTTCTTTTTATATTTTACATAACTATTTTTCACGTTTCAGCTGATTCAGGCACCAGCAGTAAGTTCTTAACAAAATTATACTATTGCTTCGTGCTTTGATTTCAAAGCATTGTTTGTTAGGTTTTATAAACATGTTTGTTTATCGTTTATAAGCTGATGATAAATTTCATGATAATATACATTTCTCAACTTGACGAGGTCAAGCAGTTTTAAAATTTGTTTACACCTTAAGAAGGTAGGAGAAAAGTGAAAGTCAAATTAGGTACCTAAGAAGTTAACAACAATAACAGCTATAAAGGATTGTTCGATTTATACAATTATATTTATTTTTTATGTTTCAGATACTACTGGTGATGTAATCAATACCGTAATTGTAGTTGGTACGTAATAAAATATTTTTTAGTATAATACACATTTTTAAGCATGCTTTTATTTTTTATAAGAACCGATAATTATTAATTTAATTTACTTGTTAAAGATAATTTAGTTTTAAAATATTGTTGCCCTTTCGTTGAGCGTCGGGCACAAACCACTTTTATTTCTTAATTTTTTTCACTTTTATTTTATAATATTTTTTTTTCGAGGATTTTGTTGGTTGATATTGAGTTTATAAATGCAGCGCGAGATAAAACTAACAATAAGTTAATTTTTTTTTTCAATGTTTCAGACGACCCAAGCACACAACCACCACCCCCGCCGCCAGGTCCAGCCCAGGATCCACGTAATAACTTATTTTTGTGATAAATTTTACATTATGAGGATGGGAGTTATTAGAAAACAACACAATTTTTGTTTGTTATTATCAAATAAGCATACATATTATTCTTGTATATAAAACAAAAAGAATTAACCGAAAAGTGAAAAGGTCGTCCGAATGAAATGAATATAGATACTACAAAGATTGCAAAATTAAGATGTTTTGAGGAAATTAGATCAGATCAATTAGACGTAAACGTATAAAGGCGACACCGATTCAGGATGAAAGCTTGAACAAAAATAGAGACATAAAGCCATAGAGAGACAAATAGAGTCATGAAGAGAAATTAAAACGTTGAAGGTAGAACACGAGACTGCCGAAAGACAACGTCGTAAGCCATTTATAATTCAAACGCAGTAAATATTGAGATGTAAAAGAATAGGAAAATTATTAAGGTTCATTGAAGAATTTTGAGGAATTTATTTACATTATACAAGTATAAAGGAACTGTACTTAGTTACAAATTATATATTGTAATATAACACATTACTTTTGTTTTTTAGCCTGTAGTCTTTTTTAAGTGAGTAATTTTTAAGTGACTAGGACTTATGCTTTATGAGTTAAAATATATATATATCAAATCGGTTATTTTCTATGTAATAATTACCTATTAGTAATATTGCAAATATTAATACTACCTATATATATTACAATACTGACTAACATTATTTGGTTTAAAACAAACAATTATAATAATACCTAATATTTTTATTTTATAGTAACTGATTCAGAGTGGAGTTGCAATCATCGCTGAAAAATTTGAAAACTACATCACTGAAATACCACAGCTTCCATTCATATACTGAAAATTCATTTTTTCTAATATTTCGTGTAATATCAGATGTGTTTTTTTTTTAATTTCTATTTTTTTATCATTGTGTTTGTACCTACAAATTATATTAATAACTCATTTCGTGTAACCATTTTTTTTTTCTCGAGTATGTATTATACTACGTCTATTACTGTGTCATTAATTCTCAGTCAATAAAGTACATATTTACCGAATGAATAATGTTTACATCCGGTCTATTTTAAGTTTTTTTTACTACTTCTAAATACACCCCTAATTTTTTTTTGCTTCATCCTTAAACTTTTTTGTTCTTTTGTGTGGTCAAACTGGTTTTGGGAAATTTCCACGTTGCTGTGTGTGAGTGTCAATAGATAATGAAAATATTAGAGTTTATTTCAAAGTGATGTTATCACTTTCAGATATAATAGTAGACCTGTGACCTCCGCCGTATTGGCTTTTTTTTTCGACACCGTTTTATCGATTGAATATTTTACCAGTTCTTAATGTAAGTCGTTATCAGTCTTTTTCAATTAACCAATAGGCTACGGGCGGGTGGAATAAAAATCGTGGGAACGAAATGGCGTTTGTTTTTTGGTGGCGAGTGTCGAGCAAATACAAAACGTTGATGAGAGTACGCCTGTATGTGTAACATACAAACACAAATATCCCAGACATAGACCACCGGACGGTCAACAACACGGTATCCGATATTATTATATATTTTATCAACGGACAGGTACAATAAGGGTGTGTGTGTGTGTGTTTGTGTACATTTCATTATTGGGCTAAATTTACTATGGACCGTATAATTAATTGCACCCGTCACACGTAATTGAAACGGGGTTGATAGCAGAAGTGGCGTGTAGACTCGCCGGACCGTAGACCTGATGTGCGGACGACACGTATAGGTCGTACATATCAAATTCACACGGTCTAGCCGACTGAAATTCAATTACTAAAATCTGTTCGGATTTGTTCGCGTTAATTATTATTCCCAATCGAATCGAATCCGTCCGGATCGATGGTTTGAAACCATCAAGAAGGAAAATTAACACACAGATTTTCCAGAGGAAGCAGTATATGTAGTTTATTATGAATTTTGTAAGCAGATAACGGGCAGGACAACACGAAAAATGTGCACACTTGAAACCGATTGAATAATTTTTAAATTGTATTGTGATTTTGTACAGCGTCGCGCATTTTCCCTAAGCGGTGGTTCATCAATCAAAAGTGTTCAAGTCCCGCGGGGTTAAACCGACTCGGGTCTCTCGTTGACCGGAAGCTTTGAGCGTATGCAAACCGTTTCCGGTTTCACGGGCAATTTATCTTCGTCCCCGGTCCGCGACCGGATCTTAATAACAGATTCGATTAATCTCGTCGCACGCGCTTTTTCGCCGCCCTGGCCAGACATATTATTCGAAAACGCTTATTTTTTTTGGTTGGCAAAATGTAATTTTATGTCATAGATTTTTATACAATAATATGAAAAAAGCGTTTACAACGAGTACATTATTCCCGAGTGACTTTCGCGGTAAATATAAATTGGACTTAAGTTCATTCCGACACGGTTTATATATATATATGTGCATAATATAATATTGAAATAATAATGTGTGTTTTTCGAGCGTGGTGGTGGTGGTGCGTTTCAAAACGACGGAATTTATACCGTATTATTATTATTATTCTAAAGCCTTTAATGGCGAAATAATGTCTTTGGCGGGAAAATATTATTGTAGAATCACTGGCGACAAGTGATTTGCCCGTCAAACGGAATAATACATTGCGGGACGGCGACTTTGTTGTGCGTACAAATTCGTTTGCATGGTAAATTCCGAGTAAAGGCGACAAAACAGCGCCTCTTCAATTTGGTTCCACCAGTATATATATATGTATTGTGTGGATAAGATAATACACACCACATATATTCTATTGTAAAATAACAATATCGCGTTACCCGTTAAAAAAAACGGACGTCGAGAGTCAAAATCGAATTTGGCGGTCTCTTCTCGCGTTTGTCACATTGTACATATATTATCATACATAGGTACGATAATATTATTATTTAAAACGCGTTATTAACTTGATGTCAAAGCGTTGTCGCCGCCGCCGCCGCCGCGTTTGTGCGCATATAAAATAATATCATACTCGTGTAAAACAATATCGCTGTACCCTGAACATCACATATTATGTGCATTACATTATTATTATTATAATAACACCTCCTCGGCTTCTCCGTTCTTTTAACGGTATCGTTGCGCTGTATAATTGTTGCCAGTGTATACTTAAACGCGATTTCAACCCTTTTCCCCGGCGGCGGTGGTGGTAGTGGTGGTGGTGGCGGATATTGTAAATCCGGCGACTAATATACACACACGGCTCGTATAACTTGCCCGTAAATTCCTACACACAACACTTGAACGGGCTGCAACAATGTTGTTAATGGGACGAGTATAAGTGTAAGAGCACGAGTATAAATCCACCGACGGCAATAATAATTGCTCGTTGTCGTCGTCGCAGGTATAATAATAGTACTTAATGTAATAATATGTTCCCGTCAAGACGTACTGCTGCACGCCGACCGGGCCGATTGAGCCTGTGAGTTACGGCCCTCTGGATCCTTTGGCAGTGAATTTCCCTGAAAGTTCAACGCGTCTAATGTGCGTGTGTAATGAGGCCCGCTCCGCAGTAGCAGTGTAGCTTAGCGCTTAAACGCCATGTTAATCTATTAAGTATGTATAATATATGTTTTAACGCGTCCACGATCGTTGTTCTCGCTCGGTAAAAATATATAGTTCGACGCGAATTCCGGTACATATTATACTCACGACCGGGCGCGGATCCAAGATGATGGGGGGGGGGGGGGGAGAAGGGGCCAAAGAGACTTGGGCGAATATATTTTGAATATGCCAACGGTTAAGCCCTTTCGCTGGAAGAAAATCGAACGCGGCTATTTACAGAAAATTAAAATTAAAATCAATCCAGGTCCAGTGCAAACGGCACGTACCTGTTTACGTTTGAAAGTAGCAGTCTATAAGTAGAAATAAGTAATTTTAATAACGGTACGCTACGTATTTGATAACAAGAAAAACGATTAAAACTGCATTGCGCAGGCGGGTCAAGCATGTTATTAAGTATACTTGACACGTTCACTGTCAGATGACCCCTATGTGGTTCATGATTTATTTATAGACAAGTCCCTAATTTATTAATTAAATAATTAATTAAGTCCCTATCATCTCACCTGTCCAACGGTGTTATTATGAATTTCATAGAATATAGTCCATACAAATAAATCTCCAGAGAAATAAATGTTTGAAATGAACCACGTGTACCACATGAACTACTAAAATAGGTTTAACGTGACCCATATATGGATCATAGGACTGATAACTTTTGATTTAATTTAACATTAGGACAGTGAACGTGTTAACTATAACTATTATTTGATATTGATTAAAATGCTTTTCGCGTTTGCTTTTATACGACGAGGTACTTTATTGCTGGAAAACCCAGTTAATCAACGAGTAGGCGAATTGGCGTCATCTGTAAACAGTATTGGTGAAAAGTTTAATAGTAAAAACCTGTAAGAAAACTTTGTCTTCCTGAAAATACATACAATTTTATTCTCAATAACAAATTGTATTAATAATTGTTTTTTCTCGTACCGATGCAAAACATTTCGATAAATTGAATAACAACCGTATTCTGTTATCCATTATGTAATTATACTCACACTTAGTGTTCTACATAACATTGTCAATTTTATTATTCTTATAAGATATAATATTATTTTTATACACTACATATTTTACAAATCAAAACTTTTATTTATGTTTTTTGTTTTATGTTATTACTAATTAAACGGTTGTATTTTTATGAACGTTAGTTAAAAATATTTTATTTTGGATCAAAATTTACTAACCAAAATTTAATCCAATATTTTTAAAGAGAAACTAGTTTAGAGAAACTAGGGATACCAAATTGAGAAGAAAAAGTACAAAGCCGAGAAGAGTGGAAGGAGGTGTCGGTGGCGGCAAAAACTCTTGAAGAGTTGTTATGCCAATGAAGAAGAAGAAGATAATTTTTAATTTATAACCATGACTTTTATTTAACAGCTAAACATAAAATATATGTAAACATTTTTTAATACTTATTTTAAATTAAAATTTAAGATTTACAAAAATGGATGCTTGTGACCATTTTTCAATAACTATATTTAACATTTAGAGGAAGTTTTACAACACTGAAACTACAGGTAAAACTCTACTTGAAAATCTCTTAGCAATTACCATTAAACATTTAAATAATTCATTAGCGATCGAATTACATCAAAGTTGACACTTTTTAAAGCATCACTGAGCTTAAAAAGGAAAGCACGTGTGTTTTTCAGATTAGTGCGTTTAATAATTAACTTTTTATTTAATGTTCTTTGATCCATACGGGAGGTGGGCTGCTTATATTCTGGGCTGTCTAAAACTATTGGATCGGTCGCATTGCATTTGAGGTAATAAGTAATCGAATGCAGTATATGCTCGAGTTCGTAAATAATTTTCACTATACTGTCGTTTTCCTTGATGAGGTCACTTATAGCGTTTCGCAGATACAACATGTGTGGATCGCTTTGAAGACTTAATATTCTCCCGAAAATTGCCAGCATGTTGTACAATTTGTACAAATAAACAACTCGGCTATTACCTGCGTAATCTTTGGCGAGCAACAAATTTGTCCACATTAACCGGAACATGATGGTTTTCAAAAAGTCCAAGTTCACATCGTAGTACATTTTAATACAGCTTTTCCAAAACTGGTTGACGGGCCAATCCATGTTGTGCGCATTGTCCCAAGCGTTATGCAGTGCTGTATGAGTGCCGTGCCAATTCACTTGCACGTTGTGCGTAGTTATCAAGCGATGTTGGACTTCAATTTTAGAACCTAGATTGTTCAAGAAAAGTTTATTAGCTCTCAATCCGGCATACCGTGTTCCGTAGGTCCTTTGTGCGTTGTTCATCGTCAACAATTTTTGAAACTCATCAGAGTTACACTTTACTCCCTCTTGTATTAGATGCAAATCGTGTTTACCGTTTTGCATATACTTGACTGCAAATGCTTGCCAGTTTTCATACGAGTCGAACTTGTTACCTTCTCGGCAATCGGCGGATTCCTCTTGTAGTTTGTCGATAACGTAATTATGATTGTCCAAAAGGTTCTCGATGGCCGTTATTTTTACTTGTCCCTCACTGCGAAGAATCAACTTGTGATAATAAGCTTGTGATATACACTTGTACAAGTAATATATCCACAACGAACCAATTATGTCCTCGTTGAACACGTACAGTGTACATATCATCGCTCTGCTTTCAAAATGGTTTGTCATGTTTACTGGCACGCCTGTCGGTATATGTTTGTCTTCCAACAATAGTTTTGTCAGTCGCATATGTGTCAATACGGTAAACAGGTACGCGCATTTCAAATCTCTATAGCGATCATCGATTGTGATGTGTTGTGTTGTGTTGTAACTATAACCAGTTTCCAGAGATAGCACTGACTGGCTTAAAAAGATCATTAAGCTCAAGATGATGAACAAACTCGAAAACGTCATTTTGTCTACGATCTGCCTTGTCTAACACTTATTCTTACTTAAAAGTGTTTTTTGGTTCGAAACCCGGAGCACTGAATATTTATTCGTAGGACCGGCTTGTTTCTATTGTAATATTAAGTTAACAAATGCGTAAAGGTAACCAAATATGTTTTTTTTTTTTGTTTTTTATCGACATACAGCCGTGTATACTTCATATGCGTCATTCTGATACCAGTTGTTTTCCGTGTAGAGCCTGAAAACGGTATAGTTTTTAAAACTATAGGTTTTTATTAAAGATATATATTTTTCAAGTTCATTCATGTGTTGTGCCTAATAATAAGTAAATTTTTTTCAATTAGTTTGTTACATTTATATATCTTTCCTTAAAGTTAAAAAATGTACAGGACCAATCGGCGACGTTAATATTCCCAAGACCGAGAATTTATTGGGAATTCTTATTATTTAAAATTCTTACAAGTTATAAGAATTAACGTTATTAGTTATAACGTAACAAAAATCGGCTCGTTTAAACGGCACGTACCTGTTTACGTTTGAAAGTAGCAATCTATATGTATATCAATAACGAAGCTAAATATTTGAAAACAAGAAAAATGAATAAAACTGCATTGTGCAGGCGGGTCAATGCATTAGTCAATCGTGCGTTATTAGTCTTTATTGTAATTTCCTGTACAATGATAACAAGCAGTCTGAAATTCAACAAAAACAAACATGTTATTAAGTATACTTAATTTTAAACTATTATTTTATATTAATTAATTAAATCTTTATCGCGTTTGCTTTTATTCGACGAGGTACTTAATTATGGCTGGGAAAACCAGTTAATTAACAAGTACGCGAATTGGCGTGACCTATGAACAGTGTTGACGAAAAGTATGATAGGGAAAACCTATTAGATATCTTTGTTTTCCTGACAATTCATCAAATTTTTTTCTCAATCTTGGTATTGTTATTAATAATTGTTTTTTTAACAACATTTCGAGGAAATAAAGGTTAAACAATACATTTTCACGCGGGTAATAATATTTGTGGATTTTTTTAAAATCATCTTTTACCTGAAAATGGAATATACTTAAATGACACTAATATTTCATAAATGATTCCTAAGCATTTAAACTGTTGTGATAATGTACCTGAAATTCTAGTACCGCCCATAAAAATGTGTAATTAATTTAGTTTAGACAATGTACTGTAATTTTATTAATTAATGAGTATAAAAAAAACGTGTATTGGTTATGGTCCAAAGTACGGATTCAATAACTTTATCTACACCGTGTAACGATCATACTTCAACTGACCGTTACTTGTCGCCCAAAACCTACTTACTCAGCACCCTATATAATAGGCAGGGAACTCGGTAGGTTTCGGCAAGCCTACGACTAGCTGTATTATTTCAAGAAGCTTCAGTGTGTCAGAGAACCTACAGTGCGCGAACATGATGAATCTCAAGTGTATAATTTATGTGTTTGGAATATTTTTGTTTAACAAAACGTTTGCTGACCGGTATACAGCAGATTATATACTTCACTCGGAAGGTAGGTGAACTTATTAGTACCTATTAGTTTGTTGACATTGGGTAAAGTTCTTTTTACATATTCTACATTATACTGGAAATATTTTATTTTTGTTCTCAGTGGATTTTGACATCACAGTCGTTTACAGACTACGAGGAAACTCCATAAACTCGGTTAAATGTATAATTGATATTCTTTATTGACATAATATTTTCTATTTCACCCTTAATCGTTTTTATTTTTACAAAACAATATCCAAATCAGGTGCGAGGCCGGATCAATTTTTCGACGATTTCAAGAATTACGGATGTGATGGTGGCGAAGTTCATTCCAGGACTAACGCTATTGGTGTTCCGATCACATTTAATGGAAGAGTTTTGAGGTCGAAGAACAAAGACCTAGAATTCATTGTAGACTCGCATTACCGTGGAAATTATTTTACAAAAAATCACGTCGAGTACGACCCGTTGTATTGGAATATCTGTTCAACGTACGAGAAATGGATACCTTTCATAGGTTTCGAAACCAGTAAGTAAACCCAGTTAAGGCGGTAAGTTTTAATCTGCTAACCAACCAAAAAGATAAACACACAATTTTTAGATGTACACAGTTCTTTCGTTTTCAACTCGTTGACCGTTGTTGACACTACCTGATGGGTAGATTTACATTCAATGCGTATCGATTATCACTATAGATCTTATAGTTATACATCCTCCATAAATACTTTTTAACACGAGAATACAATTTTAAAACAGGACAGGCTGCAGGAAGTCTGTTACAGAACAACATACTAGGTCATTCGAGCACGTTTAATATCAGTTGGACGCCAAAAGAAACCGCTAAAGGATGTGTATCAATAACATATAGATCAGACAGCTGGTCCGAGGATTATAAACATTTAATGATTTATGAAAGAGGCAATAGTGAGCCAATTATATCACATAAACTAAAAACTACGACACGACCTCAGGTACGATTGTTTATTTATACTATTTAATAGAAATTGCACGGATATAAATTTTAAAAAATGTGTTAAACAAATAAAATTCAATAAAAGGCCTTTGTCTGTTTTTGACAAATACTATGGTTTATTTTTTAATCATTGATCATTTACGGTGAATGATCAACTTGGTGTTGACAAATACTGAATACAATTAAACTACTATATGAGTAGCGCATGTAACACAAAAATGAAATTAATTTTTTTCCGATTTATGGTTTTGTTGTGCCTAATAATATAGGTATATGTTTATTTTTTCAATTAGTTTGTTAAGTTTACATATCTTTCCTTTAAGTTAAACAAATTTACAGGACGAATCGGCGACGGTAATACTGCGAACCGACAGCTTGTTTTTAGAAAATTCAACTTATGATCTGGTTATAAGTCATCCCAAGACGGTTTTCAAAAAAAGGTTTGGAATCAAAAGAATAGCTGATTGCAATAATGGTAAATACTGTGTAGATATCAAATGTAGGGTACTAATGCTCTTACATAGGCTATACATACTCCTAGAGGAATATTTTACATATTATTAGTCAACTGTAATAATTTAATATTTATCTGTTGATTATTTTAGAAGACGGAGACATTTATGAAATATCTGCAAGTGAAATTAGATCAAGTAAAATTCATAAAGCCAGCGCTTATTATTTAAACGGTAATTGCAAGCGATCACTGTTATGTTAATTTACAATAATACATTTTTGAATTTCGATAGGTGCTGAGCCAAAGGATTCGGTGTATTCTAACAAAGGTATTTTTTAATTTTTAGTAGGTACACATAGCCAATACGGTAAATTGTGTGAATCAATTAGTTTATTGATATTTCAGAGTGCGGATTAAACAGATTTGGAGCCGACTGTTCCGGAATATGCTCGACGCGGAACATGGAGTTTTGTAAGCTTAAGCTATTTTGCACTTCACGTTATGGATGCTCGTGTGCACCTGGCTATACTGGACGTTTTTGTGACGAAGGTAAACATTTGATTAGCATTGTATGTGTTTGTCCGGAGTTAAAGCACTTGATTATTAAACGTTCCAGATTGTCCGTCAGGAACGTTTGGTCGTGATTGTCAACAAACGTGTCCCAAAAACTGTCCAAATGCATGCGACGTCTTTACGGGCGTGTGCCTCAGAGGGTGCGAACAAAATCCACCAAATTGCCCAGAAAGTACATAAATTCAGCCCAAAAACACATAATTTGATATATGCAACTAGCAACAGATTATGTATATTTAAAATAAAAAACAGACGATAACACATTGTGTACTTATTTATGTCCAATAAAAAATTAATATCAATCTACCTGTTGATTTAAAAAAATGTTGAATGTATTATATGTGATTATTAAAAAGCAGTATAATTTTATTAAAATGATAACAATAATATTATACAAATGATTAGAATATTCTCATATGGGAAATTAACTTTCACACAGTGAATTATATATGTATGTATCTTCTAATCTCCATATAAAAAACGAGTTATTTGCGAAAAACTGATTTTTGTTGACAAAGCGCGCTCTAGCTGTGCTAGCGTTCATACAATATTAAGTAACTTTTAGTATGTTACTAAAGATCTTTCAGAAAAAAGGGAATAAATGTAATAGAGTAAGAAGAAAAGTAAAGAGACTAGATACTATGAGTAGAGATAACTTGACTAATTTAACAATATATTTGACCATAGAATATAAGTTTTAAAAATATTATTCATTAAGTATGGTTTCAACACATTCATAACCGTGTTCTGTTTTGCATTATGTATTATGCTCACAGTGTTTTACATAACATTGTCAATTTTATTATTTTTATAAGATGTATTGTTTTTACACGCTACTAATTTTACAAATCAAAACATTTATGTATGTTTTTTGTTTTATGTTATTACTATTTAAATGGTTGTATTTCCATGAACGGTAATTAAAAAAATATTTAATTTTAGACCAAAAACAAAATTAAATCCAATACTTTTAATAATTCATAAACATGAGTTTTATTTAACAGTTAAACATAAAATATATATAAACACTTTTTGATACTTATTTCAATATGTATAATAATATAGTAAGTACAACATAAGTACTTACTTAACAGGTTTTACAGAAATGGCTGATGACCGTTTGCAGTAACTATATTTAAAATTTACTTGAAAGCCCCTTAGTAATTAATATTAAACATTTAAATAATTCATAAGCGACCGAACCACATCCAAGTCGACACTTTCGAAAATAAGTCTGAGCTCGGACAGGAAAGCACGTGTGTTATGCAGATAAGTGTGTTCGATAATTAACTTTTTATTGAATGTTCTTTGATCCATACGGGAAGTGGGCTGCTTATATTCTGGGCTGTCTAAAACTATTGGGTCGGTCGCATTGCAATCCAGGTAATAAGTAATCGAATGCAGTATATGCTCGAGTTCGTATATAATTTTCACTATGCTGTCGTTTTCCTTGATGAGGTCGCCTATAGCGTTTCGCAGATACAACATGTGAGGATCGCCTTGTAGACGTAATATTCTCCCGAAAATTGCCAGCAAGGTGTTCAATTTGAGCAAATAAATAACTCGATTTTTACCTTCGTAATCTTTGGCGAGCAGCAAATTTTTCCACAATAAGCGGAACATGATGGTTTTCAAAAAGTCCAAGTTCACATCGTAGTACATTTTAATACAGCTTTTCCAAAACTGGTTGACGGGCCAATCCATGTTGTGCGCATTGTTCCACGCGTTATGCAGTGCTGTATTAGTTCCGTGCCAATTCACTTGCACGTTGTGCGTAGCCATCAAGTGATGTTTGACTTCCAATTTAGAACCTAGATTATTCAAGAAAAGATTATTAGCTCTCAGTCCGTCATATTGTGTTCCGTAGGTCCTTTGTGCGTGGTTCATCGTCAACAATTTACGAAGCTCATTAGAGTTACTCGTTATTTCCTCTTGTATTACATGCAAGTCGTGTTTACCGTTTTGCATATACTTGGCTGAAAATGCTTGCCAGTTTTCATACGAGTCGAACTTGTTACCTTCTCGGCAATCGGCGGACTCCTCTTGTAATTTGTCGATAACGTAATTATGATTGTCCAAAAGGTTCTCGATGGCCGTTATTTTTACTTGTCCCTCACTGCGAAGAATAAACTTGTGATAATAAGCTTGTGATATACACTTGTACAAGTAAAATATCCACAACGAACCAATTATGTCCTCGTTGAACACGTACAGTGTACATATCATCGCTCTGCTTTCAAAACGGTTTGTCAAACCTACTGGTAAGCCTGTCGATGTATGTTTGTCTTCCAACAACAGTTTTGTCAGTCGCATATGTGTCAATACGGTAAACAGGTACGCGCATTTCAAATCTCTATAGCGATCATCGATTGTGATGTGTTGTGTTGTGTTGTAACTATAACCAGTTTCCAGAGATAGCACTGATCGGCTTAATAAGATCATTAAGCTCAAAATGATGAAAAAACTCGAAAACGTCATTTTGTCTACAATCTGCCTTGTCTTACACTTATTCCTACTTAAAAGTGTTTTTTGGTTCGAAACCCGGAGCACTGAATATTTATTCGTATGACCGTTTTGTTTCTATTGCATTCTATTAAGTTAACAAATGTGTAAAGTAACCAAATATGTTTTTTACCGACACAGCCGTGTGTACAGTTGTGTCATTCACATACCAGTTGTTTTCTATGTAGAGCTAGAAAACGGTATAGTTTTTAAAACTATGGGTTTTTATTAAAGATATACATTTTTCAAGCTCATTCATCTATAATATTAATTTTATACTGCACAGCATTTTGTCGGCGGCACATGTGAATGTAAAATCACTGCATACGCTAAAAAAAAAAATGTAAAAAAAAATTGTAAAAAAATGCAAAAATTAACCTGTTGGTCATAGCGGATCCGATCTCGTGGTCAGAATTGTTACTAAGGAAATCAAAGTCCTAGTCAACAGCTTACACCGGTAGCCCTACGGCTCAGGTTGTTTATTTTGATTGATTTTAATCTATTTAAAGAAATTATTTATATATATATATTTATATATTTTGTACATTTTTAAAATCCAATAACATGTACCCACAAAAAGCAAAATCGGAATATTGATATGTTCAAAATGTTTTACTCGAGAATAATACTAAACTGTATTATTACATTTTAAAAATATTTAAATTATTATATTTTTTACAAAATTGTTATGTGATATTTTAGATACATTACGTTTAAAAACGTTTGTTTTTAAGCGTTTTTATTTTTATGTCCGGGCCCACCATATCTTCCTAATCAAAAAAATCGGTCTCAGAATAATCAATACATATTTTCCCACTGTAACTTAAGTTTTGAAAATATCGTTCACGAATCGTTGCAGCGGTTAGCTGTATGCGAAATGGGGAATTGACTTGAAAGATAATAAAACAGCACGGCCACCGTCCATCCCGGCTGTCGGTCATCGTTTAACCGCGTTCAAAAGTAATATTATATAATATATCCGGGAACAATCCGGGATTTACTACAACGCGGTATACATATGTATACTGCACATGCTAGAGCGGCCCCCGGGCCAAAAACAAATCATTTTGTTAGCTTTTTAGCGTCGGAGAAGAAGATTTCTCCACGGTCGTGTCCGCGTTCCTTGCTGCTGCTGCAGGATACAAGGTGAGTTCCCGGGGGACTGCGAACATAGCTCAGAGTAATATTTTATAACGACGTATTGATGGTCGAGGGTCGTTTGTCGTCCTCTGTACTTATCCTCATCGTGCCAGTGTGTAAACACACGCACAGCAAAATATCGAGCTTATCTCTTCTATGTATATATATTATTTATACATTTATCTATATTTGTGTATATATCATATGTATACCGGCAAGCAGTAGTTTTGTAATATTTGTATGGAATTCCTGGGGGATGGTTGTTTTTTTTCTTCTTTCCATTCCGCCGTCCCTTTCTCTGGTCATCTGCCCCGAGACGTGATTCACTCGGCCTTATCATGAGAAAAAAAAAAAAAATCCCAAAGAGATTTATTCCGCAGTCGTATTAAAGTGTCGTTTGAAGTGGTTTGCCAGCATATAAAGTTGTATTCTCTCCGAATAAATCTTAACAATGTTCAATCATGTCGGTTTAGAACACAATAGGTGAGGTATTATGCTTTATATTATGTTATTGCCCGAAGCGACGCGTCTCGTTGGTAATATAAATAAGATATCTATATTGAATGAATACTATTATTATAATATAAAACCACTGGCCACTGTCTCGTCGTGTGTGAAGCAACCCCTAAATGCAAAAACAAAATTTGATTTAATTTTTAACGAAACGTCTTGAATGATGGACGACTTTGTATTTATTTTTCTAAACGTACTCATATTGTTAATTTATCTAAATCTTAAACTCCATCATTAAGATATTTTTCAATACAATTTTAATATTTTTTGTATTTTATTACTAATAAAGTAGTATGTCGATTTCGGTTTCGCATTTTTTTTTCCATTAAAAATTATGCAGTATGTACTTAGTTCCGTGGCCCTTTTAAAAAATTAAAAAAAAATTTTATTTTTTCAACGGTGACATAAAACATTAGTGTTACAAGCATAGAACAATGTGCAAGCTTCAATCCTTTTGTCGTGAATATGTGCAGATGGGAAGGATGAGAGATGTACTGATTATTATTATTGTAACAGTATAATTTTAAGGGTGCATAACTAATATTTTTAATTACACTATGAGAACCGACGCGTTTTACACTTTCGTCCGAGATCAAATAACGCGTTTTACTCAATAAAACAACGCGTTAAAATAAAAGTATACACCTACTGCGAAATCCGCCTGACTAATTGAGATTACATTAACAAATGTGTACTTAGGAAGTCGGCGCTCGTTAATATGGACATAAAAGCACTGGGAATAAAAAGGAAATATAATACGAACTATCCGAGTAAAAACTTCATTAATTAAAAACATTAACAGTGACACAACGCAGAGTAAGATGATACTCTACCGCGACTGCATAATATTCTTAGTATAATAATAATCAGTCTCTTGTTTAACTCTTTTTTTTTTTTAAGAGTTTCACTTATTTTTCTTATTACCCCAGGCTCAAGACAATATTCATGTAAAGATAATATATGTTTAATTTATCTGAATAACAATATTTTTAAAATCAAGTGTACTGTTTACTAAAATACAATGTTAATAAAATGCACTGATTGACGGCCAGCAGCAGAGTAGTAATTCGAGAAGTCTACAAAATTGAAACAGTTTAAGACATGATGGGATGAAACTATTCAAGACAACATTTAATACATTTTATAAATAAACATTATATTTCAATTAACGCCAATTTCAAATATTATTTGTAAGCAAATTTTCGTTTTAAAAAGTTACATGGCTTTTTTTTTTTTGTTGTTGTTTTCTTTTATGTTTTAATCAAATGTCTCTTATCTCTGGTAGTTCTCAGCGAGAGTGAGGTACCCGTGGCCTTTTAGACAAATCAAGTCGGCCAAACGTTTGCCATTCGACCCGGCTAATGACGTTCTGTCAAACTGTATAAGTAAACCGTGCGTTTTCTTTTTGGCGAAAACGATCAATTTCGCGGACCGAGTGAACTCGCTATACTACTAGTGCGGTATGTCTGTGTGTGTGTGTGTGTGTACAATGAACACAGTGTACACGTTTACATTTGCCTTCCCCTCCGGTTTCTTCGGTCGACACAAACGCACAATGGGACGTTCCGTTGACAGTGAATGATGAGGCGAATTTCCCATCCGTGTGTCCGTTTTAATTGAAAAATCATTAAGACACCGACGGGTGGGCGGCACACGCTATATGACCTTTTTATTTTTCTTCGCTTCCCGTTTTGTTTTACACCGTGTGCGTGTTGGATATACACATAGGTACATACATGTGTGTGTAATAATGGATTCGCCTTTCACACATCGGCGGCGGCCATTAACGCCGGGTAAAACGTTTTTAATTAATTTTCATCGGACGCGCGAGACCCGACTACACTACTGTTTAACGCCATTACAATATAATATTACTATTATCATTATAGGTACACTCTAAAACAGCCCCCGTGCCCGTGCTCTCTCTTATACACGGTCTAAAAAATTACACCGCCGCCGCCGTTTATGAATATTTGTGACAAAGTACGTCTGCCGGAAATTAATTGGAGCAAACGCTTTTACTACCCAGACGATAATATTATATTGTATACACACTATAATATGTTGTGCACGGAGTCAACGTCAATGGAATTTCGCGTGGAATGTCAAAAGTTTAATGAAAACGTTTGGCGAAAAACCGTGGAATTCCGTTCAGGCAAAAACGACGTCCATGCAATTTATTAGAGTTTGCCATACAAATAACAGCTACAGCTATATACTTTTGTACCGAGATACGCAGGTACACGGTGTGTGTGTGTGTGCTTCTGCCTTTGAAACTCGGCGATAATTAACAGTTATTAACCGATAACGATGATGATTACAGTGTAATGACAAAATTGTCTAAATTGCCATTCAAAAGGTGCGTTTTAATTATTGTTTTCCACACGGCGATAACCAAATACCGACTACCAAAAAGCGACCGGCAAACGCTGCACGTCGATGAAAATGTTCATACATAGCCCGTTATCGAGATCAATATATATTGTAAATAAATTGCTCGTGTATTTTGGTCTTTGAAGTGCTTTCGAAAAATAGCAGTTTAATCAAAATTATTAACAGACCCCTCCAAACCCCCCCCCCCTCAAAAAGGACAGTGCACGCATATCGCGTTTCCGGGATCTTGTGGACTAAAGTTGAAAAATCGTTTGTCCCATTTGGTTGATGGATAGTGTCGATTCATTAAATTAAAATACACCATATACCGGTTATGTTTACTTTTATTGCGGTCATTTATTTTATTTTAACTGCCCGACAAAAATATCGCGTAACTCACTAAACGTTAAGAATTTATCGTACAATAGAACCGACTTGTAAGTTATAAGCATGTACAGAGACCGCGCTATATAAGTATCGGGCTGCCGGTTGATTAGAAATATAATAAGAAAACATAAATATTTCGGCTTCTACAAAATACAGTAACTATGTTAACAATTTATGGACAATACTATTGTTACAAGCCGTATTATTATGTACTAGATACTATTTATTAATTGTACAATTTGATTAGAAAATATGCAAAACTAGAAGATGACACAAAATTGTATTTCATGGTTGCTGATTATTTGCCATACCAAAGACGTTATTATATTGTGAGCGAATTTGTCCGCATGAGTAATTCACTGTGTACAACATTGTTGGACTTAACCGTTGCTCGTGGGTTTTGATTTAAATTAAATCGAACCGCCGGTCTTAATGAAAACCGTCGCATACCTCATGAGCAAATGACCCTAACCGAGGCATCTCGATGATGCATCATTGATGGGCGATGGCGAATTATCGTGGTGGACGATGCACTGCGGGCAAGAGGGAATTTCACAGCCACCGTAATAGTAATATAACCTCACAGCAATTATATACAAAGGCCGCAGGAGTTTTGACCAGGAAACGGAGTTATAAACTATTCACTACACTAAAGTTTCAATGACCTACGAATTTAATATAACCCAAACGGGTATAGTGCTTACACGTCGATGGTTATTAATTCACGTACACAAAGAGCAGGTCATAACGGCTAATTTTACAACTCGCGGTATACTCGAGAATATTCTACAATAGGCTTCATAATACCCTAAGACTATTTTATCACCACTATACACATAGGCCTATAATACAAGTCCTGAATAACCAAGAGATTCCACTAACGTATAGAGAGATTGATTTGAGACAATATTTCTATTGTAATTAGCAAAAGACGACTGGTTCGACAAATTTGTCCAAGGAGTGTAGGAATGTTAGTTAAAATGCAAAATCTGTAATGCCCCCAAAAGCATTATAGGCCTACGAATGGTTTGATTAGGTCCCGGGCCCAAGGCTGGGCACGTACTAACTAAAGTTACAAGCTAGTTTTATCACAACAAGTTAAAGTTATTTAAAATTGATCAACTTGTCCAGCCTTGCGAATTCCACATATATTGTTGGCCCCGCCGATTTGCTTTATTTAAATCCGGCTCTGGTGTTTGTACACATTCTCGAGGTTTCAAAATAGCATTACAGGTTTGTACACAACGCCTATCGCACAAAAGCGTTAATGTATGTATTGACGGTTGAAGGTGTTGTGTGAAGAAACAACAATTAATAATTTACTAAAGTATAATAACCTATGACTGCAGTGGAATCCTCCTCGGCTTATCGTCGGTGCTGCGAATTTCAATAAAAAATTCATTTTTCTCGTCGCCCGTCAATAATATATTAGGTAGTACCTATAATATATTATACGTCAAAATATTATTATCGTTCGCGGTTAGCGCGCCCTACATTGCACAAATTGCTTTCGAATAAAATCACCACCGTGTACGGCAGTTGCCTATCCGAAATCACGAGTTCACACCGTACACTCTCTCTCCGGAACCCACCCCATCCCATCCGGACTGACATTATTACCATAGTCGAACAACGCCTCGCTGGTTAATTGTAAACGGGTAGTTTTTTTTTCCATATAGACGCAGTCGAACCGATTAAAAAAAAAATGTTATAAAAAAAAAATCCCTCGCGTCGTTAACTCGGCATAAATCTCTCGCCCCGCCACCGTTGTGTACATAATATAGTTGACTATCCGGACGATTAATTACCGGTGTGCCGCGAACGACGCCTTCTTTGCATGCAAATCCAATGAAGTCGTCGTCGCCCAACCCTTTCTCCGAGCCCCCCCCCCCGGTTCCCCTGCTCCCTTGGCGCGAATTCACCCTGGACGTCGGTGGCAAAAGTGATAAATCAAAATCAAACGCCGACTAAATCGTAATCCGACGCTGTATATATATATTCTTAATGACAAAATCATCAGCAAGACGATGATACCCACACACACACACACACACACACCCTATTTCACACAACCCTTTCGTCGAGGCACCGGGAGCTGTTTCGCACACAATATATATATATATATATATATATATCATTGTGATAATAATAAAAACCGATGTGCATTATCCGTTGCCGGCAAAGCTTTACACGCCACGTCGATTCGCGAAATCGTTATCTTTGCCCCATTGTTCTACTATTATGCTTCTTCCAGGCTCTCATTCGGTCGTACCCCCCTTAAAAACTCCAATAATTGTTGTTGCCATTTCCTTGGACAAGATCGGTCGTTAAGATGTGCCGTCAACGCGCGATAATAGTCCAAGAAGAGTATTTACATCCTCGTTAGGCTCTCGCGCATAAGTTTATTTTCAAATCACCCTCGTTATCCCGTTTAGGTGTACAAAAACATAATTAAAGAATACTTGAGTACCTACGGCCTTTTTATAACGTTATATTTTCACCTAAACACTTTTAGTACCCATCCCGTGGTAGGTCAATCCAAACGGTAAATGCATAGTGTGTTAGCCATAAAAGAGCATTAGGTTAGGTTAGGTAAAAGGGCATTAAAATATACAATAACTGTCAACTGTCTAAAGTAAAAAAAAACGTTTGAAAAAACCAATTTCAATTAAACCGAAATTCTAAATGAAGCGCGCGTACTTACTTAACGTACTCATCACGTGGTTTTTAATGAAAAGTCATTACGAGAAATCCAAAAATGACGGCGTCGTTGTAGGAGGATATGGAATGAAAACGTGACCGCACAAAACGAAACTGCATAAACAGCAATCTTCACAAGTGCTCGGACGGGCCATTTTGAACGGCGGACGCTGCTGGGCTATTGTTTCTAACTGCAGGAGCCCTTTAAAAAAAATAAAAAATAATTACGCGGTCAGTGATAGGGTCGATTACCACCGCGGCGGCGGGTGCGCGAGGTCTTTATGGTTGTATTATGCAAAGGTCCGAGAGAGAGTAAAGTGAAAAGAGAATATTACCTACGGGGCCAGCCGCAAAGGGGTGGTGCTCGTAACCGTAAAAAATAACGATTCCGGCATTCTGTAAAACGAGGGCGAGGTTGCATTTTTGGAGTGCGGAAAATTCCAAAAGACTATACCCAGTAGAGTGGGCGGGGGGGGGGGGGGTCAAGCTAGAACGGAATCAAGTGTATGCGTACACGCATATGTGTAGCTGCTCGTCATCAAAGTCGGCGCGATGGGTGTCCTCAGGTGTGCGGTATTTCCACGGTAATCAAAACCGTAAACGCTAATCCACGGCCGTGTGTACCTTTGTCGCTGCCGCTGCCCTTTGAAAGGACCGATAAAATAAATTAAGCTTAAAATAATAATGCAAACGCAAAGGCTCGCAACCGGCTCGGTTTCCCATGCGCTTCGGTACCGAGCTTTTGTATGTGTGCCTCACTTTATTATTATTATTATTATTGTACACGGCACGCAAAAGCCCTTTGCGACTACTATGTGCACAAACAACCCTTTAGGACGACGGATCATCGGTGTATAATAATAAAGTATTAGCCTATAGTATGTTTTTTTTTATCCTTTATGTCAAATCTGTCATTTGAAATCGCGTTTTGATATTCAAAAATAACCATCTCCAAATCTAACAACTGCCGCGAAAAACACTCCTATCCGTCCTGAGAATTGTTAAAAAAAAACAGGAAATCAGAACTCCTGAAAATTCGTTAAATGTCTACATAGAATATACAGCTTACAGATAAAAAAATCACATGTTAAATACAAATTTTTCTAACAATTATTATCTACTTTTATTGAACTACAACATTTAAAAAAAAAATGGTTTATAAAAATGTTTATATGATATCATCTAACCGCTTATGTGTCTTAATCCGCAGTAGATTTGTTGTAACCGAAAAACACTGTATGGGGTTTCGTTAAACCGACGCATATTGTTCTTGCAAATTGCGTTAATGGTTTTGAACTGGGTTTTTTTTAAAAACATTTTTTTTTATAGCCTTTGGGGCTGTGGGAGATGTGTGTAACAATATAATATGTTTGTACACCGCTTTCTTTCCTTTCTTTGCGGTGTTATTCAAAAGAGATTAAGTGTAAGCAAATAAACCAGGAGCGCAATAATGGTCGCACAAAGAGCACCCCAACCATTAACCTATGTCGGTCACGGTTGTCCGGTGGCAAATCATGCCGTGTATTTTTTTTTTTTTATTATTATTGTACAGCCAAATCGTTGCCTTAATTACCATCAGGAATCCATCTTGGCCTCTGTGGGACACCGTTTTTAAATAATAATAATAATAATATTCAGAACAGATGTTACGTTGCGTTTTAAAAGGATTAGGTCGAGCGGCCTAATGATTTTCTAAATAGACAACCGTGTAAATTTGTCGCTGCAATTATTGCGAAACCCTTATGTAAATATACGCGTTTCCGTAATATGATAATACATTGTGATTTTCATCATCATTTCCCCCCTCCCCCCACCCCTAACATTGACGATATTAATGGATTTCTTATTTTTTTGACAGCCAAACATCATTATGAAGAGCTTAGTATTTACGCGTCTTCTTAGCCGTCGTAGTTGTTGTTATTTATTTATTTATTATTATTTTTTTTTTTTTTCGGTTATCTCTTAAGTGCCGAACCGTGTCGGAAGTTCGTCGTCAACCTTATTCCAGCGATGACTCGCCAAACCAGAGACACACACACGGCTATTTTCTAAATGGATGCTAGTATTGAGCCATACGCGCGTTTGATTAATGATATATTATAGTTGCCGAGCTTTTTTCCGGCTCAATTCCGACGCAAGCTCAGAACAAAATAATATATAATCTACTAATAAGAACGCGCTAGATCTAATAAGATAATATATATATTTCTCTTGACATTATTCGAATTAATGGTTAACCTAACGTTGGATGGTGTCTGAGTAGAACTATTATATTATATATTTAGGAGGTAGTCAATATAAAATTATATTAAAGCCGTTCAGTATTAAGTGTTTAATCAATTTATTTTTAAGGACTTCGGGTCGTTTATTATTGATCACTTAATTTAAATACTATGCTATGTGTTGTATATATATAGCATTGAGAAACGTTTTGTACATATGTTTTTTTTTACCTCTTATACAATATTGTTTACTTTCAAATGTATATTGATTTCTAGTGGCATTCCAATATTACCTTGTTTTTTTAGTGCATTAAAAAAACCTATCACACGAATATTTATAATCCATAATAATATAATATGGACGGATTACTGTCTAACACGGAATCTCATGTTTAATCACCGGCGAAGAATTGGGGGAGAGGGATTGGGATACTAAAAATCTTAAGACTTTGTGCTTTTCAAAATACTTACATTTGTATATAAGTGAGAGATTTGTTGAAATAAAAATAAACGTAGCACTAATTTAAAGTTTTAAGGATTTTAGAAACCTAAGCCCCATCCAATCTCCGGCCACGAATTTAATAAATAAATTAATTTATCTAAACATGAACCTATATAATTACATGTACGTTGTTTTCAAAACATTTAACAAATACTATATTTTGAAATATTTCCCACTTGACTCAACTCGAAAATATATCAATGTAATGTGTCAATTTTCGTTTGTCTGGTTTTCGCGACAGGGCGAGGGGGTTGTTTTATTTACTAAATATCATACTATATCCGAAAAATAAAAAATAAAATAATAGGCATATTAGATACCTACTATTAAATTGAAACAATATGTTATGCGCGCTAGGTAGGTGCGTTGACAACACGTTTGGGTATTGGAAGTCGATTTGAATGTACCTATTATATGTATACCTATTTGCAGTATAGGTTATATTATCGTGCACACGGCGAAACAAAGGGACACACGGTTTGGCGAGGAGGAGCACCCATTGTCTTTACACGGGAGTCGGTTTTCCATTTAAACCGACAAGTAAAAGAGAGAGAGGTGGAAATTTATAGAAAACGTGTCGGTCGCACGCGCCGCCCTTTGACAAGCCGAATAATTAATGAATCGTCGCGCGTTGTTCGGTGTTAATTAACGCGGACCAGTCGATAGTATTGCTATTATAATAATATATTGTCGCGCTATATGGAAATAATATGTATTAACATTGTTATCATTCGTTACGCTGTTTATTGTACAATAGAAATAAGTAATAATATAATATCGTATCAATTGTGTGTGCGCGACTCGAGAACAGAGTCGATGGCAAAAGCTTTCGCTCGAGTCAACATTAATCATCTTCTATCCAAAACCCGTTGCCACCGCATTGTGTGTGTGCACTTGGTTCGCAACAGATTTCCACGACAGTCGCACGTAATGCACGTGAGAGTGGTGCAATCGTATCGTTGCCACGACGTCCTTTATGCAAAAGATAACCCTTAAAAAAAAAAAAAAATCCTTGCCGTTGTGGAAAAAAGATCATCTGACGTTCCGACATGTTATTTTGGAAAAAAAAATCAATCTAATATCGCACGTTATAACGCAATACTTACTAACAAAATACAATATATGTATGTATTTTGTATAGCTCAAGTCGAATAGAGCCTTGTCACTATTTGGCAAAATTCTCTTTGTCAAGGTTCAAAAAATGTCAAGGGAAGCGGGAAGTGTTGAAAATAAATACTTTCTGAAGTGTCTACCGAACAATAATTGGTCTTTTTATTTTGTTATACAGTCTAACGTCTTCTCTATGGAGGCTAAAAGGTTGATTGTTTATTTTTGTTTTCAAACAAATTTTTTAAGCGTTTATGATTTTACTTTTCTAAAGTCTAACTGATTTTCTAATCGCTAAATCAAAAATCGACCTTTTAGTCCCATAGAAAAATGTGTAAGCTTCACAAAAAAAAAGTGAAATCCTTCCAATAAATACAAGTCAATTTTTATCAAATATTGCCTATCCTTTGCCTCTCAATACATAGCGTTTTCCGTTTCCCATAAAGAATATTTGCCAAAAGTGAAATTGGAAAAATGTCCAAAACTGACTATCCCACCCACACAACTATTGGTAACATAATATTAATCAGTATGTAGCTATTGACAAAATTATTTTAAGCCAATGTTTTTGGTGGGAAATCAAATAAAGTAATAACATGAGCATTTCCTAAATATTAGGTACAAATTTGCAAAATATACATAAATTATTGAAAGTAAAAACAAAATAAAAACTATAAAAAATAATTTTAACGAGTGAAATACAATTTAAACTAAAATATTTAATATAATCCAGTCGGCACAAAAATGTAGATATTTTGGAAAAAAAATTTGTATAAAATATACAAATATCTGGTCGAAAAAATGATTATAAAATGTTTCTATAACATTTTAATTTCCATGCCGACTAGCAATTTAAATTACCGTTTGTGTCATTAGACTTTAGAGACAACTTTGTAATCTAATAATTTTAATAAAATATTTTCAGGCAATGTTAGCTTTGTAGTGTGATACTGTTTTGCCTTGGGATTACTACCATATTATATGATATTGTATGTAAAACAGGCTTTAGTGTTCAGTGATGACTGTCCAATAATTATTTTGTGAAAAAAACATTATTATTTAATTTATGTAAATAAATTAAATGGTATACGACTCTTTATTGCCAAATTGTACAAGCTATTGAGTCATATGACAAAGATAGCCGATTACTATTATTATTGTTATTACAAAAAACAAAATTATGTTTCCTTAAAGTTGTAATTTTTTTGCTTTAGTCTCAGATATTATTAGCAAACAATTATCGACTCAAACATTAGTTTTTATTAGTGTCGTTAGACTATTACACTGGTGCCGTCACCCGTCAATTACCGGCCGGTTGGGTTAGGTTAAATTATGTGTATTATTATCAGTGTATATGATTTTTTTGTTTTGGAACGAGGAAGTACTTATTTATGCATCGACAATTATTATTGTTATTTTCATTTTTTTTTAACTATAGCCGTGAATAGCTATTAACATTGAACGTCATCAGTCATCAGAAAAATTTAAAAGTAGCTTGTGAACAATTATTATTGGAGAATTCTGTTTTTTTTTTCCACCAACTATTACTTACCCGGTGCGGTGAGTTTTGTTAGGTATATTAAATTTATAATACTATAATATGTAAGACATAATAATATGTACCGCGGTATTATTATGTTAAGACACATGTCCATGAACAAAACACAACATTTTTAGATAATATTTATAAAATATAAAAAAAAAAAACAAATCACTTGTCCTATACTAACAAAGATAAATATTTTCCTCGGCCGGCTTTGTCGAGCGCATAGTGATATTATCTGCCGGATAAGAAGAGACGACCCTACTTAGCACGATTGTCTGTTGACACCGCGTGTCCCGTACCGCCGGAGATAGCTGCTCACGGGCGTCTTTGTCATTCAAATTTGATGCCACAAAATTAAGTATTAATTTAACAACGGTGTTGTCGTTGGATTCACCGTGGACACATGTCGAAATATTAACGTGAAAGGGACGTTATACGCACCTATATATATACGTGTATTATGGACCTACACCGCAGTGGTCTCTCTCTCTCTCTCTCTCTGTATCTAAAGAACAAAAAAATATCATCATAAACAATTTTCATATATATTTAATAACACACAGATAAGTGTGTACATTGTCGGCATATGATAAATGAAGAGCGCAGCACCGCACGATTAAGGTCAAAGGGTCTGTGAGACGGTTTTAACGGCGAGTCTTAACGCCTGAGTAAATATTGTAAACGCGACGCACAAAAAGGGTTTAAGTCTGTAACGCGCAAATCCTTTGATTTTTTTTTTCCTCCATAATATCATATAATGTATTGTATTGTTTTTGCGCCCGGCATCAAACACAAAAGAGAAAAGCATATGAGAACACTTATCCGGAATTAAAACGGGCCCAGCCAAAACGGTAAATGCAATTAACGCGATTCGGCGGGGTTTTTTTTTTTTTAGAACGAGTAAAAAACGGTTTGGCGACATTCGAAAATGTGTTTCTATCTAAATCGTCCAAGACCAAAAAATGTTTGGTCTATCCCCCCTTTGGGTAAACCTACAACGCCACTGCTCACACACACACACATTTAATATAATGTATAATTTATTCGAATCGCTCGATTAATTTGACTAGTTATAATAATAATTCAGGACGGCTTCTTCCTTTTGAACCGTCTTCGCACGACAATAATAATAATTGCTTAACGAAGAAAATTCCCGGCCCAAGAAGCCGGTGCTCGTCCAAAGAGCCGTTCTTACAAGCCCATTTAATCGTATCTCGTGCCATTTAATCGGATTTGTCGACGCCGCTGCACATAATATACACACAACGTCTTTGTTTCACACCATGTAACTCCTCGGTAGCGTTTCCGATTCACGGTCCACGAGAGTCCGGAAGCCGTCGGTGCAATAACAATAATATTATTATTGTGCGTTCGCCATAGTATAGTAATAATATTTTACTTAAACCGGACAAACCCGCAATGGTTTACTACAATGTACCCCTTTCCGAAGGGCGAAGACATATTAACGTCCTTTGGGCGTCTTACTTACACGGGCTGTGTATATATATATATATATATATATATATATATTGTATGTTCTAACAAGACGTCTCCGCGTCGTCACATTCGATAATCAAAAAGGGGGTTATCGCCATTATACATCTGCCTAGTGCATTTGTGAGCAAAAAGTTATAACAAATATACCTATGTTAGATAAACCGTTTAAAAAAAAAAAACAGGAATATTATGAACGTTTATAAAAAAAAAGGATTTTTTACTTCCAAGTTGGTCGCTAAGCGTTTTAGATTAACAAATTGTCTTAGTTCCCAAGTGCCTAAGTCCTCCGACATTACTTAAAATCACTATTTATTTAAATTCATATTATGCACCTACTAATCAACTAAACAAATACAATCGTGATAGTTCGCGGTTAGATAGTTGTTAAGGTCAATTACCTAACACGATTTGTTTGTTTGTTTTTTTTTATAATACAAGTAATATAAATACATGTTACAACTAATAATTTGATAGGTAACATATTTGTAAGCGATGTAATAAACCTAACTGCAGCCAATAATAACAGCTATGACTATGTTATAATATGTTTTATAACATAAAACATATTATAACCCCCCTCCCCCCAAAAAAAAAAACAAAAAATCAATCTTAAGTCCTCCAATGACCGGAAGACTCTGCCGGATAGGGGAACAATAGTAACGAGCCCTCGAGAAACCTGTCAAATCGCTAAAATTATCCAACACACGTGCATTCTTTGATCTTTTATATCATTTTATTATCCCCATCTCGTTTTCTGTACAAGTACTCTGAGTGTAGAGGTACGACGTTGTTATAGTAATTTTTTTTATATATAAATATAATGTATACAATTATTATTGTCGGCCGATGACTCACGCTACTACTACTGTCCCTTTTTTTTTTTTTCAACAGGTGTATAGTACTACTTGTGTGTCACGGTTCACACGTGTTGTGTACACGTATGTGCGCATTATTATTGTATAATATATAAAAATATAGTAAGTATATAGGATACTAGACGTGGCGTGTACCATAATAATATGTGAATGTTTACTATATACAAAGGAGGGCGGCGAACCACCTCTGACACACTGGCCAAACATTTCTTATGTACAGGCGACCGCCACACACACACCGAAGATGAATCATCGACCGGATCGGCGAAGGAAAATCGTAAGATTTACAACCTGTACAAATAGTATAGCATAAACGTCTTGTAATAATTATTATGCTTTATAATAAAGAAAACAATCGCAGTGCGTCTGGTCATCGTCAGCATAAATTATATTTTATAAAAAAAAATAGCCAAGGATAATAAGTTTTGCTGCGTCAGACGCTTATATTATGAAGAACAACAGCTAATTATCATTCTGGATCGACTAATATACGACACTTGTCATTCGGTGCAGTCTAATATTACAATATATTATTATTATTGCAATTGAGGATTAAACGGTTATAGTATTAACGTTTTAACGTCACCGATCGATAATTATAATGTACATAATATATCTAGAAATAAAATATACATGTCAAACCGCACGCACGTCTCACAAGGATTATTATGTTAAACAGCGACGACGTCATAAAGCAGTACGGTCTGGTTAGGGCTATTATTATTTTTTTTTGGTAATAGCTTTAACTTGAAATTTATTGACCGACAACGGTTATTGCATGTATTTGAATATCTTGACCAAACTCGAAGGAAACGATATTGTGTCTTTGGTCGTGAGTAATCTGAAATGTTTACCATTGTCCATTTTGGTTAATGAGGGCCGACGATATTGGTTTGTTTTACAGACTTCAAATATACTAAATTTGGTATCTTTTTAAAATCACTTAAAACATACGAACAACCGATGTTTAGCCGATGAGTAATAAACATTTTGGTCTATGAATTACCCGCCGAACAAATCTATTCATATCTTATTCCCATTGAGATGCATTTCTGTTTATCGACTCTTTTGGACATTTCTAGTTAAAAAAATTACTTTGTTTATAACATTCTCGTATATCTATTTGTGTAACAAATCTATCCGTGCATTAATGATAATATTAGCCGTAGAACTTTCTTATGGAACTATACCACCGCGATGAGTAATAAGGACTATATTTTTACGTTTTTAGAATCGACCACACGTGTACTTCCAATGGCGTACTTGGGCGTTCTATTTGACTAGGGTCATCATTTGGACCAAGTCCATGTTGTGTCATTTACCGATATATAAATATACGGATAGATTATTCAGCGAGCTGTGTTGTCGAGAAATTGGCGGGCACCGTCATAACAAGGTGTCGACGGCTAATAAAAAAAAAAAAAAACCATCAACAAAAACAAATATGCAAAGATGTGTTGTATAGAAAGAAAAATGGTTCAGTGACATCAGCTCGGTGTACCGACTGCTTGTGCCAACGGCCTCGGGCGGTCTCCTATGGCGAGCCCACATGTTGGTATTTATCATATGAAGATTTAACGCTGCAATAAATAATTGTGCTACCGAAAACAAGATCAACAATAAGGCGTATAATTAAAAAAAAAAAAAAAATGATTCGTACGCATATTTTTAAATACGAATGGGAAAGCGTGAAGTAGAAAAAAACGTCGAACAACTCCGACGAGTGAAGAAATAATAAAAAAGAAATAAAAATTACCGATATGTTTAAAGAAACCACATGTCCCGTGATTTGCTGTGTACAGAGGTCAAGAAACTTTCAATTAAAGTGCAACGTATTTGTGTGTATAATAATTTATAAGCCTGTCAGTGTAGTAGTTAGTTATAAAAAAGCATCTGCATTTAAGCGTGCACATTTACATTCAACACCGTAACACGTCATAATTACTATAAATAAAAATGATCCCGGTGTGGATAAACAGCTCTCGTCGCTGTATTTTGTCTCGCTATTGAATTTATTGTCTTTATTAAAAAAACAATTCCTAAAAACAATTTTTATTCAATTAATACAAATAAACATATTATACACGCATAGTCCAAAGAATAATTAACTACTCTACGTGTTAATCATGAAATACTATTTAAAATTGTTTTATTGTTTTTTTTTATCCACGAATAGGATTCACTACGAGGTAGTGTATCTTTAAAGATACAACTGTTAAATTTATTAGTCAATGGGGTGGTGTATCTGTGAAGATACAACTAACTCCATAAAGACCTTTTGTTATATTAAATAAAAAATACTACAACGACGGACAAACTGTAAACGGCATTTTTTCATATATAAATATACTTTTTTTTATTTCCTTAATTTTTATTGTCAAAGTGTTCAAAACCTATAAATTATTCTTAAACGAGAACGAACGCGCGGCGCGGCAGACAATAATAATTATAATTCAATTATTGCTGTAAAAATAATTTGTATTTTCGTTACCCTTTCGCGATGATAAGTACGTTTTTTTCCATAAACCAAAAAAAAAAAAAAAATGTAATAATACTAACAACTGTGGATGGAAGATATCCGGTCGAGGATTATTCATTCTCGACGAATTTCCTTAATGTGCATGTACGTTATTATGAATTTTAATTTTTCAGTTAAAAGACTCGAAGAATGTTCTGTTAACATAACACGATTTAGTAGAGCATAATATTATTATGTACATAGCGATTTGTATTACCGCAAAAATAAAATTAACTACCAGATTTTTGAGCGAACACTTCAATGGGAGCTACAAATGAAAAAAAAAACATTTGAATAAATACAATAAAGTTGTATTAGTTGCCAAGCACATGGCGGAAATTTAGAGCTTGGGATTCTAAGAACCTTAGAAATAAAAATAGTGTTTTTCAATGTTGCTCGCCTTTTCTTTAAGTTTCGAGGACGTCCTGCGGTTTTCTTTCCTACTATCATACCCTATTAAAGTTATGCAGCTCTTCTGGGTGTCTCAGGCCGTGCCCGACCATTTTCCAACGTCTTGCTCTAATCGCATCCACCCGTGTATGTTTGTTCTTCTACAGTTCTAAGTACCTCTTCGTTTGTTTTTCTGCCTCCGACACCACATCACAAAGCCTTTAGTATGTTTTTTGAAGTGAAAAGTTTATGGTTTTTTTTACTAAAGGCAGTTTTTAAGTGTCCATTAAAACATTATAATTATGTCCATAATCTATTAGTATTTGTAATATACTGTTGAATAAATAGTGGGTTTGTAGTAAACAGGTTTGCTGAAAATAATACTTTTAAACGTTTAACTTTTTCTAAAAAAAAAACATACCTAATACCAACTATTTGTAATTAATAAAACCGGTCATCCGTCAGTTAACAGAAAATGAAGTACGCAGTTATTATAATGTAGAATGTAGTCTAGATCCGTTTTCAAACAGTATTTTATTTTCTTAACAAAGTACATAAAGTATGTACACATTTTTTTTTTTTTTGAGAAGAAAGAAAATATATGCCAAAGTAGGTGTACATATAATGGGCCTGGCGTTTAGGCGAAACTGCGGATGATCGACCGTGTCTGTAATTAAAACGGACTATATACAGTGTAAATACAATATGACATGCTTCAATTAACGTGCACGCATATACGCGGTATTATCATTTCGAGCTGTAAACTTATAGTAGTGTGTATAATAATATGCTATAATCGTGCCTTTAGAGCAAATGGATTGTCAGTGGTCCGGAAAGCCCGTGGACCGCGAAAAACAGAACCTCGCGCCCGGATTATAGTTTGTACATGATATACCGTATAAATGTGTGTGTGTGTGTATGATATTATTATTATTATGAAGATATAGATATGCGTGTGCTCAGGCATTTCGTCACCGTCGCGTACAGTAAGTACAGTGTATGTTCGCCGGTAAACAAAAACCTCTCGTCGAAGGATTATCATTACAAAGCGAAACCCTTCCCTCGCCATTTCCGTCATTTAGCTCGTCTTTTAGCGACCCTTTTTCCATCACACACACACATAATATATCCACCGCCGTAAAAGCTCACGGTTTAATCCTTTACATTACAGTACACACATAATACATAAAACGGCATCTTCACGTGTGTGTGTATAATAATAATATATAGGATATATATACGCGTACATATTATAATAATACAATATTATAGAAGCGGGTCACCCCGGGGGGATATTAAAACTCTTTACCCGGAGCACACGATGTCTTGGACCGGAATGACGGCTGCGGCGGCGGTAATCTCCGCCATTCGATTATACACGACCAGACACACCGTATTATAAAATATATTATATACTTACACAGCGTGCACGCTAATAGGTTTGTTGCGGCAGCCGACTTAATATAATATGAGTTTGCCAACTCGGTTTTTGCGCCGTTAAGTTATTGCCAAAGTTTTCCACTCGTCGTGTGGTGTACAATGCCGCAGTGGCCGACGTTTGCCTTAAATACCGCTTACCTACCTATGTTAAGTATGGTTGGTACTTTGGTGTTTTTTGAATAAGTACAAACAATATAATATGTGTAGCAGCTCGGTCGTATAATAGCCGCGCTCGTCCGAGTTTAATTGCCGTCGCGACTTAACGTTTAACGTACAACGTCTCGTGTGTCTTGTTAATGGACGTTTTCCGAGTGAGGGGAGGGCGAGGGCATTTATCGTGCCCCGGCACGCCTGTGATAAAACGGTAGACACCGAGCGAATGATGACAATAGGCAAATTAAAACTGTGGACGGATGGATAATACTGTATATTTTCCACATCCTATCTGGGAGACGGGCAAATCGACACCACACCGGAATCCGATGACGGCTATTCCTTAGGAAAATAGATCTCCTTCACCACAGTGACTGTTGGATTTATTGTCTTATGGATGTGCATCTATTTTGAATTCATAAATTGTACTTGAGTAGTTTATGTATTTTTGAAGGTGTAGAATCACTATACAGAAGTCTATACTTTTATGTTTGCTTAGTCTAATAAGTTGTTTTTTTCCCGCATGTTTATTGCATGTATACAAGTGCGTAAAATGTTTGCTCAGCTCCATAAGTTGTTATTATCATTTTTCTGTTCTTCGTATGTTGATCGCATGTTTATACAGTCAACAACATATTTTTCAGTTTAACATATACTTATCTATACTAGAATAATATGTTTCTACATACTATAATGTTTAGTTGTTGTTAGTAAAACTTGGTCAAATAATATTTATTTAAACTTATACACCTAACTAAATACTTATTTAACGTGTTGTACTTTAAAGAACTAGGACATCA
This sequence comes from Adelges cooleyi, assembly GCF_023614345.1. NCBI lineage: Eukaryota > Metazoa > Arthropoda > Insecta > Hemiptera > Adelgidae > Adelges > Adelges cooleyi. The sequence goes on along the minus strand of NW_026096268.1, from coordinate 12,078,113 downwards.
CATTTTTCTGTTTTGTGTATTGTTACAAAGCACTTAATCGTACAACTAAACGTTCTTACTTCTAATTACAAGATTTTTGTTTCATTACAATATGCAGAAAATCTATTTTTTTCTTATTGCAGTCATCATATTGCGTGCTTCATTGGGTAATGTATTTTGTATTATTTATAGTCACCAGATAATGTTATTTGAAATTCGTGTATTTTTTTTTTAAAGTTTACTTTTTAGTAGCAAACAAATATTCAACTTTTAACAGTTATTTAAAATATAACTATTAGGTATATTAAATTGTATTTTTCATAATTTTTTTATTTATATGTTATATTTATAATATTATTCTTCGTTACTTTATTTATTTATTGTTCGTACATTTTGTTTTAAAAAAATATTAAAATTGTTTGTCCTACCTTTGGTCATCACAAAAAAGATTAAAAATTAGTTTCTTATGTTAAATATTCACTGCTTTCTGAAATATATTGATCTTTTCCGAGTAACAGAAAGTCATTAAATCCGAGTTATATTATGATTACTGTGGTCGGTTTTTCGACATCTCTATGAATTTTGTTTTTGTAAGCGTTTTTATGGAGATCCTATGAGAATTTTTACATAAGGAACTGATTTTTAATAATATTTTTGATGTCCAAAGATACTTTGAACATTAATTTCATCGTAACATACATGCATTTACACTGGTAAATTTCAAAAAAATACGTGGGGGGGGGATTGCTCTCCAACACACTTTGTACAAACTTCAACAAAGTAAATATTATTTTAATGATTGTTATTTGTATTTAGTCACTCGTGGCGTACCGATACCGGGTAAGTCACACATTACAAATTGCACATACCTGTCCTATTTCAATAAAAATAATAACTATAACAAGATACAAACTAATATTGTAAGCATGTTAAACATTTAAAACAATTAAAAAAAACACATAATAATTCTTTAACAAAGGAGACATTTAATTTGTTTTTTTAATACAATCTTGAATTTAGTATCTTGTATTTAATAAAAAAAAGTACTGATTATTACGAAACACACAAATGTTATGTACAAAAATGTTTACAAATAGAACATTTCATGAAATTTAAAATCGCTTTAATGAATATTTTGTCTTTTTACAGTATTCTCAAACTTAACCAAATTATTATTTTACTGTTTTTATAAGTATTTTAATAAGAAAAGAAAACGTTTGAATGGTTCTTTTACATACTTTTTTTTTACACGGTTTGTTGTCTCTTACTGTATATTTATCTGAAAATATTTTTGCTTTGTTTTTGGCCAAGATGGTGAGGGTGAAAACAGTAAGTTAGTTGTCTACAAATACGTCATGTAAAATACTTTTAAAAAATATAAATAACCAACATATTTGTACTAAAGAGTAGCATGACCATTGCATATTGTTATTTTTTAAATATTGTAAATCTAACATGATTTATTGTCTTTTTTTAGATAATGGAAAATCAGCAGGAGGTAATGGCTGTTTTTAGACAGTTGTCCAAAATAATATTAACATGATCCGTTAGGTTTTTGTTAACATATACAAAGTTTGCCATAAAGTACAGTTTTTCAGCAAAGAAATAAATGTCTACGTACACGATTTTTATACTTTTGCAGTATATGTGTAGATACTACTACAGTATATGTGTACTATAGACGTACATAGTTTTGACCTTCTTAGTTCTGACTATTACACGTTACTAAAACTACACTAATTGTTTGTGTAGATGGTTTTGTCGAGACTGAGGTATATAGCGATGCAGTTCAATCGTGCTGTGATTGCTTAGGTAGTATTTTATTTTATATTTTTATAAATTGGGAGATCATTTTATCGTGAACCATGATAAAATCTTGTAGGGTTTCTTAAGATTTTTTTTTCATATTGTTTTTATATAATGTGATCTTAAATGGTTTTTGTCTTTACACCCCTCCTAACTTATAAAACTTAAATAGTAACGTATATGTAATAAATAATTACTTATTTGTTGGTTTTCAAGAAATATTGCAAATTAGGTTTATTTACATTTGATTTACCTTTAAATATATTTTAAATACTATAAAATGTTACTAAAACTACACTAATTGTTTGTGCAGGCCAAATAGGGGATTGTTTTGGATTCATCGGTGATTGTTTTGGAGGAATGGGTGATTGTATAGGTATTATTTTATAATATATTAAATATATTATATTATTATTATATGTTATAGATATATTTTTTTGTATTATTGTATTTTATTTTTAAATAGTTTGTGATGTTTTTCTCATTTTCAAATTCTTATTTTTATAATTCAAATCAATAAATCATAAAAATTATCTTTAACTCATTAAATTTCGAAAACAAAAAACCTATTTAATTTTTTTAAGATAACTTAATTTTGCTTAGTAAACCAATTTTTGAACAATAAATACTATAAAAAATTGTATTATTAAGTGAAAGCGAATAGTATACAAAAACAATTATAATTTAAAAAATAAATACATTTTAGGTGCCTGCTTTGAGGGTTGTGGTGAATGTTGTTAGGATGATTAAGCGTAACCGGTAAGCCATTTTGTTACATTACGTTTTTATTGAAAATAATAATTCATCTTTTTCAATTTACCTACTAAAACGGAGAAAAACCCCGTTTTATTGAATAAAATATTGCTAAGAATTTTGAAATTTATTATGATAATAAAAATTTACCCTCGTGATTAACCAAATATTATAGCATATAGCAGCCCTCCCCCGTAAGACATTTTTTTACTGAGGTACATTTTATATTAACAAGATATACTAGATCATCCGGTTTTTGAAAATTTTATCTACGTTAAATAATAAAACGTTATTATAATAGAAACCTTGGTATACAGCAGGGTAACTATTTTTATGTGGACCACTCAACCTCACTGGGTTTAATTAATAAGGGAATTTTTTATTATATTGTTTTCATATATGTGATCCCAATTTTCTACAAAATTTGTATGTATAAATAATAACGCATGCATTTCATTAAATTTTTAAACTGAGATTAATATAGTAAAAATGTTGACTAGTCGATAATCAGGTTGAGTGTAGTATTATTTTTAACTGCACGCACTTGCCTACCGAATTGCCCTCCCATCCCAACATTTAAAATCGTATAACTTTAAGAATAGTTGTTCAACACTGGTATAGTATTTTTACCATTTAACTTGTATTAAGATAAAACAATTACATAAATCCAGAATCTCTCAAATCTATAACTCCATAGTTCGTGTTGGGTACCTAACCTAACATAATCGTTTCTGTCAATATTTTTTTTTTAAGTAATTCTATGTTACCATGTATCACTATTATATTTTGAAATGGAAATTTTTATTTGTTGTAGGAAATCAACAATAGTGTCTGGAGAATGCAAGATTTTTTTTCAATAATACACATATTTTAATGTTCTTTTCAAGCATTTCATTTTTATTAAAATATTATACTTATTATACGGTAAATTGTAATTGGTTGTTTAAAGAAATGTTAAAATTCTATGCTAGAATAATAAATTTCTACAAATGTAATAATAACTGATAGGTGATAATATTATATGTATATATGATAAATGGTAATAATTGGTTATTGGAAGAAATGTTATGTTTCTGAAATTTCCGACCACCCCTGTCAGCACATATATTTAAGGGTTTTAAAAATGTATTCTTATCACATTTTGGTCAGCAGTTTAGTGTCTTGGGATTATTTATTATGAAATATAGTTTAAAAAAATCTTATAAGTTATTTAATAATCTTTACCAATCTGGCATTGAGATTGATGTCGAATATCCAAACTAAAGTCGACAACGACCGTTTAAGAATTAGACAATCACTATAGTGTTAGTTTTGACTTTTTAATAACTATTTATATCTGTGCAAATAACATACAATTAATATTATTATAATACATTTTCGTTGTTGAAAAAGCAAAATTATTGCCTATTTAATCAATCGATAGCCAGTTCAACAATGAAAATCTACGTTGGGTACCGCTTTTGGTTGACAAAATACATTTTGTTGAACATTTATTTTGTAAAACTCAATTGCGAGTTTTGTTGGATTTGATGGGTCACTTAGTTCAAATGTGTAATGCAATTTGGATTAATACTAATGTGGACTTTATAAAATGTTTTGCATTACTTTTGATAAGTGACTTAATCAATAATCAGTGCAACTAAATGTGTAAATAGTCTTATTATATTATTTGTACTCGATTTCCATTAAAACTTTTGACTATTGCTAATGTTACGCAATGGCATTTGTATTAACTGTTAGAGCATTCCGGAGTAAATGACCCCTGCTAATATCATATAAATGATATTGTTTAGTAGTGTATTTTGTATATAAGTCGTAACTAGATTTAGGTATGTCATTTTAAAACACAATAACTTTACATTGCTTAAAACATGACTTCAAAATAAAGACCTCACACTTTTTTTTAAAGACTTTTAAATACTTTTCACTTATGCAATTGAGTATCTCTAGGCTAAATATTGTATTGTCTAACTTATTAACTTATATTTCTATTGGCATATAATTCTTAAGCTGTACTTAAGTAGTTTAACATAATGTAGTTCTCTTATTAGTCAGTCATATAGTCGGAATTTAAAATATTTCTTGTCGAAAACGGTTTAAATATTTGAATCAAAAGATGATATAAATTCGAAATCAAATTAGTTCTTTTTCTGTATACCTAAATATTTATTAAGTCGATTTTGTTTTTTTGTAAATCTATGTGTTATTGAAGATGTATAATTACTATACAGAAGTCTATAATTTAACGTTTGCTTGGGCCCATCTCTATACACGTGCGTAAAATGTTTGATAAGCTCCATAAGTTGTTATTATTATTTTCTGTTCTTTATATGTTGATCGCATGTTTATACAGTCAACAACAAAATTGTTCAACCATATACACGTCTGTAAAATTCTATTCTAGAATAATATGTTTCTACAAACTGTTGGTAGGTAATACTGAATCGAATAATATTTATATACTTATACACCTAACTAAATACTAATATAGCGTGTTATACTTTTAGGGACCATAGGACATAACGCATTTTAGTTTTGGGTATTGTTACAAAGCATTTACTCGAACAATTGAACGGTGTTACTTCGAATTACAAGATACTTGTTTCGATACAATATGCAGAAAATCTATTTTTTTCTTATTGCAGTCATCATATTGCACGCTTCGTTGGGTAATATATTTTGCATTATAGATTTGCATTATGCAATATTATTTTGTCACTAGATAATGTAATTTTTTTTTTAATTTACTTTGGCATTTTACTGTAGCATAAATGGTACACTAGTCTTAGTCTATACTTTATTGTATGCTCATTGTCAGTCCCATAAGTTATTTTTATCATTATTATTTTATTCCTATGTTTATCTAATGAATAATATAGTTCAAATAATAAGCCGTAAAGATGAAAGATGTAAGGCTTGCGGGCCGTGAGCAAAGTAAATTTGTAAATATATGTATCACCGTAAACCATGTATGTATTTCTAACAACATACCCACAACCGATTTATAATTATTATAATATATAAATATTAACGTTAAACCAAAAAAAAAAAAAAAAAATGATTACAAATTTACTTGATAACCTAGTATATATCACATATAAGCATATGTATGTATATCAACATAAAAAGTATATTATAGCTATGTTTCTGTACAAACTTCACCAAAGTAAATATTATTTTAATAATTGTTATTTATGTTTAGTTACTCGTGGAGTACCGATACCGGGTAAGTCAGACATTATAAATTGCACACAAATGTCCTATTTCAATATGAATAATTACAATAAGAAACAAACTGATATTGTAAACATGTGAAACATTTAAAACAATTAAAAAGAACATGGTAATTCTTTAACAAAGGAGACGTTTAATTTGTTTTTTGAGTACAATTTGTATCTTGTATTTAATGTACTGCTTATTACGGAACACACAAATGTTATGAACAAAAATGTTTTCAAATAGAATATTTCATGAAATTTAAAATCGCTTTGATGTCTTTTATCTACAATATTCTCAAACATCAGCTAATTATTTAACTTTTTTTATAAGTATTTTAATGAGCAAAAAAAAACATTTGAGTGTTTCTTTCCAGGGATTCAAAATAATTTCTTGTGAAATTTAATAAATAAAGTTTAGGACTTCGTAAATATATATTTTGTCTTTGGATTGAGCTTTAAATGTAAAAAACAAAATAATCCGATTGTACTAATTAATAATGTACGCCCCTACTTATTTCTAACTTTTAAAAATTTTTTTTTTTTTGCACAATATAATATTGTCTCTTACTGTATATTTAACTAAACATTTTTTTGTTTTGTTTTTGGCCAAGACGGTGAGGATGAAAACAGTAAGTTGGTTGTCTACAAATACATGTAAAATACTTTAAAAAAATATAAACAACCAACATAGTTGTACTAAAGAGTAGCATGACCATTGCATAATGTTATTTTTTAAATATTGTGAACCTTACATAATTTATGGTTTTTTTTTTAGACGATGGAAAATCAATAGCAGGTAATGCCTGTTTTTAGACAGTTGTCCATAAGAATATTAACATTATCCGTTAGGTTTTTGTTAAGTCTTAAGGAGTTTATGTGAACGTGTACAAAGTTTGCCATAAAATACAATTTTCCTTTAAAGAAAAAAATGTCTACTTAACTATTTTTATTATTTTACAGTATATGATAGTGTAACATAGACTTAAAGAATTTCGGCTTTCTGACTATTACATGTTAATAAAACTACTCTAATTGTTTGTGCAGGCGGGTTTGTCAAAGCCGAGCTATATAACAATTTATGTGAAGCGTGCTTAGGATGTTTAGGTAGTATTTCATGTTATAATAAATATTTTATATTAATATATATTATATACTGGGAGATTATTTTATCTTGAACCACGAAAAAATCTTGTAAGGTTTCTTAAGATTTTTTTTATATTCATAATGTTTTTATATAATGTAATCCAAAATTGTTTTTGTCTTTACACCCCTCCTAACTTATAAAACTTAAATGGCAACGTAGATGTAATAAATAATTACGTATTTGTTTGCTTTCAAGAAATATTGCAAAAGAGGTTTATTTACTTTTGATTTAACATTTAAATATATTTTGAATACTATAAAATGTTACTAAAACTACACTAATTGTTTGTGCAGGCCAAATAGGGGATTGTTTTGGATTCATCGGTGATTGTTTTGGAGGAATGGGTGATTGTATAGGTATTATTTTATAATATATTAAATATATTATATTATTATTATATGTTATAGATATATTTTTTTGTATTATTGTATTTTATTTTGAAATAGTTTGTGATGTTTTTTCTCATTTTTATAATTCAAATAAATAAGTCATAATTATCTTTAACTTAATAAATTTCGAAAAAAAACCTAAACAATGTTTTAAGATAACTTTATTTTGCTTATTGAACAAAGTTTTGGACAATATATACTTCAATATTATAATTAAGTTAAAGCAAATAGTATACAAAAGCAATTATAATTTTAAAAAAATAAAAAACATTTTAGGTGACTGCTGTGGTTTTCTTACAAGTTGTGGTAATTGTGGTTAGGGTGATTAAGCGTAACCGGTAAGCCATTTTGTTACATTACTTTATTAATATTAGTTTTTATTAAAAATAATAATTCACCTAAAAAAATCTACTTTATATAAAGAAATATAACATGAATACTATATATATTTTTAAGTCTATATGTAACTATGTAATAAGAATAATTTAAGTCACTGTTCGACCAATGGCCAGAGCTGCCGCGGTTTTCTTGTTAAAAAAAAATAAAAAAATATAATAATTCACCTTTTTCAATTTACCTACTAAAACGGAGAAAAACCCAGTTTTATTGAATAAAATATTGCTAAGTATTTTGAAATTTATTATGATAATAAAAATTTACCCTCGTGATTAACCAAATATTATAGCATATAACAGCCCTCCCTAAGACATTTTTTTTTGCGGTATATTATATATTAACAAGATATACTAGATCGTCCGGTTTTCGGAAATTTTATCCATGTTAGATAAACAAGTATTATATTACTAACGTTATTATAATATAAATGATGGTATATAACAGGGTGATAATTTTATTGTGAATCACTGTCTCACTGGGTTTAATTAAGTGTGTTTTTATATAAATTATGATCTCAATTCTTAATTATCTACTACATTTTTATGTTCCTACACCTCTCGTAAACTAATTATTCTTACACCAACTTTTGATTAAGTAATTCGATGTTGCAATTAAGTTCCCATATTTTACTATTATATTTTTTAATATACATTTTATTTGTTGCAGGAAATCAATAATTGTGCCTGGTTGCAAAATTTTTTTTTTCACTAATACACATATTTTAATAATGTATGAAATATAGTTACAACATATTTTAACGACATATTCTTAATAAACTATTAAAATATCAAGCTATACTATTATGAGTTTTATCTATTCTTATAGAATTCCTGTACTGTTTTGTAAATTAATCAAAAAGAACTTATCATAAATCTATATTTGAGTTCCACTAATATAATATTACATAAATGTAATAATAACTGATGGGTGATAAAATGTTAAATGAAAGAAATAGATGAAGTTCTGTTCAAGCATTTCATTATTCATTTAAATATTATATATATTATACGGTAAATAGTAATTGGTTGTTGGAAGAAATGTTACGAGTATACTTCTTTTAAATTATTTAATCAACTTGGCAATAATACTGATGTCGAATATCCAAACTAAAGTCGAAAACGACCGTTAAAGGATTAGACAATCACTATAGTGTTAGTTTTGACTTTTTAATAACTATTTATATCTGTGCAAATAACATACAATTAATATTATTATAATACATTTTCGTTGTTGAAAAAGCTAAATGCTTGCCAATTTAATCAATAGATAGTCAGTTCAACAATGAAAATCTACTTTGGATACTGCGTGTAGTTGACAAAATATTTCTTATTGAACATTTATTCTGTCAGTTTGACATCTATCTATTGGATTTGATCGGTCACTTGGTTACAACTAAGGTGCAATGCAAATTGGATTAATACTGTAGACTTAATCAATATTTAGTTACACTAAATGTGCAATTAAACATATTTTATTATTAGTACTCAATTTTCATTCTATAGAAACTAATGACTATTGCTAGTGTATTGCAGTGATATTTGTATTTACGGATAGAGCAGCAGGTGTTGACCGCTGCTAATATCATAGAGATGATATTGTGTAGTAGTGTATTTAGGACATGTAATATTTTAAAGAATATTAAAAAGTAATCTACTGTTTTTCAGCTCTTTTATAAAATAAAATTAATAATTAAGCAACGGCAACTATGAATTTATAGTAAAATCAAAATATCGTTTTATATACTTAACAATTAAGTATAGTCAACTGTACTAAAATGTTTTGTTACGTCTTTACCTGCGGAAGTATTTTAGTATTTCTAACTAAAAATATGTAGTTGGCACAATCATATTATAGTTAATCTAACTAGAATATTTCCAACCATCATACATCTATATTCTAGTTACACTAATATAATATTACATACACATTTTAATAATAACTGAAGGGTGATACTCTTCAGTTATTAAACTGTAAAATGAGAGAAAAGGAATACTAAGAATACTATTAGCATACTAAAAGTATGCTAATAATTTATTATTTATGACTAAACTAAAATGATTCCTAAAAAACCATCATTATTAAAAATTATTCAACACTATTTAAATATATTGTAAGTCGTAACCAGATTTAGGTATGCCATCTTAAAACACAATAACCTCGCATGCTCAAAACATGGCTTTAGAAAAGGGTCCTTAAACTTTTTTTAAAGACTTTTAAATACTTTTCGCATTCATATTTGAGTATAGATATGCTAATGATGATTATTATTATCTAACTTAATAGTATTACCTAAATCAATATCTTATGTTTCCATTGGCATCCAATTCATAAATTGTACTTTAACATAATATAGTTTTCTTATTAGTCATTCATATAGTCGGAATTTAAAATAATTCTTGTCGAAAACGGTTTAAATATTTGAATCAAAAGATAATACAAATTCGAAATCAAATTAGTTTTGGGTTTTTTCTGTATACCTAAATATTTAAGTCGATTTTGTTTTATTGTAAATCTATGTATTTTTTAAGGTGTAGAATTACTGTACAGAAGTCTATACTTTTATGTTTGCTCAGTCTCATAAGTTGTTTTTTTTTGCATGTTTGCAAAGCTCCATAAGTTGTTATTATCATTTTTCTGTTCTTCATAAGTTGATCACATGTTTATACAGTCAACAACATAATTTTCCAACTTAACATACACACGTGTGTAAATCTCTATGCTAGAATAATATGTTTCTACATATTAACATCTTTAGTTTTTGTTAGTAAAACTTGGTCAAATAATATTTAAATAAACTTATACACCTAACTAAATACGGATCTATCGTGTTATATATTTAAGAATTAGGACATCACATATTTTTGTTTTGTGTATTGTTATAAAGCACTTAATCGTACACCTCTTACTTCCAATTACAAGATTCTCGTTTCGTTACAATATGCAGAAAATCTGTTTTTTTCTTATTGCAGTCATCATATTACATGCTTCATTGGGTAATATATTTTGCATTATTATTTGTCACTAGATAATTTAATTTTTTTTTTAAATTTACTTTTTAGTGGCAAACAAATGTTTAACTTTTAACAGTTATTTAAAATTTAACAGTTATTATATTCAATAAAATATTTACATGGACTAGGACTACTGTACATGGTACAGTAGTCCTAGTCTATACTTTATTGTATGCTCAGTTCCATAAGTTGTTTTTATCATGTTTCTTTTAATCCTACGTTTATTTAATGAACAATATAGTTCAAATAATCATAACATTATTTTTAATTACCTATACTTTTTTGAAAAATATTTGCTGTATATTATTTGTTTTTATTATTCTTTTATTTATATGTTATATTTATAATATTATTCTTCGTTACTTTTTTTATTTATTGTTCGTACATTTTATTTTAAACAAATATTAAAATTGTTTGTTACTACCTTCGGTCATCAAAAAAATTATTAAAAATCAGTTTCTTATGTAAAAATATCTCAGCTTTCTGAAAAATATTTATTTTTATTTTTAGTAACAGAAAGTTAAAATCGAGTTAATAATCTAAGAAGCTGTTTTTTTTTCGTTGCCCAAAATGTAAAATTTTTTTTTCAGAAAGCTGGGATAATTTTACATAAAATGTGTAAATGTAATGTGTATAATTTAATTACACAAAATATTTTCAATTATTCTGTTAATAAATAAACTTTTTCTATGAATTTGTACGTTTTATTTTACAGTGTTATATTTTTGAAAAACAGAAAGTAGAGTTATTATCTAAGAAGTAGTTATACCTTGTAAGACTTTTATTCTTCCAAAAAAACCTAAAAAATAAAAAATACACACATAAAATATGTGTATTGTGTCGAAAAAACGGAAAATTAGCTTATTTTGACACAAAATATTTTCAACTATTCTGTAAATAAATAAAGTTTTCTATGAATTTTTATTTTGTTCTTCTAAGCGTTTTTATAGAGAAACTAATTTGAAATTTTACAAAAGGAACTGATTTTTAATATTTTTTTTTAATGGCTGAAATTCTACTAAAAAAATTATAAAAAAGAAGTGTCAAGAAAAACTTAAAATACTTTTCATCGTAACAGACATGTAGTGTAAATTTCTTAAAAATACGTTGGGGGGGGGGGGGGTGGGTTGCCCTCCAAATGTTCGTTCGTATTTGGCTTTTTGACCTATTTACAAAATAGCCTTTCAACGTTTTAGAAGCGTTTCATCTTGAATAAAACTTATACACTCAAATTGAAGCCGTAAATATGATATACCGTAAAGATGGAAGATGTAAGGCTTGCGAGACGTGGGCAAAGTTAATTTGTAAATATATGTATCACCGTAAACCATGTATGTATTTCTAACAACATACCCCAAACAAACCACAACCGATTTATAATTATTATATAATAATGATTTAATTTAAATAACGTTTAAAAAAAAAATTACTTGATAACGTAGTATACATTTTTTTAAAAGCATATATATATATATATACATATATATACATGTTTATACATATATAACAACATACTCTATGTCTCATACAAACTTCAATAGAGTAAATATTGTTTTAATAATTGTTATTTATATTTAGTCACTCGTGGCGTACCGGTACCGGGTAAGTCACACATTATGAATTGCACATAAGTGTCCTATTTCAACAAAACTCGTTATAATATGATACAAACTGATATTGTAAACATGTGAAACATTTAAAACAATTAAAAAGAACATAATAATTCTTTAACAAAGGAGACATTTAATTAATTTTTTGAATACAATTTTTTAGATCCAAAAATAATTTGTAGTAAAATTGAATAAATAAAATACATTTTAAGTTACTTTCCTTTTAGCTCTTAAAATTTAGGACGTGGTAAAAATATATGTCTCTAGATTGAACTTTAAATGTTAAAAAAAAACCGATGGTACTAATAATTATTAAGACACGTCCCTACTTTTTTCTAACTTTTACACACTTTTTTTTACACAATATGTTGTCTTTTACTGTATATTTAACTGAAAATATTTTGTTTTGTTTTTGGCCAAGATGGTGAGGATGGAAACAGTATGTTATCGACAAACACATGTAAAATACTTTTAAAAATACAAACAACCAACATAGTTGTATTAAAAAGTAGCATGATCATTGCATATTGTTATTTTTTAAATATTTCAAATCTAACATAATTTATGGTATTTTTTTAGAACCTGAAAATTCAGCAGGTAAGGTCTGTTCATACAGTAGTCCATAAGATCCGTTAGGTGTTTGTGAAGTTTTAGCGAGTTTTTGTTAACGTATATAAAGTTTGCCATAAAATACAATTTTTCAGCAAAGAAAAAAATGTCTACGTATACGATTTTTATTGTTTTACAGTATATGATAGTGTACTATAGACTTACATAATTTCGGCCTTCTGTTTATTACATGATACTAAAACTACACTAATTGTTTGTGCAGGCGATATTGTCCAGGCTGAGGCATATCACTGTGCATGTGATGCCTTCGTTGGATGTTTAGTTGGTGTTTTAGGTAGGTTCATTTTATAATATTAAATACAGGGTGATTCTTTTATCATAAACCACTCAATATCTCACAGGGTTTAATAAGAAATTAAACACTTTTCTTTCATATAGTTTTTATACAATGTGATCTCAATTTTTCACAATTCTTTTGTTTTTACTCCCCTCCTAACTCGGATAAATATTTTTAAAGTTATTGAAGTTTCAAGTTTAGGACAGGAGAAAAAGTGGTGTGTAATATTATTTTTACCTGCGCGCATTTCCCAACCGCACCTCCCCTCCCATCATAACGTTAAACTCTTATAACTTTAAAAATAGATATCCTAAACTGGTTATCGTCCAGTCAAATTGTTTAGTACATTATTCTCAATTTAAAAAGTTAATAAAATATGTACGTTACCATTTAAATTTCAAAAGTTACTTTAAAAAAAAACTATGTTGGGAGGGGGGAAAACAAAAAAAATTGTAAAAAATTGAGATCACATTGTATAAAAATAATTTAGTTTTTAATTTCTTATTAAACCCTATGAGATATTGAGTGGTTCATGATAAAAGAATCACTCTGTATAAAATAGATATTCATATTACTTTAATAAAATGTATTCTCGATTTTTTTTTGTTTATACACCTCTCCCAAATTTTAAAACTTAAATGGTAACGTAGATGTAATAAATAATAAGGTATTTGTTTGTTTATTAAAACTACACTAATTGTTTGCGCAGAAAATATAGGGAGTTGTTGTGGATTAATCGGTAACTATTTCAGTATTATTTTTTTATATTAAAAATATTATACTATTATAGATTTTTTGTATTTATATTTTTTGTAATATAAATTTCAAAAAAAATCACTAATTAAATTTTTAAAATAACTTAGTTATAACTCTGCTTAGTAAACAAATTTTAGGACAATTACTACTTTAGTTGTCAAAAAATATTATAATTAAGTTAAACCAAAAAAAACAATTATAATGTAAGAAAATTAATGAATTTTAGGTGGCAGCTATGATATTACAGACGTAATAGGTTGTTTTTTAGATTGTTGTTGTTAAAGTGATTAAGCGTAACCGGTAAGCCATTTTGTTACATTACTTTATTAATATTAGTTTTTTTTTTTTAATAATGATTCATCTTTTTCAATTTACCGACTAAAACCAAGAAAAGCCCGTATTATTGAATAAAATGTTGCTAAGAATTTTGAAATTTATTATGATGATTAAAATTTGACCTCGTGATTAACCAAATATTACAGCATAAAACCGCCCCCCCCTAAGACAATTTTTCTTCTGCGGTACATTATATATTAACAAGATATAATAGATCATCCGGTTTTCGGAAACTTTATCCACGTTAGATAAACAAGTATTGTATTGTTAACGTTATTATTATTATAATATGGGGTTTAGGGCTGGAGGAAAGGTTGAGTGTAATATTATTTTTATCTGCACGCATTTGCCAACCACTTCCCTCCCATTACAACTTTCAAACTAGTATAACATTAAGAATAATTGTTCAAAACTGGTTTACGACTAGTTAAAATATTAATTTTTAATTTTTGATTTAAAATACACTGAAATGTGTGCTTTACCATTTTAGTATTGAAAGTTGCTCTAAAAATGATTATCATGGAAGGGGATTCAAACAAAAAAAAATATGAAAATATGAGATGACATTATAAAAACATGATTAAGACAAATGATATTTCTTATTAAACCCAATGAGATATTGAATGGTTTATCATAAAATGATCACTCTATACAGACGTTTTGTTACAGTATTTTTATCATTTAACTTGTATTAAGATAAACAAATGAAATAAACCCAGAATCTTTCAAATCTATATTTCCACAGTTCGTGTTAGTAACTTAACCTAACATAATCGTTTGTGTCAATATTTGTATTTAAAGTATTTTTATGTTGCAATAATTAAGTTTCCATGTATAACTATTATAATTTAAAATGTAAATTTTATTCGTTGCAGGAAATCAACAATAGTGTATGGAGAATGTAAGATTTTTTTTCAATAATACACATATTTTAATAATGTATGAATTATAATTCCCACACAATAGTTAAAAATAAATTATCATAATAAACTATTTAAATATCAAGCTATACTATTATGAGTTTTATTTATTCCTGTAGAATTCCCGTACTGATTTGTAGCTAAACCAATGAATTCAATAGGAATAGATACTCCTATTGAATTCCCTGTACGGTTTTGTAGACAATTAAAAATTATTTATTATAAACCTATATTCGAGTTCCACTAGTATCTAATTACATACATGTAATAATAACTGATAGGTGATAAACTGTAAAATCAGAAAAATAGATGAATTTCTGTTTAAGCTTTTCATTGTTCATTAAAATATTATATATATTATACGGTTAATGGTAATTTATACTTTACTGTTTGCTCAGTCCTTTGCTTTGTTTTTATCATTTTTCTGTTCGTTATATGTTAATCGTATGTATATACGACCAACAACAATATTTTCAGTTTAACATGTACACGTGTGTAAAATTCTATGCTAGAATAATATATTTCTACAAATGTAATAATAACTGATAGGTGATAATATTATATACCTATATACGATAAATGGTAATAATTGGTTATTGGAAGAAATGTTATGTTTCTGAAATTACTGACCACGATCACCACCCTTGGCAGCACATAATATATTTAAGTGTTTTAAAAATATAGTCTTATTACATTTTGGTCAGCAGTTTAGTGTCTTGGGATTATTTATTACGAAATATAGTTTAAAAATATTCTTATAAATTATTTAATAATTTTCACCAACCTGGCATTGAAACTGGTGTCGAATATCTAAACTAAAGTCGACAACGACCGTTTATGGATTAGACAATCAATATAGTGTTACTTTTGACGATTTTAATAACTAGTTATATTGGTGCAAATAACATACAATTAATATTATTATAAAACATTTTTATTGTTGAAAAAACAAAGTTTTTGCCAATTTAATCAATAGCTAGTCAGTTCATCAAGGAAAATTTACATTAGGAACCACTTTTAGTTGACCAAATAATTTTTGTTGAACATTTATCTTGTAAAACTCAATCACGAGTCTTATTAGATTTGATCGGTCACTTAGTTAAGTGTAATGCAATTTGGATTTATGCTAATGTGGACTTTATAAAATGTTTTGCATTACTTTCGACCAGTGACATATACAATATTTAGTGCAACTAAATGTGTAAATAGTCTTTTTATATTATTAGTACTCGATTTCCATTATAACTTTTGACTATTGCTAATGTAACGCAATGTCATTTGTATTTACTTTTGGAGCATAAAGTGTAAATGACCCTTGCTAATAATGTCATATAAATGATATTTTGCTGAAATGTATTTATTAAATAAAATATTTTAAAGAATATTAATAAAGTAATCTACTGTCTTTAAGCTCTCCTATAAAGTAAAATTGGTAGTTAAGCAACGGCAACTATTAATTTATAATTAAAACAAAATAGGTATACGTTTAAAATCGTTATAGATACTTTACAATAAAGTATAGATAACCCTACTAAAGTGTTTTATATCTCTAACTATTAAATTAGTTTGGTATTTCTAACTAAAATGATATAGTGGGCGCAATCATTTTATAGTAAATCCAACTAGAATATTTTCAACCATTTACTATAACCAATTTTTTCCCCCTTGTATAAGTCGGAATTTTTACGGTTTTAATATTTAAATTTAAAATTGGTACAAATTCGAAGATAACTGTGTTTTTTGAATTTTTTATAATTGTATATTTTTGAAAATGTAAAATTATAATGCAGTAGTTTATACTTCACTGTTTGCTCAGTCCTTTGCGTTGTTTTTATCATTTTTCTGTTCGTCATATGTTGATCGCATGTATATACGACCAACAACAATATTTTCAGTTTAACACATGTACACGTGTGTAAAATTCTATGCTAGAATAATATTTTTTACTAAAATTGTAATAATAACTGATAGGTGATTATGTTATATATATATATACGATAAGTGGTAATAATTGGTTATTGGAAGAAATGTTATGTTTCTGAAATTACCGACCACGATCACCACCCTTGGTAGCACATAATATATTTAAGTGTTTTAAAAATATATTCTAATCACATTTTGGTCAGCAGTTCAGTGTCTTGGGATTATTTATTAAGAAATATAGTAAAAAAAATTCTTGTAAATTATTTAATATTTTTTACTAACCTGGCCAATGAGACCGATGACGAACATCCAAACTAAAACACTTCATTTTAGATTAAAATGTTGTAAAGCCGACAATGACCGTTTATGGATTACACAATCACTATAGTGTTACTTTTAACATTTTTAATAAATATAGTTATATCTGTGCAAATAAGAAACAATTATTATTATTAAAATACTGTTCTATTGTTTATTATTATACATTCAATGTTTAGTATTAATGGCGATCTGTGACTTAATCAATATTCAGTGTCACTAAATGTGTAAATAGTCTTACTATATTATAAGTAAAATTAATAATTAAGCAACAGCAATTATTAATTCTTAGTAAAATCAAAATATTCGTTTAAAATCGTTCAAGATACTTAACAATTACGTGTAATTACCATGTTTTAGTTGTTAGCTAAACTAAAATGTTACTCTAGTTACTTTAACTACTAAAGTATTTACTTTAGTAGTTAAGTATTTCTAACTAAAATGATGTAGTTGGCGTAATCATATTATAGTAAATCCAACTAGAATATTTCCAACCATTATAACTTTGTAAATCAATCAAAAAAATTTATAATAATATAATATTACATAAATTTAAAAATGTATGAAGGGTGAAAAACTGTGAAATGAGAGAACAAGAATACTAATAATACTATTAGCGTACTAAAATTATGCCAATGATTTATGATTTATGACTAAATTAAAATGATTCCCTAATAAAAAATCATTTTATTTAACACTATAAAAATATATTCTAAGTCTTAACTAGATTTAGGTATAACAAAGTCATAGCTAATAATCAAATAAATAAGAATTCGAACGCTAAAATATTTTTTTATTTTTTGTCTACAAATTTATGTAATTAAAAACATATGTTGCCATTTAAAAAAAACTAAAATCCTCCTTTTTGACCTTCAAGGATTGGTGATAAAAATTTTTAAAAAATTTGAAAAACATAGTACGATGTGTACCAAAAATCGTGGAAAAAAATATTGTTCAAAATATGAATAAATTCTGAGAAAATTAGTGTCTTAATAAATCACCCTGTATAGTCGGAATTTAAAACAATTCTTGTCGAGAACGGTTTAAATATTTGAATCAAAAGATGTTACAAATTCGAAATCAAATTAGTTTTTGGTTTTTTCTGTATACCTAAATATTTAAGTTGATTTTGTTTTTTTGTAAATCTATGTATTATTAAAGATGTATAATAACTATATAGCAGACTATATTTTTATGTTTGCTCGGTCCCATAAGGTGTGTTTTTCATTTTTTTTTCGTAAGTTTATTGCATTACGTGTGTAAAATTCTATGCTAGAATAATAGGTTTCTACAAACTATTGGTAGGTAAAACTTGGTCAAATAATATTTATTTAAACTTATACACTTAACTAAATACTGATCTAACGTGTTAAACTTTTAAAAACTATTGGGCATAACATATTTCGGTTTTGTGTACTGTTACAAAGCACTTAACCGTGCAACTAAACGGTCATATTTCTAATAACAAAATTCTTGTTTCGTTCCAATATGCAGAAAATCTATTTTTTTCTTATTGCAGTCATCATATTGCATGCTTCATTGGGTAATATATTTTGCATTATTCATAGTTACTAGATAATGTTATTTGAAATTCGTGTATTTTTTTTTATAGTTTACTTTTTAGTAGCAAACAAATATTCAACTTTTAACAGTTATTTAAAATATAACAATTAGGTATATTAAATTGTATTTTTCATTTTTTTTTTATTTATATGTTATATTTATAATATTATTCTTCGTTACTTTATTTATTTACTGATAGTACACTTTGTTTAAAACAAATATTAAACTTTTTTCTTACTACTTTTGGTAATCAAAAAAATTATAAAAACAGTTGCTTGTGAAAAATAATCATAGCTTTCTGAAAAATATTGTTTTCGAGTAACAGAAAGTTTAAACCGAACTAAAATCGAGTTAATAATCTAAAAAGTGGTTTTCCGTTGCCCAAAATTTAAGAATTTTTTTCAGAGTGCTGAGAAAATTTTTCATAAAATGTGTAAATGTAATGTGTGTAGTGTATCGAAAAAACGGAACATTATGTTTACACATAATATTTTCAACTATTTTGATTATTGTGGTCGGTTTTTCGACTTTTGTATGAATTTGTCTTTTTTTGTTTAACTAAGCGTTTTTATGCAGCACCAAATTTGAAATTTTACATAAGAAACTGAATTTTAATCAAAAATTTTAAAGGCCGAAATTCTGTAAAAAAAATGACAAAAAAAATGTCAAGAAAAAAAACTAAGAATACTTTTTATGAACATTCATTACATGAATGTTTTTCTCTGTGAATTTTTTACGTTTTATTTTGTTTTTCTAAGCGTTTTTATGGAGAAACTAATTTAAAATTTTATATAAGGAATTGATTTTTAATAATTTTTTTCAATAATACACATATTAAAATAATATATGTAATATAATTACATCACAATTGTTAAAATTACATATTCAAAAAACTAAAAACAAATTTAATAAACATTAATTTCATCGTAACAGACATGCAGTGTTTTAATAAAAATACGCAAGGGGGTTGCTCTCCAAACATTCGTTCGTAATTGGCTTTTTGACCCATTTACACAATGGCCTTGCCAACGTTATGGAAGCGTTTCATTTTCAATCTTTAATGAAACTTGTACACTCAAATTAAAGCTTTCATGCCGTAAAGATGGAGGATGTAAGGCTTGCGAGACGTTGGCAAAGTCTATTTGTAAATATATGTAATACCATAAACCATGTATGTGTTTCTAACAACATACAAATTTCAACAAAGTAAATATTATTTTAACAATTGTTCTTTATATTTAGTCACTCTTGGCGTACCGATACCGGGTAAGACATACATTATGAATTGCACATAAGTGTCCTATATGAATACAAATAACTATAATAAGATATAAACTCATATTATAAACATGTGAAACATTTAAAAGAATTAATAAGAATATAATAATTCTATAACAAAGGAGACGTTCAATTTTTTTTTTTAATACAATTTTGGATCTTATATTTAATAAAAAATATACTGATGATTAATGAAAACACAAATGTTATTTTAAAAAAGAAAATTTCATGAAATTTAAAATCGCTTTAATGAATATTTATCTTTTTACAGTATTTTCAAATTTTACCAAATTGTTATACTGTTTTCATGAGTATTTTAATAAGCAAAACAAAACATTTGAATGATTCATACCAGGGATTAAAAATGATTTCTTGTGAAATTTAATAAATAAAATTTTCAGCCAATTTGCCTTTAGCTCTTAAAATTTAGATCTTGGTAAAAAGATATGTCTTTAGATTGAGCTTTAAATGTAAAAAACAAAATAATCCGATGGTACTAATAATAAATGTACGACCCTACATTTTTCTAACTTTTACACACTTTTTTTTGCTCAACATGTTGTCTCTTACTATATATTTAACTGAAAATATTATTGTTTTTTTTTGGCCAAGATGATGGAGATGGAAACAGTAAGTTTGTTGTCTACAAATACATGTAAAATACTTACAAATATACAAACAACCTACATAGTTGTATTAAAGAGCAACATGACCATTTTATATTATTATTTTTGACTGTATATCTAACATAGTTTATGGTCTTTTTTTAGAACCTGAAAAAGCAGCAGGTAAGGCCTGTTTAGACAGTAGTCCATAAGAATATTAACAAGATCCGTTAGGTGTTTGTGAAGTTTTAGCGAGTTTATGTTAGCGTATACAAAGTTTGCCATAAAATGCAATTTTTCAGTAAAGAAAAAAATGTCTACGTATACGATTTTTATTAATTTACATTTATCATAGTGTGTAGACTTACATAATTTCAGCCTTCTGACTATTACATGTTAATAAAACTACAATAATTGTTTGTGCAGACAATTTTGTCGGGACTGAGGTAGCTACCGATGCAGCTGATGCGTGCGGCGGATGTCTAGGTAGTCTTTGTGGTAAGTTAATTTTATATTAAATAGTTTATATTATTATATATCATACATTGGGGGATCATTATATCGTGAACCGCGATTAAATCTTATAGAGTTTCTTAAGATTTTTTTTTTTTATATTGTTCTTATACAATGTGATCTCTATATATATATTATGTTACTAAAACTACACTAATTGTTTTTGCAGACGGTATTTTTGGAGGACTCTGTAAATATATTATATTATTTTATATTATTGATTAATGATTTAATATAACTTAATTTAGTTTAGTAAACAAATTATGGGTCAATAAATTTTTAAGTTGTAAAAAAAATATTATAATTAAGACGTTAAAACCAATAGTATACAAAAACAATTATTATTAAAAAAAAAATTTTAGGTTCTATCTTCAGTTGCGATTTGTGTTGTTGTGATTGTTGTGATGTTGATGATTAAGCGTAACCGGTAAGCTTTTTTGTTACGTTTTCAATTCACCTAGTAAAACAGAGAAAAACCCCATATTATTGAATAAAATATTGCTAAGAATATTGAAATTAATATGATGATTAAAATTTGCCAAATATTATTGCACATAACAGCCCCTACCTCTAAGAATTATTTTTCCTGTGGTACATAATTACATTAACTAGATATGCTAGATCATCCAGTTTTCGATAATTTTATCCACGTTACATAATAAAATTAGTGTTTTATTAAACGTTATTATAATATCAACGTTGGTATACAACAGAATGATAATTTTATTGTGAGCCATTGTGAGTCTTACTGAGTTTAATTAAGAAGCGATTTTTTTTATAGTGTTATTTTATATTGTGTTCTTACTACTCTCAGTATTATTTTTAACTGCTCGCAATTAATGCAAATGGTTGACACACTCCCTTCCTATCTCAACTTGTAAACTCTTATAACTTTAAAAATAGTTGTTCAAAACAAAATGTTATGGAATTCTATGTTAAAATTAAAAAATACTGTTAAGTTCTTATCAATAACGATTATATTTTGAAATATAAATTTTTATTTTTTACAGGAAATCAACATTAGTGCCTTGAGAATGCAAGATTTTTTTCAATAATACATATATTAAAATAATGTTTGTAATATAATTACATCACAATTGTTAAAATTACATATTGATAATAAACTATTAAAAATCAAGTTAAATTATTATGAGTTTTAACTATTTCTAAGTAGCTAAATCAAAAAGATTTATCATAAATCTATATTCGAGTTCCACTAATAGAATGTTAAATAAATGTAATAATAACTGATAGGCGATAAACTGTGAAACGAGAGAAATGTATAAAATGCTGTTCAAGCATTACATTATTTTTTAAAATAATATATGAATACGGTAAATGGTAATAATTTTAGTTGTTGTAGTTTAGTGTATATTATTTATTACGAAAAATAGTTTAAAAAAATTCTTAAAAATAATGTAACATTTTTTCTAACCTGGCACTGAGGCCGATGTTAAATATCCAAATTAAAACACTTTATTTTTAATTAAAATGTTACAAGCCGACAACGACCGTTTATAGATTAGACAATCACTATTGTGTTACTTTTGGCATTTATAATAACTATTTGTATTTGTGGAAATAACAGACAATTAGTATTGAAAATATACAGTTTTTATTGTTTAAAAAGTAAATCCTGTTAGTGAATCGCAGTGGCATTTTTTTACCGTTGGATCAGTAGGCGTAATTGACCCCTGCTAATATTATATAGGTGATATTGTGTAGTAGTGTATTTAATATAAAAAATAATACATTTAATATTTTAAAGTAATAAAGTAATGTACTGTCTTTAGGCTCTCCTATAAAGTAAAATAATTATAATTAAACAGCGACAACTATTAATTTATACTTTAACCAACATATACACTTAAAATCGTTATAGATACTTTACAATAAAGTACAGTTAACCCAACTAAAATGTTTTATAACTCTAACTACTAAATTACTTTAATATTTCAAACTAAACTGATATAGTTAGCGCAAACATTTTATAGTAAATCCAAATAGAATATTTCCAACCGTTTCCTATTTCCTTGTATTAGTCTTTCATATAGTCAGAAATTTAAATAATTCTAATTGAAAACGGTTTAAATATTTAAATTGAAATATGATACAAAATCTAAGACAATTGTGTTTATTGTATTTTTTATAACTGTACATTTTGGAATTTTAAAATTGAATTTAAAATTACAAAGCAGTAGTTTATACTTATGTTGATCGTACGTATATTCCATTAACAACATAATTTTCAGTTTAACATATGTGTAAACGTGTTTAATGTGTGTAAAATTCTATGGTAGAATAATATGTTTTTACAAACTATTGCTAGGTAAAACTTAGTCAAATAATATTTATATACACTTATACACCTAACTTAATTCTATTCTAACGTGTTATACTTTTAGGAACTATAGGATATAACGACATAACAAGATTCTTGTTTCGTTACATAATGCAGAAAATCTATTTTTTTCTCTTTGCAGTTATCATATTGCATGCTTCATTAGGTAATATATTTTTCATTATTTAAAATCATTAGATAATGTAATTTGACATTTGTGTTTTTTTTTTCAAGTTTACATTTTACTTGCAATCACATATTAAACTTTTAACAGTTAAATATAATAGTTAGTAGCATACAGTAAACATTAGTCTATACTTTATTGTATGGTAAGGTCCATAAGTTGTTTTTATTCTTTATTTTTTGATCATGAATTTATCGTATGAAAAATAGGTCATATGATCAACAACATCATTTTTCAGTTTAAAAAACACTTGTTTGGTAAACTATTTGCATAGTCCCGTAAGTTATTAAATAATATAAAATATATAATATTATTCTTCATTACTATATTTCATATTTTAAACAAATATTAAAAATGATTTTTGCTACCTTTGGTCATCAAAAATATGATTAAAAATGAGTTTCTTATGTAAAATAATCTCAGCTTTCTGAAAAATATTGATTTTTTTTTCGAGTACCACAAAGTCATTAAGATCATTTTAATAATCTAAGCAGATAAGAAGCCCAAAATTTAAAACTTTTATCAGAAAGATTCACATAAAATGTGTGTAATACATGTTCGAAAAAACGAAAATTTATCTTATTTTTATACAATATATTTTAAATTATTTTCATTAACCTTGGTCGTTTTTTCGATTTTTTTAAATTGAAAATATATGTATTACCATAAACCATGTATGTATTTTTAACCGCATACTCTGTACAAGCTTCATCAAAGTAAATATTATTTTAATGATTGTTATTTATATTTAGTCACTCGTGGCGTACCGATACCGGGTAAGTCACACATTTTGAATTGCACATAAGTGTCCTATATGAAGACAAATAACTATAATAAGATATAAACTCATATTATAAACATGTAAAACATTTAAAAGAATTAATAAGAACATAATATTTCTATAACAAAGGAGACATTATATTTGTATTTTGAGTACAATTTGTATCTTGTATTTAGTAAAATATATACTGATTATCACAAAACACACAAATGTTATCTACAAAGAACATTTCATGACATTTAAAATCTATTTTATGAATATTTGTCTTTTTTTACAGTTTTCTCTAATAATTCTACTTATTATTTTACTATTTTCTTATTTATTGTAATAAGCAAAACAAAACATATGAATGATTCTTTTCAGGGATTAAAAATGATTTCTTGTGAAATTTAATAAATAAAATAAATTTTCAGTTAATTTGATTTTAGCTCTTAAAATTTAGGACTGACATAATTTCGGTCTTCTGACTAAAATGTTACTAAAACTACACTTATTGTTTTGTGCAGACGGTTTTGCGAAGAATATGGGATACACCAAATTAAGTCAATCAGACTGTGAAATGTTAGGTAGTATTTCATTTTATATTAAATATGTGATATTATTATATTATATTATATACTGGGTGATTTTTCTACAAATACTTTTTTTTATGCATATGTTTTTCCTTACTTAATATTTAACTAAAAATATTTTGTTTTTGGCCAAGATGGTAAAGATGACATCAAAAACAATATAAGTATGTTATCTACAATGACATGTAAAGTACTTTAAAAAATACAAACAACTAACATAGTTGTACTAAAGTGTAGCATGATAATTGCATATTGTTATTTTTTTAAATATTTTTAATCTAACATAATTTATGATATTTTTTTAGAACCTGAAAATTCAGCAGCAGGTAAGGCCTGTTTAGACAGTTGTCCATAAGATCCGTTAGGTGTTCGTGAAGTTTTAGCGAGTTTTTGTTAACGTATACAAAGTTTGCCATAAAATACAGTTTTTTAGCAAAAAAAAACAAGTTCTACGTACACCATTCTTATTTTTTTTACAGTATAATATAGTGTACCAAAGACTTACATAACTTCGGCCTTCTGACAATTACATGTTACTTAAACTACACAAATATTTTGTGCAGAAGGTGTTACCAAGACTGAGGAAGGGGAGAAGATGACTATGTGTGACGCAGCCTGTGGAGTTTTAGGTAGTATTTAATTTTATATTATTATATATTATATACTAGGAGATAATTTGATCGTGAATAACGATAAAATCTTGTAGGGTTTCTTAAGAATTTTTTTTTTTTTCATATTGTTTTTATATAATGTAATCTCATTAATTTTTGTTTTTACACTCCTCCCAACTTTTATAACCTAACCCATCACTGCATGATTTTTTGTTTTCTTCAAAAAAACCATATGCTATAAATGAACTTAATACTACTTAAAATATTGCAAAACAGGTTTATTTACATTTAATTCGCCTTTCAACATATTTTGAATACTATTTTATGTTACTAAAACTACACTAATTGTTTGTGCAGACACTGTAGGGATGTGTTTTAAAGGACTCGGTGGTTGTATAGGTATTGTATTATCATATATTAAATATATTATATTATTATATTAATATACACGGCGATTCAAAAAAAATGAACCGATTCTATGTTTAAATATTTTGTAAGTAAATGTATGACCCAGAATGAGGGAGTGGCTGTTTGACTATTACACGTTACTAAAACTACACTAATATTTTGTGCAGACGGTGTTACCAAGACTGAGGTAGGGGAGAAGATGACTATGTGTGACGCAGCCTGTGGAGTTTTAGGTAGTATTTCATTTGATATTATCATAAATTATATACTGAGAGATCATTTTATAGAGAACTACGATAAAAACTTGTAAGGTTTTTTAAGAATTTATTTTTTATAATGTTTTTATACAACGTGATCTAATTTTTTTGTTTTACACTCCTCCCAACGTTAATAAATAATTACATATTTGTTTGTTTTCAAGAAATATTGCAAAATAGGTTTATTTACATTTAATTCGCCTTTCAACATATTTTGAATACTATTTTATGTTACTAAAACTACACTAATTTGTTGTGCAGGCACTGTAGGAGATTTTGGTAAATTAATCGGTGGTTGTATAGGTATTGTATTATCATATATTAAATATATTATATTATTATATTAATATACACGGCGATTCAAAAAAAATGAACCGATTCTATGTTTAAATATTTTGTAAGTAAATGTATGACCCAGAATGAGGGAGTGGCTGTTTGACTATTACACGTTACTAAAACTACACTAATATTTTGTGCAGACGGTGTTACCAAGACTGAGGTAGGGGAGAAGATGACTATGTGTGACGCAGCCTGTGGAGTTTTAGGTAGTATTTCATTTGATATTATCATAAATTATATACTGAGAGATCATTTTATAGAGAACTACGATAAAAACTTGTAAGGTTTTTTAAGAATTTATTTTTTATAATGTTTTTATACAACGTGATCTAATTTTTTTGTTTTACACTCCTCCCAACGTTAATAAATAATTACATATTTGTTTGTTTTCAAGAAATATTGCAAAATAGGTTTATTTACATTTAATTCGCCTTTCAACATATTTTGAATACTATTTTATGTTACTAAACTTACACTAATTTGTTGTGCAGGCACTGTAGGAGATTTTGGTAAATTAATCGGTGGTTGTATAGGTATTATTTTATTATATATTAAATAAATTATATTATTATACATTATAGACATATTGTTTCGTATTATTTTTTAATAATTCGTTATACTTTTTCCTCATTTTCATTTGTTTATAAAACAAATCAATAAACCACAATTTCCTTTAACTTCGAAAAAAATAACCCAAATCATTTTTTAATATAACTTAATTTAGCTTAGTGAACAAATGTTGGGACAATAAATACATCAGTTGTAAAATAATACTATAATTAGATTTAAAAAAATAGTATACAAAAACAATACTAATTTAAAAAAAAAATATTTAGGTTCGCTTTGCGAAAGTGTAACCGGTAAGCCATTTTGTTACATTACTTTATTAATATCAGTTTATATAAGAAACAAAAATTCACCGTTTTTAAATTACCTATTAAACGGACAAAAACCCTTAATTTTTAATAAAACATTGATAAGAATTTTGAAATTTATTATGATGATTACAATTGGGCCTTGTGCTTAACCAAATATTATGGCATATAACAGTACATTAATACATTAACTAGATATGCTAGGTCATCCAGTTTTCGATAATTTTATCCACGTTACATAATAAAATTAGTGTTTTATTAAACGTTATTATAATATCAACGTTGGTATACAACAGAATGATAATTTTATTGTGAGCCATTGTGAGTCTTACTGAGTTTAATTAATAAGGGATTTTTTTTTATAGTGTTATTATATATTGTGTTCTTAATAATTTACAAACTTTTTTGTTCCTACACCCCTCTTAAATTTATTAGGTATTTTTTTACCAACTTCTGAAACTTAAATGAGAACGCATACATTTCATTAACTTTTTATACTACTATCAATATGTAGTAGAAATGTTGTCTAGTCGAGTATTAGTTATGGAAAACTATTTTTGAAGTTGTAAGTCTAGGGCTGGAGGAAAGGTTGTGTGTAGTATTATTTATAACTGCATGCTATTGCCAACCATACTCCCCTCCCATACCAACTGTTAAACCCATTTAACTTTAAAAATAGTGGTTCAAAACAAAATGTTAAGTACATTATTCGTAATTTAAAGTTCATTGAAATGTGTGCGTAGCCATTTAAGTTTAAAAAGTTACATTAAAACCATGCTGCGGCCTCATTAAGATCAAACAATTAAATAAACCCAGAATATCTCGAATCTAACTTTCCATAGTTCGCGTTAGGTTAGGTATCTAAACTAACATATTCGTTCGTGTCAATACGTGAATTTAAAGTAATTTTATGTTAGAATTAAAAATTACTAAATATCGTTCTTATGAATAACGATTATATTTTTAACGTAAATTATTTTTGTTACAGGAAATCAACATTAGTATCATGAGAATGCAAGATTTTTTTCAATAATACACATATTAGAATAATTTATGTAATATAATTACATATCACAAATGTTAAAATTACATATTCAAAATAAACTATTAAAATATCAAGCTAAATTATTATGAGTTTTAACTATTCCTAAGTAAAACAAGATTTATCATAAATCTATATTCGAGTTCTACTAATATAATGTTACATAAATGTAATAATACTCTCAACTGATAGGCGATAACCTATGAAACGAGAGAAACGTTTAAAAAATGCTGTTCAAGCATTACATTATTCTTTAAAAAAAGATATAAATACAATAAATGGTAAAAATTGTAGTTGTTGTTGTTTAGTATCTTGAGATTATTTATTACAAAATATACTTTTATCCCCCTTGTATTAGTCTTTCATAGAGTCCGAATTTAAAATTATTCTGATCGAAAAATGTTTAAATATTTAAATTAAATTATGGTACAAATTCGAAGACAATTGTGTTTTTTATAACTGTATATTTTTGAAGATATAAAAGTACAATGCAGTAGTTTACACTTTATTGTTTGCTCAGCCCCATACATTGTTTTTATAATTTTGCAGTTTTTCATAAGTTGATCGCATAAATCGTAGGTTAATACGATCAACAACATAATTTTTTAGTTTAAAACATTTTGTATAATACTATGCTAGAAGAATCCTATTTGTGTCCTATTTCAATAAAAATAATAATTATAATAAGATATAAACTCGTATTATAAATATGTGAAACAATTAAAACAATTAATAAGAATATAATAATTTGTATTTTGAATACAATTTGTATTTTGTATTTAGTAAAAAATATATTGATTATCACGAAACACACAAATGTAATATACAAAAAGAACATTTCATGACATTTAAAATCTATTTTATGAATATTTGTCTTTTTACAGTTTTCTCTAATAATTCTACTTATTATTTTACTATTTTCATAAGCAAAAAAAAACATTTAAATGGTTCTTTTCAGGGATTCAAAATAAATTTTTAGTTAATTTGCTTTTAGCTCTTAAAATTTAAGACTTGGTACAAATATACTTCTTTATATTGAGCTTTAAATGTGAAAATCAAAATAATCCGATGGTACTAATAAATAATGTCACAAAATATAAAATAGCATGACCATTGCATGTTGTTATTTTTTAAATAGCGTAAATCTAACATAATTTACGGTCTATTTTAGAAACTAAACAAACAGCAGCAGGTAAGGCCCGTTTAGACAGTTGTCCATAAGAATGTTACATGATCCGTTAGGTTTTTGTGAAGTTTTAGTGAGTTTATGTTATCGTATACAAAGTTTGCCATAAAATACAGTTTTTTAGCAAATAAAATTACAATGTTACAGGAAACCATCAATAGTGTCTGAAAAATGCAAAAACTGTTTTCAATAATACAAATATCATATTAATGTATATACTAATATTAATAATTGTATAATTATATAGTAAATATAGTTACATCAGAATTCTTACATTACATATTCATTAAAAAACTATTAAAATATCAAGCTAAATTATTATAAGTTTTATCTACTCCTATGTCGATAAATCTATATTCGAGTTCCACTAATATCTAATTATATAAATGTAATAATAACTGATAGGTGATAAACTGTAAAATCAGAGAAATAGATGAATTTCTGTTCAATCATTACATTATTCTTTAAAAAAATATATACGGTAAATGGTAACAATTGGTTAATGGAAGAAACGTTATATTTCTGAAATTACTGGCCACAATTACCATCCCTGTCAGCACATATATTTAAGTGTTTTATAAATATATTCTAATCACATTTATGTCGGTAGTTTAGTGTCTTGAGATTATTTACTACGAAATATAGTTTAAAAAAATGCTTATAAATTATTTGATATTTTTTACTTACCTGGCATTGAGACTGATATCGAATATCCAAACTAAACCCCTTCATTTTAGATTAAAATGTTGTAAAGAAGACAACGGCCGTTAATGGATTAGCCAATTATATAGTATTACTTTTGACATTTTGAATAACAATTTATATCTGTGCAAATAACAAAAATCTATTTATATTATTAACATGCATTTTTATTGTTTAAAAAGCAAAAATACTGCCAGTTTAATCAATACATAGTTCATTAATAAAAAATCTTCATTAGGTAATGCGTGTAATTGATAAAATAATTTTCGTTGAACATTAATTTTGTAAAACTCAACCGTGATTTTAATTGGATTCGTTGGGTCACTTAGTTAAGTGCAATGCAAAATGGATTAATACTAATGTGGACTTTCTAAAATGTTTTGTATCAATGGCGATCTGTGACTTAATCAATATTCAGTGCCACTAAATGTGTAAATAGACTTATTATATTATTAGTACTCGATTTCCATTATAACTTTTGACTATTGCTAATGTAACGCAATGACATTCGTATTTACTGTTGGAGCTGCCGGTGTAAATGACCTCTGCTAATATCATATAAATGATGTTGTGTAGTAGTGTATTTTATATGTATAATATTTTAAAAAATATTAATAAAGTAATCTACTGTCTTTAAGCTCTCCTATAAAGTAAAATAATAATTAAGCAACGGCAATTATTAATTTATAGTTAAACCAAAATATACGTTAAAAATCGTTATAGATAAAGTTACTTAACAATAAAGTATAATTAACCCAACTCTAACTACTAAATTGTTTTAATATTTCTAACTAAAATTGTGCAGTTGACGTAAATCATATTATAGTAGATCCAACTAGAATATTTCCAACCATTATAACTTTATAAATAATTCAAAATTATTTATCATTATTCAAGTTCTACTAAAATAGTAATATATAAATTTAATAATAACTGATGGCTGATAAACTGTGAAATAAGAGAAAATGACTAAATGTTGTTCGAGCAATATATAATGCTTTAAGTTGTTTGGCATTTGAATTTAATGTTGGAGCAGCAGGTGAAATTGACCCGTGCTAATATCATATAAACGATATTGTGTAGTAATGTATTTAAAAAAATATTAATAAAATAATTATCTTTTTCCCACGTGTGTTAGTTTTTCATATAGTCGGATTTTTAAATAATTCTGATCGAAAACGGTTTAAATATTTCATGTGGAATATGATACAAATTCAAAGTCGATTGTGTTTTTTGAATTTTGTATATTTGTATATTTTTAAAGATATAAAATTTCAATACAGTAAAGTATACTTTACTGTTTGCTCAGTCCCATTCGTTGTTTTTATTCTTTTTCTGTTTTTCAAAAGTTGAACACAAGAATCGTATGTTAGTACGATCAACAACATTGTTTTTCTGTTTAAAATATACACTTTTGTAAAATTCTATGCTAGAATAATATTTTTCTACAAACTGATAGTAAAAACGGAATCAAATAATATTTATATACTTATACTCCAAACTAAATACTGATCCAATGTGTTATACTTTTCAGAACTAGGACATACCATATTTTTTGTTTTCTGTATTGTTACAAAGCACTTGATCGTTCAACTAAACGGTGTTATTTCGTATTTCAAGAATTTTGCGCCGGTACAATATGCAGAAAATACATTTTTTTCTTATCGCACTTATCGTGATGAACGCTTTATTGAGTAATATATTTTTAATTATTAATAGTCACCTGATCATGTAATTAGACTTGGTATAATTTTTTCCTAATGTTTACATTTTGGTAGCAATCAAATATTAAACTTTTAACAGTTGTATTAAATATAATAACTAGTACTATACATTGTACAATACTCGGT
The DNA here is from genome assembly GCF_023614345.1 of Adelges cooleyi. NCBI lineage: Eukaryota > Metazoa > Arthropoda > Insecta > Hemiptera > Adelgidae > Adelges > Adelges cooleyi. The sequence goes on along the minus strand of NW_026096268.1, from coordinate 12,045,540 downwards.
AGTCCATACTTAATTGTATGGTCAGTCCCATAATTGGTTTTTATTCTTTTTTCTTTTGATCATGTGTTTATAGTATGAAAAATAGGTCATGTGATCAACAACATCATTTTTCAGTTTAAAAAACACTTGTTTGCAAACTATTTGCTCAGTCCCATAAGTTGTTGTTTTCATTTTTCTTCGTATGTTATTCGCGTGAATTGTATATTTTACAATATATAACATTATTATTTGATACTTTGTTATGTATTATTCGTACATTTTATTTTAAATACATTTTTTGTTAAAAAAAAATGTATGCTTAATAAAGTTATAAGAATTTATTAATTATATTTAATATAATAACTGTTAAGTTGAAATATTAAAATGGTTTTAGGTAACATCTATGTTTACAAAAAACCTTTCCCAAAATTTTGGAAGCCTTTAATTTTAAATTTTAAATGAACTTGTGAACTCAAATTGAACCGTGATACCGTAAAGGCTTGCGAAACACACCCCATAAAAAACACTAACCAACTTAAAATTAATATATAATAATGATTTACTTTAAATAATAACAATGAACCATAAAAACAATTTCAAATTTACTTGATAACCTAGTTACTAGTTACTAGTATAAATTACTTATAAGCATATGTATGTACACAAGTAAAAAATAATATTTATGATCGTTATTTAAATTTAGTCACTTATGGCATGCCGATACCGAGTAAGTCATACATCATGAAATGCACAAAATTGTCCTATATCAATATAAATAATTATAATAAGATATAATAATACACATATTGTAAACTTGGGCAAAATTTAAAACAATATAAATGAACGTAATATTTTATTTTAATAAGGAGACATTAAGTTTCTTTTTTTTTATAAAATTTAAATCTTGTAAAATAAATACTGCATATAACTGAAGACAAAAATGTTATATATAAAAATGTTTACAATTATAAAATGTCTATTAAAATCAAAAATCGCTTTAATTTGTCTTTTTACAGTACTCTTAAACTTTACTTAAATATTTTACTGTTTTCATAAGTACTGACTACTGTAATAAGCAAATACATTTGAATGGTTCTCAGTAGAGATTCAAAATAATTGAAGAGTAAACTTAAAGCAGGCTGTAAGTGCCAATTGACGAGGATATTTCTGCCTTATTGCGTTACATCGGCGTTGGAAGATACATCCTTTTTAGCTGAAACTATTTTTTTTGGAAAAAATGGCACTTAAAGCCTTTTTTGATTCCACTCTTCAATAGCTTTTAAAGATTAGTTAATAAAAAAAAAATGTAATTGATTCGCTATTAGCTTTTAAAATTTAGGACTTTGTAAAATGATATATCATTAGATTGAGCTTTAAATGTAGAAAACTAAATATTTTGATGGTACTAATAACTAATGTCACGCCGCTACTTTTATCTAACTTTTGTTATTAAACTTTTTTTTTGCACAATATGTTGTCTCTTACTGTATATTTAACTAAAAATATTTTTGTTTTTGGCCAAGATGGTAGTGATGAAAACAATCCAAGTATGTTAACAACAAATACATATAAAATACCTTAAACAAATATAAACAACCACCATAATTGTACTAATGAGTAGAATGACCATTGTATATTGTTATTTTTTAATATTTTAAATCTAACATAATTTATGGTCTTTTTTTTAGAAACTGAAAAATCAGCAGCGGGTAAGGCCTGTTTAGACAGTTGTCCATAAGGATTCGTTAGGTTTTTGTGAAGTTTATATTAAAGCATACAAAATTTGCCATAAAATTCAGTTTTTCAGTAAAGAAAAAAATTCCTAAGTACACGACTTTTATTCTTTTACAGCATATGATAGCCTATAGACTTATACAAGTTTGACGTTATGACTATTTTTCAGCACAAGTATTAAGACTGCAGCAAAAATTTATAACGTTTAAAATATTTATATAAACGTTTGATTTAACCTTTATATATATTTTGTATACGATTAAATATGTATAGATACGGCAAAAAAAACTGACTATTGAACATGATTTTATTTGGTTTTCTGAAATTGGGTAGTGCTAACTAGATGTTTATTTAGCCCTATTATGTCAGGCATTGGGTGTTTTTTTTGTTTAGCTAAATATTGTTGTCAAAAAGGAAATTACAAAAAACATGTAGGCAACAGATAAATTAAATAATTGTAAAATATTATTTGTTTTCAAGAATTATTGGAAAATGTGTGTATACACATTTAATTTAACCTTAAATAAATTTTGAATACGATTAAATGTTACTAAAACTACACTAATTGTTTTTTGCAGACGGTGCTTCCAGTTTTTTTGTATTTGGCTCTTTATTTAAGTCATTGGGTAATTGTTTAGGTATTATTTTATTATATATTAAATATATTATATTATTTTATATAGAGAGTGATCATCTTATCGTAAAACACTCAATATCTCATAGGATTTAAGAAGAAATTCAATTTTTGTTTTTCATATTGTTTTTATACATTACATAAATAATTGTTAAAAACTGGTTATCATCCAGTCATCATTTTTAGTACATTATTATCGATTTAGATAGTTAATAAAATGTATGCGTTACCATTTAAGTTTCACAAAAGATGCTATCAAAAAAAGTTGGAAGAGGGTAAAAACAAAAAAATAAAATGTAAAAAATTAAGATCACATTGTGTCAAAAACATTAGCTTATTTAGCCATATGAGATATTGAGTGGTTCACGATAAACTGATCACCCTGTATTGTTTTATTTTTGAATAACACAAGATATTTTTTTTCTCATTTTCAAATACATAATTTTACGATTCAATCACTATTTTCTCTAACTTGAAAATTTCGAAAAAAAATCACTAATTAATTTTTTAATATCTTAGCTCAGCTTATTAAAAAAAATTTGGGACAATAAATACTTCAATTTTATAAAAATATTATAATAAAATTAAATAATATATTATAAAAACAATTATAATTTTAAAACAAACAAATTTTAGGTCAGTGCGCTGAATGTTTGGAATAAGTGTAACCCGTAAGGTATTTAGTTACATTACTTATATTAAATATTAGTTTTACTTAAATATAATAATTTTTTAAGGTTTCTAAAAAGACGTCTTAAAAAAATTTAGTACTTGTAAAAACAAGTACTAAAACTGAAAAAAAAACTCTGCACTATTAAATAAAATTTTTTTTTAAAATATCGAAATTCATTAGGATAATTCAAATTAACCTTCATGCTTCACCAAATATTATGGAATCTTACAGCTCCCCCCCCCCCTATAATCATTTTATTGTGAACCACTCAATATCTCATAAGGTTTAATGGATATCGAAATTTTTTTTTATCATATTGTTTTTTTATAATGTGAAATAATTTTCCACAAATCATTATGTAACCTCTTTCCTAAACTAATTATCCTAACAATATATATATATATATAGATTTCTTATTAAACCCTATAAGATATTGAATGGTTCATAATAAACTGATCACCCTGTATTGTAGACGTTTTGTAACAGTTATTTTATCATATAACTTATTTTAAGATAAAACAGTTAAATAAACCCAGAATCTCTCAAATCTATATTTCCATAGTTCCATTCTTAATGAGCAAAATCGTTTGTGTCTTTTTTTTTTTTTTTTAAAGTAAATCTATGTTGTAATTTAAAATTACTGTTAAGTTCTCATGTATCACAATTATATATTCAAATATAAATTTTATTTGTTGCAGAAAATCAACTATAGTGTAAGGACAATGCAAATTTTTTTTTCAATAATACACATATTATAATAATGTATGAAATATAATTACAACAAAATTGAATTACATGTTCATAATAAACTATTAAAATATCAAGCTATATTATTGTGAATTTTATCTATTCCTATAGAATTCCAATACTGCTGTTATTGTAAATTAATCAAAAAGATTTATCATAAACCTATATTTATAATATATAAATTTAATAATAACTGATGGCTGATAAACTGTGAAATAAGAGAAAATGACTAAATGTTGTTCGAGCAATATATAATGCTTTAAGTTGTTTGGCATTTGAATTTAATGTTGGAGCAGCAGGTGAAATTGACCCGTACTAATATCATATAAACGATATTGTGTAGTAATGTATTAAAAAAAAATATTAATAAAATAATTATCTTTTTCCCACGTGTGTTAGTTTTTCATATAGTCGGATTTTTAAATAATTCTGATCGAAAACGGTTTAAATATTTAATGTGGAATATGATACAAAATCAAAGTCAATTGTGTTTTTTGTATTTCGTATACCTGTATATTTTTAAAGATATAAAATAAAAACACAGTAAAGTATACTTTATAGTTTGCTCAGTCCCATACGTTGTTTTTATCGTTTTTTTATTTTTCATATGTTGATCGCATGAATCGTACGTTAGTACGATCAACAACATTATTTTTCAGTTTAAAATATACACATATATAAAATTCTAGGCTAGAATAATTTTTTTTCTACAAACTGAAAGTAAAACCTAGTCGGAGAATATGTATACACTTATATACCTAACTAAATATTGATTTAACGTTCTACTTTCAAGAACGCAACACATTTCTTTTTTGTGTTTCGTTACAAAGCACTTGATCGTACAACTAAACGGGTTCTTTCGTATTGCAAGATACTTTTATAGGTACAATATGCAGAAAATCTATTTATTTTTTATCGCAGTCATCGTATTGAACGCTTCACTGGGTAATATAACTAATATTATTACTAGTCACAATATTATAATGTAATTTAACGTTGTAATTTTGGTGTAATGTTTAATTTTTTGTAGCAAATACATATTAAACGTTTAACAATTATTTAAAATTTAACCTAACCAAAATTAACTGGCGCGAAAGGCAACGGGAAATCATCGCATCATAACCGCCACTTCCCCAAGATGGCAACTCTTGTCTAGTTATATAGTAGAATTGTCCAAACCGACCTAACAGTACGTAGACTAAAACACTAAAAAATATATCAAATATAATATTCAGTAGAATACAGTATACAGTAGTCTATACTTTACTCTTACAAGTTGTTTTTATCGTTATCTTTTATTCCTTTATTAATCGAATGAACTATAGCTGTTCAAATAATCATAACATCATTTTTCAGATTACTTTTTTGCAAAATGTTCGCTCAGTCCCATAAGTTGTTTTTTTTCATTATTCAGATTAATGCATGCAAAATGTTATGATTACTGTGGTCAGTTTTTTGACTTTTGTATGAATTTGTCTTTTTTTTTTTGTTTTTCTAAGCCTTTTTTGTGCAAAACCTAATTAAAAAAAATTGTACATAAACAACTGAAGTGTCAAGAAAAAAACTAACAATACTTTTTATGAACTTTCATTTCATTGTAACAGACATGCAGTGTAATTTTAATAAAAATACGTAAGGGGGGGGGGGGTTGCTCTCCAAACATTCGTTTGTAATTGGCTTTTTGACCCATTTTACAAAGTGGCCTTGCCAACGTTTTGGAAGCGTTTCATCTTCAATCTTGAATGAAACTTGTACACTCAAACTGAAGCTTTCACGCCGTAAAGATGGAAGATGTAAGGCTTGCGAGACGTTGGCAAAGTCTATTTGTAAATATATGTAATACCATAAACCATGTATGTATTTCTAACCGCATACTCTGTACAAGTTTCATCAAAGTAAATATTATTTTAACGATTGTTCTTTATATTTAGTCACTCTTGGCGTACCGATACCGGGTAAGTCACATATTATGAATTGCACATAAGTGTCCTATTTCAATATAAATAATTACAATAAGATACAAACTGATATTGTAAACATGTGAAACATTTAAAACAATTAATAAGAACATAATAATTCTATAACAAAGGAGACATTTAATTTGTTTTTTAATACAAATGTTGTAATAAAAAATATACTGATGATTAATAAATATACAAATGTTATTTTAAAAAAGAAAATTTCATGAAATTTAAAATCGCTTTAATGAATATTTGTCTTTTTACAGTTTTCTCAAACTTTAGCAAGTTATTTTACTGTTTTCATAAGTATTTTATTAAGCAAAACAAAACATTTGAGTAGTTCATACCAGGGATTAAAAATGATTTCTTGTGAAATTTAATAAATAAAATAAAATTTTCATTCAATTTGCTTTTGGCTCTTAAAATTTAGGAATTGGTAAAAGATATGTCTTTAGATTAAGCTTAAAATGTATAAAACAAAATAATCCGATAGTACTAATAATAAATGTACGACCATACTTATTTTTAACATTTACACACTTTTTTTTTTTGCACAATATGTTGTCTCTTACTGTTTATTTAACTGAAAATATTATTGTTTTGTTTTTGGCCAAGACGGTGAGGATGGAAACAGTAAGTATGTTGTCTTTAAATACATGTAATATACTTAAAAAAATTTAAACAACCAACATAGTTTTACTTATTAGCAGTATGACCATTGCATATTGTTGTTTTTTAAATAATGTAAATCTAACATAATTTATGATCTTTTTTTAGAAACTGGAAAATCAGCAGCTGGTGAGGCCTATTTAGACAGTTGTTCATAAGACTTTTTACATAATCCGTTATTCTTTTGTGAAGTTTTAGCGAGTTTTTTTTAACGTATAGAAAGTTTACCATAAAATACAGTTTTTTAGCAAAGAAAAAAAAGTATACGTACACGAATATTATATTTTAACAGTATAATATGATAGTGTATAGACTAACATAATTTCGGTCTTCTGACTATTACATGTTACTAAAACTACAATAATTGTTTGTGCAGAGGGTTTTGCCAAGACTGAGGCATATATGAGTGCATGTGATGCATGCAATGGATGTATAGGTAGTATTTCATTATATATTAAATTTTTTATATTAATACATTATAATCATATAGATAATTTCGATACCTTGAAGCACACAAGTGCCATGTTTGCTATGTCCACGTTTTATTTTGAACCACGATATAATCTTTTAGGGTTTTTATTGTTTTCATATAATGTGATCTCAATATTTTTTGTTTGTACACCCCTCCTAACTTTTAAAACTTAAATAGTAACTTAGGTATATATAATAAATAATTACAAATTTGTTTGTTTTCAAGAAATATTGCAAAATAGGTTAATTTACATTTGATTTACCTTTAAATACATTTTGAATACTATAATATAATGTTACTAAAACTACACTAATTGTTTGTGCATGTCAATTAGGGGACTGTTTTGGAAACCTCGGTAACGCTATTGAAGCAATCTTGGAATGTTGTTGTATGTAGATATTATTTTATTATTTATTATAGATAATTTTTTGTATTTTATTTTTAAATAACTTAAATCAATAAATCACTACTATCTTTAACTTAAAAAAATTCGAAGAAAATCACTAATTAAGTTTTTAATATAACTTAGTTGACCAAAATTTGGGACAATAAATACTTCAATTGTCTAAAAATATTATACAAAAACAATAATAATTTAAAAAAATAAATACATTTTAGGTTGCTGCTGTAACCTTTGCAATTAGCGTGGTCGGTAAGCCATTTTGTTACAATATGTTAATTATATTAGTTTTATTTAAAAATAATGATAACTCACCTACTTAAATTCACCTAGTAAAACCGTGAAAACCCCCGTATTATTGAATAAAATAATGCTAAGAATTTTGAAATTTATTATGATGATTAAGCATACATTGCGGTACATTATACATTAACTACATATGCTAGATCAGTTGGTTTTCCTACACCCTCCGTTAACTAATTATTCTTATACCAACTTTTCAACGTTAAATGGTAACGCATACATTCCATTAACTATTTTAATTGAAAATAATGTACTAAAAATGTTGTCTTTTTAATTCGTATAACTTAAAAAAATAATTGCTTAAAACAAGTTATTTAGTTATTTAGTCAACATATTTAGTATATTATTCAAAATTTTAAAAGTTAATCAAATGTATGCGTTAACATTTAAGTTTCAAAAGTTGCTATCAGTAAAACTAAGTCGGGACTCGAGAAGCAACAAAAAAAAAATTGTAAAAAATTGAGATCACAAGAACATGATAAAAAAAAAATTACATTTTTTATTAAACCCTATGAGATATTGAGTGGTTCACAATAAAATGATGATCCTGTATAGACGTTTTGTAACAGTAATTTTATCATTTAACACATTTAAATTACAACTATCTTTAACCTAAAAAATTTCGAAGAAAATCACTAATTAGGTTTTTAATATAACTAAGTTGACCAAAATTTGGGACAATAAATACTACAATTGTCTAAAAATATTAAAATTAAGCTAAAACTAAAAATAGTATACAAAAACAATTATAATTTAAAAAAATAAATACATTTTAGGTTGCTGCTGTAAAATTTGTGACGGTTGTTAATAATGGTGATTGTAATGTTGTTTGGGCGATTAAGCGTAACCGGTAAGCCATTTTGTTACAATATTTTATTAGCTTTACCATATAAACCCCGTATTATTGATTAAAATATTGCTTAGAATTTTGAAATTTATTATGATGATTAAGCATACATTGCGGTACATTATACGTTAACTAGATATGATAGATCATCCGGCTTTCGGAAATTTTATCCACGTTAAATAATAAAATTAGTGTTTTATTAAACGTTATTATAATATGAACGTTGCTATACACCAGGGTGATCATTTTATTGTAAACCATTCAATCTCACTGGGTTTAATTAATAAGGGATGTTTTTTATAGTGTTTTTATGTAAAGTGATCTTAATTATCTACAGCATTTGTATGTTCCTACACCCCTCGTGAACTAATTATTCTTATACCAATTTTTCAACATTAAATGGTAACGCATACATTCCATTAACCTTTTTAATTGAAAAATATTGTACTGAAAACGTTGACTTTTTAACTCATATAACTTAAAAAAATAATTGTTTAAAACAAGTCATCGACCAGTCAACATATTTAGTATATTATTCTAAATTTTAAAAGTTAATAAAATGTATGTGTTACCATTTAAGTTTCAAAAGTTGGTATTAATAAAACTAAATCGGGACTCGAGTAGCAACAAAAAAAAAAATTGTAAAAAATTGAGATCACACTATACAAGAACATGATAAAAAAAAAATTACCTTTTGCAGTGTATACTTTATGGTTTGCTCATTCCCATAAGTTGTTTTTATCATATTTTTTTTATTTACAATATGTTTATTGCATGAAAAATAATTTAAACAACATTTTTTTTCAGTAAAAATAATATACATGTGTGTAAAATTCTATGCTTGAAAAATATTTTTCTACAATCCAAAAATTGAATCTTGAACAAATAATATTTATATACTTATACACCTAATTAAATATCGAGTATACTTTTAAGAACTAGGGCACAACATAATATTTATTTTTTGTGTATTGTTATAATAACCGTACAACTAACCGGTGTTATTTCGATTTTCAAGATTCTTGTTTCGGTACAATATGCAGATCAATTATTTAGTTTTTATTGCATTCATCATGTTAAGCGCTTCACATGGTAATATAACTAATTATACTACTACTATTCACAATATAATATAATTAGACATCAGTGCATTTTTTTATTTTATATTTAATTTTTAGTAGGAAACAAATATTGAACTTTTAAGAGTTTTAACAATAATTATTTTAAATATAAAAGTTATTATATTGAAGAAAAAAAATATTATTCTTTATTACTTTGTTATTTATTATTCGTATATTTTACTTTAAACAAATATTATAATTGTTTATTAAAAAAAAAAATTGAAATGATTCTGGCCAAAAACGGTTAAAATATTCGAATAAAAAGATGATTCAAATGTATTTTTAGTTTTTTGCTGTATTCTTAAGGGGGCTCCATACAGACCATTTTTACAGTCAAAACACATCATTTTCATTCCATCGCACAGGCCTAACCAGTGATCCAATAAGCAATCTTAAAACAGATTTGAATTTGCCATAAAGTTTACTTAGGATCGGTCGAGGTACTTTTTTCAATTTTTAATTTTAACCCTTTCTAAATTTTATTTTAAAATGTTGAAATTTTATAAAATGTTCAAACGTGTTTTATACATAGTAGGAATAAGATATCAAAAAAGTACGTCAACCGATCTGAAGTAAATTTTATGATGAATTTAAATCTGTTTTCATATTACTTATCGGATCACTGATTGAGCCTGTGCGATGGAACAAAAAATGTATGTTATATTGACTAAAATGGCTTTTACTCATAGACAAAATGATTTAAATTAAAAATAATACCTTGAAGCTTATACAAATTAACCGGTTAATTTTTTGACATGGTCGAAATTTATTTAGGACAATTTTTTCTTAAATATTGCCTATACAAAACTCCTTAGAAATGATCTGTATGGAGCCCCCTTAAATATTTTTGACGATGTAGAATAACTATACAGTAGTTTATACTTAATTGTATGCTCAGCACCATAAGTTGTTTTTATCATTTTTCTTTTATTCATATGTTTATCGTATGAATCTTATGTTTTTACAATATATAATATTATTATTCGATACTTTGTTATTTATTATTCGTACATTTTATTTTATTTTAAACAAATATTAAAACTGTTTGTTGTATGCAGTGTAAATCATAAAAAAAATCAAATCGTTACAAATTTACCTACAATAATTCTTTTTTAAGCGTATGTATGCATATAAGTAAATGTTATATTAATGATTTTTGTTAATATTTAGTCACTCGTGGCCTGCCAATACCGGGTAAGTCACACATTATGAAATGCACATAAGTGTCCTATTTTAATATAAATAATTATTATAAGATATAAACTAAATTGTAAACATGTGCAAATATTTCAAACAGTATAAAAGAAATTAATAACTCTTAAAAAAGGAGACATTTAATTTGTTTTTTGTATTATATTTGTATATTGTATTAGTAAAAAAAATACTGATTATTATCTCTAACTGTATATTTGGACACAGATGGTGATGATGATATCGACAACAATACAAGTATGTTTCTTCAAATACATGTAAAATACTTTTTTAAAAAATAACAGCCAAGATAGTTGTACCAATAAGTAGCATGGCTATTGGATATTCTTATTATTTAAATATCAAATCTTATCTATGGATTATGTTCTATTTTCAGGTAATATGGTTACAAAAGCATCAGGTAAGATAATTTTAAATAGCTGACCGTAAAAATATTAACATGATCCGTTAGGTTTTTGTGAAGTTATAGAGGATTTTTATTAAAGCTAACAAAATTTTCCAAAAAATACAGTTTTCAGCAATGAAAAAGATTTTTACGTGCACACGATTTTTATAGACTTATATAAGTTAATCCTTCTAATATTTTTTTTTTTAATGTCAAAAAGAATACCTATTACAAAAAACATCTATTAGGTAGAACACATTCAACAATTATATTATGTTTGTTTGTTTTCGAGAATTATTGCAAAATAGCTGTATCACATTTGATTTAACCTTTAAATATAACTTGAATACGATTAATTGTTAGTAAAACTACACTAATTGTTTGTGCAGACACTGTAGAGATGTGTTTTAAAGAAATCGGTGGTTGTATAGGTATTATATTATCATATATTAAATATATTATTTTATTATATTATTATACAGGGCGATTCAAAAAGAATGAATCGATTCCATGTTTAAATATTTTGTTATTAAATGTAAGAATCAGAATGAGGGAGTGGCTGTTTGAAAGATGAGGTTTCTATTAGACACTTAGAGCAAACTCAAAAAGAATTTTCCTCGAAAAGAAATGGGCTATAAACCTTGTTGCAGGATACAGCACAGAAGACGTTTACCTTAGGAGATCGATGCACCTGGTGCAGTCACGTGGCAACCTTCTAAAACTTAGAAATCTAATCTTTCAAACAGCCACTCCCTCATTCTGATTCATACATTTACTTACAATATATTTGATAATGGAATAAGTTCATTATTTTTGAATCGCCCTGTATATTTAAGATATTTTTTTTGTATTATTTTATATTATTTTTAAATATATCGTGATGTTTTTTCTCATTTTAAAATTCATATTTTAATAATTCAAAACAGTAAATCACAATTTTCTTTAAATTAAAACATTTTTAAAAACAAAACACTAATTAGTTTTTTTAAATAACTTAGTTCAGATAAGTAAAAAAACTTCGGGACTATAAACAAATTAAAACAAATAGTATACAAACAAATTATAATTAAAAAAAATTGTTTGTGCAGGCGGTTTTGTCGAGACTGTAATTGAGAAATAACACTATTATCTAAGTTCTCCACAAACTTGTTTTTATGCATATGTTGTCCTTTACTCTATATTTTGGTTTTGTTTTTGGTCAAGATGGTAAACATGATGACAATACAAGTATGTTATCTATAAACAACCAACATAGTTGTACTAAAGAGTAATATATTGTAAATCTAACATAATTTTTGGTCTATTTTTAGATACGGTAGCAGGTAAAGTCACTTTATACAGTTGTCCATAAGAATATTTACATGATCCTTTAGGATTTGTGAAATTATAGCAAATTGATGTTGAAGCCAAAAAAATGCAATTTTTCAGAAAAGAAAAAAATGTTTGCGTATACACGATTTTTATTTTTCTTCACTATATTATATCACGATATATATGTTGTATATTTAAATATAGATAAGCCTTTTGAATATTTTTAGCACATGTCCTAAAACTGCGGTACAAAATTAAAAAGTGCAACCCCCCCCTCCCCTCTAAATTGGGTAGTGCCAACCAGCAGCCCATTTAGCCATACAATGGCATGCGCATTGGTTGGTTATTTGGTTTAGCTAAAATGTTGTCAAAAAGGAAATTACAAAAAACATCTATTAAGTAGAACCTATCTAACAATTATATGTTTGTTTGTTTTCAAGAATTATTGCAAAATAGCTGTATACACGCTTGATTTGACCTTTAAATATAATTTGAGTTGTATTAATTGTTACTAAAACTACACTAATTGTTTGTGCAGACGGTTTGGTCCAGACTATGTTTAAGAAATGTATTCAATCATTCGGTCATTGTTTAGGTATTATTTTATTATATATTGAATATACTATATTATTATATATTATATATGTTTTATTTAAATAATACTTAATGCTTTTTGTTCTCATTTTTAACTTCATATTTTTATCATTTAAACCAACAAATCACTATTTTCTCTAACTAATCTAAAAAAATCACTAATGAAATTTTAAATATAACTTATCTCGGTTTAGCTGTTTTGTAGAAAACTTTTATAATTAAGCTAAAACCAATAATAGAAAAACTAATGTGATTTTAAAATTTGGTTTAGATTCCACCTTTGATGGTGATTATGTCACCCTTTGCGATATCTGGTCTGGTGATGCTCCCATCTGTTAGGGTGATTAAGCGTAACCGGTAAGCTGTTATGTTACATTACTTTATATAATTTTCTTTTTTCTTTTAGAATAATATAATCATCTCCATTTACTTTTCTTCTTAATGCGGCACATTAGTTAGATTTTAGGAATCCGTTTAAACCAAAAATAATAGATCATCTGGATATTGGTAATTTTATCCACGTTAAATCAAACACTATAATATGAACGTTGGTTTATAGACTATTTTGTAACAGTGTTTTTATCATTTAACTTGAATTAAGAAAATTTAATTAAATTAACCCAGAATCTGACAAATATAAAGTTCCTATTTATTACAATTATATTTTAAAATGTACATTTTATTTGTTACAGGAAATCACGAATAGTGTCTTATGAATGCACGTTTTTTTCCTCAATAATACACGTATCATAATAATGTATGAAATATAATTACAAAAGAATTTTTAAAATTAAATAATCATAATACGTTTAACGTGCAAACCCAATAATAAACTATTAAAATATCAAGCTATACTATTATGTGTTGTATCTGATCCTATTGAATTCCCTGTACGGTTTTGTAGACAAATCAAAAATATTTATTATAAATCTTTACAGGGTGATTGTTTTATCATGAACCAGTCAATATGTCACTGGGTTTTATTAACAATTGAATTTTTTTTATTTCATAGTGTTTTTATTTAATGTGATCTCAATTTTCCACAAACTATTATGTTTCTATCCCCCCAGGAGGAAAGGTGGAGTGTAGTATTATTTTTATCTGCGCGCATTTCCCAACCGCACTTTCCCTCCTATCATATCTTTTAAACTCTTATAACTTTAAAAATAGTTGTCTTAAACATTTTAGACAACATTTTAAGTATATTATTCTCAATTTTAAAGTTAATAAATTTATATACGTTACCCTTTAAAATTTAAAAGTTGCTGTCAAAAAAAACTAACAATAAGTTGAGAGGGGTGTAAAAACAAAAAAAATTGTGAAAATTTGATATTACATTGTATAAAAGCATTATAAAAAAAACATATTAATTTCTAATAAAACCGTATGAGATATTGAGTAGCCCATGATAAAAAAAAACATTCTTTACATACTAAAATGTCTTGTTAACCCAACTAAAAAGCCAACTAGCGATAATTAGAATTTCTCCAATCCATCCAACTAGAATATCTCCAACCATTTACCACAGCCAATTTTTGTTCCCCCGTGTCTTTTATATAGTCGACATTTTAAATATTTCTAGTCGAAAGTAGGATAAATATTTGAGTTGAAAGATGAGATATATTTTCACAATCTGATAGTAAAACTAGATCAAATAATATTTATATACACCTTATTAAATATTTATCTAACGTGTAATACTTTTTAGAACTAGGACACAACACATTTCCTTTATGTATATTGTTACTAGGCACTTGATCGTACAACTAAACGGTGTGATTTCGTATTTCAAGATTCTTTTATCGGTACAATATGCAGAAAACCTATTTATTTTTTATTGCTGTCATCGTGTTGAGCGCTTCATTGGGTAATATATAACTAATATTATTACTAGTCACAATACAACGTGAATTAACATTCAAATCTCGGTCGCTAGCCGTTTCTCTAGCTGGGCGGGCAACTGTCTGGAGAGAGAAATGGCCACCCGACTGGTGCGAAAGGCAACAGGAAACCATCGCACCTTAACCACCACTTCTCCAAGATGGCAACTCTTGTTTAGCTAAAGTAGAGTTGTCAGTTTATGAACCGAACTAACAAGTCGTAGACTAATACACAAAAAAAATATATTAAATTCAATTTTAAGTAGCATACAGTAGTCTATACTATATGCTTAGTCCAACAAGTTGTTTTTATCGTTTTTTTCTTTTATTCCTATGTTTATCGAATGAACAAGAGCTGTTCATAACATAATTTTTCAGATTAAAGTATACTTTTTTTGCAAAATATTTGTTCAGTCCCGTAAGTTTTTTTTTTTTTATTATTCTTTTATTTATATGTGTATTGCATGAATTGTATGTATGCAACATGTAATATTAGGTATTGTTCCTACATTTCATTTTAAACAAATATTAAATTTGTTTGTTTAACACTTTGGTAACCAAACCTTTTTTTATGAAACTTTCACTAAGTTTTCGTTTGTGTACCATGAGAGTGGCCGATCACTCTCGACTTCCCACAACACTGAATGGTTTTGAAGTTATTATATTCTTTATCTTTAAATTTACTGGATCATAATGGTGTTATCAGAGTTTTTTTTATCTTATTTAGTTCCTACGATGTAGCTTTGGTATTATAGAAAAGTTTTATCAAAAAAATAGCTCGGTAGCCAAAGCTTGTCATGCTGTGAAACACCATCTATACTCAATTGGCAAATCAAAATGATCTTATTTCTAACAACATACCCTTTACCGACCATTTTATAATTAATATGTTTCAATGATTTACTACTTTTAATATTAACATTAAACCACAAAAAAGACAAATGATTACAAATTTACTTACTACAATTCACTATTATAAGCATATGTATGTGTAAAAGTAAAAAATATATTTATTTATATTTAGTCACTCGTGGCGCACCGATACCGGGTAAGTCACACATTATAAATTGCACATCAATGTGCTATATCAATAAAAATTATTAAAATAAGATACAAACTGTTATTGTAAACATGTAAAACATATAAAACATTATAAAAGTACTTAATAATTCTTAAAAAAAACGGCACATTTCATTTGTTTTTTGTATATTATTTGTATCTTGTATTTAGTAAAAAAAAAATACTGTATAATAGTGATTACTTGTGTTATTCATAAAAAGGTTTACAAAAAGAATATTTCATTAAATATAAAATCGCTTTAATTAAAATTCGACTTTTTATAGTACTCTCAAACTTTATCAAGGTGTTTTACGCTTTTCATAAAGATTGAATACTGTAATAAGCAAAAACATTTAAATGGTTCTTAATTCATACCAGGTATTAAAAATAATTTCTTGTTAAATTTAGTAAATTAAATAAATTTTCAGTTGATTCGCTTTTAGCGCTTAAAGTTTAGGACTTGGTAAAAAGATTTGTCTTTAGTTGTAAAACACTTAATATGTTTATGGTACTAATTTCACCCCTCTACTTTTTTTGAACTTCTACACACTTTTTTTTGTGTATACTGTATATTTAACTAAAAATATTTTTGTTTTTGGACAAAGTCGTAAAGATAATAACAATAATAATCCAAATATGTTATCTACAAATACATGTAATATGATTTTAAAAAATATAAACAACCAAGATAGCTGTACTAAAAAGTATAATGACCACTGTATATTGTTATTATTATTAAAATATTGTAAATCTAACATATTTTATGGTCTATTTTTAGAAAACATAAAATCAGCAGCAAGTTAAGCCTGTTTAAAACGGTTGTTCCTAAAAATATTAACATGAACTGTTTCTTCTTCGGTTTATTATAGTCTATAGATTTATATAAGTTCAGCCTTCTAATATTTTTTTTTTAAATGTCAAAAAGAATACCTATTACAAAATACATCTATTAGGGTAGAACGTATTTAACAATAATATTACGTTTGTTTGTTTTGAAGGATTATTGCAAAATAGATGTATACACATTTGATTTAACCTTTAAATACAACTTAAATACGATTAATTGTTACTAAAGCTACACTAATTATTGTTTGTGCAGACCGTTTTGTTGAGAATATTATTGAGAAATTACACTATTTTTCTAAATTCTCTAAATTGTTTTATTCATATGTTGTCCCTTACTCTATATTTAACTAAAAATACTGTGGTTTTGTTTTTGGCCAAGATGGTAAAGATGATGACAAAAATAATACAAGTATGTTATCTATAAACAACCAACATAGTTGTACTAAAGAGTAGTATATTGTAAATCTAACATAATTTTTGGTCTATTTTTAGATACGGTAGCAGACGTAGCAGGTAAAGTCACTTTATATAGTCTATGGACTTATATATTACATATATATATATATATATTTAAATATAATTCGGCTTCTGATTATTTTGCAGCAAGTCCTAAAACTGGTATACAATATTAAAAACTCCTCTTCCCGTGGAAGTGATTTACATAATATCATTATGTATACAGGGTGATCATTTTAATAAGACATTTTTTTTTCATAATGTTTTTATACAATGTGATGTAATTTTTTCACTATTTTGTTTGACTTTACCCCCCTTCCAAACAAATGATGATAATAGTACTAATTTCACGCCTCTACTCATTTCGAACTTCTACACAAACTTTTTTTGGAGCATATGTTGTCCCTTACTGTATGTTTAACTAAAATTATTTTTGTTTAGATTTTGGACAAGGTCGTAAGGATGGTATCAATAATAATATAAGTATGTTATCTACAAATACATGTAAAATACTTAAAAAAAAAATATAAACAACCAAGATAATTGTATCAAAAAGTAGCATGACTATTGAATATAGTTATTATTTAAATATTGTAAAACTAACATAATTTTATTCTATTTATAGGTATGCCAACAGGAGAAGCATGTAAGGCCATTTTAAATAGTTGTCCTTAAAAACATTAACATGATACTTTAAGTTTTTGTGAGGTTACAGTGTATTTATGTTAAAGCTTACAAAATTTGTCAAAAAAAAATACAGTTTTTCAGTAAAGAAAAAAATGTTAACGTGCACATGATTTTTATTTTTCTTCGGTATATTATAGTCTATAGACTATAAGTTCAGCCTTCTAAATATTTATCTGCACAAGTTCTAAAACTCCACCAAAAAATAAAAAAGGACACCCCTACCCCGTGGGTACCCATGTGGTTTGATTGAGAATTATGTAATAAAGAAGGTGACTAATCCATAACCAGATTGGATTACTATCTTATTAGGTTATTGATGATTTAAGTTTAAGGCAGGAGGAACGATGGGATGTATTATTATTTTTATCTGCGCTCACTTCGCCACCCGTCTTAAAAACTTTAAAATTAGAGCTTGAAATGAAAAAAAATATATACACTTATGGTACTATTTACAAGCCCCTACTTTTTTCCAACTTCTACACACTTTGTTGTATGCATATGTTGTCCCTTTCTGTATAGTTAACTAAAAATATTTTTGTTTTGTTTTTGGACAAGGTCGTGGAGATGATAAACAAACAAAAAAATCAAGTATGTTATCCATAAATACATGTAAAATACTTTGTAAAAATATAAATAACTACCATAATTTTACTAGCATCATGTAGCATCATTACATATTCTCATTATTATTTAAACATTGCAAATCTAACATAATTTATGATATTTTTTAGAGGGGCAAAAATTAGCAGAATGGATGCGTAAGGCTTGTTTAGACAGTATCCTGTATTTATTTTTTAAAAAATACTGATTATTACGGAACACACAAATGTTATGTACAAAAATGTTTTTTTCGTATGTTATTCGCATTATATATTATATTGTTTTACAATGTATACCATTATTATTTGATACTTTGTTATCTATTATTCGTACATTTTATTTTAAACAAATATTAAACTTTTTGTAAAAAAAAAAATATGAATATAATAAGTATGAATAATAAATAACAATGTAAATTATAATAATTTATAAATTATATTTAATATAATAACTGTTAAGTTAAAATATTAAAATGGTTTTAGGTAACATCTATATTTGCAAAAAAACCTTTCCCAAAATTTGGAAGCTATTCATTTTTAATGTTGAATGCACTTGTAAACCTAAATTGAACCGTGATACCGTAAATATTGAAGTTGAAAGGCTTGCAAAACATATTACCCCATAAAAATACTAACCAACTTACAACTGTTAATCATAATTATAACTTTAAATAATAACGTTAAAGCATAAAAAAAAATTACAAATTTACTTGATAACCTACATATATAGTTACTAGGATAAATTACTTATAGGCATATGTATGTATACAAGTAAAAAATAATATTTATGATCGTTACTTATATTTAGGCACTCATGGTATGCCAATTAGGGGTAAGTCATACATTATAAATTGCACATAAGTGTCCTATATATTAATATAAATAACTATAATAAGATATAAACCCATATTGTAAACTTGTGCAATCAAACTTTACTTGAATATTTTACTGTTTTCGTAAGTACTGCCTACTGTAATAAGCTAATACATTTGAATGGTTCTTAGAAGGGGTTCAAAATAATTTCTTGTAAAATTTAGTAAATAAAATACATTCTCAATTAATTATCTGTTAGTCTTTCAAATTTAGGACTTGATATGTCTTTAGTTTGAGCTTAAAATGAAAAAAAAATATGCTTATGGTACTATTTACAAGCCCCTACTTTTTTTCAACTTCTATACACTTGTTTTTATGCATATGTTGTCCCTTTCTGTATATTAAACAAAAAACAATTTTGTTTTGTTTTTGGACAAGGTCGTGGAGATGATAAGCAAACAAAAAAATCAAGTATGTTGTCCATAATTACATGTGAAGTATACTTTATACAAATATAAACAACCACCATAAGTTTACTAAAGAGTAGCGTGACCATTGCATATTGTTATTATTATTTTGACATTGTAAATCTAACATAATTTATGGTCTTTTTTTAGAAAAGCAAAAAAACCCAGCAGGACGGATCTGTAAGGCTTGTTTAGGCAGTACTTGTATTTAGTAAAAAAAAAAAAATACTGATCATTACGGAACACACAAATTTTATGTACAAAAATGTTTAGAAATCTAACATTTAATGAAATTTAAAATCGCTTTAATGAATATTTGTCTTTTTAATAGTATTCTCAAACTTTACCAAATTATTTTACTGTCTTCATAATTTTTTTAATAAGCAAAAAATACATTTAAATGGCTCTTTCCAGAGATTCAAAAAGATTTCTAGTGAAATTTAACAAATAAAAAAAATTTTCAGCTAATTTGATTTTAGCTTCTAAAATGTAAGACTTGGAAAAATATATGTCTTTAGATTAAGCTTTAAATGAAAAAATCAAAATAATCCGATAGTACTAATAATTAATGCCACGCCCTTACTTTTATCTAACTTTTACACATTTTTTTTTATGTACATAACGTTCTTTTCTGCATATTTAACTAAGAATAATTTTGTTTTGATTTTGGACAAGACGCTGAAGATGAAAAAAGTAAGTATGTTGTCTACAAATACATGTAAAATACTTTTAAAAAATATAAACAACCAATATAGTTGTACTAAAGAGTATGACCACATTGCAGTAGTATGTAAACGTTCAAACTGGAACAAAAGGATAAATGATGAATGGGCATTCATCCTATTGTGTTTCATTCACTTCAGGAAGATATCGGCGGTAACATCACATTTACAATTTTATGCGTTTTTTTAAAAATTGATTTTATTAGCCAGCAATTATATTTGTGATTAGTTTGCACGGTTTCTGATGTGTGAATGAGCTTTAGTGACTGGAATAATGCTTTTGTCTTGAGCTCTTCCGGTTTTCTATCCTCTAAGCCTAATTAATTTTTATCACAATTGTTGCTATTTAAGTACTTTTTTTAAAAACTTTGGACATTTTAAAAGTAAAAGTATTTGCTTTGTTTGATTTTCAAATCGCAAAAAACAAAATTTAGAACAAAGTGATACTAATTATAGTTTTTTTTTTTATATATTTTCATAACTTTAAATTAAATTCCTTACGTTTTTCCAGAAATTTGCAGAAAATAATTACAGTGATAAATATCCAATTATTGTCTTACATAAAAATATATATGAATATAATTTTTAGACATGTTCAAAACATTTGTTTTTTTGCCTGCACGAAAAAAGTGGGGGTACATATCGGCGAAAACAAGCTTTTTTTGGCTAGTATACTTCATTGTCCATTTAAATAACATTACAAGATAGACTATTTTTTTTTTTTATTAAGTATAACTCAGTATACTTTTAAGACACGCGGTTCTAACTACTGGCGATTAGAAGCATATGAAAATACTTTCGAGATTGAATATAGCTATAGTCAAATTTTTACTAATTAAAAAAAAAAGTTGTTTTTCCTTAGTATTTAGGGGGAAATTTCGTTTTTACGGTTGTATGTGTGTAGGTTGCAATGAGTCACTTGATTTTATCACATTCAGTCGAGCCGGTGCAACAAATCCGTCGATAGCCATACTTAACTTTAGGCTACTATTTTTTTTACGGACCATTAAAGGCAGTAGTTGTAAATGATTAAAATATTTATGTGCGCAAATCGTAATGTAAATAGTATATCCGATTAGATAACATTTTCAAGTTTTGACTATTTGCTATGACCTTCGAAAAAGTAATACTAAGATGTGCGCAAAAAAAATTTGTTATTCGAATATCGACAATTTTATATATTGTTTTTGTCGTTCGACCAATGTATTTTTCCGCTTAAAATGTATAAACAATAAAAGGTGGCAAAAAAATGTCTAAAACATTCTCATGTGTGCACAAGTGCCGAAATTGTATGCTTTTCGAAAGTTGTTTTTCTTTATTTCACTTTTCGAAGCAAAGTTTTAGGGATTTAGGTCGGGAAAATTAGACCGAAGATATATTATCTAGAACGGAACTATAACATATACCATTTTCTCAAAAAAAAATACGATTTTTCGTACTATCAAATGCGTTAGTATATAAAAGGCCTTGGAGTTTTATACCTTTGGGTAGAATTTACAGAAATGAGAAAATTGTAAATATATTATTATTTATATAATATTAAAAAAACTATGAATTATCATGAATACATATATTTTTTGTATTGTATTGTATTTTATTTTTATCCATATTCCTACAATTGGTCTTAGAACACCTAAAATTGTCTATATCCGGTCATAAACATTATAACTATAATTATTTTTACATTTAAAATTTAAAACCTTTATCATTACTTTTCTAAATAATTGTATATTCCACTTTCTTAAACGGGAAAACGTATTGAACACACGTTTTAAGTTGTATTATTTATTTAAAATAAGAAGAATACTTGTTTTTATTTATTGTTTTGTATGCTTGTTCAAACAGCTACAGTCATACACCAATGTCCTAAATAAGAAAATATTCGAAAACAAAAACAACATATTTTATCATCGACCTAGTTAAATTATTTGAAATCTCCAACGTTAAAACGATTTTGATAATTATTATATTTTGGGTCCAATAATTGTTTACTTGAGTAATTAAAATTGTAGGGCAATTGTCAGTATTTCGAATTTAGTTTTATAAATGTATAGAAAAAAATGATATTTTAAGACTTACAGAATACATTCCATCTCTTATGGAATATTTTAAAATTAATATAAATATTTGGATAATAATGTGGATAACCTAATTTTTTATTGTAAATAAATCCTTTCGCCGACTAGTATATAATTTATAACATCTTAGATCAATATATCTTAGATAATATAATATCGATAGTAAATTTACCGCGTAAAGGCTCAGGTTATACACATGTTGGCGAAGAATATGTTACCATTCATCATTCATCCTTTTGTTCCAGTTTGAACGTTTACATACTACATACTCATTGGATATTGTTATTTTTTAAATTTTGTAAATCTAACATAATTTATGATCTTTTTTAGAATCTAATAAGACAGCAATAGGTAAGGGTCTGTTAGGTTTTTGTAAAGTTTTAGCGAGTTTTTGTTAAATCATACAATGTTTGCCCTAAAATACAGTTGAAAAAAAAATGTTCTACCTACACGATATTTATTCTTTCATAGTATATGATAGTGTATAGACTATAGACTTATATACTAAGTTCAGCCTTCTAACTATAAAATGTTATTAAAATTGCATTATTTGTTTGTGCAGACGGTGTTACCGATGTTATGATGTATGACAGTTTAGGTAAATCATGCTGTGGATTATTAGGTACTATTTCATTATAAATTAAATATTTTATATTATTATATATTATATACCGGTGGATCGATCATTTTATCGTTAACCACGATAAAATCTAATAGTATTCAATAAGAATTTAAATTTGTTTTCCATATTGTTTATATACGCATTGTATACAAGCAATATCTCAATTTTTTATAATTTTTTTTTACCCCCATCCCGACTTTTTTGATAGCAACTTCTGAAACTTAAATTGTAACGTATACATTTCATAAACTATTTAAATTGAGAATGGTGTTCTATTAATAATGACTGCGGTTGATAACCAGTCTTGAACAACTATTTTTGTTTTAAGAGTTTAAATTTTAGGATTAGAAGAAAAGTACGGTTGGATGTATGCGCCTAAATAAAAATAATACTAGAATTCACCTTTCCTACTACCCTGAACTTAAAACTGCAATAACTTCAAATTTTTTTATCCAAAACTGGTTATCGACCTGTCAAAATGAATGTGTGCGTTACCGTTTAAGTTTCAAAAGTTGCTATCAAAGTTGGGAGGGGGTAAAAACAAAAAAAAATTGTAAAAAATTGAGATCACATTGTTGTATAAAAGCATAATGAAAACAATGTAAACATTTTTATTAAACCCCATGGGATATTGAGTGGTTCACGATAAAATGATCATCCTGTATATATATTTTGTATTATTTCATTTTATTTTTGAATAACATGTGATGTTTTTTTATCATTTTAAAATTTATATTTTTATTATTCAAATCATTAAATCACTATTTTCTCTAACTTAAAAAATTTCGAAAAAAAATCACTTATAAATACTTTAGAAATTTAATAAATAACAATTATGTTTTTTTAGGCGCTTGCATAGGTTTGTCTGATTGAGCGTAACCGGTAAGCTGTTATGTTACATTATTTATATAATACTATTTTTTCTTTTACAATAATAGTTAATCACCTTTTACATTGCTTCTTATTGCGGCATAATAGTTAGATTTTAGGAAACTGTTTTAACCATACTTCATAGATCATCCGGCTTTTGGAAATTTCATCCACTGTAAATAATAAAATGATTGTTTTATTAAACGTTATAATATAACGTTGGTATACTGGGTTATTATCGCGAACCACTCAATATCTCATTGGGTTTAATTAATAATGGACTGTTTTTTTAAGTGTTTTTATAAAATATGTTCTCAATATTTCACAAATTAGTATGGTCCCCCCCTCTCCTAAACCAATTATTCTTTTACCAACTTTTGAACATTAAATGGTAACGCATACATTCCATTAACTTTTTTAATTGAAAATAATGTACTAAAAATGTTGACTTGTCGTTACCAGGTTTGTATAATTATTTTTGAAGATTCAAGTTTAGGGCTGAAGAAAAGGTGGAGTGTAGTATTATTTTATAACTGCACGCACTTGCCAAACGAACTTTCCCTCTCATCTTAACTTTTTAACTCTTTCAACTTCAAAAGTAATTGGTTAAAACTGGTTAACAACCAAATATAAGTTCCCAAAGGTACCCGAGTAGAAACAAAAAATTGTAAAAAATTGAGGTCACACTATACAAAAATATGATGAAAAAAGAGTGATATTTTTTATTAAACCCTATGAAATATTGAGTGGTTCACGATAAAATGATCACCCCGTATAGATGTTTTGTAACAGTATTTTTATCATATAACTTGTACACAACTTTTTATGTCAATATGTTTATTAAAAGTAATTTTATGTTGCAATTAAAAATTATTGTTAATTTTCATGTTTATTACGGCTATATTTTCAAATGTAAATTTTATTTGTTACAGGAAATCAACAATAGTGTCTTAAGAATGCACGATTTTTTTTTTGCAATAATACACATATTATATTTATGTATGAAATATAATTACTACAGAATTGTTAAAATTAAATAATCATAATAAATTATTAAAATATCAAGCTACACTATTATGCGTTTTATCTATTCTTATAGAATTCCCTATAATGTTTTATAAATTAATCAAAAAGATTTATCACAAATCTATATTCCAATTCCACTAATACAATGTGTGACAAACTATGAAATGAGAGAAATAAATGAAATGCTGTTCAAGCTTTACAGGAAATGGTGTACCTAATAATCGTATTCTGTTTTAAAAAATAATAAATATTTATATGGTAAATGGTGGTTGGTTGTTGGAAGAACTGGTGATAAGTTAGCAATTCAAGTGCAATTCAAATTGGGTTAATACTAATGTGGACTTTCTAAAATGTTTTGTACCAATGTCCACCTGTGACTTAATCAATATTCAGTGTCACTAAATATGTAGATAATCATATTATTTTATTAGTACTAGATTTTCATTACAATATAGGAACTAATGATCATTGCTAGTATACCGCAGTTGCATAAATGAAGTTACCTTTGAAGCAGCAGGTGTAGTGGCCCCATGGGCTAGAGCATTTACTTAATTCCAAACTACGGCGCTTTTGCATGGTATTCTAAGTGTGTGCACTTATACCGAAGGGCACGAGAGAACCGTTTTGCACCGGGTCGTTTTAAACCTGGCTCCGAAATTATGTTTTTATATCAAATTAAAAACTAATTGATACTCTCTTATTACAATATAAATTAGAATTACATTATAGATAAAAAATGTATTTTGAAACAATGATTTCATATAGAAAACTTCCGTGTCGTACAATTCTATATACTAAGTCACATAAGTGTTGCAAGGTTTTAGTAGATCTTATCTATATGTATATGTATATAAAAATGAATTCTTGTTTCTTTGTTTGTCCTTTATGCATTAGGACACCATTCATCCAACCGCCATGAAACTTTGGTAAATGTTAATTTACCTTGATCAACGTGTAAAAAAAAAATAGTTCTGTTAAAATCCCTTTAAAAATTAAATAACTATGACTTTAGATATAATATTGTGTAGTAGTGTATTTACAAACATATACTGTTTTAAGGAATATTATATTAAAATAACCAACTGTCTATTTGAGCTCTTCAATAAAGTGAAATAATAATTATACTTAAGCAACGGCAGCTATTTATTTATAGTTAAACCAACATATTATACGTTTAAAATCGTTATACAGATAGTTGAAAAAATAGCATAGTTAACCTAACGAAAATGTTTAGTTAATCCAACAACTGATAAGCTACTAAATTAGTTTATCATTTCTCCTATCCATCCAACTAGAATGTTTCCAACCATTTACTGTAACCAATTTTTATTCCCCTGTGTATTTAGTCTTTTATATAGTCGGAATTTTAAATAATTCTGGTCGAAAACCGGTTAAATACTTGAATTGAACGATGGTATAATATTTTTCTGCTATCTGATAGTTGAAACATAAACAAATAATTTTTATATACTTACTGTTTGCTTAGTCCCATACGTTGTTTTTATCGTTTTTTTATTTTTCGTGTGTTGATCGCATGGATCGTACGTTAGTACGATCAACAACATCATTTTTCCGTTTAATATATATTTACACGTGTGTAAAATTCTATGCTGCAATAATTTGTTTTCTACAAACTGAAAGTAAAACCGCGTTGGATAATATGTATATACTTACACTCCTAATTAAATATTGATCTAACGTGTTCTACTTTCAAGTTCTAGGACGCAACACATTTTTTTTTTTGTGTATCGTTACAAAGCACTTGATCGTACAACTAAACGGTGTTATTTCGTATTTCAAGATTCTTTTCTTTTATCGGTACAATATGCAGAAAATCTATTTATTTTTTATCGCAGTCATCGTATTGAACGCTTCACTGGGTAATATAACTAATATTATTACTAGTCACGATATTATAATGTAATTTAACGTTGTAATTTTCAAATTTTTTTTTTTTTTTTAATGTTTAATTTTTTGTAGCAAATACATATTAAACGTTTAACAATTATTTAAAATTTAACCTAACCAAAATTAACTGGCTCGAAAGGCAACGGGAAACCATCGCACCAAAACCGCCACTTCCCCAAGTTGGCAACTCGTGTCTAGTTATATAGTAGAATTGTCCAAACCGACCTAACAGGTCGTAGACTAAAACACAAACAAATATATTAAATATAATATTCAGTAGAATACCGTGTACAGTAGTCTATACTTTACTGTATGCTTAATCCACAAGTTGCTTTTATCGTTTTCTTTTATTCCTATATTTATCGAATGGACAATCCCATAAGTCTCATAAGTTGTTAAGTTAAATTAAATATATAATATTATTCTTCGTTACTTTGTTTCATTTTTTAAACAAATATTAAAAATGTTTTTTGCTACCTTCGGGCATCAAAAATATTATTATAAATGAGTTTTTTTTATGTAAAATAATCTCAACTTTCTGAAAAATATTGATTTTTTTTTCGAGTAACACAAAGTCATTAAAATCATTTCAATAATCTAAGCAGTTGAGAAGCCTAAAATTTAAGACTTTTTCAGAAAGCTCAGAAAATGTCACATAAAATGTGTGTAATATATGTATCCCCAACAAAAACCTAACAGTGAAAAAAGGCAAAGTTCCAGACCCCCTCCCAAAAATGTCAGCCTATCAAAGTAGTGATATCTACATTGTGGCCAAGTTTGCCATTTCTTTAGTTCATAACCACACTTCACTCCTACTTTCATGAGCAACACTGCTCTTTTATTTGTATTGCTTAACACTTGGCCAGTATTTTTTAATTAAGCATGAAACATCATTATCAAATGTGCTCACATAGGAGTTATGTGTATGATGGGAAGAAGAGAACTCAGAAAAAAAGAAAAAGGTTCAGATCCCCTCTCGAAAAAGTCAACTAATCAAAGCAAAGTAGTATCAAACTACTTTGATAGGCTGACATTTTTGGGAGGGGGGTCTGGAACTTGGCTTTTTTTCACTGTTAGGTTTTTTTTGGGGGATATCATTCCTTTTCACAATTGGGACTAGATCTAGGACTGGGACTGGAACCCTTGAGTAAGAGGGGGACTTATTTGTAATTATTTTACTCAGCCCAGGTAAACTAAATCTCAGGCAACGCCGGGTCGGGACAGCTTTATGTTATAAAAATAATAATCATTATTATAAGTAATTATTAAATTAATTAAATTTATTGTAGTATAGCTAAAATTTATACAAGCAGCCACTATAAATTTAGTTTAGTGTTATATATGTATTAACGAAACCTAAACTTTTAGGTGTACAATTACACTTTATAATAAACGACGTAACAAACGTACAAAAACAAACAACACACTGCTACA
The DNA here is from genome assembly GCF_023614345.1 of Adelges cooleyi. NCBI lineage: Eukaryota > Metazoa > Arthropoda > Insecta > Hemiptera > Adelgidae > Adelges > Adelges cooleyi. Next base: position 12,017,031 of record NW_026096268.1, on the reverse strand, counting down.
CTGTCATACATGTGAACACGAATTAACAAAGACACAAACTACGACCAAATCATGGCTGACTAGAGACGTGGGCATCAACAGCGCCCTGTATCGGCTGTAGTGCGGCGAGGATCATTATTTCCCACCTAGCGCATTAATTTTGAGAAAATAGCAGTTTTCAGATTTTTTCCTATATTCACACTATAAGACTTACACTATAAGGAAGTGTCTTACAATTTTGATGACGAGTGAGTCAGTCAGTAAGAAAAATGCAAACTTTGAAATCCTCCCATTTTGAAAGGGCTGAAAATTAAGGGCTCATATTTTTATAGTGTTCTAAGCTACATAGGTTTAATCTATGTTCCAAATTTAAAAAGCTTATCTTAAGAAAAAACAGAGTTATGTGGGATAGAAAAACTGGGTGAATTGGTTCGTGTAAAGATACACTGGCATTGCTGGAACTTGGCCAGATATCGAAAAAACGAAAATTTATCTTATTTTTATACAAAATATTTTAAACTATTTTCATTAACCTTGGTCGTTTTTTCGATTTTTTAAAATTGTAAATATATGTATTATCATAAACCATGTATGTATTTCTAACCGCATACTCTGTTCAAGCTTCATCAAAGTAAATATTATTTTAATGATTGTTATTTATATTTAGTCACTCGTGGCGTACCAATACCGGGTAAGTCACACATTATGAATTGCACATAAGTGTCCTATATGAATACAAATAATTACAATAAGATACAAACTGATATTGTAAACATATGAAACATTTAAAACAATTAAAAAGAACATAATAACTCTTTAACAAAGGAGACATTTTATTTGTTTTTTGAATACAATTTGTATCTTGTGTTTAGTAAAAAAAATACTGATTATTACGGAACACAAAAATGTTTACAAATAGAACATTTCATGAAATTTAAAATTGGTTTATTAAATATTTGTCTTTTTTCATTATTCTCAAACTTGACCAAATTGTTTTACTGTTTTCATAAATATTTTATTAAGCCAACCATTTGAATGGTTCTTACCAGGGACTCACAATTATTTCTTGTTAAATGTAATAAATAAAATACATTTCCAGTTGATTTGCTTTTGGCTCTTAAAATTTAGGACTTGGTAAAAATATATGTCTTTAGATTGAGATTTAAATTTATAAAACAAAATAATCCGATGGTACTAATAATAAATGTACGACCATACTTATTTTTAACTTTTACACCTTTTTTTTTTTTGCACAATATGTTGTCTCTTACTGTTTATTTATCTGAAAATATTTTTGTTTTGTTTTTGGCCAAGATGGTTTTGATGGAGTCAGTAAGTATGCTGTCTACAAATATATGTAAAATACTTTAAAAAATATAAACAAACAACATAACTGTACTAAAGGGTAGCATGACTATTGCATAATGTTATTTTTTAAATATTGTAAACCTTACATAATTTATGGTATTTTTTTAGGTGGTGGAAAATCAGCAGATGGTAAGGCCAGTTTAGACAGTTGTCCATAAGACTCTTTACATGATCCGTTATTCTTTTGTGAAGTTTTAGCGAGTTTTTTTTAACGCATAGAAAGTTTACCATCAAATACAGTTTTTTAGCAAAGAAAAAAATGTATACGTACACGAATATTATATTTTAACAGTATAATATGATAGTGTATAGACTAACATAATTTCGGTCTTCTGACTATTACATGTTACTAAAACTACTATTATTGTTTGTGCAGAGGGTTTTGCCAATGCTGAGGCATGTATGGGTTGCGGGGATGCAGGCTGTGGTTGTATAGGTAGTATTTCATTTTATATTACATTTTTTATAATAATATTTTATATTATATACTGGGAGATCATTTCGATAACTTGAAGTACACAAGTGCTATGTCCACGTTTTATTTTGAACCACGATATAATCTTTACGGGTTTTTATTGTTTTTATATAATGTGATCTCAATATTTTTTGTTTGTACACCCCTCCTAACTTTTAAAACTTAAATAGTAACTTAGGTATATATAATAAATAATTACATATTTGTTTGTTTTCAAGAAATATTGCAAAATAGGTTAATTTACATTTGATTTACCTTTAAATACATTTTGAAAACTATAATGTAATGTTACTAAAACTACACCAATTGTTTGTGCATGTCAAATAGGGGCTTGTTGTGGAGACATCGGTAACGCTCTGGGAGCAATCTGGGAATGTTTTTGTATGTAGATATTATTTTATTATATATTACAGATATTTTTTTGTATTTTATTTTTAAATAATTCGTGATGTTTTTCTCATTTTCAATTTCATATTTTTATAATTTAAATCAATAAATCACTACTATCTTTAACTTAAAAAAATTCGAAGAAAATCACTAATTAAGTTTTTAATATAACTTCGTTGACCAAAATTTGGGACAATAAATACTTCAATTGTCTAAAAATATTATACAAAAACAATAATAATTAAAAAAAATAAATACATTTTAGGTTGCTGCTGTTACCTTTGCAATTAGCGTGGTCGGTAAGCCATTTTGTTACAATATGTTATTAATATTAGTTTTATTTAAAAATAATGATAACTCACCTACTTAAATTCACCTAGTAAAACCGTGAAAACCCCCGTATTATTGAATAAAATAATGCTAAGAATTTTGAAATTTATTATGATGATTAAGCATACATTGCGGTACATTATACATTAACTACATATGCTAGATCAGTTGGTTTTCGGAAATGTTATCCACGTTAAATAATTAAATTAGTGTTTTATTAAACGTTATTATAATATGAACGTTGCTTTACACCAGGGTGATAATTCTCCCTTATTAATTATAAGGGATGTTTTTTATAGTGTTTTTATGTAATGTGATCTTATTTATCTACAGCATTTATATGTTCCTACACCCTCCGTTAACTAATTATTCTTATACCAACTTTTCAACGTTAAATGGTAACGCATACATTCCATTAACTATTTTAATTGAAAATAATGTACTAAAAATGTTGTCTTTTTAACTCGTATAACTTAAAAAAATAATTGCTTAAAACAAGTTATTTAGTTATTTAGTCAACATATTTAGTATATTATTCTAAATTTTAAAAGTTAATCAAATGTATGCGTTAACATTTAAGTTTCAAAAGTTGCTATCAATAAAACTAAGTCGGGACTCGAGAAGCAACAAAAAAAAATTGTAAAAAATTGAGATCACACTATACAAGAACATGATAAAAAAAAAATTACATTTTTTATTAAACCCTATGAGATATTGAGTGGTTCACAATAAAATGATGATCCTGTATAGACGTTTTGTAACAGTAATTTTATCATTTAACTTGTATTAAGATAAAACAATTAAATAAACCGAGAATCTCTCAAATCTATATTTCCATAGTTCCATTCTCAATGTACATAATCGTTTGTGTCAATATTTTTATTTAAAGTAGTTCTATGTGGCAATTTAAAATTACTGTTGAGTTTTCATGTACCACGATTATATTTTGTTACAGGAAACCATCAATGGTGTCCGGAAAATGCAAAAATTGTTTTCAATAATATAAATATCATAATAATGTATATAGTAATATTAATAATTAAATAATTATACTGTAAATATAATTACTTCATAATTGTTAAAATTACACATTCATAATATACTATTAAAATATTAATCTATTCGTTTTATCTATTCCTATGTAGATAAATCCAAACTAAAATACTTGATTTTAAATCGAAATGTTGTAAAGTCGACAATGACCGTTTATGGATTAGACAAACACTATAGTGTTACTTTTGACATTTTTAATAACAATTTATAACTGTGCAAATAACAAACAATTAATATTATTAACATACATTTGTATTGTTTAAAAAGCAATACAGCTATTACCAATTTAATCGCAATACATAGTCAGTTCAACAAAAAAATCTACATTGGGTAGGTACTGCGTGTAGTTGACAAAACCATTTTTGTTGAACATTTATTTTGTAAAACTCAATCGCGATTTTTATTGTACATAATGGGTCACTTATTTAAGCGCAATTGAAATTGGGTTAATACTAATGTGGACTTTCTAAATTGTTTTGTACCAATGTCCACCTGTGACTTAATTAATATTGAGTGTCACTAAATATGTAGATAATCAAATTATTTTATTAGTACTGGATTCCCATTATAAGCATTATAAGTAGCTAATGACGGATTTGTCTTACTTAATTTATAGTTAATATAGGGACACAATATTTTTTTCAGTTTGTAGTACTAAACTGCAATAGTTATATCACATAGTTGTATCAACTATATTATAATAGTATGGTTGGATTGACTAAACTTTTTAGTTGTAGATACACAACAAGTCTATATAACATTGTTGAATTTACTAAATATTTTAGTTGCATGACTTGCATCTACCTAACACTAACTATATAATAAGGTACATAAGACTGCACATGCGTACATCTTATTCGGTAGAAACAAAGTACAAGCACACACTGTCGACAACTGTGTATGTTCTTTGCGGCTGGCTCGACACAATTCATTATTTTGTTTTCAGTTCAAACAGATATGGCCTGTACATAGTTGACGATTAAAACACGTCGAGTATCATCATCGCCCGAGGTGTACCTGCGACCACCCTTGATGAGTTCGGTGGAGTGTAGATTGTCGTGTGCTCTATTACCGGATTGCCCGGCCGTTACAACACCAGTCGTAGCATATATTATCACATACACACGCAGGCAGAGACCGGCTATATGGTCGGACCATTAAACTAATAGGCGGTCACGGGAAAGGGACGCGCGACACAGAGTCCGCGGGCGATAAGATAATTATATTATAAACCCTTATGGCGCACGAGTGAATGGTCTTCTTCGTCCGGCCGACTATTTAATTACAAGCATTAAGTTGTCAGCGCAGCGGCGTAGGCGGTGGTCATTTGCGGAAGCTTAAAGGAAGAGGAGACGTCACCCCCGCAAGGTATTTGCATTAAAACCTTTACACGTGGTGTGTGTGTGTAGAGCTTCCGGCGTTTTAAGTTTAGTCGCCGTCCGTCATTATCGCGGGCGTTATATACAATATATTATATTATTATATACATTAATACACTGCCACGGTGTGTGTGTGTCCTTCCTTTTCATCCGTAAGGACGGACCGCAGTGTTTGTACAAAAGACCTTTTCCCAAAAGGCCCCGCGCGATCGTTCTCGGCCGGACTAATTAATTTATAATCTGCGACCGCGACGGATTTAAGTGCGTAGTTATGTTCCGTCCGTTTTGCGTGCAAACAAGTATAGCCGTACACATTCGGACCCGGCGCCTCCACAATGGTATATTATATATCTGTATAGGTGTACTACTCGGTTCGACCGCTGCGTTTCCGGCTCCCTCGGAACATGGTCCTTTTGAATTTGCAATCCGTCAAACTTCACAGACATTTCTCTTTACACTGCCAATAATACCGCCGGGATCGTGCCGGTTGTCTGTTCGATTCACATTCATAACCCTCTTATGTATACATAATAATAATATGGGGATAAATCCCCGGGCACGTCCGGGTCAAAAACGGTTCAATTAAGAGAAACAAATATTTTCAAAAACCAGTCATTAGAAATTGAATTATGCTTCGAAAACAATTTATGTAGTGTAGTTTTTTTTTTAAATAACCGACAGTTAGTCCGATTTACAATGCGGATAACAGATATTCTATAGCTGCACACAAAAGAGATAGAAAGTCTAATAAAACTAGCATTTTTTTCTATACGCAATTAATATAAGATAAACGATTAAATGAATATAATAATTAGTAAGAATAAGAATATATACAATAGGCATACGTTTATTATTTAAAAAATTACTAACAATAATAACCTAAACTAACCAGCTGTTTATGGGCCGTTTTCAATAAATAATAATCGTAACAATATATTTAACGTGTTCACATTAAGTTCTTAGTAGGAAATTAGTAACACAAATATTTCAACTAATAATAATTCCCGCCCAAACAGCAAACACATTTTAATTCATTCAAAATGTTATCAAACGTGTTTTAAATATTTTTAATTTGTTTTATAATAATTATTAATGTTTCGGCACGGAATTTGGTAATTTACTTAAAATTTGACTTAAACAGTATTAATTGAATATGATTTAAAGGAATTGTTTACAAAATCTATTCAACCAAAAATCATACTTAAGATATTTTACCTCTTAATCATTTTATAGTTTATATATTTTTATAAATCTATACAATCAATTAATAATAACACTAATTCGTAAAAGCAAGGATTTTTGTTTTACTAAAGTCACTTACTTGAAGTGTATACATGTGAGACAATTCTCTATATTTTTTTTCATCGGCTTTTCTACCTAACCGGTTTGGTATTTTAACGCGTTGTAAAATCACGACACGTATAATGTAGTTTTAGCCGAGGGTCTTTATACACAGCTATGGCCTATGACCATAATAATAATAATAATATACTCTCACCCACTCTGTCACGGCAAGTTAAAATCCAAAAAAACAGCTGGACTTTTTTTTATTGGCAAAAAAAAAAGTCTGGATAGTAAAAAACATGCATACGACACATAACGACAACAAAAAAAATTATAGTTTTATAGTTTTATTATTTTTTTTTTTGAACCAAGTTGGTTGTACATATTTACAAGGAATACTATAATATGGTACAATGCGAATGGATTAAAAACCGATAAAAATTATTACTATCAACTATGTTACATTATAATACAGGATATTATTATATATAATTTTTTTTTTACTCACACGACGACGTACTTAGATGAACGTCAGTGGAATTTCTTACGGCTGCCAAAAACACAATATTATCGCCCCCTTTTCCATATTACGAGAACCGTTTAATTACCACCTGGCTGTGAAATTCCGTTAGCTTTGCAAACAAGAAGCCGGTGCAAAAAAAATAATTTAAAAAAAAACCCAACAACACTCTACACACATTAACAGCAGCTTACAATAATACACAATAGGAACCTTTAAACAATGACTTTTGGCCTGACACCGCGTCATTAATTATACGGTCCGGCTGCGGTGCGACGATCACAGCGTCTTCGGACGACGAACTTAAGGTGTCGTTTTTGTCGCGTTCCAAAGTTTTGGCGCTTACACAGTGGACAGGGCGCCGGTGGGGAGGGTAAGGGGCAATTTAATTTTCATCAAAGAATTTCCAAACTCGACGAATGAGCGACGGGGGCGCTTTGTATATTACCATAATCACGGCCGGCGTTTGTTATTGTCACACGTATACACTATGCGTGCACTGTAGTAATTTTATGTGTACACACACACAGCAACGTCCTGTTTTAATCGGCCATTATTATAATTATATACATACACATACCTGCCGGCTATGACCGGGACATTTGCATAGGAAATATATTATATTGTATCGCAACCCTTCCGCAGTCGGGGCGCTATCTTGTACCTAAGCTTTATTAATGATTTGGCTTTAAACGGTCGTCGTCGTCGTTTATCTGTCGGCGCGGGACAATGGTCAGTGTGTTTGTTTTGTGTGTGTATCAGACGGGGAAAACCCGGAGTGAGAGAGTAGGGAGTGAGTGGTTTGGGGTGGGGGGAAGGGTTGCGAAAAAATTCCGTCAAGATTATCCGGGTGGGGTCAATTGATTTATGGCCGTCGCTTTTATAATTCGCCGTCCGAATGACATGTTAATGGAATCGCACGTTAAGTTCTACCCAACGCACTTATATATTACACATGTGTTATACACGTGATCCCCGGTTGAAGTCTGCGAGTAAGACTCTTACAACATACGCAGCGAGGGTAACAAAAAAAAACAAAGAAAAAAAATAGAAAAAGACGGTTAATCCGAAAAGCAACCCGGTGTACTTTTTTTTTTAGAAAAATTGTTTTCTATCCATTTTAAAAAGTCAAGTTTTTACATTTTTAATCAACCCCCGGCCATCGACGATCTTGAAACGTTTGCCTTTTTTCTGGTTTTCTACTAAATAAGCTATTGTGTTTGTACGCTGTCCAATGTTGGTGCATTGTCCTATACCGTTTCCATTAAAGTTCTGGCGTTTTATTATTTTAGGTGAGGCAAAGCATTTTTTTTTTTTTTTTTATCATTAAGAAACACAAATATTTCCATTCAAAACATATTCCGCCCGAAGATTATCAAGTTTGTTTCAATCTATGAAAGCTTTAACTCGTCCATAAATATTAATGTAGGTATGTATTATTTGTGGTAAGTAAATGCAATTTTGACTTACAAAACTATGTACAATTTTTTGTTCATACATGATACATTCAAAATAAGATTTAAGAAAGTTTGTTCAACCATTAATTGGGTTGTAACTATATTTGTTTCCCTGACAAACGAGCGTGTTGACAATTATTAGTATTATTGTAACTTTTTTACTGGTATTATGGTTACTTTTTTTTTTTTTTGAAACTGAATCACACGCGGACCTTAGATTGACGGTTTTCTATAGATATCCCCCCCCCCCCCAAATGCGGAAACGACCCTTCTCGTTAGGCTAAAAACGTCTAGCGTTGTATTCCGACACGCGCGTTCACTTCCTCGCGTCCGTTTTGCACACTTCCTCTTCATTGATCTGCCCAAATATATATATAGGAAAAAAATATAATACTACTACGGTTCTCACATCATTATAAATCGCACCGACAGATATTATTATTGTTATTATTTGGTCATCATGTCCGGAGGAGGGCAAATCTTTCGTTTTACCACAAAAAATATAATATAATTGAAACCCGATACATAAGGTGTTTGCGAACCGATATTATATACACCGCGATACGTTTTTTTTTTTTTTGCTCCCCTCTGAACGCTATTTAATGACCATCTTACGACTACACTAGAGCTCAGCGGGAGATTCAATACAATTCCCTCGGACACGGTGCCCCGACAAAATATAATCGGCCGGCAATTAGACGGTTTTGGTCGGTATAAAAAAAATATATTACATACAACTAATGTATTATATTTTATATTACATTTTAGGGACGTTAGCCTGTATATTATTATTACACTGCAGAGTGGATCGAATATAAATAATTGGACGTTTGGGACCCCGGGGACACCGGGGCAGGTACAGTTTTGGTCAAAGACGGTTTACTGTAACGATGGGATCGAACACACTCGATGTAACGCAGACAGACAACTTTTCCATTAAACGGATTACAGCGGTCGTCGTTAGAACAATAAACAAATAATTAATGCGGAAAAACGGACAAAATAAATAGTGAACAATATTATAATATGTTTATTATTTATTTTCCGGTCAACAGACGACAGAAATTAGCATTCAATCACCCGTCGAGGCTTTTCGGTTTTGGATCGGTACAAAAAACGTTATCAAACATAAACGATACAATATCGAGTGTCGAAACCACACGAGCGTTGTCTAAGGCCCATTTTATCAATCGTCAGTTAAACGAATTTAAATTCTGGTTAATGTTAATCTTTAGTTAACCAAAAATTTTGGTTTTATGATCTCTCGGTTAAATTTTAACTGGATCTTAATCACAGTTTAAGTTAACTTGCATATTATGATCAGTTAAAGATTTTAAACTAAGATTAATATCAATATTATCAGGTAATATTACATTTTACTCAAATATCTACTAGATATTTTGTATTTTTTTATTTTTTTAAAGTAGTTATTTCAATTCAGTGTAAGTACTAAATTAATTTAAAACAAATATTTAACTTGTAACTATTTAAATACTCGTTTGATATAAATTAATGACATGGTTTTGCTTTAACATCCCGTAACTTGATTTTTACTGTCTTTTTTAAATTTTCATATTTTAATCTGAGACATTTCTCGCTGCGATACATTTCTAGCATCGGTTTTTTTTATTTTCTAAAATTTTTTTTGCTTAACCACCAGGGCAACAAGAAGTTCCAGTTCCGAATCGATAAAATTTGTAGATCTTTCTCGTTTAGTTTTTAAACTCATAGCGGATATAAATACAAAAAAATATAATTTATACCTTTATAATAATATATAATATATTATAACAACTTTTTAAACAGTTTTATAAATTAATTTTATAGTATATATCAAAAAACAATATATATTTTAATCTAAGATTAAGTGTGACTATTTCGATATTAGAAGAGAACAGTCTTTATTATTATTTTTTTTTTTTTAAGATATTTTTATTAGATATTAGATTTTAACATTTTTTCATTAATTTTCGTTTTACGAGTTTTGTAAAACTTTAATCTGTTACTAATGCGCTTAGGGTTATAATCATTTTTATGTATTTAATGTTTACATATTATTATTATCGCCTTTTGTAGGCATACATACTGTTGTTTATTATAATACTGTTTCGAAACAGCCAGTGGGTAATAAAAACCGAAAGGCCATTAATATTTATGTAAAACACAAGCCGTCTGTGAATAGAAGGGTGTAATGTAGCGTTTGTGCAGATTGTATACCGTTGGATTATTGTAGTGTGCTGTACGAGAACAGGTTTTCGTTGCTATTGTGTGGATTCATTAAGCGCAATAATCGTTCAGTTTAATGCATTTTGTTGGATATAGTTTGCGATCAATTTACGGTATTTTCATAGTGCTACCGTTATTATTACTATTATAACTTAGGCTTTCTCGCAAATCATTTAGGATTGTTTTGTGCAACAATGCCTTATTTAATACATTTGACTTGCGCAATTTATATTCTCACAAGTGACGAAACAGGATACCTACCTACCTATACACTATTATTTAATTATTCAAAGTTATTTATCGCTATACGCAATTGGCGTTGTACCTATGTACATTATATATACTGTACGGTGGATACCAATAATTTATCTTTAATGTTGGTCGAAAACCGTATTGTAAAATATCAAAACATATAATTTGAACTTATATACTTTGGATTTTATGCTTTCAAAAAAAAAAAAATAATAATGTGTGATTTGTAGCAAATTAAAAAATATTTTTTTTTTTACTTTACTAGAACAGCTACAACACAACATTTTGTGGACAAGCATATATTTTATAACAAGCGAAACATAACATATTTTTATTTCTTCACGTTCGCTATTCATACTGTGATGGCGGATGGTAAAAAAAAAAATCTTTAGCAATTTCGGTCAGCGAAAACCGAGGAAATGCGATAGGTGTAAACGATCGGTCCTCGGGGTTAACGCCAAAGACCCAAGGCGATTTCGCCGGGGCAGATATAACAGTTTTTCCGGCGTGTTTTTATACATATATATTGTACAATATACTACATAACATATGGGCTCACGTCTCTACGATACAATAACGGGGTGGAAAAAATATTTATCTCACACACACACACACAGAAGAGATATCATTGAGGGCGGACGGACATTTTATGATTTAGCCGTTTGTCTTGTGTCGACAAATGCTCATAAAACATAGAATGTGCGGGAACGTCGGCACCTGACGCAGATAAATTTCGGAAAACTCGAGTTTTTTCTCTGTTAAACAATTCAATATCGAATGCGGTTTTTTCACAAATGACTACAATGTCCGTAAAGACTAACGCAGTCTTTTGTATTATATTGGCAAGTAAAAAATAATATATATATATATATATATATATATTATATATATATATATGAGGAAAAATAAGACATATCGCCGGACCCTATGCCCCCAATAAATCTTCTTACAAAAAAAACTTCAGATGAAAATACGCACTTGAACAAAAAAAAATCCCAACATAACGAGGGACATTATAATGCATACACACATATATATATATATATATCAAACATATTTTCATAACGGTATAATCCCCTCCGTTTAATGCTTTGCTAATGACTAATCCGCAAACCGAGCGAGTATACCGTGCAGTAGTCTGTTTGAATGCCCGTGCAACGAGGTATCGTGAAATACAGAAATAATAATAATATTATGTAATTTATTATTCTTTTTGTGTAATTTTTTCCAAAGAAAATATATAATCGTTTTGGCTTTTAAAAATGTACATAATACCATTATAAGAAAACGCGCTTTATTTCGATTTTAACTTCGATGCGATTGTATAGCTACTTGAGATGAGGTATTAATGTTTGAAAAATGATTTCTTTTCTTTTTTTTTTTGTTCAAACGATATCCTTGAATCTCCTCGTCTATCCATTAGACGTTCTACATTGCAGATGGGAATTTGGGAGATCAAAAATCCCTTAAGGTTAACCTCTTAAAATGGAGCAACCCCCTTTCCCAACCAAAGGGCTAGGTAATAGTGAATTGGAAAAAATCATATTATAAGCAATAATGTTCTTAAAATTGTATTATTAGTATTAGTGTCATAGTAACATATTTATATATTTTATCTAAATAATATAGATACAAATTTGAAAAGTTTTTTTATGTTTAAAAGATTTGATAATTGTTGTAATATTAAAACTTGTAGTTTTAATAATATGGTGCGGTGAAATTGTCTTCATCTGGAATTTCCGTGGTATCTGACTCAGAAATATTTGATCTGAGAAATTCTGAGGGAAAATCTAACAAAGTTGTCACTTGTATTTTCTTAGCTTGACCGTACCACGACGTCTTTGACATCACTTCTATGGAATAAGTCGAACCGGGTCTTAGGTTGGCAATCTAAAAATCAAATTTGTCACTCTCGTTTATAAAAAAAAAAATATATATATAGCAGTGATGTTAATACAAGTGATGAGTGATTTTTTCTTATTGGCTGTTTTAAAAATGTCCATTGACTATTTATTTTGTGAATTGAGAAACATTTACAAGTAAAATACAAATAAAAAAACATTTTATTAATAAAAAATGTAAATGTAGTATAACTTGTTATTGAAAAAAAAATCAATTTATCACTTCTCCCACCAATTTAGTTATTATTATTATTATTTAAGTTCTACCTTTATATGTTTTTTTTTTATAATAATTAGTTACCGTATAATTATAAAATGGCGTTTCTTCGGTGACTTGCAACTCCATCGTTGGCAAACTGGTGCAACACTTGTCTGCGTCCATGGCGGATATTTCCTCAATGTTTATAATGAATGCCTTTAATACACCATTTAACATCCACGGGATATCCCATTCCAGCGTTACGTTAGTGGGCCCAACATAGGAACTCCTAAGATTTCCCGGTTCATTTGGAGCTGTTAAAAATTCATTTAAACAGAAGGTAAAATCATACGGATTTTCTTGCAAGCCAAAAAACTACTATACTATATCGCGTTATGAATCAAAGATATACATACATCCATCAATTGTGTTAAAATTAACTGATGACAAGAATCCTCCAGTTGGATAATCAATTGATTTGGCTTTCACCTATGCGAAAAATGTTCATACAAATATTGTTTAGGTGCTGTCGACGATTTGATAATAATAGGAGAAAAAAAATTGAAAATACTTTAATTGTGTATTCAGCACTGGATGTTAAATTATCAACAGTTGTACAATAGTACATTGGCCACGCTTTACACGGTGATGGTTCTATTGTCATTTGTCTCGCTTTAAGTTTTTCATTGTCATTGTACACTTGAATTATAAAACCATTGGCATCGGAATCGTTTGAATATTTCCATCTAAGACTGACGGTTTTCAATTTAAAGTTCTTCTTGTAGACCGTTAGTTCTTCTACCGGCGCTAAAACTGAAATAAAATAAATCATTTTTCGATCGACGTATAAAATATATGCTTGATGTTATTCAAGTCTACCGACTTCAACGTCAAAACAACGTTTTTGTTGAATGATAATAAACTTACATTCCGTTTTGGTTTTAAACGGGACCGAAAGCTTATAAGCCATGTCGAATCCTTTGGTTGTTTTTATATAAACTTCTAGTTCGTACTCAGTGTTAGGAGTTAGACCAGTGTATTCTATAGCGGTTTCTTCCGTTTCTAGGACTTCTTGTGTTCCATCTTTTAAGTTCTGTAATAAACATTTTTTTTTTAATAGAGAATAATATACTTAAATACAATGCAAATCAGTCACTAGTATTAGGACATATTCGAGATACTCAGAGGTTTAGTGCGAATATTTGGTGCATGGCTTTAGTTAATTTACTTTCAAAATTAAATGGAAACCCCTCAAAAGTCCATTGAGCTGCGTACAAGATTGCTTATCATCAACGATCCACTTTACTAAAGCAGTTTCATTATTAACGTACAACGGTTGACTTGGATCAATAACAGGCGCAAACTTCGGTGCTATATTTCGAAACGAATACAAATGATAAATATTAAATTTCACAATAAAAATCTTAGTTGTATCACTTGAAGGCGCAGTTTTTACAAAGATTGTTTTATCGGTATTGTTGTCTGCCGTGTAACCATCGGCGATCGGTTGGACATTTACAATATACTGGGAATTTGGAATCAAGTCCAACAAATCGTATTCCCTTTCATTGTTTACAATGATTTCGGTCCAGTCACTATTAACGGGGTTTAAAGAACAACTATCAAATCGATTGATCTAAAAAAAAAAAAAAAAACATTATCGTTTCAATCGATACAGAAATTTTAATCAAGAATTGTACAGATATCATGTTTTGTATGTTGAAAATACGTTTACCTTATACTTAATCATGTAATTTATGGCAGCATCTATGTATGTGTCTCTCAACTCCCAAGTTAAATGAACACCTGTGTTTGAATATTGTAGTTTAGCTTTTAAGTTTTCTATAACGATATCACCTAAAAAAGCACAACAAACTCATGTTAGCGCCTTTACCGTGTAAATTATGAATTTTCGCCTATAATACCAACCAAGCTCATAATGTGTAGTCACATTGAGTACTACTGAGGGTTCGACGGGCCCTAAATCTGTCATCGCTGTGACTTGGACAGTATAAACATGGGCTGGTATTAGGTTTTCGAAAACATATTCAGTGGTCGTAGTATTAGCTTCGTCATACAAGTCGTTTTCTTCGTCGAACGTCAATTTCAACATGTAATGGTTGATTTTGCATTCACGCGAGTCGTGTTCACTGTTGTACTGTAAATTAATAGACGGTAGATTAGCATAAATATCTCCATATTTATAATTTTCTTTTGGTGTCCAAGTAGTGTAAAGAGTTGTTACGAAAAAATAATTTTTGGTGTATTTTTTCCATAATGATATTACCTTTTTCCAAGTGACATTTATATATTTGGTACCGTACAACAGTTTTACTCCATAGTCGATGTTCTTAGGGACTGTAACATATTATAATTTGTGTGCTTACAATTAATTTTTTTTTTTTTTTGGAATGTTTAGTCAGTTAGTAATTATATTATATGAGTACAAAAAAAACGGTAATAATGATTATAAAATTAAAAACAAACTTAATTAAATTGTTCAGTCTTGCTATTCGTACCACAACAAATAGTCGGCGTTAGCTTAATTCTGAAAATTTCCTACAACTTTTGAGTTCTAAAAAATAACAACAATGTTATGATATTTTTGTCGCACTAAGGTAATTGTTACACTTGTCCCTGCCTTCCAAGCACGGTCCGTGTATTTAATATCTTGATACGTAGAAGCTTTGATATAGTATTTTAAATTGCTTACCTAAACACGAAGTCTTGTAAGTTGCTATATTTATATTCTCATCGTTGTAATTTCCGTCTTCGGTAATTATTCTTACACCAAACAAGTAAGGAGTATCAGGCAATAAATTATAAATTGTTTCTACTATATATTCAGAATTTCCTATTTCTTTAATATCCAAATATTGAAAATCTAACTCGCTTGACGCTTGCTTATTAAAAAAAAAAAAAAAACAAATATTCAATTCTTAAAGTCTGTCTTAGTGTGATATAAAAGTCAGTTGGTATAAATTTAGGGCTTACCTTGTAAATAACTTGATAGTATAAAGCAGGTTCCTGTTGCTCCATCGATATTTGTTTTTAAAAAATTTAAGTTTAATTTAATAGAAAAATAATCAGATGACATAAACTGAGGAGGAGTAATCACCAGGATATTCTATAAGCAAGAAGAGTAGTATAAATAAGTTTTCATAACGTCATCAAAATAATACATTAAGCTAAAAGCATACTTTCAGTGCATTTTGGCGAAATATAATTTTTTTTGCATCCACCTAGACAAGTGCCCGTGTAATCGCATGAAAGTGATGAATTACAGTTAGCATTGCACAATTGTTTGCTTAAGTACCTCGTGGACAGAATATTCAATTGTTATGGAAAAAAATAAAAAGTAATTTTAAATCTAACTTTCGTCACAAAATTCTCAAATATGCAGAGCACAATTTGTTATTAATGTGTTCACGGTAGTTTATTAGCAAATCAAGGTCTGAGTTTAATTACATAACTGAGAATTCGTAGATGAAAAAATAAATATATACAATTTTGTCTTTCCAGTTATACCGAACCCACTGAACTTACTAGGCGTCGTTTTATGTTTCATAGTTTAAGTGTTTTCACTGACAACTTATTAAGTATTTATGTTTAAAAATATAACGATATATGAAGTAAATGATTTCCACATTCAAATATCCAATTATTTTAAGATACCCGAAAAATCTGTAGAAAATCTATTTTCGAAATCTGAAAAAGGATTTTTAAAAAATGTACGTCTAATTAAAGAAAAAATACAATTTTAGCATCTCCTAAAATTTGCCATAGTTTGTCTTCCCGTCGTCGATGTATCTATTAATTTTGTACAAATTTATTAAGTAGGTTTATCATTTACTTACTACTGCATTGAGCTATTCTTTTAATTCCAAATATTTTATAAACAAGAGTAGGTGAACTAGTAATATTTAAAATATACGTTTTATTTTTTACAAAAACATCATTTGTACGTAGTACTACTGTATTCAAACCACTCTGTAACACATTTATAAATTAGTAAAATATTTCCACAAACAGCTATCCATACGGTCCAACAAACAACTGGGATTAATTTATCAATGGAAACAATTTTTAGAAACAATTTATTTAGATTTAACTAAATTACTAAATAAAATAAGCACATTATACTAGTTACCGATGTATTGATTTTATATGACACCATTGGAATATTATTGTCTTTTTTAAATATTTTCACGTTTGCATCTTGGTCATTGCCATCTATATAATATGTCAGTGCTATACATCCTTTAATTGTTTTAGAAGGTGTCCAACTGATTTTTAAATAAAATAATGTATCATAGTATGAATTCATGATTATACCGCCTGCAGGATGTATTCTTTGTTCACCTATTTGATAATTGGTCACAATTAATTTTTCAATTATTTACAATTATACAACAGTCAACAGTGCACATGTTAAAGAAGTTATATTTATAACTACATAATTTCAATATTTTAAATTATAGTAATCATTTGCAACAAAAAAACTTATGGAAATAAATAAACATTTTATAATGTTATTATCTTGTCCCCTTTCCCATAGAAAATCAGCTATGTTTTAAAGTTTAAATCATAGCTTTTACAGTACCAGTTTTTTGTTTTTTTTTAGGAGGAGGTGCTTCATGTTTAAGCAAGTTTATTTAATCTTCGATGCAGAGCCGAGAAGTTATTGATCTTACAATTTTTTGTTTTATTGTCAAGTTGATTTTTATACTCATAAAAGTCTTAACACATTCAAATCAGTTTTAAAGAATATTCGCATCGCAGCGCTTATAATAATTCCTAAAGGGTTATACTTCTCCCGGTCCAAATATGATCCTTACCAACGATAGCTGACCCTACTATGCTAACTAACTACCCTGTTTTTTTATATTTAATTTAATGTGCTTAATTATATGTGCATTTATCAACTATTGTACTCAGTATGATACAATGTTAAAATATAGTGATAATAATAATGATATTAAATAACAAAAATAATATACTCCGAATTTTCTGTTCCATATAGATACTCACCGCCATTAAGATATTCTTTAATCGGTCTAAATCCTCTGTCCATTCGGCGTAAATCTACATTTTTACTATCGTATTCCACGTAATTTTTTGTCAAAAAATCGTTAGAATAATACTCGTCTACTATGTATTCAAGATCATTTTTTTTTAAACTTAACACTCTTCCGTTATAGTGTATTGGCATACCAATACTATTTGTTCTTGAATTTATTACGACATAATAACAATCCGAGGGTAGAACGACACCATCCAACAATTTATCCGGCCTCGAACCTTTTTGAAAACAATTGTAAAAATATAACTATAATTGCGTGTTATGAAATAGAACTTAAACAGATTAATATTGTACATTTAACGGAACCGTTGACTCGTAGTTTATAAATTGTTGTCACGTCATAGTCATCTGTAAACAAAATATTGTATGTATAAAATTTAAAATTGAACAACATTATCATATCGTACATTTGAAAGAGTTTAACCTTCAGTAAAACGCTTCTATGCAGTATATTATATTATATTAACTCACCTAGCTCGTGTGGTTTTAATTCAGACGAAAGGCTGTCAGCAAGTGTTTTTGTAAAAAATAGTCCAAATGCAATAAGTAAACATTTACAATTCATAGTGACTTAATATAAAATCAAAATTTACGTTTTAGAAAATGAACTAGGTGTGATTATAATAAGGTTGTGTATAGTACTGATGCATGTCGATGATGGTGTTTATTGCTTACATCAACATTAGAATAATTATAATTTATTATTAAATATCAGGTAGATACTTTGTACCGATCATCATGAGATAACTGACATTAAATATTTCTCTTGATTACAATATACATACTATAATATACCGTTTCATTTGTTATTTCAACACACAATTTTAATTTCACAACCAAATGATTACTTGGATTTTTGTTATCATATTTTTTTAAAAAATATAACGCATCGTTATAAACTGTTCGGCAGTAGCTAATGCAGTATTATTAAATAATAAAATTATGTACCTTAGGTCTTAAATATAAATTCATCGATTTATTTTGATTATTAGAATAGATAATAATAACATTAGCTGACTTAGTAACAACGAAACACCTAAAATAATTACTAGATATCTGAAAAATAATACGACCGAAACTTATAAGGAAAGGTACGCCATTACTTTTAGACTTATATAATTTATATATTAATTATTTAAATTTATACTATTGAATATATTATTAGAAAAAAAAAAGTATCCACACTACAAGCGGATACATAGGCACGTGTACATATGTCTTATGACCGAGTAAATGACAATTCAAGTAAACCTACATTTTTAATTTTCTGATTTTTAACAGTTTTTTTTTGTTGGCCAAAAGTTTTTTTAATATTTGGCCTTAATCGATTTATTGGTAACATTCACTCGGTTAGTTTTGTTTATGACTGAACTGAACTTGCTCAGTTTGGCTATGTTCTGCTATATGATTACCCTATATTATTCTGACGAATATTATTATTTTTTGTGAACATTTTAGTCACACAGGGTCACATTAATGCCTTTTTGATCCTTATGTAGATAGCCTATTTCTATTATTTTTTTTTTTTGTTTAACTTTACTACTTTTTTTTCGAGATCACTAAAAAATTATACAGTACCTACGGCATATACGGTTCAAATGGTAATTTCTCTTAACACTTGATAATGTGAAGTGCGTAGAAGCAGCGTCTTACGTCGGAGAGACCCCCCTGGCTGGTGTCGTTATGTCAACAGAATTATGTGGGTCATCACGTGTTGAACACAGTGATCAAACTCACCCAGACCACCACTGCGGCCTAAGAACGTGTGCCAACTATTTTTTTTTTTTATCTTACAACAATAATTATTGTTAACGGTGGCGCTTATGGCGTTTTCAAAAACGTCAGTCCGCGGCTGTTGTGGATAGGTGCCAAAACCTGGTGGGACGCCGAAACTGACAATTAACATACACGAGTGAAATGTTATAGATAATAAATAGACAATTAGTCAGTCTTTGTTATTTTTTACTTCATATTTTTGAAGAAAAAAAAACATTGGTCCAAAGATGTACATTGTAATACAAAAGTACGGTTTTAAAATGTCAGCAGACAACGAAAAACCATAAAGGATATTCTTCTTAATGCTATATTTTGTATCTTGATAAATTGTTTTGTTTTTAATGTACATTTTTTTTTTTTTTTTTAATGTTCGTGTCGAGCTCCGAATGTAGAAGAAAAAGATACATATTTTATCATTTCAGTATACTTACTACCTACCATTAAGGATTATGCATATAATTGGCTTATTCAAATTATGGTAATTTGCAATAACCGGTCGGTCTTTTAAGCATCTGGGGCCCTATTAAATCATATTAGATGTGGTCTCTTTTTTTGGCTATAATTTATTTGATATTTCCCACCCATTTACTTTATAATAATAATAATATTGATGGTTAAGCGGCGCACATGTGTTAGGTTTACTTTTTTATAAATTGTGCTATTGTCAATACAGATGTTTATTATTTATATTATAATCTTTATAGAAAAAAGTACACTCTTATAGCGTTAATAATAATAGGTATACCATTGATTTCGATTGTTTATTTACCTTATACTGATAAACAAAAATGTAATTATTGATATAAGTTGTTTACTTTGTAAGTTACACAGTGTTTTAGGTTTAAAATGAAAATAGTTTTATATAATAATAATATTATGATTAACTGGCATAGCAACAATATATTTTTACAAATATTTTATTTAAAAATAGTATTACTACAAACTGTTACAATATAATAATTAACACTGTTAAAACTGGTTCGTGTTTTTGGTAGGAAATTAAATATTATTCACAAAAATTGTTCAATCATTTATTCTGAAATTGGTCAACGGGCTATACTTGAATTTATTGCAAAAAAAAAAACAAATAAATATTTTACTTGGCATTTAAAAAAATTGCGTTACTTTAATTTTGTGCGTGCTAGCATTTTGGTTTCGCTTTCTGATACATACGTTGTAATGTTTGTATGGTGTTGTTTTTTTTTTTTTTTCCTAATAGAAACTGTGAAGATTATCAGCAAACCTAACGTTTAAATAACAACGACAATAATGGGCTATTCATCTTGGACCACTTGTCACAACACACGTGCGTGTGTCCCGGAGAAAAGAAGTAATCGGGTCGTCGACACCCCTCTCCCTGCCTCCGTCCTACGGGCTATAAGAAGTTTAATGAATGCGTGGCGTCGTTCGCGGGTCAATTGCAGGACTTGGCCGTAATACAAGGGGTCGTGGCCGATATTTTAATCTTCCTGGCTGCCGTCAAACGCACGTCCTTTACGGTCACTGAATGGTTTTTCGATTGACTCGAGGATTGCAGTCCCAGAAGGCCGTTCCGGTAGTTTCAAAACGGCAACGGCGAAAATAATTGCGCAACTTATACCGCATTTGGTGATGTACTTAAATTTCTTGCACAGCCGCAATGCACAACAACCGTGTATCGTACACACCGGAGAACTAGTTGTAAACAAACTTGGAAATCGGCAAAACGCCTTACGCGCAGAAATCACAAACAAATCCGCGATAAAGTCTTAAGTTATGTTACTGAAAACCGTAATCGCATAAAAAGCCCCAGATAAGTTCATAGGCATATGAGCGTCGCTTAAAATGTAAATGTCGTGCTATTGTAAAAAAAAAAAGAAAAAAATGATGTTATGCTTTGTATGTACTTTGTTTGTTATAGGCAGTTTTCTTCACAAACACTTATCAGATTGTAATTTTGCAACACGCCCCGTTTGTTGTGGTTAAACTACGGCAGCGTTCAAAACAAATAAAGTGGAAATAGTTTTGCAGTGAGTGCGGTTTTTTTTTTTGCATGGCGTGTAGATAAACTACATTGACCTTTTACCGTGACTCATATTATTAATACTAAACTACTAGTAAAATCGATACGAGAAAACGCCCCACAAAAGTTACTACTTTTTATAACCTTTTTATGAACTCACAATCTTGTTATGTTATTGATTCCGGTGAATCATTACCAAATAAAACTGATAAAACTTATAACAATACACTATTAAATTAAGACAACATATATATTTATATAATAATTATTAGCACTTTGTTTCCTGTAACAACCAAGTGTGTTATGATTAATTTTTACACGGTGTTATAAAACATAATAATATTTTGTGGTGTTTATTAAAGTGTTTTTTTATTATTTTTATCTAAAAGTAATTAAGATATCACTCAACAATTTTTTTTAAAGTATTTACTTTAGTATTACAGTAGGTATTACTTAATTACTTTTTAAATTGTTAAGGGTTTGAAAAAAATATACCACATACCTTTACTTTACATTGTAGAATATTAAGTTAAAAAAATAATAATGTTGTTGACTATAGTTAAAAACATTTTTAATTATTAACTTTTATTTAAAAAGTTTGTCGATAATGTATGTAAAATTATTTAAACTTTTGTGTTATTATATTACGATATTAATTGTCTTCCTGTTAAATAATCGATATGAAAACTATTTAAATTAGATTAAAAATGTTATCATTTATTTTAATCAATTGTTTAAAATAAATATTTTTATTGTGTACTAAATAATATTACCTATATGTTTACAATGTAATTAACAATTATTCGCTTATAAAATGGAAATTAACTCGGTTTGTGCGAATAGCAAGTAATCAGAAAGTATGAAAGGTATGCGTGTAAAAGTATGAATCATTATTTTATTTAAATTAGGCAAAGTCAACACGGTAGTGGTGCCGGTTGGTTTTGTGCACAGAATTTTACACAGAATTTATAGCAACAGTGCGACCCGAGTTGTGGGTTTTCTTCATTTACCAACTGCATGGATATAAGTTTGATGTACTGGTCGGTTAACACGCGGTAAACGGATGCGGAAACGCAATTTCGTCACGAAAAAGGTTTTCCGGTGTAGTAAAATGCCAACTGTGCCGAGGAAGGAAAACCTTAAGTCGAAGTGCTAATACAGTATATATATATTATGTAAGTATACTCATGGCCTGCGCTCGGCGACGTTTTAATCGTCCTCGCCTAATGGTTTCGGTATAGTGTGCAGAAGCCAGAAATAATAATAATAATAATAATATTCCGTCTCGAAGAAAAGTCTCTCGAGAAAGTTTTCAATTAGATGAGTCGGCGGGCACGTACGTGCGACAAAATGTGAATATTCAAATGTCGACAGTTAAGTCAACGCGCCGAGGGAAAGGGCTCTTCTTTAAGCAGTCCAATCCGACAGTATTGTCTGGTATTGCCAATGTCGGTGGGGAGTACAAAACCCTACTTTTGTCCTTTTAAATGTGCACCCCCCCCCTCCCCACCTTCGCCGTCTTGGCGGCGGTTTCTCATTTTGACTTGAGACTTGTGTGTGTGTGTGTACTGTGTCAATTGTGCACACACACAATGCGTACAACTCCCTCGGAAAACCTCATTCGGACAACGTTCAGCTAGCGCCTAATGAAAACACATAAATCAAACCGCAACGGCCCGGCGAAGATCTATTGAAATTAATCCGGTCTCTTTATTTTTTTTTTTTTTCCTACCAAGATAAGTTTCGGTTTTGAACTAGAGACTATTACATATATTATATAGAGTCAATTTAGACTTAAAAAAAATATATATAACGTTTAATTTATTTGGACGTGCCGTCGCCGTCGGTTTAGCTGGTAATAATAATTTTAATATTTTGTCCCGGAACAGCCCCTGTATAATATACAGTGTGTACTGGCAACTTCGGAAACCGACTGACCGCTGTAATTCCTGTCTTCCGGCAGGGGTAAGGATCGCTCGGCCGAATCCCTAAATCAAAAGTATGAAATTGGAAAATGTAAAGTCAACGTCCCCGGGGAAGGAAACGGGTTGACCACAGCCATTAAACCCGACCCTTTGGACTAATTTTCAACTGAGAAACCCCGCGGAAGCAGCAGCGGACGCCGGCCAACAAAGGTACCCTAAAAATTATCATTCGCCTTATACCTATATATCCGCCGGAGTTCAGACGGTAGAAAACGTTTGATTAAACTGTTTATGTTTTCATTAGTTATTCCTTTGGTGCAAAACCGACTAATATATACATATACTAATATATACTACACACGAGCACAGAGGGTTTAATAAATATTCATAAAATTGAACAAATCGTGACATAATTAAATGCATTATTCATTAGGCAGGTGAATTTAATTTATAGGTAGACAAAGAAAAAATACAATTTTTTCAGAAATCCGCATAAGACACGATATCATATAGATTTTTTGTCGACTATTTCCAAATCGAATTTCTTATAAATGTCAATACGGTTGTAAGATAATATTGTTAAATATTACACCGAATTTTTTTTGCCAACAATAATACTTGTTCGTTGTACGGCCAGGAGTTTGGGCGTTTGCATTGATCACACAGCTATAATCGTTTTACGCTTTCTGGAGTGGCGGCAGACTTGACAGTGACTTTGCTGTGCAAAACGGCGCCGGTGCAATTTATCAAATTGGACGAGATCCGGCTGTAAATCAAAGGCGCGTCCGTGTAAATCCGGTTAATTAGAAAACTGACCGACCGGCAGCGGCCGTGCGGTGTGAGCTGTCAACACTCGAGTACGGTATACATGTATACACCGGTGGCTTGTTGATTTGATCAATTCCCAAACGTCCACTGAATTATCGTGTAGCCCTTTGTCTGCATTCGCCCCCGAAGGGTCTCTCTCTCTCCATCTCACTCTCTCGCTTTTACCGTAATCTCCTAGGCCCGTAAAATACAGAATAATATGTGTTTCCGATGCTATTTTGTGTCGTGCAAAAAAGATATTCCCAGGGCGACGACCCACAGTGTTGTCGTTGATGACGATATGAATTCCTAATAAAATCATAATAACACAACACCGAGCACGCGGTGTCGTTATACATATATTACGCTCGCACAGTGTTGTGCAATAGAGAAACGGTCCCGAATCTCTGGTGGCAACGGTTGATTATAATTATTATTACTATGGTCAACGCGGTCACTACCTATATCTTTTGACTTGTCCTCCAACGCACGCGTGGACCGAAATTGCATACGTCCGGCGCCTTATTAGATACTTTAAAAACAAAGAAAAACACCTGCGATCCTATTTGCGATGACAACATTATTAGGCCGCTAAACAATTTTAACGCCCGTTGAAATAATAAAAAAAAAACAATAATTAAGCGCCGCGCTTGAAATAAGGTCATTACAGCAACAACATATGACTGCGTTAAGTGTACACGATGATTACATTCAGTCGGTCTTACAACATCAAGATATTATTTTCTTAACATTTACGTCCAACGAAATCAAGAAAGTCGCGCGAAAGATTAATTACACAAAACTCTAACAATTTGTTGTTTTTTTATATTTATTTAACCGCTCTGAACAAAAAAAAAAAAGCAGCTTTGTTTCGTTCATTCTGGTGGGTCGTTATGAAATGTTTCCAGACCTAAGATTCGAGTAGTCTTGTTCTTTGTTTTTCAATAATTAAAACTTGCCAGCAACTACTAGCTTCTTATAGCTCACGGCGACCATCGAACGCAATAAGGATATGATGACGGTGGCGCTGTCGAAATCGCTGTTTGACAATTTCTTAAACATATATATTTTGAACACTGAATATAGTACAATGCAGTGCATTCATACTAGCTGAGTGCATACTCGTGTTATGTGTACGATATAGCTGTTATTGTACCTAATTTTGACATTGAATTCCGTTTCGCACCACTATTATTTCTACGCGTACACGTGCGCAGTGCCTAAGTCGATTAAAAACGTTATAATAGAAAATACGATTTGTCCTTGGCACCAGATACGTTACCTACTACCCGATATACCTGTATTGTATAAATAATTCTGTTATTATTATTGGGCATGATTATTTTTGCGCCGCTATATTGCAATATTCGCACACAATGCGGGTCCTATGCAGTTCCGACAAATGCACCGAATGCGTTATGGTAATGTCAGTGTGTGTTAAGTACGCGTAGAAAACAAGTCTCAGAACAATAATAGTTATAGTGCGAAATCCACTCTACAAGGTCGAGGTGCACACTTTTGTAATCCGATAACGACCGACGGGCGGGACCTTGTCGTCCAGTTGTTATACGTATTTGGTCAAAAACATCATTTTTTTGGGTAAAAAAAAAATATTTATATATAAATATACATGGGCTGGAAATTAAAACCATCTGAAACGGTGGTAAAACAGAAACGAGACAAAAAAAAAAATGTATATCATATGTAATCACACGTGTAGCCCTTACAATAATAATAATATGGCACATATGTGCTGCTCTCGGGGTGGATATCTACAGTGTTATAATATATACAGTATGTTTAATATATAATTATCTGGCATAGGTGTCGTTTTTCGGCAGCCATATTGATACAACCGAGACGCGAGTAACGTAAACACTATATTATATTTAATAGCACGCACAGATTGCCACAGTAACTTTTAAAAATAGTTATTTCATTACAAAATTATAATAGTTGTCACAATATTTTTAAATATTATGTTTAAGTACTTTAAACTAATCAAATGTTCATAATACAATTAACGTTTCAATCTAGATGTATTTTATAAATGTAATATTGTTGTAGTATAGTATAATATATACTCATTCCCAAACACTAAACAAATATTATATTTTTGATATTTCCATTAAAACTTCACCAAATTGTGTGAAAAATTTGCTTTGCGAGTTTAATCTTTAACTAAAAATGATTTTTTTAAAACTTAAAAACTTTTTTGACAACTTGACAACTGAGCACTGTTTAGTTCAATTTCCCTTTTTTTTTTGGTATAGTTAACCCAATAATACTGTATTATAACATGCTGCCGGAATCAAACATTGTAGCATTAACATTGTAGTGGCCCATGAAAATTTCACAGTTTTCTATGCACAAAAAATGCTATTCAATCTGCCAACACCAGCCACATAACGGTCACTGAATGTGTGTACATAAAAAATTCGTGTTTTATTTATTGTACAATTTTTAATTGCGTTATTAACGACAATTTGTATAAATAATCATAAAAAATCAATGAAACTAACGCACCATGGCTGATGTGTTTATGTTAATTTATGGTGTCGTACGCATATTCGTCCGTCTCAGAGTAGGTATGTACGTTATTTTTAATCAACTTGACGTTTACACCGTGTTTCGGATACTTATTTTTGTTGTTAGGAACAACCCTATTGAAATCCGAAAAAGCAGGGTTTAGAAAACTCTCTTTGCACCCCCTACGTCGTTGACAATGTAAATTATTACATGTACACGTACATAAGTGCACACGCCGCGTGAGTAGGCGATAAATAAGCCGGTGCACGCTATCCGTCGTCGATCGGTGATCTAATTCAACCCTTTTTACGGTAACACTTGATTTGCATGTTTCGACTTAAGGGCGCGACAATATTTTATGCGGCAATAAACATTACAGCCTTTTAAGTTTATCTGTCTGGTGACAATAAAAACCGACGCTTAGACCACCGCCAAAGGTAAAGCATAAAAAAACCGACCTCATAAAACGAGGTACTACTATTTTTTTTCCTCTCCTAAAATATTATTAGTAACCCTTTCTGTGGCCGTTGCCACGGATTCTTCTGGATTATAAACCGTTTGTTGCTGTAATAATTAACAAAACGTACATCACTGGGTTTTTACAACGAATCGGACTAGGTTCACGCGATAAGTGCTAGAAATGCAACAGATTGCAGCAACAAATGTATGCGGTTTTTAGCTCTCTATTGACCGAGTAATATATGATATAGTACCGGTGTTTGTACAGTCCCATTTAGCTTGCGGACTTAAAGTAGGAAGATGTAATACAAATATGTATGTATATTGTTTCAATAAATCTTACTACAGCTTCGAATACAAACGCACTATAATATTATGGCGAAACTCATAGTGTAATATTATTATACACTGAACACATTGGCAAACTTGGGGCATGTCTACTATATACCGGTAATGATTTCAAATTGGACGAAACCGCCGTAAATATAATTCAGGGTATTATCGCTGAACCGTTTTTCGCGCGGTGATCCTCGACATCATTATGCGTTTATATGGGTGGCTTTATTTTTTTATTTATTTCATAGACATTACGGTGAAATCCGCGAGGGACCTAAACGAGCCGTACACTGGCAATACTTATACTTGCGGTGCGTTCAAAGTTTATCAAAGCAAATTTAAGTTTATACACACAAATATCGGGCGGCCGTCAATCACATAGGTATTTTTTTATTAAATTTTATTTTTTTTTTTTAATGTGCTCGGCTGCCGCTGTTCATTTTCGGATAATAAAAGACGGCGGCGGCGATGAAAATTTCCATTATATGCTAAACCGCGCAACGGGGAAAAACAAATCAGCGTTTTACGACCGAATCCGCTAGCGCCTCGGCGGGGTTAAAAAATATATAATATAATATAATATTAGACGGTGGCATTTTTATTGTATACATATAATATGATGATAGGGAAAGTGTAGTAATAATACGGTGAACGCGCGCGCTCACGGGGATGAAGACGTTCCGGCTTGTGTCCAAAAAAAAAGAGACTTTTGACTATTAGCTCGTAAAATCTGCTAGTTTTATGTGGTTTTTCGTCGTAAAAATCCGCAAAACACTCACCGCCTATGTTATATTATACATGTACAGATGCACCCTGTAAACACAATCGAAAAGCGTCGACGGGTGCCGGATTAATCCAATGGCCGAAATAGCGCCGTCAGCTGCTCTACACCGCTGTTGTCTATACAATATAACGTAATGTAATATATACCAGAGTACCTGGCAGAGTAGTTAAAAAACGGTGCGCGTTTGTCGCGCTTGTCAAACGCACAACCGTTGCAAAAAACCAACAAAAAAAAAAAATTGTTTTTTTGGTTTTTTTTAACCCCTCTGTTGTCTTTTCGTCCGCGGATCGCGTGTGGTCGTTTTACACTTCTTTCACTTTCATTCCATACTATACATTGTACAATAACGTATAAACATGCACGTCACTTTTCAGTTAGTTTTATGTTTTATGAACATTAGCATATTGTTTGGCAAGTGATCGGCAGAGGTGGCGTTTACGACTTCCAGCCCATTGACTACTCGATTAACCCTCGATCAACAGACGCCGCATTGTCTTTTTATCGAGAAGCTGCTATATTAGTCATTACACAAGGCACTGTCACGGGTGGTATCGAAAGAGTGTATTTAAAATACTAATTACTATTATAGGTCTATTGTTCGTTTTTGCAATACACAATTCTAACGGATCTTCTTGTCATCCCAGGCCAAGTCCCGACTCTTGGATGATTCACAGCAAACGGTTAATCAAGTACCAGTATAATAATAATATTATCATCCGTCTTGTAACGGTGCTAAAGTTTTTAGTGTAGGTATAGGTATTCAAGCGAAAAAATAATCATATAAACAATATTACAGGTATATAGCGTGACAATGCATCCCGCTTGTTGTTTCTATATCTGTGTATGTGTGTGTGTACAATATGTACAGTGTAGTATTAAACGAGTTGTTCTTTTGGGGAAAAAAATGCATAATACAAGCGCCACTCTCGTTTGTACTAGCTTTATTGGCTGAACATAACGACGGTATAATGATGATGATGGGTCGTGCGAATTTTCACCAAACACACAATATTGAATAGAAAGCGGCTTCGAAGGGGGAGGGGGGGCGCTATTACAGACAGTCGGCCAAAAAAAAAAAGGGAAGTTTTCGGTTTTCACACGCGGCAAAGCGACACTTTTCTTTGGCAGCGTTTGCCGCCGACAAAAGGCTTGTTACGCGGATCCTTTTGTGCGAAAACAAACCGTTTCCGAACCAACGGTAATCGCGGCCCTTATACACGCCGGCAAAAAGGGTTAGGCGCCCGTGACTTAAGGGAGTATGTATAAAGAAACACACACACACACACACATACATAATATGCACATACGGCGACGATGTCGGTCGACACGATACTGATTTAGGGTTATATGTTGCCATTTGCACGGCTCGACGATCCCGTTAACGATATACGTACACCGAGACATAACAATAAAATATATATTATATGCAAATCTTCAATGGTAAAGAGCGTGCCACGGTGCACAGAAAACCCAGCGTGATGCTTGCGCGTGAAACCCCCCACAAAAAAATGGGGGTAAAAAAATGCAATTTTCAAACAAACGAAAATATCGAATTAAGTGTAGAGAGACAGAGCCTTATAGATAGCTCTATTCAAAGCAGATGTCGTGCTACGGCGGCAGTCGCAGTGTATCATGCGAATACATTATGTTATTGTCAGTTTAAAACGTTCGCAATTCCATTTGTACACTTTGTAAAATCAAATAATATAATATTTTCCATTTTACAACTGAACAGTCAGAAAATAAGCGTTAAAAAAATAATAAAAAATCTCGTTTAAAAAATATTTCTATGGCAAACGCCGGTGTCAATGCAAATTTAAACGCTATTTTGTTTTCCTAACGAAGACAAACGCGTTTTGCAGCAATTCAATTCTATCGACTCCTTAAAATAACATTTTTAACTTGAACATTGTGAAATAAATTTCATAATTTTATATAAAAAAGCAGTAGGTGAAACAGTTGGTGGTGCCTATTTATAAAATATATAATACAATTTTATAGCAGTTTATAGCATAAACGGTTTTGGGCTTGGTGTTGTTCGTTTGCCAATCAACACATTCATTCGAAACTGGATACATGTATCCCAGTCATGTCAATGTTAACGAAGCTAATAACCTTTATACTTTAAAATGCACACACTTGATTAGCGGGTTGACACGCATGCTAGCGACAAAGCATTTAATTAGCCCACCCGTTTTTTTTTTGGTTTACAATTGATGATCTGTAATATTATATATAATTACGACCATATCGTAAAATATAAAATAAATAAAGGGTGTAATTTCGCAAAAAAAGAGAATGAGCTTAAAAAGTTAGTGTAATATTATACAATTCGTTTATTTCTCTAACCTAACGTACAGAAGTTAAATAATTTCGTTGTCTTAATTCCAAAGTAGGGATACTATACACATCACTAGTCCCTCCCAAATTACGCCAATTATTAACAGAGAAAAGTTATCATGCTAAGAGTCATGCGAATTTAATAGATTACAATAGTAGTATACAGTACAGAAAATATGTTTAATGTATATTAAATTAAAATTCTTAATAAATACATTTTCTTTCAGTTTTTCCAAAAATATTTTTCTCATTTTCAAACGTTTTGTTAAATAATGTGGTGATGTCGTTTTAAATACGGGGTTTTTGTTAAGTTGTTATAAAACTAAAGAAAAGCATTATGAAAAAATGAGCTGCACGCGGTTAACATATGTGTGGTCTAAACAAATACAACGAAAAATTTATTTGAATTATCTCTCCGAAAAAGAAACGTATATAGACTTAAATAAACAAAACAAAAAATCGAAATCGTAAGCTTGACAAATTTGCCAGTCTCAAAATTTCGTTGCCGCAAGAAGCAAGCTAGCTTACGCGATTTTTTTCTACCGACTTCAATCAAATATTAAACACAAAATAATATGGTGCGCCTTGACGTACTGACGAGCACGATTTTGGGGTTAATGTTGTTCGTTTGCCAACCAGCACAATCGTTGGAAACCGGATGCATGTATCCCAGTCAAGTCATTGTTGACGAAGGTATTATCCATAACGATTTAAAATGTACGTACCTATACAGCGGATTGATACACATGCTGCTGACACAGCATTTAACTTATTTTTTGTATCCATCAGTTTTAATCGGTAAAATAATTACTTACAGCCATATCGTCAAATGCCAAATATATTCGTTGTACCACTTAAAAGTAAATCGTATGGATGCCTTGTGGTTAATTCATTTGTACTTGGCTCTGGTAAACAGTTTTTACGGAGAGTCCGAAGACAAGAAAGAAGTCAGTAAGAAAATCTTGGCCACTCTCGAATATGTCATTACTCAATTGCGTATAGACTTAACGGATTGCCGTAAAGATAATACATTTAACGACGAGGAGCAGATTTTCTCAAACGGGAATCTTTCGGAAATAGATTTGGGATATTTTATGCATATGAACAAAATCAAAGCCAATGAGTTGCTTAAAAAAAACAACATATTATGTGATCAGACGTTAAATGAATATGCGGCGAAAACGTTACAAATCGGAATTCTTTTATTAAACAAAATATGTTCAAAAGATGTTTCAATGGAAGATTTAATGGGCGTATTTAACGTGCAAATAGAATGGCACAGCACTACTGAAGTATTGGCTCAATCTTGGTGTGACGCACGTAATTATTTTTGGACTGCCAACAAATTTGTAAACCTAAAATTATACTATAAACTGACCTTTGATTTTCTAAAAATTATGATGTTCCGGCTGTCGTTAAAACACCTTGCTTATTTAAAAGGCTTTATTTCTTCAATATTTTACGTGGAATATACGCAAGAATGGAATAATAAAGTCAAAGAGTTCGGTGATATGTTAATCTTGTCCGAAGATACACACGTAGAAAATTTGCTAATTCATCTCGATATGCTTGTCAAAAGAGAAGAAACAATAGACGACGTGGTTAAATATTTAAATTCAATATTGGAAAAACTCTGTGAACCTTTCGGGTGTAAAGCTACTAATAAATTCGAACTAAACGGTAATGAATTCCAGACACCTTATAAAAGTTCGATAACGTACCACGATTTAATTCTTAAAAAAAGCCCTGTGCGGATTGAGCGTTATAGTTTGGAAAATACCACAGCATTTTTGCACTATCTTAGATGGATGTTCAAATTTACCGACTTTAAACTTGTTCGGTTATTCGTGGAATATATATCAATGATGTAAATCTAATAAAATGTATTGATGGATTGGAATATAAAAATCGCATTACATTTGATATCGTTTACATATCAAATGCAAATTTTTCAATTCAAATCTAATTTGTATTAAATATATAATATACTCATTTTATTGTAATGTTCAAATACCATCGTACATTACTATTGTTCGTCATTACTACATTTTTCTATAATAAATAAACATTGTTATATGAAAACATATTTTGTTAATAATAATCAATGCGGTATATTATTTAAATATCATTGTTACTTGAAATAAATCCGAGTATTTTCATTGAATACTATCGTCAAATTTAATACTTTGAAAGCAACAAACGTTCATTGAATTAGGTAGAGAGTGTCATTTATACGAATACATTGTTATTGTCAGTTAAGCATTTTCGCAATTTCATTTGTACCCTTTGTAAAATTAAAAATAATGTTTTCCATTTAAACTGAACAGTCATATGCATTAAATAAAAGAAAAAGAAAAATCTCGTTTATAAAATTTACGCCAAACAGATGGCAATGTAAATATAATTAAGGCTATTTTATTTTCCTAACAAAGACTAACACGTTTTATACTTCAATTCTATCGACTCCTAAAAATTTTTTTTTTACCTTGAACATTGTGAAATAATTTTGGTAACTTTAAAAAATAAAACAGTGGGTATAACAGTTGGTGGTGGCCATTTATAAAATATATAATACAAATTTATAGCAGTTAATGAGCTTATAAATGTTAGTGTAATATTATTACAATTCGTTTATTTCTCTAACCCAGCGTACAGAAGTTAAATATTTTCGTGGTCTTAATTCCAAAGTAGGGATACTATACACATCACTAGTCCCTCCCAAATTACGCCAATTGTTAACAGAGTAAAGGTTCCGTCAAATTTAATACTTTGAAAGCAAGCACACGTGTTGTTATTAGTCGGTTTGTTATCAAAATATGATTTTGTAATATTTTGTTAACGTTAAAAAAATCGCAGGTAGTATTAAAGAATATTATTCAATTTTTGAAATGTACCTACTAATAGTTTGTGAGTGTACACCAAGAGTATGTACAACAGTTAGGTTGGGTTATATAAATTGACAAAAAAAAAGTAGACAATAATATCCATGAAAAAAGTTACATTTTGTATTTGGAAATTTTTATAAAAAAAAAAAAATAGAACATTGTTTGAAAACTTATGTCCGTTGAACACATTTTTTTTTTTTTTTAATAACACTGTGCTGAACTC
Source organism: Adelges cooleyi (assembly GCF_023614345.1). Lineage (NCBI taxonomy): Eukaryota > Metazoa > Arthropoda > Insecta > Hemiptera > Adelgidae > Adelges > Adelges cooleyi. The sequence goes on along the minus strand of NW_026096268.1, from coordinate 11,983,072 downwards.
TGTGGCTTTCGCAATCTTGTCGGATTTACTCTGTCGATTCACTCGATATGCACGTGCAGAACAAACGTCTTGAGCCTTGCGGATGAGGAAAAGCACTCGGAGGAGGACTTTTGGCGCGATGTACACACTTATATCGAATAACAAACATCTTCGTTATAACAATGCGAACGCGAGGAGACACTCCAGTAATACGGCACTACACAGAGAAGTTTCGGAGAAGAGGCTTTCACTAATTGTTTCCCCGGGCATCTGATGGAGAGGGGGTGGGGCCGTAGCCGTGTATAAGTATACATTCATTTATATAGTGCACAAAACGCATCAATATCGCCGCCGCCGTCGTGAAATGCCCCCAGGAATCGCGAACAATGCAATTAGTAAGAAGACAAGTGACGGTTTCGAGTGTCTCTGACCGACCAACGGGGAACGGACGGGCCGCACTATTATATAGTATCGGTATTGTCCCCTGGACCCTAATAGTGTCCCTTAAAAAAACACAAGACAACACGGTAGGTACACACACGGCACATAAGTACCTAACCGGACGCGACCGAGCATTTCTTCTGTTGATAATTTCTTTACATTTGGTAGGTACGCCGTCGTGTCCTCTTTTCCATGCGAATCCTTTGACGGGCGTCTATTTTATATTACTATTATAATATATTGTTTGGAAACCGGTCGAACGAAGACTTGGAGGGCGTAACGCTAATATAATACAATATAATATTATATAGTGTAGCTGATACAAGAGGGATTGGACCATTTCTTTTTGGCCGTACACCGTTTAATACGTGTGATACGACCGTGTAACAATGCCTGCAGTGTCGCTGTGTGATACCCGACCCCGTTGCAGTGGAACGGTTAAATAGTAGCGGCTTGTATCCCACCCTCCCCTCCAAGACTGCTTAAGATACACACTATTTGTTATAACCCGCCTGCGCTCGTCACAGCGATATTATACCATCTCTGGGAGCCAAATCTTATTAACTAATTGAAAGATTGAATATAGGGTTCAGACGGGGTCTCGCGTCCAGGTTGCGTTGACCTACATAATATTATTTTCTCGGACCACCAACCCCCGTAGAAATACAGCAAACCAAACGGGGGGGGGGGATATTACTACCTGTAATATTGTCAATGTTTATTTTTTAGCTTTAATACCTCCCAGTTGTGGTGAAGTTTCCGAATTTACAACGGCGTGCACTACTTTTAAAGGGCCCAAGAAAATGTCCAAACAGTTCCGGTCAGCACATTTTCTCAAACGGTTATTCTAATTACACGTTAGGGCGCATGGTCAACGGGCTATTATTGTCATTATAGAGGATCTATATTATTGCAAAACATCAGCGTTGTCTCCCCGTGTCGGCTGGGTGAAGAATAGACTATAATATTATTGTACGGCGTGTCCTGCGCCAGCTAGACGCGGAGAAGCGTCGATGATAATATCTACGACGCACCTTTATGCGCTATTAAGTATAGGTATTATACCCTAATATTCGGGTAATCGTAAATTATATTTTAAATGCGCCCCTTAGATATGGGGAGACGATAAGATGTGTATATAAAACCGCTGTAGGTAACTTGTACACACGGTAATATCGTCGTGTACCCGGCCCGGGGGCTGAGAAAAGACCCTAAAAACGTGAGGTCCAATAAACGTCCGTATATTATACTTGTGTAAACACACACACACACACTTAATGTACGGCGATCGGATATATATACATCTGTATACAATAATATACAGGTGTAATACAAGCAGTGTGTGGATTATATTGTTATGTGATTTTCTTTTGTTGATGCTGTTTTACGACTGACAAATCGAGTGAAATGAAAAAAAAAAAACAAATTAATAAATCGTTTTTATTTTTCTTTAAACGTTCACATTATTATTATTATTATACCCGCTGCACATGCGTTTCGTTCGATTCCGGATCACAATACCGGCCGTGGAAGTTAATGACGTTCAATTGAAGCGTTCGGACAGGACCTGGATAGGTAGGTACATAATATTATATTAGGTATTATAGCGAGACCAAAGCGAGACAACCAACCACAACACAACGGTAATATAATTGTGCGTTATGGAGAAAAACGCATAAATTTCGACTAATATCTTTAAAACGGATTTCGGTCCACATTAATACCCCCAGACGATATTATATAATACCAAGTGCGTCTTGTGTAAACTGTACGGTAACAACAAATCACCGAGAGCTCATAATATACACAAAACAGTGCGGTGTAACACATGACGTTTTATTTTTATGACACCCTATTGTGTTTGTATTACAAAATTATCATACCGTCAATGCGTGCACGTATGTATGTAATGTTAAGTCTCTGGAATATTGCTGTGCATTTAGAACCGCTCTCTACACACACAGCACGCATTTGTGCGTACAACGGCATTTCAAAAGCGTAATAATAAATTATGATTCGGTCGCTTTCAAAATATTTTCCCTCTCGTCCGAAGTGTAGAGCAATTAATTAGTCAGAACGCACACTCGGGAAACGCACAGTGTATAAGACACGATTCCAGTCGTAAACGAACGGCGCAAGTATGTAATTTATTTAACACAGCGGCATAACTCATAATATAATACAATAAATGGAATCAACAGTAAACAATTATTTATATGTGTATATTTTCCACGTTAAACGACAATAGTCATCACTCGTTTCCACTGTAGTTAATTAAAGCTGATAATAGTAAAAAAAAAAAAAGTTACCGCTTCTTTGTCCGTAAGTAAATAAATAAAAACTGCTAATAAGCACCATTCGGCCGAGAGACGGTGTCTCGAGTCACGTGTGCTTGACATAATGTAACATACAGTATGTTTTTTTTTTTACTCTGTTATGTATAACGACTAATTATTAGCACCTTATTTATTCGTCCATAAATCTATTCCAATATGTGCGTTAAAGATGTATGTATACACGTTCATAAATCTCACAAAGTTTATTTTTAAACTAACCGCGTCTCGCCATGGCGTTTTCATTGTGAAACGCATGTAAAAAGCAAATATTATTGTTATTGTGTGTTCACATATTATATTATAATATAATGCCATCTACATGAGATGTATATTTTTTTCGTTTATCCAGCAAACCAGAACCGGCAAAGATCCTGCATATTATAGCCATCCCATTTGTGTATTCTGATCAAGTTTACCTACATAAATGCCATAGTAGTGCAGTATCGCAGATTTTACAGGAAAACATCTTTGTGTCTATGCTGTCCAATTCAAGTCAATTCAAGGGTAGTTTAGCGATAACCAAATTATACTCAAACGTTTATCAACGCCATACGATGTGTGTTTGTCTTTTGGTCTAAAACTAATGTAAAGTAATTTTACTCGATTTTAACCGCGATTTCGCGTCCTTGGTCGCTTTCACAAACACGCACGTCTGTCTTAAGCTCGAGGATTTTTACCGAAATGTTTTTACAAGTATGCGTTTTACTTGTACACGTCCCGCGTAAACCGATCTCGCACCCCGCCGGGAAAAAATTAGCAACCCGTAAAAATAAACGGCCCTGCGTTGCCGCCATTAATTGCTCGTTCGGGAGAAATACCGTCTCCGGGATTACCTATCCCGTTGGACTTTTTTCATGGCCGGAACAAAGTTCCCTTGGCCGCTGTTGAATACATTAAGACGGGATTTCCGGTGGCGTACGCGCGCACCTGGTGGCCGGGCAGAGTCACGCCGCGGCAGAGGCTCTGCGCCGAAAAACTCGATTAAACAGGAGTTTCGGGAAACAATCTTAAGGATATTTATATTCGTTTTTACGGTAACGGCGTGTCGTAACCGAGCCAGATTTTAACGCGGTCGTTAAATCCAATAGTCCCCGTCGCCGAGGTACACATAGATATTATTATTATTATTATTGCACTTGCCGTGGCCGCCACAACCTCCCCGATCGCATTCTCCAGACTTCCACAATCCATTCGAGTAATCCCAACGACCATTCCTATATTATATTGGACCATTTTTTGTCAACGGATTAAAATTTCACCCTCGCCGAAGTTTTCAGTCCAAGTATACATAATATCTATGGCCAAGTATACATACAGATATGAATTACGTCGAGCGAGTACCTCTAAACCACCATTGATGATATTTTGTGTCTGTTATATTCTTCTTCTGTTTATTTCCACCGTTTTCTCGAAACCCCAGGCACTTAATAAATACAAAATTTAACATTTACCAAATGTTCTTCGGTCGACCATTAAACATGTTCATGAACGTCTGAAAACGAGCTGACATTTTAAACTTTTTTTTAATCGAAACTAGTACCTACCAACCTTTAAAACGAGAGCAAACAACGTTACATAATAATCCAAACAATGATTATGTCATTTACGATTACGGTATATTATGTGGTTTTTGATGGATACTCATAATAGTATAGGTACAAGTTTGCTATCTTACAATAAATTAATTTTCCCCTGTAACATTAGCGTTTCAATAACACAGTGACTTGCAGCTACGCATAATTACACGAGCATAATAATATCTGATTTTTTATCAAAGTCTCAACGAACGCAAATTGAGCTGACCCAAGTGCCCGTAAAAAAAGAAACGACGACGAAGGTTTCACCTAAAAATGGTCTAAAGTGTCCTGAATGTTGCCAAATTAAAAAAAAAATACAACTTTTTCAAGTTAGACAAAGTTGATCGCATCCAAAGTAGAAGATAATTATGTGTGAAACAGATATCATCATATCCTACCGCTAATTTCTAAATCCGGTCGTGCAGTCCTTGAAAAGTCACACATGCCCGACTGACCCTCAAAGTCCACTCGCACGATTCATAGGGGTTTTATAAATATAGTATAACAATGTTCCTGTTTTTTTTTCACAACCAACAACAGACGCGGTAAGCACCGTGGCGACTGGCCACTGCGAGGGGTCGTAAATCACAAGACGGCCCGAGCCCATTATTTCCATATCTACAGCGCGTATTTAGGAGCCGCTGTGCGCGATGATTTACTGGCTTTCGGACAGCCGGACTTGCTACTTATATTTGTTGCGATTTAATGCGGCCAAGGGTCCGCCGGGTGTTCGCGCACAAGTCTCGCCGTGTATATAATAATAATTCATATCTCCACCAACGGGGTCGTCCTATAATAGTCCGGCGGTAAAGTGACCCAGTGTGTGTGTGTGTGTGTGCATTTCCGACCGTTTTGCATCGCGTCGGCGGCGCTGCAGTTGTTGTGCACAAGTGAATTATCGCCAGACAATAAATCCACGGTTTCCTACCCCCACCCACCCTCGAAAAATAGCCTTACCCCGCCGGAGGTCGGCTCCAAATTATTATTCGATGGAATAAAACATATATATATATAAACTAAAAAAAAAAAATGTAATACACTGTTTTGCCCGAATAGCTCGGCATTGAGTTATTTATATGCGAGGGAAAAAAAACTCTGTCCGTTCGATGATAATATATTCAACTTTCTGAGTGTTTTCATTCTTTTGCTGTAACAATACGAAATATTACCCTGCACGGTAGTGTTCGGGTTTGCACTCTTATAAACTTTATCGACCGGATAACAATGCAACAATAGAGCGTTTTAAAAAAAAACTTTATTAAAAACGAATTTCCGAGTCGTGCAATGCCAAAAAAAAATATGTATACATATATATATACTTATAAATACCATACTTTACCGTATAAATCATACAAATTATATTCTCAAAAAAGATTTATACGCATTTCTCTTCGTGTGGATTTTCTAGGTTTTTATGCACTAGTCGAATATTATATACTTGTACGCTTAATTAGCATTTTTTTGTAAAATTTAAGTTGTACCAAACATTTAATTTAATAACCATTTTTTCTCCGGTTGGTTGTTCAGTATTGTTAAAAAATGTACCGCCGTTTCATATTAACAATAAAGATAATATAACTGTTTGAATATTACCTATAATATCTGTATCGATAAAAACGGTTTAAGGGAAATTGTTATTTGCCTTTACTCGATCCGCCTATTGTCCGTATAACTCTGTATTATAGTGTTTGTGCGAGCATATTTTCTTTTAGCTTTTAAGGACACATACAAAGCACAAAAGGTACTTTTTTTAAACAGTATTTTCTGTGTATATATACACCAACGCGCGCTAGTTATCTTTTCAATACATCTTTATCGTGCGGATCACAACTGCGTTATGTCGAGTAAGTAGGTACACATAACATATTATTATTATTATATTGGCAAAAGAGAAAGAAAACACTTTAGAGAGACATTTTCGTTTATGTTTTGCTAATCCTTATCAGAGCGCGGGGCTCTTACCTTTAGGACTTTATTATACAGTATGAAAAGGTATTGAAAGGTGTTAAAACATACTGAAAGGATTAACACTCGGATGGGCGATGGGAACTTTAAAGCAGATTCGTTTAACAACGTTATATTATTATTATACGTTGTTATCGCCGAAGCACATTCGTCTATTCTTTTGTATGGATAACAGTGGAATGGAAACGACGAAGGGGCGAGACATAACGCTGTGTAATATGTCAAAACCGATAGATGTATTATATTTTGCCTGGAGACATATTGTATACTGGCTACGAGGAGAAGACGGCGGGTGCGAACGGCCTATAGGGAGGAGACACGGTAAGTTTGTTTCCAGAAACGGTGCGGTTTTGACTTTTAAACCCCGGCGACTTGCCGTGCCGCGGCAATTATCCGGACACCGCAATTACACGGGACACGATGAGCTATTTCGGCGTGGGTCTTCGGTGAACGGGGTGGTCGCCGACCTCGGACCTGTGTACAGACAAATAACTCATTCGGTCCGCGCCGGGTGGCAACTCTTCCCTATGCCCGCAGTCTGATATAGCCGGCGGCGAAAAGTTGCCCGGCGGCAACAGAAGCAGCACGAGAAGAAGAAGAAGAAGAACCGTAAACCAAGACGGGGATGGACGGTAAATCACGCAGCTGCTGCTGCTGCTGCTGTATAGTTGTCCGCCCGCGACGGTATTGTCGCTAATTACGTCTGAACAAAACGTATTATGCCCCCGCTTTGCCCTCTTCCGATGGGGATTCCCCGCCGGTAAATCACTCTAGATCCGGTTAGCGGTAAGTCTCCCCCCCCCCCTTCGGTTGCCGTTGATTAGGCGACGGTCGACATATGTGTATATTGTGTGTGTGTGTATACGCAGACCGGGGGATTTATGTGCCGATCGAGCACTCACCAATTATTCCGGACCGCCACAAAAATCAGTCCTTTTTTCAAAATTTATGTGCCCCCCCCCCCCACCCTGCCCCCAAAAGACCTAGTCGACTCGGGTCCGGAACACGGTGCGCTATTTTCGGATGTACAGAGTGCCGTCGTACTTGCCCGGCGATACTATAATATTCAATAGGCAACACACGAATTGTGCAATACAGTCTTAATGTAATTGTAATTTTTTCATTAGTCTATTAGTTAAATATTGTTCTAAATAATACCTATTGTTATTGCTATAAAAGTGTTTGTGTTATTATTTCTATTGTGTCCCACGCCAATTATTTCAACACGGTTAAACACATTATGGCTGTATCTGCCTCGTCCAAGTGTTCAAACTATGTATGTGTTTAAATTAAATCTGTGTTAAAATTATTAAAAAGGCTCTACCGTCGTAATTGACATTAATGCGTTTGAGTCATCGCCAACTATACTTTGATTATTTTACAATATCAACGCAGGTGTTTTTACCGTAAAAATCGAGTTTAACTGCAAACAATGGCAAGTAGTTATTGACGTCAAACTCGAAGAAGACAAAGCTTCACTATATTTTGTAGGTTAGATTTTTATAGAAACACATAGTGCCCAAGATAACAATTGTGTGAAATAAAACACTGTACATGCGTATTACATGCCCACTGTACAATTCGCAAATAAATAGTAAACATAATAAAAAAATATATTTAGCTATAAATATTTGTTTATTAACATTTACTTACATCACAAAACGTAACAAGAGGTTATAACATAATATTATATATTTTAGAATTCATTCTCTATAATTTACTAGGCCTTTTATTCACTAGGCTTCAACTGAAAATTTAATTTCTATTACCTCTTCAAAGTGTGCTGGCTTTCAAAGTATTGATTTGGACAAAACCTTTCAATGAAATTACTCAGAATTTTTTTATATAACAATAATATTTAAATATAATAACACATGGATCTTTATTAACAAAATACATTACCATATCATATGTTTACATAATATAACAATGATTAGTTATTATAGAAAAATGTAGTTATGACGTACAATGATAATGTACGATGGTATATGAACATTACAATAAAATGAGTATATTATAAAATTAATATAAATTAGATTTAAATTGAAATTTTTGCCTACATAACGTAATCGAAATCAAATATGCGATGTTGATTTTCCAATCCATCAATAAATTATTTTAGATTTACTTCATTGATATATACTCCACGAATAACCGAACAAGTTTGAAGTCGGCAAATTTGAACATCCATCTGAGATAGTGCAAAAATGCTGTGGTATTTTCCAAACTATAACGCTCAATCCGCACAGGGCTTTTTTTAAGAATTAAATCGTGGTACGTTATCGAACTTTTATAAGGTGTCTGGAATTCATTACCGTTTAGTTCGAATGTATTAGTAGCTTTACACCCGAAAGGTTCACAGAGTTTTTCCAATATTGAATTTAAATATTTAACCACGTCGTCTATTGTTTCTTCTCTTTTGACAAGCATATCGAGATGAATTAGCAAATTTTCTACGTGTGTATCTTCGGACAAGATTAACATATCACCGAACTCTTTGACTTTATTATACCATTCTTGCGTATATTCCACGTAAAATATTGAAGAAATAAAGCCTCTCAAATAGTCAAGGTGTTTTAACGACAGCCGGAACATCATAATTTTTAGAAAATCAAAGGTCAGTTTATAGTATAATTTTAGGTGTACAAACTTGTTGGCAGTCCAAAAATAATTACGTGCATCACACCAAGATTGAGCCAATACTTCAGCCGTGCTGTGCCATTCTATTTGCACGTTAAATACGCCCATTAAATCTTCCATTGAAACATCCTTTGAACCTATTTTGTTTAATAAAAGAACTCCGATTTGTAACGTTTTCGCCGCATATTCATTTAACGTCTGATTACATAATATGTTGTTTTTTGTAAGCAACGCTTCGGCTTTGGAAGTGTTCATCAGCATAAAGCCTTCCAACTTTTTTTTCGAAAGATGCCCGTTCGAGAAAATCTGTCCCTCGTCGTTAAATGTATTATCTTCACGGCAATCAGTTAAGTCTATCCGCACTTGAGCGATGACATAGTCGAGAGTGGCCAAGATTTTTTTACTGTCTTCTTTCTTGTTATTGGACTCCCCGAAAAAACTGTTTACCAGAGCCAAGTACAAATGTATTAACCACAATGCATCCATACGCTTTACTTTTAAGTGGTACAGCGAATATATTTGGTATTTGACGATATGGCCGTAACGAATCATTTGACCGATCAAAACTGATAGACGCAAATGAAAAGTTAAATGCTTTGCCAACAGCATATGTATCAATCCGCTATATAGGTATGTACATTTTAAATCATTATGGATAATACCTTCGTCAACACTGACGTGACTGGGATACATGCATCCGGTTTCCAACGATTGTGCTGGTTGGCAAACGAACAACATTAAACCCAAAACCATGCTCGACAGTACGGTAAATCGCACCATATTACTTTTTTTGTCTTATATTTGATTAAAGTCGGTAGAATAAAATCGCGTAAGCTGGTTGCTTCTTGCGGTAACGAAATTTTGAGACTGTCAAATTTATCAAGTTCATGATTTTGTTTTTTTTCTTTACTCAAGCCTATATACGTGGCTTTTTCAGAGAAAAAAATCAAATAATTTTTCCGTTGTATTTGTTTAGACTATACATACGTTAACCGTGTGTCGCTCATTTTTTAGTTTAATAATAACTTAGCAAAATCCCCGTATTTAAAATCGACATTGCCACATTATTTGACTAAACGTTTTGAAATAAGAAAAATATTTTTTGCAAAACTGAAAGAGAATTTATTAATAAGGAACTTTTATTTGATATAAATTCAACATATTTTCTGTACTGTATACTTCTATTATAATAAATTTACTCTCATAACCATTGGCGTAATTTGAGATGGGCTGAGATGTGTGTAGTATCCCCACTTTGGCATTAAGGCCACGAAATTATTTAAGTTCCTTACACCCTTGATCATAATTAAACATGTTTTAACAAAGTTTTTTATTCAGTGATAGCCAAATTAACTTTTAAACTGTTTATTATTTTATATTATTAACGATTTACAGTTTTTTTGTAATAATTATTTAATTAAAAAATTGTAACATTTATCAAAATATCCTTACACGTTCAGTCATAAAATTTTACAAAAGCGATCTCTTCAAAATTCGCTGGCTATCATTGCTCTGAATGAAAAATCTCTGAATTTAATTTTATAACAATTATGTTTTAACAACAAAATACATGTGTGTTTATTTTTATGTTATGTATTTATGCTATACCAATATTATATTATATTAATAAATAGAAAGATTTAAATTTAATTATTTGTCTAAATTATGTGATTGAAATTTACTTTACTTCTATCTTTACTATTTACTTCATTCATATATTTTATGAGTGACCGAACAAGGGTAAAGTCGACCAATTTGATAAATGGAAAACATTATTTTTAATTTTAAAAAGTGTACAACTGGAAATACGAAAATTTTAAACTGACAAAAACAATGTACTCGTATATGTGGCACTCTCTGCCTTATTCAATGAACGTGTGCTTGCTTTCAAAGTATTAAATTTGGTGAAACCTTTCAATGAAAATACTCAGAATTTTTTTCAAATAACAATTATATTTAAATAATATACCGCATGATCATTATTAACAAAATATGTTTACATATAACAATGATTATTTATTATAAAAAAATAAAGTAATGACGTACAATAGCAATGCACGATGGTATCTGAACATAACATTAAAATTAGTATATTATATAGTTAATATAAATTAGATTTAAATTGAAATTTTTGCATATAATATGTAAACGAAATTAAATGTACTGCGATTTTCATATTGCAATCCATCAATGCATTATATTAGATTTACATCATTGATACATATTCCACGAATAACCGAACAAGGGTAAAGTCGACAAATTTGAAAATCCAACTGAGATAGTGCAAAAACGCTGTGGTATTTTCCAAACTATACCGCTCAATCCGCAAAGGACTTTTTTTTGTATTAATATCATCGTATAACATCGAACTTTTATAAGGTGTCTGAAATTCTTTACCGTTTAGTTTGAATTTTTTAGTAGCTTTACACCCGAAAGGTTCACAGAGTTTTTCCAATATTGAAATTAAATATTTAACCACGTCGTCTATTGTTTCTTCTCTTTTGACAAGCTTATCGAGATGAATTAGCAAATTTTCTACGTGTGTATCTTCGGACAAGATTAACATATCACCGAACTCTTTGACTTTATTATACCATTCTTGCGTATATTCCACGTAAAATATTGAAGAAATAAAGCCTCTTAAATAGTCTAGGTGTTTTAACGACAGCCGCAACATGATGATTTTTAGGAAAGCAAAGGCCAGCTTATAGTGTAACTTTAGTTTTTCCAAATTCATAGGCCAACACAGTATATGTGCGTCTTCCCAAGACGTTTTCAATCGTTCACCTGTGCTGCGCCATTCCACTTGCACGTTGAATACGTCCATTAAATCAATTATGAAATCTTCTTTCGAACACATGTTGTTTAAGAAAAGACTTCCGATTTGCAACGTGTTGCCGACATGTTTATATTTATTTCTTGTAGTTAATTCCTTGACTTTGTCGGTGTTCGTTTCCATTATAGTTCTCAAATCGTTTTCTGAGGGAATCCCATCCGAGAAAATCTGCCCCTCGCTGTTAAACGAACTGTCTTTACGGCAATTTGTAACCGACTTGCGCAATTGAGCGATGACATAGTCGTGAGTGGCGATAATTTTTTTACAATCTTCCGCTCTATTCGATGAATCTCTGTAAAAACTGTTCAGCATACCCATGTACAAATGTAGCAGCCACAACGCATCCATACGCATTACTTTTAAGAGGTACAGCGAGTATATTTGATCTTTTAAGAAATGGTCGTAACTATATATATTACCGATCACCGATGGTACACCCAAAAAAACAGGCGAGCCAATTAAATGCTTTGTCGCCACCATGTGTGTCAACCCGCTAAACATGTACGTGCATTTTAAATCAAAGCGGAGAATACTTTCGTCGACAATGACTTGACTGGGATACATGTATCCAGTTTTCAACGAACGCGTCGATTGGCAAATCAACAACACCAAGCTCAAAACCGTTGTCGTTATCACTTCAGAGCGCATCATGTTATTTCTCTGTCTTAAAGTGGATTCAAGTCGATAGAATACCTAAGAAACGTTTCCTCAATGGCTTCTTGACGCCACGAACTTATAATGCGACTGCCAAATTCATCATTTGTTTTTTACCTATGCGTGGCTAACGTTACTTTAACGTGTCATTTGTCAGAGAATAAAAGTTGAATTTTCAGTTGTATTTGTTTAGACCACACGTCACGAGTAACCGTCGGGTACTCGTTTTACATTGTGATGACAATGTTTTCGTACAATTGAATGAAATAGCAAGCAAATGAATCGTTTTTGAATCGAAATCATTACATTCTTGGTGAAATTTTTTTTCTAAAAACGACTTGTTTATTTTACATTCATTGTTAAGACCGCGTTTTATAACCTATTAAATTAAATACGGATAGCTTATATTTTAACAATAAGTGGGCGGTTAATGAAGGTACGGCACTAGACGTGTACAATTATTAATTATTATCAGGATAACGACCTTCGTGATATGCATAAAATGTATTAATGTCGCGATAGTGGTATTAACCTTGTACCGCTCTTACGGTACATAATATAATATTGTCTAGTGACATAAAATATATTATAATACACACTGCTGTGTTTTTTATTCGATTTCTGTCAAATAATAATAGTATAGATTAAGTATTTATTATACCGTTATAAACATGCAAAAATTAATAAATAAATAATACCCAAGTTACGATCAGTGCGCAGCTGTTGAACGTTTTCAAAAACTAACTGCGTATCATTACATATACAGTACAATTATTAAACAATGTGCAAAAACAACCAAGTAATATCGCCTCATATACATTGTAAACGTCTTTTTGTATTTTAGCCGTGTATAAAAACAACCAGTAAGTTTTGTGCTTTACTACTTCTTGCTGGGTCATGTAGGTAACCCGTTAAGTATATAACTCTTGTGTACGGTTTTAACGATTTGTACTACCGAGAAACGACCCAGCATCGTCGGAGTCACTGTTTCTATGCTATAGACTTGTGGTTTACTTGTTCGTTAACTTGTTGCATTATTATACCGCATGTATACATATTATATTGTACGCACGAAACCTTTCTATTCGTTTGGAAAATAAACTGCACCGTAAAATAAAATAAATCCAAAACGACCGGTAAATCACCACCCGAACAAACGGCTTCCACTTACCGGTGACACTCGCCCGGAGGGACCAACATGGCCAGGAACCGTTGTTATCCATTATAATACATGTACAACACCAGCAGTAGTAGTTAATAATACTTGTCCATAGCAGACTATCCGAAATCCAAAGGTTTTTAACGACTCGAGCAATATACTCTATTTTAAGCCTTTTTTTTCAATAACGCACCGTTTTATGAGATCATCGGATAGGCGGTGTGGATAAGTAGGTATAGCGGAGTAAATAATAATTACTCAATATGTATAATGGTACTATAAAATAAAATATATTTCCAACGTCTAAGAAACAACGCCAAGAACAATATTACATACTAAAGTACCTACAGTTCTTTTATGATGTGCAACACATAATATATTATACATATGCTTACTGATGAGTTCTCATAGTGCGACGACGGCTGATACAATCGAATGCAATTTTCACCTATACATATATCCATGACGTCGTCGACTAAAATATAAAAATTGCATTCAAATTAATTATATTTTTGTTTGGCCGGATAAAAACGCCATGGGTAGTGCACACGTTCTCATTGTTGTGTATTATTATACTCCATTGCCCGTGCTAAGGTGTATATTAACATTTTGTTTGAACGATCAACGTATGTACACCAACGTCTATAGTTAGCTATGAGATGTATCTGGTCGAGCATATTATAATAATACAGTGCATCGAATAATATACGTATGTATAGCAGCGAGGAAGGAGGCTATATATTGTTGAAAAGAAATACTTACAATAATTACTTATCTTATTGTATCGTTATTAACTCGTCATATATCGCGCACTCCGGGCGAGTTGTATTGTTTAAGCGTTCAATTGATTATTTTCGACATGTTCACAATCAAATCCGAGAATAATGAAAAAAAAAAAAACAATAATATAACATCCTAGCGCGGAGTGGTTCGTATATTGTTGTCCAAACTTACTATCCTAGACACGATTACAGGAGAATTAAACTTTAGTAAAGTCATTCGATATGCTTTATGGCCTATATACCGCACTACAGCAAAGAGTAAACACATCTTGTCTTTGGGTGGAATTAAAAAAAACAAAAAATCTCCTGATAATCTCATTTCAATTGCATCGGCGGGATTGAGATTTTACTACAATATTATATTATACATCATTAACGCAGCAGCTCCCGAGGCCATGGAAAATCGGAAAAACCCGTCAATGTATTGTTCTCTTGGCGATGACACGCGGTGGACATCAAAGGACTTCCGGTTAGGTTTGGTTTTTGCTGTCGTCGAAACCGCTATCCTATTTGGTTATTTTTTTTTTTTTTTAGGACTATATTATACCGTCTGCTCTAACGTTAATTCTCTATGCTACGACTGTTTTTTTGAACCCCTCTTTGCAGTCAGTATATATGTATTTTTTTTTTATACAAGTTTACTGCAGCAGTAGTACACAGACAACTCGTTCCGGGACCTTTGTTTTGACAAGCACTGTGTTGCCTTTCTCCTGTACCCGAACGCGAATTCCGCTCGGGGGCTATTAACGCTAATTATAATATTTGTGCGCCAGATGATTATTATTCGGGGAATAAAAAACTAAAAGGATCATCAAAGACAAGTTAAAGTCGTATCGTGTTCGGTCGAGTGATCGGGTAGTGAAAATTTACCATTTATAAAAAGGTCTTTTCATTTTAGCGCTGTGCATTAGCCGCTTTCTTTTTCCGTTGGCGGCACAAACGACGACCGTCCACTGCGCTTAATTATGAGGTCCGGCCGGCAGCAGCTGACAAACAAAAAAAAAATATATATATAAAAAACAAGAGTCGGTCTGAAAGCTTTTTCGAGTGCGCCGGACTTTGGACTTTCCTTTTTCTGTTAAAAACCTGGACACGCCAAAGGCCACTGCGCGAATAATAAATACTATGACGGACATGCCGGTTGAGTTGCCGCGTTAAAGCCTGCGACCTTGTTTCCCGTATTGCATTATATAATGCACATTTCCCCGGGGACATTATACACTATGTCATCGGATTTGACCCCCGGTCCTATAAGTACTTCCGGATAAACGGCAGCCGGGTATTACACTTCACTGTGAACGCTATTCAAAAGTTTTACCGGATCGTTTTTTATGTGTATACATAAATTTATATTATAAATAAAAGCTCAACTCTTGAATTAAAAACTACACGTGATCATTCTGTGTATACTAATGCTTGAATTCGAAACAATAGGTCATAATTATTATTATTAATACAAACCGGTTATTTACATACTAATATAATAATTACGATTTTAATTAATTATTTTATCGCTTACCTACCTTATACCTTTGATGACTTTTTTTTTAAAAAATAATAAAATATATTATTATAATGTTTAAATTGCAACCGTGTTTTTGTTGTTCACGCGCAGTGGGGTTTTAATCAAATTACAATAGACCGACGGGCCCGGGGCAGTTTTTACGATAAGAGATACACAAAAGCACTTACAGCAATTACAAGGTGCTCCGCAGCCTTTGTATTATTATGTCCTGGACCTGGTCATAAAATCCCACCGTCTTGGACCGTATCTGGCTGACGGCCGACGCATACATCCGGCATTGCAGAGCTTGCACACATAATATAATAATAATAATATATATATATATATAACGGCGCAACTTTGCTCGGTCATAAAACGGTTACTGGGCCGCATTAATTATATTATCATTTCGACTTGGGCCTCGGTCTATCGTTAAATTCGCGATAAACGATAATGGGTTTACGCGCGTTACTACACTATTGTGTGCCGCATCCTCGGAAGCTTGGTGACGAAAACACCACTTCCGGTACGTTAAATTTATGGTTTCGCATACGCTATAGTAACAGTATAGTGCTATATAGATGTGCGTGTGTCGTACATAAAATATCTACATCAGGCCGAAACTGTCATCGCCTTCACCTGAAACCTTCCCATAAGGGGTCCGCGAGAACCACATAATAATCATATTTTGTAATGTGCAATGTGAAATATTCACAATATTCAATCACTTATGATTTCACATTAAGTTGCATTAGCATCTCCAATATTAAAATGAGCACCGTCTAATATATTTCGCGTTTATGTGTGGAAACCTCTGCTTGGAAAAATGTTTAATGTAAAAAAACCCAACAACTCTGTTAAACAAATTAACCGTGTTAAATTGTCGCTCAAAAAAAACCATTAACCTCGTTGATTAATATTTAAATTTAAACACCTGGAAAATGCAGAGCTATTAAGCGCCCTCAAAATGTCTATTGAATTGGCCCCTATGTAGTGTTGCCTCCTGAGCACACTCAATCCATTTTACAGGCGTTGTCCGTGTGTACTACACTTAATCTATGATTTTAATTACCCTCTAGTCTTGACCTTACCATGCGTCATACTTATATTATGCTATGAACATATCGCTTTAGAAATTTACAAGTGAAACACCAACGATCGACTTGTTGATTTACCCGAATCTTTATTTGTTTATGATAATTTTAAACAAACTACTCGAAGAGGTCATCAACACGCTAATTAAACTAGAAAAAAAAACAGCGATAAATATTTCTTTCAAGAATTAAAGCCGTTTGTTATTGTTTGTACAACAGAGACAACGATATAAGATATTATATTATATGTATTGAACCGCGCATTGTGCCTACATTAATGTGTCAATACAATGGGAGTATGTATCGGACTAATGCCTCTATAGAGATTTCATTATAAGCCAAGTGATTATCAAATTTGAGTCGTTACTCTGAACACTCTAAGGACACGATTTCCTTGACCTAAAAAAAATACACATAATAACGCGTTGTTAAAGGCATATAGGTTTAAGAAAAGCTTTTCAAGGTATACACGGCTGTGTGTGTGTGTAACTGCAGTTCCTCACGTGCAGGCACACCTGCACTCAAGGAATTATAAAATCTCTACAAATTGATCGACTACTTATAATTAATTCCAAAATCGTGATTACAGACGAAAGCTGTTAATATTTACAATGCGCACCACTATAATGTAATATGATACCCAAAAATACAATAATCGTTTGACCCTCTATAATGGGTTATTTTGTGAAATTAAATCAACCCAAAGCGAGTCCACTCCAAAGACAGTACTCGGCTCGGTCGAGATAACAAACACACATACGCAATAAAAAACCGACTACAATTATTGTTTTATTTAAGCTTTTTATTGCGATTAATTTTACACTCGTGATGCCGGTCTGCATTAGGTTTACAGACTATAATAATAAAGACTGGACGCCAAACAACCCTTATAAACCACCACCGCCGTTGACGGACGAGGGTGATCTAATTTCGGTGCTTATTATTTATTTATTTTTTTCGTTAAATTTTACAATCGGCCGTTTTACTACCGCCCGGTTTATAATACAATATATTAAACGGCACACATTAAAACTCCTTGCAAGTATATAATAATAACCGATAATGATATTATGTATGATGACGACGGGTTATGACGGCGATAACAATCATACAGAAGCTATAATAACGATAATAACAATATAGTAATAATAATAATATGTAAAACAACGCTTAACGCGATGGTGGTGGTCAACAGCCAACTCGTGCGGATTTGTGATCGCATTAAACACAAGTACAACAAAAGGCTGTCGAATAGTATAAAAAAATAAGGCGTCCGACGCTCTTGGATGTCCAACAGACCGTTTATATTATGCGGGCAGTAAAAAAACTTAAAGGTCAGTAATAAAAAATATAAAAAAATACCGGTGGCCTTTGTCGCGTTACTGCGTTTGACAGCTCGTGATCATCGTCTCTTGCTCGCACCACCGCACAAACTGACCCAATAATAATATTTCTCTGACCATATTTTATTATACACATAGCTGCCTGTTGTTAACAATCATAAATTGACTGCGCTTTACGAGGGTACAGGCGATACGAGACGGGTTTCGCGTTACAGTAGCCATACGCCAGGATAGGATGCAATATATTATTATAGTTAATTAATGTTTAACACGGTCTCCTCCTCCTGGCTACTGCTCTCCGTTTCTTATCCGAGTTTTCTGGATAGGATCTCCCCAAGAAGATGCGCAAACACCATCAGCTGGTAAAGCTGAGCTTATGCGTGGATCTTAACGATACGTTGTTCATAATAACATATATTATGTCCCACGAGAAATGTACATCGACAAATGACATTTGGGATTAACCGAGACGCCGAGTCGCTATACCGAATATGGAAAATGATGATGTGAAAAATAATGATTTTTATGTGTAAAGAAAAAAAAACTAAGAACAAACTCAATCGTCTCCTATGCTGTTACGATATTATATGCTAATTTATTCACAAAAAATGAAGTTTCTGGTTGTACGATTTTGTTAGATAATATAATTATTTTAGAGAATCATGTAATATACAAACAGCGTGTACAATTGAACGCCTCACCGCGCTTAATGCACGAATGAATAAATAAGGAATTATATTATATTTTGTTGACGGTTTTTTGTTTTGTTAACTACAAGACTTGGGATTCCACTTATTTTTTATCGGTGAAATATAGCTTGTCGAAAATATATTCAAGTCATACTAGCCAATGCATATAGGTTTTGTCAATTGTTATTGGTTATAAACAGGTAATGATGATTGTACAGTGTATACATTTGAGAAAACTGAGTCTAGGCCTGCACACATTCTTCATTTTTTTTTTGTTATTAAATTTATACAAAATCAACTATAGCAGTTTAACTACCAAAACTATACGCCCTGCGTCACCTTCCGGCTCGGTAATCCTTTAACTTGTACACATCAACGCAAAACCATCTGATGTCATTAATATGCTATTATCGAACTAATTAAGCGCCTACGTTTTAAACGCAACTACTTGGGCAATCGTTTGGAATAATTTATTCGAATCGAGTCTAATATTGTATTCATTAGTTGGGATTATAACGACTTAATAATATAAGAAATAATATTTTAATCGAAATGAATATATTATGTAAATCCAAACCGTTTGAGTAAATTATTTTTGGTTTTTTTTTTTATCGGCATTCGTTCTCGCATAAAACGTTGGTAAGTAGATTCGAATTAAACGGGGGAAAAAATGTAACAGTTTTTTTTTTAATATAAGTGTCGCATATTATTATTCATATATAATATGAATACTCGTTAACGGTTATATTGGTCGCCTGCGGGTCGGCCAATAAGTCCTAATAAACTAAGCTAATTATGGGTATACCCAAATGCATACTATTAAGAGCCTACAGATCTTGGGTCTCGCGGGCACCGGTGATCCTAGATTTGCCGCCGTGTAATCGACGGTATTCCTTACACGCCCCCGGGCCGTTGTTGTTTAAGAATGACCTCGTTTGCGTGCAGATATATTACACGGGAGTCGAGGGGGTCACGTCTGAAATATGGTTTCGGCTCTGTACGCCCGGCCGGGGGGGAGACCTGCAATATAGATGCGAAAATTATGCTAAGTCGCCAGTACGGTCCCTGTGTATACATTCGCGGTACCTGCCTATTGCCGGTGAGTTGAGAGAGACCAAAGGAAAAGCCGCAGTGTTTATATTCATTGCACTGAACGCCGCTCGAGTTTGGCGGTAGATTTGCATCCTAATTCGTTTGTATATGGCGGTAGAATTTCAGGGGCTTCAGAGGGGAGGCGGTATTGGTGAATGCAAAATCGTTTAAGAAGTCCGATAAAAAATATAAAAAAAAAACTGTGAAAAATAAAAAGCAGGCATCAATATGCGTCCCAATGGCGAATAAATGGAGTATTAGTATTCTCTGTTAAATCTGTTTCTCTTGAATGTGTACTCGAAGAATCATGGCACATATATGTTGCCGAACCGTATCGTCCGCCCAAATGTTTGCCCATAGTAATAATGTATACACTCTCCACTTGACGACTAAGGATCGGTGATAATAACCGTAAACCGTAGATTTACACTACTCAAGTGCGGTCGTATATGATAATCATAGTTATTCTACTTATAGATCACTTTTTGCTAACCGACGCTTGAAACTCAATATTAAAACTTAGCAACAAATATTACATCAAAAAATTAGTAGAAAAAAAAATGTTTAAACTGTCAAACGTTCAAACCCCTGTTAGTACTTGGGGGGTAAGTTCACTCCTTCACCCTTAAAGTTTCGCCAGTTTTCAAATACTTCCAAAACTTAAATCTCCTATTTCAACATAACACGATGACATTAATAATTCCTCAAACACCAACCAGATGCAAACTTACACAATAAGTTAGAGGTAGCTAATAAATAACTTAGATGACCCTGTCAGCTGATTTAAGCTGTGTTTTTACAGCTTTAAAAACGGTCTCCGGATTCGGATTTAAGATTTGGTTCCAGTTGTCATCCAGTTGTTCCGTCTCATCACTAATGCACCACCTTATATATCAAACCATACTCTACACTCTGATTTACAAATAGAAACAATAATACAAGTTGCCAAAGACTACTACAGACGTTACCACAATTCTCTTCAAAATCACCCAAACCCCCTTGTAAATAATCTCACATTACCCTCAATGCCCAACAACCCACCAAAAAGACTTAAAAGGAAGTGGTGCAGAGACCGCTTCTCACTATCAGTTAATTAAAAAACAAAGTTAATAAGAGTGTCGTCAATGGACGGCTTCTCTATTCATACTTTCAATGTTTATAATTTACCTGTGTCATCATATATACTTATTGTACTAAAATTGTATAGATCGTATATGTAAAATAAAGGAGAACATTTTTTTTTTTTCCAAAAACACCATAATAGCGTATAACAGTCTTAACGATTTTAAAATGTACACTATCTGGACTTGGAAGTGGCTACAAAACGGTGTGTTAAACACAATTCTTTAAAAATACGAGTGCGTTTCGAAGGTCGGGAGAGGTTATTATTATTTTCGGGAAGGGGGAAGTATATGTGCATACAACACCGGAGTCGTTAGACCTAAGAAGCTTATATATAACAGACATATTATTATTATTATTATCATACAGGCGGCGGTCCAAAAGCTCTCGAGACGGAGAGAGTCAGAGGACCGTGTACTGCTATTTATGCGCTTTACACGTGTGACTTTATTGAAGCGATCCGGAACATTAGCGAAACGACTGCGACCGCCACGGGCGAATCCGAGCGTTTCGTTTTAATAGCGTTTCCGGTCGTCGATAAAACCTTGCAGATAGTGCCGGTGGCCGGGTGTGTGTGTGTGTGTGGCTAGGAGTGACAAGAGGTGCGAGAGGACATATACACGGATATATTATATGTTGCAGCAGCTATTCGCATGTATATATATATACATAGGTACACACGCGGAAGGAGAAAATAGGACAGAAGGGTAGCCGCGCAGCAGAGGAAATCACTATGTATAACACACGGGGGGGGGGGGGTAAAACCCAGATAGCGAGTATATAATATGTATATGTGTGTGTGTGTGTATTTAGAGATAGTTTTCAGGGGATTATTGCACCGTCGGCGTGTGCCCCGAGGGTTTGCGAAGGGGACGCCGAGACATTTAACCAAAACGCATTTCATTTACCGGACCTTAACGTCATTACTCGGGCGCGCCTAAGCGCTCTATAGGTGCAGTGTATATTGTACTTAAAACAAACGGCGGCGGCGGTAGACTGACGTGATGTTAATAGCAAAGGGCTTTAATGGACGTTTTGTCCGGAGCCTTCAAAACGCACATTATGCCAAGAGTCCTAATAGACACTTACCAGAAATCAAGACAAGAAATCGGTTCCGCCTAATATTGAACCAAATTAGGTGTATACAGTCGTTTCCTTTTCCAGGTCTGCTAGCCAAAACCACACTTGAAAACCTTTTTTTTTTTTTAAATACTGTCTTAGATCCGTCCAACGTTTTTTTTGTATAAGACAAAATCAAAGCTCCGTTTACAGGAATTTGTTTAAAATTTGACTAGTGAGCTGAAAAAATATCTAGTTTCTAGCTGGTTGACTATGCATAAAACTACAACTTGAGTTATCCACACCTAAGTACTCCTTCCCTTCAATTTCCGTCTAATAAAAATGCGAACTAAGCTCTCTGGTTCGATGTACTTTATCCAGATATGTTTTACACAATAATATCAATTATTATTATGTTTAAAACACAAAACATTATCGATAAATTGAATCGATATCAAACCATAAGAAATTTGTATGTTGATTAATTTACTTAATACTTGTATATATATTTTTGACTTATACAAAACAAATAATTATTTTTATAACACACAAAAAAATAAGTATTTTATTGAAATTAATAGGATATTTGTTACATTAAGGACATATTTTGAGTTAACTCAAATATTTATTTAAATTAATTTTTATGTTTAAACATTACATAATACTTAACTATATTAAATAATTCGGGTGATAAATACTTTTCACTTAATTTCAAATAATTATCTACAGAGTCTATGTTTGCCAATTGCTGATTTAAACGCACAATGGTCTGCTCCAAATTTTTCTTTTCTTCATTTAGTGTGGCAATCTTTGTTGTCAATTCCTCTTCGTCTAGAGTACTTACTGGTAAGGTCTCCGTTTTTTGATCTGAAGCATCAGAAGTTGTAGCCGGTAAACTCTGATAATCATAAGCCATTATACCAATGGAAGTCGAAGTTTCTGGGATGGGAATCAAAATGTATTCATCGTCTTTAGGTTCTTCTTTCACCATTTGACCACAGCTCTCGTCACTAGCAATGGACACGTCGGGATCTATTGGTTCCAATTTAATAGATTCATTGTGTTGTTTTCTTTGGTTTATTATGTCATCTAAAATTTGGAAATACTCGTTTTACAAATTAAGGTATCAGATCATTATAGACAATTTAAGGTGTTTACAATTTATTATCACAAAATATACAAATAATAATTAGATAATAATTAATATAATTATTTTATATACATATAACTCGCCTCCGCAAAGGGGGATTTTTTTTTTAAATTGGCGCAATTTTAAGAGTCAAAAATTATAAATTTAGTTTTCGAATTTTGGGGGAGGGGTGACAAATTTGCTCCTTACTTAAGGGTGGTCGGAGGAAGGGGATTTTAAAAAAAGTGTTCTATAAATAAGTAAAATTTGTTTTTAATTTTGTATACATATTATGTTGTGTTATATACTGAATTTCAAGTTTGTCAACCCACAGTAGCCTTCAAAATTCACATTTAGAGTGTTTTGAGTAATTTTTTGAATTTTTTCATATAAAATAAAATTGTTGACGACAGATTTTTTTTGTTACTATAAACGTTAAAAAGTATACCTAATTAAATTTAAAGATAGCTATTATCAAAGGAAACGCCTCGCCTGTCTATCTGTCTATTGGTCTGATAATTTATTTTTATGTTAGCCTAGTTATAGTTTTTTTTTTAAATGTAGGTATATCTATTATGAAATTACTTACCGTTAAACACTGTCGGCACGGCGTTGAAGACTAATCTGTTTTTTACCGAAGCGTTTAAGAACATTTTTTTTTCAAAGTGATCCGCACATACTTTGTGACTGTCCACAAGCTGCTCGGCCAGGTGTTCGGTCTGGCAGTTTTTCATCCAAACTTTACAACGTTCAGGTTCTTTTATTGGATACCTGAAGAAACTTCGCTTTTTATCGCAAGCTCTATTGTTGCAAAACTTGACCGAACATCGCATTCCCGTTCCTGATTTTTTACTTTCCATCGTGCCGGTCAATTGCACAGTATAAATTCGAATAAAACAAGCACTCTATCCATAGCAAAATTAATAAGCGAACTAAATTAAAAATGATTAAAATTCCAACAAAAAAAATATACGATATAATATACTATTATTATTTTACTATAATATTATGATTATAGTATCACGATAGATAGTATAGACTATAATAATATTATCGTAGTCACCCAGTATCAATTCGTTACAAGACGTGTTTACTATCAAACTGGCAATCAGATAATGACAACAAACAAAGAGGTATGTGAACGAATCACAACAAAACGATTTTACATCTCCAGGTAGTCTGTACGATGCCAAAGAGGTTAGAGGTTGGTTAAGGGTTAATAATATAGTAAACAGGTGGTTATGCTGCCCGCTTGATACTATTATTTTTGTGACTACTCGTTTGCGCACAATCGTTATCTCGTGTTATTCGAATTCCCAAAACAAAAACAATAATAATATTGCAAAAAATTAAACTGTCGAGGAAACTACTTAAAAAGAGAAATAACCACTACGCGGCACGGTGGCGCTTTGGCGCAATGGACGCTTCCAGTGTGTATGGCGCCAATGGTAACCGGTTCGATCCCCAAGTTGGGATTACATTTTTTTGCTGTTTTTCTCCTCGTTTTTGTATCACATTTTATACTTGAAACCGATTTACTTTTAAGCGCCTACCACTTTTTTAGCATAACATAAAGCACCGACTTAATAATTAGAGTCAAGAGCCGAAAGAGTACAAAAACAATATTTTGTTCATAATGTCAAAGATTTTTTTAACACTGTAAACATATTGTGGGTATAATTTTTATTTGTCCAAAAATGTAAGGTTCTTAAGAATTATATTTAACCTATATTATATTTAGTACTAAATATTATAACAAAATTTTGTAAGTAATATCATTGAGTATACAGTGCATACAAAATATACTTATGTAGATCATTAAATATCTGAGCAAAGAAGTTGAAAAAACTTTCTGAATACATTTTATCCGTCTGCTAGCTCGGTAATTCGAAATATCATTTGACGGTCTATAAGTTTAAGTAAGCCACGGATTAAGAGTCTGTACTACCCATGCCCTGAAAAAACCTAAAACTATTAAGTTTATAAAATTATCTAAAAGATACTTGATTCCAGATGTATACAAATCATGCGGTACAATGGATCAGGCTATTAGGGATAGAACTTAACAGACAACTTTTATTCCAAAAACGTATAAAAAATATACATTAGACTTATATTTTACAATACATAATAGTTTGTGTAGAAAATGTTGTCACGATAATTTATTAAACAATATTTTTACACAAATTGTTAAGTAACTGTTTCGAATGTAACTTTTTTATTAAAGTCCTATAACTATTTTAAGCTCTTACATATAACAAGCCTAATATATTATGAAAAACTGTTTGTATTTTACCCGTTCTTAAGTGTATTTCTACGAGATACGATCGCTGTCGTTGTAAAGACACTCAAGACTTACTCGAGAAGTACGAAAACTTATTATCGATGCTCGTCACGGAAAACAACACTTCATCCCGTTGTTTATCCAAGCCGATGTTTTGTTTTTCGATGGCAATTCGAAACGTGCTGTCGACACGGACTTAACGGATTAGCCATCTGCTAAGTTACAAGCTAGAGACATAGTAATAATTAGGTATTATCGCGAGGGATTAGCCGCGTTAAGGTGTTAATACTCCAGACAATAATAATTATTCGGCAATTCAAAGTGTTTTCTAATAATTTCGTCTGTAGCGTCTATAGCGCCTCTTGTCCTACAACCTTTGGTCCTATGCACGAGTGCTAATTGACTGCAAGTGCATAGGTGTCAGCAGCAGCAACTGTTTAGATCCTCTAACAGCAGCTATAACAGTTATAGAAACACTCGTGTATTATTTCGTATAGCCGTTCAAAAGAAAAGTTTACCGCCGCCCGTTCGACAACGGTACGGTTTTTATTGCTCCAAATGGAATAGATTACACAAATAGAAACGCGGGGAACCAACGCCCTTATCCTTATATGTGTGTGTATATTGTGTTTGTACGGTACACGATAACCAATTAAACGTTACAGGAAAACCAATAGCCGGCTCCTCCGTCCGTCAGAGGCATAACTTATACTCTCTCCGTACGGACGTTGTAATCCCTTTTATTGGATATGTTTTCGGGCGGCGTGGCAAAAACGGACTTCCACATATGCACGAGGACTTGTCCCTTCTTCCCCTTTGACACTCGAAATTACGACCAGAGTTATATTATACACACTAGTAACGATAACTGTTTTCGGAAATTCTCTCTCTCTCTTGGCCGAATGTCTGACAACCGCTGATGTTTACGACGGTCTAATCACAAATGTTTTGATGTCCTCACCCATCCTCCCCTTGTTTTGATCTGCCCCTTTTACGGCAAAAGCACATTTATCCCATGTATATGGCGGGCTCGCGTTATTTTTATATACTTTTTTTTTCTTCGTTAATAATAATAATAATAATAATATCGTGTATCCGTTTGATCTTCGGTCGCCGTAATATTATGTGCTTGGTCGTTATTTTTAACGACGACCATCAAAAACTGCCGAAGCGCAATAACTGCGACGACTTTCGTGTGTTTTTTTTTTTGTTTGCCTTTTAGTTTTACTTTAGTTTTTCACATTATCAACAAGGGTGCAACAATACCATACATAGCGGCAAATAGTCGTGCGTGTACAGTATGTTTGCTTACATGGTAAATAACATTCGGGCTTTCAAAAAAAAAAAAAAACACTCAGCTCCGCATCGAAGCTAAAAAACAATATTTTATTCGACAGAAACATAATTAAAAAATCATATTTTTTACAAATAAGACCTAAGTAAAATTTGAACTTTATCTGGACACCGTAATCCTGTTGAAAAGTTACAAAAAGTGTAATCGGCTCTTCGTTACAAAAATGTCGATCCGTTTTGCTTCAACGCCACAGGATTGTATTACCATGGCGTAGTGAAGTATGTTATAGCATGTTTTTTCACAGAAAAATATTTATACAATGAAAGTTGGAATTAATTTTTTTTTTATCAACAAAACAACATATTGTTTGTCTCTCGATTGCTACTCGGGTCGTTTATCATCAGCTTATCGAGACATCCGCACAATCACAATATGTTATATATACATAGCTGGTAAGTTGGTATACATTTTAAATTCACGATATCGTGTCATTTTTCCGAAAACAGGTCGTAAATTAATTTATTCCCCTATATATATACAGATAATAATATGCGATCCGGTGTATTATATATAAAGTCTCCGACACCCTCCCCCCGATCAAGGCACGTTCAAACCACCGCCGCCGATTCACAGATTTATCGTTTTCGCCTCACACGTCGCCTATCCGACGTACAAGTATATATTATTTCCACGGTATAAACGATTCCTGGGCGGTTATTTGTCACTTATACTACTACCACTACTACATGTATGCAGTACAGTGTGTTCCTCGGGTCGAAAACTTTGACGGATTACTCTGCACGGGGCCGAGGAGCAGTCAATTATCCGGCTAAGAACATAAGTCCACAAATAAATCTTTCTGCCGAATTTTCTTCCGTATGCGAGCACACACACACACACACACATCTAAGGGTTCTATATACAACACGAGTCTCGAACGGTCCCCTTGTATTGGGTAGAGTCCTTGGCGTCCCCGTGTCTTCGGTATATTATACACGACGCTTATTTTAAAACCAAACGGGTAATGGGGCCGTAAATAACAACAAAAGACGGTATTAAAACTTGTTGTTAAAACGGACAAGCAGCACCGGTACTACAGCGTCTACAAGAGTAAGACTATAATATTATATACATATAACCTCCGCAATACCTACTTAATATTATAATATATTATACCGTTGTGTTCGTTCGAAAAATTAGTGCCTCGTCGGTGAAATTTTAAAAATTAAATTGGGATAGCCAAGCAGTTTTGCTGCGATTTTAAGTCATACCAAACCTTACCCCACAAAATATTATAGTGTAAAAGGACAGCCTTATTACAGCTGTGGAGTCCTGAGTTAAGACATTCAAGTTTTCAATTGATAAATTATACCTAAGCAGAATTCCATGCAGTTCTCTCTTGAGACATTTACGACGTTTAAATTTGGGCACTTATAAATTCATTTTTGATACCTAATTAATTCACAAAGTTTATTATTTACCATTTTTTTTGTTACACATTTTGTTTTTTGCATTATATTTTGTTCTCTATGTTATTTTTTGTTCAATTCATAATTAACGAGTAACATTATATTTGCATATTCTGTACTTATAATTTGTACTAAAATGTTAAAAGAAGTTGTTTGAATTGTTATTGTTTTTTGTTACATTTTTATTAGTTCAATAGAAATCAAAATAAAACCTAAGTTTTCGTCTCAATTAGGTTTATGATTTTGCTATTTTAATTTTAAACCTATCTATAAATTACTGTTTGTTGTACATAATATTAGGTACTACTGTAATATACATAAGTACTAGTATCAGTGTTAGTTACGTTTATATACACACTAATAATTAATATGGCTACATTTTTATTTTTTAGAAATTATTTACTAATGGTTTATTTAATGGTAACTGCAGTTTTTTAAATTGTATTTTTTTTTCTATTATTTCTATTATTTTTATTATACATATCATTCAATGTTTGTTTGATGTTAATATATAAACACTAGTAAATGTGGTTATAGTTTTAGCTTCGATGATTTAGATACTATAATATGTATTAATGGTTTTTAAATATTGTAAAAACTTAAAACGATGCATAACTCATATAGATCTATTGTTTTCAATTTTCCACAAAAACCCTACACAAACGATACACTGCCGCGGGGTGTGGTGTGACGGGTGTGTGTTTGTCGAGGGCGATTTGGCGTGGACCGGTGGCGAAGAGACTGCAAAACGTTTAGGAACTTTATATTTTCACTGTATATATATATATATATACATACATATAATAATAGTGTTGATGATAATAATAGAATATAAGCGATAGGAATGACGTCTGGGGAACAGATGATACCGCGCGCCACAGAGCCGGGGCCGGCGTTCATAAAACTCCCCGAATCCAATTTGGCCATTCAAGTATAATAATATATATATATATATGTATGTATTTTTTTTTGTGCAAATCCACGTCATAAACCTGGGGGTGACCTGGAAAGGCATAAAAATTTGGAATACCCGAGGTGTTTGCCGTATGCAAAACGTACAATTGTATAACCGGACGTGACGATAAAACGACGGGGATTTGCTGCGATGGACAACAGCAGCTGCCGTCAATTTCGAGGGGAGGGTGAGAGAGAGCCCCAAGACCGGCGGTCCGGCACAAGCCCCATTTGCGTACTACCGCCGTCCGGACTTTATGCAGTCACCGGCGGCGCTTTTACGACCTAAGCCCAATACATATATACATAGATATATACTTACATACACCGACCCGTATGTTATGTGCAAGCCTATACCTATTCACGGCAAAATCTAGTGCATGTCATTACGCCGTTGCAAGTCTGTCGCAGCGATTAGCTTCGTTTATTTTACGAATAATCAATTCCCCTATTTCCCCAGTCGGGTTATGCACATAATAATATAACCGCCGCAGGTTTCTATATGCCGCAGCTAACTCACACGACTATATATATATACACCGGCATCACATCCGAAACAAAGCGCACAAGCTGCACGTATACTATTATTTCTACCATAACAATATTATTTGCACAAATCGTGATTTCATCGGTAAAAAAATTCAGCAAGAGCAATGTGACCATTACAAGAGTATAGACTGTATCGGGCCAGTGGTTAAAAGGCTGTCACAAGTCATACATCCAATAACCAACGACTGTGCTTATTGTAAACAATCTGTACACAGATTGTCTCCTTCTTCTTGTAGACTGATTGTAAAAATAAAACCGCATATCAATAATTATTATAAAACCGATATGACGTGAGTACCTGAGGTAATAAAGGACAAGTCGCCGGAGGGCGTTCTATACACACAGTTCTTGTAATTGCGTCCGTGTGGCTCGTGTATGTATATAATGACCAAGTTTGTGTGTGGCATTCGTGTATTTTATTTCGTATCGAATCCCGGCAAAGGGAGAGACACGCGTCCCTTTTTGCTGACCATCGGCACAGGTTATTTTATTATCGACGGCCGAGTGTAATAATTAGAAATGGAAACTGCACCGGACAGGGTGCTCGCCCTATACACAACACAGACATGGACATTGTCGCGGCCGCTATTGTTACACGTGTTTCGAGTTCCTTTTGCACATATAGTCTCCCCTCTCGTGCAACTGTCCCATACCTGTCTGCCGGTATAATATAAGTGTGTGTGTGTGTGTGTGTATGTGCATACTTGTCCCCTGGTCAGAGTGGCCCTTCGGCTGCTGCAAAAGAATTAGAGAGCCGTGCGTGCGTTTGAGTGGCGTTTGACACGACCGTGTCCAATCAAAGTTAAACTTCTCTCTATGCCCTTTGTCCCCGTCTTCCTCCACCCGCACCCGTGTTATTGTGGCCGGTTCACAATAGTCACACAAACAGCAGCAGCAGCAGCAGCTATATTAAATAGAGAGAGAGAGAGAGAGAGAGACACGAGTACATAGCTGATGTTCCAGAGAAACGCTTTTGGCCAGAAATTGACCGGTCCCGGACGTGACGTGAATGGCCACTAAACAACGTTATTTCCGATCCGGCGGTTTTTATTATTAAAGTATTTACGAGTGCCAATGGCTACCCCGCCCCCACCCCCACCCCCCTACTATCCCTCTCCTTCCACCCCTACGGATTATATTTATGTGGGATAAACGGTTCGAAACTATTAACGCAGCGTTTTCCGGTTTCGGTACATTTAACCTAAACAAATACAATAGTAATAATATGTTGTATTATTATCGTTTACCGATTGAAAATTTAACGTCGTAAACGTCGGTAGTAGTTGTTGTAAATAATACTAGTTAAAATATAATCCTATACGTTATTATTATTAATACAATAATATATTATATGAACGCGTTGTGTCTAATAAATAAGTACTATAATAATATGTATGTACTTTGCGATATTTGCAATGAGTGTTTTTCGGATACTTAAATATGTACATTACGATGTTATTTATGGAATCCTAAAAACCGGCAACGACAGTAATAATATGCAAAACGTCTATACTAAAGCGAAGCATCTATGTGCACCGCGCAGTCAATGTCTTCGCACGATTAACTTTAAACACATGCGACATTTTTATGGCGTTTAGATTACTATAATGTTACTTGGGTAAAATTGTATGCGAACAATACAACAGCTATATGTTTTGAACTCTGTGGTCTATGGATGACGGCAATTCGTCACTTATCTTAGGGATCTAAACCTAATGTTTGACGTCGCATACTTGCTGTTACTAGCCGCACAATATTATTATTGAAAATGATATTATAATGCACTCGTGGCAAGTAATAATTCCTTCCTTGTACGCCTAATTGACTTCACTCGACTGCGGTTTAGGAGGGGCGTGTGTTTGGTCAACAACTAGGGTACGTATAGAGGTTTATATTGAAAATCGTGTACAATATATTATAATTCCACGACCTAATAATATTATGTAGCAAGTAGCCAGTAGGTACATCCCAACAAGCTCCCGGACACGACCGCAAAATCGTTTCAAGAGCCCAAACTATTTTAGTTGTATATACTATATTATAATATATTGTATGTGTGTGTGTGTGTGTGTGTGTGACACCAGACATAATATATCATGTTAAAATAGTGATTGCCAGGGATTGTTCTTATATGGTTGACTAAATGTCATTACGGTTTCACGGAACACCGATTCCGACAGTACGTTTCTGTACTACTAATATAAATAATAATAATATCCTTTTTTTTATCTAATCCGAGGCCCTTAAATTATTATAATTCATTGTTTGACCGTATGTGTGTATATGTACAATAAATGGGATATTGACGAACGACCCGAGGGTATATAGAAACTTTCACGGATCAACAGCGTGCTCCTGTTGCGCAAACGGTTCCCACGGTGCACACGACAGCCCAAGATATCAACAAAAAGGAATAATAATAATAATATAATATAATCACCATCAATCATGGCTGTGCCTAACCATAATATTCACACTATGCCGGGCCGAGTGCACCGTGACCGGCCAACAGGTGCTACCTCGGTCCGATTCGTCATGTGGCTGCGTACCCAGAGCGAATATTATATTATTGATAATCGACATATCAGTGAAACCAATAACGTTCGTATTGTTAATTGTAATTAAAAAAAATAAAAATTACTAGTAGACAATATAGCGTGTGCGCATAATATTAGACTGTGTGATAACACACCGCGCATTTATTAGAGGCAATATCTAATCTAGTATAATATTATGTAAATTGATTACAATATACACCATGTGTCCATGGTGATCGACCGATGGCCGCAGTTGTTTGTGTACTTGTTCGATATTATCAACTCATACTATGGGCTACATCGTACAAATCGTGTACGCTTTCTTGGCACTTGTTGTAGTGTATTGGATTTTGTGGATGGTCATAACGCTGGCGCTCAACTATCACCGTGGACGAATGATATCGGACTATACGGCCCGGTATGGAGAGAGGCCGTGAAAATACGAAGAAAACAAGCAATATTATGAACATCCCTGGTACGGTTACTCGGCCGTAAAAATGCATAAAATAATATTTTAACGTACATCACCCAACAGCGCTTAGGACGCGATGTCATCGTTCGGTTTGGTTTGGTTGTCATAATATTATTTTTTATACATTTTACTAGTTACTTTATGTACATATTGGATATTATATATTTCTCTAAACAGCATCTGGGTCGTTAAATATTATTTTTTTTTTGTTAAATCGTTACAGCCGGCCATGCTATGCGCGTTTCGAAAAATGACAATTTTATAGTTTTCACATAAATCAAACATATCACAGCGCCGGTGCCCGGTAGTGTAATATTATAGTTTGTAAAACTTTTAATATTACAACATAGTGTTCGAGTTCGAACAGCTGGTTTTACGGCAATTAAACACGACACGCCGCGTTCATTAAAGGTTATTAAGACAAGTCGTGTGTGTGTGTGTGTGTGCCCAAGTCGTTCGGCCAGAAAATATTACACACTCTTTGGGCGATAACGGGGGCAACACAGAGTATACCCACTACTACTACTACTTATACGGATTTACCGTAGAATGTACTTCGGGCAAAGCGGTCGGTCGTTTTGAATGTGCCAAATACGCTTTTGTTACCCTTCGAGCATTAGTTAGATTAGACCGCAACCTGCAAGTGATTAGTTATTAGCCAAACGTCGGCCCGTTCTGGTGGTATTATTATATAGTTTGTGCACGCGTTTGTTTGTATAATATTGTTTTGAACGCCGTTCAAACATCATCATCGGTCCCGAGGCGTTTTGCTTTTGTGCGCACCGTCGGCCGCCAAGTTTGTTAAACTTCAACCGATGAGACATGGTCGAGCGCGGACCAAGACGGACTTCCTCCGGGGTATATACACGAACAATGACGGCGGCGGCGGCTTAAGGGATTTCGAAGGGAACCGAAGCCGACCCGTTGACAATAGCATAGGAACCTCTTCATCGCGCCGACAAGACGAGGAGAGAAGTAAATCAAGTTTTGGACACGCGTATATATGAATGAGATCTCGGTCCGGAACACGCCGCGTTATATTATTTCAATCTAAGATTTCCCGGTGTGTTTGTGCCCTGATCGACCACCACTGGGTCGGACGACTTCGGAATTCCGTGTTCTCCATTCGAGTGCAAACATATTATTGTTATCGCAAATTACACTCCTGCAAATATTTACCGGCAAGTGCGGGTACTTATAAGCACAGTGTTCCAACGGAGAGACTACAAAGCTGTGTTTGCACATTATAATTCAAGCGTCCGACTGTCCGTTCCAATCAATTAATCCGTCGTCGGTGACAAACCAAAGAAAACGGCCTGTCCGTATATCTAGTATTAGAGCTTTACCGGCGCAAAATATTTAACCGAATGGAAACCAGTAACACCCCATAGAGCAAAAAAAATGTTACCAACAAACTTAATATTAAAGTTTGTTAATACTTTTAAAAAAAAAAATGTTATTGGCAAGAGATTAAATGTTTAAAAAATATCATTAAACCAAATTTTGTTTAAATATAGAAAAAATTATTCAAACATTTAGTATATTATGTATAGCTAAGCACTGGAAACATTTTCTTAGTGTTTGGATTGGTGTTTTTCCTTCGTTTCAAACAGGTAAATGGTCCGGTAAAAAAAATTAACTACCGATAAAAACTATTCTGGTTATACTTAGTAAGCATACAATATAATTTTAACTTTAAATTAAGATTGCCAATACCGAACGCCTTAAGGTGTGTGCCGTTCTGTTATCGAAATCACCTGGACATTGTGAAAAAGAGAACTTGAAAATAAAAACAATTACAACACTTATCCCATCTACATATCTTGTCATGATTTGAATGTCATAATTTTGTGTATTTTTCTAAATGCGCGTATATTGAATGTGCAAAAACATTCAAGACGTTTATATAATAAGTCGAGTGATTCGCTGGATGGCTCTTTTGGACCCGAGGTACAGTTATAATAATATTATATAGTAAGTATATATTTTGTAAAATAATGTCGTACAGAGTCAAACGGACGGCGGCTATAAGCCGGAATTCCGGACGGTCTTTGCGGATGAAAAGCGCAAAGTCCAATTAACTTAATGGCTGCCCCGGCGCGCCATGATTCAGCGACAACGACTTAAGATGCTCGTGCGACGGACCGGGCAAGACGACAAAATAATAACTCTGGTATATTTTCCGGATAACATCAAGTCGGGTCGGATAATTTTTGGTGTAATAAATTTAACGGATTTCGCTGTCAGACCGGCCAAAACGATCGGAACGCGAGTACAGTTTTCCGGGGAAAACCCTCGGGTTTACGGTTTATTTTTCAATATAATACATACAGTGTGTACGGGAGATCCTATGCGACTGACTGACCCGCCGTACGTGGACAGTAAGCCCTTATATCGTTATACTTAGAGCGAGGGGCAAGTTTTCGGGGCCCCGTCGATACCGGCAAAGGTGTTAAACGCGATCGTGCACTTAGTCTGATTGAATGGGACGTGCGCTGGTAATTAACCGAAAGGGTTTTGCGGGTGTTATGGAGT
Organism: Adelges cooleyi; assembly: GCF_023614345.1. Classification (NCBI taxonomy): domain Eukaryota; kingdom Metazoa; phylum Arthropoda; class Insecta; order Hemiptera; family Adelgidae; genus Adelges; species Adelges cooleyi. Next base: position 11,947,577 of record NW_026096268.1, on the reverse strand, counting down.
AATGAATATACCGGCACGGAAGTTTTCGTCGGGCCCGCGGTCCCGGTGGAGCTGTCCGGACGTTCCAAGTGTATTATATTGTACAGGAAACATATTATTATTATTATCATCATACACACACATACACACCTACCCCGGGAATTAGGAAATAGGGCCGACCGAGGGTTATCGGTGCAGCGATTATAGAGGTCGTGCGATTTTCAACGCTCCAGTTGGTGTTTCGAAATTTAACTAATATTTACGACGCCTCGTGATCCTGTCTAAGACTGTTCATTAACATTCGTATTATACATATTACCTATTGTCATCCTTGTGCACCATCGGAGTGCAAGCCATAAGTCGCTTATAATACTTTCCAAATTTATTGGTCAACTCGAACGGTTCCTAACATACAGCGAATCCACCAAGGGTTGGATGTTTTGTCGATAAATCATCAAGCATATTATTACCTGAACGACTATTACAGCGGTACGGTAATTGTACAACATGTAGATATAGTGTACAGTGTACACGATAGTGTAGCAAAACACTAGGCTTGAGAATAATTAGACGGGGAATATGTTAATTATAATATTATCACAACGGTGTCCGTGGATTGCAAGAACACCACACATTGGGCATACTTGTTCTATGAAGCCAAAAGGTCATGATGTTATGATTGTTATGATGTTAAACGACATAAGTTTTAAACTTCTCATCCTTTAAGTGTTACCAGCAATGAATCTGACCTAGTGTTGGGCGAATTTAGACAAAATTAACACATTTTTAAAGGCTTTGACTGACTAAAGTTGAAATTAAGTTGAAAATAAGGAATCTAAATGAATACAATTGTGTTGGTTTTAGGGGTTTTAATTATAAATTAAATCACTATTACCTTACCTACAACATGAATATCGCTGTGTTTTTAAACTTATATAACATTTTTTATACATTCTTTATAGTTATTTAAACTCGGTGTTAACATTCCTGTAGAACAAATACAAATAATAACACATCAATAACACGATTGGTTTTCCAATACGAAAAAGTTATTTTGTTCTCTATTGTACAATATATAAATCACGTTATCGCAGACTTTTTACAACAACAATAATATGACCACACACGCTAGCCGAGCCTTTGGCACAGTGACCCGTTTTGTGTGCTGTCGCCGCTGCTGCCGTGGCTAATCGATGAAAACATAAGCATCTCGATTTTTAGTATCAACGCCACAATCGCCGCCAAACCTTTCGGCGGGTATACAATATTAATACCTACCTATGTGGGCGGATAATAACCGTTGCTGACGGTCGGGGACAGGCGGTGGCGGTAAGTTGGAGACCAACAAAAAAACCATAATAACGACTCTGTTGCACAATATTTTTACGACAAAGAACAAATACCTTCTGTGCGTGTCAGTACCGGGATTCAATAATAAACGTATCGGGATAAACATCCAAATAAGGCGCAAAAGGGATCGGCAGTCAAGGTGTCCCTTTTAAGTGCCACGACCGGACCGCTAACTGAGACCACACACCACCACCGTTGGGCCGAGGCACCCCCGCTGCAGGTATATAATAAGGACAACAGTAATAACAATAATGTATTATTGTATGTATATATATATATTGTTGTAACACAAGCCGCGATTGACAAATCTACGCCGATAATTCAATAAGAATAAAAATGAGAAGATAAATCCAATTTTGAAACGGCCACGTAGACGACTTGATATAGTGTAATTGCCCCACCGTTGACGCGCAATAAGAAAATCGACAGTAATGATAATAATTATTGCAAATAGTTTTATCTTTACACTGTGTTCTTGTTGTGTTGCGTCAATCGTCCGTGCAGGGTACTTTGCATTCAATAGATCTGCTGTTCTGTCCATCTGTCGTCGGATCGATGAATCTCAATCGATTTCAATCGGACTCGCATAGCAAATGAAATACTCTTGAAACCTTGAAAACATTTTCTATAGGCGTTCTTTTTTTGAGCTGCTATAAATCTAAAAGTCGTGTGCTTGTGTCGTAAGAATAATTTGTATAATGTTAATGTAGAATGTACATAAAAATTGTAGTGATGTACTATATTATGTCTGCTATCATACCACTTTACCTAACCGCTTAGGTACACAAAAATTGCATATTAAAATCAGCTATTTTTGACAAAAGCCTGTCAATACAGAATTGGATTAAAGTACATTTTTATGTTGTTTAGTAACGCAATTGCATGCCTTTTGAGTGTGGTTTTTATTTTTTTGGCTAAGGCGTAGGCGATAAATTCAGTACAGCTGTCGTTAGTCGTCGGCCCTGTGTATTCTGCTGGCCCTTGTTGGTTAATCTAGCCCCCCGAAGAATAAGACATGTTATTAAACCGATAAGATGTTGTAACAGCTGAGCTATGTACAAAAGTTGTATATAAAATAAATGAGCCAAGTGAAAATTACATAAATCATTCGGATTATATTGATTTTGATCAGTCCATAAAAGTTTAACTGATTATAATATTATAATATTACTATACTGTACTGTTGATACGCTTACCTCTGCTAAAATTATAAAACGTTTTCAATTTGTGAATATTGTAACATAGTAAACATAGTAGGTATTATCGACTGGACGAAAATCATGTATAAAACAAATTAAAAATGCCATGATAAATAAATATAATATATCATTGTTGTATAATAGTCATAACACAGCGTACTAATGCTATGTGTAAATATAACATACAATATTATGATATCGACCAGAGTAATGAACTATTCGTCCAACAGTTCATAAATAACCGTTATTGAGTATTGATTATTTTTTATTTACATCCATAGGGCGCTGTATGGAATTTAAAAATATTAATAAATAATCATTTTTACGCTAACCGGCCGTACAAAATATTATAATACCGATGTTATGGCTGAACAAAAACAATAGAAAAAACATTAAGACGGTGTAAGTACACGAGTGCATTGATGTGAATACGAAATAGATTACTTGTTAACAATGAGTAATCCGGGGGGAAGTACAAAAATTACTACAAGCGTACACTTTTTTTTTTGTATTAAACCAATAAAATACGGCGAACGGCACGTTGTCGTTGATAATAAAACCATATTATATTAGACACGATGACGTTTGGTGCATTAGCAACGAACGACTATGCGGTCAAGTGCTCTTCGGATTTAATGCGACCCATGTCGGCAAATATAGAGGGAAGTCGATCCAAGTAATATTATGAACGTCCGCTGGTAGTTTGTAGACGACTCGAGATGTGCATAATAAATAATAGTATTACATATAATAATATATCCTACTGTACACTAAGAGTACCGATTATTTAAATGCAGTTTTCATAAGATTGTCTACTTTGCTCGTTTGTAATAATTGTACATGCTTTTAGTTAGATTTATTTATATTTCTCGGGTAATGTTAATAATGTGATTTGGCAAAGTCAACAACAAGACGTCTCAGACTGGGTTTTCTTTTTTTAAATTTTAACTTCCCATTTTCAAATGAATAATGTTTTATATACATATTACATTGTGTTGAAACAGTTGGGAGGTAAACTAATAAATATATACATATATATATAAATCAAATAATGTACAGCTGTTGTACACGTTAATTGTGACTTCTAGCAAACTAGCATAAAGTTTAAATATAATGTACTGAAAAATCAACAGGATATATACATAAATATAAATATATGTATAAATAAATATTGTTTTTGCCATTGTGCATCTATGTTAATTCTTACTGTTTTTTTTTTTTTTTTTAGTAGAATTTATTAAAAATACAAACTAGGTATATGGAATACAATAGAATACAAGTATGGGAATTTCGGTGGAGCCTTGAAATTATATATTGTCCAATTCGGAATAGAGGGAGAATATGAGTCATCCATTCGTCTGATAAATTATTGCGACTCATAATCGTTAATTAGACACGTGTGCTTTTTCGCTGAATGTCGGGTTTTGTGTATTTTTTTTTTTTTTTTTTGTTACCGTTTACCGAGTTTGGTAACAATATATTATATTGTATCATTATGTTGCACGTGTTACGTTCTAAAGCGACTTGTGGTGGTGCGTAGCACATTGAATCGTCAAAAGCATAGAATTGTCGGCATTTTGAACAAAATTATTATCATCTCTTTGGTCGTCTCTAAATTTATTATTATTATTGTACTACAACTGCCGCCCACGGTAAATAATAATGTAACGCCGTCGACATCAATATTGCTTTCAGCAGATTCGGCAATTTTGTCTCTGCGGGATGTGCGACGACCGAATCTTCAGCAATCGCGTTACACATCAATTATCATTATATTTTTATCATCATAGGACATCATGGGCGGCTTGTTTCCTCGGCGGCCGATATAAATATTTCCAAACAAAGAGGCGGTCCGTTTGTCGTAGTATTTTTTTAATATTTTTTTTTCTCGCCACCGGTTCAGGTAAACTGTTTACCGGTCAATATTGGCCCGTCTGGACGCGGCGACGTCCGCCCTTTTCCTTTGAGGGAGGTTCCGATCCAAGACTCAGCGGGGGGATCGTTCGCCGCATTTGAAAGAGAAATTTTCGAATTTCTTGGGATTTTTTTTTTACTCTGGAACAAAAAACCCGGTGTGAAAAATTGATTTTGTACCTTCCAAGGTCGTGCGCGGTGCGAGAAAGCGTTCGAATTCAACTTGGGGTGGTCAGTGTAGATACAATGTAACTACCGCCATGCAAAAGGCCAAATAATCTTAATTGTTTACACGTTTTTCTTTCAAAGTCAAACAAGAGTATATTTCACTCTATTGAACGGTATTTTCAGTACAAAAATGTTTTCCTAACAATACACATTCGACGGGACTGGTGTTGGCGTTTGCCATAGGGGTGAAATATTATATTGTAGAACATGTGAAAGGAATAAAGTTGCCACAAACCCCGGACATGAGACGAGACCGCTTAACATATGTATTGTTGCCAAACTGGACGGCAACATATGTATAAGATTCAGACTAGGATGTACAGATTTGTAAATTTAGTATAAGTAAAACATATATTTATATTATAAACTACGCATTATACAATGTAATTTTTACGAGCCCGTTAAACTGGAATATTTAAAAAAAAAAATACACAATTTTATTACTATTATTGCTATTTTTATAACAAAAGGTGTCGTTAACGCGAAACAAAGTCATTAGTCAACAACTATAGGATTCTATTTTTATGCTCGAACGTTAATTAATATATTTAAAAAATATATATTAAAAACAACACAAACAATAACGGTCGTGCTCGGAACCAGGAAAAAAATGAAATTATTATTATTTACAATAATATAATATTATAGTATTTTTTTTTTTTTTTTACAACAAAAATAATCTATACGATGTCCTTGATAACTTTCATGGCTTTTCATACTACTGTGTGTTTGTGAGTGTATTATTATCATTATTATAATATAACATTACTATTATTATTATTATTATGGTAATTATTTTGTCCTAAAGTCTTCGTGTTTACCGCTCGATCGACTTGCAACAATGGCCGGTAGCTTTGACCTTTTGACTCGTGTGTGTGTGTGTGTTTGTTTAAATAACACAAAATAGGGGAGGGGGCACGACGGATTCTTCCCGTTTTCAGATGACCCCCGGGGGTCAACACGCGAAGTACCCAAAAGATCATTGTAACCTCACGTGCAACACATCGGGCACGCCGGTAGTCCGGGTGGCCTATACCACGGTTCGTGTGTCCGGTTTGAACGCATATAGTGATATTAGATATATGTATTTTTCTACACACGCTCATCAATAATGCACCCCGCGAAAACCCCACACAGGACGACCGTATACAGGTGTGCGACAAAATATTATTGCATGTGCCTGGCCCGCGTGGTTGGTCTGAAAAACAAAAAAATTAAAAAATTAAACGTCACGGTGATTTTTTTACATCAAAACACGTGCCGATGATAATATCATATGATAAACTCACAGTCGTCTAAAATATGTGTACATTTTTTATTTAATTTTTACTAAACGCGCGTGTGTGTGTGTGTGTGTGTTTTGGTAGTTCTAATGAAATTGAACACCATCGTGGTGACGCACAAGATTAAACTATAAAAACCTAGTCGTTTTATAGTTTTATATCCATACAGGTGTAGGTAGGTGTATCAATTTACTGTGAAATCGACAGATTTCTTTATCCAAGACTCCAAAATATTGTACAACCTTCTTTACAACTAGGATAACAATAAACACAGCCCATGTTTTTACATCGACACTTGGAAATAAAACAATAATTTAAGGCTTTTGTTGTGAAATCATTTGGTGTGCTTCCATAAGATATTATGCTGAAATGAAAAGAATCGAATATCTTAGTGTAAAATATTATGCTAAAAAATCATTCAGGTGGACGAGGTAGAACACTGAAAACAACAACGGAGACGTTGAAGATAGCCCCCCAAGAGCAGACGAAGCTATATAAAAGCCTAGAAACAAAAGAATCGCAGACCAATTGAACAGATAATGAGGCACGATTACTAGAGGCTCGCTGGCTCTTAAAAGAAAGGATGAATTTAAAAAAAAAATAATAATAATAGGGACTGTCGAGGGTGGAGTTATTATAAAAATATGCACTGCGCACAATACCTACAGATGCTAAGAATAATAACAATTCTGAATTTAATCAGTTAAGTTTTTGTTGTTTGTATATTACTACAACCGGAGATAAAAACTATATTATAATGAAAGGACGACGACGCGTTGTTCGTTGCATCGAAACAAAGTGATAATAGTAATTATTATAAATTAATTTTTTAAAGATTGCATGATCAGTAAGTTTTGGGTGTCGATCGGAATAGAGTTAAATGCATGTTAATAATAAAAAAAAAAATCAAGGTTATTAATCTAACGCGCGTTGGTGAGTAAAAAAGAAATCCCGGCCTAATTCTTTATCTTCGCGTTGCGTTGGTGTTATCTTCGAATAATAATAATAATAATAAATTCTACATTAACAATGGTCAATATTTGATTTACATTATGTCAAACAATAATATTTTGTCGTCATTGTGCACACAGCAGCGGATTATTATTATTATTGCTTTTTTTTTTTTTTTTAATTACACAGTACGATACGGTGGGTTATATTTCAACGCCACTTCTTTACAATTGTATGTATTTTATTAGTATTATATTATTATGTTTTTCTCCAATGTTATCTTATTGTTTCGGTCGTCGAGCCCAGCCGCGTCATTTGAATTGAATTCCAATTTCTCCGGTTCGATTATAATATTGAGATAATAATATATGTCAAGACTTTTGCCCACGATCGTCATGCCAGATCGAGACGTGTGCGTAAGTCCAAACCTAGCAACGTCCGAAAATCAAAATGTGGCCCCTGTTTAATTGCCCGTTTCACACACCCTGTGTATAGTATTGTCAGTGACGTTATCGGTTTGGCTTTGTACTTCCTGTATCAAATAGCCAACACGCAGATGCGCGGCGAAGCGTTAAATGCACCGCGTTCACCGAGGATTAGCATATCATGTTGAGGAAAACAAAATTGTCTTGGCGCACCGAGAAAGTGTTTGGATAAATTATAATAGTTATGCGTGCATTTTACATTGTCCTATGTGTACGACCTGTACCTAGATCCGGTGAACCCGACCGTGTGCGTTTTTTAAACGGGCGCGTGCCGCATCCGATTTCAGGGTCGCGCCTCGATTGAATCGTTCGGGAAACGGGTCTCGACCGAATAGATTATTAAAAAAACATATCACACGTGTTACCCCTACCTGTATAATATTCACACTTAGGCTGTAGTACAATAGTAGGTAGGTAGGTATAGGTATGGGACTCGTGTCCGCGTCGTGGACCTTCGTGCGATTTTTACAAACTACGCAAAACGGTCGGACCGGAAAAAAAAACACAACTTAAGGAGTAAATCATCATCATAATAATATGGTCATAACGAATTTTCACTATTGATTTTCCTGTTGGCTTGATCGCTGTGCAGCCAAAACGAGAATACCTACCTATACATCATCGTCCGCACCGGTTGGCACGAAACCGAGTCGTGAACGACAGGGAGACGTGCGCTCCATTATATTATTATCAATACAGGTAATAATTACTACCTAATCGGTAGCTGTATGTGCACCACCTAGGTCTTAAGACACAAGTGCGCAATAGCCGGCGGATTCGACAGAGTATTGTGCACGTTCCGGCTAGATCAAGTCCGGGAGCACAATATTTACTTTATAAAATCAATATAAACACATATTTTGCTCACAACAATTATTACCCGACTAGCCTATATACTGTTAATATAGTAGTTTGTTGCCGGGCTGTGATACTCGACCGTTTACCTGATGATTGATTCGGATGAGAAATGCGATTGTAAAAGTCTTTATCGCAAAATCGCCTGTATAAAGACTGTAACCGTCTTGTACTGTTCATAATAATTAAACTTTATACACGCACAAGGCGTACAGGACCGAGCGAGGACATAAGACGTATGCTAGGCGACCTGGACATTATTACAATACATGTAGCTGGATCGAACATGAACGATCGACGGAACAAAGATTTTTATCTAGAGATGCACACAATATGCGCGCGCCATCGGCGTTGTCGATAAATTATTATTGTACTTATGTAGTAGATAAAAAATATGTATAAAGCAACACTTGCATAAGGCGCTAGCGCAAAAATATATTATTGAGATGCACAAGATTGACGAGACGATGATGCACTAATATAGTAATGATAGCAATGATAATAATTATAATTACAAATATATGGCCGGCACGACAACGGGCCGGTGATGATGGTATCGGGCCATCCGAAAATAATTTTTTTTTCAGACTGTTAGTATTAATCGTCCAATCATAATTACTATTGCTCCTTACATATATACCAAGGAGACAGTTAATAATTTATGTCGTATACTTCGGGTAACCGGTTCTTTGTACGCACTCCAAGATGATGATAATAATAATAATATATTACACCGCAGTGCACGTCAAACGTCATAGTAAGTTTTCTCCTAGAGTAAAAAAAAAAAAAAACAATATTCAAATAATAATTATAATCAATAGCTTGGACGCGTGCGCCTTGGTAATAGTATTGTTAAACAGGATTAGCCAATAGCCTTAATTTGGTTCATCAAATGGTTGTGGGGGCGTCTTAAACAAAATAGTAACGTCGACGGGCCAAAGACGAGGGTAATTAATTAGGTACCTAATTTCATGTGGTCTGTCGTTTTTTTATTTTTATTTTCCAATGTAATATTATCTTTTGACCGAAATGATTATTATGCAATCTCCTCGGTGTAGGCACAACATTCAATACCGTCGACGCCGTGTTTGAACTGTATCCAACAACCGAATATCTAATTTTACATCTACCGATAACATATTTAATAATATTATTATTAAGATGCGGTGATAGATAGAGAAAACGAAAAATAGAAATATAATAATGCGGGTGTGTGTCCTTATTCCTCTCGTCTAAGCGCGACAGCCTTTCGATTTGTAACTAGATCCGTGCGGCGGTAGATAAAAAAATAAAACTTATATTTAAAAAAACCAAAAACCAACGCGTTTAACATATACGGTTAAGTGCTAGTACACAATATCGAATTCGTCACGACCGTTTTCGGTGACATATACCTCTACACCTCGGCTCTCATTAATATTGTTACGCCTTAGCGCTCTCTTATTCGGTTTTTTCTTTTTAATATTCTATATATTTTTTTCGATTTTTCTCTTTTACTTCTCTATATTATATTTTTTATTATAACAATATCGTCCTTCCCTTCAGTCATCTGTCGTCGTCGGTTATCTGACTCAACCATCGCCACAAATCGCCCAATGCCGGCCAAAAGGTCAACGCCGTGTTGCAGGAAACGTGTTTGGAAAATAAGTAAAAAAAAAATACCGCGCCCGAAAGATCCAAAGCAACACACACACATAGGGACAGAGATGATCAATTATATATGTATGTATTTATGTATACTAACCGATAACAGGTAGACCTGACTGTGATAACTTATTCCAATTACATTTGCCAATAATAAAGCAAGAAAAAAATATTGTCTTCGATAAAAGATAATATTGTCTTGTTGTCTCTTTTAAGCGATTTACCAAAAAGTGATAGTTTTACCATGGCCAAGCAAATTTATAGCTTATTTAATATGAAAAGTCTCCATCCGTTTCCCATAAAGTACAATATTTAAGCCGTTTGAATCGCGTGGATTCCTAGCCGTATAAATTCACATAAAGCATTTTTTATTGGTTAAAAAATAAAAATCCTACTATTTCAACCCTTTTTTTTTCATTCCGTCAAACCGGTAAGCCTGAACACAATACATAAGACTTGGTTTTCAACCCAAAAGAACAGACCCGTCTCTCCCGAGTCCTATAAGCCAACGCACCTCCCATTCAGTCTAATGGGCACTTATGCGTCGTGGACAACAACTGGTGTACCTAATGGTTATGACAAGGTGTTGATCTAATCCCGTTTGCATTTCGACTGCAGTCAAATGTTCAAATGTTCTCAACAGCTTTCCTGTCTTATATTATTGTGGTCGTACCCCCCCCCCCCAAAAAATGACTACGATAATAACAATAAAAACGCCCAAAATCTTTTTAGGATTTCCAAAACGGTCAGGAAATTACTGTTAAATCCGTTTTTACGGTTCGTTATAATTTCCAAACGATAATCCCGTCTCGTTACAATACACGATGCGCTCGGAGTAGTTAAATCACGGATTATATTCACACATTAGTGCCATGTTATAACGTAAGTCATGCGTTCAAGTATAAGGACATATCCTTATACTATCACATATGATAGTATTGTGTAATTTCGAACGGATGAACTAAAAAATAACTATCTAATGGTAAAGGTCACACAATGGTATAGGAGTTGTGTATATTGTTATTATGCAGTGCGGTTTGGGCAAGTGCGAGCGACCGATAACGCCCGACAAGTTTAAGGATGTTTTTTCATATACTTTGACCGTTCACTGGTCCATTTTTTCCGGATGACACAAAATTGGCTCAAATTTGGTCTTTACCTTAACCCGTGCAATCACCAATACTTAATTCACTCCACACAATCGCACACAGTCTTTGTTTGTTTCGGCGCTTTCGGTTAACTTCTTAATCTCCCAATAAAATCATTGAAAAAAAACCAAAAATTATACTTTATTTCTCATTTGTTTAGAGGCAATATTTTCGAACGTAAGGGCTGAAAAAATGCACAAATGACATTACTAATATTAAAAACAAATCTGTATTCTAAACTTCTTATCATATCACACACGGATCACTTTCAGATTTTATTACTGCCTTCGTCGCACTTAGTTGACTTCACTGAAATTGTTGAAAACTGGCAGGCTAGAGAAGACAGTACTACGTCTTATACGCCTAGAAAGATCACCAATCTTATGTGGATATAATATCCGAGCGATAATATTGTTGTTTTGTATTGCATATAATATTCAAGCTGGACGCGGTTGTTAATGCGTTGTGGGTCGACGAAGAGGTGACATGTTGAGTTATCGTTATGCGCTAACGTTAACTTGTATTGTATGTTATTATATAATAAATGCGCCAAAGACACGTCGAGTCGAGTGGCCGTACAAGCTTATTAATTTCAGCATAATATAAAATCCAGTTAACGCGATGGGGCTTGGCCCGCGTGGGTGGACCATCGCCTCGCTAGAATATTGATGATAATATGAACGTTGACTACAGTGCAAGAAACACACACACACACACATTACACATGTTAGACGAGTACGGGATCAACGTTCCGGCAGTCGTTACTATTATTGTATACAATAAATAATAATTGTTATTAGGTAGGTACCTAACGTGTAGTGACTTAATTCATTGTCTTGTGTACACCACCGCTGCCGTGTGTGTGAATCGATTCGTTCGGCGATAACTCCCGTGTATACTATTGTAACGTTATTAAAAAAAATAAAAATAAAAAACTATCATCGATTTCATTTACTGTATAATATTGTAGCGTCCAATATAATGCGTAGTAGTCAAATGTCAAATTAAATCAAAACTATTACCCCGCACGGGCGTATAGAGATAATACCTACCTTATAGTAACAATATTATACGAGTATTATTATTATTATTATTATTATTACACTGCATTTGCCCTCCAGGACCGTTGCCAGGTTGTCATAAATATTAAGATCGGTCACGTGTTGGCACCGACCTTGATGGAATAAAAATAAAAAACTGCACACACGGTTCCAATTTACAAGCGCACAGTAATATTGTTATTACAATCTATTCTAGCCCCGAGTAGCCCCGAGGCCAGTGCAACGCGCGGCGCAGCTGCATCGCAAAACTGCACTATATGGTAATAATAAAAATGAAAAAAAAAATAAATAAAAAATTGCACTTTGTGTCTTCTGTCAAGGACATCGCCGGCACTTGCATCACGACACAAACGCACATAATATATACACACACAGTACACACTATCGCGGTGTGCCGCCTGTCAGTTGCCCAATTGCTGGATAATGCACCTATCGGTTATGTTGTATATGCAGTCGATAAAATTAATGACCACGTTTTTCTATCGCTCTCTCTCTCTCTCGGTTTTTTATTTTATTTTATTTTTTAATTTCATTTGCGACGTAAGTAGTACAAAAAAACAAAACGTCCAAGGCCACCGTTGCACCGATGGGATATTCGTTGCAAGTTGCAACCCCGGCGAAGGACTATCGCGGCCACCTTGACCTTTATTGTACATTGCCTATATTATCATACTATTATAGTGTGTACAATGTACATGCATAATATTATGTTTATTTACTGTTATGTGCCAGTGCCCCACACTCGGTACCCACATTGTCGAGGGTGTACTGCAAGTGCAGCGGAAAACTAAGTCTTGGGTAGTTTGCCCGGAAGCCAAGATTAGGTATTTACTTGTATACATTGTTTGTGGCTGCAATAACGTGTAAAATATACGAAACCCATTCTTTATAAAAAAAAAATACATAATTTAACTCATTTTGACATTTTCCCCTACTCAAGTGGTATGGAACGCGAATCTCGTCCGATTTACAACAAACCGGTACAACGGCTATATAGTTTAAAAAAAACTAGACAGGTACACACATTCTTCTTTTAATAATTATACAAAATTGTGGTCGCCATTTTTCATATTTTTACCTTTTGGTAAACCTACACGAAACAACATATGTGTATAGCCTATTCACGCATATGACTTGCGGAAAAACCGTTGTCGACAGGTGTAAATTCCTTTATTGTTCTGCGACCTACATACAGTATTAGAAGTATTATTTTTCTTAAAAATGTTTAGCAGAAACATTTTCGTTTTAAAAGTTGTATAAAATATTTAAAAAAACGTTGATGCCTTACAATATTATTTAAATAAAGAAATATATTATCATTACTTTTTGTCGTTTAACCTAGCCTAACCTAATTTTACACGTTAAAATTAATAAAAACGGCAGTACTCGTTAACCGGATTAAGTATATTGTCATTTAGATCATCGAATAAAGGTGAAAAAAGCAAAAAAAGTTGGTCGCCCAACGTGGGGCTCGAACCCACGACCCCGAGATTAAGAGTCTCGTGCTCTACCGACTGAGCTAGCCGGGCTGTTGTTGGCGTAGTGAAAATAAGGCTGATTTAACCACTAGCCGAATTTACAACACAAATTCAAAACAAAATAATTATTGACATTATCAATGTGTTCAAACACTAAAACTTGTTAAGAATTTAAACACATAAAACACCATTATTTATTATTAAATCAATAAAATATTACCATGCATGATAAAAATATTGTAAACGGAATTTTGACTATTTACCTGCTTTAAACAAAACACACCTGAGTAAATTACATCATTCATTATTCATAATATCCATAACATTATTCTTTATAGTTTATAGACTTGGCCTAAGACAATAATTAACTATTTCTAGATCGAGCCCCATTGAAATTTCAAAATTAAAACATTAATTCTTAAATATTAATGCTTTCTTTAATTTAAATACTATATTTCATGACGTACCTACTTATCAGACTATAAAATCAATTTAAATGAAAACAACAATATATTAAATTTAATTTATAACAATATTACCTGGCAAATTATAATTACACATTAAACATGTGCTTCGACAATTTATGAAAAATGCGACTCGAGTAGAGAATGTACCTATTGTATTTTTATTCAAAAAAGCTTAAACAGCTACACAAACAACTTAAAACATTTTATTACCTACCTACATAATTTTACTATATTTTATAAGTTATAACTAATGTGTAAACTATATTATTACATTACCGTCCACCTATTAAATGTATAGGGCACTGGATGTAGCTGGTGTAATTATTTACAAGTACAAGAAACTAGAAAGACAGCTATTGAGTGGCGATTTTCGATTATCGTCTCATATTGTGTAACTAATTGAAATTTAAACGTTATTTATCGTTAATATATTACACAGTATCCATCTTGCTGTAGGTACAAATTGTATTCATATATAAAATTAAATAATGCGTTATTAATACTAACAGCCACTAATCATAACTGTACCTACCTACACGGGGGGGGGGGGGTTTAGGCAATATCATAAATGTACAATATTAATATAATTATTATACTAAAAAAACACAACTGCCGGTTTAAGTATTGTTTGTGATCCACTCGTGACCGGCACCCGTATGATGAACCATTACTTATGTCAGTGGTGTATATTATTATAAAGGTCCTACACAGCCAGGACCGCAGTGGCCCAGTGGTTGTTGTTGAACATTTTATACTATATATTGTATAATATATTGAATCGGTATATTATACATGTAAGATAAACAGTGTAATGTTAAATTGTTATAATTTATCAAAGAAAAGTCTTTGACACACACCAGAGCTGCGTCTGGTGTCCACATTATGTCGTTTTTAATGTGTGCATAGGCCATAGGGTACCCACTAAGACTATATCCCATAATATTATGCATATACCTACTTGTGTGAAGCCCATTTGTTTGGACGGATAAAAAATCATCGACGACGGGGTTAAACAATAACAATATAACGCACAAGTGGACGTGAACCCTGTGCATTGATTATTGACATTGGCTTATGACACGGTAATGCATTCAGAAACATTTAAAAGTATATATACCTACATCATCACTATTACAGTATACCTATATACCTACTTGCACAACGGTTAGACCATTGTATTTTCTTTGTAGGTATATATGTATATACCTAGGTAATTATTAGTAGACGGTATAATATAAATCACACTAATGAATAGATAAGACACGTGTGATTTATGCGAGTCTAAAACAAAATTAATAGCCATCGCTTGCGATAAAATACACTTGCTCGTCGAGGAAAAATATCAAAAATATATTATTGTTGGAAAAATAATTACATTACTTTTGAGATACTTTATTTCGAATAAGCTTGAAATAACATAATATTATACTACAATATGTTTAGTTAGAATACAATAGGTATTTTTATTTGTCTAATTGGTAATAAAAATGGATCTATTACTCTTTTTTGTTTTTTTTAAATATAAATCAGTTACAATTGTAAATATCCTTAGCTATTTGTTTTGTACCTAGTTAAACCGTTGACGTCTTTAACAAAACATATATTAGATACAAAAGTCAAATTCGGTTATTTCCCTTGAAATGTACTGCGATATTGTAAACCGCGACACGTGTTTAAATAAATATGCATTTACGATGCAATTCTAGGAAAAGTCCACAGCTAGTCAAATCAAATATTAACCTTTTCGACAGCGAACATAAGCACAACAGAGAGCTCGGTGAATCACTCGTCGGGTCTTTGTTATTTCCGTTTGGCAATCGTTTTTTTTTTTTTGTTAGTTACTAATAATATAATATTCAAGGCCTATTATCGCGATTGCGCTATAGATTGTTGATGTTCCAGTAAACAAACCCAATGCACCACCAGTCGATGAGAGCTAATAATTGTATTATGAAAACATAATATTACAAAGCTGCGTTTGGCGAACTGTCTTTGGAAAAATTATAAAAATATTAGCTTAACCCAAAACCGTCGGACGAATCATTAATGTCTGGAAAATGAACATATTGTATATTTTTACGGGCAAACGTCCACAAAACGGGAAAGAGTCTTCTGGGTGTAAATACGGCAATCAAAAAACCATATACATATGTATACTTAGTGCTTTGCTACGCAGTTTGAACGATAATATTCGATATTATAATTGTAAAATACATTATGTGTAAATTGTGGCTAGATGAACGATTCTGTTTGCAAATTATTATACACTATTCACTGATCTAGTATCGGTGCGTTATCAGATTTAGTGTTTATTATTATTATTATTTGTTTTTGTTCCACGGCCGCTGACGTTGTAATCGCATGCGGTATAAATTGCATAACGCAATGAACTTGATAACAGTACTGTGTGTATAAATACAATACACACAATGTAGTAGTTTGTAAATAAACGTTATCAGACCGACCGGTTGTAGTGAAAAAAAACATTGCAGAGTAACGTCGATTGTGAAGTGCACTGCTCGTAAACTCAAGGACAAGTATACCACTCTTATTTTTCTAATGACCGTACAACAAAAAAAAAACCATTAGTTATCTTATGTTGCATTACATGTGGACAAATGCAACCGGCCCCAAGAGAGGAGACACGAGACAATGGCACATTAATCCTAAACGTTTGGTTTCTTTTGAAAAATTACAAAAATGCATTTAACTATAATATTATTTATGTTGCTAATCAAAAAGTGAAAATCAGCACGACCTCTGCGTTTGTGTAGACACACTAAACGAGCTAGAGTATATTATTGACTTGGAAAAAAATCCTTTTAACGCTATGTGTTACATGTGTTAGATATAGAGACGGTACGTTATCGTCAGACTTGTACGGTTCGTTATAGTATATAACTGCTAAATGAAATAACAATGCAGTGTGCAGTTTGCTTTAGTGGTAAATTAGACAACAAAAATGATGACACTCGAGGGAATAGCGCTTACACGGTCTTAGATTGCTGATGCCAATTGACCTAAAACTCTTTTATCTTCTCGGTTAGGTTTTAACCAATATTACAATAAGATTTAGCAGATATAAATCAAATTAAGCATATTTGTTAAACTGGCAAATTAGTTAAACAAATTTAATAATTCTTAATTAAACGGTTATTGCAAAAATATTAATAGTTGACAAAACATTTTTTTTACAAGAAATCCAATATTAATTACAAAAATATTTTGAATCACAAACTTCTATACTATTAATAAGTCATGTTACTAAGACTAGATATTTTTGAGGATAAGAGGTTTTTTAATAATAAACATTTAATAATAAAACGGACAGTGAAATAATTATAGGAGTGTTGAGACAATCATCTATGCCAACAGCTGTTGTTTAACATATCCAACAGACCTTTGGATGATCGTTGAACGACAAAATATATAAAATGCAGATTTAACGCTGTTTAATCAATTTGGAACTAAAGTTAGACAATTAATTTAACATGAACTAAAAAGAACTATTGGAATTTTAATTATTGGAGACATAATTTTGTTGTACAATAGTACTAAAATAATTAATAGAATATTTTTTCCACAAAACATTTTTAACTAAAACCATCATTTGATAGTCTTTTAATAGCACTTAAAGGAGCTAAGTATTTTTGATTTCAGCAATTCGACAAGTATAAATAATATATTATTGTAACGTTACTTATATTAATCATTAGAATGCGGTTACAACCAATTCGTTTTTTGGCATTACTATAAATCATCAAAACATACTACAGTATTATTGTACACGGAGTTGGGCAATATTCGAACGATTTTAATTTATCTGAAGTAAAATAAAATCGTTGAAATATTATTTCTGCGTTTAATTTGCCCAACAATATGACATAATATTATTATTATCGCCTGGTGTGTGTACCGTCATCACCGTCGCTTCCTCGTTGCCACAGTCCGAAACGCATAAAAGACAAAAGCGTTTATTATATTGTACTTAAATCGCTCCTTCGAAACAACCATAACGTCTTCCGATGGACTTTTTAGGAGTACACGGCCGTCATCAACAGGTGCGCGCGCTGTTGGTAATAATATTATCGCCACCGGTTGCCGTCCGACGAACACACGCCCTGGACTTACAAAATACGGATAAAAACAATACTTATGTGCTGCACAACCTTATGTATATTTATATAATATATAGGTACATATTATATACACATTTACTGTGTATAATATTATGTTATTACCCGTAGCGCATTAAAAAGGATAGTTATTGCAAATTTTATGGGTCACTACAACATGGGAAACAATAAAAATGTGTAATAATTGTTTATACAACGCCGTCGTCGAAGGATAATATTATTATCATTATTTGATTTTTTTTTTTTAAATACAATTAATAATCGACCTGTAAAACGTGCTGGACGATTATACACCGAAGGTCCGTGCACCATCGTCGACGCTAATGGTCAACCGTGAGTCGTTTCACGGTGTTCCGTGAGTATTAAAAAAAATGTCTTCTATAATATAGATTTTATTCAGATACATTTAAATAACAATACTAATAATATATGACAATATGTTAAAACTAAATCATGCTGACTTTTTGGATCACCCGAGACACCTAAATATGTCTAGTGTAATTTGATTTTTTTTTTTGTAAACCAATCTTTCTAAATTTGGACGGTGACTAATGTATACTTTCTCTTTTGGATCCAAATTAATTATATTATCGCCGTTAAAACGTCTCTAGATCATCGCGCATGGGCATGACGCATACACGGTGCCGGTCATTTAGCTGTTACCCTAAAATCTTAGTTGTGAGTTATAGTTACATGCAATTTAAGTAACACTTAAAAATTATCAAACAAGAAAAACCAATAGGTACATTTAAAAAAAAAAATATATAAATACATTTTTGGAAGGATTTTATACCGATTATATTGTACAGAATATTATTTAGCACTGCCAAAATTGAGAATTTTACTTCCATACAATATATTGTATACACTGTATTATGTGATGCGTTGAATATAATGTATTTTAAAAGGCTATAGACCGTACTGAGATTGGTAATTAGTAACGGATGTACAACGCAATGCATTAAAACGTTAGACTTAACTAAACGAGTTCAACACTCAGCTGTGGCGGTAAGGTGCCGAATAAATTTTGAACTGAAGTTGAAGCTATTTGATCTATTGCAACACGGTTAGTTCGTTGTGAACTGGATATTATTGTTTAGTATTTTACTGGGCATTGGCGGTACAATATCTCAATGACATACTAGAGCAATAATGTGTTATCCAACATTTAATTAGTAAAATTTGAAAATTATTTAAAAATTGCGCCGGTTATAAAACCGCTAAAGGTCCAGAGTACAGTATATAATAAAAAGATACGACCGAACATAACGTTAATTGATATGGAAAAATCCATATGCAAAAGGTTAGGTTACGCGGTCATCGTTCGGTGCTGTTATAAAAAATCAACAATGACTGACAATCCGCAAAGGTGTAATAAAAAAAATAATAATACATAATTTTCTACGGCCCGTAAGCCGTTTATTAAGTCAATCGCGCCAAATTGTTTTTTCCAGTCCACCACTTACAACCGAAACACCAAGCATCTGCGCTGCTGTGACCTGTGTATATTCAGATTATTAACGACCTTATCAATTTAGACCAGCTATTCGACGACACCGGCAGTGCTACTGTCACGAACAACAATAATAATAATATCAATATGTTATATCGTCTACAAGTAGTATTGTGGGTATAGATAGGCGCTGTTGTTGACCCCGAATTTGGCGACTGTGCTCAATAAAATCGTGTACAAACCATCTTTAATAATATTGTGTTACGGTGCAACGCTGGACGTGTCACTCTATATTATTAAAACGCTGTTCTATGCACCATCTCTTCCTCTCGCTTAACTACTCTCTCTCTCTCCCTCTTCTCGGATGTAATAATATATGTAACGTTTTTTTCTTCTTCTTTTGTGTCCACGCGGGTCATTAGAGACGAACGAAAATGAAAAAAATAAAAAGTAATACAAAAAAAAAAAAAAACGATAAACTCCTCGACAACAGCACTCTGCGCGATAGGAGGAGTAAAATAGTAAGTAGTAACTGTGTGTGTGTGTGTGTGCTGTATAATTAGGATAGAGTTGTGGCCGGGTTGTAAAAGTGGCCTTGATCCCAACGTGTACAACCGAAGCACAACACAACACACAACTGCACTCGTCGCACACACATTATAATATTATTATTCCCCGTCCTCGTGTCTGTCTCTCTCTCTCTCTCTCATCTCTCTATCTCTGTCTCGTTCGACGTAGCTGTCGTTTGCTATATACAATATTATACTTACTACGGCTACGGTGATTTGTGCCCCGCCGCCTCCGGTTCGACCCAAAGAAGAACAAGAAGATGAACACGTGGTCTCGCCAGATTGTGCGCTGCCACCGTACTATACAATAACACAGCTAATATTAATATATTATCATCATTTTTATCGTGTACCACCGAATAGAAAATATAATAAAATACGAGAGTAATAAAATATAAATGCGCACGCACTGCCGTCTTGACCGACCGTGTCATCGCTGTATAATAATAATAATAATACAACGTTACACATTATTCTATTATAACAGTCCCGTATATACGTGTAACCGTCGTCGGCCACTACTGGTGTTTGCCGACATAAGATTATATCGTCATCGATACTCTCGATATGAGTGTACTTATATGCCTGACACGAGACGTATAAAAATGGACCTAGAAAATACTCGAGCGACGCTCGTGGTAGAGAAATAAAACAATTAAAAAATAATTAAATTAACACTTGACCAGTTCCATCATTACCCTATGGGCACGAGCCCAGGTCCCCCGGCCTGACGAGAGCCCCGAATAATACAATTTACATTTTTTTATTTACTTCAGACTTTCAGATGAACCAGTCAGGATTTCTAAAATTCCTCCAAAAACGACCAAAATCTAAAAATCTAAAAAATCAAGTAGACATATAACGAATGTATACTACTATAAAAATATAACCAAAAGGCGTAACATTTTTTATTTTTATTTTTAAGGCGCAATTTTAGGATTTAAGAGCTGGAAATCGGTCTGAAGAAAGGTCTTACACACACCTATAACATGTGTAAAAATTGTGTTTTGATTATTTATCAATTTACTAAAATAATACAAATTTGTATAATTTACTTATTTACCTATGTAAATTATTAAGTTGTTATGTATTAGGTAAAAAAGTGGTATTAAAAAAACATAAAATTATTTTAAAGCTAAAGTTTACAATAAATTCTTCATATTTTAGCTTCGACGCGTTAGCTGTTCTTCAGCTGGACATTTTTATTAATTACAGTTGCTGTACATTTATCTAGGAAAACTTAGTATTCAATAATAAATATTACACACATTTTCGCATCGAAGGGTTCATTTGAAATGATGGGTACTATCACTTTCTCTCTATTAGCCCTGTTCTTGTGTACAACTTAACGTAAGGAACTTTAACAATTTTCTGGTCTCATTTTCTAACTGGGGATGCTAATGTACATCTCAGCTCCCCCCCCCGCAAATCGGGCCAAAGGTTATAAGAGTAAATTTATCATGCTAAAAATTTTCCGAATTCAATCTATACATAATAGGTTACAAACAGTAGTATAATGGGGAACATATTATTTTTATTAAAAATCATATAAAAGTCCCTAACAAATAAGTTTCGCAAAAATTAAATTATTCATTTCGAAACGTTTACAAAAAAAAAAAAAAATCACAAGGCGTTAAATGTAAACGGTTCGTTTGCTAAGCTATCACATAACATACGGTTATAATGTAACTACGGTCTGAACAAATAGAACGGAAAATTAACTTTTTTTTCCACCGATAAATGCCACGTACCTATTATAGTATATACGCTTTAGTAAAATACATCAAAATCATAAAGTTGATAATTTTTACAGTCGCGACATTTCTATGCCACGAGAAGCAAGCTAGCAAGCAAACAAGTGTTTTTTTTTCTACCGACCTGAATCCAATTTTGAACAGAATAATTATGATGCGCTCCGATGTACTTACAAAAACGATTTTCGGCTTGGTGTTGTCCTTGTGTCAAACAGCACATTCGTTGGAAACTGGATGCGATTATCTCGGTAACGTCAGTGTTGACAAAGATTTACTCCATCATGATTTAAAATGCACATACATGTACAGCGCATTGACACATATGCTGGTAACAAAGCGTTTAGCCGACCCACCTATATCTTTGCGTACATCTTCGGTGATCGGCAAAGTAATCCGGTACAACGCTGTTTTAAAAACCCAAATATATTCACTGTACCGCTTGAATGTAACGCGTATGGATGCGTTGTGGATTCTAAATTTGTACATGGGTATGGTGCTCGGCGTTTACGAAAATTCGTCGAACAAGGAGGAAGACGGCCGGAAAATTATCGCCACTCACGGCTATATCATCGGTAAACTCCGTGAAGACTTAACCCGTTGCCGTGAAGATAATTCGTTTAACAAAGAGAGTGTGATCGACTCGTTTAGCAACCCTACAGAAAAATACTTGATACATTTTATAGACATGAACGTTGACGCTACCAAATATTTACTTAAAAGAAATAAACACAAATATGTCGGGACCGCGTTACAAGTGGGAAATCTTTTATTGAACAACATAGGCGCGAAAGACGAGAACGTAGACGATTTAATGAACGCATTCAACGTTGAAGTGGAATGGTCCAGCACGGGTAAACAATTGCGAAAATCTTGGGAAGATTCGCACAATATACTGAATTGGCCTAGCACTTTTGAAAGCCTGAAATTATATTATAAGCTGGCCTTTGATTTCCTGAAAATCATGATTTTCCGGCTGTCGTTAAAACACCTTGACTATTTAGAACACTTTATTACTTCAATCTTTTACGTGGAATACGCGCAAGGATGGTATGATAAAGTCAAAGAGTTTGCTGATATGTTAAGCTTGTCCGAAGATTTACACGTTAAAAATTTGCTAATTTATCTCGATAAGCTTGTCAGACGAGAAGAAACAATAGCCAGTGTAGTTAAATATTTAATTCCAATATTGGGAAAACTCTGTGAACCTTTCGAGTGTGAAGCTACTAAAAAATTCGAGCTATACGGTAACGAATTCCAGACACCTTATAAAAGTTGGATAGCTAACTACGATTTAAATCTTAAAAAAAGTCCTGTGAAGATTGAGCGTTATAGTTTGGAAAATACTAGAGCATTCTTGTGCTACCTCAGAGAGATGTTCAAATATAACAACTTTGACCTTGTTCGGTTACTCGTGGAATATATCAATGAAATGAAAATGTAATAGTGTATTGATAGACTGGAAATTCGTCATCGCCATACATTTGATTTCTATTACATAATACAGTAAAAAATTTTAATTTATATTAGATATATTATATACTTATTTTAATGTATTATCTAGAAACCATCGTACACCATTGTAGTACCCTCCTTGAGTACATTTTCCTAAAATGTTATATTGTAAACTGCAAACATATTTTCTGTTAATCTTGTATTTTGTAATGATTCATATGTTATATGTATTATTGAAATATAATTGTTGTATAAATAAATTCTGAGAATTTTCATTTAGAGGTTTCATCAAAATCAACACATTGAAAGACAGTACACTTTGAAGATCTTTTCGTCCTGCATTTTTATAACTGAAAGTGGATATTTATAATTCAATAAATGTGTCGAAAAAATGCTTAATTCGTATATAGGGATATAGTATATAGGTGATTTGATCTTATCTGTGCAATGTTGAGGATTAAATTTATTGCTCAGATATTAGAACCGTTTTAAATATCTGTTAGTATACTGTTGCTATATGTACTGCTAAAACTTTACTTTTGCGTATGAAGACATGCGATTTAGTGTAAATCATGTATAAAACTTTTTTTTATATTATCAAACTAAGTACCAACCTCCACATTGTGATTTGTAAATCTAGCTAAGCAGAGTAACCTAGAACAGACGAATAAGCTTCGATGCTAACAGAAGTATCAAACGAGAACCTCTCCTTTGGTAATTTCTTATAACTGTCCTGGTTTCTTTTTACCCTTAGATTCAGACACTTTTAGATTAAACATTTGCCTCAACCCAACTTTGTTACTTATTGTATGTATTTACAATGATGTGTTTATTTAAAAGTTATTTTGACACTTTCAGTTATGATATATGTATTTTTTTAAACTTTATTTTTAGAAATATTATGTTCTAAATAACTTGCAATTATTTTCCCCGTCAAATCGACATTTTTTATTAATTAACTCATCAAGCCCCAAATAGTAGGTACAGTTTTCTTTCCGACAATGATCGCATTTCTCAAATCGTTCACTATACAAACGCTCTTGCGACGTCTCCACGAATTTCTTTGGTACTTAAGCGTTTTTTTTTTTTGTTATTTTTGGACGTTTTTAAAACCTACAGTTATCGACGTGCGTGTTCATTACACCGAAATAAAAATACAACACTCGATTTGAGACCCCCGGCAAGTGTTTATTCGTTTGGCAAATGTCCAAATCCGACGCGGTAAACAACGACAAATCCCTTAATAAGGTATTATTGTTTTATCAGATCGAAACAAAAAGAAGTGACTAACTATAGAAATTTTTTTTTAACGCGTTATACATGTAAAACGTAAAAAACTTAAGACAGTAAATGCCTGATATAGTACATGGTCGGTTGCTCAAACTATATAAGAGTCTAGACAACTTTATGTAACAATATGGTGTCTCATACAAAATGGAACATTATCGTTAGCATTACCTAATTAAAAGTATAAAAATATATTATTATTATAAAATATATAAATAAAGCATGTATAAGTATGTAAAATAATAGTATTTTTGTAGTTTTACTATTTAAAAAAAATATTTTGTTGGTTTTTCATTATATTTTTTTTTAGAATATTATCTTATAATTCCCATACGATCGGCCAAACTGATCGATAGATTATTCTTAACAAGTTAAGACGTGCTATTACTTTAAGGCTGCTATTTATTTTCCAAACAAAAATATTTATTTATTTTAAATAGATAATTTTTACCATCCACAGTTTCGTGTGGAAACGTTTATTATATGAAAGTGATTTTATAATAATTCCCATTTTTGTGAACTCTCTGCTCTCTATACTGTGCATTATTATTTTAAGATTATCAATAAGAATAACAGTATTGTTATAATGAGAAAAAAAATGAAGTGTGCTTAAACACTTACAAAACTATTAGTGTTTTTTTATACGTCATGTATTTGCTGTTTACATGTGTTTGTTTGGTTTTTTCCATAACACATTAGGCTTTTATATGTCAAAGGTTTTTGCTACACAATATTATTACTGCTTATACCTAGTCAACGGTCAACAGCAAGTAAAAAGTAATAGGAAGTGCGATTGTCAATGACAATATCAAAGCGGAACACACTATGTACGGTTTTTTAACCACTAGAGCGCGCTTTATGTATGATATTTAAAACCCAACTCGACTACACACACACGGCGACGGTCGTGATAGTAAATAAAGAATATTAAGTATGATGGTTCAGAAACACAATGAACAGCTACTAGTTTCAAATTGCCATTGTTAATAATAATATTGTACAACTGCGGTAGAAAACGATATTCTGCACACGTTTTCCTGTTCTTGGGGTTATTTCCGAATTTACAATTATCGCACACTATACATGTGCGGTGGACATCAATAAGAACGGTAGACAATTTTTTTTTCATTAAAAACGCGTGCCTGAATTTTATAACGTGTTCAATAACTAATGTTTGTGCTTCTAAAAAAAAAAACAATACAAGAAATTGCTCCTACATTGTCAAGGTCGCAATACTTTTTACTCATCATATTTGATTGCGCCTACATATTAATTATTATTATCCACTGAACTGTACAACAATATTCAACGATGCTTTCATTAATCAATTATGACACATGTTTAACGCAGCTGCTGTTTAATACTTTTGTCCTTATAAAAACTATTTTTGGGAAGTCGAGACAAAAAAAAAGAATCAACGTGTTCTGTTTTAATTGTAACGTGATTTTAATCTCTTCACAAGTGTAACCAAAAACCTCAAACGGATTTTTTTATGTTTTACACAATTAGGAGAAGAGCCGAGAAGTTATTTTTAAAGAATTGTACTTTTTTTAAATAGGGTGAATTGAAATGAATTCTCAGTTTTGAGAAATGAAAAAACAAAATAAAACTATAATTGTTAAAATTGAAAAATCCTAAATTGAAAAACAAATAAAACAGTTTTGATTTCATAAAATATCAATTGAAATAAGCATATGGATAAATAAATGTAAGTAAATAAATATTTCTATATTATTCTAAATATTTATATATTATATAAATTATAATTGGAGTAAATTAACTGTCAAAATTTCATTAGTTGTTTTTTATTAAATAAAACAAGTTATAGGGTATGCATTTAATAAGTAAGCACAGAAAAATTAAGTTGATTTTTCAATCATTTAAAAATTATAATTAAACAAACTCTTCTACAAACTATTATCTACTTACAAATCTATATTTTTGGTATTATAATTAATGTCATTGTACCTATATGTGTTGTTCAATTTCCAGCTTATTATGATGATGTACAAATATAAATATATTGTATAGCTATGATTTTTTATATTTGATATTAGTATTCACGCAACAATTCCAAATAATAATAAAGCAGTTTTGAGTTTTAAAAAATATTTTTTATTTCTAATAATTTTTATATAATCACACACAGCGCGTTGAAACAGCAAAATATCTATATATATATTTACATCCTACTGTGTTGTCTGTTATTTAAAATATTATAATATGCTGGTATCTAATTTTTTTTATATTATTTACAAACAATTTTTTTCTTCAAATTATGCAAAGCGATAACGTCTATAGCTGTTATAGCAAATTAGGGTCATTTCAAGACTTGACCCTATTTTGTGCGTGCATGTGTGTGTGTGTGTGTGTGATATTGCAGAGTTCAAAAATGAAAACGTGTTGTATCGCAAATAACAAATTAGTTCCGAGCCAACCCAACGGTGTGCCGACAGCAGCGGGAGATTTTGAGGAGTGGTAAATGAAAAATAAAAATAAAAAATGATAAATCTATCAGGTTCGATTTGATTTCATAATCCCGTTGCCGAGATCACATTTACGCCGGTGTCACATCGTGTGTACTTAACACACACGGTCGCTTGTACTTTATTACATACACATCTGAATGCATATAGGCACAATCAAAATACAGCGTTATAATAATAATATATCTGTTACAGGCAACAACAATTGTGTCGCAATCAAGATCACTGGGCGCTTATAATAATAAAATGTGCTGTTATTATGTCTCGAATAATAAAACGTATAGATCTCGCACGATAAACCGCGCACGATTGCCCAGTTTCGTGTAAAACGTCTTATACCTGTATAAATTAAAAAGATAACAAATGTAAATAAAAAAAACCAACTAACGCACAAACCATTCCTCGACGGTTTTAATTGTAGACGAGAAAATGTAACCGTTTGCAAAAAAAAAAAAAATTGTAGCCATTCTTATTATGCATAGTCGCTTGTCGTTGGTACATACAGGTGATGTACACATGATATATATATATATATATATGTATATAATAAACTAGATTGCCAAGTGTAGGTACATGCCGCCGATAATCACAATCACAATATGGTTATAACAATTACAAGTTAAGTTGATAGCACAGAATCACGTCGACTTTAATATTCTTATCACTAGTTGGCAATCTAGCTTAACAAATGTATGTATCTATTTGTGCCTGTAGTTCATCACAATTGATTTAAGTAAACAACTAAAAAATGGCCGAACCAATAATATTATGATTGTACCTTTGCCATAAAGCAAGCAAAAGCAACTCGGAAAAACAAGTGCAACCCAATGAACGACTACCGCGATGAAGTCCTCTAACGATTTCTTCGTTGTCATTGGTCTCGTGTTGAGGTTTTTTTTTAATTATGATTTAACGACTGAGGGTATAGTAGGTTCTTTAACCATATACATTAGTAAACAAATCCCATGTAAGTATATTGTTATTGTTATTATTATTATTTTACTATTGTATATAATATAATAGGTACGCGCACTGACATCGCAATAGATTACTACGGTGATTAGCGTTCGGTACAGTATTAATTATTATTCATTAATAACAGCAGTGTAATACAAGATGATAATAATAGCTGATATTTTAAACAGCCCGGAGAGAGCGCAATCCAGTAGTAGCTGTATCGAACTTGTACCTACAATAATTTATATTTAATTTTGAGGTTTTTGTCCTCCACACCTCTCTGGGTTTCGTTTTATACAATACATACTGTTCTACTATTGATGTGACAGTAGGTATAATTCGTAAGCGCATTAAAGTCGTTATTTTCTATTTTAAGCTCTGTATGACTTTTTCGACTTTTCCAAGCAAGATATTTTTTTATACCATCAAAAGGGTTGTTTTTTTAATCTCCAACTAGTTTTTGCCAAACAGTGTCATACATACACAATATGTGTATGGCCTTGGACATTATTATGTATTATTGTTGACCCAAACCACAGGTAGGTGTACACTCGGTTTTGACCTGTCGGTGCCGGTTGCGTATACTATCTACTCTACATATATTATATACACAGGACGGTATAGTAATAATTTGCAAGACTATAATAATAATCTAACGTCGAGGGTTTAGCACGATAGACGACGGGTTCACACCTGTGCGTAGGGGTTGCACACCTGCTGGCCCTAGTAAAAATAACATAAAAGAATGAAAAAAAAAAAAAAGGGTCGAAAAACCCCGAACCGTATGATTTTTCGACTCCCTCGCTTTTTTCCCCATTGTGTGTGTGTGTACGGAACACCGCGCGGATTTTGTCAGAACGACCCAGACCGTGTACAGTGTGTGTGTGTGCTCTGTATATGATGTATGTAAGTATTCACACACAATATAAGACGTTTAAGGATCATCTGGGCGGGTATAAAACGATCCCTTTTTTTCGTTTCGTTTTGTTTTGTATTCGACGTAGCATATTATTTATATTATATATATATATATATATATATACACATAAGCTGCGGTGAAAAAATAATAAAACCTGTTCTTGTACGGGGGAAAAAAATAAGAAGGGTCAGTACTGTACATTTTAATTTGTATCGTTCAGTGTACATATGATTATACGATTATTATAATCCGCATCGAACGTAAGTGCGACTCGATAAAAAAGTCAGTGATTTTTTTCTTCTGTTGTAGTCACACGATTGCAGTTTATATTTTTCATAAAACCATTTTTAAAAATCAACAACTTGTCCATTATTGACAAACCTGATATTTTTAAGTCGACGTCCTAATAAACTCGATTCACAAATGATTAATAATGATTTTTTTTTTTCAACTAGTTGTCTGCGTATACTTAATAGTTTATTGTTACCAATTCGATTAAACAGTGGGCAATTATATATTGCAGCGGTTAATTTCTCAACGTGAAACTTTTATACCTAGAAAAACAATTTATTTTTTATTACAGGTAGGTGGTACGTTAAGAGTGTACTTAAAGCGAATCAACCGTAAACACGGCATAGTATAATTTATTATATCATTATTAGAAACAAATCTTAAGAGTTGAGTGCGATTGCCCAGTCCAATGTCAATTATATATTGTGTCAACGGTTGTTGTCTTTTGCATAATATTATGTACTTAAAAAACAATATCACGGCAAGTGCAAGTGCAGTTCTTACGGCTCGTTAGGTTCTCCGGATTACATACACACACGGTACGGGTCAACACATTCGGCCAAGTCGCAGTAGGTAGGTAATTATTATTATTAACACCGTTATTACAACTTATACAAGACGACAATATATTGGCACCGCCGATGCACTAATCCGAAGCCGCAGGACAAAATATAAATATATATATACATATTAGTATTGCGACATAATTAAAAATAAATACACAACCGGCACAAATCTGGCAACGGTTCAACACTATAAACGAGTAATATTATATGTAATACATCATAATTTTGTAATACCGCACATTTGCACCATTTTACACAGGAGGAAAGCGAAAACGGGAAAACATAATGCGTTTTAGTCAATCAGATTTGTTGTTTTTGACGCGAACCTATGTGTCTATGATATTGTTGTAGTAGAAACAATAAAAAAAAAAAACTCAAACCGTCCGTCTCTTGAACCTGACCTGGAACCGAGCCAAGACGACCAGATCGCGGCCCGTATAGTAGAGTAGTAATAATAATAATAACAAACAGCGGTGAACAGCAGTGTATAGAGAAAATCCGTATTGGCCAGAGAGTGAACACACTAAAAAAAAAATAATAATACTAAATAATAAATAAATAAAAAACAAACTGTACAAACCGCGCGCGTTCAAGCTCTAATGAATTCAACAAATGTCTTGAGACGACTGGTTCCCCTCGCGTTTTTTTAATTTAATTTTTTTTTTTGTAACGCAGTTGAATACATTAGCGGAGTCGTCTCCCGGTCAGAGATGTATTACAGTACACACATAACAATATATGTGTATTTTTTTATCATTTTTTTTTTTTTGTTCCCCATTACATACACACACTGCTGCTGCATCATGTATAGTTCTCTACCACCGCTCGGTCTTTCTCTAGCACCGCGTGGCCGTGTGGTGTGTATACCTTTCTCTGTCAGCCGGCGACTTTGCTCGGTGCTACCGGTGTTACGCCGTAGCATAAAATCACGGTCGCCATAATATATAATAATATAATATAATACACAGTGTATCGATGATGATATACGGCGTGCACACACACACACACAACACCGACCAGAACGAGACGAGACGAGGAGACGAACACAGGGCGTCCGCACAACACACACCCGGGGTACCTCATATACCTATAATAATAAATACTACACTTATGTTATACTATACTTACGTGTACACCTCTAAGAGACCCGTGTGTTGCTCTCGAAACGCTGCTCTTTTCATTTTCTGAACCCGTTCCAAAACCGTACAGTGACTGCGTTGTACCTACCTATACGGACACGACACGGTGATAAATCGAACCAAACGTAATATTATTATTATACAGTCGCGGTTACAACGACCTCGTTTGTGCATTTTGCTGGGTTACTTTAATTTTTGGAACTACCTTTACATTTATATCGTATATAACACGATATAAGAACCAACAACAAGCTAATTACAGTTAAAAATATATACAACACATTACTTACATACTCTAATCATTTTATCCATGATAAAAATTATGATTTACAATAATTTGTAAGACCGTTGCCACTTGTCTGGACTGACTATATTATAATGGAAAAAATAAAAAAATAAAAAGAACTAACGCAATAATATGGTCTACCCTGTTCGGCGAGCCGCAATTGGCAAAAGTTTGCGATAATATGTGAATATTATAAACTCAAGATTGCCAAGTCAAAATATTGTACCTATGTAAAAATACAATGTCTAAATTCTCGAGTTTTACTTTTATTCAGTTATAAACATTTAATTATCAATTTATACCAATATCTAATTTAAATTAATTCATCATCTCATTATGGCAGCGTTGGGTCTTAAAGGCCCGTTAAGCTGATGATGATGATTTAAGTAAAAACTAAAGAGACATTTTTAAAAATTACATATTAAACTACTCACAATATCGAATATTTTTAAACATATAAAATGTCAATCTCACTTTTAGTAGGTAACTTCTGGCAAATGAGCTTTACAATTATAATTCTCCATTCACCGGGTGGTATTTAAGGTTTTTACTATCTCAAGTCTGGTCAAAGATGCGGCAACTGCAGAACCAAATATGATAACCTCGCCTACCTTACAGATACAATGAGTGAGGCCAATTTCACTCAAAAAAACTCTACTAGTACACCAAGTCAAAGCCATGTTCACGGACACTGTAATACATATTATATGTACCTATGTACACTACACGACACAGCTATACACAGCCGTTAATTATCATTACATGAAACTTGTGTAGTATATAAGTATATATTTTTTTCGCATTAATCCTCGGGTGCACCGTGTGCATCTACAGGTAATTTATGCACCCGCCAATAATAATTAACTACACCATTAATCACGTTTGAACTAGAAAACCACGTGCGATACAAGTATAGTAATAAATAATTCAAATCGGCCCCGGGCACCATTTTGTCGGGTAGTTAGGTACTTAAGGCGACTCTCGCACTCATTATCAGGCTCTTGTTTTTCCTTTTTATTTTAATCCTGCAAAGGGGATTTGCGATTATAATGTTATATTAACAACGCAATTTTTTGAATAATTTTTCAATTTTATGGATATTAACCGATGGGCGCACCAAGACGGTATACAACAATTATTAGGCGTATGCGGCCAATGTCGAGGGTTAAGTCACCTACAGTACCTATTATACAGTGTTCTTGCGGAGGGTGTGCTGACATATTGTATACAAAATCTGCGGTCGATTAGTCGGGATGATGGTCGACACATGTCCCGAAAGCAACAACCGCAGAGACAGAGAGAAGGACGACAGTATGATCTCAAGACGCGCAGAATAAGCCATTATAGCCACCGCAACGTTTTCTTTAACGGACACACACTATAATATTACAAGAACGGTCATTATTATTTTTTTTAGATTTTTTTTGTATTTTGTTTTATATATTTTGCGCGTGCTCTCCGTCCGAACGTTCACGAGTAACGCCAGATCAGCTGTGTATACTAAGTGTGTGTACAATAATATATACATATATATATTATATGGGCGTAAGTATGTAACCGGTCGCGTGATGCTGATGTTTAGTAGATGATATTATTGTATATATATATATATCATGCACGTGGTGTACGGAGGAGATGCCCTCTGGCAACACTACCATACATATATATATATATATATATATATATATATATATATATATATATAAACACTATATGTATTAATGTATAGTATATTTACTACGGATATGCACACACACACACACGAGCACCTCGTCTGTCTACACTTTTCTTCACGGTTCACTACACTAGAGGAGGACCCTTTTATTTATTTTTTTTCCATATATACTATTACGCAGAACTATAATCACTATAGAGTAAACGTACACAGCCTACTCTGTCCCCTCCCTCTCCCCTTCCCCATACTCATACACCTCCCCTCCGCCGCCTATATCATCTCGACGGTGCACCGCGGACGACACTGACTCGAGGAGACCGTTCCCCTCGACTAGCGGCCACGTATAAACCGGTTTCATGCAGAGTAAGCAGTCGACACTTGCCAGAAGACCCAAATCATTAAACCAGTCTATCAAAACCATTATATTATTATTATTATTATTATATACATCTACTGCGCCACGTCGTGTATATTAACCTGCGAGGCTTTTTTTTTTTTTAACTGTCTTTCGTTTTTTTTTCTCTCTCTTTCCATCTCGGTATAATTATATTATTATTTATAGGACTATTTTCAACAAAAAAAAACAAAACCCTTATGCATACTGATTTTTTTTTCTCAGTTTACATACTGCTAATTATCGTCGATATCAAAACCGGATCTAAGTACACAACCGATTCGTGTCGATAAAAATCATTTTTGCATATAGGTACATAGGTAACTCTTTTATACCGAATTATGTATTTTATGTTACACAAAGGTCTCGAAAAACAAAACTATAGTAAAATTTAACAGGTTATACATATAGTTAGGGCTCTCGGACGGATAATTAAGTCCACTTTTAACAGGTGGTGCAAAGGAACAGCCTACGCACTATATGTATACTTTGGTAAACCCACGCCTATAATTATTATCTGCATTACACCGTATATAATTATGATAAAACACAAAAAGTACCTATGACGAAAATTGATTTGTACAGTGTGTACGCTTTTTCTATCTGGCCAGTGAGCAAACATAGAAATGCTTTCACGAAATATATATATTTTGCATTCGGATGTCGTGTAACAATTATAAATTACTTCCAAGTGTACAATTGGGGTTGGTCATACTTTTTCCCATAGGAAACAATTATCTTATTATAATTTAATACGTATTATACTGTAACACTGTCGGTTGCTTCAATTATTGTTTAATACAAAACGGGAACAAATGTTTTTTTTTAAATATTATTATTCCGCCCCGAATTCGAGGGTTTTTCACACAAGCGTGGAACGCGCACACCTGCGCACTTGGCCCCAAAAATTATGTAAGACCGACAAACAACAGGGCCCTATACAGCCTCGACCAATGTAATGTGTGTATATTTGCAATTATTATATATATATATATATATATATATTTATATTTTGCAAGAATGGAATACGATTTTTGTTTCGGTGGAGGTGGACAGGTCAGCAGAGAAATGCAATTTAACGCCCAACCGGTCGGTGGATCCAATGATATTTAAGTCACAAATCACTTAAGTATAAGTACCTACCTATGTGCATATGAATAAAATACAAATATAGGTGTATATAATATATATATAATGCGTTTTGGAAACTCGTTTTGAAGCGGACCAATGCGTTTCCATTTTTATCCGTTATAATATTATGATAATGCATTTTATTTTATAAACCGTCTTGGTGCAATCTGCATACATACGAATAAGTAGTTACACAAACCGTCTGCACGCGCGTTATTACGGACAATGTCATATTTTATAAACCAGAACTCGTTAATCGGTTAATGTACAAACGAACATGCTATATATTTTTTAAATAATAATAAATGTAAAAACTAGTTTTTTTCTTTTTTTGCGACATCAAACTTTCCGATAATATTATTATTGATGAAAATAGGACAGAAATGCGCACAAATATTATTTTATTAATATCACAATAATTTATTATTATATTGCAATAAGGTTAAAGTTTCTTAATGCTTTTTTTTTTTTTTAATCTTTTTAAACTAGTTTTTTCCTCCTTTATAGTGCTAAACCTTTAACGCAAATAATGCATCCGACATCTCGGCCGTCAACTTGACATAATTATTGTGCACATAAACCTACTGCGTTTATCGGTAATTCTATGCAAATATACAGTCACCTGAAGTATAATACTATAGTAATAACACTGTGTAACGTTTTTTTAAATGTCACGCGCCATTATACAATTCGTGTCTAGTTTGCGTCGAAGCACTTGACCGTGCCCCATCTTGGGGTCCACAATGGGTATACCTATGGGTACCTATACCGAAGAGTTGGTGTACTTTGCAGCATAAACATTAACACTTTACCCAATATGGATTTAAATATTAATTTTTTTAGATTAATTATAAGTTAAGACAGCATTACCGAATAAAAAACGGAAACAAAACGTTGCGGTGTATCCACAATAAAATATGTGTTGGAAAATAGAAAACCAAACTAAACATGAGAAATTGACGTTTACACTTATATAATGATCAATACTTTTTCATAGTTTAATATTGGTTTAATTAATTTAGTTTAATTTATAATTGGTTTTCCATTTATAGACCATGAAGTTAAAGAGGACTTATTGTTTTTTATGATATTTAATAATGAAGTAACACAATTTTCAAGAAACGTTGACAAACAATGCATGTGAGTGTTTTCATTGCATTTTTAAAAGTAGTTTACTATTATGAAAAATCAAAATAATATAAAAATTGTATAATTCTACTTTTTTTAATACTTTTAACATTATCATGCAATTTTTCATGTATTTTACCAATTATTGTTTAATAATATACATATTTAAAAGTGTTAATAGCTTTGATTATTATTTATTTGTCACAGTTTACAATTATTGTCAGTTTAAAAAAAAAATGTAATTCTGACAGAGTTTAGATACATATTGCCCAGTACTGTAATGCAATGTACCTATCCAATAGAATAACAGTAAAACCTGTATATTCCCCCCACCCCCCACAACAATGGTAGTTATAGGTTATTTTTAATTTCAAATTAGTAATAAAAAAATGTATACTTTGTATAGAATTCTCAAAAAAAAAATAATAAAACTTAAAAATCATGTAAATAGGTACCTACTTTGTGTTTTGATAATACTATGCTTGTATGAGTAATAAAAGGAGCATAAAATTAGTCAAAAAGCCCGTTTTAAGCAGTTAAAATGATTGGTTTTATCGGAAAATACAGCAAATTATTCAAAACACACCATTACATTATAAATGTCGTTAAAAATTTATTACGGTCGACGTTTTAAAATATTCTAAAATTTTACATATAAAAAAAAAAATCCACCCATATTATTTTGTATTATAATATATTTCAATGAATATGCTGCTCTTTTTTTTTTTTTTTAAATATTAATTACTATTATTTATAATTCAGTAATAAAAAACTGTTAAACCAAAAACTGGAAACATAAAATCGATTGTTATAATAAACGCTATACCTACTTAGTACTTACCTACTGTACTCTTTTTTTATTTTTACAAAGTGTAATATTTTTAGCTTGTCAATAAGTTGACACTCAATTAGGTACCCTAAGGAAATTTTCTTTCTTTATATAACAGTATTTTTTAAATGTATGTCAAAACTTATTAACACTTTGTTGTTGTGCCAAATGGGTTTTACTCAAATGCTACGGTTTAAGAAATTTATCATTTTTGTTTACAAAAGTAGTGATCTAGAAATGTTAATAATCTGCAATTTTACACATCCGCCCGGCTAGCTCAGTCGGTAGAGCACGAGACTCTTAATCTCGGGGTCGTGGGTTCGAGCCCCACGTTGGGCGATTAAATGTTTATATTTTTACTTTTTTCACTATCGAGTTAAACTTACCAAGAAAAATAATAAATTAAATTTATTATTAATTTATTTAATACTTTAAACCTTAATGCGAATAACGATACAATTATTCTATACCTTTTTGGTGCCATAATACATAATAATTAATATACTATGTTGTCCTTTGAATTGAATATAAAACATGTTACACGTTCCTTTACCTACATAAACATAAAAGTTCATCAGATATTGGTCTGAAATCGTATGAGGTTAATAGAACACAAAATATGTCCAACTACCCATTCCTATTCGTTTCATCTTAAAATAGTGTAAACAATAATTCTGAAAAATGGTATTCAATATATTTTTTGACATCAAAATGTACAACGATGGAAATGATGTAAAATCAAAAATTTTAGTTAAAGTAATCATTGGAAATTTTTTTTCTTTGTTATTTAATTATTTAATTAATACCAATTATATACAAATTTAAATATGGAGTGGAATCGCAACGGAACAATTATTAAGCAATGAACACGGCAGTGAGGAAGTAAAATGGTTATTGGGAAGTGATGAAGTCAGTCTCTCTAAGTCAACCAAAAAATCAATGCTTTGAAGCTAACTGTTTGACCACGACCTGTTAAAACATATTTTTAAAATTAAATTTCCCTCTTATTTTTGACAGATTTAAATTTCTTTGAATACAAACAAATTCGCAGAATGGCAATTTTTTAAGGAACTTATATATTTTAATAAAATTATTAGTATAGGTAGCTTAATGATAATTGATAAATCAAGTAGATTGCAGAAAAAAAATTTCAATACATCCCGATTAACATTTAATTAGGTACATATCGCTTGTGCTATACAGAACGCTGTCGTACTTATTCGTACCTAAATGAGTTGTATCAGTTGCATGTAAAAAAAACCAATGTATTAATGTTTAGAAATATAATGAGCAATTAAATATATTCAAAAGAATTGTACATTTCTGGAGATTAAATCTTCCTTCGTAGTAATCAGAAGTTGTATACTGAATTACTGCAAATCAATTAACTTTACATTGAAGTTTGACCCTTCAAATGTGTAAAAAAATTCAAACTAGCATACAATATTCTTGAAAAAAACTATAAAAAAAGTGCAAAAAGTAATTCGCCCAACGTGGGGCTCGAACCCACGACCCCGAGATTAAGAGTCTCGTGCTCTACCGACTGAGCTAGCCGGGCCATGCCGCTGAGGTGGTGTACAGTAACATTTAAGCAAATATGATATTATCAAGCTGATTCATAACCTATATTATATTTTATATTTATATATATTATATTTTCTAATTTTGTTTTTTGAAAATGGTCAATAATCTATTGTCGACAGAGTCAATGTTATGTGTTGACCAAAGTTTATTATTTATTATGTTTAATGTGTTCTCATGCAGGCCGGCAGACAATGTTGATTCGTTTTTTAATTATGTTTTTCAAAATCATTTAAATCATTGTGTTGTATTGCAAAATAAATATAGATTGTAAAAAAATGTTTCACTTACAATTATTAACAGTTTATAATTATTAAGAACTAATTTTCTAAAAAATAGTCATCTACTTGTACTTTTTTGGTTGACTTTTTTTTTTAATGAATCCACGTTGTAAGTCGAATTTATTAAATTAAAATTGTTATTAAATTTTATCTATAATATTTTTCAACAACAATTTTTTAATACAATTTTTTATTGTTCTGCGGAGTAAGTACGATTTATAATTGAATTTTATCAAAATTTAACTTTATTACTGTTTAGATACCTCCTTATTTTTGGTTTATTTCTAATCATAATATTTTAAGTTTGGTGAGTATGATGAGTTCCTGCTACACAACAATCGAATTACGCAACTCGACTACATGTGATCAAACAACAATATTAATATACTGTTTGTACCTAATTATTAGATGATTCATGTTCGGTTTACTATTATTATAACAGTAATATTTTTCGATATTTTGATGTGAGTAATGTATTTTGATTGTTCAACTGACACATCCTGCGCATTTTCGGGGAAAATCCTATCTCCATAGATAGTAATAATTGGGACGAATCGAAACGCGTAACCACAAGGTACACCGAACCAGTCATTGTAATCGTACTTGTTCGAGGAACGAGGATCCAGATGAGCATTCTAGGAAGTACGCTTAGTAGGCCTGTACAAACTGTAAGGATTCATTTTTATAATGCATTTTAAGAACTTCAAGTTCAAGTGGGCAATGGCCATGTCATCCTCGACGAAACGGAGTTTTATCAATTATTCGTACCCACCTATGTTGCGTTTGATATTAAATCAATTATTTATAAATAGGTAATAGCGCTGTAAAGTGATTGTTGTTTGGTCGGTATATAGTAGTATTATGGCCCATATTTTTTTAGTCGTTATTATCTATATTCTACCACCTAGGCACCGCCACTTTAACCGGGTGAATCGGCACAAGTATTATCAAAAGTTATTCCTACTAATATAACGATAATAATAATAAATTACCACTTATTGTGAAGCCAAATCAAAAAACCTATGCCGGCGCACACTAATGTACCAACAAGTATATCTAATAATAATACAACCGATACACGAGACGAGCGTACAGCAGCTATACCCACAGAGGTTTGGGCGGAAGAATAGAAAGGTAAAAAAAAGAGCATCACAATAATATTATATAGATACGGAAGAGCAATGACCAATGACCCTCCCTCCCCCAATGCAGTAGTATAGGTACACACTGGCAGCCTAATCTTCGAGACACAACTGGTTTTACCTGGTCACCTCTCCTCTCCTCGCCTACACGCGGGTTCTACATTATATTATTATTATCATTATTTGTATGATTAATCGAAACGAACCTAATTCGATGATCCGGTCTCTGAAAAGAAGCGTTTTCGCCGCCGCCGCCGCCGCCAACCGGTGTGTAATTCGGTAGCTGTGAGGTAAGAAACTGGCCCAAGTAATTACCACCACCACCATCACAACCACCAAAGGCGGTTGTTTTTTGACTGTTACAGTATAAAAAAAATATATATATTATATACAAAACCGTGTAAATCCGGAGCGAGGTTATTAAACTGGTCACGAAAAAAAAAAACGAAAAAGTGGTAACAATATTATTAATAACGGGGAACTGCTTAAGACGGTGTTTTTGATAAATATAAAAACCATAACAGTCGAGCGGTAAGGGGACTCGTGCTTCAACCACAATCGGAGAGAGAGAGATAATAGACTATTCATAATTGTTCGTTTATTATAATATATAATATGATTTCTCTCGATTATTCATTGCAAACAAACGCTTTAAAAATACTCTTATACGCAAAAAAAAAAAATTGTTTAAATAATCTTTTATCTTTATAAGCATTTGTATACAATATATAATACTATATTATACCATAATGGTTAATAATAATAATTGGTAACAAGTCCGATTACGCGTGTTCCATTGAAGTGGGAATAATTAATGGGAGGGGGAGGAGGAAAAAAGTATGTTTTTTTCACTCTTCCAGAAGTGCTTTCAATAGGAAATTTCACGCACGCTCCTCTTGTTGTGCCGGTCAAAACGTATACACCGGTCTGTACGCATATTACATTATACACAGTACATAATATATTACACTACAGCAGCAGCAGCAGCAGCGGCTATTATAATAATAATATGTACAGTGTATATTTTCATTATGTTGGTCAGAGCACGCGACACGGTCGGTATTGACCACAGCATCAATCACTGTCCATCGAGTAGGTACATATATACATACATACCTATACCGAATCGCGTCCTCAAGACCCGCTCGTTCAATAGGCAGAAGACTATATTATTATTATTTTAAGTACCTATTTCGTGTTCCGGTCAAACGCCTCGCATTTTCGACAATCGTATGAAATTTTTTTTCACGATCCAATTACACACACACACGGTTAATACAGCCCCAACAGAACCCGGATTTGCTTAAGTAGGATCACTCGAGTAAGGATTTAGAATAATAATATTGCCACATTAATCGTACCTTCTATAAAATTGTCATAACATACTAAGCAAAACGTCCTTATTATCCTTCTTGTTCCCATACAGCTGTAATGGTCGACTTAACTTATTCAAAACGTACCCACTTATATTCTGGGACAGGATCCTTTTTCTAAAAATGAACGTTTTAAAGGCCATAAAGTTATTTCAAAAACGCTTCAACAGTAACGCCCCGCTGAACGGAACAGCGTGAAAACGAAAAGTGCCTTTGGCACTGAACTACCAACCGATGGACCAAATCGTTCAACACTAAGGTTGTCTAATTGAACCAACTCCTTAACGGCAACAAAAGTAGTCTACAGGCGTGTAATTTTCAACACCCGAGAAACCGTTTATTATAATATGTAAATCACTGTTAAGCGAATCGCTGCGAGGTCACCACGGCCGGACCTCGGTGCATAGGTATACTATATACCAATCGGGCCAATCTCCTAAACCTTAAGGCGTGTGCCACACAATGTACATAGTATAGTAATAGTGTAATATACGCAGTTATATATATATATACACACGGCTCGCAAATCACGCGTGCTCTTCGTATTTATTTTTTTATTATTATTGTTGTTGTAGTGGTTGTGTTGAAAAAAAAAATATATAAACCTCCTTAACGTTTTTTTAACTCCATACACGATCATAATATACTCTTACAACGATATAGGTACGTTTAATATATTATTTTATTGGCCGTTCCCAGTGTAGCGCGTATAATGGCTTCTTTATTTATTATTATTATTATTTTTTGTTTTTTACTCCCGCCAAAAAATCAAAAAACGACAACAACTATACAACCGGTGCATGAATACGGGCAACGAGAACCGCTTTTTGCCGCTGGTGCTGCTGCTGCTGGTGCTGATAAACGCACGTGTGTTTGTGGACTGCTACTCGTGTTCGTCTCCTCGGGGGCCTTACCGTCGAAGGGGGCAATGACTGCGCGCGCGCGACCGACGTAGTAGTATTACTATTGCCGTTTTTTATATATATATAACAAAATACTACTTAGGTGTGTGGAGAGTGTATAGAGGTATATAATATACTTACTATACGTACAATATTACATATTATTATTACCGTCGTCGTCGTCGTCGTACCCGCCGAGAGAGACCCCCTCCGAGAAAACCGCGTCGCCGGGGCCCGGCTTGTGCTGCACCGGCGCGGGTCATCAGGAGGCGCCACACTTGAACCTGTTTGACCCTCCCCTCGCCGCCACCGCCGCCACCCCGAGAGCAGCGGTCTCTCGCTCTCGGGACTCGACTCGGCCGGGCCGCGTTGACCTATGCGACGGTCTTGTATACGACCGATATTATTATAACAACAATAAAATACAGCCGAACCGGTGGAAAAGTTTCCAAAGTCTCTAAAAAGTTTCCCCACATAGGGACTTGCCGAAACACCTTAATTGATACACACAGTAATGAGTAATGACTCTTGATTTGATAATAAAAAATGTTTTTTACATTAAAAATCAATTGACGTT
Source organism: Adelges cooleyi (assembly GCF_023614345.1). NCBI lineage: Eukaryota > Metazoa > Arthropoda > Insecta > Hemiptera > Adelgidae > Adelges > Adelges cooleyi. Next base: position 11,905,227 of record NW_026096268.1, on the reverse strand, counting down.
ATTGACTTCACGTGATTAGTTTCTTTTTATTACTATATAATATATATATATATATATATATATATATATATATATATATATATATATATTACTCTGAAATTACAGTGTACGCTGCTTTTAAGACAAACGGTTTTAAACGTGTCTGCGGTCAGCTTTATGGTATGTATACGAGTATTTTTTTTTTCGCGCCAAATATTATAATAACGACCTTGTCCGTAGGTATTTGAATAGTAGCGAAATTATAGTACCTAATAAACCATACTAGTTTTATCACCACTTGTTGATAACTGGTAAAAACATGGTAAACATGTTTATTTTTTATTAATTCAAACATAAAATAATAATAAATAATTATTCTCTCTGTCTAGTATTACTCTGTCTATAATTAAATTTATAACAGCTACTTGTAAATTGGATTTATTCCGTAAATAAAATTTGTACCATTATAACATCACAAAATAAATTTAGCTATTAATTCGTTATAAAAGTAAGTACTATACACAGACTACAAGTTATAACTAGGAGTTACAGTTTATTATAAACCTTCGCCTGCCATATTTTTATTATGTTATTGTAAGCAATACCTTTAGTTACATTTGCGTACAGCCTTTTCGGACTGAGTACAATGCTACAGATACTAATTTTTTATTTGATATATTTTGTACGCAGTTATGTTATAATAAAGAAGGGGAGAGTGGATAAAGGTGTTGACTGACAATTTCAAAACAGGAGACAACATTTTAGTAAATGGGTATATAATATTGAAATGCTTGGTAAATGCTTGCTGAATTGTGTGAATATATCCTAACACTTTTTTATTGCTATTCAAACTAAAAACTATTTTACAAAATAAGTATGTCAGTTAACACCTTTATTTTTTTAGTGTAGTACTTTCCATGTAGCCCAATTTGTGTCCGGATTATCCCGTTGAAGTCGGTTTATGTATGTTTGCACAAAACACAGTGACGCGGCCCAATGATTTATGTGGCGTCAAGGTCGTGTGGGTGGATTTTAGCGCTCAAAACAATGTGCAAATAGTGAGAAAAAAAACCCAAAATGGTAGTGGGGGGGGGGGGAATAAAAAAACGTCGTTTCGCAGTTGGTTTTGCCGGAGTGTTTGCGCTATCGTTTAATTAAGATAAATTACACTTAGCCGCTGACCAAAGCCCGGCAGTGCACTCGTCGTCGGCTATTGTATGCGTGTGTATACTTATGTGTGTTTTTTTTATATATTATATTATATATTTTCAATGCAGTCGGGACGTGTGTGTCCGCGTCCGTTTGTTTACTAACGTGATTCTCCGTTTCGACAAAATATACCTGTACAAGCATGATAATATTGTAATCTTGTGGCGATTATAGAAGAACGAGACCGGGCTCCGTGGCCGCGGCGGAAGGAGCCTGGGGCAACACAAATAAATAAATACAAAATATAATAATATATATATATAAATCGTACTCGGAGAAAATATACGGCTGTGCGTATGCTATAAATCATTATAGCCATTGTTCGACCTCGGTGGATTATTCAAAATCACACAATAGGTCGAAAATTAGATGTAACTCCGAGATGCATTTTGTATTGGACGTGCGGTGGATGTGCGCGCTGCCGAGAGGTGCCATAACAAAAAAAAAAAAAAAAACGATCATCGTCACGATGAGAATAATAGTGATAAAAAGTTGTAAAGTATAATATTGTATACAATAATCGTACAACTAATGGGTTATATTCGCGTGAAACGACAACGAAACTCTCAAGTCTTTTATATTATCAATAAAAAAAATTAAAAAATAGTGTTGTACGTTTTTTGTATTTGTCACAAGACTTGAGTCCCGTATGTTGACAATCGGTTTTGCATAAAAAAAAAAACAATAAAGCACAAGTATATATGTAGACTTGTTTGTCTAACGTCGCCGTTTGCAACAATAATAGCTGTTATAATAATATATAATAATATCACCTGCAAACGTTTGAAGATGTTCGAATATAATATTATATTATATTATTGAACTTGTACAAATCTATTCACATATACTATAAAAACAGTCTCCGAAACACAATAGAAACACATACAACATAATATTCTAAACGTGTGCTCTCATTGCGGAAGGTCTTAATACAAACGCATATTATTGTTATTATCCAGAGACTACAAAAGTAACGGATTAAGTTTTTACACGTTTTCCTGGAAAACATATATTATATCCTACGGAAATCCTACGGATTTCCATAAAATATATACGCTGTATAAAAGTCAGGTGGTGTATAATTAATAAAAATATTTTTTTTTTTTATTGGTCAAAACGCATTTTACCTTCTTTGTGACATGCAAGTTTTTTATTACTTTTTTTTAAAAATAACTCGAGAAATATATCTTCTTAAACTGATTTGATGATGTCCGAAAGAATTCTCAACAATCGCGCTACCTAATTAGTTAATGGTTCTCGATAAATGATAATTTTCTCATCGGCTTAAACATCATTAAAACTGCGCTACGTTGATTCGGAGAAACGCTTAAAATATATAAATGGACCTTCTAGGAATGAATGAACGCTTACGTGTACAGATATAATTGCATTTTATTTTGTATTAGTTTATTGGAAAAAAACAACATATTAATGCAGGTATAATTTTATTTATTTATATAATTTTTATCGAGGCACAAACACTATACATTCCATCTAATAAAATTAGTTAGCCGTGACTCGCTTGATTTTGTCGCATTCAAGTGGCACACTTTAGCTAAGACAGTCGGAATACCTACTTAAAGAACATTTATTTGGAATCAAATTTTAATTGGTCAAATATTTATAATTGGTCAATAATTAGATCAAATATTGTACCAGAAGCGTACTAAAGTGCACATTTTAATGTGGGATATATTTTTTTAAATTTATATTTTCTCAGTTATATGTTTGCTGTTTGTGTAAGATCATAAACACTATGGCCCAAACACCAGAGTTGGACATTATATTCGGTTACGATTTGGTTCGAATAATTGTTTGCCTGACTCTGAATATTTACATAGCACATTTCTAATTGCTATAAACACCGAGTTCGCGGGTGCGATAACGATATTATAATATATTTCACACGTTTTTCGGTTGTAAAGAAAAGGGATCGACAGATTTTGTACACCAAACAAAGTGCGCATATTACGCTATGTCTTTTAAAAATATACCTATACAGCCACAGCTATACACACACACACACACACACACCCTTAAGAGTCGTTTTATTATTTGCAGCCATCAACCCGTGAAAATCCGTCTCGTATGTCAGCCGCCCCAACACAGCAATTATCTACAATATATACACTCTTTTAGTGGCCCCGAACACTGGTAAACAGGTCAGACCCAAGGGTCGAACATCTGGTGCACGTCATCCCTTTTTCGACGACATAAAAAAACGGGTTACTGCGAGTAATGATATTGCACTTGTCCCATTCGTTTTCACCAGTTTTATTAAAAAGCCAATACACCTGAACAAATTGTAAACTCATTACGGTCACGGTAGATTATTTTTGTTTCTTAAAAAACATAACGGTCTAGTTGTGTGATAAAAATATGTAAATATTTACAACACTAGCAGGTAATTGATGTATCGAGGTACGTTTTTTCCCTTAAGTTACGAAAGGGTTGCTCAATAAATCACACGGTGCACACATCACATTGTACAGTGCCTTTTAGTGATGTATATTATACTGTTGGCTAAATAAAGTACCTATACGCGTGAACCGTGTGTACACACCTACTACTGTTGACCCGTAAGAATGGCAATATAATAAACCCATTAAGTGTATATATTTAGTTTGGGTAATGTATAAAGAATAGACAAACGAGTAATAAAATTGGCTTTGGTAAACACCATTAAACGATAACGGTTTTCAAAAATATACGACTTAAGATAAGTCCAAGAGATTTGAACGCGTACAAATCTTTTGGAATTAACGAAATGTCCACAAATTTAATATTATGGATAAGGCATAAATATTTTTAATTGCGAAACGCAGCCAACTCCATCTCTTATACTATTTTTTTCTTCTTTAAATTGATATCAAACTACAGATAAATAAATTATAAGTTATAACTGTTGACAAATTTTTAATATACTTATTACTAAAACAACAACACAGCATAATTTTAATATTACAAAAAATTAATTTGAAAAACTATAGTAATCCATACGTTACAAGTGTGAATTAATGCTACTAATGTTCCAACAGTAATTTCTAAAATATATATTAATAAGTATAGTCCATACGTTATTATTATTTAATACACTTTTTTTCTTGTTGTTGACTTGTTTTCTGAACATCAGACAACACAATTAATAACATTATTTTTATAATGTTTCCCACCAATCCTGTCTGTGAATATTGACAATTTTGGTAGGTACATATGATGTTTATTGTATAATATGGTTGCCCAGTGGCTGGTGCAGAGCGATACTGATTTAAACTGCCTACTGCGGTAAGACAGTGTGTTTGAACAGATACAACCGACGCGTTAAATAGGTACGATTTTAATGAACCTTGACAGCGTAGACGTGTCGTGGCATAATTAGGGTTTCGAAAATCGTTATCCGCGTTACTATTAATTGACAAACCGAACCAGTAAAAAAAAAAAAAAAACCGTATTTTTCGGATTTTCGACGTCACCCTCGTGTAAAGGTCTACTCGTTTTACGCACACGTTTTTTTTTATTTTGTCCACCCGGAACGCCCGTCGCGAACATCACGTGTTACCATGTCGAATACACACACACACACAGTGTTATGCCCACATTACAAAATGATGATGATAATAATACAAAAAGGCAAAGGACAAGCAAGCGGTAGCAAAACAGCCCTCGGATAGCTGTGTAACATAAGGCGTTTTCGAATATAATAATTGCTCGACAAGTGTTGTGCATAATAGTCCGGAAAGAAAAAAAGAAAAACGCACAGTTTAACAGATTATTATTGAATCTTTTTCATTTTCATCGGTTAAAACTTGAATAATATTATGCTACCGTGTTTGGAAAGCCTAAAAATAAATAATTGTTTAAAACAAAATATCAATAAAAAGTTAAATTAATCGTACCTACATGATTTTTTTTTTATTGTTTAATAAAAGTCAATTGAAATGATTAGGTAAGTAAAATTTTCAGCTAATTCGGTTAGATTTTTACTTTGTTTAGTTTAATAATATATTTGTGTGTAAATTTAAAAAATACACCCATCTATATTTCTGCTGGGCCTATAAGGTTAAAAAATAAATACAAATTAGATTTGTTTTTAAAAAATGTATTAAAATAATCCAATCAATTTAATAAAAAAATATTTTGGTTATATTATTGAAGCATTTACGTTATTATTATTAAATTGTTTACCAATATTATATTATACGCTTATTTTTATATTTAAAACCAAACATTAATCTTAGTTAAATTTTTTTAAAGATAATTTTAACATAAATCTATTATCTACTCACATTAGCATTTAAAGTCTTTCAAAAAAATAGCCCGTACAGTTGCCTAACCCGGTTAACACGGCTCACTTCGCATACGAGACATGTGTGAACTATATTATAATTTGTGTGTTTGACATGGACCGCTTCTGGTACAACCGACAAAAGGAAAAGTATTATGAATTGATTTTCGCCGTCACACAATAAACGGCTTGTCACAATAACAAACAAAAGTGTAAGTGTCTCCTTTTTGAAATTTTAAAAATTTTACTTGCAATTTTAATAACTTGAACTGCAACCCGAATTTAACGTACCGAACTATGCAAACACAAGAGCCGCTGTAGCTACTATTGTGTTGGTTCAGTAACAAGTTGAATAGTGATATTATATCTAATATAGTAGGCGGTTTCGATTTACCGTCAGAAACGCTGGGAAAAAAAACGCCTTTTAAAAACAAAGTATGATAATATACATAAAAAATAACAAGTAACAAACGCTAGTTCGAGGGTAATATAGTTTTTGTAGTTCCCCCCCCCCCATTCTCTTTTTGTTTTTCTTTCAGGTCGTTTACCACCAGACAAGACGTCTTGCATCTAATTTACTCGTCTGTCAATGTTGTTGCATGTATGTTTTTTTTTTTGTGTTTTCCTCACACTTTGGAAATATGAATCCTCTTCGTCGTCGTCGTCGTCATTGTTACACGCGCGTTATCGTCTATTGAAATTGGTTTTTTTTTTTTTTTACTAAGGATTATTACACGCGAAGAAACCGTAAAGAGAGAGACAGAGAGACATAGTGTGTCCTATACAACCGTCGTTTGTAACACGGTAGCCGTCGGAGGAGAGCACCAGAAAACAGGTGGCCCGTAATAAATAATAATATTAATAATAGCGCTTATATTATACACAGTGCCTGTACGAGTATTATAATATGTACATATATATATATACAGATAATATTATATGGTACACGAAGCCAACCCGCAAGGGAGAGAGAGACACACCTATTGTTATCAATCCGAGTATACGGTTCGAGCACCCGAATTCGATCTATTACGATTACCACAGACCCCTTACACTCTTTATACTAATCTACGCCCAAATGAGATGACGGGTCAGAAAAATAATATGCAAACACCCAACAGTAGTAGTAATACTTATTATTGTTGTGTATAATATTATCACATGCGCACACATATGCGTATATCATGTGGGACTCGGTTGGCAATCGGTGTTGTCACCGATGTTTGTTATTGATCTATAATACGGGCACAGCGGACCCAAAACGATAATAATAATAATATAATACTTTATAAATGGTCTTATCTCTCTCCCCGGGACCTGTCAACGTCGTCTTCGGTTGGGTCAGTCGTCTGGTTTTACTGCCGGCTACAAAATTTGTCACGTTAACCACGGTTAAAAAAAAAAAAAGCCAAAATTATAAATGTGTTTTATGTGTGTTACAACATAATAATACTACTATATTACCTATTCCAAGATAACAACAAACGCTCGTTTGGATATTAGATCACGAAAATGTACTATATTATTGCCCATCATAAAATTACCCATAAAATTGCTTCGGAAAGAGGACCTGACCTAACCGTAAGTCAAAATTACCATTTTTGAGAACACGGGATTTTTTTTTATGAATATCTATTTTGTATATTTTGTTATTTTACTGTAATAATAAATCGAAAATCTTAACTGATAAGTGTAGCTCGTTTATTGTATAATATTATATTGTGTCGTTCAAATTTTTACATCTAAGATTGTTTTAAAATATATATTTAGTATGAATTACTCATAAATGTATTAAATCTCATAAAATTGGAAATGGTGATTAAAATTTAATTTTGATTAATTTCATTTTGACTTGAGTGGTAAGAAGAGAAAACGGTCTGTTTTGTCTTCTTACCACTCAAGACCCTTACTCAACATTAAAAATTTTCTTGACAAAGTTAAATTATTGAAACAGAACAATTGTTATTTGTGATTTATATAAATTCTGTGCCAATGGAAATTTAATTAGAATATTGTGCAAAACTTAACGATTGTACGTCCCTAATAGGAACCCTATAACCCAACTGGCAACACTTTGTTTCCAAGAGATCAGGTAGCTATCCAGACTGGAGCTTCTCTGGTCGGCTTCTTAAAATATTGTCTTCTTCGGCAGTCTGACTCAACGTGTTCCACTATTTGATTTGCATTACCACAATCGCACATTCAAGATTATCTCCGAGTTTCCAAATCTTCCATGACCTGTTCTGAGCCGGTTCAAAGATACCCACTCTTGGCGAGGCAATGTAAACCCCGCCAAAGGTTGAGTAGGATCACTGGCTAAGTCGGCGTTCTTGAGTATAAAATGTCCAAACATGTTGACTATTAAGCCACACAACTGAGCAATATTCAGCTTATGCTAGTGCTAGAAAACCTATATCATATGATTATGATACATTATTCGAAACGTGCGTAACAAGATATTATTATTTTGTCTCACTCGTGTGTTATATTGATAATGATCGGTCTCGAGTATTTTTTTTTTAGCTCAGAGTAATAAATACATATAAAAAAAAACGAATATACTTATAACAAGACCCTCAAATTATTATTGGGCATGGCTACCGCGGTAGGATAGTGATTTTCTGATGTTCATCGAAAATAATGAAATGCCCATTACTTATATTATTATAGGAAAGAATTAGTGACGATAGTAAAGTATAAATTTGTATTAATACATTATTATTTTCTATATGGCGCATTCGATACACCGTCGGTGACCGCGCATAGACAAGCGTTTTAGATAGTAAAAAAATAACGATAATGATAATAATAATAATACGAGTTGCTGTTGTTACCGAATGACTAATTACCATAAAAGCACGGCGGAGGCAATTTGAAAATTAACGTTTGTCTTGCACACGGACGATAAACCTAACGACGACGACGACGGATTTTCATGGTAGACGTTTTTTTATCATTATTTTATTTTTTTCCAGTTCAATTTATTCCACCGTGTATAGGTGTTTTTTTTTTTTTTATACTTAGTTTGAATAACACACCGTCTCCCAAGTCACGTATTCAGGTAGCCGGGGCTGCTGTAGCTACTGTGCTCCGCACAAACGTGAAGCTACATATTATAATAACATAATATACCTATATATATATCTTGGGCCAGGGGTCGACCATGACGAACCGAACGATCCACCTCTGCTTGTGTGTGTGTGTCTCTCTCCCCTCAACCCTCCCGCACACGCGCGTGTGCATAGTAAGTAATAAACCATTTGTTTTATTGCCGGTTGAGGTCTTCACCGTGTGTACCCCGCACAACGGACCATTGTATGCACACCGTCCGGGTATAGGTATAGGTAGGTAGGTAGGTACACGTTATATTATCGGAGATTTATTTTCCCGTACACGACCGTGATTAATATGTTTAGGCGTTCGTCTCGTCTGCCCAAGACAAATTCGAGTCGACCAGCGAATTTTATTGCGTTTTTGCTACACACCACCTCACTGTGCCTCTACCGTGCCATTTTACTATATTATCATAATACACCCACATGGCCGTGTAATTTAACTCCAATCTCCTAAGCCCAGTCATCGGAATGGTTTAGTGTATAGCTGTTTATAGTCACCCCCATTTGATTTGTTTAAAATTGTCCGTCCCTATTGGGACATCCATCCATCCATCTATTTCATTTTTCAATTTTACCTAACCTAACCTAACCGGATTATAGTTCCATCCTGCGACTTATTTTGATCCACGAAAGTGAGCGGTTTTATTTCTTTCGCATACATTTTTTTAGCTTTTGAACGGCTTTTGTCCTTCTTGGCGGCCTCCCCCCCCCCCCATCACTATTCACCGTGTGCTCGTTCTGTCGTTAGAATTTCATCGGTGTCGCGCGCTAATGACCTTTATGCGGATTGTGTTGGTGTATTAAATTAGAAGGGAAAAAAACCGTAATAAAGGCGCGCTAAACCCGCAAATAAGGGCGACCGACGAATCTGTCAAATACCATTTATGTGCGCTACAAGTGCGATATTATTTTCGGTAATATTGCGGCGGGGGGATGGGGTAGGTGGACTGTTAAAAAAAATATATATAAAAAAAAAACCGGCGGCAACCGATACCGACGAAATTATAATCCGCCCTTTCACTCGTCACGCGGTGTCCGATGTTATTCACACTCTAATGATCTATACGAAAGCTCCTCTTCCCCGTGCGTTATCATCGACAGGGTCCACAAAACGGCCGAGGGATTTTCGATTATGACCCCGAAATCCCCGGCATCAGCAGCAGCAGTAGTAGTCCTACTACCTATACGGTGACATCAAAGGCTCGCACGAGGAATTTCGCAATTATTATTGGATCGGCCGACGGGGCTTTGACGGACCGTAGACACACACACAAGCCGGCAGTATTAGCAGCGGCCTCGTGGGCTCTTGTTTTTCCGCCAATTACGCCGAATAATAATCCCGAGTTAATTAAATAAACCGGAACGGCCGCGCCCCGGGTCTTTGTTTCCGGGCTTTTGGATTTAACAACGATTGAACCGCGGCGAGGATGCTTGCAGGATATACCGCGTGTGCCGTCGGCATAGACCGCCCAAAAGGGTCTCTTATATTATCGTCTACATGGTAATAATTGTACCGGTCACATTCCGGTACCTTGGGTATACAATATATATATATATATAGTAGCACATGTCAAGTCCGAAGTCAAGAGCTCGTGCGAATCAAACACTACAGCATATTATATTGTCTATACCCGGTATCTGGCCAAAGAGGATTTCCATATTATATTACCTACTGTAAACGCGCGGATGTATTAAACCATAACATGTAATACCCCAAAGGATCGCTCTCGAAGTCATCTTCTATAATAATCATAATAGTATTAAATTAACGTTGTCGACAAGACACGCTTAGTCGGTAGGTCGACGCGTATTTGCCTTCTATGGATCCACCATTGAAGATGTGTATAGGTATTAGGTACCTATTAGGTAAACCAGAATGATGTACCAGGACATGAAACGGTTTCGAAAATAGTCCACATTAACAGTTATTGGACATTTCATTGTAGAATGTTCTAACTGTATAAAAGAAAAAAAAAAGTTGATATCAATTTTTACAATAAAAGTTTTGAAAACCCTTTAATATGTGCAGTTTTTTAAAAATAAATGTTGTCAATTTTTATATGGGAAATGTTCTAAAAAAAAGTTTTTATTCGAGCACAAATCATATTTGAAAGACACCTTAAACCCTTTAAGTAAAAATAAGCCAAACCCCTGCTCTACGGGAGCATAATTGATAAATTATAATTTATAAAAAACAACTTTTTTTCTGCCCATTTATTTTTAAACGGATATTAACAATCACTTTTTTTAGTAATACTTTAACTATAAAAGTTACCTACATGAAACTGTTTTAAAATTAAAATTCCATGACAAATACGTTTTTCCCAGAAATTTTTGTTTTGTCAAATCAAAGTTAAAAGTATAACTTTTACTCTTTTAAATAATAGGTAACCCTGTTTCAAGCTCTGCTAAAGACAAGTTAATTTTTAAGAACTCACAATATTTCATGTGTACCAACCAATTAACAGGTTTACCATAGATTAATTTATTATTTTTCTTTTTTGGTTTTAATGGTAAACACATTCTTTTGATAACACTATAAATGTCTATCTTTTTTTGGATCACAAAATCTCTTTGACACTTTTAGCTAATTACTTAAAAAGTAAATAGGCGTTTTAAAAAAACACTTGACCAGACTTAACTTACTAAAGATATGTTATTTTCTCTCTGCGTCCCCTTAGGACATCCCCACTTACTTTTCTTTTTGTCTATTTCCACCTCTAAATCTCGCACTACTAATCTCAGTTACCCGCCACTATTTCATTTGCCCTCCTTCTTTCAACTGGTCTCAATTTATTTTCTCCAATTGTTTCCTATTACATAAGCGATACTCTGATAACTACATTTTATACTAATCATAATCCTTATCATCAGTATCAACAATTTCATTTCGGATATTATACCTACTATTTGTACGGCACGTGCTTTCCACGACATCTCTGTGTTGTCTCTTTTCGCCTCATTCAATCGGGTATAGATTGATGTGGGTGTACATATAGATTTCTCGAGTACCTTGTGCCGTCATCGACTGCGAAGACCAGTTAGATCCAACAGACCGATTATTAGCAGCGATAGCTACATATAATATTATCTGTCGATTCGTGCGTGGTATACCTGTTAGACGGTCCGTCCAAGTGTAATTGTTTCGTTTCGATTGGTGTTTTTTTTTCTGTGCAAAAAAAAAAAATAAAAATAGAACGCTGTTTAATGTCGACCGATAAGTACACAGATGACGCGTGGTGCCCATCGAATCGGACGTGTGTCGTCTCGAATAATATAATGTCCATTTAGACTCGGTCCGGTGCAACGGTCGTTTTTGTACGCCGTCTGCAATAACATTACATACCTGTATACATATAATATATGTTATATGTATTCAAAATAAGCGACGCAAACAATAATGGGTTGTCTGATAATAATACGATATGGACCGTGATGAAAATCATTCGTCATGTTTGACGAATTTGATTTGTACAAGTATATAATAATAATAATGATGATAATATATGAAAGAAAACGAAATCAATAATAATGGAGCCCCGGGACAGTTTGATTGGAAGCAATCATATTATAGTGCCGTCGATCACCACCAAACACCTAACACACATCCGGAGGACAGTACCTACATTATACTGCGGATCCAATCGGTTACCGGGCTAGACAATGTGATACATAATAAAATAATACAATACCTACCTATACCACACCGGATCTTTATTTTTTTTTTATTATTATTGTGTTTTTTTAAAAAAAAAATTTGATTTCGCTCTTCTTCGACGATTACAATAAATTGTGTTTAGTGCGCGCATCGGTCAGCGGCGTGTGTTGCCAGCTTATAAATTCTATTATATTATTATTCAAACGGCACACGGCCCACGTATATAATAATAATGATCATTATACACGAGAACGCTTTGTCAAAACCGTGTTATTCGGTCGGAGGAAATCAAAATTTCACGGTGCCCCCGTCACACACCGATATATCATCATCATCATCGTCATCATCATCATAGCATTATTATTATTATTATTATTATCATTACAACCGGACCCGAACGAATAAGAGTCGCGCGCGCAGAGAGTGACAAGAAGAAGACTCGGGGTCGGTGTGTGTGTGTGTTTGAGAGACGATATTTTGACGGGCACTGTGACTTATCCGGCAAGTAAGGAGTATAATAATAACGGGCCCGAAACGAAATGGCACTCACCGAAAGCGACTAGTATATATATACTTGGACTTGGACTTGGACACGATATTGTATAACCGGTTATAATATCATACAACTACCGTAGATTCAATCTCTATCCATACACCGGCCGGTAGACCGATTATAATAATATTATATATATTTCTCTCGTGACCATAATATATTATTATTATTATTATGTGTGTTTCGCTACGCTTGTACGCCGGACAATATACGACATGATGCTGATTTTTTAAGTCCGTCCGACCACGGGGAGGACACGCGACGACGGTATACCTACCTGTCGCGGGAGGAGACGCTATAATATATTATTACCGAGTAGAATAATAATAATAATAATATATATTATTGTATATTATTAATAGGACCGAAAAAAAAAATGTATACATGTATACTGTATCCCGAAAGAAGAGATGGTGAAAATAATAGGACGCACAATGGCCGCACGTCACGTGCAACCAATTACCTGTGCATTGTGCGGGCTGTGTATTTTTACGCTTATGAATCGGGTAAATGACCAAAACTCGGACACACGATCGTGACAACCGACACGAGCCCGAAAAATAAAAAATAAAAATGAAATATTAAAAAAAATTATCGCCCCCGGCACGACGTCACCACTCGCACTTGGACGCACGCAGACCGCGAAGAGGTCATGGTATCATCAAAAATGGGACTGCTGATGTATTGCTCTTAATTCATTAACACGGAAACCGTCATAGTACAAACAACACTAGTTTGGCTCTTTAGGTTTTTTGCCATTAACACTCTAATTATCTTTTCCACGCACTCCAATCATAACCCGCTCGAACCACTTGAACCTCTATAGTCACTCCATTTTGAAATGTTTGTACTTGGCTACTATATAACTAGCGTCGTGTCTAAATACATCCAGACGGGTTAATTAATCGAATGCCGATGCATCTACACTATATTTGAAATCTAACAGTATAGTTTACCCTAATACCGAAATTGCGGATTAAACCATACATACTTAAGGTCCCCATACGTCCACTGTATACTATTGTATTCCGTCCGTAGGCACTCCCCGTCCGTGCGTTTAGTATACAATCGAAGCGATCTATATAAAATATATATATATATACAGCGCTTAGGACAAACATTTTGTTTTATCCAGTTAACAATATTATAATATAGTATTATTGTACTGTGTGTATATCCAATCGAATTATCGGATTACCGTGTTACGGGGCGATCGGCGAGAAAGATTTTTAACGAGGTCAGCAAACCGTATCGTGTCTATATATATATATATATATATATATATATATATGGAAACTAATATGTAAGTATAGTGGAGTTCACGCGGGTAGGTATATTATACTATAGCACTAGGTACTGACTGTATTATATACTAAAAAAACAACATTACCCGAAGGCGTTTTCATTTTGATAGATCCGTGTGTGTGTGTGTGTGCGCACGCACTGCTCTGTGTAAGCGTACGCTATTGAAAGATTTACCTAGGCGTCTTGCGCTAACGGGTCCACAACGCACGTGTTAATGTGTACATCAGCCGACAAGTAAGTACACGCGTGCAACAGCAGATAATAATATTATATATAGTGATATTCGAGTGGATCATACCACCGCGCTCCGGGTTGAAAAACATGATTAAAAAACGCTGGTATATCATATAATATGCACCACCAGACCGGCGAAGGTCTGTGCCGTATTGAAGACGGACCGGGCCGGGCTTAAGACTCGGCTGCGGAGTCCTTTTTTTTTTTTTTTTATACACAATATAGAGGAGTGTAATAATAATAATAATATCATACATGTGATATGCGGGTTTCGTGTGTGCTCACAATCGTTTTGTAGCGTGCAACGGTCAATTAAGTAGCGGCCGGTCATGTTGTAATGATGTAATTACCGGACAAGACACATACGACTCATGCGGCCTCTCGGTGCGATGATTCCCGTGTGTGAGACATAATCGTTTTGTAAAGATAACGTATAGGTTTTCACGCAGCAATCGCATTTACAGTGGGACAGTATTGAATCAAAAGCTACAACGTGGAAATATGTCGTTAACCCACAGAACGGTCATACATTAACAAGTATTTAATATAAAAACAAAATAAAAAGTTGTGAGCATTTGAGAAATGTAAAAACACCATGAAAAGTCTAAATTCGCTACTTTTGGGAAAATGTAAATGTAACCTTGAACATTTACTGGGGAAATTGTTTTGGTCTAATTTATATGGGAAAAAAAACATTCTAATTATTTAACGTTATAGAAGAACGCCGTTTTCGTTAAGAAGGTACAATATTTGTACCTATACATATTATTATTCTTTCGCTTGGGTTAAAAGGTGGAAAACAACTGAAAACCAAATAATCGACAATGAAAGCCTAAACGAGTTATGGACAATACGGTTATTATTTATGTACATATTGTATTGTATACCTGTATATATACACACACATATACAATACAGTTACACAAAAGTAAAATAAACCACAAGTAAAGAAAATCACTCCCGTCACTATCCACAGAGAGCAGCTCTGTGTACAGCTCATGTTATGTGTTATACTAAATTAAATTTTAAAAATATATATAGGTATATATTATTATACGGTGATAGCTCTGCACGTCAGATAGTTTCCACCGACACATCACAGCCCCCGGGCTGACACCTCACGCTCTACTAGTTTTCTCCACCATTATATTATTATTCCACCTATATGCAGTATTTATATGACCGCTCGTTATACATGTATTATATTATTATTTTTTCGTGTTTATTGTGTTTTAGGGTGTAATGCGATTAACTCTCCGACGTCGTCATCATCACAATAATAATTATGTTTGTTAATAGTAATAATAACAACAATAATATTGTCGGCCACAAAAGTCAAAACCGTGACTTGGTGGTTTTGAGGCTTTGGTTCAAACGTAGAGCATAGTAGACTTTTTCGGTGTTTAGGAACAAATCCAACAACGGTTAACAATTTAATTCGGTGCAATATCACATCTCATTAATAAAAGCATTCTATTACAACAGTTACCCTCTTGACGATTCCATTTCCATACCGATATTATTATAAGCCTGCAGAGTAAACAATATGTTGGTATTCATTTTGATTACAGAATTTAACGGATCGTTATCATAGACACAGACTCCTCACCGTAACGCCGTCGGATGAGTCTGTTTGGTGTATTTTTAACGTTAAGAAAACATTATAGCGCATTGCTTTTGAGAATGATAGATTACCGGTAGCGTGTATACATTGTAAATTTACTAACGACTCGCAGTTATATATTATTCTGTTACACAATTGCGTTGCACTGGATCGTCGTCGACAAAACAGTAGTCGAGTTCATTAGTTTATACCTACGCCTTCGAAGGTCAATGCCGAACCGTGTTATACATATATAGCGGCCATCGCACAACAATAGTACAATATATTATTACACAAATTTTCCGTTATTGATTCGACAATAGCAAAATCAACCGGATCGCGTGCTTTCTATATATTTTTTCGGTAAGTAAATAGGTACCTAAAAATGACTAATGGTTTAGTGTATACAATTTAATTATAATACTTCAGCAGCGACTCGTGATCATTATGTATGGTGGTGGCGCCGCAATATGCAAACACTTTTGATTTGTTGGTAGTTTTTTTTTTTTTAAAGTCATTATTATCCTCTAATGATGTTGTTTTTCTATATTAATCAATTGGAACTATTTGTTTTAAGTGTTGGCACCACTGTCTTCGTATAACGGATAGGCTATTTTTTCGTTAAATTATTTCAAGATGAAAAATCCACCGCGATTTACAGCTGATAATAAGTCGATTATATTTGTAAATATATGTACATAACTTTTGGTTCTCGACGGCGAACATGACGTCTAGTAGTTTAACTCGGCACGCGATAGCTTCATTTATTATTATTTTGTTTGTTCAAACGCTTTTGCTTCCAATAATAATAATAATTGTAGAAGTCATAATAGGCGCAAAACAAAATATGAACAAATGGGAAATATCGATTAAAGTGCCAGCTACTGTGAAACGTGAAACAAATTACATTGGGCGTTTATATTATGATGTTTATCGGTCCGGGCAGCTAGTTTTTTTTTTGGTTGCTTATACTTTACTAACAAACGGCCGAATAACAGGTTTTTTTCCCCCAAACAAACATTATAATTTCAAATAATTTTCATACGATTAGGTCGATTATTATTCACACTGTAGACCTAGCATCGTGGACCGTTCTTCAGGCCGGGTCCTCGGTGTGACCTGTGCCACTAACTTTACAAGTATTATAGGCATACGTGGCCCCGTCTTCGTTTGAAAACCCGTAAATCGCGTGTCCGCTCTTTTTGGCGCCGGTCTGCACGGTCCGAGTACACTATCCCGCATAATCGGCTGTCGTCCAACGCGGTTCCTTATGTATAATGTATAATATAATATACTTGTTTGACGGCCCAGTCGTCTGGAATAATAATTACAAGACGAACCGCTGCTAATCATGTCTGGGTCGAGCTAATTTCTCCATAACGTTTTCCATTCTATCCAATCGTTTTCATTATTTATACACTATCAACATACTATCACTGTGGCAAATACAAATATAGGCTTTACAAAATATATTTTAATGTCTTACCGTAAAATAGTAGAGAGTTTGAACCATCAATTGTACAGCCAATTTGATAAAAAAAAACGAATTTGCTATGTTGTTATAATATATATTATAGTACACACTATACACTGATCGACATAGTAGTATTAAACTACCAATGAGCAGCAATTATGACTAATGTTCATTAGCACTTATTTATTTCAAGAGTCATAACTCTTATTTAGATTGGGAGTTATAATTAAAAGGTGTACATATTATAATTAACAAAACGATGTACAATGCTCAACTTTTGAACCGTGTTCAACGCGGTTTTCTTGCAACAATTAATATATTAATATGATTATAACGAAAAGTATAACATAAGACATTCTGTAATATCTTTTGTCGATTATTTATTCACCTCAAAGAAAGTTACTCAATATTTAATTAATTGCATCGGTATGAAAGAATACTATATTATGACGTGTTCGCCTTCGACGGACCGCCCTCTTAAGTGACAGCAGCAACGCAATAATCGAGGGGTAAAGTCTTCTGGCAAACAAGAAACCCTTTTTATTTTTTTGGGCGTCCAGTACGGATAATAATTACAATACTGATCCGGGGCAATATAATTTTGAAAAACACTGTGTTTCCTGCCGGCGGGAGACGTCTCTCGCTGTCGTGGCGCGTGACCAGTACGTTTCCTGAGCGGATTACCGCATGAGATTGTGCTAGTGTGATTTTCGAACACCTGTTTTTCGGTCTTCCGTCGATGTGATAATCACACTGTATGTGTGTGTGTGTGTATACAGTGTACACCCAACGACGGTCAAAGAATAATATAAACCTACAAACCCGAGGATAAAAGCGTTATATTGTTATTAGATAAAGATGAGAGTTATCTCTGTCGAATCATCAGTTTCCCTGTCACGCTTCGTACAATATATATATATATATATATAACGTCGTACGTTTAACGATACCTCTCACGTGTACAAATTAATCCTACAACGTTGCAAAAATTCGGTAAACGTCGAACAGAAGACGTTTTTGTAGATACCGATCGAATACAATCGTATAAATACAATTTTTTTTAGGTACCGGGGTATCGGATAATATCAAAATATATATGTTTATTATAATAATTAACCACACGTTTAAAAAAAAAAAACAATTAGTCATTTTATAATTAGATGATTTAATGTCTGATAATATCTGTTCAGCAGATTTTCTGAAAAGTGACTGCGTTCAAGTCTTTATATTTTATATTGCAATTTCGCTGTTTCCTATGCACGTAAATCGAAATACGAATTCTGTTGGCATTATGATTATTTTAACTTGTCCATTGAATTATCTATTTTCATGTTTGGCCAGTACCTATTTTTAAAATAATGGTCTGGGTCGTACTAGTGTTTTAACAGTGACAGCCTGATCTGGAGTATTTGATAATTGGATCGTGACTTCACTATAATAACTTGAATATCATTTTTGTTGTGGACATATTGAAAAGTAGGTACATTTTGGAAAAGAGTGCCTGACGGCTTGTCTGTGACTTTCGACTTGATTCCTAAAAAAGTATCCATTTAAAAATGAAGTTATACATAAATAAAAGGTAGATAAATTTCAGCGCTTGAAAATTATAAACGGTTAAAATAATGAGTGGATTATAATTAACTAGATGGTAATTTAACTACAGAGCCGATAAAGATCTCGTGATCTCGAAGATTTGAAAGCGACGTTTTTTATTTGTTTTCACACTAGTCCAATGGACACAAAGCAAGTTCGAATAATTAAATATTAATTAACGTGCGGCGAGGGTGGCTAAAAATATGCTAGCAAAGAACTCTACACCTGTATTAGTTTGTTGTTCGGCGATGGACATTCAGATAAGGCGGGAATTAATTTCCACCGAGTTGGATATTCCCATTGACTCGATTTTCATCGTTGTCAAAATATAATAATCATAATGTTATAGTACCTACGATTATAAATTATACAAATTAATTCCACGATACAATGAACCGTGCGCCTTGTCTAGCGATTTTTTTTTAATTCATTAAGTTCTATATTATAATTTTCTAGGTTTTTTTTTTTATTTGTTCTGTTTGTTTTTTTAGCGAGCACATGCTCGAATTTGCGCCCGTTATCTGATCACCGGTTGCCACCATGACAAGTGTGTAAAGTGTACATACAAACACACACACTCATGACATCGATTTACATAAACGCAGTTTATCAAGATGTAGCACAACAATAATAATACTACTATATTATGATTAAACCTTCCCATTCGCCGGACGCATCACCTGCGCGTCGCACAATATTATATATATATATATATATATATTATATTAAGAATAAGACCAAGACAATACAGTTAAAAGAGGTGGAAAACGCCCTCGTATCGTTTTCTAAAACACTTCACGGGGGTTAGAAAAATGTCTTATATTATGTTATTATGTGTGTGTGTGTGTAATGAGGTGTCTTCAAAGCATATCAAGTAATAATAATATAATGTATTATATAGTTCAGAAATATCACATTTCCATGGGCTTAAACGCTATTTATAACAGTTCGTTCAAAGAGCGGTGCTCATACATAAGTAGCATTATAATAAAAACATTACACTATTTACGCAGCCATCGCAGTTCATCTCTGTAATTTTAAGACATTTGCTTATAGAAAACAAAAAACCAGGAGGAGTAGTGAAAATAGTTTCGTTTCAGGAGAGGGTGGTGTTAAGATTGGTCATTTCTAAAAATTAACAATAGATAAATATTATTAAAGTCTGATGACAACTGACAAATTTCTGTCTAGTTTCTACAATTGTGGGTTTGTTGATCAATAATAAAAAAAGAAAACACTCTTATTTTTGAAGAATAATTAGATTGAATAATCGAGCACAACTCGATCCATACTGGGAACTGCAAGCGCCATTATTATTTTTTAATACTGTATCTACAAAACAACCTGTGCGCGGTATTTGTGTTAGATGGAAAACGGTAATTTGACAATTGACCGAAAAATCCCCATCGAAACCTGTATAGAAACTGGAATCCGTCTTGCGGGTTTGGCTTACATCAACGTGACACTTGAAGTCCTTCTGTCGAGGGGAAGGTGAAAATGTCGACCATAAACGCTGGGTGCGCATTATCATATCATTGTTGTGCCGTTGTGTACCGTTTATAATATTGTAATGTTTTTCTCTCCCCGCGGTATTGCGCCAAAAACGGATTACTATGCGCATTGACTGGTGATTTAGTCTGCCGAACAACAGGTGTTTAGGTTTTGACCCTCATCATCTCTGTCATAAGTCGCCAACAAAATCACGAATATCGGTTCAAGAAAATATATCTGTCGGATCCCAGCTATTGTCACGTACAGTGACCTCGCACCACCGCATCTGGTGGCCAATTTGGTAGAAATTTCCAAAATATTATCTTCCCTTAAAAAAAAGAGCTCGACCTCATTCGAAATTATATTTATTTATTTATTAGTACCGTTCAACGGGGCAAAAACACAACCTTAAAAAAAAATGACAAAATAAGTATAAGCGCACAAACAATGACACTTAATCGAAGACGTTAAACTGAAAATTAATAAAACAATTAATTAAAAACGACATAAAAACACGATTTTTTATTTACACCAAGTTCAGACTCTAACCTAAACCTATCAAAATATTAAACAAATCAATTGAAACAAAAGTGGTGGAGACTAGGTCAGTTGTAAGGTTAATGCTTTAACAAATAAATAATCAGTCTAATTTTTAAACGTTGAGGCGAGACAAAATATTATGTTATTCTATTTATTAGTATATTATTACATTTTGCATATTATAATATACTAAATGTATCAGGAGAGCGAATGACACTTAAAGCTCAATATGCAGGTCAGGCTAAACAGACCAAACTGCTCAACAAACCTTAACAATAAAAACAAATATTCACAGTTTTAATCTGAAATGGAGGCAATGTACTTAACAAATTTTTGAAAAAATCTGTAAAAAATGTCGAGTGATTGCTATTAATGAACACATTAATTTATAAGATTTAGTTTAAACGTTAAATGAAAATGTACAACCAATATCCTTCTAGACAGAAGAAACTCCTCTATATAACGGATTGTTATTTTAAGTAGTGGTGATTATGTATTTCATATTTGTACTGGTGTGTCATCTTCAGACAGTACAATACTCTATATTAATGGGATGGCAAAAGAGATTTAAACGTTATATTAAAATATTGAGGATTTGTTTTCAAGTAAAAGCTTTCGCATTGACATTAATCAATAGGTAGATAGCGTATATAGCATTGTCGGTGTTATCGAAAACGGTTATGAAAACAAACGATAAACAAAAAAAAAAAAATGGTGAGATATACCTATATTGTTTTTGGGTTTCGAACGGTTCAAGCAGACGTCGATCCGTCTGCGGAGGCATTAGAAACGTATTTTATTGAAATCAGTTTTTTCACCTTCTCCCCCGGGCGGTTTCGACACATCACATCACATCACATATAGTACTCCACTAATAAACCGTACACAATTGATTTATTATGGTTGCGGGCCTATACAGCCGATTCATATAGTAATATATGTATATTTAAGCACCGCGGATTAATATAAATGAGATAATACCATAGTACGGCGACAATAATCGTACTCATAATACATATAACAACAATAATCGATCACCGACGGACGCGTTTAATGATCTACGCGCGCATATATCTTTTATCCCGCGGCGAGCATCCGCGCGAGGAGAACTGTGCATTTGCATATAGTATAAGGTACACACGGATGGATTTACATAATAATATTTCCACCGATGTGCTGCGCTTTTGTTGCGGACGGTTTATAGGTGACAAAAAAAAAAAAAACGCTTGTTTGGAATTAGCGAGTCGGAGGTGTTTTTTAATTTTGTTTTTTTTCCTAATCATTTTCAAAGACAAATTATAATATCGATGCGTTTGCCAACCCCGTCCCAGCTGTCGATGGGCGGAGATTTGTTTTTTTCTTGCCGCACATAAAAAGATAGTGTACCTACTGCTCTTCGGTGTTTGTTTGGAGCGCACAAAAGACTTGCGGGGTCGTTTTGGGGGTTTTGAGTGACATCTGAAAGGCCGGAGTGAGAAAAAAATTGATATATACATATGATGAAAATTATTCATATCGTTAGCAGTTCGAACGCCGATGGGATCGACGGATTGGTCGTGGAAAAAAAAATCAAATATATAAATATCGTTACAATGGCGCGCATAAAACACTTAAATTATTATACCGATTGTCAATGAATAATAATAATTATAATAAATAAAGCCACCGTGCAAAATGCAAACACACCGACGAGACAATCCGTCCAACACATTTCCCATCGTTGGTTTGTTTTTAGTCACGTCAAAATCTCAACTGCCAAGGAAGGAACTTTGTTTGATTTTCCAAAAATTATACCTCACAAGTTAACGTACAACAAATAAGATCACAGGTTCGTTGCGAAGCTGATGAAATATTGTTTTTACAATGGCGTGTACCGTTTTCTGTATATAACTCTTACCCACCCCCCACGATATTACCTAAACCGAATAACCGATTTCTTCGTGTAGCAAGTTTTTGAAAAGGTATTCAATTGGGCTAAAAACTGAAAAAAACTCACCCTTTCACTTCAAAAACGGATAAACTTGCGTATTTGCGACGCGCTATAACTTTTTTGAAAATAGTTTAATTAGGTATTTCCAAATTTGTGTGGAACATTCTCAATAGACGGAACACATTCTTTTATCAAATCAAGAAAGTAACATTAACCCTTTTCTCTTGAAGGGTTGGACATATTTTCTTTTAAAGTCTAAAAATAAGTCTGTAGGTTTTTTTAGGTTATATATATTTAGATCTATTGTGGTCTCAATACATTTACAAATTTGTCAAATTTTGTTTTTATCAAAGAAAAACCAAAAAAAGAGAACAATGACACTATGCCCCAATCCTACTGTTTTTACTGTTTTTTGAAAATATTTTTCAGAAGGTTATACATTTCCTAATCGATCAGTCAATGTGTTCAATAGATCATTTTCAACTTGAAAAATTAATAAAATACACGCGTTACCATTTCAAATAAAAATTAAAAACCTGTATTGTCCCTTTATTATCGAAGGAAACTTAAAAAATCAAATAAGATGATATTAAGCAAATTTATATAATCCATAAAGTAGTTAATATTTATACTGAATAGTAAATCCACCGCCCAAAAGTTTCGCATCAAAGCGATTATTTAAATATTATTTTTTCCTTCATTTTAAATATTCTTAAAGACTTGGGACTTCACCGTCCCCAATAGACCTCAACCCCACAAGGAGCTGGGTTTTTCTTTTTTGAAATAAAACGATGATTGTGTGCTTGAAATATATTGCCTCGGTAACATTGTATGTGGTATGTAAACATGTGGAATCTGTTGGTTTATCTGATAGGAAATAAATCTTTTATATTAACATGTTTTGAAAATGAAATAAAATTCGTATAATAACAATCGCAACGACTTATTGTAAATTTTGAAAATTTTAAATCGTTAAAAAATCATAACAGAATAATATGTATTATGTCTTAAGACGTTTCGGCCACACTCATAACATATAGAAATGAATAGTAGCTCTGTGTTTGTTATTTTAATTCGTCGACGACGAAGACGACGGTTATTTTCCACTCCGTTTGGCCTTTCAACGGTAATTAACATCATTTTAGCCCGCGGCCCCCCGGGGTACACATAGCCGGGACGCGGTTTGCCGAACATGGGTGTAATTTTTCCCGTATACACCGAGTTTACTTAAGGCCGAGAAAGCCCTAATTAAAACCTGCAACAACAATGGTATCATTGTCTCCCGCCCGAGGTTGTAATATTTTCAAGTAAAAACTTTTACTCTTCATCGGCCCCCGTAGCGGATCCGAAAAACTTACCCTTTTTTTTTTATATATTTTGTTTGCGTTCGTTGTTGTATACAACATCATCGAATAACTTTGCATTATACACCCCGGAGGAGAATCCCTTCGCTGTCCGGAACAGTAAAATAAACAATATTGTATCTCATACTTTATGTCGTTGGAAGATTCTTTTAAAGCTTACTAATTAAGAAATAAAACAAATATTTAATACCCAGTATGGTTGTTGTGAGTCGACGTCTTTAAGCCGTCTTTCTTGCCGAGGGGTTTCTTTTATTTTTCAAAGTATATTTTACAATAGAACGTTAAAGAGGTACAAGCTTAGAGTACTGTTGTTATAGCATATGGTAATAGCGTTGGTACTCTAAAAAATATTTATACTGCCAAACCACGGTATAGTGACGAGGAATCAGATTTATAGGCAAAAACTAATAATTACTAATCAAATCCAATGGGAAATTTATGATATAGGAACTGGTCTAGTCTTTCCAGCAAACCTGAACAACCTAACAACTGACAGTGACCTTGATCATGATATGTTCTATTACAATCGTCATATATAGTTCAAATCGAGACTGGTTCTACACTACCCAATGTTATGGAGGTACAGGTGAAAACCTATTTTAGACTTGATTTGCCATTTGAATTACAAAATAACTAACATCTTCACGTCGGTTTGCTAGATATATTATTTTTGTTTATTATTAAACAAGTGTATATCCGTATTAATCAATGCGTATCTATTGTATGTGTTTTATTTCTCCTTAGAATTCTTAAATATTTGAATAAAATATAACAGTGTTATATCCACACTGAACGAGCAATGTTGTACTACAGTGTTGCAACGTCGAGTTTCGCGCGATAAAAGCGGCCAAAATGGCATTTGATAACAGCTTTTGTGTTTTGTTACGGTTGAATAAAATGTGTGACGATCCGGGGGTAGGAGGAGGGTGAAGGGCGGTTTAAAGGGCACCCGAATAAACAGTAATGGCAAATAGCGCGATGGTGTTTGTGGGATTATGATAAGTGGATGTCGTCGAGCCAAGACGTTAATGCCGAATTTATATGTAAACAGTCAATTAAATCGGCCGGCAAGCGTTAAATAAGGCATCTCGCACCGCCCTCGTCACTCGACCGACGTCGTCGCCGAGTTTTATCGCCAAACTATAATATAATTTACTATATATACACCGCCGTGTAATGTCCAACGCGATTGTATTGTGCGATGTATACGGCTTCGATGATCGTTCCATCGGTGCAGTAATAGTCTACATTTATGTACGTTCCGGCCGGATGTGTGCCAAGTCGTCGGGACACAGTAAAAGCCACGGTGCCGTGCAAAGCTCGATAAGAAATAAACGCATCCTCAACACACACACACACACACACATGGAATGGCTACACACCCTCGCGGGAAGAGGAGAGAAGAGAACTATTGAAAACGGACAGAAGCACTTAAAATCACTGGCCGAAAACCTTGGCCGTGTGTGTGTGTGTGTGTGTTTATCTCCGGCCGAGTTGTGTGGATTTTATTATTGGGTAATACGGCTCGGCTGCTGTTGCTGTAGAGACGAGGGAAGAAAGTAAATAGATTCTCATTATATGCGGGCACTCCGGGACCCGAGGTCGTAAAAATCGGCCGGATAGAAGTGAAATGGAAAAAAAAAAACCAACACCGACCATATTACAGCGGTTCCGCGACGATCGACTGTCGTATCCCAAGACAATGATACCGACAGTGAGTATGACAGTGGTACATACGGTATATCGAGTGCCGTTTCGAAAATCCGCCGAAAAGCACAAAACGGACTATAAAAGAAAATATGGTAACATTCCGAAGGGGCAAAACTTTTATGTACGGCGCGCGAACAAGTGCAAACGGCAATGAGAGTTTTAATTTAGTTTTTTTCTCATATTGCTTTCGTACAATGTGATCTCAAATTTTCACAATTTTTGTTTGTTTTTACCCCCCTAAAATGTTAAGATGAGAGGGGAAGTGCGGTTAGTAAATGCGCGCAGATAAAAATAATACTACACCTTTCCTCCTGCCTTAAACTTGAAACTTCAATAGCTTCAAAAATAGTTATCCGAAACTGGTTATCGACCAGTCAACATTTTTAGTCCATTATACTCAATTTAAAAAGTTAATAAAATGTATACATTACCATTTGAGTTTCAAAATGTCGGAAGGGGGGTAAAAATAAAAAAACCAGTGTGAAAAATTAAGATCACATTGTATAAAAACAATATGAAAAAAAAATGTTGATTTTTTATTAAACCCTATGAGATATTGAGTGACCCATGATAAAAAAAATCACCCTTTATATTATAAAATATCGATAAAATCACTATTGTGTTTAAAACCAAATGTTTGTCTCGATAAAAAACAAAATTAAAATTACAGAATATTCGAGTACTTAATAATACTGTAAAAAGCTAAATACCGGATTATTGAAATTAGTTTCACAAATTTATATCTGATGAATTTTAAAGTTGACGATGTCAATTTTGAGCACGTTTTATTGGATTTGCTACATTGTGACTTTGAGGGAAACGGAATCGGCGAAATTACATTGAAACAGAGACTTTAACGCGAATTCACTTTTGCGGAACGTTTACCAAACCAAACAAATGTATTGTTCAGTAAATTGTTTTTGAACATTGAGTTTGAGTTTATACTTTTTCATAATATGCAACAGTTTTGTAATGACAAAATAAAACGCGTCGAAGCTGCAATGGCATATTAAACAAGTTCGCATACCTTTTAATACAATATTGTTGGTGTTTTTTGTCGAATATTGTCTACATATTTTCGCCCCGTCGTAAATAGCACTTCCGTTATACCCTTAACGTGGTTTGTTTACAAGAAAAAACGCCCTCTACGGCACCAATACTGGCGGGCATTACAAGACACAAACTAGTGCGTACACTCTCAAAGATTACTATTTGTATTTCAGCCTCGACGACCGTTGTCGTTGCGCTTTATTGTACGATTATGGCTTTGTATGTGCGCGTTTTGCAAGAATATAAACGAAGTCTGTTGGACCGAGCGAGGTACAACAGGAAATGGTAAGTACAATTATTATTGGCGGCGGCGGCGGACCGGAAAATTAAAACCGTGCCGTCGTGACCCTTTGACAGCGGTAAACGCGTTACACCGTTTGGCCGGAGAACAAAAAAAATTGGAAAAACCCCTCGTCGGCGGTCCATCCAAAAAGACTACTTAAAGAGACCGTAATGTTGTTGTTGTTGTATACCTACTCGTTGTGGGTGGGCCGCGATTGTAAATTAGAGTAAGAGGGAAGTGCGCCGACTGTTTGACTAACGAACATAATCCACGGCGGAGAGAAGAAGGTGACGAAAAACTGGCAAGTAAAAAAAAAAAAAAAGGTGTCGTAAATCCGTTGTAATAAAGAGACGAGCCCTTTTCGTGTGTGTGTGTGTGTTTGCGGCCCCCGCGGCTAAAGTATTAACGTTGATAATAATAGCAATAATGATAATAAAATATTCGCCGAGCTTTTAGATTAAAATCGCCTACCGTGTCTCCTAATTACCGGCGCGTCTAATCTGGGCCACGGTTTTTTTTTTTGTTGCCCGAGGGATAAGAGTAGTAGTAGTCCCCTTTATGCCCGTCCGTTTGTGCGGGACGCCTATGGTTTTTAATTGCTATTTATGATGATACCCTTCACACAATAACTGCACCAACTGCACCATAACGACAGTTTGCGCGCCAGGCCAGATTAAAAGCCGTTTTTGGCCGCACGCTCATAATTTTACCCGGCTGAATATCCGGCTAATAATTGTCGGCCGAGAGTTTTCGAGACTTTCTTATACTTTTTGGTAACGGCGCGTGTCTTTAGTTTTTGTTTCGACAAAGAGAGAAATTAAAAAAAAGGTAAATTACACAGGGAAAGCCAAAAATAATAAACGTCCAATCGGTCGGATTTATCAATCGATTATTGCAATAACAGCCTAATGACAATCCCCAACCGATAGCAATGGACGACCACGATATTAACGGTTTGTATTGTTTTTTTGGTGTATTATATTGTAAAGAATTCCGGATAAAAACCTAATGGACCGAACACGTGCCTACAACCGTTACTCCGATTTGTGCGAACCATCAGCAAGACCTTTTCAAGAAAATATAGCAATTTTGTTCGATTGTACCCACCTCGGTTATTCGCACAAATGTCAAGACAAGGGTGTCGTTAATGGCTATTTAATTTCATACAGTCGTGATAGATACCAATAATACACATTCTTAGTGCATCATAAAGTTGGAAATATTTCCATAACATTTGCGATAAATACAACACTGACAATTTCAGTACTTTAAAATACTGCATATTTGTTTGATGTTTTGGAAGTAATTAATAAATTTAAAATGTTCTGCGAAAATTATTAAAACATTAATTGTGTTACTCAGACAAAAAAAATATATTTAAAAAATTATAGTTTTACAATAGTTGTTATAATAATAATTTTAACGATAACATGTAAAATTGTAAATATATTATACATTTTCTAATCTTTAATAATGTTGAGGAAATATTTTTAAAAACATTTGTGCCGTTGTAATATTTTTGATTTCCTGTTAAACCCCAAATATAATAATTTTCTTTTTAAAATACTATCATTTTGACAATAACTCACACAGCAGTTATAATAATTTATTTATATATTTATCATATTTAATAATGTCGTCAATTCTTAAATCAAATGATGAAGCATATCCAAATACTATTTCTTGAATATTTAAAATTAAAAAATTATACATGATTTAGTTGGAAAAATCTTAAGAAAATATTGATACTCCAAAGTTGCTGCAGTAATTGTTATAAAATATTAAAATTGATCTGTTTAATAATATTAAAGTAATTCGATAATAATACATAATTGCTCTGTGGGTCTGGCCAAAGTCCTCGGTTTGCTCCATCCGTACTTAAACATGTGTTGTTCTAACATCATTATATTAGAACCCGTGGGATTCTATTATAAAAAGCTAAGAGTTAAGTATTTTATTTTCAGGACACGGTACCGCGCTGGAATTTTACAAATGTATATGCATTTTTTAGTTAGGTATTATGTTGGTATTTTTCTGTAACCAACACTTATCAACGCGGCCAACGTGTTAACTACCAATAATTGCACTACAACGTTATAAGTTAAAACACAATAGCTCATTGTCGACAAAGGCGGTGCATTGTGCATTTGCTCGCATGACGTCAACTGCAACAAGCGCAGCTGTGTGGTAGGTATCATTTTTTTAAAAATAATATTTTTGTACAACAACGGCGCGCATTTCGCCCTTTGACATCTCTCGTTATAGTAATTTTTTTATTTTTTATTCGACGATAAAAAATATACTTTCTGGCCGTGTAGGACACGAGCCACTATCGTACGTTTTTTTTGTTTTTTTTTATTATGTACACTTCCGCCACCACCACCACCACCACAACCCCTTCGCCCGTAAATGCTAATAGCTTGTTTACATATTGTACGTCTAGAGGACTATGTCGATTCGCCATCGGAAACCGCCGCCGCTGCTGCCTTGTGTGTCATCGGTGTTCCGGTGACCCCTGCAATAGTTTACCGGGGCTGGCTAGCATCAACACAGTCTGTGTTCTAATAACATATGATAATGACAATATAATTTCCGTGCACGCATTATGCATCCCGCACGTATTTAAGAGTCAATTCGTACACAGGAAAAGGCGTAACATGTCCTTTTCGGATGCATTTAATGTGCGTACAAGTGCAGGGCCGCCGCGCTATGTGTGACTTAAGTTTAGACATGACTTTTTAAAATATTATACTCTCGCAGGTGCTAACGGCGATGGCACGTGGCGGACGCGCGTCACTAGTTTGTCTTTAATTGTTTTATTCAAACGTATTATGTTTTTCTTGTTTGCGTTTTATCGAACGACATCTTTCGGGGCACATTTTTTAATGTTGTTTTCGCACAATTCAAATACAGTTTTGTTGTAACATAAATTAACGCGGTTATCGAACCGGTGGGCCGCTGGTATACAGTATACCAAGTCGTGTTTATGGCAAACATGTTGATCACAGTACTTACACAACCACAATAAACAAGACAAGACTGATGCCAATTTGTTAGCTGTAATTATTACCTCGATGGGTTCGCGACCTTATAAACATACTAAACGACTGCGACGTGGGCGTGTGTATGTGGTTTTAGCCCAACTGCCAAACACCTTATAATCGAATTCGGTAGTACATGGCTCGGCAAGCGGCGCTTGTTCGGTAATTGGTCATCAACCGAGTCGATTAAGCGCCAAGAACAGGCGCGCACTTACTTGTGTGTGTAATAATTTATATTAACACGGTCGAGGAGTGCGTTATTATTAGTTTGACTTGCAAATTTCAGGGACTGGAATGACCGGTAGGTAAAACGCGTGGTGGTCGTTCGGCTATACCTACACATATTGTACTTACAATACACACGGTGGTGGATGTTGTAATTTGATTTTGCACAATACGGTCTGTTTTAGTATATTGTAGAGGGACGCGACATACACACTTAGCGCCGCCGCCGTTTTCAATAGGCCACTCAGTTGGTTAATTTGGAATGCTGATTGGATGTGACGGTCGGCGTGGGTAGACATTTGTGTTGTTTTAAAAAACAAAATATATTTGTATTTAAGCAAATAGTTCCCCCGACGCGGCGAATGATTCATTTAAATTGCTATCGTTACTAAAAAAAAAAAAAAAACAATAAATATCTGACATTATGGTTTTTTGTGGTTTTATCTGAAGTCGTTAAAAATCCAACTCGCCCGAGTACATTTGTTTTTAAATATTCAAAATAATTTATAATACGAAGAAAACAAACATTTTAAGGTACCTATCGAAACTTGGCTGAAACTTCAGCTCTAAGTATAACTAGATAGGCTATTTAACTAACGACCGCCTCAACTCTGTTATACGCCAGTGGCGTAGTTATGGGGGGATGATGGGGATAGATCCCCCCAGAGCCTTTTTTTTATGTTAGATTTATGTTAATTTTACTTATACAAGTAAAATAAAAACATAATGCCTTTAACCTACCAAGTCCTTATCTTGGTTTTCACATAGTACCTATCATACAGTTCCGAAATCAGCTCTTCAAGCTCTAACTGAGTGTGATGATCAAATGTTTCCCAATTTATTTAAAATTATAAAAATTGTATGCACATTGCCAGTATCAACCACCACATCTGAGCGGATGTTTTCCACTCTAAAAAGAGTAAAGACATATTTGAGAAACACCACGTGTGAAGTAAGAACAAATAACGCTAACATTTTATGCATTGTGATTAAATAATTGTCAATACATTTTAATAATAATTAACTATTATTTCTTTTGAAACAGGATAGATTGAATGGATTAGCTATATTGGCAGTTCATAAAAATATAGAACTAGATACTGAGGAAATAATAGATGAGCTAGCCAAAAAACCTAGAAAAATAGATCTAATTTTATAAATAAATTATGACCCCTCTAATAAAGTTAATTTGTTTCGAATGTTCAATGTATTTTATATTATAAAATATTTAACTGTGTACAGAAGTATATTAAAAAAAAATGTAAACTTGAATAAGGGGTGTGGGGGTCGTTGCCCCCCACTTTACGTTTACTCAAAAATTCATCTACCCCCCCCCAAGAACAAAATCATAACTACGCCACTGTTATACGCTATCGATTTTTTTTAAAAAATATATATTTAAATAAAATATTGGAGAAGGTGGTTAAAAAAAAGATAACATATTTTGTATGGTGAAATATGATTGTATGGCACCATGCGAGTTAGGTCTACTAATCCAATGGGAAATAACTTTTACTAATACATTGCTGTACACACGGTTTGCTGCTGGAAACACAATGCCAGATATAATATTATACTGTTGTTGGACGTCCAATAAATGTTCGGTTGGAACCGAAGCGAGGGCGAATATTCAATTAAATTTCAGATTGATATCAACGAGCGGTGCGGGGGAGGCATATTGTATTTCATACGGGGAAAGGGGTAATGCCCGCGCGGGGGGGGGGTGCAAGTTTAATTTACCTAAACGACTCAAGGCGATCCCCGGATAATGCACAATAGGCAATCCCCGGGTTCGGTCGTTTTGCCGTTTGTCGGGGAAAAATATATTATTATTTCGGACGTGGCAGTTGTGGCGGTGGTGTTTTTTTTTTTTATGCGATTGAGGAAAAACCAAAATACCGGAAGCGCACCGGGTGACCGTATGACGCCACCGCACCGGTCTTTATTTCATTTCTCACAATACACGCGTACACAATATTATTATGATAATATTATGTACACGCGGCAAAAGCCATTGTTTTTTATCGTCATACCGTCCCGGGGGTTGTGTTCTTATCAGGTGATAAACAAGCGAGTAAACAATCCGGATATTGCGGCCGTCCCTGTCAAAAGTCTGGCCGTAAGGAAAGAAAATCCAATTTCTGCATTTCACGTCTCGGCGAATTTCCAGCGAAAACAACTGCGTCGTGGACCATCTCACTGTCTATATAGCATGATGTGGTGTGTATATCGTTTGGTTAGTTTTTGTTCCAAATAATATGTTCAGCGTGCGTGTCGATAAGAATCGCGTTTACATACATATAATGTGAAAAACGACAAAATGCTTTTTCTATGAGTAATTCCGAAGGAATTTCCCGCAATGACGTGCCGAGGTTTATATATATATATATATATTTAAACTTTTTTTTTTCCATAAACCGTTCCGATCCGTCGACGACGACGATGACCCCAATGACACATATACCCACGGATATACCTATTACTATATGCACACAATTATTGGCCGGAAAATTCTAGAGGGCACACGTTTCCGGTGGGTGTTTTAATAGGCGTCCAAAAAAAAAAAAAAAATTGATTAGCTTATAGTTAAATTGTACTAAACTGGAGAGAGGAGAGGGGGCTCGAAGGAAAAGAAGTCTTGGAAAATTTTGGAAATCGCCAGCTAGAAAGTTATAAATTGGAAGTTTTGTTTACCCGATGCAAGTATAACAATAAGTCATAGGTAAACGATACTCGTGATGGTATTGTAGGTACACACTTATTGTATGCGTTATTGTATTATTGCATTATTGCATAATTGCAATATTGTATGCAAGCACGTATAGGTGCTTATGTAAACTGTACCGGATGTATATTTATAGTGCGGACGAATATTTAATTAATAAAATGCAATTATTGCAACAATGCAATTATTATCCGGCATTTTTTTTCCCCATATTTTAACTCGCTCAATTCCTTTGTGTAGGTGTGAAGAATGCGTTCAACGACATGTGTGAGTTGTTGTGTATAATAATAGACGTGTTAAATGCAAATTTAAATTTAAAATTCACGTTCGTTCCGACGTGCGGTAAAAAAAAAAATTGTCTAAAACGGTTTTTTATACAAGGTAAAATGTGTGTGTAATTTTTTTTTTCTTAATTCACTTGAGTAAATAATTAAAAGTTAATTTTCGTCTCGTCTAAAAATATCCCATTGTTATTTAGTCTTGTTTTATTACCATATTTTTTATATATAGTTTCTCAAATTTATTTTTATGGAATGTTTTGAAAATCGACATGTAGGTATAAATTATAATTTACCCATTTTTATAAATAACTCTATATTCTCTAAAATGTTGTTAAAAAATCAATGTTCTCTTAAATTATTATACTAAATAGAGTTAGTTTTTAGCAAGTAACTCTCATCACTATAGGCACAATTCGTGAGGGGTTTTATTATATGCGCTTATAGTAATATCACATTTAAAACTAGTACTATACCAAAATTACTAACGTTCCTCACACAAAGTCCTCAACTTGGCACAAATGAAATACGTTACTTAACATAAAATTACCGTTATATTGAATATTTATTGAAACTAAAAGTTTTTTCCAAATTACAGTTTTTTTTTGTCAACACATTTATTAAAATATTCTTACACGTGACATTCTTCGCTGACTATCATTGTTTTTATTTTGATAAAACCTCTGAACGAGAAATATCAGAATTTACTTGTATAATAATTGCATTTAAATTATTTATTTTAGAAAAATGTATTTATGGCGTGCAAATGGTAATTGGTCAAAGTAAGTATAATTAATTAATCTACCATATTATAATGTAATTAAAATTGTGTAATCATGTTTATACTCTATTGATATATTCTATTAGTAATCGAATTAACTTAAAGTCGACATATCTGAACATCCAACTGAGATAGCACAATAACGTTCTGGTATTTTCCAAACTATACAACTCAATCCGCACAGGGCTCTGTCTAACACTGCAATCATCTCTGCTCATTGGATTTTTATAAGGTGTCGCAAATTCTTTGTCGTTCAGCTCGAATTTTTTAGTAGCCTCACAACCCAAAGGCAGACAAAGCGTTTTCAATATTGCAGTTAAATAGCTAACCACGCTGGCTATTGTTCCTTCTTTTTTAACGAGGTTATCGAGAGCAACTAGCAAGCCGTTTACGTGGAGATCTTCGGACAAGCCTAACATGTCGCCGAACTGTTTGACCTTATCGTACCATTCTTTTGCATACTGCGCGTAAAGGATGTTCGTACCGACAAAGGGTTCTAAATAACCCAGGTGTTTTAGCGACAGCCGGAACATGATGATTTTCAGGAAGTTAAAGCTCAGTTTATAGTATAATTTTAGATTTTCAAATTTGTCGGTAGTCCAAAAAAAATTTCGTGCGTCGACCCAAGATTTCTTCAACCGTACACCGGTTCTCGACCATTCTACTTGTACGTTGAACACGTTCATCAGGTCTTCTATGAAATCATATTTTGAACCCATGTTGTTCACTAGAAGATTTCCGATTTGTAACGAGCTCCCGATATATTCATGTTTGTTTTTCGTAAGTAATTTTTCCACTCCGGCAACGTTGTCGTCCATTAAAGCTATCAATTCTTTTTCCGAAACAATCCCATTGGAGATAATCTTCCACTTGTTAAACGAATTATCTTTACGGCACTCGGTCAGGTCTTTAAGCAATCGACCGATGACATAGTCGTGAGCGGCGATTACTTTCTGACCGTCTTCCATCTTGTTCGACGACTTTTCGTAGAAACCTTGTAACGTAGCCATGTACAAATGCAGTACCCACAAGGCGTCCATGCTTACATTTAAGCGGTACAGCGAATGGATTTGGCTTTTTGCGAAATTGTTGTAGCGATTTATTTTACCGATCACCATTGATAAACTCCAAAAAAATGGCGGGCCAATTAAATGCTTTGTTACCAGCATGTGCGTTAGTCCGTTGAACGTGTACGTGCATTTTAAATCATGATAGAGGACATCTTTGCCAACACTAACGTCACTGGGATATTTGCAT
Source organism: Adelges cooleyi (assembly GCF_023614345.1). Taxonomy (NCBI): domain Eukaryota; kingdom Metazoa; phylum Arthropoda; class Insecta; order Hemiptera; family Adelgidae; genus Adelges; species Adelges cooleyi. The sequence continues at coordinate 11,869,543 of NW_026096268.1, read as the reverse complement.
CCAGTTTCCAATGAATGTGTTGATCGGCATACGAACAACACCAAGCCCAATGCCGTTATCGTTAGTGTTTCATAGCACAGCATATTGCTATTGAAAAGTGCATTCAAGTAGGTTGGAAAAAATATGTTTGGTTTGCTTGAGGTAACGAAATAATGCGACTGACAATGTTGTCTAGACTCTAGTATATACATGGCATTTTTTGGTGAAAAAAAAAATGTATTTTCCGTTATATTTGTTTAGATACATTATAACCGTCTGTTCCAGTGTCGTCATTAGTCATTTTTTTTTTATATATAATGATAATGTTTTCCTATATTTATACGATAGCTTGGCAATTCAACAAATGGTATTTTAATTTATTTTTGGCATGATAAACATTTTGTCATAACCATTGACTCAACTTTAGAGGGACTGGGATGTGCATAGCATCCCCACTTTAAGAATAAAGACCCCAAAATTGTTTAAGTTCCTCACGTTTGGGTATACACGAGAAGATGACAAGCCTAAAAAATTAAACCAAACTGTTTCACATAAATATACCATTCTTTCGCTTAATGTACTCGAAGGTCCCGTAGTTTCAATGGCATCACTGGATAATATAACACAAAACTTGTGATAGGTACATTTAATAAAGAAGTCACCTGTTAGTGATTAGTTAAATTCGATTATACTATACTAGAGTATAATCAAAATAGTACCATTTTACTTGAGTTGCCAAACTCACAAACGCCATCCAGGAATTTGCACTTTTCTTAGGCAAGTTTAGGTTCGGTAACGTTACACCTCATAGTCTCACTTACCAGTAATGTATAATTCACAGCCTAATTACAGCTTAATAATTCACAGTTTTCTCAGCACAAACTGATAACACGATTATAAATAACATACCTTGCACATAAAATTAATATTACATGAAATTAAACGTTTTCCTTACATACAGAATTTCATCAAAACAGTAATTGAAAAAGGTTTATTCGCATACTAGTGATTATTGTTTTGATACATACCATATGGGTTGTTTATAACAAAATACAATTATTAATAAAAATTATATTTAAATTGATCGTTTATTTTAGGAAAATGTATTTATGACGTACAAATAGTAAATAGATAAAATTGTAAATTTGAATTCATATAAATTGAAATATTTCACTACAAGTAATCAAAATTAAACGGGACATGATGAAAATGTTCCCACCTATCATTGAACTTTTCTTGACTTATTTCATTTAAATATTCTATAAGTAACCGAATGAGATTAAAGTCGACACGTTTGAACATCCGACTGAGATGGTACAAGAACATTCTTGCGTTTTTCAAACTTTGGGATTCAATCCGCACAGCACTCTTTTCAATTTTCAAACCGTCAATTTCATCGTTTGTTGAACTTTTATTGGGCGTCTCAAATTCTTTATCGTTCAACTCGAATTCCTTGGTAGCTTCACACCCGAGTGGCAGACAAAGTGTTGTCAGTATTGCAAATAAATAGCTAACCACGCTGGCTATTGTTTGTTCTTGTTTGACGAGGTTATCGAGATTATTTAGCAAGCCTTTTATGTGGAAATCTTCGGACAAACTTAACATATCACCAAACTCTTTGGCCACATTATACCATTCCCGGGCGTAATGTACTCGAAGGTCCGTGTTTTCAACGGTTTCCAAGCAATTAAGGTGTTTCGACGACAGCTGGTAAAAGATGATTTTTAGGAAGTCGAATGTCAGTTTGTAGTATGTTTTTATGTTTTCAAATGTGTCGGTAGTCCAGAAAAAATTATGTGCGTCGTGCCAAGCATTTTTCAATAATTTGCTTGTGCCGTGCCATTCTACTTGCACGTTGAACGCGACCATTAAGTCTTGTTTAAAAGCATCATTGAAACCTAGGTTGCTGAGAAAAAGATTATCCATTTTTAATGTTTCTCCGAGATATTCGTTGATGGGCTGACCACATATGTTGTTTTTTGTGAGCAAATCTTTGATACGATTAGTGTTGTTGATCATCAAAGATGTCAAATCGCGGCGCGAAGGTTTCCATTTCGGGTGTGCTATCATCTTCTCGTAGCTGTTAAACGAATTGTCTTGGCCGCATTTGGCTAGGTCTTTGCGCAGTCGAGCTATGACATAGTCGTGAGTGGCCATTATTTGCCGAGCGTCTTCCTTCTTATTCGATGAGTTTTCGTAAAAACCGGATACCATACCGGTGTACAGGTGTAGTATCCACAAAGAGTCCATGCGCATTACATTCAAGCGGTACAACGAGTCTATTTGGTATTTTGAGATACGACCGTAATTAATTATTTGACCGACAGTCGTTTTCATGTTGTAAAAAAAAAAACCATTACCTGCCAAATGCTTCACTATCAGAATATGTGTCAGTCCGCCGAACAGGTAGGTGCATTTCAGATCCTTATGGAGAATATGTTCTGCAACACTGACGTTTCCGGGATATTCGTAGCCAGTTTCCAACGGTTGTGCTGATTGGCAAAAGACCAACGCCAAGCCCAAAACCATTTTCGCCAGTATTCCAAAGCGCACCATATTATGTCTGTCTAAAATTCGGTTTAAGTCTGTCAGAAAAAAGTTACGGTTTTTGAGAATGTTTTCCACACTTGCTTTTCTGGGCCATGAAACGTCGCAACTGCTAAAACGAATTTTTTCCAATGTCAGTGTATGTATTTAATAGTTTCTTTTCTGAAAGCAAATAACTACATTTTCGCTAAATATTTATTTAGACCACACTTTTTAACCGTCTCTCGCGCATTTTACATTATGACGACGGTTTTTTTGGTTAGAACCGTTTTGCGTCGAACATTTTATATTGCAGATATTTTCCTAAAACCTATCATAACAAATACGGCTATTTTTTTAGCGTGATGTGTTTATTTTCGTTGGCGGTTGGTGCAATTTGGCAGGGGCTCGGGTGAGGTTAGCACCTAGTTTTCAATAATCCAGTGTTAAGTCAGTAGTTATGGCCAAAATTATTCTTTTCAAAACAAGTTTAGCCAAAGCTGAATCTGAAACCAATCGACGGTATCTATATAGACGTTATAGCAATAATGTGGCGAACTGTCTCGAATTAACGTTATATGAGAAGAAGAAGAAAATAGTTCAATTCCGAAACAACGATGCGAAACTGTGCGGAATTTACGGGTTTAACCTCGGCCCCTTAACCGAACCTCAAGCCGATGACCTAAGGCACAGGAGGAGGAGGTTGCCGACCCTCGCCGGCCGCGGTTACCGCCTTATGTTTACACGTCTGTTACCACGTCACAATACGACACAATATTATTATTACAGTCACTACTGTTGTGTGCTATCGTTGTGTTATATGTATGCAATTTAAATGCCCAGGAATTTGGGCCAGCGTCCGTCTGGTCAGTCTGCCGTCACCAATACACCTCTCTGCCGCTGAAACCGCGGCGGATGTGCCCCACTCGGACCGGCGTTGGCGTAGGTCTTTGCTCAAGGTTGCGTGTCGGCGGTTAGTCACGTGGAAGGCACGTGGAGAGTTGGAGATGCGTGAAGATCGGCCCAGATAAACCGTGTAAATTATATTATGCACATCATTCTGTCTTGCCGTGGACAGTTTGGAAAAAAATAATTGCCCTCAACATGTACACCACCTACCCATATCTATATAACCGTCCGGTGTTGGATGACAATTACAATTAGTTATTACTAATAATAATTTATTGATCTTTTTTTTATGTATACCCAACTAATTTTACTGATTAAATATATATATATTAGTTTTCCCCACACAACAACAAAAAAATTATTGAATTACTTTGAAGTTCAAATTTACGATTAAACTTAATATAATATTATAATTCAAAGAGGGCTCGCTGACATTATAATAGTTATGACCATTTGCATTTACCTAAAGTGTACTGAAACAGCCATCCTTGCGCGATAATAATACTATACTTACCTAATTAATTCACGATGAAAAAATACTGGTTGGATTACTTGCAAGTTGCAACGTTTTATTATGAGACAGCGCGTGTAAGTATAGGTATTATGTCTTGTGTCACCGTGTAAACATCCAAGTGAACAACTATTAGTTTAATCTTCACACAATGCGTTTCAGATCGCGCATTCTATAATAGTAATGATAATATTGTAAGGAGAAAAAAATGATCACTTTTTTTTCTTTTTTAGTTACCACTTTGTCTATAGTAGTTTATTGAGATCGTATTGTCATGAAAGACTTTAAAAGTGTTGAGTGTCCATAAGTATATATAAGCACCTGTATAATATGATATAAAGAGCTCGGGTCATTACCGAATGGATGAACATATAATATATATACTAACAAGTAATAATTACACGTGTCGACTGCGAAACGCCCAAGTGTGTGTGTGTGTGTGTGTATGCCCGTGCATCTACCATTAACCATGCACAAACTGTAAAGCCAAGGAAATTGTAATCACAACATCCGAGAACGGTTCTTTATTTCACGCAGGAACAAGCGACGTGCCTGTCATAGAAGACAAATGACGCTCCGAAGTCATTGTGTTGAGAGAAGAAAAATATAATAAATAGTAATAAACGAATATATGTTTAATAACATGGCATGGTGTTTTTCTTCATCGACCCGTCCCGTATGGGTAGATTGCATCAAAAGCAGATACGTTGATGAATGGTCTTTGGGCTGTTTAAATACACATATTAATACCGATCACGATGATAACATCTTAATGACGTATTTGGACACCGAGACGGCCGGCCGGACACACGGCCATACATATACACAAGTACCTAAGTATAACCGCCGCCGTGTCCGAATTACAATACTACATATATTGTTAAGAGTCTTGCACGAGCACCTACTTAATTCATGTTAACATATTTTAATAACTTACACGGTTTCCTTTAAAAACAATAATTTGTCACGATAACAAAATAACAAGAATCCGGATACAATTTGTCTAAGTAGGGTTTGGTTTTTTTTTTTTTTTATCAATTTATATTATGTCCACGGATTATTCCTATAGAATCGTTAAAACATATATAGTGTATATATAATTGCGTATAATATCACAAGAACTAAGAACTATCTCACGACAACACCACCAAGATTCGGCTATAAACTGTTATTATTTATTTTTTAATATTAGCCTTTCATTAAGAATATGACGGCTCAACAATTAAAAAATATAAAAATCAGTGAAGATTAATACAGACATAAATAATTATAGTATAAATAATTAATAATGGTATTATGTGTCAAAACCAAAACAAAGAAAACGCAGAGAAAAAAAACTAAGATTTAAATTGTGCAGCCAGCGCTCAGAACGAAAGAAATAGACAATAGTGGTAGTAATGATAGGAACTGTACGGTAATTAAGGATGATGACTTGGAATACCATAGGATGCAAAGAAATGAAATAGAATAGGATCCTATTATAGGCACAAGAGAAGGACAATCGAATTAGAAGTGAGAAAACTATAAACGTTGATCGTTGAAGGGGTTGTGAATCCGGAATCGTACTACCCGTCCGTCGGTGGGTACGGCTTTTAAATCGAAGTGCTCAATTATTATTCACATACTTTACCATTATGTATTTATCATAGTAATGATGAACAGAAACTCGGTTGACACCGACCAACAGTTGTTTTGTCGTTCCGGTATATTGTGTCGGTCCCGCAGCGTTCGGTTAGTTTTTACTGGTTTGCCGTACCTAGGTAGGTAGGTACTACTATAATAATAATAATAATAGTATTATGGTCATTTATCACCACAACTCTTGAGCACGTTGAAATTTACTTACTTCTGTGCCCGTTCTGTAAGCGCGAGATTTTAATAACTGAAAAAAAAAATAGTCGTATAAATACATACATTATTATTATTTCCAAGAGTGGTATCTATTTATTTTTCATGTATGGGGCTTGTGTTTTTTTTTTGTAGCAAAAAACTAATATAATGAGTTTATTGTTGCGTCAAACCGAGTGGTTTTAGTAGTAGGACCTACCCTCGGTGTCGACGGGGCGCCTTACGGTATCGGCCGCTAATTAATTATTAAGGATTATATCCGTTTTTTCGGGGGGGTTCAGGTGACAACAAAAGGTTTTCCTACAATATCCCAACACAGATACAAAACAAAAAAAACAAAAACCACCCGTTATCCTCGCTATAATACAGTGCCTGCCTGCAGTCATCGCGTTTCGTCATAATCTGGTTATCGAACCCCCGACGACGTCTTGATGGTTATCAAGTCCAAGTAGTAATAATAATAATATGGGTAATGTCCTACCACTGCCCTGGGTCGTCGTCGTCGATGCCATTTGCCGGTAGCTCGGCTCTTGTATTTTTTTTTCCTTCATCCAGACGGTTGCCTTTTTATGTACACCAATAATATTAATAATATGTATTACTATATATCGTATAAGTCCTCTACGGTAACCGATTGTGTTGTAATTGAAACCGATCCTTTGGGTTCTTTTCACACACACACACACACACACACACGAAATCTATATCATACCCGAGTTATTAGAGGTTAAATGCGCAGTTGATTTGGAAAAGGGACAATGTCTTCTTCTTAGTGTTGCTAAGACGTTGTTATATCGCTTCCGATACGAACGTTTACCCGTCCTGTGACCGCATAACACGGATAGGCAATTTATGGGACGACATTAAACGCGTCTAATCTGCTGCACTAAACATTTCATTTTGGACTACACGACTACTCGTCGTTTTCCAAAACGCCAAACCAAAATTATTATCCGAAATAGCCGTTTCGTTAGGTGAGGTTCATAGGAAGATTTAGATTATCTACCAACATGCTGTTTTTCCAAAAAAAATGGTCATTTGGGTTTACATTGGTGTTCCGCCGAACCTCGACAAAATATTAGGAAAATTTTACAATTTTCACTATTATTTCTGTCAAATAAAAGTTTAATTTTTGAATATGAACGGCGTACAGCTGCTGCGTTTCGGTAAAGCATATTCTGATATTCTATTAGTGTAAATTAGTGCAGACCCTTGAACTCAATGCACTGTGTATCAGGTCCGTAGATGGTACATATAATGCAGTGTTAACAATAATGAACCGTGAACCCAATTTTATGAACGAATCACCTGTGACATTAAACTGTATGGAAATTAGAACGCGCTAACCCCAAACCGGTCTTGAGATCATATTACCTATTGTGATGGTTTAATTTGTAAAGGTCGCGGGTAATACGTCTTATTATTATTTACACCAATATTTCAATAACGAGCATACCTACGCATAACAGGTGTTTACATTGACTGGTTCAAAGCGATAATATTACTTATGGTTTGGCTTAAAAAAAAATATATCATGTAGGTAAATACTGTTTAAAGTAATTACTATAATATAGAATTTCCAACCAGGAGACATTGTAGCATTTTGAAATGTGTGTAATGATTTCCTTTTTTGCATTTTAGGATGAACACTCAGATTTGATTATACTTCTTTTGAGATTTTATAGTTTCTACTCAACACAGTCGTTGGCTTAAGTGATACGTTTAAACCACATCGTCTCATCGATCCGGTATGGTCTAGTGGCTAGGATACCTGGCTTTCACCCAGGAGGCTCGGGTTCGATTCCCGGTACCGGAATAAATTTTTTTGATATTTTTTTATATCAATGTTTATTTAAGCGTCGTTTCGAGTAAGTTATGTTTTTTTAAACTCTATGATTGAATATTAGGGTAACGTTAGTTTTGTGCGCGTTTGTTGTATTTTAACAAGAGCGCCCACAGGCAGGGCCGGAGTGGGGGGGAGGGACAACTGTGTGATAAGACGTGTGTTACTTTTTATCGGTGGCCCTGCATTTGGTTCGTTGTGGTAGCTGTTACCGCAAAAAAAAAAAACAAAAAATCGTAGTCTGAACGAATGTAAAATAAACACGTCGTTTGTAGAAAAAAAACTATTCATTTGCAAAGTTATCATACAAAATGATTGACAGACGGCTACAAAAGTGTGGTCTGAACAAACAGAACGGGAAAAACAAATGCGAAAGAGGTGGCCTCTTGACGCGACGCTTAAGTACGACATCATCGTACACTAGGTTGTATTGGCAGTCCGCGTCGTTCGGTTACCAGAAGAAACAAAATACGGCAAAAGGTTTTTTTTTCTTCAACACAGAAACATGGTGCGCTTTGAAAATGTACTGTTCAAAACGGTTTTGGGCTTGGTGTTTGTCATTTGGCAATCGACGCGTTCGTTGAAAACCGGATACTTTTATCCGCCTCAAGTGACTATCAAAGAAGGTATGCTGCGTTTTGATCTAAAGTGCACGTACTTGCACAGCGGTTTAACTCACCTGCTCGTCACGAGGCATTTGACTGGACCGCCCGCTCATTGGCGTTTTTCGGCGGTGCTCGGTAAAATAATTCCTTACAATCGTACCGTGAAATGCCAAATACTTTCGCTGTACCGGTTGGATGTAAAGCGCATGGACGCGTTGTGGCTGCTGCACTTGTACTTGGCCACGGTAATCAAATTCCACGAGAGCCCAAAGAACAGGAGCGAAGACGGTCGGAGAATTTTAGCCATTCAAGGCTTTGTCATCGAGCAATTGCGTATGAGCGTAACGCACTGCCGTCCGAATAACACATTTGACCACGACACCGAGATCGTGTCGAACGAGATAACTACAGTGGACGGGTTGACGGAATTGATGCGAACAAACATGGACGGCGCCAACGAGCTGCTTACAAAAAACAACATATGTGAACCAGCGTATTACAGACGAGTCGAGAACTCCATGTCGATCGGAAGTCTTGCTCTGAACCACATAGCCTCGAAAGACGTTTTCATGGAAGATTTCATGCACGTGTTCAACGTGCAAGTGGACTGGTCCGACACGGCCGAACGGATGGAACAATGTTGGAAAAAAGTATTCCTACTAAATTGGCCTGTCAATTTCGCCGACCTAAAATTATACTACGAAATGAACTTTAACTTCCAGAAAATCATCATATGTCGGTTGTCGTTGAAACACCTTAATTATCTAGAACACTATTCCAGTGAGATATACAACTACATGCTTTACGCGCAAGAATGGTACAACAAGGTCAAAGAGTTCGGAGAAATTTTAAGCTTGTCCAAAGATTCACATGTAGAAAAATTGCTAAGTCGCTTGGACGGCCTCGTTAAACGTACAGAAACAATAACAAGTGTGACCAAGTTCTTAAATGAAACACTTGAAAAACTTTGTCTGCCCCTCGGGTGTAAGGCTACCGACAAATTCGTACTGGACGGTAACGAATTTCAGACACCTTACAAAACTACGAGAAAGAACGACGAATTGAATATTAAAGTAAGTTCTGTCAAGATTAAGTTTAATAGTTTGGATAATACTAGAGCGTATTTGTACTTTCTCAGATGGGTGTTCAAATTTTGCAACTTCAAATTAATTCGATTACTTGTAGAATATCTCAATGAAGTACAACTTGAATAGTGTATTGATGGATTATTAATTATTGTCATCGTGTTGTACATATTTTTATTTGTATTAAATAATATTATAGTAAAATATTTAAATTTACATAGTATAGGTCTCGTTTTAACGGTTTGTCTATATAGTTGCATTTCTTTAAAAATAAACGATCTTGTAATAAATTATTTAATACTAATTAATCTACTTTATCTGTTAATTATGCATTTTGTCAATAATAAAAATGTATGTTCAGTTAATTTTATGTGCTGTTCACTAATATTGGTTTTTGTACATTTCCCTAAAATATCTTTGTCAAGACTGGTCCAAGTGGCGTGACGCCCTATTGGGTGACCGAGGTCGTCGGGTGGTGTACTGTAACACGCAAAACACAACATGGATATTTTTCTTATGTTTTTTATCATCTGTACATCGTTGTTAACGTCTATTAATGGTGGCGCCGAAGGATCTGCCTTTTAAGCCACCACATTAACCATACACAATATTGTATAATATTATATATACTTGTTTTGACCCGTTTCCACGGTCTAGTGTATAAATCGGACCGTGTGTGTGTGTGTGCTCTATTGACATCTTTTAATGGCCGTATTACCTGGACAGAGTAATAATATAATATTATACGTATAGGTACCATCAGACCGGCCAAGTACATAATAATATAGAGTGCAGACAGGCTCCCGGAGGAGACGGTGGCGTGGTCTGTGGCGGCAGAGTTAAGACAAGGGGGGGGACCGAAAACAAAAGGAAGCAAGAATATCGGTGGCGTCACTTAACCGTCTACTTCATAGATTTGGCGTCGCGTCTGCAGTGTGTATAGAATAATATAATATACCTTTTTTTTGTTTTCGTTTTCTCTTCTCCATAAGTCACAAGTCGTAAAAAAAAAAAAAAACAACTGTACCCACCCTTTTGTCGGTAATTAACCAACAGACGAGTGTGCTATTTATATGTGTTCGATATTGGAATATTATTATGTTGATGATGATTTCTTCCCAACAGCTGCCCATAATATTATTATTATTATTATTGCATGTTATGCGTTATCGAATAATGTGAAATTGTCTAGAAAATTATTGTTGTAATAACGGTATATGCTCGTGGTGATGGAGCTGATGATTGACAAAAAAAAAAAATCAAAATAAACAAATAATAATAATATTCGGATTTCGAATCGTGAGAAACAAACACATGGTACGTCGCCTTATGGGCTTTATACGCTTAATGAACACGATGAACGTTAACGACGGGCTATTGATTTAATGTGTGTGTGTACTTGTATAATGTGTGCCTAATGTATACCTACAGCAGCTCTGGGCTCTGGCGGTATAGGTACGACAATAATATGTTAATACCATCAACCGACGACACCTTTTCGCCCGTGTGTGTATATAAATGATTGTTGGCGCGGACATTTGCATAAACGAGACACAAAAGCGGTGGTTTTTTTGTTATTTCCCATCCACGATTATTTTCGTGTTTGCATATTATAAGTAGTGTGCGATGAGTACCCGCCTTATGGACCCACCAGGGAGAGGGGGGTGTCAAAGCGATTAACATCGTGCGAACTTTAACTTGACTTGTGTAATTCGGTTTACACACACAGAGAGAGAAATGAGAATACACGATTGATTGTTGACTCGCCAAAGGGGTCTTCGTGAACCGCAATTATCGCATTATACTTGACGGGTGGGGGGGGGGGGAAAGGGGCCTTTGGTTAATTTTTTTTTACATTTTTTCTTCACCAAACGTCTCCGGCCGCCACCACTGAGACGATCTCGTAATTTATACAAATGTAATTCCGGTCGTTACTGCCGTTATCGCTATTTCTATTATATTATAAATGTCGCCGACGTTATTATTATTATTATAACGCAAACATTAATCTTTGATCGTTTGATACTTGTCCACCGGGTCGGCGCTACGATGATAAATAGTCACTATGAAAACCTATATGCATAACATGCAAGTATTGTTGACTATGTGTACATAAAGTGTAAGTCGGAATACTTTTATCGGTAAGTACATGAACGGTGATTATTATTATTTTTACCAAAATGCGTTTATCAATGTTCACAATTGGATGGAAAGAAGAACGACAGTGTTGGATCACAAGTATACAATAAATAAATAAATAACCCAATAAACCAAGTGATTAATACTTGCCACCTGCATGTTGACCGGGTTCAGAAGTAGAGTTTAACGTTTTGGTTACATAAATTAGGAGGACATTATTAATATTAATTGGCCAATATTGTAATAGGATAATATAATCGGCTTACCGCTGTCCAATATTGTTGTCGCATAATTTTTTTAACGACGAGCTAGGCCAGAAAAATAAAATATGTTATTCCGTCAAAAACGAGCTAGCTTTTTTTTTGTAAAACACATTATACTTATGCTAATAGACACCAGCATACCAGAAGTCTATATTATCTAATAGGTTTGTTGGACTGGCTAGACAGTCGCGGTTGTCTCAACTCTCATCTTAATACCTACCTTGGTTTTCTTGATGTTTTAATTATTTCCCGTTGAACATAATATTACTACCGTGCGTTCTATTTGCACCAATTTTCTTATTACAAACCATCATATGTTGCATAAATAACAAAAGACAACACAATTATGTTTCAACACACACTTTGTTACACATTTTCATACTTTTTTTTTTTGTTATGACGCTTTACCAAGTTGATTATTAAAGCGCTTATAATCTGGTCACATTGCTGCACAAGCCAAAGTAATTAATAAGTATTAATTAATTTATAAAAAAAAAAAACGTTATTAGCAAATAATAAATATTTATAAATTCTTTCTAAACGTTTTATTGGAGTAAGGTGGAAATTAAGTTGAGTGTTTTTTTTAACGCTATGATATAACATTAATAATAATATAGTTGTTCCAATTATTTTTAAAAAAATATTACCATTTTCCAATAAAATGTATTTATACCAACGAGTCGACCGTCATTCCTGCATTACAAATAGTGTGTAATTTTTGTTAGTATATTATGCGATAATTTAAATAACTCGCTCTATTAAAATTGTTTACCCATTTTGAAATAAATATTATATTAATGTTGATGATAATTAATATACATTTGATTTCTTGGCGAATGCGCATGTTAAATTGCACATTTTTAATGGCGCGTAATGCATATACCTACCTAATAAGAGGCATAATATAATATGATACTCGAACGGCAATTAATTATTAATAACTATCAAATTATAATATACATAACTGATACGGAATGTGCCGGATTAATAGGCGATATCGTAAATTTATAACTTAAGAGTATAATGACCCTTCAAGTTCGGGATCAATGTCATTATTATTACGGTACATCCGCATTCTCACCTACGCAATTTAGTCGCAACTAACGCTCAGTGTTGCGAAATACAGTGTAACATGTGTATTCTCAATAGAACTGAACGGATAATACCTAATAGGTGGTAATTACCGCGGTTGACCTCGCGCGATAACCCACTTATTCGTTGTCTGTCTTGTTTCGATATTGAGATGACAGACAGTAGACTTGAGCCGACACACGGTATAGGAGGTATCTATTATATGCTTGTTGTTATATATGTATAATTGCTTTTTGTACGATAATCCCTATATATTCTTTATTTCGATATTTTGTTTTGTCAAAAGTTTTTGGACTTTGGTTATGGAAATATCCAGCGTGTACCCAAGAGATATTCAGCTTTTTTTGTTTATTGGGGAAAACCCACGGTCCAAAAACCGTGATAATACCCAATATATTATATTAGCCTTGGCACCCAGCAACGACACTAAATCGCGGTACTAAAGTAGCGCAATGACTGAGCAACAAGATTATTGTTTATTTGGCCAGAACAAAGTATAATTAAGTCTATACATAATCATAAATCACAAGGAGATTATACATAGATCAGAAATAATCACTATATAGGAGTCAGCAGGTAAAGCATGTTAGCCGCGTTAGACTGTAACTTTTTTCCGTACACATTTATATAGGTACGTACATATTACTTGGTGATTTTCAGTTTCAGAACACTTGCTACCTCCTGGACCCCACCGGGACTTTTCCCTTCCTGTGCATACCGGCCGTGTATAGTTTTGACAATGTTCCCAACAACTCACCTCGGGGGGGTGTATTTTTTTTTTTTAATTTTGGCGAACCAACGACCGTTTGCAACGATCACGGTTTTCTATACGGTTCAATAGTTTACCGTTTAATACACACACATGGACGTATATTATTATTGCGTGGGGCGGCGATGAATTCGGAAAACGATACGGCCAGAACTTTCGGGGGGAGGGGGGGGGTTGCGAGAGGAGAGGGCAAAGGCCAGAGAAGGGTTTCCGCAGCCGTGTCCGGACTGTTGCTCGTAAAAACCAACGACACCCGGACGCGGCAGATCCGCTGGTAATGTCATTTTGACGCCCCGACTCTGATTGCTGGCCGACGCCGAATGACGGACATTACACAGGATGAAATCCCGTATATAGGGTCGACATGGCGGAACGGGAACGATGACTAAGCCTCCGGGAAGGGATGCTATTATAACTACTAGCAGCAGCACTGCTACCACTAGAGCTACTATACATATATATATATATATGTTATTATAGTAACGCTATTTTATGCGCACACTATTATACATGTACCGGCCCAAAGTCCCAAAGAACCGCATTCGGATACGATAACGGGGCAACGCGTATTGTTTATAATATCGTGTGTGGACGACCGAAAACAATATTATCATAACAATATATATATATATATATACAAAAGGAACGACGTGGAATCATTCTCCCCGGCTCCGCAAGAGTGGAAAGCACCCCAGACCAGTATTGTCTTGTGAGCGCCAAAGATGTTTTGCATAAGCCGAATACTATGTCATCGAATTTTCCCCGTCCATCCAAGTCGTCGTGTCGAGAAAAACGGTAAGTGTAGTTAAACAGTAGGTATACTTAAGTATAGCTAAAAAGTTAGTTGGACCAACTATGTATTTTTTTCTGAGAAGTATAATCGTTTTGATTGAAAAACATTTAAACGTTTGTGCTTTCTGAAATGTTTTTCAACGCAGCCATTTTATATTTGTGCGATTCGAATAATATTATTGGATTTTTTGTTAATATTTATTTTATTTTAATTGTATTAATTATTTTAAATTGTACACAAAAAGTTTTAGAGTAACAAATTTAAGGTGAGTTCCAGTTCAAGATGAAAAATATAATGTACCTAGATTTTTTTTTTTTTTATTGTATAATATTTCGCAATCTAGCCGTAGGCGGATGCATACCTAACGGTATATTATTACAGAATTATTGTGCCGTTTTCACTTGTGTGTATTATAATTTGCATCATAAACATTTTGCGTTAAAAAAAAAACCAGCAACGTTGGATAATATGAGTCAACGAGATACCGGAATATCTGTGTATGTAACCTTGACCCGAATCTCTAACTAAGCTAGCTCGACCAACAACTTAATATTATTGAATATCAGATTAAAAGTAAAAAAAAAAATTGCATTTTTAGGATATTACTAATAAATAAAATAATCTACCTGTCCTATAAAAAAATTAAAATCTCGTTTTAACAAAGATAAAGCTTGTAATATTCGAAAACGCTTATCTACAAGGCGTTGCAACGATTAGCCGTTATAAAAATATATTGCAAAAAAAAAATGATGCAATAATCGACTGGTTTGCGCGTTTTTTTACTTTCTTTTGTAGGCCAAGTCGAAAGAACACATTTTACTCAGGAACTGTATTGAGGTTTGCCTGACATCACTATCCAAGGCGTCGAAAAACAAATAATTGTATGTTTGGTGGCCTACACGGCAAATTAATATTGTACTATTTGGTAGTTTTAAACGACTGGATTGCATGGATTGTATTGGATTATCTTGACCTTCGGCCATCGCCTTGGCCGTGGTGTTGAAAATTTGGCGTCTGACAAATTATCATAATTATAAATATTATAATGTGCCTATCGCTTAAACGTTTGATTTGTAAAAGATTATCACAAGTTTATACATAATATTATTGTTAATTTAATCTAATGATGTACCTGACAGTAATTATTATATTTTACGACAACGTGGCAAATAACGATAACGATTACATAAAAGGGTTTTCAGTATTCTAAAAGATAAATAAAAAGAATAATATGTTGTACATATTGTAATGACCGTATTAAGCAACGAAGCAGCTATGACAGTAGTCAAGCATCTATTACAGTCAATGATATTTTATGTAAGAAAAAAAAAATGGTAAACTTCAGACTAAATCCAGAAAAACTGTCAATAACGTTGTACAAACACACTAAATTATGCTCATTACGATGGTAATGCCATCAAAATACATATTTAATGGCGTATAAACTGTAGAATTAAAAAATAATCATTTATACTGATATGTTTTGTACAGATAAATGAGTTGTGTAGGTTAATGGACATAGTATAATTTAGGTGGATAGGCATAGTATTTACTTGTAGTGTAATGTGGTAAACAACGCAATATTCAAATTGGTTTTGGTGCAATAGAAAATAATAGAAAACCTTATACTTGTGTCATTGTATCATAACAATATTATTCGAATCGGTTTTTGGGTGCAAACACCAACCAACAGTCATTATTTCTATTTTTCAAACAGTCAAATCAAATTCTTAGGCGGTTATTTTTTGTGACTTTATCCCATTTTTACCTACCTGGAAACAGTCTGCTGTAGTCCTCGAGTGACTACAAGTGCCTCGAGTTAGTTATTAAATATAACAAGTAAGTTTGCGGTCGTGATTTAATAGACGGATATAAGATATTAAAAAAAAGTTGCAATTCTAACCAATTATTCGCAACGAAAATTATTTAAAACTAATTAACAACAATTAAGCCCGCAATAATCGTTAACCTTGGTCGCAGTGTTAATAACATAACGACAGTTATTATATTTTGACAATAATTATTTTGTTTTTTTTTTTTTTGGTTTTAAACGTGACGCGGAGGTAATAACGATTTTCATTTTTTATTTGTTTTGATTTTTTAGAGGCGCACAAGGTAGTAGCTGCTGTACACACACATATTTTACTCTGCAGACTGCTGCTAAGACATGTGTGGACCTGTTAAGATTGTCCCAGCGTGAGTCATGTACGGTCAATATCACCGAGGATAGGGGGTGGGGGGGCGAAGAGAATTAATCGATGCTTTGGGTTTTGTTTGTGTGTGTTTTGTAAGCTAAAAACCATAATAATATTAAATTATACAAAATAATAGACAATAATAATATACCACAACGGACGTCACTAGCGTTAACGATTCACAACGATTATTATTATTGTTGCCAATTGTCGCTGTACATATTATCTAATTACAATATTGTCTCGAGATATATCATAGACAGGTATTGTAATAGTCATCAATTAGTAGTAATTTATTCGTCCGGAACAGTTTCACGTTTTCGACGTTGAAGCAGGTCGCTGACAATAAAATATAATATTACCTAATGTGTGCAATATATTTTTTTAAAAACGTTTTAAGATTTTTTAATTCTATCGTAATTCCAACCCAGAACTTAGTATGGTCAAACTAATTTGCGATCAACGAATTAAGAAAGCGATAAAACGTTTTCACTTATACTATACTAAAGAATCTGCAAGCAATATAATTCTGTATTCAACAGCCAACATTTTAGTAAATTTAATACAACAATTAGTATTAAAAAAACGGCGTTTTTAAGTTTAAGTATAGAATAATCAAAATTTGTTTGTAGGGGTTTTAAAGAAAAAAATAATACTTTTGTAACTTCCTTGTCGATTTTAAAAGTTTTCTACAATTATTGTGCAACAATAATATTTTGTCGCATAAGATGAACAACATTATAATATTTTAAAATTAAAAAAACGAATCATCAGTAAACTTACTATTGTAACTTGTAGTCGTCGCAGACAGTCGAACTGACAATAAAAAAAACATATATTCCAAGTAGATATAGGTAACAGTGGATAATTACCGGGCTTTAAAATTGTTTAATTTTTATTTTGATTGAAATGTTTTTACAGGTCCTACCCGTTCTGTGTTAATTGCGGGTATCTGAAAAAGTGGACTAATAAAAAATATGTATACCTATATTAAGTGGTCCGATATAGCCGTCAATAATAAGTAATAATAATGTTATATAGGCGTCCTGATGGATCACGGTAAAAAAAAAATAAACCTGACGAAGCGAGGCGAAATTAATACTATTATTTTGACCCGAGGCACTAATTTTCACGCCACTCGTTTAATGATATTCGTGGTTTTTTTTTTGCACTTTGGCGCCGCCTTCGTCCCGTGTTGCTGCATTGAAATAAGACTCTAAGCATATACTAGCAAGAGTCAAGACATACACACACAAAAGACTTTGGGCGGGAAAAACGTTACACGACCGCATAGAACGCGTACCGATGTTCCATAATGTGTAATTATATTGTTATTATTAACCGGCTAAATTATAAATTCAACGTCTGTCCACTCCTTATTGTCTTAAAAAAAAAAATTAATACAATGACCATAGAAGAGTCGGGGCGGCGGTCAGCGGTGGACATGGTACAACGATTTTCCAGATATTAGACCAATGGCTATACTTACACCATATTATAAAATGTGATACATGCATTTACACAAATGGGGCAAATGTATTTTTTTTTTTTGTTATAAAAAGTAGTTGAAAATTGTTTTAACCAAATATTTTCAATTAAATAAATGTACTACACGATTAATAAAAAAATAGAAAAATTGTTGGTTTTTTCTAAAAAAAAAAAAAAATGCATTGTTTTTCTAATTTGTTTACAATTATTACATTCTAATAGAATTTGTGCATTTAATTATCTTTTTTATTAACACAGGAGTGCATACTTGCCGAACAAGAGTCTCGAAAAACTGTTTTATCCGCAAACATTGCTGTTAGAACTTTGTCAGACACAATCATCGTTCTTGGGAATAACTTTTTCAAGCGTTTTGGGTTTTAGAAATCGTAACATCTGAAATTTCGTTTGAATCTAGCCCATATGAGTCACACGTGTGATTGGTATTTGCATCAACAACAAAAAAATTAAGTCTGATGCAACGGGGCATATTTTTTTACGGTGAATTTTTTTTTTTTTACTCCTTTTACCGATGCAACGGGATAGTCAAAAACTACTGTACCTATATTATTGTGTTTTTTTTTTTTTAACACGGCCAATGACTGTATGACTAATCGCGTCCAGCCCGTCGCAGCTGTACAGGTCAGTGTTGCTCTCGTCTACGTTGTATATGTGTATCCTCTGGCCACGTTTATTAGCCTTTCGGTTTCACGATTTATCATGCACATTACAATACACCTTCTTCGCTCCCCCCCCCCCACCCTGCCCTCGCACAGTGGGTCTTTTGTACGTTAGCACATCTAATATTAACAATAAAAAAAAAAAAAGAGGACAAGAGGCAAAAAAAAAAAGAAAAGAAAAATCGTACATAATAATAATATAATATCATAGCGTTTACCCGTCGATTCCGACCGAGAGAGAGAGAGAGTGCCTGTACCTGTGATATGACTCATAGAGCAAACCGCTGACGTGGATACACCTGATGGGCCAATGATCGTTTGAAGAAATAATAATAATCATAATCGTACTGTATGTATTATAGATTTAGAGACAATATTTTTAATAGCAACATAACGTTTTCTTCAGGTTCTTGCCGTCGCCCAATCGAACCGATAGCGGAACATATTATCATGTTTATCGCAAAACGATTAGTGATAAACGGTACATATAGGTATTGTTATCTAAAACGGCTTGGATCGATTTCCCCAACCCGTTGACCGATCTTGACTGGAACGATAGTTCTATTCAGTCAAATCCTATAAGCTTAGGAAACAATCTCCTCTTGTTTTCTCTGCAACTATAATATGTTTCCTCCTCGCCCTCACATCACCAGGGCCTGATTCGGACAATATTCAGCACCATTAGAACCAATAAATTAAATATAATGCCTACCCAAAAAATAATTTTTACCATCATAACTGACAAATTTCAATCCTAACTGTTTTTTTTTTTTAAACATAAAACATAACTCCATAGAGCATATGTACATCTGTGATTTCTACATTGTGCAATTATTGAAGTGAGACCTATTTAATTTGGGGGTCATAGGGGCACGTATCAATCTTGCCCAATGGGTAAATATAACATTTGGCCCTGCACATTACTCGCCCGAGTGTAAGTAAAGACAATATTAATGTACGATCTCCCATATGCGATATAGCGTACAACACCGTTTGTGATTTACCCAATAATAATATTATCAAGTACATGTAATACAAGAGATTATTAATATTATTGTGCTATTCCGCATTTGTTTTACAATGTATTTTATACACACTTTACACACACATGCGGTTGACGTTGACAAGACAAATCTCTCTTATGTGTAGTGTTATATTAGTCATCGAACACCTGCGCCAGTAAATCACTGGAGAGTGTATCGATACTAAGCGTATACCGTGTTTAGCAGTGTAGAGTGGGAAATCAGAAAAGAATTACAGCGTTTATTTATTTTTTAAATTAACAAGTTACATTATTATATTTTACTATACCTATATTGTTTATATACTATACCTACATTGTCAGTTTGTGTAAGCTATTCACCGGTGGACCGTTTGAGGTACATTAATATTGTATATTATAGACAATTTTCTGATTTCGTTTTTGACGGATCGTTATGGATAAACCTAATCAAATTGCGTTTTTAAAGTCGACCAGCAGATAAGAACAACACCTACATATACCTATTATGTATAATAATACATTTATAATGAAGAAATAATTGATTATTTTTAGTTTTTTTTTTCCACTGACAAGTCTGTCCGGTTTGTGCATTATTGTAATTATCGCCTATGTTATCAGACATATAAGAGATATACAATTATTATTATGCACAAAGAAATAAAGCAGCGGTTCTATTATTTACCCTCGGCGCGGTGACAGATAATAAACGTTATCAACGGTGATACGTGATACGCATAAAACATTATATGTATATGTTCAAAACGGACATATAACTGTGTGTTAATAATTTTCGTTTGTCTTTATAATAAAATATTATACCTTCCGTTTTTATATATACGCATTAAAAAAATTACCATTTATAATATTATCGCAGCTCTTTAAATTTTATCAAAAGGTAAATATTAAAAAAAAAAACATTTTTATCTGTTTTATCGCTAACGCAAACGTTATGTACCGATCGTTATAACTATATCTGTATCATGAGAATATTATAAATGTATTAAAAAAAAAAATTGGTTATTTAAATATTACAATTTTATATTTAATATAATACAATTA
This sequence comes from Adelges cooleyi, assembly GCF_023614345.1. Lineage (NCBI taxonomy): Eukaryota > Metazoa > Arthropoda > Insecta > Hemiptera > Adelgidae > Adelges > Adelges cooleyi. The sequence continues at coordinate 11,848,759 of NW_026096268.1, read as the reverse complement.
TTGAATACGGTTAAAAATAAAACAAAACGACTCAAAGTGAACAGCCGAATATGTTTTTTTTTCGCAGATCAAGTTTGTTTGTCCTAGAATAATATTTAGTTTATAATTGATTGCAAACCCCTTTGGTGAATTTAAACATTGTTATCAACTAATCATTCATTTTTGTATTGACCTACAGTCAATGACCGTTTGTCTAAGCGGGCAGATTTACATTAGAATTATATGCGTTTAACTTGAATAGAAACCAAAATAATATGTAAAAAAAAATTTATCCGTACGTTTTCTGCGAGTGTCAGTAGCTCAAGTGTATTGTATATAGTGTATACTTTGCTTATTGTATTGTCATTGAACAGCACACTTAGGTCTGTTGTTATGTCGTATACTTACGCCTGTGCGCCGATAAATCGATTATTAATCGTCTTCCACGATGAGATATTATATTTTAATTGTTTTAAAAACTATAATACCTAATGGCTAGTTTTGTGTTGATTTTTGCTTTTACACTTGCGTAAGTTATACTGTGTGATGTCATATCAACAGAGTTGGGACTAAAATATTATGTTTAAAGAGCATTTTAACTGTATGCCAGCCACGATGGGAGAATATTTGTCACTCCACAAAAGGGTTCAAAAGAAGACGTCACAATTGCCAATTTTTCGATTAGTGAAGACATAAGTGGTACCTCTATAGGTTAATACAAAAAAAAACACACAAACTTAAACGATTTATAAAACATTGTTAGAACAAGACAATTGTAATTTTTTATGCGCAATTTATACCAATAAGTATATTTTTAAAATACTTAAATCATATCAAAACACTGTGACGGGCGGCGGCGGCTGTCTCGAGAAACACCGTACGAGAGTGAGAAAGAGCGAGACCGTCTCGAAGGCCCTCTCCTTTGTCGAGGGGAGGTAATAGAGGGGCGGTCGGGGGAGCAGGCAGCGGGTGTCCCCTCGTCCGTCCGGCGTACCGCGGCATCCCGTCGAGGGCCGGGTTTCGGGGGGCAGCCCTCGCGGACGCCGCCCAGCGGCCGCGGCGATTGGCCCGAAAAAAGCGCGGGATAGCGTCCCGCCGAAAAACGTGGACCGCGCGCGCGTCCCTCCGTCCCGGCGCGGCCGTCGGGTGCGTCGCGGCACGGGCGGCGGGCGGGCGGCCGACGGTGTCTTCGGTGGTCTTGGCGCGCGTCGGCCGCACCGCGACCGCACTCAGTATCGTTCCCGACGCCGCGTCGCTTGGTGGTGCCGCACAGCAGCCGCCGCCGCCCGCTCCCGCCTGGTACCTCAGCTCGCCGCAGCCGCCGCCGCAGCGCTCGACGACGACGACGACGACCGCGCACGCCGCCGTATACACACATACATACACGCACGCACGCGCTCCTCGCGACAGACACACGCACACCGCACGGACGGCTCGACGCGCGAGCACAAGGCCCGTCAGTCGTTGGACCACGCGCTACTCTTCCGGGTGTCCAGTGAATCGGTTACCTCTGCCCGAGTCGCACGGACTTCTCTGTACCTACTACTGTCGTCGGAGTGTTGTTTATGAAAATTAAAAATTTTACGTTTGCGTTCGTGTGCGTTATTTGTATTACCGCAAAAATAAAAAGACTTTGAATATTTTTTTTTTTTTTGTTTACGTTTTTCGAAAAAACCTAAATAGTGTTCCAAAAACATTTTGGATTTTTGTTTGTGTTTGTCGAGTGCGTTTCGGCTTGATCACTTTGCCACGGTCGTAAGGCGTTTTTTTTTTTTTGCTTCGAACTTAATTAATTTCGAAGAAGGATAAAAAAAAATTTTATAAAAAAAAACTATATCTTGGTGGACAATTTTTCTTTAAACAAAAAAAATCACCCACCATGGCTATACCGTTTAACTTGCCGGCCGAACGCGACCCCGAAGATCATCATTATCTGAGGATCGAGAATTTGCTCAAAGAACTGCTCACGTTGCTCAGATGGACTCCTTGGACTTCTCTTACCGGTAAGTCGTCGCGAACGGACTTTGAATTTTTCGGCCGCCCTTCCCCACAATTATTTCCGCATACGCGCGAAGTGGTAATTTTTGTATTATGTAAAACTAAAAAAATAATTACAACGACGATAATTCGAAGACGTTTGAATAATTAAATTAAATTATATTATATTTAAAATTTTTTTTTCAAGTACCTACCTACCGTCGCGGTATGACTTGTACAAATATCCAACAATGCTATTTTCCGCGGACCTCGGTGAAAAAATAATAACAATATAAATAAATCATCGCAATTAAAAAAAAAAAAATAATAATAAAACAACCTTTTTTTTACCGTGTCATCGACCTTGTGCGATTCGGATATTTATAATGTTTTTGCGAAAATCTCGATAAACAACTCGGGAAAAAATTATTCTAACGTTTGCGAATTATAAATTATTATTTTCAAGTTACTATACAAAATAGTATAATATTGATTTATAAAGAGTTTTCCACGTTTATCGCGAAAAACCACCGAAGTCACGCGATCGCCGAAAACGGAACAATTTTGTTTAACGTCGCCGAATAAAAAAAAAAAATTAGTAAGTCGATGACTTAAAAAATAAAATAACATTGAAATAATAAAATCCTTGATGGACCCGACCGTCCGCACACGGAACCTTTCTTGTAGGAACCTGTCGTCCAATATTCTTCTCCTAAGGTCACCCACCCGATGTGAACACTACACTGTTCTCGCGCCTTCTCAATACACACACACACACGAGCAGTACATATAATAATAATATAATAGGCGTCGTCGATGACAGTTAAGTGTGAACGACCCGCGGTCCACCGTCTCGTCTCGACGTTACCTTCTATTTTTATTGTATATTTATTTTTTTAAAGTAATAAAATTAAAAAAAAAATCTAACAACAAAAAAAACGCGCGTAAATCGAAACAGGAATAAAAATCATTTTAGAATAATAAAAAAATTTAAATACAAACTGTTTATATTGTAGTTTTTTGCTTTACCGGCGCCAATGTGAAAGAAAAATTATTATCCGTCGTCGACATCTTATTTTTTAAAATTTTTTTTTCTAAATTAAAATCGCTGTTCTGTTTTGCCGCGCGCGTGACACACAACCGTGTCAGTGTCGAGTGTGTCACGAGGTAAAAAAATAACGTTATAAGGAAATTATTCACAAATAAGATACACATATAATATAATTATTATTTCTTGTCCGGCATTAGGTACCCTTTGGCCCGCGCCGGCCGATATTAACCCCTCTAACGGTTAGGTTGGATTCAATCAAACTGTACCTAGGTATTTCTTATATTATACTTTACTAAGTGTTGCAACTCTTGTTGGCGTTTGCCGTGCAGGTGTTTCTGTGGAAACTTCGTCGACCACCACCACCACGGCCGAACCACCTACTGCGGGCCAGCGTCGCCGGCAGACCGTCCGAGGACCGGACCATCACAGGCGGACGTCCGGCGCTCAACAGCAACAGTTACCGGACTTGATCAGGTCTTGCACGCCCAAAGTGGCCGCCGCCGCCGAGAAGAAACCCACCAGAACCGTGTTCCTCCAGGTGGAACTGTGCCCGACTTGCTATTACAACAGCCAAAAGTTGAAGGTGCTCGGCGTGACCAAGTTGGAAAAATCGTCGGCCGACCAACAACAACAGATGACCATCGCCGACCCGGGCGCGGTGTCACCCAGAATCGCCGCCGAATCATCACCAACGATCGACGTGAGTACAAACGAGAATTGTTTTTTTAAAAAAAAATTAGTTTAACATACTTAAAAAAAAAAAAACGTAGCTTCGAGCTAACAAAATCCACAAAAAAAAAATATATTTAAACGTTAAAAAAACTTAAATTAAATATTTTTTTTTAAATATATTTCCACAACCCCCATATTGTAATTGTGTTAGTCTACAATAATTTTTCGTTTTTTGTTTTGTTTTTCGATACACAGATGGACGACGCGGTCGCGGAAGACAGTTCAAAAGTAAAACGGCGACTGATGTCGTTGTTGCAACCTTCGAAAATCGACTCGTCCATACTGACGGCCGTGTTTGTAATAATCGGTTGGAAGATGTTCATCAAACAATAATCGGTACCTATCTACACCTATCTACCTAACTACCTATACCAAGTTCATCGCGACAACGTGAGAAAATTAAAAAAAACAAAACAAAACGAGAGAGAGAGAGAAAACACAATTTTTGTACGTCTAAAAGACTCGAAAGTTCCAGTCATGGTTTTAGTGACTATTTTTTTTTTTTAATAATAATAATAATAAAAAAAAAAAACTTATATTTTTTATGCTAATCAAATCGACCCGTTGATCTCAAATATTATTGCTTGCTGAATTGTGAGATGATCCGCAACCGTAGCCAAACATTTATTTTTTTTTAAATTATTTTTTTAGTTGTACCTTTAGTTTATTATTATTATTCATAATATTATATAAAACGCACGTCTATCGTGATCTATAGACGCGCTTTTGTTTTTACTACTACTGTACATATACATATATATTTTTTATTTTATTTAATACGTTTTTTGTGTACTTATAACTTTTTTTTTTTTTTGTAATTAATCTCTATATTTCTACGCTTTTTCTGTTGTATTTTAATATCGTTTCACATGGAAATTCTGCGGTTTCAGTCCCAGATCTGTTCACGTTTTGATCTCGTTTTTGTAAAACTATAGCTTTTGGAACGGCATCGCCGACCGAGTCGATTGGCCGGCGGTTGAATTAGTACGAAACGCTGTAATAATTTTTTTTTAATTTTATTATTCTCACTGTACATAAATATAATAATACTACTTTTTAATTTTCCTATTAACGTACTTTTTATTACACGACTCTTTTTTTTAAACAATTAAAATTCTTACAGTAAAAAAAAAAAAAACACAAATTCTCTGTGAACGTTTTTTTCTTGTTTCTCTTGGGTACTTTTTTGAATATTTTTTTTTTTCATTTTTCGAAACGGTTGGGGTCTAACGGTACGCGGCTACTACGCGCGTTCGGTTCGACGACGAGTTTGTAATATTGGAAACGTTATCATAATAACATGATAATCGCTCTGTGTAAATAATAATAAACGCTTGTTGGATTTTTTGTCATACCTAATAATAATAATAGTAATATAATAATAATATATCATTAAGTCGCATGTGAATTTTTTTCTGATTAATATTTTTTTTTATTTATAATTTTCATTTTCATTTTTTTTTTTTTAAGCATTTCTGTGGTGTTAAAAAACTTGCGAACGTCCCGGGTCGTTCATACGTTTCGAGCTTAAATTTAATATACACAAAGCGAATTTTCCACTTGGGCGTTCCTAGTTTCGCCCATCAAAGCGTTTCTGTGATTATGCCATTTTTTTTTATATACGATATATATATCATATATATATATACATTTTGTACATAAATATATATATAAAAAAAAAAAAATGATATTTATACATACATTAACTATTAACGATTTTTTGATCTCTTTTCGTAGGACATAAGTAGTGTTTTTTTTTTTTTAGATATTAGTGTAAATTTATTATTTTAGCGTTAGAGTAGGTACTCATAAGTTAAACATGTTGATGTTGTAATATTGTTAAAAACGATCATCTCTCTCTTCGGCGAACATTGTAACATTTTAATGGACTTGGCCACGTCAAAATCATATAAAGAGTTGAATAATAATAATAACAATAATTTGTATTGTCAGAAGACTTGATTATTATAATATAAGCGTTTTGTGATTGAACATTTTTTTTTTTTTTAGTATTATATTGTAGACATAGTTTTTTTTTTTTGAAATATTTATTTTATAATGTATATACACACACACATTTAAATTTTGCATACACATATGAAGATATTTATTTTAAATTATGTTTAAAAAAAAGCAAAAAAAAAAAATGAAATGTTTAATATTTTATCGTTGCAAAATTATTTTATAAAAATATGATATTATGTTAATTTGTGTTTTTCGATCTCGAATCAGCATATAATTATTGTATAATATTATTGTCATTATTGTTTACCCAAAAACATGTTTCCATACAACAACAAAACCGTGACTTGTCTTATGTTATTAAAGTATAATATTACAATGTGCATTTTCCTCCCCCTACCCCTGTTCTTAGAATGTAGTAGACTTTTAACGTTAGCCTGAAAATAATTTTAGAGCTAATTTTTATTATTATTATTTTTTTTAATCATAATTTTTGTACTCGGCGTGGGTACACCTATTGTACGGTGTCCGCTGCATCTTGCTACCGTTGTCTTTCTTTTGTATCATATAATATTATATTATAATATATTACCTACTATAAATACCTATAAAACATTTTGTTTGTTTTATTTAAAAAAAAAAAAAAGCTGAAATGAATTATTATATATATATATATATATATATATATATATACCTAACTTATTATCCGAGTGGATCGTATTATTATTATACATTATTATTATTATTGACGAAAAACAAAAATAAAAAACATATATTATTATAAAAAAATATCGGTCTGGCGTTTTTATTTCTTATATTTTATTCCTCGTGTGTTCGCAACAAGAGATGCACCCCCCCATTAACATATATTATTATAAGTACACAATATTGTGCGCGTTGCAGTGTGCAGTGGTGTATATATATGCATTGCGGCTGGACGGTAGCCGCTCCGCAACGACCGCAGAGATTCGTTTTATATACATACATCTTGTATACATATAGGTAGGTAAGTATATTATAAACTTATATCTGGTGTAAACCGACGGATCGACGATGACCCGTATATAATAATATAGTGGATGGGTGTGCACGCGGACATAAGATTATATTATTATAGTCTCTTGGTCACGACCGGCGGCCGTCGATCATGTATTAAAAAAAAAAACAAAATAATGTAAAGGTAAAGGGTATAGATATTACAACGTAGTATCGCGGCCTGTGTAATGTTGTAGGTTTTTTATTTTAAGTGAAAATTATCACCCAGACATTAAAAAAAAAAATGGTACGAATAAAAAAGATGACCGCCCAAGAAAGCGGATCGGCTTTTAGTGTATATCATTATCATTATATTGTAATGCAGTGTCGCAATACACACACATGCATACATACATATATAATAATATTATGATCATTACACGGGCAATTAAATTGTCATTAATTGCAATCGGCTTGGGCGCGTTAAAAATATCACAGCGCTTAGTGTGCACTGTACTCACGCGCACGTGCTGACCGCGGTAAAACAAAGCAATTACAATAATACTTGTAAATACATATATATATATATATATATATACACTACACACGATATAAAATTCTATATAAAAAGTTAAAATGTATCACACGGGCCTTGACTCGACGGGTCGACGTACCGATAAAAAAACATATATTATATATCCGCGTGTAAAGCGAAAAAAGTGATTTCAAACAATATATTATACTTAGGTATATAATAATAATAATAGGAAGAAAAAAAACTACTTCTGTAATTCTCGGAGGTTGTCGTTCCTTCGAACGCGTTGCATCTGTTGGTCTGGTACACTGTTGAACTTCAAACTTACCGCTTAACTTGGAGATGTATATATAAAAAAAATACAACTATTGAAATAAAATCTGTATACTCACCCATACTGAACGCGAATTTGATTTTTTACAATATCTACACAATAACATACATATCAAATGTTAAACGGGCAAGAATAAACTTTAAAATTACACTTCAATTTAAATGTTCTAAATCGCGCCAAAGATAGTAAAAGGTAGTATTATAATGGTTATTTTTTTTTTGGTAATGGATTACCAGACCACAAAGAATTTTGACTAAGACTTTTAATTTTATTACATATAAGTGACACTACTCTACTTTGGTAAAATTTAAATTAAATATAAGGCAAAATTTTTTTTTTTTAAACCCACTATTTGTGTAAACTCTAGATAGTACTCTTTATAACTTAAAAACGAATATTTCCCGTGTTTACTGTTTTTTAGTTATATAACAGACCGACATTTGTTAACTATTCTGTTTTTGATTGCGTTGAATTCGGATAACAGCTTTATCCAGGCGAGTACCTACAAAAATAACAGTGCTTGTGTTCAAATGGCAATGATAGACGTCGAATATAATATATACATATAAATGTGTTCAAGAACTTAATGATATCGTCTAATTCATCAATAATCATTGTGTTACATCCGCGGTCTGTCTGTGTGGATTGATTAAGATGTGTTTTTTAATTTCCCAAATAGTTTACACGCTAAAATTTTATTTCAGAAAATATATTCTCAAATTTGTATTGTTAGCCTGATTTAATACCGCTATTTTGTAACTCTCCTCTCTAAAAAAATACAAATTGCCTACATCCAACTCCTTAATAAACGAGTAAATTGCTGTTGTGCCGGTAATGCTCGCTTTTATTAAGGAGTCAAGTATAGGCAATACTTTATTGCGATTTCCATAATATAGAACTAGTGTTTTTTTTTTAAATTTAACTAGTTTTGGTCAAATGTGGTTATAATGTACAATACTATTATTTCATAAATCATTTACAGCGAGATCAATTCAACGTTTGACACTTATTTCTAAAAGTCCTTTTTTGCTTTTTTTTTGTGTTTTCGAGAGCCGTGTAAACTTTTTAAACTTAAAACGTATTTATTCGATTACCACTCGTAAATCGTTTAACGCTGTCCAAGCATTAAGTTGTTACTCTAAATAGGTACATGTTATATTAATTAAATTTTTTACACCTTAACCGGTCAGTGGCCACGCATAATCCTTTTTGGAGGTGTTTTTTTTATTTTTGAGAGAGAGTTTTGACTTACATTAAATATTATTACAATTTAGTCGGAAACGAGGCGCTAACTGCCAACATTATAATATGATGTTGGCTATTAGGTATATATGGATTTTGATTAACCGGTCGACCGGTTTGTTGTCGGTCGTTAACGGATCTGCGCGGTGCAGTGCCATTAGCCGTGTGTACACAAAATGTATATACACAGTGTGTATACTATATAGTGTACAATGCAGCGATATTGTTCTCCCCGGGTCCATTAACGCCTACTCTGCCAAGAAACGGCCACGGCACTTAACCTTGACCGCGGTTGTCGCTGGTGTGTTGCCGTAATTGGTTTATAAGCCAAGAAGAAGATTTACAAAATACAAACGCTATATAGTAAATATAATATTGTATGTATACAGCGGTGAGTTTCGGTGCCCAAGTTCGGTTTTTCATATTATATTATTGTTATTGGCCAGTTGTACATACGCCTCCGCAGTCGCATGTGCTACCTATAGGTACACCAAGACATTGCGGTATAACACAAGTACATTATTTTGTTTTTTCGATGGTAATTATATGTGCATAATTAAATCACGTTTATCAGCATAATATCGCGGTGGAATGTACTCACTACACGGGGCTATACCGGGTATAAGTTCACTCATATTTTGATTATGCTAATATATGAGTTTGGTATTTTCTCCAATTCCTACGCACATATGAATCGGGGTTCGTCGTTAAATCCCAAAGTTATTATAGTGTTATGTTCAACCGGAGGAACACGGACAAGCGTCTAGAACGTTATAACTTATCCCACAGAGATAGTATCGGCGACAGCCAAAAAAAAAAAAAAAACCTAATGAGTAATGTTTAGTACAACGCGGTGTACAGCTGTTATTAACACACCCAAAAAACACTAAAATAAAAATTATATTTAAATGTTCGTTTTTTTTATTTATTAGGCGAATTGATGAAAATATTAAATATATACTTACTCCTAGACGGTTTCTTAATGCGGCATTGTGTAATAATAATATTTTGGCGCCCTCGTCTCGGTGCAAATAATTCGCCGGCGGATTATGCGCCCAAACGAAGGGGAAAAGCGGCTATAAGAGTTGATTAAAAGATTATTATGTTTGGCGTTGATATTTAAAAGTTAAAATAATGATAAAACGTTTAAACCGTCACTCGGCCGGGTTCTTAATTAAGAATATAAAACTGTTGCTGCGTGTAAGATTGTTGTACCGCGTTAGTAAAAGTTGATTTCCTCGGGGCGGCGTGTAATCCTGCTGCACGTTCGGCGGTACACACAACAAAAGGGTTGCGAGCAAGTAGTTTAATACCTACCTCGGCGGGAAAGCGTTGAATTTTCGGTATTTCACATTAATAATGTAATTGAAAATTCCCGTCAGACGAACAGATTAAAAGCTCAACGACAGCCGCCGCCGCATTCACGGTGAATCCGTGTACTCGATTTTCATTATTTTCTTTGGGTATAGTGTGTACCTTTACAGAAGAAGAGTTCTCCCCGGACGATTCCGTTTGGTGTTGTTTTCTCAAAATGCTTATATGCGCGTTCTCCTCCTATAAGTTTGGCCCTAAACTTATACTTATTTTAGTTACAAAAACCAAAAAACATGTTTTTGATAATAAAAATACATTTTCAATATGCCTCTGTGTATACCTATTTGTGTTTTAAAACTTTACATGACATTTTAAAGGAATATAACCAACGCCAGCTATGAGACCAAATTGAAAGTATGATTTTTAGTACTTCAATTAATCAGTCTTACAATAATCAGATGCTTAACATCAGATACCTTCCTATTCCTGATTCATTAAATTCATTGACATTGTAGCACATTTTGGAAAAGTCTTTTAAAAAGTATATTCTAGTGTCGGCTGTTTGAAGACTTACAGGAGAGAGTGCTTGGATGGGTGACCACATTTTTTTATTTTAAGTTCTCCTGTACTTTCAAAGACAGGCGGATACGACTGTTCTTGAACAACTTTCGACGTCGACGGCGGCGGTGGTAATAATATTATTATAATCTGAGACGGCGGTTTGGCTGCCGCTTTTGTTCGGTTAACCGACGTGTACAAATGAAGCGGAAATAGTAAATGAATTTGGTTTTTTCGGTAGTGTGTGTCATCGTAAATCATCGAAGGCGCTTCCCCGCGACAGCTACGGTAATGGCTTTAAAAATAAATTTCGACAAACGAATTTCGCGTCCCATTGTGGCCCGCCGGCTCTTATATATGCATTGTATATTGTTATTACTATGTTGTGCGGCCCAAAAAAACCTCTCCTCGCCGCCCCCACGAGACCTCCGAGTATTATCTTTTGCCGTCGTCGATAAATAATGAATATTCTGCGCTCAGCTCTTTTACTTTTTTCCCCGTTGTTAGTCAAAAGTCTATTATATATATAGAGTATTACACCGTGTGCAGTTTACAGTGTACACATAGGTGGTACCTCTCTATACTTATCGCGGGTGCAGGATTTTTGCATATTGTACGCCGCAAACAATATATTATATCCTCCTCGTCGACGGTGTGTTAATATCATTATGATTTTTATAATAATAATAATATACACAAGAAGAAACCGCGACGACGACGACGACAATAGCCGCGTTCAAGGATCATCGGCTGTGTAACGTAATGATGCTGCTTCGGTATCGGATATGACATTATACAATACTTATACAATGATATCTACTATATTATGTACTAGGGTACTCGGATAGTGGTAATTAATAAGTGTTATTTTATCCGGTCGTTACACCAACATTAGCATAATGACGGCACCATATATATTATGCAAATAATAGTAAGAGATAATTACATATCCGCGATTCAATGTTTTTCCGTGGAGCAAAAAGAAAATATTTTGTTGCTAGATAAATTTTTCTTTAAATTTTCTGATGTATAACAGCGAAACCACTGTTTACAATGTTGCAAGACCCGTAAACGACCACCCTACATAATGCTTATGGTATCGTAGCTGTAAATCTAACAATTAACAGTTTTTAATTGTCATTGCTCAGATAGGTTGTGTGGTAATAACGTGCACAAAGGTTATAGGTTTCTAATGGACGTTTTATATTGTGCTAAACAGTCGAGCAGTCGCTATTCTGCAGACGACTATTAAAACAATACAACACACGTATAAACCAATCCCCTTTCCATAACGAGCCTTAAGTCTATACAACAATGCATTGCAGTTAAAATATAAAACGTGTATATCTCTATATTATACGTCATGTATATTATTCTAATCGGTCAATTTGTTGATTTAAAAAAAAAAAAACTCTACGTAAAAGACCGTTTAATGTTTCCACAACAGAACGGTTATTAAATGGTTATTAAGTAGTCCAAATGAGTTTTAAATTTGTTAAATAACAAAACGACCGGGTGTGTATCTCCAGTGTGGTCTCTTCGTTGTACTCTTTTTTTTTTTTTTTTAACTCATATTGTAATAGTGTGATTAATAAAAAGTAAAATATGCATAATATCAATTATAACCGATTATACGTGACTAACAAAGGATGATAATAATTTGCATTCATATGTGTATATTAAACTATGGGAATATTATTATCATTAAAATAATATTATTGTACCCACATTATATTTTTGAAAACTTTAAAAATATAAACTTACTTTCTCTGTAAACTATAGTACAGCCATAAACTTTATTAACACTAAAAAAAAAAATACATAATAAAATATTACTATTGTTCTATTTAAAGTGATATTGTGAGAATTTGACAAGTTTACTTACAAAGAATAATATGCAAATAGTAAAATCTAACTACTGTGTACTATTTTCTGCAATTGGACTTCATTGTTTTGAGTTGGAAGAACAAAAATGCATTATACTACATAATGGTTAAAAATAAAATGACACATCTACACAATATATATTATGTTAAATTTTCAAAAAGTTATGCTGGTTTTTCGTATTGTGTATATATTTGTTTTTAATTACAACAATTAATTTAATTATGAATTTTTACAGAATATTTTCTGATTAATTTAAAACTGGTCTACGAATTCAATTAACATGTTTGTCTTTTGGTTTTAACTACAAGGAAAACTGTATATTATATTTATGTAAAAAGGAAAAATTTGAAAGAAAAAAAACCATTATATTTAATAATTATTTTTATCTTATATAAGTAATTTGAATTTTTCGAATCTTTAATCACATTAACTAGTTAAACAATTAATAATCATTTAAAATAGGTATTGTGTAATTTATATTCTTATCATTTTTTTTCCTAATTCTTAGTCACATAACTACATAGTATGATATGTTCGGACTTTGGTCTCCCATAATTTATTATTGAAATCCGAATTTTAAAAAAATTAAAAAAAAACCATAATAGGCATATTAAATTAAGATATACTAGTTTGGACAACCTATATTTATCGGATTCACCTACCCCTATCTGTACGCCACCCCCGCCCTCCTTTCGCATTCACTCCAAATTCTTAGAGCACCATTTTTTTTTGGTTTTTGTTTAACGACATTGCTCGTGCCACACACACGACTGAGCGATCTTAACCGCCGTGTCTTGTCTGCGCTGTATATTATTATGCTAAGCAAGCGGTCGGCGGAGGGTTAAGGTATACTGCGGTTAGCCGTATGTAGAAATGACGAAAATAGTGCATTAACTACTTTGACGTCGGTGTCCCCGGGCCCCGGGGGGGTTGTTGTCGCGCGCAAAAGCTAATTGCTATTACCCGACATCCGAAAACCCCGAGCACACCGCCGCCACACGGTGTTCGTCAACCGAAATGAACTGTCAAGAGGTTACCGTGGGCATTGTCAAATGCGGGTAAACGCATTAATCATCGACGACGAGAGAGGAGCGCCGGAGATAAAGAGGCGCACACAAGACGGAGACGGCGAGGAGCTGTTGGGAAATTATCTTCTTCTTATCCGCGCGCCGTTTGTGTGTCTCTTTGGGGCCGCCGCAGAGACCAGAGGCAAAATGGATACGAGATGCATTTTTTAGACAGACGAAGACTTAATTAATTTCGCTCGCCCTCCCGCCCTCCTCGCCTCCACTCGATATGCTCCTGCTGTTCCTGCGTGTTATCTTATACATTTATACCGGGGCTTGCATATCATTCCCCGGCGCGGTTCCGGTTTCCGAGTTTACCTATGCAGAACACCGCGATTAATCATTCGAGTAAACTTTACCGGGCCTTACATATACATAATAATATGGTTTCACTCCCCATTGTCTTACAGCACCCCCCTCCCCGCACCCGGAGTACCTCTAATCTAGTCTATTAAGATTTGTCTTAATCAGGTAGGTACACACACACTCGGTGGGAGGCTTGGGATACTTTTAAACTTAAAATTAGCGCTTTTCCAAATACCTTACGTTTGTTTTTAAGGGTGAGATTTGGTGAAATAAAAAATAAACGTAGCGCTATATTAAAGTTTTAAGGTTTTTAGAATCCCAGCCCTGCCCCCCCTGATCTCCGCCAACGCCGGCAAGAACCGTTGATTGTACCGCGGCCCGAAAGAAATCGTTCTTATAATATGCTCTGAAGCACCGTGAAGAAGCCACGACGTGCACCGCAATAGTCATAAATCAGATATAAATCATAAAAAAATAAAACACATTTTTTTTCAGTAGAACGTTTTCTCGATAGATTCTCGAGTACAATGTTATATTGTTTTACAATAGGGGTTTAAAAAAATGAACATCATTTTTCTGGGTAGTACTGTTCGATTATATTATAAATAATATAATTATTGTTTCAGTTTCCACGCAAGCCGGCCGTAAGTATCATAAAGTGAATTTCGTAGAAAATCATTATAGCCCGACAACCTACCACAGAGATGTATTTTATGGTTTTATTACCCGGGTGATTGTTTTATTATTAGGTGCATAACACCTATTATGTCTCCATGACAAAGTCTGTGTATTGGGTCAATAAGGTCTATCTGGTCGGGAAATTGTTTTTTTGTAGAATTAACGAAACGCATTTGGAAATTTTTTTTATCAGAAACCGTCGATCTTGATAGGTATGTGTCAGAATGGTCAAATACTTTGTCGGTCGTCTCGTTTAATTAATTATTATACTGCCACGTCATTAAAGGTTTTACGCGGGTTTTGTATTTTGGCAAAATGTAGTTGTAGCAATAAATAACGCGTTGTTGCCCCGGAATTATGGTTGCAATTAAACACTAATGGTGCGATTAAAATAGTTCTGAACCGCTTTTAAATTGCAATAATAGTGTAGTGTATATTTTACTTACCGGGTTGTACGGCGCAAAATACGTTTGTCGGTGGATGTAGTAAAAACATCAGCAGGGTTTGTAAAAACCTCATTTTAGCGCTTGACACTTAAGTCCCTGTAAAGGGTGGCGTTTAGAAACTGTGCGATTAAATAATAATCAAGACTTAGATTAGCCGGGCCGGGCGCGTATACAGTCTTCTCAAACCTAAAACCGCGGATAATTAAAACATATCTAAATATCACACGTTATATTAACATATTATCATGTATATATATATATATATTATTATTATTATTAAATCTATTTTACAATTAGGTAATATTTTGATTATGTACACGTTTTTCGATGGCGGCGGCTTATGTGTATAAAAATAACAATAATATTATCGACAATGAAATAAATAGTAATCAACGGTTTCGCCTTGTCTGTGACCCTCTTCCCCGCCGTCAGTAAAGACGCATTTTGCTTTCGCATCGTTTGATTTTCTTCACGATCCTCGTACAGAACTCGGGCGACCCGAGCACGTCGCCCAAGAACACGCTGAGCATGTAGTATTTCTTTTTCGACTCGCCCGTCTCCATGTAACCGCTGTAAAAAAAACATATATTACATACACGGTGTTATAGTAATTAGTATTACACGGTTGTTGTGTGCAGTGTGTTACAGGGGATGATCAGGGGACGAGGTACAGTTCATTATAACAATATTAGGTAGAGTGTTAGGTTTCTTTAACCGAAATTTCAGGGGGTCATTACTGTCGGAGAAAATTAAATTAAAAAAAAAATTGTCTTGAGAAATTACTGGGTCGCGATCACTGTCGAAGGATCTGAAAATTATACATTACATTAATACGACCTGTTTAATTACTTATGGAGCGGAGACATGGCCGTTAAGAAAAAGCTATGAAAAAAAATACCTTGGTTCTGACGCGGAAAAAGCTGATTTTTGGACATGTTAAGGACACGCTAAGTGGTGAGTGGAGGATAAGGAAAACTGGAGGCAATGTTGTACGTCGGGATAGGCCTAGTGACTGATTTACCCGAGAAGAAGAAAAAGTTATATTTTCATAACAAAAGTAGAACAATTTAAATTGCATTAGTTGTATTTTCACCCGACGAACGCGTTTTTTTTTTTTTTGGAAACCTTTTTTTTAAAAACAACCAACAGTGTACACAAACAAACTGTAACCGGTCAACAGACTGTCGCGCTTGAAGAAACATAGTGCACCGTTTTTCGGTCCGGCCACACGAGGGTAAAATTTACATAGAAGCGAGGTAGGTTAGGTTAGGCTAGCCGGGGAGACATTGTAAGTACGCCACCGGTGGGCGGTCGGGGTGGGGTGGTGTACGTACCTGATGATTTTCTCCCAGTCCATCTTGTCTTCCTTGTCGCCCTTTTTGGCCAAGGCCGTCGCCTCGGCGTACGCTTTGCACACTTTCTCGTAAACGCAAGCGTCCGGTCCCATTTCCTTCAGGATCATCTCCTGCGCCTTGACCGTATCCAGACCGCCGGCGGCAATGGCGCCCGACACGTCCCGCTTGGCTTTCGACCTCCTGTAAGTGCCTGGCAACAATAAAATGTACACAATGAGACAAACAAAAAAAAAAAAAAAAAACACACACACACATGTCACATAAGCGATTGTGTGTGTGTTATAACGGCTTAATCAGGTGCGCGCGCTCGCGGTGTTCCTACAAGCCGTTTTGCGCAACGTCATTGTTGTACAGACAAATATAATATTATTATTATATTATAACTCTGCACACTATGGCACACATACAGACAACACACACACATTTGTATGTGTACACTTGACGGTAATGACACATAAGGATTTACAATAAGAAACGGTGGTCTTAGCACCGAGTTTGCGTAATTACATACACGATTGGCCAACGGTCACGTGCTGTTACCGCCGTCGCAGTGTTTCGTCGCACTTACTAGAACTACTACTGCAGTAATGCACTCCATTAGCGCGTCATCCTTATTAGATAATAAGTAATACCTAGTAACAATAATAATGTACCTAACCTGCTCGCCTGCTATATTATTATCATATTATACGCCGTCATTGTTGTGCGTCCACGTTAAACGCGAGGACGCGCCTAATTAAATTCGATCGACTACACAATAAATATATATATGTAATAATATACTACAACTAGATATATGAAAGAAAACCATTTAAAAATGTACTTTGGTCTTTGACAATGACAAATTTCAGTATCAAACTGTATTAATGTATGACAAGCTCCGAAAAATCGTTTGGTCTAATCCAAATAGTTTAAAACAGCACACTAAATGACAGTAAATCACATTTTAGCTGGTAATATTTTCCAATATAATCAGGTTGAAATCTCCCCCAAAAAAATTTCGATTCACGTTTAAAACAAATATATTATTGTTATTCAAATATATAAACGGGTACAGACCTCATTACACTTATATTATTATGGATATGCTAATTTTTTTTCAAATATTCTCAAAAAGTATTCAAATTTAATAACTTTACAAGAATTTTTCAACAAGCTCAACAAAAAATACAGAAAATTGTTTTAAAAAAATTGGCGATTGATAAAATAAAAATTATTCAATTATTGTAACTTTTGGCAGATGAGATTGAAATTTTTATTTTCTGTGAATTTTGTTTTACAAAACCCTGTAATACTTTTTCAGTTTTAGTGTTACAAGTTTATTTTGACGTTGAGTGGTTTAACTTAATTTTGCCCAACATTGGCATTGGGATTTTTGGATTTAAGAGATACAGCGAGTTACACCGCTACATGTAAAATATGAAAAAACAATAATCAGAGCTTACAGTATTGATCATTTTTCCCTTGACAATTTGCCCTATTTCAACTGGGCAGTTGGAAATTTCGGCTACACCGCATTTCGGAATGTCGTCCTTCGATTACCATAACGTTACACTTATTATACATCTCTATCCGACGATTAGACAATATATTATCTACTACATGGTGGTGAACAAGCTGCTGCAGCCGGACTCGAGTGTAGTGTATATTATTATGTTTATGTAAGGTCGGCCTTCTGGCCAATTGTTTTTCGTTTAATATGTAGGTATAATAATACAATATTGTGTATTTCGATATGGACACAACAGATTATAATATTACAAGCGTTGGTCGCTTTCCTAACGCTTAATTGACCGCGAATTACCGAATTTCTTGGGAAACCCGGCCGGTGTTGATCAAGAACAAATCCGCCTACAATACACGTTATAACAGGTGTGTATAGCAATGCGTTAATTTAAAATTACACCTTGTACACAGCCGCGGGTTAATGTGCCACGTGTTGCGCCAGTAAAACGCTCGGTCAAGTACAATAGGTAGGTATACGATTTTGACTGGCAACAAAATTGCAAAACAAACCAACTACGGTCAAAATCGTCATCGTTTAAAGAAGAGTGTACGTGCGGTATACGCAGACTATGTTTGAAATGTAAAAAGAAAATCAAAAACTTGCGCTCATAACGTGAAGACGCCGCGAGACCGGAATACATAATAATAATATGTTATGTTGTGTTGTGTATGATGTAAGAAAGAGGTGTACCAGTTTGGAGAATTAACGTTACGCGAGTCTTGCGAGCTACTTATTATACTAACGTCGGTTCGACCAAAACCGCTTTTTAGGTAATCTGCCTGCTGCCCGGTTTGGGCTGTTCGTGTACCATTGGTTATTGGCAAAATTGCCAGCGTTGGTTCAAACACAGAATAGATAAAAAAGCAGAAGGGTCACTTTCATGTAAACAAAAAATAGGACGACCGTTTTGTATAAAGGCCTGTTTAGTATAATGTGTTACACAACTAGTCTTAAGGGGAACGGAAAGCGTCAATTTTTTTAACAAATAAAGACTAAAACGCGGAGTCACTTTCTGAAGTGTCTATGGGAGCTAAAAGGCTGATTTTTTTATTTTTGTTTTCAAAAAATCCTTATAAGCGTTTTTATTTTTACTTTTCAATAGTTTTTCTAATACATCTAATTAATCGCTAAATAAAAAATCGACCTTTTAGACCTCATAGGAAAAATAGTAAGCTTTGCCAGAAAAAAAAACAACTTAATACGCCAGAAAATGACTTGACTCGAAGAAAAATAACTAGAAAAGTATTACCATTAGAAAATTGTAATATGCGCGTTCACCTTGAAATTATAGTAGGCGTATGAAAAACGGGTATTAGATCATTTTATGTCAAATATTGCCTATCCTTTGCCCCTTAGTGCTTTCCGTTCCCCATTCAGAAGACGGCAAACGTGTCTTACCCGTGTAGACAGCGGAGAAACGGAATAGCGCCTTTGCAGGTAGGTACACAAACCGTATAAAATATAATATTGTCAGAGTTGCGGATTTCGGGAATTGGGATTGGAAAAGCAGAATATACCTATTACAGCATATTAGTATACTTACTCGGACTCAGGGAGTAGGCGAGTTTTTTGACAAAGTTGGACATTTTCACGGCCATGATGATGACGGGGAAACCGATGAGCTGTACGGGCAGCTCGAAGGGGCTGTCCTGGGCCCGGACGCCGGTGGTCTTCCACGGCGTGTCGACCGTGGCGATCAGCAGCAAAGTTTGGGCGACCAAGAGGCCGGCGACGGCGGCGGACGGCACGAGCTGTTTCATGGCGGAGATCCACGGGTGCACTAACGACATTACCGAAGAGTGAAAGTGACGATTGGCAGGCCGCCGGCTTTTTGGCTAAAAACGAAAGTACCCGCAGAGCGGTGCGGTTGTAGTGTACCTACAGTATTGCATTATGTAATCGGCGTGGAACCTTGAAAAACCGGGTGGTGCTGGCGGTGGCGCCGGAAGTGGGAGTTGTAGGTACGGGTAATATTAATGTTATGTTCCTCCGGCAAACCGCGGCACAGTACGGTAATAATGACCTGTGTGTGTGTGTGTGTGTCTGGGATTTCCGCAATACAAGAAATCATTCACTTCCTATAGCCTTTCGCGTTGTACGTATGTACTGCACTGACAAACCTAACCCGCTGCGACCGACGGCGGCGGCGAAAGTTTTACACTCCAACATTCCGTCGCCGCCGTCGTAGAAATCAGGCTCTAGAAACGACCAAAATTGGATTGACCTACGGTGCAAACTCGACCTAAAAGGTCCTGTATAGTATATAGTATCCTCGACCTTGTATAGGTCAACATTTGTCATCGAAGAACCCTTTCAAACCTCCCCTCGCCCCCCCCCCGCCGGCACATAGAAAGCGCTACTGCGTTTAATTTTAATAGGAAATCAAACGTGACACACCAATTGAAGGGGTGAGTGGATTCATAGTGTTAACTGACAATTTCAAAAGTACTTGTCAGGAGGCAATACTTTAGACAACGAATCCATTTACAAACAAATAATAATATTTTGATAACGCACCTTCATCGACTTTAAATTTCCGAAAATAATGATTGAAATGTGTTAGCTGTATAATATTTTGCCGGAAAACTTAGTACAAATATAATACCTATGTCATAATATTACTTATAGTCATAGGTTCGGAACACTTTTCTGTCAAAATTTACATTTTTTGCAACATAAATTAAAACTATAACATTTATACCACTAAACAGACAATTATTGTGTACCAAGTTATCCTACTTGGAACTTTTCCCGGATCAAAAAGTTCTGAATAATTCAGTAAAATATTGTGTTTTGTTGAACACGTGAAAAGAAAACCTCTTTTCATATATTTTTTAGACGATCATATTATTTTATTTACATTTTTATTTTAATTAATTCCTTAACAAAATGTATTTTTATTTTTATTAGCAAAAATTATAAAATTTAATGGGAACCCGTTCCGAACCCCAGCTGGGGCTTATAATATAATCCACAAAACTTCAACGCAACAGTAAGAACATTTTTTTTTTAATTTGAATTTGCTAAGAAAAGGAATTCAATAAAATACATTGACTTCGCGGTTGTTGTATAATATTATGATCTTGACATTTTTTTTCATTGTATTTATTTATTGAAATTATATAAAATAATAATTGTTCAACAGAAACGTATGCGGCACGTGACCGACAATTATTGCGCGTTTGACTAGGTTTTAGAAGTTGAGGTTGAGTTAAACGTTTTGCTTAAACAAATTAATATCTTATCTTTTGTGCAATTATGTTAACTATAACTGCCGATTTCAATATGGGATATGGCACTGTTATTTGTTATTACATACTTTTATTTGAACGATGAGCAAAGACAAAAATGTTATTACCATTGAAATGAGTTGTAGTTTGTTTAATGCTATACGAAATATAGAATAGGTTAGCTGTTGTTGTTACTGGACATTGGCCGTCGATACTTAAGCTAGCTTGATATAACTGTCAATGTTAGCACACCATAACTGTAATCGTTCAGCACTATCTTCGAAAACAAACAAGTCTGTTTAGATGCAGCTATATCGGTATAGTTTATTGTTTCAACTCTCAACTTTCCTTGTAAATATTCCAACTGGGTTTAATTTTTTTTCTTTAAAATAATTTTGCAATAACCTTTACCTGAATAACAAAAGGTAACTTACATAATACATTTGTTTCAATACATTACCGACATTTAAAAATTGGTCTTAACGTTTTACCGATTACACTATATCGTCAGTGCCAAGTGTTGTTATGTTTAAATCCGTTCCAATTGGATTTCATGAACTGTTAAAATGTATAGTAAGTAAAATGTATTGGATATTTTTTTATTTGTAATTTACCAATTAATGTATCTGTAGATTTTAAGTAATTTTTTTTTTAAATTATCTTTGCTCATTGTACGTTATTTAATAATAGTGTACACCAAAAAAGTAATAATTGTGGGATATGCGGTAAGTGAGAGTTCTCTATTAATAAAGTGGGCATTGGATAATATTCGATGCTGACGCCTCCTGAAATCTACAAGCTCTAATTGCTCGACGACCAATCATTTACACGAGATGACGAATATCTTATATTATATGGGTTGTGGTTATTTATTATGGTAAAGGTATATAGACACGGGTTTGTCATTTTACATTACCCGCATGTAACACGCTGAATATATATTGCTCATGTACTAAAATATAATACCTATATGTTTGTATGTTGTCCGTTAACGCGTTGTTACCGAGTCAATCACGGGTTAATTGATTACACCTATCTTATAGGAAACCGCGTTCACCATTCCATCCGAGGAATAAAATGGAAAGTAAATAAAACAAATCAAATCGTCATCGCACCGAGTTCATTGCACCCGACGTGCCGTTTTATAATTACTTTGTTGATGAGTTTTGGGTTTATTAATTGGAACGAGTTTCGATATTGGTTGAAAACCGGCAAACGATTTTAATTCGAATAGTTTGGTTTTGGTTTTTTTTTGCACGGTTTTTATTGTAAATCTCCAAAAACATATTGTTGCTTTGCATCGAAAGCAAATAGACTTATGTAGGTATTTTCGTAATGTCATTGTGTTTAAGTATTCCAGCGCGATCAGTGAAGTGTATATATATAGATTAAAATTTCTAACGAGTAGGTCTATTTCGTGATAGACTCTTTGATTGCGGTACGCCAGTTAGACTACCAAACATGTACCATTCAACCAGCTTTGGTGTTGAGGAAGAGATAACCCCTAAATCTCAGCCCCTGATTTGATATTGGGTAAAAAACGGGTCACGTTAACTTTGATGGTTTACCAATGCTGGTATGCTGGTAGTGTCTTGGCCAACGATTAATATACTTCTAGATCGGACTTGTGAAATCTCACGGTTATCGTCTACATACCGAATGTAAATATTTTTGCATACACAATAAAAAAAGGCGTTTTTTACTATGTATTTTTTTTTTTATTATTATTAGCTGATGTTTATCGATGATGGGTAGCTCCTACCTACCTAATGAAACGGTCGTTGTTGTTGCTGTTGTTTTCGCAACACCGATTGTACCGCCTACAACAGGCCTTCGACCGTGAGTGAAGCGTGACAGCCGCGTACATAACATAGGTCAGTACACTCGGCTCGGATGTAGCATAATAATATTATGTACATTTTGCAACGACGATGATGAACGATGATAATAATAATTGTATATTATTCGGTACCTCCGTTTAATCCAATAATAATGATATAGGTAATCGTTACGGGGCAAACGTGATGAGTGATGGCGATGATCTAGTGATGGACTTGATTCGGTAGTTGCGCGTGTGCTTTCGTTTTCATTGTACGGTTTAATTGGTTTTACCACCGTGTGTAATATACCAAAACAATAGACAGGTATATTACAATACCTGTATATATAATATGCGACTGACTGTGCGCGGATTACCTAAACACCGTTTGGATGTAGTTTTTTTCCACAATTTTTTTTTCATTTTCCACCGCGATAGGTAATTGTTTTCCCCTCTCTCTCTCTCTCTCTCTCTGGATTTATAAGCCAACGCTACAGCTGCTGTACTGCGACGTGTGATGATGTACAATGTACTCCATTTACCGCCGGCGTGTGTTCAGACATCGGCGCGATAGTGATGTCATTATTGTGAAAGTTCAAAAGGCAAAAAAAAATACCTTCCGAAACGGTTTCGGTCCAGTGGGCGATCTCCGGACGAAGGCGTGTAATTTTCGCGCAAAACAAAGCGTAGGAGGAATCGTCGTGGCCGGACTTGGCTTGGCGGTTTATCCTGTTCATTCGAAATCGGTTGCCAGTGCGATTCCAGCGTGTATGGCGAACATGGCCGGCTCATCGTTGTGGTGCGTTTTGGCGCTCGGCGCCGTCTTTGTCGCCGCTCAACAGGGCAACGTCTCGACCGCACACACCGTAGACGAATTCGTCCGGTAAGTAATCACTTAATAAAAACTTCAAAAAACTTCCCGAGATCTTTCCATAGCATAAGTATACTATATTTTATCACCGATACACGCCACATGCACGTCGACGATGACTTGGATAATAATATCATAATCATTACACCTTACTATTCTCCATACCTTACCTATTGTAGATACTTATCACGGCTTGCGTGCAAATTTTAGTAGCCAGAAATTCATAATAGTCTCCTCTATACGTCATGTACAATGTGATGTATGACATTACGGTTGTCGAGCATTGTTTCTGTATTTAAATAAAAAAAAAAATTCAATTGTGATATTTGTGCACTATACCATCGATATATAGGATTGATATGGTATAGCTGTCGACTAGATGTGTTAAAAAACGTTATTTTATAAATAAATCCCTAAGATAAAGGTATCACGTTATTATACTCTCACACATAAACTCTAAGATGTGTATCATGAACACTTAAAATTTTCTATATTTCCGCGTCGCCAGAATTTGTGTTTTTTTTTTCCAAATGAGAACCCAACTTTGTATTATAAATTTGGATGAATCAATTTTTTTTTTTTGCCAACTTGACACATCAAACACATCTACACCGAAAATTTCCTCAAAGCGATTGTGATTAAATATTTTTTTGAATATTGAAAATGTTGTGTTTGCTGCTTGATGTCTTTGGAGTCTAAAATTTACATTAGGTTTTAGACTGGACGGTGACATATTAAGATAGAGTAAATTAGACAGCAAACAAACGGGTGCTGTTTAGAATAATAGTAAAAAAAGTTATTACCTTATTAATAGCATAAGATTCCATTTGGAAAGCACAAAGAGATAAAAAAAAACTTAAATGGGAATCCAACCATAGCAGGAATTAAAATATTCTTGTGAAATATTACACGATTGAGTTGATGCGATTGGCGGTCACTGTTTGTATTAATTAAAATTTTGTAAGAATGTACAAGTTATATAAGACAATTGTTTGAATAACATTTATTAATGTGCTGAAACATGGCATAAAGGCGGCCCGATGCCTTTTAACCGAACTCCCACGATATTAAATGTCCCACGACGTATCCGGGACTTTCTTTTGTAGGTGGTCCGCTCGACGTCTCTAATCGTTTGGATTAAAATAATTTATAATCTCTCTCTTTCGCTGTCTATTACATTTTTGTTTTTTTTACTATCGTTTATTTTTTATAATATGTATAGGTATATAATTTTTATACAAGAATTTTTTATGATCATGTGGGGGGTTACTATTATACAAAGATGAGTGATTTTTTTTTTGTTTTGTTCTAGTTCACTGATGGATATGATAAACTCGGCTATAAGCACCGACGCCAGATATGCTCAATTTTCTACGGCCAACGCCGTAGCCGACAATTCCATTTCACGACCCAACCAAAGACCGTTGGAGTCGCAATCCTTTCAACCGGGTGGTCGGCCGCTGAAATTTTTGGATTACCTTCAGGGCCTGCAGAACCTCCAGAACCAACCTTATGCGCCAACCGATTTCGCACAACCCGGGTTCGCTCCCAACGGTCGACCTTATCCGCCGCCAGACTTTGCACAGAACGGCGGTGGACCTGTACCGGGATTCGCTCCACAACCCGGTGGACCGTTCCCACCGCTAGGCCGACCCCCTTATCCGCCGCCACAACAGCAACACGGTCGACCTCCGCCGTATCCCTATCCCTATCCGAACCGACCGGGACAATACCCTCAGTCGAATTCCGTCTTGCAGGCGTTGGCTTCGATATCGCAACACGACGACCTTAGGTGCGTGCCGAGGTTGCTGTGTGAAGTTTCGTCGGGCACGAGGTCTTCCAACTACTACAGACCGAGTTACCAACAGCAACAGGGCCAGTCGTCCATACCGTTCCTCACCAGAGACGCTCTGATCACGTGAGTGCGCAGTTATTTACAGATAAAAAAAGCCAGTACAGAGGGGTGGTCGAGGAACAGTGGGGAGGGTTGGGTCACAGAACTGAATTTAACCGAAAGTGATCAAATCACTGATATACATGTATTGTCTATAATGCCTTTGAAATTGTATTTTTAGTTTAAGTATGGATACGATTGGGGTAGGTCTATAATGCCATATAGGTTCCTTATATTTTAACAGTACAATGAAATAATATGTTTCAGAAATCCGTCGACTTTTGGTTCAATTCAACCATAGCAACCTACCTATTAATTTACTGCGGTCAAAGTGTAATTTTTCCCATTCTGTTTGGTTTTTCTTTAATAAATAAAAAGTTTGACTAAAGGCAAAAAGAATATGTTATAGCCCCGCACTAAATCTATCTTCAGTCTAATTTTCAGGTTAAAAATTTACTAGGAAAAGAGAAACAAAGAAAAAGTATTCACCCTTATTCTAGGGGAAAGGGTTTTGTGTGTTTTTTTAAATAATTTTTTATAGGCACTTTCTGATGAATATTCAGTACAAATTTTGAGTTAATTAGACTATTTAAATTAATGTGTTTTTTTCAACTTTGAAGAGAAAAGAGGTGGACTTTTTACAATTTTTGGCCTTATAAAATACCTTTCATGTACGATTTCTGATCCAAAGAGTTGCTATACACGAAGACATCGGTTAGGTTAGTTCGGGAGATCGAAAAAATAAAAAAACAATACCTAATAATTCTCGACGGTGACGAAACGCCGACCGTATTTCAATCAACGTCGAGCACAAATGGTTTATTTTATACAATAATATTCCTATTCCTTTTGCTATAAATCACTGGAGCATTGACTGGGGCGGCCGGTGCTGTTATATAGATAAGAAATGAAAAATTGTCTTCGACACGCGAAAACGTGCTTGTTGCTCGGTTCTAAGTACCGAACGGGGAGGGTCACACGGCGGGTAAACATTTTGGCCGGGCTTAAATCGAAATTAACTTGTTTCGACTACCGCTTACCGCCACCCCTCCCCGCCACCGTACGATATTTATTGCCGTATGACTTGAAAATGAACAAAAAAAACAAAAACCGCGGTACGATGAAATAAACATTTTTTGCCGACAGATTAACGACATCGCCGCGATGATTCCCCCAGAGAACCCTTTCATTGATCATTCCTGGAATAAGCTGTTTTCTGTGTACAGAAGATTTACGGTCGCGATTTTTTATTTCAGTTTTGTTTTATAATTCATCCGATAAACGGTGTTTGACTGCACTCGGCGACGCTATACATTTTAAAAGGATCTTGATTTTTTTTTTGTTGTTGTACAAGCAGATGAAATAGTTGCACATGCACTTTGTCATATTTTCAAAAACGTCGCTTACCTACTTAACTCTAAAGCGGCGACTGGACTCAGACTATACCTACTTGAAATTTAGACACAGTTTTGACATTCCTTAAATTCTTAGTATGATTGCTGTAAACGGTATGTAAAAAAATAAGAATATTATATTTTTCCTTAGTTGACACGCAACGGCGCCAGATATTTATTTTAAAATAAGGCACATACAAAATAAAATTTTTAAAAAATTCTATTACTTATCTAATTATTATTGTAGGTGACACACTACACTGGGGTGACGTAGAAATTTGATTTGGGCGCCTGTCACAATTGCCAACCAAAAATAATCTTTAGCTAGTATACCGGCTCATATATATATATATATATTATATTTTGTAGATTATTATTATCATGGTTAATAGGGTAAAGCGTGTCGGTAAATATTTTCATACACACAGTACAGTAATAAGGATACGTTTCTGACATCTGTCATGACGATTGTGCGTGACAAAAACGTGTCACGCATTGTTTATAAACACCAAAGTGTACATATTATATACTATTAATATTATGTACAGTAGTAAGGCAGTAATATGATGGTTTTTCTCCGGCCGGTAGCCGATGAGCTGTAAACGTTAAGTCATTCTGACATTGTTTTTTGTAGGTAATAATATCGTGTGGCACACATGTTCTGCGTGGGTCTTGCGAGAGAGTTGGCGCGTACAAAGCGATTGCGGCTTTCGTTTATTTTTTATTTCGATGACTTTTCACCGTAGATATCTAAATCCTTGTGCGTTTGTCGTTCTGCACAGGTTGCTGACGGTGTTGAACTTCGTGGACGACTCGCCCCTGCTGATGTTCGGCCGGGCCGCGCTTCTGGGCTACAACTCCCGCAACGATCCCCGGTCGTGCCTGGCCGCGTACCCCACGTGCCCGCGGGACCCGGACCGGCTGATCGACTATCTGAACAACCACAACGGCGGGTTCTTCAGGTTCTTCAACCAGCAGATACCGCAGTACGCGCCGCAATACGCGCAACAGTACAACGCCTACAAGACGCGGGCCGACAAGGAGCTGCGGCCGCGGATCCTCAGCGGTCAGCCCAGCCAGTACTACGAGGTGCCGTCCGCCTACGACCTGCCCCTGCAGTCGGCCACCAACAAGCCGGCCGTGTTCCCGGACTACATCAACGGCGGCACGTACGCCAACAGCTACGTATCCCAGTTCAAGTTCCCGTCCAACCACAGGCGGGGCAAGAAGCTGACGGAGCCGGCCAAAATGATTTTCCCCGACCGGACCGGCACGGGCGGTCTGCGAGCCGACCTGGACCAGTACGGCAACTACAAGGGGGCCTACTACGACGCGGAGACCGTCAAGTTCCAAGACCAAGGCCACGGCGCGTCGTCCAACAAGATGAAGTTTCCCGACGAGTTCGAAGTGGGCAACCGCACGCCCTACAGCAAGAAGCACAAGCTCAAGTTTCCCAGCCAGGACCAGCGCGTGTAAACGCAATATCTGTACACCTACCCTCCCCCCCCAGACCTAGGTAGGTACCTATTTTTTAAATACAACACCCCCCCGTTTAAAATAATGCCCACCCGTGACCTAATTTATTGTATTAATAATTTTAAGACATTATAATATTTCTTTTTCCCCCTAGAAATAATGAGTCGGACGGCGCACCGCGTGATCACACAAAAACTCACACACATTGTTTTTATTTTTTGTTTCAATTACAACGCTCATTGTATATAATTTATTTTTTCTCTTTAATTTCTATATATTTACATATTCGTTTCCGTGTACAAAGCTTATAACTTATTAACGTACAATAATTATCGCTGTGTTTTATATATATATATATATAAATGTTTATGAATTATATACACCGTTAATTATTGTTACATTATAATATATATTATTGTTGTTGTATTAAAAAACCTGTGGTAACTGAAAAAACCTTGCAGACAATAGACCATACGTGCTTGCATACACAATGGTACCTAATGCAGGCATCACTGTTGAGGTATTTAAACATTGCGCACAAAAATTGTATGCAGTTGGCAACAGATGTGTACATAAACCGACTGAGTCAACGGTAATCCAAAAAAAAAACAATAAAAAAAAACTAGTAGTTTTGTTATTTTGATTCGATTGCGGATTATTGCGGTAGTAGGTACGTTTTTAATTTTTTTGTTAATGTTCAAATAACAATTATTTTACTGTTATAATAGACTAGATTGGGTACGGTCGTTTCGTTTACAATATTTTCACTTTCTTCATCATTTGCATGACTTGGAGGCCTGGAAACGGACAACCCGGATAGAAGTTATGGCAACCGGTACTGTCCACGCCGTTGATCAGTTGTCCCATGTGGGCGGCAAAGTGATACTTGGACGTTACTTCGGCCGTGGTCGATATCGTGGTATCTCTGTAAAACACGGTCGGATGAATTTCAATTATAAACAAATATATTATATGCTTGCAAAAAAATTATGACTATTGAAAAAAAAAAATTGCCCGTTTTCATTTGTACCTACATTTGTTCCCACCCAACATAATATCATTGGTGTATATTTTTTTATCGTTTTTACTACAAAATAATAATATTACTAACAAAAATCTGCTAAATTATTATTGTACCGAAATCGACTTAACGGTCGGATGAACAGACGGAACTGTTTATAATAA
Organism: Adelges cooleyi; assembly: GCF_023614345.1. NCBI lineage: Eukaryota > Metazoa > Arthropoda > Insecta > Hemiptera > Adelgidae > Adelges > Adelges cooleyi. The sequence goes on along the minus strand of NW_026096268.1, from coordinate 11,818,985 downwards.
TAATATGATCAAAAGCGAAAACAACCCCCAAGATTAAACAAAAAAAAAAAAAATCAGATTTGATTTCTGTATTAGACTTATAATGTTTATGATGAGTGGTTGTTTTTTTTTTTTGAGTATGTATATAATATAAAAATCATAAATAACCGTATACCAAAAGCTAACGTCTGTCGTGAGGCAAAAAAATAAAAACCGAATACGAACTTAAACTGCTCGCGTGTAATTCTCTCTTTTGTCAGGGCTGTATGTATATATTACAATAATATGGAAAAGTGAAGTTTAATTTTGCTCGGCGATACGATCTCGTGTACGCTTGATCTTTTCTTCGCTCAAATCCCCAAAGTGTATAATATTCCCTCCTCGGCCAAATCGTCCCCACACAGTAGGTATTATACAACGCGTCCGGGATTACTGCGTTAAAGATCTCCGAGCACACATACTATATTATTATTATGATATACTAGGAAACCGAAAAAAATAATCTTTTGAATATGCATAAAAACTCTTTAACTTCATTTTTTTCCCTCCATTTTACCAAATATTATTATTATTATTGTAGTTGTTATTATTGCATAGCATGTAAGGGTTGGGCTGCGGGATCAGAGCGATTACCGAGGCCTACTGTGTATGCGTTTTCCCCGCAGTGTTAAACCCTATTGGAAAAAATAATCTTTTTTTATTTATACCCAAGAGCGGATGCGAAGCATAGGCGCGGAAAAAGTGCTCATCGATAACGCGAATCGTTAAAATATAAATAAATAAATAATGGCGAAACGAAATAATGTTTTTATTTTTTGTGCATACACGGAGTCTCATTGGAGCTTGACAAAAATATAATTTATCTTATACCTATAACATCTATATGAGTATTAAATTGTTAAAGAGGTATTGTTGAACAACAACGGAAAACAAATTTGAACCTTAATATGTAATTGCATCAATTATTTTAATGGGATCAAAATAGTATGAGTTTGATTCTCCTGTAGACTGACCGTATAATGAATAATATTATATTGGAAAAATTACTGCTCAATAGACCTAGAAATTTTTTTTTTTTTTTGGATATGGGGTTGTTGTGTAGCTCAGTTGATTACACACAGGAACAAATATACAGTTGGATCAACTAAAATGATGTCACTAAACAACAATAATTGCTGGCATTATTTAAGTATAAAAAAAATATACTTTATAATAGTCTATATGCCTTAACATGATGATACTATCACAGAATAACCAGAAGGGAAACCTGGGACGCTGGACGGGACTGATAAGTAAAAAATGGCAGTCGGCGGCGGCCCATAAGAACCCGTGTAATTTCTTGTAATTTTTTCCTTCTGGTTATTCTGTGATATACTATAATGATAATAATATAGTAACGATGATAATAATAATATTATAAGGTATGCGCAGCGGCGGCTATTATTATTATTATAGTTACAGCGCGATTGTCCGCGGACGGCGCCTAGCATTAGTGTACATTTGTCATGCATCGATTGCCCTCCTCCTCACATAATATTATCGTGTCGGGTATCATAAATATTGTTAACCCGACGAGTGTTGGCGGTAACTCGCTTATATTGTGATGTAGTTCATCCAGACCGTGCCCGTATTATACAGAAAAATATATATATTATCATAATATAAAAATAAATACTTTTTAACTTTTTGCGACATTTTTATAAACGTATTATACTCTCTATACATATATATGGAGTTTTTGCGCGTGGGAGGAAGCGATGGCGCGCCACGTCTTGTGTATAAGATTTGCATATTATTCGGAGGAGATGTGGAAAGAATTTTGCAAATAAGCAATTATTATTGTTGTTATTATTGCGAGTGTGTGTTGTGTTGACGTATAATACATATATAATGGAATACGGAGACGTACTCGCCGCCGTGAAAGATTTATTTCTAATTTTTTTCCCTCCTTTTCCAGTCGTAAATAATACACTTTTGGGCTCTGACGATTTATGATTTCCATACCGTTCCCCGTCCGCATGTACACTATAGCCAAATCCGTTCGTCCTAAGTGCTCCAATACGTTTTATGGCCCGTAACTCTTCACAGTATATAGATATATATATTTTATCGTACACTTTTGCACACACACACGATCTGAATATAATATAATAATAGTAATAGTAATATGAAAACGACGTACAAAAGCGCGGTGCCGGTGTTGAGAGGTTGGTTGCGCAAACGGGAGAGATATCATATTATTATTAATATTGTCATTACGGTGTACCATTATCGATAGGTACAATGTTATGTACACGGATAGATGGTATCAGACATTGGCTTGTCGACCCGGAAGGAAATCACTAGCAACTATACATAATAATGTACAATAGAACCGGTTGTAATATTGGGCAATGCATAATTAAAGATTTGCTCCTGAATCGATCGTGATTATGGTACAAACGGCAAAAGATCAGTGCCGCAGCTAGAAATGTATATTTCTTTTTTTTGGGGGGGGGAGGCACTAGTTTTAAAGACTCATTATGATATAACCCGCGTACACTTTTTGTAGTATTGAAAAGCATTAAACGTTAAAACCGTTAAACGCTGAGCGCACCGATCAATTACACTAATCGATTACCGCGCAGCTATATCCATAATCACACGGATTATCATATTATTATTATTAGTCACATTACATAACAGACTTGTTGTCACGGTGTAACGCATAACGTGTGTAGTTATTAAACTATGATGTTGTTTACCTTATGAGTGACAACAGATAAATCTCGGATTCGGTCAACGCGTCTCTGTTGGTGGACGCCGTCAGTTCGCATATGAGTTTGGGCAAACAAGACTCCTTGATCGTGTTGATCAGCTTTGCTCTGTTGGCGTACGATTTGGCTAAACACAATCAAATAACGTTTGTATTAGGTATACAATGTTGTATAATAATCTCATTGGACATCGCCAAATTCTGAAACTGGCACGGACCAAGAATGAAAGTAGTTATTCGGAGTCGGTGTAACCAGTTTTTCGGTTTTGTTGTAACAAAACCGTGAGTACAACGGCTAGTAGTGACTATAAACACGATGATTGCGCAACCGAGTATAATATGCAAATCGCACGGCGACAGAATAACTTATTTTGCCGGGTCTAACAAAAAGGTTAATGGAACGTTAGCCATTCGTGTCAAAAGCGATCATAATTAAATGTTAAAACGATAAATTATTATTATCGTTTTTAGGTATTGCCTATTGGTTTAGATAAGGTCAAACGTGTGACATGTGTGTGCGTTTTATCCAGTTTCGAATATTGTGCGCAGGCATTTAGTTTTTGCTGTTGCGCGGCAGAAAAGTGATTTCCTTGGCGCTCGAAATTCGGGTCATTAGTTTGTTTATGAACATAATCGTTTGGATGTATACGATCCACTAATGATAATAGTTGTCGGATGAAATTGGTCGAATCGAAGGTCCAATGACGTATAGGTTATATATTATTGTAGACCGTGTGGTTAGAGGAGAAAACCAGTACACAAAACACGGTTTGTGTTCTCAAGGTTTTTTTTCCAGATCTCAACGCGACGAATTTTCTCTATCAGCGTTTCAAGGTCACGGCACGATTATTCGATTAATAGCGACAATATTTATTATCTCAGCGGATGCGATCGCGCGCAGGTACTTACCGAACGATTCGATTTCAGGAGCAGTGTCTTGGTCGTCCGCCGCGGTCCTTTGGGTGTTCACGGGACTTGCAATGTCGGTCGGTTTGCCGTATCCAGATTCGTCGAACAGATGCTTGAGTATACCGGCTAGGTCTCCGGTCAACAAGAAGAACAACACTATTAGCAGCGCAAACCGCGCCAACCCAGAGTCCATTGCTGCTGCTGCTGCCCCGGCCTTTGCGGATGAGGTTTATCAATATTGTTCATTTCCCAAACATCCTGCGTGTCACTGTGACGCGAACCGGTCGTTTCACAATATTAATGGTTTTTTTTTTTTTTTAACCGCGGCGTTTGTCCACTCGATACAGAAAGGCTGCCAAAACTGGTGGTGTGTAAAAATACAAAAAATCACTGGCCAAAGAAAACGTACGTTCCGACTGTTGTGCGGTAATGTCGTCGGTTAGGTACCGAACACGGGCAGCAACGCCGGCGTCCTTCGCGCGCTCCGCGCTCTCCCACTCGATCATATGCCTATTACTATGGCCTACTTAACGTAGCCCCCTCCGATCTGCCGGCAGTGATTTAATGTTAAAAAGTGAAAGTTAGGTTGGATAAAAAAACGCACACACAACGACTTAAACCATAATATACATATATATATATATCTAATAGCAGCCGCCAACAGCTCTTATCGCATCGCGTCCGATGTACCTAACCTACCCGTGCGGCAACAGCTGTGCATTGTCTGACGTCTATCGGCTATGTTGGCAAGGGAAAGGGGATTGGATTCTTATTGTTTCCATCACGTCCGATGATTAAGAACATTCCGAACGTTGGGGTTGGGGGGGAATACACGGATTGAAAAAATTAAAAATTGATATACCACCTATGCCTATGCCTTTGGGTCGCAACTGCTTCATATGTGTTGTATTGGTTGAGACTAATGCAATGTACAATTTTTTATTCCCACATAATACACTATCAATATTTACAGTTTATTACAAATTGCGTTAAGCTTTCAAATAATGTACATATTACGGTATTGTAAAAGCAATTAATGTCGTCGTCATTAAAAATTGATAACTGTTGCAATCCGATTTGTAATAATTAGACATAGCTGTTAATTACGCCAATATCCGACTGTAGTAACAATACATGTTTTGTTATTATAATATATTATCGCAACAATAAGGTAATAATATAAAATATGTATTATTAAGCATCTATATACAACCATGGTTATCTGTACCATCTAGATAACCACCTAGGGTTATAATTGTTTTGCTGTATAAGAATATTTTTACAGTAGTTGCTACAACACTTTTTAATATTTTAAGAACATTTCAAAATCGTATTTTGGTAGAAAACGTTTTTTAATATTAACAACAAAAATGGTTTAAAACATTAGAAATTCCCATTCGAACATTTGTGTTGTTAATATTTTATTTTCTGAACAGTTGTTATTATAAAATAAATTGTATTTCGCCGTGTGGAATTTTATTCAATTATATTACTCAACTTGAAATAGTATAATAATTTTATCCAAATATTTTTCACGATTGCACCTGTCGTACACTTTCTTGGACTTGCGGCATTTAGTAATGGAGGTAACGAATAACGAGTCGTGCCTGAAAAACAAATGTCGGTTGCTCCATCTACATACGAGCGCATTGCAAACAAGAGCAAAAATAATATGAGAGCCCCGACGATAGATTTGTGTGTGTACACAATAAATATTGTTAGAACTCTTTTGGAGTGCGGTTTAGACTTTAATGCCGAAGCCACGCGGGCTCATAGAAAATACTGTTCGAGTACATTAGCAAATAACGGGGGAATAGGGCGATTGCGATTTTTAACAAACTACATTGCTATAGTATATATATATATATATATATTTATATCATGGCACTGTTATATAGATACAGCAAATTCTTCTCTCGAATGCCCTTGGGTAACAAACAATTGTTGGCTGCTCGTTGCATAAGTCACATATTATACTCGGTGTACCTACTCGAGTGTGCACGCTCAAAAAAATACAATATATAATCTCCATTTCGCTTTTCTTCTATTCAATTAAAAAACAAACTCCCCTTTTCTCTTCGGCTCGACAACTCGATCCTTCCGCCTTTGTTTTATCGTTTAATTTCCTACGCTGAAGTGATGAAACAACGCATAATAATATATAATAACATTATAACGGGCGCGCCGATTGATTTTGATACTACAATAATATATTATTATTCAGCTTCATATTATTTTTGTTTTGAAATAGTTATTATTATACGTATTATAATACAAAATGGAAAGGAATACTCGAAACTATATCAGAGTGTATTTTGTGTATACGACCACACTAATGTCCTACAATAAAAATTAAAAACAACAAGTTGTGCTGTATTTTCATCAATGCCATATGGTCTAGTGGACATTATATTGTTGTTGTTATTGTTCAGCTAAGTAGACAAAAATTACTGTCAGATTGTGTAATAACATCAATTAAACTCTTCGAAGGGCAATACGTGTCAACATTCACCAATAAAAGACCCTTGAGGGACAAGCTATAAATGATAAAGTCAGCAGGATGATTGGAATAAAAAATGTATAATATAGGATACAACTATATATTATATAAGTGAGAAATCAAAATAACAAGGAACCGCATGCTGTAATGGTGCGCAATATCTTATTATTACTTATATCATACATTTATATATCATTTTATTATCTTATTCACTTTTATACTAGATTTATATTGTTTAATAATATCGTAGGTGTGTTTGGTTGACGATTTTGTGCAAAAAATAATATAAGTGGCTATGCACTTTAACCACTACCCCTAAGGGCCCATAACAAAAGGTGTTGATATACTACCACCGCCCCTCAATGATAATAATTAAATTAACAGAAACCGTTATAGTTTGAAAACGCTAAGATGTGCAAAAAGTATCGAAACCCATGTAAATAATTATTAATTGGTATTTAATTAAATTTTTATATTGTACCTTGTAAAATATGTAAGTTATCAAGACGTAATTTTGAAGTGCGTTATGATACATTAATCAATCAAGGTTAATGAGGAACTCTGTAAAAAATGTAACATTTTAATCATTTTTTTTTTTTGTGTATAAAACAAAAATGTCGACCATATACATTAGACTAGGCCAAAAAAAAACGAACAATTTTTTTTTTGAACGGTTCTATGAAAGTATTGTTTATCATAATAAAAAACAATTATGGTGAAAGTTAGAGCCCTTAATATTAATATTAAGATACCTATCATGACGACTGACGGTGTTTTACACTAATGGCATTTGTTATCCAAAACTCGTGAATTATTAGACTGAAAAATCCAATTGATACATATTCTTAACGGAAATTAAATTTTCTACAAAAAAGCTATCTATGTAAATTTTTGACAAACAAGCCGTTTTTATGGAAATCGTGCCTTGAATATTTAACTGTTTTTTCAAGTTTGGATTTTTGTAACTACCACCAATATTCCATAAAAACGGCTTGTTTGACAAAGACAGCTTTTTTGTAGGGAATTTTTTGGCCCAGTCTAATATACATATATATAATATATGCATAAGTGTGAGTTGTTGTTTAATAACTGATAATACAGCGCCACTTGCGTAAAAGCTTACCGGAAGCGCAGATGCGTTAAATTGTTTGTGCCGACGACAAATCACATACAAAACAAATAAAAAATAGTATAATAATAATATAATATGTTTGAGGCAGCTGCGGGTTCGATTTTTAAACGTTCAATTGCCGTATTAGACGGGATTTGTGGACAGTGTAATTTATTTAATCAGAGATAAACCTCGAACCTGTTCGCGCCGGTCATTAGCATAATATAATTTTGCCGCAAAGCCCATAGGGTCGGGGAAAAAAAAACAATACTATCGGTCTGAAGTGGTTCGGGTCGGATTACCGCGGGATTCACTTGTCCGCGCATTTTTTTGGAACTCAACCCCGGTGATATTATTATTGTCCTGCGATGAAGGGTACGCGATTATAGCTTAAACGAATTGCAATAATAACAAGCCGAAATCCAAAATGTCCCGGACCCCGGGTTTTTTTTCTAGATTTTTTTTTATCATTACCATATACTCTTTCCCCTACGGACACTCCATGGAATATTGTCTCCGCTGTATGCATTCAGGCTAATAAGTGCGTCCAACCCTCGGGCGAAAAACACAAGACGTCATTTACAATATTGGCGATATTGTCAAGTGCTGAGTAAACAACATACAAGTGGACTCCCAAGCCGAATTCGGGTGTGTATTTTATCAGAGTATATAAAAAAAAACTTAACGTAATACATAATAATATAGTAGCGTATCAATTATAATACACATAGTAAACAAGCCTCACAAAAAGCACCGTCGCTAAAAAAATCCTAAGTGTCCTCCAAGCTGTTATTGTCTTACGTTATTTATTTTACAACGTCATTTCTGGAATAGACGTTTTAATAAAGTGTATTTACTTTCAAACGAAGGAAACCGTGACGTTCAATACGAATCGCCGTTGTCACAAAAGCTTTCTATACATGCAGGTTTCTGAATGAAAAATCTTTAATTTATTGTTGCTGGATAAGAATTCGAAATGTTCAACACAAGCCATTTTTTCATAATTTTAGCACATAATCGAAAAATCAATCATTGAAATTCTACTAAGCACCCTGTATGTATTTAAATACAAGAATAATCTAACTGCGGCCTACGACGAAATTGAAACAGTCAAAGATGTTTTTGTCTAACTCGATCTAACCTAACCGTGAAGAATAAATGGCTTTAATGTAAAAAGACTAATAATTAATGTTAAGAGTGCCTACCTATGTATGTACACACACTGCGGTGTTCAAACAGGATAAACTTTGTGTTTGGTCGAGACTCGTTGTACTGGGTTTGTACGCTTTTTTTGTTAAAAACGTTTGAGTTAAACGTTTTTTCTTTTTTTTTTCTGTCAGTTTCTACAGACAAGCCCCGTGCACGTGTAAGCCAAGTACACATACTATATAGTGACACGTGGCCACGCCAAAATGAATATTGTATTACATCGGTAGGTTGCTCGCAAAAAAAAAAAAACAGACACGCGACATCAACCGGTTTTGAAAAAAACTAAAAAAAATTGCAACATCCCAAGCATAATATTATGTATATTGTACCGAAACACAAAAACCGTCAGATTGTCGGACTGGCCCGCGTTGTTCTTGGCGGATTAAATAAAAACAATTAACAAGTATAGCTAGTAAAATAGGACATTGTCCAAGTAAACGAATTCCGATTGTTAACGGTCGATCAATTAGGAGTTGTACCACTACAAGACAATCATTTCGGTATATACCGGGTGATTGGTTAACTATGGACCACTCAATATCTTAGAAGATATTACACTTTTAAAATTTTTTTTTTTTTATACTTTTATAGTAATTAGTTGGGACAAATTTTATATATATTTCAAAATTTTAACACCATCCCTTATGCGTTAAAACCATATCAACTTTGCATTTTTAAATGGTAACCCCCAATTTTTTTTTGATGATCCTGTTTATTTTTTTTAAATTTAATTTTAGGCGTAAAAACTAGGTAAATCGATTGAGTAGTTAACGAGCTACACAGTTTTAAAATTAAAGGGAGTGTAAAAAATAAATTAAATATCTTGGAGATGCTAACATATTATGGTGACACTTGACTGCTCTCTGTTATTATTTATTGACAATTAACTTTGACAATAGCTATAGTAGCGTTTAAAAATCATAACCGTACCAAACACTATTTACTTTAGGTAAATAATTCACCGATAGTAAATAATAATGATAACCGCTACATCGACTGACAAATATACCACCACTACACACTTTTACATTTATTTTGTAAAATAGTAGGTATGTTTAATTTGTTATCAATACCTTGTGTATATTTTTCCAGCATTTAACAATTATTTGTTTTGGTTAATTTGACACATTTTGATTATTCATGTGATTTGTACTTCTTAATTTCATAGTATATTATAATAATATAGTATCATAACTTACTAGATCTATAAACTTGCCAACATTTATTGTGTTTTAAATAATAACATTGATATTAAATATCCACAATCAATGTGAATACCGAGATGGAGTTTTACTCAAGTGACAAGTCTATAAAACCTAAAACCTTACTTAAAAAATGTATGCTCATCAAATATCAAAATTAAAGGTACTTATAATAATAATATGTTATTTAAAATAAATAGAGTAATTTCAATTATGCTTGATAATATTTTAATTAAAACTTTTATTTTTACAGTATTATGTCTTTGTTCTGAGAAACTTATAAATGTGTAGTTTAGTGTTTTAACATATTGGTATCTGAATTCAAAGAAAAAATTGAATCTTCAATCATCGTTTACTGAATCAATAATAGGTAAGATAATGTATTTATTGATATAGGTGTATTGTATAAGTACACTTTTTTGTTAGACAAATATAATTAATCGTTTTTTATTATTCATGAACATATAAAATGTTTTTACATAATAAGTTTTTTTTGATTACTTATGTTTATCATACTTAATATGTTTTATTAAAATGCGTTACTTAAAAATTAACGTTTAACTTAAAAATTATCATACTTGTATAATTATAAAAAATATATGTGTATACTGATATTTGTTGCTTAACCATATAATTATTTAAGTATCTAAGAAACTTATTTAATTTTTTTAATTATATGTTTCAGTATGTTCAATATTAATATGGACTATCTCAACTTAAATTGATATTTGTTATTGTTTACAACTACTCTACTACCAGCGTCAAATTTGGTGTATTATATTATTGAAATCAATCAGTCTAAACCAATTCCATCAATACATTGTCGAATGTTGTGGTATTCAATTTTCAGTAAATTTATAGGTGTTTTATTTTAAGGTAAAATATATAAGATCATCAGTTTGCAATAATTTAGTTAATTTCTATGAATTCATCACTAACAATTTATTGTTATTATTTTTTTTTTTTTAGTTACTGTGGCACACTATTGCAGATAACGGTTTTTCATTAAGTCAGTAAGAAGAATAAGATGGATTTACAAGTTCAAATCAAATATTAGACAACTATATATATTTAGTTATTCAGCTAAAAATGTAATTCAATAAAATAGTTTGAAAGTACTTTATCATTTTAAAAGTGACATAAAGTTTTTAAACTCTAAGTATTTAAACACACATATACTTAACATATCTATAATTATTATACATTATTTATTAATTACTAATGATGCATTCTTTATTTAGTATTAATTTAATCTAAAATGCTGCTGAGAATGTTAATATTTCTAAAATATGTTATTGTCTTAATCCAAATCTTGAAATTATTTTCATGATGGCATAGTTTTGGCATTAGCTATTACAGAATTTATTGACAATTTTCTAGTGGTTTACGATTAAGTTTTTATAAGTAATAAAGTAAATAAAATTATAAAACACAAAATAGAAAAAAAAATGTTAACTATTGGATTAAGTGTAAAAAAGTAAATTGGATGAATATACTTATAAATATTTTTTAACTTAAATATGTAAATGGAGATGGATTTCTTTTAGTGGGAAATCATCAAACAAACTTTACCACCCTAGGTAACTTCCTATAAATACATCACTATATAAAGCAATATGTTGTACCTCCATTATTTACAAGTTAATTATAGATATGTTAATTTTATTTAGTCTTAATTTTTTAATATGATTTAGCAAATAAAAATGTTTATTCGTATCTTATAAGCGTATTATTTATCTTGTTACTTGTTTTTTTTATTTTACTACTATCATAATAAACATAACATAATATAGTATTTAAATGTTTGTTAGTAATATTATTATTGAATTTTAAGCTTATGACTGTTAAAAAAGCCGTACAAAAAAAAAATTGTACTTTTTCATTGTCACTCTAAATTTTTGTTTATACCTCGTACAACGAGAAAAACAACCATTTATTAAATAAAAAACATACTTTTACTGTTCATATGAACACATTAAAATAAGTAAGAATAGTCAATACTATGAAATATATACAGTATAGGCTTAAGGTGGTAATATAATAAAGAGTTAATAAATAAATACAGCTTTTAATAATTAAAAATACTGAACTATAAATAGTTAAAATTGTCGCGTTATAACTTTAAATTATAAATATGAAAATTTATATTAGTGCACAAGTATTGGATGAACGTATTTCTTATGGAATCCTTTGTTACCTAAACATTATTAAAACACAATGTCTTATAAAGATGTTGTTTGACATCTTATGTACCTATCATAAACCAGTTTGAACAAATGCTAAAATAGTTTCTGTACATATTAAGTTTAGTTTTTGTTTATTTCTGTATATATTCTGTACATATTATCTATTAACTGTATGTAATACAATATTATACTAAAAAAACAAAAAATTGAATGTTATTTATTAAAGTTTTTTTAAAAATATTTTCACTAACAGACATAATAATCTGACTAGTTAAGATACCAGTACAAGTAACACTTATTAAGACCAAGACGCTAAATAACCATAATAATTGAAAAATTAGAATAGTGAACTTTTTGATTAGTTTTCAAGTAGTCGTATTTTTATAATAATTTGTTCTGTGTTGATATTAATCTACGCTAGTAACGAATCGTTTTGGTAGAACCACGGTATATACTCTATATAAGACCGTGCTTAGACCACGGTAACCTATGGTTGAAATTGAAAAAAAAACTATTTACTAGGGCTCATAATATTATTTGTTCATACATAACAGCAGCTAATGCCTAATATTCAATACGTACAGGTACACCGCACCGCTAGGAACACTACAGAAAAAACAGATAAGAAGACATTACCCATATAATATTATTATAGATTTATTATTAGTTCGTTTTCATTGTGACCGACGACCGTCAACTATTAACTTTAATCTACAACCATATCGTTAATCAATCTTATTTTGTGAAACGTGAGATCCGGCGACAAAGGTTTTTTTTCTTTAGTTGTAAAACTTATAAAAGCATCTCATATAAGATAATATTATAATATTGTAGTACTAAGCTATAACTTTAAAAGTACTTGTCTGATTTAGCTAGTTTTTACGCCTAAAATTAATTTTAAAAAAAATAAACACAATCATCAAAAAAAAATTGGGGGTTACCATTTAAAAATCTAAAGTTGATATGGCTTTAACGCATAAGGGATGGTGTTCAAATTTTGAAAAATACATTTCATTTGTCCCACCTAATAACTATAATAGTACAAAAAAAAAATAATTTAAAAAGTCTAATATCTTCTAAGATAGAAGTGAGTGGTCATTGAGTGGTCCATAGTTAACCAATCACCCAGTATATAGTTGTCCAAATTTGTTAATACTCGGCTTTCGTACACTGTCGACGAGTAACCGACTTCTGCGAAGCACATTAACGTGTATTAATTATAACGACACACGAGTCGGAGAACTTTGTGATTAAGACGAACAATCCGTCCGTTTGACGGAAAAAGCAGCAAATCCCACTTGCACCGCGTTATGATGTTTGTTCGCCGAACTTTTGGCTTTTGTGTAGTTTTCAAAAGTGAAATCGTTTTCGAGTACCACATAACAATATAATACACGCACGGCTATATATATTGTTTTCCGTGTAAAGGTAGTCGTGTAAAAGTCTCGTTTCTAAAGTCCATAAAGAAAGGACCCGAAAGTATATTTATATACCTACAGCTTTTGTGCGACTTAAAATTACATTAAACGCGCATTGGTCTCCGGCAAGCGCTTCGCCGTTCTAAATGAGGAACTCGGGGAAGAACCGTTAATGAGTTGCAATCCTCTGGTGGCCGAATGTAAACATTATCATTATTATGTGTCGTTTGTCAGCAGTAAGTCTTGGTATTTGAAAGTTTATATAAGTTCTTCAAAAAAAAAAAAAATATATATATATATGCAATATATACATAATATATTATCATGTGTTCTACCTCCACAGTGCGTATATCTCCAACAGAAAAAATATATATTTTGTTAAACAATCTAACAACGTTTTATTAAAAAATTATAATACTTTTTTTTTTTTTTATAGTTGTAGCAATATGCAAATTATAATACTGTCAAAAATGCTTTGATTTAGTATTCTCGACAAGAAATTATGGAAAACACAATTTGTGTTTCAATAATAACTAAATATGAATAGCAATTTTTAAATTTGCAGTAAAACATGTTAGACAACATAAATTATTTTCTACCAAACAAAAAAATGTAAAAAAACTATTATTATAATTGCTACTTAGAGATTTTTTTTTCAATACAAGTTTTTATTTTCTTTGAGTTGAATTAAATATGTATATTCATGGCGAACATAATACATATATAATGCCATTTTTATCGTACCTAATCATTTGAATGAATAAATAAATATATTTAAATTTCACTACTTAGAAAATTAATTAGGAATTATTCATTTCAAGAATGTTCATATTTTTTTAAGCCAATCTTGTATTACACGACGTGACGGCTACATTTGAATAAAAATATAATTATTTAAAGAAGTATTTCTAAACGAAATGTTGATTTGATACTTGTATAATACATTTTAGTCATCTTCTTCCTACAAACTACACAGATTAAAAAATGCTTCTGTTTTTTTTTTGTTCTGTAGACATTCTAATTAATTTCGGTTTAGACGCCGCAGTATCCCGCAGCTATTGACCACCGCCTTAATTTTCTTAATAACGCAATATAAAATATTCTTTATTGTTTTTCATATATGTATATATATATATATATTTTATGTTCACTGATTTAAGAAGTTTGTTAGCCTTAAGTGATATTATTCAAATTCACAGTCGTAGTGATCAAGGAAAACACTGATATTTTATGTACAATCTATATATTATTTATTCAAGGATAGGCCGGTGGAGAAACGCCTCGGAACTTCTAAAATAATAATGTAAAAACTATATTGTGGACCCCCTAGCACGTGCTAGGTTATGCACCTGACGGACAGGTAGCCAGTTGGAAAGTATGTAAAAACGTTTTAATTGATTTTATCGGGTAACAGAAGTAAACAGAAGTATGTCGGTTGTGTATTGTTACCTATGAAACGTCTCCAAAACAGTGTTTGTATCATAAAATTGTTGGAAAAATGTGTGTCCGGCACTCCACCCTCAACACACCGGGAGGTTATAGTCTGAGTTATTAAAACAAATTTAAATACAGTACTTAGTCAAGTTTTTTTTTTTTTTTTTAGAAACTCGGATCGATAACAGTCATAATCAATTTATAACGCTTAGAAATTTCTCCTAGTGACACGGCGCCAATTAAACGGTGGCCACATAACGTTTTAAGGTCAATCGCTCGCTCACAACAATATAATATATTACAATGTGCGTTACAATGAGGATAAATAAGACATTACAGTACATATATCTAACCCATATGCGAGTGTGGCGTATCTCTCTCATCGATCGTCACAGACGATATGGCACAAACGCCGCCTAATTATACCTACTGTGTTAGGTACTTCTACACATTATTATCCGTTTGGTGTGACACAGCTAATTTTTTGGTCGCCCTAAAAAAATTCATCGTGATTACCGCCAACACCTTCGGCTGTGTATTGTACGGCTAACGATCGGTTGGCGTGTAAGTTGTACAATTATTATGAATTAAAAATGAAAAAAAAAACACACACAAATTACTGAAAGCAGCTGGCAGTGGCGTGTAAGGGATATTGTAAGTATAATATAGGTAGTGTATTATACGTATGCGGTTATGACGTATGGGGCTTGAAAACGGCGTAAAATACAAAACCGACAATAAAACAACGCCGGTAAGTAGTGTGAGGTCCTAAAGATTTGTTATTGGCTTAAGTGGGTTATTGTGTAATTACACGGTGTACACATGTACGCGGGTGCGTTTGATTCATTCCGGGACGTTATAATGTGTATTATTATTATATTATATATGTATAGGTAGGTAGATATTTACCTCTACTCACGGGTTTAGGACCGGTTGTAATTTCGGGGGAGGAGACGACCGACCGCTTATACGTACACGGTATTCGTTTTAGCCAGTATAGGTATAACAATAATATAAAAAAATATAATATACAATATATTAGGTCCATCGCAGTAGCGGCCGAGTCGCGGTACCCGGCAGCGGATTAGATCGACCGTTTAGATAATATGATTACCATCTCCGGTGTGCGCTTATAATAATAATTTAATATGTAAATTTCCGCGGGCAACGGTATAATATATTGTGTGCCCACATGGGTTCCTTGTCGTCCGCACTTAAAGAGCGCACCACTACCGCGTTACTACATTACACAAATGATTAGGTACCGAACTGTCGGTAAACCAATACGTACAATTAGAAACCATACACAAAAGTCTATATGTGTACTCGTACCACCCCATATACCGTGTGTAATTAGATATTATCACTGTTACCACACGAGGATTTAGTATATATCTATAAGAAAATTATACCGCGCCTGCACATATTATACACTGTTTGTAGTTGGACTATTATACGCCACGGTAGCCATAGGTATCTGCATTATGTGTTAATATCATTACCTGCGTCAAGTACATATTATTATTATTATGTAACTCCTATTAACATAAAGAGTAGTCCCACGCGACAACTTAAAAACTACCAATATTCTACAAATGTTTTGTTGAACAGTGAAACTGAAAATAGGTAAACTGTGGCAATACCTAATAAATTGTCGTCATCGACCGACATTGCAATTTTTTTCTCTTTTTCAGACTAAAGCCAAAAATAAGTATCAATACGGGTTTTGGTACTAACAATACAATAGGTATGATGAGCTTACCACTGTCAATAATCGTCTGGTTATTACGGATTTTTTTAAACGCTGAGCAAGGATGAAAAATATTAATATATTTTATGAAGCGAGCTAGCTTTTTATACACCTACAGGATACAATATGGCATAAACAGGTGCACAATAAACCGTGGACACTGCCTGTTACTTTGGTAGTATCATGTAATGTAATGGTCAATGACAATATTTGTACTACTTATCTCAAGTCGTTCAACAATCTCCAAATATAGGTTTGTTGAACTTGCTAGACAACAATTTGTCTGGACTGTTATTTTTCCTCTCTAAATGTCCTACTTGATTCAATCACCACACATGTTTGTAGAAACATGTATGTTAGACGGTTTTCGCGAAGTCGCAATATATTGTAATAACTTTTTTCAAAATTTAGTTGACCTACAATAATTATTTTAATCCGATTACATTCATTTAAATCAGTTTAGACGTAGGATACTTTTGGTATTTTATTAAGGTTTGGTGGAAAATATTGCAAGTATGATATATTATATCTTGTTGATTTGGAAAATATTTTGAGTTATTATTAATGTTTGGTTTTCTACCAAAGTAAGATGTACATTCTGCAATTCGAAAATATTAATATTTTCTAACTTTTTGGGAATGAATAATAATAACATATTTTAATCTTCTGCCATACAATATGATTTTTATAGATTTTAAAATATTGTTTAAAATACTAATATATACATCGCTTTATCGCTTTCTCTCGTCGCGTTTTCTCAATTTTTCTCGATTTTCATACTAATATCAGCTATACGAGCCCTCGTCGTGTCAATAAGTTTCGAAGGAGCCAGAATACAACAAAAACAACAATAATAATAACATGTCTTATATACGTAGTAGGTAGGTATAGGTTTTCATCAGACCTACCCTCGTGTTTTAATATAACCGAGCGGTGATGGCGGTGCGGGGCATTACACACCGGGTTATTATTATTTATTGTTTTTTTTTTTTTTATAATGGATGTCCTCGGGTTTAGTGTAGTGTATTCGACGACGTTTTTGATGAGGAAAAGCTTTCGGGCCTCGTGGGGGGGGGGGGAGAGTTATTGCCGAGATCCACATGACAATATGGGCTGCTTCGAGGAGTAGTCCTAGTCCTAGAGTGAAATTGTCGGGCGTCGTAAACCACGTGCAATAATCGTATAACCCCTGATCGATTAATCGTGTCCGTTGGCCTTTTAATGTAAACTTTACGATGCACGTCTACGGCGGTCGTAAAGAATACAGCTTTTTGCAGCACACAACAAACGGCCCCGAATCCGACGGTTAACCGTTTCCGCCGCAAAGTCAAACGTTCAACGGAGAACCTTTTGATGTACATTCTGCCTTTTGTATTGCACGCGTCGGCCGTATAAAACCTCTGGGCCGGATATGCCAAAACGCAATTGTCCAAAGTGATTGACAAACTGTGTAAGTGCCCGCTGTCGTGCTGTGACCGCACAATGTATGTGTATCCATGACTTGGTTGTGCGTAGGATCCTTTTATATGTTACACCACGACGGTGTTACGCTGTGCGCTCTGTGTTGCAGCCGTTTGACGATGTAAACCGGTTTGTAATTATTATTACTAAAATAATAAATCCGCGAAAACAGAGAAAACAATTACCAATACAAAGCGCGTTATCGAGTCGGCCTTAAAATGTGTGCACAAAAGTATTGTGGACTATACATTAAAAATCGTTTTTAAATTTCCTGGAGTAACATATTTTTACTGGACTTTGGATGTCCGGGCGTCTGAAAGTAACAACGCACAGTCAACTTTAAAGTTAGTAGTTTTTATACTCTACAGCTAACAAAAAAATAAGAAAAACATCGAGCCAGTAAAAAAAGTTATTAATGCGTATATTTTACGTAAAATAATAATAAATAAATATACAATAAATATGTACCTCTAAGTATAGGAAAAAATAATTTTCAAAATATTTATATTTTCCGAGATAATGTGTGTCTCACAACATATTGATGACTTGATGTTGTGTATGATTAATGAATTAAATAAATCATATAAAAATTATTCTTTTGGTCTTGAAATAACATCTTTGACTTGTTGACTACCTTAATAACTGTCGCAGGTGATAGTTGAAAGTTTTAACTTTAAAAAATGAGTCACATAAATATTATCGTTCAGGCCGTGTTCCGAGCAAAATATACAAGGGAACGTTAATTATTAACTGTTATGTTATTGTTGGGTTTTTCAGTTCAATTAACTGTTAAAACTGAAATAGTAAATCAAGTATAAAACACAGCTGGAGGTTCAAAATTATTTTTTCAAAATTGGTCTCAATCGAAAATTTCATATAGATCTCGATTTAAAAAGACGTTCATAAAATAATATGTATGCATTTCTAAGATTTAAATATTTAGTCATTTTACAGTATTGTAAAATCATATGACCGAACCGAACCGAGATCACGTACGTGAATTTAGCATTATCGATTCACAAAAAGAAACTTAACGTGGACAAAATGAATTTCTATACTTACTCCAAATAACTTCATTTTGCAATTATTGTCAAAACGCTAAACAAATTATAGTTATTGACAATTATTGACAAAACGATTGTGTTATTACTTATTACTAAGCTTGTTTAAAGATTGTTTGTATATTAACATGATTAATATAAATATATTATAATAGTTTTTTTTTAGAATACTTAAGATAACTAAAAGTTCTAAAAACGAGACGGTGTACAAAGCCGATTAATAGGATTGATATTAATCCACGCGAATAACGTATCGTTTTGGTAGAACCACGGTCTATATTTTATATATATAAATATAATAGTTGAAATAAAAAAAAAACGATTTTTTAACTTAACATAACGGCAATCGCACTAAAAATGCATAAACATATTATAATTACTAAACTTAGAATTGTCAACTCCGCCTCATTCTGGTTTCAACTGCAAAAAAATAATAAAATATACTTTAGTCCTTATTAAAATGTGAAAACAATACAATAATAATTAATTGGACACTGTTGTTCGATGGAATAAAAATAAATTAATACTACTAAATAAATGTCCTAGCTTTTTCCAAAGTGGTCGCGTACAGTCATTGTTTATAAAACTTTCGCCATAACTCGGAAAAAAAATAACTTTAAAAGTATTATGACTAGAAAATCTTAATAATTATAACAATTATTGTTACTTACAAATTATTGTATTCAAAAATAGTTTTTAATATAAACAGATATGTAACTAATGAAAGTATTAACCCGCATATATATACCTATAATTTATTGTTTTTTCTTTATATATTATTTGAGTTTTTATTTTTAAAGTCCCTATACGTCTTCTAAGAGGGTTTTAAAATATTTAAATGAATACAAATGGCCCTACTTACATTGTTTCATTAGTATAATTCCTAAGCAGACACATAAGTGCATTAGAAATGTTTTCCGGGGGAGGTTAGCAATCCGGTTGCAATCTGTTACCTGGTCTTACTTTCGATATGGTTTAATCCTATAGCATTCTGTAAGACAGCTATTTTTTTTTACTAAATATTTATCAGTCCTTTACTGACATTCACATAAACCATCGACTTGACTTGCGGATTCTCTCCCTGTAGACCTTTTAAGGAATTAAACGGTCGGAAAACTTTTAAGACGGTTGTTACTGTTCGTTGTAAATACATTTCAAAGGCAACGAGAACTTTTCCGTCGTCGCAAAAACAATCGTGTTTGGTTCTAATTTGTTTTTTGAATTTAATCACGGACCAGACGCCGTCGACGATTCGATCACGGCGGTGTGAAGAGTATTTTTTTAAAAACAAAACTACACTACAAGCGCGCCGTTTAATTTCGACGATTATATTTTACCGCCCAGAGTCGGCACCGAACAAATTCATTATGAACAAGTATTTATAGCGGATTCACCTCGTGGCGCGCCAATAATAATAATTATCACGGCCGAGAGGGTGAGAAGTATTCGATTGTTTCCGCTTCGCCGATTTTTCAACGTCGTACACTTACACTTACTTAACGGGCGGCCAAAGGGTTGTGCGCCGTTGTTGTTGATTAATAACTTAAGAGTGTATAAAACGAGGGCAGCGGGAGACCGAGGGCGGGAGGGGGGGCAGAAAAAACCGTGAAAATTAAAAAGGGTTAACAACATATCGCTCCGGCGAGAATGTCTTCTGTTTTCGACACACAAACACACACACCCCACGCTGAGGTTCGCCACTTGAAACTGTCATAACTCCCAAGTTCAGATACTCTCTATACGCGGTTGTCTGTGCGTTTTAATGAATGGCCGTTTAACCGAGAGTAATGGCTCGCTACAGATAAGAACGGGGGTATAAATTAGTTAAAGTAAACATAATTTGGTGTTCTGTGACAGACATTGCGCAGAACGATTGCCTATTTTTTTTTTCAACGCGTCACAAAAACAATGCCATCTCGTCGTGTCATATAATAATTCATAAGAACGTCTGGTAATGGATTCAGGAATTTTCTACACACTAAACCGGTAAATTATTGTTACACCAAACCGTCAATAGAGTGTTAGCGAATGAGACTGACTTAAAAATAAAAACAACGTGCGGTCGTAGAGGAAAATTGACAACAACAAAAAATCGAGGCTTTATAAAAAGAAAATCACTTAAAAACGTTTTGAAAAATAATTCCACAGATAATCGATTTTGCCAGATTGATACAGAATACCTACACAATTGTATAACATATCATACACTTGCACTGTATGCTTCCAAAAAGGATAATTATATGTTGGCGGGGTTACGTTGAACAAATATTTGTCGGTATATATATGTTCCTATAACTTCCGATCGGGTCGGTGACCACCGATTTCCTCTCGCTCGTCCCTTTAAAGCGGCCGATACAAATAGCAATGGAATAGGGCGAAGAGCGGGTTCAACTCATTTCGAGTTGGCATGTAACATAATACAGACACAGGCACACAGGTTTTATCCCACGGACGTTTTTCGCCCTCCCCGGCGGAACACGTCATGCTGGGCACCTGCGGGATTTAAATCAAAAGGCAGGAAATTACATTTATAGCGCAGATATTATACTATCCGGCGAGCACCTACTATACCTACATTTAGTGACAATAATAATAATATATTATAAATAAATATGGCAAACCACGAAACGGTTAATTATTGAATAATATATAATAATATGCTGTTTAATGATCGTCACGCGTGATCGTACTTGATGGTTTTTTTATTATTATTATTGTTATCATTATAAATTGAATGCACCCAAAGTCGGGGGACTATTGTGTGGTACCGTCGGTGTATACATACGGTCACGGCGAGGTGTATCAAAATATTAATAATGATAAACTGAACACCTGGTTTAAATTGGTTTCTGTATAATATAGGCGTAGTGGGCCGGCACCGTGGATGGATAGGATGTGGATAGGGACAGGCGAGTGAGAGCGGCTACCTGTCGCCAAGTCCTGTCGTTTCCAAATCACTTGTTTGGCCAGCTCGACAGGTTCAAGGACTTTGGGTGGTGTGTCATACACGACCAACAAGAACATGACCTTTCTTCGTTTTAATTGGTGTTTAACGATGTACCCCGTTATTATATTAAGTACATATATATATATATTTTTTTTTGTCATAGTTAATAATTAATGAAAACAATCCCCGATAACGGTATATTATATATTATATTATATAGTGTTGCCGTAACGCAGCTGGACGGTTGTTATATTTTTTTCAAAATCATACGGTAACCCGTTTCTATTATTTACCGTAGTACGATTGTAAGTTCAAGAGCCCTTACCATGTACAATCGACCGGCAACAACTGTTGTCCGATTGAAATAATAATATTATTTGATTACTCATCCCGGAAACGAATTACGCAGCCGCGATAGACTTTCGGCGACAATTAATCATGTCTTTAACGTGTTTCACATGGAAGTCCAGTGAACATATTATAATGTTAACCGTTAGAAAAAAAAACAGTCATAATAATATTGGTAAAACATAATAATTTGTACATGTAACATGTTGAAATTTTAATATAGGAAACATAAAAGTCTATAGCGGTTTATGGAACAGTTTTGTCTTGAGGAGATAAAATAAAACTGTATATGCTTGAAGGATGGTAAAACTATGGAGATAGAAGGTCGGTGTATGGGATTTTGTTCAAGAGAGTGGATTAAAAAAAGATCAGGTGACAGATGTAGCTTCAAAATCCTTAAATTCGACGTCCTTCATTACGGACTGACCGGGAATCAAAAGTCATTTATTGTTAAGAATTACCAAGGTGCTCGCCCGCCTGTCGTAGAAGGCGACGGCATGATATAAGACAGTTTGAGAATAGTGGCAAATTAGAGAGCCCTTTTTTTAGTCGTAGAAATGTTGGCGGTTGACAATGCGAGTGTCCGGTTTTACACGTGACGGACAAACACAATACGTGTTACCGCGTCGGCTCGACTGCAGTGTATCGTTGCGGACTCTATGACATCTAACAAAATCGATCGTTTACCCCAAGAGTCATACAAGTCGTGCTGTGCGTGTGAACACCCGTAATAGGGGGAAAAAATGACCCTCGGTCACAGCGTGTATAGCGTCTCCTTAAGTCGTCCTCGGCGAAATCCCGGGTCAAGAGCTTAACGAGACACAGGCACGGCGAAAATCCTCCGATTTCGGATGCCCGTCAAGAGACCCACACGGGATTGTGTTACTCGAGCTGTCCGTGTAATCGTATACCGCCGGGCGAGGCGAAAAGTTTTTTCCCTCCATACCCTTCGCCCCCCCACCCTTGGGTTTCATCCTATCTGCCACACACACACACACACACAGCGGTATAGACAATCCGTTTTTTTTGTATGAAAATCGAATAAAAAAATGTAATTGATCCATCTACAAGTGTCGAACGTCTTTTGAAATGCTCACCCGTGTCCCTAAGTGCGTGCGCTCAGGTCAAATTCCTTTTGTATGATGTGCACATGTATAATAATATATATATATATACATATTTTATGTATATCACGCACGGCAGTCCGACGTACCTATATAGAGTATAACATAATATAGGTCTTGTGTCTTGCATAACCGTCTGAGGATTTATATCGTTATTATATTATTGTCATTGTTATGTCTGATTTCCTAAAACGATATGAACGTTTTTTATCTTGACAGAGCGGTGTCGTCTCTATTGTGGATAATATTTTCTAAACGAAATCAATATCCGAGTAAATTTATCTTGTCGAGTTAAATAACAACAATATAATATGTGTGTTAAACAACATATATAATCCCATAAAGAAATACATAAGTATGATTATTATTTTGTTACGGTTTGATGGAAAACATTTTTAAGAGTACAATTTTTGCGTTTGTTTTGAATAACGGTTTTGGACATAATTCATGTGTGGTTATGTAATAAACGTAAAATAGTTAGCTAATGATCACGCTGATTTAATTTTCTATTATAATACTATACAGAAGCATCGCAGAAGACGATTGAATAAGAAACGGCGGGTCCTTGTCGCGTGGCAAAGAGAATCGCTTTGTAACTCCAGTATCTACCAACGATACCTAATAATTATTGTCTGTATAATATTGCATGGGCGCCAAACGGTCGGGAAAAGCGTTCAAAGACACTCGTTGGATATCAAGAAAGACCTTCTTTGAAAATTAGATAAATCATTTTGGAATTCCGCAGCGTCGCCGCCGAACAGAGAGTGTCTCACCGTTCGAATTGAGCTTTTAAGACAGTGTCCGTAAGACGTCCTCGCTGTTTCCAATTACCGCCGAAATTTAATTTCCCGTCGCGCGCCCCTTTTTTTTTTTATCGGAGTTGTTTTTTTATTTTGCTCTTAACGTTTGGCGAGAACTAAAAGAAAAAGGGGTAAAAAAAGGCGGCGGCGGCGGTGGTTTCGAATGAACTCGAGGCGAAATTATTTTTTTTTTATTTTTAATTTACCCGGCGCGAGTAAGAAAGAAGAAAAAAGGTAGTACAAAGCGGTTAGGTTTGTCAATTAACTCTCGCCCGTTGTTTATAGCGACTCTCGTGCGCAGACAATCGCCGTTTTTCGATAATTAGTTGTTTAGTCAGGTGTTAAACAGGCCGTGCAGCCCTTTGGGGGTTTTTGTAGCTTTCAGTTGCAGTTCCTTCCGGGGTAAAGTATACACATATATATATAGATAAGACGACCACCACCACCCTGCGGCTGACAATTGGACTGCGAGAAATCCTCCACCCTCGTACAGGGAGGGTACACGTTAGGTGCACTCGTTAGGTTTCCCGATCAGATATACCATGTATGTTTCCACGTGAGTGTAACGCAATTTTGCACATTCAACAGGGTGAACACATGGCCAATTATAATAATAACTTTACTACCATACACACACACACACTACAATTAGAAATAAGCTCTCGTTGTTGGGCATTTTGTTTTTATCGTTATTGTATTAATATTTGCTTTTAACGACTCCGTCTAAGCGCAACGAGTGGGTAATTATCGCATCTAGAAAATTACACGTCTGCGGGGGTTCTAATCAAACACACAATGTACGTTTCTAGTGGAAAAGGTATAATTTAATTGTGCACTATTGTTTCATAATCGCACGCCCTTCTCGCGCCGGATAATTGGACGGATTGTTTTTTTTTTTTTTTATTAAGATTTAAGGTCGAATGAGTTATACTACTACTATATTGGGTAGATTTTTTGCATTTTTCAGGGTAATAATATCCTTTTACCAAAGTCTAGGAAACCGTGTTAAGTAAAACGGTTTAGAGTTAACTATTATCGGTGTACTAAGCAAAGATTGTTTAGGAAATAATATTCGTATGGGTTGGCACAAATATTGCAGTTGCATGATTGCATATTGTTGTCACATTGGTCGGATTAGCACATTGGTTGCCTGATGACAGCTACTGTGTGAAATCTTCCAAATATACAATGCGTTTTCACAAGTTACTCGATGCGCGATTGTGGAAAAGTTAGTTTTTTTTCCCTTAACGTTTAACTCGCTTGCGGCGATGATTAATGAACGCGTTCATTATAATAATTCTACCCGGTCCTCGGCGTAAATTAAAATCTTTAAAAATTACTTTCTACTCTGGGCAAATAGGGTTTGTTTTTTTTTTTTTGTTTCGTTATACTTGTGCTTAACTCTCAAAGACAACTCAACACACCTTTTTTTTTTCTCCGGTTATATTATCTTTGCAGCGGCCCGGCGCGCGTTATCATCGCACCGTGAAGACGTCACCGATTAGCGGCGGTGTAATTAATCAGACAACCGCCCGACTAATTTATGCAGTCCTCGGTGGCGGCTCTTGTGGCTTTCATTAGCAGCAAACGGCAAAACCAAAGCCCCGTGCACGCGGCCAGTAAATCAAATTAATGGTGGTCGGCGTATCAACACCTCTCGACCTCTCGCCGCCACACCATATAGATATATAGAGAGCTCTTCTGTTTTTTTTTACCCTGTATCGAAATGCATAAATTAAAGAAGATTTTTTCTAGAAAGAAAAAATAAATTTACCACTTCTTCCTGCGTCCTTCTGTTTTTTTTTTGTCTCCTTTACACAAAATAATAATTTATCACTACTTGCCGAAACAACGGAAATAATACACTTCACTCGAAGTATCAGATTTAAGTCTTGTAAAAAATGTGTACGTCCTATTGCTACATAATACGCTCCTCTTCGAAATACTTTGTAATTCATTACATTTTTTTTTAGACCCTTTTTTTTAATAATATACGCATCGGTACTGTTATACGTCATGAACGCGGTAGTTTTTGTGAAATCTAATACCTCTCTTTTAGTAGTAGGTACTTTAATTGAATGAAAAATACACGGTTGATTTTATTTTAAAAACAAATCGGTTAAAAAATATAAACAATTAGTCGTTAGGGGTACTAGCTGTTTATCGTCAATATATTATTTCCTTATACTTAAAACGTACTCAAGCCTGATTTGGTGCAACTACACTAATATCATAGTCATAAAATATACAGGCGGTCGTATGATGTGACCCGTGTGTGTGAGTTTGGCTACATTCTTATTTATAGTTATTCAAATAATATTATCACAGAACAATAATACTATTATGCATATATTGTATTAAGCTTAACGTGATTGTATATAGGTACCACATCGCAATAATAATTGTTCGACAGTCTAGCCATAATAATAATTATATGTACACACGTTAAATCGTGCTTTTTATACACGTGTAGCTGCTGTTAAACAATTAATAAGCCTATGTGGCGGCTATCCGATATGATTGTTAGATATAATAATAACAATAATGGTTAAGGCGTGAAATTGAATTTTTGTTTGTACCGACGCCGTACAAAACCAAAGTATATACCTGTACTGTTGAAATCACAAAATATTTTGTAGATAAAATACAATAAAAGGTATAAATGATATATTTGATAGCATTGTGTTTGTGAAAAAAAAATCCAATATTTAAACTCACGCACGGTATTACTCTTATATATTATTGTATTAACGGTAATTATATATTTTGGTCAACGGTCGCGGTATATAATGTTACAAAAAGCATGATGGTTTTTTTTTATATAAAATATAATACAGACACCATATCGAATTGGCGTTTTGTTTGTTCTGCTGCGGATTTTTTCAGGGTTTGTCGTCAAGGCTCTATGGATATTTCCAGCATAACCGTATCTAAACTCACCCTGTACACTAATATCGACGGCAGCGTTTATGGATACAGAGATTCACGCCAATTATACAAAGGAAGTATCCGGTGGACGTGGCGGCGTTGGCGGTTATGTTAATTACCTCCGGCGTTCCGCCTACCAAGATAGGTAAGTATGACCGGCAATCAGCCATATAAACAAATACCACACACACACTATTATGACAAAACAAATGTCGGTTTCATTTAAAAAAAAATAGCTACAGTGTTGTCGATAATCGACCGTACGCGCCGAGATCAATTTTCACTATGGTCCGAGGGATGAATAATGATCACACATCAGAGCCGATACACGTCTCACGGTTGGCCGGCTTGACCGTAATTAGCGGCGCGGTAGTCCATATACAACAGCTATTAATGCGATCCGGTTTCACAGGAACGACCCTTTTTTACGTACAACAGTTATTTGAATCCGGCCGGAAACAATCGTCGGTTAAAAAACGACAAACGCCTGTCTTCAGACTCTCGGTAGGTGTATACTATTGTGTATAATTGGATATCAATAATCCCGTCGAGTACATTCGTCGGCGGTGCACGTAGAGTGGGGCTTAAGAGGGGGAAGACCTCCCCCTTCCCCCCCAAAAAACATTTTTTAATTAGCATTATTAATTAGGTTTGGCTACTCTGACCGCAGCGAGCACGTGTTCAGGGTTGTGATCAGTGTCCAACAATCATAATACATGATTTTAGATACAAAAACATAATATAATAATTACAGTTTATTTACAAAATTAAAATAATATGCTAATAAGTACTACCACAACAGCTACACGAGTACTGGTAAAACTATTCGGAAAACATCAATATTGAATTTGGTAAAAACCGATTGTATGATTTTTCTTTTATTATTATCAAACTTTATCCTAAAACTTATCAAGTTAAAGGTAAACTATTTCCCGAAATTGATCTAGACGATGCGCCTTTGACGCTGGTCGTGTATAAGAGCAATAATATTACACTTGTTCCCGGACCGTTGTGCAAACAGAAGGAGGACTTAATGAAATCCGGTCACTCTCCGTTTGAAACGTGATATTTATTCGAACGACAACGGCCCCGAGGGCTGTCGAGAGCCCGGCAAAGGACTTGCCAAACAAAACGGGGAAAAAAGTACAAAAAACAAAAATACTGTCAAAACCAAAATAAAAACACAGTTTTACGCTATTGTGTGTGTGTGTGTGTTAGAGTTTTCTTTAAAACTCAGGAAATTGCGATTCTGCAGTGTACACAAGGGCGCGCGTCGAATTGGAAAAGAAAAAAAAAGAAAGAAAGCAAAGGCCGGCGTCAACTTTTCTCGGCCTTTGAGTTTGTTAAAAGAACACGACGGCGATTTTAATATTATTATGAAAAACAAACGAAAAATCTTATTAATCTTTTCCGTCTTTATCAAGGTGGAACCTTTTTTTTCTGTGTACAAAAAAGAAACAAATATTATAATATTGTAACGAGCGCAAAAGATCAGTCATAATGTGTATAATAAAAATGAATTAATTTAATAACGGACCCGCGGTTCGCGGACCTGCACTTCTGCAAACAATAATTATTACCAATTGAGTGAACAATTTCGGCCGACCGACTGAAAGGCGGCCCCTCGACGTCAACATATCCCTTTTTTCCCTTTTTTTTTGGACATATTATCCTCCTCTGCGATACTCTTTAAGGTCACCGCATCTGTTCGGTATTAAAAGAGGGATTATCGGTAAAAACACTCTACGCACCGATCTACCCTCTCTCTTGCTCTCGCTATAGTCAATATACATATATGGAGAATAATACATGTATATATATATATATATATATAATATGTAGTATTAGTCGTCTGACTGCGTTGTATAATATGTTACTACTGTTACGGCGACGAAGAAGACTGCGACGACGGGGAGAATTAAATGCACACACGAAAAAACCCCGTCAAAAAATGATGCAAATATCAAGTGCACCCAGCGAGGGGTTGTTTTTTTTTGGATCATTGGACAATGAGCACACACCTGTTCCGCCGACCCTGGCCACAAAAGTTTCGATCAAAAGAAACTACTTAGGTACACTATTACACAAAAAAAAAAAAACTCAAAATCAATACGACCCAAAAACTGGTGGTCCCTCGCGAAACAAAAATCCACAATCCATCAAACATATTATATTATACGAAACGGTTATTTAAATATATACGGTTTATTTTCACAAGATTGATGTGTGCGTTTTTGCTTTGAACACAAAATATAATAAGCGACTTATAGTGTCATGATCCTAAAATTAAAGTCGATTATTCAGACTGTAGAGCGCCAAGCGGATTGCATTTAATACCACACGGGGTTAGACTACTTACACGTCAAACGTGTAAAACGACTACTGGCCAATAATGATTATGATTTAAATATGACAAAAAAAAAAAATATAAATATATATATAATGATTGTCCTGATTTATAAAAAATTATTATTATCTTATATCGAGTGGCTCTAGTTTTGGTTAACAATAATGAGTTACCGTTCAAATGTTAGTGGTAACTATATATTATTAAGTATTTAACGGTGGAAGTAATGCTTCTGAATTTTGCAAAGGTACCGAATTGGACTGATATCGCAACTTAACAATAAAATCATATAATATATATTATATTGACATAAGACAGTAACTATTAAATTAAGATTTCTAATTTTTAACCTAACCTAACCTGATCCAATTGTGTCCTAAATAGTTTTAAATTCTATGGCAATAGATAAATAGTGAACAATAATTGTTGACCTATGATCATCGTCTTGTCACGGATAGTCGATTACTCTAATAGCTAATGTAATGTCGCTGTGTATTGTTTCTAAGGTATCTTTCTGGTCGTAAGCATATAGTATAATAATAATATTAAATGTCCAAACGGTGCACGTTCGATTTGTCCGCGTTTAGGTCCGGTGCGGCCGTCATATATATATATATTTATATGTACCTATGTAATTCAATAGAGCCGACGGAGTCGGCATACACAATAATATATAATATAGATATTATGCACGCGGATAGGGGTGGAGTGGTAAAAAAATATTCTATAAAAATAATCCCTTTTGATAATAATACTAATACACGCGGTCGGGGCGAGCGGGACGGGCGCCCATTATAATAGGCAAACGATACGCACAATACAATACAATACAGCAACACCGGACAACCGAGAGGATGGGGAGAGGATAGAAACGACCAAAAGTCGTCGTCGGTGAGCTACTAAAAATGTAAAAAAAAAAAACTTAAAACATATATACATTATACATATAGACGTACCTACCTTCAGACAAACACACGTGGGTTGCATGCAAGTATATATTTATATAATATTATATTCACGTGACCCCGCGCACATACGGTTTAGTGTATCTAATAACCGTGCGGAGTGCAGGTGGACGGGCCGGAGATTAAGGGGAGGTGAACACCACCATTGTGGCCCGTCCACCACTGCACATTATACACCCCCGTTGGGTATGTAAAGACACCCTTTTTACTTATATATTATATTTGTCGTTGTACAAAAGAAACGACCCCGTATATATGTATCTATCCACAAATATATATATTATATACAATTGCCAGTGCCCCCAAACGTATATCAGTGCTGGATAACATGTATAGGTCGTAAAAGTATACACATACAACTCTGCATGGGCGTCGACAACCTATTTATTTTAATTTTTTTTTTTTTTTACTGTCATAACTGCACTAAACACGCTGTATAATATTATCGTATTATCACGTTGTGCTCGATCTACGATTCACATAATAATAATAATATATGCATAGTATGAAATCTATATACACAATAAACACGTACTAATAGTATACACACAAGCAACAGAACTGCTTAAAAAACGTGAAATCACAGAATAGGTATTTTTTATTACTATATTGTTTAAAAATTACATCTACCCATACATACTTTGGTAATAAAATAATATTAAATTATTGTTGTATAATTAAAAATATATTTTTTTTTTGTACAGGAATATTTAATAAAAAAACTCTAAACAGGGATTGACAGTGTGTTTAAAATAGGTTATTGGAAACACATTTTATAGTTTGTATTTGAGTTAAATTTTTTTTTTTTTTTGTACTATATTATTAATTATTTTTAGTGACATTGTTCACTCATTAATTATTTCTAATCTTACGATTTATGCTTCACATCTTATAAATACACAATATTTATTGCTGACTATTTCTAACTACTCGGCTATTAAACTTAAAATATTAAAATTATATCGTACATGCATATTAGGAAGATTTTTATAAATCAACGCACCAACCATAGTTTTGATAATATAACAATATTGAATCACACGACACATACACAACACCAATATATTCATTTTACAACATCTATTTAATCATATTGTCAATATAACTAAATAAATCAGCTTTGGTTTGATTAAAAATTACGCTTCTAAAAAACTGGTCTTAAAATATACTTAGATAGAAAAAAAAAGTTGTTGAACGCGTAGTAGATAGATGCTTGTTTGAATAATTAATGATATTAAAAATTCAAACATTTAGTCGTAGTGAAAAAAATATAATATGGAATTACATATTGATATTGATGAGAATTGACAATAGTTATTGAACAGCTTTTGTGAGCAACTGGGAATTATTTTTAACGTTGTAAATCAGTTATCAGTAAGCAATACCTATAGTAGTAATAATGGGTTGCGGTTTTTGAAAAAAAATAAAATAAAAAAGGGCTTTCGCATGTATTACTGCACACAAACAGACACAGGGAACATAAATAGCAAAGCTCACGGGACACATCAAAGGTTTACCTATTCATGTTTATATATATTGTGTATAATACATACATAAACTCTGCGCACAATACAGTACAGTAGAAAATTATATACTCGTTTGTTGATGCTAGCTGAGAACAGTGTATATATGTATGTTATATTTAAAATAATAGTAAAACACACGCACAAAAAACACTGGTACAATATTATAATATGTTGTACACAGATCTGATGGTTAATAATAATCATTATTACAGTGGGTTTTGCATGCGCACACACACTCAGCTAATCACGGTCGGGGACGAAATCGACCGTGGGCTTTTTTTATCAGCGTTCAAACGTCAAAAGAGCTTTTGTCTAATGTTTTTTTTTTTTTTTGAAATCATGAAACAAGAGGGGAAAATATGCCGTACCAAAAGCCGTTTTTGTATTAGCCCCGGCCGCAAAGGTAGGTACCTATATGATTCTTCTTGTATTGTAAGGCGCATGCACTCGACTAGAATCGACAGAGTGTTTAATCTAGTGCTGCGCTACACTGTGCTTTTCCAGAACGGAACAGCGGTGACAATGGTCCGGATGTGATGATCCTAGTGTCGGCAAAACGGCATTTAAATCAGGCGCCACCCACACGTGTGGGTTCAGCTCGACCGGTATAGTCGGGGAAAAAAAAGTCATCTCGGTCGACCGTTATTGCAGATAACAGCACGGCATAAAGGCTCGGCCGACAAATCCTCTTGGCCGGAACCGCACAGATAGCATACACGGCTCACAGCTCAGCAGCCTCTTAGCCACAGGGCTTTAACGTGAACAACAATAAAATAAAATAATAATAATAATAATAATACTTTAGCGTCAACACGATGACCCGAGAAACTCTACGGCCGGCCCCACCTTCGTCCCCTTTGGAGAAATGTAAAATAAACATTTCACCACTCTTGGCCACTATATTGTTGTTGTTATGTATTATTTTTGCAACAGATTAACGCACTCGCGTGGATTTTGCGCGATATTTCGGATTTTTGCACCGCAAACCCAAGTGCTGTCGCCTTTTTGTAAAAAAAAAGTGGGTGAAATTTGGTGAAAAAAAATACTATAAAAATAATACTTGGCGTGAAATATGTGTGTTTTTCTAACTAATAAATCGTACAAAGCAAAACGTATTAAAAAAAAAACCGTCCTCCCCAACGAATTTAGTACTTCGTTTTTTTTTTTTTTTTTAACTGAAGTACATAATGCGATATTCCTCGTAGCTTTGTGTTTTAACAGCTTTCCATAACGATTATAGATAATATATTATAATAATATAATATTGACAGGTTTTATTTCTTTCACTGTCGTATGCGAGTATGATTTTTGTATTGGTACATTACAATTTTTCTGTATAACTTTAACAGTGGACTTTAATTGCACAGTTCTTAGCTCGTTCTCTAATAACCAACCGCTAGTACCTGTTTAAAGGTTAGGTTTCTTTAAACAAACGATAATCGCATTTAAACGATTTTTTTTTTGCACACTCTAAGCACTATAATATTATGCTCTAACAGACAATCTCATACACTGTTCGCACACTCTGCACTTTTGTTTAACATATTATACATGGTTTATACGCAGCTACTCGGTTGCACAATGTTTCATAGCCACGTTACACTGTTGCGAGGGTCGATTATCGCTATCTTAATCTACGGTTTTTAAACGTCAATCTCGATTTGCTATTCACAACCGAACAAGATTACCAATGTACACATCCTTTTCCCCTTTACAATTAAAATGATACAACATGTTGCACGCTATAGGTACATGTTATACACCTATATTAGGGTTGCGCTTGTAAACGGTTTTCGTTGTTACTTTGTTAATTCAACAGCGGACACCGTCATACCCTAAATAGGTACTATACAATTATGTGCGCAGCGTAGTGCATACACATGGGAAACTGGAAAATTTTAAAACAAATATAATAATGATGACGAAATAAACTTAAATTAGGCCAACGTGTTATGTGACCCATCAAAATATACCAAACGCGTTTTTAATTGAGTATTTAATTGACATTAATTGGTTATAAGAAACGACGATTTGCACTATTGAAACACCTCCAACGAATAACGCACTCAAATGAAAAAAAATGTATATCCAATTTCTTTGTGTTTGTGTACTCGAACAAAATGCACCTTAAATGCAAAAAATAAATCAATGGCCGTTGAACAATATTACACGTTGACGTTAAGGGTTTATAAATATGGACAGGGATAGGAACAATATTATAATAAGAACTAAATGTAAAAAAAAAAAACATAGCGGTATACAGATGTAATAACATCAAGTTTATGAACTGGTAATGCTGTTTAAAGAAGAACGTTATTGAACATTATTGAAATGTGATTTAATATATATTATATGTTTGACCGAGGGCGTACAGTAAGTTCGAGTGGCAAATACCAGTATATATGTATATTGTACTCAACGGTTTGTTTATTGAAGCGGAAAACTTCTGAATATTAAAAATATGTTTATTATAAAAACACAACGACCGGGAACTTTAAACTATACATATATAACAGTATTTGATATGCAGTTAAGGGTAATAATATTTTCTTGCGGTGTTTTTTAATGGAATTTTCAAGTATAGACCATATAAACACCCATTGACAATAATATTAGCCACGACACTGTTATTACTATTTCAACTGTGATACGAAGCTAAGAGGGTATTGCTTTTTGTGATGATGTGAAAAGTGCACTTATCCGTTCAAAACCGGAAAAACCCCAACAATTTACTAATTTTCACCTGTCTTTTTTTTTCAGTCGAATTACAAGTCATTGGCGAAAATGTCTTACATATTAATCTAACTATGAGTTGTATAGTGAAAATTGTGTGGAAACACACGGAAATAACAATAATTATAAGAATTGTAAATTGGTGTTCTTAGAAAAAAAAAAAAAAAATCAATATTTAATAACATAGTATTGCGTTACTAATGTGTTTTGTACGATTGCATTTTTCCCATCGATAGGTTCTTTTCCCTCCAAATTAACATTTTGATTTATGCGTGACTTGAAAACACCATAGCGACGTGTAAGAATATATACTATGTTTGTTTAACGAAGACGCCAATTACTTTTAGGAAAAATATAATGAAAATCGATTTTTACCTCGTTATTGCTGCCACAAAACTCTTATACCTACACGGTCCCGTTAAAAGCAATTATTTCAAACAGCAAGTGGACGCACGCATAACAAAAATTATGATAATAATATTATCTTAAACAGTTATCTCGACCATCACACATTTTACACCTTGATGATATGTGTATTAGAATATCTAATGTTAGTAATATATTCTATTAGTCTGCTGTCAGTAAATTACTCTCTATATATCATAAAAAAATTAATAAAATATAACATACGTTACCGTTTAAGTTTCAAAAGTTGATATGAAAATTACCAATTTGTGATGGTAATAACTGATTAAACCCTATAAGATATATTGTATTGAGTCGAGCGGATCACTTTTAAAACGATCACCGTGTAAATGTTAATATTATGTTGGTGTTTAATAACGGTATAGTAAATCGATTTAAAAACAACCGTTTGGCGTTTTAATTGTGCCACTGCAATAGGTATGTAAATATTATAGTAATAATAATCAATTTTTATTTTCTATATTTTATCACCGGTATATTATCGACTTTGACGGCCGCCATTCATATCACGTGTAACTATAATAATAATAATTGTCCTCTTCGAATCTGTCGTGTAACGTATATACCAGTATGAAGATTATAATGTAAAAAATTAAAACGTTTCAATAATCATACATAAGTTGTACACATGTTTATATTATATATGTATGGATACAGTGTATACTGTGTACACACTATAAGCCACTATAATAGCAAGTGTGGCAGCTCGCTCATTAAATTACCCTTGGGGGGGGGGGGCGGAGAGGCACTTGTCACCCAGACCGATATTTTAATATTGATAATAATGCACACACACAAACAACCACTCACATATTATATACTATATTATGGTAGTCGTTTGTGATTTGGGTCGTCGCACATTACACACACGGCCGAACAACGATATAATATGATTTTTTTTTGTTTTTTTATCGTCTCGGCTCCGGTCGTAAACACCGTAATGAAATACGGTCCATGTATCGTTCACACACACACACGGATATCATACACCTCTAAGCATAGAAGAGGAACCAAGACTAAGAAGCTGCGCGCCCAGGACCAGACACCGCGTTCAAATGTAAACAACAAAATCGGGTTTTTTCCCCACTTATTTCCACCCCCACCCCACCCACCCCTTCACAACGGGTTTTTAATCTTTTTACGGGTATTTTTTCGTGTAAATATCCTATTTTACAACTCGCTGCCAGAGTGTTTCTGTCAGACAGTTCGGCGTCCCAATCGTAAACGTCACACACTTGAAAAACCGCGCTCGCCGGGCACGACTAGATAGCTAAATGCGCGAGTGAAGACACAAGCACGTCATACTGCATGCACACGCACACACACACACGTGCTCGGGTGGTTTTTTATTAGTATATATATATATATATATTTTTTTTTACGACTGAAGATAATAAGACGTGTGTAAGTGTATATAGGTACTGGAAGACGTTCGTGACGTGTACAGATAATGTATATATATATATATATATATATATATATACATATATATTTTTTTAATTTGTCGCAAATTCGGCACAGCAATACAAATATTGTACTACAAATTTAGTTATGGGATTTATAATTTTACAATTTAAAGCTGTATGCCTAAGTAAAATTTGTGTTGATTAATATGTAAAAATAAAACAATACACCAAAAAAATTAACTGATTTTACTTAGGTACACACATCTTTATATTGTAATAGTATTTAATATTTATAAGATTTTCAAGTGGCTTAAATAGCGTTTTTTTTTTTGTTGAAAAATCCGGTTTTTCGGCTTCCCATCACTAATTACAAAATAGTATAAGTAATAATACACTATGTATATAGTATAGTATAATGATTTTTATTGACTAATAGCGCCGTCTAGGCAATTTAAAATTACAAATCTTTTCCAAATGTTTGGAAATTGTTTTCAAACGTGGAAAATATTATTAACGTTTGATTTACTAACAAAACACAATGTCAAAACATTGTGACACGTTATGGCTTGAATTGTTAAGGGTTTTTCAACTAACAGCTATTATCGTACAATTTAAAATATATATATATGTATGAGTTTATATTATATTTTATTATACACGATAATTTTCAATCTGGATTTTAATTTTTATAAATATAGACATGCGTGACCGCCGAGACTGATTTTTATTTTGACTTACGACGATTACAATTTAATTACAGTCTTAAAAGTATAATATATACACTGACGGTTTTGTGAAAAACATTATAAAGGCAACGATATACCACAATTTACATTGTATTTTGTTGTGATTTTCAAAAAAAACAAAATATTTGAAATAATATTATGTGTATTTTTAAGAAATTATTTTAAACGTCTTATTTGTCAGTTTAAATGGAAATAATTTTAGTAATTTTTTTTTGTTTGCAATCGCAATTTTGCTGTTTGGTTTCTGAAATATTATAATGAGCAACATTTACTCGAAAACTTGATTGCCGTCAACAGAGTTTTTTGTTTTTTGATTGTCTTATTTTAGTTAAACGGTTAGGTTAGGACCAAAAGCCCCTCACTTAGTGCGTATACAACATGTACTTAAATTGTATTTACTATGTAAGCTTTAATAACTCTATGACTATAATTGCTTATATTATTTATATTTGAAGTGATTTTTTTCCTAGCCCCCTACCATTTTTTTATCCCTAGATCATGCACTACATCGACGGTTGTCGCGGAAATTCGTTTGCTTACCTGGTCTGAATACGATCTGCCCGAGTTCAGATAGAAATCCTTGTCTTTCACCGGCGAATTGTTCTTTGTGAAAAAACAGAGTGTATAATAATGTAATATAATATATTATTTGTTATCTAACTGCGCGGTAGCCAGGCGGTTAGGGCTTGTTTAATACGGCAACACTTAAACAAACGGATCAAAGCGACCGCCGCAGTTGTTTTTTATTTTATTTTCCTCCATGAAGATGCTAATATAGTCCTAGTCCGTATAGCTTTTGCGAAAACCGCACTCTTTAATTGAAAAACCGATAAATCCGTTCGTTTACAAAAAGTACCGGATGTCCTTTATAAAATATGTAGGTACTATGAATACTCAACAAAGGCGTTGTTTTAATTAAACTGTTTTAAGTCGGCGAGAAGTGAACGGGGGAGAAAACGCAAAACCAATTAAACTTTTCTTAAAGCGTCCGAACAAGTACTAGAAGCAACTAGAGTTTCTCATTTAAATATTTTTTTTTTTGGGGGGGGGGGAACATGAACCCGCCAAAAGCGTTGCCAGGAAGGCGACATTATAGAGGGACACCGGCTTATTATATAGAAGGTATGATAGTGATAAGAATCTGAGCTTATTTCGTTTAATTAGTAGAACGATTTTCTAATTATTATCTACCACATTGACTGGAACGTTTTTTGAAGAAGTATTTTTCGAGTTTAAATTATATTCGAACATTCTGGTATGATAATAAATTAATAAAATATGTATGTTGCTAATTTTACAAGCATATAAGTTAACAAGTTAATTACAACAAAAATTGAATTAAATGGAGTACACATTTTAATAAATTAATAATTGCAAAATAAAAATCACTCGATGAAAGAAAATTTAAAATGTACTAATTTGCAATGTACATCAATTATTTAAATTATTTGATCATGTTATTGGCGTTGATTTGAAAACTTCTAAGCGTATATTAATTTATATTCGGAAATTATTGATGTGTTAAGTAATATTCTTGTACCGACGGCGAATACAGTTGGGTAATAGTTAATGCCTAACTAATCCGGTTCAATGTAAATATTATAAAATATACTATAATATAGTGTCGCCTAATAAAAAAAAAAAATTTAATTAAAACGAAAATCAAATACACACATATATTACATATTATACCAAACAACTCTCGCCTAATAAAAATAAAATAAAAAACCCATATAAAAATCGAATTAAACGTGTACCTTTTTTTTTTTTATACACACTATAATAATATATTTTATATCAGTTTTTATTTACACATTTTCAATTTATAACCGGACCGGGTTAATTAATTTATTTTGCGGTTTTTTAAAAACCCAAACGTTAATAAAAAAAAAAAATAAAAAAAGAGTTAAATTACTCGACGCTCGTATTAGTTTTGACAAGCGATATTAATCGAAGTTTTTTTTTTTTTTACTTTTAATATAATATATTACTTTTGATACTTAGCGAGTTTTATCACTCTTATCTTAGATAGACGAGACTCCGTCGTAAAGCAATCGGCGTACACGACGGTGCATGAAAATTAACTCATCCGTCCGGTTAACAACAGTCCGTACTTAACGCCATTATAATATAATATTGTAAATAAATTGTAATAAGAACGACACGATAATTATTATTTTAATTAGATACAATATTATACAAACCGAGATCGAGTATCGAATTCAGGTGTTTCTTTATTTATTTATTATTTTTTTTAATGCCGGTCGTAAAACATATTGGCCCACAGCTACTGGTGTTGTATGTATGTATTAAAAAAAAAAAAACCTAAAAAACAACTACCGAGACAGCTCTGCCGGTAACGGCGGGGTGAAGTAGCCTCGGGCCGGGCAGCACACGAGTCGCGTCTTCGGATTTATTTTATTTTACGCCTAAAAAACGGTCCAAAACCTGTCTTTTTTTTTTCCTCTTTCCATTCTCCCGTTGCCGGTTGTGTTGTTAATCGTTTTTTAATCTGGGACTGACTGTTTTATCGCATCGTACG
Source organism: Adelges cooleyi (assembly GCF_023614345.1). Lineage (NCBI taxonomy): Eukaryota > Metazoa > Arthropoda > Insecta > Hemiptera > Adelgidae > Adelges > Adelges cooleyi. The sequence continues at coordinate 11,779,172 of NW_026096268.1, read as the reverse complement.
ACCAAAGAAGCAGCACACGCAACCCACACGCGTCAGTGGTAAACGAAAACGAATAAAATAAAGTAAAGTAAAAAAAATAATAAACAACAGAATACTCATTAATTTCATTTCGGACTAGAAATAAAAAACCGCTCGAACAGTGTGTAATATAATATTATAATAATATAGGTACGGTATATATTATTATAAATTGGTTTTTTTTTTATATTCTGTACGAACCGTCGACCAGTGTGTATTAATATTATGTTAACACAATATATTCCTTAGCGATAAATTCCACTCTTAGGTCGTGTTTATGTTTTTTTTTTTACATCTTCGAATGCGAATAAACCGACCACTCCGCACGGCACCTAGGTGTAAGGCTATATGGAAATTCATAAAAAAAAAAAAAAAATACTCATAAATAAATATTATAACACTGTGTATCTGCCGAATTGTAAATTGTACAACGGACGCGGAAGACGCTAAACGACTATTTAAACGACCCAACACGGTCGACGTTTAAGTGTGGTCTGTAACTCTAAACGGTTTTGTAAACCATGCATTTTATTCTGTGGATTAATGTGATCTAATAGCTGTTAATGATGGTACTTAAACCAATATCTTATTATATTATTACACCCAAAGTGTGCCTATCGCGATGTTTTCAAAATACCGTGTTGCATATTACCGCTAAAACTACTATCTTATAAAAAAAACTTTACACAAAATAGGTTTCATTAACCGCAGATGAACTCGGCTTGACTTGAACATGTATGTTCACACAAATCAACTTATCTACCAAACCGTCGTACACAACACTTGTTAGGAATAAAACAGAAAACGACTTGTGCCATATTTAACTATATTGCGCTGTATAGGGAATACCAATATAGATACTCGAAACAAAAATAACCGTTTTAATTATGCTCCTTGCCTGGGATCACATTCCGTACGGGGTAGATATGTCATTAATATCAATGAAACCGATGGCGAGGGGCCAACGGGCGAGCCGGCATTAAATCGTGAAAAACGACCAGGAACTGTTTTTTCGTTTGGTTACATTTTTTTTATTATTAATGTTTTCGGCGATGTCCGTCATTTTTTCTTTTTTTTCATCTATCCGTCTCCAATCTCCAGAGTGTGTTATTGAGACAAATTATGTCGAAAGTTCAATCTGTTGGATTATCATTCAACGACAAAACGTCACCGCTCGTTTGTGTACCGTTTCAAGTCCCCCGGGAATACTTCTGGACGACACAAACCATTCGGGCGGTCGTCACTGCCATGCCAGTTTTTTATCCGCCAAAAAAATCACATCCGAGGGGACAGGCGCCGAATGTTATTATTAACTGCGAATACAGACTACAGAGCCAATATATATATATACATACTGTCTTTTGTAGGGTCATTAGTTTTTCTCAATAACAATATGCTGTAGCCGATACCATATAGACAACACAAGTGTTACTTCTAAAAGAAACATCATGTATTTAATTAGTATTTATAGCATGCTGAATAGTTGCAGATAATATAGGTATAAGGTGGGTAATACTAAAAAAAAAATGCAAAACAAATCTACAGGTACAATCTATGTAATCTCCGTCTGTCTCTGTCTCTATGCACATAAGGTCTTTTTCGGTTCTTATGCGTCTTAACACTGTTGTCCAATTCCAGCGTCGTGTCAAACGAATTACAAGTGAACGCATATATCGACACAAAGATTGAAGGTATGAGTAAGTGAGTATAAATAAGTAACGCGGGACGGTAATACGATTTTGCGTTTTATTAGCGCCATAACGCAATTTAAAATGTCAACCGAATAAAAGGAGAATAGAGGAGAAGACTGCGAGGAAAATAATATGTATAAGCTTAATTTTATGGTCGCACATAAAAAAAAAATAAACCAAAACACGTTGCTGTGTTTTTAAAAAGATATCGTCTGCCCCGTAAGTTAATATTGCCCGAGCCGCCGCCGCCGCCGTCTGGGGACAATTTATTATTTTAACAATACAACAATGTAATTCATATTTTTTTTTTTATATTCTATTTGGATAAAGAGTGGGAAGGAAAGAGAGTCACCCGAGTTAACCAACGGCAAAACGCGCACAACTTTGGGCGGATAAAGCTCGTAAAAAAAAAATAAAGCTAAATTCCACTCCACCTATTTTTTTATTTTATTTTTCATTGACATTATTCGGGAATTGGCGGAGGCAATAAAAAAAAAAAATACAAGCCGGTAGCCGACGGTTCGACTGTCATAAATTTGTCCACGGCCGAATAAATTATAAAGACGCTGTCGGTGTTCTCAAAACTCCTCGCAGGGGAATAATCCAATGCGTTTTATATTATATTATTGCGTTGTCCTTGTCTTTTGCTTTTAACCGCCGCTTAAAACTTCTTCTCTCTTGATAACAGATTTACTGTAGATCGTCAGTCGCCTTAAACGTTTGCCGCGTTATGTCCCGGACGACCGCGGCGGTAATAGTACATAAAAAATTTTTAAAAAAAAATCACATTAACGCGCTAATGTTTTTTTTTTCCCGGCTAAACTTACCAACAGCGCGACATAATAATTATTAAAATATTGTTATCGTTATAAACCGTGCTTCCATAAGTTATTGTTCATAAAGTCTATATGTACCTACCGTCGCAGCGGTGATTGCAATCAACACGAGTATTCAACCGGACGCTTCTTGTTTTTTTTTTAATTTTAATTTTAATTACGATACGCAGTTAAGTCCTGAAGTTTTCACGACCGAGCACAAAAATAATAATAAAAAAAAAAAATAATAATCTTATATTTCGAGTTCTCTTGTTTATGAAGGCATATAAAAAAAAGAGTTCATTTAAATGGTTTCGATGGGCCACATGTGTTTTATCAGCTTACGGTCTAAAATTAACTTGTATTTCCTATCATAATTACCTAAGCGAAATAACTTAATCTGTCCCTGTCATTAAAACAGTGTGTAGTTTTTTATATCAGTCGATTGTTATGCCTATTTCGATTACACACTGTTTTTGGTGTTAATCGATTTTACTAATAAGTTTCTATACAGCATATAGGCTTTAAGTATAATATACATATAAATACATGTTTTTTTTAATTTTATTTTATTTACATTTCACACAATCTGTAAACAATAATTTCTTACAATAAGTGTAAGTGATAAGTGCTAGGTTCAAGTGGCCAGGGGCTCTTGACAGAATGTACCCATTCATTGCTGGAACATCATATTTCTGTTAGATAAGTATAAGATTTTGGTAGCCGATAAAGGTACAGGCTTAATTGTAACTTTTAAGACAGGTATACACTGTTTATTTAGTAAGCTGTTTGTAAAGTAAATGATTACGCATCTCGTAAAATTCTACATGTCTTTTAATATATTATATTTAAGGTCGTTGCATTACTTCCATCTGTTTGACAGACCAAACACACTATACAGCGTAAAAAATAAAAATTAATTTTAAAACTTTGGTTTTTGAAAGCTATTTTGAGTTTAAGATCTTTTGTATAAAGACTAAGTTATAGTAGACCATTCTTTTAAAATGAAAAATTTACTAGTTCATAAAATCACTGATAAGCTGACAAGTTTAATGTGCTTAATTGGTATTATCCTTATCTACCTTTTTAGGTAAGAACTCAATTTCCTATGCATCTATTTTAGTTGGCACTGAATTTGTCTAAATAAAGGTAAATGTGACTCAATTTACCAATGACGTAGTAAAAAAAGGTGTTTTATTTTTTCAAACCACACATTGTATCAGAGTTAAAACTAACAAAACAATACTTAGGTATAACACAAAATTACCATTATATTGAATATTTATTGAAATAAAATGTTTTTACAGATTTTCGTCAAAACATTTATTACATTTATTTAAGTATATAACGTAGGAGTAAAAAAATTCACAATTTACTTAATTAACAATATTTGTTATTATATTCAACAAATTACAATTTAACTAGCGTACCATTTGGATCGTTCATACCAGAATGCATTATTAACAGATAAAAATGTTAATTTTTTAAGCGATTGTATAAATTAGGGAATTGTCTTTATGATGTACATGTCATAGTATATAGATAATACGTTAAATAAATAATTAACGTTTTTTTAAACTAATATAAGTTTGAATTAAATTGTATTATTTGGTTTCACTTCATTGATGTATTCTATGAGTAGCCGAATTAGGTTAAAATCAACCTTTTTGAAAATCCATCTGAGATACTTCAAGAATACTTTGGTATTTTCCAAACTATAATAGTCGATGCGCAATTTTTTTTTTCTAATATTTAAATAATTCATTTCATCCTTTGTCATACTTTTAATGGGTGTCTGAAATTCTTTACCGTTTAGATGGAAATCATTAATAGCCGCACACCCGAGAGGTACACAAAGTGTTCTCAGTGTTGTAATTAAACAATCTACCAAAATGCGTATTGTCTTTCTATCGTTTACAAAGTGTTCGAGACAAACTAGCAAGTCTATTATGTGTAGATCTTCGGACAAGCTTAGTATATCCGCAAACTCTTTGACCTTTTTATACCATTCTTTCGAGAGTGTCTCGTAAACCATCATATCTTTAAAGGGTTCCAAATAATAAAGGTGTTTTAACGTCAGCCGGAATATGATGATTTTCAAGAAGCCAAAATTAAGCCTGTAGTATAATTTTATGTTTTCTAAATTACCGTTAAGCCAATTCGGTACATGTGCACCGTGCCAAGATTCAGTCAATCGTTCACTCGTGCTGGACCATTCTATTTGTACGTTGAACGCGTTCATTAAATCTTCTTTGACAACATCGTCCATACCCAAGTCGTTCAGAAAAAGACTATTGACTTGTAACGTTTTCCCAGTTTGTCTACTAACCGGCAGTTTACACGATATTATATTATTTGTATGCAAAATTTTGGCGTCGGCTATGTTGGATTGCATCAGAGATATCAATTTGCTTCGCGGAGGATTCGGTTTTACAAATGTCATCCCCTCGTAGCTGTTAAACGAATTAACGCGACCACGGCAATCGCTCAGATCCTTAAGCAGTTGATCTATGACATAGTCGTGAGTGGCCATCATTGTCCGATAGTCTTTTGCATCATTCGACGAATTAGTGTAAAAAACGTGTACTATGCCCAAGTACAAATGTAGTAGCCACAAGGCACCCATACGCGTTATTTTTAAACGGTACAGTGAATCTAGTTGGTGTTTCGATGTACGAATGTAAGCGACTATTTGACCGACCGACGTTTTCATATTCAAAAAATAAATAAAACTAGATAAATGCCTCGTTACCAGCATGTGAGTCAATCCGCTAAACAGGCATGTGCATTTTAAATCCTTGCGGAAAACATGTTCTTCAACGGCGACGTTACTGGGATAACTGTATCCAGTTTCCAGTGACAGTGTTGAATGGCAAACAGACAACACCAAAGCCAAAACAATGTTCATCGGTATTTCAGAGCGCACCATATTTCTGTCCAAAATTCGATTCAAGTAGGTAGAAAAAAAAAACGTTTTCTTACTCGCTTCTCGAGGTAACGTAGTGTGGCGACTGCCAGAATTGTGTGGTTTACGATTTGGTTTCTTTTTTTTGTATTTAAAAGCGTAAATTGATACTTGGCTTTTTTCGAAGAAAAACAAACAGTTGTTGTTTTGTTGTATTTTATTTAAAACATGCGCGTTTAAGAAGACTACGAGTCGTTTTTCTAATCAACTGCTGCAAACCTAATGTTAAAATTATTTGGTTTGTGTTTAACATGTGTGTAAATCTTGTGCGTGGGTGTTAGCTAAACGGATACACAGGTAGCCCATATTATTATTCTGAATTACAATAACAAATAGTCGATCGACTACAAAAAATATTTTAAAATAACGATACCAACATCAATATTATTAATAAAAAGCGAAGCAATTAATTTACATGTTTTGGCTTCGATGCGGAGCTGAAAAGGTATTGTTTTTACAATGAGGTGTCTTTATTTTTGTGTCTGGACCCACGAAGAGATATGGTAAGATATAGATCACAAACTATACCTGCAAGATATTTAATTGGACCAACAAATTAAAAAATTTTCTTGCCCCCAAACGATTTGCACATTTTTAAACTTTAAATAACTGCACGCTAAGTTAGATCTAACGTGGCGCTATAGCATATAGAACATGTATGTTTGAACACCAAATGTGGTTTGAAGAGATTAACAACAGATTCGCACCAAAGCGTTTATTTGAAAGTGATTTTATCACTTTTAGCTTAAAAAATGTCTATGGATCTATGACCTCTCTCGTACTGAATGATTGTTTTTGAATTTTAAGTTTGATTTCGTTTTTTTTTTTGAGGGCCTTTATAGATAAGTTGTTCGGTGTGCCTTATTTTTCTCGAAATTAATATGTTTTGTTAGAAGTTTGGCGAAAAACATTATAGTTGTAGAAAATATGTTTGTTCTACTTGAATTTGTATTTAAAAAAAAAGTTAAGAGTATCCACACTTCATGCAGAATATACATCAATACATGGATATGTCCTTTAATCTAGTAGTAGACGGACAAATTGACAGAATGACCCCCAGCCTTAAGACATAATATCCACGTCAAAATGATGTAAAACAATGCGGTGCAAATGATCAATGAACATTATAGGTACCACGTTGGCGGAGTTGCGCCTTCGACGTCTGTTAAGCCCAAAGTTGCATGATTATTATCATTTAATAATGAAAAAAGTATATTTGGCTTACATCTGCCATAGTGTACTCGGTAAAAAAAATAGCGCACTAATGGCGTATTACCCGAAAGATATATATTGTTGATATTATCGAGTAGGTATATTAATAAAGTTTTCGAGCTACCAGCGCCGACGCTAAATGAATTATAAGCGAAAAAACTTTTCCCCGAGTACCCCATACCCGGTACCGCTACGACAAGCCGTGGGGTCAATCGATCAAATTATCATCCGAAATTGATCGATTGATCAACACATATTTTGTCGGGCAACGATTATTATCGTATTCCGGCGCGGAGTATCAAAATATTTTTGCGGATAAAAAAACGGCGTACAAAAGAAGAAGGGCGCGCGATGCACATAATATAATAATAATACATATATATAGGGTGTCCGATAACATAATAATCGAGTTAGTCTCTGTCCCTTTGCGGAGTATAAATGTATATAATATAAAAAACGTATAATAATAATAATAAACTTTCATTCCCTCGTAGTAGTTTTTTGGGTGAAAAAAAAAACAAAAAAATCCGCTTACTTTATTTATATTGTGTCCGAGTGATTAGTAGCGCGTGGAGGGGGGTGAACCGATTATCCCTATAGGATATCTGGTGTCTGCACATGGCGCGTGTCTACGTTTTATTTTATTTTTTTTCATATTTATTTATTTTGTTGTATATGTGTGAAAAAAACACTTTTAGGGCCGAGGGTGAGAAAATTCGACGTGTACACGTTATATTTTTATTGTTATATTATTATTATTTTTTTTTGGCTTTTTTTTTCATAGCTGTCCAGAAAACGTCTATCGCGTAATACGATCTTCCGCAAATTTTCGGACCCCCTTAGAAAAAAAAATAAAAAAAACAACTGTTATTGTTGTAAACGGAGGCGAGAATTTCACGGTTCGATTCGTCGTTCGTGCCGTTGACGTCCGAAGGCAATCGATCAACCGACGGCGAATCGTTGATAAGAAGCTAAGCGGCTTCGAAACGGAACAAAAAAAAAATCCAATTTAGTCTTTAGACTGTCCGCAACAAAAAAAAAAAACCTTATAGACCGGTACGTATTATACACACGAGGGTAGTACTATTATATATGGTTTTTTTTTTAAAATAAAATTCCACGTTGGATACCTACCGATCGGCTCTAAATAGCAAATAAATAGCTCAGAAAATATTTCCGGATTTTATTTCACCCCCTCCACCCCTCATTTGTGTAAGCAACACTTCCGTTGTACCGTCTAAATCGATTTAAACGGTACTGTTGATCTAAAGCTGAATATAAGCTCAATACACATAATAAAACATATTTTTTATTATTTTTTTTTTTATTAGAAAAATCTGTACACTACAATATTCGTACAACAGTGAATATGTGTGCGCATATATGTTTATTATATACAATATTAGCAGTGAATCACTTGTTTGTAGGAACCATCCCCAGTGATGGAACTCCAATGGCTGGAAGATTATTGGAGGCCAGGTCGGCAATTAAAGTGAAAATGTGGGTTCGTGTGTTGGCTTATATATGACATTGTCAAACAACGAAAAATATGATAACAAAATGTTGAGTTTTTAATTCTTATTTTATCCATGAAATAACGTTCAAAATGAATTGATACATTTTTTCCTGTTACTGGGCTCTACACTAGCATTTATTAGGGCGCATTAAAAATGTGTGAAATAATTTTTTATTGATTTATAGGAGTACTACCAAATTTTAGCTTAAATATGAAGTTTTGATAACAAATTTGTTACCATTGTACAAATTGTCATGTAGAAATTTGTAAAATGCAACGGATCACAACATTATACAAAATGTTCCAAAGAAGCTGAAATACCGCCAACATGTGTCAACTGTAACGAATCCTACCCAGTCAACTATAAAGGCTGTTCTTATTACAAAAGTATTTTAAACAAAAGTTATTGTTGATCAAAAAATTCAAATGCAAATAGTTGAACACAAAAATATTTTTAAATATTTGCAATATTACTGTGAGATTACAAGGAGAAATTAATAATTGGTTATCTTACTTATTAATATCAAATAAAATATATAATAGGGGGTTTTTCCTGCGTAGTACTTAACGAATAATATTACTATAAACGTGCATACCCATTGCTCGACCATTGCCCGATATTTCGACTTTTGGAAAATTCTGATTACTTTTAGATATATCCGTGTCAATGGTTGACCGACGTTTCCTACTCTTTGCAGAGTCCATCTTCAGGGCTGTCACGACCGTTCCGCTGCCGTGACTGTACTAAATTCTGTTGTCTAATATTTGCGATCACTGTTCCATTTAGATAGTCACAGCAAAAATAAAAAAAGAAATGTAAAAGAAATTTCTGAAGAAAACATAGAACTTTGTTACGAAAAAAAATCTTTCAGTTGAAATACAAATAATGGTTGCTGTGTACAGTTTATTTATCGACCAGGCAGTTTTGATTTTTCCGTAACTAAGCGACTTACTAATCGTGTACATGACGAACAAACGTGGTAACGTTATAAAAAAAACAGGTAATTAGAAGTAAATGATCTCATTAAATTACCGACAAACTTTGGCTACTGTTACTGTCGGAGAAAAATGTATTTAAAAGACATATTCATTTAAAAAAAAAATGAAAACTTCTCATTCGCATGCTATAAAACCCTTTTGGCTTATAGACTGCTGGTATTCAAATAACAGTGCCAGAAAAAAAATTATCTAAAAATCTATACAATGACTACCCACCATAAATAGAATTCAATTATCATTGCCACTAAACAGCGTATAAGTGCATTTTGATTACAATAATGTGCTTAAAATAATGTTTTTAGAATTAGACCGGTTAATAATAGAATAGGTCATCTGTCTATTGAAATTTGTTGCCGTGTTTGGTTTATCCCCGTCAAAAACCTTCATTTAGCTGATCGTTCATGGTTCATAGTTTTTAAAAATTTTAAAACATTATAATGTTTTAAATGTGTAACTTTTGTATTGATTTCCCACCAAACCTCAAAAAACGTTTGATTATAATATGTACATTACCACAACATTATAAAATAGTTTAACAGTAATAAGTGTTATTAATTTTTGTAAGATTATGGTAAAAACTTAAAACTATGAATTAAAAGAATATAAGAAAGTTGTATGTTGTTTAAATATTTTTCTAATTTATACTAAAAAATAAATACTATTAATATAATAATAATAATATACATTAATATAAACATACCTGTATTGGAATTGGTCGACAAATGGTTTTCCAAAGGTCGCCGCAACGTTTTCAAAAATTCTGCCGTCTCTGTAACACAATCTTCAATCCTTTCGAGTTTCGATCACTGTTATCTATTCAAAAAGTCACCAAAAACAAACAATCAAACAAAATTTCTAGAAGAAATAATTGAGTTTCATCGGAAAGAAAATTGCTTGAGTTAATGTAAAATTAAAAATCGTAGGTAATGATTATTGTTTATTTATCGACTTGGTGATTTTGATTTTGTCCGTCACTAAGCACATTATTAGTCGTGTATAACAACCAAATAATATAGGTGTTATATAAACGACTTTATTAAAATGTCTTTATTAAAAGCGGACTGTACACCAAGTGAGTTGCCAATTGGACACAGTTTACTACTCAAAACATTGTAAATAGTTTTTTCTTATAATATAAATATTGATGAATTTGAAGGTTAAACTAAAAGTAAACTAAAATAAACGAAAACTACAATCTTAAGTATGATATGAGCTTATTAGTAATAAAATAAATAAATAAAGTTTTTATCAGTATAAATGGTACTGAATTATTCCCAACGTGTCATTACAACCAATTTTTGTTTCGGAACAAACAGATAAGAATCCGAAAATCTGTATATTCACAAAAAAAAAACAAACGCTATTTAAGCCACTTAAAAATCATACAAGTATTAAATACTATTACAATATATTATAGCATATATATTATATTATATTATATATTTTATCGATTGTTAAATACAATCGATAAAATTGTAAAAATAAAACTCAACACTGAAAAGATAAATTGCTTTTGGATTTCGGATTTGTTGAAATGGAATCCGGAATCCGAAATCAATTTATAGACAAAGTTATGCGTTTTGTTTTAAATTTTCACCATAGCGTTTTTTCTTTTTTTTTTAAATCGGGATTTTCGATTTCTCATCTCCACTTCAAACATTTTTTAATGTAATTTAAGTGTATTTAAATAAAATGTTGACAATAACCGGTCGAAAAAGAAGTTCAGTAGATGTTTTAATCAATAATACATATTTGTTATTGTTAGGCAAACACATCAGAATAGTTGAAACTAAAAAAAAAATTTTAGATGGTCGTATAAAGTTATGTTTGAATTTTCCTGTTTAGTAGGTACTAAATAAATAATAATATTATAAACATACATTTAAATTGGTCAACAAATGGAATCTCGGTGAACACAATTCTTTCGATCTCTTTTATTCATTTAAAAAGTCACAGTAAACACAAAATAAAAATATTTTTTTGACAAAAACCACTGAATTTTACTAAGAAAATATAATTGTTTGATTCGACGTAAAAGTTTATTTATTGTCCAGGAGAATCTGATTTGTTCGTTGCCAAGCAAGTTATTTGTCGTTATTAAGCGCAATATCTCTAATTGGGTTACCTAAGCTAACATTAATTCAATATATTATTAATAAATACAAAGTTAATTGTTTCTATAGCATGCGATTTTGGATAGTATTAGTATATTTATTATATATAGTAACGGCCATAACATCCTGCCTCTCTTTACAAAGTTGTTGTATAGATGCCATTTTATTGACATTTTTTAGTCTTCCTTTTATGTACCAACTCTGCAACATAAGTCTTTTTCACATTATCTAAAAGAGAAGGACTCTTTATTTTTACATTGAGTTACTCGCACGCGATACAAGTATCTACTTGTGGCCTACCAAATCTAATAGAAACATTTTCATTGAAATATTTTAAATGGGTTAAGTGGGTTTTATCACTGGATAGCCTCCCTCCTCATACAACATCACCGTTTTTATTTTTATTTTTCTCTGTATATATATATATATATATATAACAATGTAACTATTTGCTTATTACGCCTTGCAGCATTTGTTGTAAATATTCTTAATACCACTGTTTTGGTTAACGAATACCGTTCGTTCTTATCAATTCTAATAAGCTGAAATTGTTCAATATGCTTAATCATCCGCATATACCCTTTTAAGTAAGAACTCAATTTACTATGCATCTTTTTTAGTTGGCACTAAATAAAGGTAAATGTGACTAAGTTTTCCAATAACGTAGTAAAATGGGTATTTTAATTTTGAAAACAACCGTTCACAGCTTTGTATCCGAGTTAAAACTAACAGCACGATACTCAGACACATAAAATTACCATTATATTGAATATTTATTAAACTGAAATGTATTTTCAGATATTTATCAAAACATTTATAAATTATATTTACACTTTTGTACGCTAATTGTTTGACTATATTATGTAAGCAAAATCAAAAGTAGCATTGTGACAGTTTTCCAATCTTTCAATACACTATTATGGTTTCACTTCATTGATAGGTATATTCTATTCTACTTTGAAAACCTCGAACAAATATCATAATATATACTTATAATTTTTTACACCGTACCTCAACAAAACGTTTAGTAGATATTACATTTTTTTTCTAACTATGCTGTGCTGTATGATTTGTACATACAAATATGTTTGATACTCAAAGGTGCCCGCCGGTGAAAATTCAGGAGGGGTACCTGAAGGACTTTGTAGTGGATTTTCGGATATAATTGCTTTTGACTAGCGGAGAAGCTACGGGGGAGTTCCCCCCTCCCCTTGTCGACATGGCAGACACTGCCTTTTGCGGGTTTGTGATGACGAAAATCATACACCACGTATAATGTAAATGTCCACATAAATCTTAATAGGCGCTATAGTTGCGCGGCCATGTGTTGAAAACAACACAAGACAGATGAATGTGTGTGTGGATAAGGGATTAGAAAAAGCGACCCTCCGGCAGTAGGTATGTATGTCTCCATTGTGCCAGCTCGCGCGAGTTTCGGCGTGCACGACAAAGTTCTGTATCGTAATCGAATGGGTAGATTATGTAAATTACAACTTTGTTATCTGTATGATGAGAACCGTGTAAAACGGGCGACGGTGTGACTACCTTAATTGAATTTACTGCACGCGTTGTGTATTGTACAGTTTAAGTTTCGAGTGTTGTAAATTAAGAGCTCGCCAGCTCGATGGCCAAAACTGACAGTTTTTAATGTTCATTTTAGCACCCGGAAACGAAAGACAAAAACCAATATTTTGCACTGGCCAAGTCGTTGTGCAATTTAATCATTCGAATACGATCGATTTCCATCTTTAGTACCTACTAGCTCGATTGGATTTGTCAATAATGAAAAAATACAATTGCACAACAGCTCCATGATTTAGTTCACACAACAGCTCCATGTGCTAATAATTTAAAACATTCATACACGAAAATAACTGAGTAAAATATGTGGGGGAAAAAATATAAAATCAGTAAAAACGTTGAATGCAAGTTAGGTTAGCTGTAGTACAAGATTTTCAATGAAAAACTAAAATTTCATTTTAAATAAGAAATCAAGACGGCTTAGTACAAGAATCAATTGATCGATATTGATTTTCATCATATTATTGCGGCAATGTTATCTATTATTTTAATTATAGATGATTTCTGTATTGCGTTAACTTGTTATTTACATAATAAATATATTATATACAAACAACTTATCATTATTGTAAAAACGGAAAATTGTTATATGTATATATATACTTACTATAACAGTATCATAATAAATTATTATAAAAACAAAACCACAAGACCTATTAAAAAAAAAACAAAAATTAAGATTTGTCACTCAAGCAATAAAATAAATGGTAACTAGGTTAAACGAATAATCTCTATTTTTATTATAACAAACGGAAAACTAATGAGATTCTATTTTTCTACAATTATTATCAAACAAAATCCCACACAGTAACTGGTTTGGTAGGAATTATAATTACATTTTTTTTTAATACTTTAGCAATATTATTGCGCAAAATGCGTGTAATAAACATTTGATATATTCTAAGAATAGTATTTCTATGAAATAGGTATATTATTACAAATATTTTCCATACACATTATTTGAATATGGGTACTTATCAGAATATTATCTACATTATGCATACTGTAATTTTGTGTGGAAAATCAAATCCTCGTGACCAACATAATATTTTATTAGTAATTTTTTAATTGATCCATATCGCTGTCATTCATAGCGTTGTGCGGGTACGGTGGACGAAAGTCGACGATGATAAAGAATATTGTATTATTTTCTCTACAATCATTTAGCGAACCACCGCTGCCCTATGTACTGCATATTATATAGTCCCTCGAGGCGTTCAGTGTTGGCACTCGCAATGTTCCTAAGCCCCGTAGTCGATCAGAGATGGTCGCAATAGATAACATTCACACCGACGGTTACACCGTTTTTCCCGGTCACTTCATTCGTGCGTTTGCGACAAAAACCGTCTTAATAATATACGGACCTCGTGCCATCCCCCTTATGAACCTACTACCTACCTATACATGGGTAATGGATGGGTTTTTATATAGTGACTGATTCGCGTCCACCCTCCCCTGTGTGGGTATTGACGGACAAACGAAACACCACTCTTCGGGGTTGCTCAACCGGTTCGCACAAGTCTATAATATTATAACGGCGATGACAAATGTCCGGTGCCCGGGCAGCACACATTATGTATTATTATTGTTGTCAGTATAGTGTACAGTGTTACAGTGAGTTTTCTCGGACCATTTCGCAACCGATCGACCGAGTGCGATAATATTATATTATGTTCCACACACATATTATGATGTGTGCACCGTGCCTTTATTACAACTGCACTGGTCTGCAAATTATGTCACAAAAAGGCGTACCTACACAATATAATATACACCTTGGGCTACCGTTTGTCCGCGAGCAGCCGACGTTGTTGTGTGGCAATCTCATCATCGTCATCGATTAATCAACGTACTCTTGTGCACACAATACAATATGATATTATTACTATTATAACGTGTAGTGGGTGACGTTTGGCGACAATAGCAATGTTAGGAAACGTCTACGCGCGGCGTTAAGCTTTAAACAAATTACACCTTCAGCCGCGCACGATTTGTTTCATAACTTTTAAGAAAATATAATTAATCTTTCGATGTCCAACAATTTCAGGTTATAGTTTATTTACTAAAAACAAAAAAAAAACCACCTAACCTGACTTTACCTATTCACGTTTGTTTCTATGTACAAAAAATTTCAATAATAGTCGATGAACTAACTTTCTTATCTAAGTCTTAATACAATATGGTGTGAGGTTCCTAAAATCGCATACATACATATATTTGTATCGTTATTAACTGTTATCTAAAATGGACAAAAACTAAAAAGGATTGGAGCGCTCCAGTATTCATTTAAATTCGATTCCAACGTTTTTGTATGATATTATCATACAAATGAAATGGAATTAAAACGCTGTGCAAAAATAATTTACAGCGATAGCATAATACCCGGCAATGTTGTTATTTAATCCTTAAAAAGATTAGAGACATGAATGTAATATTTCTGCTGTAGGTATATAAATAACGTTAGCCTGAAATCGTTTTTCAATCAAATATATAATATGCACAAGGACCTAATACATTTATAATGGATGAATTATTTTCAAAACCCCGAACAAATATTATAATCGAATAGTTTGTTTATTTAGTGTAACATGTATATGGCCTAATTGTTGTAGTACGGTGAATGTGTGTTTAACTGTATTAGACAAATCGCAAATATTTTTAATTAATGGACTTTTTTAATTTCATGTTAATGAAAAAAAAAAATACAAACTGTATTTTTCAACAAAATATTTTTTATGACGAAATAAAAAACATTATTTCATGTTTTAAGCAAATTACTTTAAGTCTGAAATAATTAAAGTGATTCCGTGAGAAATTATATCACTGTAATGCTATTGCAGATTTCTATTATGAAGGGGTTAACTCCTTAAATTACACACACACACACACACACACACCTTATAACTTGCAACAGAAAGACACGGTTTTCTTTTTTTGAAGTTCATTTAGTGTCGTGCGTCTGATATAGTTTTCACAAATGAACGTTCAATTAAAATGTTCTTTCTAATATTTTTTATTAGATCTCAAGAAAACATTAATAAAAAAAATTTGCATAATATTATCTTAAACTAGTCGATGGAATTTTAATAGTCATTAATAATAAATTATAATGTCAAGACATTTATTTTGTAAATATAATTATTGCAAGTTATCGAATGCATAAAAGGTGCTCTGTTAAAAACACGTTTTGTAATACTTCATAATATAATAGCGCTTATTATTATTATTATTTTTTTTATTAAAAACAACGCACATTTTATCGGCCAAAGGGTTGGTTGTGCACAGTCGTTAATAAACACACCTGTGTTCATAAAAAAAAAAAAAACGAAAAAATCACTTTTTATTACCAATCGAGTAATAGAATATGTATAATATAGTCTCAATGTTGCTTGGTCGTAATGATATGGTAATGTAATAGTGTATGCATCATGCGTAGGTGATCGGATATAATAATATATTATTTTATAGCTTATTTGAAAGTGTTCATATTATTATTACCGTATAAGTAGTTTATAGAGATAATTTATTATGCGCTCAACACACGCTTTACTTGACCGCTTAATTGAATACACCTCGCAGTCTTGTACAGGTATAATTATTGTAATAATATTAATGTCCTTTGGCATTTCTTTTACGAGTCGTCGCTGCGGCCGATAACTCGAATAATAAAAACAAAATTAATGACTTTTCTTTTGCCTTTTACACCGCGCGAGGACACGTGCAAATCGTACCTATACCGTGTATAAGTAATATTTAGCGATTATTGACGTCAAAGCGCAGGGGATGACTATAAAACTACAAGTAGTTTTAATAGACCTATTGGACCAATGGACCTAATACTTTGGAGTGGACCGTCTTTGGGCGGCGACCGTTGACTTTTGACGCGACATCGACTGGTCGGTTTTGGCACGTTTGGAAAACAACCCGTTGTTGACACGTTCGCGGGATTGAGTCATTTCGCACAGCAGCTGCCTATATAGTTAGTGTCGTGTGTGTGTGTACAATATTGTGTTGGAATATAAAAGAAAGTAAAAAAGAAATGAAAAAACCGCTCGAAGATTAATGGCTACCGGCGAGCCATAGTGTCGCGGACACGTTTAAAAAATAGAAGAAAAAAAAACAAACAAACACCATTATATTGGATTATCTCGATGGCATGTGGCCATCTCGTTTCGCAGCTTCAGAATCAAATTTTCCTATTGACCGGAGACAAGAGAAGGGAGTCGACTCTATTATCATGCGACCGCCGAAGTCTATAAATCATTCCGTCAGGACTTCGGGTGTGCATGCATATAATCGTATTAAAAACGTACCTACTCCAACCCCCTGGTCGGATTTCAATTCGCGCTTATTCTCCGAGCATCTCCGACGCTACCGGTTTCTTTTTATTATCATTGTATCGTTATTATTGTGTCCGGCCATACGTTTGTTGCCAAACACGCAGCAATGATTAATTTCGGCCGGCACCCCTTAGGGCGGCCGTGAGACGATGTTTGCACACCGGATACAATAAGCCGGCAGAGATCACACACAAGACCGCACTATACAGTATACTTGACTCTGGTTAATTGAACTGTTGCCGGGCGAAACTTGTATTACTTACCACGAGGACAGTGTCAACGTTGTTGGGACGACAAAATATATATATGTAAGTCAATAAATGTATACAATCATAACTGATTTCAATTATTGAACCTATCACCAAGGGTGGTTTCTTCGCCTAAGCTAATCATGACATTGGCAATTTTGTTCAAATGTTTGACGATTAAGGAAAACGGTAGTTTAAAAGTTTAAACTAAGAAAACGGCTTGTAAGTCAATGACCTTATCACGTTCTATGAAAAACTAGAATTTCGGTTTAACGACCAATTATTTGCAATGACTACAATATCAAGTAGAATGCCAAATCGATAATTGACAATTTATACTGTATTCATTTTGTAATATAGTTTTAATTATAGCGATAAACATAGGTACGACCAGAGTTGGGCATTATTTAGATAATCTATTTCAATCTCAATTAGTATCGATTAAATTAGTTATTATTCTCGTTGTTCGAATAAAAAATTCCCAACTCTGCGAACAACTAGTTCTAATTTTTACATAATAATATAAAATATTTATTACATATTATATTATATGTTGTGATTTTCGTTAAGTTTAAAGTGAATATTTTTTTTTTTTTTTTCTCTTGGCTTTACGGGCCATTTAGGTCCATTGCCGCAACAACCACTTGCCTCCAGCCATCTCTATCTTGAGCTAGTTCTTTTGCTAGTTCTTTAAAGTGAATATTGTAAACTAAATTAAAAGTGATATTTTATGATTCGTATTTTGATCAAACAAAATTGTTTATCTCTAAGCGTTCCCAGAGTTAAAACTGAAACTGGAAATTGAAAGATAGTATTACTGAATTTCAAAAAAAAAAAAAACAACTCCTTAACAGCTATTATTGTTGCAAGCCGGTGCAGCATGCGAACGCCGTCGAAAGCCCAAAAGAGACTCATCCCTATCTCGAGTAACGCGACACCGCGTTATATTAGTCCTTAAATCGATCTGAGCGATTCCCCGCTTGTTATTCCACAGAGATAAGTACAAGATAAATTTTGATACAATGGCGAGACGCTAATGTTTTAAACAGCCAACGAAATTCTATTGTTTCAATCTTTTATATTATATTATTATTATGTAGAGGTACTCTTCCTCTTATAGAAACCGCTCTTTCATGTGATGTCATTGCCAGATTAAATAGGGTGAGATTGCCCTATGCAGACGACGAAGGAGATAACAAAACGTTTGAATTACTCCTATTGTAGTACCCCATACGGTGTATGGGTGTGTTTTTTTTTTAAGAAGAATCTTTCACTGTCTACAAGTTTTCATTACTAAAACAAAACAAAAAAAAACACTGTAATATGAAACTTTATAGTATGGTAACAGTTATGTATTGTACACCAATCATTATGCGTGCTAAGGTGTTATCAGATTGTTGTAAGAACCGCAAAAAAATGTTTTACAACCGACGTCTACTTAAGTTAAATGATTTACCATAACTCCTTTACGATAATATTGTTTTACTACTGTTATTATATTACCCACAAAATGGCGGTTCGACAGTACCTGCGTATAGTGATGTCGTTACTGTGCGTTGTGGATCAGTTAAAAAATCACTTGGAGGAATACAACTTCAGACGGCAATATACATGCATGTTTAAACCGTTTTTGTAATTTGACTATGCCGAAAAGGAACAACACAGTCTGTTGGGGGCCACACCAACCATATAATTAACGTCCACAGTGCCTAGGGCCTAGGGGAAAACCCAGCAGCTGGGACTTGGCCTTTGTTTCAGAAAAAATCAAATACATGTCTTTTTTTTATGAATAAGAAACTTGTCGGCAACGTCCTTGTACTATTTTTCAACGTATGAGATATTATTATTTTGTCGGTGGTGTGGTTTAAGTAAGAATATGGCCTCCTAATTGCTGCTGCTTCTTAAGTCTATATTATAACAATAACAGACCGGTGGCATTTGATTTTGCAATCGCTGATAAATATTTGATTTGATTGGAAAATCGATTATTAGATCGTTTATCGATTTTGATTGTTATTCAAACGCTTCTTAAATTTTATGTGTTTTTAGAAATACATAATTTATAATATTATAGTATGTGATTAGAGGTAGTAACCTGTTGTACTTACGGTAACGAAAAATACTATCGAGGATAAGAAAAGCACATCTGCTCTATCTGATGGATTCGATGAACCATAGTACACCGATTCAGGTGTTGTTTCCTATAAAACAAAAAATAAACGAATCAACATGTGTTAAAGAGGAATTATAAATAATATACATATAATTCATGCTTGGCCTAATGGAGATAATGTTACAACAAATTAGACACGACAGAGGAATTAAGTTATCGACCAGGCAAAATTCTTCGCATATTATTCTCAAGAAAATGGCTATCTTGATTTTTTGAAAAGTAAAACAATTAAGAGTAATTCAAACCGTGGTGTTTAAAATATAGTGGGGAAATTCCAATAAATTATTTGCCTCAGTCTGAACTTTTTTAGATATAATGAACAGTTTTTGGAATTTTGAAATAGCATCAAAATGAAGAGAAAGATAAGACATTTTGCTACGGAACACAGATAGTTTTGTCATAAATAATATGTATGAATTTCTTTCCTTAACTATACATGAAGCCGGGGAAAAATTAATTCGCGCATAGCAGTTTTGAAGGGAAAAAATTGTAATTTATCCTATAGAAATGACTGTGATAGTCTGACAAAATAAAAATGGCAATCAATAAAGTATCCCCATTACTGTATTAATAAGTAATATGCATTATGGTTCAAACTCTATGTTAAGATTTTTCGTAAAATTGCCTATACTTCACTCCTTAGAAATGACAGGTGTGGCGTCTTCTTAATGTATTAGATGTATTCGTAAATGTGGTATTTCTTTCATATTGTAAACAGTATACGTATAAGTTATAACTGTTCATTTAACTTAGCCAACCTAATCTAACCTAACATCACTCATAAATAAAAATTATTCTTCATTAAAATCAATTGTGTTAAAACAAAGCCAAGACTAAGGCGAATCAGTGAAATAGAGTGAACATCGTCCGACGATAGTGTGGTAATAATATTTTTTATATCAAAAATACAAGATAATATTCTTTTTGTTTTTATCTCTAATATTTATGAAAATAAATATCATTATGATACCTATGCAATGTAAGTTGTTCGGACTGTGCTTAGTTTTTTATGAATTCTATTAAATTATTATATTGACATATTGAGGTTTTTTTTTAAATTTGTTTTTATCAAAATCATAACGTGTACGTGACGTTTAGGCGACGCAAAAAGGAAAACAATGTACTGTTCACGGAATCGCCATTATAAATTATAATGTCAATTGCCACATACATACATATATTATACTATAATATAGTATTTTATATTTTATTGAAACGGATACGGGACACACATAATATTTTTATCAATAGCGCAACACTGTCCGAGTCGACCGCTGCGTTATCGGATTTGTTTACACTGTCTAAATGATAAGAACCTTCATTGTGAGTGGCACGTGTGCTGTTTGCATTTACGTTGTACTATACCACACTATTATTATTATTATTATGTTTTTATTTACACACACACACACACTGATTATACTCAGACGTCACAAAAAATCTCGAAAAGCCACAAATGTATAATAACGTCAACAATAATATTATGAAGTGGGTCCGACCAAACGTCACGAGCAAGTATGGTCCATGCAACACCTAACGTTGTGTCTTATGGCGGTTAAACACGGCCCATAGGTACGACGAAATTAAAAAACATGTCAACTTGTGAAACGACACCAAAAAGTTGGACTACCGCAAACATAGGAAACCCAACCGTACAAACATACTCACGAGTCACAAGCATAATATAACGACGCGTAAAGTAAATATTTGCGGTTTTTTTTTGTAATCTCAAAACTGTTAAATATTTTAACGTGAGTTTGACCGTTTTTTTCCCCTAAGAGGAGGCTCAGGAAGGGTTGTATTATGTCACGAGTTGTCACGATATTTGTACAAAATATTAACTAAATAGTGTCAACGTAGCTGTGCAATTATTATTGTCGAAGTGCTCAAATTGTGGGAGCCGAGATCCAAATTGAAATTAATTAAAACAAAATGCACGGACCGAAGAAATGAATGAATCCAACTGGACTCGTGTTTGCCCAAGCACCGAAGATACGACACGTGTGTATATTGTACAATTAATGCAAAATATAAACCGAGAAGGGCATTAAAAAAAAAAAATAATTTATCGTTCTATTAACTGAATAAAACACAGCCGTCTGTAAGTGTGCACGATGTCCATAAGTCACCCGTGTCGTCTAAAAAGACGGCGAAGACTCGGGGAACGGGTAAGGCCTCGCTAATGTATTAAAAAATAAAAAACAATAATAAGAACAATAATGAACGCATTAGATACGGCTGCTCGTCTCTTCTGCCGGCCGTATCATCAGAATAGTTATTATTATTCAGTTTAATATTATCTTACTAGCTATAGTGTTATACATGTATATTATACTAGAATAGAGAAATGGTTATGGCCCAATAATGGAACATTACCTCTCCTCGCGTCCATAAACAATTATTAATGGCTAATGATTATTTTTCGAAATTATCTGGCCGACAGAATTATAAAGGCCTATATAGCAGCAGCCGGCGGTAATAGCGTCGCACCAATAGTGGTCGGGTGTAACATTAGAAGAGCATCATCATAAATCGCACCGACTCGGTTGTAGAGACAAAGCTGTCCGGGTAATAAGCCGACAGTTATATTACTATACCGTATACGACGGCGAAATGCTTTGCACGGTGTCATCAGGGGCTGTGCCACCGCCTTAATGGTCCAGATAATAATAATATTAATATTATTATAATTTATATACATACCTACACACCTAATAGCGTAGTATAATATAATAGCACACGTCGGCGGCGAGCACGTGGACATCACCACAACCGTTTCCGAGTGAAAAATAATATATATATATAGATATTATATAGTCTTCTTAGCGGTGCCTGTATAAGACTTCCAAGCGACACTAATGGGCAATGGCTTGTGACACTGGCACCGAAGAATTTAAATGGATCTGCGAGGTCAGCACCGACAACAACCGTGATTCGTACCCCACCCCCGGTATACACATGCGATAATATACTGCACAATATATATATATATATATATATATACACACACACACACACACATGTTGTTTTTTGTCATTATAATAGTCATGACACGCGCGACGTTTATACGAGTACAACATTATTGTTGTATCAAGTCAAGCCAATAATAGGTACACCGTCGGTCTTCTTTTACTCTTGCTTCACGACCGATTGTATATATATAGATATTGTAATAAATGTGATAAAATCCGTAAAAAGTGTCTGCAGCCGCGTTCTAGACGTTGTCAGTCTTGTGCATCAGTATCATACTGATGCACAAATAAAGAAAGACATTAGCGCGCGTTTTTATTTATGATATGTACCTTATAGTAGTTGATTAAAAACTTGGGTAGCCCAAGTCGAACCCTTTGTTTACCAGTTATCAGTTACTAGTTCATTGCGGTAAGTCCATTCAACATAACCTGATCCATATAACATTGGCCGCTTCGTTCGGCGATCGAATAACTTTCTGGTTTCTGGTTGTACAAAAGTTTACCACTGTAAATTGTATGATTTAACCCGGTCAATGTTTTCCCGTGTTATTAACCACAGCGGTTAAACCAATTTCAATATAGTATGTTTATCCCTTAGGGATCCGCACACTATGTCATTCGCTACACGATATAGAGTATATAACTACTGCTTCTGTTGGTACTATATTGGCTTGTAAAACATTAAAAGGGTCTTTTTTAAATTCAATAAAATAAATTTAAGAATTCGCAACGGGCCTTTGATACGGTTTGTTCTTGGCCGAACCCACGACGACGACGACACGCGTTCTATATAAATCTTCAAGTAAACCGCTTGCCAGCGTCCGCGACGGTCCCTCGAGGGATTTTAAAGAAAACCGTTTTCAACCCTTTACCGTTCGGTTGCACGGCAACAATATAATATTATACTCACTTGCAAACTGTTACGTTTAAGTCGCCGCCGTTTAAGGGCAGGCCTCGACTCTGATCCCTAAGCACCACAGCGAGAGCGGCCGTTTGTTAATTTACTGCCGTGCGACGCTTTCGCGTGGCCGTTCCCCTTGCTGTGGAAATCCACTATCAATTTCCACGATGGGCGATAAAAATAACAATTAACGCGCGAAGAAGCGTTATTTTTTGTTTTATTTACACCGAGAAAATATTATAGTCTCTGGTGCGTTGGCCAGCCACATAATATAATATATTATATGGACCGCGCGTAGACGGTTTGATTTACCGGCAACGCCACGAGACGACCGCCGCCGTCGTCGGGGAGGAACTATTGTCCAAGTATTAAGTTCTATCGCAAAACCGTTACTGGTGTACATGTATGTACATACATACTACTTGAGACACAGCTGAACGGCCAAGACGGGGCCACGGCGATGATAATAAGATATAAATAATAATAACAGCGGCAACGGCAAACTGCCCCCTCCCCCCCCCCCCGAAATACTTTTAATGAGGACTTATAGGGCGGAACGGTTTTGTGGGGAGGCCAAGACCTTTTACGACCCCGGTCTTAGGTGATCGGTCGGCGGCGGCGGCCGCGCTGGGGAGGGTCGGCCGAATCGAACGGCAAAAGCAATAACCGCGCGGAAGTTGATTTAGAAAATAATTGAGTGCCCGGGACGTGTGTGTTACATCCGAGCCCATAACATAAATAAGAACTGCGGACACGCATGCAGCACTGTTATTATTATTGTGCACAAGATAATATTATATTATACACGGTGTTTAATACACGAGTGTCCGGACGTCATAAAACAAAAATATTCTAGGGGAACGAGTATAATATGTAATATACTATAGTAAGATAGGAGTATGGTGGTGCTGCTGCTTTCTGTTGGTTTTTGTCTTTTCGGGTGGTGAAATGTGCGTTTGGCAAAACTCATCACATTAATATATATGTATAGGTCCCACTCCATTGCCCAACACATTATCCTAAAACACACATTACTGTACTATTATGTACCAGCACGACCATAGTCGATAGGGCAAGCAGTGGCGTTCTATTTTGTCTATCTTCGGTAAAAAATAACCTATATTTTACCTTACGCTAAAGTAGTTTTTTTAGGTAAAGAACTTCCCCAGTCTCGCAGTTGCTCCAATGATCTGAAGTCTACAAAGGCTAATCTCAAAGCATATAGGCTTTAAAGTTTTTAGTTTCCACTTATGGTTCTATGCTAATTTTTAATTGTGAAACATCTATAATGGCGTGGTTACCTAATCTGGAAGCTGACGTAACCATCACCTCCCCTTTTCCCCCTCTCTACCCAACGAAATCCTATATGATTCGTCACCACTATGCCCGACTCCGCTGTGCTGGCTTTTTATTGTTTACTATTTAAAAAAAAAAAATTTTAAAAAAATGTGTAAAAAAATGCAAAAATTAACCTGTTGGTCATAGCGGATCCGATCTCGTGGTCAGAATTGTTACTAAGGAAATCAGAGTCCCAGTCAACAGCTTACACCGGTAGCCCTACGGCTCAGGTTGTTTATTTTGATTGATTTTAATCTATTTAAATGAAATTAAATGAGTATATTTTTAAAATCCATACATAATATGTACCCGCAAAAAGCAAAATCGGAACATTGATATTTTCAAAATGTTTTACTCGGGAACAATATTTAACACATAAAATATGTTTTAATTAACACCGATCTATAACCGATTATTGACCCTTTTTGACCCTAAGCACCGCGATAAAATATGAACTATCTGTTCTCAAATGGAACTGAAAATATAATAACGAGCTGAAAAACTCTCCCCTCGATGTGGAAATAACAATACAAATATCACAATAAAATAATACGGAATTTACTTAAAAATATTTTACCTGAAGAACTAAAATGCATTTATGTAATATAAAACATATAGTACTTTCGCTTTCTATTTGTGACCGCTATCTCGAGATTAATAATATTTTGTCGGTTTGTCATTTATTTTTTTTTTAGTGTGTGTTATCAATGAACAAATTATCTAACACTGCAATAGTCGCGCCAAATCTATTAGATACACGGCTTATTGTTTTTGTATTAAAACATTCGCGCACACTGTTATCAATTTACCCCTTTGTCTATTCCTCAGACTAGGTATAAGGTAGATGACAGTTGGCCGATAAATTTGTCCATCATTTGGGTTTTAGGTTTAGGGCATTATTGTATCTCACAGATACCACGCGATGTGTCATCTAAAAAGTCGACTTTTTATTTTTATACATTATTTATGTCGTTTGTATACAGTGATGTCCTCCAATTGCATTTATTTTATTCTTAAATGATATTTCGTTAGGTTAGGTAAAATTAGGTTATTTTTTAGATTAGAATAGGACATTTTACTCCAATAGTCGCGTCGTATCTCACAGTTACACACGATATGTAGGTATAAATACCTAATTTTATAAGTAAATATGTTAAATTGCTAATGATCAATTTAATATATATGCTATTCAAGTTTTGTGAACTAATCCACTCCAATACTTGAAGTCAATTACAGGTAATTATGAAAAGTTAATCGTGTATCCAACAGATACTGCGCGACAATAACGGTGTTACACCAAATGACGCGACTATTGCAGTGTTAAACTTGAGATACTTCAATTATTTCAAAAAGAAAAATCCTGTACGTCATGCTAAAATTAACTTAAGTACATCGACAAAAGCTAGAGGTTATAGTTATTCTGTCTGGCTTTATTTTAGTCATTATTATCGTTATCATCATAATCGATGTAAACGGACAGTGACCGTCGCGTACAGCGTTTTTGTTCGGCTGGAAGCGACCGTTTATGCATATTTTATAATCGTTTGTCTGTAACGAAAAATAATTGAAACATGATTAAAAACGTAATTAACCAAGACACGCGGGTACACGGCCGGTCGGTCTATTGTGGAAAATAAATAATAATAAAATGCGAACCTTTAATGTCCGGCCGGACGTTGATCGACTTCGGTGAAATGGCCAAATTGGAATACATCAAAGCCGCCATAATACACTGCAGCGTTGTTTAATATTATTATTATGACGGTATTAACGTCCAAGCCGGCCGTAAAACAATACTACTGACAGTGTCCTCGGGCAAAGGACCCTCCTCGTGTATAAAAGTGCGATATGGGATTTCCAAACGGGCCAGGGATAATTTTTTAATCGAAAACTTTGTGCCACAAACGACCGATTACCTAAACGCCATTAGACTGGCCGCCGGCACCGAGTACATTGTGTGCTTCGCCATAAAGGTCGTAAAACATTCAACATATTATTATTAATGTGCACACAAAATGCATTTGCCTGTGACCTCACCCCCCCCCCCCCGTGCGCTTCGGTCAAGGGATTTTGTGAAGCTTTCATCGTCATGTCCATACACGCCATGTCCAATTCGGGGTATGTTGTATAATATAGTAGCTGTGTCAAAGAATATTACCATCGTCGTTGTTTTGCCAAATTCGAATCAGTACTATATGTATAATATGTATAACATATCGGTTCGTGTGTAGTTAGTAAAAACATAACAAAAATACCGCAAAGGCAAATTACTGTCCCTGAAATTGTTGGCTACTATATGGGCCGGATGTACAGGTATAGATATTGTTATAATTTCTGTGTTTAAACATACCTGGGCCAGTGCGCAACATATAAGTCAAGACTTTTGACGAAATCCGATTATGGCGGATCTCGATTCTCAGGCAAGATATACCTATCAAGCCCCTAGACACTGATAAAAATTAACACGGGCAAGATACTTAACACACAAAAACACGGCGGCCATCTTCTTAGTGCTACACCACTATAATGTTTTATCTTACCGCAAATAACAAATATTGAATACCACCCCGTGAAGTGGAGAGTACCTAGTTGTTATTTTTCCCAGGAATAACTATACTTCCTGGCTTAGGGTACCGCTCAAGGTCGCCAGTGTAAAGTTTTTATTTGTTTTCCCAAAAACTATTCAAGATTTATGCCGTTTTCTGACATGACAGCTGTATACGGCCATTTTACTATATTATATACCGTTCAATTTACAATCACACGGTATGGACATTTTGGCTAAACGTATACAATATATTATGACGTGATAAACCAATATCGAATTCGCACTGATCTATATAATAGTAATAATAATAATAATAAAAAAAAATATCGATTATCGCCTTTGTCCGGGACGTTGGCCGAAGTTTAACGACGGCCGAGACGAAATTGCTTTTTGTCGAATCCAACCGAACTCTGCCATAATATAAACGTTATATAGTGGCAATTATATTATTTGTAATTATTGTCCGGTTTACGACCGTATGACAATACACATACACAAACGTTTAAGACCGATCCAGAGTCGGTCGGCAAGGGGACAGTCGATCAGTCGTTAAGAGTGTGTGACGCGAATCAAAGGTCTCGATCGGTCGGCAAGGGGGACCTCCTATCTGTATGTAATATACTTGTTTTACGTTGACTGCAATAAACCAGTATTTAATAAATACCTTATAACGATTGTCATGGGAAAACGGTCGCGGAGAGAACAGTGTATAGACCTTTTAATCGCTGTACACAAATCGTCACTTCACACGGGCTGCGGTTTGTGCGTGTGCCCTAATAATAATAATTGATTTGTCAGGTGTCAAAGGTCAAGATTATTATTTAATATCGCGATGAGCGTGTCGTCCAGGAGTCGGATGACCGTTTAAACTATATATAAGATTTAATATATTGTTGTTGATGTTTTTTTTTTTTATTCCGCCGGGGTCTTTCGATGCCCGTCAATCAAATGCTCCAAGTCGATGGTAAAAAAAAAAAAAAACAGTAAATCAAAGCGCATACAACACTCGGTCCGTGTCGGATTTCAACGGTTTTGACACCTGGCCACGGGGCAGTCTGTGCGCGCAATAATATGTACACTATAGCGTTCTGGGAACCTGTACTTTCAAAAAAAAAATCAAATCAAAACTGGTCGGCAATTAGTGGGTATCTTATATTTTCCTGCGCGACCGTGAGAATGCGAGGAAAAAAGAAGATTTATTTACCTATTCAACGATCGCACAGAGCTTTACAGTAGTGGAATATTTACACAGTAGTAGCTAATACATATGTTATGATATTATATTTGTTAAAAAAATAACTTATATATACTTAATATACACGATATAACAAACAGCATTTTGTTTATTGACCATGGAATAGGACCGTCGTCAAAGCGGCAAAGTGCATTAAGTCTTAAACAGTACATGTACAGTTCTAATTAGGTGGTTGACATAACAATGTAAAAATAAATGTTATTATATACAGGGTGTTCCAGCATGAGAGGTAAGAAATAGGTAATTGGACATCTGGGACACCCTCAAATAAGCCCCCCGTTTTTATTTTTTCGATAAGTCAAAAATTGAAGGTTTCGACAGTTAAGTAAAAAAATATTGACCTAAAAAATCATCAAATTATTCCATGTTATTCAGTGCAAAAATCTAACCTAAAAAGAGGGGTCACATCATTTTCAGTCCCTTTCGGCCCCTAAGTCAAAAAATGATAAAAGACCAGAAATAAATGATAAGTGATAAAAGATAAACGCTAAAACATAATTGATAAGAGATAAAAGAAAAGAGATAATTGGTAAGAGATAAATAATGAGAGATTAGAGATGAATGTTAAGAGATAGGTGCTAAATGATAAGAGTTTGGAAATCAATAATTAGAAACAAGAGATAAGAAATAAATAATAAGATATTAGTGATAAGAGATAAATGATTAGAGACTAGAGGTAAGAAAAAAATGATAAGAGAAGGGTTAGGGGCTGAAAAAGACAGAGAATGATGTGACCCCTCTTTTAAGGTGAGCTTTTTACACTGAATATCAGGGAATAATTTTTTTGTTTTTAAAGTCATTATTTTTTTACTTAACTGTCGAAATCTTCAATTTTTGACTTATCGAAAAAATGATAACGGAGAGCTTATTTGGGGGTCCCCCAGATGTCCAATCACCTATTACTTACCTTTCATGCTGGAACACCCTGTATAAGTACTAAATTTTTTGATAATTAGCAAATGATATTGAAACATTTGTGCGAAAACATATTTTGGCAGCATTTATATTTTAAAAATAATACAGTAAACGTTCCAAATTGTTATTGACTCGTAGTAATTATTATTGTTGTTTAGTTTTTCAATGAAATTGTATTAAAGTCTATGTACCTATTGTGTGGGGATAGTGACCCACGCTGTCTGACGAATATTTCGACTATGCTATATTTGTTGGGTGAGAATAATAATAATTGTAAAACTAGACTTTTTTCTAAAAAAAAAAAAAAATAGTTTCCTAAATTTTAAAAAAATATACTTTAGTTGCTGTTCATGTATTGGCAAGAACAACGATAATAATAATAATTGTTTGTGACAATCTTGAGAATCGCACTAACTGACATGCTTGCGGAATACATCAAACGTTTTGTTCTTCGGCGGAGCTCAACAGACAATAAGAGAAGTTATATATATATATATATATTGTATTGTACGTTAATAGTCGAGCAAAACATCCACATGATATTGTATATGCCGTACGGATGATAATAATAATTACTGCGGTTTGTCGACCATGCGAATACCTTTTTGTGATTTAACGTCAAAGAGACCAATATTGCATATAGGATCGCAGAGAGAAGTTAAAGGGAAAAAAAATCATAAAAAGCGCACAAAGGGGTTTTGTTCTTGGAGTTTAGTTGCTTAATTTTTTTCATTCTCGTTGTTCGGTGCACATCAAAACTCACTCGAGTACAATTAAAATATGTCTCCGCTTTTTCTATGAAAATAATTATGTTACCTACTCGTTTCGGATAAAATGATCAAAAGCCAACACCATAACAACGAGATAATGTTCAAACGAGCTGGCATGGCGTCTGTGAAAGATAGCAAACATCAGTGTTTACTCGTGACAGTTTTTAAATAAATATTTTCATTTCATTCGTTTCGTTAGCGTATAGGTACATCGGATTACTTACTTATATATTTTTATGTGCTAAAGTGGTATGGCGTTTGTCAACAGCCGGCAAACCAGAATACATCATATAAAATGTAAATAAAATATGAAAATATGATTTAAAGCAGTAAACTGTTGAGACGCTATAATTTAAAGATTATTTATTTAGCTACCCCTTAACGTATGTATAGCAGTTATACAAAGGAAATAATGTACATTATGTTATATTTTTAATAATATTAAGTGTGTTCCGAAATAACTACCTGACTGTATTATATGCGTTTTACAATATCGCCCTTTATTTGCTCAATCTTTTTTTCTCTTTAGTCGTTATCTTGACATACCTACCCGCTTATTTACTACTTTTTAACCAAAAATTGATTTTATAAACATATTGACACTCGATGAGGAATTACCGGGACGTGTATGTAAACATGTACCTAACATTCATTTTGTGTAAAAAAAAAATGGGTTGTTGGCTGTCGTTACAGCATAATATTATCACAACAACAGGTTTGTTTATTTTATGTTCTAATAGAAACTAATTAAGGGAACACCACAATTATTATTCACTGGTCTTTTTGTGTAAAATCTAAATATGTCTTAGGTCTTTTTTTTTAAATACAATTCTCTAGAAACACATGTTCTTTCAAAAGATATAAGTTTGCAAAACTATTTCAAAATATTTGGCAACAGTTATTAATACCTATTAATAATAATATAGGTAATGTTAGGTAATTTTGCTACACTAGCAAAGAGCATGTGTATGAGTAATGTGTAACGTATTATTATGATTATTTCTAGTTATAATTTATTGATAAATTGCCTATACTTAACTCCTTAACAAAGAGTACTTATAATTCTCTGTACGATACTACTGCCATATTATTTTGTATCTTAAGTATAAAATATATCTGTTTTAATTGATGATAGTAATTATATAAATATATACCCAAAAAGGTGAAAATATAATAATTTTATTTCATAGAAAATTTCCGTCCAAGGATTTTAATTTCGTGACTGTCTTCGGCAACTCAATATACACGTCGATATACCATGCTGATCAAACATGACGTGTAATCCAAATAGTGAAAAATAGATATTTAAACCAACGATTTTTACTTGTTTATTTTATATTCACTAAAATATATTCACCAACATTGAACACATACACAATAACAATACATAAACGATGAACAATGTATACTCCCCTCACCTACCTAAATGAGACAAACATTTTCAAATTTTGTGCAGCACATATCTCTGTATATAATATAAGCAGCAAATGTAGTGTTGCTCTAGTGTAGTTTTATACTTCCTTGGGGTTTTACTTAAACTGTAAATCCGAAAATTCATATAACATTTAGCTTTTTAAATTTTATATTTTTATTGTACTATTTTCTAGTAATAACTTGAAAAAATGAATTTGAAAACCATAATTGTGATTGTCATCACCTTGTTTGGCATTATGATGTCAGCGGGTAAATATCAGATACATAAGAAATATTTTTAGTATATAATTTTTTATAGTTTTTTTAATTTTTATAGTATCTTCGGCCAACAAAATTATTTCAAATATTTCTAATATTGTGGTCGCTTTTATCCGTTTTATCGACTTTTCTATGAACTTTTACCTCTTTTATACCTCATTTAATTTTGTATTCTATGCGTTTTTATGGATATCCCAATTTGAAACTATGCACATTGCACAAATTGTGTAAAATTTCCCCCAGCTTTCTGATTAAATATTAGAATAATTCTCAATTTTCGGGCAATACGAAAAACACAACTTTTTAGATAATAAACTCAATTTTAATGACTTTATGATAAAAAAATCTATTTTTTTCAGAAAACAGATATTATCTTACGTAAAAATCTGATTTGTAATAACTGTTTTTTGATGGCCGAAGATACTATAAAAACATGATAAAAAAAGTGTCAAGAAAAAAACTAAAAAATACTTTAACGACCAAGGCCAAAATAGTCTAAAAAAATTATAAAACATTCTTTTTTTAAAAATACTTTTAAGTAGCAAAAATTAATAATGGGTATATACCTATCATATTTTGACCATACTTTTGTTTCTAAAAAAAATATCAATTTCTGATTCATTATAACCTTTGGGTATATTTATTATGAAAATGTATATCAATTAGATCAAGCGCGAAAACAAACAAAAATTGACAGTTTTCTGTATTTTTTTTCTATACTTAATCCATTTAAAACGAATACATATTATAACAACTGTTGTGTACTTAGTCCTAGTACAATGAGCCGTATAATGTATGGGATGAATAAAATATTAAAGTAATTTTTTTCGATATTTCAGGTAAAGATCCTCCTGATCCTAAAGAAAAATCTGAGCGTAAGTCTTAGAGACTGCTATAACTTTTATAAATTTTAAAAGTGAAATTAAATATAAATGTTTATTATTTGTTTTTCAAATGACTGCGAGTTGGATGATTGTATCATGCAATTTTTTCAGCTATGTTTGTGCATTGTAAAGACACTAGCAGTTTTAAAATTATTTTCAATTAAGCTGAAAATGTGTATAAAATGTTATTAATGCATTGTTGACAATAAAAATAAGTTTATCTTGTCCTTAAGCATATTATTATATAAAGTTGTATTGTCTAATTGAAAAATTGTTCAAAAATCATAATTTTTGGCTAACAAATTTAAACGCTTTAAATAAGCAACTAAAATCTATTATACCAATAAAGATACTTAAACATTAAAAATTAAATTGGAAAAACTATTATTTGAGTTATTTTTTCGGCGTTTCAGCACCAAAAATAAAACAAACACGACTACCAGAACGACCACCACGGCCAAGAATTATACCACGACCACCACGACCACCACGACCACCATGGGATGGTAAGATTTTAAGACTTAAATTAAACTTATTTAGTTTATAAAAGTGTAATTCAATATGCAATTTTATCATTCGTTTTTCAAATGACTGAAAGTTGGATGATAATATAAGTTTTGGTGCTTTACAAAGATACTAGCAGTCTTAGAATTATTATCATTAAAGCTGAAAATGTTTAATTAAGATATTAAAATTTGTTTTATAAACGATTGTTTTATACATGTCTGATATTTTTAAATAACAGTTATTTCGAAATCAAAACAATGGATACTAGTAAATCCTAAGATTCTATTTAAAATGGAAACACCTTGTACTTAATACATTTATAATATTTAATACTTAATACATTTATAATACTTAATACTTAATACATTTATAAAAGAGCCTAATTTAATTTGAATCAAAATTCATTTGTAAGCTAATTTTAAATAACAATTTTTTAATTATTTTTTTTAGATCCATTCGATTAAATTTACCAACAAAGCTGAAGTAACCAAGATCTGTCACATTCTGAAAATACATATGATTACTAATATGTGTATATTGTAAAATGTTCTTCTTTGTTTACCATAATTATGTTTTAACCTTCAGATTTTTCTAATATAAAAGGATTCCAATTCACATAATTATTGTTACCTATCATTTAAATGATATTATATCTATTACATAAACCTGTCTACCAATAAAAAAAATATTTACCGAATAAGTAAATTTGTATTTTAATATCTAATCTATTCCAACTATTTGTTTTTACTATATTTAGTATAATTTTAGATAGTAATATGATATAAATATTATGTACAAAAAATTGAATCATGTTTTTCTTGTAACTCTATTGTGGTTTATAGTAATATAGAAGTTGACATAATTTACAATAGCCTACGTATATTAAAGTGTTTATAAATATGTTTGTTGTACCAAAGTATTATTATCGACACAATTGTCAAGAACAAATAACGAAACAAAAAATAATGGTTAAACGCAAATTTTACCTACAAAAGCTCTGCATGTGAGCCACAAGAACAAAATATGTTTTTTAATGTTTTTTTACAATTGACATAATTTAAAAGAAACACCATAATATCGTGTAGAATTTAGCTGTGCAATTCCATCTCTTACTTATATTATTTTACATTGGTTTAAAATTGGCTTTTCTGGATGAATAAAAATACACAGAAATATACATAAATATTAATACCAGAACAGCTGGATAGGTTTATGTGTCTTTTCAATATCATAAGTAATATAAGTACATTTAGTTAGCTTTGAACACGTCAACCCCCGGACATGGTTATTATTAAGGGGCAATAATAGGCAACATATGAACAATTAAATATATACTTTATAGTATTCGATAATATCAGCTTGTTGTCGGGTTAATTTGTAATAGATTTGGGTATAATGTGTAATGTATAAACCGTATAGTATGTATGTTTAAGTAAATCAGCAAACATATTTTATAATAAAACTCGAGAAACGATTAAAATTGCATACAAATAAAAATATTTCAACGCGAAGTCACTAGTAAGTTTTTATTTTAAAATTGGTTTATAAGCAATACCTTCTCGGCTACGCATCGAATCTGAAACGGCGTTTTAGCCCCAATAGGGAGGGGAAACGTTAGCTAGATTTGCATGCTTTCTAGTTACATTTCTTTGGCGATCCATATTGGATATTTTGTTCGTTTCCGTTTTCTTCGGGTGGACATAACACAATAGTACTTGAAAATATATTTTATTTTTGTCCACGTTTTACAAGTCACAGTAAAAACCAAACAGTTTCTAACACCAAACAACACAGTTTGGGCAGCGCAAGGCTGCCGTCCGAGGGTTTGCGGACGGGATGATGGACGCACGCGGATATCGTAGCGTGTAAACCGGAAAGAACATTATCGTCGAACGGCGGCGGCGGTTCTCGGATGACCGGAAGTCTGTCCAGATCGGTACGCGGGTTCTGTGCTGTATATACGGTAAACGCAATATAATAAAAACCGGCGACGTAAGTGTCATAAATTCACCCGGAGCCACTTCTCCGCCGTGTTGTCGTTCCCCCCCCCCCTCGAAGGAGGGATGACCCTCGTAAACTGTGATAACTGTCATCCCCCGAATAGCACAGCAATTGATATTGCGGACTTCCCGTGTGCAACTGATGTGAGGGGGGTCACGAGATAGGGATGTAGGAACAGTAGATAGTGCAACACGCACACGTCGTATATCATCGATTGCCTTTTGACTACTTTGGAATGTGTACAATACTCACAATTATCATCGATGTACGTATTATAACACAAGTCTGTACAACACAGTTTGCTTTTAAACGCGTGTGACTTTGTGTGTCCGTAACTTGGCGTCGGCAAACCTAACAAACCATGCGATAGGTATATCATGCAATAATAATAATATATCGTATCCAGCACGTCTAATAAATATGCGGCCACACGTACCTATATGCGGTCACAGAATAAGTGAAATTTGATTTCGCAACGGAGTCTGTATAATATTGGAAAAAATCAAATCCCAACTGTCAAAACCGTGTGATCGATTGAACGGTGAAAAATTTCACGAAAAAAACAATCGAAATAGATTTTTCCATACTTGGCCGTTGCACCAGAGTGCTCTGACCTTACCCACAAGTCTGGTTTCGCGGTACTTAAGTATGTATACATAAGTTAGACGGCGAGCAGGCAAAATGGAGTAAATCAAAAGGTACTCCCGTTTACCCACGCGCAGCAGTCCAATTGAAATATCTCAGGTGTAACTGCGGCATATTATATGCTTTGAAAATACAAACATTTAAGATAACATATTATTATACTCTTTTTGCTCTGTTCCATATCCTCAGGTATGACACTTGTTGGCCAGCTGTAAAAACCATCCATGACGTTGCTTGTTTCACACTTGTCACCCCTACGTTTGCGCAACTGCCGTGTATACTTGGGGACAACTGCAAAGGTTAACGTTACACTTACACTACAGGTACAGAAGATTAAATGTGTTTTTTTTTTTAGAAAGGTAGTGAAAAAAGCGGAGACGCGTTATTGAAAAAGATAATAGCGGTACACGAAGAGGTGTTGTACAACGGATCAGCGCTCTCCGTGGTCCTGTGTAATGTGTGTGCGGATAGCCCTTAGGTGCGAGAAGACGACGATGCGCGTCCCTATTATTATTAATACCCGTCACGTTTTCTTGTATAAACAAACAGACGCCTAATCCAATTATCACGATCCGAAATTGCATGTTAGTTTTACTTGTTGGAAAGAAAAAAAAAGGTGTAAAAAAAAAATATAGAAAACGCCGTATACTTACACATATTGCCCGAACCTGTCATAATCACACAAGGTATATAATATGGTAGTTCACACGGAGCGAGACGACCCATATAGTGTACAGTATTATGATGTATCTTTATATGTGATCTAAACGCATTCACACGAAATCTACATAATCTCGAGGAAAAAAAAAACACTACCGGCAAACACGACTTAAACAAACAGTATTACTCTTATAGGCTTTTTATATCATTATGCACACACACACGGGCCAGCTCGATCGGGGTAGTATATAGTAGCCGGTAGACCACAAAAGCGGATCTCCATGTAGTCATTGCTGGCGTCCAGAGCTTTGACCACGATACACCACCGATTAAGGGTAGGTAAACCGTACAGTGTTGGATAATAATTGGCGAGGGTTCGTGACACGTGAAATAGCGCATCGACCGTTTGTATGCGCCTATAATATAATGTGTTGTACATCATCGGGGAAGCTCTTCGGCGATACAGCAATAATTATTACCGTGCACGCGTGTAATCGATTAGTTTGGGTGTTTTTTTTTTTTTTTTTGTAAGTTGTATTGGACACAAAAACAATTACCGTTGTGTGTGTGTGCGCGTTATCTCGAGGTTTATTTGTATGTCTATCCGTACAGGACCGTCAGCAAACCGCAACGTGTCGTGCTAAACAGCAGGTGCGCGCTGTGGTATATGCATTTTAAATATGGGCACCTGTCCGCCGAGTGCGGATTATTCTTTTTTAAAAAAAAAAAACGTCCATTTACATAAACATATATATATATATAAATTGTATACACACGGCAGGTTGGTAGGTCGTATATCGAAACCCCAGATAAGATTTGTATCGCGTTTACGGTAGCTGCCGAGCTCGACCAGAACCAGATGTGTGTGCATGTGTGTATAATATATATGTGTATTATAGAAGCCGCATAATATAATATGTATTCGGATATGATAACGCAACATAATGATATACAAATCGGTGCACGCGAGCCTTGCGACGTTTAAAAAAAAAAACTAAGGTAAACGCGTCATCGCTGGTCGGATATGATATTTTTATTGCTGCAATGAATGTTTTACATTAATAACGTGATAAACAATTTTTCAAAATATGTTTACCAACGATATAGCGGATCTGCCACAGCGGCCTGTGAAGTCTCTGTTCTAATTTAGAGGTGCAATGATTGTCAAAGAACCCGTTCGTATGGGACAAGGCGAGGATAAAGACTAAGTAATTTCATTGATATTAGCGTGTCCCGTTGTTTTAGTAACGATTAAAAGGTTATAATATGGCGAAAATAGGAACAGTCGGTTTCGGATGGATTAGGCATAACCGCATAACCGCTAACGGTGCTGCACCATCTAAGAAGACTCTAGAACAGAAGTAATTTTCATACAATAATAATAATATATGTATGTAAATATAAGTTTATATCTAACGAAATAATTGTCAGCCAGCGAAACATGTTACCGGCGTTTCACCGATTATTGTATGACTTCAAAGCAAAAAGCACTCAACCGTGCATTATAATACTGTTATCAGCCATGTTCACATTAGCAGTACCTAATGGATTCGAAAGCCGTCATCGTCGTGTGCACGCCGATGTCATCATATAAACGTTTTGCCAAGGTCTTGAGTTCTTTTTTAAATCATTTTAATGTCGGCTATTTTATGACGAGTATTGTTGAGACTTGGCCGGCCGAGGAAATACTCTCGTTTTATTATTATTATCCACAATATATATATTATTAAGAAAACGAGCGAGTATTGTATTCGCGGCCGGTCAAGTTTTGTTAAA
This sequence comes from Adelges cooleyi, assembly GCF_023614345.1. Lineage (NCBI taxonomy): Eukaryota > Metazoa > Arthropoda > Insecta > Hemiptera > Adelgidae > Adelges > Adelges cooleyi. The sequence continues at coordinate 11,740,636 of NW_026096268.1, read as the reverse complement.
CGTTATAATATAGTTTTTTAAGTGCTACGATTTAGCGGCGCCTACGAAGAAGAACCCCACTTTTATGGCCGCACGGCCTGCCGAAGAGCCACCCCACGAATTCGAAAGGGTTAAGTACACCGCAAACCACAAAAACCGTCAGCAATTATTGCCGTCAGTCAATATTATATTACTACAGCATGTTGATGGATTAGAGCCAATAAGTGGTTCATCTAATAGATCACGCATATGCCATATAATTTTGAGTCGGTTGTATTCATTATAGTATACTTTAACCCTCTTCGCATTATCCACGTTGTATTTGTGTAAATAAAGTTAATTTAAAAATTAATTTGTTTCGTTATGTTATCACAGTATAATATATTGCAAGTACAAACGATAATTGCAAAATAGTTGAAAACAAACGTTGTCTGAAGACATCACTTTATTGAAGAACTGAACAGTTATAGTGTAAAAGTACATATTATTTTATACCTACAGAGATGAAGATCATTACAAGCATATTAAATGTTACACTTAATGCATAAAATACATTTTATTCTAAAAAAAAAATGCCTTTTTAGTTATACATTGAATTTGCCAATTTCCCAATTGCTTATAACTTTGCTGTAAAATGTTTTTCCCAATATCAGCCGTGTCATCTTTCATTTTGTATAGATTTATTTTCATGCCAAAACTGCTCAATTAATCTGAACATTGACTTGTTTTACACCCAAAATCAACGTAGGTTTTGTTTTATGATCTTTGGGTAAACTTAAATGCGTCTATTTGTTTAGTACAGAGTCGACTCGAAAGATCTTGATATGCTATAGCTACGCCGGTCGCAGTTATTAAAGGGTCTGGTGCGAAGAACTATTATTATGCTGCTATAGTTTAGAAACGGGGGGACGTATTTGGGGGGGGGGGGTAATGTCTGTAAAATAATAATATGTAAACGTGTCTTTTGCGGCCTCCCGTCTTGGCCCCCAGGTCCAAGTCACAAACCGCTGACGACGGCGCACACAACAGATGTGTTGTTCGTCAAAGGACTTAATGGCACAGAACGTGTAAATAACCAACAGCGATATCCGTGCTCCCTTTTGTGCCGTGTAAAAGAAAATCGTCCGCTGCCCGTGATTGACTTAATGAGCAACACTTTGACAACACCACAGATCGCACATTGTGGCTCTGCACAACACAATGGAAACCGTCTCGCAGGCAAAACGCTCCGTGTCAAAATATCGGTTAAATCAATACAGCTCCCGTGTGCGTCTGTAGGTATATAATACATATAGGAGATAATATGATATTTTACTTTATTATTTTTTTCGCCCCTTATATTATTATTATATTGTCATTGTATACCTACTACCCGGAGACGTGTGAATATTGTAAATTCGCGCTTTTGTCGGACAACCCTGCCCCGGCCTGGCCACACACACACAGTAATGTTTACCGGACGTCCGGCGGTGACTTTTATGACACATTGTCGGGCGCTTCTCTTTAATGAAAGGGACGCGCGCGGTCGTATATAGAATCACACATATTTTTTTCGACCAATGTTATTACTGAAAAACGGTTTTTTTCAACAAAAAAAAAAAAAAGAACACAAACCTAAACGGCAATGACCTATTGTCGATATTTGCTGCCTCTCCGTCTCTATCTGTACTCTCGAGTAATATATTATTATTACATACAAACCGCGTTTCCCCCTTTTATGTGTCCACGAATTTATCGGTTCGACCGGTCACACAATACGCCACGTCCAAGTCAATCGGACTAACCGAAATGATTACATACACACACACATAGGTGGTATACCTATATCGCACCGACACTATATAATATGTGCGGTGACAATGCGGCCTGTGACTTGTGTGTGTACAATAATATAAAAGCTGTCACGCCGAAAAACCGCTACACATAATTCTGTATAGATGATAGAAGGAACGCCTCTTTTTTTTTTTTTGTCCATCAATTTAATCCATCCATCGCGTACAAAATAAACCTATACCAGGACCGCCGCCGTAATAATATCGAACAAAATGTAATATAATAATTATTACCATTATATTATTATTATTATAATTTGATAATGCACAGCAGCTGTTCGGTCAACACGCAGTTTCCGTCGACCGGTTTACAGACAAGTTTTAAATAAATATAAGTACAATAATAATTACCGTAGGTGTGTAGTATGTGCGTATATCTCAACGTGTGATTATGTGTATACTTACTTTAGTTACTTATAATATTTTACACTTGTAGAAATTATATCAACCCGTTTATATACTCGCTGCACCTACTTACTAAATAATAATAATAATATTTAACATCAAACAGGAGCGTTTGAGTTGGACGATTATCGCAAATGGAATATTATGTACTTATGTATTATATATCTATAATATACGTATAGCGTGTTGCCCTGTAGGTCAATTCTAATGCATAATCCGTGTATAACTAATATATAATACTAGTCGACTATGAATAACACAAATTAAGCCTAGTAAAATTAACATTTTTTTTTTTCTACAATAACACTCTTGGCAATAGTGGCGCCAAACTAATTATTAACTTGTACGGCGCACAACAATCCGTAAGTGTTTGAATAATCGTCTTTCCCTGGGCAATAATATAGTTAAAAAAAAAAAAAAAATACTACTTTGATTATTCGTACACAGACAATAACGTCTCTCTATAGTATACAACTGCCCAGTAAAACAATTAGAAAAATATATACATTCTAATAAGATGCTCTTGAATAATTGAAAAAATGTACTTTAGCTATAACATTTTCAAACCGATGATTATTCAATAAAATCGTATAAGTATTATTCTATTATAATAAATAACACTTGCAACAGAACTTAGAAAAAATGTCTATTATAAAAGTTCCAATTATTGTTAACATTTTTTTGAAAATAAAAGTTTAAACAAAAATAACAACAAAATATATGTGTTTATTAGACTATAAATATATCACACCCTCGATGAACTTGACTAAAAATTTAGTGTTTTATTATAATTTGGAAAATAACGGTTTTGCTTTTAAATTTGTTCCAACATTCACAGCATACTTGCCAAATATTACGATTTATTAAGGGGTTCGATATAGGCAATTTTTTTCGAATTATTCGTTTTTTTTATATAACTTTTACACTAACTACAAACGAAAAAGAATAGTCGATATAAGATAATCAACATTTCTACTCGGTTTGAATAAAAGTCAGTTCCTTTCGTAAATTCGACTAAGTATCGTTTAACTGGCGGCGATGGTTGGCTTGTGATGTAAACATTTTCAAGCTAATTATTGTTTAAGACCATGCCTAATATGAGTGTGGCAATTGTTTAGCGTTTAAACTTGTCCTCGCAAAGTTCGAAGATGGTAACGATCAAGTTATCATCATCGTAGTGTGCCTACCGTATATATTGTAAATCTCGTGTGTCTATATGCGCGATGACTGATGAAATCCAATAACTCCTCCTCCTCCTCCTATCGTCCCGATTATTCAGCCATAACCAGTGTAACCACGGTGTAGCTATAACACGGTGTAGGACACGTCCCGATTATGATAATACACACACACACACCGATGAATCCGATATCCCAGTCTCCTTTGTGTCTGCCAGAGAACACACTTTTACGGGTCACGTCTGCCTACAGGCTCTCCATTGTACATGTGGTCTGAGGACCACGTGGGTGCTTATATTGAGACGACGGTGCTGTGCACGTGCAACCGGTTGATAATAATATTATGTCGGGTATATCTCTCGGTGTGTGTGTGCGTACGCCACGTCGGTTTTTTGAAAATCATAACCAAACTACAATATATATTTTATGTGCCCATAGGTAAGTCTCCAAGGGGGAGGGGGGGGGTAGACGACGAAGGAAATGTATGTGTGTAAAGAAAAACTATACTATTGTACCTATTATATATGCGGTGCAGTGTGGTATATATATAGACGCGGTAACACGATATTCCAATTTATGCGCATCCGAAGCCGAGATAAACATCAACGACGGGGGTCACTTAACATATTATTATATTCTCTATGAGTGAACTCGAATAAAATATATGAAATTAAATTCAAAAATAATAACACTATAAATACGATAGTAATACGACCGTAATATAGTGAGCACGTCATGAAAAAAGAGCCATCGCAGACTCTACATAGTTTGTCATCTATATTGCAACAGCTATTCCCACGACCTTGTTTATATATTTTTAGAAAATTAAAAATTTTAATGGCCTCGTTCAAAAAAAAAAAAGGTAGGTACGCTTTTCTTTCGGTTAAAAACAAATAAACAAAATTACACATCAAACGTGTACGATGATAAAATACTTGTATTGAGTTCATGTTTATTTTTGTGATATTTTCTAATAATAAATAATAGGTATAGATATTTTAGAAATAAATTAGCTAATTAGTTATTTAAAGATATAACCGCAATGAAGTTTTAGGTACCGAGTCGGATAAGTTTTCAAGTCAATGTTCTGCCTATCCATTTGGCAATTGACCTTTAACTGACTAATTGGCACTTAAAAAATACATATAATATTCAATAATTAAATGAAATACCCAAACCGAATAATTGCGATCGCTGACGATTGTAGTAAAAACACGGTACACACACAATACATAAAATAATATTATATATTAATAATAATTATTATTACTTTACACAACACTTATTCGTTAAGACTACATGGTAGGAAACATACAATAAGAAAAAAAAACTTAATAAACAATGTAGAAAATAACAATTGCCCAACGGTAAGATGAGGTTACATGTCAGAGGTAAATTAAAGGAATGTTTTCCTACAAGCAAAGGGGAAACCGCGTGCACCTCGCGGCGGTCAGGCCTAAAAGAATCCGCCCTTCTCGAAGTGGCTGCCACCGCCCGCGTCGGTATGGCCGTACTTTTCGCCCTCCTTGACGCCTCCCTTCTTGGCGAACTCGGAATGCTGGCCGTGGTGAGCTTGTTCGCCGGCCTCGGACTTGTGGCCCTTGGCCTGTTCGTACTTCTTACCGTGGTCGCTCTCGGCCTTCTTGGACCCGTGGCTCTCGTGGTAGCCCGTGTCGGAGTGGCCCTTCTTCTCGCTGCCGCCCTTCTCCTTGGCGTGCTTCTCGTGTTCGTGCTGGTGTTCCTCGTGCTCGTCGCCGTCGTGCGCCTCGTCGTAGAACACCTCGTCCTTCTTGTACTCGTCCTTGTGGTGCACCTTGTGGAAACCGGACGTCTTCTTGCCCTTCTTGTGGCCGCCCTTCTTGACCACCGAGATGCCCTTCTCACCCTGGTTGCCCTGGAACGCCTCGCCGTAGTGCTTGGCTTGGTCCACGTGGCCCTTCTTCTCGCCCGCCTTCTCCGCCACCTCCGAGCGCTTTTCGTCGCTGCCGAAGTCCTCCTTCTCGCCCTTCTCGTACGCCTCCTCGTTTTTGAATGCCTTCTCCGCCTTCTCGCCCTCCTCCGACTTGTGGCCCTCCAGGAACTTCTGGCCCGCTTCCTTTTCGTAGTGCTTGTCCTTTTCGAAGTCCTCGCCGCCACCGTAACCGCTGGCGCCGTGCCCGATGTACCGGCTGCCCTCGTCGTTCAGGTCGCGCGAGATCTTGCTCTCGGCCGGCCGTTCCTCGACGATGTCTTTGATGTTTTTCGGCGCCCGTTTGGTCTCTTCGAAAGTCTCCTCGTCGCCCCTCTCCCGGGACGCGCTTTTCTTGGGCTTGTACCTCTTCCGGTTAGTGGGCACCAGCGCCGCCGGCCTCTTTTGCTGCTCGGGAGCCGATTTCAGCACCGTGTCCAGCTGGTCGTCGTACTTGAACGCTTCCTTGGACTGCTGCTGCTGTCTGGACGACGGCCTGCCGTCCTCGGGGAACCTAAACGCCGACTGCGGTTCGTCCCGGCCCGCCTTGGCCGGCCTTACCGGTCTGTCCTTGTGGGTCCTGTACTCCGAGTTGTCCGGCTGCGAGTCGGGCTGTGCGCGCTTGGACGTGTACAGGCCGTACGTGTTGTACTCCTTTCTGGGTGACTTGGACGTCTCGACAACGCTATAGGAACTACTCACCCCGGATGTGTCGCCGACCGGCAGGATCTCCACGTTGTCGCCCAGTCCCGCGTACTTGTTCTGCAACAGCTGCCGCTTGTGCCTGGCCGTCAGCAGCGACGAGCATTCCGCCGCCAGGATCGGCCACAAGACGGCCAACACGGTAGCGCACTTGATCGCGAACATGATAATAATAAATTACTGTCACCGCCGGAAAAATGCGGAAAATCGACAAACTGCACAGAACCTAATAATAGTGGTAAAAAAAAAAAACAACAACAACAATACAATATTATAAGGTACAACACGCAATACCAGGCCGGAACGGTTCGCATATACTGGCGGCGCATATCCGATTTTCCACTTTTAAATATCCCGGACGTCCCCCCCCATCCGCCCCGTAGTACTTGGGCGAAACCCGAACGCGATGCCGATGGTCGTTGGCTCGAGACGAATCGGTTGCGAAATTTTGTTTTTGGAAAATTCTCCACGAGAAATCATCCGTAGGTCCGCCGCCAAGGACAAACGTTTATGTGTACCTGTATTTTTCTCTCCCCTGCCTCCCCGTCGGCGGGGCTCGGGTGTGTCCAGGGTCACTCGCATGAGGTCACGAGTGTGTACGCCGTGTGTGTCTATATATATATATATATATATGTACATATTATTTCTTTCGACGGGGGAAAGCGAACCAGCCGGAATATCGTCAAGGGTACGCCCGTGTCTGCCGATGCATTTCGCCGTGCGAGCCTTGGACCATCCGATGAAACCGATGAACCGTGGATTACCTATTTATTTTTTTATCGGTCATCGTTGCATAACGCGCGCAAGAAACCTGACTTTTGCGCTTTTCTGCGCGTTTCGTCTTTCAAACACACGCCACAACACAATAAACAATTACGGTTTTCTGGTCGGCCGGCCTTTGCGCGCGATGAATACCAATTAGAAGCGATATCGCATATTCGGACGGCCGCTACACACACTGTTATTATTGTTGTATGAAATATGAACACGATTAAACGTCCATATGGTGTAATGGAGCAATATTTGCATAATGATAGACCACGGTGACATGCGTTTGTTGTGGATATGCACGGCAAGTACCTAGCACGCGCTACATATCATACGTGTACGAATTATGCGTGACACACACCCGGTGTGTTATATGATAAATTCACTTTTGGGGGGTAAAAAAAGTCACAACTTAACCCTTTTTATAGGTGAGCCTCCGTTTAATAATACCGCTATATCGAAACGTCACCTGACAACATAATTGTTCGTCAGGCAATTATTTATACTATGTGAAAGAATTAATCGTCTGTTCAATAGAGCGCCAATGAAACAATATAAGCGACCACTGAAAATAATAATTATAATAATATTATGCGCATCACGTGCTGGTACGCGGGGGGGTAGGTAATTAATTATTGTTATTAGTATAGTATTCCAGACAAGCTGTGCACCGTGTGTAGTAGAAATAATATATAGGTACACTCGACTGCTATGTCTCTACTTAGGTCGATCGGATGACACAGCACTATAGTGATAAACTGTTATGATAAGGCTATTTATTTTTAAAAAAACCACGACGTTGTTTCAGAAACGTCATTGTGTCATTCGTGTAGGCACTTGACCACGCGGATACCGTGTGCTAATCGATTTTTAGAACATTTCTTAAAATATTAATAGCTAAAACTTGTATATCTATACAAGTTATAGATATACCTGCATTGTTATTACCTCGGTCTTCTCTTTCAAATCGTATCTCACTCAGGTGTTACACTAATGTAGGGCCGTACATTCAACACAATAATTTAATTATACTATGACAGTCGTTAATCAGTTAATAGTGTAAACTGGTAAATCACATTACAGGATAGGCTGGATTTTACAAGAACCTTTGCCAAGTTCTCGGATGGACTCGACCGTCATAAGTTACAGGACTTATGTGCTGCTGTTGGCAGGTCTAAAAACATTGTATATATATATTTTGTACATTCTCATTCATATGTGCATACATAGTGGGCTGTTCGGATGCACTTATGAACGATCCGTTCGGCCACGGCCGGGCAATTTCCCGTGCGTTCGACGTTTCTGTGGCCTGTGGGGGTGGAATATGTATAACAACAAAGGTCGATTGCCGGGGTCAACATTGTGTAATGATAGGATGTATGTATAATATTGTTATTGTTCGTATACAGAAGCGGAGCGCGTATAATAATAATAATTGGTGTTTTGGACGCACAAGATGGGCGTGTGTGATATTGCATGCATAAATATACATAATTAGCGGTAAAATATGTATAATATATATATATATTATATACGCGACGGCACCACTATATAGATGGGTGGTTGATGGATGTCAGATGTTTGGTTGGTTTTTTTCATGAGCTTGGGCTTGCGTGTCGAAGGATGCGGACAGCCGGAGGATTGCGGTCGGCCCTCTATCCGTCTGGGTTGACCACGGCCGATATAGGGGAACCAGAGTCCCTCCACCGAAGGGTTAAAGGTGAATCCCTATGTCCTCTGCCCGTACCTACCAAGGCCCCCAACAGTGGTCATCTGTGTGTTTACACAGCTCGTGCACGAAACCGAAGGGATTGGTGCAAGAACAACAGGCTATTTCCATTTTTTTTTTTTTTTATCAAAATTTGTTTTTCAAATATGCAGTTCATAGTTATTTACATAACATTATTTTTGCCGCCGATAGTGGTAAACGGGAGAATAGCGATTTTGCCATTTGGCCGTCCTGAACGAAATATGGAGATTTCAATGCACGTCCATCGACATAAACGCTACTGTTAATAATAATACACTGCGCCCCGTTACACCCAATATAATATTATACAGCGACTGTCTCCAAGGAGATAACGCGCGCGATACTGTTTGCGGCGACCATTGCGGTGCGGGAAAATTATTTTTTTTATTATTTTTTTTTTTACCACCTATTATTATTATTCATAAAACCAATGTCCTTCCTTCCGCTGGCCCCGCCAACGGTGCATATGAAAATGAGCATGACTCTAATTAGTGAGTGAAAAAAAAAAAAAAACAATATGCGTTAAATCGCCGAACGCTTGTCCTACATGGATAAAAGTCCGTAAAAACGCGTATTAAAAATTAGGCGAAGGGCATGTGCTCCCCTCTGCCCTCCCCCCCCACCCTTACGTCCGGCCAGACTAATTAGTTTTCCGAAATCGTACGAATTCGTCGATCCTGTGCTTAAGTATCGGATTATTGTATATCGTGTGCGCACATTGAACGTTTAAATACGAGTCAATGTATATTCATCTGTTATACTGTTATTAATAGCATATACCTACGCGGGCGTGGGTAGACGTTCTGGACAGGTATCCAGTGCTAATACCCCCCCCCCCAAAAAAAAAAACCGGGCCTGAGGTAGTTTGTTTATTCCCCTCCGGCCATAGTACTCCACAGTTATAATTTTACAAAGCTTATCCGCTGTCACCCGTTTAAAAAACAACTATCTGCACAAGTTTGTCAAACCGACACGAAAACTCAATAAACTAAAAAAAATATTGATGAAATTCTTATTTCAACAGTTCAATATTATAAAACAGTGCTGTGGGCTAACACATTTAATCGTGAATTATGATCAATTTTGAGCTATGCCACTATAAAACTGCAAATCTACAATAGTGGATTTGTGACATGCTGGTCGGCCGATGAAAGACACGGGTCTTGTAGTATTTCCTGTTATAAGACATATACAAATTAAATATATGTGCAGCTAATGGTCCAGACATTAATCATTTGACTAGGCATTATTAATTGTTAGAAATATATTTTTCGCTTTGCTTAACATAAACACATAAATTACATCTAATCCATTTACATATTTCTCGTTTTAATATTTCAATAAGTGTTTTTAAGACTTTTCAACGTTTTATGTTTGTTTTGGATCCAGTGAAAGAAAGAGTAGCGTGAGTAAATATGTAAGTATTATAATATTACTACTTCTTTCCCGAGTTAAGCCGGCCCGGACAAAACTTCTACTAAGGTAACAATTATTTTAGTGAAGTATATTACTCAGAACGCCTAAATTTATATGACATGAAATTGTTATTAAATATTTTATGTTACAGGTTTTTAAATGTATACGATCCACTTGATTGGGTGCTACTTCTATGAAATTTGTTTAGTCCAACATTATTATTTTAAGTATATAATTACTTATTTTCCAGTTTAAGGTTATGTTCTTCACGTGTAACTCAAATTGAAAAAATAAATAGGGCACAGTATTAGGGTTAACTCGGGGTATGGTTATATTTATTATCCTCGAGGACAAATTAAGTATTTGTGCTCACCTTTGCGCTAGACAATCAATACATAGTAAGTATATTACTATAAGTATACAATATATATAATATGTAGATCCTATATTATTGTTTAGACTGTATTGTTTGTCTTGATTAAAACATTGTCTTAACACGGCCTTTCTCTCGGTTGTCTTCGAGGTCCTGGAAAAACCGCATTTTAAGTGGAAAATCATGGTGCACAGCTATGTATTATCAAGACTGTATAGTCTTGACCGTGATTTTCCGTACACTATATATACCTAGTGGCCGTTGTCGTCGTTTATTATCATTATTATCATTATTATTATTATTATTATTGTTGTAGGCACTAGGCAGGTATACGCCCCGAGCACCTTGTGTTTTGTGTGTGTGTGTGTGGCTACGGGGAACCGAGAGGAGTGGCTGTTGTACGCCCGCTGTAAACGGGCATGGGGGGCTGGGGGAAAGCGAGTAAAAAACCGTGGATAGTAAAGGCGAAGACAGAGAGAGAGAGAGAGAGTCTAAGTGTGTGTACTGTAAACAGAATATATATATATATTTATATACTTGTATTTAGATATATAGGAAAAAAACGCACGCACATAAACTCTACGTGTATATCTCTTCTCTTGGGCTGAGCCAATGACCCCGAGGATTTGTTTGCGCTCCGTCTCTGTCTTGTACGTGCAACAAACCGGTTGCCTGGTGACCGAGCGACAGCTTCCCGCCCGTTATAATTTGTCTTCCACGTCTCTGGTCGTGGTATATATAATATATATATTTTATACTATATAGATAGATAGATAGATAGAGAGAGAGAGGCCTCTCGCCCCGCTGCAACTACTACTACTACTACTATTACTATTACTATTACTACAACTACTATAATATAACAGCCACTCTTATATATATTTTACTATTTACTACGTTGGAAAAAAAACGTACTCTCCGCCGTATTGTATCATGCGGTTTGTATATATATATATAGCTTGTACACATTACACGTATTGTGTTAAGGCCAGCCGTAGGTAGGTATAGTAGTGTATTGGCAACAATCGCCGTCGAGAGGTGATGTGCGAAGAAGAAATGGGAAAGAAACACCGTCTTTTGAATACAATATAGTATTATATTTACAAATTAATATTGTAAAATGTTAGTCCTCTAAAAAAATAGTATCCGAGATATATATATATATATTGTCTTTTGCGCATCTAAAATAAAATAATATCTCAATTTTCGATCACATATTATTATTCACTTGGAATTTAGTCCAGCCCGTCCAGGGAAAAAAACACATCCTACTGTTCCGATGACTGCAGCTAAACCTTTAGTACTATTAAAGTATATACATATACAATATGCTATTGCATATCTTCGGGCACACAGTAATTAAATATGCCGAACAGATGTTTTTGTAATATATTATTATTTTATTACGCCGAGGTAATTGTAATTTTAGTGTTATCTTTGATTATGATAACACATTTACAAATAGCGATATAATAATAATAATTGTCGACATCTCTATAAAAGCGGTTTTATTTTATTATGATTATAATATTATACACGCCGTGGTCAGCAGGGATGGGTCGCAATAATGTTATCGCCGAAGTAGCCCGTTTATCGTGCACTAATCGGTGCTCATTACACACACACATAATAATAATATAATGGAATACGTGTTGAGTATAATAAAAACAACGTATCTCTATATATATTAATATACTTTAATAATTAAAAAATATATACATCAAGCGTTTTTCATCAAGTTTTAATTATTGGAGTATACATATAGTGAATATGACACGTTAAGCTACACGACGATGATGATGGTATTGTAGGAATAAATCATAAGGTCGAGTCAAGGGGGGATCAAACCGTCCTCTATTCCGTGCAAATGTTTTTTGCTGTATATTTTCGGATATTATAATAAGTGTAATAATAATTTGTATTGTAGCACACAAACGGTGTGGACAAAGCATAAACAGAGCTGGTCGTCGGGGGTAGGGGGTTGGAGGTAGGGAATTCACAATAGAGGAGAAACCGTCTTATTTATGTACACACACACACACATTGACACCGGCAATGTGGCTGAAGAAGCCTTTTAATAGTCGCAACCGTGGACAGCGTGTGTCTCTGCAAGAGAAGAAGATGGGTTGAAGACCGCGGGGTACGGATAGGTCTTTGTTGGGCGCGCGCAGGTGTACAGATGCGGTTTTGCTAGGCAGTATAAATCCTATTGAGTTTTTACCTATACACACACACACAGGCGGAGTCGTGCGACGGCGGCGGCGGCCAAGGGGGGGGGGGCGGAGAGGATTTTCAAAAACCAGTTTTCACGGGTTGACTACCAAGTTACGTGATTTGTACAAGACAACATCTACTCTGGTGCTTATATATGTATAGCTTATACCTACTTATATACGTTCACTGCACCTATATTATATATATATATACCCGTGTGTTCGTTTACCCCGTGATCATTTATATACATATATATATATATAGGATCCGACTCGACTGACGCGCATCGAACTCAGCTTAAGGGTGGGGGGAGTGAAGGGGGGGAGGGGGCACTGCCTCACGTCGTCATCGTTTCAATCGCGCGTTATTAACGTATTATTATCGTAGTCTCTTGGTCTCGACGACGACGACGACGACGCTGTCTTCTTATATTCTTCACCTCCTCCTCCTTTTGGCCTCGCGGTCGCCACAACAATAATAATATATAACAGCCCACGGGGCAATTTGTTGCCCGGATTTGTTACACACGAACGTCCAGAGCGCACTTTCCCCCCCTCCACCGTGTACCTACCCGCCAACACTGTTAATGCAAACACGAATATTGTAATACATCAGTATATTGTTGTATCCATATTGTTTTCACGAACACCCGATAGGCTGAGGCAACGGCGAAATTAAATTCTAAATTCTGTTTTTACACGTAGGTCTAAGGGAGGGCCGGGTTAATCAACTACGTGGTCCTGTTTATAGGTATATATGGGGGGGGGGAACGGACCACTTGTATTATTGCACTAGCGATCTGTCCGCCATAAACTTCGGGGTTACCTTAAGAAACAGATAATATAGAATATCTAATATAAAACTCAATCCACACACACGGTTACTACGAATTTGCTCGGACAAAGTTATAGGTACAATAATTATTTTAACCAATGTAGTCGATAATCCACTGTTGAGAACATCAAGTAACAGTGAACAATTAATCATAAAATTTTGGAAATACTAAACTGAATATAGTCGGTGAAGTAGAGTTTGGGGTGGATTTAGATTTAGATTATTTTAGATTTAGTCAACAACGAAATGGTCAGATGTTAAATTTAAACAGCATACGCACTAATAATAGTTACTTTGTCGAAAAATAGTCTTTTGGTTTAATCACATAGAAACGGTAACAGCTATGAGTTATAACATATTATTATAAATTATAATAATAATTAATCTCTATCGTCGACGGCGTTGCGCACAGGTGCGTTAAGTGATAATTAAATTGATTTATTATACTTGACATAATATTATTATTTATCCTTCAGCTATTATAGGTATCTATTGCGGTATGCATAACTAAATGTACTCATCACACAACCGTGCAAAACGCCATCGACTTGTGCTACCAAAATTTGTTTGATATATTTTTGGCTAAAACGGCACGACTGTTGTTGCAACCATTTATCGATGTGTTGCTAACTAAGTTGAATACTGTTTTCGACAATTTTTACAATTAACAATATTAATGTAAGTGTATTCTAAATTAACTCATTATTTCTCTTGTATTAGTGGCTACGTTCCTATTGTATTTTCGGCTAGTTTAATTCGTTAATTTGTAAAACTGCTACACTATTTTATACGAAAGTAATGATTTTGTAATCTGACCGCTATTTTTTTTTATTTGTATTAATTAATTCGCATAGACACATAGTACGACCAATGTTCTAGTTAAGATTTTTTACAGTCCACAATCGATTTGGAAACAGTTCCATCTTTTCCCTAAGGGCACGCGCCCAAGTGGCCCAAGCACAGCCCAAGACGGCCCCCTGTTTGGAAGCAGAACAAACCGTTACGAAGTTTATTATTATTATTTAATTTTCGACGTCTTCCCAATTAATAATAGGTACAACGATTATTTTGATTTTTCAACGCAGTTAACCATAGGTTGTGTTGGTTAGCTGTTGTATAGTTAATGCGACGGACGAATAATAATAATAATTGACGTTTTACACGTCTTATATGGCACTGCGGCGTGTAACGACTATCCGTAATCGGCCAATGGATTATTACTGTTATTGCTGTAAATGATTGTTGTTCGTTAGTTTTTTATTTTGGCGCCAAAAAACGACGCGACCAGCGCATCGGAGACCATCATTAGACCACGGTCTGGTTTTCCGGAGACGTCCACCGTGTACATCGAAAATATTACACACTATTCTAACCTGAACCGTATAGCAACCGCGCGTATACATACTTATAATATTATATTATACATTTGTTAGTATATATATATATATATATATATATATACACACGGTCCGGACAACGTACTTACTATATTAATTTCCGTGACCAGACTCGGACCCGTCACGGAAATTGTTATTAATCTTAAGACGACGACGACAACGACGACGACGTTGCCTCTGCTACCGTTTTTTTATCTCTCTCGGATAAAAAATAACCGAACACGATTTTCAAACGCTCATTAAAATAATAATAATAATAACGACGAAGACCGGCGAAGAAATTGCTAGGCGTCGGTTAAAAAAAAAAATCCAGGTGCCAATAAGAGTGTAGAAACGCATAGGTAATATTATTTATAACAGCTGATATATGTACCCATCACACAGCCTCGGTCTGGATGAGCTGATATAATATATTTTTTTGTAATCGCCCTGCAGATCGTGTGATGTGTACTTAAATCTGTAACGCTTCGAGCTCTATCCACTGCGCTTGCCTTATCCACCCGCGGTTACCGTCAACGTGCCATATAATAAATATAATTATTATTTATACACTATATACCATTTTCACGTTATGCCTTCAATACAGGGTGATCCATCCAGACACTGGTTTTCTTAGGAAATATGAATAATTTGTTTATCCTTTATGTTAAAGGTTTTCATCCCTTATTCATCACTGACTTTGCAAAGATATTACATATTTTGCTCTCTTATAATTATTATCACATGTCTTGGGCTAACCAATTTCCAGTAGCCAATAAACGATTATAATAGACAACCGGAACTCAACTACCTTTTCAAACACTGTGACGGTGTTATGGACGGGGGTCAATAATGTTATTTAATTGGGAAAATTGTTGTGTTACTGTTAAAACAACCGAACGAATATTGAATTCAAATCTTTACAATGTCATAGCAAACGAAGAGATTGCTGAAAATTAAAAACTCAAACCATAACATTTATTAAAAAATGTTTTTGGCTACATATTTATATGCAATTAAAAACATATTAGGTTGTCGTTTGAAAAACCAAGTCCACATACTTCTTTTACGCATAAACGAGCAAGGTATATGAAAAACATACATATTATTCCTTTTTTCTGAGAAAATGAGTGTCTTACTTCAGATGCATCACCCTGTACAACAGGTAGGTGTACAATTTTACACCAAAAACCGTCGAAAGTCTGATGAATACTATTAAACGTGCCCGTTTAACATTATTTATCTAACAACACAATATTTATATATTGTATTTGTATTAATCGAACGAGAACTTAGTAGGACAGGTTTTAAAAAAAAAAAAACTGTTTTTATATATTATATTCGTGATTATCCTTTTTATTACCGTAAATCCGACTGTTGAGATCATAATATGATATTATAATAACAGCATTGTAAACGCCAAAGAATCGTTGTAATAATAATAATGCTACAAAAAACGACGGCGATTGGCTTATTCACTTCTGTTCGCGTATGAAGTTTTTTTTATTATCATAATTTTTATTTTTTATTTTTATTTTTTGATTGATGGACAATCCGAACAACATCGATCGATTAAACCTGTTCGGGCGACCGCTCGGAGAAAATTAAGCTCAGTATACAATACGAGAGACGAGGACGTCCACTTGAGATAATATTATTATCTTCTGAATCTATCTGAATAATAATAATAATAATAATAGTAATACACTGAAACGAATACAATCGTTCGCCAACACGGTCGTATCGCTGGTGATAGTATAGGCGATGATTAATTATTTTTGTTCATAGTACAGACGTGCGGTAAACCACAATTATTAGTTATTACTAACGGACCAATCATATTATGTATTGCACTTGGGCGCATACAAATGTATTTTACCCATCTTTCACAATAAACAGTTATAATAATATTATAAACAGTTCAATTATATTGTCCAACTTGGCGACTTTTCAGTACACTTAACTAACATACCGACTAGTTGAAATTCAGTCAAAGCCTTACCTATTTTTGTGAGGGGTTTTCAATTATTTATTTTCTCACTTGCACATTGGCTAGTTGTCACTTGTCCCGCTAAACAATTCATTATGTTTTTTTAATACCTACATGTCATTTCTACATAATATTTTTAAGTTTATTTAAATTTCTCATTCATCATATTTAACTAAACCATAAAATACTAAAATTTCACAAACGACACGACAAACCGACCATTTGGTGAACATGAAGCTTACACACAAGTAATTTGCCAAAACAAGCCATTTGGAAAAGTCTATTTGTATAAATATATACACCGATATATTGTATATTTTTTGTTCAACAAATTTTTTCTATAAAATTAAGCATCGCAAGCGGTATTAGTGTAATCAATATTAAATAAAACGCGCGTATTCTGTATTTAATTCTTGGTCTATTATTTTCATGGATAATGTCTTAGTTTTTAAGACGCTAAAGGTTCTAACGAGTTACATCGAGTAAATTGTATACATGTATATTGATTTAAGAACGAATACGACTTAGGAATTATTATATTGTTTCTATATATCTACTGATGAAATGTAACACGCGCAAATTGTGTAGGTTTTTTCTGAACCATTCTCGCCTGACCGGATAACGGTTGATTTTTTATTCGCCCTTTGATAGTAGAGGAGGGGAGGTTCTTAAACAACGCACTTAATAAGGTACGTTATAAGCGTTATTATGGTGCCTCGGCCAATATGTTTCAGAACCATCGATGATAGCAATGATATTACAACAGCTAGGCGTTAAAAAATTATCGTTATTGTTATTATCGTTGCTACCACTTTTACTACTGCTACTACTGCTTCTAAGTATTGTAGGTACTTCAGTAGGCACCATTATAGTAATAGTGGTACAGTAATAATATAGGTACGTGTGTACCCACATTAGTCGGTTGAAAGTCATCTGATCGCAGCTGCGCGTACAGCGACAACGCTAAGAAAGGTCATAGACAAGTCCGGCACGATAAAAAAAGAAAATTGTATTTTCTTTATACTATATTAATAGTGGCATATTACACGGGTTATGTTACTCGGGTAGGTATATATTGTGTACACTTGCTTTTCTGCATCAAGCCGTCCATTAGCGCCGTACTTGTATTGTATTTGTGCCTACGCCCACTTTTTTCATCGTGTTCTATTATTATTGTTACACGGCAAATTAGTCGCACCACGGCGGATGATATATTATGCCCGGAATACTTATACATAGTAACATAATATTATGCAGTTTATCGATTAAAGTCCTACTTCGACAGAACCGGGAGTCTGGCCGACCTGGCATTTGTACCAGAGATCAGACAACGAACAAGAAGGACCAACGAGGATTATCTTGAGAAATATAACGTCTGTAGGTTTTGTGATTTTGACGATTTCAACGGAAATTAGTCGAGCAAAAAAAAGAAATTAAATCAGAACAAAATATTTGGATTTTTGTCGTTTTTACAAAGTGTACAAATTAAAAACTCAACTCTAAAAAATGTCATGTTCAACTGGAAAGTAATTTTGGGCCGAGGCGATTAATTAATTTCAATTAAAATGTTCAAACAACTGTGGGGTCCAAAAAAAAAAAATGGTCTTTTTGGAAAAAATATGTAATGAGTTGACAAGAAACCGAGTACCACCAAGACACCCTCGTATTGGGAATACGAGGCGAAAAAAGAAACACTTCAGATCCGAACGGTCGTTTGTCCTTAACCGGAGAAAGGGTTGAAGCACAAAACAGTGAAAATGACAGTTTTTTAATTTTATATATACGTTATACTTTATAATATATTTTTTTATACCTAAATAAAAAAAAAAAGGCGTTGAAACTTGTCGTTAATGAGTTTTCGGCTGCGACCGAATTTCTGAGTTGAATTTGAGAATTTCAAAACGGAACTAATATTATTGTTTAACATTATAATATTTTGTTTTAACGCATTATCACCGACAACGTTATTAATTTTTTTTTCCGCCGCGAAGAACAATACACAATACAATAATAATAAAAATATAATATTAACCATTCGCACCGAGATAATGATTTATTTTTTGTAAATTTGAAACAGCGACCTGTCCCGCGAACCGGTCCGACCAGTTTTCCTCGCAGCTCATGCGTCTTGTGTGTAGGTACCAACGACCAATACATGTAATATATATATATATATGGTACGTATATATACTCTAAATTTACACAGACACGACAAGAGTAGTGCCTATAGGTTCACTTGAATAATACGCGAGCGAGTGTATATGTGATTATATTTTATATTATAACGAACTACGCCCGTCCACGGTTGGTCATCGCATGTCAATATAATATAGGCGATCCATGTGCAAAGTCAGCGCAGCCAGCCTGGTCATATTTCAAGACACGGTTTGACCACAAGTTCTTATGTGGCCTTCCTCCCCCCCTCCCACCCCCACATATAGTAAAAAACTACCCAACTCGCTATATATACCGACAACAAGCAGCGACAATAATAAGAGAGCAGACTTTGTAAAAAAATAATAAAATAAATAATAAACGATAATAATATACTGTGTTTAATCGGTGAACGGTTTAGGGTTGTTAGTTCGAAGCCATTTCGAACAATCCGTGGTCCTTGTACTCTATATAATATCATCCTTGTGTTATATTATTTATTACAGCCAGTTTTTATAGTTTTATACCTTACCGCACGAATACAATGTATAGCTGTTTTATACGGCTACATTATTTTCGGTATACCGTGTCAAATATAAAATATAAACACAGGTGGAAATTTGAGCGGGAGGAGTACCTACTAAAAATAAAATAGAAGACAGTGCTGTTGAAAAATACTTCAAGTCTTAGATTTTATTATTTTAGATCCAAATTGACAGTCTCAGTTTAAACTTGCGGTGTTTCGAGTACCTATACCTTGCCCCCACCTCTCCGTTAAATTTCCATTATCAAGTACACGATTAAGTACTAACTTCCAGAGGGTGGATTTATACTATATTTTTAAATATAGTAAAAGTAGTAGCGGTTTGGGGCTTGGATAAACGCTTATCCAAAATCTGATAAACGAACATTATAATTACTTGTCTTTTATTTTAGCACCATAACGGCCGTTAACAACCGCGATTTAAATATGATGACAAGTTGTCAGTCGAATTGTCATTTTTCTTTTTATATACTTTAATGTAATAAAGGCTACATTGAGTTATGTCAATATTCTCACTTCTCGGCAGTACCACAAACAGTTTACAATTTTTTTATTTCGACTAAAATATTGTAATTTTTTTTTTTCCAAAACAAGAACTCGAAAATATATACCTAGTTATCATTGTGTGTTTTTGGAGTAATAATATTATGTACAAGCGTTTAGTATTATGTATAAAACAGTTTTGAATTTTGAGGTATTTTTTAACCGTAAACGACAATAGTGCGACCCGAAGTGAGGCTTTACCGCGTACGTAACTTCTTTTCCACACTTTGGCTTCCTCAAAATACAAGTTAATTTATTATTTTTTTTTTCTGACCGTTAAGTGTAGCACGGCTACCGGTTTGGGTAGTTCCCTTGACCGAGCCCGCGCGCGCGCTCGCACTTGCCATGGAAAAACGTGACTATTACTATTGCCGCTACTACTAGTCTGCTCGGTCCGTGTTTTTTTATTTTTTCTTCTTAAAGACAGAAGAGTCGGGGCAAGCGGTAGTGAGGGGGGTATGGACGAAGGGAAAAGTAGGAACAAAAATAGGAAGACCGAGAGAAAAAAAGAAAAATAGATGTGTATAGTATATAGTAATAGTAATAATAGTAGTAGTAATAGTAGTAGTACATAATATAACGACTCTACGGTCCAGCCAGCCAGCCAGCCACCGCTATATTATATTGTAACAAACGTCACGTCTTGTCCTCTGTTTTACGCTTTTAATAATAGGTAGGTAGGTATACGTTATTTATTCAGCGTTTTTCTTCTTTTTTTTTTTTATTATTTCATTTCACTCGGGTTGGTCGTGCAACGTTCGCATTATACAAACCGCACGGTACAGTCTCCCATCGCCAGTCCGGTAGGTATATGGGGGTTTCCTTTTATTTTCCGGTTAAGTCTTTCTTCTTGTCTTTGAATTCGTGTCGTCCGTCGTCGTGTGTCACACAAGTCGGTCGGTTAATGTGGACACATCTTCTATCCCGAAGAGGATTCGCCCAGAAACGTTTTTCGTTTCATTATTTATTTTCAAATAGATACACAAGTAATGAGTAATAAATAACAAACGACTTGTGCCGGTAGCACCGTTGCAACGCACCTATGCATACACATGCCTACACTATAGCCATATAATAAAGGTCCTCTCGATAGTTTAGTATGTGTATATTTTATCTTATATATCTCACAAACGGTTCGACGGACAATGGATTTATGTCTCTGATGTGTGACGGCAACGTGGATTTTTTTTTGGTAAAAACCAGTTAAACCACTTGACAAGTGTAAATTAAAACACTCTTTGATAGTATTGCGATAATTATCGTACTAAGATTGTATATAACTATAAGATAATAATTTTATGCTCTGACTTAATGTTTTAAGTTGGTCGATATTATCTATTTACTTGTATTAATAAAAATAGCTACTAGTTTACACGCCAATTTTCACGGTCTTCGTGACACTACTTTTGCATTGTATAAAAACGAGTATTATTTATCATAACTATTGCGGTTATTATAATGTGAACAATAAAGAAGGTTAAATTGTTCAAGACAACAATATTGAAAAACGCGGCGAATTTTTTGTTATAAACCATATATTGACCTTATAATATAAATATTGTGCCAATTACAATAACATTTTTTACATGCTTCAGTTGAAATTAACCTTCGACATGGGCACTAGTGTTATTGAATATAATATTGTATTAGGTATATTCTACACAGGAACATGAAAAAATCAAAACTCTATGTAATTTTTTAAAACTATCAATTTAATATACTAAATAAATACTGTTTTTGTGTATTTTCCTTGTTTTTCAAGCGAGTACAATCTACTTTCGTCGAGATACCTTATTAGTTAATATACTTTTTACCGTGCACTGTGTCTGGTCATGTTACTATTTCAAGTGATTTAGAACTTGCACGGATTGTTGAAAAATAACCTCCCCTAACCTTTCGTGGGTCGTACTACATGTCAAAACACTCTTAAGAAAATAATTTATACGTGTATTGGGTTTGGCACGATGCGATATATGTCTGTCGGTGGTGTACGCGTTTACCCTACGGGATCGTTTGAGGTATAATATATTGTATACTTAATGGATATGAAAATATATAATAAACAGAACGGCCAAAATATAAGAAACCCATTCGCTCTAATACACACACACACACACATTATAATAGCCGCGTGTAAACCGTAAAGTGATCCATATTATTATTGGGTATTAGTATTTCGGTTAGGTGGTCAGACGGGACTAACAAACTACTACCGGGCACCACCGAGATGATAATAATAATAATAATAATTCGAACCCGTGATTCTGTATATTATGTACCTACGCACTGTGTGTATCGCCCTCTCGCTCTCTGTTTCATTTTCAAGGATAGGATATGTATTTTTTTAATCCGTACAGCAGTAAATAATGTGTTTGGTACTTCAGCTGTCTATTATTATTATTATTATTGTACGAGTCGTCGTCGTCGTCGTCGTCGTCGGCCAAGTCCAAGTCGTCGTTCTCGACTAGCAAAGGGGATGGGAATATGGTATATATACCTACAACAGCCAACATTATACAACACACACACACTCTTATGTTATATTATACTTGTACACACGTTGTACGGTGAAAGAAAGAGAGAAAAAAAAACTAACGGCGACGAACGTGCAACGTATAAAAACGGCTAAAGCCATATTATTATTATTATTATTATTATTATTATATATGGAAACTATATAATGCCCAGAGACTATATACACCAGCGTGCACCATCGAGTAGGCGGACGGCCGTGACCTCTCTCTTTCTCCGTCTTGCCCGGGGCGGTCGCTCGCCGTTCGCCAACGTGTTGCCGTTGCCCAGACAGTCTGGAGCCGCGGATAAGACGCTGCACACACCGGGCTCACAATGTACACAGTACGCGCATACACCATTCGCCCTAACCAAACACCAAAAAAAAAACGCGTTTGGAAACGTCACAGATTAGTATATCACGTACAATACGACGTATATTTACAATATAATCGGTTTTGTTGCTACCGGAAAAATCATAGTGACAAAAACTACTGTCTCGAGACATAGTAGGGTTAACCCTAGGATTTGTGCTGAAATCGCGCATTGCTAAGACGCCGAAGATCGTGTTTCGTTTGTTCACTTTTATCTAGTCTGATGCTCGTCCGAACGAATTGGTCGAAAGTCTAAAGTCAACACGGTCTGCGGTAGATTTGAAAAAAACCAATTACCATTAATAGCGCGTGGAAATCAATAAACCGAGCAAATTGAATTAATTGTTCATCGAGGTAATTAAAATCAACAAACTCCCTTCAAAAAAAATCTTGTTATCTTAAAAAAAAAAAACACTGGGTTTCCAATGCTAGTTTGGTGTGTACGCTCCCTCAGCGTACGTCCCAGCTGTGTGTGTGCAACAGAGGCGTCTTATACTTATATATACATCTTCTTTTTTTTCCTTTTTTTTTTTTATCGTTCGTAGGCGATACGCGAGCACGTAGGAGTATATATATATATATGCCTCAAGTCAAGAGAAACGTGAGTTTTCTGTTCTTTATTATTATCGTAGTCATTATTTTTTATTTTTTTTTTTTCAACAACAACACAACAGGTGTACCCCCGCGGATCTACGACGATACGGTAGGACTAATATGGATAATGTACACGGGCGATTTAGTGGTGGAACAGAGAGTGAGAGAGAGATGAAAAAAAAATAAAAAGATTGGATTACACCAAGTGAATAATATTGTGTGTGTGCCGTTTTCTCGTTACTGTTGCAGCTCATTATGTATGGCGAGTATGAAGTTACGTGAGCAGGAAAATATATTAGGGATCTTAACCGTCAGACTAACAGGACCCGCTAAACAAATTCAACGGGCCGCTGCAATTTTATTGGGTGCCCTATAGAGAATCTAGAACAAGTCAAACGTGCGAGAGAAAGGCGAATATTAAACCCGGCTTCCTCTAATTTGTTGTAGCTACTTTGACTAATAAACCCCTTAAAAAAAAATCCCAGAGGTGTATGCCGACAAGTAGAGACGTTTAAATTTTTTAGAAATTGTATAATTTGTCCAACAACTACAAATTGACATAACCAGCTGCAAAATGTCGAGTCTTTGGTATCCAGAATGTTTGTGCAGAACACCATGTTGTGTATCTATCGCGCTGTGATTTAATTTCTCAACATAACAAATCACACCTGTTCAAATAATGTCATCCGCATGAAATACTAAATTACTTAGGTGTTTTTGTTGTGTGAATCAAAATGGTATTGTGTATCAATCATACTGATGAGTATTATGCCAATTCAAAGGCCGTTATTGCTATTATATTATAATGACGTGGAAGATCATAATAGTGGATCATAATATATTAAACTGTTGTTTTGACAACATTAACTCGGTTGTATTTTCGATAAAAATCATACGGCTATATTATTAACGATACGCATTAAATATGTATTGCGTTTTAACTTGACTAATGATAAATAAATCAAAAACGAATAACCCATTACAGGTGTTAAGGTTTTTTTTCCTCTCTTAACGTCAGATTATATTACAAACGTGGTTTTTATTTTTTTTCCTCAGTACCCTGTGCCAATGATTTAATGTACAACCGTGAACTTGTACTGAACATGTGTTATTTGTTAGGACGTTGATAAATAACAGTAACACAACGTAGTAGTAGTCACTATAAACCGTACGTGAGTAGTGTTTTATATTCGGGTACGGTTCAGACTGGCCAATTTCGTGCGCTACAAACTTTCCAGTAGATTATAAGACACGATTGTATAATTTTTGGTTTATCTATCCACTGTTTTTTTTTTAGTCTTTTTACTTTTGGTTTGTGTAAAGTTGTTCACACACACACATACACACACATACACATATATATATATATATATATATATATATATTTATAGAACTCTACATTACACAGTGTGAACAAACATTATTTGTTTTGTTAATAATATTGCTATTCAAAATGTCTTAGGCCAATAGCAGCTTATGTACAAATATAATATTATATTAATATTGTAGGTTTTTTTTCCTCCAAATATTTGATATCTAATAATTTACTCTTTATAGCTTACCGTTATTACTCGGTTAAATATAATATTGTTTATTTATTTGTTTACTATTTATGTAAAAATACAGATTCTGCGCGTACAATAATATTATTATTCAAAAATTGATTATTAATAATTATAAAAACTATTTTACTTTTGTATGTAAATTTATACGTCCAAATAATGTAATAAACATTTTTCAGGCATCTCAGTGTACTTACCGATGGTAACAGCCGGGAGGGGGAGGGGCAGGGTTAGGATGTCACGACTCGGGCGTTTTTTGTTTTATTAAATCTGGTTTCATTTTTACACTTTAGAAATATTATCGATAAATAATAATTATTGGCTTTGGCTAAGTTGCCGAGGGGGACTTATCTGCGTTTACCTATATACTCTTGTCGACTGCGCGTTTCCGGTAGGAGGCTGTTGGGTAGTAGTTAATTTCGTCACCCATATTGTTGTAATGCTGGAACTTAACCCTGTGGCCACAGACTCAACCGGGCCACCGCCGATAAATAAGAACAAACAGACGGTCGTATCATTCGTCTTTGCGGCCGTAATCTTTTCGATTTCCACGACAAGTGGACGTGTGTAACAAACGACAGTCGTCCGCTCATTTGTTTTGCGCGCAAGGGGCGGATGAAATAAGAAAAAAAAACCGACCTAATGTTTACCCAAGTTATTTCTGGTGTTTCGGCAAACGCCGATAAACACGCGCACCAAAGCAAACGAGGTGGCCGCACGCGCCGTAAGAAAAATAAGACGAGCCCGGGTTTTCCCACGTGACAAATGGCAGAGGCCTCGCCAAGAGACAACAACGCCACCGCCGTCGCAGGTCAGGGGGCGACTAATGCGGTGTCTCCGGAGCCAAAAACTTTTTTTCTACCACACCGAACACGTGTTAGGGGTGTCGTTTTACACGGGCCCAACGCGGACTAAACAGCATACAAGACCAACAAAAATATCGACTCACACAAATCGGTGGCATTTATATTAAATGCTATAGTAATGTAATATGCTTCTTCGTCATAGTCATGTTACGTACACAGAGCCCGCGCGGCTTGTTGTGTATATTTCGGTCGCATCCAGAAAATCCCGGACACGTTATTTAGCGATTCATGTAAGCAGTGACCCGTGCTAATGAATAGTATGCCGCCTGCGAGGGCACATTTTAAAATACTACCCTTCTAAACGTTACCAAAAAAAAACACCACAATAGTCACAATCTTTTAACTGATTAATATATATTATAACAGTTAAGAGTAAGACCGAGAGTTAAGACCCGGATAGACGGAATAGAGAGTGATATGAAAGTGTAGGACTAGGGTGGCCATGTAGTTGGTAGTGTAAGACGAAGAAGAAGAATGGAGAAGATACTCAACACTGTTTGAATATTTCAACTTGGAACCGAGTTTAAACGTTTGAATTAAAACTGTCAACTGATAGTACAAGTATTACAAATGTACAACTGTTTTCCGGCTTCATGTGCTGCAATCTCAGTGTCATTTCAATCCATACTTTGTAGTACACCGCATTTTCCATGGACATTAAAGTTGACGTTGACATCTTTTCGTCAGACAATGATGTTCTCAAATCGTTTTTACCCTTTTCGAAGCTGAGAATGGTCTCTTTCCAGTTTCCACTAACGTTGGAACATTGTATTGAAGCGAAACGTTTTAAAGCTATTCCAACATTTTAAATAGATAAAAATGTTTCATTTTCTTGAATTTCCTCATTGACCGTATGAATAATAAATTATGATATTGTGTGTATTGTACTACCTGTAATAAATACATGAAAGTATATACTACTATATCTCATATGTATCATTATATTATACACCTACTACTGCGATAGGCATCACGGTATCTCAAGAGTATATATAATAATATTATAGAAGACGAGGAGCGGGTAAAAAAAAAAGAAACGATGATGCAGCGTCGAATAATTATTTTTTAAGGTAGCAACTATAAAATGCTATATAACGTGATTATAGTAAGTTAACTGGTCGTCCGAAAGTAATCGAAAATAGAAATTGGTAGCCCAGTTCAGTGCACGTAATGGATTAACAAAAGTAAATTCGAGTTGTTGTTGTTGTTCACATAAACGTATCCTTGTCCATCACATACAAACGTGCACACCCATATCGGCTTATAAACCACACGGTAATAATATATAATATTATTATAGAGAACGTGGTCCAGACCATATTGTATCAGAGTGTGTACGACTAAGTAAACATTATTATCGACGCGAACGCCGTTGTATTTAATTGTATATTATAATAATGTAAAATACCATCTTGATGGAGTATATTGTAAATAAATACCAACTTATACATGTGTGTATATGGTTACTTACAGTATTACAACACTGAAAAACATAATATTGGTACGATTTGTGGTTGATATGGTACCATTATTTAGTTAAAAAATAAATACCAAAAAAAGAAAAATGTTTTATTACCGTCTGGTTATTGTTAACGGGTTAGTTAGGTTTTCTTTTAGTTATGTGGTTATTATGACGACATTGTAACAGCACTTTGATTGCAACAGCAGTTTGTTGAAGTGATTTATTGGTGTCACAATTTTTGTATTTAACAGACTTCTTTTCTAATCCCATTCGATTGACGAAAAGGATCTTGGTCGACATTGATTTAATTTTTAATCGGTCGATTGATTTTTTGTTGAAAACGATTGAATACATTTGTTAAATTGTTTAGTGTAGTACATTCATACGAAGTACAGTAATAATAATAAATCAAATAATAATATTCAAAATAAAAAAATTAATGATAATATTATATAAAAAAAAAACCACTTTTCGTGGTGATCCTCTTAATCGACCAATGCTTTTCGTTAAATAATTAAACTGTATATTAAATAATATTTCTTTACAGAGTATTAGGTAAACATAATTTATCATATTATTATAACCATAATCCATCCTCTAATTTCGGACCTGTCGTTATGATAATAATAAGAAATATTATATTTATACTCACGCCTATGGCTGTGATGTGTTTGGACAGAACAACCGGTTCGGGTACAAACTTTCAACAAGAACCCATTATTATATGGCATACACAATCTAGAAAATTATACTTATCATAACGAATTGTGTACCACACCTTAAGTAGGTACGTCCCAAAGTACTACTGCATTTGTTTTTTTTTTATTTAGTTTTATGCTTTCGGTGATAGTACCTAAATTTGAACAAAATTACTAGAAACCAAAACTTCAATAAATTTTCTAAGTAGCTGCAAATGTATATATATATATATATATATAATACAATTAAACTATACATAATTTGTGCGTTGGACGTAACAAGTATACAATTAAAAATACATTCGTATAGGTCGGGTTGTTGTTGATAAGTAATGTAATCAAATGCAATAAAAACGGCATTACTATAAGGTCCACACAACACGCGGATACCCACATAAAACATTTAATAATAATTACTTGTGGGAGATTTCCATCATAACATTAACCCTTTTTTTTGGGGGAAGGGGCAGTGATAATATTATTACTCTAAAAATATTACAACTTTTAATCATCTTGACAAGCTACATTAATTATAATTGCGGTTGTTTTTTTTTATGAAAATAGACACTGCTCTAAAAATGGTGTATGAATAAATTATTTCAGGAAAGTATAATATGTAAATAGCTTGTGATATAAATATAACAACTTGACCAAGTACTTGGGAATTGGATCGTTCAACTTCCTGGCGTTTAGCGATAACATTATTACTATACAAATTTACTAATAAAAATATAATATATTCAAAATTATGCGACTAGAAAAAAAAATTATCAATTAAATTAAATATACACATTAAAATATTATATCAGTGTACTAGTTTTATCTTGTTTACATATTATAATTACTAAAACCATTACTAACGAGCAGTGAAATAATTGTATATATCCTATATCCCGTGACCCTAACTCACAACAAAACGATAACGACTTGATGTATAATAATATAATATAATAAATGTATAAGGGTTCCTTGTGTAATATTTAATTTAAAAGAAATTACAAGAAATAGACAAACTGTGTCGATCTGAAAACAAATTATTTATACTATTTTAAAGCCTTATTTTTACTATTTACAAAACTTAACTGTTAACAAACAAACGACAATTAAAGTCTATCCTTAGTAGTAGTTAACGTTAATTTTAAATAAACTTAATAAACTTTTAACAATTTACAATTTACTTTTAAACAAAAGAGAAAGACGGTATTCTCATTCTTGCAGTGGGATCATTTGTAGCATAGTTTGTGGAAAATATTGGAATATATGTTACAGAATGGACAGTTATTACGCGAGGAAAAAGATATATATATATATATATATGATTACCTACATATAATTAATAATAAAAATAAGTTACAGTGTATACAAAAAAAAATCCCAAACCATTGTAAATCCAATATAGCGTCGCTGCACCGCATGTAAGATAAATTTTGTTCTTTTTTCATGTTATACGGTTGTTAATAATTCCAATCGAACACCATAAAATATAATACTATATACTGTACTATTATATATTATGTATGTACACACTTAAAAGGTAATTCGTGTATAAAAGGTAAACGGTGGTGTGCTCGTTGAACGTATTGTATAATATATCCAAACGTGACAGAAACAAACAGACCAAGCGCAGCCTGTCGTCGGTCGGTATATAAATAATATATAGGTACATTGAACCGAGCTTGGATGTAAATATATATGTATGTAATATATTTATCGAAACCATTGCGGGGTGGGTTATATTGTACCTATATGTATAGCTGCCGGACTATCCGTATGGTAGCGTAAACAAAAACGGGTTTCTAAGAAAAATAATCGGATATTCTATGTTTGTAATGTTAGAAGAATGAAAATCTCTAAAATCAGCATAAAAAAAATAAATCTGTCAAATTACGTTATTCTCAAAGGTAAACGTGTGATTACAAATGAAAACTGGAAAAAAATCTAAACATGTTTATTTAACAAGGCGAGGTTTTTTTATTTTATTTTGAACAATATATGCTCGAGATGGTTTTAAGAATGCATTTTCATAAATTTTATATTTATATATTATATAATATACTTTATGGTCAATTTAAATAGCGGCAAAAATAAATACAAATATTTACTCGTATCGCGTTGCGGTTGTAATTCATCTGGTTGGTGATTTACATATTTATAATTCATATAATATATTTATATTACATAGTATAATATATTACTTGACGTTGTTTTTCTCGATTTTAATAGATACATGCGCAGTCATATCATCCTGTGTCATGTTACTGCTTAAAACCATTAGTCTATACGAATAATTTGTCTGTGTCGTGTAAAATACTAACATGGTAATATTAATAAAAACAGGTACCGATAACGAGACGGTGTTATTTCGGTCTAATTATGTTTTGCCTATAATACAATTTTATTATTTTTATTAGATAAAATGTAAATAATTATGTGATAAAATGTTTTAATAATTTTTTAAAACAAAAAAAAAAATGTAAAATTTGAATGGAACGTGTCATTGGCCGAAAAAAACAGTTTATTAACGTTATTAATATAATATAAAAATCTTTGATAAAATAAAATATATTTGTAAATGTAATTATCAGAATACTAATAATATGCTTTATCTATAGCTCTTGGCACTTACCATTAAGTTATTGAAATTTTAGAAACTTCGTCATGAATAATATATAAGGATGTGTAAATTTATAATTGTTATTTTTTGCCAACAAACGGCCGAATTGACCCTTTCGTTTAGACTCGTACAGTTATATTGCAAATTAAAAGATTCTTATTCTACTTGTATTCGTTTTTTTAATAATAATTTATTTCTAGTTAGACGTCTATTTGTTGATATTTATTTAAAACTCAAAAATAGTAAACCAAAAACATCACACATAAGGACAGATTGTAAGTAGATATATTTTTTTTATTTGCTCTCCCGTGTAAGCGACTAATACCCTTTTGATTGTCGTCACTTCAGTAAGTACTTAAATCCAGAATTCAATTATTAACAAATCCGATATGTATTTTTTTAAGTAGTTGTAAACAACATCCGGCATTATGTACTTTAGCGTTAAACATTTTTAAATAGACTATAATATGGATTTTAAACGGTGATTGACAATCAAATTTAACTGTCACTAGCGGGTGACTTCTTTATCAAATGTATCACATATACTTATTGTGCTTTAAATTTTACAGATTGTAAGTGTATTATGCTGAATAAAAAAACAAAATTGGTGATTGATTTATTTAACATAGTTGGTTGCATGTGTCTTGTGCCAACAGCTAATACAGGTCATTTATAATTCGAACACTAATCTTATACACATAAGTGTAACCCTGTACAGTCGGTATTATCTTAATTTGTGAATCTTGCGCGCTTAGATATAATTTTCTAAATCAACATCCAGCGTTATATACAGACCACACGATTATCAAGACCGGTACATACTATTATTTTTATAATCGTTTGTGCGTTATATAACAATAATAATAAATAAATCTATTTTTTTTTTCAACTTTGATGCGATATTTTTTATCGGTTCTGATCGGTTATTAAAAAAAAAAATATCACGGTCCAGCCGCTCGCGGGTTATTGACGGTTGTTTGTATATATTTTAATTTTTTTTCTCCACGCTTGTATAGGTATTAATATTAAGGGAAAATAAAACACACACACACACACCTCTTCGGCAACACGTCCGACGAACGAGAAGACGATCACAAACGTGTTATTACGGTGAATCTGGAGAAGAGTGCATTGCAGTTGTTTGTGGCTGTTATGGAAAAAAAAAAATAAAGACAGAGATAGAAGGACGGAGAGAGAGAAAAGAACAAGTGCAGCCGAGTCGGCGGGTCACACGTGTGTTTTATTGGACGTGACCCCGAGGGGCCAAGAGATCAAGGCCAGTTTTACGAGAAGATGTGTGCATGTGTATAGTAAGAAACCGTAGTACTATAGTAGTAGTAGTAGTAGTAGTAGTAGTAGTAGTATAATAGTAGTATACATATAGTAATATAAGTCGTAGTAGTAACCTCTCAGAAACCGGTTTACCGTGTAGAGTGGTCTGACGTGGAACCGTATCTATATAGGGAGAAGGGTAACAGCTGCTGCTGTTGCTGCTGCTGCTGATGCAGCTCGGCCATAACACAACGGGGTCGCTGATAACCAACGCTGATAACGGCCCCGACGGTCTAGCCCGGTCGTTTGTCCTCTGGGGTTTAAATCCGTCGACTGGCATAATATCGTAGCGTTATAAGATATTAATATTTAACTTAACACAAAACAATTATATTATAACGTGTCCCATCGACTCCGAACCAGTGTCGGTATTTTGTGCGTTAAAAGCAACAAATTTAGGTTTCAGACATTTCTAAACAATTGTGCTTTCTGTATATTTCATACCTACACCTTCAGAACTTATGCATTATGTATTTATAATTTTATATTTCAATGTACATTTTGAATAAACATCTACTAACACGTTGTTTTATTAATTAGCTAGTCGGCCGTCCAAGTTAACAATTGATTGATATTATAATATAATTTGTTCGTAGAATATAGAGTCGAGGTTCAATAAAGGTACAGCAAAAATATATATGTTTCAAAGAATATGTTAGTTATTAACATAGGCGCAATTTCAATTTTTAACTTGGGGGGGGGGGCTGGACATTTTTTTTAAATATATATAAAAGTAAATATATTTTTGTATTTCAAAATTGTATGCATAACCTAATTTTTTTTTGGGGGGGGGGGACTTAGCCCACCCTAGCCCCCCCGTATTTGCGCCTATGGTTATTAACATAATAAAACAATTTTAAGCTTGGAAATGCACAGGAAACATATTGTGTTATCAATATTGGATTTCTTGTAATAACATGATTTTAAAGTATGTTTTTTCAATATTGTAAATAATGAAACATTATTATAAAATATTATATTACATAAACAAATTATTCGAGTCAACATATTATGTCTGTTAAATAGTTTAGGATAAAAAAAAATGTCACTTAAAATAACAAATTATTTGCAACAGATGAACACAATATGTATATTTACATACTTTAAATAGATAATTACTTGTTGCTTTACACAAAAATTGTTTTCAATTCATTATTTGCGCAAATTATTATTTGTCATTTAAATTAAATAATTTGCCTTAGTTAGAGTTAACTGATATAATATAAATATATATTCATTAAATAAGCAATTTTTTGCTATGTAAGAATTTATTACAATATAAATAACCATAAGCTACTGGTTGATAATTTATTTGAAAATCAATACTGGATTAAACTAAACTTTTTGATTTTGATTTTATTTTTAAATTGTATTCAGCGTTGATTACCGAAGTCTTACGATATATCCTTATTTCCCTTATCTTTAGACTCGTTTAATAATTTTTTGTTTATCTTTTAGAACTCGGTTACTATATGCGATTATAGCTGTTCTTGTGCTACGACCGCTATTTGGTACACAATGATTAGTATAGAAAGATAATAAATACGGTTAATCGACACAATAAAAATAAACCATATAATATTTAAGTAATATTTTGCGTTGACGACGCCGTAGTCGATTTTATCTCATCAGCTCTACTCAACGCCATCGCCGGCCATTTAAACGGTTTTGTTGTATACATATATAATATTTATAATGTCTAAAAACTCGTTTGTTTATATCAGCATCGAGGGAAAAGATAATATGATCTCGGTGTGTAAACCTACATAGCAGATAGTGAGAGATAGAGAGAGAGTGTGTGTGTGTGTTTTAATAATAATAATAATAATTGTATCGGTCGCCGTTAATTAACTATAAGGCGATAACGACTTGAGAGGAGTCATTAGAAAAAACAATTAGATTAAGAGGGTCAAATTTTGATTACGAACCCGCCTCTAAGCGCACATATAGTAATTTGTGATCCAATTATTATTATTATCCGTCGTCCGCGCGATAAGTATCGTTGTTGTAACGTTTTAAAAAAGTTTCTTTTGTAAACCCTGCCCAGTTAGCAGCTTTTTTATTTATCATATTCCGTACAAGTCGCCAAGTACACAATCGTATAGTATACACTATTTCCAAAACACTGCGTTCTCCCTCTATTGTATTAGGTAGGCGTCCAACCGGTTTCACGCCTTATACCGTTTCCGTCTTGGACTCTAAAAATATAATACATAGATAAAGTTCATCTCAGCACCGTTGTACAGCAACCTGAAATGAATTAGTTCTGTGATAGATACATTCTATTAGAGCAGAATTTTGAAGAACAAAAATATTCCCATAAAATCTGTTATATCAATCATTTTTTTGTTCCCGCTATTTTTTCAAGTTTTTACTTTCCACACTAACCATTATGTCTTTGGTCCTAGGTAGAAAGAACTTAAGTCAATTTTTCACAAAAAAAATATTTCCGTAGATTTAAAGCTTATATCTTTTGGTTCAATTGGCATTAGTCAGTGACGAATATCACTCATATTATTGAAGAAATAAATATGGCATATTTGGAGTTTTTACATTTTAAGTTTGGTAGAAAGAGCATAACATGACTTATGCCTTTTTTATCATTTTATTTTACAGCTATAAAAGCCTTAATATGACTTATGCCTTTTGTAGTGTGATTATCATACGTCTATAAATATCATAAGTCAAGAATTAAAATGTGTACTACAAAATCATTATTAGTAATATAAAAAGTACTCATAATAAATAATAATAATGACAATAATGATAATAATTATCACGAGCTGTACCAAAATAGTAGGTATAGGTATTTTTATAAAGTCTACTTATCAGATAACTTAATATTATTATGTTTAGAAAATGTTCATATTATTAACCACGGTGTATAGTTCTAAAACTATTGTACTATTTTACATTTTATTATTATAAATTATTATGTTTTATGCCTTATAAGACTAATTTGTTACAAACTTTAATTCTGCTATCAAAATATACGATGTAGGTACTATTGAGTAAATTACTCTACAGTAAACATTAATTTGTTATTAAACACCTAGGTACTAGATATCATATAATGAGTTCATTTTTAGGATAGGTAAATATCTAAGTTTTGATAAAAATCACATAAGTCATAATTGATTTGATCAAAAAGGCATACCTGCATTGTTATACTTAAATTATTTCTATAATATTCGTGTAAAACATTTTCAAACCGCTGCCTTTGAAAGTTGATTAAATTGACATAAAGCCCTTTCTAACCGGGACCAAAGATGTGTGAACGCGGTGGCCCATATGGTGCTGTCCTCGCGGTTCGATAGCGAAAATCTACCGCGCTTTTATATAATTAAAACAACCATCATCGACCGTTGCAATTACACACAATGTAAATATTTAATGTTTTCTTTCGATTTGCGCTCCGACACTCGACTGCTTGGAGTAACAATTAACAAACACTCGGTGACGGGACGGCGTTGTTGTTTTTGTAGACTTTTCATAATGTACACATTAATAATTAGTCTTGCAATTAACACGTTGGCTGTTAATTTAATCAAATATAATATATTGTGCGCGGAAAGGTACTTGGGTTTCGGAGGAGAATTTCAGTATACCAACAACAACAAAACAGCAGTGCAAAATATAACTGTTAACACAGGATTATATCATCATATAGTATAATATAAAGCAATATCAATGCGCTTAACATAACAACGCGATAAAAGTTAATAATAAGCCGTCTGCGCATTTTATGATCCGAATAATATGCGTGTATTGTGTATATATAATATGCATTTGCTCTGGGCCATTTTTTTTTTATTTAGAATCTAATTTTCATCTAGCTCGTGTGTCGTCAAAACGTTATGTTGTGTTTCGGATGCGGCAATAATGTTTTTATTGACCGACAATGTAATTCCCGGCAAACTTCAAAATGGGACGACTGGATATGTACATACTATACACATATAGTTAATTTGCATTATTCAAACGGGGCTGTGCTCAGAAATCCACTTGGTTTGACAATATTATCGTGGCGACCGTTAGCCGTGCCTCATAACATCATCCCCCAGAAGTATGCAATTATCATCATTCTGGGACATCTACACAAAATATCAACGTCCGATAGACCACTTGTTATGGACGACCTCGGCAATCACTTTGAATATATATTACACATTAAAACGGGATTCGATCGAAAACGCGTACCTACACACTCATAATAAAAATAGACCATAGAAAAAAGGCTATACACGAATATTGCGGTACAAATTCACCATATAGACTGCATAATATATTTTTGAAACAAGCAATGAGCGCCATTTTTTTTTTAGTCTAAGACGACAAGTCACTTTCCGGAATTTCTACTTCACAGATTTAAAAAAAATATAACGTTTTTTTATTTGTGCTATTAATTTTTGTATATTTATTAAACACAAACTATCTGACGACAAATTTAATAATCGGCCCTTTTGTCGCCATTACATTTTTTTTTTTTTATAATATTTCAAATATATTTTTAACTACTAGATAATTTAAAAAATTAACATAAGGTTTTTTTGCTTTTACCGTTTTAACCTGTCGGTTCTATAAATCTTTTAAACACAGCAAACGATTTAAATTTATTCAGATTGCAATTTATTTATATTTTCTCGAATTTCAGGTTTAAGTTCGGAAATGTTTTCAATATTTCTTTTTTTTTCGGAATATCCGGTTTTTATTTTACTCGTTTCGATTTGCGGAATTTGTACATTTTTATGCAATTGTAAATTATATTAACATAATTATTATGATTGTACAGTAACATTGCTACAATTATGCATATATATGTATTTTTTTAATTTAGCTGTGTACACTTTTTGAAGCGAGAAATTAAAGTAAATAATAATATAAATAATATTCAAAACGAATGAGAATTAAAATCCGATTAATTAAAACGTAATCGGATCATTTCCAGATGCACACACTTGGACGTTGCTATAGCTCTATTAAGTAGTATAAAACTAATTTACATTAATTATTGAATCGCTTTACGGTATTTTTTTTTTTCAGTTTTAACAGATTGTGCACACAATCGAAGATCCGTCGTTTTTTAAGGATTTATAAAATAGTCATGGCACAGTTATTGTGGAACAATATGCACGATGTAATTAGTGTGTGTGGTGTGCTTATGATGGCCATCGAGACCTTTGGTCGAGGTTCCTCTCTCTCTATTCCAACCGAGTGGTATAAAACATGACGTCTAGTGGTTTTCATAATATTATTATTTTCGCTGTTGTTGTTGTTATCAACCCCGAACAAAAAACAGTAGTAGTAAATAATTATAATAGGAATTATATTATTTTTAGCGGCCCCAAAGGGCATCGCAATAATAATAATAAACTACACGGAGGTCCCTATTCCTGTACACAGTCGGGTCGGCTTCGGTGGTTAAACGAACCGCGTCGTCAATCCGTTTCGTTGGGTTTTTCAACAACAAATAATTATTGCGGAAACCCCTCGAGTGTTCGTTTTTGCGATAATTGTGAGAAATATGTAAACAAATTGTGAGTTACCCCCCCCCCCTCCCCTGGACCCAGCAAACTTGCCCCTAAGCGTTTAGGAAACGATTTTTATTACTTTTTATTTACTCGGTCGTAGTCGTTAACTCGTTTTTAACGATACGAATAAAACTGTTTAAAAGTTATTTTTTAGTTAACCTTTTGTTTTTTTTTTTAATTTCGATTTTAACAAATGGTACTATATGGTCTATGTATCCCCCTCGTAACAATATTATAGTATATAATATATATATTTATTATCAAAAAATATTCCATTGAAATAATATAATATTAATAGGGGATTGCATGCGGTCTGTTTTTTAAGGAGTTTTGTATAGGCAATATTTATGGGGGGAAAAAAAAAATCAATTTCGACCATGTCAATTAATTTACCGGTTGGTTTGTATTAAACTTTAAGGTATTGTTTTTAATTTAAATAATGTGTTCAATGAGTAAAAGTAATTTTGGTTAATTTTAAAACCAAAAAGCCCGACAAAATGTTTGAAAAATTTCAGTTTCTTGTAATTAAATGAATTAAGTTTTGCAATTTTTTCACATGAAAAAAGCCAAAAATCAAAAATCTGTTTCCTACCTAACCTAGTTAAGTTGCCAAAGAACTCGGGTGTCAAGTGACAACATCTAAGGTGACCACAGCGCCGCCTCGACTAGTTTATTTTGCGCGTCGACCGAATAATATAATATGCCGTTAGCAATGATATTAAGTATGTGTCGCTTCACAATATATTAAACGACAACTAGTCCAATTAAAAATCGTTGATTTACCAAACACATACATACACTCGCGCGCGAGTCGGTTGTTATTGAATAAAATTACCATTATCGATATTTTTATAAACCGATTAATATGTTTATGCTAATATGTTTATTTAGCCGTTCAAATATAATTATATTTATAATACAACGAGAACGGTGTGTAATCGATAATAGAAAATATATTGAGGTAGAATCCACATTTACAAGTGTACATTAATTATGCAAATACTGCATGGCTTATCCCGTTACAATCGCATGTTATACTATAGGCATTTCGGGCTCGTACGATCGAGTTATACCGTAATATATTCGATCACGTATAGATCACGCATAGGTCGGGTCGTGGCTAGAAAAATGCATTAATCAGTCATCGCAGGTTTAATCGTTAGATGTTGGAAACTATGGCATTGCGTCGACAACCAAGAATCACTCTCGGACATGGATTAAAAAAAAAAAATATATATATATATACAATAAAACAGTTAGTTTAGATTTTGAAAATGATCGCAACGAGCATCGCAATTATTATTTATCACATGCACAGAAGAATCAAAATGGCATACTAGATTTGCCACAAATACCAATTATTGGCCGTATCCAAAGGCCAATTGTTATTATACAAGTGCAATGATTTTCAATTGATTTTTATTGTATAATTTCACAAAAAAACGTTATAAAAATAAATTTAAAAAAAAAACACATTTGTCTTTTGTATTGGCGGGAACGACTAAATAGACCATTATAAAGTGTAATAATATTTTGTTCACGAGTACCGAGTAGACAAACTAGAAATAATAAAAAAACAAAACGTGTAGGCTGGCGCCATCTAGTTTTGAACCGAAGAGTTATACAACATAGAATTATTTGATGAAAAAAAAATCGGTCCAGAGGAAAAAAAAAATTGTGCTACACACACAAATTAAAAAAAAAACACCCATAATTGTGTAAAAACCAATTCCATCTCGGTGTTCGCATCGAAGCTATAAAACTTGTGTTCATAAAATTACTTAGTGCTAAATGTACACACTTTTAGTTAATAATCATGTTTTGTTTCAAGTATAGATGGACAATACTTCGAAAACAATAGACATTTCCCCAACCAGTTGAATTTTTTAGATAGTTTTTGAAAAATGTCTAAATTCGGTGTACAGATTATTATTTGATAAAATATGATGTATTTGTTGTGTACAGACCAATTAAATATAGCAAATATTTTTTAACACAAATTCTGATTAGTTTTTTTTTTTTTTTAATCATTTTTTATAAATTTAGTTTATATAAGGAAATTGCAAACCGGTATGATAAATACGCAAAAAAATAATTTTATCTAATTTTTAATTATGATTAGTAACAGTAGTTATGACTAATTGGTTTAGGACCCATAAACCGGATATAATTTTTTTTTTTTTTAATAATTGTTGACATTATACAGTTAATCCAGTTTAAGTATATGTCAATGTGATGATAATAAAATTTACTAAATGTTTTGTTGAAATTTGATAAAACATATTGAAAGCATACTAATTGTTTGATCATTTAAAAACTGTACAAATATCACTGATATTTTGAGCGATTTTTTGCTAAAAACAACATTATCATTTTTCCACTGAAATATTAATATAATATATATTATACAACATTTATACAATTCATAAATCATAAAACAGTTTTTAACATTAAGCTTGATATATTTTGAACTGTGTACGCTATCTGTGTCATATCGGTACTTTGTTGTACCGGCCAGTCCACCTTGTTAATTAAATCTGTTAAATAAAAACATTAATTTTAATATTTTTTTTTTTTTGTAAAATTTAGCCTTAACCAACCCTAGTCTCAAACTAAACCATGAAAATTAGGAGACCGTATAATTCCGGCAAAAGAATTATCATAGTTATGATTACCCAAAAAAGATAAAAAGATGACAACATAGTTGTTGTTGAAATACGCATATGCGTTAAGTATGTACGTACTACTAGCTTGTTTATTATTACACATATATTTTTGACCAGTAAATTATATATTAAGTTTTTTTATTAAAACATATGTGCTATAGCTTTTATTTTTTAATTCCCTACTTCTTCAAGTTAAGCAATTTGTCGATCACGTCAACCTTTAAAAGATTATTATAGTTTGGAAAATACTAGACTCTAGAGCAGTGTTGGATTATCTCAGATGGATGTCCCGGAATGTTGGCTTTAATTAAATTCGGTTACTCGTGGAATGAGAATATTGTAAGATTGGAAAATTGTCATATAGTATAACTGCGCACTTGGCGGCGCTATACTTATTATCATGATGACTGTACAAACTGTTATTTTTTTTTTTATTATTTTACCCTAAATAACACAATCTGTAAATTAGTTTACAATAATATCGCTGACAAGATAATAAATAACTTGAATTACTCGTTTGGAGAAATCACCCATATTGGCGGTGCCTACTCCGTGACTATATAGAGGACTAGGTTTTAACTAGTTAAATTTTGAAATTAAACTGTACCTATTTGTATTAGTATAATATTATCGACCTATATCTGTTCATGTAGTCTAGGAGGGAGGGCACTGAGTTGTTTTTGTCGTACCATTACAAAGTTATTAGTTTACAGTACAAATGTACTGTGTACTGGTGTGTTGGATTAGTGTAGGCGTTAGATATACACGTTAGGAGGAAGGTTAGTTCTGAGGACGGTGACGAAGGAAATTTTAGTTGTTTTCTTCAATGGGGCCTAGAGATCCGTAGAGGTTTGTTGGTGCGTTAAGTTCATCTCCGGGGGGGGGGGTGGTGGAGTGATTTCGGCAGTCGGTTAACAAATGCTCAACAGAAATAAACATTAACGTGTCCATGTCTCAATTCTTGAGTGGCCAATAGTAAGAATGGCGCCTTCTCTCAGACAGAGAGATGTTGGCGGTGGTCGGTATTGTATGTGTGTGTGTTCGGTAGCAGATAGGTCAATGCGTATACGGTTTTGTCCGTATGATTTCCACAAATTTGAGTATGGTTTTATTTATTTTTTTTTTTTTTGTATAGACTGTATAGAGGGCTGCGTCGAACCTGGAAACGCGGAATATCAATCAAACCACATTGGCACAATGAGAACGCGCATCACCCCCGCGCGACATCACACGCGTTGCGCCGAAAAAACATTCAATTTTTGACGGTCGCTCGATCATCATTCGAGGGCACCGTGTAGACCAAGTGAGAGACCAAATCGCCGTTTATATTGTTCGGAATGTGTGTGTGTGTGTGTACATATCGTTTCCTATATATGCATGTACGGTTTTGCGCCAATTAAAAAAGACCGGCGGACACGCGACCGCTTTTTTGACGCGGCCGATTGATGGGCCGTGCACGCAATTCCGGACGTTTAGCTCGTTTTTGTCATCCCCTTTCCCCCCCCCCTCTAGCATGTGCGACTTCCGATTTACGGCAGGCCCACGGTGGGTGGGTTGAGGTCCATACACATTCCCCCCCCCCAAAGGCTGTATTATTTTTCAACGTCTCGACCGTTTTCCGGCACTACAACAACACACTATCTCATCTCCACAAGACCCTCTCTCTCTCTCTCTCTCTCACTGATAATGGCTTTCCCCGAAAAGCCACGCTAATTTATCCGCAGCCCAGCGTGCGTTGCCATCATCATTTGCACTGGGTACTCATTACCGTTTCTTATCAATCTCGACGACGACGGCGACGCCAAAATGGGGGGGGGGAGGCAACACTCGATTCCGCCCTCGGGTTCGTGTCGTTTTGTTGCTTGTCAAACATTCCAAAGTCATTTGTTCACCGGCGCCGCTCCAGTCGAACGCTGCAGATTCCATCGATTTATATTTGTGTTAGCTTTTGTACAGAATATGTCTTATTATTACCGGCGTCTAAACCGCCTAAAGAAACGAAAACATGCGTTCAATAGCGCAATTAATTACTATGATAAAATATGTATCATAACGGTTCTGGTAAATCTACAAATTATAATTAAGTGCTACTAGACCCTAGTAACGGTAACGTTTTTTTTTTCTCAGGGTTGGTTTATATTGTTGAAAAAAATAACACACAATACCCCCAAAACCGTTGTCTGACCAACGGCACAACCGCCGCAAGCGATTCATCATCGTGTTCGATACTTCAATATACATTCGAATTCTAATGTAATTGTGTATTGCCTATATACTTGACCCATTGTATTTTATTCAAGGGGTGTGGTAATACAGTTGTATAAATCCGACAAAATAACAATTCAAAACACACGTTTTTTTCCACAAAAATTATAATGACAACGACAGCCTTATTATATAATTGCGTGGGAATTTTCAATTTACATGATAAAACACTATCATAACCGAATTAAAGTTATTTATCAGAGATTTGAACAATTTTAGAACGGCTGTAATGTATTGCAAACAAAATATATTTTTGTACAATGCTACAAAATGAACATTTTCAAGTACAGAACTTTTCACATAGTTGGTGGTCCAACTCAAATTATGGTTAATTTAGGGACATTCATCACGTTGGGTTCTATCACTGGATAGTCTCCCTCCTCATACTGCGTCACCGATGTTTGGTATTTGTTTTTTTTTGTCTCTCTGTATATAAAACAATGTAACAATTTGCTCATTATGCCTTGCAGCATAAATTGTATATATTCTTCAATAAAAAAAAAAATATATGTTACATTTAAATCCTTTTTTTCATTGTATTAAAACATTTTACTTAATAAATTTAAGTACATTATAAATTACTTACGATTATAATAATTAAATTGTTAATAAAATAATATTGTTCAAAACTTAATTAAAAACGTTTTTAATATGTTTTATGTACCAACCTATTTTTTTTTAACAATGTAGCTTTGCTGTTATGTTTGAAAATCAACTTTAATCCCAATTTTTCTTCTTCCTATCTCTTTAATGTGCATCACTCGTTGTCTATTATTCTTCATTCTGAATTTTATTAAAATTTTAATGTGCACAATCACTTACGCTTATCTCGCATTTCGTATATTTGCCGATATGGAGTTATATTATAATATTATACGCACTGGATAGTGTACGTTTAATATATGGAATCGAATTACACGATAAGAGGATTAATAATATACTCGTGTTAGGCGTTAAAAAACAACAATATTTGTTT
The DNA here is from genome assembly GCF_023614345.1 of Adelges cooleyi. Taxonomy (NCBI): domain Eukaryota; kingdom Metazoa; phylum Arthropoda; class Insecta; order Hemiptera; family Adelgidae; genus Adelges; species Adelges cooleyi. The sequence goes on along the minus strand of NW_026096268.1, from coordinate 11,697,179 downwards.
TATGACTAGTGGTCGTAGCGTGGCGCGTGGCTGTACGTTATCTCTTCTTAATCTCGTCACTGTCCAACGTTTACATATAATAATAATTTTATAATATATGGACAATAATAAAATATGCTCTCGGATGATTGATCTTATACATTCGTTGGGATAGTTTTTTATTATTACATTAAATATTGTACACACAAGCGCTTATGATAAAACATCACGCCTTGAGAAGTTCATTTCTTTAAATAATAATAATCATTCAATAATATATATGTATACCTAACACGCTAGGCACAACACGTTATCCGACTTAAGTACTATACTTACGACAAAGCGTGCAAGTGTCAAGAGGTGTAGCACATTTATCCCCATTAACCGAGTTGGGTGAGTTCCTAACTTTTAATTTGCGTAACTAGCTACAAAGTACAATAGTGACTTTTAACTGTCACAATAAGATAGGATTGGACCGAAATCTGGATTTCTGAAGTAACCTAACGTTCAATTTCGGATTTGATATTATACTTCCAAATCTTTTCTAATGAAATGTGTACACCTAGATTTATAACGATTGTTTAAACAATTTTATTATGTAAAAAAATTAACTCAAGCCCGAATATTCCAAGTAATAAGTTACATAGCCAATATATTTAAATTACATATGCGGACAGGTTTGGTTAGGAGTACTTGGTTGTACCTATTATGAGTTTTAACTTAAGACAAAACATTTATACTTTTTATTGTGACCTAATCTTAAATTTAAATTTATACAATATTCTCAAATCATCATTTGTTTATGAAAGGGATTATATTGACACACATTATAAACTGCAACAGTTAGTCAACCAATTTGTTTTTTTTTCTTATAATTAACCTTTAATTTTATTTTGTCACTTGTGTTGTATGACCGAGAAATTAAATATAAATTAATGTGTAGTTTATATTATAGATACTTACTGCAGGTTTATTTTATGGAAAATTAATCTTTTATGTAACGCCGATGAACAGCAAAACCTGTAGAAGTTATAGGTTCATAATAGTTAGTTTAAAGTCAATGTAAAACTACCCTAACAACACCGGTAGAACTTTTGGGTTTTCCAACATGTTTCCAAAAAGGGACTGCCTTGTAAAAAGTCTTATCGGACCGGGTAAGGTATTTTCTTTTTGAGGTCCTAGCGTTTTACCTGAATTATGACCTAACCGGATTGGAACCTACGCCGTGCTCCAATAAAGGAGTCCTGGCTCGTCAAACCCGGTAACACTAATATGTATATTATGCTTAATGCAAATGTACTACACATAGACACTACAGGCAGATACAATAATTATTATTAGTACACAACTACGGTTACGGGCGATATGAATTTCTTATGATAGCGCTCCGAGGTAAGATTGACATTATAATAATACTACAAACGTCGAGATATATATATATAGGCAATTTGCTTTGCATACACGCAAACGTGTAATTTCACCGGCAAAACAGTAATTAACAGACTTGTCGATTTATAATAAAATATATATATATATATATAGGTATAGAAAGCAATTCCATCAATTTTGATGAACGCGCCCGCGTATCCCCCTGTCACTTTGTCGACGAAACGGCGTCTTCGGGGTAATGTAAACACACATTTCTTACACATAATACACACACACACACTGCACGGCTAGCACACCCATTTAAATAACCATAATTGATATACGACAGAACAGTAATGCATTCGCTTTGTGAGAGAGGGAGCAGCCGTACACAGTGCACGCCGTTGACGCCCCAAGGCGTTTCGCTAATATTCCACATGTACAATACAGTATATATATATAGGCACCGCGTTATATTGTATTATTATTATTATTATTAATAATCAAGTATAGAGTACTGTAATGTACATTCGGCGAATTAACGTGCTCTGTGTTGTAGTGAAATTTTAATGGGAAAACGTGAGTTACCTTGAAAGGCTCGTGCGACCGTGTGTTTAAGAAAGCGAGAACACAAACTTTACCACCACTGCCATCCCATTCTTCCTGCGCCTGGAAAATAATCGTACGAGTTTGCCTTTGTGTGCCGTTAAACGACCAGAAAAAAAAACCACAAAATGAACAACAAACGCATTAAACGCTGTCTTTGATCGTTTTGAACACATAAATAGCAAACGTGGCGGTACGATTATAATATCATTTAAAATTGTACAGCCGAATGCCAAGTGAAAAATTAACTATTGAAGGCGAACGAAGCTCTCGGTAACGGGCCGATTCTAAAATATTTTACCATACAAATGTGTTGGATAGCTTTCGTGGTCTCGAATAGTATATTAACTCGACCGTCTTCGGATGAGTCTTTGATTGATTTTGTTGCTAACCAATGCTATTGGCATTTTCCCAAACAAACTCTCTGCGTGGATGTTACAGCGGCGTTGCACCGGGCGAGTTTGCGGTTTCCTTCCCGAGTAAAAATAATAATAGGTAACACGACAGATAAAAGACACCCACGAAAGGGTTGACTGGTGCTGGCCTGTGTGATTAAAAAGTATGACGCCGTTGGTTTTTACTGCAATCCGTGCTCAGGAATTACCGGCCATAACCGTTTGACGAGCAGAGTGAAAAATCTTAACGCCGTATCTCCGACACGATCCTGGCACGTCTCATTAGGCCATATTATTGTTGTTTACTGGCGTTGAACTGTACGGCGCTGTATGCATATACGCGGTTATAAGTAGTGTACAGTGATAATACAGCGTACATTGTTAAATGGTTCCGGCCGCCGTTAACACGGTTCGGGAGAGCCCATTGTAGCCCCGTACACAGTATAGTATATAATATAATAATAATAAACAAAACGGCGTTGTGCGATAAACCCGGGGACCTTTGCTGGTTCTCTGACTTGGGCGATGAACGCCTTCAGCGCGCGTTAATTGCAGCGCACAAGACGAACGCCGAATAATAACAGTAAGACAAGAGATTGGGAACGGTCGTTTATGTTATTATAGTCGTCGTATAAGATATTATTTTCTAGCACCCACACACACACATAATAATATACCTATAGGGTGTGGTGGTGGTGGTGGTGGTTTATCGACGTCGTTAGCCGTGCAAGAATCAAAACTCGGGGTTGAGTGAATATCGTCGTTTCCCGTGCAATTATACAAGTATAAAACCGAGCTCGTTAATTGCGAAAACGGTCGTGGAATGCGCTATATACACACCTTTAGCCGAGGCTAAGGGCTCGTAAAAATATGCGGCCTTACCCCTAAAAACACATTGTATTATTATACCGCGTACATAAGGTGTTGCCGTTCGCGCATAACCGTCAAAGATCGTTGCCGACACCGACAATGGCCACGAAAATGGGTTGTGCTAAAGTTTTGGAAACCGTCGAAAATGGGACCGACACGGAATTTACATAGACCGGTGACAGACAAAATATACCCACTTTGTATTTTGACTCACTTTTGTGTACAGGATGAGAAAAATTATACACTACCGAGTAGTTTTTTTATGAAACGATATTTTTCTACAAAAAGAGTCTCAAATAAAATCTACACGTTGAGTATTGGAGAATCAAAAATTGTCGCTAATGAGTAATGTCAATTATAATAAAAGATATCACTATGCAAGAGTTTTATAGAGTGGGTGGCTCTTTAAAGACAAACGATAACCTACAAAATATCAGATGTTTTATTTAGGCATAAAAATGTATGGTACACAAATGTGCTTGAATTTTTGTATTAAAAAGTTTACAATTTTTTTATGTTTCTCCCGAAAAGAAAAAATCCTCCTGAAAATCTTCTGCTAAAATAAACAGTTATATTATTAATATTTCAGCTTCGATGCCAAGCAAAAGTGCCTTTGATGTAAAAATTAAAAAAAGTATAAAATACCAACTGCAAGTATAAAAGGGAGGTATGGAAAATTAAATGTTTACCGTCTGTGTTGATAAGAATAGAAATATGTCTGTATTAGAACGGTAATAATATTTTTATTTATTTTTACTTTTTGTTTTGTAATTAGTTTACAGTTGCACAAAAGCATATAACAAACGTACGGGTCATTTTCAAAGGGACCGACGAGTATACACAATAAAACGGTCTTTAATTATATATGTATAATAGTGAATAATAATAATATGATAATCAAAAAGGTTGTGTACAGAAAAGACGGCCGTGCAATTTTATCAGGATTTTTCCAACACATGAAAAAATACAAAAAAGGAAACAAAAAAAAAGGTTTGGCCGGATGAAATTTCAATTTGCATTGAAAATGAAAAATACAGGCGCGCCGCATATACACTTTGACTCGGTTAACAGGAGGGAAAAAAGGTCTAATAACTTTTTTAATAATCTTTTTGTTGGAATCTAAAACCCGTCTGTGGAAGCTATTTTTTTTTAATGAAGGGTTCGTATATGTAATAAATACCGTCCGTGTAAATTGATAGCGAACACTTGATGATGGGTCCCTTTTAACAATAAAAAAAAACGGGCATTCTTTTTTCTTTTTTTTTTAATTGCTTGGCGATAGACATTAAAAACCTTCAATGAGTAACGGGAAAATAAAGATTATTACAAAATCAACCAGGTTTCCTTCGGTTAATTAAATTATATTAATTGTTGTAACAAAATTTAGTATTAAGAAATATTATTACAATACACTAGAGACCTTTTTTTTTTTAAATATTACTAAAAATAAATTGACTTTGAAAGTTAATTTAAAAATAATTGTCATTTATGTGTCCAAATATCGCGATAGCATTTATTAACTAACAAATTAATATACTTTCAAGTACCATTTCCGTAGTGATGTATTTAAATCAATACCCAAGTGTAAAATTTAAATTAGTTTAATTATTAATTCTGTCACTTTGGGTAACTGATAATATGATCATTGACCATACAGAGTAAATAAGACTTTTATTACAACATGATTTTAATCTTAGACATTTAATCAAGTTTTTAAAAAATAGTTTTATTCCTCTAATAAAAAATTGTGTGTCTACCACAATATTTGTTTTTGGACTCGACCATGTAGGTACTATTTTATTATACTTTTAAGTATAAATGTATTGAAGCTTTCCGAGTTGTTTATTTTCATATTTTATTATACAATATAATATTCAGAAATGTTGATTATTCACGTTGACGACTAAAAACATGAGCATTCTAAAAAGTGTACACAAGATAGTTACTAAAATTCAATTGAAATTCAGTTTTAATATTATACTTATTTTCTGTTGTGTATTTCTTTTTTTATTTTGATAGCTATTTTTTTTCTTTATTATATTGAATATTTACATCTATACAAATATGCACAACAGTAAACGAGTAAACAGTAAAAATGTAATAATATAACTTCAATATAACATGAAGTAGGGTAGGGGGCACCCAATGGAACTACCTACTTTGATTTTTTAGTGTTAGTTTATTTATTTATTCTATTTTTACTTTTGATAGCCTAAAGATATTGTGCTGTGTGGTCGTCTCGCTGACCATTAAATATCCCCAATAACATAATATGAATAATACCCATTTTGGATTATATGGTTCCCACGTTAAGTGTATTTTGTTATTTTGCAGTATGGTTGACAATTCGTTGTTGTGGAAAAACATGCGTTTTCGGTACTACATCCGTACACTTCCGAACCGGCCGGGCCCTAAATTAGCTCATTGTGTATTGTATGCGTGCATATATACATATACAGTAACAAAAATACAAAAGTAATTTTGTGTTGTATTTTAGAAACACATAATAATAATAATACACACAGCGCCGCGCACCCCACACTCGTATTGGCCAAGTTACCCCCGGCGGCGGCCGAGGCGAACGCCTAAGTAAGTATGCGCGTTTTTGGGGGCGAAACGACCACTTGGAAAGCAAAATATTGTCACCTCGGTTGGAAACAAAATTTGTAATACCGGCCAAATCATCTCGGCATGGAACCAGAGTGACACGCGCGGTTTCACGCGGCGATGCCGTGCGCTCAAACCGTCGCCAGGTCGCACGACAACAAATTGGCACGCCAAATAGCCTAAGACCACAGCGAAGAACCGTGTCCACGGACCACCCATCGGTCCGGCCGACTCTGTTTATTTATTGTTTGCAGCACACAAGTACTTACAACACCGCCGCCATTGATGAGTCACGAGTCGGTTTTGTTTTGTAAAATTTTAAATCAAATTCCTTTTGTCGGTAAAATCAAAAACATCCTATTGTGAACAGACTAATGCTAAACTCATTACAAATAGCAAACGGTTTGAATTTAACTTCTAACCGCGATAAAAAAAGGTTTGAACGTTCAACATATAGTTCATGGTCGTAGTTGATGGTATTAGTAGTGTTTAACATTCAATAGGTACATATGAGTAATGCCACAATAATATTGTATTTGTGATGACACGGCCTATGAGTAAAGAGTCTATCTAGGGTCAAGAATAATAGTGATTTGTAGGCCCACGTATGTAGTCCTTATAAATAATATCTATAAGTTCTCTTTATAAACGGTTTTAAACAAAAATATGTCTTGCTTAAAAAATATTACTCTATAATATATGGCCTGTACTAAAAAGTTACTAAATTGTAGAAATGTAATAAAAAAAATATACGACTAATGTCTAGGCTGGGCCGCGGTAGATGGGCTCGCAGTTACTGATGTAGTTAGTCTATAATGTCTATTGTTTGACTACTAGTTTGACCTAGGTAGACCTAGTAGTACAGCTGGTCCATCAACTCTGCAATTTTAATATACTATTATATTTATCAGCAATGGTTTATTGTGTGGCTGTCTCTTGAGAAATACAACACATTGTATTGTAATAGGAAAATTTCTGGTTTGGTTTTATAAATGCAATAACTATGTAATTGTAGTTATGTAATATTATTAACTAATCAAAAAGTCTTCTTCTCGTGTCGTTGAGTAAAATGTTAATTTTTTTTTTCAAATTACCATTCCATTATTTAAGATGAGAGGGTTGACGTGTACTTAAAACAAACATATTAACCTAGCTTGAGTGATTTTTACAAAATGACCGTCTCGGCTACTTGGAACTTATCCACATTATTATAAGTTGCGAAACCGAAAAATACTGTTCAACCGGCACGCGTACGGTTAATTATATTAAATAATAATATAATAATTACACACTCGTTTCGTACCTACGATACCGATATAGAAAGTTTTCCATTGCGATACAATGTAATGTACCTATATTGCTCAAGACACAGCACACATTGAATCATTAACAATAAACATAATATTATTATGACAGAGTTAAAACCAGCTGCACTATTCACCTAGGTCACGAGTAGTCAAACAATAGCCATTATAACATGCCACACCTAGGGCCTGAGAGAATACACAGGACCAACGACAGTGACTGCGAGCCCATAATGACAACTGCCATATATTTTTTATTAGTAATATTTAGTCATTTTTTTAAACCAAGCCCTAATGAGAAACCTTTTAAAATTGTTTTAAAAAAATACATATAGGAATGTTCTGAATATCGATGTGCCTAGGGCGTAGGAACAACTTAGTCTAGGGATTGGATAAGAGATTCCTTAACACTTAGCCCATGTCATCATAAATGATTTTATTGTAACGTTGTGCTTCATACCGTCATTTAGCATTCGTTCATAAATACCTAATAAATGTGTAATTCTACTCACGGTTTGCAATAATTATTATTGAACTCAAACATTTTTTTATTTGTATTGAACACATTTTATACAATCATATTATAACAGATAGGATTTTCTATTTTATTGTTCTATCGGTAGGTATAGTGTAAAAATCGAATTTATCGCATTACATCATTATATTTCATTCTACTATACAGTGTACAATCTAAATGGAGTGCACGCTGTAATATTACAACAATAACGCGATACGACTTTAAAGTTTCACGGTTGATAACGTAAAACACAAAGGAACGCCATTTGTTTAAGTCCTGGTGGGGGGTTGCCCATTACCACGTCTAATTACCTTCATTTAACATTTAGAGTTTAAGTACTTTCACAACTTTTAGAGATATATATGTATGTACCTACCGTATTAATATATGCTTGCGTCATTTCAAGTGCATTATATATTGTACTATAAGAGGGCTCGCGCTATAGCGTTTATAATTAACAACATTACTCTTTACAACGGCCGAGTATGACTCGACTTTTATAATTAGATTATTAAAAAAAAAAAAATCACTAAGTCATTTCGTTTGAATCGAGTCGTTCGCCTTTAAACGTAGGCGAGTAAGTCATGTTTTGTTGTCAAGAGGTAACACAAACCGACTCATTTGAACCGATCCATTCATAATAATATAATACTTACTATCAATGGTATAGTGACTTACGGTTTAGTTTATTAATGTATATCGCACTTATTGTTATCAACAATAATACAATTGATTAAATTGATTGACTAATTTGAGCAGCTCGTGCGATACCGTTTGTATATTTTCTACTTTAAGTTCTGTTGATCTATACATTTTTTTTTATAGCGGTTCTAAACCGGTTGTTAAGTTAGATAGATTGCATGTATTTTTATATATACAGTTATTATTATTTTTTTGGATATTAATAAAATCTAGGGGGAAATAATATTGTTAATATTATTTATTTATTTATTTCGATTAAACGTTAAAATATTCGAGTACAATATAATATAACATTGTTGTATTATGTATAAGACACCTGTGACGGACTATAAAATAATATTTTACACTCTTGCGAACGTTGATGGCCGACGCGACGGCGATGCTCGTATGACGGTTGGAGGTTTAAACATTTAAATTTGACTACCGACCGATAAAATTGAAAATAATAATATAATATGTATAAAAAAAAATAATTGTTCTAACAGCCGACTATCGTGTTTCGATGGGAAAGCGAGCAGTGAAATCGGAAACTGCTGAAAAGAAATAGAAGAAGAAGGAAATATCGTTAAAATAAAAATATTATTACATAACCCATAACCGAACGGGCAACGTTATTATTGGCCATAAGTACAACGGGCTATTATTCAAAAAAAAAAAATAAACAAACCCTATTAAACATATACAATAAATATAATAGTGATTTGATTTCCGAAGCCCAATAAAAAAAAAAAAACTAGCGTCGGGTGTAAGATATCCGGTCAATAAATCGGCGCGTTTCGCGAAAAGGCGCAGCGGCGGAGTTGAAAAAATTATATGGAGTGTAAAATAAAAAGTAAAAATAAAAAAAAAACACAACCTATATTATTCCTATTCCAATATATATATATATATATACAATAATAATAACAAAATATGTAATGTTTTAAAATCCTTTTGGGTAGCGCGTTGAAGGGAGCAGCTTTGGGGGGGGGGGTTCGTTTTTTTTTGCAGATGTATGCGCTCTTTGCTCTGGCTACACCCTTGTCATCAATTTGGGGTTTAGAGCGCGGACACGCACACAAAAGGACACACACCGCCCGTGTTTAGGCCCTTTCTGTTGTACTTCTTATGTGCGTTCTCGCACCCTTCGCCAATTGCCGTCGATACATATAGTAGTATAACATATGAACAATAGGTCTCTTTTGTACGGTTTTCGATGAAACGTACAGCCAAGCTTTTTGGCGAATCGTCGTGGACGTCGCACGAGGGTCAGCACAGCGGCTTTTGTGACACCGTGTGTGTGTGATGTTTGTTTTGTATAAATACTAAGGAACTGACCTATATTAATATATTATCATTATTATACTATACAAACAAATTGGGAATAGAATGAAGTGCGGAGAGATGCGGTGGAAAGTGGTAGATAACTATTGTATGGGCAACGGACATTGATTTCATATTCGCCTTCGACTTGAATCGGCTACCCTTCTTTCTTAGCATACGATTATTCGGTACAGACCTGCGATTTGGAATTATACCTGTCAAGTCGAATCAAAACTGTCAAACAAATGCATTTATATATTACATAGTATATTTTTTTCTACGGTCTCGACCGTATGTGTCAAATAAATAGATTTTAATAGTTTTCCAAAATTGAATTTGTGCTTACATTAAATATGACTTGCCTTGCGCCCTTTTAAATACCGTACCGGTGTCGAAACATTAATATCAATTTACACGTGACAGCCATTTTGTGTTGGGTATTCTTTTTTTTTTCGTTTACTTACAAACAAAATGACAGCTTTTCAATATTATATATTAGAAAAAATACAACTATCATACGTCGACGATACATATTGCTTCCAAACGTTTGCAGTGTCAACAACTTGTTTATGGCTGTATCTGTGTAATATTGATTTCTTATAGCTATTTTATGGCCAAGCCGTTAGTACTTAAACCGTACCGAACCGTAAGTACCCCGCGAACGCAATCAGAATAGTCGGCGCACACAATACACAAAAATTAGCACAGAACAAAAACCCGTAAGCGGGCGGGGTTTTCGATTTTGGCTTTTGATGTGCACCGTGAGAATGATTTTGAGTTTTTGCGACTTCAAGTAGACTTGCAATAGTCGAAACGTGTGTGTGTGTTTTTTTTAACTCGATTAATTCCCTTTTATATAATGATTGTGACAATGGAGTTGACAATTATTATTAAAAAAATACACTCGATAATACACGATAGAATAGACATTTGACATATTCTAGTGGCACGCGCGCTTTTGCAGCACAAACCGCCTGTATATTATATATAATTATTGTTATATCAAAAATATGTCACGCGACTTATACAATATAGGTGCGTGCATTCTCAAGTGGCACCTATACTTGCTCACTTCACCGACCCTCTGACAAGTTGTATGCATTTCTACCATTATTATACAGTACGCTGTATACACTATGTATGTAATATTGTATAGGCTCGTGTACAATATAATATAGGTCGCAGTCAATGAACAGAGAAATGGAGCACCCACTACTGTACTGGTAAATACACGGTGTATACTACATATATAAAATAATATTATTATGATATTGTTGTTATAAGTGTATATACATTTTTTTTTCTATCGGTACCAGGCCCGGTCGTAGTATTCAAACCCAATCGTTAATATCCACACGATTAAGCGGTCATGTCTTGTTAGTTAACGACGGTATTGTCCGCGCCGTCAATACATAGCACACAATAAGGGTGGCAACTTTATAATGTTATTATTATTATTATTTTTTTTTTTATATAAAATTTTCGTCGTTTTTCGTTGTTTTGAAAGCCATTTTGCTGATCGACAAGGGCGTGCTGCACGCGTCACGTTGACACCGAGTGATACTTCAGAAATAAGCAAAATTGATTAATGACCCAAAAGTGTAACAACACCTTTGTTTCGCACTGCAGTCGGCCAAACAATCTAAATTACACTACAGTTAAGCGACTAATATAGTGGGCATGTAGTAGTTAGTAACCCGTTGAACTACATCAAACCGACTTTTACCTAAAGCCTAAACTAACTCTAATCGTTAACGTGGGGACGTTATTTCGGTATTTTAAGTATTGAGTCTGATGTCAAAAGCGACGCCGAAGCACTACAAGCTAGTGAAAGTTACTCGATTTACTTTTGACGGATAGCCACCATACGAGACGCCATATTATTTAATTATACTTAGACCTTACTCATTATTTTAAATCGTATAGCTCTTATAGTCAACTAGAGAAAATATATTTTGACAATTATTCTTCCACCGAAAAAAATGATTTAAACGTTTTTTATAATAATCGTTAGCATTTTTTTTAATATGTAAAAGTACACCAAAACAATAAAAAATATGCGGTTAAAAAATATTTCCTTAAATTATAGAACAATTAACATATTATATTTTAGGATTTTTTTTTTTGACAAACTGTACCATACCTAATGTTTGATGCCTTGTCAAAATATAGATATGGGTAGGACTTAATATGATTGTAGGAATCTGGAATCGTACAGTGGAAGTTATATGCGGCAATGTTACATATATGTAGATAGACACTAACCAGATTTAAGAACTGCTGACCCTTTATTACCCGGCGACATTGTATAGATTAGAATCGTTATAAGAACCTCTCTATATACAAAGCCCCAGTGCACATAACAGTAAAACGGTTACTATATTATATACGGCGAGACTTAGGTCATTATACACAACATCTTAATCGGCTGTATCGAAAATGTGTGGCAAACTGAAAAAAGCGATTATTTTTTTATTATATTTTTTCCCTTATACGCGCAATAAACCCGTTACGGCGTGTAATATAGTTTTCTTTGCTAGTAAGTGCACGTTGACGGTCGCCCAATTTTTTTTTACTGGTCTCGGGTATTTAACGAAACGACTTTGTCTTGATTTTTTTTTTTTTAATGTTCGCGGGCAAACATTTTGAGTGCGAGCCACCGAAAACGGTTTTCCCATATTTTTTTAACTGCAACGCCTGCACCGTACTACTACTAGTAATATAGGTACACAGCTAATGCCGTTGACCATTGTCGGTTTTTATGTACACTTATTTTTTTGTCGCTATAATGTATCGTTTTTGGACATGTCGACCGAGATTTACGGTGCATTATATGTATTATTATTATTCGGACCTATTCCATCGCAAGAGTATCGTAAAGCTTTTTACCGTTCGGGTTGTTACATTTTTTCCGGCGTTATCAACTCTCCAGTGATTTTTATTGGTCGTTTCACGGTGTTTTTGGAAAAATGAAATTGCCGTTCGCCTTTATTTGGACCACCGCGCCGCCGTCACGTCCAGGCTAGAGCAGTATATATATATATATATATACAAGACATGTTATGTAATAATAATAATATTTTAAGTGTTCGCCTCTTGCGCGGCTATTAAAACACCGACGGGGTAGTACATTGTCGTTGGTAATCCAACACTATTATGATCTGTATAATGTTATAATATATTATAGCTGTTTACTCCAGATAGAGCTGTATTATACAGCTGCGCTGACGTGTCGCTACGATAAAGTTTAGACGTTTTATTCTCACGAAATGGTCGAAATTAAAACGTTTTTCAGAAATAGCTATGACCATATTGGTCATAACTCATAGGTAACCTGTGTTATCTTCTTCTGTTGGCATGACTACTCCGCCGCCTGTCTGTTGAAAGTAATTTTTTATCAAACTTTCGCCACAACTCGGTGAAAAAATATTGTCCGTTAAAAACAGCCCTTGTAATTATTGTGACAGACTGTGTAAATAAACATAATTCAAGGGCTGTTCAAATGGAAAGGAATTACAATATATTATATTTGTCTATAATACATTTTAATATAGAGGAGGGACACGCGACCTTTTTTTTTTTTTTTGTACACATTGTGTTTTTTTGATTTTGTGAAAATACACAGAAATTAGTCAATCGTGAACACCGCAGCAACCGAAATTGGATTATAGGTACACCTCCCTGCGTTTGACACTGTAAATATTTACTGCTTGCGACCAACGTTTCCCTGTGATTCATATCCACCGCTTGTTTGCATTACAACTACATAGACAGGCTGTAAACAACTCAAACGCATTTTTTCCCTGAACGCATGTCGTTTTACATGGTCTATATGGTTGTTGCACCGTGCATACAGCGCGGTTGTGTGCCATGTTAATATAATATCAAAAGTAGTAGTATTCGCCAAAAAAAAAAAATAAAAGGTAAATTCAAAAGCAGCAAAAAGGGCTCGTAAACAAAATACATATAATCGTTTTCAATCTCCTTGTGCTAACAATCGGAAACATTTCTCAATAGATCTCTCGGCGTTCCTCATGTTGACTTCACGGATATGTAAACACCACTCAAGTGATTTGTACTACAAACGAATTTCCATATACATAATATTCACAATATTATATTATACGCTGACTTTTCAATCCGAAAAATAAATAAATTGCCATTTCTATTAATGTGCGTTGCTTCTTATTTTATTTTTTTTCATCTTTTAAGGAAGACGACAAAAAACAAGAGTTGCTGTATACTTGGGCAATAATCCTTTATTTTTTTTACCCATAATTTCACTATTGGATTTTTGCAAACATATTCTTTCACGCACAGTTACAACTAAAATATATCAACCGGCCGAGAAATTAAATATTTTTTAAGTATATTGGTTCTTATTGAAATTTATTGGCTTTGTAGTAGGTAAGGGTATTTTTTCTCCCTCCGGACTAGGTGAATGATTATTTATAGATAAAATTAAATTAACTTGTAGTGCAATAAGGCGAGAGAAGGTCGGAAAAAATGGCCATCTACGGATAACAACGGCATTAGGTTTTTCTTAAATCTAGGGGCGAATAATATTATGATTGGCTCACCTTGGGGAAATGTTCTATACATATCCATTATGCTTTTTGGGGTTGAAGTATTGCCGTTACCGATTTCGCTCAACAGACGGTATACTCGCGTTTGCTGTACATAATGTATGTACCTACATAACGGGCGAACATATAACGAGAGTGAGTTTTATTCGATCCGAAAGCATCCGTAAAACGTCATTACCTTGCATATTATTATTATTATCCATCACAGCGAGCGGTCAACCGGCGATTATATCAATTTTGTGCAAAAACGGGGGTGGGGAGGGTTGCATTGGCGAACTGGGACAGGGGAATATTATTTTGATGACCACGCATTAAGTACACGGTATGTATGTATACCTATGTTATAAGCGAAAGCATAGGATATAGTATACCTATATATAATGACGTTATCCCTGCGTTCGCCAATGACCGCCCTATCATATTTCAACGTTAAGCACCGGACTGACTGATATGTAATATCACCGGGGGCGCTGTGTATGGGCCGCCTGTAATTATTTATAAAACCCATCTGACCGCCCCCCCTCCCCCGTCTCTCTCCCCTCCGATGTCTGACTTTTAATACGCGGTCTCCGTCAGAACTAATGGATTTAAAAAATGTTCTATCCGTTTAATATCGACGTACATATATATAGTTTAAAAGTGTAAAAGTTGAAAATTCCAAAAAAAAAGGAAATTATTCGATAAAATAAAAAAAAAGCTGTCGAGCCGGATGGAAAGTATTATGATATTGTGTTTATAAAAAAAATTGTATTTCCGGCATATGTATATACAGGGTAAACAATAATAATAATAATACTTACTTATTATTATTATGATTCCGTTCACGGTTTTTGTTCTGACCGTGTGTAATATTATACGACGTGCGCTTAATAGCCGTCCCTATAAATTATATCCGTTATACACACATATTGGAGGGTTGTCGAAAACTTTAATGTTAATACCGTACATAACGCGCGCTTTGGAATATAAACGACAGTACCCTTTTAACGGCCATTTCCTATATATATATATATATATAGGTACATACGACGTTAATATTATTTGCGATAATTTTTCACAGCACTCGGTGAGTTTTGACCAAAGCGAAATGTACACAGGCCTGCACAACAGGTTGTCTTGGTAATGTACACATACTAATCAATAGCAGCTCCGGTGACTCTTTCCGGGCAAGCAAAGTGCTCTTCTTCACCGCATAAGCTACAAATCGAAGGGTGTGAAATGAATTAGGTATTATGAATTCGAGTGGAAATGAATACACTGACAACGATTGAAATAAGTCTTATGATTTAGCTAATCGAATTACCGTGTTTTCGGCGTGGATATCCAAGTCAAGCATAATCATTGTACCGCCAATGTTGACTCCTCTGTGAGCCACCGACCCGAACACGTGGTCAAAAACAATTAGAGAGAGAGAGGACTTAATTTGTAATAGGACTGCGTATACTTTGAGCAAGAGGGTCGCCCCCCGGACGATGACCGTAGACGAAGTGTATTTATATCTATATTGTGCGCTATGTTATATACAAGCGCATTTGGATTGCCAGCGTTAGTACTGGCAGTGTAAATGTTTTTCGGTTGATCGGTTAAAGTGCATTTGTACGTACAATTGTATACATATATATCTATATAAGCGGACGTCATGGCCAGGGTCTCCGGCAGAGTACCTTCCCCTCGGTGTCGCGAGCGGTGCCGCCAGATGTGGAGAATAAGGTTTTCATATTATTTCGGGGGATTTAATTTCTGTAAAAACAGGAGACCGACCGATCGGGGTAAAAACTCACTGACAGCCTTGTCAAAGTGTCAGCCGGCGCACAGAAGTCACGTCTAAATAATAGAAAGAAAAAAAAACTTTATATATACACACATACACACAGTAGTATACTCTCTTACCCCCTCGCCGCGACTCTGGTGACACGCCAGACTTAACCCGGTATAGTGTATATTACGGTATTGGTGTGATTTATCGTTTTGGCGACGGCTCGATCCTCTTAATGGAATACCGGTACACGCCGGTAGTATTTTTAAAAACGTCTCGGGTTTTCAGAAAAACGGGAAACGGTCACGGCAGAATAGGAATATTTTTTTCTTTCTTCCTTCCTCAGCAGCAGCAGCAGCCACTTGTATGTATGCATGTAATAATATGGTATAGCCGCTAATTTGACAATATGTATCGGCGAGACGTTTATTTTTGAAACCGTACACAGATGAAGAATAATGGGTTTCCGTCGGCCGACTAGACAGCAGAAGAAGTCTGCTATAATATTGTGTACACACACACACACAATATTGGAAATGGCTCTTGACTCTTCTGCACAGAGACAAGGAGACGAACACGGTGGTGCAAGTGTTCGGCGTTGACAAAAGCCAATTTCGTATTCAATACCCGTCAAGGGGTTAATATGGTGTGTGCACGCGGAAACCGTTTATGGGGAAAAGGTGGAACACGTGTACCTGTAGCTGTAGCAAGCACCCTAAGTATAATAATAGTATGTTGGTGCACTCGGCCACCGTGAAATTGATTATGTTTTTTTAATAAAACGCCATTTTTTCTCACAGAACGAAAGATTTTCTTCTTTTTTTTTTTTCGTTATCCTATATTGGTTTTGAAAACTATAACAAAAGACCGTCCCTGGAGTTGGCCTGGAGAACTGAACAACAGCTAATAAAATACCCATCGATAGACTACAATAAGGCTGCGAGGAAAACGTTGGGAGAGTTTTTTAATTTACCTATTTATTCTTCAGCGCGAGACCCCAAAATATTTTCATATTTGTTTTGGTTAAAGTCCAGCTACACTTAAGCTTTAGAAATTGTAGGATTTAACGTCTGGAAAATAAGTCTGACGATAGCGGTTTGACGTATTATACCTGTATAGATGCGCAATAGAAAAAAATCTGTAGTCAAACCAAAAAAAGGAATTAAACACCAAAAATGTGGATTTTGAAGACTATTATGAACATACAACCTCATACGACCTGTTATATAATTACAAAATAAATAATACATTTTTAACATTTAAAAAAATGGAAATTACCCAAAATTAAAAAGACATACTTTGTCTTGTTATAATGACCGATAAAAATGTAACGATTGAACTGAAAACGATACCAACCTGTATTCGCCAGTCTGATGATAATTATTAACTAGAACCAAGTCCCAAAACTACCCCTAAAAAAGCAAAAGTAGAAAATTATTACCGAGAAACGAATGTTTGTTTATTTTAAGGAATTTTATTTATGATGTACAAATAATATATGTATAGATAAAACGTTAAATATAAAGTAAGTATTTACAATTTTTTTACTAATATAAATAAAATTAAAAAAATCAAACGTATCTTTATGACAATTTTCCAATCGTTCAATCCACTTCATTGATGTATTCGATGAGTAACCGAATTTGGTTAAAGTCGACCAAACTGAACATCAAACGGAGGTAATCCAAGAACACTCTAGTATTTTCCAAACTATAATAATCAATCCGCAAAGGTTTTTTTGTAATTTTCAAACTATCTATTTCGCTGTTTGTCAAACTTTTAAAGGGCGTCTGAAATTCTTTACCGTTAAGATCGAAATCATTAATAGCCACACATCCGAGAGGTATACAAAGTGTTTCAAGTGTTGTAACTAAATAAAATACCACATTGCGTAATGTTCCCCCTTTTTTAACAAAGTCATCGAGACAAACTAGCAGGGTTTTCACGTGTATTTCTTCGGACAAGCTTAACAAATCACCAAACTCTTTGACCTTTTTATACCATTCTATCCAGAAAATCTGGTAATGCCACATTTTTCTAAAGGGTTCTAAATAATAAAGATGTTTTAACGTCAACCGAAACATGATGATTTTTAGGAAGTTAAAATTCAGTTCATAGTATATTTTCAGGTTTTTCAATTTGTTAGTTTGCCAATCCAGCGTATGTGCATCAAACCAAGATTCAGTTAACCGTTCACTTGTGCTTGACCATTCTACTTGTACGTTAAATGCGTACATTAAATCTTCTTTAAGAACATCTATTTTGCCTAAGTTGTCCAGAAAAAGATTTCTTATTGTTAACGATCTCCCGACATTACCGTTTAACGGCTGATCGCATATGTTGTTTGTTATAAGCAATTTTTTGGAATTTAAAAAGTTCGTTTCCATTACACGTTTCAACTCCTTTTGAGGATCCGTTGTTGAAGACATCATCATATCGTAGCTGTTAAATGAATTGTCTTGGCCGCAATCGGTTAGGTCTTCAAGCAGTTGTGTTATGACATAGTCGAGAGTGGCCATAATTTTCTTACTGTCTTCTTCCTTATTCAATGACCTAACGTATGAACTGTGTACCATACCGACGTACAAATGTAGTATCCACAAAGCGCCAATAGGTATTTTGCTTAAGCGGTACAGTGAATCTATCTGGTATCTTGTGACACGAATGTGACAAAATATTTGACCGACCGTCTTCTTCGTGTTTTGAACAGGGGTAATATATGCAGCTAAATGCTTCGTTGCCAACATGTGTGTCAATCCGCTAAATAGGTATGCACATTTTAAATCCTTATAAATAGTGTGTTCTTCAACACTGTTGTCACCGCGATAATCGTAACCAGTTTCCAATGATTGTGCTGGTTGACGGACAAACAACAACAATCCCAAAACAATGCTCTTCAGTATTGCAGAGCGCATCATAATAACTCTTCAAAATCCTATTTAAGTCGGTAGAAAAAAAATTCGTATGCTTACTTGTTTTTTGAGGTAACGATTGCCGGAATTATCTAGTTTACGGTTTGAATTTTATTTTGTTTTTTTCTATTCAATAGGTACGTGTTTTTTTTTCGAAGAAAAACAAATAGCACATTGTTGTCGTATTTTATTTAAAACATACGGTTTATGGGGCTTTGTTACTATGAGTCGTTTTTCAAACCAACTGTCCCGAACCTACTGTTGAAATTTTTGGGTTTATGTATGTGTGTGTGTAAATCGTGTGCATGTGTGTTAGTAACGAATACACAGGTGGTAGCCTGTATTACTATTTTAGCATGTCCGGACCCACGATATCTACTATACATCAGAAATCGTCCCTGTAAGGTACTTTAATGGATCAAAAATGTATAAGTTTACCCCTTTTTTTTCGAAATCCAGAGAAACACAGAAAACATTTCATATTTTTTCAACTTTAAATCACGGTACGCTAAAACGTTTGAAATATTCTTCGGACAAAATACTAACGATAAACGTTGACATAAACTAAATTACAGAGGGAGTGAATGTTAAAAATGTTTAGCCTTTTACCCTTAATATAGGGATAAGCATAATGGTTTATGTTGTAGCGCCAAACTAAATCTAACTTAGGTCTATTTTGTACTACTATAATGTGCCATATAGGATCGTTAAAACTACCAAGCATAAATAACAGATAAAATATTAAAAATTTTAAAGTGTTTGTTTATTTTAGGGAATTGTATTTATGGTGTACAGATAGTGTTATACATATTACGTTAAATAATGAATTCGAGTTTTTTGACTAACATAAATAAAATTAAAAAAAAACAAATGTATCATTATGACAACTTCCTATTTTATCAATACACAATTATGGGTCCACTTTGTTGATATATTCGATGAGTAACCGAATAAGGTTAAAGTCGACCTCTTTGAAGATCAAACGGAGGTAATCCAAGAATACCCTAGTATTTTCCAAACTATAATAAACAATCCGCAAAGGGTTTTTTTTAATTTTCAATTCTTCTATATTCTCTGTCACACTTTTAAAGGGCATCTGAAATTCTTTACCGTTAAGATCGAAATCATTAGTAGCCACACATCCGAGAGGTATACAAAGTGTTTTCAGTGTTGTAACTAAATGAAATACCACATCGCGTAATGTTCCTTTTTTTTTAACAAAGTTATCGAGAGAAACTAGCAAGATTTTTACGTGTAGTTCTTCGGACAAGCTTAACATATCACCAAACTCTTTGACCTTTTTATACCATTCTTTCCAGAAAACCTGGTAATGCCACATTTTTCTAAAAGGTTCTAAATAACAAAGGTGTTTTAACGTCAACCGAAACATGATGATTTTTAGGAAGTTTAAATGCAGTTCATAGAATATTTTTAGGTTTTTCAATTTGTCAATTTGCCAATTCAATACACGTGCATTATACCAAGATTCAGTCAACCGCTCACCTGTGCTTGACCATTCTACTTGTACGTTAAATGCGTACATTAAATCTTCTTTGAACAAATTATTTAAAGCCAAGTTGTTTAATAAAAGATTTTTAACTTGTAACGATCTCCCAACATTATCATTTAACGACTGATCACATATGTTGTTTCTTACAAGCATTGCTTTGGCATCGTTAAAGTTTTTTTGCATCAAATGTTTCAATTTCTCAACTGAAGGATGTGGATTAGAAATTCTCATAATCTCGTAGCTGTTAAATGAATTAACTTCATCACGGCAATCGTTAAGGTCTTTGCGCAGTTGAGTTATGACATAGTCGTGAGTGGCCATAATTTTCTCACTGCTATCCACCTTGTTCAGTGAATATCTGTAAAAATCTTTTACCATTACCACGTAGAAATGTAGTAGCCACAATGCACCCATACACATTATATTTAAGCGGTACAGTGAATCCATCTGGAATCTTAAGATAGGAATGTAATTATTTATTCGACCGACCGTTTTTGACATATGAAAAACAAAACGAGTACCAGCTAAATGCTTCGTTACTAACAAATGTGTCAATCCACCAAATAGGTATGTGCATTTTAAATCCTTACAGAAAATATGTTCTGCAACATTGACGTTACTGCTATTTTCGTAACCAGTTTCCAATAATTGTGCTGATCGACAGACAAACAACACTAAGCCCAAAACAATTGTCAGTACTTTTGAGTGCACCATATTTCTATCCAAAATTTGAATTAAGTCGGTAGGAAAAAAATACGTTTGCTATCACTTGCTTCTTAAGGTAACAAAGTGTTGTGACTGGCAGAATTATCTAGTTTATGGTTTGGAGTTTTTTGTTTGTGTTCAGATACGTGGCTTTTTTCGAAAAATAGCAAATAATATGTTGTCGTACTGTATTTAAAACGTACGGTTTATGTTGACTTGAGACAGAATATTTTTGAAACAATATTTCTTACAAAATTCCCGCCGACTATTTTTTATATATTTAGTTCACACTATAATTTGTTATTGTTGTCGTTTTGTATGTATGGAAAGTAACGTGTTAAAAAAATCACTCGGGTCCTCGATACATTTTTTATTATGCATTTGGAACTTTCCAGCTGTCCGCCGCGGTGACCGTTGAAACCCATAAACTAGTGCGGATGTCTCAAACTGGATTGCGGCGGAGCTGATTTTTATTGACTGGTTTAACGCGATCGCCGGTCGTTCAAAGGCCTACAAAAGGTGTATTCGAAAGGATATTATTATTATTATTATTATTTCTATTTTATAGTTCAGGAAAACTGGTTGCGTGTACCCATAGACATCTAGACAAACATCAAGCCCCTTGAAATGTGCACACAACGGCACCTAGAAAAATCCGGTATGTGATAATAATAGTATACGGTAACAAGTTGCCGTACGTGACTATTTCACGGATGTTCATGATTTTTTTTTTGTGCATAGCTAATGTAAACACTTGTAAAATATGTACCAGTAATAAAAATGTCATTACGCGCGGCGATATTATATTATAATCGCACACGTACACACACACACACACACATTGTTGTATAGCTCTGTTATATTTATTATATTATTCTGTGTGTGTTTGAATTATTAAACTTAACTGATTTTCATTGGAAAGGGCGTTTTTTTTTTATTGCATTAGCCGCCCAGTTATGATGACGTATAGTCCGGGTTATTATAATATGGTCATTTTACGGATGGCTGTCCATTTCGATATTAAAAACTAAATGACAGTTATAATAATCATAATTATAACGCGTAATAATCGCTATAATGTGTGGCCGATATAACCCGTTCGCGGCCCCAAATAAATTATTAACGAATACCCCCCCCCTTCCCAAACGTTAGTGCCAATGTTTATTGCATAATATTCTAAAATAATGATTGTAATATTAATATGCACGCTGTATATATGGCAACAAAAAAAAAAACAGTGTCAAAATTGTTGGTATATACCCACATTTAAAAAAATAGTTTTTTATTATTTTTTTTTTTTAATAGCCTATGAAAAATCCTCAAATAACGAGTTTGGTGTGTTAATCACACCTCGCGTATTGTGTTCTTACAATTTTTGTTTTACAACAACATGTGTTCACCGTCAACAATGTTCACATAGAATTGTGTACTGTGCTTTATATATTTCAGTTCATTATGTTCTGGTTAATACTAAAAAATATTTCATTGTTTCATATGTTTTACAATCTTTCCACAACAAGTAAATAAGTTAAAATAGGTTTGCAATATGCCTACACCAGACAAATAAGTTATAATAGAAAATTGTATTTAGAAAATCTATTTCAGAAATCAAATAAGTCCCTGCAACATCGTCTTTTTAGGCAACGAGGGGGATTATCGGTGGTTGTGTTAGAGCTTAAGTGTGAAATTAGTGGGTTAAAATATTAGGCTAATTTCAAACGGAATTTTGTATAATGCGTTTTTGTTAAGTTTCTGTCTGTTTCCATAAAAATTTTTTTTTTTTTTTATAACGCGAATAGTTTTTATTTAAATAAAGGTAATAAAAAATAGTGTTTTAAGCAAACATTTTGGTTTTAATAATCAAGTTATTATAAAAATCTCGCCTAGGCGACACAGATAATGTGTTCTTAACTTTCAGATGATAGAACTGTCAAACAATTTTCAGAAGATTTGTATCAAGAAATCGGAGCCATCCCTGCCATGGATGCTGTGATAATCCGAATAATTTACTAATTACCAATTAAAAAAAATCCTCGTTACTGTATACTTTATAGTTCAAGGTCTAGATTAAGATTTTGCAAAGAATTGCCTGTACTTTATTCTCAACCCGTTTGATTCTCAAAACACTTAAATTGTCAAAAAAAAAAAACCTTTTTCCTTATGTTATAATATTGAATCGTACACCTCATTACAGTGCACCGTGCGGGTGATCTTTTCTATAAAAATAAAAAATATATTGTACTATAATATTATATTGATCTCACAAACCATTGAAAGACGACCGATCGAATGTCGTTTACTGGAACCCATTTGCCGGGGCAAATATTATGCATATAAGCTTATCACTCCGATAGGGAAGGGGGGAGGGGGTTTGTACTTTTTATTTTTTTTTGAACATAATATTAGTGTATAATATAATATAATTTATACGTGTAACGCGCGGACGGCGACAAGATACATGGACGGAAATTATATACATTGACAGTTATGAAACGTCATTAAGCCTTTGGGGGACCTCAATATATAGGGTGACGGCGGGGGGTGTGTGTATGTGCCATTAGTGAAATTGCAACACACGGCCGCATATAGATAGATATACAAGTAATATAAATGGCGAATTTCATTTGCATGGGGGCCGACAGAATAATGTGCGTGCGGGGGATGAGCAACGTTTCTAAATGGCGATCGATTTGTCAGAGGGCGAGTAGAGGTATACAGAGGGTACAGAGGTAGAGGTATAGCGGCTGCAGAGCCATCGACGACGACGTACACTGTTGGGCTTTAATGAAATTTTGAGCTTTTCCACGTGTTACCTCCTGCAAGTCCGGTTAGGTTGACCGTGTCCGTGTATATTTATATTATATTATCATGACACGAGCGCATCGTCCGAAACGTCATTTGTTATTCCGAACCCTTGTAATCGGTTGAACGGAAGACGACCGAAAAAAACCACCACTCTAATGTATAATAATATAAATGACCGTAATACCAGAGCCGGCTCGATTTCCCTCCAAAAAAAAAAAACAAATTAATAATAACAATAATAATTGACCATTAGGAGAAGGTCCCGGCCGTGTTACGGCTCGCCGGTTTGCGTTGACATGTTTTGTAATATTATGATTGGCTTTTTTTAATCGCCAAAAAGGACACTACCGCATAGTTGTCAACGTTGATCGATTCAAATTTTGTTTTGGGAGAGCCGAGTAACGTGTTAAGTCCAATATATATTCAATTTGACGTTGGTTGTGTTATATAAAATATTTTATAACAATTTCAATTTCATTTTTTTATAGTTCTGGACTTTTCAGCTAAAAACTCACACGGTGTATTTCATTGTAATAAGCACGGTAAACTTGATACTAAGTATATTTTGCCAAGTATCTCTGCTTTTTATTATGTTATATTATTTGATTTCTCAAAATAAGTATGCACGGTAGTAATAAAAAAAAACCTAGTTTTCAAACAAAATATGATGTACTGTTTTTATTTAAATATATTTGTTAATATCGTTATGTGTCTAAGAAGTGGAATTCGTATTTAGACGTCGAATGTACATTTATTTTCACTCGGTAATACTTATTATAAATGTAATTAAACGTCAATTTAAATTACAGCATCTTATTTACTCATCTTTACATGTTTAAATTGTATAACACGTAGAACGCAATCGGTCGATGTTCTCCCCCTCTTAGACGAAATTCAATTCAACGAGCATAATTTATATTGATTATTATTATTATTATATATTTTAGCTTTGTTGTTGTTTATAATGTAAAAGATAAATTAAAACGCCGTTGAAAAGTGTTGCATCACAAATATTGTATATTTTCCCAAACGAAATATTTTAATGAAAATACTTATTGATTTTTTTTTTTAAGAAACTTTTATATGGTTATAATAAATAAAGCTCTTAAATTTGTTCATGTGACGAGAAATAAGAAATTAAACATAACATTAAGTCGTTGCTGAAGTTACAGCTAATGTCGTTTTGATAGCTGGCCGTTTTTCGATTATGTTCTCTTCGAGTTATTGCAATCCCTCGACGACAATGACTTTATAGTTAAATACAAATAATAATTGCATCTTAAGCAATGTTAAAAAGCCGTGTATCACAATACATATATAAAAATCTGCTGTTAGTTTTACCTTGGTTGGAATGAACCTAAATGTATTGTTATCCTACTGTTTTGTAATCTTGTTGTAAACCTCAAAAAAAAAAATGTAATTTAGCTCTGTTTAGCTGACCATAAGTCAGAAAAACGTTTATAAAAAAAAAACTAAACACAAATTAAGTAAATTTGAATTTAATTTTTACCAATAACTAAGAAATTAACGCCTGCAATTAAGTGTAAGTATTATTCCTTTTATGTATTATATTCTGATAGTACTTGAAGACAATTTTGTAATACTTGTCGTTCCTTTAGCATGCATAAAGTTAATTTTCTTTTTGAGTCATACTGAATGCCGGTATATATTATTTTATAAGCCATGTAATAATACATTGAGGAGTCTAGACGTTGTGCATTCTTAAGTGCCGAGTGTTTATTTTTCGTGTCGTAAATCATCAAAATATTGCATTGTTACGTCTCATGCTCGGATATGACACTAACCTCAATAATAAAAAAATAATACACAAGGACCGGCAGACATATGTATCGCTGCCTTTGCCGACGTCTTATGTATTGTTGTACCTATTCGTGTCTCTTTGACGGGCAGAAGAAAATACAAATGACAGAATTCGTATGTGAGTGTAGTCATTAAAAATCAATTTTGTAAAACAAAAAACTATAAATTTAAACGAAATCACCACAGACATTAGACGCTTTTCACCTTACAACATATATTACTTCTTGCACGTTTTTTTTATCGCGAGGTGTATGTGATTATTTTTTAATAGAAAAAAAAAGATAACAATAAACTCCGGTAAAACACTTTGCCGACACCAATTATGTTAGGACGACGTCCTTTAGACGTACCTTAGACATCACACTAGGAAAACTATTTAACTTAATCATAACACTGTTATTATAAATCAATTTTCGACACATTATAAAAACATGTTATGTTATCAAGTAAAAACAGAAATCAGAAGTCGGCTCACGTTTGACTGGAAAGATTGGTTTAGGTAAGTAGAGTAGTGTAAAATGTAGTTGTGACCATTAAATTATAATCTAACAAAATATTTTTAATTTTTTAATGTAATTCTATACAAAATTGGTTTCATATTTAGACCTTTAAGTTTTGAGCAAAGTTAATAAAAAAAATAGTATAATTTCATAAGTTGTGTTAACTAAAATATTTTCAACTATTTGTAGTAACCAAATTGTTTTTTTTATGTTGTCAGTTTTTAAGGTGAGTATCCTTATTTTTTAGGTTATAATAAATTTAAACATACATCTTATTTGATAATAATTGACATGATCATTGGAAATTAACAGTAGTTGATGCAAAATTGAGTTCAGACAATAATATAAATTTGTAAATACTCAAGGCGAATGTCAATGAAATTATCATAATAACTTTTGTGTTTTATTTGATTTTGTAACGCTCTGACATCCTATAAAAATAAAATACCAAATTGTTGATTATTTTCTTATTAAATAATTAATGCATTCGCATAAGACGTGTCCCGTTTGTTTACAATTACCACACCTGACCATTGTGCTGTAAATTATAATGTGTTTTAATATATAATAGATTATCGTATTCCCCATGTTGTATATTATATAACATTTTTCGCGGGATACAAACATATTATAGTATAGGTATCATATAGGGACGTTGTTTAACGATGATCCAATGAATATATAGTAGGTAATATTATTGTATACATAATAGTTGCTGTTTATAAATATAATGCCACCGCAGTAGCCCCGGTATCGGTAATTTCGGTAAATCATTTTCTGTGGGAATGTCGGGGCTGGTGTGTCCCTGCGTATGGGGGGGGGGGAGTTATAGCCCGACATAAGAAGTAATAGGCGGACAAAAAGAACAAACAAAAAAAAAGAACGATAGTAATAACAACCAGATAGTAGCTGTTGTCCGCAGCGGTGGCATGATGGTCGGGTGTGAAAATTTGTACTACCCTCGTAGTGTACATACAGGTATAGGTATAATATTATTATTATGGTGACTGTTGACGGCGCGTCACAAATTATGTCAAAACGCGTACACGGTTTTGACGGACAATACTGGATGACGGTGGTGGTGGTGGTGGTGCACCCCATGACACCCCTAGTGATACAGTAGTTGCGCAAACATATGTACTTAGAGAGAGCCGGAAAAAAAACCCCAAGCCCCCCCTTGCTTATCGTGCAATGAAAAGAATCCGGATACACTAATGAGCTATCTGTATGATAACAGCGCGGCTCCTCAATAATGGTTTTCTTCCCCTCCGGGGCTCTGAGGTCCCAAGCCCGACAACAAACTGCCACAAGACGTTAATACTATTTACGATTGACACGACGAATACGGAATAAGGTTAGGTGGCGGCGAGCTGTTGCTAAACAAACACAACAATGTGAAGCAGTTCGTTTGAAAATTACACTATGACTTTTGTCGATCAGAGGGTGAGAGCAGAGTCGACTACTTAACACGGAAAAAAAAATGTTTCAAAACGTTAGTTTTTTTTAGTTAAAAAAACAAAACAAAACCCCCAAGGGTTTAACCGACTGAGAAATCCTGTCAAAAGGTCCCAGGACTTATACGCGTGAGACCGAATATATTAAATTTTCCTCGTTTCCCTCCAAACCGCGTTCCCTCGTCGTATAAGGTGTTTTTTTAAAGTGCATTGCCCGAATGAAGCTTTTTGCAGTGAAGAGTTCTAAATACGATAGTAAACAGCCAAGACTATGTGACTTCGTCGTCTAAATTAACAATATTCCTACACAGAGAATGGTTTTTTTGTCAACTTCATTGTACTCCAAATATTGTTCATAAAATTATTGTTACCAATAAATCAAGTAACTAATTATTTTACCAAACGAGGTATTATAAAAAAAATATAAAAGTATAAAACTAAATTTAAAAACGATTTTTCTTTTAAATTTGTTGTTTTTTTTATATCATTTTCACCGAACACTTTTTTGTTGTATACGTGGTTATATATTGTACATATTAAGTACTTTTAAAGCATATAAAGATTGAAATATCTTCTTTTTTTTTTGGTAAAATCTGGGTAATAATAATTGTTTTATCATAATTTAAAATAGCATATGATTAATTGCCTACTTCACTGTTGTTTAGTATTTACTGTAGTACTCATTCAACTCAGTTTAAATCTTAAATAAAAAAAGTAAAGTAATCGATAAATTTGAAACGACTTGACTTATCTCTCCATTTTATTCGGTTTAAATAGGAATACATATTTTTGCAAAAAAATGTGAACCTTGTGTTGTCCAATATGGCAGACTTACGACTTGTGAGCATTGTAACATCACAGCAGTGTTTATTGGACAAAAATGTCAAAGGTGTGCTTATTCAGAACGAAAATATGGTCCACCGGTCGCTTGTGATCAATGCAAACAAAAATGTGCGTTTAACAGGAACAACGACGTGGAGAGTGAGGTAAGAGTGTAAACGTTTTAAAAAAAAAGTGCTCTATAAATGAAACGATTTTGATGTTTTAGTAGGTATATAGGAAAAGTGTTGTGTTGGTTATGTACATTATCGTTTTAAACGGGCCTCGACCATAATGAAAAAATAGGACGCTGAAACGAAGCAAACGTTATCTAGAAAACGTGATAGGTCGGTTGATGTTTAACTTAAAAATGATTATAAAAAAAAAAATTGTTTGGTTTTTCTCATGTTTGCAGATCTCAACACAACCATGGCAACGTTATGAAACTAATGAACGCGGTGCACCGGATTTTTCACTTCCACCGCCATTTAAAATGCAAAAAAACGTCGACACACATTCTTCGGGCCGCGTCATTGCTGAACTTAGAGGCCAAATAGCTACGATACAAGAATTTTCAAATCAAAAAGATTTACAACTTTTGAACAAACACAAATTGGTAAGGAAAATTTGTTTTATAGCGCTCCGGTAGGGCTTGAACGAATGAGGCAGTTGTCGAGTTTCAGCAGCCGTTTGAAACCCCAGCATTCTTTTTGAAACACCCTGTATTTTGAGTACATTTTTTGATAGATTTTTAAGCTGAAAGCAGAACGTTTCGCGGCTGAAACCGAACTACGCAACAAGATGGACTCTGACAAAAAAGACTATAGTAGAAATGTCGAAATGTTAGTGAGTAAAATCAAAACTTTGCAAAAAGAAGTAGATGCATTATCTAAAATCGGTCGTAAACGAGGTGCACAGTCCGTCGGTAACGTGAAATGAATTTCATAGATACTATCAACATTCCATTGTTTACGGTGTGTTTGTAAACTAGTATTTGTCAACTGTGTATTTTTATGTATTTAATTTGTACAATACTTAATTTATGTGTAATAATTTTCATCTACTTCGGTAGTCTAAAATTTAAACCCGTGTCGATGTTAACCTTATACCTTGAGCTCCAAATAATATTTGTATTCTTGTAATTGGGTTGTTTATATTTTGAATTGTTTAATTATTTTTTATTTGTGATGAGATAGACATTATAGTCGTTGTCATTATTGTTAAAAATACATTATGTTGTACTCTAAAATTTGTTAATTAATAATGAAACATAAAATATTGCCATGCTATTTAAAACAATAAATTATGTGATTTGAAAATAAGTTATATTTTTGGTTGTTATTTGTACCTTAAGGAAAAAATTGTAGATGATTTTTTTTTTAAAAATAATCATTGAAATTGTTCGATAGTATTTTACTTGTATTTTATACTGTATAGTAGTGATTAAAACAACTCCTATAAATCCCGATCTTATAATTTTTGACCATTTATGTGTATTAACAGTAGTAGATAGGACACTGGAGGCTCCTTGGAAGTGTTGCCAACTTAACCTAACCTAAACTATAACATTACATTGTTATCAACTGACAAGGGAAAGTTGGCAACACTACAATGTTAGTTTAGGGCTATACTCGCAAGTCCTAAGTTTTCTTATGATAAATCTCAAAATCTAAATCATTGTCCATCATCTCAAAGTCTAAGGATTGCTATTGATGTGCATGTATGACAACTTTGATTTGTATTGCACGAGCCCCAATGTTTGTTCTTATAACATTGATTTTGAATATAATATAAACCTTTTTTTATGGCCTTATCCGGTTATATTATCGTACGAACGCAACGGAGTTCATTTGAACTTTTTTAATGACCGAAAAAGGGTTGCAGACTTGTTGCATATACATATAATACCATATATTATAAATGATTGTACTTGTGGAGATTTTATGGGTTCCGCCGTCGTGAGGATTTACTCGCAGCTACTGAATAGGTGTAATCAGTGTAACATTTTTTTTTAGCGTGTAATATAGTAATTTTTTTTTTTAAGAACCCGTTTGGCGGCGTTTAATTGCGAAATCGCAATAAACCGTGTGTTTGCTGCCATCAAGTCGACACAACGGATTTGTGTAATTTAATCCTTTTGGATGTGAACGTTTCACTTGCGGTCGCACACAGGAACAGCGTCGAATCGTTTAAACCGAAACCGCGTTTCGGATGTACCAAAAGTCGACAAAAAAAAACAAACTACGTTAAGTACACGAATATTGTTATTATAAGACGCGACATACGTTGGTCAACGGTTAGGACAATACAGCGACCATGCCCGTTTTTCCACCACAGCGATTCCTTTCAAAATATGGCGCGTTTACGATTTCGATATTTTGCAACAGCTATCAAAGGCGTAAAGTACACACACACACGTCCACTTTGGCTGAAACATGTGCGGCATTGTTGTCCGTCTGTTCATTAATAGTTTTTATATAATAACAGCAATGGCAACGTACGCGTATAAAAAAAATAACTTATCGGTTAACGGTCGGACGAGTTTTGGGCTTTCCCACCCTTGAACAATAATACCTGGCCGGTAGTAGAAAATTTATGTAAATCGTAATTTACTGCCCAAACTGACCCTATGCGCAGTGTTCGGTGCGGCCGCTCTTGACCGCAATTTGGCGAAAACCCGTTTTTCTTTTGCCCCCCCCCCCCTCAAAGAAAGCGCGTGTAGACCTTTTGAGAACATTTATCACGCTACCCACTCGGCTGTGTGTACGAGGCCCGGCCGGACGTGCGGTGACACTGCGTATGGAAATAAATACAAAAACAAGTTCCGGGTAAGCATATAAATAAACAAGGTGCGCATCGAATAAAATAATATATGCTTTCGGGTCCGTGCGCGATTAAGAAATCAACAATCGGAAGGGCATGCACGCCGAGTGGTTTTCTTTTTTGTACCGACTCACCGGGTCGGATCGTTGTCATACAAATGTAATTCAATAAAAATATTACTCACTTGATTTATCGTCAACAATGGTGTGGCAAAAATCATTTGACAAAAAGATCATTTTCGAGCGTTTCGAAATACTCGACCACGCACAAGAGCTGAGGGTGTGCACGTATCACTAATGCAGTAGGTACTTTGGTCTGTCTTAAAAACCAACTGGGTCGTTAAAACTGCGGCATTACAAACGTTTTCGTGTGAACACCTATAGGACACCTTAGCGGGAAACTTGGACAAATAAACAAGAAAAGTTCTCAAAATTAAATATTCATATTGCTTCGATTGCCTGTTACCAGAAATTCGAGGCTGGTCAATCAATATATCCGTAATACACGTATTGCAATAGGTATAACAGCTTTTGGAATTGTATCAAAAAAATATTTTTAAGTTGCAAAATTATGACGATTTTTAATGGAAAAATACGGCTCTATAGAAACCACTTAAAATTGTCCCTAAATGGCCGAAATTCTAAAAATTTCATTAGGGGGTAGCAAAAAAAAAAAATCTGATCATTTATAGTCATTGTGCCTTTTTTTCTGGGACAGTTTAATAAACATACTACATAAGTAAAACGGTACAAAAATGGTAAAAAAAATATCGTGGCAAATTCTCGATTACATTTCAAAGTTAAGACACGTAACTAAATATTTGTTTACTTACAATTAAATCAAATATATGAGAACATTATTTTTCTTTACAATTTTTGAACCATTTTGACTTTTTTAAAAATATATAATATATAGTGCGCCGTAATTTAAAGTTAAAAAATAAGAACATTTTATTGGTGTTTTTCTCAAATTTAAAAGAAGGCAAAGTTAAATTTTTGAACTATTGATTCAATATGGTACCTTGAGATACCTTATAGGTACGATTTGTGATCTATAGTAGATATCGTGGGTCCAAATACGCAAAAAAGAAACCACGTCCACATCAACCACAAAGTAATTTTAAAGACAATAGCTATACTTAGCTCTGCATCTAAGCTAAAACATGTAAATCGGTATCGTAAAACTCTAAAGTAATCATATAATGCTGTATAGTTATTTTATAATATTTTTTGTGTCTGTTGACTATTTATTCGATAACGTATTTCTGAAAAATAATACGGGCTACCCGTGTATCCGTTATAAACACAAATGCACTCGATTTGACAAACTGCTCGCAGTCTCAAGGCACCTAAAACCGTATGTTTTAAATAAAATACGACAAATGTATATATTCCTTGTTATTCTTCGAAAAAAAGCCACGTACCTGAACACAAACAAGAAACCAAAATCATAAGCTAGATAATTCTGCCAGTCACAACACTTCGTTATCTTAAGAAGCAAGTGATAGCAAACACATTTTTTTTGCTACCGATTTTGGATAAATATATTAATATATTTTGGATAGAAATATGGTGCACTCAAAAGTATTGACAAAAATTGTTTTGGGCTTAGTGTTGTTTGTCTGTCGATCAGCACAATTATTGGAAACTGGTTACGAAAATAGCAGTAACGTCAATGTTGAAGAACATATTCTCCAAATGGAATTGCAATGCACCTACCTATTTGGTGGGTTGACACACTTGTTAGTAACGAAGCATTTAGCTGGTACTCATTTTGTTTTTTATATGATAAAAACGGTCGGCCGAATAAATAGTTACAGTTCTATCTTAAGACATCAGATGGATTCACTGTACCGCTTAAATATAATGCGTATGGGTGCATTGTGGCTACTACATTTTTACGGGACTATGGTAAAGGATTTTTACAGATATTCACTGAACAAGGTGGATAGCAGTAAGAAAATTATGGCCACTCACGACTATGTCATAACTCAACTGCGCAAAGACCTTAACGATTGCCGTGATGAAGTTAATTCATTTAACAGCTACGAGATTATGAGAATTTCTAATCCAGATCCTTCAGTTGAGAAATTGAAACGTTTGATGGAAAAGAACAGTGCCGACGCCAAAGAATTGCTTATAAGAAACAACATATGTGATCAGCCGTTAAATGAAAATGTAGGCAACACGTTACAAGTTAGAAATCTTTTATTAAACAACTTGGCTTTAAATAATTTGTTCAAAGAAGATTTAATGTACGCATTTAACGTACAAGTAGAATGGTCAAGCACAGGTAAGCTATTGACTGAATCTTGGTATAATACACGTGTACTGAGTTGGCATACCGACAAATTGAAAAACCTAAAAATATTCTATGAACTGCATTTAAACTTCCTAAAAATCATCATGTTTCGGTTGACGTTAAAACACCTTTGTTATTTAGAACCTTTTAGAAAAATGTGGCATTACCAGGTTTTCTGGAAAGAATGGTATAAAAAGGTCAAAGAGTTTGGTGAATTGTTAAGCTTGTCTGAAGAACTACACGTGAAAACCTTGCTAGTTTGTCTTGATAAATTTGTTAAAAAAAAGGGAACATTACGCGATGTGGTATTTCATTTAAATACAACACTGAAAACACTTTGTATACCTCTCGGATGTGTGGCTATTAATGATTTCGATCTTAACGATAAAGAATTTCAGACGCCCTTTAAAAGTTTGACAAACAGTGAAATAGATAGTTTGAAAATTACAAAAAAACCTTTGCGGATTGATTATTATAGTTTGGAAAATACTAGGATGTTCTTGGATTACCTTCGTTTGATCTTCAAAGAGGTCGACTTTAACCTTATTCGGTTACTCATCGAATATATCAACGAAGTGGAACCATAATTGTGTATTGATAAAATGGGAAGTTGTCATTATGATACATTTGTTTTTTTAAATTTTATTTATGTTAGTCAAAAAACTCGAATTTATTATTTAACGTATTATGTATAACACTATCTGTACACCATAAATACATTTCCCTAAAATAAACAAACACTTTAAAAATTCAAATATTTTATCATAAAGGTCGACTTTTACCTAATTCGTTTACATATCGAATATATCAATGAAGTGGAAGCATAATTGTGTATTGATAAAATGGGAAATAGTCATCACAATAAATTTATTTTATTTCATTTATATTAGCTGGAAAATAGTAATTACTTTTTTACTGTAGTTTTTATATACTATCTGTACATCATAAATACAATTTCCGAAAATAAACAAACATTTGAAAAATGTACATATGTATCTTAACTGGTAATTATTATGTGTTGTGTTATTTACGATCAGTCGGTATATTTATATAGGTAAATAAAATATTAATTATTATTGTTTAAGTATATATTGAAATTGTACAGTCTTAGATTTTATCAAAGTAAAAACAGTGATAGCCAGCCAATTTTGTAGAGCTCGCTATTGTTCAGTTTTGTGTTTGAAAGTGTTAATATGTTCAATAAATTGTTTTGAAGATAATCTGAAAATAAGTTTAATTTGATTACATTTTATTACCGGTTCATACCAAAGCGTGCAAATAACGTGACACCGTCACATTTACCTTTACTTAGCAAATTCAACGTCAACTAAAAATGTCCGGATTTTACTCCAACAGGCTTCTGTTTTATTAGCAATAAATAATTTATAACCCACTCTTCTTTGCATCGTAATTACGCATTATTATTGTTAAACTGAGAAAAACATGTTTATTAGTAAGCGTATAATATTATGATGTGACTTTCATTACCCAATCAAAATTGTTTAAAGTAAATCGTCTGTTGATTGACGTCAATAGTAATATTTTATCTAGAACATTCTTTGGTATTATAATTCTTTTAAGATTACAAACCAGGTCATTTACTACAGTTTAAGTTTGTAATCCCATAGCAGTCTTCGAATAACACATTTATAGTGTTTGTCACTTTTTGGTTTCTTTTTACAGCTAACATATTTTTAATTCTAGTTGGTATTTCTGTACTGTACAAAAACCGACGATTTGTTTTGTACCGTTTGATACAAAAGGCAAACAACTGTTGCCATCACACATTTGTTCGTTTTAAAAAGCACAATGTTGACTACAGATTTTTTGTTTTTTTTTTTTGCACATGGTAAACATAAGACATATCATCAGACTAAATTCCAGTTCTTTAATTCTACAACTGCTAAAGCTAAATTGTAGCTAGGCTTTAACCAAAACAAAATATGTAAATAGTATGGGGTCTCACGCTGATGATTAATTAAAATGGAGATCTACTTTAGCTTTCGTCGGTAACATAAAAACGATTGCTAAGGATAGTTCAAGGGAGGTTATCTTTTGTTGAAAGGGTTAATATGATTTTGGCTGTGCTCGCCCTTTGTAAAGACGGAATAAGTTCAAAATAATATAAGACAATATTTGAGATCCGCTATACTCTACGGTGTGACAAAATGTAATATTATTAAGAGTAATAAAAACTTAACATATTGCGTAAGTATCCGATAAAATGGAAAACAAATATTCGTGGGTCTCTCATCTATACTGAGAGATCAAACGAACAAAGCGTATAAGTTTTATGTACATAAAAATATCACCAAAATTTGGAAAAATCTATGTACAAAACATAAAGCGCATATCTTAAAACCGCGACGCGCTGCAAGCAGAGGTGAAAAAGCAGTTAAACCGTGTGTTCAAATAAAATAGGCTAAACATTAATTATTTGTTTTTCTTCGAAGAAATAAACAAATATACGCTATTAAATAAAAAATTTAACCAAAAACTAGATAAGTCTGGCAGTCGCATCACTTCGTTACCTCAAGAAGCAAGCAAACAAACATATTTTTTTCTACAGCTCTAAATCAAATTTTTTGGACAGAAATATGGTGAACTCAGAAGTATTGACAAAAATAGTTTTGGGCCTAGTGTTGTTTGTCTGTCGATCAGCACAAATATTGGAAACTGGTTACGAAAATAGCAGTAACGTCAATGTTGAAGAACATATTCTCCAAATGGAATTGCAATGCACCTACCTATTTGGTGGGTTGACACACTTGTTAGTAACGAAGCATTTAGCTGAAAATCGTTCTTCTTGTCATATGAAAAAGATGGTCGGTAGATTAAATAATTACATTTATATCTCAAGATATCAGATAGATTCTATGTACCGCTTAAATATAATGCATATGGGTGCCTTGTGGTTACTTTATTTGTTCGTGAGTTTCATAAAAGTTTTTTACGATCATTCATCGAACAACGTAAAAGACAGTAAGGAAATTATGGCCACTCTCGACTATGTCATAACTCAACTGCGTAAAGATCTTAACGATTGCCCTGAGGAAGTTAATTCATTTAACAGCTATGAGATGATGATAAATCCAGATCCTTCACATAGGGAATTAACAGATTTGATGGAAAAAAATATTGTCGATGCCAAACAATTGCTTGTAAGAAACAACGTATGTGATCAGCCGTTAGGAGAAAAAGTTGGGATCACGTTACAAGTTAAAAATCTTTTATTAAACGACTTGGCTTTAAACAATTTGTTCAAAGAAGATTTAATGTACGCATTTAACGTACAAGTAGAATGGTCAAGCACAGGTAAGCTATTGACTGAATCTTGGTATAATACACGTGTACTGAGTTGGCATACCGACAAATTGAAAAATCTAAAACTATACTACGAGTTAAATTTTAACTTCCTAAAAATCATCATGTTTCGGTTGACGTTAAAACACCTTTATTATTTAGAACCTTTTAGAAAAATGTGGCATTACCAGATTTTCTGGAAAGAATGGTATAAAAAAGTCAAAGAGTTTGCTGATATGTTAAGCTTGTCTGAAGAACTACACGTAAAAATCTTGCTAGTTTCTCTCGATAACTTTGTTAAAAAAAAAGGAACATTACGCGATGTGGTATTTCATTTATTTACAACACTCGAAACACTTTGTATACCTCTCGGATGTGTGGCTATTAATGATTTCAATCTAAACGGTGAAGAATTTCAGACGCCCTTTAAAAGTTTAATAGAGAGTGATATAGAAGAATTAAAAACTAAAAAAAACCCTTTGCGGATTGTTTATTATAGTTTAGAAAATACTAGGGTATTCTTGGATTACCTCCGTTTGATCTTCAAAGAGGTCGACTTTAATCAAATTCGGTTACTCATCGAATATATCAATGAAGTGCATTCAAAATAGTGTATCAATAGAATGGGAAATTGTCATCACGATACAATTAATTTTGATTACATAATATTGTTGAATATATTTTATACTTAAATTAACCTTATTTTAATTATAAAAGTGTACTTACTTATTTTAACTTATTATCTATATACCATCTGTACGTCATAAATAAACATTCCCTTAAAATAAACAATCACTAAAAATATTAATGTATTATATCTATTGAATCATAAAGATAAACCTAACATATATCTATAACATAATAACATTATGATCACAATAATAAAAAATGTGTTAACTAGAAAACATGATATACTTAGGTAAAAAAACATTTTTTTAAGTATTATTATTGGTTTTTATAAAAAAATTGTTTTCACTTTAATAATTGTAGCAATATGGTATACCATCATGCAAGTGAATTCAAAAGATCAGAAACACAAATAATAAGTATAAAAATGTAGGTAAAACTATGAAAATTGTATTTTTGTAAAAAATACATATATAATGTGTGATGCCAACAGTTATTAGTCTTTTGTCTACATTACCAAACAATACAAAACGTATCGTTGGGTTTGGTACAGTACAGATATTTTAAATAACAACAAAAGTTCTAATATCGAAACAAAATCACAATTATTGTTAAAATTTGAAACTATGTTCTAAATTACACGAGTATTTTGTTTTTAAAAACATGTATCGTTTTTTATTTTACAAAAAAAACATTGGGTTTTGCGTCATACTTCAATAAAACTGTATCTACATAGTCTGAATAACACTTGCTAAATAATGTATACTGTACGTGATCGTATCAGTTATTGTTGCTTTAGGCACAAGTTTAAATGTAAAATAAAAAAACTATTTTCCTCTGGTAAAAGATGCCTAATATATGTATTATATAATACAAATGTATTGAAATTTAATAGAGCACTTTGATTGATATTTACTTTCAGTATTTTCCCCACTACAGATTTTTTCCTATACATAGTTACAGATATATAATAGACCCACGTTCAGTCTGATTTTAACTGTTAAGTCGCATCTTTTTGCATCTAAAAAATACAAATAAATGTCAACCCTTACCGGGGCAGGTGCAGGGTTATTAAAATTTGGATGTACCAAAGGACTGTAGTACCTATGTTGGACATAGGTACGGTACTATAAAATCGCAACAAAGGATTTTACTTTAAACACAATAATATTTGCAATTAAAATAAATATTATTACTATTTTTGTATTTGATAATAACGTTAAATAATAGTTTTTGTTTCACACTGACAAAGTTCATTACATATATTAGTATGCATAATAATCAACACAAACTTTAATTATTTCTTAGGTTTACGGTTTTGCATATATAATATAATATAATGTAGAAGTGCACGTGAGGTGTCAAAAATGTATACCGTAAGCGCAGTTGTCGCGTTTCCAAAAAAACCGTTTACACGCCGAGTAGTTGTGTTATGTTTGCTGTGTTTCATCATTAACATAGCTCGACACAAATATTTGTACAATATAATTCAGTTCACGGCAAGCTGTGTACTTTGGTCGTTCCACCCCAAGCATGTCACTATTTGTTCTGCACGGAAACGAGTCGTAGATACGCGTTGAGCACACGACGATCATATTCCCAGGTGTATACACAAGTATATAATAATATATTTCAACCCTATTCCGCCGGTATTTATCAATAGTAAATAACACAATATATATATATATGGTATATAATGTGACTCGGTGCGGATTTTGATTAAATCGACCGTAAGTGGCTCATACGCGCATCACCATATTAATACAACATCATGTTTAAGTAGTGTTATTAAACCGTAATCACAGTGTGTACGCTGCATTATTGCACTACCTTTGAGCTCCGGTTTTGATGCCATTATCGGATGTAAGGTCCTACAATATAGTGCAACGGCATATCTTAAGTGAAACGAATTTTTTTGTCTTTGCACAAAGAAAAAACCGTAAAAAAAAAAACAATTACGTTAGGACCCCTGAAAGTTTCAGACTATAATCTTTATACAGGAATGCCCAGTACAACGGTGCCCTAGTATCCTAAGCGACCTGTGTTCTTGGGCTGATGGAACTCCTAGGCGCTTTTTTTTTTTGAAGGGCAGAGTATTGTGTGATAATATAATAATTATAACCCACTAAAAAAAAGGGTAAAATAAAAATTAACCGCTGTTGTTTCATAGCATATTTATTGTTTTATATCATAACACGTGCGGTGTGTTATCGAAGCCGACGTTTAAAAAAATAATCATACTCTCGTTGTAATAATATATTACTAATTAGCGTATTGGGTCGACACACCAAACTGCACACCCTCGCACAAAGAGTTTTATCTATCGTGGTTCTTCTACACTGCACACGCTCTTGTGTAGGTAGAGGAATAATATGTTATTATCGCGAGGGGCGGTGGAGTGAAAACACTTGGCCCAGAAACCCGGGGCAAATCGACTGCAGGTATAACATTTATATGAGCGTGCACTTGGGGAATACCGGCGGTAGGTAGGTATACATTATATAGGTATATAGGTTTCACTTCCGACGGGATGGCCTAAAAAATTAACCGTACGCCGAATATTTTTCAAACAGGGTTTTTCGGGGGCCGTCGATTTGTACCGTTCGGCCGTTCGGTGCCATCTCATCAATAAATAACAAACTGAAGAAGCAAATTGCCGTCCATAATAATTGGATGTCTCCAAGACGGTCCCCGAGGAGCTCTAACGGATTGGCCGCCGTTTAACCTGTTCGCATTTTGCCAATTCGGACGACCGTTTGTCTTGCTTTTTCTCTCTCTCTCTCTTTGTTTGTTTTTTAATCGGACACGTGCGCCCGTTTTTGTTTTATACCTACATTATGCTAATGTCAGTTGTCTCCGCCGCGTGACTCACCTGAAGGGTAAAGTGCCAAGTAGATAGGTTTATATAAGTGAGCACGCGCGCCATATGGCCAAAAAAAAAAAAACCATTAAAAACCAAAATACGAATAATAATTACAATAATTTCTTTTTTATTGTCATATTATATTGCTATATACTCCAGTGCACTGTGTGCGGCGCAACGGCACAACAGAGCTATTCAATGAATAATATTATTACTGTTGTTGTTGTTGTTCACCTGGCCGTACATTTAGGCGACCCCCTTCGGATACGGCCAGGGGGGAGGTGCGGGTTAAGTGCGGTAATGAACGTGTGTCTAGGCGCTTCCGGGGTTAATTGGCCACCGAAATCCGATTTATTACGTTCGAACACGATTTCGGCCGATAGACGACCGGATAAGTGATTCGAGGGCGGTGCAGCTCGAGGGTTAAATCAGTGGTTGATCTACGCAACAGTATAACATAGACTATATAGGTGTTCAGTGGAGTAGAGCGGCGGCACATACGGTAGATAGTAGGTGTAGAGGTATAAACCTGCAGATAATCTGTTTTGTGTACGAACACACCACCGACAGTATGACCACATTATATTGTTTATTATAGCGGCTATATACGATTTCGACAGAACAGGTGTGTTTTTTTAATGTGTATTTAATGTGTATCGGTGGTGTTTTATAACACAGAAAAAAGAAATACATAATATAGTTGGTCCGACTAAACCTACGGTTAGACAATAAATATTTCTAGTTGGAATAACTAAACAAATATAGTTGGGCCAACTAAATTTTTTAGTTTAATTGACCATGGCAATAGTTAAAATTACTAATGGCGTACGTGCACAGCTCGTGCAAGTGTGAAGATAGGTCCAACGATATCTCGGACAATTATTATATTTTATCCGGCAAAGTTGACCGCATATTTTCATATGACTATATGTATTTTTTTAATTATCACGGACTACGGCCTTTTACGTAACGACCGACCGGCAAAATGCCCTAAGGAAAAATAGTTTTGACCATAATAAACACGGACCCGTCGCACGTTTTCCACATGGCGAATATTATATCCATATAATAATTATCGCTGGTTTTTACGACTTGTGCGGTGGTGACCGTCACGTATATACGAGGGCGAATCCTACCCCCCGAAGGCTCCGGCGAAATCCACCACCACCAATATATCTGCTTGACCGGAGTGGCAATCGCGTTATTATATTATAATCATATTGGAGCCCACATTTGCCCAGGGCTACGGTTTGGTCGAAATTGACGATACGTCACGTCCGCCGACTCTGATAATGGGGAAAACGTGAAAAACATATATTATAATATACCGCCGTATGAGATCAGTGTAACAAAATATTATACAAAAAAAAAAAAACCACCCCGCCATAATTGTTTGAATAATATTTGTAAAAAACAACGCGATTATGCGACTAGACAGTTTAACTCCTCAACAACTCCTCTTGTCTTGCCTTTGTAAAATAAAAATAATAATCATAGCCGACGACATAAAAAATGTACGGTTGTATAAAAAAAAAATAACAATAGACATGATCATAACATTATTATAAACTATAATTGGTCGTGTGTCGGGCAAATCTTTAGTTATGTAATTTTTCTTAACGGCTATTACTGCTATCCTGCAATTACTTTTAACTGTGTTGACACTTGATTCTATTTTTTCGGGGGTTCGCTTGAAGTTAATCTTGGAAAATAAGAAAAGTTAAAGAAAAAAACAATTTATTAATGGTTGTTAACAAAACCGTTGTGTACTATGTATTTGACCCAATTCGCATGAACAAATAGCTTGTATACGCTTTTTCGCGATAAACATATTATTATGTCAATAAAATATGTAAACAATGCACAGTAAGTACAAAAAACCTATAAGTTCACTTTAGTTTAACCGAAAAAACATTTTTATTTCGTCACAAAAAAATGAACCGCAAAACAACACTTTTAAACAATTTGACTATACTTTTTAACTTA
The DNA here is from genome assembly GCF_023614345.1 of Adelges cooleyi. Classification (NCBI taxonomy): domain Eukaryota; kingdom Metazoa; phylum Arthropoda; class Insecta; order Hemiptera; family Adelgidae; genus Adelges; species Adelges cooleyi. The sequence goes on along the minus strand of NW_026096268.1, from coordinate 11,654,758 downwards.
TTTTTTTTGTCAAGAAACAAATTTGGGGGAAATGTTACTATATTTGATAAGTAATTTATATACTATACTTTGGCAATTGAAAATATATTGACCATATTAAGTTAAGTATATTTTTCAATGAAATATTATTTAAATATATTATTCCCGTTTTAGAATAAGACATATTAGAGTTCTTTTTTACACACTTCAATTGAACCAAGTACATCCTGTTATAACTACTGAATCTGTTTAATATTGTGCTTCAATCTAACGACAGCTGCTAAAACGATAGATACGATATTATATTGATGTATTAATTACCCATCAACGATGCATATTATAACGATTAAGTGGTTTCATCTAATCTTCGAGATAAAGCTTGCGCGGTCGGTCCATGCAAGTCCATTAACACTGTAGGGTCATATATCATATAGATTTTTTCCGAAACATATTAAATAACGTTTATTAACAGATGAAAAAAAAAACTTGATACATAATTCGGTACTCGTGTATGAAAAAAAAAAATTATTGTATTAAACTCAAAAAAAATGGGCTCAAAAAATTGAAAATGTGTTCGAATGTGGAAAAAAAACAACAACCGTAGTAAAATATAAGTTATTTGGTTACAGCGAAGCGCATTAATTTATGACAGCATTAAATGGTGTATAAAAAAAAAAAATGCAAATCAAGAGGGTATTGTGTGTATGGAGCGCAAGTAGCTGGAGCCGGTGGCGGTGGTAGGCACTATAGGTACGGACGGTTTTGGTGGCCGAGGGTGAGATGAGTTGTTAAAAATTATGACGGTCATAATTTGCCGATTTGTTTGGGTTTTTTCGGTAAACGTTTTGCGTACAGAGGCGCGTTCGCAGAGGCACATTATGCATATTATATACCTACCTAGTCGATCGAACACACTCGAATTAAATATATAATCGAACGGATCAATATATATATTGTGTAGGTACGGTCCGATCGGGGACATACTTAATAGAATAATGTGTGTACGCGTGCGGAAAAACGCATGTCGATTTTTGCATATATTATTATACTTCCGGTATGATGTAACAACCGTGCTGAAATGGTCGCACCGGCGAAAGCAGTGAAATAATTTTATTTACGAGACCGTTTCGACGCGGACGGCAAATGGCGGAGAAGACAACTGAAAAATATTGCATCTGAATCAAAACAATTGCGACGACAACACTCTTGTCCAAAAAAAAAAAAACATTAGGTATTATATTATGTTGGATCGTCACCCTTACAACGTTGATAATAATATGATCTAAACGTTTCCATTGTCGGCGACCGAACTGGTTTTTGCGCGCACCTTTGGCCCCCGAAAATCAAAATCGATACTCGCGCACGAACATCTGTTTTCGGTGACGTCCGGTCTTGTAATTTATATTGCGGATCGTTGTCGCCGGTTTCCGGCTATGATGATAACAATAATAATGTATTATTATGTTGCCTGCCGGGTACCCAATAAAATGGCGGAGGTATACCGCCACAGAATACTATACTTACCGCCAAAATGCATTAAGTTTCAGTTACGAAACTACTTTCATCAATAAACTTTTAAAAGTAAAAAGTTAGCTTTGTACAATGCGAGAACGTTCCACATTCATTTGCCATACTTACTTTATCTATGTTTTTATGATATCCGATTGTAAAAACGCCAAAAGTCTGTCGTATGTCGTAAAGCATGTTTGTAAGCATTTAAGTTTATAGTTTAAAATGCTTGGGTAAAGAACACTTTATAATCTCTTAGTTTTAAACTTCAAATCGCTTTTTCTCAAAAACTATACATTTTGAGTGAAGGTGTTCTTATTTTAGAGGTGCTAATTAAGACGTGATATGTATTCACTGCTAATGAGGCTCAAGTACAGCGACAACCGTTCATCCTGCGTTTTACTTAACACGTTGATGGACACTCATAATTTTTTAAATTTCCAATACTGAATAGTTCGCCCAATAGTCGAGTTTCTTTATCATCTGACACCATTGAAAAGATTATTGCTATAGCTGTAATACCGTAACATGAATTTTTCATATTATTACTATAGCACTAATGCCCCCAAAATGTTAAAATATCATATTACTGCAATAGCAGTAATGACCGTCAATGTGTTAAAGTTTTAAGTTGTTAAATAATAAATATTATTAATTGAGCGTGGGTTTAAGCAAACACAAATATTTAGAGAAATTATATCATAAATAATATTTATAATGTTTAACGGTTCGTGTAAATAATCCAAAATTCGAGTTGTTGTGTTATATATTATTACCTATATTATATTCTTCCTAAATCCTGGGAATCCGATTTTACGCCGTATAATATCATTATATGTACTTACTAGTTTGGAGCTTAATGCTTTTTTTTCATACTACCATATTACAGCCTGGATAACAAAAAAAAAAAAAATTGTATATTGTAAAAACGAAAAAAAAAAATATATATATATATAATATATATAATACTAATAACAATAATTCAGCTGTGTTAAAATATATAAAACTATCGTCATAAATAAATACGAACAAATATGTTTCTATTTCTTTTGGGCTGCTCTGGAAATCGTTTTCATTTGTACACATTCGATACAAATGTGCTGGAAATAAATAAAAAAACGTGTTTACCTTCTTTTTGCCGCCTCATCGAGACAGAGAGCGAGAGAGTGAGAGAGGGACGAAACCGATTATTATTATTATCATCATTATTATTGGCGGCGTAATGACTTTCCGACGATAAATTACAAAGGCAACGCAACAAAAAAACCTATCTCGTGACACTGATGTTGCCCCCGAAAAGGGGTAAAAAGTTACACCGATCCCTTGTCCTTTTTTTTTTTTTATTAGCACCAGTCAATCAGGTGTGCTCGGTCCCACCGTAAATTTACTGTTACAAAAATGTATACATATGAAAAAAAAAAAAACAATATGCTAGTATTTCATAACCGGACAAAAAAAAAAAATAAATAAAAAAAAACGTTGGGGTTACTTTTGAGGGTTACAGCGACCGATCGATAAACATCGACGACGATGATTGACACCGATGATCCGGCCCTGCAATATATATATATATATATATATAAGGACCGCATAACACACAATGACGTTTGCAAAAAAAAAAAAAATCTTATATACAAATCATTATCGTCGCACATATTTTGTTTACACAAAAGTTTTGGTTTTTCCGTTGATTCGACGACAAAAAAAAAATCACTTCTCGTCAAAATCGTGAGAAAAAGTATTTTGGTGTAAATTAGCGCGCGGTTGACGTTTTTTCTTCGCCGGAATTTATTGTCCATGTATATTTTATTTGTCATTTTTATGCAATTTTTTTTTTACTACAAATATTACAATACAGGCGAAGTGTGAACTCGGCGGCCATCTGTTGTACAGGCAGTTCTCGACAAAAATCGTTCAATAATTTTAATTTTTGTGAAAACTGAATAAACGCGACCACTCGTCAAATTATTATTTTTAAGCGTGGCGGTATTAATTAAGATTTGTACAACTTCTTGACCCTCTGAACTATGTCATTGAGCCGTTAAAACGTTACCGGTTACTACAACGCATCCGTGTGTACACTTTTAGGCTGCAACCTCTCGAAATGCCAATTAAATGTACAAACCCCAAACAGTGAGTGGTTCTTATGTAGTTCACTAATCCCTCTAGATCGTTTTACCATATGATTCTTATACCTTTTAAATCGATCCTCTACGGTCTGCCCTAGTCGTTCATTTTCCTTTCGCCCATTTCATCCAATGTCTTATACATTCACTTGCACACATCAAACGTCACTCTAACCGCCACATCTCCGCCGGTACAATTGCGCGTTGATTACAATATTATATCAATTATATTACCACTGTACAGTGTTATTACAATTTATACCACCATGGAATAATATTTATTTTGGACGACCAAACGCCACGCCGTATTTGTGTGGCTTGTCAACACTATTATGCAAATACCGTATTGCGCCATTGTATTTAGGTAATTTGATCGTGAGAGATGGGCCTACCGTGTCGCGATTGTCATGGGAAGGGATCGTTTCGCCAAAATCTGAATGGCGCGGTCTTAATCCCAAGTATTATGCTCGACGCGTGATAATTGTATACCATAAGTATATAATATTATGTATAATAATATGTTAGTTTTCAATAGGCCAAAGCGCACACGCTTCTCCCCCACACACACCCGGTATCACTGTCAAAGTCGGCGTCTTGTCACGGTTACCGAATCGAAAAATTAAATCCTCTAAATCAATACCGACACATTATTATAATGCGTATACGACACATGTATACAATAAGCCCTCGGATGTCGCCGAAAGGATTAAATCCAGTGGCGTACACATTTAAATAGACATTACCATGGCTGGTCAGGTTCCATTGATCGGATTACACAAACTGCAATATTGCCCTCGGTACGTGTGCCCCGTCGACGCTCGCCAAAAGCGGCAACCGTCGAGCGTCACACGGGCTACACCCGACATATTTTATTTAGACTTATGTATTACATTATATTGCTAAAGACGTTTTTCTAAGCAAATTATAGGTACTATTTCTTTTTATAAAGAGAAAGTAGAAATAAATTGGTGGAGATCCGGGGGAGAGGGCTTGGGATTCTAAAAAGTAGTAAAAAAACCTTAAAATTTATAATTAGTGCTTTTTTTTTTTTTTTTTCAACAAAAATATAAGTATAGACATAACACTAGTTCTAAGTTTTAAGATTTTTAGTATCCCAAGCACTCCCTCCTTGATTTCTGCAAATCTGGCTTTACAAACGACTTGAAGTCGCCCTTATATGTTTGTAAAATAATGTCATGTGGTAGAAATAATATGTGATAGATGAAAATGTATTATATGTAGAACAAGGATAAGGCTGGGTGTAAGAAGTAAAGATACTCTACAAGGCAAACGTAGACCTTGTGGATTGTCTCAATCTTGGAGCTGTTTTTCGGGCGTTTCTCAAACCGATCACCTAACCTATGGTTCCTAAGGCGCACTAATCTCGGAAATGGCGTTTTCCAGGTCCATATTATTATTATATTGTACGGTTTCCGGCACAGGCGCTATGTCGAATGCGTAACCCGTCGCCAGAACCGCGGTGATGTCTGAAGACAAGGCGACGGCGACGGCACGTGACGGACCTTAATCCTCCTGGGCGGTGTTGTTTGAGTGACAACCGCGTCGTAAACTGGCCACGCGACCGAGTTGCGCAAAAACGCGCACGTGGACCCCGAGATAATAATATTATATTCTACTGTGTGTGTGTGTGTGTATAAAATAATACCGTAATGCATTATTTTCGTTTAATTTGTGGTTTTCCTGGATCCGGCGAGAACCTAACCGAAAACGTCGACGTGTGTATTGTGCAGGCGCATCAAACCGTCTCTCCGGTTTTTATTGTACTAATGCCCGTCTCGTCGACCGTTCCCCGTGGTCGCACACTATATTATTATATAACAACTTATAGTAAATACTAATACATGATGATAATATTATACACAGTGATCGCTCTGACTCACATAGGAGGCGGCACCGCAACTCCGAATCTGCCTTTGCCCGCTATAATAGATCTTCACCACTCCAAAACGACAGGACGAGTTCCATACGGTTGTGTTTTCAAACGATTTCCACACAAATACCTTTTACTATGTCCAGTTGCCAACACTGAACTCGATATTATCCTTTTCCACGATACATATTATTAAAATGTCAGGTTAGGTGATGATGACACCGTCATATCACAGACTGTTTTTATATTTTAGTCTGTGATCATATATTTGATGGACAAAACAATAACGCTGTTCAGTTCAGTGGTGGCCATATTATTATTTATCCTTCTCGCGTACCTCTACACACGAAAAATTACACGCACTTAAATATTTTTCATCCCTTTTTATAACAACAAACATCGATAAAATAATACTAGCAAATCGCATTGTACGTTTGTCTGTATCGCTATTGTATAATATTATTATTATTTTTTTTTTATTATTTCCTTCACCGAACCCTCTCTCTGAACATATTACTTTCCGCCCATTTGTTATTCTAAATAGCCCGCAGGGTTAACACGCCAAACCCCTGCTAGTATATTTTGATATATTAATGAATTCAAAAGTTATACAATATTATTGTTGTTATTATCGTTGAACAGAAATAAAACAGAATAGCCAATTCGAAGAACCTAATTTTCAGAATATTTGCGTGTTGAGATTTATTTCATTAAGTTTTCATCGACCCTAAAACAATTTATTTCTATTTCCTCCGTTTAGCACACAACTATAGGACCGCACAGTCCACACAGGCAACACTACTATATGTGAGCCACTTAGGTTGATTTTACCAAAATCTGCATCGAGTCGAACAATAATTATATTTACTATTAGACAGTGGCGGAGTTACTGTCCTTGTGTTTGCTCGTTACACCTGTACTGTCTATTGTTTATAGTTTGCAATGGTCGTCGTCCATCGGTCGAATTATCTAACCAACACAAGTCGAACCACACCACCTATTTTGGGACTTTGTATAAAATATAACACAACAATCCAATTAGAAAAGACCCGTTGGGCGACAAGCAGATAAAAACAATCAATTATTCTAATATATATCTCGACGTGCAAACGCACATTCACCGTCCGTTTATTATAGTAGTAACGGCAGCTGTTTCTAATCAATCGAGTACCTCCTATATGTATATATTCTATAACAAGCAAACGGACCACGAACGAAAATAACCGTTTTGAAAGTATACAAATTCTTCATATGGCCGTTGTAGAACAAATGATTATTCGTGTACAATCAATCAAGTCCCAACTCCCACAATTAAACCATACCTATTGCCATGTAGGAGACGGTGATTTCTCACAACGAGATACGTTACCAATAATTTTAATAACCGCAATGTCGACGAACATGTTCGGTTATCAAACGGTAGTTATCATATTTTGGATTTAGCGCATTGTGCTTAGGTTATATAATAATAATATTTTGACTGTTTGCATTTCCTCGGGGTAAAAAAAAAATCATGACCGAACAATACCGTGATTGTAATATAAATAGCGGTAACAAAAAAAAAAGACAAACATATAGCATATTATTTTTTTCCACCGTTGTTAACGCTCGTGTATTTTTAATGCGCTGTGCATCTCTTGTCGACCGAACAGATTACAAGAGTTTATATTCTACTGTTTGCTCGTCTTTAAAAAATGAAATAATAATTTTTCGAACGCTATAATAATGTGAATAGTCTTCGCGATAATACAAAACCAAAGCCTCGAGTAAACAAGGAACCTTGTATACATATCATACAACACGGATAAAGAGCATAGTTATAAAATCAAGAAAAATTTTTCTGGTCCCGTAAAGTTTTTTTACATTCTTTGCAGTTTGCGGTACTATCTCTGCGGCAGCCCCCTTTGCTGCGATAATAATACTATTATTACAATAATAATAATATTATTATTATTTAGCCGTGAGCGATGGCCCGCGCTGAAGCCATTAAAAACGCAAAAGGGTCTTACGGTACGCGATTAAATTGCATTGGCGCGCAACATAATAATAATATAAGCGGCAGTTGAGAAATCGGCGATTCTTTTTAATTGGCATTCTATTAACCGGACAATGGGACAATGGTCATTTGCCCGGACCTTATACACCAGCAGCAGTGTGTGGTGGTATACCGGCGGCCGTGTATCCTCTAATGAACCGCTATTGAAATCCCGCTGGTTTTCCGTTTGCCCGCTGCCCCCCTCGGACCAGTAGAGTAGTCCCCGGCATTCGTTTGGCTATTAATTGCAATATACTTGTTGGCCATTGAACACTTCCAAGAGAGCAGCGAGAGAGAGATTTATAATACTCGCGCAATGTATGTATGTCCGTCTACTCCGCGATTAACCGTTTTGAAATAAATCCCTCTGTATTATATGCATCGGCCAACCCGACCCTTAGTGTCGAACACATCGGTTAACAAATTGTTCACTTGTTCGCCCCCGAACGTCCAATCTTTTTCACACTGTATACTTTGTTTCCTACCCTCCGAACACATAAACACCATCATACCTATTATTTTACTGGTGCCGGCCATTCCGGAAGTCAAAACAATATTATTTCATTAGTATCGCATTTTTATCGGCAAACCGGGCCCATAGCCTATAGAGTTTTTGTAACTATGCCGGTCTTCAACGAGTAATACCCAGAACGGGTATCTAACGTGCAGCTGCGTCAACAGCGGACCATAGTGTAGTTAATTGAAAACAATAATTACCACAAACTTGGATTTTGAGTGTTGAAATTCGCCCTCCGCCCATAACGAATTATGAATTATTATGAGGGGGGTCGCGAAAATAGCAAATATTTAAAAAAAGTAACTGCAGGTAACATAATAGAATTTGATTGAATTTCTATTTGCGCGCGTGCCAAAAATATATTTCTTGCAAAAAAAAAATCCACATTGTCCTTTAAAAAATCGCAGTAAATTATAATAAAAGAAAAAAAAATAAGTATAAATTATCATTAACAGTAATTCAATCGTGTTGTGTTTAGCGCGGAAGATGATTTTTTATGGATTTTTTTTTTATTCCACATACAATATATCGATATCAATGGTCGCTATAATAATAATAGTAACAATTATTTGTGGTGACAACATTGCGCTGCGGCCGGAAGGGCCGAACACATCCGGTGGCCATTAAATGTACATGTGTAAGGCAAAATGGGACGTTTCACGGAACGTTAGCGGTGGTAATTAAAGTCTCTCGCAGTCGGCGAAGAGGGTGAGCGAATAGCAACAAAAAAAAAAAATTGCTTTGCTATATTACGGCACGGGTTTCCTGAGACCGCTATTATACTTGTGTACAACAACAATCAGCATATAATAATAATTATATTTTGCAATGCGAACTTAGGTCCACGTCCCTCTCGCGCCGTCGGTGTAATAATTATTAATTGGCGACATTGTGTCCGTCTCTCGGACAGGACGTCCGGCCCGTAATGCACTATATAGGAGCGCGGTTCCTTTTGATGTCCGGAATCCCAAAAAGTATGCACTGAGACCCCCCCCCCTGTGGTCTCTAACATCACACGAGGTTTTCCCGCTTTTCCACAATACTATACAATATTGTGGGCAATAATAGTATGTTATAATAATATATTGGTCGAGCAGCAATTGAAAGGTTTCTGCAAAACGGCCAGCAAGCTTCTGATCGTTTCTTCTATATTGTAATATACATTTCTACAATAACGATATTGTGCTCATGTGATATTGCATTATATTATTGTATTCCATACAACAGCCTCGCGCGCTCCTTCAATTATTATTATAGTATATTATTGATAATAATGAACGAATAGGAAGCCAACCACACGCGGTACGGTTGTTTGGTAGCCCACAGAATATTTTGGACACAGCATTTATACGGTAAATCCTTATGCAGTTGACCCGCACGTGTACTGAACCGCACCTTTGTGGCTTAGAAAATGTCTTATGGTACATTTTAACGGTACTAAAATGTAAAAAGAAATTATACAGTATAATTTATACTACAATCAACATGAACGTATTGCAGTCATGCAGGCATGAAGTCTTCGCATATACTTTTATAGTTCAATACCTAATAGTAATCCTTTATTTTTTTTTCAAATCGCTTTTATTATATTACATACAAATACTATGTTTTAAAAATTACTCGTGTTTCAATTAACCAGTTTTCTCACACGAATGGGACGCCGAACAAGTTAATTAGCACACGTTGTGTTTGTACATCTCTCGAAGAACTCTGACTAATACGAGTACACCGCCTGAACAGAAATTGGCGACACGATTGTAACGCATGTACAGTGTATTTTTGAGGGGTTTAAAGGCCGAACGGTTGGTTGTATAGGGTTTGTTTGACGACTGAGCCCAATATTTGCCGTCTTCGTTGTTGTTTCACGTTTTGGCCACGCGACTTGTCACGGCGTTCGCCAAAAAGCATATAGACCGTCGACGGCAATGATAATAATGCGGTGACCGAAGGTTTTGAAAAAACACTCCCCCGGGCTTCCGAAAGGGAGGCACGAGGGATTTCCGATACATCACACCCCACACTTAATGGTCGGGATGTTTTTAAAAATAAACCCATGTTAACGGCTGTCGGGCAACGTCGACCATAATATTATAACATACTACGTATTGTGTACACGCGGATAATGAACATATTATTATTACAAAATATAAGGTTGTACAACGTATTGTAGTGTTATTGTGTATATAAATATATATATATGTATCACAAATTTACTTTAAAAACAAGCTGGCTGTCTAATATGCATAGGTTGCCGCAGAGATGACACGGCATACTTCTCAAGACACGCATAAGATTTTTTTTTACAATGATAATAATTAGGTATATCAGTTGTGTGTCCGTCTGAATTTATATAGAATTTCCAGTCAACATTTTCAGTAAAATATTCTTAATTTAAAAAGTTAATAAAATATATACCTACCTTACAATTTAAGTTTCAAAAGTTGATAAAAAATAATCAATTGAGAGGGGGTTAAAAACATAAAAATTTGTGAGACATTAGATCACATTGTTTAAAAATAGTACAAAAGAAAAATTAAATTACAATTACTGAGTGGCCAAAGTCCTATACATTGTTGGCATATGCTTAATGGCTTTTAATGATTACAAAGTAATACACTTAACGCGCATAAGAGCCGACCGAGTGAAGTTACTGGTTTTACATAAGCTATACCAATCTTGCTGTTAAAAAGCTTTTTTTATATTATTTTTTCGTGTTACCGAAACACAGTTTCTCGATAAGAAATTGTCACTTTTTCCGGCTTTGTATAAAAAAACTCACTGACAAACAACGTTTATATTTAGACGTACAAGAACGTATTCTATTATATTGCGAGACTCCCCTTTTTTTTTTATATAACAGTAAAAACGTAACACCGTTCACATCCATTTCGAAATTGGGAATAACAAAAACCCGTTAAAATACATAAACTATACACAAACCGACTTTATTCCTTCTATAAAAAAGAAAAAAGTCAATAATTTGGATGAGTAAGTCTGCGTTTCTTCAAAAAAAAAGTTACAATCCACACGACAATACTTAAATGAGTAATGATTAATTTAATGATTTTAGTCGATGTGGATCTAATAGTACATTTGTGTTATTAGTATTTGATTTTCTGTCAAAAACCCAATGTAAACATATATTTTGTAATATTACTATTAAAAATTATAGTTTTTCAACGGATTATAGCTGTTATAAACATTTTTTTTTAAATTAACAATTGCTGCTGGACCCCTTCTAACTGTAAGAGTAACAGCTATACAGGATTTTTGTTTTTTTTCACCTTTAAAAAAATAACAGGGTCCTAATGGGAATTCGTCCTCCCCCCCCCACGAACTGTGACATCTCGCCGTTGTTTATAATTGTCATTATTTTCGATTATCACTGAGAGACGCTGTGATTTGAATACAATGTTGTTATAAATTAAAATTCGATAATAATTGTTGCGAGCCAGATTCCCCGCGTGAAACTTAGGCGAGCATTGCGGATAACTCCCGACGGGATTGCCCGGCTGTAGTATACTGCACGGCGACATTGTAAGCCGCTTAATTAACTGCCAACAAGGATTTTTAATCAGTATAATCGTGATTTTCGCATCAATCATCCCGGGCCGGGCTCGTTAAGAATGGGAAACAAAAGTAGATTAATTATAACTTAGTTGGGGTCGAGTTGCACCCCCGGCCGCCGCGCCGTTACACCCTCCCCCGTATTCTTTGGTTTCGGTTTATTTTTTTTTTTAATTTTATACTTACACCGATGACAATATTATTTGACACTCGGCCCAAGGAGTTTATGGTGTAAAGACTAATTTCCATAGAACCTACTTTGTTTTTTTTTTCGGTGTCCTATCTATAATAATAATAATAATATGTGCGTATCTCATTACAAACGAACCGCAAGTATATTGTTGTAGAAGGGGCAAAAAAAAACCCAAAGTTAAAGAGACAATAACTATATATTATGTGTTTCAGCTGTACTACAGATATTCGATGGGATGACGGATGATTTTGTTTTTTTCAAAGCTATCTCGCATTTGTCGCTTTTAAATCCAAATTTAAACCAATGAAGGGTGCATTTAATATAGTATATGCATTTAGTTTACAATTAATCGTTATGTTTATTAATGGTAAAGTATGAACTAGCAAATCTCGATGGTGTCATCCTGTGTAAGAGCTTTCCCGTTTTATTGCAAACATGTTAATCACTGGACATTCACTGCTTAAAGAATTTTATATTATATATTTTTTTAATACAATAAAAAAAAAGACCGCCCAGGGACTTCGGTGAGCCTGTTATACCTGCCCGGGGGGATAGCTTTAGGGTTGATTTGCTCGTCGAACGGTATCAGTGTGTAGTCAATAATATTATTGTATATTTTGCATGTGGTTTTTTTTTGTTGATAAAAAGCATAATATTATAAAACAACAATCCCTATCGCCCATTGTGCTCGGAGAGACCGTTTTTTAACACCGAAACGAATTGCGCTCATTAATGTCTGCACGCGCGTTATCTTAATTGAAATCTCATATTTTTATACGGTTCATGTCGAGTTTTATATACCAAAAGAGATCGCCGTCAGTCCTGGGAGAAGTTTATGTTTTTTTTTTCCAAGTCATAAAAAACGGTTTTTTCGAGTGGTGCGCTATGATCCGGTTATGATTTTTTAATACACCGAGCCACGGCCCTGTGTGTGTGTAGAAAAAAAAAAAAAAGCTCCATCGTCGTAAAGTCCCTCCGAATGAAAGAGAGATGCGTTTCCGATAAAAGCCGGCGGTCGAAAAAGCCACAAAAAAAAACAACAAAATAATATCATGCATACAAAATATATAGGAGGCCAAATAGAGATATATCCTATTAAATCCTGCACTACACACGCTGTCGTAATGACTGTAAAAAAATTGCTCGTAAAAAATTGTCGGAATAGGCTTGGGCAAATAACGCTACCACCCGATAAGGGCATCAAAGATATCAAATAATATTATATAGTATAATATATAATAACTCTGCTTATGTGTCGTGGAATCCATCAGCATATAATACGACTGGGCATATTTTTTATTTTTACTGCCATTTGTCAGTTCATGGCGTTTTTTTTTTTACTGGAATCATCTTCATAAAAAAAAAAACTTATATTATGTTACACACACACACACATCAACCGAAGTTATCTATAATCCATCGGGCACTATATATATATGTGTATATAATACTACTTCGGCCTAAGTTTATGTGACGTTTCACGTTTTCGTTTTATGCACCACACTCCAATATACTGTATAGGTACATGTATACACACCGTCTTAATGTTTATAAAAATATATAATATAGTGTGTTTTATATACCGTTCCGCTGTAGTTTACACTTGCCGGAGTAAAGAAAAAACAATAAAGCGTTTGATAGTAAAAAAAAACCGAGCGAGATTGGATTAGGAGACACTATTTTGGCGAAGGAGATGTTTTTGTTTTGATCTGGGTAAAAGTAAAATAAAAAAAAGGTCGTTATCAGATGTTCTTTTTTCTCCGAAGAATGTGCAACCCTAAAGAAATATTTGCACGCCGTGACTTCGGTTGTGTAAACGAAATCTTTAGCCCATATATTATTATTGTGATCATTACATGTTTCGTCATTTCGTTTCCGGCGGATTTCACCTCCACGGTCGATGACCTGACCTACGCGCACCCCAACCTAAACTTCGTGGGTCCGGTCGGGTTCTGAGGACTTTTTTTTTTATTCAAACTTCAGAGAAAGAGAGAAACGATTGTGAAAAACCACGCGCAACTGCGCACTATAGGAATATTTTTTTTTTAAAGAGGGCACAACAATGTATTTAGTGACCCTAACAGGGTTGGTAGCTGGTTTTTTTTCCTCTCTCGACAATATACTACCTATATGCGGTAATCTCACAAGAATAATAATTATAACATGTACATTTTAGCTGTTGGAGGTAGCGGTGTACTCAAAGATCTGCGCATGGGGTCCAGTGTTGCTTGATCGGTGTTCTATTACACACAAAACATTGTACCGATAAGGGTGAATGTATAATTATAATATTAGGTTTTTTTTTCACTATGCCCACATTGTATACGTATACGAAATCAAAGATGAAGAAATTTCATTTTAATTTTGAAACGAACGATTTGTAAAAACAAAAATGATTAATCTTTGTGCAGATGCTCAGAGTGAGAAACCATTTTTATATGTTTTTATATGCTTTGTAATATGTTAGACTAATCTTTATAATATGATTATCTTTGTTGTGCAAGTTTCATTGAAAAGTTATCTAGGTTCTCTGCTCTGCTCTGTTATGTTTGCAAACAACTGTACAGGATACAATGGAATTGCATATTATTTTGTAGCTGTCAGTTTTCCAAATGGTTATTATTTTTTCTTTCTATCATTTGTTAGTCGATATTTTACAAATCCTTATTACGATAATATTTATTTATCGAGTGCACTTAACACGTGACTATAATACATAGAGATTGCAATCCACGTTCGATACAATATTACCATTGCAGCCGAAGTACCACCCCTATGAATTATTGGACTTTAACCGCGTGTGTGCGGCCGGCGGTGGCACCTATAAACCACTAGAAGTGTGTTCAAAACCGCGACCACAGCAATCTGATCGATTTCATTGACACATTATTATCATCGGCAGGACGTCAAAAAAAAACCCTTTCGGCGGGCTCTCGTCGTACCGCCATTGTCGGGTATTTTTTTGTATGTGTTTGTTATCTGCTAGCATCGTGTGAACGACACAACGATGTACAACTTTTTTTTTTTTACGATTATTATTTCCTCTGCGCTCGTGATTTGGCTTCTGTTCGACACGGAATTACCGATAAATAACAATTCCGGTGGCCATAATTGTCAAAATCCGAAAGAGTTAACCGAGGGCTGACCATCATCATCATCGTCGTCGGACATTTGCACAATAATAGGCCCCTATGATCGCGGCTCCTGCTGGGGGGGTGAGATTCTCACGGACCTATACACACACGGTGTCGGTGGCGGTAGCGACCGAAACGGACATACGCATATTATTATATTATTATTATTATAGTACACACACAATACAATATATATGTATACGGGATCCGCCTTTTGCTCGTCATCCAGACCAGATCGGACACTTCACACCGTTAAAATAATAATAATAATATATACAATACACGGTTGATTCGCGACAAACCGTAATAACATATGGAAATTCAAAATAAATACATACCTACCTAGTATTACAATTGCAAAACGCGTTTGCAATTGCATACTGTCACCGCGATGGCGTTTATACACACACACACACACAACACACCCCCTCAACGACGTCGTCGTCGTCCTTTTCAGCGAGCTCGGCCTGGTGTGTCGCAAACCACCAACAAGTATTTACCATAATATGTACATTATGTATTAAATATGAAAAAAAATTAACACATACAGATGCACACATAAATTGCAGTAACACGCCCTCGAAAGTTTAACAATGCGATTATTGCGCACAAACATGTTATTATTATATTTAAAACTAATTGAAACAACTATATTATTATTCTGGCGGTCAATACTGGACGGCAAATTTAAAACTATAAATATTTTCTAATCGTTTCTCGCCGAAGACTGATAGAAGAAAATATGGAAAATATAATATATTTTGTATAATAGTAAAACAACAGTTCATATTATCATATAAATTAAGTTTATAGTACAACTCTACATATTTTTGTTTTATGGATAATTTTTACTAACATAATCTTTGTTTTTGTATTTGATCAAATAATTGATTTTATAATTTTACAGTATAAATTAATAATATAATAAATATTGTTATAAAATATTATATTATATAAAAAAAACAGTATTGAGCTAAATAATATTGATGCAAAAGAGGAAATATTATATAGATAAAACGATCAATATTTGATTTCTTAAAATTACAGATATAATAATTATATTGCTTATTTGAAACTTATAGTTAAGATTTCATTTAAATTAACATACTTTTTTAAATACTATAAAAAACACTTATTATATTTTCGACAAAACATTAAGAAATAATTTATTGCGTTGTACATACACAATTGTCAATAAACAAATTACTAAATAATATTAGTAAAAAAATATAAGTGTCGTGTGAAAAGTGAACGTTAATCTTTTCACTTAAAAGAAAAATGACATTAGTTATTACATAAACAGAGGGGAAATTTGTACCTACATTTGTATACATGTATCAATATTAAGTTCACATTAATACACTTGTAATGATTATATTTGATCAACACAATTTTTTTTCTGGTAATTATAAAGATCTTTGAATCAATTAATAATATAACATTATTATTTATTAAATATGAAATATGTATAATATATCAATCTGTATGTGTTCACTTTAATATAACAACTTATTAAATAGATATGTATCAACTGAAACTATGTGCTTTTACCTTTACCGCTGTATAATATACAGAACTTGTCGTTTGACGTTGACATATACCGAACAGATTGTCCCGTGCAGACGCCGCTATATTGTATATTATCATATACAATATATTGAATATTCAAATAATACCGGGGAGAAAAAAAAATGCGCAACTGGAATCTTGTTATTTGAACGAGAGGGAGCCAACGCTATATTATTTTGTAGATATCCTCGAAAAGATTGAATTTGGAACGTCACACGCATCGCACACCGCACAGATAATACAAGAATGGCTTTTGACGCGAACGCCATAATTGAACGCCAACGAATAACTTACAAAGTGTGTGTGTGCAGTACTTCAGCACACTTCCACGTGTGCCCTGTCACCGACAACCCGCGACGCAGAGCTCAGCAAAATATTATTTAATATACATATATATATATATATATATATATATATATATATATATATATATATATATATATATATTACATATTTATTCCGTACCTTTTGGCGTGTAGACGGAATGAATAGAAATTCAAACAAATTTTATAATGGATTTCCCGATCAACAAGTGTGCTGCTGCAAAACTCTGGGCGCACGACAAATTTGTCCCATATTTCCCATAACATAGCGACGTTCGGACAACTCTGGTCCAAATATTGTATGTACACACACAGTACAATACAAATAGTAAACCGATAGCCCCGAGAGTCATATTTTTCGGTGGGAAAGCACTTTTGCCGATTTGTTCCTGTATCGGTTACCCCGGGTCCAGGTGAATGTGTCCGCCCCGACCGTGTTGTGTGTGTGTTTATTTACTCGACCCCGGCCGACCGTTTTTACACGTCGTGTAACCGTTTCTGTTTGACACGGGTATGAGTTTTCGGACACGAATCAAAAAATAAACACACACACACGGTATAATATAGATTGCCGGCCAAAACCAAACACCGCGGGCACGTGACCGCACACACACACTCGCTTTGTAATTAGAACCTTTTCCCATGGTATTGCAGCCCGCATTCAAGTCTCCCGTTTCCAGCCGGACAATGCGGACATTGGTCATTTTTTTTTTTTTTCGATGCCCCGCGGTTATATCGGCCAGGGCTGCTGGTACATCACGTGCCACACATATATAGTATAGTGTAACAGCAGCAACACATAACACAGTATTAACCCTTTTTCTCTATCTCTCTCTCTCTATGTGTGTCACGGCGGCCTTTAAACGCCCGTTTATGTACATACACCGAAAGGGTAACGCCGTTAATGAGCCAAAAATATTTTCAAAAAAGGGGTGGCGTTTGGTGAATTAATAGAGCGTACACACCGACACCCGAAACCTACATAGCTCGATGGGCTATTTTTTTTTAAGCGATGGTCGGCGGGAGGTAAATTGACACGGTGGCCACTATTATTATTATATACGATGTACCGGCAAGGAAGGATCAGCAACTTTAAACGGCCCTCCGACTGTGTGTGTGGTGGTCGAACGCGCTGTCGTTGGCGCATCATGAGGGCATCATCGTAGCGGATTGAGTTTAGAAAAAAAACACATATAATAATATAACACTCGAATAAACGATACGACTAAAACCACTTAAAAATAAATAAATACAATTCCGCTTTTTTACACTCAATCGCCGACGTACAAAGGAGTATACGAAAAACATCATGTACGGTTTAAAAAAGCCATACAAAATATATACTCTATTATTGTGTCGAAAAACGAGCGATTTTCGTTGTGTTTAGTACCGAGTTTACCGGTAATAATAATATTATGAAACAAATACTACTGCACTGATATAAGGAAGGTCTACTGCGTCGAGTCTTATATACATATTATAATATATTTATATAGGCTGTACGACTGATGGGGTGCGATTCGTGCAAGGGTTGACTCGCGAGTCCCTTAAATACTAGAATGACGGCGATTATTATTAGTTATTGTGCTGCACTTAGATTATATTATGCAAATTAATTGTACTGAACACAAACAACTCGTCAACCCGTTCAATTAGTGTTGGAAATGACTGCTTATTTATTATTATGGTACAATAATAATATTATAATTATATTCAATTCAATTCCTCGGCTGGCATATTTATTATTAGGCTATTCATAATTCACACACTATGTGGTAATGTACTTTCAATAACATATTGACTAATATACATGTAAAATAATAATATGGAAAACTCTTAAAAAGTCATATGAGTAAAACACATAGCTGCTGTGATTGTCTTATGTTTAATAATATGGTAGCTATTAAATTATTACAAGAGTCTATACAACAATGCAGCAATATCTTCCAAACGGAGAGACATTTATAATAATTTATTACCACACCGCCTGTATACATATAAACTTTATGGTTTGATTTTGTTTAAAATTAAACGGAAAAAATGAATTACATATCAAACAAATAGTTTTTTCAAGGCGGCCGTGTCACAGTCCGTTTATTGTTGCCCGGAGGGATTTAGCTGCTGGCTTTTTGGGAAAGACACGGGAATTCCTTTGCCGTAAATACCGTAATCCCGGGGCTAAAGCTTTGACGTTGGCGGCAAACCGAGCAAAATGAAAACTTAAAAAACAATTTAATCGAATTCTTCGCCTCGCTTGTTACTGTGTACCGTATTATTTCCTACCGTACGGTTTTCCCTTTTGACGAGAACTGACATCCTAAGACCGGCCGGCACGTTTGTAATGAACGTGTCACTTTATAAACATCCCCCTCTCGCCCCAGCTAAGAAGGGTAGAAAAAACTTTACTCTAATTTAAAATAAAACACGGTTTTGCATCCGAGATGTAATAATTTTTCCCCTACCTTCCGCCTACCTACCTATTTCTCGCCCGAAAAAAAAAAACGTCGTTCGACCTTATTAACCAATACGTCTTCGGCTCGAACACGGTTTTATAAAAAAAAGGGATTACGTTGTGCGTTGTGTTGTGTTGGGTTTTTTTTTTCTTAAGTTTTGTTCGAACATTTTTTTCCTCTTGTATTTTTTTTTTTAAATTAACGGTAGGTCTCGAGGATTTCGATTCCCGGCGCAGGGTTCCATTAACGTCTATTTAAAAAACGTCTGGTGCAAAAAAATTAGTATATATATATATAATCCTGATATCCGTAATAATCAAAATAATCTGCAACGCTCCACCCCCTGCACCCCTCTCCAGCGAACGTCAATATACAGATATATATATTATATTATTATATACACCTACTTATTATTATTATTATTATTGTAAGGACAGCATACGCTGCCTTGTTGTAGGTATAAGTACAAGACATAAACATCCCGCCGTGAAGCGTTCCGCCGTCATTAAGGAGATTGATTTCGGTTTTTTTTTTTTTATATAAAAGGAAAATATATATACATATATATATATATATATATATATAGGTATTTTAGTTTTCTTCGACAGTTCCGGTGTACCGACGAATAAAAAAAAAAAAAATGCGGAAAACATTATGTACAAACCAAACTCTGCGAATAACATTGACAGTGCCTAATGGTCTACATTAAAGCTTTTTATCCGACTGTTTTTTTTGTCCGCACAACAACGCAAGCATTGTATAAATATTTAATCATTTACGGACAGAATGAGCTCAACATTATATATTAACTTACATATAACAAAATTACAATGGCGACATTAACATATAAAGTATTGGCGTACATTAACAACGCTCTGAAATGTAAAATTGTGTAATAATTTACAATAAACAGAAATATTACTAAATATAGCTATTGTCAAAAGCCATAATAAGAAGGGAGTTATACAAAACCCTTATTAGGTCCCTTTATAGTTTGCTACGGAGCAGAAAATATATAGACACTATGAAAAGCATCCACCAATAGACTAATAGTGTTTTAAAGAAAAGCGACAAGAAAAACCTTTATCATTTAAGCCCTTAGCGCTTAGGAGTAGCATAGTAATAGTATATAATAATCGAAAAATTGACCGGTTTGGAGTTTATACGATTTTTAATTTACCAACTATATGATATAAAATATATTCGAAATACATAAAATGTTTTTAATATACAAACTGATGTGATATGTTTTTTTTACCGCATTTTTATAGAGGATAAAAATATAGTTAAAGCGTCTATTTATTTATTTTTTTTTTTTACGATAATACTGACAAATGTTGTGTAAATACGTGTCATTATGCTTTGTACACGCAGATAACGAATGATGATTAGGCAGGACGCTTTTTTTATCCTCTCTGGGGATTAGCCTAAACGGGACAAAAAAAAAACACCAACGGTCGGGTATTTTCTTCTTTTTTTTATATTATTATTTCACACGAAGATGTGTAAAAAAACGCCGGATAAAACTTCGATACATTATACACCTCCGTGTAAACGCTTAGTCATTCATTGATGTGACATTATCTGAAAAAAATGACCTCACCGTGTAAACAGGCGTTAAAAAAGTAACCATCACGGTTAGGTCCCCCCAGCCCTTTCCGAGTGGCTGATGCGGTTTGTCGATTAGTCGTGTTAAATCCGTGATGACCGAAAGGACCGTGACAGTTTGCGTTAATCCATCAGTCGGTTGGTTTTTTTTCCTCCACGTGTGAAGGGTTTAAAAAATAAAAAATTAAAAATATTAACCAATATAACCTACCTAAAAATATAGGTGAGCTTTCCGTATAAAAACGGATATTTGTCAGTCTTACCGACTTATTGTTAATATGTACAATTTTCCATTGATTTCGTTTACACCAATATGAGTAGCGAGTGTTGTTGTTCTTTTAAATTTAAATCGTGTATGCCTTCGGCTTCGTCGTTCGGCTTGATACGACATCACACGCCCAACCACCGACCGGTAAGGGCAAAATTAAAAATGTTGACGTTTCACTTGATTGATGAGGTACGCGATCCGCTTATATATACATGCAAGTAAAATTCTATGGTAATCACACTGCAGACGTGACGGTGAATTACATTATACAAAAAAAAAGTAATCAAATTACTATGATATTATTTGCGACATCAAAAATGTATTATCAACGCGTTCACCCTGTATTATATTCATATTAGGTATACAATATGGCTTTTGATTTTTTAATAAACACCGCGTTGCCTATATTATATGAGTTTTATAAAGACAATTTTTCTCCAAAGTTCACAGAAAATACTAATACTAATAATACTTTATTCGTCTCACCTTTGCCGTGAACGGTACCGTCTCATCACAGCACAAGATTACCTTTTGTATAGGTCCTTTGGGGGGGGGGGGTCTCCTCGGGATCTGTGTAATGAGTTTACTATTATTTCACAACATCATGGTACACAAGTTTGAGTGATGTGATATGGTGTGCAAACGTTTTGTAATGTGCCCATTGTATAAGTCTAGTCTAGGATCTCTATGATCGAACGCGGATAGGGAGAGAGGTCTAGACAAATAAGGTCCCCCCCCCCGTTAATGTTACAATATATATGTATGTTTTGCTGCGGGCCTTTGCGCAATCCGAACACGGCATTGGTTTTATTGTAAATATTATTTTCAATGGATACCGCAAGCTCTCTCCCCGGTTGCCGGTCCCGGGGAAAAAACGGGTTATATTGTGTTCGGCCCCAAAACGGTTGGGAACTGGCGAGGAATTCTAGTCTAGTCATCCGAAGACAACGGGGACGCGATGCGACTTGCGACATTCTGCGTGTTAATGTCCATATTAAAGTATAGCTGGCTGGCGATGGGCGTGAACAGGTGTTGTATGCAAAAAAACAACCCTCTTCCCCCCCCCCTTTGCCCGTCCCTTTTGTCACGGAAAAATAATTATTCAGCGCAAAATAACGTCATGTGTCATTAAATGTGTATTAAGATATGTGCCCATATTATGAACAATATGCGATAAATACAATGCACGATAGCTGATTTTGCATATTTCTTCGAAAATCTATACCGATCTATCTATCAATATATATATAGGTACACAATAATATATTATTATAATAACCGCCTGTTTTTTTTTATATATTATAACCGTAGGTAAAGGGGTTGAATATAATACGGTTATGATTTTTTAACGATTATTTTTAGCGCATTTTTTTTGTATTTTAACAGTCACGGCCAAAGGGTGTTCACTGTAGATTTCCTATTGTTAAAAGATAAAACGCAAATATCGCATAACGCACATCGTTTATATGCGAAAACCATTATAATTTATGTTATAATAATTATTGTTCAATGATAACAGTAAAGTATTACTTGTGATTTTATTTTTTTTTTTTTAACGCCAAACAACGCGGTACGTGAGGGCAGTCGGGCCGACACGATTACTATGTGGTTTGTATTAGCCAAGTATCAAATATAATATATAAAACGCTTTGAAAATCGATGCGAATCTGTGGTTTAAACATATTTGTACAGAATATTACTTGTTTGGGTTCAGACTTTAAGTTCTTAAACTGCACTCAAAAAGGGTAAACGCAAATGCGCGTGATATCCTCATCAGCGGTGCGATGGTGGTCAGTACCGGACTTCACCATAAGGTGAGAACATACGTTTAACGTGTCAAACCCAATAATTGTGAAATCACTCTACCGAGTATAATGTAATATGTCTCGTACGATAAACCAGTAAAAAAAAAATCGCCTTGTGTTTGTTTAACGAACGATTTATATTTTATTTATATGATAATTATTATAGTTATTAACATTGTTTAACGGTGTACAGTTAACTTCAAAATCAGTATCACACCACTGTTTTACAACACAGAATAGATGTAGAATATATTTATACCTCTATACCGTATTAGACTCGTTGGAAGTGCAGGATATCGTTCCACAGCAACAGGTTCATGGTGTCTATTTTCAGGTTGGTGTAAAACTCGTCGATGTACGCACAGTGTTCCGCGACCATTTTGGCGATTTCGCCGTCTTTCACCGTGGTCTTTTCCACGTCGTCGACCACGGCCACGTTGGGGCGGACGCCCACCTGGCTGAAGAACTCTATCGGCCTGACCCGGTAACAGTGTTGCCGCACTTGCGCGAGCATCGCGTCGTACAGCTCGGTCAGCACGTTGCCGTTGGCCTTCGGGTAATTGCTGTTGATCGGCACCTTCTCGTTTTCCAACCGGTACACCTCCCAGTAGACGCTCTTGAAGATCTCCGACGTCTCGCCGGTGAACGCCGCCTTGTCCCACAGCTTGACCATCACGGGCTTCAGGTTGGCCAGGTGTATGACCACTTTGGACGGGTCCAGGTCGCGGACGATGAGCTCGTTGATCAGATAGATCTGGTACATCATGTTCTTGAGCGTGTAACACGAGAAAGCCATCCTCAGCGCCACCACGCCGTGGTTGACGAACGAGCCCACCTGCCGGTGGTGAAGGATTATGGCGTGCACAATGTCTTCGGCCACGGCCTCTCCGTTTTCTTGCGGCAAAGCGTCCATCATGTGCCAGCCGTGTGGTACGTCCGGCAAGCCTTTCACGCGTTCCTTCAGCACGTTTTTCCATCGCGTTTGGTTTTCCATCACGTGCGTCAGGAAGTTCAGCTGGTTGCTGAACAGAATGGCAACGCCGGCCAGACCGCAGTCGGCCAGCAACACGACGGCGGCGAGCAAAGGAAAATTAAACGATTTCATTGTCGAAAAAACCAAATAAGATTACACTGCGAGCGAGCGCGTTAAGAAGCCGCACGGTGAGTAATGTGTTTATGCCATCATCTACCACCAATACAGAGACAATCGGCATTGCCTACACAAACACAGGCGTTTGTTTGTTTCGTTAAATAACAAACAAAACAGTACGGTATACATAGTGTCGTTGTACAAAAAATAAAATAAAAAAACACCACCAACTAATGCAACGCGAAGTAAATACAAAAAAAAATATGTAAAATTTATTCTACGGTTGACATACATATACAATATAAACGAAAAAATATACTTTACTGAAATCACATCCAAAAAAAAAAACCATAATATTGTCGTTAATACGGATATATGAGACTTACCAATTCAGCCATAGCATTTAAAAATTATATAATGATGAGTACGTTAAATATTTTTGGTAATCTAATGTTCCACGGTACATTTCAGTAAACTATGCTAAATAAAACCATAAACGCCTAAAGCCAAACTCATCAGCTAACAACATTTCACATGATACCTATATTATTATATTATCTACTCGTCGGGCAATAATATCATTCGTTTTAAAATATTCTTCTCGTACTATTAAGGTTTGTATAAATAACACAATATTCATGCAAGTTCTTCATATACTATTTATTATAACCTCTGAGTATGGTATAGGTGGACCTGGATTGGTCGGTTGGTCTAGTGGTCATTGAAGGTCCCGAGTGCAACATAATATAAATTTCGTTAGAAAGTAATACTAATAAAAAATAACCTTTAAACCTTTTGGCAGTAATGTCGATTGGTTTAATACGACGATACGTTAAACATTTATGGACTTTAAAAGACATAAATTCAACTAACTGTTAATTATTCCAGGGATCGGAAAGATGTTACCGTATTAGGATTACCGTGTATAAGAACATTCATCTGAGTAACAATATTTCAACACAGTTTTTAATAATATTTATTGGTCAAACGAAAATATAAATCATGATAAACAGTAACAAATACAATTCATTTACACGATAATAGATAAAGTCACAATTTTTTTAAATTTAATTTACTTTTTGAGTATATAATTATGTATTTTTATTTAAACACCGATTTGGTGGACGTGTTTACCGAACAATAATTAGTTAGTGAAGGAATCAAATGACAATAATATGCAATCCGTACAGCTGTTAACACATTGAGGGTATTAAATGCTACTCCAGTAAGGGTTGTCCGGAGCGAAGTGCAGTATGTCATTCCACAAAATGGTGTGCATGCCTCTGAGCTCCAAGCTGTTGTGGATCTCGATCATCTTCGTCCGGCTGGCCCAGAGCAGCTCTCTGAGGTCGTCGTGCGACACGGTCTGGCTGGTGGCGTTGTCCAACAGCGGCGCGGGCACGTCGAAACCGAGCCGGCCGAAGTAGTCTTTGGCGTGGCCGACGGCACACGTCGACTGGATGCCGGTCTGCACGAGGTTGTACTGGACCATCAGCCGGCCGGCGGCGTCCCGCGGGAACACGTCCAGGTCGGCGGGCACCTTCGTGTTGCCCAACCGCTGCAGCTCGGCGTACACCCGGATCACGGGCGCCACGCTGTTCTTGTGCATGACGCCCATCTTGTCGACGAACAACACCAGCGGCGACGCCGTCATCACGTTCAGCTGGGTGAACACGGCCTCCGGCGTCATGCCCTTGGCGATCATCACGTACAGCACGTACACCTGGAACGACATGTGCTTGAGAGCCAGGCAACAGAACGACGTGCTCAGCACCAGCACGCCGTACTCGACGAACGAACCGATGTTTATGAAGCTCTCCAGTATCCTGGCCACCACCGAGTGCGGGTCGATCACGCGCTCGTCCGCGGCCACCAGTTCGTCTCTCATGTACGTGTCCTGGAACGGCGGCTCGACGGTCTTGACGATTTTCTCCTGGAACACGTGCGCCCAGTGCTGGTCGCCGGCCATGGCGTGCTTGAGCAGCGACACGTTCTTCTGGTAGACTTCGAGCAGGGTGACGGGAATGGCCAGACAACAGCTGGTGGCGTAGTACCAGAGGGCCACGGTCACCGGCAACGCCCCGGACGTTAGCATGTCGTTAGTTATGTTTTCTTTACAACGACAATATTTAATATATTATTATATTCAACGGCGGTGTGTCGGCGTAGGTAAGACGTTCGGTTCTCTATTGAAATTCAACGGGAAAAACAAAGAACAACAAGCGAGAGAGGCGTTTTTTTGTTTTGCGCAACACAAATACAGATCTGGTAAACAAAAAAATGTGTCATCGTGTACTTAGATACAATAATCTCGTGCGACGTTTTATAAAATATTATTGAACGTAAGTTGATGACCTAAAAAAAATCCCATGAAAAATATATTAATCAATCTCATAAATGTATTGAAAAAATATTCTAAATTTGTCTAATAATGAAGTATACCGATCTAGATAATATTATGAACAACAAACGGTGTTCAATATTTCTTAGTAGACCGTGTTTATACTGTACTCAACTCGAGTATAGAATTTAGATTTACTTCCACTCAATTATAACATATACAGATATACTGTTCGATTGGTATATATATATATACACCATTATCTCAAAACTAATTGGCTTACAACTTAGACACGTTTTTTTTTTATGAAATCTAGGTTTTAAGATTTATGTGCAAGTGTATGTGTATTTTCATGAATTTAGACTGTTGTTATATTCAACAATCCTGCTGTCTTCTATGATAATATTCATTAACTGTTGTAGTAACCGTTTGCCTCTGAATATGAACTCTCGCTTTATATTTACAGCGAAGAAGTTCACAAGAAATATACACCAATCAAAAAAGTATGCACAAAATGATTTGCCATCCAAGTAATTTTACTGACTATTACTGACAGTTTGGTTACTATTATGATAGTCTAATAATCCTAATAATAATCCTACACAGCTCAGTAGCCTGTGTTTTTATAAATCTAACTTAAACGATAAAACCGTATTCTGTAAAAGGACAAACAAAAAAATACTCATAAAATTCAGAACAATTGTGCAATTATTATTTCGTACATAGCGTATATTATTATGATAACATATTTTCCCGTTTGATTTTGTGAACCGATAATATTATATTGTTTTGTAGCACCTATGTTTATTTCGTTGGAAATTGTTCAATGTGTTTCTTTATGGGCGTCTCAAAGTCCAAAATGTAATTCCAATTCTCGTTGATGCCGGTGCTCAGCTTGAACTTGTGGAAAACCTCGCCGATTTTTTTCCTGCTCTTTTTCAAAACCGTTTGCATTTGTTCCGCGTCGAGTTGCTGCATGGCGTCGTTCTCGCGGGGTTCCAGCAAGACTGCCGGCACGTCCACTTCCAGAGTTCGGACGTACTCGGGCCATTTGAATTCCGAGCACAGCGTTTGGATTTCCTCTTGGATCTCTTCGAAACACTTCATCAGCTTTGCCGTCGAGTCGTCCGGGTAACGCTGGGCGTTGTCTTCCAGTCGCATGTGCTCCACTTGCACCAGTTGCCAGTACACGTTGACGATGTGCTTGAGCTTGCCCTCGATGTAAGCCATTTGGTCCAGGAACAGTTTCAGCATGTTTTTCGCTTTTTTCAACTGCCTGGCGACCAGCTGGGTCGGATGACCGCCGGCGATGAACAAGTGAATGGTGTACACGTACAGGGACAGGTGTTTTAACGTCAAGCACGTGAACGAGCATTTCACCGCGTGCACGCCGTAATTGACGAAGCTGCCGATGCTGTTGTACTTGCCCAGCACTCGTTCGATCAGTTTCAACGGATCTATGAAGTCCTCGCCCGCGTCGATCAGCGCGAACGGCATGTTGGTCGTGTGATGTGGCGGGGCGACGGTGATCTTGGTCTGCTGCCGCAACACCGGTTCCCATACCCGATCTTGGGCGGCCACGATCTTGAGGAACTCCAGCTGCATGTCGTAGTTCAACGAATCCGTGGAGTGAGCTTGCTTGGCCGAAGAGTCGCGGACCCAAATAACGCCAACCAAAAACATTGATGTAATCAAACGCATTATTATTATGTTGAAAAACCTAACAGCTATAGTCGACAATACTACACTTAAACCACTATTCGGTTTAACGTTAAGTACGTTTTTCGATCACACCGAATGAACGCAGACCGCGGCAGAGTATTGTGTATAGGTAAATACAGATGTTACAAAAACAAAAAAACAAGCACAGTACATTCTTTACCCGTAGAATTGTACCGTAAAAACAAAGATAATAGTGCTAAAATGTTTAGGTTGACTTTACATTCCTGCGGATGCACGAAAAGCGTCATGATGAATTCTGAAACCTAAATAACCACAGGGCACAGACGACATGAATAGTTAAAGGTTCCTGTATAGCTGAAACTCTTATCTCGCTTATTTACAACAATACATTCATAATTTTTAGTATTTATCACATCATAATATAATTGTCAATATGTAGTCTATTTATCGAGTAAGACAAGTAAAGACTGCTAGTCGTTAATATGATTAGCAGTCAATTATTAATTGCCTATTTGCACCCAACACAACATCTGTGTTGTATAAAGGGTTGTTATTGGACAATTTGTTTATTCCATCAGTGTACCATGATTGATAATATTATGAGCTTTCGCTTTGATACTAATTTACTCGTACCTGCTTGCTGTGAAAATTCACATCTTGCAATAGACCGGATAAGTGTTGTCACGTTAGACAATTGCATTGAATCAGTGCGTTTATGTGAATCTTGTGAACAGTCGTTTATAACTCGCAGTTGAGTTTTTATTTTTTTTTTTCAAACAGATAATATATTCAAATAAATTTGCTGGTGCAAATGCATATATATCTGTCACCGAACATAATATATATTATATTTATAAATCATGTCTACTCCCCAAAACATATTAATCTAGAGCACGTGGTTCAACACAGTATAATATAGACACTTGTTTGGTGTCAGGGACGCTGCCCTTATTTTCAAACCGCATTTTCAAATGTAAAATAGTAACGTTAAACTTCTTATTTTTATTGCTAAAGGCCAATGGCCAGATGTTGAGTTTTTTTACACCATCATCTACGTATGTATATATATAACTAAGACTCACTTGTAAATCCTTATTTATTGGCCAGAATTGTCCGGGCTCGATAATCACGCGTAAACCACCACCCTCTGATATTATCGTTTTACAAAATCGTTGTGTAATTTTTTTTTCCCTTTAGACACTTTTTACTACCGGTCGCC
Source organism: Adelges cooleyi (assembly GCF_023614345.1). Taxonomy (NCBI): domain Eukaryota; kingdom Metazoa; phylum Arthropoda; class Insecta; order Hemiptera; family Adelgidae; genus Adelges; species Adelges cooleyi. Next base: position 11,625,448 of record NW_026096268.1, on the reverse strand, counting down.
GTTATCGGCAAAGGGTGCAATGTTTGACAGCAGTACTAGGAAAGGGATGAAAATTAAACCGATGCGGGATCGTCTATATTTCATGATTATGTTAATGTAAGATTCACTTGACGCATAAGCTATACGGAGTTTGAATTAAATTATAAATTTATGAAATACAATAATAATGTTTAGTATTATTAAAATTTTTTCAAAATCCATGCCATACCTACAGTTTTATATTATTAGCTAATAATATACTTGAATAGATTTTATTAATGATTCAGCTCTCAGTTTTCAGTTATTAATAAACTCTGGGCCAAATAAACCGGCAATTATATTTAGACTTTTTTTTATCTCTCGAGTCGTCACACGGTTGTGTATTTTGCCTTAAAATGCACAAATACACATATTAATTAACATTATAAAACGTTTGTTTTGTAATAGTTAAGTGCTCGCGTTTAACCAGCCGGTCAATAAGGGTGTACTGTATTATAGAATATAATATAATACAAGCTAGGGGTCGTGCCACGACGTGTCTGCACTATAGCGCATCTAAGAATAAAAAAAAGGTTGAAATAATAATACTAATATTATAATTATAATCGTGATAGATGATCGATAGGAGATGATGGGCTCAGCGGAGGCGGTGGTGGATTAAACAACAGCTCAACAGCATAATATTATCTCTAGCTACTCTTTTGATTTATTACACCGCTTACGGACATCTCATTTTTATATTATTATTATTATTATTATTTACAATTTTCTTACATCCCCTCTAACTCTCTTATGCAAATTTTGTTCTTATGGCCGGACAGAAAAAATTTGAACTATGTTTGGTTTTCTTGAAGCATGTTTCAATTGGCATAATGTATTTTGTATAAATTTTAATAAGTTTGCTTATCAAGGAAAAACAAATTTTTCACAAAACGTTCTCCTCGGGCCAATAAACAATTATTGCAAAACACTTTTCAACAATAACGTTGTTAACAATATTAACATTAAAACGTGTTGACCGTTTTATAAGATTTTATAATTTTTCATATATTTTGATCTCTAGAAAACTAATTTCATGTACACTCTCTAAATGGGGTTTAGCGTTATATTAATATTGTACATTGCTTACATATATTGTTTAAGATCTTTTTTTATTTTAAATTAAAACTATAAACATAACGGCCGAAATTGATTTCAACAATATCTATGCGAAAACAGCGTTTCGTTTGCGAACATTTCATTATACAAATGGTATTTTCATAAAGATTATTGTTATTATTATTACTATTTTTTTTTTTTTTTGCGCGACTTACATTAGTAATAAAAATTCAAATACTATTTCTGGCTAATAGCGTTTTAAACGGCGTCTGTTAAAGGGAGATAACGTGTATAATTTTTTCGTGTACCGGAAAAAAAAAGTACCTATAACAATAATCGTATTCCAAACGATGCAAATCCCTCTACCGAAACGTAAAATCCACTATATAGCTGTGTAGGGTAGGTATACATTATACACATACATAATAATGTATATAATTGGTATAATGATAATAGACGACAATGACGTGGAATAATAACAGTAATGACGATATTAAATATACAATATCAGCTATATATACCTACACACACACACTGCATGCAAGTACTTAGGTGTATATTGGCAAAGGAGGTTATTATAATAAGATGCGTCACTCGAAAACACTTAGTCACGGAGGGTTAAAAAAAAAGGGGGGTCGTCGTTATTGATAGAGGAAAAAATAAAATAAATACTTGCACTGTGCAAGGGTAATTTCGGTTTCATAACGCTATTAAGGGATATTGTATATTATGATAGTCGCCCGAGATATTAAATAATATTATAAATTACCGTTTAAATGTGAAAAACACAAACCGCGCGGCGACTGATATCAGCCAATTACAATATCCCACAGAGCGACACTTGGAACTTATCATATATTTGGGTAAATGTTTTATCGAGGTTAAGTGGAAAATATTACAATAGTAAACAATTATTCGTTGAATACTTCCACGTAAATTAGATAATATATACATTTTTCGTTAAACGATAAAAGAAGATAATAAGTTATAACAGCTTAAATGATATAGGAACGGTATACCCTTGTAGAATACACAATAGTTATGGGAACTACTTAGTAACCAGAATTTTTAACCTCCAGCTATGTTTTATACTTAATTTACTAGTTAAGTTTTAACAGTTAATTGAACCCAACAATAACATAACATTTAATTAACGTAGCCTTGTAAATTTTGCTCGGAACACGGCCTGAACGATAATATTAAAGTCATTTAAAGTCATTTTAAAGTTAAAACTTTCAACTATCACCTGCGACAATTATTAAGGGGTAGTCATCAAGTCAAAGATGTTATTTTGAGACCAAAAGAATAATTTTTATATGATTCATTTAATTCATTAATCTCATACAAAACATCAAGTTATCAATATGTTGTGAGACACACAATTTCTCGGAAAATATAAATATTTTGAAAAATTATTTTTTCCTATACTTAGAGGTACATTTTTATTATTTATTTATTATTATTTTACGAAAATATATGCATTAATACCTTTTTTACTGGCTCGATGTTTTCCTTATTTTTTTGTTAGCTGTAGAGTAAAAACTACTAACGTAAATATATAATATTATATATAATATAGAATAATATTTCATTATTCTATACTACAGCGGTGTAGCCAGTGGAGTATTTTCGAGGGGGCTATTTAGTGATTAAATATTCATCAGAATGTTAAGACAATACGCGAAATTATAATAATAATAATTATTGTATTGTTTTTACATTTTAATAGGGAAAAAGTATATTTTATTATTTTTTTGCCACGTACAAAAAGAAGACGATTCAGGGTACATCCAGGTGTTAGACAAATTTGCCTACGTATTCCTGGGAGGTATTGCGACATTTCTGGAACTACAATACTTGAACTATTAAAAAAAAAAAGCGTTTCTCTTCTTTTGTGTTTCTTGTTTTTACCCCCCTATAAATTGTATTATATTTATATGCATCACTCAAAAAGAAACAGAATCGGGTTGAAAACGTTTACTAAGAAACAAGTTTGATTATTGAAATAAATACTATAATCCTTTAAATTATTAACTTATCAAAACGTTACCCAGTATTCCTAGGCTGCAGTGTAATTTAAAGTAGCTAAAAACATCGTATTCCGTTAAATGGACCCTGTTCTTATTGTTCTCTTTTAATCCGTCATCATTTTACCCATTCATTTTACTCTCAAATTCTCTCTTGTGCGTTTACTATTTAACATTTCCAAACGGCTCTCTCTTTTTCTTCCTATTATTGTTTTTTTTTTGTACCGATTTACTTATTCGAATTAATCCAGACTTCTTGTATGTAATATTTTTGATCCTAAGACACATTGGTCAAACATAATACAACTGATTAACCGGTAAAGTATTCTGGTTATTTTTAAGATCAACTTCTGTTTGGCCGACATAAAACGGTGCTACTGCTGGCCGGTTGGTGCTCCAAAACGGTTCTAAAACAAGATGTAATTTTTATTCCATTAAAATAATAATATATATTATTATGTTTCGTCCGCCTTTTGTAATAATCCCAACACCTTATTTCGTGTCTTTTTAAATGACATACATCATATCGTTACGCCGCGCCGGCTGTAATGACACACAATTTTCGGTTTTTTTTCCCCCGGTCTGTAATGATATTTTTTTATTTTAATTTCTTCTACCGCGTACCGCGTCTAAAGTTAATAGTTATAATCATATCACATGACGGCTAACAAAAATCACTTAACGTTTGCGTGTCACGGCCGTGTGTGTGTATTAATGGACCGAAAAACTAAATCAATTTCGGAAAACGCGTTCCTCGAGACACGTTCCTCTAATCGCCGGTCGCTGGAGAAGATGAGGTTTCTGGAGATTTGTTATTTAAAGACAGAACTCGCAATTACTACAATAATTATTACGCGCTTCGAAACGTTTCTAAAACCAACAACTAACGCAGTTTGTTCAAACGCCAACCGAATCATAGGCCATTCCAAAAAAAAAAATAAGTACATAATATATTTTATGTTTACACACGGCACGACGATAACTAAGCTGTGAAGTAACAACAAGTCTCTGCATTGTACCACAACTTATTATTATTATTTATAATAAAAATAGCACTGCACGCAACAAAAAACCTCGGCAAAAAAAAATAAAAGTTTTTCTTGAAAATAATCAAGATCTGTTGTGTTTGTTTGACCGCAAGTTGTAATGTTGGCAAGTAAATTGTAATTTTTTATTGCTTCATCAAAGGAGATAAACCTACCAAAAAGGATGCACCGATATTTAAATCCAGATTCATTTTTTTTTAATCCATGTTATATCTACAGAGCGATTATTTTATTATTCAACATTAAATTATAATCAGTCCTAATTACTAAAAGTCGGATATTCCCATGACTAATGTACCTGAAAGAGGTATAGGAGGGCACGTTTAGTCCATATAATAGACGATCAATGGCTAATTTTCCTAAATAAAATATTAAATTAAAATTGTATCGATAGATGTTTTTTATTTTAATCAAATAAACTCATTTACCATTATATGTGGTTTGTATTATGTACGAACACTCATCATAATAATATATATTTATCTAGACGAGTTTTAGGCAATTTTCGTTTAGACGTGAAAAATATTTTAGATGAAAAATTCTTAAGCATATATTGAACACTAACGAAGGTGATCCATGTCGTTTATTATGCATATGCTAATATGTACATTGTACAATATGTGTGTATTTATTTTGGACGAAATCGAACCGAAAGTAATAGGTATATATAACAAACCGTCGCGAGATAGAGATTAAAACGGGGCCATTTCGATAATGGAAAACCGGTAGATACAATATATATATTGTGTATAATCCGTGTGTAGATTGCCAAGAATGGGATATTTTATTAAATATTCAAACGCTGTGACGAAATCGTTCGATTATTGTCCATTGTCCATAGTGTACGTAGCGCGTGCAAATGGAAATTTTGAAATCGCAGAAAAAATTTTTATAGGCAACGTGCACAACACAGTGGTCACAGTGCGGATCCGGACCGATTTAATTAACATTCCGTTCCCTTTTGCCAAACAATATTATTATTAAATCCGGCCGGTGAGCGCCGTTTTCACCCTCAGGGCGCCGGCAGTACAGTGTATAATATGGAAATACACAAAAACGACCTCTGGCTGCTTGTGTGTGTGTGTCGAGTGAACACAGTGTACAGCTGTATTACTCGGCTTTTGATCCTTCCTCGATTCCCCAGAGGGGGGGGGAGGGTGCTTGTGTGGAAATGTCGACAGTGTACGGCCGGGGGAAAACCCGGAAAATGTCACGCCGAGACAATGGTACGGGTCAATCCGAACGGTCAACACGGCCTACGGGATGACCCGTCGTACTTTAGCTATTATGTCCGGGTTATTGTGTGTGTTTGATTTCGAAATCCGCGGGGGGGTGTGGGGTAGAAAATCCACACTTCGGAGCGGCCTTTTATTGACAATAATTATCAATACGAGACGACGACGACGACACTTGGACGGCTTTTGTCCGAGTTCTGACCGTTTGCGCGACGCTACAAAAGCTACTACGCCGGACACACCAGGCCGCCCTTTCGCGCGTTGGCAATCAATCGCTGTATGCGTACCCCCTTAAGAGAGAGAGACTCTTTATCTTTCTCTTTATTTCGTTAGCTCACTCTCTCCTTCCCCCCCCCTCCCCTCGGCATGCCTCGATCCCTGTTTGACGACAAACTATACAATGTGTGCGCTACGGGCACTTAGGTACTACCGAACGCTCGAATATAAACCCATGCAATCCATTTTGTGAAAGGAAAAAAAAAATTCGTTTAAAAATCACTTGAAAACTATAATGCACTCGTAATAATAAACGAGTATTAGAAGTCGTCGAGGACGCGACAAACTGGAATTTGACCGAAATTTTAATCCACTAAGATAATAATTTAAGTCTAATATCAATAATAATCATCATATTATGATTTTAATTATTTAACCACGCATTATTTTCAGTCACGACTCAAACATCCTGTCCAACAACTTCTTAACATAACAAGATAGGTGATATTACTTAATTGATAATGCGAAACTCATTTTGTACTTGTACCAAACAGTTGTGTATTAAGACAAAAGTGTAACAACAGATTGAGAATGGACATTCAACAGTTTAACTTGGGATGCCTTTATTTTAAAAAGCGGTATGTTTTCAATATCATTTATACTTCAATACAGACTTTAATAGTAAAGAGAATTAAGATAGCGCTTACGGTAGATTAAGTAATCATATCAATAAGTAAATTGCTTAAAGTATAGTAGTACTTTAAACAACTACTTAAGCCACTTGATCGAACATCTTTAATTAAATCAACCATAAAATTAACTATGAAACAGTGTTATAGGTTTTTAATTAAGAAGTAAAATTTGCTATAAATGGTTGGTCAGTTTTTTTAATTAAATTTGTTAACAATGAGTTGACATATACTAGTAATGTAGTTTTATCTTAACAAACAAGCAATCGATGTAAAGTCGACGTTTGAATAGTTCACTAAACCAGCATTTACGATTAATATTATTGTACCACAACAACTTGGTATAGTCAAGAGTATTTGAACCTGAATTAGTTTTTTACAAAATATAGGATTAATTTTATTTAAAATAGTAAACAAACGAACGTCCCTCATTGCGTTGCCGCTGAACGCGTTCGTTCAACATTATGGCTGGCAAAACAATACAATTGTAGTATTAATTTGTAACAAGATTGGGCTTACTGTAGTTTATTGTGTCCCTATTAAAACTTGCGCTAAAATTACTATAACAAAAGGTTGTATGTTGTAGTTACATTAAGTATGCCTGTTTAGTTGAACAATCAAATGCCTATAAAACGAGAAACATATTATATGTTCAACTGAATTAACTCAATAAAACATTTAGTGCAGTCAACTATTTATTATTTGTTTTTTTTAACCAAAGTAGAATATTTAATGCAAACATAATGTCTTAGTTCTGACGACTAAAATACTTTTTAACTATTTACTAATAACCAAAGTTACCATCATAGTTATTAGTTAAATTATTATACGGATTTGTACTGTTGGATAAAATATTAGAACACGACTCTCTTTCTGCATTGAAATTAGACCATCTTACGCAATCGAAATTTTGTCTGGCTTTTTGGTCTAACATAAACCAAAAAAACTTTTACTCGTAGAAAATATTATTTAAAAAAAAAAAATACCTATACAAATTAACCGGTAAATTAATTGACCTGGTCGAAAAGTATTAAAACCACTTTTTTCTTGAATATTGCCTACAGGTACAAAACTCTAAGCTAAATGGAAAAAAAATTAATTAAATTTTGAAGCTAAGACCTGACAAATAATATTAAACGAGTAATATTTGAAAAAGCGAGTTATCTACCTGCAGTGCATCCTTCAAACAAAACTAAAGTAAACTAATGATAATCATAAAGTTTTTATTTGAAACATATTTAGATACAACAAAATGATTTTAAAAAATATGATCTATGATGGTGTTCATAGTTTTAGTAGTCATACTGAAATCAGGTCGACAATATTATATTATTATCGCAAACAGTATGTTTTGTTTTACGCTGTATATGCCTTAAATAAACACACATTTTTTTTTTATACAATTCACCGTTTATTTCGACAAAAACTTCTACCTGTAATACGCATTAATAACAATCATATTGTATTTAAATATTAACCTATAGAGTTTTTATTTTGGTTAGTACTTTAGATAATGCTGATTTTCTGGATTCCTCTGCGACTTCGATCCGGTCGAATTCGTCATACTCAGCCGACAGGGCTGCTCGTAGAAATGAATTAATCTTAGTAAAATCGACGCCGTGTAATAATTGCTTAACGTAAGCAACGAAAATACTAATACAATATGTACTATGTAGCTCCCGTGATGGTTGGTCAGTTATCGTTATAGAATTCAAGCCCGCAAATTTCTTCAGTTCTAAAATCGAATTTTTTCTATACCAGTTGGGCATGAACGATCGTAGATCGGTGTATTCCACTTTTGAAATTAAACCCGACGAAAACCGACGAGTTACAGACGGTACGTTGCTTAAACACAAATCGATATCTTCTGTTGTGATAGCGTTTTGGTTGCGTTTGACGAGAATACTGGTTATGGGCAGATACGCATCAATACCGTCATTAAGAAAATCGGTAAACTCTTTTACTTTTAAAAGTATTATCTTGTTGTACTGATCATATTTACCGTCTAACTGGCGCACACCTGATTGTTGAATAAGATATTTGAGGTTCATTAGATGTCTGGCAATTATCCGTATCATGATGGTGTGTAACAATTCCACAAAAACGACTTGGCACGTGGCATGCAAATGGATCTGAAACGCCAACGGCCGTGAGTCGAAGTCTTTGTCATGAAACAATTGGCGAAAATGTTGCCAGTACGAACGCCAATTGGAAGGGCCAGGAAAGTTGTTGGCTAATGTTTCCACAGTACTCTCGTCCTTCGGCACTTTATTCAAAACTAAACTTAAATAAAATTGGTTTAAATTTCGACGGTTAGACATCCCAACGGTGTTACAATTCATCCATTTATAATAGTGCAACAACGACCGGTTCCTAGTGATCAATTCCAAATTCGAATCATAACCTCTGGGCAAATCTGCTATGTTTTTCACTTTTTCAATGTAAAACTCGGCGCGCCGTGATATGGAAAAATTCATAAATTGACAAAACCCGGATAGCATGGTATCCTTAAGCAACTGAATAATAGAGTCGTGAGCGGTCAACAGTGCACATTGTACTTCCAGACTGGTGAGTACATTTCTTTCCAAAATTGACTGTGTGTACCTTTTCACTCGAATTGCGTACATATAAATAATCCACAAAATATTTACCGCAGGTTCCAAACCAGAATTGTTGTACACCGATTCGAGTACGCATTTCACTTCATCGCTGAAACATATTTCTTCGACAATAGCTTCGTTTAAATAATCACTTTGGACTAAGTAAATCCGGGTCAGCTGTAAGTGAAGTTGCACTCCGACCATATAACTACACAAACATTCCTTGTGTGACGTTTCTTCGCCTATAATTGTTTTTGTGTTAATTGCGCTAAGCCAAACAATAATGGCCTTTGCCAAAACGAATTTATGGAACATCTTTTTCAGAAGACTTTGGGTCGGCATACTAAACGCACATATGTACCTACCAAGCAAAGATATCTATTTTGTAGTAGCGATGTAAACAACAACATCTATTTGTACAAACCATTCGGTGTTATTATAATATCTGGTATTCAAATGGAAGTATTATTGATATAAAGAAAAACAAAAACGTAAATTTTTAACATTAACGCCGAGTAATAAGAATATGATGTAAAATAATTGTTTTTATTTATAGAATCAATATACTTTGATACTTAAGTTAATTTCTTGTTTTGTTAGGTACGCGTAAAGAGTAGTAAGTAGCTTTATTTCTCTCAAATTACCAACAACAACAATTGCTTAGTTCTTTCTAAAACTGCTAGGTTTAAACTTGGTAATTTTTTAAAAATATTTCAACAAACAATGGTGCACCCTTATTGAGTAAAAATCTTCGTAAAGACAAAACAATACAATTGTATTATTAATTTGTAAAAAGATTGGGCTTACTGTAGATTATTGTTTCCTTATTTCAATTACTACATTGAAAACTTGCGCTAAAATTGCTTTAACACAATATGTTTTCTATTAATTTTGTAACATTCACACTAGTGATGGGAATCAGAAAATCCGGATTTTCACAAAAAAACGCTATTTAGGCTACTTAAAAATCATATTAGTGTTATATAATTTTACAATATAAAGCTCTATATCTAAGTAACATTTTTTTGATAAATATGTGAAAATAAAACAAAATACCAAAGAGAGAAACTGCTTTTGAATTTCGGATTTGTTGAAATCCGAAAATCCGGAATCCGAAAGCATTTTATAGACAAAGTTCAGAGTTTTTTTTAAACATTTTTATCAACAAATCTTACTTAGGTACACATCTTTATATTGTAATAGTATTTAACAATTATATGATTTTCAAATGACTTAAAAAGCGTTTTTTTGAAAAATCCGGATTTTCGGATTCCCATCACTAATACACACACACATTAATACCTAAACAAATAAAAAAATTAAGAATTAGATCATATAAATCATATTTACATTGATAAATTGCAGGGATAGGATCACCCAACTTCATTATTGCTGAAACAGTCAAAAACATTACAATAAAATAATATGCCTTTGCGGAAATGTGTACGTGGTTTTAGTAGTCTTACTGAAATCATGTCAATAATATTGTATTGTTATCGATAACAGTATGTTTTTTTACGCCGTGTGTGCCTAAAATAAAACCACAAAAGCACTAGAAATATATTATTAAAATTTTTTATTGTGTTTTCTGACGTCAATATTTTTTTTTTTTACAATTCTCCGTTTATTTCGACAAAAATCGGTAATACGAATTAATAACAGTCATATTATGTTTTATTAACCTATAGAGTTGCCATTTTGGTCTGTATTGTAGATACTGCTGTCTTTCTGGATTCCTCTGCGAGTTCGATCCGCTCGAATTTTTTGTAATCCTCCGATAGGGTTGCTCGTAGAAATGAATTAATCTTAGTAAAATCGATGCCATGTAATAATTGCTTAACGTAAGCGACGAAAATACCAACACAATAAATACTCTGTAGCTCCGGTGATGGTTGGCCGGCTGTCGTAATAGATCTAAGGCCCGCAAATTTCATCAGTTCAAAAATTGAATTTCGTTTATGCCAGTTGGGCATGTTAGTAATATAATGTGGTTCGTTGTAATCCGATTTTTGTATTAAACCCGACAACAAACGATGAGTTACAGACGGTATGTTGCTTAAACACGAATTGATATCTTCTGTTGTGATAGCGTTTTGGATGCGTTTATCGAGAATACGGGTTATGGGCAGATACGCAGTTTTGTCATCGTTAAGAAAGTAGGTGAACTCTTCAATTTTTAAAAGTAGCATCTTGTTATGCTGATCATATTTACAGTTCAGCTGCCGCACACCTGATTGTTGAATAAGACTTTTCAGACACATTAGATGTTTGGCAATTATCCGTATCATGATGATGTGTAACAATTCCACAAAAACGACTTGGCACGTAGCATGCAAATGGATCTGAAACGCCAAAGGCCGTGTGTCGAAGTCTTCATCATGAAATAGTTGGCAAAAATGTTGCCAGTACGAACGCCAATTGGAAGGGCCAGGAAAGTTTTTGCTAATGTTTCCACAGTACTCTCGTCCTTCGGCACTTTATTCAAAACTAAACTTAAATAAAATTGGTTTAAATTTCGACGGTTAGACATCCCAACGGTGTTACGATTCACCAACTTATAATTATGCAACAATGATCGGTTCCTTGTGATCAAATTCAAATTCGATTCATAATCTCTGGGCAAATCTTCTATGTATTTCACTTCTCCAATGTAAGACTCGGCACGCCGTGATATGGAAAAATTCATAAATAGACAAAACCCGGATAGCATGGTATCCTTAAGCAACTGAATAATAGTGTCGTGAGCGGTCAACAGTGCACATTGTACTTCCAGACTGGTGAGTACATTTCTTTCCAAAATTGACTGTGTGTATCTTTTCACTCGAATTGCGTACATATAAATAATCCACAAAATATTTACCGCAGGTTCCAAACCAGAATTGTTGTACACCGATTCGAGTACGCATTTCACTTCATCGCTGAAACATATTTCTTCGACAATAGCTTCGTTTAAATAATCACTTTGGACTAAGTAAATCCGGGTCAGCTGTAAGTGAAGTTGCACTCCGACCATATAACTACACAAACATTCCTTGTGTGACGTTTCTTCGCCTATAATTGTTTTTGTGTTAATTGCGCTAAGCCAAACAATAATGGCCTTTGCCAAAACGAATTTATGGAACATCTTTTTCAGAATACTTTGGATCGGCATACTAAACGCGCGTATGTACCTGCCTACCAAGCAGAGGTACCTGTTTTGTAGTAGCGATGTAAAAAACAACATCTATTTGTACAAACCATTCGGTGTTATTATAGTATCTGGTATTCAAATGGAAGTATTATTGATATAAAGAAAAACAAGAAACGTAAATTTTTAACATTAACGCCGAGTAATAAGAATATGATGTAAAATAATTGTTTTTATTTATAGAATCAATATACTTTGATACTTAAGTTAATTTCTTGTTTTGTTAGGTACGCGTAAAGAGTAGTAAGTAGCTTTATTTCTCTCAAATTACCAACAACAACAATTGCTTAGTTCTTTCTAAAACTGCTAGGTTTAAACTTGGTAATTTTTTAAAAACATTTTAACAAACAATAGTGCATCCTTATTGTGTAAAAACCATTGTAAAGGCAAAATATGTGTGTTTAAAATTGTATTTTCGGTACAAGGGCAGATACAATTTAGGTTTGTTCAACATTATGGCTGGCAAAACAATACAATTGTAGTGTTCATTTGTAACAAGATTGGGCTTACTGTAGTTTATTGTATTCCTATCAAAACTTGCGCTAAAATTACTATAGCAAAAGGTTATATGTTGTAGTTACATTAAGTATGCCTGTTTAGTTGAACAATCAAATGCCTATAAAACGAGAAACATATTATATGTTCAACTGAATTAACTCAATAAGACATTTAGTACAGTCGACTATTTAATATTTGCTTTTTTTTTCTAACCAAAATAGAATATTTAATTCAAACATAATATTATAGCTCTGATGACTAAAATACTGTTGAACTATTTACTATTAACCAGATAGTTTTTCCCCCGTAAATTACATTTTTCACCGGCATACAAAATGTAGTTATTGAATAAGGAATACTCATAATAAAATGGTCTATTTTTGCCTAATAATTCGTTACTGACCCATGTCAATATGACGTCAGCGTGTGTGCACTTGTGTGACGTCATTTGTTGCGAAAAAATGTCCATACATCAGCGCATTCCTTGACGGCCAGAACCGGCATTTAAAAAGACTACTCAGCAAATTAATCAAAATTGACAGGACTTCACTGCGGATTTGTTGTACCTTTGTGCAATTTATCAAGTACAGCAGCTCGAACGACAAATCCTACGAATCCGGAAATACCATAATTCCGTTTGCGCGCTAAAAGATTGTCGTAAAACGTCGAAACAATATGCGTTTACAACGACGACCGTCGAGAATTGTATAATAATATCATTTGACAAAGCTAAGACGGCCTTTGGTTGTCAAAAACAAAAAAAAAAAACCCCGTACAAAACGCATAACGTCTCTCACACGTATGCTGCAAGTGCGGTGCCAAGACTCGACGAAATGAGCTTTTTGAATAATTCATAAACGGCCGTCTTAATTCGATATTGTGCCGCCGAACCTGAGCAGTGATTCGAGACAAGTCAAGAGAAGAACACCGACAAGTACGGTGTAGGCGGGGAGGGGTGGAAACTCTTAAAAAGAACCCCGACGTGACGCTAATGAACAATAATTTTCTACCGAATCCGCTTCGAACAGTTTCTTCCACCGGTGCTCGCTCGCGATTCTTCGCTTTCCGCGTTTCACCGTTATAATGTACTTGTACTACGGCTGCTACTACTGTATATTGTACAACCGGCGTGGCGGCACCTCACTCCTAATGGAATTATGCAAAAATATCGTTTTTGAATGACATCTGTCTCCGACGATCGCCACCGTCTTTCCCCCGGACGTACAGGGTCGGGTGGGTGGAAAGGATAATGTGATTCCGAAACATATTATATTTACTGCGAAACGTCGCTCTTTTATTCTGCTGAAATCGTCGGGAAATAATTGTTTAAGGCTCGCAATAGCTTTTGGGCGAGTGGTACAAATCGTCGCCATTGTATTTGTACAAAAAGCGGCTACTGGACGGGGCCACCTGTTTTTAACTTTGAAGCAATTTTTTTTTATTGTGACACCCTAAAAACAATTATAGAGCGTCTACAGCGCTTAAACGCGCACGCAATTTATTTCAAAAGAGCTTTTAAGCTTCTGATCGATCGTCTTTCGGTAAAAAAAAATTAATAATAATAAATGCGAATAGTGTTTTACAATACCCATCTTTAAATCTCCGTTTAAACGCCTTGACCTTGCACAACATTGATTTCTCAAATAACGGCAGGTGGATTCAGTGAAATTAGCTGTCATAAGATATTGATGTTAACATGTTTTTCCCCCTAAACTTATTATGGATTAAATTTAATGTTCTGTTAAGGTTTAATGAAACCGCATTTTTATCACGGATTTGTTTTGCCAATATGTCAAACTGGATTATTTTATTAACCCAATCTAGCTAACAACATTCACGATGAAAGAACTATATTATTGACAAGATCTATGTTCACTGTTGAACATACCCTCAACGAGTATTCAAGTTATTATTAACAAATGACAGTAATTATAGTTTCTAAGTCAGATTAAATTTTGTTCTCTACGATATTGGATCCGTTCACCGACAGTCTATACTCTATACATAATTAGTAAACGAATTTGTACAGTCCTCAATACATATTGAAGTATCAATTTTTGTTTATAAAATAAATTCTGAGTAAAATGAACTATTAACTACTGACAACAATGAATTCCCAGTGTATTGTATACTGTAATATATATATATATAGTTTATATATACAGATACCTAGTGGAAGAAACTGATGCCTCGGGGTGTACTATCTAGCTGGCACGCGTATCCGTCGAGCAAACAAATCACACAAAACCCGAGTTTACAGTGTAAGTATATTATATAAGTACAGCAAACGCATAAACGACAAAAACACTGTTCTGTCAACGACTCAATGTATGTACATTTATTATGATACTCGAGCACCGCACCGTGGTTGATGCGCAATGAACGTTAAATGAAATGTACACGAAGGACAAATATCCTGAGGGCAATTTACAGGAGTATATAAACCATACACACACACATATAGAGTATGAGAATAAATAGGTACATCCCATCGAGCTTCAACGGGTAGTTTTGCATTTGCTTACCAGCGACGCATAAAGGATTGACTTATCCGCAGCACGTGCAAATATCTTGTGGTTTCCTATTGTTGGAAGTCGCCGAAGTTTCCACGATAGCCGTTAGGCAATGTGCATTTGACATAATATGGCCATAAAAAAAAAAAATTCAACATGACACAGAAAACAAATACCTAGTTGTATTGTTATACTTTGTTTTGATTTTTTGTAACAGCCGCTATTATCTTGTGCTATTACACATTGCATTAAGTGTATACATATATTTTTAATATCACTGACTTTGAGAAATAAAAATACAATATTTGATTGATATTTTAAGAATAACTTACCAAAAGCTGTAACGAAAATGTTTGTGTTATAAGAATTATTTATAAGAATTGATTTTTCGCCAAAAGCATGATGTAATAATTATTTTGACAGTATAAAATGCTATAGTTATCAAAGAAATGCTATTAAAATTTGAATTGTTGGTATGTACGACCAATTCTGGTTGAAACGGTATCTTCATATTTGTTTCTGACATTTTTCCAATTGTAATAATTAACTGTTACGTAGCTGGTTTTTAGTATATTGCATTAATATAGTAATTTCAAATACAATACTGTGCTGCTATCTACCAGCAAAATAAACGCCCTGTTTTCCTCATGTAGAACTATGCTTTTTTTTAACGCTATTCTATACACTAAAGATTAATGACACAAATAAGGATTCACAAGCAGCGAGTAAGCACATGTCATAATGTCTATTATAATGCAATGTCTACACATCTGACTGAAGACTGCTTTTATTAAATTTTTCACAAAATACCGACTACAGTAATATAATAGTGTTGCCATCTTCATTCCGATAATTCTTGGTGTTCTAATTGTTCGGTCTCCACGAGTCTCTTGGACGCATAATATCACATGAAGTCCATTTGCAGGTACTAGATAAAAGTTCTTATTATATTTGTATAGTCAGTGGCGGCGCTAAGAAAGGGCTCGGACCAACTCTAAAAAGTCTCCCTCTCCCCAAGTTCAAATAAATTAAGTTCTAAAATGCATTCAAATAATTTTTGTGAGTTTAAAAAAAATTGCACTAAAAATGATCTTATGACTCATAAGAATACAAAAATATTATAGCATAATGTATTAAAAATCTGTTCGATATTGTTTTTATATTCCTGTTAAGAACTTATTTTTAAACAGCAATATCTTCGCAATTTTCTATCCGCCTCAATAGTCTTCATTAATGTAAATTTGAGAAATAAAATTTAAATCCATAATCATGTGCATACACATTTAGTACTTTGATCTATGCTTATATTGTGTTTATGCATTATTAAAAAATGATATAATATAAGCAATTGGCATGAGTATATTTTTTAAATAATACCGGTTTTTTTTCGAAACTCAACCACTTATAAAGTTAATATTCGGTTAGTGAACCGAGAATGACTTATTAATTAAAACAAACTATTATTATTGAAAAAACAAAAATTATTATTTTTTAATGAAAAGTATTTAAAAAAAAAATTGATGCGAAAAACCTTTTTGATCAAAAGGTAATATTATTTGTATCTAAACATAACTAATGCCGGTAATTGAACATTATGAGGATAATAAAATATATAATATTTGTACGAATTGTTTGCTTAACATTTTTGGTAAAATTTTAAACTATTGACAAATGAGTTTTTTCATAATAAATATTTAAGTTGATAATTTGGTAGTTTTTATATCTTTGAAATAAATTGAATTCAATTTTTATTTAGTAGGATATTACGTAGTTTGACATAATCATCACAAAATAATTATTCTGTAGGTATTCTGTGTTAATACTATTTATCATCAAACGTCAATTTCAATCATTCAACTATAGTGATTAATTCCCTTAGCTTTTTTGAAAAAAATCCTACTTAAAAATTCAAACCAGGAAATTTTTATTTAAACAACGAGTAGTAATTTGCATAAAATTATTTTTATGAATTACATCCTAATGTAGATTTTTTAATTTAATTTGAATTTTTATTTAAGCACTGTCTAGTTTATTTAAAATGTCCATAATATATGTTCCCCCCCCCCCTAATATTCTTACAGATTTAGATTTATTACAAAACTTTACCATTTGGGTAAGTATATAGAGTACCCTTTGTGCGTTTTTCATGCACACTCACTGTTCTACTGCGGACAAGCGGTTCCAAACAAATGTCGACCGCAAAAATACCGAGGCCCGTTTTACACAGCAAAGGGATCGAAAGGACATATTTGCAAGGGCTTAAAGCAGCACATAGGCCCGGGCACTGAGGGATTATGAAAAACACCGGACTCGGCCAAGGGTAAGAGCGGTGCATTGTTTTTAATAAACAAATATGTCCACGTTATTATTATTATGTATAAAAGACAAAGGGGAACCCGGAGATTATTAACATTTTCATCGAGTCCTCACATGTACATATACATACATCATATGTGTCTATACACCTGATTCGGGCTTTTCGTTTATAATCCGTCAGCAGCCGATATGTAGTATGTACATAATGTGTATAGAGTTCATCCGCAGTGATTAATTTACAAACAATTAGACGGCGAAAAAAAATAATAATGAATATTTAACAGTATGATAATTCCAATGTAATTTTATGTACTCGGTTGAAAAATATATACATACACAAGCGAGCTGAGCTTTGTGTGTACAAAAACCTGAAAACCGAGGATTACACGATTGCGGGTATAATCGGCTTTATTCGTATGTATAGGATATTTTATAATATGTATATATTGTACTTATATATTGTGAACTGAAGTTAATGCACGCGTTTACCGCACGCGTACGCCAAAACAGTCACTAGGGGCGACGGTATAGGCCACGCTGTCATTATAATGTTCAGGACACATGCCGGGGCGAGTAGCCAAAGCCTCTCTGCTGTGTGATATCCGTTAAAACAATGAGACGAACAACAGCAGCTACTCGTTTTTTTATAACGTTTTTATGAACTCACAATCTTGTTTTTTTTCCTATACATATCTACTACTTTTTTGTATAAGAAAATAAACATCAATAATCGCATCGTCTCCGTAATAAAGAGCACACCGTTATTATTCTTCCAATCCGTTCGAGGCACTTGGCTTGTATATAATATAAAACAGTTGGTTTTTATTAAAATGTCCAATGTATACGGTTGTCCAGTTCAGAACGCGAAACCGAAAATTAAAAAAAACACATATAAACAAGAAAATTATTTTATTGGCTAGACATTATTTCGTTGTGATTTAAATAAATAAAAACCATCCGGGTATTATTGTATACTAAATTCCAAAAACAAGAAAATTCAACTTTCTGGATAATTTTTATATTTATGATATTTTAAGATCTAAGTTAAACACCATTCCATTCCAAAGAAAAAGCAAAAAAAACCTTATCAACAGTTAAACATATTACAATACGTTCAATGTCTTGAAAATAGTTTATGTATAATTTTTAAATGTATTATATTTTATATATTTAACATATTTTGCGTTATTTATTTTTATTTCTGTATGTAATCTCCACTAAATATACCATTTCTATCAAGTATGTTCTTTAAAAATGTATCCTTCTTTTAGCGAGGTTAGGAATATGTCCAAGAAACAATGACAACTAATTCTGATGGATGAAAAATTATTTGTTGTTCATTTCTTATGTCAATAGAGATAGTCTTTGTTGTTGCACATTCTTTATTTCTCGTTTGGAATAATTTATTGTCGTTTTTTTATAAACAATGAAAGTTAAAAACAAAACGAATGTTGTTTGGACAAATAATTATTAACCATGTATAATCTAATAAAATGCTTTTATTTCGGACATGTATTTTTCTGGACTTTTTTACTTAGACAATTAACTTGAACCCATATAGCTACATGAAAACATCAATACTCATTTTTAAAAATTTGCTTTAAATGTGATACTGACCTGATTTATAGAGACATACTGTACAGAATAAAGATGTGTTGCATTAAAATTAGAATTATATGTTTTTATTTTTAAAAAAAACTGTTTGCGATAAACAAAAGGAAAAACGCGTTTTATAGATTATCACACTACTAATTAATTTGTATTTTTATCAATTCCAATCGACATTTTAACGCATTGCAAACTATTAAAAAATAATTAATATTTAAAAAAACCTTTTAGTATACTAATTTATTGTGATAAATGCAAATCGCATAGTGTTTCCCTAGAACAACAACGTTTTATTTTTCGAAGAACCAAGTCCTAACCCAACCAAGACTTAACCTATTGAAATGAGGGGGGGGGGATACTCGGAAATTATTCTGGATTCGTTGTTCAGTTTTCTCCGGTTGTCCGCGCCCGGTGTTCGACGATCGGTACGCACGAAAGGGTTTGGTTCCCGGAATTTATGTGAAATATCCCGAGGGATTAACAGGCGATTGTATGGTATACTATACTGCACAATATACAAATACGGTACAACGGACGGGGAACACTCACTCGACAGGACGTTGACCTATTCGCCGCCACCGCATGGCAGTGCGTTTATACAAGCCAGGGCGTCTTAAACCGTCGTGGTGCGTTTCTGGAATGTATCCTACGCCGTTGTTGTGTAGCCTGCCCCCAAAGGGTGAACACTATATTATAAGAACCCCTGGCACGTCCAAGGCCGCGGTCCATTGTCGTCGTTTATAGGGATCTCGGACGGGCATAATGGGTTTCGCGAACCGAAGGATTTGCATTTCGAAAAAAAATAAATAATAATAATGATTGTGCGTGCCTCATATCCGGTGAATTGAGGGAGGTCAGTGTTCCCGTGTCCTCGTGTTGGGCAACAACGGTCGTTTTTGTTGTGCGTGCGCCGCGTGAATAACGGCTCAAAGAAGTGTAGTGTACTATTATACATATACACGCCGCACGGGGTGTTATTTCCCCTTAAGTATGTGTTTTTGATGCGCCCACAATGGACCGGCGGCAATGATGCAACAGCTCTGGTCGGCTGAATTCCTTGTTAAAAACGTGGTGTGAGCCACGTAAAAACCCATACTCGTGTGTGTATATGGATATGCTTTTCTTGAGGCGTCAAACCGAACGACAATGAACTTAAAAATAATAGAAACCGCGCCACGCCAATGTACAGTTGATCATCATTGTATACTGACTACGTGCCTATTGAACGTTTTTACATATATATGTGTAGTATAATAATTAGCGACGAATAAGAGACGTTATGATGATTGCAAAACAAGTATTAAAAACACTTAAATTGCTTAAAAAAAAAAAAAAGCCAGTCCAGTAAAGTCAGGACATAGTTAGGCCAATTGTGGTAGGCTTCATGTAGCCGTAGGAATTTACAAATTATTATTACTAAGTGGTGTGAATCACTTTCAAATAATGCTTCCATGTGAATTTGTAGTTAATATATATATATATATATATATATATATATATATTGTTAAATATCGATAAAAACCATTGTCTACGATAGCGTTAAAATTGTATTCTTAGACTTTAATACAAAGGGGGATTAGGGTGAATAAAAGATACAAACACATCACTTTAAAAACTGTAAAATCTTATTAGCTTCGCAGTTCGCATTAAAACTAAAACATTTCGCAAAATTTGTTTAAACTAAAATGTTTACAAAATTTAACATATGAATATTTTCAATTTTATAATGATAATTTTTTTGTTTAAAGCAATTGTTAACTGCTTTAATTTTTCAAACATTACAGCTTAACAATAGCAAAGCAATAATTATGTTTGTTACAACGGTTATTTAACTACATTTTATTAGAATTAAAAAAACCTATGAAATTTGTTTTAACAATAAGAAGTAAATAATAACTGTCATTATGGGCAGCATAATATTATTTTATTATCAGGAAAACAGCGTTAGCAATAGCAAAGCAGTATTCGGATTCTAAGCTAAAATTGTTTACATTTTATAACTCACTTCTAATTTGTTTTTTTTTTTAATGTCCTCAGCAATTATAATATTATACTTAGCTAGTAATCGTTTAGAAATTATTTTAAATAACGGTAAACAATGAAAAGTTATGAACATGTAACACAATTTTACATATGTTTATTTTAGTAAACACTGTTGAGAGCACAAGAGTGCTTGACCCCCCCCCCCCCCTCCTTAACAACAACAAAAAATAATAATAGTAGGTCTGTGGGCTATGCAATATTTTTTTTTTACGAACTTGATGTCTCGAACAAATTCAAATAATAGGTAACCAAATAACAAATATTGAAAACCACCATTGACCATTAAAGAAAAAATACAGTTTTCAGTTTTGGACAAATTCTCAGTCAAATTTCCGGATAGGTAAGACAGGCTAATATTTATTGAAATGTATGCTAATCATTTTAATAACATTTTAATACACGAATTCTACGAAAATCGACAAACTATATTAGACAAACGTCTAGTTTAATGCGAAACGTCACAGATACCGAATATTATGTCGAAAACAACATTAGCGAGTACTATAATAGTCGTTGACGTGTTATAATTAAAACGGACTCGGAAATGTGGCCGCTCGCCATTTCCGCTTGAATTTCGGAAACGACAAAATAGAAATTGAAGCCTCCCTCGGCGGCGGTAGTCCATTTACCATTATATGTACACGTCAAACGTCAGTGTTAGTCTGTTTGGGCCGGCCGAGTTGTGTTAGTTGAGTAGAACTCTGTCCGGACAACAAGATATCCAGCGAGACACACGCGCACGGAACCAATTAAACTTTAAGACAGGACCAATTAATTAAGGCAGATATCCACGACGAGATTATGCCGTGACCGAAGGGTTGCTGCGTGCACTGTCTTATACATCGCATTCGCTTTTATCGTCCCAAGTTAACGTTTCAAGATAGAATTACACTTACTGAACGACCCCACCGGCGGCGGCGGCGGTGTATGGTTTTAGGGGATCCGGATGAAACTATTAGTTTATTTAATCAGCAACACAGCATGTGCGGCCGGGCCCCTTCGCGTGACACGTCAAACTCTTGGCCGGGCCGAAGTTCAAGAAATTTCCAACAAACGCAGGTACAGGTAAGGCAAGCCGAGCCTGCCCCTCGTTAATTTTGACCCTCCCCGCGGAAAAAACGATGTCTGGCGCCGGGTACTTTGAAATAAAAAAGTGGCGGATATCGTTTTATTGATCATGCGTTTAGCGGGCGCCACTCGTCAAAAACGCCGCTCGACGACTGCACGGATGAAGAGGACGACCGTATCGTCCATTTTAGAAATTAAAACCTATAAATGTGTATAAGCGTTATTTATGTGTAACGATAATATTTATGGACATTGCCGGCATTGCCGATAAAATACAAAATTATCATCGTTTTTCGCCAAACCCAATCATTACGCTGAACCCGGCCGTAAAACGGCAATAAACCTTTGTGTTACATAATATTCCAATGCCTCTGACAATGTTATTAATGTGTATAATGTACGCCGACGGTTTTTAGCGCATTTTCTAGTATAGTCATGTTTTTTTCCCTCAATTACTATTTTTATGCCCCCTACGAGGGGAGGGTGCCGCTCCTGTATGCCACTAAAACGTGTGTGCTTTTAATGCTCGCGCCGTATAACGTGTACAGGGTGCTTATGGTATTGTTGTATTTTGCAATGTGTAATATGGCCTTTCAGAACTCCTCGTTCGTACCAATTTGAATAGCCAAATGAGAATCGAGTAATGAATTTGAAAAAAATAATTAGCAAATTAACGAAATCTTTGTTTTTATTTTTAAATATTTGACCAACGCAAAGTGAGCAAAAATGTTACACTTTTAAATGGCATAGTTAATTAAAATATAATATATAAATTGCAACAAGACGGTTCAATCAACGGTTCCAAGTATGAATGATAGTTGCCATTTTAATTTAATAAAAACCGAATGCATCAATACTATCACGTCTTAAAAATTTAATTGATACGTTTAACGGTATTAAATAGACATATCAAGCTGGTAATTAGGAGACGGACCACATTTAAAAACATTTATTTTAGCTATGGTATACGGTCTTATAAGTAGGTGCTCGCATCAGATACATTTTACAGGTGTAGTCATTTGCAGGAAATTTTATTTAAAAGTTAAAACTGAACTTAACCGATTTTCTCGTTCAGAAAACATTTTTTTCTTTTGTGCCAAATTTCTGTTAGACATATTTTTTGTAAATCCTGATTTTTAACGTCCCACCCCTACCTAGTATATCTAGTGATAAACGTTTCAATGTATTTGCTTGGGACGAGTGGTGTGTTTCGATCACCCTGTAGGTGTAAAAACGAATTGTTTCGATAGCGCATTAACGGTTTATGGCAAGCGTTAAAATCGTCGGCAATTGGTTTTCCGGTTTTATTGGCAAAAACGCGCGTACACGATTGGAAATATTCAATTTATTTTATTATTATCTTCTTATATATTATTATATTGTCCGCTTGTGCCGTATATCAGATATCTGTGTCTCTAGCTCTGTCACTCACACCGGCGGCGGGATGAGTATAATCTCGTTACGCGCACATAGTAGGTACTTATATAACAACAGTTCGTATGCTGTTGCCGAAAAACTTGGAACAATAAAAAAAACCACCCCCCCCCCCCGTCAGACTGTGCCGGTGGCAATATAATATATTTTGACGTTTTTCACGATGCAAATTATACATTCGACGAGGTCGTAAAATAATCGCTCGGTGCACACAATCGTATTTAGAGACCAGGGTTTACAATACTTACTGTCGGCCGTCGGTTTTTATTATGAGCAAATAAAAAGCAACAGTAAAAAAAAAAAAAAGAAGCAAAATCCGTGACAAGTACGCGGAAGCCGAGACGACGGGGGGGTGGGGATAATGACTTAGACGTGTGTCATTAGTTGGCCACCGTTTTTTAGTAAATCCCTTACAAACGAATTACGAATAAACTTTATGGCCTTTAAGTAGCCGTCGTTTATATATATATATATATATATTATTTCGAGTACTAAAGTCTAAAACGAAATTATTGCGGTTCAACGATTTTACGCGCTGTGTATTATGAATATACAGGAAGAAACGTCTTCATTGTCAACAATTGACAATTTTATTATTTTTTTTTTTAACGCAGTTTTAATACTCCATTTAAGTGTGCTGTGCGGGTATGCGAATAATGTGTTTCATTGTCCATGCACAATGTGTACAAAATAAACAACATAAAATATATTATTTCAAAATTAGTTTTTATTTTTTCCAGCCCCAACACCTGCATTGTGATAATAAACAAGACGGTCGCGTTTTTTTTCTACTAGTATATAGAAGTGAAGCAAGTACTTACTACTGTAATAGTTGAGGCGTTTAGTTTTAAAACCGGCTAAAAGACATTTTGAAAATGTGTTTTCAACACTGTAAAACTATTATTGGATATCAATAAAGATTATAATTAACCCTAACTATGTTAAGAAAATCTTGGTTGTACCTGCGTTTACTTTCATTCTTATGACAAAAAAGTTTCACTTACACCGTATTTGGTAAAACCGTACCCCATATTTTATTAAATTACTTATTTTATAAAATTTTAATCATTTTCAAGCAATTTGCACCAAAATGTTATGGTAATTACATGTGTATGAAATTATTAAATATTTAATAAAAACAATTTTCAAGTGGGAGTATCCGCAAGTCGTGTAAATACAATACTCCACTCGAGTTTTAATAATTTTTTTATTTATTTTTAATTCAATTTGTTTTATTCAAATTGTTAGTTTCGATTATTTACATTCAGGGCGTTTTTAGGTCATATATTATATTGATTTTTTTTTTCATGTTTTTTAGGTCATCGACTACGAATGACCCATATAAAGGTCTCGAGGCATAGTACATCGAACGGGGTACATGTCGACCGAAGTAAGGGGGTTCATAATATAGGCGAAATTATCAGTTTCAATAATGTATACTATTGTAATTATTAGTTTCTCAACATCATTACCAAGTTACGAAAAAACGGATAACCTATCTGCGTGTTCGTATATTCCAAAAAAGAATCGTATAATTTATCAACAACTCGGTAAAAATAAATTATTATCATATACCGTTGTCGTTGAGTCACACGTGCCCGTTTCACGTTGATCAGTTGTATTTTTTTTTCTTTACCACGAGGAGGTTTTCTGACAGCTGGTCGGTGCACGTTGCTGTCTATTTTGCTCTTAAAGAAGCACAAAAAAAATACTGCACATGTAATTTGCACGTTTCCATAACGGTCCCTCCCCTATATAGGCCGTGCACGCGGTCGTCGAGCCCTTGCCGTTTCTACACGTGGTGGGGTAGGCCTCCCTTCGGCAAAGAGGAGAGGGCCACCTGCCCCTCAAGCCGACCGTGATGCAGCGGCAACACGGGGAGGACAAAGCGCACGGGTTCGTCGACACTGCGCCCGCCGGATGCACATGCACATTATGCAAACTCTTGTGCTATATATATATGTATTCGTTTAGGCCTATGTTATTATTATACGGCTTATAGTGACGTCACCGGTAACTGCACGTTATTTTCTCGGTCCCTTTATAATAATATGATTCCAAACACACACACACACAGTTTATATATATACACATGCGCCCATCGTGGGCTTTGTTGCCGACCAGGGTTCAGCGACACCGCAGTGCGCCGCACCCTTCCCCTCTAAATATTATCGATCGATTGCGTACTTCAAGTCCCTAGTTTATACAGATATATATATGTGTGTACGTTTATAATAAGATTTCTCTCCGGCCATTCAACCCCGTCCGTCCCTCGCGCACCGTTCACATTATCCCCGGCACCTTCCGTGCGATGCAAGTCCATTGAAGTCCAAGACGACCGTTTTTGCGCGTTACCTCCTTTCGACCGGCCTCTTTGCACGCGTTTATCCCCCGGGCTGCATCCCGGTGACAGGCGAGAGGGGAGGGAGAGTCAAGGGGAGGCAGAGTTTAACGACCTTTGCGCGCTGATGCACATGCATGTATACAATATAATATAGGCGTCGTCGTTTTAAGTGCTATAAGGCCTACATGCGCAGTTGCAACCCGCTGCAGCCCGTCATAGTATACGCACATGACGTCACACGTGGTGAATGCACGTTTTTCCTCGACGTGTCCTCGTGTCCTCCGTAAGACTTAATTGTTTTGACCGGCCTACAATTTGTTACAAGGGCACAGCGCACGAGTGCCGGCTCTAGCATTGTCCGGTGCACGCGCAATGTAGTGCAATCCCGTGCAACTTGTCCGCACGGGTAAGCTGTCATAAATATTCTGATATTCTGTTAAACGTCTATAATGCGATATCCGTTCGCCCGTAGAGTCCCGTGGAAGCTTCAAATAGCATAGTCATAGTGGTTCGTGTCTTATATTATCGAGGGGCCTCTACATTAGTATTTTTATTAAGGCGCATTGTATAGGCAATTTTTCACTAAAACTGAACATTAAGCTAAAATTTTGAAACTCACTTATTACCATAGTAGAAACAACATATTATGTTTCTAACAACATTGAACGCGGTCGATTTGTTATACTTAGGAATATCTGAAAACATGAAATTTCAATAGGGAATGGCCGTATCAATTACTGTTTGAAACCAAAAATATCTCTCGGTATGATAATCGTCGTTGTTAAGTTGCAAAAATAAAACGAATTTATTATTACTTTTTCATTAAAAAAAGCCGTAAAATAAATGGTTCTTATTTTGCTACATATATATAAATGTTATTTATTTTAATATATAGGTATATAAAAATTGTTACAAATTTTATGAAAGAAAATATAATATTAAAAACCGTTTTACGTTATACATTTTTTATTGCGGAATTGAATCCACCAATAATAGTTAAAGGGTTTGCAATTATTGTCATTGTCCAAAGTCTTACTTTATTATGCTGACATAATAAACGGTTTACCCCTCTTTATAACCAAAAGTTGTAATCATTATTATTGTTTTTATTTTATATTAACTTTTAATTGTTTCCACGTCTTTGCCGATAATAATATTCGCTCGAGCTACTATAATAAATACATCCTTTGCAATTTATACTTGTATTGTATTTTATACTTCGACAGAACATATAAAACATTATAGAAATGTACCAATAAAAGTGTGCTTTTGGAAAAAAACGCATATCACATTTAACTGTTAAAGTAGGGTTTGTTTATCTCGGTAAATAAAATCGTTAAACTTGGTTTTCCATTACTACCAATAAAAAATACCGCGTAAATGTCACTTTTAATTCACAAATACTTTTATATTATTATTTTTCAATACCTCCTTTGTTTATTCTGTATTATTGTATATAGTACTAACTGATTTAACTATTTTTTTAACAATGTACAATAATTATCGTTATTGTTGATGACATTTTTCAACACAAAAGAATGAGTTATCTTCTATTTTTTTTTTTTTTTTGTTCTTTTCGAATGCTTATTTAAACATTTCTCTACAAAAGTACAATACGTAATAAGAGGCCATTCTCGGTTTAATATTTAATCTTGTTGTTCCATTGCACGCTCCTACGTTTTCCATTAATATTGGAGAGATACAAAGAGGCAAAATACAAACTTCAATGCGTTTAAACAATGTTTATATATTATTTATGTAACTTTGAGAGTATATAAAAAAAAAAGAAATGACGCTCGTGCAACTTAAATAATTGATTTTTTTCTACAGTGACGAGTCACGAAACACAAACGCTGAACTACATTGACACAATTACCACAATGCCTATGATCTCAGTGTCTATTGATTTTCCCGGCCTTGGACTTGGTAGTGCAACTTGGCGTGTGGCAGCTGTCGGTGTTGGCGTTTACAATTTTTTTTTTTTTACAGAGCCCATACATTTATGGATTATTATATAGGGCACGTGAAACAAATTTGCACCAGGTCGCTTATTAGACTGTACTCTTCTGCACTACTTGTATCAACGCTTATGTTTAATACTTATGAATGATTTTATTGTTTTCATATCACACATACAAGGTCCTATACATATATGGT
Source organism: Adelges cooleyi (assembly GCF_023614345.1). Taxonomy (NCBI): domain Eukaryota; kingdom Metazoa; phylum Arthropoda; class Insecta; order Hemiptera; family Adelgidae; genus Adelges; species Adelges cooleyi. The sequence continues at coordinate 11,597,390 of NW_026096268.1, read as the reverse complement.
CTGAATCGGTGACCATATTATATTAAATTTGTTTGTTGAACTATAACTTATATGTTTTCAGGATAACCGCTTAGCGACACCTCGGATTGTCATGTTGGCAAAACTGTTGTACTTACAAAATGAGATTTTCCATCCGACTTTCCGTGTAGGCGGATACTAATAATATAAAACGACAAAAAAAAATTCCTTCAGCGTCCACCGTCGCGGTATGACTCGATTGAACTTTTTATTTTCGTCTGAAAAATCATGTCAACAATAGGATGTCCCGATTCGAAGCATTGTGATAATATAGTATGGCGTTCGCAGTGACGTGTGCTTTATGCAGTTTATTATAAATATGTTATTACATATAGATTTTTGGGCCCTTTTCAAATTTCCTCTTATACCCTCCGACAGATAATAATAATATGACATTTGAGTATAATAAAAATGCAATACCTCGCCGAACCGTATTTATTCAGTGGCCATACATACATACGCATAAAGGAATCCCGTTATTCGCGTTTTATGGTTACATCTACTTTGATAACACTAACCACTCAAAATACTCGAGAATATGGGCAAATTTTAATATCCTACGGCGCTCGTTCGTTTTATGGCGGAACACGACGCAAAAATAATAAATTCAACTTTATTTCCCGTTTGCAATGTTATAAACAGCAAAATTGTCTTATTGCATCCCGGTCGTTTCTGGAAGTATTCATTACATGTGTGTATTGCGAGTACACACACACTTATACTATTTTGATTTTCACGTACATCCTTAATAATTAGCGATAATAACAGCTATGAATCAGCGTTTCCAACTTAAATAAGACAATGGACTATTAACACAAATTATATTTGTCTTCGTCTTAATCAGCTGGATTATTTACATACAGGCCATACCGAAAAAGCTCAATGTGCATTAAGTAAACACATGAAATATGATACCTATAATTTTTCTAGACCAGAGAAACCATTCGGAAATGTTTATCCACCTGTTGTATTAGGTAATTTTAATATAACTATATATGAGGCACAAATGTGGACTAATTACCCGCAAAACCAAAAAGGGAGTAATATAACTTTAAAAGTTTTTCATTTACACTGTACTAGGTACAATACATTTTCTTTAAAGTGCTGCCTCCCAGTGGAAATTTAAAAAAAGCTAGTGTCACATCAAACTATTTTTAATTCTAAATAAAATGGTACTATTTTCTCCATTTTTCAATTTTTGTAGGTTAGTCCACTTTTACACTCATCGCCTCAAATATTGTAAAAAAAAAAAATAAATGTATGGTAGTATTAAGTCAAATTTATAGACACTTCTGACTACTTTAGTTACAAACTTGAATAAAGGCCGTTTGGAGCATTCTTCATATGTAACCTTATATTGATTATAATTGTAATTTTCATCAACATAAGGATCGATGGAAAAATTACAAACTTCCAAATACAGCTGGAAAAAATCTGGATTTTGAGAAAGTGAAAAGCTACAATTTTTGAAATAAGATTTTGAAAATGTATATTTTATTAACCTGGTAATTTTTCATTATTTTCGCCCTACTCTGTCTTAAAGTATAATATTGTAAGCCAATCCAAACGTATCTAAACCGATTTTTGATGATATTATTTTCGATTCTATTGTAACCTGCGTGTCTTCTCTAGCAGTTTTATTTTCTCCAACGAAAAAGTCATCGTGATATTAAAAGATCAAAGCGCTGTGCACGGACTGCGAAGAGTTCATCCGAATTCACCTGGTCGATACACCGACTTTATTCTTCCACCGTCGTTGAAATTGTCTTTTATGTTGGCCCACGACAATGCGACACTAATTTTTCGCCTGGTGATTTCGTATACCGCGAACAAAAAAAAAGAGAACTTTACATTACTTCCCCGACCGTCGAGGTAAGTAAGTACACGGGCAAAGCAGTTTTTCATCTTTTGTCAAATCGCCTTATTGAAATCACTTATATTTATTATCATTTCGCCGGTAGTACACGGCGGCGGCGGCGGCCGTGTCTTGTTTGTTCCATTCCCCACACACACACACCGCAACGAGACGTCAACCCTATCCAAAAGACCTTTTCCCCCGAGCGTTTTGCTTTATATATAATATTATTGTCGAGGGAACTTTCTCTCTATCTCTCTTTCTCTCTCTCTCTCTCGGATTTAATAATTCGGCGACGACGGAGTCACACAATAAAAAAAAAATAAAAAATAAAATGGAAGAAAGACAGAGCACAAATATCTGATTTATACTTGTCAATATATTATTTTCAAAAAAAAAAAAATTAGGGTGGAAGAATACGGATGCAGGGACACTGCACGCGGGAAAACCCGAAAATAAAAGATAATAGAAAATCCCTTGGAAACGGCAATTGCCGTCTTGGTGCCTGTGTGTAGTGCTCTCCCGCAATACAGCCACAGAAGGGTATATTATAATCATATGGAATACAATAGTCTGGTAATTGAACGACAATGCTACGGGCGAATATACATATAGAGGTAGGTACGTTTCTTTAAGTGTAAGATTATGACATTGGTTCATTATAATAATAATAATAAGACGATGATGAAAGGAAGATTTCAATTTCTTATATTGATCACGCATGAGAACTCGGTTTGATTACACTTTGAATATAACCAAGAGCTAAACATCAAGCACGCTCCCTTGTAGGTTCTTGTTCTTGTTTTGTTCTCACACAGTCACACCTCAACGACACAGAAAAATAAAGCCTTTAATTGTAATCTTTGTGAGACGGTATAATTACACAACTGCTCTCCGTTTGGAGATCAAAAAAAGTCACTTTGCGCTGCGTTTAATAACATGTGTTTTAAGTTTTAAATTTGTCAAAACAATACTTACTTTATAGAATTAATTTTAGGGCTTCGAGAAAATGCTGTGTTCAAAAAAACATCTTGTTAGCAATATTTATAATAATAACATGTTATTATTGAATCTAAGGGGCGTCATTTGAAAGATGGCACAGTGAGCGATGGCTCCCCTTTTTTAATATTTGCATTATATTTTAGCCTGCATATCAATGCTCTCAATTACCATAATTTATAGCACAATAATTTCACTATTTGTCAAGTAAGATTTGAATTTAAAGCAAAAAACAGTTTTCAGAATGAGTACATTCGTTTTATATTAACCAAATTTCTTAAACTGCTCTCTCATAATATAAGTTCACATCACAAGTAGTGGTCCGGATAATATGGATTTTCAAATTCGGTTGTTGATTTGTAAAAAATATATTCCTATTTTCATCGAGTACTTTTTAATTTTACAAGTGAACATTTTTTTTTTTTTTTTTTTGTAGACGGATGTATTTGTATGGATGACGCCCTATACGTATATATTATACTTTCAGAGACTGACCTTAAGGACAAAACGTATACACATTTATTATATTACCATATAAACAACCTACCCCCTCCACCCCCCCCCCACCAAAGGGAGCACACGTCCACAACACGACACGAGCACGTGCATAATTAACCCCGGGGACTCACGTGTACGAATTTCTAGTAACCGTCCTCGGCGGTGGCGCGGTGTCAGGCGTGAAATTCGCTCAATGATTTTGATCTGGCTGCTTGTTTGCCCTGTCAAACCGATTTTACGGATGCAAGCATATTGCACACGGGCAACCGCCGGAGATGTGTTTTAGACCGACCACCAGTTTCATTCCCACGAATGTTGCTTCAAACGTTTTCCCCGGTGGTCGCGTTCAGACAATGGTCGGCGGTTTTAGTGCGATGAGTAAAAATCATTTAGCTCCGAACCGAATTCTTTTTTTTTTTTTACATTATTTTTCAATCCGAATTCGCTTTCCAGCGAAAGCCATAACTCTGCACACTTAATAGTAACCAAAGTCAGTAGGTAGTGCAATTTTTTTATATCCATACTCCAGAGAAAATTGTATTTTATTCCAAAGTTTTGTTTTCTGAGAATGTCAACAAAATCTTCATTGCATTAATTTGAATATACTATACAGTACAGCATTTCAAATGTCAGGCATATATACATATATATTTGCAATGAATACAAAACTATAATGTAATGTGTATTTGTGTTTATCGTTAACCAGATGGTGTCGGTAATTCGTCTAGGAAATACATTACTAAAGTACAACAACAATAATATTCTCTGCGCGACAATCAATGGGTTCAAATATGCGGAAGTCAATTATTATTTATAGGAAATAAATAAAAAAAGAAAAGAGTTGAGGCGGTGTTGTAAAAGCCACACGTTATAATACCCGTCGGACACCTGATCACCATTAGTCGCCCCAATGTCAACGAACCCTTTGGCTGTTGGTATACTGTACAAAAGCCACCGATTCAAATAATAAAAAAAAAACCAATAACAATAATAATAAAATCAAATGCTTCCTCGTCGTGTAGAAAATTTAGCCGCAGTTTTTCACTCGTCCCACATTATTTCCGGTCCATTGGGCAACTGCAAAAGAACAACAGTTATTGTAGTTATATATTCCACGCAAGCATATAGCCTAAGTTTCCTGCTAAAAAAAAATAATAATAATAGGAAAAAAAAACATTTGAAGTCTCTAATCGTTTTTTTATCCGACCGACTGCGGTTGGTGTTGTGTGTTTACACCATTATGTGTTTGTGTGGTTGAACAAAAATAAAAAAAAACCCTTTCATATTTTCCACCGCAGATATTGTGACTGCTGGGAATCTTCACTCGGTCGGCGGCAACTGCAACGTGTACTTTTGATAGGGATGTACCTACTTCGGTGTGTCTCTCCTGTGAGTTGGCCATGGCGGTTAAACAATTTCGAAGCGCTGACACCCTAGACAATAGCACTCAAAGGTAGCTGTTTATTGCTGGGCGAGTGAAACGGTGTATTTCGTTGAAGGGCTACCGCTGCGCTATGTAATATATTATGTATTTGAAAAGAAGTACTTCAAAGTGATAAAAAAAAATGTTTGTTTTACAACGTGTTAGCAACGGTCTGACACATTTACAACGTTTACACAATATTTTATATGTTATTATGTTGCATGAAAATAATTATACAAGGTACATTTCTTGACGCATTTTTGGTGTATAAAATTGTATTTTGAATACAGGATACTAAAAGTATTTTTGTTTATAATAGGTATATTTTCTACAAATGTATTGTTATTTTTCAAATAATCCATCCCCATATCACCTACAGTCTGATTAATGTAATAAGTCAAAGTATTTTCGCGAATAAATACTGTAGAGGCTATGATAGTAGTATAGTAGTACTTAGTTCACCAAATTTTCAAAAAAAAAAATAGAGTAGAATATTTCTTAATATGTTTAAAATTTAAAAATGGTATTTTTTTATAGATCTATTAATTTTTTTAATTAAGTATTTTTTAATAAATTATTAAAAGTTAGTGAATTGAGATTTCGGAAATGTAAAAAACGCTTAAGAACAGAAAAATGTCTATTGTACGGTCTATTGTGAAAATTTGACGATTTTACAACAATTCCAAGAAACTTTAAATTTTGATGAGTAAAATTTTAAGTTTTCTTATACAAAGAATGATATAAAAAATAACAACCGATATAATTAATCTAATTAATTGTAAAAAGTATACAACATAATCTAAGCTCTAAATTATGATTTTTCCGAAACATTGCTTACATTTTATTCCTTCGGGTTGGTAGTGTCCTCTTAATGTGCGTATCTCTTTAGATTCATAATAATTATTCAAGTTATAAAAACTCATATTACATTTCATAAAGTTATAAATGTCAGTAATTAACCGGATCGCAAACGTAGCATTCTTATTTTGGGATTTACCCGATAATTTTTTTTTGGGAATATAATTTCAAAATAAAATATCCAGAAAAATATTTATATTTATGATTTTTTCTATAGTAGATTTTTTATCGGGACTGACAAAATATATCATTTTTTTTTTTTTTTTTTTGTGTTTTGTGTTTTTTTTTGCTACCCGCGGCGAACTTGCCACTATTATCATCCGGTAAATGTCGAACTCGAAGCGATTGCAGACGACAAAAACGAGGGAGACTGTCAAAAAATCTGTCGGTCTCTCGAAACCCGCATTTTTGTCGTTCAAGTAGTAGCCCGTCCATTGATGTTTTTTTGGGGAAAATGGAAATTCAGGCACTCAACGAAATTATACCGATCTGTCGGACCCGTTCGCATTTTCCAGAAGAGATTCATATTTTTTTCTTCTCCCGTTGAACAAGTCACCGCAGGTGGTACCGTAAAGAATGGAACGTGTACGTATATAGTGTATGACGTGAAGTGTATATGTATGTATATATATAATAATAATAAAAAAAAGTGGACCTTAAAAGCCCACTGACGTTTGCGGACAAACATACCCGGCCGGTCCATTGTTGTTCCCTCGGGCACAGCAGCAGTAGTACGGTCAAAGCGATGGAAGATACATTTTTTTTTTTACAGACTTGCCAGTAAAGGGCTCTACAACCGCCGCCGCCACCACTTTATTATTGAATATTCGGGACCCTATCATGAAATGACCTTTAATCGAATATTGTCGACGACATATTTTATAGTAGAGCAGCCACTGTATTTGCTGATACCCAAACTAACTGTACAAAGAGATCTCCGGTCATATGACGGATGCTCATGAATCGTACCTCCAAAATTCAGTATTTTTTTTTTTTATCATAACTCGTTTAAAAATTAAAAATGTTTTTATCCCTGAGACTAAAACATCTATATGTATATAAAAAAAAGAGATGAATAACGCTGTACATTTTTAAAATATACAGTATTAATATTTTTGTTGCATCGAAATATAAAATATTTTATAATAATTGTTTAAATTCATCTGTCAATGTATGTATATATATTTTTTTGCAGGAAATCAAATAATATAAGAACAAACATATTTCCTAATTATTAAAAATTTAATGATAGCTACACGTGTAATATGAATTTTTTTTCAAACCCTTAAGACAAATACACTTTTTTCTTTGTAAAACATATTTCAAATTATTCCATACTACATTTGGAAAGTATTTATAATTATTGTAAACTGCTGTGTAAATTAAAATAGGCTATATAAAATTTTAAGTAGTTTGAAACACTCGTTACTAATATATATTATTACAATCCTTCTTTAGATTGTATCAGTTTTCTCAAAATATTAAAATCTATTATATCACTTACAAATATTGATTTTTTTAGTTATCGTCTATTGTACATTATTAAACTGTATACATTATAATAATATATTTAAACTTAAATTCAATATTACATCACTCAACATATTTTTAACTGTTGTTACATAATAATTATTATACAAATCTAATTTTTTTTTTTAAATAATGCTATGCAGAGTAATACAAGTCCACGGTATTAAAATGGCAGAATACTATAAAAAAAAGTTCCAATTAACGTTATACAACCAAAAGCTTAAGGCCCCTCGCTTTTAATTTAACGAAAAACACAGCGTCTTGGTTGTTTTTCAGATATTTTACTACAAGTATTAAACAAAAGCTCATCCCACTCATTAACCTCTAATTTTGATGAGTTCTTTGTAGAAAATGTTTTTTTGTCATACCCTCCGAAGGGGGAAAACGTCTCGAAAAATAATAAAAAGTAATGGGAGTATTTTTTCAGGGACGTTTTTTTTTCTACATCTATTGTTTTCTTTAAATGGTATTTACTCCAATTAATACCCAAAGGGCTAATTAGCACTGAGCATACAGTAGTTCCCCTTTTGAACTCGATAACGCGATTAGGCGATATTGGCATGGTGCCCAAGAGGCTGCAAGTAAAATAAAAAAAATTAAAAAAATTATAATAATTATGACAAACAGAGTTACTTTTTTTATATTTTAATTCTCTACAATTTGCAAACGTATTCGAAATATTTAATAAGCTTGAAACGCACCAGTAATTCAGTTGAAGATTAATTTTAGAATTGAAATAAAAATAAAATATCTACGGTTCACCTAAGTACTTAAAAAGCATTTTGTTTGTTTTTTTATACAAAATTAAAAATAAAATAAACTATTTTATGTATAGTAAGTTCGATTGTGTTTTGTCAGTTGTTCAATAAACACCTACTAACTAACTTCTTGTGTGTCCATTGGCTAGCACTACATTAAAAGACAAATATTTTATGTCGCCTTGCTATTACATATAGGCGATAAACTTAGTCCCCCTCCCCCCCCCCCCAAGGTATTGCATAAACCTACCCAGACGGCATGTAAATTAGTTTATAGTGGCTAACCCGGTATTAAAACTCTTCAAAACGTTTACTTTCGTTTTAAACCGTTCATTACATTAAAAATTATATATTTTACTCGTGCAAGTGATTCAAGTTCAGTTTTTAAAACGTCTACAATTGAATAATAAAATATAGTTGACGATTACTTTGTCGAGACACTGTAAGGAGTTTTATATAGGCAATACAAAACACTTGCACCAGTACGGGTAGTGTGTGTGATTAATGTCTATGTAAAATTAAATTGTCAAACACAATAGCGTTACGACTTAAGGTCAGGCTGTTAGAGATCATAATGCCCGTGTACATGACTTCTTTTTGCATTTCTATGTTTGAGAAAAATGCGTAAAAAAATTCAAGTGACCAAAGACTGTTTTTTTTCTGTGCAAACAGTGTTTGTTAGGCGTAAACAGAGTTGTACACCATCATTCAAATAAAACGTTGTCTAAATAATCATCCGGATAACACATTATTCTAGTAAAAGTTGTTCGAATAATTATTGTTTCTAAAATTATTAGAATAATATTTTATTCGAATGAAATATTATTTGAGTAATTTTAAATTAAATTATTCGAATAAGAAATGATCAAAATTAATTTACATATTATTTAAATAGTCTGTGGTTTTTGTTTTTTAGTAATTCTATTATAAAACATTATTTTGTATAAATATACAAAATATTATAAAACTGGTGTATAAAAGAAGCCATTTTTGTGAAAAAAATTATAATAATAATTTAACTTTGTTTGTAAGGCGGTATATAAGGGATTTTTTTTTTAAATAAATTACAATAAAGTAAAACACCGCTTTAATGTCGAATTTACAATAATACAACAGGAATTTATAAAAGGCTTGCCAACAAAAATTAGTTTTTAACAACCTTACCGCTACGACATACACATTTAACGTCGATTAAGGAGTTTCGTATAGGCAATTTGTGTTGCCACTTGAAAATAATGTCAAGTGCTCCGAGAGAATAACTAAAAATATCGAGTTAATGAGAATTATTATATTTTCGTAATCTGTCCTGAACTTGCGTAACCTAACCCGAATTTTAAGAGAAGAGCGGAGAAGGGTGAAGGAAAATGGGGGGGAAAGGCAGTATATTGAAATTTCACACTTTTTTTCAAAACTATTGCCACGCAAAAGTACAGCTGATGTATATTATAATATAATGGTATATATACGGTTTTCTGTCGCGCCAACGGTTGCCCGAAACGATTGCTCGATCTGCGTTTGTCGTGTCGCCAGAGACAAAATTGTCGTTTTATCCGATTACAATATAATGTACGTTCCGAGTCGGCGGCCGTCATTAATTACATCTGGTCGTATAATGTTTCACGTCCATTATATACCGGCTGCGGCGACTGTATTGCTGCTGCTGTTGTTGTTGTAAGAAGAAGTCGGTTGAAAAATTAACCTCTTTGCCGCCGTCGCCGTCACGGAATCACGTCTCGGCTAGATGGGGCCCCGACGACCCAGTGTTGTTAAATAATTGGACAATACAAAGCGACGCGAATTAAAAACCCTCCCGGAGGGGAAGTGGGCAGAGAAAATAAACTTATCTGCAGCGCAAAACCGTGTGTCCACCCCCCGCCCCCGCGTTCCGTATACAGAGTAATTCGGTTAGTATTGTATACAAGTACGTCGCGGGGGTGACAAATTGTTTTCAACCGTCTGCAGAAATCGTTCATCGATCATCGCGTGTACGCGTTTTGCGAATATATTTTTCCAACTCGATCGAGACTGCACTGTAATCTTGCCGGGCTCCGTCCTGAGGTTTCTGAGGGGGAGCGGTCTGTTAGAAAAACATGTACCGGTCGACGGACGCGAATTAATGATACCCGGGGCGGCCTTATGCTCTGTCCCCGAGACAAACCATAACCGAGGGATGTGCTTCATTTATCAAAAAAAAAAAAAACCGAGGCCGCCGTTCAATCTGCCGGCAAATTGACTGCAACACCGCGGCAACGATGTCGCCAAATACTTTTAGGACTTGATTGTGTGTGTACAGGCCGCCGCCGCACACGTGGGCGACCCATCGAGAAAAACATAAAGCACTTTTGTCGGGAAAAGAAAAATGAAATATTGTCCGTTTGGCCGTGTGTGCGCGACGATATTATAATATCTTCGCCATAATAATGATATTTGTTTGGGATTACATTATTATTATTATTATTTTGTTTGCACCTATGAAAAAATCCCCTTTATACCTCCTAATAAGTCCATCGTGTGGCGCACGTTGTTCCGAAACCGACCGTTGAAATTTGAACGTAAAACGAGTCTTTAGTGTTGTGATAATAGACTTTGCCCATAAACGATCATCTAAAGAGATTCCTATTCCATACAGCGTGGTAGTTGAATATTTGAATAATTAGAGATAAGAGATTAGAGTTATGAGATGGTCCAGCTCGATGCTGGAGGTGAGGTAAGAGATAAGACATTAGAGGTAAGACTTTCAATATTAGAAAGTACCCAAAAGTACCAGGGTCCCATTAATACTTGTATATTAAAACATATCCATGTTCCTACTTTCGTCATGCCCATTTTTTTTTGTTTTAAATTTGATAAGCATTTATATTTTTACTTTTTTATAGATTTTCTACTAATAAATCTAACTAATAATCTAATTTCTGAATAAAAAATCGGTCTTTTAGCCCCCTTCCTCTGCTGCCAACGGTCAACGCTCAAAACTTTTGAGTTTTTCAACAAATAAAACAATACTACTAATAAGTAGTAAAAGCCAAATCGTGTGGACAATCATTATGAAATATTACCAAAGTATTCTAGACAAGTAGTGTCCGGAAAAATTCGAATCTATTAGAAAGTATAAAAAAAAAAACTAAAAAGTTTAGTATACAAAAGTGTTCTAGTAAGTGGAGGTCGCATCGCCAATAAATTGTCTTTCTGAAGTTTGAGTATTTTTTTTTTTTTTGACCGACAACCCGCATTGTTAAAATATATTAGCGAATTTAATAAGATCTCATTTTTTATTTCGGTCGAACCGACCGCGATTCCAAATCTCCAAGGAATGGGTTATGTAAATATATTTTGTAGATAAAACCAAAAAATGGGATTTCCTTGTCGTAAAAAAAAACTCCAAGAGCCGAGAGTGGATTTTTTTTCTTAGGTAAAAGCCCAGTTGTCTGTGAGCTTTTTACGGCGGATTCATTATCGTGGGTGACCCCGAACGCGGTTTTTCCCTATTTTGAATAGATAATAAAACTAAAAAAAAAATACCCTCGACCCGACCGGCGCCTCGACCGGAATAGTTTATTTGGAAATTTTAAGAGGGACATCCGAAGTGACGGTCCGCGTAAAAGCGATGTTAACCTCGTTTTTATAGCGTAACTCCTCCGAGAGGTTTTATATGCACTCTCACCGCCAGACCGTCAAATTGATCCGGATAATGTCCACTCGTTGTCCATCGACAACTTCTTATTTTCTCCTTCCTCTTCCTTTATTTTTTATTATATTTTATCCATTGTTTAGGTTCCCGTCTATATACATAGAGTAAAAAACCTACGGAAACGGTCGTAACTCTTCCTATTCCGTTCGTCCACCCTCTCTACTCGCGGCCCAAGTACTTACATATAAGTCGGTTTTACGACCATCTGAATAATAAATATCGACATCTGACGGCCGGGGAAGGACCCACGAGAAAACATCCGTTGGCTTCGATCCGTGACTTAACCTACGTACAAATCTTCTGATACGTTTCTGCATGCAGAACGACTTGTGTGTTCTTTCCGGGGTTTTTTTTTTATTCGCATAAAATCATATCATAAAAATCAACCCTCAACAAAAAAAAAACTACTACCGACAATAACTCCAAAACACTATTATAATAATATGGCGGTCAAAATAAAAACCATAAAGGTTCAATAAAAAAATTACCAAACTCATAACTCTAGACAATTGTATTATTGTAATCGAAATATCAAAATGTCTACTTTGCCCGTTGTACAAGTATTTTTTTTCAAAATCCTAATTTTAGCCCCTCGAGTTTTCAAAAGAAAAGTCCGCACTTAAGTCTATCCCCGTTACTATTTCTCTATATTTTGCTGATGCCCAATTCTAGAAGTCAAAGAATGAGTGAAGACCATTACTATATATACTTGGCAGTCGGCTTAGTTTTCTCGCGGTTTCCAAAAGTATTCAACTCCAGTCAGTGTATGTATGTATTTCATATTTAATTTCGACCCTTATTTCAACACTCCCAACCTATGAAATATAAGAGTTTATTAGAAATTCCAACGAAATATGAGTATATTTTTTAATTATTTTAAGTAGTTATAAATAGTAGTTACTATATTTGAATTAGATTTATGCATTTGTTTGTTAGTTTTATGTCACTGTGCCGGCTCACAAACGATATTAGAGCCATTTCGTTTTAGTTGATTAGACATGATAATAACGTTAAATAATAATGTTCCCCTCGCCGGTGAACGGCATAAATATATCCGGTCCGGTTGACACTTGTTATTGTATTAAGGGTGCACCGATGACTCAAAAATTAGTCCACGAAAATGCATAATATTTTATATCGTATTTCCGAACGTTAAAGCAGTGAACTTGAGAACCCTTCCGATTTTTTTTTTATTCTACTCCCTTTATAATAATGCTCGGCGGCAATTCCAATAGATTAAATTAGACGGCGCATTGCATTAGTAAACGGTCGAGTTGAATTTAACTACCGGCCGAGTCCGGCAATGTTCCTATTATGGAGATAAAATATGTCCGTCCGGAGAGCAGTTACGGTGTCGGCGGCGGTCATAATTCAAGCGACGACAATAATAATAATTATTATATCGCACTTGGTGAAAATATCTATGTGTGTGTTAACACGGTGAATCGAATTTTGGCGGGGAATGCCACCGTTTTGTGGTCTTCCAGGTCATAAATATCGAATCGTCCGTGCCGGGGGTGGACTTTGGGCGAGCCAAGTGTGTCCACTTTGAGCGCGAGGGGTGCCGGAGCGCAAAAAAAGAACGATATTATAATGTCTAATGGGGTTGCCTTTTACATGGCTTTTTTATTCTCTCTCCGAGGCAAGGGTCAGCCGTTTGCGGTCACAAAAGGGTTCCACGGTCGTTATGTGTAAATATCCGAGTGCACCTCCGCGAGCGGTCATTTTGGTCGTACACGAAAAACAATTAGAAACGACCGAAGGCTAATAATGATAATAACAATGATAATGATGCCTCGGGCTACGGCTCCGGTGTATATTAACGGGGGTGGATCTCTTTTTCTCGGTTACAACAATGCGATGAACGATTTCGTACGACAATATAAAGAGAGTATTGTGTATACACGTATAAGTAATGCGCGCACCAATGGTAAAAAATTATTTAAACGTCAGTCTCTCTCTTCTTTTCGGTAAAAAAGAGTATTTTTTTTTTTAATATCCTACGCGACGAGGCATTCAAAAGCTATTCTATACAGGCCATGTCGAGGCCAAATTCGGAGTAAATCCTTAGACGGTACCGTTACAATGGACTTATTGCCGCTTTTCTTCTTCCAAATGTCGAGAGGTTATAATAATGTATTATCAAAGACCTCAGACGAAGCTCGTTGTCGTCCGTTTGAAATAATTTCCAAATGCGCCGCATTACCATGATTAGAGTTCGGTTATAATATTTTTTCAATATGCATATTAATCCGACGGCGGCGGTGACTTCCACGGTAAAGGGACACCGCCAATACCAATACATTTCAACCAGCACAGCATTAGTATACGGTTTTAAAATGATATTTTTTACTAAAGGTTTTGAAAGCAAATCATATGCCAAATAGCAAAAATTGATTTATACTTTTTAACTGTGCTTGCAATATAATTATAAAATATATTGTAAAAACCATTATAAAATCACGCAATTTATAACGTTTGATTTTCAGCCAAAATATGATTTTTAGAATGTAAATATTAATATTAACAATTCGAATATTGTAACAGCATTAATTGTAATGTGTAAATATATTTTAGCTGCGAGCACAATTGCTAGTAACAGAAAATGTTTTCAGAATGTTGTATCGAAATACAACCACAGAATAAATGAAATTTATTCTGTGATACAACATCCTTAAAAATCATTTACACAATATTTATAATTATATGCACATCCTACACAGCAATTTAGAAATATTAATATTTTCTAAACGTTTTTTATTTATTTATTTATTTGAATATACCTACTTTAAATACATCAGGTTTGCAAATATTACATGTATAATTATATATTAAAAGAGATATGAACTATTATTGATTTTTGATCTAAAAATAATTTTAAAGATATTGTCAAATATTATTACTTGTTTAAAAAAAAAATTATAATTGCCTTATGGGATAGAACAACACAGCAAATATATATTTTAAAATAAAATATTTATAAAAATTGGTACAATGTTTGTTAATATTGTAAGAAAATTTAAAAATCTGGTTTTATCGGGAAACTTAATATTATTAACAATATTAACTCCTAAATATGTAATTTGTCTTTTAACGTTAAAGAAATATTTTTGAAGCATTTGTGCTATTGTTCCTGTCAAAATAATAATACAAAATTATAAAATACAATGTTAAAAAAATATATATTTCTGCTTTGTTGATATAAATTGTTTTCAATACATCAAATACTATACTTAGCGCGGCCAGGCCTCAACACAACTAATATTTCCTTAACATGTATTAGAATTTTATCTATTATAAAATATTAGTTATTTAATCAAATAAAATTCCTATTAAAATATTGTATACTGTCCTCTTTGTACGGTGAACTCCATTAAATACAACTCGTTTGATATTATGTTGTCAAGTCATAATTTCGAAAATATCAAACGAATGCGATTTCATACAACGCCGCTGTAGGGAATTATTTTTTTAATTTACTGTGAAAAAAATATGTTCTTTGAGAGCGATCACTCGGGATAAGGCTTTATAGACATTGATTATTTGTGGGTAGGGGTGTAAAGATTTTCCACAACTCCCCTCCTCTCCATTCATATAAAGAGGTGTTCGCGGTGCTACCCAATCTTAATTTTATTCATTCAAAAGAAGCAATGGGGAATCATTTGTGGATCTTTATCCTCCTAAAAGACATTTCGGATACGCGACCGCACCTTCGAGTGTAAATATGGCTTTTGAGAAAGTTCTTGAAACCAAAGCTAAAAGAATCGCCGTAGATTGTGTTTCCAAAAACGAGGAGCACGTGACTTGGCTACACAATGCGATTGAGCTCGGCAAAGTGGTGAACGTTTTCAGATACAAATTCAAGTTGAAAATATATTATTCAAATTTAAACTGAAGCCAGTGTTCAATAGTACAGCTGCTATATTATTATCTAAACCGTGTACAGTGCGCGGTTTGTCACTATTAATAATGATAATTGTACATCACTAAGGTGGTGAAAAAAAATACCGAATAAATGCCGTTTTCATAACGAATTAATATAATATGATTTCCGTTGTAGTATTCGGACCGGAACAGAATTATTATGATATTTTTTTTTTTGTTTGTAATTTTTCATAATATTCCTGGATTATTAACGGGGTGTGCGCAATGATCAAAAGCGATTAACGCTTGCACGTGCCTGAGGTTTCCGAAGCCCATTCCGAACGGGCAGTCGATTTCAAAAGGACGATAATGAGATTAAAATACTATGTGTACTTGCGTTGCGTGAACGATTCACAAGTTTGCGAAACTCTTGTCATTTGGTCGGGCGCAAAGGGCTAACAGGTTAATAATAATGCGCCCCCGGACGGGAATATTATATTAAATTTTTAATACAATATTATATATATATATAATCAGAATATAATACTAACGCGACAATGGGCCGTGCGAATTATCAATATTATAACCTCTAGATGCGCCGACAATGTAATTAAACTTGCACGGTTCGAAGAATTTTCATTGTGCCGATTTTCTGTGCGGATTGTCGGCAGGTATTCGCCACTTTAAGTCACTATATTGTATATATATATATATATATTCCCCATTATCTCGTTATTATTAATAATATCCCTTATTAATATCACTTATTGCAACCCGGCATTGTGATCGAATCGGCTACATAGGGCAACATCTAGAAAGCTCTTGACGTTATACCTAACCCATACAAAAATAAAAAACAAAACACTGATGTCGACAAATTTGTTAATATAGAAAAATTATGTTGTTAGTGTTTTGAAATTATCTATAATAAAAACTACTCATCGTTAGTACTATTGTTTTATCTTTGATACGTTTTGTAGAATTAACCTAGCCGGTTGTCTGAATCAAGATAAATCTGTATGAAGTTATCTTTGTCTTGTCTAGGTACATTTTTTTGTTACCCAGGTTCAACACTAGCCGGAGATTACATTTTTTTAAAACAATAATATTAAAAAAATTGCGACTTGATATTGGTCACTAACCAGATTTTCTTATTTTAATACCGTTCATAACGGGGCAAATTTAATATTAATTATCCTTTTATTAGTTTAAACTTTGAAACAAAACTTAGATTTTAAGAAGTTGCTTACGAATTCGTTACGTGTCTTACTGCGTGATTGGTAAATTGAGTTCCACCTGCCTTTTTTTTTTTTTTAGATAAATTCAGTTCCAACTAAAAATGTTGCATAGTTATTTGAGTTTATACAGAAACATTGTTCAGCCTATTGGGGTTTTTATAAACGGTTCTCGGGGAGATAGTTATTGAAACTCTGCTTAACAATATAGAAATCCACTATTTGTTATAACCGGATTAGGAAAATAACTTTATTTATTAGCAAAAAATCTAATAAGCGAATAGAACAAATACAGACAGTTAAACCATATGTTCTAAAATATAAACGACGACAAAGCTTTAATTAATTATTTTTCATCGAAAAAAAACACGTATGATACGCATTTGAGTATAAAAAAAAAAATGGTAACTTAATAATTCTGGCAGTCTCAACACTTCGTCACCTCGAGAAGCAACCAAGCTAACGTTTTTTTTTTCCTACCGAGTTGAATGGAATTATAGATAGAAATATTATGATGCGCTCCGAAACATTAACGACAATTGTAATGGGCTTGGTGTTGTTTGTTTGCCAATCAGCACAACCGTTGGAAACCGGCTACAGCTATCCCACAAACGTCAGTGTTGCAGAACATATTCTCCACAAGGATCTGAAATGCACCTTCCTGTTTGGCGGTTTGACACACTTGCTGGTAATAAGGCATTTATCCGGCGCCCCTCCTTATTTGACCATGCGGACGACGGTCGGTCAAATAGTTAACTACAGTCGTATATTGAAATGCCAAATAGATTCACTGTACCGCTTAAAAATCATGCGTATGGGCGCCTTGTGGTTACTCAACTTGTACATGGGTATGGTACACGGTTTTTATGATAGATCATCGAACAAATGGGTAGACGGCCGAAAGGTTATGGCCACTCACGACTATGTCATAGATAAACTGCGTGGAGACCTAACCGATTGCCGTCCAGGTAGTTCGTTAGACAGCTACGAGATGTTTATATCCTCGATACCGTTTCCTACAAGAAGCGATTTGACACATTTGATGGACCACAACATTGCCGAAGCCAAAGAGTTGCTCACGAAAAACAACATATGCGGTCAGCCGTATAACGAATACGTTGGGAACACATTACAAGTCGGCAGTCTTCTACTGAACAACTTAGGCGTGAATGATTTTTTCAAAGAAGATTTAATGGTCGTATTCAACGTACAAGTAGAATGGAACTGCACAGGCGAAGTGTTGACTTCCTCGTGGTACAATGCACGTAATTTATTTTTTTCTACCGTAAAATTCGAATACATAAAATTATACTATGAACTGAACTTTAACTTCTTGAAAATCATCATTTTCCGGCTGTCGTTAAAACACGTTTATTTTTTGGAAAAAAACTTTAAAAAATCGATCCATTACGAAACTTTCGCAAAGGAATGGTGTAAAAAGGTAAAAGATTTTGGTGATATGTTAAGATTGTCCGAAGACCTGCATGTAAAAAACTTGCTAGACTGTTTCAAAAACTTCGTTAACAAAGAACAAACAATACAAAGCGTGGTAAGTTATTTAATCGTCACACTTGGAACACTTTGTCAGCCTCTCGGATGTGTGGCTACTAATGATTTTGATCTCAACGGTAAAGAGTTGCAGATATTATTTAAAAGTTTGACAAAGACTGAAGTAGAAAATTTGAATATTACAAAGAAACCTTTGCGGATTGATTACCACAGTTTGGAAAATACTAGAGTATTTTTGGATTATCTCCGTTGGATGTTCAAAACGGTCGACTTTAATCTGATTCAGTCACTCATAGAATATAGCAACGAAGTGGAACCATAATTGTGTATCGATAGAATGGGAAATTTGATTTTCACTACTTGTAGTTGAATACTTCAACTGTAGTGTACACAAACTTTTATGAACTAAAAACTCCTCTTATAATTGTGTACAGTTGTACTGTATGTCATAAATATATTTTTCTAAATTAAACAATAACTTGAAAAATTTAAGTAAAGTTTTTATTAATTATTGTATTTTGATAATAACTTTCCACATATAGTATATGTTATGACAAACTTAAAAAATTCCCTTAAAACGTGCAACGAAGTAGAATCTGCAGCACACCAACTAGTCAGTTCAATTCAATCAGCTATAACATACCTCATCAGAGATGTCTCTCAAAATATAATTCTTATCTTTTATCTCCCAATATAAAATCATTAATCGCTGAAAAACGCAGGGCCCGTTCTCGCTTCCAAAGATCTAGACTTTTATCCGACAAGACCACTTTCAATAATCTGTCAAAGACCATTAGAAACTTAATTAAAAAACCTATAAAAACTACCTTTTTGATAAAAAAAATTCATATTCTTAAACATGCTGGATGGGTCATTATGGAAAACCACTAAAAACTGGTTCAAATTTAAAGAATTTTCCTGTCTTATTAAAAAATTAGATGGGTCGCTCGCCCTACCGGATCTCGACGAAGCCAATCTTTTTGGGAACACCTCTCAAATATTTCCATACCTCACCCTTACATTATTCCAAATACCACACACTAAGACAAATTAAGCACCTTGCTTGAAGCTCCATTACCTATGTTTCTTCCTGCTAAACATGTTTCCCCAAATTAAATTGCAAGTGTGATTCAAAGATTCCAATTTTCCAACCTTACCCTTTATAATAACATCGAATCAGTCGAAACTTTAGTGAAGAATCACTATAAAACGTTCCACTCCAAATTACTTCTCCACTCGAATCCATTAATCGCAAGCCAGCACACAGCCACTATTGCGGACAACCCCCTAGCCCAAACCTGCCTTAAGGGTCCCCTATCACTCAGGAATAGCTTCCCTGCTCGTTGTCTATTTGCTTGTTGT
The DNA here is from genome assembly GCF_023614345.1 of Adelges cooleyi. Lineage (NCBI taxonomy): Eukaryota > Metazoa > Arthropoda > Insecta > Hemiptera > Adelgidae > Adelges > Adelges cooleyi. The sequence goes on along the minus strand of NW_026096268.1, from coordinate 11,577,793 downwards.
ATATTTTTCCTTATGTACATATTGTGAATGTTATTTAAAAACCGCAATAAGTAAATGACAAAAGTCATAATAAAATAATAGAACAAATACAGACATTTCAACCATACGGTCTAAATAAACGACGACAAAATTTTAATTAATTATTTTTCTTCGAAAAACGCCACGTGTGTAAGCTTTCGTGTAAACATGGTAAACTTGATAATTCTGGCAGTCTCCACACTTAGTCACCTCGAGAAGCAACCGAGCGAACGTTTTTTTCCCTACCGACTTGAATGAAGTTTTAGACAGAAATATTATTATGCGCTACGAAATACTAACGATAATAATTATTGTTCTGGGTTTGGTGTTGTTTGTTTGCCAATCAGCACAGTCATTGGAAACCGGCTACGGCTATCCCACAAACGTCAGTGTTGCAGAACATATTCTCCACAAGGATCTGAAATGCACCTTCCTGTTTGGCGGTTTGACACACTTGCTGGTAATAAGGCATTTATTCGACGACCCTCTTTATTTGAATATGCAACCGACGGTAGGCCGAGTAATCAGCTACAGTCGTATCTTGAAATGTCAAATAGATTCACTGTACCGCTTAAAAATCATGCGTATGGGTGCCTTGTGGTTACTCCACTTGTACATGGGTATGCTGTACAGTTTTTACGACAAGTCATCCAACAAGGAGGAAGACGGTCGGAAAATTATGGCCACACACGACTATGTCATAGATAAACTGCGTGGAGACCTAACCGATTGCCGTCCAGGCAGTTCATTAGACAGCTACGAGATGTTGATATCCTCAATACCGGATCCTTCACGAAGCGAGTTGACGCATTTGATGGACCACAACATTGCCGAAGCCAAAGGGTTGCTTATGAAAAACAACATATGTGGTCAGCCGTACAAGGAATACGTTGGGAATACATTACAAATCGGAAGTCTTCTACTGAACAACTTAGGTGTGAATGATTTTTTCAAAGAAGATTTAATGGTCGTATTCAACGCACAAGTAGAATGGAACGGCACAGGTGAACTGTTGACTTCCTCGTGGTACAATGCACGTAATTTATTTTTTTCTACCGAAAAATTCGAATACATAAAATTATACTATGAACTGAACTTTAACTTCCTGAAAATCATCATTTTTCGGCTGTCGTTAAAACACGTTTATTTTTTGGAAAAAAACTTTAAAAAATCGATCCATTACGAGATTTTCGCAAAAGAATGGTGTAAAAAGATAAAAGATTTTGGTGATATGTTAAGCTTGTCCGAAGACCTGCATGTAAAAAACTTGCTAAACTGTTTCAAAAACTTCGTTAACAAAGAACAAACAATACAAAGTGTGGTAAGTTATTTAATGGACACACTTGGATCACTCTGTCAGCCTCTCGGATGTGTGGCTACTAATGATTTCGATCTCAACGGTAAAGAATTGCAGATACCCTTTAAAAGTTTGACAAAGACTGAAGTAGAAAATTTGAATATTACAAAGAAACCTTTGCGGATTGATTACCACAGTTTGGAAAATACCAGAGTATTTTTGGATTATCTCCGTTGCGTTTTCAAAAACGTCGACTTTAACCTGATCCGGTTACTCGTAGAATATATCAACGAAGTGGAACCATAATTGTGTATTGATAAAATGGGAAATTGTCATCGCGATACATTTGATTTTCTCTGCTTGTAGTAGAATACTTTAAATGATGTAAACACAAATTTATATTAAATTTAAAAATACACTTATAATTGTGTACGAGTGTGTGGCATAAATATATTTCTCTAAAATAAACAATAACATTAAAATTTGTATTAATTGTTATATTTTGATATTAACGTTCCATAATATGATATTTTAGTTAAGTATACTTTGATCGTTAATACATAGATCCACATAACATATAAGTCAAATAAAATTGTTTATTAAAAACAAAACAATGAAAGCCAGCACATTTTGAAGAGGAAACTGTTTCGTTACTACAAACATTTTTTTAAGTCAGGCTAAATCAAATAAATTAGATTTAAGTCAGAAGGTGTTTTTTAAATATAACTTTAATTTCAATTTGTTTTAAAACAATTACAGCTTTAAAATGAATAGTAAGTAAACGACGATTTTATCTATTAAAAGCAGCTGTTTTATGTAAAAAAAAACACCATTAAAATCGTGTTAGGTATAAAGACGACGAGTTGCTTAGCAAGTTGGCTCTTACGCAAATTATGCTTGAAAAATGTCTACGATTTCTCAAAACTTGCGCAATCGGCTACTTTGCAAAACCTATTTCTTACAATGTATTGATAGTTTTAATGGGATTTTTATTAATAGCAAAAGTAGGTATCCTTGTCCGACGGTTCTTTATTTCGAGGTGTTCGGGTATATATATATATATATATATTATTCGGTCAAGATGCTCAACGGTTATATTATAGCAGCATAACATTTTGGATCGGTTAAAGTGTTACCTAGATTTTTTCTATATAGAATTTTAGGCAAATTGAATAAGCAGTTTTCCTTGTTTAGTTATGTACTTGTGTGACGCTTAATTATTTATCTCCGTGGTGGCTACTTCAAACGCTATCAAATGATGTGCCTGTAGTAAACATATTCATTGGCCTGAATTTAACTTTAACATAATGTATTTAAACTTTAAATACACCATTATTATACCTTGACCGTATTCGGTTTCCAGGTTTACTAGGTGTGGGCGAATCAACAGGCCGTATCAGACAAAATAACAATTAACGTTATTAATTAATTAAGATTTACTGGTAAAAACGGTAGCAAATTATCATAAACAGACCATCGTCAGACTCTTATCGTTGCCAATCTTATAATACTTTTTCAACACAATATTAAGTGCATTTAATTATGCTGTCTTCGTAACGTTTTTTATCGGTATTCATTATCTGTCGAATCGTTTTATTTTAGCGATTTCGTCACTCTCGGTTCAATAACAATATTCCTACAGTCCGATCTCGCTATGCTTCGTCTCCCCCCCCCCCCCCCCAATGCCAGTTGGAGGACGGAAGACGACCGGCTCCTCCGCCCCGATCCTCCTGCCCCGGATGACGCTTTCAACGACTTTGACTGTAACGGCGAGCAGGAAGGTATTCCTGGACGTCCAACAGGCTCGGCCTACTATTTTTCGGCCTGCTATAATATGGTATAATCGTTATAATATTATATGCCTTATACTATAACAGCAGTGTCGTGTACTCTACAAAAACACACACTGACGCACCGCACCGGTCCGTTGGGGTCCCGGTGCGATTCCGGTTACGGTCGCGCGGGGTTTTGGTGCAAGCGGCGGCGGCGTCGACGGCCGGGGGGTGGCGGGGAAGAGGGAACACGGTACACACACACACAGAGAGAGAGAGACAACAACAACAACTGTGACGGCGGCTGCGGCGTCAGTGGCAGTGACGGGCGGCGGCGGTCCCGAAACTGGGCCGACACGGGCGGCCGTGTAACAGGCGCGTACACGCACAACGGACGACCGTACTGCGACGACGGGACAGAGCTCGCGCATGCGCACCGGCCGCGGACGACAGCTGCTTCGCGTGCACACGACCGGGCCCGGGACTGAGCCAGCTCGATACCGCCGAGGTGGGCCCCACGCGCGAGCGAAACCAGTGCCGGAACGTACCCACTGCGGTGTGCGCGCGTTATACTGCCGTCCGTGTTGTGTGTATTCGTTCCGTTCTATCCGGCTCGTTATTGTCTCCTCTGCCCGTGTGTTTTGGCCAACATATAATATTGTATAGTGTCCGCGCAAACGGAACCGTCGAATTACCGTGTTTGTTTACGCGCGAAAAATTAAAAACACAACCCGCGGCGTCGGCGACGGCCGTGTTGTCGACATGCAGGACGTCAAGAAACGGTACATATGGTCGGACAGGGAAACCGAACACTTCATCAGGCTGATCATCGACATGGGCATCACGAACATGTTGGACAGCAAAAGGTAAGCGGCGGCGGCGGTGGTGGCGGTTTTGGCGTCTTGCGCAAGCGCGCGTCCTGTACGAAATTTCAAACGTAACGGTCTGGGGCGAGGGGCAGGGGTAGGGGTTGGCGGGCAAACTATCGGGAGAGGAGTAAATGGGCCGCCGGGGTGATACGGGACGACGTCGTGGGTTAGACAATGTTCGTTACCCCGTTATATACGGACGACAAAACAACAATGTCGAACGATCGCTCTTGTTGTACCAATACCGATGACGTTTTGTCTCAGCGCAGCCGGGTCGATAACGTATAATATAAACGTTGTTGTATTATTATTATTATCATCATCATGATAATTGCCAAGATAAAACGGAATATATTTTGATCGGCGGGCAGTGGGAAAAAAAAAATGAAGATAAACGTGCGTTACCTAAACGGCAGTCGACTCACACTTGCACGCGCATAACGTTACAACGTTATTATTATTATTATTATGCTTTTCTAAGACGCAGCGGTGAAGTTTTTATTGCTATAATTATTCATGTTTGGATTGGCTGACGTTTTTATTAAGGCGATTTGTATTGTTTAGCGTTCATCAGACCTATTGACTCTACGAATATTCAACGGTGAGGTCACCTAAGGTTAGGTAATTCACATGGGTTATTTATTATTCATCGACTAATTTCAATATTCAATGTTTGCAATCGATTAAGGTACAATTATTCGTCTTGGCCCGTGTGTATTGATAGCTATTACTACAATGTTGAAAACGCCAATAGTTTTTTTATAATAATTGGCAAATTATTTTTTTTTTTTAAGTACTCTATAGAATATTTTTCCAACCAATCAATTTTCAAACGCTCAATTCACAATGTTGGGTTTTCGTGGTCAAAACACTGTCTAAAGTCACTTTGACGATATTGACAAACGTTTATTACCTATTATATCTACATCATTAATAATTATTGTAATATATTACGAGCTTAGGCCTAATAGTAGATTAGTATTTTGCTGTTTATTTAAATGTTTTTTTTTTGTTTAGTTCACTCGCCTCCGTTATATAATATTAAGTGCGTGGTAACGGATGTTACCAACGCAATAGCCGTATTTTGATTACTATTGAAAAAATACTAAAACCGTTGAAAGCACACAATACCAATGATATGCATGCTCGCTACTACAATATATTATAAACCAAAACCTAAAATATAACATGGCACATGCTATATTAGACACTATGGTAATAGTGCGTTGAATAATAGCATATAGATAAGATAAAAACCTGCATTTGTGCATCACATTACACACACACACATCAATAACGACGTTTCGGTATAATATTTATTTTGTTTGCGTGTTAACTTTATCGCGAGCAAATCCGAATAATAATAATTTTTAACTTACAAACTCATCTGAACGGTTTCTATATATTATGATATATCATATTTTGTTGTCACTCGAATTTGTTGTATAGCAAAATAATTTTCTCTCATCTAAGCGGCGGCGACGCAAAAACAAGATTTGTCAACCCATTTCTTGGTAGAAAAACATATTTTTTTTTTCTGTACTCGCTTTGTATCAAAATAATTGTTGGACATGACATTCAGCCTTTTTTTTCTATTAGTAATCTTGTAGTTTATACACCGCAATAACAAAAATAAAAATCCATCGGCTTAGTGAAATTAAGAAACACATCATTGCAGCAAAACTACTATACAATTTGATAGGATTTAGGTAATTTTTTTATATATTTTTTGTTGCAATTTTCGATAGTATACATTATATTTTTTGCTCCCTCTATAATAATTGTAGGCCTTAATGGGTACCGGTTTTTTTTTTTAAAATATTAAAATAAAATCTTGTAATTCTCGATGGTCTTGAACCGTGTGTTGAGAGTTGATTGAAACGATTAAGCAATAAAATATCGCTGGTTTTTTAAGTTTTTCTCTCATAAATCAAATCGCCAAACATTTTTATTTTTACATTGGACTAATAAACGACGTTTAGTACCTCTACCTAAACCTATGTGTACACACGTTTTGCACGGTCTGTAGTTTTTAAGACCGGACCGGATCTACAGTTATGAGCCGACGAGCCTGTTCAAGCAAAACGGATATTATATTATACATGTATATCTAGAGACGTGTTCGGTGTGTGCGATTCAAACTAGGACCAGACGAGACCGCATTTTTTTTCTTTTTATTAACCGGACCGATACGTCATTAGAAAATGCGCGGTACTTTTTATATGTTAAGATTTTGTATCGGCCAACACCGAAGCAAAACTTGTCGAGTTTTATCGAGTAGTTATCCTCTCATTGGGGCAAAAAAAAAAAAACGTTTTTTCCCCATTAATTTTAGTATTGAAAACGATTCGTGTAATCATACCTAATACATATTATAATATAGTACAAACTAATGTTATTATGTTTATACCGCCAATACACAATGTTACAATGTGTTCACCTGAAATCAATTTGGTGAAGTGAAAGTGTGACGTGTTAAACGGTTAGTGGACTGTTGTTGACTAGGCCACGCGGACACGGTGTGTTAACACAAACGGTTAAACACACAAAAATAGTTTTTTTTAGTAGTTTTGACAGTGTTCGCACAATTTGCGTAACTAACGTTTAGATACTATACAGGTACCTGAAGATTCCACGTTACATTGTTTTGTCTACCTACGCGGGTCTTGTGTGTTTGTTGTCTGAGTAATATTGTGTTTCTCTCGTATTGGCTTTTCAGCCGAGTTGGCAAATTGGTATAAACGATTTTTCGCACCTAATCTAACGCATTACATTATAATAATAATAATCGGAACAGCAAAAGACATAATATTTTATTAGGTCTACTACTCGTTGTCTACCAAAAACATCATTTAAGTTTCTAATAACAGAACACACACACACAGTCATTACTTATGTCGGTAACGCAGCGAATTGTTCATTTATTACAGCTGAACTCCAGCAACAAATTATGAAAATGATTTACAATTTCAACCAAGAACGGGACTGTTAATCTCATTGACTTCGCCTCTTTATAATAATAGTACTTGCAACTACTGAAAGACAAGTTTTTATAGCATATATAATTTACAAAGGTCTCACATGTTGTTATTTACTGCAACTCAAAGGTTTCATTGTGTGGTATGTTCTTAAGGCAGTGATACCACTAAACGAGTACATTGTTTAACAGTAATTTGCGTCATTTGAATAAACAGCTTTGTTGTTGAGTTCACATTCTATATCAACATTTAATACACAATATTACCAAGTATAATATTCATATTAAATGCACGAAATTCGTTATTGACATTATTCTGACCACAAGTCGGACTGCGACTGGTTTCAACGATTAATCTCTTAAAATGTCTGATCAAATTCATTGTACCTATTCTTTGTACCTACATAGCTGTTAACAAAACGTTTAAAGTATATTATGATGTTATTATTGTCCACAGCGCAGACAACTTATAAATAGCAAAAAGTCTATTTGTAAAATAAAAACCAGCTACGATTGTATAACAATGGATCTACTGCGACAGACAATAGTTACTAACACAATACCACTAATTACAGTTTTCAAAAGATTTATTTCTCGAAAAATGTATTTATTGTAAATTATATTTTTTTTTTTTTTACAAATTGGTAGAAACTTTTTGTTTGGTTAATTAACACTCTGAATAACTTTAAAATTGACAATGATTCCGCGCTGACGGCATCTCGTGTAATGTTAAGATGAGAGCAAATATAATATGTTTATTAGTTAAACTAACTATTTTTTTATTTGTTTTTGTTTTTAGAAAAAGGAATTCAGATCTGTACTCCAGACTTGTCGAACCGATGGCAGCAGGCGGTTTTACCAGAGATGCAGCGCAACTGAGAACCAAGTGGAAACATCTCAAACAGGACTACAAAGTGGAACTGGTGAGGATCGAGAAAAACGGAGCGGCAAGTTCGAGGATGTCATACTTCCACTTACTTCACGAAGTACTTGGCGGTAAACCTAGTAACGCTATGACGTACTTGTGTGAAGTAATATCAAGTAAATATACAATAATTATTGTTACTATTTTTTTTGGGCGGGACGTTGTTTTAAACAGTACCCTCTGTGTTATTTTTCATGTTCTACAGTATTATTAATGTGTAATATTGTGTGTGTGTGTGTGCTTTTTCTTTTTTTAGACTCTCCTCCACGCCACGATACAGGTGAAGGGATCAAGGGTGAATTCATGAACTCGGTCGACGGGATAAAGACTGAAATCGTGGACGACGATAAAATGGAGACTGACTTCTACAGAATGGCCGAGCCTCAGGTTGACATCATTCAAACGTACGACGTCCATACCCAAACCGATAGCACTCCGGAACAGCTCATGTACCAAAAATGCCAGTCGTTAGAAAAGCAAATTAAAGATCTAAAAGAAGAGTTGCGCCGAGATCGCAACAAGCAAGTTAAATTACAGGACAAACATATGCGCGACCTGCTAGAAAACCAAAAAACCCTAATGGACGAATATTTTACCAAAACCTTGTTATTTTTTAAGGCCATGAATCACGATTAATAATATTGTAAGACTAATACATTTTTTTCTCGTTGAACATAATATTTATTATACAATTTAAGCCACTTTTATTATTGATAATATTTTGATTGTCTTGTAAATATACTTCAAAATATGTTGTAAAGTATTGGAATTTATTTATACATACTTGAGAAAATACACACATTGGACGATACATATCATAATAATATATTATTATCCCACGTGGCAAATAATAATAATTTCGTTCAATGAAAAATTAAATAATTTACAAAATGTTGTTTCTTTTAACGTCTCGATAATACTCGTCTAATTATTCTGCAAATTTTTATAAATAAGTGATGGTACATGGAAAAAAATCAGAAAGTCAATTGTTTTAATGTAAGAAAAACGTGTAAAACCAATTTTATTACACGGAAATTTGGAATTTTGAAAAAAGTGAATTTTTCCAGTACCATTCAATTATCATGATATAACCGCAACAATATATTTAGCAAATACTTCTTATAGCTGGTTATGCCATAATAATGTAGTTTGTCGTTGAGAATCTGACGTGCCTCGGTAATGCGCAGTATGTACACAATATATTTATATACAAGTTGGGACGTAATGGGCTATCGGGTCGTTACATCAAAGACTTTAGACATAGCTGGTATAGTTCAAAAGGTTCTCTTCTGCGGGTGTCTCTCATTGGAAACGTCAATAAGACGTTTCTCGGATGCCTGCACTTGATCCGATGCGTCCCGAAAACGATCATGCAATTTCAATCTACACAATATAATAATATAGCTGATATTATATTAGAAACACAGCGTTCACGGTGTTATTGTAAAATCACATTTTGAATATAATAATATATACATTCATGTTACTTGTTGTCAGACAGCTGTGCGCTTGTCGTGCCATGCCCATAAGGTGGTGGTGTATTATATAGAACAACATACAAAGCCGCCCTTTCCGTTTGTCGTTTAAATTGACTATGTGTGCACACACGAACACAGGGTGGTGGTGGAAGTCATCTCGGCTGTTGAACGCTAAATTTGAATAAATACAATATTACAACTGTGCAGCCGCCGGGCAAATACGTCGAAGGTGTGTTCTATTTGGACGATCGTTCGCCAAAGTCGTATCACATAATATGTACATTTACATTCGTTTATTAGGTATACCGTGTATAGGAAGGGTAGTTTTTTAGACGTTGAATAATAAATGGCACATACTTGCCGTATAACAAAATGGCGAGTAATATGATCGAAGCAAAAAAATAAAAAGCTACTAAAAAAAGACGATGAGATGGTCTACAAGTTATATCAGTTAGATTGAATACATTTCAAAACGACTCCCTTATAAAATAATGTGTGGAAGGCCTTAATGATATAACTAAGATTTTTAAGTGGCTTAAATAGCGTTTTTTATTTTTATATCTGGATTTTCGGATTTCCATCACTAACAAGTCTACGACTTTTGAATTTTAATCATTTTCAAAAGCCCATGATGGTTGGCGGTTGATAACTTTGCAGTTTCAAACTGGATTATAAGAGGAATGTGTATGCTGATGATAAATTATCACTAATAATAGTTAGGTTTATTATAGCACTGATGGACACATTTTTTTGTTAGGCATGATAACAATTATTTTAATCCATTTGTATTAAGAATTTTAAAGCAAATTAACATCAAATTAAGTAAGTACACTGTACTTTTGTATGATAAGCATATTATGGAAATCAAAACGTCCGCTTTGATCGTTAATACTATTATCTAGCACGTTGATACATCAGTGGGAAGGAAGAAGGGGCGGGTCGTTTTGTACCGGATATTATTCTATGTAGGTACCTATAGAGAGTCAGCTGACCCGCAGTCGTTTGTGCCAAGCGGCAGTACGAAAACATGCGTTTGTACTTGTTAAATTTTAACTTTATCATCGCCTCTATTTTATTATTATTTTTAATAATTGTAGCTCAAGTGTCGCGTACCTCTAACATTTGTTTAAAAGTTTTCCATTTTTTTAACATTATAAAGTCGGTGTTAATAATTTATATATATGACATACGGTCCAGGGTTCGAGCGGGTTTGAAGCCAAAGATGTGTCATTACAAGTTTAGTTGCTGTATTGTGTTGTCGATATAAACAATTACAAAGTCGTTAACATACATGTACACACAAAAAAAAAACACAATAAAATTCAATTATTATCGTTGTTGGTGAACGAGAAGGAAAAAAAATGACCGGTCTCCGGACAAGTCGAAGGGGAAGCAGCAGCAGCAGCCGGTCGTGGCGTGGACAAATCGATGCCCGTTTCCGTGCTGGTGGACAATTCAAACATCCCCACACTTTACACGTGTATCGTTAATGACCGTCGGAGGGTTTGTTTTTTTACCCGTATCAATTTTTTACATTCTTCCTTTTTTTTATTTTGTTTTGCTCTATATTACTGTGTGTTTTTTTTTTTTTTTTTTGGTACAAATGTCCACACGGCCGTCAACGCTCATCCGTTATCACCGAGGGCCGGCGGGCATGTGTCATTTATCAGTTCACGTTCCATCAAACCGCGGCCCAGAGGAGGCATCGCTATTACACAAGCCGGACTGCTTGGCGCGCGCACACCGTGCAGCAGTACCGTCCCCGCACTCCGGCCCATTGATTCGATTTTCCCTGGCGCTTTGTACACGTCGCAATATTCTCAATTGGGGAGACGACGGCATTATCATAAAGTCGCATCCCCACGTCGTGTGTGTGTGTAACGTATCAATCTGTCTGGACATTGTACAATATTGCCTGGGCGAAAGCTTTTTAAAAACAATACACTATAATATATCTGCAACAACTGTGTGATAAGTGTGTAAGTCGAATTTTGGACAAAATACGATAGGATGTAGCCCAAAGCGCCTGGCACACCTTGAATAAATGTCTAACTCGTTGGACCAACAAGAAAACCTTGAGAGAGACGTGAGTTACTGATTATTACATGCTGATTTATGGCAGCTGGTCAGTTTGAAATCGCTCCCCTGTAAAATCACTGAAACCGACTTACACACTTATTCACAGTTGTTACAGATATAATGCACGGTCTACCTATATCGGCAAAGAATACCGAATAGTTAGTATATTACATTATTATTATGTTTGTTTTGTTTTCGTTTAATTTTCAGCGATAGGGGGCTCGAGACTTCGGGACATTTGCTTATTTTGGTGGTTTAAAAAAAAAATGCTTTTAATTCGTTTTCATGCAGGCCGATGGACAATAAAAAATTTACCTATTTTTCTCAGCACTTGTTTGCGATAGAACTTAAACTGACTTGATAGCTAATGGACCCCAGCTCAAAAATCATACCCAATATTTAATTTCACGCTAAAAACGAACTACAACTGATTCCAGTTGTATAAACCAGCTGCTGTCGCTGGTAACTTACAACAATTAGTGTTCAGATAGATTTGATAAAAGTAAAAGCTCAATGCAAATAACAAAAATTGAACTCAACTGCTACCGTGTGAAGTTCATAAAACCCAAAATAGCTGATGATACAATACTTACTACAGTAATACATATTTTGCGAGGGCGCGGACTGTGGTTAAGGGTCCCACCACGGTCGGATTATGTCTGTATACCTAACCGGCCTTACCGTTAAAATATGCTATAAATATATTAGGAACATACATATTTTAATGCATGAACTTAATAATAATAAAAAAATTAAAGACTGAACGTGCTTGATCCGGCTTTGCGGATCTGGACCTACTAGGGCAGCAAGCTCTAACAGCAGCGAGGGCAGTTCTTCTAGGCTTATATAATATTTAAATGTTTTTCACCGGGTCACCTTAAGACGTTGTACCTTACAAATTGTATTAAACAAACAAAATATGTTAGATGTGTGTAAAAAATTATTGTCTACTGGCAACCAGTAAACGACTAATTAGCACAATATTCCATTTCCAAATGTATCATTTTTAGCTGTTATTACATGTTTGATCGGCCACGCGGTTACTAAACACATTATGCGTTGTACTATTATTGTTGTACGCTCAATTACATTAAACATAAGAATAAAAAAAATAATACATCTATTTTTTTTGTCGAAACTGCTTATGGATTTTGCCCCGGAAGTTTATTGAACGCACCGAGACTTTGACAAATCATGGCGAGCTGACGAACGGCCACGCGTGCTCGCTTCATCAAACACACCCTCTTGTTTTGGCAAGGTCAGAAAAAAATGTATATAAATATATATTAAAGTTGTAAGGAGAATATTTTATACAGTCATCGTTCGATTCTATCAGCAAAGCTGTATGATAACATGTATAATCTTTAAAAACGACAGCGAACCGTCATTATCCATTTTGCACTGGCCAAAAAAAAAAACCAGACACTTGGGGTCGTTATTCGATTTGTCTGTGTGCAGTATAATATTATACTGCAAGACCACCGTAGTGTACTGTAGAGTAGAAAAAAAACAGATTGGCCGTGAAAGCGTTTTTGCTTGTAACCTTCTCGCATGGCCGAGCATTAACTAGAAACACAATAATAATACAAAAATATTATATCGTTTGGGGAAGATAAAAAAAAAAAGTAGTTCCGGCCCGATACCGCGCTTTTTGTGTATTTAATTTAAAAAAAAAACCCTACTAACTGTGGCCAAATGTCGCCAGTAAAAAAAAAAGTATCAAGCTTAACAAAAAAAGTCAAAAGACAATGCTGTCAAGTTTGATTAATTAATTAAATAAAATTGCGAAAACAATAAACTCTTGTTCGATAAAAAAACAAACAAAAAGCGGCAACTTAATATTTAAAATCGAAGCAAAGAGAGTTTATTGTGTTTTTTATTAACTCTACTTTTTACTTCCATGTAAACAATAACGATTTATCGACGTTGCCTGCAATATGTATATTTTGCGCCGACTTAAAAGTTTTGTAAACTCCCGCCTATATATTATTATTATTATCATATATACTAGTATAGTGGATATAAATTGAAACATAAAAATGAAAAATATAAAAAAAAGTATTATACAGCGAGAGCCGACAGACGATGATGATGATGATGATGATGATGATAGTGGTCCAAATAGCTATTTTATTTTAATAAACGAATAACTCGATTTGATTAATGTTTATCATTTGTCAAACGGATTCGAAATCGGTCCCGTCCAAATGGAACCGACTTACAGGGATAAAACACACACATACCCTTTTACTCACAATATACATATATATATATATATATATATAGATAAGCTCTACCGCACACCGACTTCATTTGCTGAAGTAATTTCGTATTCCCCCATATTATTATTATTATATGTACGTTATCATTTTTTTCCCGACCACCAAAAAAAAAATATAACATTATGACGATATTTTTGTTATAAGGTTTGCACGCGAATTGAAGCTACCGTATTATGCGTAATAATATGAAAGAAAAAAAACAACAACAAAATTTACATACCTACCGTGCTACCGTGCGTTGCCCCGAGGATAGAAAATATTGTATATATTTTTTTATTGTATTGAAATATCGTTTCGACGATTGTTTTGTATAAACTAAAAAAAACACACACACGAGGTCCTGTTTCGATTTCGAGATCATACACTGTGTAAAATATGCAAATCATATATTTTTCACAAGGGAGTAAGCATACTGTAAAGTATGGTAACGAAGTTACTTTTGAGCGGTTGTACATTTTATGCAATATTAATATTATGTACTATGTCGTTGTGTTTTGTTTTTACCTTTTGTAAAAATTAAAAAGCAATTAAAACCGTTGATAATATTATTATTTTAGTAAATCGAGACAATTTATTGAAGACTCGCGATAATATTGTGCAATTCAGTTTTTGCCCAACATAATACAATAAAAAAAATATAGTGCAAAATTCAGCACAGTATCCGAATACTACCTAACCCGGCAAAAATTATTAAAGTGAAAAATCCAAGGACTGCATCGAAGCGTTTTTTATTTTTAATAAATACACAAAAAACAATGTATTATTATAAAACAAATAACAATAATATAAGAAAATTGACTCATTAACTCATTTCTAGGTTTGAGAAGTAGGCGCCGGTCTTAAGGTTCTATTCGAATCATATACACACTTAAGTGTTTCATCATTAAAAAAAAGTCAAAATAAGTTTTTCTTGTGATTTTTTTTTCAATCTGGCAAGTCATATTTTAATATTTATCATCTGGGTTTTTGAGCTGTTAGCAATTATTTGCTTGTAATATTTTGTTTTTTCTTAAGTTTGCAAATTAAAGAATTAATGTCATTTTTAGACATATTTTATTTCAGTACATTTTTATCACAATACATTATGCGATAACGTTATGAATGAAGACTCGTATAAAAAAAAATGCAACCACAGTGAACTTACGAGGGTCAGGATATATTTTGTTTTCATGTCTGTCTGGCGGATCTATCCCAACTACATACATGGCGGTCATCTTGGCACTTTAAACACGCGTGGAAGACGGGCGGCAGATCGCCTTTGACCTGCCTAAGTGGTCATCCCCTCGCCACAACCATCAATCTTCATTTATAACAGCTTTTCCTTTTTTCGCCCCGAAATACAATAATTTCAGTTGAAAAGTTAAATTCGCTTTTTAACGTTAATGGTTTTTACACAGTAACCGTTGGCCAACATATTGTGCGCCCTTTTTACATTTTTTTTTTTTTTTAGTAAGTATAAAATATTTTTTGTCATGCATTAACGATACTCGCGACATTTTAAAAAACCGTTTGGAGCGTGAAAAATGATGATACGTGGAAAAGCGATAATAACAACATTCTGGTCACGTCAGCTACAAACTAATGGACATGTATATTGGGGTTTTCACAACCCTACAATATAATAATGTAACCCCCAACGTGTGCGAATATTATAATAAAAAAAAAATAAACTTGTACAACACGAGGCCGTTAATAATTTGTCATAAAATTAAACTAATATTGTTTAAATTATATATTTATTTTTTTAATAAATTAATACTTTTTTTTTTTTTATAAAAAATGCGTTTTGACAAAAATAATGCAATTCGCAAATGCTGTTTAATTAACAATGCCGGACTAATGATTTAGTGTTGAGCAAAATTTTAAGTATAATATTTTTAATAATCATTTTATAAATGTTTTTAGACTTACAGACGGACAGAATATTTTGTAATTAAACATGATTTGAGCTGTTGTAAGCTATAACATAATATTTTACCTAGTACAAAACATGGCGAGTATTTTTATGAATATATTACTATGGTTGAACCGCAACAGAACTTTAATACGCATTAATCATAATATTACAAGTAAAACATGATTATAATGATGTCGGATCACGAATACGGTAAATGTGAACTGCGGGGAGCCAATCCTCAATTAATAAGCTTTTGTATCGACTCCCACGCATGCAGGCGAAAGGGTTGAGCGAAGGGCCTCTCGTTTATGTTTGGTACGAATCTCCAGGGAGAGGAAGACTGACGGCACCGGTAATTCCGGTAGTTAGATCCCCTTCTTGCGAGCCGAATTAATTAACACTAATAACCCGTAGTAGTATTAGGGCGGAGAGGCGGCGTAATTAAAATTCACTATCAGGACGTTTAATACTTGGAAAAGAAACAAAAAAAAAGTCCAAACAATTTGTTAATTTTACAGTTCACTCTTCGTGTGGTAAGTAGTTGAAAGTGAACTTGTTGTTGTACATTAATATAATAATGTATTTTTACAAGAAAATGTTCAATAAATGTTCGTTATGCTTTTCAAAACTTTACTATTTCCGAACTTAACACCAAAACGGCGAGCTGCAAACTATTATTAATTGTTAAGTTGTATAAGTAAAAATCAGTTTTGTTCTTAACCTTTGGCCGTTTACAACAACTATAATTTGTAATACCATTTGTTTGCAACTAGAAGTAATAGTATAGTTTACCATTTATGAGTTTACCCCTTTGGTAATTTTCAAAATATATTTAATAAATATAATACAAAATTAAAATCAAACCTCTATACCTATTATAATCTGATTTTATTAATATGAAAAATATTTGGTTCTCATGACCGATTATTTGAAATGACAAGTAAAATACTAATCACATTATTAATCTTTAATTTATAAATTGTACCTACTTTGTTAATTTTTAACGGTAATTATCATAAAACATTTTATAGCTTCAATATCCGCAAAAGTTATAAGAAATTAAACACAATTTGTATTAAATCATTTTTGTTTTTCTCTAATCATAATTTCTGTACTAGATGTATTAATTGAGTTAAAATCGAATAAACTAGCAAAAATAAATTAAACAAAAAATAGTCAGTACTTTTACTCCATCTTCGTATTTAATTTTAAAGTCTTTTAAAAGTAATTTTTTAATTATATTAAATTTAGTTGGCACAATAATGTCTAATACACAACACTTATAGCTGTTAATATAGAAAGAAATTCAATTCGCACATCATTGATATAGACACTTTTTGTTGTGGAAAAAAAACTAAACCATTCAGATAAAGTTTAACTCGTACCCATATTGTATTGCTATTAATTATAATTATCCAACGGTTTAGGCAAAACCCATAAAAGAAACTTAAGCAAGATAAGTAGTCGACATAATAACACAAGGCTAAATGACGACGTTAGTATTACAGCTTGTGTTGTTTTCAATTTGGCTTAAAAAAAAAACCTAAATACCCGTAATCGTCTGAACAGGGAAAAAATAAACGGAAGTAATAAAAGTCGGATATTTTTATTGCTTTTGGTTTTAATTCGAAAGAGGGATGGGAAAAAAAACAGAAGAGCCCGGAGACTTTTTAACGCTTGTGCAAATTTTAATAATGAACGAAAAAAAAGGGTTTAAAAAGTAACGTGAGCTTTTATTTTGAATGGCAAAAGAAAAAAAAACAGTCTAATAAAAATAAAAACACAAAATACGTACTAAAGTGTGCTGTTTTTTTTTTCCTCTTTCGTTGCATCATCGGCTCAAACGAGAGAGGGAAAAAATTAAGTCCACGCGAATTTATTGACATTCCGAGTGATAAACTTAATGAAAAAAAGCGCGCCGTGTTGTTAAAAAAGAGACTTTTATTGCATACGATATTTAAAATTCAGAAAGAGAGAGAAAAAAAAGGATTACTGCACCTACGTGCGCTTTTGCCTAATTTCTATTCTATGCTGTAAGTGTAGGAGCAATAAAGTACAGGGTAGTAATAAAGTACGCTTAGTTTGCGTACTAAAGAAATAATTCCCTAATGAAATACAATACAAAGGGGGCGGCCACCGTGGTTTATCGCCACCTCGGAGACTTAATAATATTATCGTCTTCGTGACATCAAATGTCGCTAAAATGTCTTCCGTTCGAATTACATTAACACGCGTTTGTCAGTCCTATATAATACATTAGTACATGCCATTGAAATGTACATGTTATACTCGTATGTACCTATCCAGTGGAATGGGAATCAACCGCCAGAGCCGTCTTAGGCTATGCAACGGCCGCCCTTGGGCACACGGAGTTGAATTCTGTTTGAAAACATTTGAATTCTTCTTATCATTTTCAAGGCAATGACTGTGAAACATGTGATTTTGTACAAAAGTAGATCATATTGTTGAAAAAGAAAATTAATTATCAAAACAGATAATCTTTTCTACGGTAATATGTATGTTTAGTGAAAAATTACCTATACAATGCGCCTTAATAAAATAAGCTAGTGTAGAGGCCCCATAACAAGGTCAACTAGATTTTTTAGTTGTGTATTAATGTTACTAACACAAATCAATATTTAGTTACGGTGACTTTAATTTTGTTTGACTTACTAATGTACCTATGCCTTGTGTTAGTAGAGAACTATTATTCAGAAAAAATAATTTTTTTAAATATTGTTGTCACTGAGGCGGCTCAAATAACCTATACAATGTTTATTTTTGTTTTTAATTACTGTTAAACAAACTGAACGGGCTATGAAACAACTGTTCCAGAAATATCTACCAAAATGGGTCGTTAATACTGAAAAATAAAACTGTTTCAATACTTATTACAAAATCAATAATATAAAGAAAGAACTGTATTTTATAATATCTGCTAAACTTTTAGCTAGTTAAATACATTTGTAAGTGTATGGGCAATAATAATATTTATTATTATAATTTTTATGATGAAAACCGATCGTGACTAAGATTAAAATTTTTAAAACGATTTAAAAAAAATATTCTATTTAAAAAAAAAACGTTTGGAACAGAACGCATTTAAAGTGAAAATCTATTTTTATTTAATTCAAATTGTTACAATATTACAAGCCTGATAGCTTGTTATCATAATATGACCATATTATGATAATAATTTATTTATTAATCATCATCATCAAATGGAAAACATTATTTTTTTAGTAAATCAAATGTTGTACTCCTGTAAAACGACCATTGCGGTATTACGTTTTACGACCATCCCTGCACTGTATAATATAGATTCGCATAATTCAAAATATATATTAGGTACATACATACATCATAATATGCATATGTCCGTTTTTGTCCATTATGCATAAGGCAGTGTACAGTGCATGTACATGCAACTATTCACGAGTTATATGGGTTGTAATCGGTCGGCAATAACAATAATTCTGTCAATGTTGGTAATAATAATGTATTCTGGAGACACCGAACTCGAGGATTAATCATAAGGTTTATGGGTTTACACTTTGCGCTTTAATCGCAACACATTTCCTGATACCAACCCGAAAGGAAACTGCGAACAATTATTATTAAGAACAGCCGGCAGTCTTGGCAGACGGTATTGGCTTTTCCTGCATTTTGTTCGGTTACATAACACGAGATAACAACTGCAGGAGTTTACAAAAAAAAACAAAAATGACGAATACACTCTTTATTTCCGGTAAGTGTATTTTGTCCAAATTGGCGATAAAAAAAAAAAAAAAGAAAACCAAAGGAGCCCGTGTGCACTGGGCACGAATAAAACGGATCCGTGTAGCTTGTAATGCTACACAATATACTATATGCTGTACAGTTGGATTGTCATGGGGGCGACACAACAACAACTGCAACACAAACGATCGCTAATGGTAAACTTGGCTGGTTTTTTGCAATAAAAGTTTACAAAGGAAGAGGGAAACGACACGTAATATAACATCTTCGTTTTATGCGATATATTTTTTATTGCCGCTTGCCGATCCAACGGTGACACATAAAAATCGTTAACATTATCAGACTGTGTATAAAATGTAGTGTGCACACATATTATTATTTATAATAGCCTGTACGGACGGTCGTATGCAATCAATTTCGAATAGGTTAACTGCGTTAGTGGTGTAAACGAGGGACAGATACGGGTCTCCCCCCCCTTGCCTTTTTGCGACCTATTGCCCTTCCTCGAATTATTTGTAACTCCATTTCCAAAGAGTAGAGTTAGACACTTTAATCGTCAGTTTTTATACTATTAAAAAATATATTATATTAAAAAACTTTTCCAAAAAAAACTTTATGGAAAGAAAAATCAATCTTTTTGGAAAGTTTGAATTGTCCACAAAAAAAAGTTAACTCAGTACTTCATTCCCATTCTCAGGCTATCATTTAAATAAAATATACACACAAACATCTTATCAGATAGTTACGCTTTTGTGTATTTAAATATTGCATTTATGTCATTCGCGTCAAACGATAGACTTCAATACTTGGTATATTATTGAATGATGTGTTTTAGTGCTAATGTAACAATTATACTTACAATTTAAGTGTAACTCAGCAGTATTGCAACTATAAGCTAAACTCGATTTAATTTAATTGATACTAATGGCCATTAGAGTATATTCATTTTTATGTGCCCGAGTGTACATAATCACGGTGGTGTCATAATTATTATCTTCAAATTTTGTTTATGTTTTACTATTGTATTACAGTATAGTATACATTATTGTTATTATTGTTCACAGTCTTAAAAAAACCTTCATAAAGCAACTTAATACAATGATGTTTATTATTGACAAAGCAACTTGGTTATTCGGTTAGTGTTGTTTTTTCATTTTTAACCAGTAACCAAAATCAAACTCTATACAGTTTTTATACTACGTCCCGTGTGGTTGTCTATTCAAGACTTAATACTAAGGAATCTTATAGAAGCATATAGTATAATAATTAGGAATTTATTGATAACGGATACGGGAGACCGGAGACGAGTAATAAAATCAAGGAAACACATATTATACTGAAAATGGTTTACTGCAAAAGGCACGTGATTTCGGAACAGTGCAATAAATTAACTTTAAGCCGATGTGATGTCATTAAATAACGAGTATACAAGAACAATAGAAAACCAACAACAGCTGTTGTATAAAATCTAATACGACAAGTCCACCACTTTTGTTAAAAGCAGTGCCAAGTATTTATTTTATTTGGCAAATAAAAGTGTTTGCAGAATATTTAAAAAATTCATTGTAATAATCACTGTTTACCGACAAAGGAACACAAGCCTATGCTAGACATCATCATTTCCTGATATACTTAGTCATAACTAATTTTTACTTAGACCCACGAGTACAATATTATTATCATTTTAATGTGTTATCAATGTTACACTATGAGCCACTTCCGATTCAATCACAGTCTGCATTCAACTAAATTAGTCATTAGCAGTGGACCGTAGCCTTGGACTTGGTAGTTGGCCGAGTGTACGAATATTATTATCTATATTAAAAATGATTATTTGTGAAAAACGTGCAATATCCGTAAGTGATATATTTTATCGACTAAAATATGTACATGTTTTTTTTTCCGGATCGTTAACGTTCCCATATGAAACAATTTCGATTTTCGGCTAGAAGGGGATGAAAATAAACAAATAAAATATTATAGAGAAAACCTTTCGAGTGCGCGTTGTTGTGGTGAGGTCGTGGCGGCTCCAAGAAAAAAGGGTTCTCTGTCTCACGTGTGCACACCGTCGCGGTATTATTATAACACACGGGCATTGAGTTTATTTGTTCATCCATGAATTTTCTGCACACACATATATCTATTATGCAATCCAATGGCCGTGACGACGTGTGCTGCTGACTGCGGGACGTCGTTGGGTTTTTTATTTTTTTTTTTCAAAATCAAAATGTCAGCGGTTTCCCGGGTTTACAACAAAAACACCTCGTTTTACATGTTAATAAACAAACAGACCGTTTGCAGTATAAGGCCTGGTAAGCCCAGGAGATTCGGGGGCGTATTAATCAATGGGGAAAAAAAATTGATTGTGCGGTAAAACATAATAAAAAACTACCTAACACAACAATCGATATAATAACTGATGGGCGTATTTTTTCCCGCCCAAAATAAATCAAATGTCCGTAGCTATAATATTATTATTGACTTCTGTTGGTGCTGCTCGTTGATATACCTACCCATGTACAAGTGTATTGTTCAACAATTGGTCATGCCAGATGTCCAAACACTCACAAAGACGCAACACAGATATCGATTATAATTACTATTAGGTAATAATTACCGTGAAATAACAATTGAAACAATTTCGACCGCTGTAGTTAAAATTTTGTAATTTTATTCTGAACAAATTTACATAAATAATAATAACCTAACCTACTCTTCGATTAAACGATTATTTATTTAAAAAAATATTATACTGTCGGACAGTAATAATTATCCTGTCCAAAGATGAAAAGTTTTTGCGGTGAAAATGTATTTAAGTAGAATTATACAGAGTACAGACGATTTTGGTTTAGAAAATATTTTATATTTCAATGGTAAAGTTGCCTAAGTTAATTATATGTATATATATATATATATATATATATATATATATATATGTATGTGTGTGTATCCTGCGATGATATTAATATTTCTGGAAGAGTAGGTACACACAATGCAGTCTTAATTAGAAATGAATATCAGGATGATTTTAATTTCTAATGAAAAGGATTTGAGGTAAAAACGTATGCTTCTCTTGTGTAGGATTTTCCAAAAGACTTTGTCATTATGTATTATATGTACGACCGCACGATCATATTTCAGGAGTTGTTTGTACTTAACCAAAAGGGCTTTCCGCTGTGTTGGAAATCAACAATCTTTTCAGCCGCGGGGTGCCACCCCGCCAGAGCAAACAAATGTTTTAATTAATTCTCATCAAGTAACATTTTACACACAGACAATATGCAAGTAGATTGACGCACTGTATTGTTTAACAGACATTATTGTTTATATAATTCGCTTTTCATCAACCATAAAACCGATAAAAATATCAAAAAAGCCATACATTATAACATATTATTACTATAACTACCTGTCGTATTATTAAATAATAATAAAAAAATGAGCCTACCTTTAAAATACAAATAGCTTTTTTTTTTATATATGGTATTATAAATTTAATTTGATTTAAATACAAAATGAGCTAGTTGGAGAAAAAAACTTCAAGTGGATAGAATTTTGTTCACTATATCAACAAAAATATATCTTAAACATATTTTCAAAATGTTTTATCAATATAATAATATATTCAAGATGTGTTGTAAATAATTCGTTTATAATTTATTAAATACACAACATACCTAATTATTAAATTTAATATTAAAGAAACATTCAGTTTTCTTACAAAGTATGATGTAAGAATATTATGTTGACAATATTCAAAGTACGATTTCAGTTATAGTGCATACTATTTTGAAGTGCTTAATTCTAGTCATTTTAAAGTAAAATATATTCTGTTCTATGGTACTGTCTTGGATTCTTAAAAAATAAATGATACCTACATAATACCAGTCATGGAGTTAAATCGACACCACCTCGACTGAACTTGTAAAGATGACTTTGAAGACTGAAACGTGTCTGGAACGACAGTTTCGAAACTAAAACAAATAAGAAATTACACGGCAAAGCTTAAAAAAATGTCGTTGCATAAAAAACGTACTATTTTTCAAACTTTCTATTCTACTGTAATATTTTGGTAGGTTTGGAGCATAATAGTTATTAAACCATTACTTGGATACTGTACACAAGTGTATTGATAAAATAGTGATAATATTCAATATAATATTCAAGATGGGGTGCGTAAAGCGTACCTAATGGCCCGTGTGTTTACTGGCCATTTGGGTGTTCATAGATGAGAGCCGTTTTTCATGTGTGTTTGTATGGATATATAGTGTCCAAATCATTTGGCACTGGTCTGAAGTGCGCGTTAAAGGCGGCGGGGGCGATAAAAAAAATTGCCATGCATTTCTCTATGATGACCTCGATGAAAAATATTATGCATGATGATATGCGGTGCGTCTATAAGCGAGGGGTCCTAACTTTATTTTAGTACTAGCCATAACACACACACACACACACACACCGGCGTAATGGCCGGTCGTTTTGTAGAATTTGATAAATTATTTCTAATGACTTCACATGGCCAAGGATATAGGCTCGCATTTACATGTAGTACAATGGAGAGAAAAAAGTGATATAGTTCCATAACATAATATGGAAGCGCGATAAAATAGATCAGTCCACAGTCAAAATATTCATATCCCATTACGTCCAGGCGACTGGG
The DNA here is from genome assembly GCF_023614345.1 of Adelges cooleyi. Taxonomy (NCBI): domain Eukaryota; kingdom Metazoa; phylum Arthropoda; class Insecta; order Hemiptera; family Adelgidae; genus Adelges; species Adelges cooleyi. Next base: position 11,553,801 of record NW_026096268.1, on the reverse strand, counting down.
GAACGGTATCGATTTCACCACAAAGCACAACAGTAAATCATAAAAACATACAAAATCCGGCCTCCATACTTATTGATCATAAAATATATATTTTTTTTTCAAGAAAATAACACCCATGACACTATAGTATTGTGTTTAAAACTTCTTTATTTTGACCAAAAAAAAGTGTAAACATAATTTACACGTGTCAATCTAAGATCTAACTTAAAAGCTCATTACATAGTTTAACATTGGCTCTAAAATATATACTATGCATCTTTAAAAATCCGTAAAGAAACCCAACCAACAAGCCAATAGTCAAAGCAATGTATACAAAAACTGAAGAGCACAACCCGTGTTATAGTACAGGTACGCGTTAGGGGAAATAGGAATGAAAATCCTGTTGCCAGCGTTGTAGTAGGTAGGTATATAATATTATATTTGTGTATAATGTCTAATAAGAAACCTCCAATAGAAAAAATCCGTTTGCAGTAACAATCCAGACGCAACCATGTAGGAAAATTCGTTAGAAAATTCCAAGTCTAATCTTTTTTCGTCCATAGAACATTTTTTTTTGAAAATGGAATAATCGTGTTTGAAACAGTTTAAACCTAATCCGGCCATAGCAGGACGTCCGCCGTAACCGTAAGGAAAATGTACAAGGGACACTTTATAAGCGGCTTTTGTCCCCTATCGGTCATCCGTGAATCACATTACTTAATTCATAAAATATAAGAACTGTGGATGAACGTGATCCGGATTTTATTTCGTCCAAATAAGAATTCAACGATTTTCGATTTCCCGTAGAACTTTAACGTTTGTCTGAAAATTGTTTATTTTTATAAAAAGGGAGCGAGTCAACCAACTATGATGCGCTTTGAAAAGGTCACACTATTGTAGTACTATTGAGGAACATAAAAATATAATTTATAATATTGTACACACTGCCCGCATCATTTACAGCAAGGGCGACCGCAGGGATTTGTCAATGGGGGGGGGGGGGCAATATTTGTATTTTTCAATTTTTAGTTTCACTATCCGATTAGTGCTAAATTATGGTTTGTGAAATGTTTTCTTTCAAAGGTTTTTACACTGACCACTGGAGGATTGGCTTGTCATCGTTTTAATAACATATTTTTAGGTTTGTCATATGATTTCAAAGAGTTAAACTGATTAGCAACATGCACACACACTGTACACCAAGCGCACATACATATTATTATATAAATGAACGCACTCCGTAGAAACTACTTTATAAAATATATATATACACAACTGTCCCCTACATATTATCCACGGGCATATAATATATACATTTATATTTGTATTGTAACTTATGATTTATTGCTTGTAGTCGTGTGTGTAACCCTTCTGGGCTGCAGGGCGAAGAGTTTGCCGGACATTAGCAATTCCGATGAGTAAACCGGGACGGCGTTGAAATATTATTTATTGTTTTCGCACTCGCAAGGGAGGTGTAGGTGCTGTTTATGTAGTCAACTTGGCTCCCCCGTCGGTATATTATTCAAATCTACACACAATGGACCATCGACATTTTGGCCGAAACACGTATAAAAAATCATAATACTATTTGTACGTTACTATAATTCGTTGATAAATTAAATAATTCGTATATTCGATCGGTGTAAATATTTTATAACTATATTGTCGGTATTGCCGACAATCGTTCGGGGATTTTTTTTAACAATATAATATCTATCAAACACCTGTTCGACCTGTTTGTGTAAAACGGTAACGACTTGGTTGTTTTGGGGTGGTTATAATTAAACCAACACCCCCGACGGCAACCCTTGGCGGGACAGGATATAGGTGAGAAACGATAGCCGTGAAACTACACATAGCGCACGGGGTTCGGTTTAATTAATACAATTCGGCTTCGGCCTACGAGGATAGTAAAATCCCTTATGGGTAACCGAACTCGGTCGGTACCTGGTGATTTACGGCCGGCAAGTAATATAACTTCTTCACACATACGGTTTGTGCATGGCGGCGGTCAGTGTCGATTCTGAATAATTAAACTTTGAGGGGTCCGTCGTTAAATTGTGTTCCGTATTAATACACCAAGGGAGCAATAAATAACGTTGGTAGCTTTTCTCAAATAACTCGAACGGACGTTCCGACCTCAGGTCCTTTCGTCCAGCCATCTGCAATAATAGTATAAATAAATTACAGTGTTTTATCGAGTATGTAGAGGTAGACACACACACACACTTTGGACTCTCACAAATGTTATTTATTTATTAAAATCCAAAGGTGACCTTATGTATAGCTTGCGTAGACGAAAATTCTGTCAAAACAACACTTGTAGATGTTATTTAAATGAAAAATAACATGTTGGTCCTTCGTGATATTTTAGGTACCTAGCTGACATTTTGCGCTTTTTGCTATTAACCGTACAAGATGTATATTTAAAAGTTACAGAAAACATTTGAAAAAAAAACATTTACATATATATTAATGTTTTTTAAATGTTTGCGTTAATATTTAAAAATCCTGTTTGAACTTTTTTTTTGTACCATTAATTTCATTTTTGTTTCAATAAATCATTTTTTAGTTTAGCCTATAGAGTGTATGATAGGAACGATTGATGATTGCACGAGATAAATACAAATTTGGTTGCTTCCTGTAAATATATTTGGTCGTCGGGTCACGGGTGCGGTTTTTTCTACTTTTTTTACTTAGCTCTGCGTCACGGCCCTTGACTGTGCCAGGCTGGATAACACTATCTGCAAAAAATACTACTGAACAGGTTGTCGTTTCCTCTGCGTTGAATATCGTAGTTGCTTGTTGGACTGTTAGTTCTGTACGTTGATTTTTGGAAGCTGAAAATATTATCATTTTTACAGTAGCCATAGAATATGAAAAACATGAACAAAACTAAAAAATGATATACGTTACAGTGTTATATTATTGTGCTAATACGTTGTTAGCATTGGCTTTCGGTGAAACGATCGAGGTTTTCAAGGTACATTGAAACGTTTGTGTAATTCTGTGTTGAACAGCAAATTAAAATATCATTTAACAACGACTTTTAAAATTGTTTTTTCGCAGGAAAAAAATGTACCGTTGCATATACTACGGGCTATGGATATAACGAGTATTACGAGGTGAATAAAAGTTGGGTGCGCTGTGATGGTAGTTGCTTTTTTATGACATTTTATGCGCAAGGACCGAGCGATGCACATATCTCGCTGACAACGGACAGGGGCAAAAAAGGAAAATATGAAATAGTTATTGGAGTTGACGGAAATCGTTATTCTGCGATACGGAAGTTAAACGAGTAAATAGCATTAAAAAAAAATGTATTATTCTATTGATTGTTATGTGTATTATTGTATATTTAATGGTTGTAGATCTTCAAATTATTATGATCAAAACGTGGCCTTAAGTTCTATGCTTGTTCTCGACGACGAAAGACTTACCGGTTTTTGGATTCAAGTGTTTCGAAATGGAACATTCAACACTGGCAAGCTCGGCGACTCCATACCTCTTATGACTTGGACGGATCCATCGCCAATAACGATTAATTATTTCAGTTTTGCCTGTTGGAACAATAAAGTTGTTAAATGGCTCTTTAACTGTTATCCAAACCCAGATTCTGGTCAGTATGAAATATTTGTAGGTACTTTAACGCTGTATTAATAGCTATAAATTTACAATTTTGATTCAGACAAAACTGACAATCAGACAGTAGCGGATCCAGGAGTTGTCCAAGGGCGGCGTGAATTTTTATTTTTAGACAAAACTGTCAATCAGACGACCTTTCTTACACCCATCGAACGCCTTAGAAAAGACATTCTAAAAAATGGCAGTCATTTCAGTAACAGACCATCGACGGATGAAAAAACTGAAACTTTGGATGTAACCATAACTTTCGATTTTCAGTATATATATTTGGTAGGTAAATAATTTAAAGCATGCACAATTTTTAAGATAAACTTAATTATTTTTGTATTTTATAGGACGTTATGACATCGAAACTTAATATCATAGGATTCGCCACACTTGTAAGCAATTTTATTAGGACCTAAATAAACTGGCTAATTTGACTACAACTTAATGGTGTAATTTTTAATTAGGGAGGTTTAAATAAATTATCAATCATACAACTCAAAAAATTTTCCTCTTTTATTTAAATAAAATTCTCTCGATCTACATATCACAATTAAACAAATATTCACCTTGAGTAATAAAAAAAAATGAATGTCTATGTCATTATCCTAACAATAGTATGTCTGTTTACATTATATTTTTTTATCTCAAAATCTGATTGTTCCAACCAATCAATGTATTTATTTTTTGCTTTCCAACTTGGTGTAATAACTAAAATAGGAACTCGTTGAATAAAAACTACAACGCGTTACAATAATTAGGTTGAAAAAATATTTGAACTATTTGTATGAAAAGCTATATAATATCCTCGTAGTATTTTAAATCTAACATCTAGTGTTTAAACGTATATAATCGTTTTAATAGGAGTGGACGAACAGTAGGCTTAGCTGGGATCCTAAAGCCTATCACAACATATCTAAACTTCATTTTTCTCATTCTGAATTGAGGCGGCCCGAATTGGTGTTACAAAAGTGAATTGATAAACTATTTAATTATTCGAATGTTATCTTTAATTCGCCTATACACTTCAAGTGGCTGTTTTTTTTTATTCTAGTTCTTTCGCACCTTCGGTAAACATATTTTCTAAAGCCAAAATTTTGGTAAATAGTAATGGCAAAATAATCTGGCGACCAGCTTTTCGTGTACTGACTACATGCAATATCGACTTGCGGTTTTGGCCGTGGGACGTGCAACATTGCACTATACCGTTAAGTACTAGGTCGCAGAATACATTGAATGTGCACTACGAGGCAAATCAAAATTACAAAACCGTAAGTGTTGAATTTGTAGTTTGTACAAACACGTTTAAAGCGAATATTATTGTAGGCGTGCCCTAATGTAGTGCATTCCGGCTGGAAAATCACCCAATTCCGAAGCTCATACATGGAAGAAAATACACCACGGAACGATGACATGAACTGTGCACTGGACGTCAACACTAACAATATTTCGCTTCAACTCGAAATCGAATTATCGAGAAACGCAAACAGCTTGAGGAAGCTATTTCACACTCCTTTAATATGTATGTTCCAGTGTATACAGTAATTAAACTTATCTTTAGGATTAAACGGGACAAGGCAATGAATTCAAAACAGAAGTGACTTGAATAAACATGTTGAGTTGGATGTGTGAAGAGACTAGTTATGAAAAAGTACTATGTCGTGAAAAAATGGTAGATGTCAATTGGAAAAAAAATGATTACACTAATAACAATGGCGATTGCTATTGAGGAATAGGGGGGGGTTACAATGAGAAATAAGATAAAATCAGCCGACAAAAGATTTAATTGGATTGAAGAGTAGTTATAGTAATATTGGAATATGCAGAACACTTTACCTATTCAAATCCGGATTAGTCGAACAATCTGTTTTTTTTTTGGATTTCATATTTTATTTTTGTCCAAGGTAAACAGTAAAGTTAATTTTTTTAAACAAACGTAATCAATCTAGTTATACATACGTTTTACTACGTACATTTTATGATTTAGCCTGGATTAAAACAAAAGTAATTAAATATTAAAATACGGATCTTTAAAATCCGGACTTGAATACTTATCCAGATACTAGTTTTTTCATTAAAATTGCCCCCTAGGTCATATTCTTATGGGATAAGGCGACGAAGACTGTGATTTCAAATAATTAACACAATTAATCCATAAGAAACTGTTTTTTTTTATTTTCAGTAATAAGCTCAGTGTGGTTGTCATCATTTTTCGTTTGGTCCAAATCCAATTTAAAGTTCAAAATCATTTTTATGTCAATAATTATTTTGACTTTTGTAATTGTAACCATAGGGATCTACGTACCAGTTGAAGTGCAGGACCCGCCGATACTGTGTGAGTATTAAACGTTCAAATATTTTTCTACTAGATGCACTGATCGCTTAATTATTGCCCGCTCGTTATTGATCGTTTTAAAATTTGTTTAACTTATATTTAAGCGGTTTCGTTATTCAGAGTAAAGAAAAATAATAGACAGTAATTTTAATTACTATTAATTATACGAGCAGGTGCGCCAGTGTATAATCATAACTGTTACAATATACTCCTCGTTTTATGACATGTCGATGCAAATTACTTCTAAATAAATATTAGTTTTGAAATATGTAAAAAAAATGTTAATATTTGTTTGTTGTTTAATTATCATTTAAATTGAATATTATTACAGTTATAATATGTACATTTTTTTTTTCAGTTGAGGGGTATCTAAATATGGTGTTGATTATTTCAATTGACGCTTTCACGTCATCGATTTTCATAGCGCTTCGTAATCACAAAAAAACAAAAACTGAACTTCCTTCATTCAAGTTGATGCGGTTCTTGACAACACCTTTTGTCGCCAAATTATTTTTACTGCCAAAATTGGAATCGCTTGGCGTTTACAGTGAGTTGCCAGACGCAGAACAGCCGACCACCATGTGGGATATCGTTTTTGCGGCAGCACAAAGAATATTATTTTTGTTTTATTTTACAATCACTGCACTAATATTGACATTATATTAAAATTCGTTGAAAACCTATGGGGGAAAATATCTGTAAATAAATTTAAAAAAATTAAAGGTATTTTTCCCCCCTAGCAATTCTAGTTTGGTTTATAAAGGTTTTCAACGAATTTTAACCTTTATAAACCAAACTAGAATTGCTAAGGGAGGGAAATACCTTTTATTTTTTTATTTATTTACACTAATTTACCGGCCCGTTTACATTTAACCAACTATAAGCCAACTTTGCAGCGTACAAAATAATATATTATACATGTTTTATTATTTATATTATAGCTTTAGAAAAATTATAAAAACAATGAGTTCTTATTGGTGGGGTTTAGTTGTCTTTTCAATATCTGTTTAAATGTTGAAGTTGAAGTATGTAGAACATAATGATGCGAAATCGAAAACTGGTTTTCAAGCGAAAGGTCACTTTTCTCTATTTGCTTCTCATTACTACATACATTTTGCTTTTATCAGAAAAAATTATGGGTGAAAGGTTTATTTATTTAAGTTCTCAACAGCTGAGGTCATTGACCTGAGAATTTATAGATTACAAATTATATTGAAAAAAATATCATATTGCATAATTATTAATAGGTAACGTGTTAAGATTTATATTTTGATATAAAAATATTTCTTTTTATCTTGAGTTGTAACATAAAACTGCCGACGCCCCACAGCGTGTACCAAAGTTGAACTTTAATATATATGAAGATGGTTTTTATTGCAATTTATCAATCGAGACAAGTAATAATTACTACTAGCCACAAAAATGCACTTAGAGAGCCAAATTGTGCACATAGTATATTATTTTATTATTTCTAATAAGCACCAACGTTTTTATTTGAATTGTGTTATTTGATCGAATCATTAAAGACACCGGCTGGATTATACCATAGTGACTCACTATATGTATAACATAATATTTTTGATATAATATACAACAGATAACACAATAGGTACAGCGATAATATAATAATAAATGCTATACGAACAAGGCATTATTAACAAATAATTCATATTGTAACATTTATAATACAAATATGCTAAAGTTTGAAATAAATAGGTGTACATTTTTTCTTTTTTGGAGGGGGGGGTATTTAAATAAAATGTATTTAATTCTTAATCTGCTTTAAATGGATCGTATTCGGCGTCCAGATTAACGAGTTTACAACTAACTTCCCATAATTTTGCCGCAGTCTCTTTGTCTTTCGCCGCCGGCGACGGGTCCGCGATCTTGCAATCGCTAACACGCGGAAAAGACAATATATAACATATAGTCGATAACAATACAGTTATCGTACAACCCAACAGCTAATAGGATACAATATTATTACCTGTAGTATAAGCCTGTTTCGTTGGCACATCCACTGTCCAGAGCGCAATGTAACGTTGTCTGACAGCCTTGTCGGGGTGTTTTCACAATCAGCTTGGTAAAACCGTTGTAGAGCCAAGAAGCTCCCGGGAACACTGTCTGATCGACATACCTACTCAAGTTGGTGTGCACCACTCCTGGATTTACGGCATATACATTAACGCCGGTTCCTGGCAAAAAATATCATACTTAGGTATACATGGCGCATTGTTTTATACAATTATACAATAATAATTTACTGCAGAGTTGGCAAACAAATTAAAATTGTTTAGATATGTGTAAACCGGTTTTTTTTGTGGGGAGGGGGGGGAGGAGGATAAATACGAAACATTAGTTGGAATAGAAAAAAATCCCTTCTTGGGGTTTGGTCGTTTTTTGCCATCTCTGTGTTAAATTTATCCGCGGTAAACCTTCAAGTCGTGTTGCCAGTTCCAAAGTGAACAGAATGTTGGCCAATTTCGACCGGCCGTAAGCACCGGTAGGAGTATATTTTTTGTCCAAGTTGATGTCGTCGAAATGCATCAGTTGGTCGCCCCCTAAAATCATTGAGTAGAAAAAATGACAACTATAAAAGCGGTGGATTTGTATAATATTATAACGGTATAATTTGTCGGCGACTCTTACATGTGTGAGCTAATGAAGTCACGTTGATAATTCTTGCCGGCTTCGACCTCAATACTCTAGGAAGTAGCAACAAGGTGAACAAGAAATGACCTAGATGATTGGTGGCGAAATGGAGCTCTTGTCCGTCCTCGGACATTGTCTTTGGACACATCATTATACCTATAGGAATTTACATTTTGTCTAATCGTTTTAAAGACCTGAGAGGTAGAAGGACGCTTCCGTCTCGGTGACTCAGATCCATTTTTGAGAGTGGTAAAAATATAAACAAAAACTAATTTTCACATGAGTACCCCTCAATCTGATCAAAATGGACTTGGACCCTTCTGCCTCGCAGGTACATAATATTTTATTGAGTCGATTTATACATTTCAACGCCGGGTGGTCTAAAGCCAATTTAAAAAAGCATACTAACCTGCGTTGTTAATTAGAATGTGTATGTTTTCTTCGGAATTTAATATTTCCGTGGCGCATTTCCTCACGGAAGCAAAAAACGACAGCTCTAAATGTCTGTACACTAATTCTCCAACATTTTCGTCGTTTTCGACCATTTGCTTGATACTTTGCATAGCTTCTTGTGTTCTAGATGAACTCCTGCACGCCATTATAACTCGAGCACCTGGATAAACGGTTTTTAAATTAACAACATTGTGTCAAATCTATTAATTACTTGATTATCATCTCCTTATATAGAGTTTTTCCATCAAAATTTGCCGGCCGGAATAGTGGAATCAAGTGAGGGGGTCTCTTTCCACCATTTAAGATCACATTACAAATTAAATCCGACGATGAGTGTTCACACCTCACCTTGGCAATCGATTACAAGACGTCATGTCCGGAAGCTAGCATATAAAAGGGTTGGAAATCTACTCCCTTCTCAAAATTCAAGAACCCCCCTTGATTACCTTTTTTGATTATCATTTCTTTAGGTACTTCAATCGCTAATCGCACAAATTCTCTATCTCTTACGTTTAACGTCCTGTTATTCCACCGATCGGGTCTTGGACGGTTTTAGGTTTGGCATTTTCGGGCTTATAGCTGGCTGCCGACTTAACGCTACCAAACAAGTTGGCCCCACAAAGAGGGGAGGTGCCTATTTCTCCCTCCAGACAGTTGCCCCCCACCGAAGGAACAAACCGACAGTGGGCAGCGACCGCGCGTTAGTACACTGCCGCCTTATCTCATTCCGCCACGTGCCTGCCCCTAACAATTGAATTAAAACTAAACACCTAGCAATCATCGCTTTATAGACATCACAGGCTATTTTCAATCTACAATAATACATTGATATCGGAATACCAACAGATAACAACTATGCCGACACCCGTCAAACGTGGTTACTTTGTCATCTTTTGGTGGGTTAAAAATTATTAAGTAGGTGCAGCATAAAATACCATTATTGTACAAAAACAAATTATTGATACAATTTTTTTGGAAATCAGACCTCATGCATTTACTTGACAACTTCAGAAAAATAGTCAGATCAAGATTTATCAATTCGAATCTAAACTTTAAGCTGTCTTATCAAAATAGTTAGCTCGTTCCTGAAAGAGACTGTTCCGTCTACGGCCATGTTCCCTCTAAGTTTAAGAATGGCTCTTTGTTACAATTTACTTAAATAGGTAGCGAATTATTAAATATTTACTGTATAATCAAGTTAACTTACAAGACAACTAAACTTGTATTTTACATTAATACAATTAATAATACCTAGTTATAAAAGATATTATTGTGTCGTTTTGATAATATTCATAGGTGGAGATTTCATTAATTTTTTGGGGGGGCTAGCATTTTTCTACCTAAAATGACCCGCAAGAGATTTACACTCCTAAATTATTAATATATAATACTATATAACATTACAAATGTATAAATAAAAATCATAATAATTAGATCCAAATATATCAATTATTTTTTCTACATCAATATTTAAATCGTTTTCAATGTACAATATGGATGAATTATTAAACCTGTCTTGCAACATACTAGTACGTAACCATGTCTTAATTTTGCGCATAGCTGAAAAGCCAGAAGCTACATCGGTGTTATTTTCAACAATTATGTCATTTTTTTTTTGGTGTATTTACAAATATCAAAATATTTTGCTATTTTAAACACAAGTTAAGATAAAAGAAAAACTTAATTTAACAATAAACAACAAAAAAAACGTTAGCGGTTAGTGTATCGTCACGACAGCTGTGGTCGACGGTCAGTGGTTGGTCAAACTAACAGTGTGACCACTGACCGGCGACCGCAATCACAAAAAGTGGAAAAATGTATAACTTTATTTAGCACTTGAATTAAAATTAAATGATAACATTATCAAACACATTGTTATAATGTTTGGCCGTTTTGGAACTGAAATAATTTCCATAATTTATTCTTATTAATAATTTTAGTTTTTACTCCATTAACTAAGGAACTTATTACTTTGATGAGTGATCAAATAATTGGGGGGGGGGGCTATTGATAATTTTGGGGGGATAAGCCCCCCCAATCCCCGCCTATGATAATATTAGTTATTTTTTGTTTTAACTAATTAAAATTTAATACATTATCTATACTTAAATATTGATAACAAAATTAAGATGGAGACTTAAAAAACAGGAATTCTATGTACCTACTTAATATGTATACTACATAAGTGATCACTTCTTATTAATAGGATCTCATATGAATCAGCCACGTTTTTAAAAAACTTACTTTTGAAAAAAAAACTCACTTTACTTTTGCATTAAAAGTAGGTTCTCTACAATTCACAATATGAATGTGGTACATCAAAGTGTAGGTACCTAAATTACTCTAAAGATGTTAAAATATAATATCCGATTTCGGACAACGTGTAAACTTTTGTTAAATACAAATGATGTGTGATTTAATATTGAACTATAGTCCGACTATAGTACACTTCTATAGACTGTCTATAGAAGTGAAAATCCGCTAATAATATTGTACTCTGTAAAGGTACATAGTTCTAATTATTTCTATACCTACACAAATGGATAAGATAACATAGAATTTTAAATTATGCATATTACTGTTGCTTAATTTTTTTTTTTTTTGTAACTAATAACTATTTCAGACAGTACGCAGTAGGTAGTATGATTTTTAAAACAACGAAATCAAATTTTGTAATAAGTTTTTTTTAATATTTACATTGCAGTAGGTTTAACTTTACCTCTCTTGTACAGGTCCAGTACAATTTCTTTTCCAATTCCCGTGTTGCATCCTGTTACGACGACCGTTTTTCCGGCGAGACTAACAAAAGACTTGCAGCTATTCGGTAAAAGATACTCCATTTTGAACTTTTAAACTGTTTAATTTTAAATGAAATAAACTTTCGTTAAAATGAGAATTTTTAAATATGATGATAAGAGTTTACCACAGCCGTGCACACGTATACGAAACTATTTTTTTTTTACTATAGGTTTGTGTGCTATATCAACTTTAGTGTATGCTGTGTTAATGTACATATATATATATATATATATTATCACTGTTCTGCCGTTTATTTATCGAGATCAATGATCACATTATTTTATATTTTATGATAAAAATTTCAACAGCTGTGGCGTAGCATAGTAAACATTATATAAGCAACACAAGTTTGCAGTTGTACTAAATTTCATGAAAACACATATTTTCCGCACAGCGTCATACTTTAAAATGAACTAAACATATATTGTATTATTACCAATTTTTGTTTTTTTGATTTTCTGTACACACAGATTGTATCAGCGCATGCGTTACACACGCTCAACAGGTTTTTTGCATTACCTGGATATGTTAGCATATGAAGTTTATGAACCAATGTATATAAGATGATGTTATTACACAATATTAATAACTAAATCATAATTACACAACTGTTAATAATATAAATTATAAAATATTAAATCATTCACTATAAAGTCATAATATTAAAAAACCTACAAAATGCAATATCCTAATTAAAATTAGGAAAAATTCAATTTTTCGCGGCCATCATTAGAAGTCAAAACAAATTTTGATAAAAAAAAAAATATTGCTCTCTGCAAGTTGGGAAAAATTAAAATTTGCAAAATTATCGAATCTACAATGTTGGTAATAATTAAAATTGTAATAAAAATGTAGAGAAAGTGGACATTTAATACGAGTATAACAATTGGTAATTCAAATTCAATTGCCAATTAATCATATTAATATACATACTAAATAACTAAATGTGACATTTACCGTTTTTCAATAGACCGATATTTTGTAACCTTTTTAATAACAAGTTTAATAGGTATTTTTAACAACATACTGTTTTGTATTGTGTAAAGATAAATAATAACTTATTTAATAATATTATATAAACGCTTTTTTACGTTTATTAATTTACTCACACGGCCACTAATTATTTAAATAAACCTAATAACCTATTAACACTGCATGGTTATACACTGTCACTAATAGCATTTATTAGTTATTAGGCAAAATATGTATAAATTACACTGGGGAACAGTTATTTTGCGACACAATATACAGGTGTCAATTTTGAATAATTCTAGGCTACAAAGTACAAAAAATATCAGTTTTACCGAATTGTCTCTAGTTTATGAGATAGACTCCAGCTAATAGGCTGCAGAAGGGGTTAACAAAGCAAAAATTATTATTATTAATATATCTTATCAGTTTATTTGGACTTAATTAGTTGGCTTTATCAATTTTATGAACTATTTGGTTATTATACACATATATCACATATCACATTATCACATAGCCAGATAACCGAGAGACCACTGCCTGATAAGTAAGACTGCGGTAAGTAAGTAAATTTGGTAAAAACAACCTTTGGTTGGGTATACTTAAAATAATACAACTGAAGGAGGGTAGATCGCAAAAGTATGATATTTTAGACATGTAGTTTATCTCGAGAACCAGAGTTATTATAAACAAAGTAACTGCATTTCATATTTGTATAACTTAGGCTATACTTTTTTTTACTAAAAACATAGACAAATTTTATGCCACAAAAATAAATTTTTTTGTTCCCCAGTGTTATAGGACCACTTATCAGATTAGGAATTTACCATTAACTGGAATACTAGCAACACTGTGCACATAAAAAAGAACCATAAAATAATGAAAACAAATTTATTTAAACCAAAAGTACAGCGTTAATACAACCGTCATTTTCAGGATTATTAGTAACTTGGGCATATTTACCCCACACTACTTTTCCGGACTGCGTGACCAAACCCAACTCACTAATATTTACTTCTATGACCGTACCCTTAGTTATGACTCCTAAATTTGTGTACATGGGAGAATTTGGATTCTTTTTTACACCAATGATAGGTAAACAGAATGTGGCTTTTAATTCTGGATGAGTGACATGGGCCTTATTAAAACGTAACGCCATTGGTCTGATGAACCTTTCGAACTTTGGCGGCTTGCGGGTAAATCCTTCGCCGACATAACATACTTTTGTAACCATCCGCTTCCATGCCTTTCTTCTGGATTTTCCTGTTCTTAATACCTTGAATGTTTCAGCGTCGGATTGAGCACGTACTTTGGGAATTGGTACATCCCATTTACCGGCCTTTTCCTTACGTTTTTGTTTAATCATATTAGACAGTACTTTAGCACTAGACTGAACATCTCGATCGAGTAAGTAAACTGGAAGAGCGCCTTCTTTAGGTTTATCCTCTTTCTTTTTTTGTAGTTTCTCTTCATGTTCCTTGATCTTCTTCTTCATTTGTATCTTTTCATTACGCCTCTCTTTGTTGTAAAGTTTAGCTTTCAGACCTCGAAGACGTTTTGCTTTGTCTGACCGCAGATGAGGTTCTCTCGCCTCCTTCTTACGCATACGTTGTTCATAATCGAGACGGCGACCGTACAATTTACGGTGCCTCTCCATGTACTCATTCTGTGGCATGGTTTATACTCTGTAAAATGATAACGGTTGTTATGAAATATCTTTTATTATAACTCAATATATAAACAAAAGACTAAGTATCAATAACAAAAAAAACAAATGTAAAATCTTCTAAAATATTAGAAGTTATGTACGATGATAAAATACAGTTCATATAAAGGATAGATATAAAACAGATAACTTACGTCTTGTAGCTGATGTTGTATATCAACAAAATATACCTTGTGTGTATTATTAAAAATTTAACTATAACAGTAATATAATGTTCAATTAATTATTAATACCTAGGTTAATGACAATTGTTAATTAAAAAATAAAGTACGTATTTAGGTATTATGTTTTCATTTTTTTTTTTGTTTTAAAATAATTTAAATTTTAAAACTGACTTGAGTTTGCACTCAATGTAAAGAAAATTAAATTATCAAATATCAACATGTCTGTGCAACACATTATGTTAACCTCAAAATCAGCCATGTCAAAGACATTGTATAACAAAAAAAACTGTAATGCCTTTTTTTTAGGAAATACAATGATAAGCGAGTTCATATGCGATATTGATAGCAATAACAATAATACAATTCTACTTTTATTGGCATGACAAATTGACAGTGTTCAATGTTCATTACAAGATTAAATTATTATGATTGTGACTCACAGCTCGAAAAACCAGGTAATTTTTAATTATTTTGTTCTTGTTATAGTAAATAATATGCACTGATATTGTTATGCATACCTATTTTTTTTTTTTTTAATCGAATAACTGTTCATTATTTATTTTTTGATAAGTAAGTGAAATGTCGTACTGTTCCGTTATGAAACATCAAACATCTAACATATTGTGTATCGGTTTCCCTATAATGTTTCTTTTTTAAAGTTCACCCGAAATTTACCAATGAAATATGTAATTATTTGTTGAAAATTATGTTTGTTTTATATCTATATTGTAATTGTTTTATTCAATAACTGACATTTTTTCTTTCTTACTTTTTACTGATTAGGCTCAAGATGGGACATATTTATGTTAGCATTTAATAATATTATCATTTTAATAACAAATTGTATTGCAGGACTGGTAATGGTTTTTAAATGCAAATATGGAAGAACCATATGAAAGAGAATTGTACAATTTATTCAAAAGTGAGTGCAACGCTAATGGAGTCGTAGATCATAATGGCGTAGAAGCTTTGTGTGATACTTTACAATTGGACTTCAATCAACGAGAACACATTTGGTCATGTTTGGATCGATGTCCGAGTGTTTCATTTCAACAGTTTCGAGATGCTTTAGTTTATTTAGCAAATAATGGCGTTAAAGATGTAAATGAACCAAGAGAGTTATCACCGGGTAAGAAAATCATAAATTAAAAAATAATTCCTAAGTTTTTACTTTAGTATGTTTAATGTCACTAGTAGACAATCAAGTTGAATTTTTCTCAATTAAAAAGTTTCTTCAATAATAATAATGCTAATAGTTTTTTGTCACTAAATGCTTGTTCTTTGACCTTATTTTTGACATTCCTTTCACTCATAGTGTATTGTTATTGTTAAAAAACTGTTAAATACATTCTTTATTATTATTTCTTTTCTATAGAATTATTTAGGTGACAACTGACATTAGAAAGAAAAAAAAATTCTTTCATTTTTATACTTTTTAAAATGAACAATTCATAAACTTCAATTTACAAAATTTTTTTTTTGTTTTGTCAACAGCTGACATTTTTAAACAATTCTAAAAAAATATTGAGCATTATTATGTACCTATTTATTATTTATCAATGGTGTAAACAGGTTGTGTTTGAGGTGCTTACAGTAAAATTGTTGAACCTCCCCCCCCAACACAGACATAGTAGTAGTTCCAAACTTACACTTGACTAAGCTACTCCTTCCAAACAATCAACGCTCAAAGTCATCCCCCTCCAAATTTTGACTCAATATATATGTTTTTTTAATTTTTATAATAAAAATTACGAGTATAAGAAATTTCTTCGAGGGAGGGGGTGGGTGATTTATTATATAGAAATGTATGTTTAGTTCTTCGGTTACGCCCCTGTGGGTAGTGTGTTCTGCTTTTATATGGATGACAAAATTAATATTGATATGTTTATTATCTACAAGATATAATATAGTATCCAATGACTAATTATTTTTTTCTCTAAAACTTACAGATTTTTTACCATTATTAGTGTTTGTTTTCGGTAAGAATTTGTTATGACTAAGTTCTATGGGTAAACTAATGCTTTTGATTGGCTGTTTAATGTTCATGTTTATTATGATTATAATCAATAAACAAATTTAAAATTGGATTTTTTTTTTATCGACATATTGTCATTAAAACATTTACATGTTTTATTATATACAGGGTGATCAATTAATAAACATATCAATTATAAGACACTTATTTTCTCGAAATGTAATAACAATTTTATAGTTCTTCTTCTTGAAACACTTTCATTTATGATATATTACAACATTGTAAAATTACCAAATATTTACGTTTTTAAGTATTTTCCCTAGCGCTATAAACTTTTGAAACTTAAAAATGGGAATTTAATTAATAAGAAACCCTATCCAAAATAAAAACACTTATAGACGGATTGACAACTATGTTGTCATCTTCAGTGCTACAGCAAGTTGATAGAGCTCTGGAAAAAAACTAAAATGGATAAATAATTGGAAATTCTACTAAATTGTAAAATAACATAAGTATAAATGATTTCAAGAAGAAGAACTATTTTAAAATTTGTATTACTTACCGAGAAAATGAGTGTTTTACGCTAAATTGATCACCCTGTATATATATATATATATATATATATACACACACACATATATTAGGCCTATGTATTACTGATATAAAGTATTATATATGTATATGTATGTATATATATATATATATATATTTATATATATATATATGTATAATTTGTAAAATCAATATTTAAAAACCATTTTTCATGATAGCTGTTGAAATGTGACAAGTGAATAGTGAAAAGTTATTTGGTAAAAGCCGATTGTGTAAAATGAAACAGCGTCCATTGTGTTTCCAAATGATGCGGTTTTTGTAGTACAAGGAGTTTAATAATTTTTTGTTTTTGTAGTAAGGGAAATATCACCAAAATATGTTTCTGGTGCAAAAAAATATGGCCGTCGATCGAAACCTCGAGATGACAATTATATCATTAGTCCACTGCAATCATCACCGAACGATATGAAGAATAACTGTATGTCATTTTCTCCTCGAAAACTGGAATATGAAAATGTAAGTCGACTTTAGGTTAGATTTATAACTAATTTTTTACAAGTATGTTTTAAAAATATTGGTGGTGTTTACAGGGAGCGTCAAATTTAAAGTCTAACGAACTACAAGAAAAAAATAGAATGTTATCTCATGGTGACGATAAAAATTGTATGAATATTTCTATATTAAGATTTGGTGTCAGACAGTTTTAATTTTACAATTAACATTCAAACGTTTAATTTGTAGATACATTAAATGATCGTTTGTCAATGGACAAACATGGCTTGAGTCTGGCTTGTGAACATTTAGAAATTACGCCTAGCGGTCTCATTTCAAAAGTTCAACTATACGATGTGGTTCAACACTTTGGTAATAATGAAAAACTGTTTGAAAAAATTAATGAAAAATACACAAACGATGACATACCCATTAAAGAAGTACTTGAAATAATCAACAACTTAGATTTTCGATCTATTTCACCGGACTCTGAAACATCGACGTCGGGCGTATCTTCTACGTCGTTTTACAATAACGGGGACAACTCTCCCAGTTCAATGTAATAATTATATTGTTAAATCTCTATTTTAGCTCTTAACTTATTCATTTTATTTATTTATGTTTTTTTTTAGGTTGGTAAATGTGAACACCATAGTTGAGCTATGGGATAATTGTTGCATACCCGAGCCAATAAACTTATTGCAAGACCTCGGGATAGATCCGTCTTCAGAATCTATGTTTAATTTACTTGAATTAATATCTAGTATAAGTGCTGAATTTCGCAAATTGCATAATAACATTACTGTTTCTACGTTACCAAGTTATGAAATCATACATTCGGCTTTTGTTTTACTGAAAGCGTTGAATTCATTAAACGAATATCAGAATAAATGGCTCAAGTAAGATAATAATACTTACATCATATCGAAGCCAACCAAACTGGTGGTTGGTGGAGGCTTTTACAGCTAGCATCCGTCTAATGGTCAGAACTGATTTTTTTGGTAGTTCACATTTGTAAACAAATGGTTTAGTCCAGATTGGTAAAATCACCCACTGCCAGTTCATTTGGTTCTGAAATTCTTGATACATATTTAATTAATTAATTTGTCTCTTTGCAGGATGATTATTGAACAGGTGAGTTGTGAGAAAGATAAATTGAAGTATGACGTGGACACTGCCAACAACAGAGCCGCTATGCTTGCTCAAGAAGTTGATGAAAATCATATGCGTTTAGAAAAATCTTCGACTGAAAAAATTATGTATGTGTTGATGTTTGAACTTCAGTCCTGGTTTTGACTATTCATTTTAATTTTGTACCCATTCCTTGTTTTAGTGCTTTAGAGCATAAACACAATGAAGAAAGAAAAACACTAATCGATCAGTGGGGATTAGAAAAAGATCATTTATTTAGTCAGAACAATATGCTCAATGAAAAATTAAGAGAAATTAAAAATTATGAATCAGAATTACAATCTGAACTCGCAACAATAAAAAAAGTATTTTATTTTTTTATTTTTTAAAAAAAAATCTTGATAAAGCCGAATGTAATGTTCTAAATTATATTACGTTTGTTTTAGCAATTGAGTAAATTAGAAAAAGAAAATTCTCAATTAAATGAATGTTTGGAAGAAACATTAGAAAAGAATGCTGCGTTGGAAATACATGTACAAGAAATTCCAAAATTAAAGCAAAAGGTAATGTTGAAATAGTTTTACTTTCAGCGATATTTGATATTGTCATTTCATTTCACTTAAAAATTAACATCTCACTATGAGTTTTTCTCGATATATATTGAACGCAAATATTATCTGAAATAAATTAACAGAGTTTGTATGGTTGATTGAACTCGACTTGGTTAAATATTTTGGCTCTCTAGCTTAATAATTGTGAAAGACTTGCTGTTATCGGTCAAACTTACCTTTAGACCATGATAAGAGATTTTTTTTTTGTTATATTTGTATGGCAACCAAAAGTCTAAATAATATTTAAATTTCAAAAACAAAAATATTGAAGAAGTTATATGCTGACAATTTAGCAGCGGTTGTTTCATTAATTATGAAAATATATATACAAGTATTAATATTTTATTGAACATTATTTTGTTAATTTCTTCAATTTGATTAGTAAAATTATTTACTTCTAGTTTAAGTAACTAATAATGCTTATGTTTAATGAAATATCAAATATTTGGAAGTAGTAAATAAGTAATGTTTGTTAAAATTTAGGAGTTGGAACTCGAAGCAAACAATGGACAAATAATAGATCTATTGGAGAAAATTGATAACTTGAAAAATGAAAATAAAACTTTGAGAGATCAAAATGACGAATTAGTAATTGAACTCGAAGCAGTTAAAGGGTAAATCTTTAGTTAATTTAAATTGATTATTAGTAATATTATTTATAATTCAAAATTTATTATAATATATAGATTGCATAGTCAAGATCATGATAGATCATTTGAAAGTAATGTGAGAAATTTCTTAGCCGAAGAAAACAGTCCAAATTGTTTTGGTAAAATTAATATGTATTCTACGACAAATGATTTGGCTGAAGAATGCACTGATTCAACCAACACCTCGGAGACGTATACAGTCGAATCTGACAGTAGCACTTGGAACAAAGTAAGTGTTATAATATTATACTTTGTTCAGTGGCGACGAACCAAATGTTGGTTAAACTTAACGTGTTCTTATTGCGAATAAAATAAAACTTTGAACATTCTAAGAATTTATTTTTAAAACATTTTCATTAATTTCAGGATGAACTTTCTAGCGATTTAGAACAAAAATGTCCGTTGACCTCATCCACGCTTGTTAACAATATCAAATCCACATTATCGCAATCGCAAATCAATTCAGATCAATTAAACGAACTAATTAACTATTTGGAATTAATGAAACAAAAATCACAATCATCCGACCAGAAAAAAACTTTACCCGTATTACAGCATAGTCCAGATAGCGTGATTTCGTCATCGCCGTTGGCCAAGTATCCCACTCGGCGTTCGTTGATCGAACAATTTGAAAACTCTTCTTTAGAGTCGACATTTGTGGACTCTTCGCCGACAAACACTAATAGTGAAATTGAATCACTACAACAGCTGTACAACAAGTGCAAAATGGACAACCAAGAATTGCACAAACGCTGTGAACAACTTACTGCTGATTGGGAAGCAAGGTACAGCGACTTGGGTGAAGTCGCCGACAAAGCTTTGGACGAAGCAAAACGTTTGAAAGACGAATGCACAGGGTTGGAAAATGGCATGGATGCACTTCGTAATGAATATTACGAGTGTGAAGAATATTGGTCAACGAAATTGGATGAAGAAAGAAAGCTGAATGAAATGGTAAGTGTTGTTTTCGATGCGTATTGTGTTTAAAATTCAACAGCTGTGGCGTTCATTTTCACAGGAAAAGAAAATGAATGAAGAAAAATTGAACGACTTGGAAGTCAAAATAAAAGAGTACAGTGATATGTTACAAGCTGAAACTTCCGATAATAATAAATTATCTACGATCAATGAAAATTCTGAACTCGAAGAACAGGTTAGTGTGACAAAACGGCTAAACGGCTGATTAGTTAATTAATTTGTATTTGTGTATTTTGTGTAGATCAATTGCATTCAAACAGAATTTATGGAATATCAAACTAAAACTGAAGAGGAGTTGTTTAGATTAGTAAAAGAAAATGATGAATTAAAATGCAAAATAGTTCCACTAGTTGAAAAAGTTGACCGCGAAGTTTCTGTTTGTAAATTATCGGAAGAATGTGAAAAATGCAACGAAAACTTTACGGTGAGAATTTTTTTTTCATATTTCAAATTTATGTAATTACTTTGTAGATGGTAATAAGTATTTTTTTTTTTTTTTTTACAGGCTTATAATGAATTTAAAACCAAACATTTGAGTCTAAAAAAATCGTGTCATCAATTAAATAAAGAATGCCATATGCTTGTACTACAAAGAAACAGATTAAGAAATGAAATATCAAATTTACAACAGTATTTCATCAAATTATCTGTGAGTATCGCTTCCTAGATAGAGTTTATTCTTAATATTTCTGTAAAATAACTACCACTTGACCTTACCTCTAAATAATCCAGAACATTTTATTTTCATATATTTTGTTAATTTTTAAATCGATGTTGTCCTTTGGTTACGACTCATTGACGAACACGGCTATGTACGAGTCTTTTATTTTTATTTATGACAAATAATATTTTAATATACGTGTATATTTCGCTTTCAGAATAATCAGCCAACTCGACAGGACGTCTATTACAGTAACCAATTATCTACCGAGGCTAGGAAATGTAAAGAATTGGAACAGAAGCTGCACAGCGAGCAGGCGAGACATCAAAAACTTACAGATGGTCAGAGATAAAAAAAAAAATGTTTTTTATCATTAAACAATATCTCATTTCTTGTTTATAATTTACAGCTATATGGAAAGAACATCAGTTGAAAGTAGACGAAGTTCATAAAATATTACGGTCCTTGCAGGACAGACTCGAAGAACAAATTAAACTGAGAAAAGATAAAGTATGTTTTACATTTAACGCAATCGAAAAGTACATTACGATTAAAATTGACAGTATTTTTTACAAATAATGCATTTTGTTTTGACAGACTAAGCAACTTATGAGTGCCGATATGGTAGTCAAAGAACTATTTATTGATAACGCTAAACTTATGTCAATGGTACATAATCTTCAATTGCAAATTGACCATTCATCGACTTACAACTCAATGTAAGAATCTATATTATTTTTGTACATTATTTTTTATATTTTACTTATTATTGTTATATACTATAATATTTTGCAACCTAATGTTAAATTTTTTTTTTTTTGAAATTGTAATTATTTATAGTTTTAAGGACTCGTACACTAATTTTTAAGGTGTGGACTTTTTGTTTTGTTTTTCATTGAATACGTTTTGAGTTCCCTAAGTATACTAATAATTATCATTATTGTATTTTTATTATATTGTAAACAGTGCCTTATAAAAGAGCTTATCAAATGGCTCTGTCAGCCATAGTAATAAAAACTGTAGCAGGGTATTTTCTAAAATAACTAAATATATGTATCCTTGGAAAACGATTTTGTTTGTGTATTTTCTAAATGGAAAAACTTTTGAGTATTTCAAAAATTTTTATATTAATATCATCTTAATTGTATGTAAAGCTAATATTTGCACCAATGTTCGATTTTAACATTCAGCAATTGTACGTTTCTGTTTTATTTGTGCCTTTTTAAATTATCGCGATAAGTGTGCACTTTCTATTAAAAAAAAAAAAAAAAATTAATTGTATAATTTGTAAGATTATGTATTGAATATTGGTAATCTTAGTTATAAATTTTGTTTTTATTCATATTAATCTTTTAGTTTTATTATTAATTGTTGTTACTATATTATTTGAATCTTTCAGTCACATTTTTTCAACTGTATTATTTTTACGTGTAACCAATACAATTTTTTTTTTTGTTAACTTGGAGATAACCAAAGATTATAAACACGATCGCTGTTGCGTGTTTCACTGTTTTAATTTCAATATTTCTAGTCAATTTTGTAAACGAAACATTCAATTTCTAATTCGAATTATTTATAGGTTGTTTATATGCATTGCTTACCTCCAAGTAATTTTGAATTACGTCTACATTGTGTTACGATATATACCAATAATATATAATACTCGATTTGAAAAACCATTGTTAAATTTTTCATTTATTAACACTAGCTCTACACAGCAGTATAATATAGTTGCAATAATACTAGACACTATGGAATTATTTATACTCGATTAAATTTTAAAAAAAAGTTTTGGGTTTTTAAATGGTTGTGACTGATAAGAGCAAGCGTATTACGACTAACTACAGTCAAGTTGTTTTACAAAATAAATTATATTATACACTTTTTTTTTTCCTTTAGTTATTATTGTGCTTTTTTTGTTGTTATTCATTTTAAATATAAACCTCATTTGAAAAAAAAAACTGTTTTATTTTATTCTGATTATAGCTGCATTTATGAAATGCAGATATTAGATAATTGTGAATAATAATTTATTCCTATTAAAAAATGTCTAGTCCAAAACTAAAATCATCAGTATTTATTTAGTGAATTCTGAAGTAGGTAATATACTTTAAAAAAATTATTATTTTGTGCCAAATAAATCATTAGTTTTTAAATACACCAATATTATACCGAACAACAATGTGCTAAATTAAAACTTTTCTCTCTTTAGTGTTTCTAAAAAATGTTAAACAAAAATTAACGGTTCAAGTACATAAAAACCAACGTTTCCCATTCCCAATTTTAACTATAGACTGTTTTGAACATAAAATCAAAAACCTTAACATAAATAATCAAAATCATTTATTATAATCAATTAATATAATTTGAGAAGCAATTACAGTCGTTATCAATAAGTATAGTCATTTTTTGTTTTTTGTCAAAAAGCTATTAGTACATTTTAACAAGACTGTTAAATGTGGTCATTGAAAGACTTTCTTAAGAATACTTGTACTAAGAATATTACATTGAGAAAAAATAGGAAAATGTTAAGACAAAAGTAAAATTAGACGGGAAAAAAAAAGATTTTGATAAGGTATAAAAATAATTCAAAATTGTAACACAAGTATTTATAAGAATTGAAACTATGAATAATCATCGTAAGCCAGGGCCTAACAATGTGGGTCGGGAAGAACGCTTCTCCTGTTCTTTTTTCACTTTCGGGTCTGGCAAAAAGCATTTCCACATTCGTAATGTTTCGTCTGCTCCGGCAGATAGTACTGTCGAGCCGTCAGGGGACATGGCAAGATTCAATATACGATTCGTGTGTCCTGTCAGTTCAGCAACCTTTTAAAATTAAAATAATATATTAATATATTATTGTGAAATAAACACATCTTGTCTTGTAGAAGTTATTACTACCTTTGTCATCGATGGATACTTCCAGATGGTAAGTTGATTGTTAGCGAAACCGTGGGCGGAAACTAATTCCCTGTATGTTTTTGACCACAGTATTGCGCACACCTGTGAATTAGCATTTACCGAGTCGATACATTGGCCGTTATTACAGTTCCAAAACCGTATGTGCCTGTCAGCCGTACCGCCACCACTGGCCAATACGTTTGTTTGCCACGGACACCAGTCCAAAGCTTTGACTGCAGCTTGATGTTGACTGAAACGTTACGTTTGCAATTAGGAGTTTTGAAAAATTCAATCTAGTTAATATTATACTCATTTACCTGAAACTGTAAATAGGTTCGGCCTGATATGTAGCTTGGCCAGGCATGCCACTGTATATGTTGAGTAAATTATCGTTGCCGCCGCTAGCGAGGTAACGTCCATCTGGTGACCATTTTAAACCACAGACCTGTATTAACACATTAAACGTTACAATGATAATTCATAAGTTTACCTATTTCATTTGGCTGAGTTAAACACATTTATTTAGCGTACCTCTTGTGTATGGGATTGGATTGTGCCTATGACATGATCTCTTTGTCGAACATCGTTGTTAACGAGTTGTCCATTTCTAGAACCAGTCGTAAGAATATGTGTATTCCATGACATGGCACCAACTCTAGAACTGTGACTATTCATTACACGCAGTCTCTTTGTTTGTGAGGCATCCCATAACTGGAAACAAAAAAAAAATGATTAATTTCTGTACATAAGTAATTAGGAATATCAGATTATTTTGGCCGCAACTGCGCTTAAGTTTTATCGATAAAATATGACATCAAATTTGGGCATTATTCAAATCATTTTTTATCTAGATCGAGATAATTATTTTTGAATTTTTCCCAAGACTGAAGATTAACTTGTTTTTCTTGCGAGCTTAGGTTGTAAACTTATATTATATCATTGAAAAAAAAAAAGAAATAACACAAAGTTATAATAAAAATAATTTAGAAGATAATAAGTGAACTAAAAAAGTAGGTAGAAGATTACTTGCAAGCATTTTTATTATTGGTATTAACTGTCATAGGTTTACTCTAGTAGTTGGCTAATTACTTTAACTTTGAAAACTTAATTAAAATACATATTTAATGTAATAACTGCAATACTAACTTGTACAGGTCCTAAAGCGGTTCCAACGGCCAACAAATTTCCATTAGGAACCCAGCTTAGGGAGGTGACGTAATCGGCACCTTCTAAATCAAGAAGTTGATCGATTGCACCACTGTCGGCATTCCACAGGTAAACACTAGTTCCGAGAGCAACAGCCAGCATATTAGAGAAGCTCCAGTCAATTAAATTTAAATCTAATTACATATAAATATTTTTAAAAAAATTTAATTGATTTTCTTTTAATTAGTTTAGTTATGAACATATTATTACAATAATCGTCAACTATTTCAGGAGCGTCCAATATACGGTCTGGCGCATGAGGTATGTAACGAGTAGTTCCTCGTACGTTCATTGGAGTCTTGGATTGGCTATAGACTACTTTCAAAGCGTTTTGATAGCCCTAAAAACATTTACAACGCAATGAGTATTAACATTCGAAAATTGTATAAATATCAAACAACATACTTCAGGGGGAGCTGGAGCTTTGTTTTGATAGGACAGAACACGAACGTTATTAATGTCACAGCCATGGAGATTTTCAGACATGGCTTTTCTATAGTCCGATTTCGAGGGACTAATGTCAAAATTTTCATTTTCTTGGTTCATCTAAAAAACAAAAATTTCATATAATTGTTAATGGACAATTTCAAATTGAATATTTACGAAAAGTATAATTTTAACAATTTGCGTGTATTTACTTTAAAATGACTGATGTCAAAATTTGTCGATGTTCTGGAAGGAATGAACCGGTCACCACCAGGTGTTTTGGGTTTGGCTGGTGTGTTGGATGCTGATCTTGAAGCTGAAACAAAATTAAAAATTATTACTGTAAATAGATGCATACAAATTTGCTCATTTCAAGCATAAAGCGGATTAAAAAAAATACAAATCAATAAATCGATTAATAAAATTGTTTTAAGACTCATTACAAAATTAATGTATTATTTTACTATACATACAAAGTAAAAGTATCATAGTTTTGGTTATTTCAAGTCAACAAATAAATAACTTTATCCTAAACAGTCATGTTTACATAATTGTTTTCAATATTATAAAGTATAAAATATTATTTTAATGTAGCACGTTTAATTATAAAATGTACGATTCTCAATGTCTAGCAAGTGTACTTAAAATTTCGTTTGAACGCTACTAGTCCATATTTTGAAATTTCTACATCAGGAACAACTAGAGAGAGGAGTTTGCTGTGTTAAAATATTGGTAAGGTTAATTTTTTTTTTTTAATGGGCTATATTTACATTATGTACAATGAAGAATTGCCTACGATCTTATTGTAAAAATATAAAACATTATTCATAATATGATTTTTAATTATTATAGAAATAAAAAGACACTCTACTGGAAGAATCTGCTCCAAAAATATTATTGAACTTTTCCAGGTAAGTGACCCAGAGTAATTATCAAACTGTAAGCAGAATTTCAAAGACTATATTTAACCAGTAAGCCATTTAGAAAAACCCATTATTTCAAAATATTTTTACAACAAAAAAAAGTCATGTTTTTTTCAACTACAAGTAACAAAAAATTATTTATTAAATAAAAATTGCGATACCTACGTTCACCCTTACATTTATAATAATATAATTTATCATGTCAGTAATTTCAACGGATTGGATATGCTAGTTTTTTAACACAGATATTATTTTTTTTTTTATTAACACACTACAATAATGATATTTTTATTTCTTACACAAAACAAATAACGTGAATGCTTACTTTCATTAATAACAGATAATGTTTTACATCTAAGATAAGAGAAATCCGGAGAATTCACATCAAGTTTTCGAGGTTTTAACTTATTTCTTTTAGAAAATCTATTCATTTTTTGTTTCAGTTCATTCATTTCACGAAGGTAAGTTAACATTCAAATTAAATTTTACAGTAATTAACAAAATTAATTGACTGAAAATTTATTTTTGTTGAAAAGATGATTATAGAATGCTGTGTATTTTTTAATGATAATAAAATCAACATGGATATTATTGATTTTAAAAAAATGTCACATACCAGGTGATTTTGATTTCTTTGGTGTTTTTGATGGCGTCTTCTTGCTGGAAATTAAGTCCATGCTTTCCTTAGACGCTCTCATGTTAGCACTGAACGAACTCGAGGTAGATAACTTGTTCCTGGACGTGTTAGCCGAACTAAAAATAATTAATTGATTATTTCATTACCCACTCATGGCAATAGTGGTATTTTAGCGTAGGATACAGACCTCGAGTTTGATTCAACGCTTTTCTTCATCCAACGGGGAGCCGGCCCACTGGTGATTGGGTCGTCCATCCTTACAGCACTTTTGAGATCGTTTACGAAGGCGAATTGAGACATTCTTGTTTGAATGTGAATTCGCCTGAACGGTAAAATTAAAATTAAGAAATTTAAAATTTAAAATGTAATGTACTCTACAACATGATGTTGCTAACGTTAATAAAATATACAAAACTGCATTAGCATTGCAATTTTAAATATTGTAAAAAACAATGTTAAAACGTTTCCTTACCTTGTGTGCTATAGAATAGTGTGTGGTTGACGTGCGTGTGGACACAAATCACAATAGGAACTGAAGTCGGATGGTTGGAAACAAATTTAAAAATGGAATCTTCAACAATAATAATAGCGAGGAATTCCGTCGAATATGGTGAACAATAAAATTGCAATAAAAAAACTCGGGTTTTTTCTGCTATAACATGATATAATAATGACAACTTGTAGATCACACACAATTCAGTATTCACTGTAATTCATACGGTGGAGTTTGGACTCTGGAGTCTGGACAAAATAGTATCCCGATTTCTGGTATAAGAATGCGTCCGTTTAATGTTTATTATTATTATATCGCCTATACCTGCTGTTGAAATCAAAATGACCGTTATTTTCCCTAACAACTGACTATGCATGCCGCTTGGATTTAATTGGCTTGGCAGCTGTTGGCTGGGACATTGGTATTCGATAACAACAGCAGCTATACCATTGGGTGTGTATACAGTGTGTACAAATGGCCAATGTAAAATAATCGTACTGTCTCTTATTTACTCGACCGAGACAGCTGTTCTTATTTCTTTAAAAATCATTGTAAGATACTCTATCTGTGCAAGGTACGGTAAAACTAATTTATACCGGTCGGTCAAATTCTGAAATCTAATCGAGGTAACAAGTAGAAATAATAATAATAATATAAAATACAATAAAATCAAATCATTTAAAAACACAATATATTATTACAATAATAAATAGTGTGTTATAAGTTGTTGTTATTATTATGGTTAGCAAGTACTTAGTTAACGAGTATTGACATTTAATTTTACCGTATCGATAAATATACAACTGTGCAATTAGCAAAAAAGATAAAAATTTACCTAAAGGCCATGTTTTTGATTTAAAAATACAAAATTTCTCTTGACTGGTTTTTGGTAAAATCGCTGTTAGACCTTTATAAGACAGACCATAAGTACACTAAAAATATTTTGAGGTTATGTACCATTTGATTCTTACTTCTTATCACGAATTAAACGGAATTTTGAAAACTGCTGACTGTCCCAGCTCGTCTGGTCATCCTTACTCGTCCCTATAATGTTATGTGACTTATAATATTATTTACCTAAATATTATATTAGGCGATAATAATAAATATATATATCCATCGACAC
Source organism: Adelges cooleyi (assembly GCF_023614345.1). Lineage (NCBI taxonomy): Eukaryota > Metazoa > Arthropoda > Insecta > Hemiptera > Adelgidae > Adelges > Adelges cooleyi. The sequence goes on along the minus strand of NW_026096268.1, from coordinate 11,524,332 downwards.
TGATTTTAGGCGACGGTATATTATGTTATTAAGATATCATTATGGTATTTATTTAGTTCCCGTACTATATCACATCTTTTAAAAACATTTCTGTTCATTTACAGTGAGCTAACGAAGTGTGTTTGTTAGAATACATTTTACAAAAACGCCTACACAATAGTTTAAAACTATGAATATAATTTTCTCATAGATAATAATAATGACAGGGATAGGCTGTATTAAAACCCTTTGAGGCCGCCATCCCGAACGAAGGACAAGATAAAGGCTTGACAAATGAGACCTTGTTAGTGTAGAATGAAATAGCTACCAATTACTGAACCATTTGTGTTATTAATTTTTGCTTTCCTGTAAAAAATCATGACGCACAAATATGTGTACAGTAGCTATAACTACTAAATTACTTGAACAGCACAAGCGAGATAATATGTAGAATAGAAAGGATAGGGAAAGATAAGCACTCCCACCATGTGTAATGCATACCAATACGAACATTATTTCTTTTTTTTTAACAGTTTAAAAAACTAACGTTTAGTATCTCAGTTGATAATTTCAAATCACGCCTTGTACACCCCGAGACTACAAAAAATAATATTGCATACAATATTATTACAACCTAACCTAACTATAGTAGTCTCTTTTATTTATTATGGATGAAGGCCTATAAAAAAAACATCTTTGCAAACCCACTAATTTGTTTCAAACCACTGCCCGTGGACCGTGACTCATAAATATACTTACTTCTTCAAGTCAAAACTCAGTAAGAAATACCGAATATCACAAGTTAAAAATAAGTGTAGGCGTTTAGGTATATAATACCTATATTTATTATTTTGATCCTGGAAAGAAACCCCTAGCGCCCTTAGAGTCGGGGTGGAAACGGGGCGACGTGTAAATATAATAAAAAACTACCAAAATTAGTTTTAAATCCAGTTCTTCTATGACCGGGTTAATCTTTAAAAATATTCTGCCTTGATTTCTAGTAGACGGGATACACGTGAGAATAGCATACTTGGCCAGTATACAATTATTACATATATTACAACACTATTATTACTTGTTGTTTTCTTGAAATTATACGGCAACAGCATGCGTTTATGTTAAAAATTGCCCATAAATTATTTAGGAATATCACATATGTATTATATCAAGAACGTGGAGTAAAATATTTTAAAAGTTGCTTTTTTGGTTGGTGTTTGGAAAATCAGTTTCAACATTGTATTTACCTGGGTACATTTTTTTTGGGGGTCCTAATATAGTGGTTTTTTTTTACCTGATCAACTGACCAACTGCTTATTGGTTGGCGCCAATAATTTTTTAGATGTACAAAAATTTGAAACACGAATAATTGTGTTTTTATTCGGTCGTTCATTAGTGGTGGGTTGTTTAAATATCTAAGGTAAACTAGTAGGTAACCAAAGTAGGTAAGTAACGACGGTTAATTCCAATTAGTTATATGACGTTAAAACCACAACACCGGATTAATTCGTCGTTTAAGAGGCAAAACCTCCTATCTTTTTTTTCTCAACTTTACAGTAATGCAAACAAATCAGTTTCAATTACCATACTATATAACATTATTATAACCGCGTTATCAATTTATTATTCAATATTATTGCGCTTTCTGTTGACTTTATCGTAGTTCCGAACCCATTTCTCAATATTGATGCTTCAAAAAAACATTGACTGAAAAATATCTGTTATCAGTTTTGAAACTATAATACTTGATAAATTAATATTATTACACTAATGTTGCAATAGGTAATATATTATGATAATAACGAAACGCGTTTCGTTTGATTTTTTTTTTTTTAATCAAACTCCAGTTTTTTGAAAGATCCTTCTAATCCGTAATCGTCTGATTTATATTGATATTTTTCTGTTCTCTTGGTCTCGTCTACGCGACCAAATTTGTCATCAAACTCGAACCATTTTTCGTATTTCTTAAGCGTTTCAAACGTTGTTTCTGCACACAACACCAATCGTTAAGTTCGACGCGACAATGGCAATAAAATGCCATTAAATAGTACACACAATGTAGATGTCAATTAATACCTTTCAGTTGTTCTAGAGATGGCGATTTTCCACCCAAGTCGCTCGACAAGTTTTCTTGAGGAACGATTTTATAAAAGTTTTTCATTTCGCTCGACGAAAATACACTTATCTAAAATTCAAAAAATTTATATTAGAAAGGAACTCTCAGTACGGAACGATGGGCTCGTAGCATTACCCTTGAATACATGTCTTTGTGCATAAGCGGTTTCAAGAATATCAGCAGCTGACTAGCTAACGACGGGGCGTTTATCATGTGAATACCGATCAGTTGTATTGGCTGCACGAACTAAAAGTTCAACAAAACAACATGATATAATAATTATAATATCGTTGGCTTACAAGCGGCGATACACACGAAGTCGGTGACTAAGATTTGGCCCAAATGGGGGGTTTCACCGGTCAACACTTTAGACCACCAGAAAAACTTAATAAAAAAAAAACTACAACACCTTGATTTGATGTACCGTTCACTAATTGTAAGCCGACGATATTTTCCCCGTGTTTCCGATCGACTATACCTGAACGTATGCGATACATTTTCTCATTAGTTTTAAATCCATCAACTTGGTCAAATGGCCCATTGAAAATCCGGTCATGTCAATGACGAACCTCCATTCCGGGGCCAACGGGTCCTCGTTGACCGACATGTCGTACAAGCCCAACAAAAGTCTTATCGTGTTCAACGTGTTAAAGTGACTTGGATCCATGTCTCTTAGTCGCGAAAAACCCACTCTACATCCATTGGGCAACGTTGGTAATTTGTGGAAGTAACTAGAAATAATACCGCAATATAGCATCTGTACGCCTATTTTCATTAAATTGTTTAACATAATATAATAATTTAAAAAAAACTGAATTTTCAATATTACTACGTGTCGAAGGTTTGTTCGAGCTCTTTCATAGTTTTGTTGGCAAACAAGTCGGCCGAGTGTGTCCTGGTCGTGTAATAGGAATCGATCATTTTTTTAGTCTTTTCCAAATTGTTTTGGCAGTAGTTTAAAAATATCACCAGCTGTTTGTCTAGCGCAAAAAAAATGGAAAACAATTGTCAATTTACAAAAACTAATATTAGTGGCACGTGGATGTAAGCAATATGCATAATTTGCTTGTACCTACCTGATATTCTTGGCAAGTGTGGCTGTTTTGTCAGCCATCCTCGGATGATCTCAATGTCGCTGACACCGACTTTAGATACAAGTTCTTCGTCGTCGTTAAAGTAGTCTACGTACTGCGGCTCGAGTGCCATAGTTTATTGTTGAATTACAACGTGTTACTCAACTGTATGATAGCCGAAACACTTATGCTTGAACAATAACACGATACTGTCGTTTTTGTCACTAGGAACTTTCACGAGGCTCTACGAATTGTTATCTAATCTTTCGAGGTTTTAAGTAGGTTTTCTGTATAAAAATATAAGATTACTAAAATATTAATCACCGTAAAAACAAAACATTTCCATTGAAATGTTATTTCAATTGTTCCAATAGAAAAACTACCGATCTCGAGGGTTTGGTACTCCATTGATTCATGTATTGCCATGTGAGTTCTAACACCACCACTCAGCTCACTGGCACGGATATTGACTTGATTTTTACTTTATGTAATTTCCATGGAATCGTAATGCCAACGATTCAGTGTTAAAGTTAACGAGAAAAAGTTTCTAGGGGAAAGACATAATGATATATTTTATTGGCTTTTGACTGTACAGCTACAGCTGTTTCTGTATACATATTATACAAACTGCATTTCAATATTTTCAAGACAAGACAACATTGTCAAGTTAAAAATACTAAGGCAATGCGTTTATTTTTGCATTTTTTGTCCATACAAATTATACAACGGTTTAAAAAACATTATTGATTTTGTAGTCTGTGCTCTACAACCCGTCTAGTATAATAGTATCCATCTGTATGCATATTAATAAGTTTTAAAAAAATAATTTGCACTAGCTAAACAAAAAATAATATCAATATTTAGATATTATATTATGTTGTATTTTGGTAAAATACAAATACACATATACACAGGTGTACATATTATTATTACAATTGAGTACAAATGATCATCTAGTTATAGTTTCTATGTTAAATGTTATTGCATAGTACTAACATATTAATAAAAAATAATTGTTTTCCGTATTTAAGATAACACACTTTACAATGTTAGGTGTAATCTTCATTTATAGTTAAATGTTATTTGTTACTTAAATACGAATTACCGACATAATGTATTCAAAATGTATTGTTGGCATCATCTTCACAATGATGGCATATTGCGAACGTGATTTTAAACAAGTAAATTGTTTTTATGTGCACAACAATTTTTAATTAAAAGTAATAGCTGGTTGATGATTAAATAATATAATATAAGTATTAGGACTAACCTAAGGTATCATGCCTATAGCTAGTAGGCATTTAAAAATATGTAGCACCTACTCAGACTATTTACATTACTTCTTGAAAATTTCAAGTGAGACTAACAACTTTTGTCTTTTGACAATGTGTGAACATGTATACACACAACCTTAATGTTTCAAGGCAGTGTGACACCGATATTATACAATCAAATTGACTAATTTAAAAAAATAAAATTGTTTAGGGTTACTACTGGTAATGAGAACATGAAAATCCTGATTTTAACAATAAAAAGTTAAGCCTTGAAAATATGATAGAAAAAAAAACACTTGTTTTATCTACTATGCATGACTCATTATTATTAAAATAAATAACCAGATTGAAAGAAATATTTTTTTTTTATGAAACTATAGAAGTCATATAGTATAAAAATTAGTTAAATTATACAACAATTTTCAACAAAGCTGTCGTTTCTCATTTTAGCAGGAAGAACAGAACAAGAAGTTTATCGTCTTGGCTAATAAAATTCCATCGTTGGCAAATTATCCGGTAATATTTTCAGACAACGAGATAAATACATTTTTGTACAACATAGAACACGACCCTTCTTTTTATTTTCCCAATAATACGAGGATCGGGAAAAAAATTTCAGAACTAAGATGTGCATATTCGTTAGTATTTCTTCATGTGCTCTATTACATACAACATGCGGTTTTGCTAAACCAGATAAACGAACCGACAATGCAACTACACCGAGAATACGTGCACAGAATGTTGTCGGTTCTGATTTTTGTGAAAGCCCGAGTGCCTTTATGCATTTGGTTTGTATCCATTTCGTTAGATGCGATAAGTGGCAATCGACTTAACATAAACGAGTTGAATATTGTACACTTCATTTACTTAAACTACGATTATTGTGTTCTGTGCCAAAGACGAAACAACTTGCAGCACGTAAATGTCCCTACGGATTATCACAACCAAGAAGGTATGGCGTATTGTGTCGGCTATATTAAATCTGTTATCAACTATCTGAAGCTAACCAAAGACAGCGAAGTGAACGAACTGTTTATCTACGAAAACTCATCGAACATGTACGAGTTCGTTTGGGACGAGCACCACGACTACAGAAAGATCATTCCGCAGAGAAGATTATTTCCTTTTTACAACGACAGTATTGTCGAGCAAAGCTACGTCGCAGTGAAAAATTCTTGGAGTAAAAATTATTTCATAATACTGACATACGCCGACGCTATCAAACAAAATGCACTATTGGTAGTGTACTATTCGATAGTCCGTCATTTGTACTATGTAAAAAAAATGTGGTTTATCATATTTGCATGGCATACTTGTTTCGATTCGGATTCGGAAAATTGTAGAATTTTAATAGAGATCCGTGCGAATTTTTTAGCAATGCCGTTGAGTACGTTCAAAGAGATGGTCTGTTATATCGCCCACGAACACTTCTGTCATGTAAAAGATATTATTGCGTTTTTGAGTTCATACCGGAATGTGACTAAAGAGAGACTCGACGCTATGTTAACCTCGACGTTACGCCAGTACAATTACTATGGGAAAATGTACGGACTAGAAGCAGAATTAGTAGAATCTAGTCTAAGACAAGTGGTCGAAATTCCGAAAACGTGTAATTTAGAAACGATCCAAGAAGACTTGCGGAAAATATGTAACGATATGGACGAGTATTTTAAAGAATTAAAGGACGCCACATCGCCTTTGTATTGGCCAATTATACAAATGTTCTCTACTAGCAAAAGAAAAATTCCGTTTACAACATAAATATTGTACATAATATTTAAGAAAACGATATTTATGTATGGAACTTTGTAGTTAGCCTTTATATATCAATTGATGTAATATCGCACTTGCTTGAAAATACAATATTTCTATTAGGTAGATATATTTATGTAGTAGCAGCGTGTATGGCAGTTGACTTATAATATGGTCAGTGTTTTATTTCGGGAAGGGCTAGCCTTTGGTTGGCAAAATTCAATAAGTGACATACTAGGCACTATAATGTATACTTTTTGAAATTCCGGAAAAGCCTACATCCCACTCGGCCCCTAATCTAAATACGCCTTTGGTCAGCTGGTGTTTCTTAGCTTGACAGACAAAACCGAGCAAAGTTAAATACACAACGTTGTATTATTATGGCATTGCCGTATCACAAGTATTATAAGCTAACCTAACCTAACCGTATTATAAGTTGTAATTCATTATAGAGTTTTAATAATATTTAAATATATTTTTATGGCATCGACAATTTTTGTATAATATTACATAGTTATGTTGTTGTGACAAAATGCAGATGCTGGTAGTGCCTGACGCGTGCCAATGTTTATCATCGGGGGAGGATTCAACAAACAAACCGGCTCTCTATCGACTGACTATCGCATTGTAATAATATATGTTTAACATTTGTGTAGCGATAAGATTCCTTTAATATTTTAACTCGTTTTCCCATAAACTAAATAAGTTTCAGTTCGTTTCGCAGTTGCTCACGGAACACTTTTATTTTCTAGTATAATATCTAAAATTATTGTGTCAAATTGTAATTGCCTGATAATGTCTTATTATACAAAACCCTAGCTTATAATTAAAATAATAAGTGTTTCAAGTGCAAAAAAAAATCGGGTCGAAATGAAATTTCGACTACATTTTCTCGTACTGCTTTTTTCAATAATAACTAATACAACATCTGGCTTATATAGTAACCAGTAAGTATAATAGTAGATATAATATATTAGTACAGTAGATATAATATATTCTGCAGAACATGGTTGTATTCAGAGTTGGGCATTTTATTTACTCAAATAAAATGTTTTTTTAAATATAAATAAAATTTTCAAAATAATGCCCAACTCTGGTTGTATATACATATGTAGCTGTAAGTATATTACAACATGTCTCAAATTTATCTTTTAAAATCCAGGCCGCGCTTTCGTTCAGAAAATGGCCACTTGTTTATCGAAAGTGCTACAAACCACAACATTTCTTTGGTTACTAAAGGACAAGGCTATGTGAACATGAACGGCGAAAATTTACATCATGTAATATCACTGGTATGTATTACAAAATAAGTTGCTTAAAGATATGTTAACGGTGGTCGTGTGTATAATGGTTTATTTTTTAATTAGGCTAGAGAAGCTTGGGATACGGTAGAGTCGTTCCGGGCTAATGATTTACAAGTATTTGCAGAATCTCTCAAAAACCTAGCAGCCCTGTTAGAAGGACCAAGAAGTCTAACCAATCGGCTAACTTCACTGGAGATGCACTTTTTTAACAGTACTCCAACTACCGGCACGGCCAAAGGAGTGAGTACCGCTGCTGTTTATGTTGCTTTTTATACTTGATTCAATTACAACAATTTGTTGTACTGTTTGTTGACACAGAAAGAAGTAGGAAATCCCGTTAAATTTGGAATGAGAGTAAGTCAGTTTAATTTTGTTACAAAATAATAGTTTCAAGTTTGAATCGTAGTTAGTTGGATAATTGTTATTTACCGTCTATTTGAAGTTATCGAATTTGGAGAAAAAGGTTTCCAATCTTGTCAGTCTTTTATCTGTAAGCGAGTGTTTGAGCAATCCATGCCAAAACGGTGGCACTTGCTTGGATCAATACAACGGATTTCAGTGTAACTGTCCGCAAAACTGGCAGGTCAGTGTTTTTACTTTAGCTTTATTTTAATGTGTACGACAAATTTAACTCATCGTCACATTGCACAGGGGAGATTATGCGAGATAGATGTCGACGAATGTGTGCGTTTTATGCACACAGAGTTGGGGTGCCAAAACGGGGCAGAATGTAAGAACACCCCGGGCAGTTACGAATGTCAATGTGCTCCCAACTGGTACGGTTTGCACTGTACGAAAAGGAAAAACGACTGTAACATGGCAACGTCTAAAGAACTGTGCGGAAATGGCATCTGCATCAACCAAATTTCTTCTCTAGGCTACACTTGCATATGCGATCAAGTGAGTATTTTATGAACATAAAAAACACACCAAAGTGATAAGCAATAACGGCTAAAGGGTGAATATTGTGAACACCCCTCCAGTGTAAAGTGGCCCTAACTGTATAACACTTTTTCCAGGGATGGACAACCGACGGAAATAATCCGGCTTGCACCAAAGACGTGGACGAATGCAAAGAAAACAAACATACATGCTCAGTAAACCCACCGGTAGACTGTAAAAACACCAGGGGGTCGTTTACATGTGGAAATTGTCCTAGAGGTAGGTATGATAATGATATATACGACGGTCTAGAAATCAGACAATAATTTGACATTTTTTTGTTTGAAATTTATCTAAATAATTTTAATTTAAATGTACCCAACCGATGACAAAGCTAAATATATTAAAGGCATTATATATTATAATTATTTAAGAATAAAATATACAAAAACGATACATGACAATAGTATCCTATTTTAACAAGATGATAACTTATTGATTGCAAGAAAACGCTTAGATGCGAACAATCTATGAATGTTAAAAACCAATCTTAAACCATCGATAAAAAGCACTATAAGTATTAAATATGTTATTGCATTTTAAATACTATAATATTTAGTAGGTACACTTAATAAACAAAAATGTCGTGATATCCACATTTATATGCTATGATATAATTTTTAATAATAGTAAAACACAATTAACATAGAATTTAATACAATTATCATTGTAATTTAAGGTTATGAGGGTGATGGATTTGTGTGCACGGATAACAATGAATGTTTACAGAATAACGGCGGATGTAGTTTATTACCTAAAGTCCAATGCATCAATACAAGGGTAAACAAAAATGTCAATAATTTGTATTAACCTATAGAAAGACTCTTTTTTTTTAAATCAACAACGTACAGTGTATTATTATGTAATCCATTACAGTTTTAACTTAAACTATTTTTTTATTAAAATTATAACAACGCCTATAGCAATGAATAGTTGAAATAACAAGTAATTTTAGTTTAAATAAATAAAACATTTTTTTTTTTAAATTAAATCTGTTTTATTAGGAAGGTGTGATACGTTATAGCGTTTTTTTATTTTTATTTTCTAAGTAATAAAAACAAAATAATGAAACTATACTCTGCGCCATGAGAGAAGTAACCCGTTGCTCGACCGAAACGCGTCCGATTCCGCGCATCGCCACCGATAGGCCACACCCACGGTCGGCGGTGGCGGCGGAGCTGCATATATAGGGTGTATCATAACGTAAACTCGATACAGTGTGTCACAAGTCATAAGACTCACGTCTTACGTCTTTGAACCACGCGCTTGCTTTTACTGTTGAATTATTACATTATTATATTATTATTATAATACGTAAGACGTGAGTCTTAGGACATACTGTATCGAGTTTACGTTATGATACACCCTATATATGCAGCGCCGCCGCCACCGCCGACCGTGGGTGTGGCCTATCGGTGGCTATGCGCGGAATCGAACGCGTTTCGGTCGAGCAACGGGTTACTTCTCTCATGGTGCAGAGTGTATTAGACCTGTGACGTATTATTATGCTTTTTATGGAGATTACCTAAACATTTCGGATTAGAAGTACGGTATAATGATGTAATGACTTGATTTGAAAACGTTTAGGGATCATTTCGTTGCGAGCCATGTCCACCAGGATATAGTGGCGACGGGTTCAACTGTGTGTACGTCACTGGAGGGGTTTGTTCGATCAACAACGGAGGCTGCCACTACAACGCTTTGTGCACATGTATTGTTAAAAAATATCCGTTATTATTTTTTTCCTTAGACATTGCCTTAACAAGATCCTTACACAAACAAAAAAAATACTTTCAGCTTATGGTCAGACAATCCAATGCACGTGTCGTTTGGGTTATAGTGGAATTGGAGTTGGCGAAAACGGATGTGTTCCTACAGCCGTTTCGAATGTTTGCGCATCGAATCCGTGTGGTCCTCACGGAAATTGCGTTTCCAACTCGTCTAGTTTCACATGTGTCTGCAATCCAGGCTACACTGGTATAGCGTTATAGACTATATTATAAATGGTTTGTTCACTCTATTAGATCAATGGATCAAATTATTGGGTTTTAGGAAAGGTATGCGAAACACCGGTGATCGACTCGTGTGAAGACACTCCTTGTGTTTTTGGGACTTGCATTAGTGGATTCGAACCGGGAACTACCGTTTGTGTGTGTCAATCCGGATACTTTGGGCCTTCGTGTGAAAATCGTTTAGACAGTATGTAGTACTAATAGAAGCACCGAAAGCACTTTGTCTAAAATGTGTCACGTTTAAATGAAATGCAATCATCTTCTGTCTCGTTAAGGTTGTGGCGGTTATCTTATGGAGTCCAAGGGAGAAATCCGTTATCCCGAGACGAACAACACTGCTACCTATGAGAGCAATTTAAACTGCGCTTGGTCCATCGACGTGAACGACACTCAAGTGGTGAACATGTCTTTCGTGTGGATCGATGTCGAAAAATCGATTGACTGTCGTTTCGATTCGGTTGAGGTTTGTACATACATACATAGTTAGCCAACATAGTTTGTCGACACCAATGACAAGTACAGAGAACAATTATTACTAATGTTACAGATACTCAGCGGTGACGAAGACGATGGAAAATCATTGGGAAAGTTTTGCGGACAATCGTTGCCGGCCAATAACAGCATAATATCCGATTCGAATGTTGTGACCATACGTTTTCGTAGTGATCAATCCAAGAACTATAAAGGATTTCAGCTGAACTATACAACGACGCCACCGAGTATTTAACTCATTACCATATTATCTTATTATTTCTCAGGCATTTCAGTGGGTTTGCATTGGTATTTCAGACTGCGGCGGTGTAATCAATTTTGAAACGCACGGTACACTCAGTTCTCCCGGTTCTCCCGGGAAATACCCTCCAAACCGAAACTGCTATTGGACACTCAACGGTCCACCCGACAAGAGAATACAATTTCAATTTTTTTCTTTCCGATTAGAAAAACAACGTAAATGCTATGATTATTTGGAGGTACAAAGAAATTTTTTTTAAAATATTTATCACAATATATATTATACAACAAAAAAATGATTTTCAGATTAGAGACGGCATTTCTATGAACAGTCCTGTTATTGATAAACTGTGCAACACCACGGTGCCTCCGCCGATCTTAACTTCCAGTTCACACGCTCACTTGCACTTCCATACGGATTCAACTGGCCAAGATTATGGATTCCAAATGACATACAGTGCTATTGAAGGTTGGTACATGGTGATTAAATATAAGGCACTACTACAGTCGGTCGTTATCGGTAAATAGGTGTACCAGGATGCGGAGGTGTTCACACAAGCCCCTCGGGAACTATTTCGTCTCCGATGAACGTTTTGAGTGATAGCAAAATGTATTTGGACAATTTGAACTGCGAATGGCACATTAGAATGCCTTTGAAACAAAAGCTTAAATTAATGTTTCTAAAGAGTTTTGATATAGAATCGTCGAAAAACTGCACGTCCGATTATTTAGAAGTTAGTGTTTGAAACTGTTTGTAATTGGTTTTTTTTAACAAATAACAACTGCCATTTTGTCTTAAAGATTCACGATGGACCGACCATAAAATCACCATTGATCAGCCGCTATTGCGGATCAACCAAATCTGATCTTCCTATTTTTAGTAGCAGTAACGAAGTGACCATATTGTTTAAAACCGACGTTTCTTCTGCTGCTGAAGGATTCACCATTAAATACGAAACGAGTAAGGACTGTAACAGCTATCGGATTACATATAGGCTATATATGTACATTAAAATTATTATTGTAACATTTTCAGTATGCGGAGGCACATATACTGAAAGCACTGGCATAATTGAATCTCCGTTTTACCCTAATCCGTATCCGAATAATCGCGTTTGTAAATATCTCATTTCTCAGCCAGTGGGTAAAGCAATACGTCTTACAGTACTAAACATGGACATTGAAGACGTGACGTATCCAAACTGTGTATATGATTCACTCGAGGTATAAACAAGAATCTTGTTCTCTTCCAATTTTGTACGACGCTCGATTATTTTTTTTTTTTTTTTTTTTTTCACTAACAGATACGAGACGGCGATACGGAAAATTCCACCAGATTGGCGACATTATGTGGTTATACAGAAAAATTACCCAAACTACCCTTCATTTCGACTCATAATTTTATGTTACTCAAGTTCGTCACCGACAGCTCTAACAACAATAAAGGGTTTCGTGCAAATTATACTACTATTGACATCTGTACGTATACCTGGGAGAAACTTACAATAATATATCACCATAATCGTATTGCATCTTATTGGTGGTTTTCACTAACCGGATTCTAGCATGCGGCGGCATACTGAAAGAGTCTGCAGGCATCATACAGTCGCCCAAACATCCGGAAAAATATCTCCACAATCAATTTTGCAAATGGATCGTGTCGGTAAACGAAACTAATCAAATACAGATAACGTGGCTCTCGTTTTCATTAGAAAATCATAAATCATGCAACAACGATTATGTTGAAGTGTACGACAATAGTATAGAGGGTAATTCGTCGAAAATTGCTAGGTGGGGACTTGGTGGCGACTGCGGACTTTTCCCTGAGATATTGATGTATAAATTATGTTTAATCTGCTTTGCGACAGATATTGTGGAACCAAAGTGCCACCTGTGTTGACTTCAATGGGAAATCGTGTGACGGTTGTTTTCAAAACGGATCAATCGGTATCCCATGACGGGTTTATGTTGAGTTACATATCTCTCACCAAATCACAAGGTACTCGGCGGCGTTGGTAGTAAAGTAATTTTCTCGTTTTTAACACGCATTTCACGTTCTCTAGCATGCGGTGGAAACTTTTTCACTCCGGAAGGTTTCATTAAATCTCCAAACTATCCGGACGAATATCCAAACTCCAAAGATTGTAGCTGGGTGATAACCGTGCCGGTGACGAACCAGATCGAATTGAATTTTACATCTTTCATGCTAGAAGAAAGTATGGACTGCCGCTTTGATTACGTTGAAGTTCGGTCCGTGCAATTTGAAATTATTATTGTTATCATTGTTATCGACTTATTCTTGAATGATGTTTAAAACAGAAACGGAGGATACGCGTCGTCGCCTTTGATAGGGAAATTTTGCGGAAGCAAGATACTTTCATCTATATCGTCGATGGGCAATTCTCTGTTCATTAGATTTGTTTCTGATGGATCGCGTGCTAGGAAAGGATTTTTGATGCAATGGTATACATCTGCAAAAGGTTAGCCGCCTACTGTCTGTTCGAGATACAATAAACTTATAATCGAATACATGTATGCACGTATGTTTGAAGGTTGTGGCGGAACACTCAACTCGGGTATCGGACACATAGTATCGCCAAACTATCCGCTGCCTGTCCAGGAGACATTAGAATGTTTTTACAAGATAGCCGTGACACAAGGAAGTCAGATCAAACTCACTATAGTCGATCTTGAACTAACAACTGGCGCTTTTTCTGGATCTTTGTGCAAAGACGATTACCTCGAAGTAAGAACAGTATTCAGTAAACATACTTGAACAAGGCGTCAAGCTTGGTCCAATAGGGCATATGGTTCAATTCCTGCACTTCTGCAAAACAAAGTGGTCCACCTTATTCTACCTTAGGCTATATGCTCTTATTTTTTTTTTTTAAACGAAAGCAGATGCTATAAATATAATAAACATCCCACGAATATATTATACGTTGATTGGACTGTGAACCTACATTATATTCTAGTAGGTGTTAATAAATTTAATAAAATGATTATTTTTCAGTTTTTTGATGGTGCAAGTACAGCTAGCAAGTCTTTGGGTACTTTTTGCTCTGACGTCCATTCTTGGTTCGTTCATTCGTCCTCGAATGAGATGTACATTAAATTCAGAAGTAGTGGTTTATCGAAGGGCAGAGGGTTTTCATTGAAATATGCTACAGGTGTGTATGGCAAAGTTAAACAATTAAAATACCTACTTGAAATAAAATATATTACTCTCTCTTTTAGATTGTAACGTAACGTTAAAAGGCTACCAGGGCGCAATAGAAATAGCTAAATATGAAAATACTTTAACGGATAAATGTGCATGGACCGTTATGGCTCCCAAAGGTAATAAAATGAACATAACTTTTACTACGTTCAAAATGGCTAACAGCCGTATGCGAGCACTCATGTTCCACCGTTTTGGTCAAATGGATCCAGCTACTTCTTGTAATACATCTCAGTTAACCGTAAGTTTTTTTTATACACAACGTAGGAATGCGTAATATTTATTGTAATAATATATTTTTGTGTTATCCTAAGATATCCGAAGGAGTCAAACTAGACGAAGTGAACACAGTGCTCTGGAAATATTGTACGAGCGATCCACCTCTGACAATATCATCTACAACGAATATTGTGCGAGTAAATTATAATTTCCGAAGTAAATGGCCGTTTTTGGATAGATACGATAGTTTTCGATTAGAGTGGATAGTTGACGGATGTGGGGGAGTGCTTAATCAACCGGATGGAGAATTCACATCACCTGGCTATCCGGGAGTGTACCCTAGTAGTGTATCGTGTGAATGGAAAATTGTCGTCGATTATGGAAATACTATAGAAATAACTGTAGAAGATTTTTGGTTCGAATCGTCATTGTCTTGCAACTTTGATTTCTTAGCAGTAAGTAAAAAATTTGTCATTTGAACGACTCTTGGAACGATGCATGTTTTTTTTACATTTTTCAGATTTATAGCGGGGAAGATGATTCTGGCCCCGAATTAACTAGAATATGTCACAAAGAGTCCAATTCGGTAATTGTGACTACCGGTGGAAATACAGCGTTTGTAAAGTTTGTCTCGGACAACGGTATACAGAGGAAAGGGTTTAAAGCTTCATACAAAAATGTCGAATCAAGTAGGTGGAACTGTTTATTTTTTATAAATAAATTGATTACAATTATTTTTTTGAAATCGAGCAAAGTAGGTGAAAATGTAGGAGGATGCAATTTTTTTTTAAGAATCAAATTTAATTTCCAGATATTTTACCAACTGTACATTAATCGAATCTCGGTATTCGTTTAAAACAAAAATTTTTATCATTAATTTTATTTTTTTTGGTTTGATTTTAGAATGTGGAGGACTATTTACTGCGCCTCAGGGTGTTATTCACACAACCAACTACCCTCAAAACTATGACTCTAATAGCTCTTGCGTGTGGTACATCGAAGTGACAGAAACTCATTTAATCAATTTAACGTTTGTCGACTTTAGCACCCGTAGTAACCCGGTTTTAGGAAACGACAGGGTGCTTGTGTACGACGGTGACATTGAAGGTCAACTACTTTTGAACCATTCTGGAAACAGTATCCCGCCAACGATTATATCTTCGTCTAATAAGCTAGAAATATCTTTCAAAGTCGGAAAAGGCGAATTACGCGCTAAAGGATTTAAGGCTGTCTACAGAATAGTATGTACACGGCTTAATCGTACGCCAGCCTGATCGCTGTTGTGTGAACACAATGTATTGTTTGACATTTTCAAATTGTAATATTTTAGGCATGTGGCGCCAAACTAGTGACAAATGATTCAGGGATTATCACCAATCATCCGTCTTTTAATTCCGTGGAATCGTCAAACTGCGTATGGACAATTATATCGGGAATTCCTCAGTCAAAGGTCACGTTAACTTTTACTCAGATCGATGTTGGCCATTATACTGAAGATGTAGTTGGCAATCACACCGAGGACTGTTCTAATGTGTTGTTTTCATCGACTATTCGAGTTTTGGAAGGCCGTGATTCAGACGCGCCTGAAATTACAAAAATCTGCAAATCTAATCCATTCCCATCGCCTATCATAAGTAACGGACCCGCCATGCGAATTGAGTTTAATGAAACCTCAGGTGGATTTGATTCGTTTACTGCCAGTTATTCTGTACGGTCGATAGGTCAGTGTTTCAAGTATAATGAATTTGTTTTTTTTTATAAGAATGCACAATCAATTTGATGTGTTATTTGATCCGTCAATTCAGGATTCGACAATCAAAGCTCCGGTCGTGATCATAATATTGCTATTACTAATGTAGCCCGATAGCTATTATGTTTAAAATAAAAGTTGAAAATAATACAATATCGTTTAATGTTTATGTTATTAAATAGCTTGTGGTGGAACATTCGACACGATCAGAGGAACAATTTCTTCGCCCAATTACCCAAACGGGTATCCGAGAGATGCGGAATGTGTTTGGATATTAAAGTCGTCTGCTGGAAATCGCATGACGTTAAACTTTATTGACTTTCAATTAGAGTCTGATGAATTTTGTAACGTTGACTATGTAGAAATCAGAGAAGGAAATTCCGTGGGTCCACTTTTAGGCGTCTACTGTGGACCGAATATTCCGTCCACCGTAATGTCTGGTGAAACACTTTGGGTGAAATTCCGTTCCAGCAACGTTGGTTCTGCCAAAGGATTTACGGCTAATTTTAAATACGGTAAAAACAATAATGATTCATTCAATTTTAAGAAAAACTAGTAATATCCATCGTGTAACTTAGCATCGAATAACGAGTTGGGAGGACGGTCTGGCATGATTGCCAATCCGGGATATCCAAAAATGTTCAGAGGCAATGGTCATTATTCTTGGAGAATAACTGTCGACAATGGAAAACGAATACAATTAGTGTTTAAGGAAATGATATCTACGTCTACGGATCACTACATAGAAGTAATTACAACTCAGTCGTTATTTACACCGTATGATATTCTACTGGTTTTGTTTGTCTACTTAGATTTTCGATGGCTACGACGAAAATTCGGTGAATTTGTTGTCGAGTACAGGTCTAGTATATTCGGACTTTACAGAGCCAATGTTATCGAGCGACAACGTTGTGTACATCAAGTTCTACACGGACTCGCTCAGTGGATCTTACGCAGTAACACATTTTTTGATATCATGGATTCAATTGGATAAACCATCTGCCCAATTTTTGTTTCCCGAGTTTGACTACGAAACCGCGTGTAAGTATACAATTCAGATTGTTAGCTCAAAATGTTGATTATTAAAATTATTAATTATTTTTAGCGAACACATCCGAGATAGACTATTATTTATCACAGTCTACCAACTCCAGTGTGATAATTACAAGTCCCGGTTATCCCATTGGGTATGCGCCAAATCTGAATATAACCTGGACAATTCACACTGAACCAAGAAATCACATTGAAATTGATTTTATAAACGTTCAATTGTCCGCGAGTTCAAGAGCTTTCCTGTCTTGTTACAGGGATTATATACTTGTTAAAACGCGTATGTTATTTATGCCTTTACTATTAGTTATTTTTCACTACACATTCTATTTTTGACATGAATATGTACAAACCTCGAACATGTACCACCACGCGCTGTAGATATGTATTTATTGTTGTAAAAAACCTAACTGTTTTTATTAGTGGATCCAGATAATGGAAACATGAAATTTTTGGACAAAATATGCAAAAATAAAATTCCCGGATCAGATTCGACTTTGATTGGTAGTAATATAGTAAATTTATCATTCGTATCAGGCAAAACGAACGGTACTGGGTTTAAAGCAGAAGCAAAAATGAGTAAGAACTATTTAAATCTTATTACAACAAAAAAATGTGTTTATTTCAATTGATATGGTCAATAGATGAGCCCTATAACTGTTTGCAGTTTAGCCAATATTTACTTAGAATTTGAATAATTTTTTTATAGAATGTGGTGGTCATTTAAGGGACAGATCAGGTACACTTAATGTAACTGCGATATCCTCCTGTACTTGGAATATTACTGTGCGCCCTGGCAGACAAATCGCTCTGAAAATCACACATTTTAAAACAGCGACAGTTAGCACTCCTACTTGTTCAAATAGTTATGTTTTGGTGAGTTACAAACCGTGCAAAATTATAACGACTTCAAAATAAGTGACAGCTACATTGTAGTTTGTACATTTGTCTGTGGTTCACTTAATTATTTGAAATTTGTCCAGTTGAAAAATGGTATTTACGAAGATTCTCCTCTTCTCGGTAAAGGCAAGTATTGCGAAGAAACAGATGCAACTCTACCGTTGACAACTGACAACAAATTACAAGTTCAAATAAAAGCAGACATTCACGATGTAAGTGTTTATAGTGTAAAAGCATTACAGTTATATTTGACAAAAAAGCGAAGCTAGGCTAGCATTGTAGTATACTATAATGAACGGTTCGGTACGGTTAATTGAAATTGACAATTTACGCATGTTATTACTTTTAGGTCATTACAATAAGCTACCAAGAACATTCATTGAATTGCGGTAGCCAAATATCGTTGACGGACGCCGGTAATATCACTCAAATTACATCTCCTATGTACCCAAACATACCACCGGCACACACAGAATGCACTTGGATCGTAGTAGCACCTACAGGAGAGCGGATTTCCGCCACCGTCGAAGACATAGATATTAAATATGACGAAAAGTAAGTTGAAATATATATATCTTCGAGACGTCTGTAGGATTTATTAGCTTGCGATTTGGATTGGCAACACAAGCAATGAAGGGTCTGTTATTCTACTCTATTGCTTACACTGTTTCTTCAGGTGTCCACAAGAATATCTCGAGTTCAGAGACGGGGGTGCTCACATTTCGCCAGTGATCAATCGGTTGTGCCGAACGACGGGCATTCCTGATATCGAGACCACACAAAATTATCTGTACATCAAGTATTTCACCGATTTGAACGTGCCGAGCAACGGATTCAAATTAAATTTGTCCATAGGTATTGCGATTCGGCAGTAAAGTACAATGTTATTATAAAGCCGGTTGCTTGCTTTTTAAAATAATATATATTGGTTTTCTAATCATAAGCCAGGTGTGGTGGCACTCGTCGCGGTGCCAAAGGTGTCATCGCTTCGCCCCATTATCCGGGCTCGTACGATTCCAACATGGACTGTGAGTACCGAATTATAGTCAACAACCACTATAGGATTGTGCTGAGTTTCGTCACATTGTCTTTGAAAAGGCTAATACCAGATCACGGGGTGATCCACGCGGTAGCAGACAACGAAACGGTTGACGACACGTTGACCATATTTGACGTGGACCAGTTTAACGGCACAAGTACAACACTACACTATTCTAAGACTATACAAAAGTACACTGTTTTCTTTAAATTAAACGTACGAATAAAAATCGTTTATAGGAACGATGATAACCAAGGTTTTCGGATCCAACAGCCCGGCTTCGCCAATCAGATCGTCCGGTCAGGAATTAGTGATCAAATTCAAATCGGTTCCCAAGAGTGGACCGTTCACATCAAAGAGCAACAACGCCAAGTTCTTGTTGTCTTATGAAACCGAGTACAACGGTATGTACACATATGTTTGATGAACTCGGATCGGGTGAAATCAATAAATTCGTATTGACTACTCTGTTTAAATATTATGCGGTTTGACAGATTGTGCGAAAGACTATGAGATGGAAAGTGGCGAGATAGAAGGACCTCGTTTTGATAGCTTGCATTCGAATCGAATAGCCTGTGTGTACAGAATAATTGTGCCACAAGGCCGTCGGATTACGGTGGAACTTCTGCACGGACGATCGATCGCCGAACGCTGCGATACCTTGAAACTGTGGGGAAATTACAAAGAAAAGCTTTTCGTAATTACCGTTTTATATTTTACTTCATTTACTACAAAATATTCGACAGTGTAATAAAATAATAAATTGTGGTATAAATTGAAATATTTCAGTTTATGAGCTACGAAGCGTCAATGTACAGCGAAACTTGTATCGACTATACGTATAGCCTCAAGACGTTTAACTATGTCTACGAATCCACTTCCAACGTGATGGTTGTCGTGTACAGATTTTCGTATGGTAGCCAAATTGGTTTTCGACTGAAGTTCACGTCGGAAAAACCTTCAAGTAAGCTATTTAAAGGCTAAGTTTGTCCACTGGTTAAGTTCTAGACTATGACAGTTGTTTTTTTTTTCAGTATGTGGAGGATCTATAGACACTAGTGCTGGTGGACAATTACAACTGCCTCCTTCGAACCTGACAAGATTTTATTGCGCATGGGACTTTGTAAACAAAAACGGTACAGTAGTGATAAATGCGAATTTCAAAGTTACCGACAACGTCATGTCGTTTGATTACACCAACACTTTGGAAGCCAGTGACGGTAATTATACAATTTAACACAATTACAATTTTCAACGTGGATGTATAATATGTTCGTTTCGGCCCGTTTCCCACTCAGGCAACTTAATATATCTAAAAGACTACAAGCCAAGCGCTAATTCCAACGACAAGTTCATTATTCGAAGTCCGTTAGCATCAACTCATGTCATAGTAAGAGCCCGGCTATTGTTACAACCCACGCCGTGATAATTAATTTTAAAACGTTTACATTAAAATGTGTACACAGGTTAAAGGCAACACAAAATACATCAACTATACAGCCACTCTCAACTACACCGTAAGTAAATGTGGTGGAATGTTTGAAGGACAAAAATTGACCATAACAAGTCCGAATTACCCGCAAAACTTTGCACCCAACACGAATTGTGCTTGGTCGGTAAAACTTCCTGAAGGCCAAAACGTAAACGTAAGTATACATATATATATATAGACTATAAAGTCTAACTAAGTTTGTATATTGTATATGCATTGGAGACCTCAGAAGGAGCAGTTATCTATGCTATAGATTTTATATTACACACTAGAAGTGCCTTTGAAAAATATGTGTTGATAATATTGTTTTATTGTGTTTAGATTCGTTTCACCGATTTTGATTTGGCATCCTCGTGCGAATCGAATTTCTTAGCGTTCCACAACGGGCCTGACCCCGAAGCTCCGTTGTTGGGCAAATTCTGCGGTAATGTGTTGCCTGCTAACCTGGAGACGTTCTCGAATAATATCTGGGTGGTGTTTGCGTCCGGCGATCAAATTTCGAAAAAAGGGTTCAACGTAACGATCGAACCGAAAGTGCAAAGCGGTTGCGGCCAGTCGTATTTACTGGAAAAAGGAGAAATAACCAGCACAAATTTCCCGGGCTCCTATCCCGACAACGACGAATGCGAATGGACAATAAACGTGGAACCGGGCAACAGAATCAGTTTGACATTCGTCGACAGGTTCAACGTGGAGCAGAGCAAAAACTGCACCAAAGATTTCGTACAGGTTGGTCCCCGACGTTTGCACTGGACATCATCATTAATATAAAATATTTTATAATTTTTTGACATGAATATATGTCTTATGGTGGCTGCGAGTCAGTGTTATGTGTCACGGAGGAGGATTATGAAGGAATTATATTTTTATTTATTCGTATGGTTTGTCGTTACATGCAATATTTATAGTAATGATAATGCGATAACATGTAATAAAATGTGTAGTAAATATGAGTAACAGTAGTTAAATATTATTGTTAAGCAAACAGATTAAGATATTTGGTATCAACATAGAGTTTCTTTGGAGAGTGGCCCTTAAAGGGGTCGTTTAGAGATTATGTTGAGTTAGATTAAATTGAGTTACATGCACTGTTTGGCCGCCAAATTTGTTTAGGAAACCTAACCGGTTGGTTTAGAGTGTCATCTTGAGGTTGGGTTTTTTAAGAGTCTCCTCATATGGAGGGAGGCATTATGGAGGGATTATAGAGGTGACTTAATAGAGATAGTAGATTAGAGATAAGATATCAGCAATACTAGATTGCAGGAGATATCCATTTATTGATGTATCTGCATGAAGTGTGGATACTCTTTACTCTTTTTTATTAATGTATTTATCACACATTTCTAAAAATTGTATAATTATGAATGTCATAATACGTTTAGGTTTACGACCTCGTAGATGGAGACTGGGTACCTCTTGGAAATCGGTTATGTGGCAGACAAGTACCGCCGACGATAAACTCTACGGGGACCAAAATCAAAGTTCGTTTCCGTTCGGATAGCGAAATAACAGCAGAAGGATTTAAAGTAATAGCTATAAACAACGAGCGCAAAATATGTTAATTTGTTCAGTCATACCAAATCGTTATTATTATTGCTTAGGCTACATGGAAGAGTTTTTGCGGAGGTGTATTCACTGAGAGTACAGGAAAAATCGTTTCCCCGAACTTTCCAAAATTGTATCGTCACGGTTTAACGTGTAACTATACCATAATCGCTCCAAAAAAGAACATTCGTTTGGTTTTCAAATCGTTCAACATTGAAGGTTTGTGAACAACACCAAGAGTTTGATATACCGCACTAGCAATAAGATACAAAAATATATAAAGCTGTGTCTTAAACGCATACCTAGATGTTTTTATAACAAAACGTGATTTATTAAGTATTTAGATCATAGTAGTGACTTGAGAACAAACTGGGTAAATTAGTTTATGATAACTTCTTAAATAACAAATAAAGGGTCAATAAATAATCAAGAATTAGTTAACCGAACAGTTTACTTTTAAGTATGATAACGACCACCCTAATATACTTTACAGCTACAATATTTTTTACTTTTCCGTCTTGTAGACCACATAATATTGTATTAGTGTCATCGAATTTATTTTTAAGATGCCAATTGTCGTTATGACAATTTAACGATTTATGATAAACCGCATGAAAATATCAATGCGAAGTCATTGCATTTGATCGGGACATATTGCGGGAAAAATTCGCCAAATGTGCTAACTCTGAATAGTCATGTAATGCTATTGTTCAAGACGGATAGTTCGGGTACTTATTCAGGATTCGAAATTGAATACGACACAGAAGGTAAGACAAATGCATGGTTTTAATAATGCATATATATATATATATATATATATATATAATTGTATAACTTAAAAACGAAGCAGAAATATTGCCATTGTATGTAATCAGTTAAATGTTAATATTTTTAATAGGAAATTTTTTTTTTTTGGTAATTACAAAAAATATACTAATACAATTCAAACATTGTGCCGGACTTTTTTTAATATATACCCCGTTTGATGTGTAGGATGTGGAGGCGAAATGACTGAACCTGGATTGATAACATTTGTAAACAAGAACAATAATTTAGCAAGCTATGCTTATATGGTTAACTGTACGTGGACAATTCAAGCTCCGCCGGAACAGATAATCGAATTATTGTACGGTCAAGCGTGGCGTTAAGTACTTTGTATTATTATATTTTATGTACTGGTACTGTTTTCAGTTTCAATAAATTCCAAGTGGGCATGTCGAACGAAGGAGAAGGCTGCGACTCGGACTTGGTCACAGTTTATGACAGTCCCAAAATAAATTCCAATAAGACCTTAGGCGAATTTTGCGGAGATTTGAACGACATGTTACCCGTAGTTCGGTCCACGGCCAACTCGATGGTCGTTGAAGCTGTTAACGATGGTTCGGCGTACAACCTTGGGTTTTCCGGCGAAATTGTATTCACTTATGGTCGGTACACATCCATCATTTTTTATCTCAATTTTTATCCAGCCTAATGGTATCATCGTGTTAACATGTTGTAGGCGAAGCTAGTGGATGCGGTGGTACAATAAAGTTGGACCAAACGAATTATCAATCTGGGTACACACTGGAATCGCCCAAAAGGTTGAAAAGGACTTCGTTGGATTGCGGCTGGCTGGTTATAGTCAATTCATCGTACGCGGTGCAGATACAGATGGTCAAGTACACAGAGACCCCGAAATGTTCCACAAATTCTACAAGCTGCGGCTGTAGTTCTATACAGGTATAATTAACTTATTGTATACTTTAACGTTGCAACGATAACGCCGTCTATTGTTTTTTCATTTTTTCCCACACCTACATAAATATAGTTCTTAGACGGTCCGGGTCGGGCAAGTGCAAGTATTCATAAGTATTGCGCTGGAGAAGCCGACGTTGGTCCGCTGATCTCGGCTGGCAGTGAGGCTTATATACGAATGCAAGTTTTTAGCGACGACGTTGGCGTCGACTTTGAGTTGAAGATTAAACCGGTGACATGTAATTATTAAATATTATTGTTTTTTTTATTTTGGCATTTAATCACACCGTGGCTTTTTTACCCTCCAGCTGTATGCGGTCCACGTGCGTTAATAGCTTCGAACAAGACACAAGTGTTGGCTTCTCCCGGCTACCCAATGTCTTGTGATAACAACTTGAGATGCGTTTGGACAATAGGCGTGGACGAAATCTATCCAATATTGTCATTGCACTTCACGGAAATCGCGTTGCAACAAACCAAAGATTGCCAAACAGACTATTTAGAACTTCAATATTCAACCGAAGTAACTATTTATTATATTTTCAATGAATTTTTGTACCTACTTATATTGTAGTTAAACGCCAGAGTTTATATTTGATTTTTATTAAGAATTATCAATTCTAATTACTAGTCCAATAATAATTATTTGCTGTATTATTTGCTTCTTTTCGAGCAAATGATATTTTATTTGAATAGTCTTGTATTTAAACAAATAAATATATTATGGCCTTCACAAAGAGTGTATATATTTATAATCATTGTATTGAACTCACACTGAAGTATGTTCTAGACTGAAATAAATTGTTTGGTTTAGATGACGCCGTTTACGTTGCGGTTATGTCATGTAGATCATCAATTCGACTTCCACGTTAGACTTTGGGGGAAGCCTTTGACTTTGAAACTATTCACCGATGAACGAGAATCGTCCAGGAGATTCCGGTTGGAATATTCCAAAACCAGTAAGATATCATAATATGATCACTATATTTCTTAACTAATCTATTTTCATAAAAAAAATTGTACAGCAATTATACAATTATTGAATCTTTACATCGCATATTCGCATGACAAAATAATAATCATACCGTTTAGTAATTAGTAATTAAATTGTTTGTCGTTTTAGGATGCCAACCGAGTTACAACAACACTCAGGGCCGTGTAATGTTTGATATGAATAAAATATCTTCGGTTTCCGACGATTGTGTGTTCACCATAGACGTCGGTCAACCCAATTTGACGATTTCTGTATACTTTACTACGTTTGCCATAAACGACCCTTCGAATTTCCTTAAAGTAATATATTATCCATTCATACTCAATCTTTGCAACTTGTGTTTTACAGTAAACTCATATGGTTATAGGTTTACGATGGCTCGTCCACGTCGGCACCTTTGTTGGCAAAACTCACGGATTCTTCACAAGTGTACACACCTGTGCCCATATTTTCTTCGGCGTCGACTCTAACAATGCATTATAAGGTCTCGCGTGCAGACAGTGGAACGATGGACTTTAGTTACACGTCAACAGATCAAGGTATTTGAAACTGACAAATGTTTATGAACAGGGCCCGGAAGTTTATGCTCTAAAAATAACCGAAATCTGCATGCATTTATGCGCTACAAATATTAATAATGTATGTTCGCCTGTGTTTGTAATTGTAAAATATGCTGCAAATATGGAAAAATATGCACACATTTGAAACAAACCTCGAAACGTGTAACAATGCGTGAATTTCCGGTTCCTTATTATGAATATCTAACTATTGGGAAATAAATCGGTTACAGCTCACGTCAACTGAGAAGTTAACATTAAAACAGATATTATTATAACGCCCATTGATGATATTTTCCAATTATATTTGTGTATAGGCAAAGGATGTGGCGGTAGACTGTTCAACACAAAGGGTACAGTTACGAGCCCAATGTATCCGAAATTATACAGAAACGGCACCACTTGCCGATGGGATATAGCTGTACCTGCGCCACAGCCAATAGGAATAGCGTTTAGAGGTAAGTGAATAATATTCAGAAACTTATTAGAACAAGGGCACACACACACAAGGGTTGTAGAATATTAGCCCAGTATGCGTACCCGGAACGTACAGCAATAGGAGTAACAGTGTTACTTTATAAACCAGAGTACAGCTGTGATTAAAAAAAGTCTTGCAAAGTAAAATATATTCTAATGACTACTTTCGAGTGTAGTGATATGCTCAAAGTTTAAAGTATTGTTAAAAAAAATGTACATAGAAAAATAGTTTTTTGTGTCTCCTGGAAGTTTGAAATTTGACCCTTGTTCTAATAATATAAGCGGCTCAACTGCAACTGGACCGTACCGATAGCTGGTAAAATACATATAAACACAACGTCTTGGGGTGGTTTTTTTTCCCTTAAGTTTTTGATCTTGGACCGAAATCAATGTGCGACACCAACTTCGTGGACATGTACGACGTCGACCAAAACACCGGCAAAGAGTCGTTTGTGGCTAAATACTGCGGCGGGGTGAGTATAATAATATAAATGCACATGCCGATAATGAACAATAATAACAATAATTATTATGTTCTAATTTCTGTGTAAAAACTCTGTACACTTATTGTTTGCCAGGACACTCCGGCGTATCATGTAAGCAAAACGGGAGCTGTGTTTATTCGGTACACCACAAACATACACAACGTCGGGTCGGGTTGGATATTGAATTTTCAACTACATTCCGACTAATGAATATATTATATTATTATATTATATACTATGCCTCGAAAATACAATATAGCGTGCATATTATTAGTTAGACACAACGAATTGGTTCATTTTTTTTTTTCAATCACATATTCAAACTGCGATTCCTGTACATTCCTCTGATGAACTGCTCTTGGCCGAACCGCTGAGGCTTGCCGAAGAAACGTTTTCTTAGGTCGCTGTCGGCCGGAGGTTCGTAGTGTCCATAATCGTGGTAAGTGGTCGTGTAGAAAACATTGGCCGGATGTCGTTTGACGGTACTCGAACAATGGGAGTCTAAAAAGTATACAAACCGAATCTATGAAGCGCATCTACTGACAGTATGTTTGGTCTACAACATTTAAGTAAATCTAAGTAAGTAAACGTACTTGGATTGTGTTCGATCTGCACAGGTAAGTTTGATGATTTATCCAGACAGAAGATTGTTCGGTTTACTTCAACGTTGCCGACCTCCTCGCTCATTGTGAACACACTGACAACCGGAAGAAAGCAATATTGCACGAACTTATCGATCAAACTATTGCGAGGGTTACTACTATATTGCACGCGTGACATTATATTATATTATAATACATAAACAGTAGGCGGTAAATAGTTCAGTTATAGAAATAATAAAGACTGTTTTGTTGTTTGAAAAAAAAAAACAAAAAGCAATCATTCGCTTCAAACTCGCCTCTGTGCTCGTTTACACACTTTCTTGTAAACAAACTTAAATGTGCTACCCAATCTATTACAGCCTCAAGCCAAGATGACAAATCAAAAAAGCTAACTTGACAACTATGAAAATGCGTGTACCTAATATACGGATTATTTCATTTTTTTTTTTAATAAAGTAATTGCCATATTATAAAGTTTACAAAATAAAATTCATTTTCAAAATCAATATTGTTTATTAGGGCCAGTGAGTAAAGCAACGCAATTTTGAATAAATAAATTAGGAAAATAATTAGGCTTAAGCGGCTAAGCAATATGTTATAATTACTTAATAAGATAATATACTAATAAATGAATGTATAAGTAATAATAAGATATTAGAACTAGAATCTAGGCATGAAAAAATTACATGGAAATTAAAATAAAAGTGTAGGTCAAACGGTAGGTAATATAGAAAATATTTCTGACAAATGTACAGATATTTTTTTCAATGAGTAATTATCAAATGTCGATGGTTCTCATAGGTAATATTAATTAATGATATTACAAAACCTAGTAAATTGTATCATTCTGACCCTACGCGAATATATGTATTAAAATAATAAATTTAATTCTCCCACTACTAGCGCATAAATCAGAAAAGAAAATTCTAACAAATTTCTCCAATTTATTTTTCAATAATATTTTATATACGGTACAGTGTGCATCCACAGGTTAAATAAGCAAATTGCAAAATAACTGTATATATATATTTGTTGAGTTACAGGCGATCAATAGACTATTGATTAAAAAAAAAAATGTTATATTTTTGTAGTGAAACCTACATATAGACTATTATTATAATTATATAGTACATTCATAATATATTTGCATATATATTATTTTCGTTAATTGGATTGAGGTATGTGGGAGCCAAATCGAGTTTTTTTTATAAATGAATCGCTTTTTGTGAAAAGGGCATGTGTTAAATTTTTGGTTAAAATCGTTTTATTTTGGTTTTCTGTTCTTTGTGTCCATATGGACCATCATGTGTGTTAAAAACGGCACACGTGCGAATAATTATAGCAGAGATATAACATTTTTAATTTTTGTTAAAAGGACACAATAGTGTAGCACGAGTGCCCTTTTAACAAAAATATTCATTCATTTACATACTATTTATTTTTATCATTCTTACCTAGTGGTTATTTCGATTGATCTCACGGAACTAATCATCAAAAGTAGTGTACATCGAAAGTTTTTAGTGATAGAGGTAGATGAGAACAAGACTTTGGATTTTCAGTCATGGTGGTGTAAGTAACCAAAACAGCAGCAGACTAGCTTTGGTATAGGCTCATATTGCATGTATGACACAGCCGCCAAAGGTGTTTGTAAAGCAATGTCTTGCATCAACGGTTTAGTGGTAAACACATTCCACTTGGCCAACTCAACTCGAACTCCAATCCAACTTCCACAAAACAAAAGTATCGTTGCAGATTATTTCGAAGATGATGATACATCAATATACTTTTTTAATTTAAAGACATACCGAAAATTAAAATATTTGTAATTATTTATACATCATTTTCCTGATTTTTGTTAAAAGGGCACACGTAAAGCAACTTTCAACTAGTATAAACTTGAATTAAATATTTTTACAATGTCAAAATTTGGTACAAATACCGAGTACCGTGCATCTAATATACAATAAGTATTATATTAATAATATTTATATTAATTATTTAAAATTAAATATATATATATTAAAAAAACCTTTGGCCACGACATAAAATTAAGACAATACTATACTATATATTAACGTTGCTATCGTTTAAAGAAGTACGGTTTCAAAAAAACTAAGTAAACTAAGTTCTTTTTCAGATTCATTTTTTTTTTATTATAATAAATAAATATATATATATATATATGTAAGTATATCACCAGGCTGAAATCAAAATTCAGAAAATCCAAAAACTGGGGTAGGTACTTATACTTTATATACCTAAATAACAAATTTAATAGATATTTAAATTTCAAAAAAACAAAACACTTTAGTAGGAACACATCGTTTACGGTCCAGTGATGGAAGCGTTTTTATTTTTTATATCCGTGTAAATTACTGTAAAAACCGTCGGGGTTTTTCCAAGAACGCGAGAGCTTCTGGGGAATTCCCAATGCACATTTGGTTTTTTGCACAGCCATTTAATCGACTGTAATATTATAATTTATACATAATACTATGACGTAGGTACTTAGACGAGCAGTACACGTGGTGCAGCGCTAGCTATTCCGGTCAGAAAAACCAGTTTGTCGGTATATATATATATATATGTATATATATTATATATATGTATATATATATATATATATATATATATATATTACAAGGAAGCGGTAGCCGGAAGTCCGAGAACCGTACGTTTCTTATTCTACGGGTACCTAGCCTAAGACGATACGATATGGGGGAAAAACAACATAGATACTGTACTACTGCGCAGTTCCGATTAATTACATTATGATATAACGAGTACACAAATATAGATTATTGGTGTTTAGAACAACGCCACAGCCACAACTAAACACACATAATAGGTATAGATAATTGATCCGTATAGCCATCGGGTTTCAGTGTAGATGGCCACGCAGGATGACTCAGCCCTAGGTCAAGTTAATACGGGCCTAATGATTTTGTTAATTACACCACTCGTGTCTTGTCCTCCTGGTCGAGATCTCTCGGCTCGAGGGTACTTTTACGACTTGTAAACAACATGTACAATTTTTTTTGGTTTTCCTCGACTACCGCGTTCGTCCGGGTCAAGAAAGGGCGCAGGCGGCGCTAAGATTGTATTGTCCAAATAAGACTCGACCGCCTCCGCTTTAATTAGTGGCGTACACACGTCACGACAAGGTCTGTTTTCCCCATTTACTATACTCGTTTTTGGTGTTTGGCTTACCTATATTTTGTTTGTTGTAATGGTAGTTTTATTTCATTATTTTTAATACACCAGCAAACTGTACGTACCAGTATGCCGCCGCCTTTGGCTTTAATTAAACAAAATCATAATTTATAATACTTTTGTCAAAGTTAAAAAAAAAAAAATAATGTAATTCACTTCACACGATAAAATTAAATTTCTACTGAATTATCAGTTGGTTTTCATTTTTTTTTTTAGCAGTTATGACGTGAAACAACAAACTTAATGTTTTTTTAGTGTATCATTTAAATTATTATGTCCAACGCTGACCTTATTTCGCCAAGTATTTTCATTGAAGAAACTGAAATTAACGACCAAAACACACTTTCCGCACGACCTTGTAAACACTGACGCTGCAGTTATAACAGCTATATTACATGGTTTAGGTAGCATGTATATATATGTATATATATTTATTAAATTATAATGGCGTTAATTATTGGCATGCACCTTAATTAAACCTTAATAACGCGTTACAAAACGGACGGACAGTAATAGTGTACACAAAATGTGGTATCCAATTATTTTATTATTTATTTATTTTTTTTGCTCCTCGAGGTCAGACTGTTGTGTATAGAGTTGCCTAGTGCTATCCGGTACGGATTGAAAATTCCAATCTCGATATATTGATAAACGGTTCGCAATAATAAATTGGTAATTACCATAAAAAAAAAAAATAAAAAAGTGCATCAATTTTTCAAAAGTACTATGTTTTTGCAAAATAACAATTTTTTTTTTTGATTTACATTTTTTTTTTACTTTCACATTAAATAAATACACTTGTATAGTATGTTATGTTATGTATAAAAGTTAAAAAGATTAAAACACATAAAATCTTCAGCGGTTTTTACACCATTTTTAATAGCCATAAAAAAAAAAAAAGAAAAAAGGTAATGACTAAATTGCATATATAATATACATATATACATATATAGACGATTATATGTATATATATAAAAAAAAACACAAATATTTATATATTAATAATAATAAAGAAACAGCCGATTCAGAAAAGTACAATGGCCTCGCATTCTTAAAAATCTATATATCGTTCACACTAAGGCAGCATCGAGTCCTAAAGTATTTTTTTTTCCTTATTTTCCTTTACTATATTATATAATATAAATACACGAGACAAGTAAAATTAAAAAAAAAAAAATCGTTTAACATAACTTACGCAAAAAGGTAACATAAAAAAAAAAAAAAAAGACGCTCAGTAATTTATCTACAACGTATAAAATATAAAATATAATATGTATAATAATAATTATTAGCGTTTATTACAATAGTTAGTTATTATACAAAAACAAAACATACGGTAATATCATCGTACTGTTAATTACAATTTTTAATTTTTTTTTTTCAAATATATTTTTGTACTGTATTATTGTACTAAAAAAAAAAAAAAAATCCTTTAAAGCGACAAAACGATGAAAAAAAACTGAAAATCTGCGTTCCGCAATTTTAACGTAGCAAATTGTTTTTCTTTTTTTTGGGATTTTTTTTTATATAATTTATTATATCGTTAAATTATTGTTTCAAAACCGACGACAACGTTCGTGTATCGTTATAGAGAAAAGAAGAGTATAAAAAAAAAAAACAAGAACAAATTTCACCGGGACGGGCACCAATAACATTTTTTCCCCCAAATTTTATCGAAGAGAAACGATAAACAGGTGCGCCCACATTGAATAGAGGTAATATAATTAATATAAAATTGATAGAAGAAAAAAAAGTATCGACGGACCTAAAACCCATCCCCTAAAAAACGTTTCGAAACACGAAAAGAATATAAATAATAATAATTTTAATACCTGTTATTAATAATAATAGATAATCAAGCGTCGTCGCACACACGGTTTTTATATAATAATAATTATTATGAAAAAAAAAAAAAATACATATATATATATATATATATATAGGTTAATATATAACAAATATTGTTCGGTGGATGTGTGTAGAAAATTGATTTCTATTTTTTTTTTATTCTTAAACTAAAAAATTTGTCGAATTTCGGGAGAAGACATATAATATGTACATATTACTATAATATGCGAATTGACATTATAATATTATATATTGTAATATTATAGTAAAGTTGAAAGTTTAATTTTTGTTTTTTTTTTTTCGTTTGTTTTCAAACATTTCTTCCGAACGGATTTTTACATAAAATACTATATATTATATTTCTTTTTTTTTAATATAATATATACATATACATATATATATATTATTGTTTAACATTTATTATTATCATCTAATGTGCTTGCTTGTTTTTGCTGATTGAGTCGCCCGGGCTTTGTCCATTTCCAATATAGTTTAGGAACGTTTTTTTTTTTTTTTGTATAACTCGATTGTTTGTGTGTGTGTGTGGGTGGGGGGGCGGTTTTTCCCTAACTACTTGGTCTTGGCGTCTTCGGTCGTCTTGAAGCCGTTGTTGATGCCGTTCGAATAGTACACCACGTTGTCGTGCTCGTTGGACGAACACTTGCTGTAGTTGTTTGAGTTCTCGACTGGCTAATGAATGGCAAAAAAAAAACAAGCATAAGAAGTAGGTATAACCAGTAAGTCAATATAGTGAAATGGAAAAAAAAACCATCTCAACGGTTGGCTACAATTTGATGAAAACAAATAAGATCAGTTTGGTCGCGTGTGACGCTTTTTTTCTTCTTCTCGTGTACGTTTTTTATGACTCTGTTGACGTTTTTGCATAGTATTATTATTATTATTATGATTAGGTATTCCCCTTGTCGCATTCGCACAAGTTAAACGGGTATGGCAAACCGGAATTTTAAGTTGTTATAAGACACTTTTTTTTTTTGTTTCCCGGAAACCTAACCTGCATAAAGACTAATTTCAATAACCGGAGTTGTTTTTGCGATCCAAGCTCTTTGTTTATATATATGTAAAAAAAATATTGTATTTTCCATAAAAAAAAAAAAAAAAAATGACGAACAATCGGGCGTTTCGCGAAAAGGGTCGCGTTTAGTTATTATTTTAAATCAAACTTGCTAAGAAAAGAAGAAAAAAAAAACAGCAAAGTAGAGACAAAATCTTACTCGTCCGTCCAAACAAAATAAACAACTCTCTTCGCCTTACTCGGGGTGGTTTTTCCCGGGTTAGTGTTTCACGGAAAAGGATATTAAAGTGTTTTTCTCAATTGAAACATAATATGATGCAATATAGTAGTGTTTTCATTATAAGACGACATATTATTGTCACATATTGGCACATAATTATTTACATTTTTTTTTTTTTAACATTTATGCGACACACACGCTTAATTCCGGTTAGGTTGAGTTTAACCTAACCTAACCTAACCGAATACACGTCAGCACCGAGTGACGATACATCCGAGGGCACACGCATATTATTATGTAACACACGTAGTGTTAGCGATAAAATTCCCAAAGCAACTATAGACCACTACGATACAATAATAATTAATATATTCAACATACACGCGCCATCATCAACATCCGGGGTAACGTAGCGATTTTATCGGACATTTAAAAACCCATTAACGCGATTCCAAGACACTGTCGAGGTGTTTGTTTTGTTCGGATTAAGATTTCGCTAATTTTTCGCACACAGAATCGGCTTGGACACGATAAGGACACGACGATGAAACATATTAAACAAAATACCACCCAACTGTCGCTTAACCACCTCACCGGTGCGTTAACCTAGAGACGACTTATATTCGACTTAAAAGTTTATGATTTATATATATTCTCAAAGCGACTACTTGGCGACTGCCGTGACCTAACCTTGCCGAGCACGTAACGGAAAACAAATAGTCTTTTAAAAGGGGTGGGGGGGGGAAAGACAGATTTTTACAAATAACGGACTTAATGGAAAAGTCTATTGTCCCTGCCTTTCGAAAGGGAGAAAAAATCTCGTGCGAGTAATATATGTATTGTTTGCCGGGCGGAAACTCTGCAAGAGAAATACAATATAATACATATATGAAACGAAAAACCAATTGTGGTATAACACACACGACCCGGACGGCGGATAGAGTACATATTGACACAGACAAATATTACATAACCCACTGAACTTTAATTTTGTGTAAAAACTAGTTCAAGTTAATATAAAAAAAAAAAAAAGTTTCTCGAGTATAACATTGCATACAAATAAAAAAAACACGCTCATTCTAAAACCAATACTAATATGACCGACCTGTTAGCTTCGCGTCGGAAAAAGAAAAAGTAATCAAGTCCAGTTTAGAGTTATTTGATTAAAACTTAATTAAGTTAATGGAGAAGATGGAAGATGGAATTTTATACTAGACCAACTCAAACTAGTGCTGTACTTGCACTGATATTTATTTGAGAAGTTTAAAATAAAAGACAGTTGCTTTCGGGAAGCTACTTTTTCGGTAGAACTTACTCATCAGATAGACACCTTATATTATGTACTTAAGTGGCCAAACAAAAATAAGGCAAATACCAAAGACGAATGCCGTCGTCGTGCTACTCACCATGCAAGCTCCTTCGTTGGATGATCTCGGTTTGCCGTCCTTGGTGTACTTGGATTTGTAGAAGTCTGAGAACAGGAACAAGAACATGACGCCGTGCAGGCCGATCCAGATCATGAAGCTCTTCGGGTAGTTGCACTCGATGAACAACAGCTGGAACTGGTGGATGAAGATGCACACGAATTGCAGCTGTAGCAAGACACAAAAGAAAACGGAGACGGCAATGAGTTTAGTGCGGCGGCTTAGACGAGGGGAAGGACGGGGAGGGAGAGGTTCGACTACTCACCATCTGGAACGAGGTGAGGTACTTTTTCCACCAAATGTATTTTTGGTATTGTGGTCCCATCGCCGACACCATGTAGTAGAAGTACATGACTATGTGCACGAAAGTGTTGAGCAACGCGAAGAAAGTACTATGACCGCCTGCAAAAAAACACCGAGTATTAAGTAAAATACAAAGAAAGTATGAAAACACAAGAAACCGGTGCCGGTTTTCCGTGTGGGCAACAACACCATATGGGAATTGCTGCACTGCTCACCCGGTGCGAATTTCATTCCCATCCAAACGCTCATGGGCATGCATCCGTGGTGGATGACGTGCAAAGTGGACACCTGTTGGTTCTTTTTTCTCAGAATGAAGAACAACTGTAATTGTACGAAAAAAAAAAAATTATCAGAAATCGCAAGTCTTTGGCGGCGGCAATGGATTAGAAAATAAAATAAAAAATTCCTTCTAAAGCGTACACGAAAACCCGACCGCGGAGCCGATCGATATTTTCCACCTCGTTATCCTCTCAGTCATTTCTCTCCTTTCCCCCCCCCCCCGGTGCCGCTTCTCCTTTAGGGTCCGGCGTGTGCCCTTGGTAAGCACGTACGCATACACATATACGTCTGGCAATTTATTTCCAACGTCACACTTTTCTCCCGTCAAACGCCGCCGGAATCCCGTACGCGTGCATCCCATTCCCCGATCACAAACGGTATGACGCGGTTCATAATACAGGGTGTCTCAAAAAGAATGGTGGGGTTTCAAACACGGCTGTAGGTTGTAAAATATTGGACCTACAGCGCTCCGGTAGGGCTTGAATGAAAGAGGGAGTCGTCAAGTTTCGAATGACTGCGTTTGAAACCCCACCATTATTTTTGGGACACCCTGTATAATCATACTTATATAATTACAACCACAGCACTTTTGGCAAATTGGAAAATTTTCCCATTCCATTCCATAATATATAGTCTTTTGCCCACTACAGGTGCACAACAACTCGGTGTAAAATAGAGAGAGATGGTCAGATTGCGGGCCTAGGATATTTTATAAATACTGCGCTTACCGTGTCGAAGAATTCGGTGAACTTGGAAATGTAGTACCACCAACACGTGCGAGCCATCTACAACGGATTAATAATGTATTATTAAAATGTCTTTATAACCACACACAGTATTGAAAATAATAATAATCGAATAACTCACCCGCAAGGCCATCGGGCTGTTGGAGTAGTCGACAGGTTGGCATTTCAGACTGTACGAACCTCCCCATCCGCTCATCATGTACTGCAAAAACATTATTTTCAAATTAAATATGAATATATATTTTACACACAAACGCGCGCTTTGGGGTATTAAACGCATTAATCGTTATTATCATCATCATTATAATTATTATTATTATTATTATTGTTGGACCTATCTGTCGACGACGGCGACAGTTTTGAATTTGTCTGGCGTCACGCGCGCGGCCTTCTTTGTTTCAACTTCTCGTCCAAGCCACATATTATAATCTAAGTAATATACACACAGTCGTTTCTTATACTATTTGTGTATTATTATTATTATTCCCCAGAGTAAAAAACCGAGGGAAAACCTAGTCAAGGCCGGCCCAAGGCAAGACTAATCGAAATCGTTGAACCACCGCACACATTTTATCGTGCGTTTGTCCGGCGACAATAATGATAATAACACCAGTATTGTAATAATACAATTTACATTAAGTATAAATATTGTTATAAAATCACTAGGCGGTTGGCAAGCATAAAAAAAAAACAGAGATCTTCGATAACGAGCAAACGCATCGTGTGCCCCTTCCACCCTGTGAACGACAAATAGACTTTGACTACATACCGTGCATGGATTGATTGTAATTAAATAGTATTTAATGGTACTTTTATAGACTATATCGGCCAGCAACAGAGATAGGTCGGTCTGGTTTTCATTGTCAGACATCGGCGGGAAACAGCTCGAGAGAAGTTCATACTCTTAAAAACTCTCACTAGAATTCTGAGGTGACCTTACTCGAGGGCTATGCTATATGAATATTAAGGATTCTTGTCCAGGTTCCCGCAATCCCGCCAATGTCTACTAGATAGTCCGAGGCAAAAATTCCCCCCTCCCCCCCCCAAAAACGGTTGCTCCTACAATAATTCAATGACAATATTATACACGAAGACACACATAGACTACGTGTATTTGGGTCACGCGCGTGCGATTGATTACTAATCACTATAATGTGCGAATAATGCATCTAATATAAAACACAACAATGTCAGACACCGGTCGCCAACCGGTATGCCTTTATACACAATGCCCAAGGTATAGGCATAGCCATAATAATGTTATATACCTATAATGATTATTGTGGAGAAGAGGAGTAGGGCCGAGCAAATACGCTCCAGCAAACTCTGCCAAATACCCGACGATTTCACGCATGTTAGTCACTATATTGTTGCATCCCAATATTGGCTATTGTCTCTCGATTAGAGTATTGTTTAGACGATTACGTTGTTGAACACATTATAATAATACTGTAATATGCAGGTACGAGTGCGCTAACCAAACTGTTTTGCGCACTGGACGGTTCTATTTTTTAAATCCGGAAAAAGTTTAGTTAACTTGAATAAAAAAATATTAGATAACTCTGTGTTTCAGCCAACTTTATATCTACACCTAAGCACGATATTGTAAGGAAGTGTGGCGTGGAAAAAAAAAAAAGAGTGAAAATTGTCCAGAAAACACTTTAACCGTCCAACACCGTCGTTGGCGTTCAATTTTGGTTTTACTGTGTAAGTATGCAAGTGTAGACTTGCCAACAACATCTGTTTGCATTGCGTAACGTCACGAAGGCCGATATATACGTCGTCACTTTCTTGCGATCAACTCGGCAACGGGTTGGGGAAAAAAACCTCTAAGCGACGAAAGATGAATTTAACATTTTGATTCGCAAGCCAATAATGTGTGAAAGTATTTTAATCGTACGCGTAACAAATGATCATATAGGTAATATGCGAATATTATCGTATCTGCTGGATATTTCCCAAAAACGACCAAAAGGTCATTCCAAATTAAAAACGTACTCCCGCTGAACATACTACAACTTTTGTACAGGTATGATTTATTAAAATATCCATGTTAAATGACGATTTATTAATACATTTAAATTTAAAATTATATACTCGTGCATTATTATGTAAACAGCCGTTAAATGGAACCAAAAAAATAAAAAAAGGAAATTAAATCAGAAATAAATTCGACTGATCAATCTAAAATAACATCGGCCAATGTCATATCGGTAAATTTATTGTTTTTGTTTCCTTTGCTTCGCTGAAAAAGGTTAAGTAATTTATCATTAGTGGATTAACCCTACTGTTGTTATATTTTTTTTTTTTTACACAATAAACCATTACATTGAATTTACCAAAAACAATATGTAATTTTTTATTTTTGTCCAACTCGCGATTGACCTAAATTATTTAACTACGACAATTTTGCCGTCTACAGCAGCACACAGTATTGATTTAATTTGGCCTCACGACAAAAGCTTGAATATTAGATGATCTATTCAAAAGCTAACCGAACTTTTCTACACAAAGTCAGTTTGTACACGTCACAGTAGTCAAATTTTAACGCTTTAAAAAAAAATATAGTAACCGGAGTTCCGGTAGTAACATTAGTTGTACATTTTGCAATAACAGCATTTATAAAAATAATATAATCACAGTACAGTGAGCGGCTATGTGTAATTGCTAGAAGAAGGACGACGCTTGGGAGTTAAAAAAAGTAAACAACAATTAAATAATAACATTAACAATAATTAAAAAAAGAGATTTAAGTCGGATAAAAATAGAAGTTAAAACGCGTTGGTAGTTTGATTCTTGCATGTTGTCTTGGCCGACCAAAACTGTACCAACGTTATTGACGTTGTGTTCAATCGCAAACATAATATTATAAAATACTGTTATTATGGAAAATATAAATAATATATACATAAACGTGTCTCCCGTTGTTTTCATAAATGTTTTTGTTCATCTAACGATAATATATTATGTGTAGTGGATATTATAATTATAATGTTTCGATTTGGATAATGTGCGCGTACACGACGTTTAACCTTGTCGGGAAACCGGAAAGCACACTTGGACCGGAGAAAAACTATATAACCCGTGTAAAATATAATAAAAATAATACAATAATGACCGAGCTAAACGTGAGAATCTATACTAGTCATGTAATGTTGATGCTAAGTTGTGCCATATCATGTTATCAACACACTAACGACGTTCTAGAGAGAGAGAGAGACTGGTTTCGCCTCGACACATCTCGGTCGGGTATAATAATATGATAAAGAACCAGTAAGTCAAGAAGCTTAAGTTTTCTGGATTTATAATCGAATTTTAATTACTGTTTAAAATATTATGAACAAAGTTAGGGAAACGCTTAAAGTATTTTTTTTTTTTTTTAACAATTCTTAAACCCGGATTAAAGAAAAACACACAAGTTTGCAAGTGCTGAAATTAAAATGAAAAAAACTCAAAACAGGTTGGGAAAACGGAAATTGATTCAAGGTGATTTTGTAAGTCAGAACGATTCTAGATATTCCTATTTTGTCGCTGCGTAAATTATAAAAATATGTTCACTTAAGTCCGGACGACAAAATTCAAGTTAAAAGATAGAAACAAGTTTCTACAAGTGTACGGATAATGGTCCGAGTGTCCTCGTCGATAGTGCGCAATATTGACAACAAAAAACTAAGTATAATAACAATAACAAAAGTGCAAGTAGTGTCACGCTGAGGTCAGGTCACTGCCGCTTATTTAAGTCTATAAAATAAACCCCATGGGTGGCTTTTTTTTTTTTACTGTTCATTACCTCACTGCAGTCGACCAGTTAGCGGCAAAAGAGAGTATCAAAAACCAAAATTCCGTAATTCCCATCAACTAATGAATACAGTGAGTTATACGAATTAAGAACTGGATTTTTAATTGAATTTTTCAAGCCCGCAAATGTCTCCTATAGTCCTTGTTGAAAATCTCATAAAATAAAATATCCAAGAACCCAAAGATGCCAATCGATAACATTCCCTGTTTCAAATTTAAGATGGATGCGTTGGCTTTGTTGCAAACAGATCAAAACTAAAAGACTTTTCAAAAAAAAAAAAAAAATACCCAAAACTTTTTCTTCTTCCTCCCCTTTGCCGGCATATTTTCATTACCCATTCCACGTGCCTCTGTATCTCTGTATCCATCCGTTTGACGAGAGCTTACAAGTGAAAGATGAGACAGGTTATCCTTCTTCGTTTCCGAATTATACACACACAAGACTACTTTTTCTGTTCACCTATCTGTACCTCTGCCTCTATACTAGGGTCCTAATCTTTCTTAGCAACTTAACTAGTTAATTTTTTAAATTTATTTCTATTCTTTCGAAATTCGTTTTGCTTTTCCTGAAGTCTTTTTATTCAATGACGCCTTCTCGTCTTTTACAACTGATCAGCTTCCAACTACTTTTGTAGTTTTTTCCTTAATGCTTAATTTTGAGAACGCTAGTTGCTTTTGTTTCAAAAACTCACCAGAGCCACGCGGTAATTAGGGGAAAGGTTTGTTTGGGCATGACCCATTTACCCCACCACTCGGTAAGAAAACTGACCCGCTGAGAGCCGAGTGTGTGTGTTTTGTGAATGGTTATCATGGAGACACGTCGGATAACACTCCAGCCGAATTCTTTTGGTTTTTTTTTAACGGCGACAACAATATCGGTATCGTACACTTTCGGTTTTCATAAGAGATGAGCGATCAACCGCAACGGCGCTCAAAGGTCACGGTCGTTCTCCCCAAGACAATAACACTGTATATAAACCCTAACCAGACGATGATTTAATTTTGATTAAACGGTCCAACACCGCTGAAGTAAGTATACATACAATGGTGGAAGACGGGGCGGCAGTACCGAATAGTTGTTAAGCTCATAAATAATACAATTTTAGTCGTTATAATAACTGGTACTGGTATAGAAAAACTTGCCATCCGTTTCATAGCCGTCATAATGTTTATTTTTTTGGATATGCATAAATACACCCATACTTTTTGGGTATAGATTTTATTTTTTAGCCACTTAGATTTCAGGCGGATAGAGTGGGAGACAGGTTTCAAGGAGTTTCGAAAAGAGGAAATCGAACGCGGAAACGCCATAACGTGCGGCGGCGTTCTTCGTGTGTATTATTATATCGTTCTTAGAATATTGATCATGCGATGATGGCGACGACGACGACGATGACGATAAAAAATAATATTACCGTGTTGTGCCAATAACGAATTCCAGTCAGACGATTTTGAGTCTGTTTCGCATATTGCCCCTCCCCTCCCCCCCTTCAAACGAG
Organism: Adelges cooleyi; assembly: GCF_023614345.1. Taxonomy (NCBI): domain Eukaryota; kingdom Metazoa; phylum Arthropoda; class Insecta; order Hemiptera; family Adelgidae; genus Adelges; species Adelges cooleyi. The sequence goes on along the minus strand of NW_026096268.1, from coordinate 11,482,721 downwards.
CGCTGCAAAATGACTATATCGGGGTATTGTGGGCTGCACACGTGACAAATAATAATAATGATGTAATACAATATATAATTATCATCGTACACCGATGGTAATTATAACATTGCCGTGACGATAAATTCACCGGTTGCGCTCACCTCGTAGAATATCCAAGCGCTGAACGCGGTCTGTATGGCGTTGTACACTATGAGGATTTTTCTCATCTGAAACGGTTTTCGGTTCTCCATCAGTCTGGGTCCGAGCACCTTGGCGAAGTACGCGTAAAACAGGCATATGAACAGCGTCGGGAACGGGCTGTATAACATGGGCCAGCCGTTCACTCTGGGGTCTGGCAACAAAACACACTCATAAGTAATGAATTTAAAAACACAGTTGCGACATAGTATAGTGATAATATAATTTTTATATTACAAATATACAATATTATCTGGCACACGTTAAATTAGGTGGGGGGGGGAGGCTCACTCAGTCCCCTTACTTTTGACCCAGCTTAAAAAGCTGACGCTTCGGAATTGGTAAAGCCAGTAGTTGGATACCGAACATTTGCCAGAATTAAACTGAACAAAAAAAATCCTACCCCGTAATTTTACTAACTCTGTCAATGACTTTTTGCCACTTTCCAATCCTGCGTAGGTCCAAAGTTTATTTTCATTACTTTAAAATGCAAACGAACATTTTTCTTCAATTGCGGTTCACAAAACCGTAACTCTACTACTGAAACGCATTTATCTGTATTATCTGCTCATGTGCTGTAGAGGGGACTGAACCATTAACTATAAAACTGTCTCGCTTAACTCCTCGGCGACTAATCATTCTACTTTCGATTTAAACGGCCAAGTCCTGATGCGAGTACATCTCGTTACCACTAGACAACTTTAAGTGTTTTTCTTGTGGTTATATTTTAGTATCTACTCGTAGTGCTGTTAAACAGCAGTTAACATGTTAAGCCATTGCTTTCCAACGGATACCGTCGACTTAATAATAATAATATTAAAATATATAATATCATATTATTTTTTTTTCATGTCGATTTGAACGATATTCTGACAGTTAACGCAAAACACACATTACATTTTGCAGGGCCGCACACACATGGCATCGATTTTAACCGTTGGCCAACGTTTACAGAAAATGGAAATAGATTTAAAAAGATATCATATTATACTGTCTGATTGATGTATGCTATAATATTACTACGTATTGACACAATGCATTACATATAAATATTACATTGCATGTACAACGTGCCCCCCCCCACCAATAGTTTTTAAATAGACATTGACTTGTTAAGTTCGAAGGCACGAACCCTGGCAGCGTCATCACTTATTATGATTATTATTAATATTTAATATTGTTTTACCTACTTGACTTGGCGTAGGTGTGCAAGTGGTAACCCGGCTAATTTTTTTTTTTTTGTTTAAGCCCAACAAACGTTGTCAAAAAAATTGTTTTTTTTAGAGTTAATGAATACACGACAAACCTATTTGGGTTGGGCCTGTTATTTTTCTATAAAAAAAACTATTACGGCCAACTCTGCAGAGTCCCGTTTTTATGTATCAATAACACCTCTCTCTCGATAGTATTATTCGTGTGCACATTGTGACGTATGTCACACTGATTAAAAACGTCAGAGTAGACGTTGAAACATAAATAAACATTTTCATTAATGTAATCGAACGTTTCGGAGGGAATACATTAAACAAATTATTTCTTCTAGAGTTCACAAGTTTTTTTTTTTTTAATTAACAACCTAATCGTTAACATAAACCGAGAGCTTTACTGCATAATGTGTTTTTACAGGAAGGCAAACTAATTGTTTATGCAATTATATTAAGTACAGGCGACAGAGGCGGCGCGCGGTGTCAACTTTGTACTTAACTTATTTTTCACACACAAAGACAAACACGAAGGTTCAAATTCGTGACACTCGAAAGTTCCGGTTATTTATTAAGTATGATCGGTTAAAAAAAAAAAATAATACAAATTCAAACAAGTTACACGTCATAGGAAAAAACGTAAATTACAACATGGCATACATAATTAACACAACCGTCGCTTTTACAAATAATTTCAACTAGATCGGATATTATCTGGTGAGCAATGAAATAGCGATAAACATTAATGTAATAATTAGGCTAAAAATATTATATTTCCTGTCAACTATAAGATTACACCTAGACCTGGAGGTACTACAACGTCCATTTTAAATAAGTTTGATTTACCCGGTCTATTGAAATTAAAATAATTAAACCTAAATTAATTAAAGTAATCAACTAGTCGAGTGGAAATAGTAGATGGGGTGGCAATTAAGAGCCGGAAAAGTGACTGAACAATGCTTACACCGTTTATAAATGACTCGTTAAATAAAAATCTAAATAACAAGTGAACGAAATAACGTATAGTGACTATATATAAAACTGAGAAAAGTGATTAACTACCATTCCTGTATATTGTGTAGAGTATTTAACACAAATCGTATAGCTCTTGCGTACACCTTGGGTTCTTGCGACAAACTAGCATGCTCTATTATTATTATTATTATCATTATAAAAATTCGCGTAGTGTACTTGAACCTAAGACGAATACAATGGGCGTGCTATTTGTCAATTGATTAATGGCGGCAGAAGTAGTGTTTTCTCTTAATCTCGCCTTACATAAATGTAACGATCGCTCGACCGAAACGTTTTGATAAACAACGCGAGCTGGCTATTAAGAGAATTAAGTAAAAACAGAAATAAAACCGAAACTTAAAAGCTTTACCACGTTATTATCCACAACAATGTTTATCAATCACTCGGCCCCGCCGCAGCTTTACCTCGACTTTTATAAAGCAAAGCGACTACAAACCGATTGTAACGGATTGCTTTTAACCACGTCGAATACAAACAAATACCTAGCTATTAGATACAGAGTTGACAAAAAAAAAACCCAAAGAAACCAGCAGGTTATTTTGGTTTAAACCCAGCAAGACGTGTTATTGTCACTTAGCCAAAATTATAAGCTTTATAGCATTTAAGTTTACCCAAAATCCTAACTGACTTGGGCTTTTTTATGTAAAAAAAAATCCAGGTTTTCTCCAAAACGAAACAATGATTTTGTGAATTAATTAATACAATATTTGTTTCAATCAATCAAATACTTTTTTTTTAAACGGCCTAGCTTAACAATATAAGTGCAATACAATACACAATTTTGAACAAAAAACTAAAACCGAAAATATAGCTATCTATAGCGTAAATATTATTTCGCGTCCGATTAAGGGTTGAAAGAAATAGTTTTCAAAATTAGCGCTGTCAAGCATAAGTTCTAGTTATTTCTGATTTGTATACATAACTGTTTACGCATTTTGAACGCACTACATGCACGGCAAGAAAAAACAGAAAAAAAATGTACAAAGCAACAAACAATACCGTCGCGTTTAAGTTATTCAAAGTCCGTACAGTCGAACTAGGTACGTCATACCGCGACATCAAAAGTGCATAACAATGTTGCCGGTTGACATATTATATTTACAGCACAGTATAGAAGACACTGCAAACAATCTGTTTGATTCACTCAGACCGGATCATCATTAATAAAACTTGCGACCGACCTGAGCTTGTCGGCCCCCATGGCCGTGTATCGATCCGGTCGTCAAAAACCAAGACTTTATATAAATAACATATAATAATAACAAGAACCGGCGAAATATGATCTCCCTCCTCCTCTGTCAGTATTTTTATATCTAAGTATATATATATATATATAATTGGACTTTTCTGTATACATTAAACGACTACTCCGGGTGTATCGTCACCGTTAATGCTTTTGGCAAGCCATCACAAAGAAAACAAGCCGCCCAAATAATGTCGTTCGGCAAAGCCCATTATATTGTATTTTAAACATTGCATTATATCTTACCGGGCGGTATCGAAGGAAACGACGAATTGCTTGGCAAAACCGTATTACCGACTTGAAACGACTTAGCGCGAAGACCTTGCGGTCATTTCGATAAACGTAGTCGTCCGTGCAGATAGACTTTAATATGTATTGTACAATATTGCCGGTCAGGTCTAATAATCCAATATACATAATAGTAATAGGCAATGGCCTCGGCAAGAGACGACCGAATTTGCGAATTCCACCGTCGTCGATCAATAACAAACGTCATTGACAATAGAAGCGGCGACATATTACTGCGGTATAGTATATTATATTATACACATGATATTAGAAACACTAATTTAATAACAGGAACATGTTATTATTTTAATATTATGTATATTGAAAGACGAACGAGCGCGGTTTTCATTTTTATTATCGGTTCGCTATTATAATAACAATAACAGTTTACACCTTTAAATGAACAACGCTAAAATTTCGCAACTGTGCCTTTCATAATCAAGCCATTTAACTAGACGCCATATGCGAAGTAGACATTGTTTAAATTCATCCTTAATTATGTTTAGGAATCCGTTTTTAATTGAAAACAGCGGAGAACGCTTGATAAGAACTTGCTCTCATCTATCAAACTTATTTAACCACAGTGGACCATACAGGTAACTAGATAACAACGGAATAGACGAATAATAATCTAAGTTTCAACTTCTATGAAAACTAATTGAATTAAAACCACCGTAATTCGATTTCAATACCGGTAAGCCGATATTTTATGCCCTTAATATTTGTATAGTAATATAATATTTTTCAGGCGATGAAATAACATACAATACATCGTTTAAATCAAAACCGGTAGTATAAAATGAATTGAATACCTAAAGAATGTATAAATTGAAAACTATCGATTTGATAAATATTTTACACGTCATTACGAATAATTGGTCATCCACATACAATAACAATAATTATTAATGTCGCGTTAATATTAATAACATATTATAGAGGCTCGATAAGTTGATATTTTACTGTGTATTTTTTAACTGTGGTTTTTCGTCGACCGCATCATTTAACCACTATAGTATCTAGAATTCGCAAAACGACATAGACATAAAACTAGAATGTTAACTTGTGATAAACCGTGAAGTCATCACACCCACTATTTTTAACAAGACAACAATAGTATGTTGTCTAATAACAATAAATTTGTTGTTTTTAGAATTTTATAATCGAAGTAGATTTTTTTAGTAGAATTAAAGTAAATTTTACAAACATTATTAATAAATAAAATATCAGCTACAATGTGTGATGCAGAATTATGTTTTTTTTTTTTAATGTTTTTATTATAATATACGTACATAGATAATTATTGATAAATATATGAGGAAATAGAATTTAAACACCAGTTGCTCGTTGAAGTTTAGTGCCTTTAGCTAACCGTTGAAAGTCCGAAAATATTGTTTATTAATTTCTGCGAATTACATGATTGATTGTCCAGGATGCCGAGTGCATTGAAGAGTGAAACGTTTTTAATTAAAAGCCACACCCAAAAGTATAGTTACTTCGGTCCTCTGAATCGTATACATTAATATGCTAATAGTGTATTAAACTTTGATTTCCGTTTTGATAATATCCCCAACTGAGAAATTATGTACATGAATTTTGTTTTATTTATTTCATTCTTTTTTGCAATCTTACTGTACTGTATTGCCCACACAATACCGACAATATTTCCTTTATATAATATTATATTTTAATCGATAATTCTGTATTTTAAATTTTTGTTCAAATCTCGAAAATTTGCAGTTAAGTGTTGTTATACTTTGTTATATTTGCTGTTTTTATTTGTGGATCTTTTAGGGACAGCCCGACGCTGTTTACATACCCTTAACACGAGCGTATCATGACTACACGACTTTGGCTCAGCCGTTTAAAACGAAAAGGGGGAAAGCAGCAAGATACGAGCGATGATCGAGGGGGAAAGTACAGGAACAAGAGACTAAGTGATAAAATATTTGAGACGGTGTATAATACAGCAAAGAAACAAACACAGACAAACACAGGCACAACTGAATAACCAGAATGCCAGCGATAACAGCAGGAGCTGTGCTAACCAGAAACGATATTCACGGAACGTTGTACACTTTCTACCGAAGTAAACTATCTCTGATTGAAACTGCATATACAGATATACTTATACATAGCTACCCATCTATACGTGTATATTATATTAAATACCAACCACGACAGGCGTTCGATGAAGCGCGAAAGTTAAAAACTTTTACACAGAGGAACTTACTACTCTGCACGCCAGCAACAAAACACTCGATTACAACGATAACATAACACACGAATAACAGGCATGAGGCAACGGGTCTTCCACATATTATAGGTCTGAAGGTAAACACTACTTTTGCAAAAGGTATTCTGTGATACTGTGCATAGTTAGATGGATACTGGGAAATTTAAAACAAAGTTTTTTGCAGGTATAAACTAGACAGCAAATCAGGGGTAGGTATATCGAATTCGATACGGTAAACGTACACACATAGACCCTAACCTGTTATAAACTAAGACATTTTAGAAGCTACCTCTTATTATTTATATCAGAATTTACAAGTTTTGTTTTATGATTATCTATAATAAGAGTGTACTAATGTATTATATTATATAAAAATGTATTATAATAATAGGAGGTGCCAATATTATGTAAACTCTGCATAATTCGTTTATTGCTGAAAACTTGATGACAATACAATTACGGTTATTATTTTATAAGTTATTTTAGTATTAAAAATTTGATTTAGTTTTTTAAAATTATTAATAAAAAGGGAAGTAGCCGAATAAAAAAAGATTAAATGAGCATTATTGTTCAATGGCTTATTATAAAATCAGCTGTTTGGCCCGTGTCCAATTTCCGTTCTCAAATTCCAATAAAATGTATAAATTAAATGTTATGGATTATTATTTGTTATACAATAGATAATATCTAGCAGCGAGAAAATCTCAGTTTTTTTTTTTAATAACATTTGTCATGAAATACCACGCACGCGCCGAGATGAAATAGGTGCTATAATCGACATAGGCAAAGCAAAACTATACACCATAACCTAATAAAATGAACACTACTTAAATACTGTACACGTGTACCTGAGCAACCATTTAACGATCATCAATTAACTATTCAAGAGCAACAGCTCTGTCGCTAGACCTCGTTAGCTATATATTCGAGTACCTATAATAAATCTATAGCTCAGATGGAGGCGGTCCGAAGAAATTTATTATAATATTATTATTTAACGTTCTACAAAATACTAATCTACACCTTTCCCCGGCAGCGCAAAAAAAAACATTTCTTTTCCTGATATTGCAGCCAGACGTTTCCCATTTACCGAGTGTGGGTAAGCTGAGATTAACGTAATAGTAATAGGCGATTTTTACATAACATCCGACGATCTCACACGCACACGCTTTAATATAATATTATAAATATAAACGGAATAAGAAAAAAATATGACAACAACAAACGCCCCAATTCAAAAATGCAACAGCTGAAAATAATGTAAAAATAAAAAAATACAATAAATAATATTATACACGAGTTTAGGAGTTTGTAAATCGTTTTACTTTCAAATTAAGTTTGTTTTAAAGTGTTGCCGTTAGTCGAGAATAACGATGAAAAACGGCATAAAATTCTATAAGGAATAATACTGTAATCCAGAACCAAAAAACGATAAAGGCAAAAATTAGATTTTGAAGTTTTAAATAAGAATAAACGTGTTAAAAACATTGAAATTCGCATAAGAGAAATATCTTAAGCAATTTAAATAAGATCTCTTTCCTTAATCATAAGAAAAATAGGGTATCTCCTCCAAACTAAAAAGTATCTTTATTCGTTTTCCAAAAAAATGTAATTTACGATGAATTTTCATATTAAAGTTAACAACCTTTGTTGTTTCGAATTATTAAGTTTCGGCTCTCGAGTATAGAATTTAAACTTTATATTATTTTAACAATTCAAATGTGTCCAAACATACTTAGCTGAAGTAGAAAATCGAAAGTTAATATGCTTATTATAATTCTTAATCAGTAAACGTCCTTTCACGGCCGAGTATTTTATTTTTATTTAAAACACTTAAAACTGATTGTTTTCTTTTTATTGGCGTCATCAAATTTACAAATTATTTAACTTGGAAAATATCGATACTGCGAACAAAGTATGTTAATAATATAATAAATAAACGCATTTTTTTTTTAGCAGGGTTTATTATTAGTGCTATAGTTCAAGTACCTCAACTATGTATATGAAATAGAAGAGATGACGTAATCTACTTCCTAACGTATCTGACCTTGCCTAATTTGTTTACAACTACTCCACTTTACCCTAGAAATGGTAGATTATAGTTTATACAGTTTATATCGCTCAAATTATATTGTTAATTTTTGTTTGGTAGTGGAAAAATTATTATAATATGTGTATATTCGATGGTCGAATATTACTGATCCGAAATTATCCATAACCCAAAAATAGTGGTTAGTGTAAAAAAGTTTTTAATTAATTAAAAAAATAAAATCTGTACTTTATAAAAGCTACAGCGTTCGGCAAAGTTTTGAATTATAATATTTTCGTAATCTAAATTTATAGTAGGATATTAAAATATATCTTAATCTCTTTTACCAACACTCAACAGATCTTTTTACCATCCATTGGCAAATGAGGGAGAGCTGGCATATTTCCTATCCATAGCCCACTTTGCCTAAGCACACTAGCCCCCAGGCCGGCCCTGCTTTTACGTATTTAATGTTAATGTGCTCAATATTTTTTTACATTATTATTAACAAAGAGACCGGAATCAAGATACACATGCGGTTATGTCCGTCTTGACTCCGGTGACCATTTTTTTTTTTTAACATTATGTATACGACAAAAACTATAATAACTTACCGCTCTTGTTGTCCATTATATCATGGTAACTGTCGATAATGTTTAAGACTAGTTGTGCCATTTTGTAGCTTTGGGTTGAGATGCTTGGTTCCGTTGAAAATCACTGGTGTCGTCTCTTCGAATTCGGCGGTCGTTGTTGGACTGAAAACGCGAAAACGGCAATTAAAATTTTTATATCATTCACGACAAAACAAACGCAACAATAACAATATTATTCGAAGACGGACGGACAAAAAATACAAAACAAAAAACAATAATGATGTCACGTAATGAAACGAAAAAAAAACAGGTAGGCAGCAAGTATACCTACACGACCTGACGTGACTCTAAAAATGTACAAGAGAGATTTTTGAACCAGGAAAAAAAAATGATAACCGTATGTAATAATGCGGGGTGCGCAATATTTACAAACAGGAAGCGCTAAGCCAGCAAGTATGCATCCATAATGGCGAGTAGTATAGTAAAATATAGTGTTACTACTAGTAGTAATAGTAATAGTAGTAGTAGTAGTAGTAGTGGTACCTAGCAGAAGTTGTTGTGGAAGAGCACGGTAACGACCGGGCGGAACGTGTGTACAACAATAATATTACATATGTTTTGTGTATAATATATATAATATAATATATAAAAAAAAAAAAAATTATAAAAAAATATACACTTATACCGAGATGTGATTTATAAATAAACGCGAGAAACAGGTCGGATTAGTTTTAGTTGACCTCCTCGGTCGTGGCCCTAATACGGGCGGCGGTAGCGGTTGCCCTGATGTAATTGAGACTCTCGGTTGTATTGTGTCCGTATATAAAATAATTATTATATATTAAATACATGTAATTAATTATCGACCTGTAGATATCAACGCGGTGAGCTATCACGGACGACTACATTTGTGCGCCGTCCATAAAATGACGTTTTTTGTGCGATCAGGAAGGAGGGAGGAAGTAAAAGTGTTAGTATAGCTATGTGTTGTCTCATCGTAATGCCAAGCTGTTACGCAAAGAAACCGCGTATTAGGGTTTGTCTATGGGTGTGCACTCAATCGAGGTTACCTATAAACTATAAAATATAAAATTATGTTCTTCGAAAGGGTTGAACTTGAAAAACAGTACATGGTTTTTAGAAAAAATACCGTTGTCACAGGTGGTCGAATACAGCCAAAATACATAGACTTTTTTGTCACTAGTTTTATTGATATCATTAAAAAAAAACAACAACAACAATATAAAACTCAATTTTAAACTGCAAAGCATTGTTAGACTAATCTAAGTCAATGTAATAGTGATAAACTTTCTTCTGATTGCGCATGAGGGCTTAGGTAAAAAAAAATTCATGACAAATATTTAGCAGAAGCATTTGGTAAAATGGACAGCGATATATTTTTATAACTTTGTATTAGACACAAAACAATTGTTGAACTATTTATATTCGATTAGAGATTCATAATCGTTATTTTTTTTTTTATAAATATAGTAGTATTTAAAACAAATATTTTCCAGTTATTAATTAATCAAGCAACTGTTTATTTTTCCTGACTTTTAAAACTTTAAAGGTTATACTTGGGCAACGTTTAACATTTGTAACAAAATTTCAGTGCTTATGAATTATTGGTAAAGTATTCGTTATGAATCCTTTGTAAGTAAGTTAAACGCTATACGTAGAGATAGTCAAACTAAGATCCAGTCAATTTCGCTAAGATTGCAATGTATTGTTAAGTGTTAAAAACAAGATAAACTGACACAAAGCGGTTATATTTTTTAATAATTTATAAAAAAATGTATCATTCTTAAATTTTAGTTTTACTGACATGTTTAACTTTTGGTTTTTTAAAACAACATTTCATATTTTACAATAGAATAACTTAATAAAAAAAAATAATAATTATGACTGCACAGTAATCAATTTTGAACAATTATATAAAATAAACAAATAGTATGTCGTTCCTTGTCTACTACTAGATGTGCAAACACTTGGGATTTTTCTAATGTACATATAAGCCCAATAAAAACTGTAGTTTTGGTTGAATATCAAACATTTGCTGGGTTTAAACCAAGAAATCGTCCCATTTTTTTTTTATTTAATTGTAGGCTCGTGTTTTCTTTTGCCAACTGTCCGGTCTCACATCGAGTTATTTTTCATGAAAATAAGGGGCTTTACTCATAGTTTTTTAACGGATATCACCCTGTATGTATATATATATATATATATATATTATACTCCCGCTTAAATCCACCCTCGCGCCGACGATTTCCCTATTATTTTTAACTGTTTTGTTATAATGTACATTTTGTTGTTTTTATACGACTCCTCGGAACGGTTTTTAATGGGAAAAAAAACGTGGCACGCTATTTCGTATACATTGTACCTATATATTGCAGGGGATCTATCAGGGGTCGGTGGTCTACCCTGACGTCACCGTGCGTCAAAACGTCGCGGTCTCGTGTCCGTTCATGATTACTACAACTCTACAACCTAATAATGATATTTAATACCCCTTACCTACAAAACAGAACACGTTATTGAGTTAATCGAAAAAAAAAATAGTACAATCATTTTAATGTTATTAAATATTTTAACCACACGTGGTTAACGCAATCTTAAAGAGTATAGAAATTTGTGCGTACGATTTTCGAATTCGACCCACGTACTTTGAGCACAGCGCACACACAACATAATATGACCGACCTTATATTATTTTCAAACGTTGCCGGTTCAATCCGTGGAGGTGTGTTTGGTGCGCTATGACACACGCATAAATACATAACGATTATGATGACGAGACACGCAAAAAAAAATAATAATAATTTAAGATAAAGAAATGAGAGGAAAAATTGGAAATGCTGAGCTTTTTTTTTTTTTTACTTCTGCGATAATAAGTTATACAATTTATTGATTTATTACTGTAAGACCGTTTTTCGCAGTCTCTTAACACGGGAAGCCCATTAAAAAATGTTGCCAAAAATCGAGCTGATATTTCGAATCGCATAAAAAAAAAAAAATTAATTGTATTTCTTCTAACCTGGTAGTCGACGACAAGCTGCTGCTGCGGTCGTTGTTGTCTTTGAAGGTAAAAAAAAAATTATATATTTAAACGATCGACGGTCCCTCGGACGCCGAGGATCTCGAGGAGAGATCTAAGGATTCGCGCACTACTTAGGCGATCGACGTCGTTTTGCTGACCACTAGTCGTCGTACGCGTAATTTATACCGACGCACGATTTTTTTTTTTATGCGTTTGAAACGTTTAAATAGAATAATAACAATATTATTATTATTTTTTTGTATTTACTATTTTCGATAACGAGTAAAGCAAAACGACGATAAGCCGCCCCGGACGTTCATTCGCACGCAAGCCACGCGGTTGACTGGACCGATACCGCCGACGATTATTATAAGAGCCACGGAGGCGACGGCGGAGCGCCAACACTAAGGAGAGGGAACGACCGAGAGCGGCGGCAATGGTAACCGGACGGCAGTATAATAACTACCGGTATAATACGTTTTTTTTTAATTTTTTGTTTATTAAAAGGACACGGCCGGATCTTTAGGGGAAAAAAACCCCGAGGGAAGCGACCGCGAAAACAATTAAGGGGTTGGCGGACGCGGCAATCATCCATCGACGAGGCAATATTATAATATACACCGTCGTCTCTCCCGTTTTTACACGTAGTGCATTATTTTTTAAAAAGTGTACTTTGTTTTCATCGACGAGTACTTGCATACTACGGACATACTTAAAAGGATAAAAAAAAAACCCCGTAGTAGTCGACAAACAGTAAGCGTGCCATCTATAACCTACATAATGGTGCATTCTGTAAAACGCACAATAGGTCCCTGATACTTTATGTATTTAGCATATAACCAAAAACACTACTTTAATATGCAAAAAATAACATTTTTCAAAACCAAGTTATTAAGTTTTATAAATATTGTAATCTATTATCAAAAAAATAAAAAGTTATAAAAAGATAATAAGAAAGCCTGGGGGAAAGGCAATATATTAACAAACACCACTGAACTCTACACTTGGAGTTAGCTTTTAACAATCAGATAAATCTCAAGTTAAATGATTCAACGCATTATCTATTTTTAAACCTACCTCTAAATTTAAAAATTACTTATTGATGTATCCGAACGCTTAACATATATGTATTGATGTGTGTATACTGTATTATTACATGCATTCGCGTGTAATTTTTATATAGCTCCTCTCACAGGGAATAAAAAATAATTCACTGAGATTATTTTTGCTAAATAATTGTATATTCATACATTACATTTAGCTTCCTTTGGCGCTAAATAGGTACATGGAACAATACATAATTTGTTCGGGGCAAATAATTAAAGAGCCAGCTCAATAGTATATTGTCATAATTATAGTCGAATACAACTTATACAATGTAATACCATGTTAACGTTGAGTATTTTTTAGTATGATTTAATTTTACAAAAATAGTAATCATGAAATACGGCGGTAGATAGATATTAATTTAGTGTGGTATATAATACAATTCATAATTATTTGCACCCATTGAACTCATTCTTTGTGGGCGGGCTTGATACGAAAATACCAATTCAGTTTATCGTCCAATTTATTATTAGTTAAGAAATTAATACACGGGCCAGCAATATGCTTATATTTAGTTTGTTACAATCAAAATCATTAAACCTAAATAGTAACTCATTAGTTAATTGTTTTGTTGATATTTAGATAACCTGTGATATCTAGATCGATTGGATGTCACACATGCGTCATAGATTCCTTTTTTTTTTTTAATGTATAGAAACGACAAGATACTGACTTAGCAATACAAATTGGAAACTCAAATATTTGTACAAAACGTGTATGATGATGTTAAGTGCCTATTGCTATACATAACTAAATTTCTAAAAAAAAAAAAATACAGTCATCACACCTGTGCACTATGCTATGGATATAGTCTTTTTTTAATCCATAACTGAGAATTAAGATGATATCGTTGATTTTTGACATTTCAGTGGACACTTCTATTAACTATCCAACGATATTAGGGACGGACGTAGGGGAAATACATATAAATCGTTTGGTTATTTTCAAAATGTCAGTTTATAATGTGGTTTATTTTTCTACTGTCAGCATAATACACAGGGCTTGCGGCGGCTCACTCAAGAGCTCTTGGAAAGCTCTGGCAACCCGCCAGACCTGTCTACTGCCAGCGAACCAAATTTTTTTTCCTATCTTGTCACTTTTCCGCATACGCATAAGAATGATTTAATTACTATCATAATCATCATCGATCACGCGATTAAGCTGTTATTTTCACATCAAACATACTAAAACGATACATCGACCCTGACAGAAAGCATTCTTTATTAAATTTAACGCAAATCCGAGAAGGTACATGTTTTTTTTTGCACAGTTCACACTATAACACAATTACTACTCGACCGCTTTCTCTTCTATTATAGATCATATTGCAAAAAAATTGAAAATAATACAATGGAGTATATCCCCCCCCCCACCTCCAAAAAAAAACCCGCCTGAGGTGCGAAGTGTATATTCTAATTTATCTTGTTTCTCGTTCTTCTGTTCTGTCTGGACACGAACTTGGTCGATAATGACTAAATGATAGTTTTGACTAATAAACATCTAATCTAATCGATTGGCAGTCCCGTAAACCGAAAAGTAAACGTTTTCCAATACAGTCTAAAGAATTGCAATGAGACTTTTTTTTTTTTTATAATACTTTTAACTCCGAAGGTATTTGCTAACAAACACATTATCCAGAAATTTGTTTTTTCGTCATGTCACGGTCAAACGTTGAAAATCTGTGAATCGTTTAAACAGTAATTATGACTACAATATATCGTGTTTACTAAAAATACTTAAGGTCGTTTAGATAGTCACTAGTGTTAGATTTAAAATAAATAATAATAAAAAAATCTTCATTTTGAGCCAACAATCATTCTTAATTTAATATAATAATACACTGTTGAATAAAGTGTTAAAAAATTGTCCAACGACCTATGTGCGTTGTTTGTTATTAATTTGTAAAACTATTATGTCAACTAACAAGTCATTAAACTTGATATCGCATAGGAGTTACAAAATGAAACACGGCTGATACGGGTGTACAATTAACAAAGCACTAATAGTCTTGTACTATAAAAATAACCGAAATAGAAAAGTTCTGTAGCCAAAAATGAAACAGGATTTTTAGTTAAAAATACAACAAAACCGAATCTAAAACTCTTTGACCATTTCTCTTAGATAACAAACGCTGGATTACAAAATTATGTAATAATAATTACCTATATAAATGCAAAATAATCAATTTCAACATACAGGGGAAAAAAACCAGTATACAAAATGTTAAGTACAAGATAAAGTATACCTAAATGGACATATATTACAATGTTATAAGAATAATATTGTAATCCTCAACAGTTTCTTTTTGATCATAAGCGATTTTATCATATATTTTATTCCGTTTAATTATTTTAATTTTTGAATGCATTTATTCGGCCCGTAGTTTTCAATAGTAGACATGAACACCATCTCGTATAAGTTTTAATAAAATTAAAATAATAAGACAATAAATGTTTGAGTAGGCATTTTTATATTACACACCATATAATAAACTGAGTTACATTATATACTCGATACACAAGTCGGGCTTGTGCTGGACAGCCGTCAGTAAATCAGCTTTTCCCTTATTAAAGCGGTAAACCTCTTATCCTGGAAGTATAAGAAAAATTGAAAATCCTAGCTCGTGACTTGGTAATAAAAATGACATAATGTATCACGCATTGTGCTCAATTAGAAACGACAATTAGCATAGATAATAATATGCGACATTAACATTGGATTACACTGTAAACAAATTCAACGTTGTAATAAAACTGCACTCGAAAGGGTTTCAATAGTCTAATCCAAAATAAAAAACTGAATTACAAGACAATACTATTCTAATTTGTAATTAGGATACATGTTTTATAAAAACGACAATACACAATAACAGGGCAATTAATATTAAACGAACTCGGCTTGAGTACTTGCAAAAAAAATTAATGAATAATTCAAAAATTCATACAAACACAATAACATTTAGTAATATGGACAATGCATTATTGTAAGATCACCGTTACGATTGAATTTTAAATTATAAAGTAGTAAGTATATTAAACGCACGCAACGCGTTTGTACAATTGGTATGTACTGGTGATACCGAATATACTATAATATTAAAAACAAATTGGTGGTTATACATGTATACAGAATAAATTGAAGGCTATGGCCTGGCACATAGTTATAAATTATAAATTACCCATCGACGTTGTTTTTACTTTTATCTACAGTATTTAAAGTATACTAGAACATATGAAATATACTGAAAACGCATAACACTTCAAAATTGTTATTAGTAGTTTCAAATTCAAGTCATGTCCACACAAAATTATTTTTACTTGAATAAAACAGACATGGTTTTTCCGATATGCTGTTCGACTACCTGCCTTTCAACATTAATATCATTCCAGCTGTCATCTACCATTACAGTACCTTAAGGCATTCGTTCATCAAGTGCTCTCTGTTCTTACGGTGGCGTTAACTTGAATTCCCCTGCCTATCGTACTTCACAGCACTTGCTTACAATCGTATATTTTGTTTTATTACGACTATTCAGCTTCAGGCCGTATCATTCACATGGACATCTGAAATTCTATCTAGAAGCCTCTGTAAAACACTTCAACTGCAGACAGTGAGTTCATAATCATCTGCGTAACGAATATCATCCAATCAAAATCTATTTTATTACAACTCTCTCGCCTTTTAGAGCTTCTTTGAATACTCGACTCCAAGGTAAATTAATATTGTCGCAATATTAATAAACAAACTTCAAATGAAGAAATGTAGTACAGAAAATATATGCTAACTAAAAGTCGAGTTTTTTTTTTAAGGAAAAAGTAAAAAGCGAACCTTAAGTGTGATTTACCATTTAGACATGTCATGCCATTGCATATTCTCTATAGGTGTTCATATTTGTTGAAATAATAAATTATACTGTTACACAAATAGGAGTATTAAATAACATATATATAAATCACATTCATTTTATCGTTGAGTGGTAGAGGTTCATAGCGTCTGCTGCTAGGAACATGGAAGTTCAAAGACATACATATGAATGCTCTTCGTCAAAGCGTTGCAGACGAGACCAAGTTTTTTGCTGAATCGCGTTAAGTCAAACTAGACGGTTTTTTCAAACCTCGACATTATTTCCTCCTCACATAATTATAACAAGTAGTGTCCAAGTTTAATAACGGCATGACTTGTATTTGCTCTAAAAAGGATGCAAACAAATCAGATAAATTTATTATACATGTAATTATAACATCGCAGGTACACGTGAGAAGTAAACTGAGACATTCGAATGGTCTCAAGACGTTCTGTGCGAGTTCAACATACAGATAAATACGGCCGTTGATTTAGTGATGAGTGATGACCTCGTATGAGAATAGACGATTCGCAGCCAATACAAACAAAAATCAACTGCGGTCGCACCAAGGATGAACAGATTTACAAAAAACGTTCTAAATTATACTTTACACACACCACACATGAGGTAGGGGACAGTTGCAAGACGATTATTTACACGTGTCGTAAACGCGATAATTATACTGTTCTAAAAGCATAGGAGACCAGGGACGTTCGGCAAACAAAAACAATTTACATAATAATTGTATAATTAAATTTTATCTAATATCGTATGCAAATGACATAATATTAAGAATGACGTATGATTAATTAAAAACACTACCTATATTATAACTATATCGCGTTCGACGAGCGTCTTATGTCCACATATTCAATTGAGTTGGTTTACTTGGTAAAGTAAAAAATAACTATTAAATCTGGGACAAACCTGGTTGAAGTGACCACCGTTTTAAAAATGTAAAAATATTCATAAATTACGTTTCTTAGTTCTTAAGTTCTACGTCAACATGTGTTAAAAGAATAATAGTTTATAGCAACTAAGTTAATAATATACAAAGTAATAATCTAAACAAAGAGAAAGAAAGACCATGTTGCCGCATTACTTAAAGTATCACCACTCACAGCGTTTACTTGAAAGTTTTTTTATCATTTTCAAACCTCTAAACCAGTGGATTATGGTCAATATTATGTCACAGACTTGCTTTTTTAGAAAGAAGAATGTTTTTTTTTTAAATGTTTCGAGCGCGCTACGGCCACAATTTACATTTTGCTCTTAAACTGAAAAAATATGTTACCCTCCGGTGAAATGTAATTTATTCCTAGTAAATAATGCTTAAATCTATTTTCACAGATTATTAGAAAAAAACAATTTTTTTTTCATATTCTTCCAAACCTCTAACAACCTCTCTCCCATATCTCCTCGAATAATATGACTCCCGGGCGACTGACTATTTATTATTAAGAATTCGGACCAGCAGCGCTACAGACGCTGTGATTTTTTGTAGACACGTTGTTTTAAAACTCATTCCGGTGATTTGCATAGAAATTAAAACTAACACTATAGTTATTTCATTATCAGAACATATTATAAATTATTTATAGGTAGCGGTTTTGAAACGTGAACGACAATCGCGAAACCAATTGGAGCAAACCAATAACTGCATACGTGTAAAAATTAACGAGCAAATAACAACGTCGATTCGGCGAACTTAACCCGCTAAAGTTTATGCCAATTACAATTATTATTAACGTGGTACCTACATGTATTGTATGGGTGTCACAGTAAAACTAGTAAAAATTGACGGCGTTTGCGTCAAGTTTTATTATGTCAGTAACACTTGTCTCTTTCTACGATTTTCAAAAAAAAAACGCCGAGCTCATTATTATTATCTGAAAACAAGCAAACATTAAATTGAAATTATAAGATTTATGTACACATCATTTAGTACACGGTGGTAAACGATAATAGAAAAATAACGAGTTGTCTTCGTCGTCGTCGTCGATCATTATATAAAGTACACAATACATTTTGTGATGTCCTTACTACTTACATTGTACAATTAAATAGTACAGACCGGCGGCAATTGCATAACATAATAATAATATAATAATATTGTTAGCGCTCATTGAATACCTACTATGTGTTTTGTTAAGTAATCTACAGTTTGTGTATAGACTTTTATCCCGTGACCCTATATGTTATTATCGGTTAACAACAAAACCTATAACCATAATATAAACTAATAACAATAATAAGATGCAAGACTTTATTTGGGCGCTCAACTAATTATACCTTAATTACTGATTATGGGTGTAATAAATAAAAACAAATACGAGTATAATGATATATGACGTAGTCTCATTTATACATAACAAAAAGTTTTTAAAAAAAATTGTTTTACGTATTACAAATTAAAGAGCTGGCAAAAAAAACCAAAATCAGCCCTTGGCGTTTTTTTGGTTAAAAGCCACTTTAAGCAAATGTTTAGTAATTAAACGAAAATATCGTTTTGAAGTAAATTATACACTTGTCCAAAAACACAGTTTACATAAAAACTCGGGGTTCAAATAAATTGAAATTTACAATAACCCAAAAATATTTTAATAGCTGGTAATATAAACGAATGCCACTTAACATTATTCATTCATTACTACATAAGACGTATTACTAAATAATAAGACAATTCAGCCTATCATTTAACAATACAAAGCGCAATAATAAAGTATAATTATCTGCTAATTGCGGGTTTTTACTTTCAATTCATTATGTTTAAACAGTTAATTAATGTTTTAATTCGTTAATTTTCAATTAAATCCAATAGAATGTGAAACACCAGCTGTAATAACAAATAATATAGACATTAAAATTTACATAAACACATACCTAGGTTTCGGCGATTTCACGCGGTCACGAATCACGATTACATAATACTAATGATCTATGTATTTTGCACACATCAAATACTACTTAACGTACAAACCGACACATTTCGCATAGTCGCCGCTATACACTAAAGCTTAGAGGATCATCGCATTGCACGCATTTCATTTCGTTGTTTGTTCTTTCTTTGGGTTATTGCGAGCTCTGTCTATAGTCTCTGGTCTAGAGTGTAACCATTTCAACGCCTATAATGACGACACCGGATTGACCCGGCAAAAATGATGAACCGGTCTATATATTTTTTTATGACAAACAATGGCCATCGAAATGGGTCAAATGAGCATTTGTATTCAGTTTTGACGACATAAAAACCGATACACAACGTACGGTTAGGTTCGGATAATAATAATAATTACATGAAATAGGACGGCATAAAATTACCTTCGAGAAGACACTAGGTCGGCATAAAAAATACACATACGCTGTACTCACGGCAGCTTAATGACGGGTTTCGTTCGGCAAAGTTTAATTAGACACTACTATTTTATGCAGTCATATTGTCAACCTAC
The DNA here is from genome assembly GCF_023614345.1 of Adelges cooleyi. Lineage (NCBI taxonomy): Eukaryota > Metazoa > Arthropoda > Insecta > Hemiptera > Adelgidae > Adelges > Adelges cooleyi. The sequence goes on along the minus strand of NW_026096268.1, from coordinate 11,462,475 downwards.
ATAATATATAGTCGTCTGTCGGTAAATAGGCAATAGCAAGTGGCAACCACGCAACCCCATAGCTGTGTTCGCTATACTATTCTCAATATTAAATTTTGTTCGTACCCAGCGACTATTCCTAAAATTAAGTAAACACAATTTCCTCAAACGATCTATCATTTAGAAATAATTATTATCTTTATATGAACCGATAAACAGGGACATAAAAAAAGGGGGGAAAAAAAGAGAGGAAAACCCAAAACTTTTCTAAAAAACTAAACAAGCGTAACTCACCATAAATGTGTATAACAAGTAAAATTTGTTTTATATTATTTTTAAAAATTTATAATCCATAAATTGTCTAAGATATAGTGTCTTACGTTAATTCCTCAGAAAAAAGTTTTAAGCCTTTTGACATCAAGTTACAATGGTATACTTTTGAGTTTAAAATTTACATGAAAAACCAAAAATAAATTTATTGTAATAGAAAAATCATTATTGTAGGTATATAATTTTGTATAAAAATCTAAAACCGAAAATCACAATTTCTTACACAAAAAAACTCTGGTAAGCAAAACCGAAATTTTCAAAAAAATTTCCTATTCTCGCTAGTAATCAAGGTCTTCTATAATATTCATGCTTGGCCCCTTACCAGAAGTGCGGTTATATCGTTGAAGTAATATTATATTACACGAACGTCTATTGCGCGTTAAACAAAAAAAAACATTAGAACACTACAACAGTCGAACAAAATTTCGGAGAGAAAGGCATCATTTTAGAAAAGTTGTGCGCATTTGGTTTTCAAAGATGCCATTTTGATCCCAAAAGACGTTTTGCCTAGATCCAAATCAATGATAAGTTGTGGCAATTAAAGTTATCGGTGGCGGTGGTGCTGCTTTCATATTCCCGCCAGTGTGTCGCCTATAGCGTTAGAATATTAACCAGTCAAATCTAAAATGATGACTAAACTTGGTCCCAAACGAGAAAATAAGTACGCGTTAACCCATCCAGATCTAATCCATGCATTCAAAAGTTTCATCAAGCTTGGTTTATACTGTACTAGTTTAACCTAACTGTAGTTACGTTGTACTACCGAGGAAAACTTAAATAATCAAATAATACTATCATAAATCGGAGGTCTTTTTCTGGACAATATAGGTTCATAAGATGATTTCATACAAGATTTAAAGGACGTATTTAACGTGCAAGTGGACTGGTCCAAGAATTAGGTGTTATGTTAAGCTTGTCCGAATATTTACACGTAATAGACTTGCTAGTTTTACTCGATAACCTCGTTAAACCAGGAAAAACAATAAGCAGTGTAGTTAGCTATATAAATCCAATACTAAAAACACTTTGTATGCCTCTCAGGTGCGAGGCTACCATGGAATTCAACCTAAACGTCAAAGAATATAAGACACCTTTTAAAAGTACGATAAAGAGCGATGATTTGGACATTAAAACAAGGCCTGTGCGGATTGGGTATGATAGTTTGGAAAATACTAGAGAATTCTTGCACTATCTCAGTTGGGCGTTCAACTATGTCGACTTTAACCTATGATAGATTAGAAAACTGTCATAGTGTTACATTTAATTTTGATTATATATTATAGTCAAATATTTAAATTCAAATCAAGTTTATATTAATTATATAATATACTTGTATTAATATATTATCTAGGTTCATTATCGTGCATCACCGTAGTACGTCATAATATACATTTATAATTAGATTATAGTTTACCATAAAAAAAATTATTCCTTTTTTCCCTCTTTTAAAATTATAGTACCCCTCCTAATCATTTTTAAAAATATATTTAAATTAAGTAGAAATAAAGTTAATTAAACTTTATTACCTGCATTTTATATAATACAAAATTTAAATAATCAATTAACAAATTAAAATTTAAATTTAAAATTTAATTCAAATTTTGATATATTTATTTAAAAAATGTTTAATTAAATAAGGAAGATGATTTAAATATATAATATAATCGGAATATAATTAATTAATTTTAGATTTTTTTCATTTTATTAATATATATATTTTTTTTATACAGATAAAATTTTATAAAAAATACTGACGGTCATTCCCGTCACACACGTTCTCCTATTTTGTTTTATTTATCATATTTTATTTTTTTATATTATTCATCTTAATGTATTTAATTTATTTATTACATATTATGGTAAATTAAGTTCTTAATTATACATATATATTCTGTAGGTATTCTCTGTACATTCGGCAAATAGACGAGTCGTGTGAACCCGGCTTAAGAGTGCTAGAGATGTCTCGCTCCCACGCCGAAAATAATTAGTGATTTCTGATTTAATTTGGAATGGGAATAGACGCATTTAATCTATTCAACACATTTAAAGCACTACTGTAATCGTTTAAAGCAACAGAGTTACATTCATTGGCATAAATTTACATTCTTTTGAACAAAATCCGCTCTAAGGATTAATCAAGTTTTAGACACAGTATGCACTGTTTTAAACATCAAAAGTAGATTAAATAAAATAGGTTTTTGCAAATAAAAAAAAAAGTTATGTATACCAGTAAATTATGGTAAATACTTTATTATAGAAATATTTAGTTGAAAAATACTCAAAAAGTTAAACAGACATGTAGTAAGACATAAAACAATTTTTTTCAACTATATTTACTTCAAAATTAAAACCCTTAACTCCGTTCTCCTTTCTTTAAAATATAACTCTGATTTTTTTTTGTTTTGTATTATTCAATTGGATTTTTAACATTGTTAAAGATACTAACGAAACGAAATGACTTGAACTTAGAAGAAAACATAGAAAAAAAAGATTATTCTATATAAAAAAAATTGTATGAACTTCAATACACTTTTACAGTGTAATACAGTTTGAAAAATAAAATACGAAAATAATGCTGAAAACAAAATTATTAAAAAAAAAATTACATAAAAATCAATTTTTGTGAAAACCAAATTATTAAAATTCATGAGATAGCAGCTGTCGATTGCGACCTATCAAAACTTTAAAGATAATAATCCTAATCGATAGGTAAAAAAAAAAATACTATTTTAATCACAAAAAACTTGTCCAACTAAAAAATAAAAATGAAAGCCAAAATGCTATTATCTAAATTATTTAACTCAAACTAGTTTATTCACAAAAACAAATATAAAGTATAAATGGTAATTATAAATTAAAACTGCTTCGATACATTAACTGCGACTAGTTTCTTTTGCAACAGCCTAAAGTGAATAAACTGGATAATTGAGTATGATGGACGCTTAAATATAAAATGTATCATTGATATATACATTTTCAGTAGTAATATATCTTGTACTATAAAAAAAAATAATAAAGCTAACGATTTTCAAACGCTTTGTATCAGGAATACAAAACAAGTTTAACCGTCACTAGTTAGCCTTCAAGTTTTTCGCTTAAAAATTTTCATTATCAAACATGTGAAAATTATTAGCAAAATCATTTTTTTGTTAGTCTTTAATTACTTAACGTTTAAAATAACTCTTTAGATAAAGCATAATAAATTATAAAAAAACATGGATATATTTCACAGCAGGCGAATCTTAAGTAATACGCCCATTTAATTAACTTGGAATTCGAAACATAATGAACTAAATCAACTTAAATAAAAAACATGCTACAATTACAAAAAACAAGTATTGTATGTTTCATTCAAAAAATCTAGTTGAAAAATGTCAAATGCTAAGTAAATGTTAATATTGTTGTACACATATACATAAGTGATATAAGTACATGGTTCTGTGTACAATTTTTTTTTAGAATTTTAGTATTTTAACATTATACCTACATTAAATAACTATTTGTTGAGAAAAAAAACTTTAGTATACCTACAAGCAAACTTTTGATCACTTACAAAAAATTCCAAATTTCAAGAACTACCTACTTCTTTCTTTAGCAAAGTTTTTTTTTTTGGTAATCATAAACCCAATAAAATCTATTTCTTTAGGTAAATACCAAATGTTTACTGTCCTAAACAAAAAAAAAAACTCTGATATTTAACTACTACTACTTCTACTATTACTATAGAATTATGAGTGTTTGCAGGTGACACCTCCAGCGCACCTACAGCGGTATGCGGAAAGCGACACTTACTTTAGGCGTTTTTTTTTCAAGTTCAATACACACACACACATACACTTTTTGTAATATTTTTAACCACAGTTTTACTTCTATACTTATTTTTTGTCACGTATACTTTCGGCAAGGCGAAAATGTACATTTCGATTCTTAGTGCGAGTTATACGACCAAAACAAATTGTAAAAATTGGCGCCTGCGCAAGCAAACAGCGACCGTTCCTCCATGTTAAGGTTATGTTGTCATTGACATTGTGATTTGTAAAAATAAAATAAAAAAGCTACTTTTTAATAACTCGTTTGATTTAATACACTGTATATGGACAACAAACACACCAGCTAATACCGCGGTATGACAGCGTAGCTGTGACGAGAAACATGCGGGTATAAGAAACTTATACAGCATTTTACAGAAGTGCCAAATGAAAACCAATTTAATTAATTAATTCTTAAGGGCGATGTTCAAATGTTTTTTCTTTAATACCCCTCTAAAAAATTACTTGTATGAAAACAAAGGTTACCTAGTTAAATTATATAAAATACAGACTTTAGTCAATTGCTGACCCAGTGGGCAGTTGGTAGTTAACTCCGCCTGAAATTGAGTTATTACTAAATTATGACATTAAAAATACTGTTTTCGATTCTGAATATGCCACTGACTATAGTGTTGACTGACTGTATTATTATCATTGGTATTCAAATTATTCGAATTACTTATATTATTTTAATGATGATAATTAGGCTTAGTGGAATGTCCATTACAGAATATTATATGTTCCCTATGACCATATCCTCCAATAGGGTGTAACAAATTTTAAAACAATTTTGTATTATACAAAATTATTATTAATTACACTATTGTTTGTACAACAAAATTTAATATTTAATCAAATATTTTGACTTTTGAAGATTAAATGTTGGTTTAGAGCATAAGCATTTTGCCAACTCTAGCGGCAAGGTGGTTAAGGTCGAGATTCAGGTTGTTTTAATTCCAGACGTTTTTTGTTTTTTTTTTTTTTTTTGCATAATCATAAACAACCGACGGCCAGGTGAAGAACAATGACCCTTTTCTAGACACTATACAAGACAAACAACATAGACTTTTCGTATCTGCTCTTTTAATGTACTTCCGGGACAGCACTTAATATTACATTAATTAGTACAATTAAACGTCAGTAAGATTTCTCGAGAGAAAACGCCAACAATATTTTTGCAAGGTCGCGCGACCGGTCTTTAACCAGTTTTGAGCGGTTTATTATAATTATGACTTTGTAAGCGTTAAGTTTTAAGCACCGCAACAAATGTTGAATGTCTTCTTGTCAACTCAAATTGTAGTACTTGATCGTACGACTTGATATGTTATTATCAGAAAACATGAAAAAGAAACTTGCATACATTAAGTTTTTTTTTTCGTAGGAACGTCATATAATGTTTATAATTCAAAATTGCCGTCAAGTACATAGAAAGACTTAGTAAATACGTTAAATAAAAAAAAAGAACTTGTCAAATAGTACACAACAAAGGTAGACCGCTGAATCTGTGATCGGTACTAAGAAACAATTACTTTTCAACGATGGATAATTAATTGAAGATTATCAAAGGCGTTCGTCGAATTTCAAGGTTGTATCCGTCAAAATATTAGCCGTGAAATCATATTTTGTGTATTTTGGAAATGGTGTTCCTTTTTCGAGGAGTTACACAACAACAATTATGTATTGATGCAACACACAATGCAAATGACGTTATACAAAAATCACAAAACCATAATAATTCATTTAAACTGGCATAACTGTAAAAGTAAGAGAGGGAGGCAAACCGAAAGTCACGAAATTGTAAATTATAAATTATGTATATAATGTTATCACGAAATCGTATAAGCATTTAACAGCGGCTAAACTGTAGCGAAATACTAAATTTTTATTTTTTTTTATAGCTTACACTATAATATTTTATGAGCTAAAAATTACACAGAGTGTTAACCACCGTTCACAGCGATGGGTACATATAGAACAATTACAAAAGTTTTATACTGCACACAATTGACCTCGTTTGAACGCTTATAATTTTGCCAAAATTGTTTAAACTCTAAAACATATACCGTGGCCGTTCAATGCAAAAAGTTTAGAGTCGACTTTTTGTGATTGACAAAAGATGATTTTTTTAGATTTTTATTTTCCATGAGGTTCTGTGTTAATTTGTTTTTATAAACTTTTCGAACTTTTTTTTTTTTTCTACACATTGTAAAAGGGAGTTCTTTAAAAATAAATTCGAAGAAAATTCGATTTTAAGTATATTTATTGCACACCCACAATATTAAAAAACGCAGTTATTTAACAGTATGTTTACAATGCAGATAAATAAACTTTCGTTCTCAGTTTCTTGAAAAAAAACTAAAATACTTCCACGACACATATTATGTCCTTTTAACTATTTTCAGTCAAATAAAATGTCATAAAAACAATTTTTTTCCAAAAAAATTGTGTACATTCAAAAATTTACTTTTTATACATTTTCTTATCTTTTCGTTTTTTAGACAGAAGGAAAAGTTCCTAGATTTTAATTATTAAAGACTCTGCAAAATCCTATTTTGAGTTCTGTTGACCGTGAATTTTTTAAATTTCGTTCATTGACGGTTGTAAGAGAATTTAAAACAGAATCTGTTTAAAGAGAAATAACTAAGACTAACAAATAAAACCCACAACTTTGTTATGAAAAACAATGATATTTCTAAATTAACTTAACAAGTCGACACGGTAATATTCTAACCCCAAGCTCGATACACAACTAACTGAATATCGACAAGTCAGTTAATCAATCCGTTACAAAACAACCGAGAGCAGAATATATAGGTCTGTGGTACAATGGCAAAGTTGATACGTTACTTTGTGTCCATTTTAGCTTATTGATTGGAATAGGGTAATAAAATATATAGATTTGAATCTTTAATTTCATTCTTTTAGAGGTCGTTTGGAACATTAAATATCATAATAAAAATCATGTATCAAGATTGATTTTTATAATATGTTAAACAGTAAAGTGTGAATTGTATATGTAATTGATGTTGCGATCCAAGTTTATATTTGTTTATCAGTCAACACAAAATATATTATTACAATATAAAAACAAGTTTTACTAATAATATTTGAAAGCCAATTTAATCGTTATAACCATTACTACGACTGGGTATTCACTTTTAGAAAATTTATAGCTATTATAGAGATAATAATATGTCATTGAAAATATTTTGGAAATAATAAAATTATTATAATTTAGATCATTGCAAAATTAATCCTAGAAATAATTGTTTGTTGAAATTTATTTTGAAATTACTTAAAAAACGTTCACGCTGTTCATAAAAAACTAAATAAATATTATATCATCGAATTTGATAAAAATGATACATCTTAATAACATTAACAGTTCAATGCACACTTGAGTGTGTAGTCAATTGGTTGAGTAAATCTATAAGCTAGTTAACGTTAACAAATTCAACATTGTTAACACAAAAGTACTAAAATATTTAAATCTAAAACCATATTAAATAACATAGTTTCAATACATAAATTCCAATCTGTTGATAAGCAGTCAGGATAATAAACTACATAATAAAAATATAATACACATATAATTATAACAGCTAGCTAATTACATACTGGTTAGATACTATACAAATTTAGTATGGTAATATATTCAGTAAACATCATCTCATAATGACAGCGTTGGGTCTTATAGGCCCGTTAAGCTGATGATAATGAATATATTCAGTACAGTTAATGCTACAGTTTGATGTTTACAAACAGTTAAAGTATATCACATATTATTTAAAATATATACTATGACCTAATACAATTATCATTTAAAAATTACCTATTTCTAGTTAAACATCATCATATTATAGTGTACATATTTAAATATATATACTATTTTAAATTTGATGAACAGTATAAAGATCATTAAAAAATTAGTTTTGAATAATATTAGTAATATTGTGTTTTATTTAAAAAAAACAATATCCAACACTTTTAAAATAAATATTAAATAAAAAATTACTTAACGTACTAAGGTACTTTAACAATAATTTGTAAATGATGAATTAATTATTTTAATTAAAATCAGCTAAAACTATAGTACTTTGCCCATTGTATTGTCACTGAAAACAATATTACCAAAAAAATAGGTAAATGAGATTACTTTTGTGGCGATCATACATTATTAATATACCGATAAATAACGTATTTAATTAACGTAGTTAATTTAGTAAAAAAAAACAAGCTAAGATTCCCTATTAATTTTGCATATTGTACCTACTGATATCAAATAATCAATTAGCCTCAACACAAACAACATTTATAGGTAATAGGTAATTTTGTAGCAATAAATTAGATTACAGCCGCTGAAAGGGTTGAAATTTTATACGTGACATAACTGCAGAAAAACATATCTTATTTTCTATATATCTCGTCAAAATAATTGTACTTGGCCAAATATTAATAAAACCCATTATTGTAAAACGTTTCAGTACGTACAAACGCAACTTGGAAAAGAAACCTTTGCCATTATTGATTTTCTATTAGTCCAAAGGGTGAGATTATCAAGTATCTAATTGGGTATTAGCCCATATACGGTCGGTCGTATCGGCTGACCGCGATAAGTCTGCGACTATTTAGGGCCAGAGGTGATTACGTTGGAAACAGTAGGTGTACATAATATTATCATCTACCAAAGACGGCTTACCTAGACTTTGAAATGGTTTTCGAGATGCACACTTGAAATCCCCGGGATCGGCCTAAGACGACGCTGTTCCGGCTGCGGACATGGTCGTGGTCGTCCGAAATTTGCCGGAATAACAGCGGTGGATCCACGGAGAAGTGCCTTAAAGTACCTTAAAACGTCCAGGCAAAAAGGCGGCGACAATATTGCGGTTGCCGTTCGGTTTAACGTATAAATAATTATATTATGCGATAGGAACGATTTTATGTGTTTATTAAATAATATTACGTGTGACCGAACGTTTGTTAAAAAAAAAAAAAAACCGCAAAAACACGATAAAAAATTTAATCAGCGAACCATTTTGCACGAGTTTCGGACACGGCCAGATCTCTGTGTAAGTTCTCAGCAGCTTTTCCTTTTTTTTTTTTTACTCAACTATATATTAAGTATATGTTATAAATATATATATATTTCCGCTCGCTCGCGCACGGTGTGTCTCTGTCGCACGGTTGACCGTCTTCTTATCACGTCCCGTCCAGCAGCGCAAACGTTATCACACGACGGCGCCGCCGATAGTCTCATGGAAAAGAAGCGGCCCGGATCGCGATATTCGTCCATGGCCGACGACGACGCCCGCACCCGGCGGCCGGCCGGCCTTTTCTTCCCTCGGCGGCGGTGGCACGGTGTGGCGCCGTAAACTAGGCTTTACGGGGAAGCTCGAAATCCCAAAGCTGATTAACCGACTAACAGGATAACACTACTGTAACGTCACTGCAAAATTAAGCTTGTAGCTAAAATCAATATTGTTATTCGCCTTTGAACTTTTTTCGTGCATTTAAGTTTTCAGATGTTTAATGTATTAATTATTAAAATAACAGCTTAACACTGTCTGAGTTGGGTAGTTAAAAGTTTTTTTGCTACTTAAATATAATGAACAAAACAGTATCCAGTTTATATCGGGTATTTCTTCGGCGATAAAAAGATATTTGTTCACAAATACAATACCCGTTAAAAATGTTATATATATATAAATGAGAAAGGCCCTTTAGGCCAAAAGTACAAGTTAAGTTAGCTATATGTTCAAAACTGGAAGTATTTTTCCAGATAAATAGTATTAAAAAAAATAATAATAACTACACTTTATACTAAAAATCTAAGACTGTTTTGTACTTTTTTAACTGTTCATTATAAATAAAAATTGGCCCATGTCGGGCATTTTTTAGGTAAAAATTGGAGTTGGCTTTTTAAGTAGTCGTTTCTATAGTAGCATCTGATGGGGTTTTATCAAAATTAAATTTTCATTGTGAAAAGGAGACACGGTGTAGATAAAATTTGTATAATTTATACATTTGCCGGATTTCATTAAGTCACACACTTACCGTTTATTTATTCGCTTTAAAAATTAATATCTAAGAAAGTATGTAGTTTGGTACACTAATGTTAATCATAAATCTTGTATTTCGTGCAATCTTCATTAAAATAATTAGTTGTTTATACATTCATTAGATTAGATTTACAACTACCTATTCGATTAAATTTGAATTTAAGCATTCTGGTATAGTCAGCACATTATTGGTATAAGTACAAGATAATAATTTAAAAACGATTTAATTGGATTTTCTTGCGGAGTGAACTGTTACACAACATAAAATATATGTTCGGATATGTATATTAATAATAATAATAATATTATGTTTAAATTTCGATTAGGTAATCTGTTTTTTTTTTTTAATTGGTCATATTTGTATTTATAATTTCTGGCAAATTATAGCAATAAGCGCTTATACGTCAGAATTAGATAATAAATAATAAACTTTATGCATAAGGTGTGTGCGATAATAGTAATAAATTATAAGTATTAACGGACCGGAAAATAACATGTAGATCAAATCTAACGTCGATAATAGAATATAAAAACAGACCTCTATATATTATTATACAAATTTAGAAGCTAACGCTAATGTTCAATGTTGTGTGATGTGTTTAAATAATAATGATAAAAAAAAAACATCCATTGTTAACGTTTTTCAATGCTGTTTTATTTTTTTTTTTAACTGGACCTACGATATCTCCTAAACCGCTGAACCGATTTAATGTGCTAAACTTCGCATAGTAGAAGTCTGTATAGATTGTAAGTAAAATGAAAAATAATAGGTATGTAAAAAACACACATTTTGGTGTTTGCTCCAAAATAAAGGATCAAATTTTGTACATATTTCGGTGTGATAAAAAATTGTGATTTTAGCTTTGTTGTTGTCATCAAACCTTATCGAAAAAACTTGCACGTGTTGGTCAAGTCAACTTCGTGTTGTACCTGTACACATATTATTTTACTTCCTGTATTTTTGCTTGGTAGGTCTGCGCACTTGTCCGTGTGTGTGTATGGATATTGCTATATCTAATATATGAGAATAATTATATCGTTGTTAACCAGTTTGTTAATACAGGTATGAAATCCGGTACTGATCGATCCGGATTCCGAACTCGCTGGTTTCGATTCCGGGATACATATTAAATATTAAACTTACCCACGTAACTGGTATCTATAAACCTTTTTTATAGTAATTTTTTTTTTATATGTGTACAAAAGTATACTGACATTTAAATAATAGGCACTTCCAATATGTATGGACAAGTATTTGATCTTTTTTTTTTTGTACAACAAAAAACCTACAAGTTTATAATGGTTTTTTTTATTTTATTTTAAAAACATACAAGGTGCCCTTCAACAATAAAATATATTATATAATATAGTGATTTATTTCGGTAAACGAAAAAAATATCCGTGAGAAAAATTACCCCGAGAAGTGTTGTTACGTTAAGGAAAGGCCTAACCTCATCAAAAATCTATAATTGCAATTAAAAATGTACGACAATAAGAAACAATATAGTAGAAAAATATAAGTCTATTTGATTATATTTTCTAACGACCATATAAAAACTATATTATTACGTAACATTTACATATTTAATTTTTCTACTATTTTACTATAAACTACCGCTTCAAGTAAAAGTATTTAAAGTAATTTTGAATGATGTACGCCACTGGTAGTTAACTTTTCAGACTTTGGACCGTCGCCGTTTTCGTGGCACGATCCGTGGCGTTTGGCTTTTGGTCTCATCACCTTTAGGTAGCCTTCGAACAAATGCCGTGCCACCGCCTGACTGCCGCCCGACTGATCCAACGATGAGCCCAACGACATTGGGTCGGCTTCGATCCAAACGTTATTCCTGCTGCCCGACGAATCCCGTTCCACCGGCGCAGCAGGCCCGTCGTCCGAGTTCAGCAGGCTGGCCGAATAGACAAATTCTGCGTAACTGTTGCAAGACGACACCGGCAGACTGTCAGCTTTGACGTTTGCGTTGACGGCGTGACCGTTTGACATCAACACCTCGACCATTTTCTTGTACACGCAATCCGACGTTTCGCCGTTGCCGCCGGATAGATACTCGCGCAATACCGACCGATAGTAGTCGCATTGCGCGGTATCGCACCGGCACCGCGTCATCGTTTCCGTGCCGTGCTCAGCACTGCCGTTGGCCGTCCGCACCTCGGTAATCCGACACTCTCTGGACCGTTCGTCGTTGCCGGATGAGTTACTGCTATCGGCCGATTGTTTTGCGCGGTTGTCCATGGCCATTGCGGGCTGCACCCTAACCGGACCGGCGGTGATCACTGTGCGGTTGTCCATAGTCGGCGGGTTGTCGGCCATCGTGATCCAGACCGTTTCGCGACCTTCCGGTGTCGACCGTCGACGCATCACCACGTCGTACAGGCCACGGCCGCACGTGCCCAACCTAACCGAACCAGGCATATACCTTTCCGTGCGACCGAGACAACAACGTCCGGGTTTCGTGTCGGACTTAAAATCCGGAGGTTTGTCGGCCATGCTAATCCAGCGTGCCGGCACTCCCCGGCGCATTAGTTCGTTTTGCATCTTGCAGGCCCGGTCGACCGGTAGAACAATAACGTAGGTCAATTCAAGTGACGTGTCCAGGCCATCGATAATTTTCATTTTTCCAACAAATAAAATTCTCGGTTAATAATCACTTTCATCAATCTAAATCAAGTCTAATTTAATGTCTAAAACGTTTCAACAGTTGTTTTTATGTAACCATAGTCACTGCAATAAAACTTATTTTGTTAAGATAATATTTTATTTGTACTTTCTTTTATCTAGATCCATATTATTAATGAAAATCGTTGTTTAAGAGGCAAATTTTCACTAAAAAGTTCAAGTTAACGTTTAGCTAAAAGTTGTCAATATATAGGTAGGTAATATTAACACAGGAAACAGTAATCTGTTTTGACATTTAATTTAATCAACATTTCTAAAATGGCTCTATTTTTGCAAAAAAAAACATTTGGACTCATCGTAACACTTAAAAGGTATCGATCGTGGCACAATTTTTAAATTATTTTTAGTTAATTAATATAATTTCAATGGGGAAAATTGCAATTTTAAACGTTTTTTAAGGGGTTACGTTCATAAGGAGGTACCTACTGAAGATTATTCAAAAATTCTATTATTTTTTTGTATCTTCTTGAAGTATATTTGTTTTAAAATTTATTTTATTAAAAAAAAAAAATGTTTTCTCCATTTGGTGAAACTTTAATAACTTTTTTCTCAAAGACGGTGACCACTTTAATTTTTTTCTACTCGACGGATTCCAATGCAATTTATTCAACATATATTCTAGACTTAAAAACTATACTTATTTTATATATTATTTATAATCGATAGTAAAATGTATCATTAATTATCTCTAAAGGAACAATCCGTGCTAGATTTGTTCGTTTCGAGTGTTCCAGTAATGTTATTATTGACTTAGGAGCGATAATGTGCTAGTGCATTATTTTTTACGTGCCGGTCAATATGGCAAAGGGAAAAAATCGTAAACAGGTTTGACGGACCTTGGCACACAAATTGCCGGACTAGCATTATAATGTAAATATTATTACTACCCGGGTCAAGCAATTAACGATATTGAGTATAATATTTATCGGGTGTATAATAATACAATAATATAATAATTATAGCGTCGAGAAGACTGCGTTTTACCTTAACCTGCTGCGTTGTGTCGCGTGTCGAAAAAAATCATAACGCTAAGTATAGAAATTATATCTCGGTCTAATTGCATCGTACTTGATGTTGTTAATAGCTTATCCAAACGAATATTCAGTCGCTAGTTAGAATCTGAATATAATAATTGCAATAATTTGCTTAAACTCTCCAAAAATTATGGACAGTACAAAAAACATAGTATAAAGCACATGACATTTAGCATGCAACACATATCTTATTGCCAAATGCATATTATACCCTAATTGTATATAACTTAATACTTAATATTTACATGCTATATTTTCTTCTTCTTCTTCTGGTCTGTGGCCTTGACAAACAAAGCTCATTGAATCTATCCATCTAGAAGTAATTCCTTCCAATGTGTATCTGGATCACACTACATTGAACTAAACTTATCAATGAACCTTGTTTCCTCCACGAATATATGTCCAACTCGTTGTTGTAGTTTGTTTTTTTTATTTATATTGTAGACTACTGGTGGTACAAAGATTTTTTCATTAAAATCATCACCTCGAAATTCAGCAACTTGCGCTGTTCAGTTTGGCGCATTATACAAGCCTTACAGCTATATAGACTACAACCGGTGCGATTAAATTGTTTTTTTTTTTAATTTTTCGACAGTGTCCTTGAACTTAACTTGAACCGCAAGAGTATAATATGCTATATAACGTATAGCTATATCCTATAGAACCTTATGGTAGACAGAATAATGCTCTTGTTTTTTTATTTTTACTAATGAAATGATTGCGTTAATTGTTCTTTTACATTTTCTTCGATTTAATTATAATTTCTAACAACAATAATAATAATTGTAATAACTATTACAATTTCACTATAGATTATAATTACAATCTAATCGCCATTTCCATTCAATAACGTGCTTGTGTTAGGGTACGACTTTTTTTTTTTAGTTAAATTTTAAGCAAACAAGAAATATAATTCTTAAACGTTTCTTCGGTCGCGTTAGGTAGGTTCCATGACAATAATATGCCAACTCCTGTTTTCGCAGACTAGTTATAAGAAACGAGAGAACCGGTCTAAAGTTTAATACCAAGGTCAAGGCGGGTCAGTTTGATTTTTTTTTTCGCTATAGTTAATAATTCTATTCTATAGTTTATTATTTTGAAAACGTTTTTGGCGTCGCTAATGTAATATTTGTTAGGGGTTTTTTTTCGTTATTTAAAACTTTATTGTTTTTTACCCAAACAAAACACACGAAGGTGAAACGCAGCATAAAAAAAAATGATTATTATAAAGAAATATACATTAAAAATAAACCTCTACTAAGGCAATACATACACCTGCTACAAATGCGGTTGTCGGTTAGCTTTAAACACGGTGCACGTTTAATTATTATTCAACAAGACTTAAGAATAATGATATTAGTTATTCAATGCCACGCCGAAGTCTCTATCGACCTAGCTGCGTAGGAGATATTTATAGTTGAGGTATTTATTATTTTCGCATATCTAATATGTTATTGTATAATATAAAAAAATTGTATAATATTAAATAATATTTTTTTTATATATATATAAATAAAACACACAATCGGTGTGCTAGCAAATATGTGTGATTTTTCATCGACCATAAGTGATTATATCGAATACTAAATAATATTATTAAGCTAACCAATTACCGCAATAATAATATTAAATACATAAACTGATTGGCCACTTGATATGTATAAAGTTTTTATTTTTATTATAAAGTACCAATTAACGACGAATATTACATTAAAAAAAAAAAAATGATACAAGTCGTTTGAATTTAATTTAACAAATTGTTTGACATTGTCAATTCACTTCAAGGCGAATATTGGAGGAAAACCTTTCCCGTGTTAAATTTATAAATTTCTATGAAAATAATTTACATGTTTAGGTGCACAAATTGTGTGTATACAACACCGTTTTATATTTGTGTATAAATTTATTTATATTGTATAATAATATTGTATTATATATTCTATTTTATAAATTACGTTCACCAAATTATAAAAGACTAACGGGTAAATAGCAAAATACAAGGTTATTAATAGTTATTTATTTAACCCATAGGGCATAAAAAACGGTATAATAAGAATACATAACTAAACAGTACACGCTAATTGCATTAATCCAAAGATTGGCTGCTCTGTTAAAAAATAGAACCCTACATTTTTACAATTTTTTTATATATAATATAAGAATATAATATAATATATATATATATATATATATATATATATTTTTTTACATATCAGTTTTAATATAAATCAATGCTAATTGTATAATAGAAATTGTATAACTTGTTTAAAAAAAAACCCAACTTAAAATAGAAAATCAGCAGACAGTAGCTCTATTAAGCTATTAAGCTGTATAGGTAATAAGTTTAATAGTTTTATGTTGAGTATGTAATTTTTGTTTATTTATTTAACATTTTTTTCTTCCAATATACACAATTTACAAGAAAAATGGGTTTGTTGGAAGGTCATAAATCATAATATTAATATATACGCTATAAATAGTGCCAAAAAAAAAATCTATGACGTTCCTAAGGTTTCTTACCAGAGGTCGAGAATTCATTAAAAAGTAGTCATCGTCATCTGTGCGTTTAAGACATCAACAATATCTTTTATTTTTTTTTTTTAGTTTGACCCTAAACTTATTTTTATTATTTTATTCATTTATTAGCACCATTTGCTTAAAATCCTTGAATTTAAATTTATACTATATCAACTCAATTCAAATGCACCGAAGCCATTAGAATTCTTATACTTATCTTATACAAATCTTATTTTAAAACATAATATATTATGCTTTTATATGTTTTATTTTATTATATTATAAACGTATAAGCTTTTATTTTAATAAACAAGTATCCCACGACCGCAATGACTTCTCCTTGCGACGGGGCAGGCCAGTGTTTTTCTTAGCTATTGCCCGGAAAAATCTGAGATCAAATAAAAAATTCAGCCGGGCATGACGTCAGAGCTAAAGTATCGAAACCTGACGAACCAGTCGGGCAAGCAGGTTGGCTTAAAGTTGCAAATTTCCTTATTGAAACCTGTAATTTGCTTTAAATTAGGTTTCACACCACGTTTTATAATAACTATTAACGTTTAAACTTCAATGACGTCATCCCATTATTATATAGTGGTCACGTGAGTGATGTTTAAAAAAAATAATAACTACATATACTATTATTATTTATCGCAACAACAAACCCAACAATAATCTGTTTATAATAATAGAAATTATAAATTATTAGCAATAATAATATACGTCATATGAATATATGTATATATTGTTTGAACAAAACTAATGTTTGGAACATTCCTTTTACAAAAATGCAAAAAAAATAAAAACGTTTTAGATTTTTAATTTATTACTAAAATAATTTAATTATTATCACCATTAGGTACTGTGTACATTTTTTACTTGTATACATGTATATTAGTTATAATAAATTGTGTAAATATTGCCAAATAAAACAAAAAATATTTTACTTTTATAGTCTTATAAGAGTTGACAGTTGTTGTATAATGACTATTGATAATTATTGTTTAAATAATTTTTATAGAACGCCATTTAGTGACCAACGCAAAGGCAGCTAAAGTTCCTCTATAATTTTATCTTAATAAAAAAAATTTTAAAAACGGTTTAAGTTAAGAATTCAAAACGTATGCTGTCTAATGGTCCTAACTCAAAATAATTTAAGTACACATAAAAATCTACGAATCAATGACAAATAGCTAGAGGTCACGTGATTGATTTTGGAATTATTTTAAATATATATATATATTAATTTGTATTTGTTATATTGTCAGTACATTAAATGTTGAATACTAAGTACCAGCTGGTGCAAATATATTATATACATATATTATGCAGGTAGCACACCAATAGATTCAAAATACAATAGTTATAAGGTCCCCTTACGCAAATGGACTGAATGCATTTATACAGTTGAAACTCATTCATAAATTATCAAATTCGCCGTGACCCGGTTTGTGTTTGCAATTAAAATATATTCAACGCATTAAATTATAGTGACTGTTTCAATACATCCAATCAAATGCGATGATCAGAATATACTTGTCTGTACTTTAATTCAACAGCTACCAGAAATGTATCCAGACATTCCAGCAACACTGTGCTCGAGCCAGTTCAAAAAACTAACTCAATCAGACTTCAATATTTTAAGTCATCAAATTATATTAGCCTTGTAATTTCTATTATTTCTAGTGCTTGAGTGTACAAACAAATTCTAAAGATATTAATATTGTAATTTATCAAAATAAGTGTTTATGTTATTAGCCAAATAGTTATATTTTTTAAAGGTCCTAATTATATATATTAAGGGTCTATATATATATATAATATTTTGTTTTTGTATATTTCATAGACCAACGAAATATGAATTGTTTAGTTGGTTAAGGAGTTTCGTATAGGCAATTTTTATTAAAAATTAATAGTAAATATTTTTTTTTTTTTGCATAATATTAACATTACTTTTTGTAGCTAAACATCTGAGTACACAATTTTTAGCATTGTTATTTAATCGTATTTATTGTGGTATCTTTATTTTATGATTATTTTTTTACCTACTATAACAGTATGATATTTTCTCAATTCAACTACCCAAAAACTTGTAAACCACAAAACTTGTTTGTGTATTCTGCCAAATTGTTCGTGGTAAAAATGTATACTCGGTATAGGTCTTTTCAAATTTGTTGAGTATCTCTTTAAAATTCCTTGGAATTTTCCGTCATTTTAAAGACACAATTTGTGTACAAAGAAAAAAATTCAAACACTTTACAAACTAAGCAAATATTCCATATAATAATCAAAAATATATAATTTTCGGTTTTAAACATAATATTTTCTCAAATGCACATTTTCACTAAATAAATCATCCAAATGGATATTTTGTGACACTTTTTACCTGTATTTAATTGTATGCGGTTCGAACGCAACAACTAAAAATAACAAATATTACTCAAAAGTAAGGATGTAACACAGGGACAATAATTTTTTATTGATAATACAATTTTTTTTTTCAATTTTGAGTTGTAAACCAGACACAAATGCCTATTGTGCCACGTCTAGGAGTTTGCTTTCTTAATTTTTCTTCGCAATCACACTAGGCATATTATATAACTAAAGGATATTGGCTAAATAATATTTTTTGTTTTGTTATTCGATTAAATAAACGCAATCAAACACAATGCTCGTTTAGAAATAATATCTAACACGTTTATTTATATAAAATATATGATATATAAATAGATATATAGTTGAAAATTACAATTATTAATATATATATATATATATATATATTTATATAGTATATATTATATCTAGGTAGTCTAGGTATACCGACTAAACAAGGCAAGAGATACTGCGCACTACAACATGACTCGATTGAAATTTACATACTTAGGTAATAAAGTACATATACATTTTTTATTGACTACAAATAATATGGTATAATTAGTAATTCACCGAGTCGAACCCAAATCGTTTTGGAAAAATCATTTTACAGTCGTTATTTATCCTTTTTTTTTATTATTATTTATTATTAAACATTAATTCGTATTCGTCATGTTTATTGACTACGAAAACAAATTTAAAAAAAAAAGAAATCTTATATTATTTAATATAAGTAATTATTACTACTATTATTGTATTTTATTCCCGGGGACCTGGTGTGTAACGCACTGTGCGATCTATTGTTATTCGCTTAAACGGTAAAAAAATTATGATTACAACAATAATAATAATTATCATAACACAACTTATTTGTATATAAGAGAGAATAACGCCTAAAAAAAAATTTAAAAAAAAATAGAGAGAAAAAGAGAGAAATCATATATTTATAACAGTTACTGTACACAAAGTGACCTAACTAGCGAAACTATATATATATATATTTTTTTTTTGTATTTATTTCTTAACATCAAACGTCGTTATATAAATACAAGACCTGGTATGTTCGCCGTCTTAGAAGCGATTCGGTTACAAACATTTTTCCCGGTCGAGTCGAGAGGGACATACCTGCGAGAGAGAAATGGAGGGAGGGGGGAGAGAAAAAAAAAAATAATAATAATTATTTCGAGATATTTCACCGTCGATCCGTTTAAAAAAAAAAAAAAAACTACACAAAAACGAACACATATTAGGGAAAGAGAGAGATAGTATAGAGACACAGAGACAAACATACAGTAAATACAGTGCGAGAGAGAGAGAGAGAGAGTGATATAGATAGATAGAGAAAAACATAACAATTATTATACAAAAAAAAAAACAGTCAGTCGTAATAATATATATATATATATATATATATATATATATATATAGACATATCCGGAACGACGGCGGAAATAACCTTAAGGTTTCCAATGGAGGGAGGTGGGGGGGGGAGGCAGGATCTATTCGGGCGTTTTTATTTTTTTCTTCTTTTTTTAATCGATCAGTTTTTAATTTCTTCTTTGTGTTTTTGTTGTTGTTTTTTTTTTCTGCGGCGACCAGATCATCTCACGACGATCCGTTGACCGTGTTGGACACGTACGCCCTGTTTCGCATGGAGTTCTCGCCGGACACGAATGCCGTCTTGGGCGCGGTTTCCGTGGGGTCGGAGTACGCCTGCCCGTTGACTTCCTGGTCGTCCTCGTCGGTGACGGCCGGCAGGAAGCACGGGGTCTGCAGGTTGCTCCAGAAGGACTTTTGCGGTTCCTGCGGCTGGTTAGCCTGTTCGCTGTTGCTGCTGCTGCGGGGCTCGATGCCGTTGGCCCGGTCGGTATCGTCGCGTTTCTTGGCGTCGGCCTTGTCTTTGGCGTCCTGCGGGATCACAGAAAAAAACCGACAAAATTATAGCCACGGCGGGTGGAAAAAAAAATGGGGGGGGGAAACACGCAGACCGGAAATAATAGTAGATAGAACAAGAAGAAGTCGGTGGGAACAAAAGCGAATACGGACGTGCGACGGATAATAGACCACACACGTCGAGGAAGTGCGAATAAAACTAAAATGGAGATCAATAATATGGTAGATTAAGCTAGTAGGCGGTGGGTTTAGGTTCTTAGTAGAAGTATTTTTTTTTTTTTAATCAAAGCTGTTTAGTAGGGCCGTCGTTACAAGCAAAAAGGGAAACATGTATTTTCTTTTAAATCTGGCGTGTTTTCGAGCTGAAAGTAAACAAAACTATGGTCATCAACTATTTTAGCGTTTTAGCGTTGGTATATATATATATCTATCAGGGGGTGGCTACAGTAGTTTTAATGTGACGCAAACTGTAGGACTAAAGTCAGTCTGCCTAGTTAGAAGAAGAAAAAATACCGTTCAATATATCAACGGTAATAGTACCACAATCTTGAAAAAAACAAAAATATTTTAACATAAGGACACAGACTGTAAGAAAACCGATAGCTCACTCGGCATGTAAGCAAAAACCACGACGTCACATGACCAAAATGAAATCAGTGTGGCCACAGAACGAGTTTAAAATATCGTGTAATATAGTAGTTATCATTTAAATCTTATGGTTGACAAGAAGTTTGTACAGTTATATTGTAAAATAACTGCACAGTAATTTATATTAATTCATGCGGCTAAACCGATGCTTTTGCGCAGCCTTTATCAGTCTTTTTAAAAAAAATTCCTTTGTTCTCGGCCGGGTGAGCTATCTATTTTCATATAGTCTGTGATAAGGAGTAAAAACTTTTTTTTGTCATAATATACAGTACCAATCGCTTAACAATTTGGACTTTTTTTTTCTTATGTGGCCATACTGGTTTTAGTCCTACTAATTACTTCAATATCGCATCATACAAGCTAGTATGATATGTTAGTTCGTCTCTTTATATTATTACTCTACGATATATATATATGTTTTTTTTTTTTGGCAATAACTATTACAGCGCGTTGCTCACCTTCTTTTTGTAAGATTGTTTGTAGAAGTTGGAGAACAAGAAGTAGAACATGACGGCGTGTAACAGGATGATCCAGGCGAACGCTTGCGGGTAATCGCACTCGATGAACAGCAACTGAGACGCGTGGATGAACACCATAATGAATTGCACCTGAAACGCCAATCGTTTGGCGATTAATACGATATTGTCAACTACACGGGAGGCTATTTTTCATTATCAGCAGCGCTTCCTGCTTTTTACGGGGCACACCGGACCGGATCTGATATCGTTATATGCACTCAAACTAATACCCCCCCCCCCCACATGTCTTTCGCACTACACTCCTGTACGGTCTCTATCACCTCATCCTCATCCACATTGCATCCTACATTAAACGCATGTATAATTACCATCTGCAGGAGGGTCAGGTATTTCTTCCACCACAAGTACTTTTGCATGTGTGGTCCGATGGCGGCCAACATGTAGTACGAGTACATGATGATGTGCACGAACGTGTTGAGCAGACCGAAGAACGTGCTGTGACCGCCCGGGGTGAACTTCACGCCGAACCACACGCTCATGGGCATGACTCCGTGATGGATGACGTGCAGCGTGGATACTTGGTCGTATTTCTTGCGCATGACGAAGAAGAACTACAGAAGAAGATGACAAACAAAACGGTCGTCAAAAAGTGCGAACCAAGTGCAAAATGTGCTTTAAGTGCAGTGTCTCAGCAATACTCACGGTGTCGAAGAACTCTGTGAACTTGGAGAAGTAGTACCACCAACAGCCTCGGGCTACCTGCGCGAGTGATAAAAAAAGTGTTACACGGCGTCACGGGTATGCAATCTCGGTACACGGCCGTGCTTTGGCCGTCGGTCGACAACGGTGACGGCGCGGCGCGGCGGACATGCCAGTTAATAATAGTAATAATATCACACGCTTCTTACCCGCATGGCTTCGGGAGATGTGGAATAGTCGACGGGTTGACACCTGAGGCTGTAGCCTCGGCCCCATGCCGCGTCCCAGGCTTCCCAGAAGATCCACGTGGAGAAGATCACTTGGAATAGATTGTATACGATCAACGTCTTCCTCAGCTGGAACGGCTTGCGGTCTCTCATCAGTCTTGGTCCCACCACTTTGACGATGAACGCGTACGACAGACACGTTATTAACGTGGGCAGAGGGCCGCTCATCAGAAACCAATCTTTGACCCTGGGGTCTGCGAAAGCACAACGATAACGTTAAATCACAGATTCGATATTTTATTGAAAATAATAAAATCTAAATTAATAAATTATTAAAAAAAAAAAATGTAATTACCACTATAGTCGTTCATTAACGTGTTGTAACCTTGTGCGATTGTACTGAACACCATCTTGTTTGTTTTGGGCGTTTACAGTTTTTTAAAAGAAATTAAATCTAAAAAACAAACAAAAACATTAT
Organism: Adelges cooleyi; assembly: GCF_023614345.1. Taxonomy (NCBI): domain Eukaryota; kingdom Metazoa; phylum Arthropoda; class Insecta; order Hemiptera; family Adelgidae; genus Adelges; species Adelges cooleyi. Next base: position 11,439,258 of record NW_026096268.1, on the reverse strand, counting down.
TCGTAAGTTTTAAATAATATTTTTTGCGTTACTTAATCCCCTACAGCAAAACAAAAAAAAATGTTCAAAATGCTATTATAACAAAAAATATTCAACACTATTCAATAATTACAAGAGTATTTTTTTATTAAATTAGTTTTCGACGAATAACGCGATTAAAGTTAATTTATTTAACTAGCTTAGTACAACTTTATAATACGTTGATTGCGTTACTTAACCTTTTGCTATTCGTTATTTATTATTCGCATAGTACATATTATTTACAAAGTCATAGTATAATAATTTCAGTATAAATAGAATTTCCATTGTGATTGACAACTAATCAAAACAAAGACAATCCATTGTGGCATGTAGAAAATAATCTTACCTAGATATTTGTTATTGTAATATTATGTATGTACAGTTAATAATTAATGAGCATACACATATTATATAATATTGTCGCAGTAACACCATAAACAATGTATAAAACGGCGAATAGTCCAACGCTATGTAAGTCCGGATTGTGATGCTAAAGTTAATTGCCAAAACAATTTTGTCTGATGTCTTGTGCGTTTGATTGTGTAACAGAATTTTTGCTGAATATATCTTAGACCCAGTGTCGGCGAAAAGCAATGTTTGAGTCGTTTTTCGTTGTCCAACCCTTAAGTATTGTTTGGTTAGCTAACAGGATAGTTGGGATATGCGATAATAATTGTCAATATCGTTATCATCGTTTGTCAGAGGAAACTTCTAGATGTCATAGCTATTTTTAATTCGCACACGGTGTCGAGCCAGGCAGCAGTGGTTAAACAAGCGATTACCAAACGTCACACGGCCCGAGTACGTGCAGATTTTTTAATTTTTTTTATTATTCGGTTTGTTTTTTTTTTAATTTAATCAAATAACCGTCTGCCCGACGTTACCACCAAACACCGCGGGGACCGCTACAGCCGCACAGCCCACAACAACAAATTACTTTTCGGTATATTATTATTATTGGCCCCTCGACACACTTGTGGAATTTCTACAAAATCTAGATAAGTTATACACGTGTATATTGAATATGACTGGTTATACCCGGTTAAACCCTGTCGTCGGAGAGAAAATTCTGAGTCAATGAATGTTGACCTTTCCGGTATTATCGCGTTTTGTAGTATTTGTTATAACCTAACCTAACCTTACGGAAAAAGAGTGTATATATTTTTTTTCAGTAGTAAAACATCATTATGTTTTCGGTATTTGCATACAACTATCGTATGCCAACAACGTGCCGCCGTTGGTAGCTAGCAAATATTTACATGGTTACACACTTTAATCACGCGTTTGGAAAATTAACATATAGTGTTTTTATATGTTTTTCAAACGATTTATGCCAGTTAGTTATTCATCGAATTAATATATTTCTTATAAATAGATTTTATAAAACGAAAAAAAATGTATCAAACTAATTTAGGATGCAGATATTTCCATAATTTCTCATACGTTGAATATCTCCCGACCAACAGAATATAAAAATTATTTCGCCCATATGTTTCAAACATAAACAAACTGATTGAAATTACTACAAATTTCTAAAAAGTTTAATCACAAAAGACTCAAAATATTTGTCTTCTTGAATCTTCAATTTTATTATGTAATTCAACAGGGATCGCATTTAACTTGAGTTAAGTTTTACTTAAAAAGAAATAATTGTTACAATTTTAATATTAAAAGTCTTAGTTTAATTTATTTTTATTTTTTTTAAACAGTTTATAGCTTTAACGTCTTGAAATTTTACTAGCTATACCTGCACACTTTATTGTACAAATGGTTAAAAAAAAAAAAAGTATTTGGAAATACCGTTTCAAGACAACTTTCATAATATTGGTACTTGGTCATTATTATTATAGGCGTTGAACGAACAAGTGATTGTGCAGTGACTAGGTTAGACTTGCGATGTGTCAAAAATAGGTTGTTTTAAGAGGGAAAGAAAACAAAATTACAATATTATTATCAGTATGAATAATTTTGGTAGAAAATAATTAATTTGGTCATAAGTAAACTTTGTTAGTTAAACAACATTTTTTTTTTTAACAGTTGTAAGTATGGACAGGACAAACGTGTTCGGCGACGGTTCCACGCGATTGTATTGTACCGTGTTTTGTGTACATCACAACCGTGATGTTGACTGGTGTTTTTTATCTTTAAAAACTCAAAACAATAATATGGTCAAATCATAATGTATTTTCCATTTACGACAGAAACACGGCCGCGGGGACAGGCGTCGCCGGAATTCCGCCGTGGGAGAGAAATCATTGCGGGAAATCACTTTTTTTTCTTTCTTTCTGCTCCTTTTATTGTTCCAACGAATTCTTCTACGCTAAATCAATAAATACACGGCCAAGACGAAGACGAACGAGACAACTACTGATTTTTAACCGCAACGGTACAATACAACAGCTATACGACAAACATCTACATTGTCGGGGACGGGCATAGCCGACTTATAGTCTACCAGTTAAGATACTTTAGTTACCGGGGGAAAGATATTGGAGAAGGTGTGCGAGGCGCCATATTTAATAGATCTAAGAATTGTACACACTTTATATGTAATAGAGAAACACAGTTTAAAACAACCTCTATTCTGTATAATATTGTACACAAACTAGGAAACCGCGAACGGTCGTTGGACATATGTATTGCGTGACTCAAGGAATTCATGTAAAACACTTATATTGCCTTATGAGCTTTATGAAATGTAATTGCTGAAAAATTCTATTATATCCGTCAATTAACAGCTTGTCTGTATGCGGTTGTGTGTATTAAACAGGCCGTCTAATATGAGTTATGCCGCCACTCGCCACAACCGATTCCATTAACACAATTTATTATTTTAATGTGTATTGTGTACACAATGTATTTTACACTGGATTTTTACAGAAAAACAATATTATTATTACTTCTAAAAAATTATAATAATTAACAAGCCGGTCGGCGATTAAAATATGTATTGTTTTTAGATGTACAAAGTAAATAGTAATTATTTTTCTTAATTTTTGTTCTGGTGACCTTGTCGGCCAGTCATGTTGCGTTGGTTTACTATCCTACACAATTATTTTTTTGTTGTGGTTTAATGGAAAACATTCGTGTATACATAGTTATTAAATTTATCTAACCTAACGATAGTGTTAAATGATATGAAAAATAAAAACTATTTGACAATGTAACATTAATGAATTATAATGAATATATTCGATAATGTAAATATTGTAACAATTTCAATAAAATATATTGATTTTACGACGAATTATCCTTAAAACGATTTTAAAAATACTTTAATGCGTTCATTGACTATATTATAACGTCATCGGTCGAAAATGTCAAATAACATCTTTAAAAAATTGTATGGTAAGAACTATAGCCAATGCTTGTATAAATTAATTATGATTTATTTTATTCGATACAAAAATATACCTATAAATTATACTATCTACTTCATACTTGCTTATCTTGAATATTAAAACACCTTGGCGTGTTTATGACTAAACATCTTCTGGTTGATTTACATAATATTACTATATGTATACTGTACAGCATACTAAACAATATGAATTTGGTCATAGCGCGAGTACTATTTTCAGAGGTCTGTCAGTTACATCCAATATCTTATATACGGACAATATCTTTGTCAATTAATTTATTTACCTATACGATAAGCATACATGCTTACTACAAAATTGTATTCCATACTTAAGCTGATATGAAGAAAATGTGTCATGTATTATATTTTGCCTGTTAGTATATCATCTCTAGTTATGGCAAAAGAAGTTTTCCTAGTCTTAACCAGTAACGGTATTTAACCTAACCGTAGTTTATAATTATTAATGGTAGATATCTACTGCAAAAACATACGAATGGGTGTGATAAAAACAAATTAAACACAAGTAAACAAACACAAGCTATTCGCAATGTCCACACGTGCATAATATAGTATCGTGTACTCGCTTACTTATTTATACCGACCAGTCCGTTAATGCACAGTACGTCTTATAATAATTACTGAAGCGCGCGTGTAAGATAGAAAAATAAACTCATTACAATAATAATTACTATTATTGTTATTTCACAAACATCGTACACAATTTTCCCCGGATCCACGTGGGCAGCTCGGATAGGTACAAAGAGGAAACAACCGTAACGATATGAGTTGTATATTATACATAATAATGTATATAAACGTTTAGGTACACATACTCGTACTATACTACTGTACATTGCAACGGTTTCTTATGCGTGTAAAAAAAAAACCATTGGAATACCTATTATATATTTTTAATTTTGTCAACGAATTATTTTATTTTTTCTTCCAAACTGAGTTTAAACGCATTTTAATCGAATTTATTTTTATGAATAAAAAAAATTGTCGTTTACACATTTTTCATTGATGCAGTGTCTCGGGCAAGTTAAACATAAAAAATTAAAAAAAAAAAAAAGAGGTTTCCCTTCCCGGTAAACGTATTTTTTTACCGATACACAATTGTAAATATAAATATAATATTATGTTTGTTACTTAATTTTCGCTGAACGCGAATTCGATCCGAGTGAAAACGCTTGTCGAGTCGAATGGTCGGTCTTGTTGTTGTTTTTTCTTTTTCTACTGTAATTATTTTGTTATACACGTCAACTTGACCGACGAATCAGCGTTGACGATATAGATGTTATAATACAATAATATTGTACAATGGTTGTGTCGTTTTAACATCCACATAATTGTTTCGTATGAGATACACGGCAAAACATAGTACCCTACCAATAAACAGCGTTGCGTGCACCATATATATTATCAAAAAGAGTTCTTTTTTCTTTCTTTCTCCCTACTGCTCTGAAATTTTCTCTTGTACAAACCCTAACTGCCGAGTGGATTCGGGTCTTTGCTGCAAACGACAAAGGAAAATTTGACATCAGTGTTTATAGCTTCTTGGATTCGAAAAAAATAGATATAATACTATGTAGATAGTGCATGGGGTTAGAACCCCTTCGGTTTGCCGTCCAGGCGATTTCTGTCGTCTAGCGAGGTTAGACGAAAATCCACAAACTGGTATTCAACACGTTCATATTAGATAGAACAGCTATTAATGGTCTACGGGATCGCTTGAACCCGTTTGATCGCTAAACCCGGTCGTGCAGCTAACGCAGTTAATAATAAACGCCACGAGTCGATTGACTCAAGGACGTGCGTTAACGCCAGAAGAAAGTTTGCCCGGACAACCTTGACCATCGTCGGTACTGCCGTTTTAAATAAAACCACGTGTTGATGCCGGATTTTTTTTTTAACTCCAAAAAACACACACGGGTTTGTAGTTTTTTATTTTTTAGGGTATTTTCGGTTTACCGCAAACCCTGTCCGAGTGCCATGTCGTTGGCAGCAAACAAACAACCCACAACAGCTATACAACTCAATCGTATTGGTGAAAGAGAAGGAATAAAACACATACGTTTCTCATCGGTTCTTTGGCCGTCCGTGGAAAACCTAGAGGACCTAAGAGGACAAGACTACTTAGACAGGATACTGTGTTTTTTTTTTTTTTAATTTGTATTCCAATACAACCAACAATTATTGTCGTTACGGTCGGGTCGTTACGTCAGTGGTCGGCAGCGGCGACCGGTTATCGAATTTGGCACGGTCCCGAGGCGATTTTGACTGCACGACAATCGGTCACACTTTAACGAGATATCACGGTTTTTTCTTTTTAATAGAACATGCAAACACACACACACACACATGCATAGAGTTTATCTACGTTGAAAATAATAATGCGGCACTTAACAGGTCAAGCGGTCCATCTGCGCGCGGGGCACGGCCCCCATGGCACGTGTCTCAACCACCTCCTACGCGGGCTTCAGGCTTTTCGTTCGGGCCAAAGTCAAAATTAGCATTGCCCGACGTACTTAAACACCGGACGGAATAGCGCACACGTGTGTGTCTTAAATGCATCTGTCTCACAGGAAACGTGTTAAGAAAATCACCGCATGTCCTCGAACCTCGAACGGCTATAGTGGTGGTTTTAATGTGACGCAAACAGTAGGACTAAATACTACAGCATGCCTAATTAGAAGGAAAAAAAATACCGTTCAATATATCGATGGTGATAAGTCGTCAACGACAACGGTATCTTGGACAAAACAATAACAATATATAATTAACATCAAGGGGAAAAACTTATTTTATCATTTACAGACTACCGATCGCTTAACGATGAGGACATTTTCTTTCTTTTGTGCGGCCATACTGGTTTCAGTCCTTACGTTTACTTCACTTTCGCATACAGGCTACTGTCTAGTACATGTTCATGCTCGTCTCTCTGTTTCCTTAAATTTGTACACATCTCGTAGGAAGCTATTAGTGAGAATTATTTTACAGACCGAATATGGGCAATTACGGTACATTTTGTAAGCTTTGGAAAACACTAGCGACATTGTTGTGCGTTTATCGAGGAGTCATATCTTCTGCCCCGACCACCCTTGAATTTTCCTAGCACAAATTTTGCCGTTCACGCTTTAAACGCGCTAGTTCTGACTTCTGTGGGCAAACATAGGGGCTGTGGCCGCCTATACACCGTCCGACTATTATGATATTTTGACACGGTGATATTGCGGATTGCTGACAACGGAGTATACGTTAACATTTTTTTTTTTTTGTTCAGTCTACAACCTACTTACGTCCAGCAAGTGTTGTCGAGCCCGTCAGGAATTCGAATTGCCTCCCACCCTCTCCGCTACCTTCCCCCCACCCCACCCCCGAACCAAGTCGGGTGTCACGTGGACTTAAGTGTCGTTCTAGCACAATTTTACTGAACGACATTGGCGTGTGTATAACAATACCGTGTTGTCGCTTCCTCTATTGTTTTATTTTTTTTTTTTTTTGTCCCCTTTTTAGCACGGGAGACACATTTCTCTTGACAAAATTATCATCGCGCTACTATATATTTTACTCATAGGCACAATATTTCTGTTTGTGTGTAAATATAATATATATATATATATATACATATATGTACTATAATATGTATTGTGTATAATAGTAATAATAATAATAAACAATAATAATATGAAGAAACGTGACCGAGCAGCGTTATTAAAACGAAGGCAAATATTTTTTTTCTTCCAAAGCAAAACGGTTTTTGACCATTTTATATTATGCAATCGGTCGTGTGTGTTTGTGCGGAGTAAACAAAACATACAAAGCGGTCGCACGCGATTTGAAGACTAGTGAAAGTTCTACGGTGCAGATAAAATCCAAAATATATTACTTTTGTGCTCCGCGTTGAGATGATTTCAATTAGGTATTTTAAAAAAACCGAAAAAAAATGATATGGACAAGAAATCAAAAACTACTACTACGGCCCCTAACGACGAGAGGAGAGGGAGAAAGAAACGGGAGTCTTCCTGTATGATTGTTTAGAAATCTATAAAACTTTACTATCATATTTTGTTCAGTGTTGAATATACAATATATTAATATACAATATCAATATATGTACATGCGATATGATGGTGCTTGACTTGTCTGTTGAGGTCAACACCAAATTTAACTACATAAAGAACATATTTTTTTTTCCTTAATTAATTCGTTCATTTTAAGTCGTCGATGCCAGTTAACCGGCACGTGCTCGAATTATAGTTGTCGGAATGTCAAGTTATTATAATAATAGTAATAATGATTTGTTGTTTTTTCTTCCTAGTTTTAACGTCAACGCATATTGTGCTGTAGATAATGTAAAAAACTAATAACAACCCTGTAAACTACTCAAAAACTAGTCCCGGCCACTACCGGTCTCGCAAAACGGGTTATTTAAGTTCGATTTTCACATACATGTTATACTACATTATATAACTATGTGTTAAGTTCGAACCCAGACCGCTTGGGCCGACCTTGCAACCTGTATACCTCGGATGAACGACTATTGTCTCGGACAAGAACAAAGTTAATGACAAAAGACGATCGCCTTGTGAATTTCAGGAAATACTAGTAGACGCGCCAGAGCTGTTTTTTTATTGGTATACAAATATGTATATATATATATATATATATATCAGAATATTTAACTTTTTTTGAAGTCACGCACGGTGCGGTTTTTGGGGTGAAGCGAGTCATGTATAATGTCTAGAAAACTTATTTGTTCTTCCAGTACTCTCTTCGTTTGTTGACTCGAAAAAAATGAATGCGACCCGGTGCAACGTCCGGGAAGAATTCTTGGGAGATAAAAATATACTGGTCGACTTTAATATATCGTAGATAAACAAATGGCAATAAAAACTGACACACGTTTCTCGATAAAGAAGCAATTTTAGTGTTGCGCCAATAAACCCTTAGATGGATTCGAAAGGACTGCGCTGGAAAACAAAGGTACCTACGCTCCATTCGATTGACTATTTTCACGAAAACGCACTGTGCAAATGGAACGAGGCTAAACGTCGTCTCACTATATGATAATATAATACAATGTCTTTAGTTGGCGAAAAATTAATATTATGTAGTTCAATAATTGCGGGCGCGATTGTCGTGCCTCGTCCGAATCGTATTATGCTTTTTATTGAATAAAATGCGAGTGTACCATTGCTGTTATTATACATACGTTCGCATTGTACAAGCCGTATATCATATGAAATATATATATATAAATAAAATGGAGTACACGAGTGTACAATATCAGCTGCTAAACACACGATACCATTATCGAGTGTGAGATTCCGGCGCAAGAACCTTGATCCGTTTTATATTTTCAACCAGTTGCAATCTCATTGAAAAGCGGTTTAATTACGAAGAAAACTATAATGATAAAAAGACGTCGTACACTACAATGTCGTTAGGTTACCAATAATGAGTTTTCCTCGGCGCGGGTATAATAATAGTAATTATAATTATAATACCGACACATCGCACAATATTATATTGAAACTATGTTAGTTTCCTAAAGCCTGAAACCAAACAACAAATATTACAGTAAAAAAAAACACGTATAATTATTTTGTCGAATATAGTAGTGCCTACGTTACATGTATAATATACACATACATATATTATAAATAAATATAATAACATTGAATTCATTACACCGGGAAGGCACCGCATGGGAGATAAATAAATTATTTACGATTATTTTATTAATAAAAAAAAAAATAGACAAGATCTCTTCCATCTGCGCTCAAGTTCAATCCGAAGGCGTGTTACATCCGCGTTAAGAAAAAAAAAACTTGAAAATTTCAAACGCTTAGGTGCGTTTAAGTTTTTCACATCATTGATTTGAAGCAATTAATACCGGTTGCTGTACACACAAAGACCACTGACGGCTTCCACAAGCGTTGTAGAAAATTATTAAGGTTTTTTGCTGCCAAAAACAAATTTCTTCCATTCCCATTTGGTATCACTTATCTGACATGTCACTCTTGACCACGTTTGATTTGTGAGGTCTTTCCCTCGTGATCAAACGGCGCCTGTTCACTCTAATTTTGTAATTTACAGCTGTGATATCTCAGCTGTACAGCGCTATTACATTTAATTGTACCTTTCCAACAGTATCTTGCTTGGGTCGTGCGTAGGTGGCACACAATCTATGGCCATTCTGTTAAGTTATTGCGATAATAATTAGAACGTTATGCGCGTTGGCCGGTCGGCCTAGCCCTATAAATATATCATCTTACCGGCAAGAGAAACGGTTTCAAAATACATATTTTGAAAATAACACTGCGAGCTATCGCTCCTCAGCCTAGTGATTGGACTACATAGGCACACAATCAACACAAGCCCTCCTCGACGGTTAACATTGACCGTTTCGAGTATGCCACCTTAGAAATAAACTATTGTCGTCGTCCAAACCAGATTTTGTTATTGAACGAATTCGGTTTGTAAATAATAATTGTCGTTGCGGTTAAACGGCCGACAGTGAACAGCCAGAAGTTGTTGGTCATCGCATACATAAATATATATATATATATATATATATATATATATATATTATGTTTTGTATTGTTTACAAATAGTTTTGCTTCGTGTGTGCTTATGCACTAATAGCACGATAATAAACTAGTATTTGGTCCTATTCATATACTTTCTCCTTGCCCTCGGTTCGAACCGTGATATCTGCCGGGTCAACAAGACCTATGGAAATGCGCTCGACAGTGCGTTGCAAGTTTGACCAATAAAAAGAAAATTAACTGTGGACCGTCACCTTATTGATCGTTGTAAAATTAAGTACACACCAGCGACCGTTCACCCGTCGAAATAGATGCAGTCCGTGTATGATCTACATAATATTGTGCTCTCTGCAATAACAACATTGCCAAACGTTACACGAGTCATCTGAGTAGGCATAATAACGCAACAGCGCCAACGACACACTAACGACCGACCGGCTACTGAACACTATATTATTATGTTATTAGAGGGTTTCGAAATCGGTCGAATTTGGTGTCAAAAAAGACAGATTACCCACCTGAATGGCGCCAATCTAACCAGTCGATGTATGTATATATATATAGTCCGATCGACCCTCAAGCACCTAGTACCCAAGGCCGACAGCTAATCCGAGTTCGGGCGTTGACTCCGTTTTACGATGTTGGGCAAAATGCAGATATTATTTAAAATGTTGAAAATCCCAAACCGAAACGCCTTAAAATAGTTATTCGCCAATCTGTTCTCTCTTTGCATTTTTTATTTGTTTTTTGACAAGATTGATCTTCGGCGTGGGTAGGAAAACATGGGCCACCACGCTGTCACCTGTGGTACGTGGAGGAAGGAGTCGATTGCGGTAATACGAAATGATTATTTCACATAGTTCCAGATGACAACAATGGAAGTCTACAGAGAAAAAAAACCACTTGTAGTGCACAAAACAGAGGCAATATGTATATATATATCGTTCTCGAGAGACCATTACAAAGCGATATCGTCTTTCTCGGACGGCAGATCTACAGTTAGGTTAGGTTAAGATATATATATATGTATATGGGTACAAGATCTACGTGTATATTGTGATTCCGTCATCGGTGTATAGTGGCGCAAGCGTCTTGGAATTGATTTGGACGCCACGTATTGGGTCAAGGTGGACTCTGCACGGCGTAATACCGAGCTCGACCTTGCGAACAGCACAGCTATGCCCGTCCATCACACTCGGTCGATCTGATCCGCTGTTATGGTCGGGTGTATTAACTTGCCGTGATTGACTTGATGTATTATAATGTACGTTTGTACATTATGGGGATTATTTTTTTATCCACGGCAAAACAGAAGTCGCCGGTCCGGAGTCAACGACACGCGAACAGGTTACTATAGACCGCCATTACACGTTTGTTAAGGTCGAAGAAAAAATTAAGTTCCATTTCTAAACACTGAATCGACTTCGGGTTAGGTCCCTTTGACGAAGGACTGTTGCGCACATTTGTTTTAGTTGTCTTTAAAAAAAAAACAATAGCAAAATCCAGTCACTAACATTATACATACACCCCTAGGCTTGGGGTTTGTATTCTGGACAAGTTTGTAATAATAATTATGTTAATTCCAATGGAATATTAAGTTAGTTACAAGTTAAATTTTAATCGCATTTTCAATTAAATAAACTTCATTTACGGAATCTTTTAATTGTTAAATGTGAATGCATCCAATTTTTTTTTAAAAATATGTGTAATTACATTTCTTGTATTCGTTTACTTAATTGCCCGACTTGACCGTATAATACTCGATTGGAGACAATTAACCGTTAAATTAAAACTAAAACAACGAAAAGAAAAAAGTCGTGAAGTTGTTTTTTATCGTTTGTTGACTTTTACAAACAATGCACGTTAATTATATAATAAAACACTCATTGCCATTCTACGCGTTATAAAATATGTATCACATAAACTGACCTAACCTAACAAACCTAAATTATGAGAAAATGTTTTCCTATAACACTTGGGGGGGGGGGGTGAGGGGTGGACAGGCGGACAGCAAAGTATAAAATATAATACTTTTATTTTATTTTTTATTATAAGCATTTTAATACAATTTTTTGGGCATTAATAATAATATTAAAAAATATATATGTGATCACTATCTGTTGACGGCCATCGGAAATTATCATTGCTGTAACAATAATAATATAACCGCCATAATAATAATAATGATGATAATAAGTGGATGGCTAATTATGAAAAACGGGTTTTCCATAAAGAGTTATTAATAATTTATGCGCGTCCAGATTAAGTAATGTATGATTTTTTTTTCTCGGTCGCGATAATAATAAAATGTACCTATAGTGTTCTTACACGGTTTTAGCAAGTAACCAAGGTGATGTATTGAGATATAGGGTTCAAGTAGATTTTATATCTTTTCTATATATTGAGATATACTTCTTAAGAACGGTTGTAAACAATACTGACGTAAGCGAAAAACGTTATTCGGAATAATTATTGTAACTCATGACCACGCATGGATTTTAGATCATTTTTCAGATATTAATTAATCGTAAAAAACCATAACTAGCATATGTTAATAGATATATTATGTGAAATAGCACGCGAATGTGGTCATTTTGTTGTCCATTTGATATTAATAAAATTATTATTTACAACGCAAATAATGTTTTCACAAAACGGGCGTCGGATGTATTGTATATAACAATAGCTAGCTGTCCAATCACAATAATAACGTTTAAGTATAATAATTTTATAATATTTTTCGAAACGTTCATCTTGTAAGTAGTTTTAATCGACCCGTGTCAAGGTGACGGGGACGAGCAGACAACACTTTTATAACGTCTGTAGTATGTATATTGTCAATAAGTTATAATTATATCACAATCGTGATCATGAATATTGATCGATTCAATTTAAGCCGTAAGATGATTTTTTTGTTGAAAAAATGAATTAAACATTATACGTTAATTTTTTTTTTTTCAAAACACTTAACCTTTATAAATAATACACAATCAATAGACATAACATGTAAAACGTCGTATGGTCTACGAATGAAGAAGATAAAGAATTGGCGCACGCTCTCATTGTTTAATTATTATTATTACGGTATAACGTATGCTAATAAGATTGTAAATGATGATATAAACAAAGCGACAGGTTGCATATTTTATTTTGCCACCCGAAAGGTTAAGTGCAAAAAACACGTGCTTCATCCGAATATTAAACATTATTACCATATTTTCCAAGTAGTACAGTAAACCAGGTCAATCAAACGAGCTAATTTTGTTCGTTATAGACATATATATTTTGCTATTGTGGCCAAACTGTAAAAATTGATTTTTTTTAAATGCCAGTGATTTTCAAAATCTGATACACATATATATATACGAACTCGAGTAGCTAATCAACTAGTTTTTGTAAACCGTTTAATGTGCGTGTACAATTTTAGTGAAAAGGGACATACATGTCAATTTGGGGTTGAAGTTTGAATTAACCATATTACACACCAGTGTTGTACTTTTGTTTGTGCCTTTGTGTTATAAATGACGTTGTGTAGGTTGTATATTTTCGGAATTTACATAAAAAATAAACGAATCTTGTTTTCCTTATACCCGGAAAATAAAAAATCGTACCCTCTGTTTGCACTTAAACGGTTCAACTATAATAACAGTTAACAATAGTCATACGAAATGTCCAAGACCAAAAAACGTACATTGCGCTGTGTTGTATAGACACGGTTGTGGCATGCCGCTCGTTTTATCCATTTCGATCACGGCTCGAGACACGTGTGATAAAATATTTAATTAGTGGACCATGGTCATCCGGGCCAGGAGGTTTGACCGTTTGAGCAACCGGCGACGACGACGACCTGCAACGTTTACCGCCGTTTCGACACAGGAGACCCGCGCGCTCAAAAAATCATTCTAAACATTATCGTTACAATATTATTATCTTTTTCGATTCGTCGACCTATTGTGTTTTGGTCGCGGTTTTCAAGGTTTCCGCCGTGTGTGTACACAGCCTAAGTGGAAAAACCCCCAAGAGTATTCGCGGTCACAGGGCGACCCAGACGAATCCGGACGGAAGCCGACCAACCTAGTACACCGGCGCCTGGTATCGTGTCTGCCTTCCCATGAACATCCCTTCAGCCGCTCCCCGAGTAGGCGACCTTGGCTTATTGTAATATGCTAACGGTCAAAATTGCCAAAGCTCAAGTATGGAAAAAAAAAGGGGCAGTGGGGTATTATACCCTTATCGAACCCGAGCACTATTGTTCCATCGTTTTGTATCAAACGTATTTAATTTTTTAGCGTTATGTTATAGTAAAGTGATGGGGGGGGAGGGGTTACTGCAATTAAATGGGACAAGTGCAACCGAACAATTTATACAGTTGTACTTGACCCATCAATTTACAAAAACATTTTACGTATGGCTTTGGACAAAAACGGTTAAGAGCTTTTAGTGGAAACAAAAATTAAACAACTTTTTGCAACGGTTATAGTTGTTTATAAAAATGTTCGGTAATGGTAGTCCGAGGTTCCCAAGACATGCACTTCATTAAAAGTACACGTTAAAATTTTATTTTAATTTAACCAAATTATACCAATATCGCGATAGACGTAGTCCTGTCCTATGTCTGCGTGTACCGTAGGTCACTTTTGTGTATCGCAGACTTTTATATTCTATGCACCCAACCGACCTCAACAGTCGTCCCTGTCGTTCCCTGCTATGACAAACCATCTAAGTAGTTCAGAATCCACTACAGCCGATGAGTTCGAAGTGTTGTACAAATTGTACAGCTAGTCGATCGAGAATTATTCCGTTCAAACGCTTTGTTTTATTTATTTATATATTTTTTTTTTTTTTGAAAATTGTCCAAAACTGTGCATTACGAGTGTTTTATATTTTACTAAGAAAAAATGTATATACTACGAACTTTCCAACGGGGTTTCTAGACAAAATCGCCAGATTTAGACTTTCGATGTCGGGAAGGTATGGTTTTTTTTTTGTATTAAGATCCAACATGTAATAATAATCCGTAAATTACAACTCACCGTACTCTGGACGACGACGATATCCTTTTGGTGAACGCGCACGTTATCCGACTTTGGCGGGAGACTGTATAGTGGTGTGTCAACGACGCCGAACACTTTCTTCGAGAAAACAAATTATTATTATTTTTTTTTTTATTCTCTACGGTATTAGCTAAAATTAAAAAAAAAATCGACTCTTGTGCCGATAGAGCTATATCGATGACGATTATAGGGTTGACGGGACCGTCGGTCGTTCGGTCGCGCGTTCGCCGTACGATTACCACGAGTAGCTGACGGCACGGTCGTCTTTAGGCAACCGACCTCTGCGTCTCTTCCCTACTCCTCCGGTCCGGCCGGGTCCCGTCCGGTGGGGACGATGGCGTTCTTTTCGCTGAAACCGGACTTTCCTTCGCAACAATTGCAAACACAACCGGAATGGCGCAGCGGAAAACGATAGGAACAATTTTCAAGAAATTGGAAATAAAAAAACCACACCGAACCTCGATCCTCTCTCCCGCCCCTCGTTCGTAGATATTACACCTACCTATGTCGCGTACAAAGTTTTCAGATAATAATATCTCAATATAGTCAAGTGCTTAGTGCAGTGCAAAAAAAAAAACTGGACGGACGCCAAACGCGTTTGGCGACGACAGCCTCGGATCGACTTGACGAAACGTACCCACCCGTGTACTCCGTTAGCAGCATAAACGAAATCGACAGTGCCCAACCAGTATTGAAATTAATAATTATTATTGTTTATTACACCGCTATTAGGTATAATATAGTATAGTAATATTATAAGCACGTTAATATCGACACAACCGCATAATATTATATTAAAATTATACTATTATTGTAATACGCGACGACCGGTGTGTGGCAACGCATGTCACGACTGAATCGTTTAATTTTACGAAAGGTGATAAGTCACAGTTTTGTTGAAAATTACTTTTTTTTTTTTAATAAAATATATTATTTTCTGTGGCTGTAGACGGATCGTTTATATTTGAAATTCTACGACAGCTCATTTTATTGTGGCGATTCAAACATTTAGTTCCTATCAACGATTTAAGTCATAATAGAATATATTGGTAAAGTAGTTGTGGTTTACATCACTCAATTGCACACAATCCCGTTTATGATTTAGTAATTTTATTTATCTTAGGAGTTGAGTAACTCGTTTGTTACTGTTGGCTAAAAAAATAAATTTTAAAAAATTGGTATTCCAAAATTTAAATAAGTATATAAGAATTTTTTGACTAAACCCCTTTCATAAATAATAATCGATTCAACGTCCCTGTTGGTAGAAGAGGTCGCCAAAAAGCAGCCAATCTAAATTTTTCTGACATTAAAGTTATTGTTTTCCAAAAGGCTCTATGCGATGCATTTTCCCAGCATTTGGATTTTTGATAATCATTTTTGAATTTACACGTTTACTGGTCTAACTGGTGTTTTTAGAAAAAAATTTACATTTGTCTTTTTATAAACCTTACCAAAACAACAAAAAAATGATTTTAATATTTTCCAAAATAATATTAAAAAGTTTTTAATATATTCAAATCGCACTTTAAGAGGATATTAAATGTTTAAAGTGAAATATTAAGCGAAATTTTGTTTAAATGTTATTGAAATATAGAAAAACATTCTTATTAAATTTAAAACATTGAACACAATTTGGCTAATAACAACATATTTTTGTAAATAATACTTTATCTCCTAATCAAATATGATTTTAAAATAATAACACATTTTAGACAATATTTAAAAAACATTAACATTACTTAACTGCATACTAGATAAGTAGGTATTAATGTTTAGAGTTCTTATAGCTTCCACGTGAAGCTGAAAAGATGTCGATTTTACAATAGTTTTTTTATTTTTTAATAGTGTTAAAGTTGTTATACTGACAAAGTGACCTTCATTTTTTTCAAATTTGAATTTTCAAACGCTCAAACGTTGTTAAAAATAATTAGGTTCAGTAGAGACGTTCACTGAACATTAATTAGGCGTGCAATTTTACCTTCAACAGCCTTACAACCAAAATTTTTCAATAACAATAACCTTATTACTCAAAAAAATGACTTTTTTTTTATAATAACATTTGCAATTTTAAGATTTAATAACTCTAAATCAGATTATGTATCTATATAAGTATATTTTATACCAGACATGTTATATTATAAATTAACCCTTCCTTTGCATATTTTTAAAGCTGTAAACATTATAACTATTGCTGAAAATTACCTAAAACTCAAGTTTCAAAAATACAACTGTGTTGGGAAACATGATATTGTAACACGATATTATAACAAATATGTTTACTATTATGCAAAAAGAGGTCAAAACAGTTACATTTAATAGGTAAATCACTCTTACCTCCACGCGATTAGTATATCAATTTTGAAAACGAATTTTGGGCGTTGGAAAGGTTTGAGCCAAATCCCCCAAATAGTACCTGCAAAATATGGAATATTAGTGTTAGAATTAAAGTGAAGCACGCCGTAGAAGATGTAGATTTTACAATAATGTGTGTGTGTGTATGTATTTGTCTATTTAAACTTACATTAAAGTAAGTGAGTTAAGAGTCTAAACTTTCGACCCAGAGAGCAAATTATGATATTTATATGTCAAACAATTTATGAAAATAGTTTAAAACATATTAAGCCAACGTGGGATTTTTAACCTCTATCAAGCTGGTCCATTAGGACCGTCGTGTATCGAGCAAGGTTTGTCGTTCGTGCCAATTATAAATATTATAAAACGACACAAAAACGAATGGCAGCTTTGTTGGTCGAAGCTTGAAGATTTAATTATTTTAAGTATTGACCGGAATATTAATGACATGATGAAATAACACTATACCGATATTCAAATGATTTCAAACGGCCGTCGAATAGTCAAGAAAAAAAACTTAAACAAAAGCAACAACCATAGATTAATTTAGTTCTACGTCCGACATGATAATATATGGGGCAATTGTAAGCAAATAGGGCAATTGTAAGCAAATAGGGCAATTGTAAGCAAATAGGGCAATTGTAAGCAAGTAGAGCAAATGTCAATGCTATTTTCTAGTTATTAAAAAAAAATTAACATTTATAGAAATTTTAATTGAAAGATTTTAATCATAAAATGGTACTCCGTTGCACTTTACATGCAATAATATAAAATTATTCCTCAGAATACTGAGTCCTGACCAACTTGTTAATTTGTAATACAAAAAATTATAGAACTGCAATATACATATTTACTTCTTACTAAAATATATCATTTTTTACTTTAACTAGAAAAAAACAGTAGTGCTTATGCCATTTTTTCGCAAACCAAAAACGTATTGAAATCTATAAAAAATAATTCTATTTTTTTTCTTAATAGAATAGTACTAACAAGTAAGTGCGATTTCAATACAATTGCGAATTGAACTTTTTTTGTTTATTAAATTGAATATATAATAATTTACATTCGTCTATTTTCAATTATTTGACCCTATCGATGAAGATAAAATAGAGACCAAGTAAGAAACTGTGTTAAAGGAGGAATTAATTTGTGTTTTGATTTAGAATATTATTTTTTATGAATATATTATATATTATAATATATTAAATGATCAAATTTTACGTTAAAGTTGACATTTCTTTTTATTAATTAAAACAAATTTTTTTTGATAATTTTTTATTTGTTACTTTTTCTTTATATCCGCGAAGATATTCCTTAATTATTTGCTTTGAAATAAAAGCAATTGGTTGGTTTTGTTGTTAATTAACAAATCTAAAATGTCTAATATAAATTAAATACAAAAATAGATATTTGGTTTAAGCCTGGCCCCCCCTCCCCCTTTCTTCTTCGTCATGTTTACTACGTTTGAGTTTTAAATATTTTTCTATTAAAACAAAAAAAAAGGAAACACTTTTAATTGATAATTAAATTTCTGGAGCTATAACCACCTCTCTCCTACACTGATTAAAAGACCTTGTTACGTTTCTACATTACACATAACCTAACGAGTTTTTGTAAAATTAAAACCACCAAAAGACATAATTTGTACGTGTAATCGTTGTATAATAATAAAGTACTTGTTTAAGTTTCGCTATATACTAGGATTCGTTTTACATTGTAAAGTAGTAAGACTGGTACAGAACGGCATAATATGTTTCTCAATAATTACACTTTATACTAAAAATTGTATGATCTACTCTGTTACATGTGTGAAATAATGTCTTACTCTACAATCTGAATAGTTGATAGAGACAACTGTAAGGACGGTATAATGTCATACAAATTTTATGTTATAAATAGTAGTATAGTAGGTGTTTAAAAAATCAAATGCATTTTTTACATATTATTTGTTGATTTTAGTTGATTAGAAGCAGATCTGTTACTCGCATTTTCTCATATCGGTTTCCTGTGTGGATTTTCTTTAAATGTGTCAAAAATATATATTTTATTTTAATATTGTGACTATTATAAACTATAATAAAATATTGTATATAATTGCCCAGTGAAATATTATTACAATTTATATTATTTCTTTATGAGTATGTTATTCCAAAAATACATGTTTTTAGTTAAACTGTTTTATAAAAAAAACAATAGTCGGCTCTTAAATTCTTGAGTATAAACACATACTGTATGTCTGTATACATAATAAAACACATCGAATGACTACAAAATAATAATATTTTAAAACAACATGGTAATTTCACCATAAACGTAATGTCTATCAAGTAAAATTCCATTATTTTGTATTATGTAAATCGGTGTACTGCGCGGCACTTGCAAGATATTATATAAACACCCTCAGGGTGTAAAGTCAATGTCGAAAACCGTGTAGTCCTAATAACTATAATACATTGCTCTAGTCAACATATTTTTTAAATATCTGATGAGCTATGCGCTACAATAATGACTTACTATCTATACTTCTAAAGTAAGCTATACTCTAGTATAGCTTACTATCTAGATTATTTAGATAATCTGATTATTGTGAATTTTTCTCTTTATTAATAGGTTAGGTTAAGACTCAAATAGCTGTATAGTATAATCATATTATATGGCATAATTTCTGTTTAATTACGGACTCCGTTAGGTGATATGACTATGACTTTTGGATGTTGACTATCTTGGAATGAAAAACCGCAAAACATATTGGCTAAAACGAAAATTGTTGATATTCCATATAGTTTTTGTCTGTTTCTCGTGCACCTAACACGGTGTACCTATTTTTCAGATGTAAAGACTACAAAATATAGTATACTAATAAACAAGCTCATCCATACACTTAGATGCATTGACACACCGAACTATGAATTGTACCTACTCGTATATTGTCGTCATGTGTTATACGGTTTTTAATAGGAGAATCAACCTGCTTGATATTATACATTTCCCATGGCACGCGACCTTCACGATGATAATATGTATACAACCATAGACCACAAAGCCTCTTTACGGTTCTCCTTTGTTATTATAATGAGTGTCTGTGTTTACAAACATTCCAACAGCTGCTGGTGCTGCTGCTGGTGCTGCTGGTCTCGATAAAATCATGACCAAAGCTTTATTATCTATCAGACGACCACCGACAGTGAGTCATTACGCAACACAGCGTGTGTCTGTCTATGCCTAATCATTTAAACGTTATTTACCAATTTAATGGCGAAGGAGCTATTACCGATAATAATTATACCTACACATACACGAACCTACGTATATTATACAATATATATTATAATATAATACTGTACTATAATACTATAATAATCACTTGAACAACGGCGGTATTGACTATTGTCTTTATTGCATCGCGAAACTATTCGTCCTGCCGCGTTTTGTTGCAAACCACAATGCCCATACTGCACATACAATATTATAGTAATATCCACTATACAAATGCAATATGCACACACAAAGTAAACATTATATTTTGCTTTCTACAGCCAACAACAATCTCGTCTGTGGTTTTTATCCGATGGGTCGATAACCGCACGCTACTCACTTGTCGTCATTGTTCTTCCTTTTAATAAAGTACATAATATTATATTACGGCCCACATGTGAAATTGCCCAATTCATGAATTGGGTATACTAAAAAGCTGTTGCCGAGTTGGGCATAAACTGGAAGACATGCAAGACGAACATCCAGCAGTGAATATTCGAAAAATTGCAACTCAAAAAAATTTTTAAAAGTTGTAGTAGGCCAGCGTGTGTTATAGGATTGGTACACGAGAAAGTATCCTGTACTCGTTCTTTAATAATTAAGTAACATTTGATATGTTTTTTTTTTAATGAAATATTTACTGTCTTGAAATTTTGACACTCATCAGTTAGGTCATATTCAAGAGAGATTTTTGGAAGTAAGCAGAATGTGACTTTTAAGTTTAAATAAAACAAATAAAAAATAACAATGACAAACGGTAACGTGAAATTAAATGTATTAAATGTAGATTTATACTTTGATTTAAAAAAAAAAACGTTCCTGAGGTAATTAAAAATGTGAATAAAGTTATAGTACAATTAGCAACATAAATGGAAGTTGTTAGTTTTAAACATAACAATATAAGAGTTTTCTAAAATGTGACCTTATTGCCCTCGTGTAGATTGAAAGGTACAAGTTATTACTAGTGTAAACATTGACATAATACCATCAACGGTAGGCGCCGCGCAGCAGGGCGCAGGTTGTGTCAACTCGGTTAGCTTCATGTTAACAGTACCTATCTGTTTTAATTAGAAAAAGTCTATTGTGAAAAAAAAATAATCAAACCCAAACCACAGTGACCGATTCGACCCAACTGTGCCCCAAGAAGTTACTTATATTATTTATGTTGATATATATTTCTGCGGTTCGAGTCAAGAAAGGCTAATGTCACACAATGACCCTATTATCCTACCCGAAGTACATGTTATACAAAATTTGACAAGTTGTATATTCTAATATAAATAACGGCATTCTCAAGACAAGAAGGCTTGAAGGGTTCTGTAAAAAAAATAAACGCAAAGAGTCTCTCAGAAAATAACAACTTTGTACCTCGTTTGACAGTTACAAGAAGTGAAATTATACTTACAATTATTTTTGGTAAAGACTAAAGTTAGATATTGCACTGGATGTCTAAACATTACACTGATTGTGGATCTAGGTATATCCTAATAACGCCATTATAAACAAAGATTTTTTCAATTATTTATTAATTTTTTTTTTTAATACAACAACGCGCGTTATTTTACTAGAGAAAAACTGTGTTGGCCATCACAATATTATCGTAGCGTGTATAAACAATGGATATTAATGCGTTTGCGTATCCGGTATCGCACGAGTGGAATAATATGTAAATGCATCTAGAATTTCAAATATACCGTAATATGCAGAAAATAATTTTAGTATTCCAAAACCCAAGACGGTTCCGGCGATAACAATAATATTTACGTCCAAGATAATAATAATAATAATGATGATGATAACTCAAACACTAATAATATAGACAATGTATTCTATTTATATTCCGGGCGTCCAAGGTCTCGAGACTTCAACGTCCGTTCCTCTCGCATATCGCACACAAATATAGCAACTAAAATATACACACATACTTATAATATATTACTATGCACGGCGTGATCAACTTAAGTTTACCACCAGTTTTCTCGAAAAGAAAAGTTCCCGTTTTACAGGTTTTTTTTTTGTTCATCAATCAATTTTAGCTCTTTTGTACATCCACGCCAATTGGACTAATACGTTTTGCGATTCTACGTTCTAGAATAGCTAGAAGGTCTAACAGGAAGTATAAGTAATAAATGTTAATGTTGCAAAGAGTGGAACGTAATCAGCAAACGTGCAACAAAAATAAAATAACCCGAGACCTCCTCGAACTAACGATTGTTTCAATTCAGTCAACTTGACCTGAGCAGCCAACTGTATCGAATGAGGTGTTCCTCGACCGTTATACTATGTGTTATGGATTATCTAATTTTTTAAAAAAGCAAACAACTGTTGGTTTTATTTATTATATACTTCCACCATAAATGGTCCTGGGCGTTTTTTGAGCCCACGCGTCGCAATTAAGCACAATCAAATATTATCAAAATTTAAAATTTAATTTACATATTACTGGATTCAATGTTCAACTCGTGATGTAATACCATGATATAGACCAAAACCTTGACAATTTTATTGCCACGCATCACTTTTGATGCTTAACCTTCTGTAAAATATTCTATATCCATAAAATTCTAAGAAAAACTGTACCAATCGAGAAAAAAAACGTCACACAAGATAGTAAGTTCAGAAAATTATCTGTTACCGTCAATTGGCATATTTGATCAACCTATATTGATATTATATATGTATAATAATATAGCTAAACTATACTGTACGTGACATGCGACACATTTTATGTTATTTGTTGAAAAAGAATGATTAAAACCCACTTTGTTTTAATATAGTTTTAAAACCGTTTAAATCGACAAGCTAACGGCCTCATTACTGTCGCACTTTACATTTTTATGAACACAAATTCACTAAAATACTATTTTTAGAGCTAGAACTGAATTATAATGTGTACTTAAATGGAGACCTTTTTGATTAACTTGG
Organism: Adelges cooleyi; assembly: GCF_023614345.1. Taxonomy (NCBI): domain Eukaryota; kingdom Metazoa; phylum Arthropoda; class Insecta; order Hemiptera; family Adelgidae; genus Adelges; species Adelges cooleyi. The sequence continues at coordinate 11,415,736 of NW_026096268.1, read as the reverse complement.
TTAAATACTCAATATACTCTACTAAGCCAATTTTGATATCTGTTACCCTTTTTTGCAATATATTATCGCTGGTTTGCCGGTAGTAAAAAAACATTTTATAGGTACTAGGTGTTTAACTATTATGCTCGTACTTATACTTATATAAAAAAAAAAAGTACTTTAAAACTCACAGTATAACAATATAAATTCCAAAAGATTAACCAAAAACAGTATGATATTGTCGTCATGCTAATAGCTTTTTTTTTAATAGTAAGCATAGCAATAAAATATGATTTTGCTTTTTTTTTTTTTTTTTGAAAGCAATTTATCAAATCATCATGTTTATATTACCTATATAATAGTGTAATCGTTTCTTTCACATTAAAATCCCCTCACGGCGTGCGCAATAAAAAAAACGACCGACAACCGTGTAAAACATATTTAACAGCTGTTTTTTTTTAAGAGTTAATTTTCACATGAACGAATGTAGATCTACACAATATTATTATGATTCGGGGCCGGTCAGTATGTTAATACCGCCACAACAGCGTTCAATGTTAAGGAGTAATGTGTAGGCAATTCGAAACAAACTAATCGTTTGTACACCGAAGGTGCCAAGTACAAATAGTGAAACTTTTTAGAAAACTAAGAAATCGTACTCAAAGGTACGTTGTTTAGTCAAAAGTAGAATTCAAAATAATATGTGTGTTTTCTGATTTAGTCTTCAAATATGAAAACTAAGCTGACGGTAAATCATGTATTTAAAAAATAATAATAATAATAATTTTAGGCCGTGAGTGGTAAAAAATAAATACAAATTTAAACCGATCGCGTCATCTTAAGAAATAAGACATCTCAATATAGTGTTGAAAATGTGTAGTTGTCAGCCTGAAAATTCGAAAGCGAAGGCGAATCTGCAAATCATTATTTGAACATTTACGACCGCCCAAAAAAATAGTACAAGGTATTCACTGTTTTGTAACTCAAAATTGTAATATAATAACATTTTGTCTTTAAGCAATTGGAGATTTCTAAAAAAAAAAAAAAACCAGCAACGCCAATATTTCTGAACTATAGTCTTATGTGTAAGTCTCGGCTGAATTTATATTTACAATATGAAAATAGCTTGCTATTATTATTGTCCCAGTACGGATGTATTACATCATTCATAGCTGTATAAATAGGTAGATGAGCTGTTATTGTTAAATATTTATGGTGGCAAACCTTAAACATATTTTTGGCGAACATTTTTTCAGAAATGTACATTAAAACATCCTTTACACGTTCCTTGAATAGAGATCCTTTGAAGTTAACACAAAGCTTATGGAAAAACAAAACTCTGAACGTCAAACAACGTCTTTGGTAGTAATAAAGGTGAGAACGTGCTCACAAGTAATGAATATAAGTTTAGTTACTTTTGTGAGATTTTATGTTACTCTGGCGATTGTAACCTATTCCAACGAGGAAATGAAAATGATCAACTCGACCGTCGACCGGTTAGTCGTTGGCACCAAGACGGTCGGCGAGAGTGGATTTACTTTGTCTTATATGAACCAATAACGTTGTTTTATGATTATTATTTTCACAACACAGACGTGTTTGTTTTTAGCATGCCTTATGTAACCCGTAATGTATCGCAGTAGTTAAAATAATATATTAAGTACATAATTATAATTTAACGCGTGAATTATACAAGTTAAGAAAAACCTAAACGAAAACCGTTCACGAATATTTGAAAAACTGGTTTACTCAGGTTTCAGTTTTCACAACGTTGTCTTCAATTATTGCCTTCAGCATGTTTTCCTTGTAAGTCTATTCGAATGTGAACTTAATGCTACTTGGTGGTGAACTTACACTGTCACTGTCTTCGCTCTTTCTACCTATTCATACATTTTATTATTCTTACATGCGTCCTTTTCGCTTTTCTCTATCAGAACTGTCCATAGTACCTTGTAAACTTAAATTTTGGATACCCGACAAAAGACTCTAAATAAAACCACATCTTTAAAATTAGGTGAAATTATTATCGATTTGCGTTTGAAAAAGGACAGTGATTTTTCATACATTGATGTTAATAGTAAAACAAAATATAGAGTCCTTGATTTATAATTATTGGTCTTCATGCTTTAGACTAGATTAGATTTATATTGTAGACTTTAGAACATAACAATTCAATACTAAACAAGTTTTATTCATTATAATTTCAAATAATTAAAATGTATATTTTAATTTTGTTTATATGTGATTTTAATCATTTTTTATGACTTTCGGTCGAATTTCAAGGTTGTACCTACGCCCAAAATAGTATAGGCAATCGTGATAATTACTAATTACAGAAACGACAAAATTATAATACAAATATTAATATATTTAAATACTATTACAGAGCCGAACGCCATTTACCATTACCAAAATGATTTAAATTAGATAAACCACGTTTTACAAACAGCCAACTGAGCGTTTCACTGTATACGAAAATCAAGTTTATCAAAATATATGTTAGAACACCTTTTATCCTAAAGTTATAGGTCGGCTTGAGTGAGCGAATAGACTTCACCGATTTAGGAATAGGATTTATGCATACCACACCACTACCATTGTGGTAACCTTCAAAGCTCGGTAAACAGTAACCACCATTTAATCTGCGCTTAATCCGGGTAAGTATAAACTAGTAGCCAGTCGTACTTGAAATTTTTGCCGGATCGTCTTTTTAGAAGTCATTCGAGACCGGCAAACCAGTTTTGGTTCTTCGACACAATGTAATAATATCTACTGTAGCTTCATTATATTATACATATACAGGTAATTTTTTTATCGCGAGCCACTCAATATCTCAATAATTAGTATAATTGAATTTTTCTTTTGCATTGTGTTTTTAAACAATGTGATCTCAATATCTTGCAAATTTGTATGCGTTTTTAATTCCCTCCCAAACTAATTATTTTTATATCAACCTTTGAAACTTAAAAATATATGGTAACGTACATATTTTATTATATAAAAACAATTAGTTTGGGAGGGGCACGGGAACATAAGAAATCTGTGGAAAATATTGAGATTATATTATGTAAAAACAATGTAAAAAAAAAATTCAATTACTAATTAAACCCAATGAGATATTGACTATAATAAAATCACCCTGTATAGTCATAGCACTTGTCGGCTCCACAGTGAGTCGCGCAGATTTCTGCCATAAAACCTGCGTTCTCCTTGGATACAAAGGTGAACTCCTCGCACACAGAGCAGACAACTTCTATAGGTATAACAAGAGCCAGTTCTGCGAAAATCGTTAAAGTTTATATATATATATACATATATGTTAAACCCGTCTACGTTATGTTTTTTTTTTTTATATGAAACACATTTTTTAAACTAGATTTACCTATAATAATATGCCATTTGCTATCGAGAATATATTTGAACTATTCTGCAACCAAACGCAGTTGGTCGAAGGACAACCGCATGATCCGTCATCGCCACGGGTCACACTTTTACAGGGTAAAATGCAACACGGTAAAAATATAGAATTAAATTGCAGTTGCTGCACACAGTGGACAAAACTGCGATTTTGGGTACAATTTTAAGATATACCTACCGCAAAAGTTTACAAACACAAATTAAATAGCAACCCCAAACAACTTAGATCTCAATTAGCCCCGGGGATACTTAATATAATCATTATTGTATACAACAATGTACAATAAGCGTTGAACAAAACGGGCAAACTATATTGTTTTTTATTTGTAAGCAAATTTTTTAATTTTCTAGTCGGCCGAGTGTCTTGCCATTAATCTTACTGTCATGTCAATCGTCACTAATTTTCAGATAATTTACCTAATGTACAAACTGTAAAGATTGTAAATTAGTTTTTTTTTTTAAAGTAGGTACTTAATTATTAAAGAAAATCGATTTTTTTCATTGGACCAAAACTAGAATTCTAAGCAAAAACTACTATAGGTAGGTTACTGTATGAATTACATATTATATTATGTTATTCTAAACTGAAAAAGTATTTCGAGTTCAACGAAAACAGTTGTTTCGCTTAGCACATTACAATGTAGAGTCGAAACGTATCTACAGCAAAAATCCTTGAGAAAAAAAAATAATGTTTTTTAAATATATAATGTGCATCATCTAGTGCATAGGCGCCAAACTTTATTTCTGCCCGAGGCGTTAATATAAGGTCGATTATATGTAATTTGTAATGAAATCATTTCACTGGAAATTGACTGCATAATTTTTATCTCGATATATAATATAATTAATGGTACTCACACAGCAATAGGTATAATTATATTATTTTATACAATGTAACTTTTATTTAATAGAATTAGTTAGCCGACACGAATGCGGTTTGTTAACAAAAATCACGATTGGTACCTCTTTTTTTACACAACATACCAGTTTTTTTTTTTTTTTTTTACTTGCAAGTACATATAAAGTAGAGTTGATTCGTTCAAACGTCGAAAATACCGGTATTAACTTAAAAAATCATAATATCAAGGCTGAGCATCAAATACTCAGCAACAATATGCTACTTGTATCTTATAATAATATATGACATTACTCTTGTTATCTCGTTATTCTAACTAAAAACTCGTTAACGTTTTAATTATTTTATATTACCTACATTATAATATAACAAAAATCACTTATTAGGTACAATAGTTATAAAATGCTTCGTGGAAGTAGGTGATTTCGTTGATCAGTTCGGTGGGATGCACAACTAGAATACACCTTAAGGAGTTTAATGCCCATTTCGCTCAAGTCCAGAAAACTTGAAAAATACCGATCTCTCTAGATTTAACTTTGTAACACCGCTAAGACTTCCAGACAATTGGCCAAATGTAGCCGATATTAGAAATATTTTTTGTCTCTAGTTGAACTATATGATGTGAAATCTTATTTGAAAATTACAAAAGATAAGAGACTGATCAGAGTAATGTGAATTATGGAAAAAAAAAGCGAAAAAAAAACGATAAACGTTAGTAATCAAGACATTAGGCAGGCTGAAAGTTAGAGAAGGGGAGAGGGGAAGCATAGGGTAAGGTAAGGCTAAAGTGACACGTTACCTTAACCCAATCAATATTGTTCAATTTAAACATTTTGCACATTCTGAAAATAGCATTTTAAGTAGTTTCTTTGTATGGCACTGGGTTAATTTGATGAATAATTCATAATTTTACAATTTATTTTAAATGTATGATAAAGTTAAAAATCAAGTGTGACCAGAAACATTTAGAAAAATACTTGTTTAGTATAAAAAAAAAATTAAACAAGTCGTTTGGGCCATAAAATATATTTGTTCCAAAACTATATAGTATACAATATAAAATATGCTAATATTTATTTTTATTTTTTTGCAAAATGAGGAAAGAAATTAATTACAAAAGAAACGTTAATAACAACACTGGTCTAACCTAACAAAGATATTACTTTACTCGTTCAGTTCTCAACTTTAACCCGGTTTCATATTGGCAAATCATCGAATTTTCAAAATCCTTTAAATACCAAAAAAAAAAACGTGGAACCAGTTTAGTATTATCATTTATAGTAGTCGGACTGCCACCTACTTAATGACCATTATAAATTAACCGGTAAAAAGTCGGTTGTCCGAAAATTTGGATTTTGCCCAGCTCTGTCCATAGTAATGTCTTGGGTTGTTGTGTAAAACGATAAGAAATTCGATCGCTCATCTAGCACCGACCACTCGTGTAATTGCAAAATAAAATAATTTAATGGCTTTAATATGCGCCGATTGTTGGTGAACTCTAATACAAGTAAGACTGCTTGTCGGCCATTGCAAGGATATCTTGTAGCCGACTAGACGAGTGTGACGTCCTCCGGTCAGGCTATGCAAACAGGTTAGGAACACGTTAAACATTGTAATATTTTACAATTTATAGTTTGATCGAAAATTAACTATAATATAATATGGAATAGTGGCCGGCGGCAATCATCTCACAGTAAACACTATCAGCTCTCGTTCATCAAAACAGGGATTTTATCCTTAGACGAACCATTGCAGATATAAACTAAGTAGAAGTGATTAAATTACCTTAACAAAAAAAAAAGAAAAAATTTAAAAAATACCAACGCTTAAACGATTTTAATTAAAATTTGTCTTGTTGATAAAAAAAAAAAAAACTAAATTTTACAGTATACCAAAAACGTTTAATGTCGACTACACGTCAGGAATATTTAACTATTGATACTTAATATAAGTGCCTAACTTATAATGACAGTTTGTAGAACATATATTTCACTCCGAAATACAAGTCACTGTGCTATTAGGTACACTAATGATTTTTGAATGACTAGATAAAAACAAATGATTTTTTTATTATTGTCAACTGCTATATGTAAAGCTCTATATTCATTTTCGTACCGATTACCGATTTGGTTAAGCAAATTAAATTAATTATAACCCACATAATACAGAGTGATCGTTTTTATCAAAACCCTTTCATAACGTTTTCGTACAATGTGATCTCAATTTTTCACAATTTGTAATTGTTTTTACCCCCTTACCAAACTTAGTTTTTTTTTTATATCAATTTTTTTATACTTAAATGGTAACGCGTACGTTTCATTGAGAATAACGCACTGAATATTTTGACTGGTCTATAACCAGTTTTGGGCAACTATTTTTGAAGTTATTCAAGTTTCAAGTTTAGAGCAGGAGGAAAGGTGGAGTGTTGTAGTGTTATTTTTATCCCAACTGCACTTCTCCTCCAGCCCTAACTTTTAAACTCTTTTGACTTTAAACAAACAGTTGTTCAAATCTGGTTAGAAATTGTTGTTTTACAATTCGAAAATTGTGAGATATTGAGATCACGTTCTCGTTTAATCCTATGAGTGGTTAAATGATCACCCTGTATATGTTTAACAATATTTTCTAAATTAACAAAAAATAGATTATCACACAATCGCCGAAACAATTTCTAAGTTTAAAAATGCATATTTTCCGGATTACATTTAAATATTAATATATATATATTAAAACAATGAGGACAGAAATGGTTTTTTGATGGACGTTCCATAATTAGATACAACGCAGTATAATAATTATAATTTGAGGCGAAAATAAACCTGTTTCATATTTTTTTTTAAACCCGATTGCGATAGACTTAAACTTTTACTATAAACCGTATAATTGTATTGATACATTTTCAAATACCGTTGAAAATTTAAAATTATCTTGTTTTAGGCCTACTTATAGGTAGATACTTAAGCCGTTTTTCTCTAATGGTCTAAATCTTTAACGTGTTTTAGGTACAAAATTCCGTCATAGATACTTACCGCATTCTTTGCTTCTTTGAAGTTTTCTATAAATGACGTTCACAGTGGTAAGAAGTGTGTGCTTGTCCCTCGGCGGAAGTCGATCTGAGACTTACAAGTAATTTTACGGTTATCAGAAATGAGCTTTTAAACGGTTTTTTTTTTTTATTGCATTAATTTTTTAAATCCGTAGAAAAGTAATTTTTTTTTCTGCTCGCACTTTATTTAATATAACGGTCTCAAATTTTCTTGACCAAAAAAAAAAAAAATATCTACGTTTTATCATACTTGAAAATTAAAACTTGAATATTAATTTAAGTTACATTTAAAAAAAAAAGTAAGCGAATGAAGTTTTTTTTAACTCCGATTGACCAAATCCGACTTCGCCGTCGCGTCGTTCTCAGCATCAGAAGTAAAAAGTTACTAAAATGACATAACATAATGATGTCTGAAGTGTAAAATTTGATATTAAGTTATTTTACCTAAATAATTAATTATCTTAGACAATTTTAGCGGTCAATTTTTTTTTTTTTTTTTTTGTAAACAGTTTGAAAAGTTCAATTAACAATATTGTTTGAATGAAAATTTGCTCAACTTTATAAATGACCAGATAATCGAACGAGATATGTTTAATATTTTTTACCAGGTATACGACTTGCGTTAATGATAATTGTTGGCTTTGTCAATTAAACTCGTAAACAAAATTAATAACAAACTCTCTTCGGCAGTTCTTCGATGTCACATTTGGAATTGTTTGTTTTTTGGAACACAATCTGTCGCGATAAAACGCTGAAGTTCAACAAAATTTGAACGTTTTTTTGAAACGAAAACCTTTTTTATAGAATATATTATTCTCGCCGAGTCCGAATCGGTCTTATATTTTCACAAAATATATATTTTTGGTTGTCGTTTCAAAAATCGCTTTGTACCGTAAGTACCCGAGTACACTTTTCCAAATGTCAACAAACGGCAATCAAAACTGTCTGTGACGACAATATTAATTGAACAACATCACGTTTTTGTTTCAATAGCCAAACTTCTAAAGCTGCTCGCGGACTACCGGGGTTAATTATCATTATTTTCCACGTCAACAGCTTTTTTTTTACGCTATTTCGGGCTGTTTTTATTTTAATTTTTTTTTTTGCATCTTAGTCTTACTTATGGTAATAAAATGGACGACACAGTTAATTTCTTGTACAGAAAACGGTTAATTTATTTTGTATTACACATCGAATAAAAGTGTACTTAATAGACTAAAATATGTAATGTAAATTCAAAAACATATTAATATGTATGCATAAAAAATATGTCGTCAAGCGTTGATATTATAAATGTTGATCATACCGCCGCGCCGAGTCACCGGTTCGTGCAATAATGGCCTCGCCGCAGGCCAGTCCGCCAACAGGGACGATCTACAAGGACGACGACGCGATAGGTAGATTTAAAAAAAAAAAAAACGACATACTGCTATATTACGAACACCGTAGTGCGTCGCGCGTTCTAGACGGCGTCCGCCGAGACGGACGGCGTGGTGTACTGTTCGGCGAACAGTTTGCGCATGTAGAGCGCCTGCTGCGCCTTCAACCGCTTCCTGTCCATCAGCACCTTGTGCTCGTCCATGAACGCGGACAACACCTCGCGTTTCCTCGTCAGATCCTTGAAGGCCGACACCAGTTTCATGCGCTCCGGGACGCTGTACGTGCCGTCCTCCCTGTCGATTTCGTCCAGATAAAGATACCAATAGCGGTTCACGCGGTTCATGTTGGTGCTGAGCACCGCGTAGTAGTTTTCCATGCGCGTGTCGGGCGGCCCGTCCATGAGCGGCTTGAGCCGGTCCATGTCCACTTTCAGCACGTCCATGTAATGGCTGAGACGGCTGAAGTTGTACAGCATGTGCTTCAGACCGTCGGCGTCGCTCCGGCATTGCGCGCCCAACATGGCGACGACGTAAGCCGTTAGGATTGTATAACGCATTGTCGATGAAACTTTTCGGATTTCTTTTTTGCAAAGCGAAGGCGAATTTCAGATTTACACACCGCAATAGAACAACAAGTCGAGATGCCGGTCCGTCGTAGACTGTTCGACAAGAGTGAACAAAATCAGGGACTATGTGCGCGGCTCTTTCGGCGGACCGGACGTATTCAATTGACGAACGCTCGGGTCAATTATTCAATTGCGGCATGCCGTTGCAAGCTATTGCCGTGATAATAAAATATAAATAGGCAACCGGGCGACCAATTACAGGCCCTGCGTTTTGGCAAGGCCGACAAACGTGCGGAGCGCAACTGCCAGTGGGAAAATAAATTATTGTACAGCGCACAACCGACAATTACAATATAGGGTAAGTGGAGATAGCGGTAAGCCTGGCGGAAGTGTGTAAATTGAGCGACAAAAGCAAACAGCGTTTTTTCAGAATCGCACTTAACCGATAAATTGAACGCCAGACTTACTGCGCACCTATCTAAGTAGCTCTCACGTGGGAATTGGCCGATGAAAACCGACTACGGTCAAAGTGTAATTTTTCGGTTTTTCCTTAATAAAAAAAAAATGTTTCACTACAGATTTTTGAGCAAATTGTATATTATGTCATAGCCCCATTCTACATCTACCTTTGGTCTAATTTTACATACATAAACCCCTAAAACTTTGCATGAAAAAGCGAAAGAAAGAAAACAATTCCACCCCTTCTAGGAGAAATGGTGTACGACAATTGTTAAGGTTTTCAACGTTTGTCGGTAGTACTGTGTCTTAAGAATATTCTATACAGATTTGAAACTCACCTATTTTGAAAAAATATATGGAGCGCCGTAATTTTAAGTTGAAAAAAATGTAAATTTTCGGGTGTTTTTCTCGATTTTTAAGGGGAAACGATGAACTTTTTAAATTTTTAGTCTTTTAAAGTACCTTCCAGGTACGATTTGTGATCTCGAGAGCTGCTACACGAAGAAATCGGTTCATTGGCTTAAAAGATATCGTGGGTACAGATACGAAAATATAAAAACACATCATTGTAAATACAAAAATCATAGGTTTAACTTAATGTAATATCGGCAGCGTGGGATTTATCTAATTTGGGCCCTCGAGATATTGTGAAAAAACAGCGCCTTACGATAGAAAATGATTTTTCAAGTCACAAGAGAAAAAATCACATTGAAATAAATAAAACTACAATTTAATATTTTTATAAGTTGTAACATACAACGTACACAATTTGTCGCAAATAATTAATATTAAATTATTTTGTTTTACGTTTTCTTGAATTAATTATACGCAGCAAACTTCTCTACTAACTCTTCAAATTCATAGAATCGAGCAATTCTTAATTTGCACTGATGCACGCTAAACTCGACACATTTTTATCTGCAAAAAAGAATTGCTTGAATAATTCTTTACTCTTTTTAAAATACCGAACATAGGAGAATAATTGTTAAATACATTTTAATGCTGTGTGTCTAACTTTGGAAACGTTGCAATCATTTTCTTTCTCTTAGTTTGCTGGTGACTTTATTTCTGACCTTTATGGGGTTTAGTTCTATAATAGATTGTTGGAAATTGATAATTCACCTAATTCGTTTGCTAGAACATTAAAGTATTTTTCAACTAATTTCTTGGTTCTGTCTTTTATTTCTTGTGAGCATAGTAATGTCAAGTCTGTAAAAAAATTATATAAGTTTTTAAGTTCAGTGTAGGTACTAATTTTTTATCTTTCTGGTATTTGCACTACTAATTTGTCCAAGTATGACAAAAATGTGTTTATTTTCATAATTCATATCGTCTAAATTAACACTTTCGGTAGTTTGATTTCGCCTTTTTTTACTTTGCTTATTTATTACCGATTTGATAACTATGAATTATTTTTATTAAGGTATCCATTTAGATAACAATACATCTATCTGGCGTTCGTGTTGTTTCGCCTTGTCGGAAATACAAATTTATTACCGTTCAGTAAATGACCGTGAAATCTAGTACAAGTTTTTTTTAATAATTATAATATATATATTTGTTTCAATGGAATTTTCGCATTACACCAACAATTTAACAGAAAAGTAATCGATTATTTTTTATAACGAAAAATATATATGGTATATTCCACGTAAAATGGTACCTACCTACCCCATTTGATTTTTGCAACCCGGATTTCACTCAAATTACTTTTATACTTAAGGGGACGGCAAGTACAATTTATTAAGGAGCAAAAGATAGGCAATATTTATCATGGATAATCTAAGATTCATTTTAAACATGCCAACTAATTATTTAAGGCTAAATGAACACTATGTTTTACTAGTCAAATCAATTTTCTTGAATTTAGTTAAAGTTAAAACGAAATTATGATAAAAAAATATCACCTCACATCTGTTGGACGGATTTAATTTTTTTTGTATGGATAGCTTACTGATTTTTTAATCAAATAAACCTAAACATACAATATATGTATTAACAATACTCGATTTGTAATTGTTTATTATAAATATATATATATATATTTATTAATTTTTTTTTTTTTAATATCGTTTAACGGTTACTAGAAAAAATTGAGATGTGTTTTTTTTTTGGGTAGGTATTACCGATTTTGTATATTGTAATCCGTTTAAAGTCCTGTTTTTTTTAATTTATGTTATAACTTAATGTATAATTAAGTGTGTAACATAAAAAAAAACAAGCCGGTCAAAATGTTTGTTATAATGTGTAAGTATGTACTAGCGACAAAAAATGTTGGAAGACTTCTTTGAATAAATATTGTTGACTGGACATTTAGTTAATTCAATTCAACAACCCATTTTTTTTTTTCATACTTAATATATTTCTTTTTTTTTATATATATATTAATGTGCTTTTATTTTAAATACTTAATATTTAAAATATATATATATATATTTTAGTACCTACACTTTTGATTATGTAAAGTATTTTATGTCAATCGTAAGCAAATAATTGTATTTTTTAAAACAAAATTAATTTTTTAAAAATAATAATTTAGATTTAAAGGCTCCAACTTTTAACTTTATTTTTATTCATAACAATTAATAATTTTTATAAAGCCCTTATTAGTTTTAAAATAAACAAAATACTTCCAATACTTTTTGAGGAAAAAACTATTTTAGACTAAAAATTATGAAAAAAAATAGAAACAAATTCTTTTCTACGATTGGGTTACTCTATAAACATTTTAATCCCAAGGTTTTCATTTTAACTCAATTTGCCTTCTACGCAAACTTTGTGCTAAATTAAAACTGAATCACCACTTAAATTTCTGTTTATTACCCACATTGAAAACCGAGTTGACAAAAGTATCATTTGGTGTGCATACTGCATACATATTATGCTTTAATAAAATAATAATAGGTCAGTCAAGTGGTGTAAATTGGACTAAATTGGCCAAAGAAGTCTAAGGTTTTCGAAAAGGTCAAAATATTCAAATAGAAAAGTAGAAAAAAACACCTGTTATACATTATACTTTTTTCTAAATTAAAATAAATCAATTGACAATACCTATTATAACAGGTGGTAACTCTGCCTTCGGTATAGTTAAGATTAAGTATGTTTTTTTAAGATTAATCTCCAACGTATGTATTTGAATAAAACGAATGTGATTCCAAATGTACTGAAATAAGTTTAAATGACTCTTTTTACAATTGTATAAAAACGGCCGTTGGTTTATTAATAGAAAATATTAAACTATATTTTAATATATTATGTAACAATATCAAATGTAATTCGCATTTCATTTTTTTGGGTGGTAAGTCGGAGTGAATTTTTTTCTCGGTCCTCTGTTGTTTACTGCAAATTTCAACAACGACGGTATGCGTACGTAAATGCCTCTTCTCTCGGGTGTCCAGGCCTGAAGGCTGCATACGTCATTCGTAAACGGTGACACGGAAACCCATCCTGTGAAAATACACACAATATTGTAAGCCAGTCGAGTTTAATTTAAGAATTTTGTAGGACTTACCGGCCGATGACAAAACAATGTCGGCACAACTAGTTTTTTCATTAATCCCTCTAAGTTCAATGGTTTTCTTGTAACAATGTAGACCTGGCCATTTGGAAAGCCTGTCGTTGCTACCACATGGAACGGCTAATAGATCGGAACCTAGCAGTGTTGTGTATAGCTCGTCAGCGTCACTCGTATGACAAACAGTAATCGGTAGTGTGCGAGCACTGAAAACCGTGAAGCGCACAAACTTAGCTTCAGTCTTCAAGCAATCTATACGTCCGAGCCCGCCGATAAATAGCGTCTGCATAGATCTCAGACAATACGTTCTAGGTTCAATCGAAGCAGAAGGCAATGACAACATCAACTCTTCGGTTGTAAGCAAGTTGATGGATTGATCCGGATGAACCACGCCCGGAGTGTCGTACAACCATTTGCTGTGAGCAAGCGTGGGGTCTTTATCGTCTAATCCTATTGTGCTACTAGTAACTCGATTCGGATCAATTATAGCGGAATCCGATGAAAACGGATCCAATTTTTCATTTTCATGACTAGCTCCTTTCGGCTTGTAAAATGTTTGACCAAGGCGACCTATTACACGTAATTGTAACAGTCAATAATACATTTTTTTTTTATAATCAATTTTTTTTACCAATAATTGAAGGCACATTGTTTATTTTCATTTTCGATAATCTCTTCTGATCGTTTTCCAATTGTTTTTCTATTATGTGTTGCTTCTTTTCCCGCATTAAACGTTGAGTCCTTAAATATAGTCTCCAGTTTGACGGTCGCATTATAGGAAACTGAAAAATAATGATAATTATATCAACGCTACAAATGGGGGGAGGGGGAATGTAATAATGAAAGCTTACTTTGAGTAGATTGAGAGTGGTACCAGGCCAAGGAGATGTCGTAGCTCTTTGAACCAAATCCACGGCCCTAGTCCTACAATAATCAGACTGCAATAGAGTGTTAAACATTGTGGATTTGCCGACGTTTGTGCACCCAATCAAATAAACATCTCCTTTGGTTTGCCAAATACTATGTAATTTGTTTATTAGTTCTTCAATGCCGAATCCAGTCTTGGCGCTAACCACAGCAACATGCTTAACATTGATATCCATGGGTAGACTATCAGCAAATGTTTTTTGTACATTATCTATCCAACCAGGACAATCGCCGGGCAGCAGGTCAATTTTGTTACCAACCACTACGATCGGCTTATTTTTACCAATTATATTGCAGATGTTTGGCCATATGCTACATGGAAAATCGGTCAAGTCAACCATTAAAATAATTAAAGCTCGCTTGCTTTTCAACGGAGCCAACAGTTTAGGGTAGTCAATCGGATCCACTTGTACTGCTAGAGCCGTATTGTATTTTTGCATGAAATGGCATCGTTGGCACACCATTGTCTTCAAGTCAGCCGGTTCGCAATGGCAGAACAACTCACTGGGCAAATATCCCGGTATAGACGGATTTTGACATTGTAGTTGAGCCCCGCATCCTCCGCACGGTACGTCACTAATCTCAATCAATGGATCAGGAGTACCATATTTAGATGACCACGAAGGCAGAATATCCTCGCAGTCTAGATCTCGTTCTTCGTAGCATTCGTAATCGCTCATCCAACGTTTTGCACCCCACTGTTCCATTTCATCTATTAGAAACAAAAAAAGACATACTGACATTAATTCAAATCATATTTGAAAGCAACATTTATTTTACTTAACACCCACATTTTATCTTGTAATGGGTATATTAAATACATTTTTTTTTAAAAGTACTCACAATCATGATTTATATTGTTGTCAACTAGGCCGTCCTCTGTCGAATCGTTCATTGTTTTTTCATATTTGCTTACAATACTGAATGGTAACACGTAGGGCTTAGCTGGGGACGCACTTTCCGTTTCATTTGATGTTGCTGCATCTTCTTCAGTGTACTCGTTCAAGTATTGTAACGATATGGGTTCAACGTCAAATCTATTTGCAACCAATTTTCTCGATTTTTGTTTTACTTTAACATCCCGCCAATATTTTACCAGCTTCTTGCTGTCCAACACGGAACTGTAGACTATTTTATCGTAAATACTGTCATTTTTGGCCAGCGAAGACGATTGACAGTAAGTGCGACACAAACGTTTTAGGTGCGTGCGCAAAATTGTACCTGAGTACATTATGGCTTAAGTATAAAATACATTGTCAAAAAAAATCCAATTTTTCTCAAACAAAGCCTAACTTACTTGTTAAACTTTACCGACAATTTTCAAACTGGTGAATCATAGCCGCTTTGCACAACTCGTGTATTTTTCTGTTATCTAATTTTGTTATCACTAAACATTTAACCGGTGTACTTCATATGATAACAATTATTATAGACAGCCATCGAGATAAAGAATAGTGTATTCTTTACATAGACCTATAAAGATAGGTCTATGGGTAAAACATTATTAGCAAAATAATTTTGATTTTGGTTTTTCATCCATGGTTTTCGTTATCATATTGTGAAAATCCCTATCAAAACAGTCATATGACAATAGTAATCAGTAATGATTCTTTAATCTTTAAGTATTCCAAAAACCAATTTCCAAGTAATGTCAATTGTTATTTGTTAAAATCAATAATAATTGTCAACTTTACTTGAACTTACGTCTGTCGACGAAATGTTTATCTTCGAAATAAGTTAAAAATGTTAGAATGGATGACATACTTGACGGTCTCCCAACGATATAACTACGTTATAACAATTAACAAACATAATTTATTATATGTGAAATGTAAACCTCCATGCAAAGTGTAAACCCAAAGAGTGTGAGCATGTTGGGCCGTAAGCAAAGTATTCGGATCGATATGATGGCTGCTGACTACGTTCAGGAAGAATCGCTGAACGAAAGTGCAGAAATCGATTGGGTCAACAAGGTAATTTTGCCTATTTTGGGTTTTAGTCCAAAGAGTTGATATAATTTACAATTGATGTTGTTTTCAGTTATGGGTTCGAAGACTAATGCGCTTTTGCGCTCTGCTCAGCTTGTTGTGTGTTAGTCTGAACACTCCGAAAACATTCCAGACATTTTATTACTTGAAGTTTGCCACATTTGTATGTGACTTTGCGGTCACCGGTCTTTACACCGCCGAAATGATTGCCAAAATGCACATACGTGGCATATACAAGGTATTGTAACAATAATTTAAATAATTCATATCAACATCAATAAATTGTCTTATTTCAGGGAGATTCTCCGTACTTGAAAGACCACTGGTGCCAATTTGATGCCACGATGGTGTTTTTTCTTTGGGTGTCAGTAATATTGCAAATTTTCGAAATCGTAGTCGATTCGCCTGAATATAGTTATTTATCGATATTACGTGCGCCAAGACCATTCATTATGATCCGGTTCATACGAGTCTTCCTTAAATTCTCCATGCCAAAATCTAGAATAAACCAAATTTTCAAGTAACTCTTACTAAAATATTGGTTTGCATAACAATATAATAATTCCTAATTTTATAGGCGTTCGAGTCAACAAATTTACAATGTTACATTGTTCTTCCTGTTTTTTATGTCATTATACGGTGTACTCGGCGTTCAACTATTTGGTGAAATGAAACATCACTGTGTTTTGAATACAACCGATCCAAAGTATAAATATAATTTTTTTTTTCATTTTTCAAAGGTTAATTGTATTACATTTTTTTTTAATGTCATTAGGCATGTCACTATAAACAGTTTGGCTATACCAGATACGTTTTGCTCTACAGAACCGGGTGCAGGTTATCAATGCCCAACTGGTATGAAATGCATGAAACTAGAATTATCGAGATACATTACAGGTTTCAGTGGATTCGATGAATTCGGCAAGTATAATTGCCACACTAATCTTTGTATTTCATTTTATGTACACGGATTTAATAATAATATAGAAAAAATGTAATACAACTTTTTTAGCCACCAGTATTTTTACCGTCTATCAAGCAGCCTCGCAAGAAGGTTGGGTGTACATTATGTTCCGAACGTTCGACAGTCTTCCTGCCTGGAGAGCTATATTTTACTTTTCGACATTAATATTTTTCCTCGCTTGGCTGGTAAAAAATGTGTTCATTGCTGTCATCACGGAGACATTCAATGAAATGCGAGTTCAATTTCAACAGTTATGGGGCCAAAGAAGACACGTTGGAAATAAAACGTCTACCGAGGTAATAGTTTTACATTTTAACATTGTAAATTGGAACAAGCGTGTTTTTAGTTTTTTAATTTTGTTATTCTTATATTTTTAATACTTTAAAAACGTTGTTCATTTCAGATACTTGTTAGCGATGAAAACGGATGGCGATTAGTTACCCCAGAACAAAATAAACATAGAAAATTAGCATCGCCGTTAGGACATAAAATTCTCAACTCAGCTTGGTTCCGATTACTCGTCATGTGCATAATACTTAGTAATGGCATTGCGATGGCCACTATGAACTTTAAACACGATGGACGTCCCCGTCATGCTTTTTACGAAAAATACTATTACATTGAAGTAATATTTTATTTTAAGACTTTGTGTTTTTATTATTTAGTATTGTGTTAACAAGTTTTTAATTTTAGGTTGTGTACACTGTGGTATTCAATTTGGAAACGCTATTCAAAATGGGTTTACTCGGTTTTAAAGAATATTTTAAACATTCTTACCATAAGTTTGAGTTGATGCTTGCAATTGGTACTACGCTACACATTGTACCTCAATTCTATTTGTCGGGTTTAACTTATTTTCAGGTATTAAATGATTTAGTGATTTCTTTTACCAATAGTTAGATTGTAACATAGATATTTTTAAATTAAATAACAAATAGCAAGAATACAAATTTAAAAATAATCAATTATTCGAACAATAAAATATATTTATTTTTATTGTATTAAATTATTGAAATAATTTATAACTTCTAATAGTACTGTAATATAAAGTGTTACAACATAGTTTTATAACACCTTATTTTTGTACTTATTTTTATTTAGGTTTTAAGAATTGTAAGACTCATAAAAGCTTCACCAATGTTAGAAGATTTTGTTTACAAAATATTTGGTCCTGGTAAAAAACTGGGCAGTCTTATTATATTTACAATGTGTCTATTGATAATTTCGTCGAGTATTTCTATGCAACTTTTCTGTTTCTTATGCGATTTTTCCAAATTTGAAACTTTTCCTGAAGTGAGTGCATTTAATTTAATTTAATTTATCTTCATATTAATCAATATTGTATTTATTTTATCGTTTGCAGGCTTTTATGTCAATGTTTCAAATTCTTACACAAGAAGCGTGGGTGGATGTAATGGATGAAACCATGTTACGTACTCGCAAGGCCCTGGTGCCGTTAGTCGCAGTCTATTTTATACTTTACCACTTATTTGTGACTTTGGTAAGTTTATAATTTAGATGAGAATATACATTCTTCCACCACTGCTTTTAATTATGACACATTTATATTTATTTATAGATCGTACTGAGTCTTTTTGTTGCTGTCATTTTGGATAATCTTGAGCTTGACGAAGAATTAAAAAAGCTCAAACAATTACGTTTCCGTGAACAAAGTGCTGAAATCAAAGAAACATTACCATTTCGCCTGAGAATTTTCGAAAAGTTTCCAGATCGTCCAAAAATGACCACTATACATAAACAACCGTCAGAATTCAACCTGCCAAAAGTATAATTAGGAATATTAATTTAAAGTGTTTGGTTATAGTTTCTAAAATGTATGAAAAATATTTAGGTACGAGAAAGTTTTATGAAACAATTTGTCTTCGACAAAAGCGATGAAGAAATTGCATTAGAAGGTATGAAAAGCACAAATGAAACATTAAAACCCCTATCGATGACACGCAAACACCATCCCGTCAGACTGTTGACTAATCCACCAAAAGTGCGTACAGTAACACCAGATTATCGTAAAGCCATAATTTCAAACATAATCAAGTAAGTGTTGAAATTCGAAAAAAAAAACTTATAATAATTAAAAATGTGAAAACGCTTTTATGGCCGGTATGTTAATCTGGAAGTGTATAGATGAATACCGCATAAACTTTTCTAGGTTTAAGTTTTATGAATTATAATATTTATATATTTTTCAGAGATATAATTTAAATACCGCATTATTTAAGCAATTAACTTTTAACATTTTTAATATTACCATTATTGTTTTTTAATTAAGATTTATTAGGATTAAAATTGTAATTGATTTTTATGATTAACCAATTACAGTGATTCTAACAATCAACGTCTACTGTTGGGAGATTCAACATTTTTGCCGCCAAATTCTGGTCCCAAAGGTGCGGGTCTACATACCCAAGGTACCATCAACAATATGCAGCACACCCGAATAGATCACAAAAAGTAATTAAGCTGCTCACGTAAAATTATGCGGATTTCTTTATTTCCATAAATATGGTTATATCACTAGATCGATGAGACAAAGCATTCGTCGTGGGTCCATAAAACTTAAACAGACTTATGAGCACCTTATGGAAAATGGAGATGTGAATCGGTTGGCTACTGCGACAAGAGCCCGGCCTCATGATCTTGACATCAAACTGTTGCAGGCTAAACGACAACAGGCCGAAATGAGAAGAAACAAACGAGAGGAAGACTTGCGTGAAAACCATCCGTTATTCGATACTCCTTTATTCATTGTTCCTAGGGAATCTAAATTTCGAAAACTTTGTCAATTGATCGTGTATGCTCGATATGAATTTAAACTCAGAGATCCGCTTACGGGCGAAGAACGCCAGGTTAAATACAAAGGTTTCCAGTAAGTTCATTGGTTTAGTATGATTTATATACTATTTATAAATTAATTTTTAATTGCTTTTAAAATTGGTTTTCAGTAATTTCTTAGGATTAGTCACCTATTTAGACTGGTTAATGATACTAGTGACAACATTGAGTTGTATATCAATGATGTTTGAAACCCCCATTTATCAAGTAATGAATACACCAGCTTTGCAAATAGCGGAATATGTATTTGTTTGCTTTATGAGTATAGAAATAGCTCTAAAAATCCTGGCCGATGGTGTATTTTTCACCCCGAAAGCGTACATGAAAGATGTAGCCGCTATATTAGATGTATTCGTATATGTGGTAAGCATTTCTTTTGTGACTATTCAGTTAAGTATTACTTGAAGAGATGAGTATTATTCAATATATTTTTATTTAAAAAAAATTATCAATGAGTAAAAATTGTATTCATTATTATATTATTCATAAATAATATGGTTCATGAAAAAAAATTATGTATACATGAATAAAAAATAAATTGTATAAAATATGAAAAACTGTTCATTTAACTTAGCTAACCCAATCTAACCTAACTTTACTCATAAATAAAAATTATTCTTCATTCACTTAAAAAGCAGTTATTTAAGTCTTATTTAATATACATTTTCGAAAAGTTTTTATCCAATTCTGATTACTTGTAATGTTTTTATTTTTCAGACAAGTTTAGTGTTTTTGTGGTGGATGCCAACTAATGTAGCTACAAATTCTTCAGCACATTTACTGATGATTTGTCGTTGTGTACGACCATTACGTATATTTTCACTAGTGCCGCACATGAGGAAAGTAGTCGATGAACTTTGTCGAGGTTTCAAAGAAATCTTATTGGTTAGTATTCGAAGCAGTGTATCAATTTTTTTTTTATAATAAAATGATTATTATATTGTATTGTATTTTTGTAGGTATCTGTTCTGTTGATAGTTTTAATGTTTGTATTTGCCAGTTATGGCGTACAAATATTTGGGGGCCGATTAGCCCGTTGTAATGATCCAAATATTAAACGACGTGAAGATTGTGTTGGAGTATTTATGCGCCAAGTGTTTGTCACGAAAATGAAAATCAAACCTGGGCCAAATGAATCTTACCCTGCCATACTAGTGCCAAGAGTTTGGTAAATCTTATTTTTTTTAATAATAATTTTCTTAAAATATACGTACTTAAAACATAAAAAATAAAATAAATCACTTGAGCAATTGTGTATTGCCAATGAAGGGCAAACCCAAGACGGTTCAATTTCGATAATATAGGATATGCTATGCTGACACTGTTTGAAGTGTTGTCGTTCAAAGGGTGGCTGGACGTTCGGGATATACTGATCAGCGCTTTAGGACCAGTAATATATTTTCTGTTCGGATAACCGAGCATGCAATATATTTAAAACTTTGTTGTTTGAAATGCTGAAGGGGTTTAGCTCCAGAATAGATAAAAGCATGGCTGAAATTGTATATGATTTGTATATTTAAGTTTGTTTATATTATTTTTATGCATTTGAGGAGATGTTTGATTTTTTTAATTCGTTATGATTTTGTTTACTGTTTTGCTTATAGGGTTTTTTTATCGACAAATTCCATATGGCAAAATTTATTTTAATCTGAAAATTCTATTTTTGCTGTTACGTTTATAATTTATTGTTTTCAGTATAGTATTTAAAAGCATGATATTTAAAAAATAGATACATTAATGATGAGATTTAAATTAATATTACTTTTATTTAGGTCCACGCCATATACATTCACATTTTTATATTTTTGGGTTGTATGATTGGGCTTACACTTTTTGTGGGTGTTGTGATCGCAAACTATTCAGAAAACAAAGGAACTGCCCTTTTGACTGTTGACCAAAGGCGATGGTAAATTAATTACTTTATTAGGGATTTTGAAAAATAAACGACTTGCTACATAATAATGTAATTTGTTGTGATAATAGGTGCGACTTGAAGAAAAGACTTAAAATTGCACAACCTCTTCATTTACCTCCTCGACCAGATCGCAGAAAGTTTCGAGCTTTTATCTATGATATTACGCAAAAGATACATTTTAAGAGATTTTTTGCCGTTATTGTACTCATTAACAGTTGTCTGTTGTGTGTTTCGGTAAAATTTTTATGTCTTTTAACTTTTTTAAGAGAAACAAAGACAAAAATTTTATTTCTGTTTGTTTTTTTAGTGGCGAGCTGGTGATAAACATACAGAATCATTGTCGTTGGTCAGCGCTTGTCTGACACTTATATTTGTGGTCGAAGTAATTATGAAAATGATTGCTTTCACTGCTCGCGGCTATTGGCAATCTCGCCGTAATCGCTACGATCTCTTAGTCACTGTTTTGGGAGTGATTTGGATATGTACTCATTTTGCAATCCATGTACGATTTTTTTAATTAAAACAAATAAAATTAATATTTAGAACTGTGATCGTTATTTAGCCATAATCTTATTTTGTTATAGAATGAACTGTCCTTTTCATTTGGCTACATAGTCGTTGTCTTACGATTTTTTACCATAACCGGTAAACACGCAACGCTAAAAATGCTCATGTTGACCGTTGGCGTTTCTGTTTGTAAGAGTTTTTTTATTATATTTGGCATGTTCCTTTTGGTATTTTCGTATGCTTTGGCCGGCACTATATTATTTGGTACTGTGAAATATGGTGAAGGTATTGGAAGGTATGTAAACTATCACACAATAGTATATATTTTTAGCTTAGATGTGGAACTGAAAAGGTAGTGTTTTTAAAATGTTTTTTTCAAGACGTTCAAACAAATGATAAATTATAAATATATCAAAATAAATGTAATTGTACAACATATTATTATAATTTTTTTAATTGAAATCGTCTGTATTTTATTGGAAAAAAATAAAATAAGACAACAGCTATTAATACATTTATTGTTTAAGAAATTATTTATATTTAATAGTATTTACCATCACTACAGTTTCGCATCGAATCATTTATCTAAAAGTGATTATATCACTATAATAATTTCTGAACCTCCCCAACCACACTTTTTTTAACTAAACTGTTTTATATTATATTTATTACCTAGACTTGCAAATTTTGGTACTCCTGTTACTGGAGTAGCTATGTTGTTTCGCATAGTTACGGGAGAAGATTGGAACAAAATCATGCACGATTGTATGATCTTACCGCCGCAATGTACGCCGGCCCCAAATTATTGGCAAACAGACTGTGGAAATTATGCGGCCGCATTAATATATTTTTGTTCGTTTTACGTAATGATTACATATATTGTACTTAACCTTCTAGTCGGTGAGGAAAACTCTTTAAAGTATACTGTGTAACCTTTAAAAATATAAGTAGTATCAAATAGGCATTTTATTTTATTTCTATAGCTATTATTATGGAAAATTTTTCTCTTTTCTATTCCAACGAAGAAGATGCCTTACTGTCTTACGCAGACATAAGAAATTTTCAACATTCCTGGAATATTGTTGACGATACACAAGCCGGTGTCATTCAGGTGTACAAAGTATGTCCGATAGTAATTTGGTATAATAAAATTACGTAACATTTAATATATTTTTATTTTAATTAAAGGTCAAGTTTTTACTACGTCTGCTGAAAGGCAGGTTGGAGACTGATCCACAAAAAGGTAAAATGCTGTTAAAACATATGTGCTACGAATTGGAAAGACTTCACAACGGCCAGGAAGTTACGTTCCACGATGTTTTAAAGTAATGTATAAATTACCGGTAATGTAATGTAAAACTTATCATTTGTGATTGTGTTTTAGCATGTTGTCTTATCGTACGGTCGACATAACAAAAGCCCTTCAACTCGAAGAACTTGTCGCACGTCAAGATTTTGAATTAAACATTCAAGAAGAAGTCGCTAAACAAACCATACGCAACTGGCTTGAAGGATGTTTACGCAAAATGAGAGCGGCTAATGTAAATAAATATGAAATACAAATCAAACTAAAAAAAATAAGTTTTAATCATTTATCATTTTACTTTTACCAGAGACAACAAGGTAGCCTTTTAGCTGGCTTACGGGCTACCAATGAAATGCTACTACGTGATTTCGAGGAGAAACAAGTGGCCAACAAAGATAAGGAACCTGACGACAAAGATATAAAAGTATGTTAATTTATTATTTTTTAAGACAACAGGTTAATACTTAATATTTACAGACAATATTTGTTAACATGTGGTTGTCTTGGACAAATCAAAGTACAATTATTATTAAACAATTTAATTATTCCCTTTAGATTGACGTGAGTCGTTCAAAGCTGAAGTCGACTACAGGAATAACTCGTTCCGATAGTGTTGGAAGCAGTTCAGGGCGTAGATATTTAACGCCCACGCTATCAGACCCGTCCGACAAAGATAGGAATCGTAAAGCTTCGTACAGAAATTTGAAACCTTTGAATATGTCAAATCTGAATGTATCCTCAACTTCTGCAACGCGTGAAACAAAAACTAATACATCCAAAGTGTCTAGTGCCGTAAAAGAAATACATGAATGGTGGTTAGAGCAATTGGAACATTTTTCAGACATGTCTTCGAGCGAGGATGAAAGTTATTTATAGATTTAAGAATTATGTTAGTTTAAAATGATCAGTTATTATTCCAATAATGTACAAGCTTAAACTTTAGGCCATTGAAGAAAGTATTAAATCTAAATTTTGGTTTTTGAATTATAGCCTAGTAAAAAATAGCCTGTTGTTAAATAATATTGTAATACATTAAAAGGGTAAAACATAGTTTGTAAGCAAAATAGTGATATTAAGTCAATGTGTTGTTCAATGTTTTGTTAAACTAAATAAATATAGATTTAATTGCACATAACTTTGTTCACAAAGAATTGTAGACATCTAAATATCTTCGGCGACCATCGAGATAAAGCATGGCGTCTGAAAACAAAAATGACCCAGTTATTGTACTTTTACTATGTCATTACTTTAAATGCTTTTCATTTGCATTTTATAGAATTTACAACTTTACCGTGATAGCTTTGAGGTAACACAGGAGCAACATTGTTTGGGGTGACGAAAACGTTGTAAAACGAATTTGTAGTTAAACTCTTCTTCATTTCTATGTTTTCGACTTTAGCTATAACTTCTACTATCATTATATTTTCACTAGTGTAGCAAATCTAAAATAAAATAAAATAGCAATTTACTCGTAAAGCAAATTTTTTAATTTTAATGATAAATAACTAATTGTTTGAAAATAATGAGTTTTTTATTTTATCTATAATCCAACTTAATAATACATTTTACTTTTAATTCAATAAAATTTTTATTTCAAAATAAATTTTTTTTTTTTTGTTTCGAGTAATATTTTTTGTTTGACTGTTTCAAATAACTTATTATTTTTAAAATAACAGATAAAAAAAAAAGTTATTTAATGTTTGTTTTTACTTAAATAGATTTTTATTTTTAATAATTATTTAAATAATGCCCAAGTTTGGCGTACAGTTTAAAACTACAATTTGATTTCTATGCAAACTCTTACTTTTCCAATTAGTTTTAGCCGGCTACCAATTGGAACAGGATTGCGGAATGTAATACTATTAATCGCTCTCGATGAAACTCTGGTTTTACCATGAACACTCGCTACTAGGAAGGCGAGTTCAGTAGCAACACGCATCAAATAGCCACCAAAGATGGTGTTGTGTAAATTTTTATCCTATTAGGTACAAAATTAATATATTTATTGATGTTAATTAATTTTTGGAAAAATATTCATTAATAAAAACTGCAGTTTACTTCGGGATGGCAAAGAATATTGGTTTCTATTTGAGTATCATTCATCCACACACTGCCCGGTGGAAGAATTTTGTTACCCAACATCGGTTCGTTCACATTGACAGTTTTTAAAAAAGTTTCGTAAATCAGTGATTGTTCTTCAGGAGTCGGCATTTTATTTAAGATCGAGTCTTGGCGAGCTTTTTTTCTTTCTT
Organism: Adelges cooleyi; assembly: GCF_023614345.1. Taxonomy (NCBI): domain Eukaryota; kingdom Metazoa; phylum Arthropoda; class Insecta; order Hemiptera; family Adelgidae; genus Adelges; species Adelges cooleyi. The sequence continues at coordinate 11,389,808 of NW_026096268.1, read as the reverse complement.
CATTTCTTTCTGAAAAAAATTAATTTGGCTTGTCTTGTCGCACATAAAATAATAAATTGTAACAATCCATTTATTTTTTAAAAATTGTTTACTAACTCAACTGGCGGGCTGATTTTATTTTAATCTATAAGATAGTTAAAACGAAATACTTAGGTAAATACCATACTTAATGACAGATGCATAAGATTTTTCTCGTACTCTCCATTTGGCTCAAGCGAGTTTACTGGAACTGACAATCGATTTGTGGAATCTCTGGCCACAAATACGAAGTTAGCTTTTGTGATTCTTTTTAATTTATTATCGTGAAGCTGTTCCAACCACAGGGTAACTTCCATTGACGTTTTCCCAACATAAGATACAAGTCCACTGAATATTAAATCTCTGTCAGGCTGTGAAGGATATTCATTATAAATATTAAATTTACTAACTACATGATATATTTTGATTTTGACATATTTTTTAGTTACATATCGTTCGGGGCTGATGATAACATCGTCCACTAGTAAAGTGACAACAACGTATGGAATTGGTACGTCATTAGGAATTTTTGGATTGTAAATATGCTTCAATACAATCCATACTATACAGAAATATTTATAAATAAACAACTAAAACGTAATTGAACAATAATTGCTCATTTTACCCGCAAACGAATCCATGTCTTCCAACAGCCTGCCAAGTCTTAAACTGTTATAAGTAGTTGTGTACTTGTTTTGTAACATTATGTCACTACTCAACGGTACTTTGGCCCTATCGAAACTGTCCTACAAAATGATAATTGCATATTAATATTTTTTTGAATACAATTAAGATACAAATACAATTTACACACTAAAGTATTTAACAATTTTTAAAATATCAGATATGTACACTCATCGTGCGGGTCGGTAACTCATCTCGGGCTTTCGGCAAGTGCTCTAACAACCAACTTCTGTCTTCTTGTTCGTACTTCCCAGATAAGCCCATCATATTGTTAAGTTTTTCTCTGACTAAATACAAAATTCCTTATGAATATTTACTTGAATTTGTGTTAAATTAATTTATTATTACTCTCTTTCATAGTTTTTAAGTTGTCAAAATCAATAGGTGTTTCCGTTGCTGTAGTACTGCATCTGTTGGATATTATTTTTGAACATGGCCAAAGTGGATTCATTTGTTTGAATCTAAAATAGTTATAAAACTATTAATATTTTATAATCTCAAATAATTAATTTCTCTACTCCGTTCACCACTTCTCTCCAATCTTAACAGGCTCTATCTTCTCTCTAAGTTCTCTGAATAAGTGCTTATTCTCAAACGATATTTCAACGTCTCATTCCGTTACTGTACATTAAAATTACAGAAGTTATAAGTAATATGCAAAAATGTCAATTAGCATAGATCATTTTTTTTGTTTAGATTGTTACGCTATAAGTGTGTAAACACATAAGAAAAACACCAATTTAAATGCACAAACCGTTGTAGGTGACATATATACAACAGCTTTGTTGTGCATTCAGTATGGGCATAATTAGAATTTGAAATGAAAATCATATATTAATTATACTGTAATGTGGTTAACATATTTATATGCACATATGAAGAATATCTCACGCTGTGTATACAATAATTTCACATACAATTTCTGACAAAAAACAGTATTTTTTAAGCAGATGTTTATATGCCGTTTTCACTGTTTACTGGCAACGAATATTTTGTCAAAAATTAAAAGACACCCATATACTTACAAAACCTTGGAAGTCGTAAAACTGTTTTGTATGATTTTTAAACTCATTTTGTTTGGTTTACTAATGACTATTTAGTTAACTTCTTTTTTTTCAGATCAACGGAATCGTAGAATGTGACTTGGCTAACAAAGAAATTTTAGATATACTCGTCGTAAAATTAATATAAATTAAACCCTTCTATACGTTGAAAAATGAGTCGCCCTTGAAATTGGATACACTTTTTATTCTCCACGACTCCACCAATCGTTTATCAACATTTAAATTAATTACTCTATCGTTTACGGTTTATCAATAGTAATTAATAATCGGATCTCAGAGTTCAATCATAAACAATAATATTTTCACAGACTAGGATAATTATTGTCTTGTCCTAGACCGTGATTTCTTGTAGTTTCACGTTATTAATAGAGATTTGCCAATTGTTATCGTTATGACGTTATCTATTTAGTATTTACTGATAGCAAAAAACCAGCTGACAACAAGTTTTCCTAAACAGCTGATTAGTTTTTGCAATTTTATCAGTCACCGCTACGGTCACCTCGATATCAAGTACATGATAGTCTTATCACTCGACTGTAGATTTTACGTTCATCGAGTTAAAGCATCCGAGTTCTGTTCGATTTTCATAACTTACAAAATACAAACACTAGTCACTACCCATCTATGTGACAATCTTGACAGATTGTCAACCGTCAAATTTTTTTTTATAATAAAAAAGAAAAAAAATGGGTCATACTTGGTCTGAATACGTCGCTCCCGAAGTCACTCCGCTGCGAGACCAGCCGTCACAGTTCGAACCACATTTCGGTTTTACACAGGAGAGACGGGAAAAAAGTAATATTTAATTCGATATTGGTTTAGTGTTTCTAATTTGTAGAAATAAGTATACAAGTAAATTAAAATATTACAATGTTTGTACTTTAGAAATGATTGCGTCTTTGGCTGAAATGGAAGCGGCGAAGATGCCTTTGGATGCTCGAGATTTTTGTGCGCACATGTTGTTGAATCTCAGAGGTTGTATAAGAGAACATTTTCCGTTCAATTACCATTGTCATCATGAGCGAGAAGAATATTATGAGTGTCAATATCACGAGTAAGCTAAACAGTATAATATGGGTTTAGTGGTTGTAGGACTATAAGAATTTGAACTATAGTTTTAGCCATGAAAAAGTTTAATTCTAATTATGGGTACAATTTTTAGGTATTTTTTCAGGGAAAAAAAAATTTAGCATCCATTGTTTTTTTGTAAATCTAGATTTTGAAAGTCTCACCCCTAGTACAGTTCATGATATTTTTTTGGTTTGTTAATGTTTATCGATAGTACTATCTATTGTTTGAAGAACAATTCATATGAATTTGGAACTTTTTTTGTTTTTCTCAATTTTGATGGGGAAGGGGTGACTTTTTTAAATGTTTAGCCTAATAAAGTACCTTCCAGGTATGATTTCTGATCTATAGAGTTGTTACATGAAGAAATCGATTCAGCGATTTACGAGATATTGTGGGTCCAGACACAAAAATAAAAAAATTTTATAATAACACATCAGTGTAAACAAAACCTTCTCAGCTCCGCACCGAAGTTAAAATATCATTTTTCAAAAAAATTAATTAATTACTATTGATTTTTATTGTTTTTTAGGTGAGGCCTAAAAACTTACATTTATTTTTGGTTAAAATTCAATTTAATAAACTTAATTATTTGTACTTTGACATAAATTTACCAATATTAAAGTACGATTATTTTTAAAACTATATTTATAAAAGTTAAGCAGTCTCTCTTATATTAAAATATTAATTCAGTCAAACAAATTAACATTGAAAAATCACACAAATATCTTTGTTTGTTTACATACTATAATAATATAAATATAAAAAACAAAAATCCAGATTTTGAAATTAAAAAATACATTTTTTTTTTTTTAATTATTAAAGAATCTATACTCTGTTTGGAATAAGAACAGAGTATAGGTTTATAATAATAAAAGTATGATTTCAAATAGCGAATTTGTAATCTTTTTCTATTAAAATATAATACATCATTTTTTACGACCATTTTCAGTTATGTTGATCGTATGAAAGACTATGAAAGAGAGAAACGTTTATTACAGAGAAGACAGAAGCTGAGGCAACAAGGTGTACCAAATGCCGAAGAGGGCACTGTTTCAGCTTAAATGATACTGTTATATCATTTAGATTTATAGGTAACAAAATTTGTACAATTTAGACCATCTCAAAATCCTATCAAAGTAATTAAATGTTCACAAAAATTACCTTATTTTTTAAAAATTATAAATCGGTAGGGAAAATGTATTTTTTTTAAAAATATATTTGGCATCCTTTAACAAAAATATTTAATCAGTCAATTCTTATAGGTTATAAAATAAAACATAAAAAGTGACAACATATACTAAAAATAGATATTAAATCAAGTATGCTTATCATAATACACTTATAAATTTTGGTACTCTAGAACAATATAATTTGTTTACTTAAAGTAGAAATTATGTTAAGCTGTTATTATTTTGTTTAAAAGAAAAACTTCTTTGTATTAAGGTCTAAAGTTAATGTTAGCCTTACATCAGTTTTCATAATAAAAAAAATGTATTATTTATACATCATATTACTTGCTTATTTTATTTGTATTTACTAACGTATTGTACAATAATATCAAAGCTTAACGGAAAATAACAACATATATTATGATAATAGTATATATTTTAGTCCTCGACTTCTAAACCATGTAGTTGCTAAATTTTATTATGAATGATTTGATAAGAATTCTGATTCTAGACGAAAAATCAATTTATATCCCAATAAGAAGATGTAACGCAAATTCATTTATGTTAAGTAGAGGACTGTGTTTGAAATTTTAACAATTTTTAAATTTCAAATGTTTATATCAGCTGTCACATATTTCTTAAAAAAAAAAAAAATTATTAAAAGTTTTTAACTAAGTTAACACACTTTTGAAACTATTAGGTATTCAAAAAAAGTGTCATTTAACTCCTGAATTAATTCCAAAAGTAAAATTAAAACTTTTTTTTTAGTTTTATATTATGTAAAAAAAAATTCATTTAGTTAGAAAAACATAATATTGTACCGAGGATCATAACATTAAGTTGCAATATTATTTACTTATTATGTTTTTCAACTGAAAACTTAAATTGTTTTTTATTTTAAAGAATATATTTAACTAAGCTAAGTTGTATTTTATGTATAACTTTAATAGTATATATGTTTTTTTAATTTATTTAATTCAAGTTGTAAAAAAAGTCACTTACCTTCGCATATTATGTATCAATAAGTTATCCCATATAAAAACTTTGATCGATTTTATTTAAAAAAAATATTTTTCTTAGTGTAACTAAAAATCATATATGATAATAAAATATGTATAATGAATTTAATAAAATACAACATTTTAATATTACCATTAAATATTGTTTGTAAAAAATACGTTTATACAAAATACCTATTAATTATGTGAAATTGAATTTTGATTTCAGAGAAGAACTGTTTTTTTTTTGAAAAAGTACACAAATGAAAATGTTTGCATAACATAAGTATGTATAGAAAATATTATAGACATTCATATAAAAATTATACTTTTGTTTTCACCGATTGTATAATAAATAAACTACATAATTAAATTCTATAATATATGTCTTATAAATTGTATAAATCAAGTACAGTTTGGTTTTGTTTTTTTTTTAATGTTTACACTAAACAAATTACACAGAATCAAAACAATTACATAGGTATACAGTTGTAACGAAAATCTTAATCTTAATAACACGAAGTCATCCCGTATCTTTGAGTACTGGTTTCAAATGGTGCTAGACGATTTTGAATATTACCATTCCACCCACCAATACGAAACCAGTACTTGTGCACGGGGATTCCGGTAACTTATGTGTAAAAAACTATAAAAAAAAATGTTTAAAAAGTTTTCCTCTCTGATGTGTATGATGCATATTTTGCGATATGGCCGGAAGAAGAGTTTCGGAAACACTGCGGTTGGTCTTGTTCGCGTGGATGTTTTTGTATTATTATTTATACAAAAATCCGTTTACTCCTGGACGTGGTTTTCCATAATATTCTCTATCGCGGAGGGGAAAATACCTCTACTTGCATCATTGTACGGTTCTCTCCTTTTGTTTCCGTCGCCTATTTAATTCGTATAAACTTGAGAGATTGTATTCACGATTTTATTGTTTTATATCATAATACAAACATCCATACAAATATATACATATTATTTGTCCTTAACTTTCGTGCGAGTACAACAATATATCCTGGTAACATGCGATGGGAACGCGGTAACGCTAGACGGCTGCCGAAACCCGATAGCCGGTGGCTTACGGTTCCCTACCTCCGGTGTCTGGTAACAAAATTATAAGGTTTCCTGTGTTAGTAAATGTACGGAAAAAAAATAAAATAAAAAAATTGACGTTACCTTCTCTTACCTACCTACCTTCTTGTTTTTCCTGTGGATTAAAATCTGGCGAAAACGCGGTTAGGTTGTCCAACGCTCGCTTTCATTGTTTCAACATGTCGTCGGCCACCACACGCGGGCCCCGGCTCGTCTGCTAACAAATAACAAAAATGAAAATACATAATTTAAAAAAAAATAATAACTGATTTGGTATTATTTCGCATCTTCGCCTTTTCACGACGGTTCGAAATGTAAATCTAAGCTGGAAATACTGGTGGGAGAAAAGGTTTATGATATTTTTATTGGTCTGTAAAATATGTTAATCGGTAGTACTATGTTTAAAAAAATATTCCATACAAATTTAGAAGCAACTGGATTATTTAAAAAAAAAAAAAAATACATAGAGAGCGCTGTAATACCAAGTTGAAAAATATGTACATTTTTTAGCTGTTTTTCTCGATTTTAAAGGCGATGGCCGAAGGGGTGTGAACTTTTAAAATTTTTGGCCCAATAAAATACCTGTCAGCTACGATTTATGATCTATAGTGTTGTTACACAAAGAAATCGGTTCAGCGGTTTAAAAGATGTCGTAGGTCCAGACACAAAAAAATTAAAAACAATACCTTCTCAGCTCCACATCGAAGCTAAATAAAAAGGAAAAAGTAATTTTTACAGAATTTCGTTTCGGTTAGGATATTTTTTTTAAAAATTGTTTGATAAACATTAGCATTTATTTTAGTCGTGTAGGTACATAATATTGTTTTGGTTAAGGCATCAAATGTAAATGATTACAGTACATAACTTCTGGTTGCGCTATTATTGCAAATTAAATGTGATATTACCTCGTTTACATCATTGACAACTGATAATTTTATTTTATATAACAAATTAAGTATAAACCATTATTTTCAGTTATCTTTTTCTTGTCTTTTATCATAAAAATTGTATGGTCAAATTTGTTAATGGTATCTATCAATAAAATTGTTTAAATAATGCTGCTTCAATACTTAATACTGCTAAATATGCATTCAACCTCTCCTCCTTCAAAGTCGACCTTAAATAGGATTTTCCACTTTAAGAGCAGGAAAAGTCCTCTTCCTTAAGTATTTTTCTCTGCTTATGTCTTGGATGATACTTCTAGTAAGTAGATACTGAACAACAGAAGTTTCCATTACAAAGAGCTGTCAAGTCAGCTCAATATTTTTTTTTGAATTTTAGTGAATTGTGTTTCTTCCCTAAAATACATAGCTGAGAATTAAAGTCTTCGATAAAAATAAATCTAGAAATGTATTAATTTTGTGTATATCAAAGGATATCTATATTTCTGCGACACTCAGATAATAACTCAAATTTAACTTGAAATCTATTAATTTATAGCCCCCCTCCCCAGGGCCGTCTTAGGCTATTTAAGGGCCATATTGCCCTTGAAAGATGAAAAGCCCCCTCCCCCTCAAATTGTACAGTAGGTATTTAAGTAGGCTTAATATATTATTTACTGAAAATAAAAGACTTTTTTTTTAAAGTAAATAATGATTATTTTCCAGGAAATTGTTTATTATTGAACGTATAGGACGACGGATTCCCTAACGGAAAAAATTATCCTATTTCTGTATCTTAATAACACTAATAACAGGCGTACCTATCCTTGCTCTAATCGCCACCGCGGGGAACGAGTAAAACACTATAATAATAACTTTTAATCCGCTATAAGCGTTATGGGAAACCTTTTGACAACAATTATTATTACATCCACCCGCAGTAGTATTAATGTCGATTATTGTATTACATTGCCCGCCGGTAAATACCGTTAAGTCGCAAACCTATATAATATTATGAATATAAATGTTGGTATATATATATATATTGAGCTATGCTATGTCCACACGCGGTATTTTGCTGGACAACTGCGTCAGAGGATTAAACGATTTTCATTGTCAAACGCCGCGCCGTGCGAGCATAGCTGATGCTATCCAAACAACGACGTTCCGAATGACCTATTGGGTCAAAAAACCTATATACTATATAGTAACAGTGAACCAATTATATTTTACAATATGTCTACTGGATTCGCGTTCAAGGCCGGTACGAATACTAATTTTTTTTTTTCACTTTTAACAGCTTATCGTAGTATAATATCCGTGTAACATATATTATTATTACTACGGTTACACCGCAATCCACAGACTAGATCCGTGTGACTTAGGAAATGCATTTTGAGTGCAGCGTATAAGATTAGGTACCTAAAATGGGATTTTCGTCATAAAACAGCGATATTTAATTTAGTGGCGACCATGTTGAATATTTCCCCTTGGGAGCTTGACGGCCGAAAGTTTCAAAAACGCTTTGAAAACGAATACGATAGAAATGTAATCATCTCTGAACTATTAGTATTAGATCTGTGCATTATTTAAACGATTTTGTTTTATTTAAATACAAAGTGAAATAATAAGTAAAGTTATATTTTTATTTGAACAAATTTAAATAACAAACAAAATTTGAACGTTGGCGGAGATCAGGCAAGGGGCTCAGAATTCTAAAAACCTTAAAACCTAAAATTAGTGCTACATTTATTTGTATTTCAACAAATCACTTACTAAAATATAAATGTAGGTATTTTGAAAAGCACTAATTTTAAGTTTTTATGTTTTAGTATCCCAAGTAACCCCCCCCCCCTGATCTTCGTCAATGAATTTGAATACATTTTCATTCACCAAATAAAATAATATACCTATCTAAATTTAAATTGAAACAATAATTAAAATGATAAACATCGAAGCTAAAAGTATTTAAATAAAAACAAAACAATTATTTTATAAATATATATTACATTTAACTACAAAATATTATTATTAAAACGTTTATTGAATTTTAGCTTGTTTTTATCGAAATCATGTCGACAAAACTATGCAACTGTACCTATACCATGATTAAGTGTGTATAAAAAAAATTTGTTACTATCGTTGGTCGAGGAAAAATGTATTTAAATAAATAGGTTTTACTTAGTTAATGCACTAAATAAAAATGTATTTCAAACAACTCATTTTAGCGAATTATTATTAAAATAAAAATTACCCATGTTAGATTTGACAGAGGGTACTGACACCTAAAGCCACTTATTAAGTTCACCCCCCCCCCCTTGCCCGTAACTTGCTGATCGAATTCGATGGCGGTTTATTCGAAATGGTTTTCGGCTTACGCTATTATCACACTATGTGTGTGTGTGTGTGGTGTAGCCGCTGTGTGTGCTGTACCTATAATATAATATGATGATAATATACTTAGTACCTACATCGTTGTTAGGTATAACCTAATCTTAATTCCCCGTTATCGAGTCGGTGTGTGTGTACTCATCGTCAACAAACCCGTGTTTGTTGTGCGCGATAATGAATATATTATGTATTTTATTTTATTACATATTATTACAGTAGGCATCAGCGTGTGTACACACACTGAACACCACAAGTTTTACAGTACAGGCTGGCAACGATCGTCCGCTAATGAAAATAATAATAGGTATTATGTCGAAATCGTTTAGTTATTTAAACCGCAATGCCCATCTCGATTTGAATACCCCGCGAAAAACGCTCGTTGGCTTTACCGTTAATTGGCACTGGTTTCGGTTTGGCATTAAAATTCCAACGACATGTCTAGATTTTTTTTTTTTTTTGCTACAATTTTGCTTTTGGTTTGCGATTCAAAAAATCCAAAATCCAAATTTTAACACCCCCTGCATGCGCGATTTTGTAAACTCGCACACGTTTTTTCCCACTTACCTACCTACCCGACATACTTACATTGTGCAGGTAAAACGTCGGGCCATTCGAGTGTATGTATATAATAATAATAGCCTTAGCCACCGGTGGTTGGCCTCCCTCGTGTATAGGTGTACATATTATATTATACGTTGCCCACCTCATACCTATAGTAAGTGTATAATATTGTGTATGCAATTTACGAACCAACCCCTACGGTGTCTTGTGTTCCCACGATACATTCCACGCCGCACAGTGTCGTGCGCTTGCCCGTATGAGCTAGGCCGTAGGTATAATGTGAAAACGTAGTTCCAGATAGTATTACAACACACAGTGTTGTTATTGTGCAACAAAATACAAACGTGCCTTTAAAAGCATAATATTATAACGTTTAAAACAAAAAACAAAAATCGACTTTTTTAATCAAAACCCAAGTATATACGTCCAGAACTTACCTGATGGTAAAAAATATAACGTGCTTTAACTTGTGATAAAAAAAAAATAAAGTTTAAAAAACACACAACTACAAACGTTTATCGATGACAATATTATTATTATTGTAACGTTCGTTATTTTTGGAAAACAAAACCACGAGCACCACGGTTGCGGTTAATAACTTGCGGCACGACCGTAACCCGGACGTCACGCCGGCGTATCGGTGCGCCACGCGCCGCGTACTCGCGATACCCGGCCGTTCGATTCCCGCGGCGTGCGTGTATGCGTGTGCGTGCCCGACGTACGGCGTACTTGACCGATCGGCCGTGCTCGATGAATGAACACACCGCCGCCGCCGCCACCGCCGTGCGGAGTGGGAACCTTGAGGAGAAGGGTCGGACGGACGGACGGACGGGTTCGGAACGCCAAACGCGCGCGCGCCCGATAATCGACTGACAGGGGCCGTGGGCCGGCGAAAAGAAAAACGATTATCAAAAAAACCGATGGGTAATCATTGGTCGGGAAAAATCAAGATGACTCGAATTTAAGATTTGTATTTTTTTTTATTTTGAGGTTCCAACCGATAACACTATATGAAACGGACGGACGGAGTAGAGGTGTATTGTTCGCGTCGCCGCTTGTGCCGCCACTGTGGTTTTTCAAAAAAAAAAAAAAAAAATAGAAATATATATATATATGTGTATGTTGGGAACAAAATACTTGCACCACCACCATCGCTATCACCCCTACCGTAGTGCAGGCTGTCGTATTGTATGGGGGAATGGTATCCCTTTCGCATTGTTTGCGATTCGGCGGAGGGGATGGACAGTGCGGCCAGTGGGGATAAGGGGTGTTGAGAACCGGAGGAAAAAAAACGTAGGGAAATAGTCGAGCACCCTTTGTGCTTTTCTCGGTATGGGGTTCTAGCGAAATATTTTACAATCCGAGTAAGACGTATAAAGTAGGCACAGAAGCACTGCCGTTTTTTAGAACAATAGAATATTATAAATATTATAATTCAATACATTTTGATATTTTATAACAGATTCTAGAATTGGAATAATTTTTCACAAAAAGTGTCAGCTGAAAAATACATTTGTTCGAATATAATATTATTTCCGTATGGCAAGAATGATTTTATTGTAAATCGCTTTAAAAGTTGTACTCGACAACTTTTTTTATGTTATTTCAACATAGCGAAAAATATATTAAACTAAATTTCTAAAATTATTTTAAATGTGCATTTAAAAGATATAGGTATAGTGTATAGTGTATAGTTCTGCATTCAACATAAAAAAGATCTAAAAAAATTCATATTTACATCCATTTTTAGACATTTTTTAATTGTTCAACCTCAATTGTTGGAAAAAGCCAAAACTAGTGTTAATTATATGTAATTTACACTCAATTTGAGGTCTAATTCGGATTGAGCGGTAAATATCTTATTCATTCAATCATTGTATTAAAGTTTTTGTTGTTAAGGCCATTTTGTACTGTACTTTGTTTTTGTTGATGTTGTTGTTATATATTATTACCGCAGAGCGGCGGCGGCGTCTGGCACTCATCAATATTCATTACTGATTACTATGTTTATTATAGTACAACCTACATGTATAGGTATGAATGTAATAAGTTGTCACCGCCGCCTTGGTGTCGTCTGCGACCTTTTCGGTGGCGTCGTCACGGTCACCCATGTCCTGCACCATATTATGACATGGTTTTCTAAAACGGTTAAACGGAAAGTCTCGTGTAACTCTGCGGCTCAAATAGGCTTAGGTTAAATGTAATAACACCTCGGGAACTTCGGATGAGGTAATGATTTGTATTAATTCATTCCCATTGCGTTTACGGAGAAAAAAACAATTTATTGGATTGTACAATAAAATTATTAATGGAGAAACATCATATTATTATATTTTATTCAGACCGGGTAAATTTGTAATTTAACAAATATTAATAACTAACGAACAATTTTAAATACATTTTTATTTGATCATTAATTTTTAGACAATTTTAAATATTATCTATATATATAAGGTAAGTATACATACTTTGATAAAAAATAATAATAATAATATAAAATTCCAAAAATTATTTTTTTATTTGAAGTAGGTAAATATTTGATTTTATTCCATGAACGTTTATTTAATTATACAATTATTTATAAAGGCTGATTTTATTAATGTTATAATTGCTGGTTTAATATTAACAATTGGGTTGGGTGGTAGTGAGAGCTACAGCCACATAGATAGGTATAGTTACCTGATATTATAGGTACATTCAATTTTAAAAAATGCAAATATAAATTTTTGACTCGGTATGTGTTGTTTACGCATTGTACAGAAACCAAAACTGAAAAAAAAGAGGTTAAGAATTTAAAAAAAAACCGCATGTAAATCGACCCAGTAGGTAGTCCCAGTAGGTATAAAAAAATCCTTTTCGCCGTCCCCTCCCTCGCCTCAGGCGCAATTCTGACGAAGTACATTTGAGGCCTTGAACCGATCTATCGAATGACACTTCAACGGTTTGTCTCGATCTCGCTCGATCGTTACTGTTTTGGTCTCGATTGGTCTAATGTGAGTTCTTTTAAACTAACAAGCAAGTAAGCGTTTATACGGTGTAGTTTAGGCAAACGTTTTGCCTACATTTGCTTTATATTTTAGTCTCAACAAACTCGAAAAAATACTTTTACAGAGAAACAAATCTTTGGTAATATAAAGTGATTTTGCACTAATAGCATAGATGCAATTTGGGAGAAGCTTGGATGTGCCCCTGTAGTTTTGATTTTAGCACCCCTAAAACTGTTTGTGTCTCACACCATAAGAGTAGTGAGGAGATGGTATTTCTGATTATTTTCAGCGCTTAAGCATCCCCACTTATTTTAGTTAAATCCCAATTCATTTCTTCTCGGTCGGTTATCGCCCATTGTTTCTTGCCCACCTCGTTATAATTTATTGCTACTGTGAAGCTAGTGAAGTATGTTTTTTGTTCGCACCGTTTTAACAGTTAGCTGACATTTCCGTGTAGTATTTATCTTAAATATTACATCTTCGTTATTGTAAACGACCAACACCGTTGTTTTTCGATTTACTCGCCGCAAACCATACCGGTGTTATCATAACGTTATGTATAATAAAATAATAAGTCATAATATTCCAATCTAGCGACTAGCTTCTCTATTGTATTTAAACAAATAATCAGAGTTCATTATACATTTGTAAATACTATTGTCTGCGGTCTACTTATCGCAGTTTCCGCCATTTTACGGGCCTAATATAATAATTACATTAGTTTTTATGCGTACAAACACAAGGTTTGTAAATAATAATTATGTCCGTTTTCAGATCTCATCCATTGAATGGCTTTAAAATGTATTTTTATGCAATTTCACAGTAAAGTTTTCGTTACTGCTAACACGGTAGAATCTTGTGATTGTAAATTATAATTCCAATTATTTATTAAACAAATGTTAAGAATATTATTGGATTATATTGATAATTATAACTTATATTGGCCGACCGGACGAAAGTGTTTGTATTACATAATACAACTGACAAATCTTATATATTATGTGGACGCATGGCGTACACTGAGGACCCTCGAATATTTCCCCCCCACCCCCCTCCGTGAAAAAAATAAAGACCCAGGTTTTCATTTTATTACTACATCGGTGAACGGTGTGGAACAAAAGAGAGCAGATGTTGACTAAAAAAACTGGTCTCGTTTGGCGGTTCTTCCTTACGTATAACGTCTTTCACAGGAAGAAAAATACGGCGGTCATACCTATACATAATATATTATAAGGACTAGGGTGAATTGTATTCCGTCCAGGTGTAAAACGGAACTGTTGTAGAAATTATACGTCATAAATAGGTGCTCACCTTATATCGCGTAGTTTTACTCTTGTGTATACAAACCGCATCCACGGGTTCCTAAAATATTTGCATCACCATTTCCAACGAACAAGAATATATTTTTTTGTATTTGAAATGTTTTTATTTAACATCGTTGCTAATAATATTAAAAAAAAACGAATTATTCAATTAATATAAGAATAACAAAATTATAAACAACGCAGTTAATATAATTTTATGATATTATGTCGTTTAAAATTAAAATGTCCAATTTCGATGTGTGTCGTTCATTGTAAAAGTCAATTATCTCCTGGTAATTGCATTGTGAAATAACGAAGTCCTATTGGATTTTCCTATAAACTGCTTTTATGAGACTTTCGTATAATGCGAGTCTTAACGGATCAATTAGAATTATATTATGTATATACATATAAATGTATAAGTAAAACTTGTTAACTTCGAACACGTTTTTGAAATAAGCTTTAGCACAAATTAATTATCGTTTTACAGTAACTATTGTACGTTATAACGTCTTATAAACCAATATATTTTATAATATGCAAACCATAACTGCGGTGGTAAGTAGGTATAGTTACCGATTGTGAGTATTGAGTATAACCAATTAATTACGTCGCTATTATTACTATAAGCTTTCAAGCTTTCCAATTGAATCATTTTCTTGTACTATATTGTTTTTCAACTAATGATTTTCGTAAAATGCAAGTGCAAAATGTATGGCGTATGCATACAATTTACGGTTTTTATTTTATGAGATACCATCTTATAGGATTGTCTGTGGAAAACGTTTTAAGTGCATTAAAAAAAAAAAAAAAATTAAGCCATGGTTATAATTTATGTACGTGCCTCAAGAGAGAAATGTCAAAAAGTGCAATAGACGGTAGAATGTAAAAAATTGCTTTAAAAAATAATGGCCTTTCTAGTGTACTCGTATGTCTTGGGCGTATATTATATAGGGTCTGTTGGGCTTATAATACTGCCCCCGTGGCAGTAACAAAGGATTCTTTTTTTTGTTCAGTTTCAACGTCACTTCACCCCTACGTCGTCAATTATAATTTTTCGTCAAATTAAGACAATAGCTACGTCAGAACCCGCAGTGTTCAACACACGTCAGGGATTTTTGCATTTTTAATCATAACGAGGAGCTTTTTAATGTGAGTGTCTCGAGCACCCGCCACTCGGGCGAGAGCTGCTGTCGCCGAAAACAGCCTATACATCACAATAATATAATATATATATATACGACGGCTGGTAACGGTGGTGAAAATGAAGTAGGTATATAGTACACTCACACAAACATATATATATATATATATATATATATGTGTGTGTATATATAACATTTATGTGTGTGTGTGTATAGAAGCTCAAAACATTTTTTAACAAACGCATTTTTTGAGTAGCTATTGTCTGTCGACATTTATTAAAACACGTCAATTGGTTGTAGATCTAAATAAAAAAAAGAAATTGATCCAGCGTTCCGGTGCGCTGCTACACGGTACTCGTTATCCGCAGGTCTGTAAGAATTATTATTACAACTCGAGAAGACAGAATCGCTTATAAACAAACGCCTCGATGCTAAGCGGTAATGGTAGAAATACTAATATTCTATAGGGAAAGGGTTTATGATATTGTTTTGGTTCGTCAACGTTTATCGGTTGTACTATATACGTCTAACGAATATTCCATACAAATTTGGAAGTAATTCGACTACTTAAAAAAAATATGTATAGAGAGGCCCGTAATAATTCTATTAATTGAAAAATATATTTTTTTTTTTGCTGTTTTTCTCGATTTTTTATGGGAAGGGCCAAGGGATAAACATTTTAACTTTTTGGCCCAGTAAATCACCTTTTAGGTACGATTACTCGGTTCGGTTCAGCGTTTAGAAGATATCGTGGGTCCAGACACAATAAGAGTAACACATCGTTGTAAGACCAATACCTTCTCAGCTCCGCATCAAAGCAAAAATTTAAAAGAAATCAGTGAATTATTTAACAATAAACTTGTTGACTTAATGTAATGTTTATTATTTATTTATTTTAAATTCTCAAACAAATCGATCACTATTTTATTATTGTGAATAGCGTGTTAAAAAATCATAGAAAATTGACAATTCGGATTTAAGATACAAAAGGTTTAGATTGGGTTTTACTAGTTGTAAAGAAACTAAATAGATCGACCTTCATTTTTTAATAAGAACTAAATCCATTTGAGTCTATTAGATTTACATTGAGTCAGCAGTTCTAGTTGTCGTGTGGGCTAAATAAAAAGCACACATTTTTAAAACTAATACCTCCTCAACTCTGTGTCGCATCTAAAAGGAACTGTAAAGAGTTAACATTGATGGAAGACCGAAGAGGCAATAATTTGTAGCTTGTTTAGCTTATATTACTGCAAAAAATCGGTGTGAGACAGTAGAATATCAATTATCAAATCAATTTTATCGTTACTGATAAGACTTATCAATAATAATTATCTTATTTGTATCTTCCAATGATGACATTTCCCGCCAGTTCTTACAATTTGTTATCAGAACAAAACAGTTGATAATCGAATGCGAATCACAATTCACATTTACGTTCAGAGAAATCTTTTCAGTTTTCTGTTTTTACTTTTTAATTACTTGATTTTTATACTAATTGCCAATTCCTTTTTGAAGTTTTTCCATTTTCCTGAATTGAAAAATTATTTTAAGATATTTTTTATCGCTCAAATTCAATATTTTTCTATAATTTATATTTGTGTTTTATGGTTTCTTTGTGTTTGTAACCAATATGTGTGCTGCTAATACAGGACGTTTTGTAAAACCACCGGAGAAGTCTTTTTTCAAGTAATTAATCCAAGACATTACTGTACATCAATGATACATTTTTAAATATTATACTGTTTTAATAATTATTATTTTTAGCCAATTTAAAGAAGATTCAAATGACGTTCGACTTAAGCAATCAATAGAAAACGATTTAATAGATAATAAATATGGTTTTATACGAGTTAAAGATTATCAAGAACACACGGGCTACCTCATTAACATGCACAGTGTAAGAAAGGAATTTTGAATTTATTGTTTTAAATTGTTCACTGTATTTATTTGAGAAAATCAAATGTTTCAGACGGAGATTGTCGATGAAGACAAACGTTTGGTTGCTGCTGTTGATTATTACTTTATTAAAGATGATGGATCTCGTTTCCGAGTCACACAACCTTTTCAACCATATTTCTATCTATTAGCCAAAAAAGAATATATACAAGAAGTAGTTGCATATATTAGTAAAAAATTTGCTGGCAGTTTTACTAGTATTGAAACTGTTATGAAAGAAGATTTAGATATGGTAAAACTAATTCAGTACTGAAATTGCATATGAAAATTTTATTTGGTTATAATAAATTTAGTTATTTTCAGCCAAACCATTTGATAGGTTTAAAACAAAGATATATAAAAATGGCATTTGCTACAGTTACTGAAATGAATAAAGTACGCCAATCCATTATGCCATCAGTGCGCAAAAATCGTTTAGCACGAAAAAATAATTCCTATTATACAGAAATGTTGACAGAATCTTTAGCAAACTTATCAGAGGTGGCTTCAACTAAAAAACAAGTCGACCATATGGAAAATATTATTGATATCAGGTTATATATTGTTTTTAGAGATATTAAATACTTACAGATGCATGCTATAAATGGGAATTTTAGAGTTGATTTTTAAGAAAGTTTTTTAATTAGAAAATTGAATATTGAATCCAGCTGTGAAACACTCGTTTCTCCATCTTCAACATTTTCTTTTTTAATTTATTTGTTTTCATCTTACTGTCAAGTAACTTTTTTATAGTCGAGTTGATTTATTTAATGTGACTAGTTACCTTTTTTTCACTTTATTTTTTAAGTATGCATTTCCCTAATTTTGTAAGCGTCTCCTAATTTGACCTAATGGACCTAATAAATATGTATTTAATTACGATTCTAGAGAATATGACGTTGTCTATCACAATCGGGTATCGACAGACTTGAAAATATTTACTGGATTATGGTATACAGTCCAATGTCGTGGACCCTACAACCAAGCTACTTTTACACGTCGAGACGACATCATTGACAGACCGGATATGATCGTTTTGGCTTATGATATCGAGACGACTAAACTCCCATTGAAATTTCCTGACGCAAATACTGATCAAATTATGATGATCTCATATATGATTGACGGTCAGGGGTATTTAATCAACAACCGTGAAATAATATCTGCCGACGTCGACGATTTTGAGTACACACCAACACCTGAGTATGAAGGTAATAATTTAAAACTCTGTTACTATTATAATATGTTTTATTACATATTTTGCTTTTGCTTAGGATTATTTACTGTATTTAATGAAGCTGACGAGGCAGCAGTTTTAAATCGATTTTTTGAACATATAATGGACGTTCGGCCACATATAATAGTCACATACAATGGTGACTTTTTCGATTGGCCATTTGTGGAAACTCGAGCCGCTATACATGATATGAATATGGCCCAAGAAATAGGATTTGCGAAAAATTCAGCAGGTGTTTACGCCAGTCGACCTGCTATGCATATGGACTGTTTATGGTATTTCATAAAAATTTTACATTAGCTATAACTATTAACATTTAACAGTAAAACAATCAAATATTAAAATTTTTATCTAGTGCATTATCATGGCCTTATAAATGATTAATAACCTTGGAAATGTTTAAACAGTTTTATATATGAGTGATGCGTTTTGATTTTTGTGCTCTTATATGGGATAGATAATTTATTTATTGTAGACTTCTTAGCATTTGAAATACGAATGCATTATTTTTGGCGTTTTCTTAAGGTAACATCACATAGCCTAAATTTCAGATGTAAATCTAGCTATTTCTTAAACGGTCATCTTCCTTATAGTTTTTGTATAGTTTGAAATTTCAAAAACTTTTAGAAAACATTATTATATACCGTATGTTGTCAGTTTTTGTTAATATCTATAGAAGCATAACTTTTATTAATTGTTTAAAATTAACTTGTTTTGTTTAAAATGTTTTTAAATAAATTAATAACATTAATTTTACTACAGTACCAAAAAAAAAAAAATGATTTATAACAATGTTTTGTAAGTGTCAAAATTAAAAAAAATATTTTATTCGATTTTATGACCGCTACAGACAAAATAGTATGGTAAATGATGAAAATAGATCCTATTATAGTCAATAAAAAAAGTATTCAACCCAAAAAGGGTTTTTATTATTGTACTGATTAAACTACTTTAAAATAAACTACTCTTTTTCTTCAGTAAAACTTTTGTCCGTTGCGCAAATTTTTTTATTTTAATATTATATTATAATTATTATTTAATTTGTTGTAGTTGGGTAAAACGAGATTCTTATCTACCAGTTGGATCGCAAAATTTAAAAGCTGTGGCTAAAGCTAAACTTCGATACGATCCTGTCGAGCTTGATCCTGAAGATATGTGTCGACTTGCAACGGATGAGCCTCAAGTACTATGTAACTATTCAGTCTCGGATGCTGTTGCTACTTACTATTTATATATGAAATATGTACATCCTTTCATTTTTGCCTTGTGCACTATTATACCGATGGAGCCCGATGAGGTAAGCAAACAAATTGAAAATACTTAATAATAATTAAAATTTTATTTAGCACTCAAAAATTCGTAACACTAATTCTTAATTTGAGTTTTGACAGTAGCTTTTAATTTCAGACATATCACAAGGTTTAATGCAGCATTCTTCGATAATCTTATTATTTTTAGAGGTAGGCTGTTTGTATGTAATAAACGACATTGCATCCCTCTTAGAACGGAATGGGTAGTAAATTTCATTGTAGTCTTCAAGTTCTTTATAATCCCACATATCTGAATCTGTTTCACAATAAATACAATTTGTTTACATAGATAAAATAATAATTTTCTCATGAATAAGTATTCAAATGAAAATTACAATTGTTTTGCATTGTAAGAGATAACCATAGTCCTATGTCTGTCTTGTGCACGCAAAGCATCGTGAAAATACATACATTTTTGGAGAGTTATGGATAAAAAAACAACGTTGATAAAATTTCCTAGCAATTTACATGGGCGAAAAAAATATTTGAAGCAAATAATAACAGTTACAATATTTGCAAAAACATGAATTTAAAAAATCAATAACCAAAAAAAATTATTTGAAAAATCTCCTCAAACTCTTCCAATATATTATGTTTTTGCTATACTTCTTGTGATCTAGAACGAGGCAGAACATTTACTATTATCGTGTCTTATTCTATAATTTTGTTGTAATTAAGGTTTGAGTTTGGATCAAAGTTTCAGGTAATTTATTAACATCTTAACTTGGATTTTAAACGGGGATCCTGTATAAATGTTATGTATTTAAAAAAAATCATAATTAGATCGACAGTTTGGTAATTTATAAAATTGTCAATAAGAAATAATAAGAAATGCATGCCTACTTTACTTGGATACTTTCCCTATGTGAGTTTAGTGTTTGCCTACAAAACTCTAGTTTAGAAAAAAGTCTTATGTCAAAAATTAAAAAGGTGCAATTTCGTACCACTCACAATACTCGGTAGTTACTATTTAGACAATGAAATGTTTATATTTTTTAGACCGTGTAAATCTTAAAAAAGAAAAAAAAACAGTAGGATACCCAACTTATATTCTTACATTATAATTATGTCTCAAGTGTAACACAAACAAGTACTTGTTAACTAATGGTTATCACAATGGATAAAATCGTCATTTCTTTTCATTCTCAAAAAATGTCGACAATCTTTTACTATAAATTATGCCTTTTGAAAATAATTATTGTTTGCGCTGGTTATTTATTAAAAAGCAATATTTAGCATCAAATTTTGATTGTGTTAAAGCGTGTACAATTTTGTAACCGTTTTAGTGGTGCAAAATGATTTTAAATGGGAAAAAGCCCTGACGGTTCTTGTAAAGTAATTGGGTGTTGATATTTTTTTGAGATGGCTGGACTTTGTAATGGTAATCATTTCTAAATGAACTTTCTTACTCACATCTATGTAACTTTTAATAGAAAACAACAAAGATCTTATAGGCGCATTGAACTCTGTTTTTTTTAACTATGAGCAATTAACTTGAACAATTTGTAATTTGTCAAATGTTTCTTTGAAAACTGGTGATGAAATAAACGATTTTTCTTTAATCAATGATTAATAATGCGTCCTGCGGTGAAAGTGTTATTTTTTTGAAAAAAACAAAACATTGAAACCCTACTGACAAAGCTTTAATATAACTTTGAATATCAAATTACAATTTTATGGTGAATACATTACACAGTACATCATGATTTTTCAATAACAAGAATCCACAGCAGGCATAACATTTTCTAGCCAGTCTGGTCATTATTTAAATCGGCTCCAAAACTTGTAAAAACGCCATTTCGTGGTGTTAAGAACAATTGCAAAGTTGTGATTATTTTTTCTGTGCGTTGTTTACAGATTTAGAAGAAATTTAAATAATAGTTAGACGTGCTATAAAAATCTTGGCCAACTTCGAAAAAAAAAATCAACGTATTTTGGATTGTGTTACAGAAAGTTAAATTTTACTGTACAGTGTAATCGCTAGACTTATTTGTGTTTGTACTTAATCTCAACCTTGCACATCTTAACCACGCGAAACCCTCCACACTGGTCGATGCAAGTGTCGTTTAAGATGTACATTGTATCTTTATGTGTAAGTATAGATATGAGATATTATGCACGCATCGAAACTCACCTAATTGATTTCTTTTTGATTTTTCGTTGTATTGCCCGTGACACAGCGTACTTAATACGTCTGCTAGCCGAGAGCCGCAATATTGCAACCTTTGGTTGGCCGATACGATTTTGAAAATTAACACCACCGATAGCAAACTCAAGTATAAAGAGATTTTCATCTTGCTCTAGAAATGTGTCAAAAAAAAAAAAAAAACATAATAGTGCACGGTGACTCGACAATAGAACAATAATTATAAACAATTTGACAGAAATACAAGTACAACAGTTTTACGTGTAATTCCACTTATACTGTACTCGTATATGTCTACTATTGATACTATATACATACCTCCGGTGCTTAAGTCGACTTGCGGTTACTGTTGAACCGGCGGAATGACTTGGCCGAGTGTGCCCTATCCTATTTTATAGAGAATCTCGGCTGCTCTTGGCGGACACTGCGTAGGAGTTGGGTGGATGTGGGAGATGATCTTGTAACTGTCAGTTAACACGTGCACACACACATCAGATGATGTTAGGACGACGACAGGGCGAGGGTGAAGATGATGTATTAATATTTATAAGCCGCACGTTAGTAATTTGTTTTTGATTGACGGTCCGAATAATGTTAAGTTTTCATAACCCAATTATTGACTAACCGACCAACAGTAGTGGGTAAATTACTTTTAATAGCATGTCACAAAGGATGCGTCCTCCGTCATGATGCAATTTACGTCACGGCTTTACATTAACGAAAATCAAAACGTTTTTGACAATTCCGATACCAATTATACAATATACACTTGAAGCTACACGATTTTTCGCAAAAAAAAAAAAAAAACGAACCGGTTTTGACAATTTTTGCTGCTCAGATATTTCCATAAAGTCGTGACTTTTTCATTACACTCGCATGGACAAGCTGGACTATATTGATTTACCGCCCAACAGAATCCTACTTGCAAGAAAACAATAATTAATAATCTGCCTTTTAGCCTCCATAAAAGAGATGTTAAATCTTAAAACAAAACAAAAAAAAAAAATTTTGAAATCGCTCGGTAGACAACTTGTGAAAGTGACTCGGTGCTTTAGTCTTAATTTGTATATTTGTAACTGGGGGTTTTCCGTTCTCTGAACGAAGGTGAAATTATCTTTTTCAGTTATGTTTTTCTTACAGTTTTCGTCCAGTTCAATCAAGACATAATATCCTAATAAAATAAAATACAATATTATTCTTTATTAATTGTAGTACAGACTTTCAAAATCACTGTTTACTCAATCAGTTATAAATCGCATTTAAAAATAGAACTAGAGCGTAACAGTCTCTATGGCAGTCTGCCTGACAAACTGGTTGTGAAAGTGACACAGTGTAGTTTTCATACATTTTTTGTATTCTAATTTTGATTTCTGGTTTTTGCCTCTTAATTATAATTTCAATGTTACGGGGTTTTGGGTTTGGAATAAAATTCTTAAACCAAAATTAGTTTTATTTGGGTTTCCGGTTAGTTCCATTCCTTTTCACGATCAATATTACCTGGCCCTCCCAATTATTCCTTCTCTATAAATTTCGCCAATGGGACCTTTTCAAATTCAAGGACAGTAGTACTTTCCTTACCCAGTCCGCCTCTGAACATTTAGTGTACACCCTTATCAGACTGTTAATAAAAATTAGATAAAATCGCTCTTCTCCTTAGAAAATAATATGTAATTTACACTAATCCGAAATCTGTTTTGACTTTCTCATACAATATTTATTTTTAATAAGTTATATTTCTTTGTTTGATAAAAATGAAAGTTTTGATAAAAAATTACATTTGTAGAAGTCGCTTTATGGCGTATCTGTTTGATGGATCTAAACTTTATTTGTACTCTTATAGCTTACTACTGTCTCTATGGTTGCCAAAAGACCGATTTGAAATTAAGAATTAGTAAATTCAGATTAATTTTAGTTAGATTTATTGGAAAAACAATACAAATTAATAATATAAACCCTTAAAACACAATATAAAAAAACCCTAGATTTTACTAATTGTTTTACTGATTTAGTTAGATGTTAGATAGATTTTACTGATTGTTTGACTATTAATTATTATGAACTTTTTGTTAGTTATCCAGGTATTATTTCTTTTATTTACTTCTCATTTCTCAGTGTTTTTAGTTATGATATCCACGAACTTTTTATAAAACATTGACATATTATGAGTTTTTTTATGACATTTTCCATAGGTTTTACGAAAAGGGTCTGGTACATTATGTGAAAGTCTTTTGATGGTCGAAGCATTCCACGTGAACATAATATTTCCGAATAAACAGGAACAAGAACTCAATAAACTCCACGAAGATGGTCACGTTCTGGATCAAGAAACTTATGTTGGGGGCCATGTAGAAGCGTTGGAGTCGGGTGTGTTTCGTGCTGACATCCCTTGCAGGTTTAGATTAGACCCAGCGGCATTTGAAATGCTAATAGGTAAAGCTAAAGAAGTGTTGAGATTTGCCATTGAAGAGGAAGAAAACGTCCCTTTGGATACTGTCACAAATTTAGATGAAATTTTAAAAGACGTCATTGAAAAATTAAACGTACTTAAAGAAGACCCTTATCCGTTATTAAAACCTTTAATTTATCATTTGGACGTGGGTGCCATGTATCCAAACATCATTCTTACGAATAGATTACAACCTTCGGCCATGGTCAATGAAGAAATATGTGCCGCTTGTGATTTTAATGTTCCTGGAGCTAAATGCCAAAGGAGTATGACTTGGCAATGGAGAGGAGAATTGAGTAAGTTGTTGATAAATTGTCTTTGGTATTTTTAATACCAAAAACAATTGTTTTTAATATTTAAATTAATTGTTTTGTTAGTGCCTGCGTCACGAACGGAGTATCAACGTATTCAGCAGCAATTGGAAACAGAAAAATTCCCCGGTCGATTACCCGATGATCCTCCAAGAGCTTTCCATCAACTGAATCGAGACGAAAGAGCCACGTGGGAAAAAAAACGTTTAACAGAATACTGCCGTAAAGTTTACAAAAAAACTCATGTGACAAAAATTGAAGAGCGAACAACTACTATTTGCCAGAAAGAGAATTCCTTTTATGTCGACACAGTACGGGCATTCAGAGATAGACGTTACGAATACAAGGGACTTTGCAAAGTGGCTAAGAAACAAATCTCTGAAGCCATTGCTAGCGGCGATCCAGTTGAAATCAAGTCTGCGAAAAATCGAGAAGTGTTGTACGATTCACTACAGTTGGCTCACAAGTGTATTCTTAATTCATTTTATGGATACGTCATGAGAAAAGGGTAATTCATATTTTAAAAAGTTTATTTTTTTTTTTAATTTAGCGTAAATTATTTACTTAAAAATAATAATATCTTGTAGAGCTCGCTGGCATAGTATGGAAATGGCTGGAATAGTGTGTTGCACCGGCGCTGCTATCATTACAAAGGCTCGTGAAATTATCGAAAAAGTCGGTAGACCGTTAGAATTGGACACAGACGGTATATGGTGTGTATTGCCATCAACGTTCCCAGAAAACTATACAATACAATCTACACACGCGAAAAAATCAAAATTTACTGTATCTTTTCCAAATGCAGTCTTAAACTCTATGGTTAAGGTAAGTTATTTTAATTACAAAAAAGTAATCCTAACAGAAGGGACAGAGTGGACTGAGGGTGTACCCCCTCTGGGCAATAGATCTATGGATATTTCCCTAAATATAAAACAGATATAGATAGTGCCCAACATTTTATTTGAATGATTATTTATTTAGATAATGTGATAAATAAAACATCTTTTTTAATGAATCATTTATTTTTTAAATTATTTACAATAAAGTTATTAGTTATTCGTTATTTTATTTAAATTTATTGTTATTTAATATTCAAGTAAATATAAAGCTAAGTCAATGTCATCGCCTGTCGCTAAATCTCGAGACCATAATCTTGCTGAATGAGATAACACAGTTGGTAAAAACTCATAATTTATGAGTCTTAAACAATTAATATTTATAAGTTTAACGGTTTGGTTATTTTAGTTCGCCAGCTTTTTAGATGTGTCCATTAGGTCGGGGTCTGTCCAATCTGTTTCTACTCGATAAGTTATCCAACAAAATATTTAAGAAATCTAATCGGTATATCTTTAGGAACATTTCACCAATCACATTTATCACGATCTAGTTGATCCCGAAAAGTTAACTTATAAAATGAGGAGTGAAAATTCTATATTTTTTGAAGTCGATGGGCCTTATTTAGCAATGGTGCTACCTGCTTCCAAGGAAGAAGGAAAAAAACTGAAAAAACGTTACGCAGTATTTAATTTTGATAAATCGTTAGCAGAGCTCAAAGGGTAAGAATTACTATCAAAACTTGATTGCCAAAAATATGCAATGCTTTAATTTATAATTTACTAACTTTTTATATTTTAAAATTTAGTTTTGAAGTAAAAAGGAGAGGAGAACTGCAAATAATAAAAATTTTCCAGTCATCTGTGTTTGAAGCGTTTCTGAAAGGTGATACGTTGGAAAAATGCTACGAAAGTGTTGCCACTGTTGCTGACTATTGGTTGGATGTTTTGTACTCCAAAGTAATTATGAAGTGTTAAACTTTTTATCTCTTGTACTACAAACTACAATACATAATTTTCACATGAATATTAAAATTAGACTTGAGATTTGAATATTTTTTCAAAACCTAAATGTTGTAATTAATTTCTTCTGTAGTTATTTATTATTTGGACATTTTGTGGTTGCAGGGCAAAAATATGCCAGATTCTGAATTATTTGAGCTTATATCTGAAAACCGTTCTATGAGTCGAAAACTTGAAGAGTACGGAACACAAAAATCGACATCTATATCTACAGCTAAACGTTTGGCTGAATTTTTAGGGGACCAAATGGTTAAAGACAAAGGTCTTGCTTGTCGTTTCATAATATCTAAAAAACCAGAAGGCTCGCCAGTTACGCAACGGGCAATACCACTGGCTATTTTCCAGTCTGAATTGAGTGTAAAGAGGCATTATTTAAGGAGATGGCTGAACGATAACTCTATTGAGGACATTGATATTCGTGATGTCCTCGATTGGGATTATTATATTGAACGTTTGAGCGGTACCATTCAGAAAATTATAACTATACCGGCAACGTTGCAAGGGGTAAATACAAACAATACAAATAATATGACGACTCAATGATAATTTTTTTAATTTCTTTTAGGTCACCAACCCGGTTCCAAGAGTTAAACATCCTGATTGGTTGCACAAAAAAATGTTAATGAAAGCCGACCCGATGAAACAAAAAAAAATTACAACAATGTTTCAGGCAGCGCCTATTGTTCAAGATGAAGGACCAAAACAGGTCGGAGATATAGAAGATATTGGAGAAAACATTGACAACGATCTCGTAGAAATTAGACCTAGGCCAATGGTCACAAAGAAACGTAAACGCGATCAGTCGCCCATTGACGCTAGAAACTGGAAAGAAGCTTTAGGACCTGCTCCACCAGCCACTAATGTAAAGGTTAGTATCATTCTGAAATACTTTTATTATTCCTAAACATTTACTTACTTACTATTTAGATAAAAAAATTATCTCTATTATTTTTTTAATTTAAAGATAAAATAATATTTACCCCAATAATAGGATACAACTTCTGGTTGATAGAGTTGCTAATCGAGTAAATCAGTTTAGTGGCTCATAGGTTGCAGAAAAATAGACAAAAAAAACCACATTGTTAAAATATGTTTTTCTCATCTTTAAATTATAGCTTAAATTACTATTATGAATACTAGTAATCTAGTAAAACATTTAAAGAGAAGGAATGAAATTAACGAAATTAAACTTGTTTTTTATAGTAAAAAATTAAAAAACTAAAAAATTACTTGATTTTGTGTATTAAATTATTTGAATAATTGTTATATTTTTATTAGTTTTTCAAATATTTTTTTTGGAAATTGATCCTACCCAAAACTGTACTTACCTTATTTACTCCAAAATAAAACCCAACATTAGATGTGTTTTGAACATTTTAGTACAATCTAGAATTGATATATTTTTTAAAAATTAGGATTGGATAGTATATCAGAAGAAAAAATGGAATTGGCAACTCATGATGAAAGCCAAAATGATAATTGGAGGAAATGATAGTAAACGTATGCGAGACAATAATTTGCAAATGTCAAAGGGACGTGCTGGTACATTAGGTGGTTTCTTAAGACGAGCACAACACACTTTATTGAGTCAACCCTGGCAAGTAATACAAGTATGTCAGTCCAATGAATTGGGTGTATTAAAAATTTGGGCGATGGTTGGCGATGAATTACACAACATCAGAATGAATGTACCTAGAGTATTTTATGTGAATAAAAGACATCCTCTGTCGAACGATACTGATGAAGATGTTAGTTGGACTAAAGTGAATATGGTATTGCCAAGAGCTAGACCAATGATGAACTTATATCGGTACACTGAAAACGAAAAAGATTTCATTGAAACAAAAGAGTGAGTTAAAATTAATTTGTAAACTTTACAATAAATATATACTACTTATTTATTTAATTATTTTTTTGTCTTAGTAATTTTATTTGTGACCTATCCAAACCTGATATCGAGGGAATTTACGAAACTAAAATCAAACCAGAACTAAGAGCTTTGTTAAATCTGGGTTGTGTTTGTTCTGTTACGTTGGAAGCAGCTAAAAAATTGGCAGCGTTGCCAGATGTTGGTAGTTTTTCTTTAGAGCAGATGAAACAAGCATCTCATAAATACCTAACAAATGTAAGTTTTCATTTTTTTTATTCTACCCAATATACAGACTTAGTATAATCATTACTCCCTCATACCTTTTAGAGTTCAATGAAAGAAATATTTTTCTACTCCAACAAAGCACCAACGGGGACACGAGCCATGTATGCTTTATTTTTGACACCTAATAAAAAAGCTTTTGTATGGGTCACCGATACGGTTCGTACTAATCGGATGGCTAATTTGAACACTTTATACAATAAGGAACGCAGTACCAAGTTAGTGTTATAGATTTCATGTCGATTTACTACAATTATTACATTATTAAATGTGTACAAATTTGTTGTTAAGACTTTCTCGAGGTCATGACGAATCAAGTCTTCCTCCATCTGATATTACTTTTGAGGTTCGAATAGAAACTGAAGAAAGGCAAGTATACAGGCAAATCCATAGAGCACTCCAAGCTTACAGAGATGAAAAACGTGGGCCTACAATGCTTCTACTTCAGTCACAAATTGGTAAAATATAAACAAACATAATTTTTTTTAATTCCGATCAAGACCTATTTTACTCTAACCCACTGTGTTAGTTTTTTTATTTATTACAAATGTAAACTTATAGGAGTTTAATTTATTTATATTTTCTTCACAGATAACCAGGTTTTAATATCTAACATTCCAATAATGACCGAATTCCCCATCGTTACGTTGCATGTACAAGACACAACTAGCTCAATATATGCTCAATTGGAATGGCAACGTTTCGGTTGTAGCTTAATTGTCAATCATTTTTTAAACAGTCCAGAAAACATGAAAATTATGCTGGAACAGTGTAGATACTTGCAAATACCACTTGGAAACTTGCCGACTGACGTTACACTATTTGCTTCGGATATTTTCTTTGCTAGGCATTTGATGAAACATAATTTTGTACTATGGATTTCAGAAACTGACAAACCAGATTTGGGTGGACGTGAAACAGACGACAATAGGTAACTAATATGTAAATTTTAATAATACTAGTCGATCTAAATAGAATTTTTTTTTTTTAATTTCAAATCTTTTGTAGAATGTTAATGGATTTAGAAGAGAGTTCTAGCATGCTCGTGAATAACGAAGGTTGTTACACTTCTTATTGTATTGAGCTCGAAATTGATGCTTTGCCAGTTACGACATTATTGCAGTCTCATCATATTCATGATTTTGAAGGTATATTTAAAATGTAACAATTTTTAAAGTATATTTATGAACACACATAAATGTGATGATGTTGACGGTCAAAGACTAGTCGTGAAGTATGAAACACTTAACAACTTTCTCTTCCTCGGGGGCAATGATGTTTCTTAAAGACATAAATTATAAAAACAATAGTATTTAATTATATAACTGTTACGATTTATTAGGTACAAGTACTGGTGTTGCGTTTGATCAAATACCTCAAGCTTCGCTCGAAGAAATTATGGATGGCGGAACATACATCAACCCTACTTATGATGAAATGGCGTTATGTTCAGCTGCATTCCGGGTATTACGTTCTATGGTAAATGTCTGGTTTCGCGACGTAGTGTTACATCATAATCCATACGCGGATTTTCAAATGGTACATTTTTACAGGTAATTAAAAACGGAAATGATTTCTCTGTATATTTATTAGTTATTTATTTAATGACTTACTTATATATTGCTCTGCAGATGGCTTAGATCGCCAAATGCACTTTTGTATGATCCAGCTTTACGCAAGACGCTGTATAGTCTTATGAGAAAACTATTTATGCAGGTAAGTACAATAAAATAAAACACAATATATCTAATGTTTATTTCCAAATAATAAATCATTTTTTTTTCCTTTTAGCTGATTGCAGAGTTCAAAAGACTTGGTTCTACTATCGTGTTTGCTAATTTCAATAAAATTGTCATATGTACAAAAAAAAAATCTCTCGAAGATGCCATATTTTATGTACGCTACGTTGTACAAAATATAACCAACAAAGAATTATTCCACAGTTTGCAAATATCAATAGGACCTTGTTGGGAATATTTAATGTGGCTTGATTTGGTAAGCTCATACATTAATACTTAAATATCATTACAATTAACTATACGTTATAGTATTATTATTTTATCGCAACTATGTTAAATGTTTTTATTAATTTAAAACATTTTTGTGTAAAGATTACTCGAATTTAATTTATAGAATGGTCTTGTACCCTGATATGTTAACTGACTGATATATATTTAAAAATAATTTTCTATTTGCTGATTTAAATTATTTATTATTTAGTGGAATTATTCTGGAGTAAAGGCTAAATTATCGCAACAACTAAAACAAGCTATGGGAGATATTATTGATATGGCAAATGAAGACGTTGAGCATTTATTGAAGGAACATGATGTCTCCAGACAAGATGTTGAAGAAGTAATTTTTGTAATTTCAAATATAATGAAATGAAATGAAATTTGATGGTTACTGACAATTGTTTTTAGGTAGGCATAGAAATGAATTGGAACATTTCTGAATTCCTACCTAACGTATGTCATTCACGAAAACATTTTGAAGAGACAATTGCTGTTTACATGAGTTCCATTTACAAACACATGAAATCAATTGACTCTGTTACAATGAAACGTATTTCAGAATCTTTATCACAAGTTACCCAAAGTAATATGTTGGGTGTCGCTTCTTGTGAACAAATTGCAGAGTACGCTCGAAGTGTAATCTCAGACGACCTGACAACTAAATTGTTTACGTGAGTGAAAACTAATCTGAATTAACTATCAGTCTTCATTATTTTTTCTAATTTTATTATTTTATAAAGGATCACACAAAAGATACACAAAAAATACCCAGTGCTGGGTACTGAACATCACAATACCTTGTCTCCGTTTTTACAAAACAGAGGAAAACATTTAAATCCAGCCCTTCAATTTGTCAAAACTGTTTGTAAAGTAAGTTCGCTTGCTTTCGTTTAACTTAATATTACTTACATAATTTTTGTTAATTATAAAAATAATAGGTACTCTCACTGGATCACGGAATTGAAGATGATGTTATGAAACTTAGAAGAAATCTTTTGCGGTTAATTGGCATCGGTGATTTTAGTGATGAAGCCGAGTGGAGTGATCCTTGTTTGTCATGGACATTGCCAGAAGTAATTTGTAAAGGTTGTAACCACTGTAGAGACATTGATCTTTGTAAAGACTCGCATCGCAGCGTCGTAGAAGGAAAGTAAGGACTCAATAAATATTTCAATAATTACTAATATTGCAGTACTTATTGTTTTTTATTTGATTATTATTGTAATCTACTCAAATTTGTGTTTAGAAAAACATGGACGTGTCCGAATTGCAGCACTCATTACGATAATTCTCTAATCGAGCATTATTTAATTGACGCTCTCAGTAGAAAAGCAATGGCTTACACTTTGCAAGATTTACAATGTGCAACATGTGCACAGGTACTACTTTTTTCTGTACAAATTTAACAATTATTATTAATTTGAGTATATTGATTATTTTTTTTTTTTTTTTTATATATATATATATATAGATAAAAATGGAAAATCTTAATGCATACTGTTCGTGTGCTGGTAGTTATACAACAGTAATACCAAGAAAAGATATTATGTCATATTTAAAGACCTTTAAAGCAATTGCAGACTACTATGATATGCCGATGTTGAATCAAGTGTTAAAACAGTATCTAGATTGAGGCAGATATGTTACCAGTTGTAATCACAAACGAGTGTTTTTTTTAACTGTATTAACTTTTAGTTTTTATATAATTATGTATTAATCAATTTCTATTATTAGCCACTGATTTTTGAGTACTCGGTTGTATACATCCCGGGTATGGAAAATATTTGAGCCAATGTCGGATTTGGTGAAACTGATATTGGCATTCCGACTGTATCTTCAAGATTTATTAAAGTGTTGATTGGTATTTTGTACGAAGCTGATGTCTCTGTTTTATGGGCACTATATGAAATATAATATTGTACTATACATTTTTTTATTTATTTTATTAAAAATTATACATATATATAATTAACATTAATTACTTGTAAGGTACATTCTTCTTTGTAGTTGGTAGTAAACGAATGGTATTTTGGCGATTAAATATTGGTTCGGTATAAAATGATTCATATTCAGGTAAAACTTGTTTGTGTTTTGACATTTTTGAGTTTAACTGTTGTGTTATAACCTAAACATTTTTTTTATAATGTCCAGATAACGTTAATATAATAAGTTACGTTCTTAATCATAGAAAATAATTAATATTTACTGGATTCAAATTGACAAATGACAATTTTTGAGTGCTCACGTACGGGTCCAGTAATCGAATCAAACTATGTTCACTAGTTTTTGGTGTTTGCATTGCAACAATCTCCTTCCGGATAGCTGGCTTTAGCTTAAACTACACATTAATTTGTTTATACATCAATAGTACTAAATCATGCGTAAGTGACTGATGTAGTTTTTATTTTTCTTACACAACTCGTTGGTTTTGGTGTTTTTATAACATGCGACATCATTTCTGGTCGAATGTATTTATCACAGTATTCGGTCGGCGGCATGTTTATGGGTTTGGAAGGCTCTGACCACAACTGTCATCAAACTATTACTTTATCCGAGCTACATATATAATTCTGTTGTAACAATAGAAGTCAATAATTTTACAAACCTTTTCCCATTGAGGCATCATGTAATCTTGCTTGTTGAAATTTACTCTCGTAGGTCTTTGAATCGGATCCATGGTATCCGATTTGTAGGTATAATTAACATTTGTCGACGTATCATAGTTCCAATGTTTTAAATTGGGAGTGTTGGGTAACGATTCTTTATTGGGATCCAAAGGTGTTGCCTAAAATTCGGTTAAACGGGCATTTTTTAATTGGCCTATTACTTAAAATCATCAATGTAATTCATACATAACTGATTATTTCTCTTACTTTAGGTTCAAACGTTATCATGGGTATATATTTATGGGCTACGTTGTAAGATGTATTGTACATTTCTTTTACATCCATTATAGTATTTTTTTTTTACTTTGTTAATCCACAACAACACTGTAAAATGAGAACTTAAACCACCATTGACTAAATGTTTGTTGATTCAAAAATTTTTTTTTATATTTCTTCCTTATGGTGTTACTAGGCTTCAAACAAATGTTATGTTTATTAATGTAGAGTAGTTTTTAATACCTACCAATTTTAGTATTACTAAAATATAAAATAAATGTCAACTCTCGTTGAACACGAGACAAAGTTAGATGAAAAAATATAACTTATTTAATGGTTTTCAATAATTGACTTTATTATTAGTAATATCTGAAATAACTAATATAGTATTAGCATTGTTGGTCAATTTTTTTGTACATTTTAATGTTGTATGTTTGGTTTCTATGGTAATATATGTTGTTATTACCTGCATATTTTAATGTATGATTATTATACACTTTAGCAGTTCATACTTAATTGCCAGTTGTCTAGTAGGTTTTTAAGTAATATGGCTAGATTTTATGGTAATGTCCAGTAATATATTATTGCACTGTCTTGTAGAATATATTTCATTCTTACTGGTCTCAAATTATTTGTATATTAATATTAAGTTTGTATATTAATATTCGTGTATTAAGTCAAATTATTATATAGAACAACCAATAATTTTCTATTTTAAATAATCAAATATTTTGTTTGATTATATTTGACTGTTTCAAAAAATCTGTTATTTTAAATTAAAAAAATCAAGCGAAATTGAAAACTTATTTAAATACTAATTCATCCAAATAAAAATAAAATTGTATGCAAAATTTTAAATAAATATATATAATATTTGCATTTTTATTTAAATTATTATGCGTAGTCTAAATTTAACTTTTAAGGATTTAAGTTTTGCATTTGACACAAAGTTATCAAAAAGATTTTCCTAACTATAGAAATTATCATTTTGTTATAATATTTCCCAAATAATACGTTCCAAAGTAAGATATTAGGAATTTACAGGTATTTGAATTTAAATGTTAAATTTAGTAATTATATTTTATCCATAAATTTGAATCTTACTATTTAAACTAACGTGTACAAAAATTAACTAGAACAATTTTATTAATAATAAAAACAAATACAATTATTCAACTTTTAGTTTTTTACATTTATTCGTAACTTTGCTTTTATGTTTATGAAGCAAATGTGCCTTTCGAACTTGCTTTCCTGGTCTTTTTCTTTTTTTAACTGTATTATCTTTAAAATTGGGTCTTTTTCTTTTTTTGACGTTATCTTTAAAATCAGGTCTTCTACTCATAACTGCACCAGGCATAGGTACTAATTCTTGAACAGATTCATCAGAGTCACTAAAATAATATTTATTATTAATTTAATAAATATATATTAATTATTGTAATTAATATTACCTTAAACTGTTTTCAATAACATTGCAATCAACGCTAGTTGGTAATTCAAAATCTGACAACCATTCGGTTTTAGCCGTTCTTAACTGATTAATAATGGGTAAATATTTTTGATACAAACGGGTGTAAAAATTCTGCAACGATTTAGAAAGTATCCATACTCTGCTGACCATAGCAAGTGCAATATCCATTTCTACCCAACACTGTCCATGTTGAAATACTTTGATTATCAATTCAGCCACTCCTCTACTGAATATTTGCAGTCTTTCAATAAGCTTATAAGAAGCAAAAATTCGTGCACCTGCCCATTGGCCTAATTGTTTAGTGGGCATTCCGCCGTCTTCAAA
The DNA here is from genome assembly GCF_023614345.1 of Adelges cooleyi. NCBI lineage: Eukaryota > Metazoa > Arthropoda > Insecta > Hemiptera > Adelgidae > Adelges > Adelges cooleyi. Next base: position 11,354,355 of record NW_026096268.1, on the reverse strand, counting down.
ACTTAATAACAACAATGAAATAACTTGTGGAACATTAATATGATAAAGTTTTCTAACTATTACAGTAATCTGTAAAAAAAAAAAAAAATTTTTTTGTAATAGGTTAAATAAATATTAATTAAAGGCGATAGAATTAAATAAAATGTAAACTAAACACTAGTAGTAGTACATTTCAATTGAGTTGGCATTAACTTTTCAACCAATACGCAACACTACTATATTATAAACTAAGATATATTTGTATCTAAAACAGCTATTTTAAAATAAACAACTAGGTAATTAAAATGTTTAAACTTAGTTACCTGTTTTAGGCGCCTAAAGAGTTTCTCTCCCCTGAATTTCCTTTTTACTTTAGAATACAGTCTTGAAATTAAAGCTCCTTCATCATATAATTTGTGCATGTCCCATTCAGCTTGTTTTGGCATTATGTTTTCAATATCATGTTTTATTCTAACAGATTCACCTGAAAAATATTACATTTTAATATTTTCTTAATAATAAAGATAATTAGTTTATAGTACATTTTAATAGCTAGGTACAATTATTGAGCTTCTTTTCGATTAAGTGTTACTATTGTTATAGTGTTACTACACTAACATCGTAGGTAATCAAATAGTAAATAGCAGAAAAAAATGTAGGTAAAATTATCATTATCTTTGCAATTGCTATCACATGAAACAATTTATAATATTGAAAACGAAAGTGAGTATATAAAAAGTAATTAATATAATAAACTATACTATCTCCTGAGTTTTTAATTTATTGGTAATTTATCCCACCTTTGTCAAAGGCTCGGTGACTTATTGGTATTGGCTGAGGAAGATCTATTTTATTCCAATGATTGGCCATTACATCTAAAACAATATTATATTGTCAAATAATCGAGTTGTATTACTCTTGGAGTTATATTGTTAAGTCACACATTCCAAAACCTAAATTTCAATTATTAATTATTATCCGTGTAACCTGTTACATGTTTTTGTTGAGTATTTAAAATAAAAAAATAGATATGTTGTCAATTTATAATAACCTTCAAACTTTTGCCGGTGTTTGGTGGGGGGGGGGGCTATAAAAAAGCCGAAAATATTTTAGCCGAAAATATTTGGTCCGACCATAATTTTACCGAAAATTATTTACGCCGAAAATATTTTGTTCGAACAATTTTTAAGCCGAAACATATTTACGACGAAAATTATATCTCCGAAAATATTGTAACCGATAATATTTACGCCGACCGTATTTTAGCCGACACTTCTGTTATCGGATTCATTGTGTCTGCGCAGGCGCTGAGCAACTCGTTTTGGTTTCTGCGCATTCGCGCTATTTTTCCGCCCGGTGTCCGACACTCAGTACCCGTTGCAGGCTGCGGTCGGCGCCCGGCGGTACGTTTGGATTTTTAACGTATAAAAAACTTAAAACTCGTTAAAAATCTAAAAAGTACTGTTAATAAAATCGAAAATTTATTAAGGTTATGGTGAACAATTATATTGTTTACTTTTTTTTATCAAAAAAGGTTCTAAAAAACATGTGATGCCCGAAATAATATTTTATTTTTATTTGGGTTACGTTACCTATGGTTAGGTTATTAATGGTGGGAGAGTTTATCAACTAATCGGGATATTAAAAAACAAAAACATCTTGATATGTTCGTTTATTGAAAATGCTCTGTTATGTTTTTTATTGTCTTATCTTTTGCAAATAGAGTAGATCAGCTAAATTCCTAACAAATCATTATTGACTTTACATTCATATTTGTTAATGGTTTACTATAAATAAAATTTCAAAATATTAAACATCAGTGTTCTCTAGAGCAAAATCAGTTTTTAAAACATAAATTATATAAACATAAGATACATAAAATATATCGATTTCTTAAAATTAAAAATAATACTTTAGATTTTAAACTATGGTTCTATTGATTCCTTTGAACTAATTTATCTTTATGATATTTTTATTCTTAACTGTCGAATATTATCATTATATTTATTTAATTATTGTATTGTGTATCCTAACTGTGCAAACATTGTCTCTAGTTAATTGTGATATGTTATTTTAAATTGATGTCTTAAGTATTTTAATATTGATTATTATGCTATATTGATTGGCAACCCAAATTGTTGGGCTAAAAAAGTTAGTATCTCTCTATACTTGTAAAATGTAATCGAGTAATGAGTTATACAGCGATACGAATTCTTTATCAGTTTATTTTTAAATACATTTTTCCCCGTTAAAATAATTGTAAGCAAATCTAACCAGTGTCTAGGAATTGTTGTAAAATAACCTTATTTTCACAGTAAATATAGTCTTGCTATAATCTGTAATTAGGAGTTTTTAAATTTTCAATAATTAATTTCACTGAATGTCTATACAAATTTGGTGAATTTATAGTATTAAATCACTGTATGTATTCACGCAAATCCGGGTTTTACGTTACAAATTACAGGGCAGTAGCAATACTATATGATGTAGACAACCCATAATACAACAACAAAAAATATGATTATACCAAAACATTACATACAGAACATTATAACCCTATAGTTGAAAATAGTAACATAATATTCCAAAAATACATATTTCTATAAAATTTTATGACCAAATTTCATTATTTTTCAAAGGGCATATCATTGTAAAACTTACACCTACTACCCCTTCAGCTCTGTATCAAAGCTACAATATGAAAACTTTTTATGGTGTTTATATTATATATTTTTTGCCAGGTAGGTATCATTATACTTTGTATATATACATTAACAAGGCTAACATCGTGACAAATTTATTTAAGTACCAATAACAAATGACAACTCTGTTAATACTAATAAAATATATTACAATTTTTATAAGACATTTTCAGTGTTGAGTGATGAGGGGATGGGTGTAAACTACAATTACTAATAATTCAAAATATCATGTTGCATAATTTTATTTATGAAAATAAATAATATTTATAATCATGTCAAATTGAAATAATTAAATTATAGGTATATATTAATTTATATTATAAAATCAGTCACTAGTTATTATTGCTTGTTTATCCTCTTCATCCATACATAACTTTTGTCTTCGATTTTTCGTTTGCAAAAGTTCGGATAATATCTACGAAGTCTAATGATTTTAAAAATTCACTTACGATGCTCAAAGTTCCAAGATTTTAGTATTTTAGTTTGGAGGTTATATTTTATTGATCTAAATATAATTGCAACACTATCATTATGTGGCATTAGGAATTGTTGGCAACTTTAATATGATTTTTATCTTTTTAACAATACTTTATTTTCTGCAAAGGTATTAAAATCGGAAACTGAATAGAAATAAACATAAAACTGGAATGCCATTATTTAAGACCTTAACCTAGTCATGGTAGCCTTAAATACCGGTCTAGTAATTTGAACAGAATTTAATAAAGCAACATCTATTTTTAAAAATTGCATGTTTTCAATAAAGAAGTCACATTTGAAAATCATTTTCTTCGCTTTTTTTTGCATGAAATAACTTGAGGCGGAGTCCAATACACTTGTTATGGCCCTTTTTTTATTTTTATAGTTTTGTTTAGTTGAATATTATCATTAAAAGTCAACACTAACTAAAAAAAAAATGTTCTGTAACTTCTATTACTGCGATCTCCAATCTCTTGGTTTGATACCAAATTAATCATGAAATTTCTATTCAATATAGTAGAGGATTTTATTAAATATTTATTAAGATATATTCATTAAAAATTATGTATTATATTATGTAGTATGACAATTGAATCGGTAGCAATAATTAATATTTCTTAATATAAAATATTGGCTATACTGTAACGGACTAAGCTCACTGAGCACATGCGTGATTGACCTTCTGAAGTACTTGAGCTGGTGACATCTATTATTTTTAGATAATCTAACCAAAAAGGCCTTTTTTATGAATTTAGAGGGATTCATTGATATCTGAATCGATATTATATGCCAGTGGATACAAACTAATGCAGCGTACATAAACAGTGTTAATTAAATTAAAAAACAATGTTTTGCAGTATCAGTTTTAGGTATTAGGTATAAAGTTTATCAGATAATGATTAAAAAACTGGTAAAAAAAATATGTGTTGGCTAAAATACGTTTCTGTCAAAATATTTTCGGACGATTTATTTTCGGCTAAAATACGTGTCGGCTAAAATGCGTGTCGATCAAAATATGTGTCAGCTAAAATACGGATCGGCCGATTTATTTTCGACTTAAATATTGTCGGCTACAATACTGTTCTGTTAATTGATAGTTCGGTAGAAATACAGTTCTGTTAGTTTGTGTTTCTGATCATTTATTTTTCGGCAAAAATACGGTTCTGCCGATTTATTTTCGGTGTTTTTACGCGCCCCCAAGTTTGCTTTATTATTAATATATATATATACCTACAGCAATCTCTTTTATCGTTAAATTTTTTTTTTCATTATAAGACTACTAATACAATGTTTATATTTTGTATTTGTTTATACTTAGCTGTGAAAAAGTAGTCTAAAATGACAATAACAACCCTTCACCCCACCTTCCCAATAGGTCTTGCCGCCAGACGGTTGGCGTTCGCAACCAGAATAATATAAAGCATCAGAAGTTGCCTCGTGTAAAATGACACCACAATCAAACGTTATCCAACTAGTCTAAAAAACCTAAGTATTGAATTATATATTATAAAAAAGGCACATTTGAAAAAAAATACGGTTTTTATACATTTTTAGGTAATAGAAAATTAAATAAGAATTTTACTGAAATAAAAAAAGCCAATTGGGTTTGGGGGGGCTAAATTTTTTTTTTTTACTTACTAGTAAAATATAAACTACAGTTGAGAAAACGAAAAAAAAAAAATTAGTTGAACTTTCAAGGCCTGTAAATTAAAAGTGTTTCTGCAGCTGAGTACAATACGAAACTGTCTGCATTTTATTTCTCGTTCTATCTTATATACGTTTTTTTATCTTGAATTAAATAATAAACAAATGAAAACTAATCAATACGGACTAACCATGACCATAAGGAATGTGTGTGTGTAATGGTAATTTAGTTTATCACCTAAAAATTATCTGCTTCAAAAAACTATCTACAAAAGTAACAGTAATTATATCAAACCTATGGGTTTATTTTTTGTAACGTTTGTATTATATATTATAATATATTGATTATTGACCTTTAAAAGAAATAGATACAACACAATTACAGTTAGATTGGGAAAATATGTGATTCAAACACAAACTTATTAATTTATAATTAATCAAAATAATTAATTTTACTGATTAACCAAACTTTACGGCACCGAAGACGACAACATAGTTGTCAAAATATGTATATTTGCTTTAGTTAAGTACATAATTTTTGTGAATTGGGTTTTAATAAAAAAAATTAGAATAATTTTCAACTTTGTATAAAAGATTATGTTATTGAATTAAATAAAAACTGTTTTACACTTTGCATCATTTACTAACGACAACACATTATCGATGCACATATTTTCAGAATAAAACCACTCCAAGAGCGACAAGTTGATAATGGCTGCGTTTCGTAGAAGTACTAAACGATGGGCAGACAACGAGTCGAGTACAAACAAGAACGGTCGGAAAGATCCCGAAGGTAAATAATTGCAAAAATTAATTATATATATATATATATATAATGCAAATTCATACTTATTATACGTATAAAGAATTAGCGGTGCAAAAATATCAAGACGACAGCGATTTTGACGAAGCGTTTAAAAATCTCTTACAACCAATAGAGTTGATCGCCAAGACGAACCATTACGAGTACAACCTAATCAAGGTAAAAAAATATAATAGTTTAGACGATATTTTGTTGTTGTTATTATTTTTTCCCTCCCCATTAGGAATTGGATTCGTATTTATACCATTTAAGAGAGTTTCGGGAAGGCGACTCTGTTGACTTTGTCGAAGCCGCGCTCATGTTTCAAAACATAACACTGATTTATCAAAAACGAGTCGACCACTTGGTCGATTCCATGATGAAATTAGTCAGGAAATTTCGAGCCTAGTAAGTTTTTATTAAATATATACATAATGCATATATTTTATATACTTTGTGTATATTTGTACAGTCGAGTGCACCAGAAAGATGGAGAAAACGAAGGAGGAGGGGACGATGTAGAAAACGTGGAGGGTAACAAGAGAAATAAAAAAGAAAAAAAAGTCAAGTATTATCCCACGTTTGAACCGATCAAAGGACAAATATTTGCTGAGTCGAAATGTACGTGTAAAAAAAATAATAAAAAATGCTTTTGATTTGATTAAAAAATAGTGTATCGTTTATAATATTAATTGGTCGATTGTCTTTGTTAGTCTAGTGAAAAAATTCGACTGTAAACTTATAAATCTAACGAAATTGCCGCCCGTATCTAAGATGGTGCTCAACGCCAACATAAAGGTCGACAACAAGTACAATCAAATACTACCGTATATATCTATCGGAAACGGCGAAAACATCTGAAAAAAATACGATTTTATGTGAGCGATAAAAATAAGTATAAAAAAAAAAGTTGTATACGGTCCTTTTTTTTTTTATCCACAGGGTAAATAATTGCCTGAACCGAACTTACGCGGTGAACGAAGAATTTGACTGTCCGACTAACGACGAACTGAAAAACAACCCTCCGCCCGAATTTCAAAAGAATATTCACCCGGTAATTAGTGTTATAATTAATCTGAAATTAAAAAATGTATAATAAATACAATAATTTTATTACATTTTTTTTTTTTTTTTTTGGTCTATTTCAGTTACAGAGTTTAAACGACGTCGAGATAAACGCTGACCACGACGACTCGCATGTAATGCCCGAACCTGTTGTTTTCGACCAAACTGTTGCCGACGAAATATGTGTGGCCAACGCAATGGCAATGAAGTATGCGTAATCAATAAAAAAAAAATTAGACAATTCAAATTAATTGTGTATTGTATTATTTTCCTTACAGCCCTGCAAACGTGTTGAACGTCAGTCAAATACCCGAAACCAATAAGAGCATAGACGATTGTTGGCTTGCAGTTACCGACGTCAAATCGGACATGTACAGTACGGATAAAAATGGAAATCTCAAAGTGAAATCCAAAAAAATGGTACGTGTGTTAAAAAAATTATACAATTTTCGTTAGTAAGTCGGACTACATTTTTCGTTAATAAAATTCATCGTAGCGATTTTAGTGAAACGTACTTGTTGTGTTTAGGACAACAACGACGGCATATACTTACCGACTTATGTGATTTCTGAATTATTTTTGGAAATTTTCAAATTAAAAACTGGCCTGGGAGTCGATCCTGCGTTTAGAGAATTAGTTTCAAAAGCACAAAGCATACAGAGATCGGACATTGCCAAAAAGAGACCGAAAAATACTAAAGGTACGCATGAATTGAATTTTTTTTTTATTAATAAAAATAATATACCAATAATGGTAATAAAATACCAATTTTATTCTAATGATCAATAAAGATCTTTTACATTAGTATTAGTTCTTCTAACAGTCTGTTAACAATCAAATGCAATTTTTTTTTTTTTACAGATGAAGATATAATATATAACGAAGGTAAATAAACTTAGGCCAAAATTCTGCTTTGTCATGACTACATTTGTGTCGCACGGTTACGGATAATGTTTTAGACTAATATGTTATTTTTCGACTCGTTACGAGTTTTGTTCATTACTTATGCAATGTTATATTTGTCATTTCAGATCACAATGAAGATTTATACGACAATTTATTGAACGGTGGTAAAATTTGTGTTTTTATTTTTTTAATAAGATAATTATTTCTTACTTAACATTTGTGTTTTTTAGGCGGTTTCGAAGGTTTCTACGACATAGTCGACAACGAAAACAACGGGGAACCAGACTTACAAGAACCCGACGTAGCGGTTGAAGATTTCCAGACGTACAAAAAAAACATTGAAGATATGAAAAAACACGAGCAAAATCAAATTGAACATGTATGAAGAAAAAAAATTGATTTAATGTGACAAGAATGGAAAACACAATGTATAATATTTACTAATATTGTGTGAAACGGCTTTTGATTGTTTAGATGAACGAACAACTGGAAATGCGAAAACGCGTGCAAGCTTGGCACGATAATCTGCGACCGATTTTGGAAGACGAAGAGAGGAGGACCGCGTTCGACATACACGAATACTCGACTGTTTCGAAGAAAAAGGAGTGAAGAAATCGTTTGAGCAACTAGTTTCTGGACTGATGCAGGGCGAAGTGGCTAGATATTTTTTATCTTCTTTAATGCTGGTAAATTATATATATATATATACATGTGACTTAACTAATAATGTTTGTTTTTAATTTAAATATTTAAATTCTGCAGGCCAATACGTATAACTTGAGCATAACGAAACCCACCGACGATCCTTTGACCGTCGGCTTGATGGACATAGAACTACTTAAAAAAGAAAGACATCACGAAGAACTCCAAGTCAATATTGGAAACCAAGTAAATCAATGAGCGATAAACCGAACTAGTGTTTGGTCGAATTGTTTGTGTACACTGCCGGTTCTTGTAAACATTTTTTTTTTTTTTTTTTACATATGTATTATATTTATTAATATTTACATATCAAGAATACCTTTCAGATAATTATTGTCAGAAATTGTCATATAATTATAATTCTGTGAGTTTTACAATTTACTTTTGATATAAAAAGACAAAAAATGTACTTAAGCATACATTTTTGACGATTGTGTGTATATATTATGTATTATATAAGAAAAAAACAACACTTGAACGTAAAAGCCATACATGAATCATTTTATAAGTTACAACTTTGAGTAAATACAATTGATATTGTTACCAATATAATAAATATTTTTTAATAATTAGTTATTATATTATTAGTTTTCGATCCCATCGACGACGACGAGAAACCATTGTGATCAAATACACTGGGTGGTTCTTTAAAAATCCCTTTACAAGTTGAATTTAGTTGTAGCAATTGTTAAAAAAACATCCTGTTTGAAGAGGAATTGGACTTGCAATAGTTCATAAAAAGTAATTTGTAATTGAATATTAATTACCAACTATTAAATAATTTAGATATTGCTCACCACTGGATATATTTCTCGAACTGAAATAAACTATTACACTGAATACTCGATTAAAAAAAGGTTCATAAATATGTTAACCGCTTTGTTCTCGTGTGTAATCTTGCCAACTTTTTCAATCTCCAATTTTAGTAATTGTTCACAAGTAAAAGATTTTTTTTTTTAAACGTATTTTATCGGAATGTTATGTTATCCGAAAGTTTTGACGAGTGTCAAATAATAATAGTTAGGTCAAAAAAAAGAAAAAAATATATATGTTCGTGTACTAAGTGTTTATTCATATCTAAAATTTTTAACAAAGTCGAACAGTTTTTTTTTCTTTGTAATAGAGCGTATTAATTAAATAACTTTTCCAATAAAACGTTAATAATGATAAAAATATATATATATATATAATTAAAAAAAAAATTGGTTCTAAAGTGACTTATTGCCGTCACTATCAACTTTTTATTTATACAAGACTAGGTATTATTAACTTAAAAAATAAAATTAAAAATTAAAACAACAAGTGATTTTTTTTTTTTACATTAACTATCACAAACATTTTTCTTTTGTATTAAATTAGGTTTGTATTATGTTACTTTAAGCGACAAAAAATAACGAAGGTTCGCCAAATCAATAATTATAATGTATTCATATTCATCAAATGAAAACATCGACTTTTTCGGGAAATGTGTGAATATATAAGTATGCATATATATTTAGTTTTTTTCATATTATACAGAAGTTACTAAAGATGAAAAGTGAATAATGCTGTAGACATTTAAAACCGACAAATCAATCTATAAAACTCTGTTCTACACAAGCTTTTACTCTTTTCTCGTATTCGCGTCGATTCTCCTTGTATAGTTGGGCAGCCATTGAATTGGCAGGTGAATTCGGGTTCGGGTCACTAAGTAAAGACTGAAAAAAAAACAAGCACAGCGTAACAAAGTTAATATAATACTATTTTCCACATTTAGATTTATGACTCACTTGAATCGAAGTTAGTATGGCCGAGACGTCGTAAGTAGGACTCCATCTGTTTTGTAGAATATCTAAACATATACCGCCGTCGGCATAGACGTTTGGATGAAACATTTTCGACACGAACCTGACGGTCGGCGCCTTATTTGGGTATTCTTCGGTGAACTCGATCGTCAATTTGAACGTACCGTCCTCGAACGGTGTATCGTGAGGACTGTAATGCAATGCAATTAATTGATTAGTCAATGTTGAAGACGACAACAAATGAAATCTATTGAACGTTACCCAAATATTACGGCGTTCCAAATCATAATATTGTTGTCTGTCGGCGCTCCGCTCACTCCGGTCGGCGGATCTTCCTGCAATCTAAAAAGGGGCACACACAACACTGGTAGAGATTTGCAGCAAATCTACCACTACTACTGCAAAAAAAAGGTACTTACCGTTTGAAATCTCTCATCAACCTTCTCCTGGCTGGCGTAGACATTGTCGTGCGATTCCTCTGAAAGGCTTTTACGACAACTACAACAATAGTGCAATGGAAATGTGACGTGCGACGCGACTGAGAAAAAACCAACGACGATGTCAACTGCAAACGGACATTTTGCCGTAATAACCTTTTGTCAAGTTGAATCTAAATGAAAAAAAAAAATGTAACTCGGCTGTCCTCTGCTTTTCTTTTTCTAGTATTATTATTATTATTATTATTGCTACAATATATTATTTGGAAATTGGAAACGACCCAAGGTTGTTATTGTCATCCTGGGCAGCGATGATATTTTCATTTATCACACAAGACTAATATTGGAAAATATCGTCGCTGCCAGTGCTGCCAGCCGCTGAGACCGCCCCGGGCGCGCCCGCAGTGTAGCCAACCGACGAACGGTTGCGTGATAACGGGCGTGTTGTTTTTGTTGTTGTTGTATACATATAGTGATAATAATAATATGAGATCGACGTGGGTAGTGTAGTAAACTGTAGTTGTGTACTCGTAACTTAGACAGTTCTGACAACGACATGACCATTTAAGGAAAGCGCAAAGCTGTCAAAGTAGCAAAAGTTTGCTCGACCCCCGCCGCCGTACGTTTTTATTCGTTTTTGTGGTACGAGAAAATTACATTGAAAATGGCTTTGACCGGATGTTATGCGTTTATGAAGCACGTAGTTACACTGCTCAATATTCTTTATTTGGTAAGTATCGGCCTATTATTGGGCAGGACTCGAGCCGTTCCGACATCTGGCCACCATCTGCTGACTTTTTTTTTTTTTTTTTATGAAAATTGTTTCATTATTATTACGGTGACCGCCTGTCCTGATAATATTATAGCATTCGCACTAAAATCGTTTAAAAATAATAATATGTTTCCTCCTAGGAGAAGCGTTAATCGTATAAATCGGTCAGGTCGTGACGCTGGAATGCAATGGCTGAAATTCAGTGTCTTACGTTAAATTGTATAATTTTACCTAACAAATGTTATTAATATAGGCTAAACAAAAATTTTGCTCTAAAACGTTGTACCATCTGTTGGAAAAACAGTAATTTATAATAATACAACTTGCAATTGGTTATCAGGTTTTTTAAAAACTGTAATAACCACTTGGCACATATTTTTATTGAACAAGACGAGCGACTGCTTAATACGGTTTTTTTTTTTTTAACTGGCTCGAGTGATTCCGTCTTAGGCAGATTTCACCGACGGGAGGAAATAAATAACGACAATAAAATATTTGTGTGATTAAAACCTTTCTTGTCATTTTAGCTATGCGGATTTCTGTTGATGGTGCTAGCAATATGGATGTGGGTGGATCCGACTTTTTCGATAAGTATGACCCAGGACGAAGCGAGTTACTATACTGGTGTATATTTGATTCTATTTGTGGGTGCTTTGCTGTTAATCGTCGGCTTCCTCGGTTGCGCCGCTGCCATCAGTGAATCTCAGTGTTCACTTGTCCTGGTAACATCCGCTGTCAAGTTATATTACTCACGTAAATGTATTTTATTTTACAATATTCTTTCGACTTTGGTTTTCAGTACTTTTGCTTATTGCTCACCGTTCTTGTGGCCCAAATATCAGCTGCTATTTGGATGTATGCCAACAACTACAAACTAGAAGAATTGGTCAAACACACTGTAAAAACAACTGTTCAATCAGAATACGGTGTCATACCGGGTCGTACCGAAACATTTGACGCTATCCAAAGTGGTGTAAGTTTGAGCCTTGATGCAGCAATACTTGATGACACGCATTGTAAACAAATATCGTTATTTAATTTCAGCTTGAATGTTGCGGCGGATCGGGACCTTTTGATTGGGCTGGAAGCAAGTATAATAATCCGGAGACGGATAAAATGGAAAGTCTTCAACTAGCAATTAGCTCTCCGCAACAGTCGTATAAAATACCGGCGTCCTGTTGTAAAGCCACTGCTGTACCGAAACAATGTTCAGAAGCGCAAACTGCCGTGGCCTCTGGACCGGTGTCAAATTTAATTTATTCCGAGGTATTATACAGGCGCAAAACATTTGTTTACAATTACGGTCGAGTTATAATTTTGTATTCATGTTTTTAGGGTTGCACCGAAAAGCTGTTGTACACCTCGCGTAAAAGCATGATTATGTTCTTAGTGGTTTTGGTTGCAATCGGTTCGGTCGAGTTCTTCGGCCTAGTGTTGGCGCTGATACTGTGTTGTGCCATACGGGCTGTTAATACTTACAAAAATTAAAACCCGAAGACAACAACAACAACCCAATCGGTCCGCTCGCCCTCTTGTATAAGTCTTGGAACACTATGTGGTCAATATCATAAGACAGCAAGACAACAAATTCTATCCATCATAATATTATGAATTATGGTAGATAGGTTTATGACCGATAAACAAATTTGTTAACCGGGAGTTGGTAAAAACTTTTTCTTTTTTTTTAGACCAATTAAAAAAAATTGGTCTAAAAAAAAGTGTTCAACACACTGCGAATTGTGACCGATCGGGTTAACATCAATGCAAACAAATGACAAATCAGATCAAATTATTCCTCCGATGTATATAAGATAACATACGTGTGTAAATTATATCTATTGTGCCTGAAAACGTTTTTAAACAATTCTAGAATCTCCTATTTACGTTACATCACATTTTGAGTTTTTACAATATATTATCGCATCTGTGTTTTGCTTAAATTAAAAATATCGTACGAGTCAAATATCGTGTTTACAATTTTTTAAAGGTATTACGTCGTTTTATTTTTGTTTTACATAAACACTGATTTGTGTTCTATTTGATGTTTATTATATTATTACAATTTTAGTCGAACAATATTTATTTCATTGTTATTAGTAGTACTGATACGGTTTTGATCTTTATCTAGCAGCTTGTAATAACTAAATTTAGTTATTAAAAGTTTGTAATAAAACAGTTTTATCCTATTTCCCCCCCCCCCCCCGTAAAATTTCTATAAACGAAATACAAATACTTTAATTTTCTTAAGTAAGAATTCCATGACTGTTATTAAAATTGTATTACTATTATTATTATTAATTACTATAACTATAAATATTCACAAATGTGTTCGTGTGTTTTTTTTTATTATTATATAATTTATATTGTTATTTTTTAGAAAATAGATTAGGCACTAATAATTATTTATAATGCTGTCTAATATGTATTGTGGTTTTTAAATATTTTTTTTATTATTTTTATACTGTTTGTTCGTATTTCATGTTTGCCAGTGTAACGCACGAGTCACGTGTCATATTTTAAGTCTTGATAATTATTTAAAATAGCAGACATTAGTCATTTAATTTTAATTTTTATTATTTTGTATAATAATCGCTAATTTCAGCTAACACTAGTTCCTAGTCTTAATTATGTACATTATTTTACTAGAGTTAACAACAACTAGACTTTTAGCCGAGTCGTTGAGTAATTATTACCCAAATTGTATTTTAAGTTACAATGGTGTACTGTACACAATCATTGAACGATAATACCGCTTTATCATAATAAACATTTAATAATATCTAATTTATAAGAAACAACGAGTGTACTTGGAATTTCATTATATCATCTGACAGATTGCGAGTCGCAACCTTCATCCTTAATTATCGAGCGGTTTTGTTTCCATTTTTGAGTACGCACTGGACTTCTCGATAACTTGACATGGATGTGAAATACAATACTGTTTATTTTTTGGGATCAAAGTTGTACTCTGTAGCTAACACAAAAAAACCGTTCATTTATCAAATTGTTTCTCAACCCATGTTTAGGTTGGATTATGCCTATATAAGCTACACTAATGGTAATGACTTTATAATGATGATGATGACATTCTAATGATGATGATGATGATGATGACATTCTAATGATGATGATGATGATGCAGCACCTACATTAGGCGTCGACAACAATGTAATATTCAAACTGTGACTGGGTTTTGTAAAAAAAGTTTTTATTCAAAATATATATCGTCTCCAAAATCTTGTCGTCAGTATCATCACCGTACCGACAGAAATGTCTCGACCTATGAAATACGCCATAAAACATGAGTACAACTAAAGAAAGAAGATTTGAGAAACTTAAATTTATATTTAACCAAATCTTCCACACGACAACAACGCGAATTTTTATATACACAATATATATTATATTTGTACATTATTAGTTTTTTTTTTTACAACAACAACATATTAAAAAATAAACTTTTACAAGTAAACAATAATAATTACAAGATAAATAATATAGAAAATACTCTACTACAAATCCAACAGTCTTAACAACAACTAAACATTTTTAGACCGTAGTTTAAACAGTAGTCGTCACTTATGTAGGTTATTCGTATTATTGTGTATTAAAACAAAACATTTAAGTTTATATTCCGAGATCAAAAAAATTATAAAATTAAAAATACAAATTACTAACAAAAATAAAATAAAATTTGTGTGATCTTTTCAATTTGTTTTTTATTGCACATAGTTAGTGGCGGTTTTAGGGAGACAACAAAATAGCCTCTAAAACACATACATTTTTGGAAGACAAATCTAGTTTTTATTAGTACAATATGATATAGTTGTGTTGGAAATTAATTATCAAACTGTGTATCTATTTACACATAACAATAATTAATTGCGGTGATCAAATATTGACTTGATAAAACTCAGCTTAATCAATAAATGCACTGAATTGATTTACAAGTTGAAAACAATTTTGGAAAATAATAGAAATAGTCAACGAAAATTTGATTTTACAAAACTTTTTTTTATATTAATTTTTCTTCACAACTAATGGGGATGCAGACTCTGATCAAAACAAGATGCTGTAATTTGTTGCTGGCTACTGGTTTGGGGCTTTAACTGTAATCGTTCTGTCGAATCCGATTGATAATGGATAGTATTTGACGTGTACGGTATGTTTGGATCGGATGGGTTTTGAACTTTAGATGGTAACATTTCGTGAAAACTTATAAAGTGACGTCGTAAATATAACTTGTTCTTGAATGTTTTACCACACAAAGGACAGACGACACAACCTGGTTTATGAATCAGTTCAATGTGTTGCCTCAAATTCGACAAGCTACTATACTGTCGTCCGCACTCGGGACAAGGCCTCGGGTCCAACGAATGGAATTTTTGCTTGTCGGGTGTTGACATTGGAGCCGCTTCAACCGACGATGGCCAATAACTGCCTTCCACTTTCCTTCGTTTCTAAGTGAAAATAAATTTAAGTCGGTCATTATAAAGGGTTTAATAAATCAAATAATTAACATACAGCAGTTTCATTAGTGTCGACGAGCTGATTAAATCCAGAAAACAATCCATTACTGTGTCCGTCTACCGGATCGACAATTTCATTTTTCGGTACGTCTTGTTCTATAGCTTCACACAGCGAAGGCGAAACCGAACTCTAAAATATATTATGAAAGTACAAGATAGTTGGCAAGATTAACAAGTTCCAAAAGTTGGCTCGTTTGTTGAAAATATCTGTTCTGTCATTAGTATTATTATTATGTGTCTACTGGGTACCTCGTTTTTGTTTACATCGTTCTGAAATCCTTGTACGTTGAACGTTTTGGCCAATTTGAAAAACCTGTCGACGTTGTTTTGGTTGACGTGAACCTCTCCCAAGTACATAAAATCTATCAGCATTTTCATAAGTTCATATTCGACATTGTGCATTATGACTGTAACGTGTTTTGACGGATTCATCTGGAAAAAAGCAATCGTGCAAAGCTATTATTATATTATATTGATTGAACAATAAATTCTAAAAAAGCTGCTGAAAATTGTTAAATAACAAATCTGAGTAATATGCCTACCAATAATATTTTTTTAAAATAAGAACTGCATGCGGACAAAATAATTTTGTGGGCTTTTATGAACTGATCGTCGCAGCACAGCGTCACGTCCACAAACCGTTCGTCATTGCGCAAAGATTCGAATTCACACATGAAATGTGATGGGAAATCTTTCCATCGCATGCTATACTGGCTAGAAGTTTCCATTTGACTGCCAAATCAAATACAGTCGGTTGTAAATAAATAGTATCAAAACGTGCAACGATTATTAACAGCTAGTAGTTATTATAAATAAATGTATTATTCTATACGTCATGTGTAATAATAATAATAATAATTTAATACAATATTATATTTTTTTCTCGTTAGCAAAATATAGATTATTATTATAACAAAATTCGAACTTAGAAGTTCAAACAATCAAATCTCTTAGATAACTACTATCGTTAATCATTTATCAAAATATATTATTTTCTCAGACTCGAATACGAAAACCGTGGTTAAGGAAGCCGACCAAATACGGTGAGTGGGAGGTACGGTAATGTACTATCATTAATAAGACCGTACGGTAATTACCGTACGTCAGGCAACACTGCCAAGTGCACGACACAGAGCCACTCGAAGGGGTACCAACATAATATACGATATGTATTTTATTTGAAAATGCACGGTTATTGTTCGTGTATGTTGTGCGGCCTACACTACATATTATAACGGAGTAATATAATTGGATAACAAAAAAAAAAAAAAGAATTCATATCCATTTGTATAATAAACACTGTTAGACTATTTTTATAATTACTCAATAGGATTTATTGTCAACTGTTGTCACGCTAAAACCGGAATGATAGTAAAAAAATGCATTAAAACCCTTATAATTGCTAAAATATAGTTCCTAGAGAGCTGGAAATTGTTTTAAAAGTTGCAGAATATTCTCAAGCGAGTTGTCATGTAGTTTATATTATGTGGATTTTAGATTTTGGAACAACTCTAGTGTATCTAGTCTAAAACAGTAGAGAAACAATCTAAATAGAGTGATATCGCTTGATACAACTTTTAAAGCAAAAAATATAAAATTGTTAGCTTAATTTATATGTGAAAATAGTGTAAAATGGGTATAAAATATAATAAGAGACAATAACAGACATGCCAGTGCTAGTGGTTTATACTTTATGACATTAATTTATAATATTTTTGGAAAAAAAATTTCGTTTTAACAGCAATATAATATAATATTTTCAAGTCAACCTACGCCGTTATGTACATAATTTAAATTAATGATTTATTTAAACGAATTAACATGATTGAACATTCTGTAAAATGCCAATCTGAGAAGGTATTAAATGGACCACGCCCCAAAAGTATAGGGTAAAATTGAAAACCAATACCAAATTCGGAATTTGCTATGGCAAACACATAAAATGTGATACCTTTATTGTAACAAGATAGTTTTAAAAATATTTTAGCTTCGATGCTAAGCTAAGAAGGTATTAATTTTGTGTTCTTTAAAATAAATAGTGGGATATAAGGTATAGTAATATTATAAGTACAAGGTATGTTATGTTTGAACCTTGATTCATTCGTTTAAAAAAAAAATCAGTTTAACAACAGTGGAAATAAATAAAATATTCCTAACTTAACTTGAGTTGGTTCGCTAGTGTAATCATATGAAAGAAACTTAAAAATATTATACTAATAATATACAAATAATTAAACGTACCTACAGTGCCAAAAGCCAAAAGTTAATGCCACTTCGGAGGCATTAAACCTAATAGCCTAAAATGGTTAAACATAGTTGACTTTTGTTTTTGCATTTCAGCATTGATTGACTTTTCCTAAATCTTTGTGTTTTTGTTTTGAATGTACAATATAATTTTTTATCAATGTAGTATTAATAAAAAAGTATTTAGAATAGACCTATATCTCCAATCTAATTTTCAGCTCTAAAATCTTCAAAAAATTTAATTTTTTCCGATTTTGATAATACTCTCGACTTTACAGTTAAAATAATAGACTATATATTTTTGGATATGTCTTTTTTATTATCAGAAACAAAGACATAACTGCTAAGGTTAGTTTATATTTTTTATAAGCTAAAATCTAGTTATTCAACATTTTTATAAATTTATAATGTTTAAAAAAAACATTTACAATTCACCCAAATATAACAGTAATCGATTAAAACAAGAAAAAAACACACACACCCTTTAGAATTTTAAGAATTAATACATATACCTTGAATTTTTATTTAAATTAACTTAAATTTAATACTTTAAAATGTGTAACATTTTGAATACAGCGAACGGCGATAAGATGTTGTAGCCCTGAAATATTGATATAAAAATAAATTTATAATGCGATAATAGTACAATATGTAAAATTATATAAAATCTAATATCCTTCAGTAGGGGAAGTCAGCAGTCTTCAAGAGCAACAAGGTGTAACCAACAGTGATAAAATTACTCTAAAAAAACTTTGTAGAAGATAGTATAAAGCATATATTTGTATTTCTAGTACTTCAATACCTTTGAGGTTGATCGTCTGTTTTTGACATTTTCATGTCTTAGCTCTGGCACATAACCGAAAAAAGCGTTATCAAAAAAGCGTTACCAAAAAAGAAATAGGGTTGAAGATGAGGTTAGGGGTGGGAATGGGAATGGGGTTGGGGGTGAGAATCAGCCGGTAAATAACCAAAAAAAAGTGTTACCAAAAAAGCGTTACGCTGTCACGCGCCGCAAGGTAACAAAAACTACGAAGCGACGACGAAAGACAATTATCGGATCCATTTCGAATATTAATCTGTTACGCTGTTATCTGATATGAGATAAGAGATATGTTGTACGTTCAACGCTCAAATTAGAACTAAATAATAAATTCAAAATAGTTTAATTCTCTATGTTAAGTTACTTTTGGCCAGATAATAAACACTACAATTTTATATTAAATAAGATTCAAATCGATTTAATCGTGTTCAGATGACCTTCATATTTTTTAGTTTAATATGAAAACATGATATTATTTGAACAATATTCGTGCAAAACTAAATTTCTGCTTTTGTACTACAACTTGATAATGGATTTCAATTCCCGACGAGTTGTAGAATAGTATTATACAATATACATGATTTACGTTGCTTAATATATAGTTTTGGGGTTAAGTATAATATGGTTTTTGCTAATATCCTATCAAGAAACATTCGTACATTATATTATATCAGATAGTTTGGTATCGCTTTTATAAAATGTGCACTGGTAACATAATATCTGCTGCTTTTTCTTTTCAAATTGATAAATTCGTAAAGCCCTGGGTTCTCTGTATTTTATTTTGTTTATTATGCCTTGTCGAAGCATGGTTGATAGTAAATGTTTATAAAATTTATAATAATAATAGTAATACACTTGCCTTCGCCGCTGTACAAACTTATCTAGCAATGACTGTAACTTACATATTTTTTAGTTTAATATGAAAACATGTTATTATTTTAACAATACACGTGTAAAATATTGTTCTGCTTATGTACTACAACTTTACGTCTATATGAGGCACCTGTCTCTTAGAGTTTGACATCTTCATTCACCCCATACGAGTTTCATACATGCGCAAAATTTGAATTATCTTAACAGAGATCAATTAAGTCTTTCGACATTTTAAGAGCCGTTTTCTTATAATTGTACACACAATATTTACTTATTTTGGAAGACCGTTTACCACCTTAAATGAGTTTAAATAAACATATATTTAAATCAGATGATATAATATGACTTTTATAAATTATGTAGACGGATAAATATTTTTTAAGTAACTCCTCAGGAATTGAAACTAAAGAATATTATATTTTATATCATTTTACATATTGTATTATTATCGCATTGTAAATTTATTTTTATATCAAAATTTCAGAGCTACAAATTTACTACAAAATCATATCGCCGTTTTCTGTATTAAAAATGTCAACATTTTAAAGTATTCATTTTAAGTTTATTTAAATAAAAATTAAATATTTATTCATTAATTCATAAAACTCTAAAGGGCGTATCAATTTTTTTAAATTAATTACTGTACTATTTTATGACTTGTTAATTTTATTTTTAAATGTTATAAATTTATAAAAATGTTAAATAAATCGTTTTCTGATTATTATTAGTATTCATCTAATTAACCTAAGCTGCTGTCTCTATTTCTGATAATAAAAAAATACATATATTAATAAATATAATATTTAATTTTAACTGGAACGTTAAGAATATTACCAAAATCCAAAAAAAGTTAATTTCTTGAAGATTTAAGAATAGAAAATTAGACTGGATATATTTGTCTAATCTGAATACTTTTTTTTTATTACATTGATCAAAAAATGATGAACGTTTTAATCAACGTTGTTTGTAGTGTTCAATAATAATGTAAATGAAATGATGTGATACATTTTTTTTGAATAACTTGTCAGGAATTGAAATCCACTATCAAGTTGTAGTACATAAGCAGAAATTTTATTGCAAGAGTACTGTTCAAACAAAAACATGTTTTAAATATTTTATTTAATATACTGTATGAATACTTCACGTTTAAATATTAACATTTTTTGTAGTTATAACAAATAATATAAGGTTTAGCTTTGTATTTTGCCAGGAATTAAAAATGTTATGCCTGGCAAGATACAAACACAAGTGTTATCGACCAAATCACAAGAGTTTTTTTGAAATAACATTTTGGTTGTTTTACAACCGTTGTTGTTTTTTTAAGACCCAAGTGTTTTAATCTAAAATATAATTTTTTATTAATTAAAACATTGTCATTATCAAAAGTTGACTACTTTTTGTAGTAACAAATAATGTAAGTTTTAGCTTGTTAACATGTTTTATATTAAAAACAAATAAATGTTAAGGTAACAGAAAATAGAAACTTTTAGGAAAAAAAATATCAATAACTGTTTAAGCCCTATAAGATAGTGAGTGGATCATTTTAAAATGGTCAACTAGTATAAATATAATTCTATTGCTTAAAAGAAATTTGTCGTTATGTACATAATTTAAATTAATGATTTATTTTAACAAAATTTAACATTCTGTAACTTCAATGCCAACTTGAACTACCAAATTTGAAATTAGCCACGGCAAATACGATAATATCTTAATTATGTTATAGTAACAAGAAAGTTTTAAAAATAATTTTATGTTCTTTTTTTATATGTCACCAGTATAATACTAAACTGTTATTCAAAGAAATTATAAATGAACCTTGATTCATTGGTTTAAAGAAAAACAGTTTGACAATAGTGGAAATAAATCAAATATTTCTAACTTGACTTGAGTTAGCTCACTAGTATCAGCTATGTGTATTAGAAACCTAATACAAATATTAACTGTCCAAAATAAAAATAATTTTATGGAAGTGATTTAAGAAAAAGAATAATTTGTCCATACAAAAATTTAGTTATAATAAAGCTAAAAAATACCGTTTTGTATTGTTGTTTTTGATGAGTAAACAGGTAATAGCTAAATTTGTTGTGTTTGTCAAACGCAAAACAACTACTATTTTTTTTTTAAACTCATAGGCTATAGCCACGATTATTTATTTAAAAAATAAATTTTAAACTATATTGAACAAACAAAATACATATGCGTTTATACATCTTTTATACGCTTTACACTGAATTTGCTATAACAGAAGCCATTCTAAGTTTTAAACAACTGAGAAACAGTAGTCGAATGTTTTATGCACTGAAAAAAAAAACAATAATGGATTTTAAAATTTGTGTATTGTTTTTACATTTGTTTGTTCACTTTAATACAGCTAATGCAGGAATTTGCGAAAATCCATGGGTAATTTTAAATTTTTTCTATCTAATTATATGATTTACTCGAAAAATGTAATTCTCTTTAAATCTATTGATTAATATAATAATAAAAAATCGAGACACATTAATTCTATAACAGTAGTATTCACATTGTGTATTAAAAATAGGAATGTAATAATTTTAGAGATTGAGGGATCTTTTTAGAGCGGTTTTATATGATAGTTCGCAATCTGACAGTGTTACCGAGGCTACAGTAACGAAGTACATAAATAAACCAGAGGCGCGCAAGAGATTTGGATTTAGTAATGAGGATGCCAAAAAGATAATCGATTCCGTGTATGGTACGTTGAATAATATTAATTCATTAATACATATTGTAAAACATATAAATATGAAATGTGAAAACTAATAATCACTTTGATGTTGTAACATAAATAAATGTCCATTAGTATTGGGTAGTTTGTTTTTTCCTGCATTTCTGCGGAGTATTAATACTATTATGAAAAATGCGTCGAGGATAAAAAAATGTAGAAGGCGTCTGTAAAGGTTGTTAGGTAGAACTAGTTACAATAAAAATATAAAACGCTTTTATCTTGTTTTTTACAATTCGTGTTGGAGTGTTAAACTTTTTATAACGGCGACACTAATTGTAGTTAATATTGAAATATTCATTTTACGACAATCCCCAAGAAATTGTATTTTTAACGCGATTGTAGTTTGTTAGAAAACTGACTAGCGGACATATAAAATTATTGTTTTTAGGTGTAGTACCCTTAATGGCCATATATTGTTCATAAAAACGAAATAATAATAATTAAAACCCCTCCTTCCGTTACAGTATAATAAATATAGTTTGATAAATTTTAATGTCCGTACTTTTATTTAATGATTTCTAGTTGGAGAAATGACAGAAAGGGAATTTGTAGCATTAGTAACATCAAAATTTACTTATCGTGTAATTATAATTTTTTTTAACCTAGTGAATAATATAATAGTTATAATTATAGATAAATTATTTCTATAATAGTATTTTTCACATTTTGTATTAAAAAACTAACATTTTATGATTTTAGCAACTCGCAAAAATTTATAATGACATTGATGATGAGTCTGCAAAACCAATGAAAATTGGTAGTCTTAAATTATTCGCTGTCCATTTTCCAATTACCAAGAAAATTGTTAGGAGTTACTTGATGAGGGAAAAAGAACAATATAATCTAAGTGTAACGGATGTCGAAAATATAACTGAACCATTAGAGGGTACGTAGACAGTACAAGTTTTAAAAATGTAAAAAGCTTTTGTCCACTTTTTTAACGAAATATGTTACAAAAATTTATTAAAAAAAATTTAATGACGATTAGACTGATTTTAATTAATATCAAAATATTAATTTTATAACACTGCGTATGACATTTTTTTTAAGCACGATTTAAAATTATTTAACTGAATAAGCGGACAGACAAAATTATTGATTTTAGATTTCTTTTCATAATAACCGTTATGGCCAAACAGTGTACATAAAAACACAATAATAATATTTGCAACCACTCAATTCGTTACATCATTGTAAAGTTTGTTACATTTTAATGTGAATAATTTTAAAATTAATTCTAGATTACAATATGACTTGGGAAGCATTTTATAAATTAATGATTTTTAAATACTAAAACGTCAGCCGGTGGTGGATTTTAACATTTGCAGCCGTAGGCAAGTAATTTTTCACCCTTACACAATACCGTTTTAGTTATAATATATTGTTTTGGCTGATAACTTGTTTTAGTGTGATAAATAAAAATAAAAATAGTGAACATGATTTAGGCGTTTTAAGTTAATGATTAGGTGTCCAAATAGAGAATACAAAAATTAAAAGCGAGTACAGAGGTACCGGGCATCACGGAGATGGAACAAAAATAATTTTTAAATCATTTCGTAGCGCGCTGTTATTTTAAGTTTAAGATTTAAAAAATGTTTTGTTTTTTATTTTAAAAAAAACACTCCTATCTTTTAAATTCGAAAAAACGTCTCGAAACATGACATATTTTTCATCTTAAAACAATAACGTGCTTTTTGAAAAAAAGTCAACTAATTGCAAATTGTTTTATGAAATATTCTTTAAGCTATGGAGTCTGAACTCTATAATATTACTCTACCGTTATGTGTGCATTGACAAATTAAACAAATATCAAGAAAAAAATTAATCCAAATGAGTAAACAAGTTTATAGTATCTAATGAGAAAAAGAGGAAAATTACCTTTTAATCGTGGTAAATTTCGGGTTGTTTTGTTAGAATAGATAAATGGTCAACAAATATCTGAGAATAGTAACAACATAGTAACAATATTTGTAAACACACGATCAACCCTAAAAATATAGAAGTACAAAATTACAATTATATGCTTATTACTATCTTCTAAAGAATTATTTTTGGAGTAATTTTATCACTTTTGACTACACCTATCTATTATTCTTTAGGACTCCTGACTTCCTCAACTGAAGGATATTACATTTTATAAAGTTTTACATAATGTACTATTATCGCATTGTAAATTTGTTTTTTTATATCAATATTTCAGGGCTACAAATTTATTACAACATCTTATCGCCATTAGCTGTATCCAAAAAGTCAAACTTTTTCAAGTGTTAAATTTAAGTTTATTAAAATAAAAATTCAAGGTTTATGTATTAATTCTTAAAAACCTAACGGGTGTGTGTTTTTTTTTGTTTTAAATCGATTAATGTACTATTTGGGTGTATTGTAAATTTTAGTTTTAAACAATATGAATTTATAAAAATGTTATATAATTAGTTTTCAGCTTATTAAAAATATAAATGAACCTGAGTTTTGTTTCTGATATTAAAAAATTACATTTAAAAATGAGTATAGTATTTAATTTTAACTGTAAATTTGAGAGTAATATAAAAAAAAAAAAAGAATTTCATGAAGATTTAAGATTAGAAAATTAGACTGGAGATATACACAGTAAAATAACAAACAAAACCCCGTTACAACTCCTAAACTACGATATGTACATCGATAAAAAATGTCACATCGATACAGGGAAGCTTTTAGCTTCGATGTAGAGCGGCGAAGGTATTGGTTTTACTCTGATGTGGGCTTTTTTTCGATCTGTATACACTGTAACTTTTTTAATACTAAACCAATTCCTTCGAGTAGCAACTCTACAAATCACAAATTTCATCTAATTGGTACTTTTTTTGGGGGGGGGGGGGGGGTAAATGTTGAAAAAGTTTATTTCTTCACAGTCCAAATTTGAAAAAAAACCGTACGAGTTTTTAAGTTAAAACTTTTAAAGGCTATAATTTCGATAAAAAAAAGTCGGATCGAGTTGAAATTTTTAAGGAATATTTATTTGGTATACCCGCACACGTCAGTTGTATTAAATTAAAATTAAACCTATTTCCCAATCAAGTACAAACGTGATGTATCAGATGTGAGAAACGAAAAAAATAGTGTTATTTTTTGTTCTATTGGCATCATCGTGTGTATGAACGCCATGTTGTTGAGCGCTCCTATCTGCTATGTAATGAAAATATGAAATCAGTTGATACAAAATACTGTATATTGTTTCAAATATTATTTCTAAATCTTGTCTATAAAAACGCTAGTTTTTTTTTTGGTTGTAACTTGTATTGCGGAGTAAAAATTTATGACGTAGTTTGATGTTTACTTTATCAATTTTTATTATTTAATTAAACAACAATTTTTCAACATAATATAATCAACTGGATATGGATTTTATTAAGTTACAGTTGATATTAGGTTGATTTGAACAGAACTGTACTTGTTGCGGATTGACTGAATTTAATATAAGTAACTCTAAATTTACAGCGATTTCGCGAAAAATGATAACATGAGCGGTTTATACTATAGTTGTTTTTCATTTTAATTTGAACAGATTGATTTTATCCGAAAGGACTAGTACAGTAGAGTATAGGCATAATGGAATCAAAGCAACGAGGGGACAAAGAGGTCACAGGTCTACAGGAATTATTAAAAATAAAAGTGATAAAATTGAATAAAATCACTTTCAAATAAACGCTTTGATGCTTATTTGTAAATACAGCACCTCAATTTAATACTTTCTAACTTTGCTGGTTTCTACTGTGCTTGGTTTGGACTGTACTGGCTTGAAAATACCAACTACCGATTTGCATCAAAGCGTTTTTTCGAAAGTGATTTCATCACTTTCAAATTAAAAAATTCCTGTAAACCTGTGACCTCCCCGTCCCCACTATGCCTCGACACCACTGTACTGGTTTTTTTTATATGGCTCAAGTGTAAGCGGCTAGATAGCACTACCAGTAAACTTTTTAAAAAATCAGTCTTAAAACTTTTGTGACTGTGTGTGTAGGTCTAATCTGAATACGTTTTTATTTATATTACATTGATCAAAAAATATATTGTGCATTCAAAACGAAAACTCAAAGATTTAGGAAAAGTGAATCAATGCTCAAATGCAAAAACAATCAACCGTTTTTAACCATTTTAAACTATTAGGTTTAATGCCTCCAAAGTGGTACTTTAGCTATAAAGTAATTGAGTAATTGTGTGTACAATTATATGAAAACGGCACTTGAAGTGTTATACGACTCAATTGAAATCTATTAAGATAAATTAAATTCTGCGTATGGATGAAACTTGTATGGGGTGAATTAACAAATTCCTTGAAACAGATTCCTCCCATAGATCTTAAGTCATTGCCTGATAAGTTTGTACAGCGGCGAAGGCAAGTGTATTACTATTATTATTATAAATTTTATAAACATTTACTATCAACCATGCTTCGACAAGGCATAAAAGACAAAAAAAACAATACAGAGAACTCAGGACATTGCATTTTTGGGCCGCCGCAGCTGTGCCCATGTTAGACAACGACCTATATATGAATTAATCATTTTGAAAAACAAAAAGCAAGAGGTACTATGTTACTAGTATACATTTTATAAAAACGATACTAATCTATCTGATTTATTATAATATACGAATACTTCTTGATAGGATATTAACAAAAAACAAATTTTACTTTACCCCAAAACTATATTATATTAAGCAATGTAAACCATATATATTGTATAATACTACTGTTCCGGCAACGAGTTTTTAATATCGCTCAAATGGCATAACTTAACATCCAAACGTTTCTAATTAACTTTTTTTACAAGGTCAATTTCCGTTAAGCCATCAGTATATTATAACATTTTGACGTTGTAGTGTTAAAAATAATGTACATTTTATGTTGTTATCATTATTTTAAAATAACTCGTCTGGAATTGAAATCCATTATCAAGTTGTAGTACATAAACAGAACATTGTTTTTGCACGAGTATTGTTCAAATAATATCATGTTTTCATATTGAACTAAAAAATATGAAGGTCATCTGAACATGATTTAATCGATTTGAATCTTATTTAATATACTATACAAATACTTCTCGTTAGGATATTAACTTTTTTTGTACCTATAATAAATAATGCAAGTCTTAGCTTTGTGACATATTCGATTCTCGGCTTGAAATAAATAAAATGTAAATGTAAATGTAAATGGTAATTAAAGCTTAAAGTGTCGTAGCCAGGTTTGATAATTGAGTAGGTAATAGGGTAAATATATAGGGCTATATTCGTCTTGTTTGTCAAACGCAAAACAACTACTATTTTTTTTTTAAATTCATAGGCTATAGCCACGATTATTTATTTAAAGAATAAATTTTAAACTACATTGAAAAAACAAAATACATATGCGTTTAAACATCTTTTATACGCTTTACACTGTCCATCACCATAATAGTTATACATACATTTATACTACTTGAATTTCAAATGTATTGATTTCGTAATTTATAAATAATGTGATAATTTTAAAGATTATATTTATATGAAATGGGTTATCAGAAATGTTGAAGATGTTATAATTATTTAAACTAGAACTCTTCAGGAATTTAAATCTTTTTTTCAATATTCTAATTCAAATTTGAACTGTACATTGGAAATTGGCAAAATGTTTTACATGAATAATTTTATGTTGTATTTTTCATATGATTTTAAAATCGAATTCTGCAAAAACAACAAAATATTTTTAAATTTCTTCATTTAAATTGTATTGTAAATTGGAAATCGGCTAAATTTCCTAACCAATTATATAGGTGAATGTTTTTTTGTTGTATCTTCCATATGATGTCACCAGTATAATACGAAACTATTATTCAAAGATATTATGTTTGAACCTTGATTCATTGGTGTAAATAAAAACAGTGGATATAAATCAAATACTTCTAACTTGACTTGAGTTAGCTCACTAGTATCAGCTATGTGTCCAAAATAAAAATAATGATTTGAAAGTGATTTAAAAAAAAGAATAATTTATCTGAAAAAAAATTTTGTTTAAATAAAGGAAAAAAATACCATTTTGTTACAAGGTTGGAAAAAGGGTGTTACCGAGAGAACAGTAAAGAAGTACATAAATAAACTCTACCTTCTCTTATTAAATTCTTAAACCCTATAAGATATTGAGTGGTTTACGATAAGTGGATCACCCTGTGTAGTTTTGGTAAATTTTAATGTGAGTACTTTTATAATGATTTCTAGGAGAAATGTCAGAAAATGAATTTATATCATTAATAACATCAAAACTAACTTATTATGTAATTATGATTTTTCCTAATTTATGACGAATTAAAAATAAAAATGTATAATAATTAAATACTCTATACGCTTAGTGAATAATATAATAGTTATAATTCTAGAATAATTATTTCTATAATAGTAGTTTTCACATCGTGTATTAAAAACAAAATTTTATGATTTTAGTAAATCCAAAAAATTTATAATGACATAGTTCGTGAGTCTCAAAAAAAAATAAAGGTTAAAGGTTATAAAGTTGCGTACACATTCCGTAGAGTCACCAAGAAAAGAGTTAAAAATTACTTAATGAGAGAACATAAGCAGTATGTACTAATATCATAGATTTTTATGTAAATACTTTTTAAATGATTTCTAGATCATCATATGTCGTGGGACACATTTTATAGAATAATGATTTTTAAACAATGATTTATACGCTACAAAATAAGCCGGTGGTGGATTTAAACATTTGCAGCCCTAAGGCAAGTAATTTTTTAGCCTTACACATTTTCGTTAATTGTAATATATTGTTTTGGTTGTTAACTTATTTTAATATGATAAATGAAAATGAAAATAGTGATAGTAGATAATTATAATAATAATAGGTTAATAATCTTTAAGATAAATATTAAGTTTCGAAATAGTGAATACAAAAATAAAATGCCTTTCCGTAAAGTAAATTTTGTAGTTCATTTTTATGTGGAGTTACTCCGTTTGCTTTCCAAGTGAGTATAGTTAGAAACTGCAACAGGCGTATAAATATAAAACACGGAAAAGAATGGATAAAACGATTAAAAAGTAATATTTTTCTTGTATAAATAAAACAACGGAAAAGTGGAAAAATACCTTCTGATGGGGGTAAATTTCGTGTTGTTTTGTTACAATAGATAAATGGTCAACAGATATCTGCGATAAATACGATGATATGTTGGCCACAATGATAACAGTATTTGTAAGCAGATGACTCTTAGAGACTGCTGACTTCCTCAACTAAAGAATATTATATTTTATATCATTTTACATATTGTATTATTATCGCATTGTATATTTATTTTTATATCAAAATTTCAGAGCTACAAATTTACTACAAAATCCTATCGCCGTTTTCTGTATAACAGAATATTACCAAAATCCAAAAAAAGTTAATTTCTTGAAGATTTAAGAATAGAAAATTAGACTGGATATATTTGTCTAATCTGAATACTTTTTTTTTATTACATTGATCAAAAAATGATGAACGTTTTAATCAACGTTGTTTGTAGTGGTAAAAAATATTGTAAATTAAATGATGTGATAAATATTTTTTAAGTAACTCGTCGGGAATTGAAATAGATTATCAAGTTGTAGAACATAAGCAGAAGTCTTTTTGCACGAGTACTGTTTAAATAATAACATGTTTTCATACTGAAAAAAAATGAAGGTTTAAAACAAATTTATCGGTTTAAAAAAACAAAAAACAATAACCAACAGATATTATTTTTTTGTATTCATTTTATGATTGCGATACCATACCATTTGATTTAATATAATATACGAATATTTCTTAATATGATATTAACAAAAAGCATGATTTACATAACATATAAAATATATTTTAAACCATGTAAACCATATATATTGTATAACAATATTGTTATATCTTATTTAAGATATAAGAGAGATAATTTTAAACTCAGTTAAGCTATCAAAATATTATATCATTTTAACGTTTTAATCAACGTTGTTTGTAGTGTTCACTAATAATGTAAATTAAATGATGTGATAAATATTTTTTGAATAACTTGTCAGGAATTGAAATCCACTATCAAATTGTAGTACATAAGCAGAAATTTTATTGCAAGAGTTCTGTTCAAACAAAAACATGTTTTAAATATTTTATTTAATATACTGTATGAATACTTAAAATACACGTTTAAATATTAACATTTTTTGTAGTTATAACAAATAATATAAGGTTTAGCTTTGTATCTTGACAGGAATTAAAAATGTTATGCCTGGCAAGATACAAACACAAGTGTTATCGACCAAATCACAAGATTAGAGTTTTTTTTAAATAATATTTTGGTTGTTTTACAACCGTTGTGGTTTTTTTAAGACCAAAGTGTTTCAATCTAAAATATTATTTTTTATTAATTAAAACATTGTCATTATCGAAGGTTGACTACTTTTTGTAGTAACAAATAATGTAAGTTTTAGCTTGTTAACATGTTTTATATTAAATACAAAAAAACCAGTACAGTGGGGTCGGGGCATAGTGGGGAAGGGGAGGTCACAGTTTTACAGGAATTTTTAAATCTGAAAGTGATAAAATCACTTTTGAAAAAATGCTTCGATGCAAATCGGTAGTTAGTATTTTCAAGCCAGTACAGCCCAAACCACACACAGTATAAACTAGCAAAGTTAGAAAGTTTTAAATTAAGGTTCTGTATTTACAAATGAGCATCAAAGCGTTTATTTGAAAGTGATTTTATCCGAGAGGACTAGTACAGTAGTGTATAGGCATAATGGAAAGAAAGCAACGAGGGGACGGAGAGGTCACAGGTATACAGGAATAATTATAAATAAAAGTGATAAATTTTATTAAAATTGAATTTGTGTAAACTTAAGGTCAAAAGTGGTACTTGAGCACAAAACTTAATAGTATCATTCTGCATAGATATACATAAAATTGTTTTAATGATTTAATACATTTTTTTAAAAAATTGTAGGTGTTTTTGTTAAAATATACGCAATCTGCGAAAACACAGTTTTCCGGCAATTAAAAAAAAACTGTAGTGCCGAATTTGTTTGCTAAAACTTAAAAACTCGTACGGTTTTGTTTTTGTTTTTTCAAATTTCGTCCGCGAAGAAGTAAACTTTTTCAACATTTACCCCCCCCCCCCCCCAAGTACCAACTAGATGAAATTTGTGATTTATAGAGTTGCTACTCGAAGGAATTGGTCCAGTATTAAAAAAGTTACAGTGTATACAGATAAAAAAAAAAACACACATTAGAGTAAAACCAATACCTTCTCGCTTTGCTTCGAAGCTAAAATATTAAGGTGACAGAAAATAGAAACTTTTAGGAAATAAAATGTCAATAACTCTTTAAGCCCAATAAGATAGTGAGTGGATCACTTTAAAATGGTCAACTAGTATAAATATAATTCTACTGCTTAAAAGAAATTTGGCGTTATGTACATAATTTAAATTAATGATTTATTTTAACAAATAACTTGATTGAATATTCTGTAACTTAAATACCAAACTGAGTAGGTATTAAATTGACCACGCCCCAAAAGTACCTATAGGGTAAAATTAAAACTAATACCAAATTTGAAATTAGCCACGGCAAATACATAACATGCGATATCTTAATTATGTTTTAGTCACAAGAAAGTTTTAAAAATATGTTTGCTTCGATACAAAACTGAGAGGTCTTCACCTTTTTTTATTTACCATTAATGAATAAACAATAATACATTTATTGCAGACAAAATTATAGATCCGAATGATACTATACACAGAACCAGCGTGCAAGATATAATTTTAAGGCAAATAGGGTTCGTGTAGTCTCATTATGATGATTAAGTTTACGTATCTTTTTTCGATTTCTAATTATACAATAAAACTAATTTTTTAATTTTCTAATTCGAATTTAACTGTACATTAAAAATTGGCTAAATTGTTGTACAAATGTTTTAAAAGAATATTTTTATATGGTATTTTTTATATGATGTCACCAAACACCAAATAATACCAATCTATTATTCAAAAAAATTGTAAATGAACCTTGATTCATTGGTTTAAATATAAACAGTTTGACAATAGTGGAAATAAATCAAATATTTCTAACTTGACTTGAGTTAGCTCACTAGTATCAGCTATGTGTATTAGAAACCTAATACAAATATTAGCTAGTCAAAATAAAAATCAATTTATATGGAAGTGATTTAAGAAAAAGAATAATTTGTCCATACAAAAATTTAGTTTATAATAAAGCTAAAAAATACCGTTTTGTCACTTGTGTTTTTGATGAGTAAACAGGTAATAGCTAAATTTGTTGTGTTTGTCAAGCGGCAAAAACACTACTATTTTTTTTTAAACTCATAGGCTATAGCCACGATTATTTATATTAAGAATTAAATTTTAAACTATATTGAACAAACAAAATACATATGCGATTATACATCTTTTATACGCTTTACTCTGAACTTGGTATAACATAAGCCATTCTAAGTTTTAAACAACTGCAGAAACAGTAGTCGAATGTTTTATGCACTGAAAAAAAAAACAATAATGGATTTTAAAATTTGTATATTGTTTTTACATTTGTTTGTTCACTTTAATACAGCTAATGCAGGAATTTGCGAAGACCGATGGGTAATTTTAATTTTTTTCTATCTAATTATATTATGATTTACTCGAAAAATGTAATTTTCTTTAAATCTATTGATTAATATAATATTAAAAATTCGAAACACATTAATTCTATAACAGTAGTATTCCACATTGTGTATTAAAAATAGGAAATGTAATAATTTTAGAGATTGAGTGATCTTTATAGAGCGGTTTTATATGATAGTTCGAAATCATGACAGTGTTACCGAGGCTACAGTAACGAGAGTACATAAATAAACCAGAGGCGCGCGAGAGATTTGAATTTAGTGAATGAGGATGCCAAAAAGATAATCGATTCCGTGTCTGGTACGTTGAATAATATTAATTCATTAATACATATTGTAAAATATTTATATATGAAATGTGAAAACTAATATTCACTTTGATGTTGTAACATAAATAAATGTCCATTAGTATTGGGTAGTTTGTTTTTTCCTGCATTTCTGCGGAGTATTTATACTATTATGAAAAATGCGTCGAGGGTAAAAAAATGTAGAAGGCGTCTGTAAAGGTTGTTAGGTAGAGCAAGTTACAATAAAAATATAAAACGCTTTTATCTTGTTTTTTACAATTCGTGTTGGAGTGTTAAACTTTTTATAACGGCGACACTAATTGTAGTTAATATTGAAATATTCATTTTACGACAATCCCCAAGAAATTGTATTTTTAACGCGATTGTAGTTTGTTAGAAAACTGACTAGCGGACATATAAAATTATTGTTTTTAGGTGTAGTACCCTTAATGGCCATATATTGTTCATAAAAACGAAATAATAATAATTAAAACCCCTCCTTCCGTTACAGTATAATAAATATAGTTTGATAAATTTTAATGTCCGTACTTTTATTTGATGATTTCTAGTTGGAGAAATGACAGAAAGGGAATTTGTAGCATTAATAACTTCCAAATTTACTTATCGTGTAATTATGATTTTTTTTAACCTAGTGAATAATATAATAGTTATAATTTTAGATAAATTATTTCTATAATAGTAGTTTTCACATTGTGTATTAAAAAACCAACATTTTATGATTTTAGCAACTCGCAAAAATTTATAATGAAATTGATGATGAGTCTGCAAAACCAATGAACAATTGGTGGTCTTCATATCGTCGCTTTCCATTTTCCAATTAACAAGCAAAATGTTAAGAGTTACTTGATGAGGGAAAAAGAACAATATAATCTAAGTGTAACGGATGTCGAAAATATAACTGGACCATTAGAGGGTACGTAGACAGTACAAGTTTTAAAAATGTAAAAAGCTTTTGCCACTTTTTTAACGAAATATGTTACAAAAAAATTTAATGACGATTAGACTGATTTTAATTAATATCAAAATATTAATTTTATAACACTGCGTATGACATTTTTTTTAAGCACGATTTAAAATTATTTAACTGAATAAGCGGACAGACAAAATTATTGATTTTAGATTTCTTTTCATAATACCCGTTATGGCCAAACATTGTACATAAAAACACAATAATAATATTTGCAACCACTCAATTCGTTACATCATTGTAAAGTTTGATCACATTTTAATGTGAATAATTTTAAAATTAATTCTAGATAACAATATGACTTGGGAAGCATTTTATAAATTAATGATTTTTAAATACTAAAACGTCAGCCGGTGGTGGATTTTAACATTTGCAGCCGTAGGCAAGTAATTTTTCACCCTTACACAATACCGTTTTAGTTATAATATATTGTTTTGGCTGATAACTTGTTTTAGTGTGATAAATAAAAATAAAAATAGTGAACATGATTTAGGCGTTTTAAGTTAATGATTAGGTGTCCAAATAGAGAATACAAAAATTAAAAGCGAGTACAGAGGTACCGGGCATCACGGAGATAGAACAAAAATGATTTTTAAATCATTTCGTAGCACGCCGTTATTTTAGGTTTAAGATTTAAAAATGTTTTGGTTTTTTTATTTAAAAAAAAAAACCCCTATTCTTTAAATTCAAAAAAACGTCTCGAAAGATGACATATTTTTCATCTTAAAACAATAACGTGCTTTTTGAAAAAAAGTCAACTAATTGCAAATTGTTTTATGGAATATTCTTTAAGCTATGGAGTCTGAACTCTATAATATTACTCTACCGTTATGTGTGCATTGACAAATTAAACAAATATCAAGAAAAAAATTAATCCAAATGAGTAAACAAGTTTATAGTATCTAATGAGAAAAAGAAGAAAATTACCTTTTAATCGTGGTAAATTTCGGGTTGTTTTGTTAGAATAGATAAATGATCAACAAATATCTGAGAATAGTAACAATATTTGTAAACACACGACCAACCCTAAAAGTATAGAAGTACAAAAATACAATTGTATGCTTATTACTATCTTCTAAAGAATTATTTTTGGAGTAATTTTATCACTTTTGACTACACCTATCTATTATTCTCAAGGACTCCTGACTTCCTTAACTGAAGGATATTACATTTTATAAAGTTTTACGTAATGTACTATTATCGAATTGTAAATTTGTTTTTATATCAATATTTCAGGGCTACAAATTTATTACAACATCTTATCGCCATTAGCTGTATCCAAAAAGTCAAACTTTTTCAAGTGTTAAATTTAAGTTTATTAAAATAAAAATTCAAGGTTTATGTATTAATTCTTAAAAACCTAACGGGTGTGTGTTTTTTTTTGTTTTAAATCGATTAATGTACTATTTGGGTGTATTGTAAATTTTAGTTTTAAACAATATGAATTTATAAAAATGTTATATAATTAGTTTTTAGCTTATTAAATTATAAATGAACCTTAGCTGCTATGTCTTTTTTTCTGATAATAAAAATTACATATAAAAATGAGTATAGTATTTAATTTTAACTTTTAATCTATTTAAAGAAATCAAATGAGTATATTTTGTTCATTTATAAAATCTAATAATATTTATCCAAAAAGCAAAATCGGAACATTGATATTTTCAAAATGTTTTACTAAAGAATAGTATTTAATTTTATGATTACATTTTAAGTATATTTAAATTGTTATATTTTTTTTATAAAATATTTTAGATAAATTATGTTTAAAAATTAACTTTGGTGGATTATTTTGGAAATATTTAAACAAAAATTTTGAATAATACGTCGTCATTAAAACTCTTTTACAATATTTTGTAATTTTTTTGTCATTTTTTGATACATCATAAAACCTGTACCTAGAGAATTATGATAGAATTATATATATATATATATATATATATATATATATATCGTGGAGTTGACCTGAACCGAACTAAATTAACAAATCAATCAATTATAAAAAAAAAAAAAATTCGCTCAGAATGAGTAAACATGGTTTTTTTTACGTTTAACGTTTGTGACTGAGATTCGAAAACTTGACTAAAGGTAGATCAAGAGGAAGTTGATAATATTTAAAGAAAAAAAGGGGGAAGTTACTTTTTGATGGTGGTAAATTTCGGGTTGTTTTGTTAGAATAGATAAATGATCAACAGATATCTGTGAAACAGCTATACTATATTATTAATTACGATGATATGTTAGCCACATAAGTAACAATATTTGTAAACAGACGATCAAAGGTATCGAAGTACTAAAAATACAATTTAATGCTTATTACTATATTCTAAAGAATTTTCTTTAGAGTAATTTTATCACTGTTGGTTACACCAGACAGTTGCTCTTGAAGACTGGTGACTTCCCAAACTGAAGATTTTATATAATTTTACATATTGTACTATTTTTCGCATTGTAAATTTGTTTTTATTTCAATATTTCAAGGCTACAAATTTACTACAACATCATATCGCCATTAGCTGTATTCAAAAAGTCAAACTTTTTAAAATGTTCAATTTATGTTTATTTAAATAAAAACTAAAGTTTTATGTATTAATTGTTAAAAATCGAATGGGTGTGTGTTTTTTTTGTTTTAAATCGACTAATGTACTATTTGGGCGAATTGTAAATGTTAGTTTTAAATAATATGAATTTATAAAAATGTAAAATAACTAGTTTTCAGCTTATAAAAAATATATGTTAACCTTAGCTGCTATGTCTTTATTTCTGATAATAACAAAAAACCTATATATATATATTAAATTTAAGGTTAACTGTTAAGTTGAGATTAGTATCAAAATCTGGGAAAATTTAATTTCTTGAAGATTTAAGAACTCGTCGGGAATTGAAATCCATTATCAAGTCGTAGTACAAAAGCAGAACTTTTTTTTACACGAGTATTGTTCAAATAATAACATGTTTTCATATAAAACTAAAAAAATATGAAGGTCATCTAAGTACGAATTTATCGATTTGAAGCAATACCATATTATCTTAATTTATACACAATACAAATACTTCTCGTTATGATACTAACATTTAACTTTAGACTGTAGTACTAACATACTAACATATAAATACAAATAATTGTTGTATTCTTACACATCTTAAAAAAGTCACATCATATCATCTGATTTGAATACGTTGATACGTTGATTTTAACTCAGTTAAGAAGTTGAATGGTCAGTGATAAATAAAACTAAGTAATTTTATTCTAAAAAATTGTACTATGACACTTTAACCGCCAGGCTAGAATTGAGTAGGTAATAGAATAATTATATAACAATACATTTTTTGAAGACAGCTCTTAATGTGATAAAAGACTCGTTAGTAATTGAAATCTAATAAAATAAATCTAATTCTTCGCACAGATGAAATTCGTTTAGGGTGAAGTCATATGGCAAATTGTAAAAGAATTAGTATATAAAGAATATAGTATATAAGCAATACAATATTTTGCACGTGTATTGTTCAAATAATAACAAGTATTCATGTTAAACTATAAAAGTATGAAGTTTTCTTAAATACTAACTGAATTTGTTTTGTTTGTCTACTAACCAAATTGAACAAACAAAATACATTTGCGTTTATACAAGTTTTACACTGAAATCGCTGTAACAGAAGCCATTAAAAAGAATAATAATCATTTGAGTTTTAAACAACGGCAGAACAGTATTCGAATATCTTAGGCATTAAAAAAAAATCACACAGTTATGAATTTTAAAAATGTTATATTTTTTTTATATTTGTTTGTTCATTTATATACAGCAAATGCAGGAATTTGCGAAGATCCGTCGGTAATTTAAAATTTTTTCTATCTAATTTTGATACAATAAAACAAAATATGTAATTCTCTATAAATCTATTGATTAATATTATATTAAAAATTCGAGACACATTAATTCTAAAACATTATTATTCACATTGTGTATTAAAAATAGAAATGTAATAATTTTTTAATAAAATCATTTTAGGAACTAGCCAGACTTTATGAAAGAATTGAAGATGAAAACCGAGTTGGTTGTAAAGATGCAGCAAGTTATTACTTAATGAAACTATTATACTTCGCCACTTATCCACTAGCTGATAGTTTGGAAGAACCTCACCGAACCGGAGGTGTTACCAAGGCTACAATATGGGAGTACATAAGTGAACCAAACGCGCGCAAGGATTTTGGAATTTCAGAGTCGGATGAACGAAAGATACTTGATACCGTGTGGGGTTCGTTGAATAACAATACTTCATTAATAGATATTGTAAAATATATACATGGGAAATGTGATTACTAATAATCACTTTGATATTGTAACATAAATAAATGTTGATAGGAATTAAGTAGTGTGTTTTTTCCAACATTCCTGGGGAGTATTTATACTATTGAAAATGGCTTTAGTTGATTTTAATGTGTAGTACCCATAATGGCCAAATATTGTTCATAAAAATGCTTAACAACAATAATTGTAACCATTCCATCCGTTACAGCATAATATAGTTTTGGTAAATATTAATGTGAGTACTTTTATAATGATTTCTAGAGGAAGAAATGTCGAAAAAGAAATTTATTAGATTAATAACAATAAAAGCAAAACTTACTTATGAGGTAGTTATGATTTTTTCCTATCCTAATATATGATATATTAATTATTGCTATAATGGTAGTTTTCACATTGTGTATTAAAAAATAAAATTTTATGATTTTAGCAACTCGCCAAAATTTATACTGACGTATTTCGTGAAAGTAAAAAAAAAATTGAAATTAGAGGCCATAAAGTCTGGTCATTCGGTAAAGTTGACAAGAAAAGAGTTAAGAAGTACTTGATAAGGGAAAAAAATCAATATAATCTAAGTGAAAATGATGTCGAAAATAT
Organism: Adelges cooleyi; assembly: GCF_023614345.1. Taxonomy (NCBI): domain Eukaryota; kingdom Metazoa; phylum Arthropoda; class Insecta; order Hemiptera; family Adelgidae; genus Adelges; species Adelges cooleyi. The sequence continues at coordinate 11,315,036 of NW_026096268.1, read as the reverse complement.
AACTGCACCATTGAGGGGTATGTAGGCATAACAAGTTTTTAAAATATGTAAAACGCTAAATCTTCTCTATTTACGAAATATGGTATAAAACAATTTTATGACGGTTAAACTGTTTTTAGTTTATACTGAAATATTAATTTTATGACATTGCCGATGAAATTTTATTTTAAACACGGTTTTAAATTATTTAACTAAATAAGCGGACAAACAAAATCATCGATTATAGATTGCTTTTCATAATACCCGTCATGGACAACAATTGTACATAAAAACGCAATAATAATAATTGAACCACTGAATTCGTTACAGCATTGTATAGTATGATAAATTTTAATGTGAATATTTTTTAAATGATTTCTAGATTGTGATATGGGGTGGCACACATTTTATAGATTAATAATTTAAAAAATAATGTAAACGCTACAACGTCAGCCGGTGGTGGATTTAAACATTTGCAGCCCCTAGGCAAGTAATTTTTCACCCTTACACATTTTTGTTTAGTTATAATGTATTGTTTTGGTCGATAACCTTATTTTAAGTGATAAATAAAAATAAAAATATTGAACATATTTTGAGCGTTTTAAGTAGCCAGTACTGCGGTGATTTTTAAAAAATATCATAGCCCGCCTTTTTTCTAAGTTTAAGAAATATAACAAATATTTCAACATAAAATTATGTGATAAATTTCGATTTGTTTTGTTAGAATAGATAAATGATCAACAAATATCTAAGAAACCGCTATATTATATTGTTAATTACGACGATATGTTGGCCAAAATAGTAACAATATCTGTAAACAGACGATCAACCATACTTCTAAAATAGAGCTGAGACCTCGAATCGAATTTTTCTATTATTCGAATTATTCGAATAATCGAATAAATACTATTCTTATGAAAATAATTAGAATTTTCGAATAGTAATCAAATAATTCGAATATTTTGTAAAATTTTTTTTTTTTTGTAATTGTATATCTATATAAATTGTTAAAATCTTATTTGTTGTAATAAGTAATAATATTTATTTTGTCAAAAGAATAATTCGTTATAGTTATATTTATTTTGTTAAGAAAATTATTAAAAATAGACCAAGGACACCTTAGTTGTCTCTTAATTCTTTTTTTTTTTATCTAATTAATCCTGCAAAGAAAATGATAAAATATTCGAATATTAGAAAAATCAGATCGAATATTCGAATAAAAAATTCAAATATTCGTTATTCGAATAACGAATATTCGTGCGAATAAAGTATTCGAATATTAGATTTTTTTTATTCGAATAGTCCCACCACTATTCTAAACGTATCGAACTACTAAATATACAATTATATGCTTATTACTATCTTTATCTTCTAAAGAGTTTTTATAGAATAATTTTATCATTTTTAGTTACACCTAACAGTTGATCTTAAAGACTGCTGACGTCTCCAACTGAAATACATTAGATTTTATATAATTTTACATATTGTACTATTATCGCATTGTAAATTTATTTTTATATTAATATTTCAGGGCTACAAATTTACTACAAAATCCTATCGCCGTTTGCTGTATTCAAAACGTCAAAATTGATTAAAGTATTCAATTTAAGTTTATTTAAAAAAAAATTCAAGATTTGTGTATTAATTCATATAACTTTAAGGGGTGTGTGTGTTTTTTTTTGTTTATCGATTACTGTACTATTTGGGTTATTTGTAATAATAATTTTTAACAGTAACATAAAGTTTTTAATTTTGGGGTTTAAAGAATAAAATATATTGAATTACTCTCTTATTTGTTAAATAATACTTACTTCATTTGTAACATTTTAGTTGTTTTTTTTTACAATGTACCATACTACTTATAATTGTTTTTGATTTCGTCGCTTTGGATTCGGGTAGGTATTATGGAAACCGTATATTACAGCCGGTAATTTTACAAATTTATACAATTGTCTTAATTTTCAATATAAGTATATACAGAATATATTTTATCGACGCGTAGGTTTGACTTGGAAATCTCTGAATTTGCTGTTAAAACGAATTTTGTTTTGTGTTTTCTGCTGTTGTTGTTTTGTTCTTCTTTGTACAACTGTGTTGAGTACTTGAACATATTTCGCTGAAAAACAGTTTACTTTTTGTTAAATATAGGACGTTATATTAACATTTTTTTTTATAAAATTATGCATATGGTTTTTTTTTTAAGTTTCTACAGTATTTTTTTGTCCTTGAAAATTGTATTTTCGCCACTCTTATGAAAAATATTAATTAGATTGTTTCTTTAGTTTTATACATGTAACAACATGCATTATTGGAATGATCCGAAAATTGCCTTAAACCTTATTTTCAACAAAACCCTTTACCCCCCCCCCCACACTCCCTTGATTTTTTTATTCGGTTTATTATTTCTATCTACATTCCTCTTGAAAATCCATATAACCGAACAAATTTGAATAACCATCCATCTCATGAGTTACTTTATTTATTGTGTAGGTTAAGATTTTTTTTTTAGGAATTGTTGTCATTATTTACAAATGTTGAGGACATCCATAATAATCACAAATTGACTTCTGAAACAGTGGTCTTATTATATTCTAAAACGTATGATCTATTATAAAGTCTAAACAGCTAAACAAACTTAAATTATTTCATAAAAAGTTGAAATATATTGCCAAATGGGGTAACCAATAGTAAACGTTTTTTTTTTTTTAATTGTAAGTGTGAAGGACATCTTTATTTCTTTTTTTTTATTACACTTTTCTATGCGTAGTACATACCTGAAGTCTGAAAATAAATACTAAAAGAACATCTATTGTGGTCCTATTACAATTACAAGTTTTTAAAAAATCATATACATTTTGTTGTATACGCACCACTATTTTAAATTATTAACATTTGTTCCATAAAATAACTTTTTCATTGATTTCGCAATATAAGTTTTCAATTACAAAAAATTAATTTTAAATAGTATCCATATGCTTTTCTTGATGGTTTGTTTTAACTAATTACTTTGTTAAATAATAATATGCTTAATGAATACTTTATGCCCATTCAAGCGTAATATTTTAATATAAAAAAATGGTTCGGATACTTATTTTTGATTTTGAACTAAATTGACTTTTTTATATAAAGTAATAGCACTGAATTGTTGTATTCCTACATATTTTATAAAAAGTTATATCATATCATCCGATTTGAGGACGTTGATACGTTTATTTAAACTCAGGCTAGAATTGAGTAGGTAATAGGGTAATTGTGTAAACATTTTTTTGAAGACAGCTCTTAAAGTACTAAAAATATTAGTCAGTAATTGAAATCTATTCAATTAATTATAATACTGCGTATAGATAAAACTCGTTTAGGGTGAATAGAATTTAGATGGCAAATTCCAAAAGACAGATGCCTCTCATAGATCTAAAGTTGTAGTACATAAGCAAAACAATATTTTGCAAGTGTATTGTTCAAATAATAACAAGTATTCATATTAAACTAAAAAATAATGAAGTTTATCTAAACACTAACTTATTGTTATAAGGGTTTATCGGTTGATGCCTGTTGTTGTTTATTAACGACCCAAGTGTTCATATTTAAAATAATATTACATCGAAAACAAAAAACTATGTCATTATCAAAGGTTGTCTGTAAAATAAAACTTTAAAAATAATATGTAAGTGATTTTAAAAAAAAAAAAAGATCTATAAAAAATTTAGTTTACAAAAAGGTAAATAATACCATTTTGTTACCAGACAGATGAGTATAAGCAGGTAATAGCTAAATTTGTTGTGTTTGTCAAGCGGGTAAACAACTATTATTTTTTTACAATTCATAGCAAACAAAATACATATGCGTTTATACATCTTTTATACGCTTTACACTGAATTTGCTATAACAGAAGCTATTTTAAGTTTTAAACAACTGCAAAACAGTAGTCGAATGATTTATGCACTGAAAAAAAAGACAATAATGGATTTTAAAATTTGTATATTGTTTTTACATTTGTTTGTTCACTTTTATACAGCAACATGCAAAAAGCAACACGCAGGAATTTGCCAAAATCCAACGGTAATTTCAATTTTTTCCGTCTAATTATGTGATTCATTAAAAAAAAATGTATTCTTTATAAATGTATTGATTAATATACTAGTAATAATTCGAGACATATAAACCTTAAAACAGTAGTATTCACATTGTGTATTAAAAATAGAAATGTAATAATTTTAGCAACTAGCCAAACTTTATAAAGGGTGTTTAAAAGACGGCCAAGGTGTTTACGATGATACACGATGATTACTTAAATAAACCAAACGTGCGCAATGATTTTGAAATTTCTAGACAGGATAAACAAAAGATACTTGGTTCTGTGCGGAGTACGTTGAATGATAATTATAGTTCATTAATAAATGTTGTAAAAAATATATATGTGAAATGTGAATATTATTACAATGATTTCTAGGTTCTAAAATGTCGGAAGAGGAATTTATTGCATGTATAACATCAAAATTTACTTTGGCGGTAATTTTGAATTTTTTTTTCTATCCTAATATTTGATACATTAAAAAAAAATATATTATATAATAATTGAATACTCTATAAGCCTAGTGAATAATAAAATAGTAATAATTATTGATGTATTATTTCTATAATATTAGTTAGGTCAAATTGTGTATTACACAATTTGACAAATTTAAGACAAAAATTAAATGATTTTAGCAACTCGGAGAAATTTATGTAAAAGTATTTCATGTAATTGAAGTAAAAAATTGTGTATTACACAATTTGACAAATTTAAGACAAAAATTAAATGATTTTAGCAACTCGGAGAAATTTATGTAAAAGTATTTCATGTAATTGAAGTAAAAAATTCAATATCAGGTCATACAGGACATCACATCTACACAAAAAATAAAGTTAACAAGGAAAAAGTTAAAGTGTACTTACTGAGAAAACGACGCCGATATGGACTAAATGAAAAGGAAATCGATGAGATAATTGCCCCATTAAATGGTACGTTTTAATTAATATTGAAATATTCATTTTATGGCATAGCCTATGAATTCTTTTTTGAACACGATTTTAAATTATTTAAAAACTAAATAAGTGGTCAGACAAAATTATTGATTTTAGATGACTGTTCATAATACCTGTTATGGCCAAACATTGTACATAAAAAAGCAATACTAATAATAACTGCAGCCGCTCAATTTGTTACAGCATTGTATAGTTTGATAAATTTTAATGTAAATACTTTTAAAATTATTTCTAGATAATGATAAGAATAATATGTCATGGGAGGAATTTCGTAGATTAATGGTTTTAAAAAAATAATGTGTACGCTACAACTCCAGGCGGTGGTAGATTTAAACATTTGCAGTTCCTAGGCAAGTAAATGGTTCACCCTTACACAGTTTTCGTTTTTTTATAATATATTGTTTTGGTTGTGATTAACGAATTAATAAAATATACAATTTTAAAAAATTCGCCCAGAATGAGTTATCAAGTTTTTTTTTACTTCTCAACATTTGTGACAACATGCGTGAAGGTAGGATTTAGAGCAAGTTTAAAGTATCCAAAGAGAAAAAGTAAAAAAAAATTCTTTTGACGGTAGTAAGATTCGGGTTGTTTTCTTAGAATAGATAAATGGTCAATAGATACATGAGATAATTACGATGATAGGATGGCCACAATGGTAACAGTAATTTTATCACTTTTAGTTACGCCTACCAATTATTCTTAAAGACTGCTGACTTCCCCAACTGAAGGATTACATTTTATAAAATTTCATGTATTGTATTATTATGGCATTTTTTAATTTATTTTTATATCAAAATTTCAGGGCTACAAATTTATTACATCATCCTATCGGCATTCGCTGTATTCAAAAAGTCAAACTTTTTTAAGTATTTATTTAACAATTCAAGGTTTATGTATTAATTCTTAAAATTCTAAAGGGTGTGTGTTTTTTTTTGTTTTAATCGATTACTGTACTATTTGTGTGAATTTTTAAATATTATACTTTTATTAAAATGTTAAATAACTAATTTTCAGCTCATTATATATATCTGATAATACGAAAATACATATATGTATAATATTTTAGCTTTGTAACAATTTTCGATTCTCGGCTAAAAACAAATAAAATGTCTTATTGGCCAAAATACAAAACTACTGTTCTTTTGAAATAACATTTTGGTTATTTTACAACATTTGTTGTTTATTTATGACCTAAGTGTTTTAATCTAAAATATTATTATTTTTTTAAATTAAAAACATTGTCATTATCAAAGGTTGTTAGTAAAATAAAAACATTAATAATCCTTCCATATATTCTACTTGAATTACAAATTGATTGATTTCGCACTTTATAAATAATGTGATAATTTTAAAGATTATATGCATATGAAATTGGGTATCAGAAATGATGAATACTAGGACATATATTTCAAACCGTGCATGTTGTATAGTATTATTGTTCCTGAAACGAATGAATAATATCGTCCCAAATGACATAACTAAACGGCAACTTGTTTTTAATTTTTTTTTTTTTACAAGCTCAAAATTATTCGTTTTAATCAACGTTATCGAGATACTGAGTGGATCACTTTGAAATAAATTATCCCTTTGTATAAATATTATTCTATTGGATAAATGAAATGTGTCGTTATGTACAAAATTTTTTATAATAGTTTACATAAACAAATTAACTTGATCCAACATTCTGCAGCTTTGATGCGGACTTGAGAAAGGTATTAAATTGACACCACCCTAAAAGTTAAAGGTATAATTGAAAACTGAAACCAAATTCGGATCAGCTATGCCAAATACATAAAATATGCGATGTCTTTATTATATTATACATACAAGAAATTCCATTTTAAATATAATATAGCTCCGGTGCTATACTTAGAAGGTATTAATTATTTTTTTGTGGTTATTCTTTCATTACAGTTAATACAAAACCATAATCGTTTTAAAAAAAATTTAACAACAGTGAAATAAAATCCGGTATTCCTAACTTATGTTTGTCAAGCGGCAAAACACCTACTATTTTTTATGACTCATAGTGTTGCCGCCACATTTCTCCGTGCCGTCGCCGTGTCGACAGTAGAAAACCATACTATCATTGGTAATATTTACTTTTCTCCGTACCGTCGCCTTGCCGCCGTGTCGCCATCAGAAACCCATATGCGTTTATAAAACTTTATAGGCTTTACACTGAATTCACTTTAACAGAAGCCATTAAACGAATAAGAATCATTTGAACACCGAAGAGCAGTATTCGAATATCTTAGGCATTTGAAAAAAACCACACAATAATGCATTTTAAAAATTGCATTATGCTTTTATACTTGTGTGTTCATTTGTATACGGCAAATGCAGATATTCGCAAAAACCCACAGGTAATAATTTTCATTTTTTTCATTTTAAACGACGGCACATTAACTCTAAAACAGTAGTATTTACATTGTTTATTAAAAATAGAAATGTAAAATTTTTAGGAACTAGCCAGACTTTATAAAAGGATTTCAAGTGAAGGCAAAGATGTTACCAAGGCTTCAGTAAAAGAGTACATAAAGAAAAATAAAGAACAAAAGGAATTTAAAATTACTCGGTTTGATGACGATAAGATACTCGGTTCCGTGTGGGGTACGTATGTGTAGTACCTTTAATGAACAAATATTGTTCATAAAAACGCAATAATAATAATTGCAACCACTCCATCCGTTAATCAGCATAATATAGTTTAGGATATTTTAATACGGTTACGTTTATAATGATTTCTAGATTATCAAATGTCGGAAGAGGAATTTATAACATTAGTAACATACAAATTTACTTATAGGGTAATTATGATTTTTTCTGTCCTAATATGATATATTATAAAAAAAAAGTTATAGTAACTAAATACTCTATAAACCTAGTGAATAATAAAATATGAATAATTCTAGATGCATTAATTCTATAATTTTACTTTTTAAAATAAAGACAAAAATTTAATCATTTTAGCAACTCGCGATAATTTATTCAATGGTACTTAGAAAGGCTGAGAGAAAAAATTATGAATTAGGCTTTAAAATCTATACAAACTGTTGTGTAACCAAGCAAAAAATTAAAGAGTACTTATTGAAGCATCGATGCAGATATGGACTAAATAAAGATGAAATCGAAGAAATAACTGCACCATTGAAGGGGGGTACGTAAGAAGAACAAGTTATAAAAATGTAAAACGCTTTTATCTTATTTTTCTACAAAATATTTTACAAAACATTTTATTGACTGTTTTTAATTAATATTGAAATATTCATTTTATGACATTGCTCATACATTTTTTTTTTGACATTTTCATGTCTTAGCTCTGGTACAAAAAGTGTTACAAAAAAATTGTTAATAACAAAAACGCTGTCACGCTGTTATTTGATAAGAGATAAGATATGAGAGATAAGAGATTAGAGATAAGAGATAAGATATAAGAGATAGAGATAAGATATAGAGATAAGATATTAGAGATAAGAGATAAGAGATTAGAGATAAGAGATTAAAGTTGAGGGATGGGGTGGGGATGGAGCGTAATGATAATTCTTGACAGTCAAAAATCAAAAGGAGATAGGAGATAGGGGGTAAGAGATAATAGATTAGAGATCAGGGATGGGGTTGGGGTTGAGGTGGGACTGGAAACGGGGTTGTGGGTAGGAATGCGGCCGGGATTGGGGAATATATGTTGTAGTAAAGATATAAAATCTACTTGAACCCTAAACCATAAAAATTATACACTTCTTGCGTACACGTGTTACGACAACGATGTTGTCATCTTCAGCGCTAACAACAGACTGAGCCTGTGATTAATATATGTTGTATTCACAACGTTCAAACTAGAACTGCTAAATCAATAATTTAAGAGGTCAGAAATTCCTATGAATTGTTTTAGGCCAGATATTATGAAAACACTAAAATATTAGCCAGAAACTTAATATGTTTACTAGCCACCTTAGATACTAGCTTTTTTTTTACTGCTTGTTAATATACTATTTCATTATGTATAATTTTACCACTATTCTAAATTTATTCGGTACTTCAACGAAACATGAAAATGCTCTTTCTTGGTTGCAGACTCGGCTGAAAAATGCTTTTTTTGACACGATTTTAAATTATTAAAAACTAAATTATTGATTTAAGATGGCTTTTCGTAACACCCGTTAGGTATGGCTAAACATTGTACATAAAAACGCAATAATAATAATTGCAACCACTCAACATGGTACAACATTGTATATATTTTAAAGTGAATACTTTTTAACTGATTTCTAGGTGGTGATATGTATTGGGCCGAATTTTATAGATTAATGGTTTTTAAAAAATAATGTATACACTACAACACCCGCCGGTGGTGGATTTAAACATTTGCAGCCCCCAGGCAAGGAATATGTTCACCTTTACACATATTTTGTTTCTTTCCCAACTGAAGGATACTACATTTCATATAATTTGACGATTATATTATTGTCGCATTGTAAATTTATTTTTATATCAAAATTTTAGGGCTACAAATTTACTACATCATCCTATCGCCGTTCGCTGTATTCAAAAAGTCAAACTTTTAAAAGTATTCATTTAACAATTCAAGGTTTATGTATTAATTCTTAAAATTCTAAGGGGTGTGTGTTTTTTTTGTTTTAATCGATTACTGTACTATTTGGTGAATTGTCAATGTTATTTTTAAATATTATAAATTTATAAAAATGTTAAATAACTAGTTTTGAGCATATTAAAATTATAAATTAACCTTAGCTGCTACGTCATTTTTCCGATATTAAAAGAATACATATAATAATAAATAAAGTATTTAATTTTAATTAAATACCGTTTTTCCCCTGTGTCCCCTTCATATATATTAATATTAATATTTTACCAGTACAATACTAAACTATTCTTTAAAGACATTATGTTTGAACCTTGATTCATTCGTTTAAAAAAAAAATAATTTACATCATTGGCTATAAAATCAAGGATTTCTAACTTAACATGGGTTAGTTCACCAGTGTAATCATAAAAATTAAAACGTCTAAAATAAGAATATGGAAGTGATTTTTATAACAATATAGCAACGTTATTTATTTTAAAATACAATTTTAAACTACATTGAACAAACAAAATACATATGTATTTATACAAGTTTTCCACTGAAATCGCTCTAACATAACACATAAAAAGAATAAGAATCATTTAAGTATTAAACAACTGCCAAACAGTATTCGAATGTCCTGTGCATTGAAAAAAAACACAATAATGAACTTTAAAAATTGTATTATGTTTTTATATTTGTTAGTTCATTTGTATACAGCAAATGCAGAAATTTGCGAAGATCCAACGGTAATTTGATTTTTTTTAATCTAATTTATATTCCATTAAAAAAATTTAATTCTCTATAAATCTATTGCTAAAACGGTCTATTCACATTGGCTATCAATAATAGAAATGTAATAATTTTAGGAACTTGCCAAATTTTATAACAGGATTTTAGAAGAAAACAAATGTGTTAATAGAGATACAGTAAGAGATTACTTAAATAAACCAGATGTGCGCAAGGATTTTAGAATTTCTAGACGGGATGAACGAAAGATACTTGATTCCGTGTGGAGTACGTTGAATAATAATAATTAATTAAGAAATATTGTAAAATATATATATGTGTAATGTGAAAACTAAAACTAATTTTGATGTAGTATATAAGTAAGTATCGTGGGTAGGTTTTTTTTTCAAAATTCCAGAGGAAAAATTATAGTATATGAAGAAGGCGTGTGAGGTTTAAAATTGAACAAGCGGAAAAAGAATATTATTGTTCTTAGGTGATGATTATGTGTAGTATACCTAATGGCCAAATTTAGTTCATAAAAACGCATTAACAATAATTTAATATTTTTATAATAATTACTAGGTACTACAATGTCAGAAGGGGAATTTATAACATTAATAACAGCAAAACTTACTTTAAGGGTAATTATGATTTTTTTCTATCCTAATATATGACACATTAAAATAAGAAACAAGTGTAATAATGAAATACTCTAAAAACTTAGTGATAATAAAATAGTTATAATTCTAGATGCATTAATTCTATAATATTACTTTTCAAACTAAAGACAAAAGACTAAATAATTTCAGCAACTCGGAAAAATGTATATAAAAGTACTCAAAAAGGTTGAAAAAAAAAATTATGGATTAGGTTATAAAATCTATTCAAGCCGCCAAGTAACCAAGAAAAAGGTTAAAGATTACTTACTGAAGAAACGACTCCAATATGGACTAAATAAACATGAAATAGAAGAAATAACTGCACCATTGAAGGGTACGTAGGAAGACGTTTTTAAGTTATAAAAATGTAAAACGTTTTTATCTTCCTTTTCTACAAATTATGTTACAAAACATTTTTATGACGGTTAGACTAGGAATGGGTTAGGACAGGAATAGGGTTGGGGGCATATATGTTGTATTTACAACGTTCAAACTAGAATTGCAAAGTAAATTTAATAATTTAAGATGACAGAAATTCTTATGAACTTTTTAGGCCAGATTTGATGAAAACACTAAAATATTAGCCAGAAACTTGATATGTTTACTAGCCACCTTAGATGCTAGCTTTTTAATATACTATTTCAAAATTTATTCGGTACTTCAACGAGACATAAAAATGCTCTTTCGTGGTTGCCGACTTGGCTGAAAAATGCTTTTTTTGACTAGATTTTAAATTATTGATTTAAGATGGCTTTTCATAACACCCGTTATGGCCAAACATTGTACATAAAAATTCAATAATATTAATTGCAACCACTCAATTCGTTACAGCATTGTATATTTTGATAAATTTTAATGTGAATGCTTTTTAAATAATTTCTAGATGGTGATATGTATTGGGACGAATTTTATAGATTAATGGTTTTTAAAAAATGATGCATACTACGCCAGCCGGTGGTGGATTTAAACATTTGCAGCCAATGTTTATGTATTAATTCTTAAAACACTAAAGGGTGTGTATTTTTTGTTGTTTTAATCGACTACTGTGTTATTTGGGTGATTTATAAATGTTATTTTTAAATATTATTGAATTTATAAAAACGTTAAATAACTAGTTTTCAGCTTATTAAAAATATAAATTAACCTTAGCTGCTACGTCATTGTTTCCGATATTAAAAGAATACATATAATAATAAATATAGTATTTCATTTTAATTATAGAGTTGAGTGTAGTATCAAAGTTGAAAAAAAATTAACTTCTAGATGATTTAAGAGCTGTAAATTAAACTGGAGGTCTAATTATTAGTTATAGGTTTAAATAAATATATCGGTTTGAACAAAAACAATAGAATCTGTAGGAATGCCTACACATTTTACAAAACTCATATGATATCATCTGATTTAAATATATGGACAACAAAAACATTTTGTACGAGTATTGTTCAAATAGTAACATGTTTTCATACTAAACTAAAACAATATTAAGTTAACCTAAATACGAATTTATCGGTTTGAAGCGATACAAAAATATCTTATTTAATATACTGTATGAATACTTCATGTTAAAATATTAACATTTTTTGTAGCTATATTAAATAAGTTTAAGCTTTGTAATATTTTTGATTCTCGAATAGAAACAAATAAAATGCCTTATCGACCAAAATACAAAATAACAGTTATTTCGAAATAAAATTTTGGTTGATGGTTAACCATTCTTGTTTATTTATGACCCAAGTACCTATTTATATCAAAAACATTATTTTTTAAGAAATGAAGACATTGTCATTGTCAATGCTTGTTTGTAATATAAAAACTTAAAATACTTTTATATAAATAAATTTCAAATATAATGATTGCGCACTATATAAATAATAGGTTATATTTTAACATTAAGTATATAAAATGGATTATCAGAAATTATGAAAATGTTATAGTTATTTTCAATAGACTTCGTCAGGAATTGATATTCTCCTAGGGACAGAGTCCTCTTAATATTTGAATGGCATAGACAATAAGTAAAAAAACAGTATGCATAATTATGGTTCAAATAATAAAACACATGTTTTTGTACTAACAACAAAAAAAAAAATATTAAAGTCACATAATATAAAAACTCCAATGAAAAAAAAATGTCAATAAATGATTAAACCCTAGAAATAAAATCCAGGATTCCTAACTTAGCTTGAGTAAGTTCACCAGAGTAATCATATGAAAATAACACAATACAAATAATAGAACGTCTAAAAAAAATAATATCAATTTGGGAACAATTTGAAAATGCATAATTTTTCTATAAAGCATTTGCTTGCAAAAACCTAAAAAAATACATTTTGTTACAAGACAGATGAGTAAACAGGTAATATCTCAATTTGTTGTGTTTGTCAAGCAGCAAAACAACTATTATTTTTTTACGATTCATAGGCTATGGCCACGGTTATTTATTTTAAAATTAAATTTCCAACTACATTAAACAAACAAAATACCTATGCGGTTATACAACTTTTTTACGTTGTACACTGAATTTGCTATAACTGAAGCCATTTTAAGTTTTAAACAACTGCGAAACAGTATTCGATTGTCTGATGTATTGAAAAAAAAAAAAAAACACACACTATAATGAATTTTAAAAATTGTATATTGTTTTTATATTTGCTTGTTCATTTGTATACAGCAAATGCAGAAATTTGCGAAAATCCAACGGTAATTTGATTTTTTTCTGTCTAATTATATGATTTATAAAAAAAAAAAAAAAATTTAACTCTCTATAAATCTTTTGCTTAATATACTAGTAATAATAATTCGAGACACATTAATTCTAAAACCGCAGTAGTCACATTGTGTATTAAAAAAAAAATGTAATTATTTTAGGAACTAGCCAGACTTTATAAAAGGATTTTAGATGAAAGGCAAGCTGTTAATGGAAAGATAGTTGAGGATTATATAAGACAACCAAACGTGCGCAAGGAATTTAAAATTTCTAAATCGGATGCCAAAAAGATACGTCATTCAGTGTGGGGTTCGTTGAATAAAAATAATCCATTAATAGATATTTTAAATATATACATGTGAATTTGAAAATATTTCTGAGGAGTATTTATACTATTATCAATACATTTTATAACAGTTACACTAATTATAATTAATATTAAAATAATAAATTTACGACATTCTCCAAGAATATTTTTTTCAACGCCATTCTAGGTTGTTTAAAAACGTATTGTTTTTAGGTGATTTTGGCATATAGTAAATTTAATGGCTAATTTTGTTTAAAAAAAACGGAATAATAAAAATTGCAACTATTATGTTACAGCGTATTATAGTTAGGTAAATTTTAATGTGAATATTTTTAAAATGACTTTTAGTTAGTGGTATGAAGGAAAAGCAATTTATAGCAACAATAACAGCAAAACTTTCCTTTGTGGTAATTACAATTTGTTTCTATCCTAATGTCCATACATTAAAATTAAAAAAAAATTATAATAATTAAATACTCTATAAGCCTAGTGAATGTTTTAATAGTAATAATTCCAGATGCAATATTTCTATAATATAAGTTTTCACATTGTGTATTAAAAACAAAAATTTAACGATTTTAGCAACTCGAAAACATTTATAATAAAATCTACGATAAGAAGAATTATGTTGACAAGAGAAATGTTAAAGAGTATTTACTGAAGCATCGACGCCGATATGGACTAAAAAAATATGAAATCGAAGAAATTACTGCACCTTTGTATCGTACGTAAAAAACAAATTATACAAATGTGTAACGCTTTTTTCTTCTTTTTATACGAAATATGATACAAAATAATTTTGTGATGGTTAGACTGATTTTAATTAACAATGACAAATTCATTTTCACACATGGCCTATGAAATTTTTTTAGACACGACTTTAAACGATTAAAAAATTAAACAAGCGGACAGATAAAATTATTGATTTTATATGGCTTTTCATAATACCCGTTATGGCCACTTATTATTGATAAAAACGCAATATTATTAATAATTGCAACCACTCAATTTGTTACAGCATTGTATATTTTGATAAATTGATAATGTGAATATTTTTAAAATGATTTCTAGATGGTGTTATGTTATGGAGCAAATTTTATAGATTAATGGTTTTTTAAAAAATAATGTATACGCTACAACACCAGCCGGTTTGTGAATTTAAACATTTGCAGCCACCAGGCAAGTTTTATGTTCAACCTTACACATTTATTGTTTCTTCCTCAACTGAATTATTTTACATTTTATATAATTTTACGTACTGTATTATTATCGCATTGTAAATTAATTTTTTTATCAATATTTCAGGGCTACAAATTTACTACAACATCCTATAACCGTTCGCTGTATTCAAAAAGTTCATCTTTTTAAAGTATTCATTTAACAATTCAAGGTTTATGTATTAATTCTTAAAATTTTAAAGGGTGTGTGTTTTTGTTTTGTTTAAATAAATTAATGTACGATTGTTAAATTATTAGTTTTCAGCACATTAAAAATATTATAAATTACCCTTAGCTGCTACGTTTTGGTTTCTGATAATAAATAAATACCTATATAAATCAACGTATATCAATTGTACGTGTATTGTTCAAATTATAACTTGTTTTCATATTGAACTAAAAAAAAGAACCCAGGGCCACTGAAAATTATATTTTAAACCATGTATATTTTATAATAATATTGTTCCGGGAACAAGTTTTAACATCGTCCCAAATGGCATAACTTAACATCAACATGTTCTTAATTAACTTTTTTACAAGGTCTTACTCAGTTAGGCTGTCAGAATATCATTACATTTTAACGTTTTAATCAACGTTTTTGTAGCGATATAAAATAAAATAAATTTTATGATGTTATAATTATTTGGAAATAACTTTTCAGGAATTTAAATCCGTTATCAAGTTATATAGTTAATATATATATATTAAGTTATAGTACATGCAGAAAAATGTTATTACACGAGTATTATTCAAATAAAAACATGTTTTCATATTAAACTGAAAAAATATGAAGGTCACCTAAACACGAATTTTTCGGTTTGAAGCGATACCAAAATATCTTATTTAATATACTGTACGAATACTTCACGTTAAAATATTAACTATTTTTGTAGCTATATTAAATAATTAAGGTTTTTGCTTTGTAACATTTTTGATTCTCGACTAGAAACAAATAAAATGCCTTATCGACCAAAATAAAAAATAACAGTTCTTTTGAAATAACATTTTGGTTATTTTACAACTGCAGTTGTTGATTTATGACCCAAGTGTTTTAGTCTAAAATATTATATTTTAAGAAATAAAAACATTGTCTTTATCAAAGGTTGTTTATAAAATAAAAATTTTCATAATACTATTATTTATACTAATTTTAAATACATTGATTGAATACATTGAAGTAGAGTGTAGTATTATTTTTATCTGCACGCATTATCCAACCAGACTTCCCCTTCCATCCTAACTTTTAAACTCTTATAACTTTAAAATTAGTTATCTAAAACTGGTTATCGACCAGTTAAAATTTATAATACATTATTCTCTATTTAAAAAGGTAATAAAATATATACGTTACCTTTTAAGTTTCAGAAGTTGTTATAAAAAGTTTGGAGGGGGTAAAAACAAAAAAACAAATTGTAAAAATCAAGATCATATTGTATGAAAACAATATGAAGAAAAAAAATTCAATTATTAATTAAACCCAGTGAGATATTGACTGGTTCATGATATAAGAATTACCTTGTGTTATTTATAAGTAAAAAAACAATGTGCATAAGTATTGTTCATAAAATAAAACACATGTTATTGTACTATTGCTTTATGACAGTTTTGTAAACAGGTAGGTATTATATACATTTTTTGTTTGTTTCTAACTGTAAAACAACTACTGTTTTTATATGATTCATAGGCTGCAAACTACAAAAAAAATATTAAGGTCACGTAATATAAAGCTCTAATGAAAAAGAAAATCTATAAATGATTAAACCCTATAAGGTATTGAGTTGATCACTTTAAATAGGTCAACTTTGTAATTATGTTTTCGTTCCTATATCTTTTTACCAGTACAATATTAAACTATTGTTCAAAAATAATAGGTTTGAATATTGTTTCTTTGGTTTAAAACAAAAGCTAAATTTTTTGTGTTTGTCAAGCGGCAAAACAACTACTATTTTTTTTACGATTTGTAGGCTAAAGCCATGTTTATTTATTCTAGAATTGAATTTTAAACTACATTAAACAAACAAAATACATATGCGTTTATACAACTTTTATAGGCTTTACACTGAATACACTATAACAGAAGCCATTAAACGAAAAAGAATCATTTAAGTTTTGAACAACGGCAGAATAGTATTCGAATATCTTAGGCACTAAAAAAGAACACGCAATAATGAACTTTAAAAATTGTATTATGCTTTTATGTTTGTGTGTTCATTTGTATACAGCAAATGCAAAGATTCGCAAAAACCCACAGGTAATAATTTTAAATTTTTTCATTTTAAATGAAGGCACATTAATTCTAAAACAGTAGTATTTACATTGTTTATTAAAAATAGAAATGTAAAATTTTTAGGAACTAGCCAGACTTTATCAAAGGATTCCAAATGAAGGCAAAGGTGTTACCAAGGATTCAGTAAAAAAGTTCATAAAGCAAACAAAAGTACAAAGCGAATTTCGTATTAGTTGGTTTGATGAGGATAAGATAAACGGCTCTATGTGGGGTACGTTGAATAATAATAATAATTCATTAATCGTTATGTAAAATTTGTATGTGAAATGAGAAAACTTATGATCACTTCGGTGTTTTACATAAATAAATATCGATAGGGATTGGGTAGTGGGTTTTTTCCAACAATTCTGAGGAGTATTTATATTATTATAAAAAAGGCGTCGGAGGTAAAAACAAATGCAGGCGTTTGTAAAAATAGTTAGGTAATAGGTAGAACAAGTTATTATAAAAATATAAAACGCTTTTATTGTGTTTTTTGTAATTTGTGTTAGAATGTTAAACATTTTATAACGGTTACACTAATTGATTCATATTGAAGTATTCATTTTACGAAAATTTCCAAGATTTTTTTTTTCAACATGATTGTAGTTTGTTTAAAAAATAAACAAGCGGACGAATAAAATTATTTTTTTTAATGTGATTTTGATGTGTAGTACCTTTAATGAACAAATATTGTTCATAAAAACTCAATAATAATAATTGCAACAACTCCGTCCGTTAGTCAGCATAATATATTTTAGGAAATTTTAATATGGTTACGTTTATAATGATTTCTAGATTATCCAATTTCGCAAGAGGAATTTGTAGCATTAGTAACATCAAAATTTACTTATAAGGTAATTATGATTTTTTTCTGTCCTAATATGATATATTGTAAAAAAAAAGTTTTAATAACTAAATACTCTATAAGCTTAGTGAATAATAAAATATAAATAATTCTAGATGCATTAATTCTATAATAGTAGTTTTCACATTGCGTATTAAAAACAAAAATTTAATGATTTTAGCAACTCGAACATATTTATAATAGAATCTACAAGAAAAATCAATATGTTAACAAGCAAAATGTTGAAGATTATTTACAGAATAGAAGACGTCACTATGGAATAAAAAAATATGAAATTAATGAAATAATTGCACCATTATCGGGTACGTAGGAAAAATAGGTTTTAAAAATCGTCTTTTTCTATGAAATATGTTACAAAAAACAATTATGATGGTTAGACTGATTTTAATTAATATTAAAACATTCATTTAATGACATTCTTCATAAAACATTTTTTTACATGATTTTTAACTATTAAAAATCTAAATTTTTGATTGAAGAATAATTGCCACCATTCAACTGTTTACAGCATTGTATAGTTTGATAAGTTTTAATGTGAATACTTTTGAAACTGATTTCTAGGTAGTGCTATGAAATGGGACGCTTTTTATAGATTAATGGTTTTCAAAAAATATGAAAACCCTACAGCGCCACGCAGTTTGTGGCATTAAACATTTGCAGTTCCCAGGCAAGTAATATGTTCACTCTTACACATTTTTTGTTTCTTTCCCAACTGAAGGATATTAAATTTTACATACTTTTATTATTATCGCATTGTAAATTTATTATTATATCAATATTTCAGGGCTCTAAAGTAACTACAACGTTCTATCGTCGTTCTGTTTAAAGTATTCAATTTAAGTTTATTTAAAAATATTCTAGTTTTATGTATTAATTCATAAAACTTTAAAGGGTGTGTGTTTTTTTTTTGTTTTAATCAATTACTGTACTATTTGGGTGATTTGTAAATTTTATTTTTAATTATTATAAATTTATAAAAATGTGAAATAACTAGTTTTGATCATAATAAAATTATAAATTAATGTTAGCTGATACGTCTTAGTTTCTGATAATAATTAAATTCATCTATAAATCAATATAGTATTTAATTTTAAGTATAGAGTTGAGAGTAGCATTAAAATAGGAAAAAAAATTAGCTCCTTGAAGATTTAAATTAGACTGGAGTTTGTAGGTCTAATCTGAATATATGTTTATTTATATTACATCGAACAAAAAATATATGATATATTAAAAACAAGGACATAAATATTTAATAAAAGTGAATCAATGCTCAAACGCAAAAAGAAACAACCGTACTTAACCGTTAAAAACTATTAGGTTTGATGCCTCAAATGTGGTAATTGTGGCACTGTAGGTGCACTAATATTATGTTATGAGACGGTTGTGTAAACAAGCAATACATTCTTTGTTTTTGGCAAACCGCAAAACAACTACTTTTTTTATGATTCGTAACCCGTGGCAAAGATTATTTTTTTAATGTATTGTTAAAATAATGGAAAAAAACCTTGTTCGTATTAAACGCAAAAAATATTAAGAATACTCATGTATAAATATATCGGTTTGAAATAAACAACAGAAATTGTAGGAATGCCTACACGTTTATAAAAGCCATATCATCTGATTTTGTTGGTAATTTGTTTTAACTTATTACTTTGTTAAATTATATTATGCTTAATGAATACTTTATGTCCGTTTGATCATAATATTTTAATATATAAAAATGGCTTGGGGTATTTATTTTTGGTTTTGATCTAAATTGAATTTTTGCTATAAAGTAATAACATTGAACGGCTTGAAAATGGTTAAGACATTTTAGACTGGAAAGTGCAGACAAATTTCAATTTACGGATTTATAAATTACATTTTAAATACCTTTATACTTGAATTTCAAGTGTAATATTTCGCGCTATATGCAATTCGTGATAAATTTTAATATTTGAAATGGGTTATCAGAAATGAAGATGTTATAATTATTTTACATCGAATATTTGTTATTTGTCAGAAATGGTAATACTCCTGGTAATAGAGGCCTCTTTAATATCTAAAGGTGTACAAATAAGTAGAAATATAAGTACATGTTTATTGCTAAAATAATGAAAAAACCTATTTTGTTTTTAAAGTTACTCATGTATAAATATATCGGTTTGAAATAAACTACAGAAACTGTAGGAATTCCTAAAAATTGTATAAAAGTTATTTCATATCATCTGATTTGAGTATAATTTTTTTAAAACTCAGTTAAGATAATTCAAATTCTGCGTATGGATGAAACTCGTATGTGGTCAATTAAGATGCCAAACTCTTAAAGACACCACAGAGATGCCTCTGATAGATCTACAGTTTTTAGTACATAAGCAGAAAAATACTTTGTACATGTATTGTGCAAATAATAACATGTTTTCATATTGAACTAAAAAAACACGAAGGATGCCTATAAACAAATTTATCGGCTTAAAAAAACAAAAACAAAAAGCAACAGATATTATGTTACAAGTACACATTTTATAAATGCGATACCAAACCATCTGGTTTAATATAATAAACGAATACTTCTTGATAGGATATTAACAAAAAGCATGATTTACTTGACATCAAAAATGTATTTTAAACCATGCAATATATGCATACTGAACAGCGTTGGTCTATATAAAAAAAAACAACTGAATACCTTATAAACTAAGCGATAATCTA
Source organism: Adelges cooleyi (assembly GCF_023614345.1). NCBI lineage: Eukaryota > Metazoa > Arthropoda > Insecta > Hemiptera > Adelgidae > Adelges > Adelges cooleyi. The sequence goes on along the minus strand of NW_026096268.1, from coordinate 11,293,997 downwards.
ATATGAGGCAGACAAATTGTCTTTTCATAATTCACTCCTTGAATGCTTAGTACAGAACTTGATTGACGACTGAAAAGAAGAGTGGGACAGTTGAAAAGGATATGTGAAATGTCACAATTCATCTCAGATAGGTACATGCGTTGGGTATTTTTATCATAATCAAATAACGAAAGAAATAACTAAAATACCTTAGTTCACTGTCAAGAATCTAGTATGATTTGAACCGAATAGTCTATAGACATGTCTACCGACATCTAACCTAACCGAATAATCCCTTTCCTTACTTTGGGAAGGACCCTATTCCTTTATATCGCTTTTTTACATAAAGTTTTAGGTTTAAAGTTCTGATAATTTGGCAAAAGGTAGATTTAGATTGAGACTAATACATATACCAAATTCTCAAAAATCTATAGTCAAACTTTATTAAATGTAACAAAATTTATCCAATGAATCATTATTTCAAGTGTAATATTTCACGCTATATGCAATTCGTGATAAATTTTAATATTTGAAATGGGTTATCAGAATTGAAGATGTTATAATTTTTTTACATCGAATATTGATTATTTGTCAGAAATGGTAATACTCCTGGTAATAGAGGCCTCTTTAATATCTAAAGGTGTACAAAGAAATGAATTCATAAAACTTTAAAGGGTGTGTGTTTTTTTTTGGATTTCAATCAATCACTGTACTATATGTAATGGGTAATTTGTAAATGTTATTTTTAAATATTATAAATTTATAAAAATGTTAAATAACTTGTTTTTAGCATATTAAAATTACAAATTTACCTTAGCTGCTACGTCTTAGTTTCCGATAGTAAATAAATGCATATAAAAATCAATATAGTATTTAATTTTAACTGTAAATTTGAGTGTAGTATCAAAATAGGACGAAAATTAACACCAGGAAGATTTTAGAGTTGAAAATTAGACTGGAGTGTATAGGTATAATCAGAATATGTTTTTATTTATACTACATTGATCAAAAAATATGTTGTACAGAGACTGAGGCCTCTTAAGTATCTAAACGTGCAGCAAATAAGTAGGAAAATAATGTGCATGAGTATTGTTAATGTAATGGAAAAACTTTTTTTGTATTAAACGAAAAAAATATTAAGGTTACTCATCAGCAAATGTATTACTATTATTATTATAATTATAAATTTTATAAAAATCAACTATACTTCGACAAGGTATAATAGACAAAAAACAACATAAAATACAGAGAATCCAGGGCTTTGAATTTTTGCGCTGCATCAGATGTGCCAAGTTATCTGGTAACGACTTTACCTATATAAAAATTTATCTGTTTATGTAAAAAAAACAAAAAGCAACAGATATTATACTACTAGTACACATTTGATTACAATTAAAAATGCCTATTAACTTATGCCTATTATATAATAAACTTTTTCTTTATATCGCTCTTTTAGATGAAGATTTATGCTTAAAGTTATGATAATTAGGCAAAAGGTGGATTTAGATTAAAACTAATATATACAACTATTTTTTGAAAAATCTGTAGTCAACCTTTATTAAAATTTGAATTTGCTTGCACGATAGTATCATATTATTACAAATATTATAGCAAGTACAAATTTTGTATAAAGCCCAATCAAAACAAATATTTTTTCATCTAAGTATGTGTTATATTCTAGTAAACACATTTTTAAATTATCGCATTGTAATATTTGTAAATTTTGCCTATATATGAGCAGATGTTTATGTTGATGCGTATCGTTTTTTAAAACATATTATATGATGAACTTAATTGAGGCCTCAGGCCTTTAAACCGACTCATCCAGTCTGTAGATAAAGAATTTGTCACAATCTTGAAACATCCCAAAATATTATTAATCATTGATAATGATGATTAAAACAAACTCTTGTTATAATAGAAGACCAGTGATACTCCAGGTTTATTTATCTCCAATTATCTGTTATTGTGACCAATCTATTATCGTCATTAATATAAAACTAGGTATTTCTCAGATACCATTACTCGATGATTATACAATTTCGAACCTCAGCTATGGATTAAAAAAAACAAATTTGTAGTTACAGCTTATAGTAATAATGTATAGCCGATAAAACAACAGCGGAATAAAATCCAGGATTCCTAACTTAACATGGGTAGTTTTCTCAATGTAATCATATTAAAAGCAACTTAATATAAATAATAAAACGTCTAATACTCTAATAGAAAAATATCAGTATGGATGTGGTTTACAGAAACAAATCGTTTTACTATAAAACGTTTGGTTTACAATAAACTAAAAAATTCATTTTGTTACAAGACGCATTAGTAAACTAGTTAATAGCTAAATGTTCTGTATTTGTCAAGCGGCAAAACAACTATTTTTTATGACTTATAGGCTATAGCCATGCTTATTTATTTTAAAATTGAGTTTTTAACTACATTGTACAAACAAAATACTTTTGCGTTTATACAACTTTTATACGTTTTACACTGAATTCGCTATAACAGAAGCCATTTTAAGTTTTAAACAACTGCGAAACATTATTCGATTTTCTTACGCATTGAAAAAAGAAACACAATAATGAACTTCAAAAATTGTATTATTTTTTTTAATTTGTTTGTTCATTTTTATACGGCAAATGGCGGAATTTGCGAAGATCCAACGGTAATTTGAATTTTTTCTATCTAATTCATATTTCATTAAAAAAAAAATGTAATTTTCTATAAATCTTTTGATTAATATACTACTAACAATTCGAGACAAATTAATTCCAAAGCAATAGTATTCAAATTGTGTATTGAAAATAGATATGTAATAATTTTAGGAACTAGGCAAACTTTATAAAAGGATTTTAGAAGAAGGCAAAGGTGTTACCAAGGCTGCAGTTAGGGAGTACATAAGTAAAGCAAACGTGATCGATGAATTTGGAATTTCTATATTTGACGAACAAAAGATACTCGGTTCAATGTTGAGTACGTTGAATAATAAAAATAATTCATTAATAGATATTGTAAAATATATACATGTAAAATATGAACACAAATAATCTCTTTGATGGTGTTATAAATATCGATAGGTATTGGAAAGTGTGGTTTTTCCAACCTTTTCGAGGTTTTAACGTTTTATAATGGTTACACTTATGGTAATTAATATTGAAATATTCATTTAACGACAATCTCTAAGGCATTTTTTTCATCGTGATTTTAGTTAATTATAAAACTGAACAAGCAGACAAATAAAATTATTGTTTTGAGGTGATTTTGTTATTTAGTTCCCTTAATGGCTAATATTGTTCATATAAACGCTCCTCGTGTTAAATTATAATATAGTGTGGTAAAATTTAATGTAAATACTTTTATAATGATTTCTAGCCTTTGAAATGACGGAAGAACAATTTATAGCAACAATAACAGCAAAATTTACTTATAAGGTAATTATAATTTTTTCTATACCAGTATATGATACATTAAAAAAAATATAATAACTAAATACCCTATAAACCTAGTGAATAACATAATTGCAATAATTCTAGATTAATTATTTCCATAATTGTAGTACTTTACACGTTTTGAATTAAAAACAAAAATTTAATGGGTTTAGCAACTCTATACAATGTATTATGACATAGTTGTGAAGACTGCAAAACAAAGAAAATTTGTACGTTGTAACATCTACGTAAGCTTAAAAGTTAACAAGAAAAGAGTTAAAGAGTATTTACTGAAGAATAAAGGCAAATATGGACTCAATGATGATGAAATCGAAGAGTTAACCGCACCATTGAAGAGTACGTAGACAGAACAAGTTTTAAAAATCTAAAACACTTTTATCTTCTTTTTCTAGGAAATATGTTACAAAACAATTTTATGACGGTTAGACTGATTTTAATTTTATATAGTAATATTTATTTTATGATTTTTTTTTTTGGACACGATTTTAAATTACTTAAAAACTAAATAAGCGGACAGAAAAAATTATCGATTTTGGATGGGTTTTCATAATATCTGTTATGGCCACACATGTACATAAAAAAACAATAACGAAAATTGCAACTACTCATTCCTTTACAGAATTGTATAGTTTGATCAATTTTAATGCGAGTACTTTTAAAATGATTTCTAGAACGTAATATGTCATTGAACGAATTTCGTTGGTTAATGGTTTTCAAAAAATAATGTACATACGCTACAACGCCAGCCGGTGGTGGACTTAAACATTTGCAGCCCCTAGGCAAGTAATTTGTTCACCCTTACAAATTCTTTGTTTCTTCCTCAGCTGAAGGATATTACATTTTATATAATTTTACATATTGCATTATTATCGCATTGTAAATTTTTTTTATATCAATTTTCAGGGTTATAAATTTACTACAACATTCTGTCGCCGTTCACTGTATTCAAAAATTCAATATTTTTAAAGTATTTAATTTAAGTTTATTTAAATAAAAATTCAAATTTTATGTATTAATTCATACAATTTTAAAGGGTGTGTGTTTTTGGGGGGGTTTCAATCAATTACTGTACTATATGGGTAATTTGTAAATGTTTTTTTTTAATTATTATAAATTTTTAAAAATGTTAAGTAACTTGTTTTTATCATATTAAAATTATAAATTAACCTTAGCTGCTACGTCTTAGTTTCCGATAGTAAATAAATGCATATAGAAATCAATGTAGTATTTAATTTTAACTGTTAATTTGAGTGTAGTACTAAAATAGGAAGAAAATTAATTCCTGGAAGATTTAAATGTTGAAAATTAGACTGGAGGTATAGGTCTAATCAGAATATGTTTTTATTTATATTACATTAATTAAAAAATATGTTGTACAGAGACTGAGGCCTTTAAATATCTAAACATGCAGCAAAAAAGTAGAAAAATAATGTGCATGAGTATTGTTGAAGTAATGGAAATTATTAAACGTTCTCATCAGCAAATGTATTACTATTATCATTATAATTATAAATTTTATAAAATAAAATATCAACTATGATTCGACAAGGTTTAATAGACTAAAAAACAACATAAAATACAGAGAACCCAGGGCTTTGCATTTTCGCGCCGCAACAGACGTGCCAGGTTATCTGGCAACGACTTTACCTAAATACAAATTTATCTGTTGAAAGCAAAAAGCAACAGATATTATACTACTAGTACACATTTGATTACAATTAAAAATACCTATTAACTTATGCCTTTTATATAATAAACTTTTTCATTATATCGCTTTTTTAGATTAAGTTTTAGGCTTAAAGTTATGATAATTAGGCAGAAGGTAGATTTAGATTAGAACTAATATATACACTATTATTTTTAAAAATCTGTAGTCAAACTTTATTAAAATTTGAATTTGCTTGCACTATAGTATCATATTAATACATATATAATTTCAATATGGAAGTAGTTTACAGAAACAAATCGTTTTTCTATAAAACGTTTGATTTACAAAAAGCTTAAATATAAAGTTTTGTTACAAGTTCAAAACAACTACTATTTTTGTTTACATATCATAGGCTATGGACGATTATTTATTTTAAAATTGAGTTCTTAACTACATTGAACAAACAAAATACTTTTGCGTTTATACAACTTTTATACGTTTTACACTGAATTCGCTATAACAGAAGCCATTTTAAGTTTTAAACAACTGCGAAACAGTATTCGATTGTCTTACGCATTGAAAAAAAAAAAACACAATAATGAACTTTAAAAATTGTATTATGTTTTTTTATTTGTTTGTTCATTTTTATACGGCAAATGGTGGAATTTGCGAAGATCCAAAGGTAATTCGAAATTATTCCATCTAATTATATGATTCATTAAAAAATAAAAATGTTATTCTCTACAAATCCATTAATTGATACACTAGTGATAATTCCAGACATATTAATTTTAAAACTGTAGTATACACATTGTGTATTAAAAATAGAAATGTAATAAATTTAGGAGCTAGCCAGGTTATATAGAGGGTGTTCAGAAGGAAGTTGGGCAAGTCGCAATGGTTTTACCGAGGATGCAGTAAGAAATTGCTTAAGACAACCAAACGTGCACAATGATTTTGGAATTTCTAAACCGGATGCCCAAAAGATACTTGGTGCCGTGTGGAGTACGTTGAATAATAATAATTCATTAATTGATATTGTAAAATATATACATGTGAAAACTTATAATCACTTGAATGTTTTGTACATAAATAAATATTGATAGCTGGTAATTGGATAATTGGTAGTGTGTTTTTTCCAACATTTCTGAGGAGTATTTATACTATATTTAAACAATTATGAAGAAGGCGTCTGGAGTAAAAGAAAAAAAAACAAGGAAAACCAAATTATTAAAAAAATATAAAACGCTTTTATGTTTTTTTATTTTACAAACTATGTTATAAAAAACTGTTAAAATGGTTATGCTAATTTACGACGTTCCCCAAGAATTTTTTTTTTAACGTGAAATTTGGCTGTCTTTAAAACGGAACAAGCGGTGATTTTGACATGTAGTACTCTTAATAACCATGTGTTGTTCATAAAAACGCAATAATAATAATAATTACAACCACTCCATCCGTTACAGCATAATATAGTTTGGTGAATTTTATTGTTAATACTTTCATAATAATTTCTAGGTTCTAGAATGTCGGAAGAGGAATTTATATCATTAGTAACATCAAAACTCACTTTTGAGGTAATTAAATTTTTTTCTATCCTTATATAGTATGAAACATTAAAAAAAATTATACAGGGTGATGCAAAAAGAATGAACCGATTCCATGATCAAATATTTTAGTAAATGTATGAATCAGAATGAGGAAGTGGCTGTTTGAAAGATTGGGTTTCTAAGTTTCAAATGGTTGCTACGTGACTGCACCAGGTGCATTGGTCTCCTAAGGAAACGTTTTCTGTGCTGTAACCTGCAACAAGGTTTATGGCCCATTTTTCTTCTAGGGAAACTCTGTTATAGGGCAAACCATCGAGGATTTGCTACGAAAGGGCTCTTCCCTTTAACGGAAGCTGATTCAAATAAATACATTTTTCAACAAGATGGGGCACCTCCCCACTGGAGCCTATCAATTAGAGCATTTTAAAATGAAAAACTGCTTCAGCCATGTAACAGAGTTTACTTACAAAATATTTGATCATGGAATCGGTTCATTCTTTTTGAATCACCCTGTATTTGTAACTCTATTAATCTAGTTGGCAATGTTTCGTACAAAAACATGTTTTTTATTATTTGAACAATATTTAGGTACATTGTTTTTTACTTATTATCTATGCTTTTGAAATAATAAGAGACCTCTGTATCTAGGAGGAATTTAATTCCTGGCGTCTACTTAAAATAACAATATAATCTTCAGCATTTCTGAAAACCCCATGCAATAATTTAATCCAAAAATTTAACAAATCATTTATTATGTGCGCAATCAATATGATTGAAAGTAGTATATATAATAGTCAATATTAAAGTGTTTATATTACAAACAACCTTTGATGATGACATAGTTTTTAATTCGCGAAATAGTATTTTTAATTTTAGATGAAAACAATTGGATGTCTAGCCGAGAATCGAAAATTTTACAAAGCTAAAACATACATTATTTGTTTTAACTACAAAGAAAGTTAGTATCCTAAAGTGTTTGTATTCTTTTAGTGTATACAATTTGGTATCGCTTCGAGCCAATAAATTCGTGTATAGCTAACCTTATATATTTTTAGTCTAATATCAGACTCAACGAACTGATAACGAAATATCGGAGAGATCCTCCGGTCAGAAACCCTCGGACCTCAACCCGAAACCATCAACAAGCTTATTAATTTTATAACCCAAACCGAATTAAGCAGTTATCCATAAAAATGTACTGTTTCTACACAATGTTTCGCTTTTCAATATTAAATTCATATAGTCAAATGTATTGCATTGAAATGTATGTAAATATAATTTAATGTAACCCGATGGCCTTTGCCGCCGAGGGAAATAATAATAAAAAAATTCTAAAATAATTTTTATAATTGTAAATTTAATAATAATTGAAATATTAAAAATATCATAATACTTTTCTTGTGTAAATATACATAATCTGGTCTTAGTTCATGATTTTGTCGGTATTAAAAAAGTACCAGTAACAAAATTATTCAAAGTGTTTTCTTTATAGTTCGTAATGTAAAAATGATAAAACCATGATTCAAGCTATGATAGAACATAGATTTTATATTTTATAAATATATGTATGTAATTAGGCAAACAGTAGTTTTTAATCAATAACTAATTCGTGGGTGCGTGCAGATACTATAATATGTCGGCTGTATACAGCGTATGCAATTTCAAAGTATACGAATCTCACAAAGAGTTTTTTTCTACCAGTGGTTACTCTGAGTTGAGTAGGGATTTAATTTGTTTACATTTTCAGCAATTTTTTTTTTGCAAGAAACGCTGACAATATTCCCTCTAAAACTTAATACAATATTTTCCCACAATTTCTATGGTTTTAAATTGGGCGGATATTTTCCAACATGTATACATGTTGAGGTACCATCTTTATTTCCGTAAATTGTTGTATACATTCTGACCAAACTATTATATTGGCATCGAGAATCTTGAAGGGTTTAATATCACTTGTCTTTCAAAATCAGTATTTATTATACTGATGCATTTGTTTTATATTTTTTCTGAATTTTGTATTAACTCCAAAAGAGGTGCTTTATTTATAATAATACAAACTTTAATATCTAGTATTAAATATACGTTAGTAAAGTTAACATGTTGTTTTTACAACGATTGTTGCGATGTAAATAAATCACAACACCTCTAAAAATCGTATACTTGGTAACCTGCACCTCTCTCTGGGGTCAACATGTTTGGTGGCGTTAGGTCTGTAGCCAGCTATAAGCTCAAAAATGACAAACTAAACCGTCTAAGCCCTGATCGGTGGAAATAAAGAACGTTAAACGTAAGAGAGTATAACAATACAATTAATGTATTGCGATTTCCTAAATCAAAAATGTTTTATAATTATAACTTATTACAAGGAGTTTTTGTAAAATCATTTATCAAGTAATTTGTAATCCAATATTGTATTAATGTTTTTTTTTTAAACCAAGCTGTTTTTCACAGCGAATATTGTAATGTAAACAAATGGTAAGTTCTTATGGGTATCACAAATTATGAATATGCTACGAATCTTCGTATTTTACAAAAACAATTTGTATGGTTTTGTTACTTATTTTTTTTTATCGAAAACCAGTTGTTTTCCTTAACATATTTTGTTTTGCAGTTGTTTTTGTATTTGAAAGTTTGACCTATTTGGTTTTTTGCACGGTAGAATCTCGATGTTTTAAATAAATATAGCAAATACCCTGATGTGTCTAATTATTATTACTTTACGTATTAAACGGCATTTTTAGATAAAATGTTTTTTTTTGTAAGAAACGCTGACATTACTTTTTCTAAAACTTAATACAATATTTTCCTACAATTTCTATGGTTTTAAATTGGCCGGTTATTTTTCAACATGTACATATACATGTTGAGGTACCATCTTTATTTCCGTAAATTGTTGTATACATACATTTTGACTAAACTATTATATTGGCACCGTGAATCTTGAAGGGTTTAAAATCACTTCTTTTTCAAAATCAGTATATTTTTTTGAAGCATTAGTTTTGTTCTTTTTATGATTTTGTATTAATAGAAGAATTAACAAGTAAAATAAAATGTAATAATATGAATTTTTTCAAATTTCGGTAAAATACTATAATAGCTGTATAGAATAGTTTGGGTACTTGGGTAATGGGTAATTTTCCCAGTGTATTCATATTAAAGTAACTTAATATAAATAATACAACGTCTAATATAATAATTTCAATGTGGAAGTGGTTTACAGACACAAATCGTTTTTCTATAAAGCGTTTGATTTACAATAAGCTAAAATATAACGTTTCGTTGTAAGACGGTTGTGTTAACGGGAAATAGCTAAATTTTTTGTGTTTGTCAAACGGCAAAACAACTACTATTTTTGTTTACGATTCATAGGCTACGCCACCATTATTTATTTTAAAATTGAATTTTAAACTACATTGAACAAACAAAATACTTTTGCGTTTATGCAACTTTTATACGTTTTATACTAAATTCGCTATAACAGAAGCCACTTTAAGTTTTAAACAACTGCGAAACAGTATTCGATTGTCTTACGCATTTAAAAAAGAAACACAATAATGAACTTTAAAAATTTTATTATTTTTTTTAATTTGTTTGTTCATTTTTATACGGCAAATGGCGGAATTTGCGAAGATCCAACGGTAATTTGACATTTTTTCTATCTAATTTATATTTTGGTATTAAAAATAGAAATGTAATAATTATAGGAACTAGCCAGACTTTATAAAAGGATTTTAGATAAAGGCCGAGGTGTTAATTTACGTACAGTAAACGATTATATACAAATACCAGACGTGCGCCAGGAGTTTGGAATTTATAAACCGGATGCCCAAAAGATACTTGGTTCTGTGTTGAGTACGTTGAGTAATAATACTTTATTAATAGATATTGTAAAATATATACATGTGAAATGTGAAAACTAATAATCACTTTGCTGTTGTAAATAAATAAATATCGATATCTATTGGTAGTGGGTTTTTCGAACATTAAATCAAAAAACAAAAAAAGAATGAAGAAGTCGTCTTTAAAGATAGTCAGGTAGAACAAAATATTATAAAAATATAAAACGCTTTTATTTTTCATACTATACATTTTGTTACAAAAAACTGCTATAACAGTAACACGAATCGTAATTAATATTAAAATATTCATTTTACGACATTCCTAAAGATTTTTTTTTCGTCGCGAATTTAGGTTGTCTAAAAACTGAACAAGCGGACAAATAGATGTATTGTTTTTAGGTGATTTTGACATGTAGTTTGTCTTAATAGCTAAGTATTGTTCATAAAACCCACTCCATCCGTTACAGCATAATATAGTTTGGTAAATTTTAATGTGAATATTTGTATAATGATTTCTAGCTAAAAAAATGTCGGAAGAGGAATTTGTAGCATTAGTAACATCAAAATTTAGTTATTGGGTAATTATGATTTTTTTCGATCCTAATATATGATATATTAAAAAAAAAATTATAATAATTAAATACTCTATGAACCTAGTGAATAAAATAATAATAATAATTCTAGATTAATTATTTCTATAATAGTGGTTTTAACATTGTGTATTAAAAACCAAAACCATATGATTTTAGCAACTCGCAAAAATTCATGACGACGTACTTGATGAGATGCACTTAAATAGTAAAAACAAATTTCGTTTTCTCGGTCGTGAGTACTACAAAGTACTTAAAGTTGACAAGAAAAGTGTTGAAGATTACTTACGGAGGAACCAAAAGCAATATAGACTAAATGATAAGGACATCGAAGAGATAACTTCAAAATTGCTGGGTACGTAGGAAGAACAATTTATAAAAATGTAAAACGCTTTTATCTTCTTTTTCTAGGAAATATGTTACAAAACAATTTTATAACGGTTAGAGTAATTTTAAGTAATACTGAAATATCCATTTAACGGTTTTAAGTTTTTTTCGACACGATTTTAAATTATTTAATAACTAAATCTTACATGTTTTTATTTTTTTATTATACTCGTTATTCATAAAACGCAATAACGAAAATTGTCAACACTCAATTATTCGTTACAGCATTGTATAGTTTGATACATTTTAATATGAATACTTTTAAAATTATTTCTAGATAATGGTATGTTGTGGCACGAATTTTATAGCCTAATGGTTTTTAAAAAAATATAATGTATACCGCTACAATCCCAGCCAGTAGTGGATTTAAAATTTGCAGCCTCTAGGCAAGTAATATGTTTACCCATACACATTTTTCGTTCTATTATAATATATTGTTTTGATTGTTGAACCACCCATTGATAACACCTAATCATTCGTAGTGATATAATTTGGGACGCCTGTATTGGTCTTATTGTTGAAGGTTTAGCTGGATCCCATATTTGAATTTCATAAGCCCATATTTTTCGTATTGTTGACTTATATATAAGTAATCTAGTCTTGAGTCGCAGGTTGCATTTAAGTATCGGGCGAATAGATGTAATCTAATATTTGATTTGAGGTAAGGTCCCCAGGTAAGACGTTTGTCTAGTATTAAACCAAGATATTTTGTCTCATTTTGAGTAGTGATAACTGTATTGTTGAGTATAACAGCAGGACATGTTTCAGGGTGGAGTGCAAAGGGAATGATCTTATTATATTTATGACCGATTATAGCGGATAAAAAAATACCACTTTCTTTTTAAATACGAAAAAACCGTCTCGAAACATGACATATTTTTCTACTTAAAATAATAACGTGTTTATTGACAATAAGTTCTATAATTTAAATTATATTTATAGAATATTCTTTAAGCTATGAATGCTGAACTCTATTACATTACTATATCCATATGTCATGATTTGTGACAGTGGTTTGAAAATTTGGCTTAAGGTAGATCTCGTGCAAGTTTATAGTATCTAAATAAAAAAAAGGGGAAAATTACCTTTTGATCGTGGTAAATTGCAGGTTGTTTCGTTAGAAAAGATAAATGATAAAAAGATATCTTAGAAATAAATTCTGAAGAGTTTTCTATAAAGTAATTTGATCACTTTTAGGTACACCTAACAATTATTTTTAAAGACTGCTGACTAACCCAACTGAAGGATATTACATTTTATATAATTTTACATGTTCTATTTTCATAGCATTGTAAATTTATCATTTTATTAATATTTCAGAGCTACAAATTTACAACAACAACCGACCACCGTTCGCTGTATTTAAAAAGTCAAACTTTATAAAGTATTCATTTTAAGTTTATTTAAATACAAATTCAAGATTTATGTATTAATTCTTAAAACTCTAAGGGATGTGTGTGTTTTTTTTTGTTTTAATCAACTACTGTACTATTTGGATGATTTGTAAATGTTATTTTTAATTATTATAAATTTATAAAAATGTTAAATAACTAGTTTTCAGCATATTGAAATTATAAATTAACCTTAGCTGCTACGTCTTAGTTTCTGATAATAAATAAATACATATATAAATCAATTTAGTATTTAATTATAACTATAGATTTTAGAGTAGTATTAAATAGGAAAAAAATTATCTCCTTGAAGATTTAAGAGCTGAAAATTAGACTGGAGGTATAAGTCTATTTAGAATATGTTTTTATTTATATTACATTGATCAAAAAATATATTGTACAAGACTAAAGCCTCTTTAATATCTAAAGGTACGGCAAATAAGTAGAAATATAATGTACATGTACATAACGACAAATTTCTTTTAACCAATATAATTATAATTATACAAGTTGACCATTTAAAGTGATCAACTCAATACCTTATAGGGTATAATCATTTATAGACATATTTTTCCTTAGAGTTTTTATATTATGTGACCTCAATAATTTTTCGTACAAAAACATGTTTTTTATTATTTGAACAATATTTAGGTACATTGTTTTTTACTTATTATCTATGCTTTTGAAATAATAAGAGACCTCTGTATCTAGGAGGAATTTAATTCCTGGCGTCTACTTAAAATAACAATATAATCTTCAGCATTTCTGAAAACCCCATGCAATAATTTAATCCAAAAATCTAACAAATCATTTATTATGTGCGCAATCAATATGATTGAAAGTAGTATATAAAATAGTAAATACTAAAGTGTTTATATTACAAACAACCTTTGCTAATGACATAGTTTTTAATTCGCGAAATAGTATTTTTAATTTTAGATGAAAACAATTGGATGTCTAGCCGAGAATCGAAAATGTTACAAAGCTAAAACATACATTATTTGTTTTAACTACAAATAATGTTAGTATCCTAAAGTGTTTGTATTCTTTTAGTGTATACAATTTGGTATCGCTTCGAGCCGATAAATTCGTGTATAGGTAACCTTATATATTTTTATTCTAATATCAGACTCAACGAACTGATATTAGAATAAAAATGTTTCGCTTTTCAATATTTAATTAATGTAGTCAAATGTATTGCATTGAAATGTATGTAAATATAATTTAATGTAACCCGATGGCCTTTGCCGCTGAGGGAAATAATAATAAAAAAATTCTAAAATAATTTTTATAATTGTAAATTTAATAATAATTGAAATATTAAAAATATCATAATACTTTTCTTGTGTAAATATACATAATCTGGTCTTAGTTCATGATTTTGTCGGTATTAAAAAAGTACCAGTAACAAAATTATTCAAAGTGTTTTCTTTATAGTTCGTAATGTAAAAATGATAAAACCATGATTCAAGCTATGATAGAACATAGATTTTATATTTTATAAATATATGTATGTAATTAGGCAAACAGTAGTTTTTAATCAATAACTAATTCGTGGGTGCGTGCAGATACTATAATATGTCGGCTGTATACAGCGTATGCAATTTCAAAGTATACGAATCTCACAAAGAGTTTTTTTCTACCAGTGGTTACTCTGAGTTGAGTAGGGATTTAATTTGTTTACATTTTCAGCAATTTTTTTTTGCAAGAAACGCTGACAATATTCCCTCTAAAACTTAATACAATATTTTCCCACAATTTCTATGGTTTTAAATTGGGCGGATATTTTCCAACATGTATACATGTTGAGGTACCATCTTTATTTCCGTAAATTGTTGTATACATTCTGACCAAACTATTATATTGGCATCGAGAATCTTGAAGGGTTTAATATCACTTGTCTTTCAAAATCAGTATTTATTATACTGATGCATTTGTTTTATATTTTTTCTGAATTTTGTATTAACTCCAAAAGAGGTGCTTTATTTATAATAATACAAACTTTAATATCTAGTATTAAATATACGTTAGTAAAGTTAACATGTTGTTTTTACAACGATTGTTGCGATGTAAATAAATCACAACACCTCTAAAAATCGTATACTTGGTAACCTGCACCTCTCTCTGGGGTCAACATGTTTGGTGGCGTTAGGTCTGTAGCCAGCTATAAGCTCAAAAATGACAAACTAAACCGTCTAAGCCCTGATCGCTGGAAATAAAGGACGTTAAACGTAAGAGAGTATAACAATACAATGAATGTATTGCGATTTCCTAAATCAAAAATGTGATATAATTATAACTTATTACAAGGAGTTTTTGTAAAATAATTTATCCAGTAAATTGTAATCCAATATTGTAATTATGTTTTTTTTTAAACCAAGCTGTTTTTCACAGCGAATATTGTAATGTAAACAAATGGTAAGTTCTTATGGGTACGAAATATTGATGCTTGTATTCGAATGCATTATAGAACGTTATTGTTATAATAACTGTAGCGAGTACCTATTTTTTTAAAAATTTACATACAGTTAATGTATGCGTTTTTTTAAATCGGAAATATTTTTTAATTAAAATGTATTACAAGGAGTTTTTGTAAAATCATTTATCGTGTGAATTGTAATCCAATATTGTATTATTGTTTTTTTTTTAAACCTAACTGTTTTTCACAGCGACTAATGTAATGTAAACAAATGGTAAGTTCTTATAAATAAATAAAAAAATGTGTAGGTTACAGTGGTTGCCAGATAAGTTGGCACAGCGGTGGCAGCGTAAATGAGAAAGTGTACTATTATACTTTTTGTAATAAATTGTATTAAAATAAACTATCAAATATGCTTCGGCAAGGCGTAATAGACAGTAAAAAAACCACATAAAATACAAAGAACCCAGGTCTTAAATTTTCGCGCCACCGCAGCTGTGCCAAGTTATCTAGCTACGAAAAATATATTTGTAAACCATGTATATTTTATAATAATATTGTTCCGGGAACAAGTTTTAACATCGTCCCAAATGGCATAACTGAACCTCAACATGTCCTTAATTAACTTTTTTTTACAAGATCTTACTCAGTTAGGCTGTCAGAATATCATAACATTTTAACGTTTTAAACAACGTTATTTATAGTGATACAAAATAATGTAAATTTTATGATGTTATATATAACAATGCTATATATAATAATGTAAGTTTTAGATTTGTAACATTTTCGATTCTAGTCTAGAAACAAATAAAATGTCTTATCGACCAAAATAAGTGTTTCTATCTAAAATATAATTTTTTAAGAATTTTAAAACATTGTCATCAACAACGTTATCACGATATTGAGTGGATCACTCTATTACTATAATATTGTTTTCTTTACACTCAATATAAACTCAATATAATCTTTGAAAATCAAATTCAATCCTATGAAATGTCTGATTATGATTTTATAGATAACAGCTATAAATTGAAATAATAAATATTTAGTGACAGTTTACATTTACAAAAAAAAAATAAGGTAATTTTTTGTAAAAATTGTGTCGGTGAATATTATTTTGTTGTATCTTTCTCATTATGTGACTAACATAGTACCACACTATTGATCAAAGAGATTATGTTTAAGATTTGCTTTATTCGTTAAAAAAAAAATATTTATAAAAGTAAAAACAAAATCAATGATTCGTTGCTTAATTTAAATATGTTTACCAGTTTAATCATAAGAAAGAAACCTAATACAAATAATAAAACGTCTAAAATAATAACATCAATGTGGATAAGATTTGAAAAAAAATCATTTTCCTATATCAAGGTTTTGTAAACAGGTATTAAATATATTTTTTGTTTTTGTGGCTGAAGCCACGATTTTAAAAATCAATATGAAATTTCAACATTTATTGATAATTGAGTAAAAGAGTCATTCAGTAATCATGTATACAACAATATAAAGTCGGTTTTTAAAGTGTTAAAAAAGGTCGTCGAAAACCGAAATCTATTAATATAATATCAAATTCGTTGTATTGATGAAACTCGTTTGGGGTGAATTAAGATGGAAAATTCTGAGAGACAAATGCCTCTCATAGATTTAAAATTTGTAGTACATAAGCAAAAAATATTTTGTACGATTAATGTTCAAATAATAACATGTTTTCATACTATACTAAAAAAATGGAAGTTTTGGCTTTATAAAATTTTCGATTCTGGCTTGAAACAAATAAAATCGACCAAAATACAAAATTATAGTTCTTTTGGTGTAATATTTTGGTTGTTTTACAACCGTTGTGGTTTATTTATGATCCAAGGGTTTTTATCTGAACTGTTATTTGTTAAAAATTAAAAACATTGTCATTATCTATCAAAGGTTGATTATGATGTAAAAACTTTAATAATACTATTATATAAATAAATTTCAAATATATTGATTGCGCAATTATTAAACTAGTCACTTAGTCCATTAATAATTAAACCCTAAAAATAAAATCCAGGATACCTAACTTAGCTTGGGTAAGTTCACCAGTGTAATCATATAAAAGAATCACAATACAAATAATAGAACGTCTAAAATAATAATATCAATATGGGAGTGATTTGAAAATCAAAAATTATTCTATAAAGCATTTAGCTTACAACAATTTGTTGTGTTTGTCAAGCAGCAAAACAACTACTATTTGTTTACGATTCGTAGGCTAAAGACATGCTTATTTATTTTAGAATTGAATTTTAAAATAAATCGAACAAACAAAATACATATTCGCTTATACAAATTTTATAAGCTTTACACTGAATTCACTATAACAGAAGGCATTAAACGAAGAAGAATCATTTAAGTTATAAACACGGCAGAACAGTATTCGAATACTTTGGCATTTGAAAAAAAAACACAAAATAATGAATTTAAAAAATTGTATTGTGCTTTTACATTTGTTTGTTCATTTGTATACAGCAAACGCAGGAATTCGCAACAATCCACAGGTAATTTTACATTTTTTTCTATTTTATTGATGGCACATTCATTTTAAAACAGTAGTATTCACATTGTTTATTAAAAATAGATACTTAATATTTATAGAAACTAGGCGAACTATATAGAGAGATTTCATTTAAAGTCCCAGAAGTTTATATGTATATAGTAAGAGACTATATAGAAAAACGAGACGTGTACAAGAAATTTCGAATTACTGGACGGGATGAAAAAAGGATATTTGGAACCCGTTGGAGTACGTTGAATAATAATAACTCATTAATAGATATTGTAAAATATATACATGTGAAATGTGAGTATTTATACTATTATGAATACGGCGTCTGGGGCAAAATTTAAAAAAAATGCAGAATGCGTCTGTAAAGATAATTGGGTGAAAAAAGTTATTATAAAAATACAAAACGCTTTTTCTTGTTTCTTACAAGTCGTGTTAGAATGTTAAACGTATTATAACACTTACACTAACAGTAACATTTATTGAAATATTCATTTTACGACATTCCCTTGAAATTTTTTTTCATCGCGATTGTAGTTTGTTTGAAAACTGAACAAGCGGGCAAATACAATTATTGCTCTTAAGTGATTCTGATGTGTAGTATCCTTAATTACCAAATATTATTCATAAAAACACAATAATAATAAATGTAACCACTCCATCCGTTACAACATAATTTAGTTTGATACAATTTAATATGAGTACTTTTATAATGATTTCTAGCTGAAGAAATGTCGGAAGAGCAATTTGTAGCATTAGTAACTTCAAAATTTAGTTATCGGGTAATTATGATTTTTTTCTATCCTAATATATCATATATTTAAAAAAAAATTATAATAAAACTCTATGAACCTAGTGAATAATACAATAGTAATAATTCTAGATTAATTATTTCTATAATAGTAGTTTTCACATTGTGTCTTAAAAAAAGAAATTTTATGATTTAAGCAACTCGAAAAAATGTATATTAAAATCTCAAAAGCTGTAAAGGATGATTGCCTAGTAACTAAGGAAAGAGTTAAAACGTTTTTAATGAAGAAACGACTCCGATATGGACTAAGTGCAAAGGAAATCGAAGCGTTAACTAAACCAATGAAGGGTTCCCAAATGGGTAAAACGCTTTTATCTTTTTTTTCAACGAAATCTGTTACAAAACTATTTTATGACAGTTAGACTGATTTTAATTTATATTGGAATAATCATTTAATGACATTTCTCATATATTTTTTAGACACAATTTTAAATGATTTAAAAAACAAACAAGTAGACAAACAAAATTATTGATTTTATATGGCTTGTCATAACACCCGTTATTTAGCCATTGTATATAAAAACGCAACAATAATAATTGCAACAGCTCAAACTGTTACAGCATTATATATTTTGATAAATTTTAATGTGAATACTTTTTAAATGATTTCTAGATGATGCTATGACATTTCGCGAATTTCATAGATTCATGGTTTTCAAAAAATAATGTATACGCTTCAAGACCAGCCGGTGGTATATTTAAACATTTGCAACCCCCAGACAAGTAATATGTTCAACCTTACAAAATTTTTGTTTCTTTCCCAACTAAAGGACATAACATATTATATATTGCATTGTAAATATAGTTTTTTATCAAATTTTCAGGCCTATAAATTTACTACAATATTCTATCGCCGTTCGCTGTAATTAAAAATTCAAACTTTTTAAAGTATTCAATTTAAGTTTATTTAAATAAAAATTCAAGGTTTATGTACTAATTCATATAACTTTAAAGGTTGCGTGTTTTTTTTTTGTTTTAATCAATTATATGGGTGATTTGTAAATGTTATTTTTAAATATTATAAAAATGTTAAATAACTAGTTTTCTGCATATTATAATTATAAACTAACCTTAGCTGCTTAGCCTTAGTTTCTGTTAATAAAAAAATACATATATAAATTAATAAAGTATTTAATTACTGTTTGGGTGCTTTGTAAATGTTATTTTTAAAAATTTATAAACTTATAAAAATGTTAAATAACTAGTTTTCAGCTTATTCAAAATATAAATTAACCTTAGCTGTTACGTCCTAGTTTCTGTTAATACAAATATACATATCCAAATAAATGTTGCATTTACTTTTGAGTTGAGTGTAGTATCAAAATCGGAAAAAACTTAACTTCTTGAAGATTTAATAGCTAAAAAGTAGACTGGAGATATTGGTCTAATCTGAAATATGTGTTGCAAAATAGCTACTGTTTTATGATTTGTAGACCGTAGCTAAAATATTTTTTTTAATGTTGAATGTTTTCCTTTATTGGTCAATGTAATATAAATAAATGCATATAATTGTCTCATTTGATCACAGTACTCCAATAATCGTAAAATAGATACTATTTGAATTTTAAATGTATTTATTTTGCACATTGTAATAGAAGTATTCATATATATGAAACGGAATGAAATGACGATGTTGTATTTATTTTAAATCGACTATTAATTATTTATAAGGAATGTAAATCTGCTTGATGACAGTGGCCTGTTAAAATCTAAAGGTGTAGCAAATAAGTAGAAAAATAGTAATATGCACTAGTATTGTTAAAATAATGGAAAAAAAACATTTTTGTATTAAACGCAAAAAATATCAAGGTTACTCGTGTAAAAATATATCGGTTTGAATAAAATAGCAGAATCTGTAGGAATGCCTAAAACACAAATAATACACATTTTACACAATTGTGTAAACAAGTAATACATTTTTTTGTTTGTGTCAAACCGCAAAACAACTACTGTTTCTATGATTCGTAGCCGCACCCAAGAAAACATTTTTCATGTATCATAAATTTATTTGACAATGTAATATAAATAAATGCATATAATTGCTTCATTTGGTTACAGTACTCCAAAAAATAAACAAAAACTGTCGGAATGCCTTCACATTTATGAAAGTCATATCAGATCATCTGATTTAAATATACGTTGATTTAAACTAGAGGTCCCTATTACACGTATATTCGATTACACGTGAAACCCGTGTAATTATAAATACACGTGTATTCAAAAAAATGTGTTTTTGTTATTAATTTTAGTTTTACGTTTAATATCACGTCTATTTAATTATACGAACTCAAACACAAGTATAATTGTTTAAATCCGTTAACTCAAACGTGTATGTTAATTACACGGGTTTCGTGTACATGTGTATTTAAATTACACGTTTAAAATCACAGGCACTAATTTGAACTCAGTTAAGATAGTAAATGGTCTTCAGAAATAAGTATACCTAACTATAAGTCATTATATTATGACAAATTCACTTCGATGCCCATCTACAGGGGTCATATTACTAATTAAAAACTATTTTTTTAATTTTATTATGACACTACACGTAATAGGCTCTAGTTGAGCAATAAAGTAATTGTGTACACAATTATATGAATACAGTTTTAAAAGACTCGCCAGAAATTAATATCTAATTAATATTATTTTTTAATTAGTAATTTCTCATGGCACGATGTCATTAGTTAATACATTTAGTTATTATTATATTTATTTCTGAAGACCATTAACCTTCTTAACTAAGTTTAAATAAAAGTATATTTAAATCTGATTATACCATATGACTTTTATAAAATATGTAGGCATTCCACAGATTCTGTTGTTTTTTTCAAACCGATATATTTACACATGTGTACAATATATTTTTTAATCACTGTAATACATGGTAATTTTTTTGTCATGGGCCACTCAATATCTCATAGGGTTTAATAAGACATTTATTTTTTCATAATGTTTTTATACATTGTGATCTCAGATTTTTAAAAATGTTTATTGTTTTACCCCCTATCAACTTAGTTTTTTTGAAAGCAACTTTTTAAACTTTTAACGTACAAATTTATTATTTTATTAACTTTTCGAATTGAGAATAATGTACTTAAACTCTGTGCCTATTTGCCAACCGCACTTCACCTCCCATCGTAACTTTTAAACTCTTATAACTTTAAAAATATTTGTTCAAAACTGCTTATCAACCAGTCAAAATTGTTAGTACATTATTCTCAATTTAAAAAGTTAATAAAATATGTACGTTACTATTTAAGTTTCTAAAGTTGCTATCAAAAAACTAAGTTGGTATGGGGATGAAAAATTGAGATCACGTTGTATAAAAACAATGTGAGAAAAAAAATGTTATTTCTTACTAAATCCTATGAGATATTGAGCGGCCCAAGATAAAAAAAACACCCAATATAAATAAAAACATATAACTAATTATACCTATATCTCCATTTTAACTTTCAGCTCTGAAATCTTCAAGGAGTTAATTTTTTTCAGTTGGGAAAGTCAGTTGGGTGGTCTTAAAGAATAATTGTTAGGCGAAACTAAAAGTGATAAATTTACTCAGTAAACTCTTAAGACTATAGTATTGAGCAAAAAATTTTATTTTAAGTACTTTGATACGTTTAAGGTTGACTATTTATCTATTCTAACAAAACTTACCATGATCCAAAAGTAACTTTTCCCCTTTTGCTATTTGGATAAGTACATATGCTCTAGATTTACCTCCAGTCAAGTTCTACAATCCAATAATTAACAAAAAGCCTTTACTACCAAAATTAAGAATAATAATAATTAACCGATAACGCTTGAAATATATTACTAATTTTATTATTATTTATCAGTTATCACATTAAAAAAAGTTAACAACCGAAATGATGTATTATAAAGAAACAAAAAATGTGTAGGTTGAACAAAGTACTTGCCTAGGGGCTGCAAATGTTTAAATCTACCTCTGGCTGGTATTGTAGCGTATACATTATCTTTTGAAAACCCTTAATCTACGAAATTCGTCCAATGGCATATCACGTTCTAGGAATTATTTTAAAAGTAATCACATTAAAATTGATCAAACTATACAATTCTGTAACGGATTGAGTGGTTGCAATTTTTGTTATTGCGTTTTTATCTACAATGTATGGCCATAACGGGTAATATAAAAAGCCATCTTAAATTTATAATTTTGTCTGTCCGCTTGTTTAGTTTCTAAATCATTTAATATCGTGTCGAAAAAAAATGAGCAAGTCATAAAATGAATAATTTATTATTGATTGAAATCAGTCTAACCGTCATAAAATAGTTTTGTAACATATTTCGTAGAAAAAGAAGATAAAATCGTTTCACATCATTATAATCTGTTTTTCTACGCACTCTTCAATGGAGCAGTTTACTCTTCGATATCATCATCATTTAGTCCATATTTGCCTTTTTTCTTCATAAAGTACTCTTTAACTGTTTTCTTGTTAACTTTACGGCTTGTATGGTAGTAATAACCTAACACTAATCTTATTTTTTCAGTCAGATAAGGTACGGTATCATCAATTTCGTTGAGTTGCTAAAATCATTTAGTTTTTGTTTAGTTTTAAACTGCATAGCAATGTTACTAAGAACATTCTCTTGCTTTTAAGTACATTCTCAGCACTCAAGAACCAATTTTGTAGAAATTATGACCACTATAGTGTTTATTGTCAACTGGGCCATCTCAAAAATCTACACGAATAAATCTAGTTACCATACTACTTATAATTTTGTTTTTTGGATTTCGGTTGGTATTATGGAAACTGTATATTGCATCCGGTATTTTTGTACAATTTTCTTAATTTTCAATATAAGTATATTATACAGATATTTTATAGACGCGTAGGTTTGACTTGTAAATCTCTTAATTTGCTGTTAAAACGATTTTTTTTGTGTTTTCTGCTGTTGTTGTTTTGTTATTCTTTGTACAGCTGTGTTAAATACGAACATATTTCACCGAACAACAGTTTATTTTTTGTTCAATTTAGGAAGTTTTACTACCATTTGTTTTTATAATATTATGTATATGGTTTTCTGCAGTATTTTTTGTCCTTGAAAATGGTTTTTCCGCCACACTTATGAAAAAAGATTAATTGCTTCCACTATTTTTTAAAACCATCACCGCTTTTAGACCAAAAGACTTGATTTGAGTCTCTGATTTTATGATAAAAATTTCAGAAGTATAAAACGAGTAGAATTCTATTTTTTTTTTTAGAAATAGCTTAAAAACCATTACATACATCATTTGATCATACAAGTATGATCCAAAGGAGTAAAAAAAATTTTTTTTTTAATTTTAAGGGCACGCCGACGACTTTGTGGTTTTACTCAGAATGCATCATATATATTAATTACTAGTACATATTTGGTTGGTCATCCAAAAATATTATAACTGAATGTTATAAAGTATAGATCACTATCATAAATACTAAAAGTATTATCATGTTTTTTTTTGTCTCTTCTATTTTATTCCTATTCTACACTATTTTCACATATTAATTGAGCTTAAAATTATATATTTTCTGCTTTAAAAGTTGTACATAACGACATCACTTTATTTAGATTGTTTCTCTAGTTTTAGAAATATTACTCTTTCCCCCTTAATTTTTTTATTTCGTAATACTATCATCTCTTTAAAATCGATGTAACCGAACAAATTTGAATAACCATCCATCTCATGCGTTACTTTATTTATTGTGTAAGTTATGAGTATTTTTTTTTTTTTTTTGAGGAATTTGTTATCATTATTTAAAAATGTTGAAGGTATCCATAATAATCACACTCTGACTTTCGAAACAATGGCATTATTATATTCTGAAATGTATGATCGATTATAAAGTCACATGATTTGCATCAAAGCGTTTTTTCAAAAGTGATTTTATCACTTTCAGATTTAAAAATTCTTGTAAACCTGTGACTCCCCATCCCCACTATGATCCGTCCTCACTATGCCCCGACCCCACTGTACTGGTTTTTTTTTGCAAAAACATAGTGGACCAAATAACAAATAAATAAATCAATATCTTGTTAAATTTAGTTGGAATTGTCGACGATTCATGTTTCAATCGTTTGTACTCCATAGTTTAAACTGTGATCGCTTATTAACAATAAAATTAATACTTATGTGTTGTATTCTTCCATTTGATCATTCTCATACTAACTTGTTATACTTTATATATTATATTTTTTCAAAGCTCTATTATACTTCTTTTTTATTTTATTTTTTTTTATTTTAAGAGGCTTCAACATCTGAGGTTATTAACCTTGTGTACATGTTTTGTGTAAGTTACATTAATAATTAAATATCAAAGGTTACAATATTTTTTTTTTTAAATAAGAGTAATGAAATACAAAAGTGTTGGTTAGAGATTGTTTACAATGTTAATTTTTGTAAGGAAATTAAAAAATTTTATGGTGTTGTCTTCATGGAGAGCTTCTTCTAAGTTGTTGGGTATTGATAAAGTACTTCGGATGTTTTGTAAGTCTGGGCAGTCTAGGATGATGTGTTGGATGGTTAGGTCTTCTTGGCATTTATTACATATGGGTGGTGGATCTTTGCTGATTAAGAAAGAATGTGTCAAAAAGGAATGTCCGATTCTCACTCGGGTTAGAGTGACTTCTTGTCGTCTGTTTAAATTGTGAAGATGATGCCACTTTTTAGTGCATCTTTTGTTTTTTTTTTAATTTGTTGGAAGGCGGAACGGAATCCCAGTAACTTTGCCATGTCGTATTTATTTTATTCCTAATAGATTTATTTATGTCTTTAGCCGGTATGTCAGTGATTGTTGGATGCAGGATGGTTTTAGTCGCTATCTCTGCTGACTTATCGGCCATCTTGTTGCCGGAAATTCCAATATGGGATGGTACCCACATAAATTCTATATTTTGTTTTGTAGAATATAGTTCTGTTTGGATATTCTGGGTTATTTCGTTTGTCGAGAAGGGGTTTTGGAGTGCTTGGAGAGCGCTAAATGAGTCGCTTACTATTAAAATATTATTATTTGAACTGGTCAGATTAGTAGATCTGATTGCTTCTAATATGGCGTAGTTTTCTGCAGTGAAAATACTGCTCTCCGGAGGAAGTTTGTGAAGGATTTTAGTTTCGTCTCTAATGATCGCAAAGCCAGATCCATGTTGAGATTTAGATGCGTCGGTATAAATTTGTAAAAAAATTGAGTATTTTTTTTGGATGATTTCTTTGAAGTGGCAAATGATAATTGTGGGATTTGTTTCGTGCTTATTATACTGGGTTAATTCGGTATTGAGTTGGACTTTCCAAAGCCAAGGTGGAAATTTTTGGAATGTTATTTTATTTTTAATAGATGTGTGGATTTTGAACTTTGTGCACAAATGAGAGAAGGTATCGTGTAAAGGTGGTATTCGTTTCCTGATTATGTTAGTTGAATTTATACTTTGGTTTTGGAAAATACTGTTGTATCCTATAAGGTTAGGAGTGCTTTTTCTTTTTATGCCGTAGATGAGTATATCTTTTTCTCTTTGAAGTTAAGGGGTAGTTCTCCAGCGTAACACAAAATGCTGTCAATAGGGCTGGTTCTGAAAGCTCCTATTGAAATGCGAATACCTTCATTATGTAAGGGATCTAATATTTTGAGTAGATTTTCTTTGGCTGTGTTATAAATAATTGATCCATAGTATATTCGTGACAGAATTAATGACTTATATATATTTAGAAGGCTTTTGGTGTCAGCCCCCCAGGTGTGATGTGAAAGTGTTTTCATTATGTTCATTTTCATTTTACAAGAGCTTTTAATTTTTTTTAGGTGTTGGGTCCATTTTAATTCATTATCGAAGATCATTCCTAATATACGTAAAGATTTGCAGAAGGGTATTTCAGAGTTATTAAGGAATAATTTGTGGTTCTATGTCGTGCGAACGGGGAAACAAATACAATGACTTTTCCCTGGGGAAAATTTGAAACTAGTCTTGTTTGACCAATTTTGGAGAATATTGAGTGCTTGTTGTAGTACCGGGTGATTGGTTAACTATGGACCACTCAATATCTTAGAAGATATTAGACTTTTTTAATTATTTTTTTTTTGTACTATTATAGTTATTAAGTGGGACAAATTTAATGTATTTTTCAAAATTTTAACACCATCCCTTATGCGTTAAAACCATATCAACTTTAGATTTTTAAATGGTAACCCCCAATTTTTTTTTGATGATCGTGTTTATTTTTTTTAAATTTAATTTTAGGCGTAAAAACTAGGTAAATCGATTGAGTAGTTAACGAGCTACACAGTTTTAAAATTAAAGGGAGTGTAAAAAATAAATTAAATATCTTGGAGACGCTAACATATTAAGGTGACTGCTCTCTGTTATTATTTATTGACAATTAACTTTGACAATAGCTATTGTAGCGTTTAAAAATCATAACCGTACCAAACACTATTTACTTTAGGTAAATAATTCACCGATAGTAAATAATAATGATAACCGCTATATCGACTGACAAATATACCACCACTACACACTTTTACATTTATTTTGTAAAATAGTAGGTATGTTTTATTTGTTATCAATATCTTGTGTATATTTTTCCAGCATTTAGCAATTATTTGTTTTGGTATATTTGACACATTTTGTTTATTCATGCGATTTGTACGTCTTAATTTTATAGTATATTATAATAATATAGTAGTTATAGTTTTAGTTTTAGTTGGTTAACGGGTGGGCCCAGAATGGGCCCATGCACTCAGACCTACAGGTCCATTGTGGACACCCTCTCACCGAAGTCCTGTTTCACATAGTTTGTCATGCCCATGTCCTGCTTAGTTAATAACCTTCTAAGTTGAATAGTCCTGATTCCTTTATAAAGCTCAGTAACTCTTTAATCCCAGTATCCTTGATTTCATCCTGTCTAGGAAAATGTCTACCAAAGATACTTTGCCTTAGGGTAGCAAGGGAGTTACATTCACACATGATGTGGTATGACGTCTCCTCCTCTTCTCCACATTTCCTACACACTGGTGATTCTGTGATCCCCATGGTGTGTAGATGTTTGAGTAGATGCCCGTGGTCTGTTAATAGTCCAACTAGCATGCTCATTTGGTTCCTGTTCATATGTTTAAGATCCTTTAGTAACGTACCAGGAAGCTTGATGGACATCTTTGATTGCCTAGGTACTACTAGGTATCTCCATATTTTCCTATGTTCTTCCCTACTCCAGTTTTTCGGTATTGCTCTCAGTGTTTGCTCTGATAATCCTACCGCTGGTTCGGGACCAATGTAGGGTGATTCGGCTCCTTTCCTAGCTAGGAAGTCAGCTTGTTCATTCCCCAGTACACCATAGTGTCCTGGTACCCAAGCTAATTTTACCCTGTTGTTCCTAGCCAATGATTCCAGAGCTGTACGGCATTCTAGGACCAATTTTGAAGTTACTTGAGTTAGCAATTATTTGTTTTGGTTAATTTGACACATTTTGTTTATTCATGCGATTTGTACGTCTTAATTTCATAGTATATTATAATAATATAGTATCATAACTTACTAGAGTCTAGATCTATGAACTTGTCAACATTTATTGTGTTTTAAATAATAACATTGATATTAAATATCCATAATCAATGTGAATACCAAGATGGAGTTTTGCTCAAGTGACAAGTCTATAAAACCTAAAACCTTACTTATAAAATGTATGCACATCAAATATCAAAATTAAAGGTACTTATAATAATAATATGTTATTTAAAATAAATATTATTATAATTTGAATTATGCTTGATGATATTTTAATTAAAACTTTTATTTTTACAGTATTATGTCTTTGTTCTGAGAAACTTATAAATGTGTAGTTTTGTGTTTTAACATATTGGTATCTGAATTCAAAAAAAAAAAAATATATAATTTTTTATGAACAAATTGAATCTTCAATCATCGTTTACTGAATCAATAATAGGTAAGATAATGTATTTATTGATATAGGTGTATTGTTTAAGTACATTTTTTTATTAGAAAAATATAATTAATCTTTTTTTATTATTCATGAACATATAAAATGTTTTTACATAATACATTTTTTTGGATTACTTATGTTTATCATACTTAATATGTTTAATTATAATGCGTTACTTAAAAATTAACGTTTAACTTAAAAATTATCATACTTGTATAATTATAAAAAATATATGTGTATACTGCAATTTGTTGCTTAACCATATAACTATTTAAGTATCTAAGAAACTTATTTAATTTTTTTTAATTATATGTTTCAGTATGTTCAATATTAATATGGACTATCTCAACTTAAATTGATATTTGTTATTGTTTACAACTACACTACTACCAACGTCAAATTTGGTGTATTATATTATTGTAGTCAATCAGTCTAAACTAATTCCATCAATACATTGTCGAATGTTGTGGTATTCAATTTTCAATAAATTTATAGGTGTTTTATTTTAAGGTAAAATATATAAGATTGCAATAATTTAGTTAATTTCTATGAATTCATCACTAACAATTTATTATTATTATTATTTTTTTTTTTGTTACTGTGGCACACTATTGCAGATAACGGGTTTCCATTAAGTCAGTAAGAAGAATAAGATGGATTCACAAGTTCAAATCAAATATTAGACAACTATATATATTTATTTATTCAGCTAAAAATGTAATTCAATAAAATAATTTAAAAGTACTTTATCATTTTAAAAGTGACATAAAGTTTTTAAACTCTAAGTGTTTAAACACACATATACTTAACATATCTATAATTATTATACATTATTTATTAATTATTAATGATGAATTCTTTATTTAATATTAATTTAATCTAAAATGCTGCTGAGAATGTTAATATTTCTAAAATATGTTATTGTCTTAATCCAAATCTTGAAATTATTTTCATGATGGCATAGTTTTGGCATTAGCTATTACAGAATTTATTGACAATTTTCTAGTGGGTTTACGATTAAGTTTTTATAAGTAATAAAGTAAATAAAATTATAAAACACAAAATAGAAAAAAAAAATGTTAACTATTGGATTAAGTGTAAAAAAGTAAATTGAATGAATATACTTATAAATATTTTTTAACTTAAATATGTAAATGGAGATGGATTTCTTCTAGTGGGAAATCATCAAACAAACTTTACCGCCCTAGGTAACTTCCTATAACTACATCACTATATACAGCAATATGTTGTACCTCTATTATTTACAAGTTAATTATAGATATGTTAATTTTATTTAGTCTTAGTTTTTAATATGATTTAGCAAATAAAAATGTTTATTCGTATCTTATAAGCGTATTATTTATCTTGTTACTTGTTTTTTTATTTTACTATTATGATAATAAACATAACATAATATAGTATTTAAATGTTTGTTAGTAATATTATTATTGAACTTTAAGCTTATGACTGTTAAAAAAGCCGTACAAAAACAAAAAAAATTGTACTTTATCATTGTCACTCTAAATTTTTGCTTATACCTCATACAACGAGAAAAACAACCATTTATTAAATAAGAAATATACTTTTACTGTTCATATGAACACATTAAAATAAGTAAGAATAGTCAATACTATGAAATATATACAGTATAGGTTTAAGGTGGTAATATAATAAAGAGTTAATAAATAAATACAGCTTTTAATAATTAAAAATACTGAACTAGAAATAGTTAAAATTGACGCGTTACAACTTTAAATTATAAAAATGAAAATTTATTTTAGTGCACAAGTATTGGATGAACGTATTTCTTATGGAATCCTTTGTTATCTAAACATTTTAATAAACACAATAGATGCCTTATAAAGATGTTGTTTGACATCTTATGTACCTATCATAAACCAGTTCGAACAAATGCTAAAATAGTTTCTGTACATATTAAGTTTAGTTTTTGTTTATTCGTTGTAAAACTTATAAAAGCATCTCATATAAGCTAATATTATATTATTGTAGTACTAAGCTATAACTTTAAAAGTATAAAAAAAAAAAAATTAAAAAAGTCTAATATCTTCTAAGATATTGAGTGGTCCATAGTTAACCAATCACCCGGTATTTCAATCGTGGTTTTAATATTTTGTCCACTACAATAAATGTGGCAGTCGTCAGCAAAAAGTAGGTGTTTTGTAGGTTTTGGTATTTCTTTAAATATATTATTAATAGCTAGTAAAAACATTGTTACGCTGATCACTGAACACCGGGGGGAAGGCCGTTTTCGGTTAGGTAGGTGTTTTATAATTCATTGTGAGCTTTAACTTGTATTGTACGGCTTTTTAAGAAGTTTTGGAGGAATATAAACATTTTACCATTTATGCCACATTCTTGAATGATTTTAAGGGCTCTGTTTCGCCATACCATATCGTATGCTTTTTCTTGGTCTAAGGCTATTAATATTAAATGTTGTTTCTGATTTTTTGTGTTACAAATGTCATTGTGTAAGGAAGAGAGGGTATCGAGAGTTGAATAATTTCTTCAAAATCCACATTGTTCATTTGTTAGTATATTTGATGTCTCCAAGTGCCAAACAAAGCGCTTGTTTATTATTTTTCTAATGTTTTTCCTAGTGTATTGATAAGTGAAATGGGTCTGTAGTTAGAGTTATCGAATTTGTTCTTGTTTGGTTTTGGGATAGGTATAACAATTGCGTTGCGCCATTGGTCAGGGTATATGCCTTTTCCCCAAATTATATTATAAATCTGGAGAAGTATTTCGTGTCCTAGCTTTGGTAAATTTTGAATAAAAGTGTAAGGTATCCCATCTGGGCCTGGGCTTTTGCTTTTGCATCCAGATAATGCATTGCGTAATTCGGTTATATTGAAGGGTTGATTAATTGTGTTTTCCTATTATACTTCTATTTTAGTATATTGACAATATTTAAAACAAAATGCAACTAAAAATACCTTTTCATAGATACTTAAATTGTAAAGAGTGGAGCAGTGAAACTGGCGATTTTCCCATTTAAATACATTGGAAAATCCCTCGATTAACTGCCCCACCCTTATATTAATTTCTTGTTGTGTTCTAAAGAAGAATTAAAATTCTAACATTTAAATTAAAGTTAAATCTTATGCTGGAACTGTGATGGAGAAAACCGTATAAAAAACCAAATAAATATTCCTTATAAATTTCAAATCGATCCGACTCTTTTTCTCGAAATTATAGCCAGTAAAAGTTCTAACTTAAAAGCTAGTATGTTTTTTTTTGTTTTTTCCAATTAACTGTGAAAGAGTACCTTCACTGTTCTGCATCGAAGCTAAAATATGAAGGTTAACGAAACACAAATTTATCGAATTGAAGCGTTAAATATATTGGTCGCGCAATTAACAAACTAGTCTACTAGTAAACTAGTCACTTAGTCTATAGATGATTAAACCCTAGAAATAAAACCAAGGATTCAAAACTTAGCTTGGTTAAGTTCACTATTGTAATCATATTAAAGAAACACAATACAAGTAATAGAACGTCTAAAATAATAATATCAATGCGGGTGTGATTTGAAAGCCAAAAATTATGCTATAAAACATATAGCTTACAAACAGCTAAATAAATACATTTTGTTACGAGATGGATGAGTAAACAGGTAATACCTAAATTTGTTGTGTTTGTCAAGCGGCAAAACAACTACTATTTGTTTACGATTCGTAGGCTAAAGCCATGCTTATTTATTTTAGAATTGAATTTTAAAATAATCCGGACAAACAAAATACATATGCGTTTATACAATTCTTATACGCTTTACCACTGAATTCATTTTAACAGAAGCAATTAAACGAAGAAAAACCATTTAAGTTTTAAACACGGTAGAACAGTATTCGAATATTTTCGCATTTGAAAAAAAAATACAAACAATAATGAATTTTAAAAATTGTGTTATGCTTTTATACTTATTTGTCCATTTGTATACATCAAAAGCAAGAATTCGCAAAAATCCACAGGTAATCTTAGATTTATTCTTTTTAATTATTGAAAGCACATTAATTATAAAACAGTAGTATTCCATTGTTTATTAAAAATAGATATTTCATATTTATAGAAATTAGCCGAACTATATAGAAGTGTTTCAGAAGAACACCCTTTAGGTGTTAATTTGTTTGACGTAGAAAATTATATAAAAAAACCAAAGGTGCGCAAGGAATTTAGAATTTCTATATTGGATAAACAAAAGATACAAGAATCCCGGTTTGGTACGTTGAATAATAATAACTCATTAATAGATATTGTAAAATATATACATGTGAAATGTGAATACCTTTCCGTCTCTTTTATATTTGCAACTAAGCGTTATTGTTAATTTAATCGTTTGGTCATCAGTCTCGAGTCACCGAAAGCACTGCCCGCATTTATTTAAACATCATGTTACGTACATTGATGACGTGGTCATCATATAACACCTTACAGCATAATTTGGTTTGGTAATTTTTAATGTGAGTACTTTTATAATGATTTCTAGTTGGGGAAATTTCGGAAGAGCAATTTGTGGCAGTAATAACATCAAAGTTTACTTATTGGGTAATTATGATTTTTTCTATCCTAATATATGATATATTTAAAAAAACAATTATAATAATTAAATACTCTATGAACCTAGTGAATAATATAATTGTAATAATTCTAGATTCTAATTATTTCTTTAATAGTAGTTTTCACATTGTGTCTTAAAAACAGAAATTTTATGATTTTAGCAACTCGAAAAAATGTATATTAAAATCTCAAAAGCTGTAAAGGATGATTGCCTAGTAACCAAGGAAAGAGTAAAATGGTTTTTACTGAAGAAACGACTCCTATATAGACTAAGTAAAAAGGAAATCGAAGCGTTAGTTAAACCAATGAAGGGTAAAACGCTTTTATCTTTTTTTTCAACTAAATATGTTACAAAACTATTTTATGACAGTTAGACTGATTTTAATTTATATTGGAATATTAATTTAATGACATTGCTCATGATGTATTTTTTATACACGATTTTCAATGATTTAAAAACCAAGCAAGTGGACAGACACAATTATTGATTTTATATGGCTTGTCATAACACACGTTATTTGGCCATTGTACATAAAAAGGCAATAATAATAATTGCAACCACCCAAACTGTTACAGCATTTTATAGGTTGATAAATTTTAATGTGAATACCTTTTAAATGATTTCTAGATGATGCTATGACATTTGGCGAGTTTCATAATTTTGTGGTTTTCAAAGAAAATCATTTATTATATACATATATATAACACCAGCCGGTGGTAGATTTAAACGTTTACAGGACCCAGGTAAGTAATATGTTCACTCTCACCCTTTTTTTGTTTCTTCCCCAACTGAAGGATATTACATTTTATATCATTTTACATATTGCATTGTAAATTTGTTTTTATATCAATATTTCAGGGCTATAAATTTACTACAACATTCTATTGCCGTTCGCTGTAGTCAAAAAGTAAAATTTATTAAAGTATTCAATTAAGTTTATTTAAATAAAAATTCAAGGTTTATGTATTAATTCTTAAAACTCTAAGGGGTGTGTGTTTTTTTTTGTTTTAATCAATTATATGGGTATTTTGTAAATGTTATTATTAAATATTATTAAATGTTAAATAACTTGTTTTCTGCATATTATAATTATAAACTAACCTTAGCTGCTTAATCTTAGTTTCTATTAATAAATAAATAAATATATAAATCAAAATAGTAGTTAATTATTATTTATATTTAATTACTATTTGTTTGAATTGTAAATGTTATTTTTACATATCTATAGGTGTAGTAAAAAAGTAGAAAAATAATGTGCATGATTATTGTTAAAATAATGGAAAAAACAATTTCTGTAATAAACGCAAATACGTATAAGATTACTCATGTATAAATATGTCGGTTTAAAAAAAACAACAGAATCTATAGGAATGCCTAGAACACAAATAATACACATTTGTGTAAACAAGTAATACATTTTTTGTATTTGTCAGGTTAGGTTGCAAAACAATTACTGTTTCTATGATTCGTAGCCGTACTCAAGAAATACATTTATTGCACAATGTAATATAAATAAATGCATATAATTGCCTCATTTCGTTACAGTACTCCAAAAAATAAACAAAAACTGTCGGAATGCCTTCATATATTATAAAAGTCATATCAGATCATCTGATTTAAATATCCGTTGATTTAAACTCAGTTAAGATGGTAAATAGTCTTCAGAAATAAGTATACCTTTTTTTTTCCAAGTCAGAATTGTAGACGACCCCGAGACTTAGCCAATCGGCATTACTACAGGGCTGCCTACATCGTTTATTGTGACAAAATAGCATTACAATATATTATACAATGTACATGAATAATATAACAAAACACAATAAATGAAACACAATACAATAAATGAGAATGACTAAATATTGAAAAATAAAACTACTGATTTAGCCAGGGATCCTGCTGTCGTTACTTTCCAGCCTTGGCCTTCCGGAACGCCTCATATGGACTGCTGCCTGGATAATGGTCGAACCTCGTTCCGCATAGTTGATGAGCCATGGCCACAATGTGCTCGGCTATCTCCCCTGACTCTTTTGCACCATCCGCCTCCGTCGTAAGCCGAGAGACCTGCGCCAGCGCAAGGCGCAACCCAGCTTCAATGGCCACTTCATCATCCTCAAGGCCCTGAATGTCACCGGACCCAAAACTCGCTTCCAAGTTAGTGAGTTGTTCTTCTTCGACCCTCCGTCGCTTTCTCCATGGTTCCGCGACTACTACCGGAGATACCTCAGTAGAGGGCATCCTTAGGGCATCATCTTCGTCCGTTACTGAGTTAACACTAGTTCTGTCTACCTCATCTTTATTTAGGTGTTCCATCTCCAATCTAGCACTAGGCTTCCTTTTGGGTGATTTTTTAGCTTCTTCCGCTCTCTTCTTTTCGTGGTACAATCGTACCCGTTCTTGGTTGTGCATATCCGTCAGCTCTTGGTCTAGTGTCCAAATCTGAATCGTCAGTGCAGCATTTCGAGACGGTGGCAGAATCGCCTTCATTTATGAGCCTATTTTTCCTCTGTTCATCCAGCTTTTTTCAGATCTTCATTACCATGAATTCTACTTCATCGCACAAGCGGAATGTACCCAGTTGTCGCAGTCAGTCGAGTACATCCTCTTCTTTTGCTTTCTTATCTGCCTCTTCTTTTCTCCGTTCACGGTCGCTGGATGACAACCGGAGTGAGCCCGCTACGTTGATCCAGGTTTTACCCTATCATCCCCACTCACTTCTGCCGCCTCTTGGGTGGAATTCGAGAACCCTGGGTGAGTAACTTTGTCTTTTTTATAACTCTCCATGTTATGGTTTAAAGGGTGGCCTTCCCCTACGCTTTTGCCACAGCGCTAGGGGTGTGGTCCTTTATTATTGAACAAAGGCGGACCACGTGCCTGCCAGCCAGTTAAGGCAAGCCGTTTTGCTGGGACCGCTTGGCACGGACTCAATTAAGAGCCCGTGAGCCCTTCCACCACGACAAGGTGTGTTCCGCGGAAGGGAGAAATAAGTATACCTAAGTATAAGTAATTATATTATAAAAAATTTGCTTCGATGCCCATCTACAGGGGTCATATGAGGAATTACTAATTAAAAAAATATTTTTTCTTATTATGACACTTTAAGTGCTAGACTGGAGTGTAACTATAAAGTAATTGAGCAATTGCGTGAACAAATATATGAATACGTCTCTTAAAGTGTTAAACAGAATTTTCAGAAATTGAAATGAGAAATCTATTAAAATAGTTCGAATGTGGTGTATTGATAAAACTCGTATGAGATGAATTAAGATGACAAACCCTGAGAGACAAATACCCCTTATAGGTCTAAAGTTGTAGTATAAGCAGAAAAATATTTTACACGTGTATTGTTCAAATAGTAATAACTGGTTTTCGTATTGATCTAAAAATATATAAAGGTTACCTGTATACAAATATATTGGCTTGAAAAAAAACAACAGATATTATGTTACTAGTACACATTTTATAAAAACTATACCAAACTATCTGATTTTATATAATATAAAAATACTTCTTGATAGGATATTATTAAAAAAACATTTTTTACTTTCATAGATACTTAAATTGTAAAGGGTGGAGCAGTGAAACTGGCGATTTTTTGTTTGTGTCAAACCGCAAAACAACTACTGTTTCTATGATTCGTAGCCGAGAAAATATTTTTCATGTATCATAAATTTATTGGACAATGTAATATAAATAAATGCATATAATTGCTTCATTTGGTTACAGTACTCCTAAAAATAAACAGAAACTGTTGGAATGCCTACACATTTTATAAAAGTCATATCAGATCATCTGATTTAAATATACGTTAATTTAAACTCAGTTAAGATGGTAAATATATTATAACACTACAAGTGCTAGGCTGGAGTTGAGCAATAATGTAATTGAGTTATTGTGTACACAAATATATGAATACGGCTCTTAAAGTGTGAAACAAAATTTTTAGAAATTGAAATCTATTAAAATAATTTTAATTTGGTGTATTGATAAAACTCGTATGGGGTGAATTAAGATGGCAAACTCTGGGAGACAGATACCCCTTATAGGTCTAAAGTTGTAGTGCATAAGCGGAAAAATATTTTGCACGTGTATTGTTCAAATAATAATAACTTGTTTTCATATTGATCTAAAAAAATATGAAGGTTGCCTGCATACAAATATATTGGTTTGAAAAAAAAAACAACAGATATTATGTTACTAGTACACATTTTATAAAAACTGTACCAAACTATCTGATTTTATATAATATAAAAATACTTCTTGATAGGATATTATTAAAAAAAACATTTTTTACTTAAATCCAAAAATATATTTTAGTCCATGTATACCATGTATGATAATATTATTCCGGATATGAGTTTATAATATCGTTCCAAATGGCATAGCTAATTTTAGGAATGCCTACACATTTTATAAAAGTCATATCATATCATCTGATTTAAATATACGTTGATTTAAACTGAGTTATGATTGTAAATGGTATTCAGAAATAAGTATACCTAACTATAAGCCATTATATTATGAAAAATTCGCTCGATTCCCATCTACAGGGGTCATATTACTAATTCAAAACTATTTTTTTAAATTTATTATGATACTACAAGTGCTAGGCTGGAGTTGAGCAATAATGTAATTGAGTAATTGTGTATACAAATATATGAATACGGCTCTTAAAGTGTTAAACAGAATTTTAAGAAATTGAAATCTATTAAAATAGTTTGAATTTGGTGTAATGATAAAAGACGCCTGTTTATAAAGTTGTAGTATAAGCAGAAAAATATTTTACACGTGTATTGTTCAAATAGTAAAACTGGTTTTCGTATTGATCTAAAAATATATAAAGGTTACCTGTATACAAATATATTGGCTTGAAAAAAAACAACAGATATTATGTTACTAGTACACATTTATAAAAACTATACCAAACTATCTGATTTTATATAATATAAAAATACTTCTTGATAGGATATTATTAAAAACATTTTTTACTTTCATAGATACTTAAATTGTAAAGGGTGGAGCAGTGAAACTGGCGATTTTTTGTTTGTGTCAAACCGCAAAACAACTACTGTTTCTATGATTCGTAGCCGAGAAAATATTTTTCATGTATCATAAATTTATTGGACAATGTAATATAAATAAATGCATATAATTGCTTCATTTGGTTACAGTACTCCTAAAAATAAACAGAAACTGTTGGAATGCCTACACATTTTATAAAAGTCATATCAGATCATCTGATTTAAATATACGTTAATTTAAACTCAGTTAAGATGGTAAATATATTATAACACTACAAGTGCTAGGCTGGAGTTGAGCAATAATGTAATTGAGTTATTGTGTACACAAATATATGAATACGGCTCTTAAAGTGTGAACACAAAATTTTTAGAAATTGAAATCTATTAAAATAATTTTAATTTGGTGTATTGATAAAACTCGTATGGGGTGAATTAAGATGGCAAACTCTGGAGACAGATACCCCTTATAGGTCTAAAGTTGTAGTGCATAAGCGGAAAAATATTTTGCACGTGTATTGTTCAAATAATAATAACTTGTTTTCATATTGATCTAAAAAAATATGAAGGTTGCCTGCATACAAATATATTGGTTTGAAAAAAAAAACAACAGATATTATGTTACTAGTACACATTTTATAAAAACTGTACCAAACTATCTGATTTATATATAATATAAAAATACTTCTTGATAGGATATTATTAAAAAAAACATTTTTTACTTAAATCCAAAAATATATTTTAGTCCATGTATACCATGTATGATAATATTATTCCGGATATGAGTTTATAATATCGTTCCAAATGGCATAGCTAATTTTAGGAATGCCTACACATTTTATAAAAGTCATATCATATCATCTGATTTAAATATACGTTGATTTAAACTGAGTTATGATTGTAAATGGTATTCAGAAATAAGTATACCTAACTATAAGCCATTATATTATGAAAAATTCGCTCGATTCCCATCTAC
This sequence comes from Adelges cooleyi, assembly GCF_023614345.1. Lineage (NCBI taxonomy): Eukaryota > Metazoa > Arthropoda > Insecta > Hemiptera > Adelgidae > Adelges > Adelges cooleyi. Next base: position 11,254,900 of record NW_026096268.1, on the reverse strand, counting down.
AGGGGTCATATTACTAATTCAAAACTATTTTTTTAAATTTATTATGATACTACAAGTGCTAGGCTGGAGTTGAGCAATAATGTAATTGAGTAATTGTGTATACAAATATATGAATACGGCTCTTAAAGTGTTAAACAGAATTTTAAGAAATTGAAATCTATTAAAATAGTTTGAATTTGGTGTAATGATAAAAGACGCCTGTTTATAAAGTTGTAGTATAAGCAGAAAAATATTTTACACGTGTATTGTTCAAATAGTAATAACTGGTTTTCGTATTGATCTAAAAATATATAAAGGTTACCTGTATACAAATATATTGGCTTGAAAAAAAAACAACAGATATTATGTTACTAGTACACATTTTATAAAAACTATACCAAACTATCTGATTTTATATAATATAAAAATACTTCTTGATAGGATATTATTAAAAAACATTTTTTACTTAAACCAAAAATATATTTTAGTCCATGTATGATAATATTATTCCGGATATGAGTTTATAATATCGTTCCAAATGGCATAGCTTAACATCAAAATTCGTTCTTAATGATGACCAGTGGACCAAATAACACATAAATTAAATAATGTCTTGTTAATTTTAGTTGGAATGGTCGACAATTCATGTTTCAATCGATTGTACTCCATAGTTTAAATTGTAATCGATTATTTTCAATAAAATTAATATTTATGTATTATATTCTCCCATTAGATCAATCTCATACAGCATACTAACTTGTTATACTTTATAGATTATATTTTTTCAAAGCTCTATTATACTTCTTTTTTACTAGATTGACAATGTTCAAAACAAATGCAACTAAAAAAACCTTTTTATAGATATTTAAATTATAAAGGGTGGAGCAGTGAAACGGGCGATTTTCCCATTTAAATACATTGAAAATCGCCCGATTTACTGCCTCACCCTTCTATTAATTTCTTGTTGTGTTCTAAAGAAGAAGTTAAATCTTATACTGATACTATGACGGAGAAAACAATATATTTTACTTACATATATTACTTATTAGTTAAATATTACTAATGTTTATAGTCACTAGCTATCGGCTGTTGACTGTTACATTTAGATATTTAACAATCACCATTTATGGAGATTTAAAAAATATTGTTTTTTTACTAATAGTATAGGAGTAGTATCACAAAGTTAAATATTCACGAGTTTGGTCTAGTCATAATAGAAAGTATCAATACTCATGACTTTTATTATTAAATATATCTTAATATGACTAAACTTTTTCAACTTTTATCCCCCAAAGTACCAACTAGTTGAAATTTGTGATTTATTGAGTTTTTACTCGAAGGAATTGGTCCAGTACTAAAAGAGTTACAGTGTTTACAGGCACAAAAAAGCCTACATCATGGTAGAACCAATACCTTCATTGCTCTGCATCGAAGCTTAAATATGAAGGTTAACTAAACACGAATTTATCGATTTAAAGCGTTACCAAATTTTCTTATTCAATACACTATACAAATACTTCACGTTAGGATACTAACATTTTTTGTAGCTATAATGAATAATGTAAGTTTTAGCTTTGTAACATTTTCGTTTTCCAGATAGAAACAAATAAATTGTCTTGTCGACCAAATTACAAAAATACAGTTCTCTTGAAATTAAATGTTGGTTATTTATTACGGCTGTTGATTATTTATGACCCAAGTGTTGTTATCTCAAATAGTTTGTACGAGTAATGTTCAAAAAATAATAACATACTTTTCATACTAATCTTAAAAAATATGCAGTTAACCTAAATACGAATTTATCGGTTTGAAGCGATACCAAAATATCTTATTTAATTAACTGTACGAATACTTTACATTAAAATATTAACATCATTTTTGTTGCTATACATAATAATGTAAGTTTTGGCTTTGAAACATTTTCGATTTTCGGCTAAAAACAAATAAAATCGACCAAAATACAAAATTATAGTTCTTTTGGTATAATATTTTGGTTGGTTTACAACCATTGTTGTTTATTTATGATTCAAGGGTATTATCTGAAATGTTATTATTAAAAAATTAAAGACATTGTCATTATCAGAGGTTGTTTCTAATATAAAAACTTTAATATTACTATTATATAAAAAACCGAGTGAGCCGCGGAAATTACTCACAATAGTTATGTGTAAACGGTAGACCCCGTAATCTTATTACGGGTCTACCTGAAATACAATTTAAAAAGAGCAGAACTTATTATGTGCATGAACATTATTGAGATACGATTAATATTATTTTATATATTTGATATTGTCAGTTTATGATAACTATAATACGATAGATAAACACGAGACTGTAAGTTGTTCATTTTCGCTGAACAATATACAACAACTGAATATCTATAATCTATCTCTTCGCTAAACTCGTCTCGGTCACTCAATAGAACTTGTGGTTCCTCTGCAAAAAAGAAAGAGTCATTATCATTAACGCCATAATATTTATATAGTGGAGTGTCAATTAGATGGCTGAGCCAATCTTTTACTACGCGTTTCCGGACAAACCCTATTAGATAACTCTAAGGGGTGTGTGTTTTTTTTTGTTTTAATCAATTATATGGGTATTTTGTAAATGTTATTATTAAAATGTTAAATAACTTGTTTGCTGCATATTATAATTATAAACTAACCTTAGCTGCTTAATCTTAGTTTCTATTAATAAATAAATAAATATATAAATCAAAATAGTAGTTAATTATTATTTATATTTAATTACTATTTGTTTGAATTGTAAATGTTATTTTTACATATCGATAGGTGTAGTAAAAAGTAGAAAAATAATGTGCGTGATTGATTATTGTAAAATAATGTAATAAAAAACAATTTCTGTAATAAACGCAAATACGTATAAGATTACTATGTTAATATGTCGGTTTAAAAAAAAAAAACAAAATCTAAGGAATGCCTAAAAAACAAATAATACACATTTGTGTAAACAAGTAATACATTTTTTGTATTTGTCAGGTTAGGTTGCAAGCCGAGAGACCTGCGCCAGCGCAAGGCGCAACCCAGCTTCAATGACCACTTCATCATCCTCAAGGCCCTGAATGTCACCGGACCCAAAACTCGCTTCCAAGTTAGTGAGTTGTTCTTCTTCGACCCTCCGTCGCTTTCTCCATGGTTCCGCGACTACTACCGGAGATACCTCATTAGAGGGCATCCTTAGGGCATCATCTTCGTCCGTTACTGAGTTAACACTAGTTTTGTCTACCTCATCTTCATTTAGGTGTTCCATCTCCAATCCTGGAGCCTAACTTTTTTCCTCTGTTCATCCAGCTTTTTTCTGATCTTCATTACCATGAATTCTACTTCATCGCATAAGCGGAATGGACCCAGTTGTCGCAGTCGGTCGAGTACATCCTCTTCTTTTGCTTTCTTATCTGCCTCTTCTTTTCTCAGTTCACGGTCGCTGGATGATAACCGGAGTGAGCCAGGTTTTACCCTATCATCCCCACTCACTTCTGCCGCCCCTTGGGTGGAATTCGAGAACCCTGGGGGAGTAACTTTGTCTTTTTATAACTCTCCATGTTATGGTTTAAAGGGTGGCCTTCCCTACGCTTTTGCCATAGTGCTAGGGGTGTGGTACTTTGTTATAAAGTATAGATCACTATCATAAATACTAAAAGTGTTATCATGTTTGTTTTTGTCTCTTCTATTTTACTCCTATTCTACACTATTTTCACATATTAATTGAGCTTAAAATTATATATTTATTGCTTTAAAAGTTGTACACAACGACATCAATTTATTTATATTGTTTCTCTAGTTTTAGAAATATTACTCTTCCCCTTAATTTTTTTATTCCGTAATACTATCATCTCTTTAAAATCGATGTAACCGGAAAAATATGATTAAAATAATGTAAGTTATGAGTATTTTTGACATTTTCATGTCTTAGCTCTGGCACATAACCGAAAAAAGCGTAACGAAATAAGCGTTATCAAAAAATCGTAACGAAAAAAGCGTTATCAAAAAAGAAATGGGGTTGAAGATGACGTTGGGGGTGGGAGATAGGGGTGAAAATTAGCCTGTACATAACCGTAAAAATGAGTAACGAAAAAAGCGTTACCACACTGAGTGGAGTGGGGTAGGAGATAAAGATGGGAGATAGGGGGCGAGTGATAGGGGGTAGGGATAGGGGTTGAGTGATAAAAAAACAGTGTGCATAAGTATTGTTTAAATAATAAAAATAACCATGTTTTTGAACTAACTACAAAAAAAGTATTTAGGTATCATAATATAAAAACTCTAATAAAAGGCTATAAATGATTAAACCCTAAAAATAACATCCAGGATTCCTAACTTAGATTGGGTAAGTTCACCATTCTAATCATATGAAAGAAACATAATACAAATAATAGAACGTCTAAAATAATAATATCAATGCGGGTGTGATTTGAGAGCCAAAAATTATTCTATAAAACATATAGCTTACAAAAAGCTAAATAAATACATTTTGTTACGAGATGGATGAGTAAACAGGTAATAGCTAAATTGGTTGTCAAGCAGCAAAACAACTACTATTTGTTTACGATTCGTAGGGTTAAGCCATGCTTATTTAATTTAGAACTGAATTTAAAAAAAAAAATCGAACAAACAAACTACATATGCGTTTATACTATTCTTATACGCTTTACATTGAATTCACTGTAATAGATGCCATTAAACGAAGGAGAATCATTTAAGTTTTAACACGGTAGAGCAGTATTCGAATATTTTCGCATTTGAAAAAAAATACAAACAATAATGAATTTTAAAAATTGTGTTATGCTTTTATACGTGTTTGTTCATTTGTATACATCAAACGCAAAAATTCGCAAAAATCCAAAGGTAATTTTACATTTTGTCTTTTTAATTGAAGGCACATGAATTCTAAAATAGTAGTATTCCATTGTTTATTAAAAATAGATATTTCATATTTATAGAAACTAGGCGAACTATATAGAAGGATTTCAGAGAAATATCCAACTGTTCATATTTCTCAAGTAATGGATTATATAGAACAAAACCCAAAAGTGCGCAAGGAATTTGGAATTACTGGACGGGATGATGATAAGATATTAAGAACCGGGTGGACTACGTTGAATAATAATAACGCATTAATAGATATTGTAAAATAAATACATGTGAAATGTGAGTATTAATACTATTATAAATAAGGTATCTGGGGTAAAATAAAAATAAAAAAATGCAGAATGTAAAGGTATTTGGATAAGAAAAGCTATATAAATATATATTAAACGCTTTTATCTTGTTTTTTTACAAATTGTGTTAGAATGTTAAACGTTTTACAACAGTTACACTAATTGTAAGAACTATTGAAATATTCATTTTATGACATTCCTTAGGAATATTTTTTGTTAACGCGATTGTAGTTTGTTTGAAAACTGAACAAGCGGACAAATATAATTATTGCTCTTATGTGATTTTGATGTGTAGTACCCTTAATTACCAAATATTATTCATAGAAACGCAATAATAATAATTGTAACCACTCCATCCGTTATAGCATAATTAAGCTTGGTAAATTTTAAAATGAGTACTTTTATAATGATTTCTAGTCCACACAATGTCGGAAGAGCAATTTGTAGCATTAATAACATCAAAATTTAATAATTATGTAATTATGATTTTTTTCTATCCTAATATATGATATATTTTAAAAAAAAAATATATAATAATAATTAAATACTCTATAAGTTTAGTGAATAATATAATAGTTAAATTCTAGATTAATTATTTCTATAATAGTAGTATTCACATTGTGTATAAAAATCAGAAATTTTATGATTTTAGCAACTCGGAAAAATGTATGATAAAATCGCTAAAGCTGTAAAGGATAATATCCTAGTAACCAAGGAAAGAGTTAAATGGTTTTTACTGAAGAAACGACTTATATATAGACTAAGTGCAAAGGAAATCGAAGCGTTAACTAAACCAATGAAGGGTAAAACGCTTTTATCTTTTTTTTTCAACGAAATCTGTTACAAAACTATTTTATGACAGTTAGACTGATTTAAATTTATATTGAAATAATCATTTAATGACATTGCTCATAATGTGTTTTTTATACACGATTTTCAATGATTTAAAAACCAAACAAGTGGGACAGACAAAAATTTTTGATTTTATATGGCTTGTCATAATACCCGTTATTTGGCCATTGTATATAAAAACGCAATAATAATAATTGCAACAGCTCAAACTGTTACAGCATTGTATAGTTTGATAAGTTTTAATGTGAATACCTTTTAAATGATTTCTAGATGATGCTATGACATTTGGCGAATTTCGTAGATTCATGGTTTTCAAAAAATAATGTATTCGCTTCAAGACCAACGGTGGTAGATTTAAACACTTGCAGCCTCCAGGCAAGTAATATGTTCACCATTACAAAATTTTTGTTTCTTTCCCAAATAAAGGACATAACATTTTATATATTGCAATATTATGGCATTGTAAATTTATTTTTATATCAAAATTTCAGGCCTATAAATTTACTACAATATTCTATCGCCGTTCGCTGTAATTAAAAATTCAAACTTTTTAAAGTATTCAATTTAAGTTTATTTAAATAAATATTCAAGGTTTATGTACTAATTCATATTTAAAGGGTGCGTGTTTTTTTTCGTTTTTATCAATTATATGGGTAATTTGTAAATGTTATTATTAATATTATAAAAAATGTTTAAATAACTAGTTTCCAGCTTATTCAAAATATAATTTAACCTTAGCTGCTATGTCTTTTCTGATAGTAAAAATATACATATCCAAATAAATGTTGCATTTACTTTTGAGTTGAGTGTAGTATCGTTTTTTACGTACGTTTTTTATAGTGATACAAAATAATGTAAATTTTATGATGTTATATATAACAATGCTGTATATAATAATGTAAGTCTAGAAACAAATAAAATGTCTTATCGACCAAAATAAGTGTTTCTATCTAAAATATAATTTTTAAGAATTTTAAAACATTGTCATCAACAACGTTATCACGATATTGAGTGGATCACTCTATTACTATAATATTGTTTTCTTTACACTCAATATAAACTCTATATAATCTTTGAAAATCAAATTCAATCCTATGAAATGTCTGATTATGATTTTATAGATAACAGCTATAAATTGAAATAATAAATATTTAGTGACAGTTTACATTTACAAAAAAAAAAATAAGGTAATTTTTTGTAAAAATTGTGTCGGTGAATATTATTTTGTTGTATCTTTCTCATTATGTGACTAACATAGTACCACACTATTGATCAAAGAGATTATGTTTAAGATTTGCTTTATTCGTTAAAAAAAAGATATTTATAAAAGTAAAAATAAAATCAATGATTCTTTGCTTAATTTAAATATGTTTACCAGTTTAATCATAAGAAAGAAACCTAATACAAATAATAAAACGTCTAAAATAATAATATCAATGTGGATAAGATTTGAAAAAAAATCATTTTCCTATATCAAGGTTTTGTAAACAGGTATTAAATATATTTTTTGTTTTTGAGGCTGAAGCCACGATTTTAAAAATCAATATGAAATTTCAACATTTATTGATAATTGAGTAAAAGAGTCATTCAGTAATCATGTATACAACAATATAAAGTCGGTTTTTAAAGTGTTAAAAAAAAAGGTCGTCAAAAACCGAAATCTATTAATATAATATCAAATTCGTTGTATTGACGAAACTCGTTTGGGGTAAATTAAGATGGAAAATTCTGAGAGACAAATGCCTCTCATAGATTTAAAAATTGTAGTACATAAGCAAAAAAAAATTTGTACGATTAATGTTCAAATAATAACATGTTTTCATACTATACTAAAAAATATAAAGTTAAACTAAATACGAATTTATCGGTTTAAAGCGATACCAAAATATATTTTTAGGTGTTATATTAAATAATGGAAGTTTTGGCTATATAAAATTTTCGATTCTGGCTTGACACAAATAAAATCGACTAAAATACAAAATTATAGTTCTTTTGGTGTAATATTTTGGTTGTTTTACAACCGTTGTGGTTTATTTATGATCCAAGGGGTTTTATCTGAACTGTTATTTGTTAAAAATTAAAAACATTGTCATTATCAAAGGTTGTTTATGATGTAAAAACTTTAATAATACTATTATATAAATAAATTTCAAATATATTGATTGCGCAATTATTAAACTAGTCACTTAGTCTATTATTAATTAAACCCTAAAAATAAAATCCAGGATACCTAACTTAGCTGGGTAAGAGCACCAGTGTAATCATATAAAATAATCACAATACAAATAATAGAACGTCTAAAATAATAATATCAATATGGGAGTGATTTGAAAATCAAAAATTATTCTATAAAGCATTTAGCTTACAACAATTTGTTGTGTTTGTCAATCAGCAAAACAACTACTATTTGTTTACGATTCGTAGGCTAAAGCCATGCTTATTTATTTTAGAATTGAATTTTAAAATAAATCGAACAAACAAAATACATATTCGCTTATACAAATTTTATAAGCTTTACACTGAATTCACTATAACAGAAGGCATTAAACGAAGAAGAATCATTTAAGTTATAAACACGGCAGAACAGTATTCGAATACTTTGGCATTTAAAAAAAAACACAAAATAATGAATTTAAAAAATTGTATTGTGCTTTTACATTTGTTTGTTCATTTGTATACAGCAAACGCAGGAATTCGCAACAATCCACAGGTAATTTTACATTTTTTTCTTTTTTATTGAAGGCACATTCATTTTAAAACAGTAGTATTCACATTGTTTATTAAAAATAGATACTTGATATTTATAGAAACTAGGCGAACTATATAGAGAGATTTCATTTAAAGTCCCAAAAGTTTTTATGTATATAGTAAGAGACTATATAGAAAAACCAGACGTGTACAAGAAATTTGGAATTACTGGACGGGATGAAAAAAGGATATTAGGAACCCGTTGGAGTACGTTGAATAATAATAACTCATTAATAGATATTGTAAAATAAATACATGTGAAATGTGAGTATTTATACTATTATGAATACGGCGTCTGGGTCAAAATTTAAAAAAAAATGCAGAATGCGTCTGTAAAGATAATTGGGTGAAAAAAGTTATTATAAAAATACAAAACGCTTTTTCTTGTTTCTTACAAGTCGTGTTAGAATGTTAAACGTATTATAACACTTACACTAACAGTAACAATTATTGAAATATTCATTTTACGACATTCCTTAGAAATTTTTTTTCATCGCGATTGTAGTTTGTTTGAAAACTGAACAAGTGGGCAAATACAATTATTGCTCTTAAGTGATTTTGATGTGTAGTATCCTTAATTACCAAATATTATTCATAAAAACACAATAATAATAAATGTAACCACTCCATCCGTTACAACATATTTTGGTTTGATACAATTTAATATGAGTACTTTTATAATGATTTCTAGCTAAAGAAATGTCGGAAGAGCAATTTGTAGCATTAGTAACATCAAAATTTAGTTATTGGGTAATTATGATTTTTTTCGATCCTAATATATGATATATTTAAAAAAAAAAATTATAATAATTAAATACTCTATAAGTTTAGTGAATAATATAATAGTAATAATTCTAGATTAATTATTTCTATAATAGTAGTTTTCACATTGTGTCTTAAAAACAGAAATTTTATGATTTCAGCAACTCGAAAAAATGTATAAAAAAATCTCAAAAGCTGTAAAGTATGATTTCCTAGTAACTAAGGAAACAGTTAAAAGTTTTTAATGAAGAAACGACTCCTATATAGACTAAGTGCAAAGGAAATCGAAGCGTTAACTAAACCAATGAAGGGTAAAACGCTTTTATCTTTTTTTTCAACGAAATCTGTTACAAAACTATTTTATGACAGTTAGACTGATTTTAATTTATATTGGAATATTAATTTAATGACATTGCTCATGATGTATTTTTTCGACACGATTTTAAATGATTTAAAAACCAAGCAATTGGACAGACACAATTATTGATTTTATATGGCTTGTCATAACACCCGTTATTTAGCCATTGTATATAAAAACGCAACAATAATAATTGCAACAGCTCAAACTGTTACAGCATTATATATTTTGATAAATTTTAATGTGAATACTTTTTAAATGATTTCTAGATGATGCTATGAATTTTAGACAGTTTCAAAATTTTATGGTTTTCAAAGAAAATCATTTATTATATACAGATATATAACACCAGCCGGTGGTAGATTTAAACGTTTACAGGACCCAGGTAAGTAATATGTTCACTCTCACCCTTTTTTTGTTTCTTCCCCAACTGAAGGATATAACATTTTATATCATTTTACATATTGCATTATTATTGCATTGTAAATTTGTTTTTATATCAATATTTCAGGGCTATAATTTTACTACAACATTCTATTGCCGTTCGCTGTAGTCAAAAAGTCAAATTTATTAAAGTATTCAATTAAGTTTATTTAAATAAAAATTCATGGTTTATGTATTAATTCTTAAAACTCTAAGGGGTGTGTGTTTTTTTTTTGTTTTAATCAATTATATGGGTATTTTGTAAATGTTATTATTAAATATTATTAAAATGTTAAATAACTTGTTTTCTGCATTATATAATTATAAACTAACCTTAGCTGCTTAATCTTAGTTTCTATTAATAAATAAATAAATATATAAATCAAAATAGTAGTTAATTATTATTTATATTTAATTACTATTTGTTTGAATTGTAAATGTTATTTTTACATATCTATAGGTGTAGTAAAAAAGTAGAAAAATAATGTGCATGATTATTGTTAAAATAATGGAAAAAACAATTTCTGTAATAAACGCAAATACGTATAAGATTACTCATGTATAAATATGTCGGTTTAAAAAAAAACAACAGAATCTATAGGAATGCCTAAAACACAAATAATACACATTTGTGTAAACAAGTAATACATTTTTTGTATTTGTCAGGTTAGGTTGCAAAACAATTACTGTTTCTATGATTCGTAGCCGTACTCAAGAAATACATTTATTGCACAATGTAATATAAATAAATGCATATAATTGCCTCATTTGGTTACAGTACTTCAAAAAATAAACAAAAACTGTCGGAAATGCCTTCACATATTATAAAAGTCATATCAGATCATCTGATTTAAATATTCGTTGATTTAAACTCAGTTAAGATGGTAAATAGTCTTCAGAAATAAGTATACCTTTTTTTTTTCCAATTCAGAATTGTAGACGACCCCGGGACTTAGCCAATCGTCATTACTACAGGGCTGCCAACATCGTTTATTGTGACAAATGGTCGAACCTCGTTCCGCATAGTTGATGAGCCATGGCCACAATGTGCTCGGCTATCTTTCCTGACTCTTTTGCACCATCCGCCTCCGTCGTAAGCCGAGAGACCTGCGCCTAACTTTGTCTTTTTATAACTCTCCATGTTATGGTTTAAAGGGTTGTCTTAATATACTATAACTGAATATCTATCTATAATCTATCTCTTCGCTAAACTCGTCTCGGTCACTCAATAGAACTTGTGGTTCCTCTGCAAAAAAGAAAGACTCATTATCATTAACGCCATAATATTTATATAGTGGAGTGTCAATTAGATGGCTGAGCCAATCTATGATACTATAATCATCATCCAGCTCACGAGGCAGTAGGTTGACTATTGTATTTATTTCTACTGGCACGTTGATTATTTGTCCAAGAACCCCGTATTGGCCATTTCCATTATGAAGCCTTCTGATTGTCATGAACGGAAGTCTTGGCGAGACCAATCGCTCGGTGATTAAATCCAAGTCAGGCAGATGTGGTGGTCGCAACGGATACATAAAACCATTCGACTTAGCTAAAGTCGGTATTTTTAGTTTTTTAAGTGTGGCATAATAAGTACTACATACAAGAGATGATTCGATGTTAATACCAAGAAATTCACATAAAAGAATACCTTTTGAACAATGTGGAGGTTTTTTTAAATCATTATCATACCACAATAACACAATCTATCACATACACTACATACAGCACCAAAGTTATTGTTTAAGAACCTCGATTTAAATTGAGTGTGAGCTTTGGAATGTATATAACATTCATCATATGAGGCGACAGTGATATATTATGAAGTTTCAATAGTAGTAGTTCTATCTTCTAATGATTGTTCAAGTTCTGATGAAGTTAATAACATTTATTGAGGCGAATGGGATATATCTGGAGGATACGTTATTGGCAATGTAGTGGAAGTACTAGTAGATGCTACTTGAGAAGTTCTGAAAATAGATTTTTGGCGCTCTTTGAATTCTTTTTGTCTCTCCGCGTTTGTTTTAGACATAGCTAAAATGTTACCAAAGGTGTTTTTTGTGTGAAACGGGATCGAAATCCAAGTTATTTATTATCTATTGGTTATTTATAGAACAATCTAGTTTTCCAATGTTTAGTTTTCTAATCAACTTATTTACTTACTGTATAAAATATGAAATTTATACTAGATAATTAAAAAATTATTTTTCTCACTACTCTCTTAAATTAATCACATCTGTCACTCCAATATCTGTGTTGTTTCCGTCAGGGTAATATACAGATTGTAAATTGTTGGTACTAGGGTAAGATGCGCGTATAGAATATTTATAATATACAGCGATCATCTACGGGCGGCGCAGCGTGGCTCGTAGTTGTCAAAAAGGCTAGCTTAGGCTAGTCTTGCCTAGTCTAGCTATCAAATGTTGTCGGTAAAGAATTCGTTATACAGCTACACGTATGGTGCGGCATTGTCCGATGTGGACATTTAACATACACCCCTGGTACCATTGGACATATATCCGAAATGTTTACTTCCGTTTACCGGTCAAATTTATATCCGCTAGCTCTACTTCCGTTGTTTACTTCCGGTGTTTGCACAAATTTACTCCTACCCAAAACATCGTACCGCGCACATCAATTACTTTTAAATATATTGGTCGCGCAATTAACAAACTAGTCTACTAGTAAACTAGTCACTTAGTCTATTAATGATTAAACCCAAAAATAACATCCAGGATTCCTAACTTAGCTTGGGTAAGTTCACCAGTGTAATCATATAAAAGAAACACAATACAAGTAATAGAACGTCTAAAATAATAATATCAATGCGGGTGTGATTTGAGAGCCAAAAATTATTCTATGAAACATATAGCTTACACACAGCTAAATAAATACATTTTGTTACAAGACGGATGAGTAAACAGGTAATACCTAAATTTGTTGTGTTTATCAAGCAGCAGAACAACTACTATTGGTTTACGATTCGTAGGCTAAAGCCATGCTTATTTATTCTTGAATTGAATTTAAAAAAACATCGAACAAACAAACTACATATTCGTTTATACAACTTTTATAAGCTTTACACTGAATTCACTATAACAGAAGCCATTAAACGAAGAAGAAGCACTTAAGTTTTAAACACGGCAGAACAGTATTCGAAAATTTTCGCATTTGAAAAAAAATACAAACAATAATGAATTTTAAAAATTGCGTTATGCTTTTATACTTATTTGTCCATTTGTGTACATCAAACGCAAGAATTCGCAAAAATCCACAGGTAATTTTACATTTTTTTTTTTTAATTGAAGGCACATTAGTTCTAAAACAGTAGTATTCACATTGTTTATTAAAATTAAATATTTAATATTTATAGAAATTAGCCGAACTATATAGAAGTGTTTCAGAAGAACGCCCTTTAGGTGTTTATTTGTTTGACGTAGAAAATTATATAAAAAAACCAAAGGTGCGCAAGGAATTTAGAATTTCTAGATTGGATAAAAAAAAGATACAAAACTCCCATTTTGGTACGTTGAATAATAATAACTCATTAATAGATATTGTAAATATATACATGTGAAATGTGAATACCTTTCCGTCTCTTTTATATTTGCAACTATGCGTTATTGTTAATTTAATCTTTTGGTCATCAGTCTCGAGTCACCGAAAGCACTGCCCGCATTTATTTAAACATCATGTTACGTACATTGATGACGTGGTCATCATATAACACCTTACAGCATAATTTGGTTTGGTAATTTTTAATGTGAGTACTTTTATAATGATTTCTAGTTGGGTTTATTTCGGAAGAGCAATTTGTAGCAGTAATAACATCAAAGTTTACTTATTGGGTAATTATGATTTTTTTCTATCCTAATATATGATACATTTTTAAAAAAAATTATAATAAATACTCTATGAACCTAGTGAATAATATAATAGTAATAATTCTAGATTAATTATTTCTATAATAGTAGTTTTCACATTGTGTCTTAAAAACAGAAATTTTATGATTTTAGCAACTCGAAAAAATGTATAAAAAAATCGAAGATGCTGGAAAGTGTAATGTCCTAGTAACCAAGGAAAGAGTTAAATGGTTTTTACTGAAGAAACGACTCCTATATAGACTAAGTAAAAAGGAAATCGAAGCTATAACTAAACCAATGAAGGGTTCCAGAAAAAGTAAAACGCTTCTTCTATCTTCTTTTTCAACGAAATATGTTACAAAACTATTTTATGACAGTTAGACTGAATTTAATTTATATTGGAATATTAATTTAATGACATTGCTCATGATGTATTTTTTATACACGATTTTCAATGATTTAAAAACCAAGCAAGTGGACAGACACAATTATTGATTCTATATGTCTTTCATAATACCCATTATTTGGCCATTGTACATAAAAAGGCAATAATAATAATTGCAACCACCCAAACTGTTACAGCATTTTATAGGTTGATCAATTTTAATGTGAATACTTTTTAAATGATTTCTAGATGATGCTATGAAATTTAGCGAGTTTTATAATTTTATGGTTTTCAAAGAAAATCATTTCTTATATGCATATATATAACACCAGCCGGTGGTAGATTTAAACGTTTACAGGACCCAGGCAAGTAATATGTTCACTCTCAGCCTTTTTTTGTTTCTTCCCCAACTGAAGGATATTACATTTTATATCATTTTACATATTGCATTGTAAATTTGTTTTATATCAATATTTCAGGGCTATAAATTTATTACAACATTCTATTGCCGTTCGCTGTAGTCAAAAAGTAAAATTTATTAAAGTATTCAATTAAGTTTATTTAAATAAAAATTCAAGGTTTATGTATTAATTCTTAAAACTCTAAGGGGTGTGTGTTTTTTTTTGTTTTAATCAGTTATATGGGTATTTTGTAAATGTTATTATTAAAATGTTAAATAACTTGTTTTCTGCATATTATAATTATAAACTAACCTTAGCTGCTTAATCTTAGTTTCTATTAATAAATAAATAAATATATAAATCAAAATAGTAGTTAATTATTATTTATATTTAATTACTATTTGTTTGAATTGTAAATGTTATTTTTACATATCTATAGGTGTAGTAAAAAAGTAGAAAAATAATGTGCATGATTATTGTTAAAATAATGGAAAAAAAAATTTCTGTAATAAACGCAAATACGTATAAGATTACTCATGTATAAATATGTCGGTTTAAAAAAAACAACAGAATCTATAGGAATGCCTAGAACACAAATAATACACATTTGTGTAAACAAGTAATACATGTTTTGTATTTGTCAGGTTAGGTTGCAAAACATGTACTGTTTCTATGATTCGTAGCCGTACTCAAGAAATACATTTATTGCACAATGTAATATAAATAAATGCATATAATTGCCTCATTTCGTTACAGTACTCCAAAAAATAAACAAAAACTGTCGGAATGCCTTCATATATTATAAAAGTCATATCAGATCATCTGATTTAAATATCCGTTGATTTAAACTCAGTTAAGATGGTAAATAGTCTTCAGAAATAAGTATACCTTTTTTTTTCCAAGTCAGAATTGTAGACGACCCCGGGACTTAGCCAATCGGCATTACTACAGGGCTGCCTACATCGTTTATTGTGACAAAATAGCATTACAATATATTATACAATGTACATGAATAATATAACAAAACACAATAAATGAAACACAATACAATAAATGAGAATGACTAAATATTGAAAAATAAAACTACTGATTTAGCCAGGGATCCTGCTGTCGTTACTTTCCAGCCTTGGCCTTCCGGAACGCCTCATATGGACTGCTGCCTGGATAATGGTCGAACCTCGTTCCGCATAGTTGATGAGCCATGGCCACAATGTGCTCGGCTATCTCCCCTGACTCTTTTGCACCATCCGCCTCCGTCGTAAGCCGAGAGACCTGCGCCAGCGCAAGGCGCAACCCAGCTTCAATGGCCACTTCATCATCCTCAAGGCCCTGAATGTCACCGGACCCAAACTCGCTTCCAAGTTAGTGAGTTGTTCTTCTTCGACCCTCCGTCGCTTTCTCCATGGTTCCGCGACTACTACCGGAGATACCTCATTAGAGGGCATCCTTAGGGCATCATTTCGTCCGTTACTGAGTTAACACTAGTTTTGTCTACCTCATCTTCATTTAGGTGTTCCATCTCCAATCCTGGAGCCTAACTTTTTTCCTCTGTTCATCTAGCTTTTTTCTGATCATCATTACCATAAATTCTACTTCATCGCACAAGCGGAATGGACCCAGTTGTCGCAGTCGGTCGAGTTCATCCTCTTCTTTTGCTTTCTTATCTGCCTCTTCTTTTCTCAGTTCACGGTCGCTGGATGACAATCGGAGTGAGCCAGGTTTACCCTATCATTCCATCACTTCCCCCTTCCTTGGGTGGAATTCGAGAACCCTGGGGGAGTAACTTTGTCTTTTTATAACTCTCCATGTTATGGTTTAAAGGGTGGCCTTTCCCTACGCTTTTGCCATAGTGCTAGGGGTGTGGTACTTTGTTATAAAGTATAGATCACTATCATAAATACTAAAAGTATTATCATGTTTGTTTTTGTCTCTTCTATTTTTCTCCTATTCTACACTATTTTCACATATTAATTAAGCTTAAAATTATATATTTATTGCTTTAAAAGTTGTACACAACGACATCACTTTTTTTAGATTGTTTCTCTAGTTTTAGAAATATTACTCTTTCCCCTTAATTTTTTTATTCCGTAATACTATCATCTCTTTAAATCGATGTAACCGAAAAAATATGATTAAAATAATGTAAGTTATGAGTATTTTTGACATTTTCATGTCTTAGCTCTGGCACATAACCAAAAAAGCGTTATCAAAAAAAAAATGGGGTTGAAGATGACGTTGGGGGTGAGAATTAGCCGGTACAAAACCATAAAAATAAGTAACGAAAAAAGCGTTACCACACTGAGTGGGGTGGGGTAGGAGATAAAGATGGGAGATAGGGGGTGAGTGATAGGGGGTAGGGATAGGGGTTGAGTGATAAAAAAACAGTGTGCATAAGTATTGTTTAAATAATAAAAACTCATGTTTTTGAACTAACTACAAAAAAAGTATTTAGGTATCATAATATAAAAACTCTAATTAAAAAAAGGCTATAAATGATTAAACCCTAGAAATAACATTCAGGATTCTTAACTTAGATTGGGTAAGTTCACCATTCTAATCATATGAAAGAAACACAATACAAATAATAGAACGTCTAAAATAATAATATCAATGCGGGTGTGATTTGTAAGCCAAAAATTATTCTATAAAACATATAGCTTACAAAAAGCTAAATAAATACATTTTGTTACGAGATGGATGAGTAAACAGGTATACCTAATTGGTTGTGTTTTTCAAGCAGCAAAACAACTACTATTTGTTTACGATTCGTAGGGTATAGCCATGCTTATTTTATTTAGAATTGAATTTAAAAAAACATCGAACAAACAAACTACATATGCGTTTATACAATTCTTATACGCTTTACATTGAATTTACTGTTATAGAAGCCGATAAACGAAGGAGAATCATTTAGATTTTAACACGGTAGAGCAGTATTCGAATATTTTCGCATTTGAAAAAAACCACATAATAATGAATTTTAAAAATTGTGTTATGCTTTTATACGTGTTTGTTCATTTGTATACATCAAACGCAAGAATTCGCAAAAATCCAAAGGTAATTTTACATTTTGTCTTTTTAATTGAAGGCACATGAATTCTAAAATAGTAGTATTCCATTGTTTATTAAAAATAGATATTTCATATTTATAGAAACTAGGCGAACTATATAGAAGGATTTTAGAGAAATATCCAGCTGTTCATATTTGTCAAGTAATTGATTTTATAGAACAAAACCCAAAAGTGCGCAAGGAATTTGGAATTACTGGACGGGATGATGATAAGATATTAAGAACCGGGTGGAGTACGTTGAATAATAATAACGCATTAATACATATTGTAAAATAAATACATGTAAAATGTGAGTATTTATACTATTATGAATAAGGCGTCTGGGGTAAAATAAAAAAAAAAAAATATGCAGAATGTAAAGGTATTTGGATAAAAAAAGCTATACAAATATATATTAAACGCTTTTATCTTATTTTTTACAAATTGTGTTAGAATGTTAAACGTTTTACAACAGTTACACTAATTGTTAGAACTATTGAAATATTCATTTTATGACATTCCTCAGGAATTTTTTTTGTTAACGCGATTGTAGTTTGTTTGAAAACTGAACAAGCGGACAAATATAATTATTGCTCTTATGTGATTTTGATGTGTAGTACCCTTAACTACCAAATATTAATCATAAAAACGCAATAATAATAATTGTAACCACTACATCCGTTATAGCATAATTAAGCTTGGTAAATTTAAATATGAGTACTTTTATAATGATTTCTAGTCCACACAATGTCGGAAGAGCAATTTGTAGCATTAATAACATCAAAATTTAATAATTATGTAATTATGATTTTTTTCTATCCTAATATATGATATATTTAAAAAAAAAAAATTATTATAATTAAATACTCTATAAGTTTAGTGTATAATATAATAGTAATAATTCTAGATTAATTATTTCTATAATAGTAGTATTCACATTGTGTATAAAAATCAGAAATTTTATGATTTTAGCAACTCGGAAAAATGTATGATAAAATCGCAAAAGCTGTAAAGGATAATATTTTAGTAACCAAGGAAAGAGTTAAATGGTTTTTACTGAAGAAACGACTCCGATATGGACTAAGTGCAAAGGAAATCGAAGCGTTAACTAAACCAATGAAAGGTTCCCAAATGGGTAATACGCTTTTATCTTTTTTTTCAACTAAATATGTTACAAAACTATTTTATGACAGACTGATTTTAATTTATATTGAAATAATCATTTAATGACATTGCTCATGATGTATTTTTTAGACACGATTTTAAATGATTTAAAAAACAAACAAGTAGACAGACAAAATTATTGATTTTATATGGCTTGTCATAACACCCGTTATTTGGCCATTGTATATAAAAACGCAATAATAATAATTGCAACAGCTCAAACTGTTACAGCATTATATAGTTTGATAAGTTTTAATGTGAATACCTTTTAAATGATTTCTAGATGATGCTATGACATTTGGCGAATTTCGTAGATTCATGGTTTTCAAAAAATAATGTATTCGCTTCAAGACCAACCGGTGGTAGATTTAAACACTTGCAGCCTCCAGGCAAGTAATATGTTCACCGTTACAAAATTTTTGTTTCTTTCCCAAATAAAGGACATAACATTTTATATATTGCAATATTATGGCATTGTAAATTTATTTTTATATCAAAATTTCAGGCCTATAAATTTACTACAATATTCTATCGCTGTATTCAAAAAGTCAAACATTTAAAAATATTCTATTTAAGTTTATATGAATAAAAATTCAAGGTTTATGTACTAAATTATAAACTTTTAATGGTTGCGTGTTTTTTTTTTGTTTTTATCAATTATATGGGTGATTTGTAAATGTTATTTTTAAATATTATAAAAATGTTAAATAACTAGTTTTCTGCATATTATAATTATAAACTAACCTTAGCTGCTTAGCCTTAGTTTCTCTTAATAAAAAAATACATATATAAATCAATATAGTATTTAATTATTATTTGTATTTAATTACTTTTTGGGTGATTTGTTTATGTTATTTTTAAAAAACTATAATTTATAAAAATGTTAAATAACTAGTTTTCAGCTTATTCAAAATATAAATTAACCTTAGCTACTATGTCCTAGTTTCTGATAACAAAAATATACATATCCAAATAAATGTTGCATTTACTTTTGAGTTGAGGGTAGTATCAAAATCGGAAAACTTAACTTCTTGAAGATTTAATAGCTAAAAAGTAGACTGGAGATATTGGTCTAATCTGAAATATGTGTTGCAAAATAGCTATCGTTTTATGATTTGTAGACCGTAGCTAAAATATTTTTTTAATGTTGAATGTTTTCCTTTATTGGTCAATGTAATATAAATAAATGCATATAATTGTCTCATTTGATCACAGTACTCCAATAATGGTAAAATAGATACTATTTGAATTGTAATGTATTTATGTTGCACATTGTAATATAAGTGTTCATATATATGAAATGGAATGAAATGAAGATGTTATAATTATTTTAAATAGACTATTTATTTTTTATCAGGAATGTAAATCTCCTATGACAGTGGCCTGTTAAAATCTAAAGGTGTAGCAAATAAGTAGAAAAATAGTAATATGCACTAGTATTGTTAAAATAATGGAAAAAAAAACATTTTTGTATTAAACGCAAAAAATATCACGGTTACTCATGTAAAAATATATCGGTTTGAATAAAATAGCAGAATCTGTAGGAATGCCTAAAACACAAATAATACACATTTTACACAATTGTGTAAACAAGTAATACATTTTTTGTTTGTGTCAAACCGAAAAACAACTACTGTTTCTATGATTCGTAGCCGAGCAAATATTTTTCATGTATCATAAATTTATTGGACAATGTAATATAAATATATGCATATAATTGCTTCATTTGGTTACAGTACCGAAAAAAAAAAAACAGAAACTGTTGGAATGCCTACACATATTATAAAAGTCATATCAGATCATCTGATTTAAATATACGTTGATTTAAACTCAGTTAAGATGGTAAATATATTATGACACTACAAGTGCTAGGCTTTAAGGTTTAAGTTTTAAACAACTGCGAAACAGTATTCGAGATTGTCTTACGCATTATAAAAAAACCACAATAATAAACTTTAAATATTGTATTACGTTTTTAATTTGTTTGTTCATTTTTATACGTATAAGCTTACTCATGTATAAATATGTCGGCTAAAAAAGAATCTGTAGGAATGCCTAAAACACAAATAGTACACATAATACACATTTGTGTTAACAAGTAATACATTTTTTGTGTTTGCCAGGTTAGGTTGCAAAACTAATACTGTTTTTATGATTCGTAGCCGTACTCAAGAAATACATTTATTGCACAATGTAGTATAAATAAATGCATATATTTGCCTCATTTGGTTTCAGTACTCAAAAAAATAAACAGAAACTGTTGGAATGCCTACACATTTTATAAAGTCATATCAGATCATTTGATTTAAATATACGTTGATTTAAACTCAGTTAAGATGGTAAATATATTATGACATTACAAGTGCTAGGCTGGAGTTGAGCAATAATGTAATTGAGTTATTGTGTATACAAATATATGAATACGGCTCTTTAAGTGTGAAACAGAATATTCAGAAATTGAAATCTATTAAAATAGTTTGAATGTCGTGAATTAAGATGGCAAACTCTGAGAGACAGATACCCCTTATAGGTATTAAGTTGTAGTGCATAAGCAGAAAAATATTTTGCACGTGTATTGTTTAAATAATAATAACTTGTTTTCATATTGATCTAAAAAAAATAATACATTTTTAAATCAATAAAGTATTTAATTATACAAACAAAATATATATTTGTTTATACAACTTTTATACGTTTTACACTGAATTCGCTGTAACAGAAGCCATTTTAAGTTTTAAACAACTGCGAAACAGTCTTACGCATTGAAAAAAAAATCTAAATAATGAACTTTAAATATTGTATTGAGTTTTTTAGTTTGTTTGTTCATTTTTATACGGCAAATGGCGGATTTTGCGAAGATCCAACGGTAATTTGAATTTTTTCTTTTAATTGAAGGCACATAAATTCTAAAACAGTAGTATTCACATTGTTTATTAAACATAGATATTTAATAATTATAGAAACTAGCCAGACTTTATAACAAGATTTCAGAGAAATGTCCAGCTGTTTATATGTATAATGTAAGAGATTATATAAAAGAACCAGACGTGCGCGAGGAATTTGAAATTTCTAAAAGGGATGTACAAAAGATACGTACATCCTATTGGAGTACGTTGAATAATAATAATTCATTAATAGATTTTGTAAAATATATACATGTTAAATGTGAGTATTTATACTATTATGAATAATGCGTCTGGGACAAAATAAAAAAAAATGCAGAATGCGTCTGTAAAGATAGTTGGGTAGAAAAAGTTATTATCGCTTTTATCTTGTTTTTTTACAAATCGTGTTAGAATGTTAAACGTTTTACAACAGTTACACTAGTTGTAATAATTATTGAAAATTTCATTTGAGACATATCTCAAAAAAAATTTTTTTTATAGGGGTTGTAGTTTGTTTGAAATCTGAAAAAGCGGACTAAAAAAATATTGTTTTTAGGTAATTTTGATGTGTAGTACCCTTAATTGCCAAATATTGTTCACAAAAACACAATTATAATAATTGCAACCACTCTATCCGTTTGTCGTAAGACAACGATAAGTAATAGACACTAGATGTACACATTGGTTGAACTGAAACTTGTCAGAGCACAAGAGTATAACGGATTGCCGTCCGGGTTTTTCGCGGATGTTTAACAGCCGTTATTTACATAGGATTAAAAATAATAAGAGATTGAGAAATAATAGGTACGATGTGCAAATGAATCGCAAGATAAGTGTACGAGAAAAGGGGAGAGACTACAAGGTATTAAATGAACGAACTTAACCCTTGCAGAAGGACATCGACAGCCGAGTACTCTTGATGGAAGACTTGTGGTTACAGTAAAGTCGACTGACGAAAAAGCAATACCTTTCCGTTTCTTTTATATTTGCAACTAAGCGTTATTGTAAATTTAATCGTTTGGTCATCAGTCTCGAGTCACCGGAAGCACTGCCTGCATTTATTTAAATAACATGTAACCTATATGATGACGTGGTCATCATATAACACGTTACAGCATAATTAAGTTTCGTAAAATTTTAATGTGAGTACTTTTATAATGATTTCAAGTTGCGGAAATGTCGGAAGAGCAATTTGTAGCAATAATATCGTCAAAATTTACTTATTGGGTAATTATGATTTTTTTCTATCCTATATGATATATTAAAAAATAAAAAAAAATAATAATAATTCTTCTTCTTTATTATCGCCTTACACTCCAAACTACATTGGGTGGGCCACCCTAGTCCTACATCTCCATAGAGCCCGGTCTTCTACATCTCGTTTAATCACCCCTGCTATCACCATATCACTTTGTATTCCGTCCACCCAACTTGTCTTTGGTGTTCCTCTTTTTCCCTCTACATTGATCGTCAAAACACCTCTCACTGCCTCTGCCTCATCTCTTCTCATAACATGACCGAACCATCTCAACCTATTCTCTCTCATTTTCTCCACAATTGATGCAACTCCTAAACTGCCCCTTATATACTCATTTCTTGTTCTTTCTTCCCTAGTCACTCCACACATCCATCTTAACATTCTCATCTCCGCTACACTCATTCTTTGTTCCGTTTTCTTATCTACTGCCCAACATTCCGACCCATATAACATTGCTGGCCTCACTATCGACCTATAAAATTTACCTTTCATCATCATCCTACTCGCGAAGCGTATGCACTTACTACATTTAATACCTTACTCCCTAAAATTAATTTTAATATTATTACTCTATCACTTTTCCTTACAACTCCGTTGTAACTCTTACGTTTGCTTTCATCTCCTCATCCACTATTACTTCCACACCATTTCTGGTACTAGTCTTCCCTGAATAAATTATCTTATAATAACATTAAAATTTACTTTTTGGGTAATTATGATTTTTTTCTATCCTAATATATGATATATTTAAAAAAAATATATATAATAATTAAATACTCTATAAACCTATTGAATAATATAATAGTATGATTTTAGCAACTCGAAAAAATGTACAAAAATATCTCAAAAGTTAAAAAGAATAATATCCAAGTAACCAAGCAAAAAGTTAAAGAATATTTACAGAGAAAACGATTACAATATAGACTAAGTGAAGAGGAAATCGAAGCACTAACTTCACCAATGGATGGTACGTAGGAAAAACACGTTATAAAAATGTAAAGGGCTTTTATCTTCTTTTTCAACGAAATATGTTACAAAACTATTTTATGACGGTTAGACGGATTTTAATTAATATTGAAATAATCATTTAATGACATTGCTCATGATGTATTTTTTAGACACGATTTTAAATGATTTAAAAAACAAACAAGTAGACAGACAAAATTATTGATTTTATATGGCTTGCCATAATACCCTTTATTTGGCCATTGTATATAAAAACGCAATAATAATAATTGCAACTACTCAACTCGTCACAGCATTGTATAGTTTGATACATTTTAATGTGAATACTTTTTAAATGACTTCTAGATGATGCTATGTCATTCGACGATTTTCATCATTTTATGATTTTCAAAAAAAAATATATATTCGCTTTTACACCAACCTGTCGTATATTTAGACGTTTGCAGGCCGGAGGCAAGTAATATGTTCACTCTTACACATTTTTTGTTTCTTCCCCAACTGAAGGATATTACATTTTATATAATTTTACGTATTGCATTATTATCGCATTGTAAATTTATTTTTATATCAATGTTATAAATTTACTACAATATTCTATCGCCGTTCGCTGTATCCAAAAAGTCAAAATTTTTAAAGTATTCTTGTAAGAAATTTAAGTATACTTAAATAAAAAGTCAAAGTTTATGTATTAATTCATAAAGTATTAAAGGGTGCGTGTTTTTTTTTGTTTTAATCAATTATATGGGTAATTTGTAATTGTTATTATTAAATATTATAAAAATGTTAAGCAACTAATTTTCTGCATATTATCATTATAAGCTAACCTTAGCCGCTTAGTCTTAGTTTCTGTTAATAAATAAATACATATTTAAATCAATAAAGTTTTAGTTTTAGAAATATTACTCTATCTCTTTAAAATCGATGTAACCGAACAAATTTGAATAACCATCCATCTCATGCGTTACTTTATTTATTGTGTAAGTTATGAGTATTTTTTTTTTTTTTTTGAGGAATTTGTTATCATTATTTAAAAATGTTAAAGACATCCACAATAATCACAATTTGACTTCCGAAACAGTGGCACTATTATATTCTGAAATGTATGATCGATTATAAAGTCACATGATTTGCATCAAAGCGTTTTTTCAAAAGTGATTTTATCACTTTCAGATTTTAAAATTCCTGTAAACCTGTGACTCTCCGTCCTCACTATGCTCCGTCCTTACTATGCCCCGACCCCAATGTACTGTTTTTTTTCGCAAAAAAAAATAGTGGATCAAATAACACATAAATAAATCAATGTCTTGTTAAATTTAGATGGAATGGTCGACGATTCATGTTTCAATCGTTTTTTACTCCATAGTTTAAATTGTAATCGCTTAATAACAATAAAGTTAATATCTATGTATTATATTCTTCCCTTAGATCAATCTTATACTAACTTGTTATACTTTATAGATTTTTTTTTTTTAAGCTCTATTATACTTCTATTTTACTAGATTGACAATGTTCAAAACAAAATGCAACTAAAAATACCTTTTCATAGATACTTAAATTGTAAAGGGTGGAGCAGTGAAACTGGCGATTTTCCCATTTAAATGCATTGAAAAATCGCCCGATTTACTGCCCCACCCTTATATTAATTACTTGTTGTGTTCTAAAGAAGAATTTAAATTCTAACATTTAAATTAAAGTTTAATCTTATGCTGGAACTGTGACGGAGAAAACCGTATAAAAAACCAAATAAATATTCCTTATAAATTTCAACTAGATCCTACTCTTTTTCTCGAAATTATAGCCTGTAAAAGTTCTAACTTAAAAACTAGTATGTTTTTTTTGTTTTTTCCAATTAACTGTGAAAGAGTAAACTTTTTCAACTTTTATCCCCCAAACGCACAAAAAAAAACCCACATCATAGTAGAACCAATACCTTCACTGTTCTGCATCGAAGCTAAAATATGAAGGTTAACGAAACACGAATTTATCGATTTGAAGCGTTACCAAATTTTCTTATTTAATACACTATACAAATACTTCACGTTTGGATACTAACATTTTTTTGTAGCTATAATAAATATGTAAGTATTTAAGTTTTAAATGATATCCTCCAAGAAACAGAGTTAATATTTAAATGGCATAGACAAAAAGTAAAAAAACAGTGTACATAAGTATTGTTTAAATAATAAAAACCCATGTTTTTGAACTAACTACAAAAAAAGTATTTAGGTATTATAATATAAAAACTCTAATAAAAAAAAGGCTATAAATGATTAAACCCTAGAAATAAAATCCAGGATTCCTAACTTAGATTGGGTAAGTTCACCATTCTAATCATATGAAAGTAACATAACACAAATAATAGAACGTCTAAAATAATAATATCAATGCAGGTGTGATTTGAAAGTCAAAAATTATTCTATAAAACATTAAGCTTACAAAAAGCTAAATAAATACATTTTGTTACGAGATGGATGAGTTAACAGGTAATAGCTAAATTGGTTGTGTTTGTCAAGCAGCAAAACAACTACTTTTTGTTTACGATTCGTAGGCTATAGCCATGCTTATTTGTTTTAGAACTGAATTTTAAAATATATTGAACAAACAAACTACATATGCGTTTATACAATTCTTATACGCTTTACACTGAATTCATTTTAACAGAAGCCATTAAACGAAGAAGAACCATTTAAGTTTTAAACACGGTAGAACAGTATTCGAATATTTTCGCATTTGAAAAAAAAATACAAACAATAATGAATTTTAAAAATTGTGTTATGCTTTTATACGTGTTTATTCATTTGTATACATCAAACGCAAGAATTCGCAAAAATCCAAAGGTAATTTTACATTTTGTCTTTTTAATTGAAGGCACATGAATTCTAAAATAGTAGTATTCCATTGTTTATTAAAAATAGATATTTCATATTTATAGAAACTAGGCGAACTATATAGAAGGATTTCAGAGAAATATCCAGCTGTTCATATTTCTCAAGTAATGGATTATATAGAACAAAACCCAAACGTGCGCAAGGAATTTGGAATTACTGGACGGGATGATGATAATATATTAAGAACGGGTGGAGTACGTTAAATAATAATAACGCATTAATAGATATTGTAAAATAAATACATGTAAAGGGGGGTATTTATACTATTATGAATAAGGCGTGGGGGGTAAAAAAAAAAAAAAAAATGCAGAATGTAAAGGTAGTTGGATAAAAAAAGCTATATAAATATATATTAAACGCTTTTATCTTGTTTTTTTACAAATTTTGTTAGAATGTTAAACGTTTTACAACAGTTACACTAATTGTAAGAACTATTGAAATATTAATTTTATGACTTTCCTCAGGAATTTTTTTTGTTAACGCGATTGTAGTTTGTTTGAAAACTGAACAAGCGTACAAATATAATTATTGCTCTTATGTGATTTTGATGTGTAGTACCCATAATTACCAAATATTATTCATAAGAACGCAATAATAATAATTGTAACCACTCCATCCGTTATAGCATAATTAAGCTTGGTAAATTTAAATATGAGTACTTTTATAATGATTTCTAGTCCACACAATGTCGGAAGAGCAATTTGTAGCATTAATAACATCAAAATTTAATAATTATGTAATTATGATTTTTTTCTATCCTAATATATGATATATTAAAAAAAAAAATTATAATAATTAAATACTCTATAAGTTTAGTGAATAATATAATAGTAATAATTCTAGTTTAATTATTTCTATAATAGTAGTATTCACATTGTGTATAAAAATCAGAAATTTTATGATTTTAGCAACTCGGAAAAATGTATGATAAAATCGCAAAAGGTGTAAAGGATAATATCCTAGTAACCAAGGAAAGAGTTAAATGGTTTTTACTGAAGAAACGACTCCAATATGGACTAAATAAAGAGCAAATCGTTGCAATAACTGCACCAATGAAGGGTTCCAAAATAGGTAAAACGCTTTTATCTTCTTTTTCAACGAAATATGTTACAAAACTATTTTATGACAGTTAGACTGATTTTAATTTATATTGGAATATTCATTTAATGACATTTCTCATATATTTTTTAGACACGATTTTAAATGATTTAAAAAACAAACAAGTAGATAGACAAAATTATTGATTTTATATGGCTTGTCATAATACCCTTTATTTGGCCATTGTATATAAAAACGCAATAATAATAATTGCAACAGCTTAAACTGTTACAGCATTGTATAGTTTGATAAATTTTAATGTGAATACTTTTTTATTGATTTCTAGATGATGCTATGACATTTGGCGAATTTCGTAGATTCATGGTTTTCAAAAAATAATGTATTCGCTTCAAGACCAGCCGGTGGTGTATTTAAACATTTGCAGCCTCCAGGCAAGTAATATGTTCACCGTTACAAAATTTTTGTTTCTTTCCCAAATAAAGGACATAACATTTTATATATTGCAATATTATGGCATTGTAAATTTATTTTTATATCAAAATTTCAGACCTAAAAATTTACTACAATATTCTATCGCCGTTCGCTGTAATTAAAAATTCAAACTTTTTAAAGTATTCAATTTAAGTTTATTTAAATAAATATTCAAGGTTTATGTACTAATTCATATTTAAAGGGTGCGTGTTTTTTTTTTTGTTTTTATCAATTATATGGGTAGTTTGTAAATGTTATTATTAAATATTATAAAAATGTTTAAATAACTAGTTTCCAGCTTATTCAAAATATAATTTAACCTTAGCTGCTATGTCCTTTCTGATAGTAAAAATATACATATTCAAATAAATGTTGCATTTACTTTTGAGTTGAGTGTAGTATCAAAATCAGAAAAAATATTGGTCTAATCTGAAATATTATGTGTTGCAAAATAACTACTGTTTTATGATTCGTAGACCGTAGCTAAAATATTTTTTTAAATGTTTAATGTTTTCCTTTATTGGTCAATGTATTATAAATAAATGCATATAATTGTCTCATTTGATCACAGTACTCCAATAATCGTAAAATAGATACCATTTGAATTGTAATGTATTTATGTTGCACATTGTAATATAAGTGTTCATATATATGAAATGGAATGAAATGAAGATGTTATAATTATTTTAAATAGACTATTTATTTTTTATCAGGAATGTAAATCTCCTATGACAGTGGCCTCTAAAATATCTTAAGGTGTAGCAAATGAGTAGAAACATTTAAAAGTTTTTACGGTAAGTGAACTTTTGCATTTTACAAACACAATTTCACAGTTTACTTTTTTGTTTTGGAAAACGAGTGGTTTTTTTTGGCTAAATCTTATTGTATTATTTATTTTTTTTAAACTATTTAATTTGCTTGCCTGATACCATGGTACCATATTGTGAAAATATTATAGCAAATACAAATTTTATATAAAAGCCAATAACAACTCATAAATAGCATATCTGCTCCGCTTTGGAGCTACAAAATGGTTTTCCACCTAAGTGTGTTTTGTATTCTAGTGAACACATTTTTTGATATTGTGTTCATACTGATGTAAATGAAATAGGCCGAGCCTTCGGCTGAACAATTATAAGAATATGTTTCCAAAAAAAAAAAAAAAAAATAGAATGACCAATCTGTTTTGTAAACTAAATAAGCGGTAGAATTGTATTATTTAACTGCAACTATTACATACGATTTACACTTATAAAATATAACTTAAAATTAAAGAGTATCGGCCTGCAGTTACACGCAGGGTTTCGCCTAACCTGACCTAACCTAACCTAACCTATCTGATAGACGTCCCGTGATGACTGCCGACGGTTAAAAAATATGTACAGATATCAGTATAGGTAGCTACCTAATAAAGATTTAAAATTATTACTTTTTCATGCAGCTAGAGATGTTATAAGTGACTTATAACTTAACATTTCCCTAGGCCATTTATCCTTACCAACTAATCTAAAGATCATATTATATGCATCATACCTACTAATTTTAGCTATTTTTATTAATTTCAATAATCAAAGTAATTTTTTAACACAGGAAAATCGACTAAAACATTCATTTATTCTACATAAAATGCTATCATTTTATGTTGCCAACAGTGATTTGAATCTTTGGGAATGTACCTAAAACTGTGCGTTTTCTAACGATACATCTCAAAACCTAAACGCAACTTTCCATAGATTTATTTTTCATTTACAACAGAGGGATTATGATAATTTATATCTCGAAGAAAAACATCAATATTGAAATCTTTATCCACTATAGCTAAGATGTCGACTACATACCTAAACCAAATCTTTATTTTAAAAACTTCTGTCAAGAAAAGTGATAATTGATAACATGGAAACTGAAACTGAAAAACATAATTTTGTTAAGTTCATTAATTGTATCTTTTTCTATATTAAATATTATTTAATCAATCGTTTAGGAAATTCAAGTTTATTGAAATTATGTTACGGAATGACATACAGATTATACTACTAATGTTATTGTAATAGTATAAAAATTACAAATTTCTGTTGTTAGACTAAAAAGTACTTAAACTCTTATGAATTTATACGAAAATTTTGGAACCGCTCCGTATAATTTTCAATATCGATTTCATCTATGTATTCTATGAGCAACTGAATGAAACGGAAATCGACGTTTTTAAAAACCTGACTGAGATAGTACAAGAATACTCTGGTGTTTTCCAAACTGTTGTACTCGATTGGCACGCGGCTAGTAGTAGTTTCCAAACGTTCCATGTCATTCTTAATTACACTCGTATAAGGTGTTTTAAATTCTTTATCGTCTGTAATAAGGAACGGTTCGGCGGCCACGCAACCGAAAGACAGACAAAGCGACACCAGTATTGAAACTACATAACTTACCACACTATCCACTTTCTGTATTCCGTTACAGAGATTATAGATAGCAGTAAGCAAGCTCTTCACGTGCGGGTCTTTGGTCAAGTTTAACATGCTGCCAAATGTGTCGACCAAGTTGTACCATTGATGGGCGTACAAAACGTACTCGTCCGATTCGATATAGTTTTGTAAATACTGTAAGTGTTTCAACGTCAGCCGGAACATTAAGATTTTCAAAAATGAATAGCACAGCGTTAAGTATGATTTTATGTTTTCAAGGTTGTCGATAGCCCAATTCAGTGTGCGCGCATCGTACCAAGACTTCTCCAACCGTTTGCTCGTGTCGGACCAGTCCACGTTGACGTTGTACGCGTTCATTAGATCCGTCTTATAAGCGTCGTACAAACCCAAGCCGTTCATGAAAATGTTTCTGATTTTCAGCGTCTCTTCGAAATGACAATCGCACAACTTTTCGTGAGAACACCATGTAGTTTTCCGCCAGCAGTTTGTTCGGCTTCGGAATTAACGCGGGCCATCATGGCTTTCAACACGTACAGGCGTAGGATCCGAGTTTGGTTTCGATTAGTTCTGTGGTACCTGTCGAATGACATTACCTTTGCGGCATCCGGTTAGTGTCTTTGAGCAGTTTTTCAATTACATATTCAGTAGTGGCCACCATTTTCTTATAGTCTTCCGCCTCGTTCTTGAGATTCTCATAAGACCAAGTCACCATACTCGTGTACAAATGCACTAGCCACAAGGCACCCATACGCTTTACTCGGACGCTGTACAACGATGCTATCTGGTATTTTATAGCATGTGACTGTAACTAGCTTATGTGGCCAGTTGACAGTTTTGTTTGCGGATCATATGGGCGGTCGACTAAGAGCTTCACTAGCTCGCATGTGTGCCGATCCGCTGAACAGGTATGCACATTTCAAATCGCCATAGAGACTATCGTTTTCGATAGGCACATTATTGCTTGGATATTTGTAACCGGTTTCCAATAACTGTAAAAATGAATAGCACAGCGTTAAGTATGATTTTATGTTTTCAAGGTTGTCGATAGCCCAATTCAGTGTGCGCGCATCGTACCAAGACTTCTCCAACCGTTTGCTCGTGTCGGACCAGTCCACGTTGACGTTGTACACGTTCATTAGATCCGTCTTATAAGCGTCGTACAAACCCAAGCCGTTCATGAAAAGGTTTCTGATTTTCAGCGTCTCTTCGAATTTACCATTGCGCAACTTTTCGTAGAACACCATGTAGTTGGCCGTCAGCAGTTTTTCGGCTTTGGAATTAACGTGGGTCAACATGGCTTTCAACACGTCAGGCGTAGGATCCGGGTTGGATTCGATTAGTTTGTCGTAACTGTCAAATACATTACCTTTGCGGCATCCGGTATTGTCTTTGCGCAGTTTGTCAATTACATATTCAGTAGTGGCCACCATTTTCTTATAGTCTTCCGCCTCGTTTTTGAAATTGTCATAAGACCATGTCACCATACTCGTGTACAAATGCACTAGCCACAAGGCACCCATACACTTTACTTGGACGCTGTACAACGATGCTATCTGGTATTTTATAGTGTGACTGTAATTACTTATGTGACCGGTTGACAGTTTTGTTTGCGTATCATAAGGGCGGTCGACTAAGAGTTTCACTAGCTGCATGTGGGCCAATCCGCAGAACAGGTATGCACATTTCAAATCACCATAGAGACTATTGTTTTCGATGAGGATATTGCTCAGATATCCGTAACCGGTTTCCAATAATTGTACCGATTGCCAAAAGAGCAGTGCCAAAAAAAGGACAATTTTTTTGAGAATGGCCGAGTGCAACATGGTTGTCTGTTTGAAATTCTATTACTCGGTCGAAAAAATAGTTTGCTTGATGCTTTTACAGGTAACGAAATATTACAACTGAAGAAATATGTACTAACCGATTCGTAGTTTGGGGTTTTTTATTCGCATTTAGCTATATTTGTTTATATGGTTTTTAATTACTGTCTATTGCACATTTTTAATAGGCTATGACATGGTTAAAAAGTGTCGCATACACCAACTTGTTACTTGATACTATATAGCGATTGAACGGTTTCTAATCGACTTTGTGATTAATTATTTTTATTTCAATAACGCGAGCATGCTTCACTAATTTATAGATACAATATTGCTTGATAGGTATTTGTTTAGACCACATTTTTATTTTGACTTTTCAAAAAAAGTGTTCTATGTAGTATCGTATTATAATATAAAAAATATAATTAATGGAATACGTATATATAAATATATACGTTTTTAATATACTTAAAGATTTTATACTTGATTAGTGTGTTCTTTTCCATAATTTTATAGTTGTAAGATGTAAGCTTGATTATTTTTTATTCTGTTGGTTATATTCGGTTCTTGTCAAAAATGGACACATCCAAAGATGCCCAAGCTAATTAATAGTTAATTTGAAGGAAATGTTATTTTTATTTTTTAAATTAAAACAAACTTCTATACCATGTATCATACTTAAAAGTATTAAATTATTTTCTGGCATAAAATGCGTTGTGTAACAAAGTCGCCTAATGTAATTCGGCCAAACATAATCTAATTAGTATTATAAAAAAGATAATACTCACGTATTTTATTTCAGTTTCTCCACATAGGGAGTTCCCCTAATATGAAGTTATTTAAATTTTATTTAGTGAAGTGTGCACACTTAGATAGGTAGTTAATTTGGTTTATTCTATGTAATGACGACACTTAACATTTACTAATAAAATTAATTTCTCTTGGTTACCTTAAATATTATGTTAATTTCTATAGAAATACTTTATTTTGTCTTATGCATAATGGCTAATAAATTGTGTGCACTGAACTGTGTAATGTGCTTACATTATTGGTGCGGTCATTACAAAATGAAAACGAATTAAAAAAAACTCATAATTTTCCAAGTATGTACTTTAAAATAACCTAATGTTATATATAGAAGATAAAGCAAAGAAGATTGGTAAAATTTGTGTGAAATGTTTAAAGAAGTGTGCAACAGGAACTGCAGATGCAATGGGTATTGTGTGTTGTGTACCTTACTTTTTATGTCATACATACTGTC
The DNA here is from genome assembly GCF_023614345.1 of Adelges cooleyi. NCBI lineage: Eukaryota > Metazoa > Arthropoda > Insecta > Hemiptera > Adelgidae > Adelges > Adelges cooleyi. The sequence goes on along the minus strand of NW_026096268.1, from coordinate 11,220,705 downwards.
GCTGTGAACCGGAACCATTGTAAAACTAGGTGATCTTTACTTAATTTATAATTTTTCTAATTACAAAAAAATTATTATAATTAGCATAGTAGTATAATTTTTAAAAATTAACTACGTTGGTATAATTAATAAACAAATACTATTAATTTCAGGTTTACATCGTTGTATCATCATCATAGTCGTTGATAACGATAGGGTAAGCTAACCTAACCGTTAAATACAACATTATTTTTTTTAAATAAATTTGTTGAAACTTTTTTCTGATAAAGAAGTATAAAAAAATTGATGTATTAATGTACAAGATTATAAAAACAAAATCATATAATTATTGTCATACTCATCAGAAATTAGATGCCCAGTATAAATTTCTGGTTAATAACAGATTTAGCTGAAAGAGTTTAACACAAATCTTAATTTTTTTTAAATCTGATATAAATATACTCAAATAATGTACAATATTTTTTTAACAATGGTGAGATGAAAATAAATTATGTTTGACCACTGAGTAATAATAAATTGTTTTTAAATTTCAGATAATCATTTATCAAATTGTGTATAAAATTTATTAAAACCAAAAATTATGTATTTTACTTAATTATAATAAACTTTTATTTTTTAGCCATTTTATAAATGTTTTGCTTTCTGTTAATTAAACATATTATTGACTGAGAACCACAATTTTATTTTGCGTTATTTTAATTTATTTACTAATTTTGTGTGTTGACGAAAGTAATACGACAATGAATACATTATAACAAGTTTGCCATTTGGATGTGGTTATAATTATATATTATGGTTAGTAAATAATAGTGACCTATTTAACAAAATAAGTACAGTGTAGACACAAAACTTATAACTTCATCTAAAATGAACAAAAAATACACCGACCAACCGATACACATAGATCACCCTTAGCCAAACAAAAATTTACTCAAAAACTACTGTCTAGACCATTTTTCCAAAAATGAACTAAGCTACACTATAGTCCTCCCCATTATTGAAAATGTCAAAGATAAGGTAATATCAATAAAAATAAATAAATAAATAAAATAACAAGTACAATGATCTACCCGTTTGTTGAACATAAAAGCTGTAGACTACAGCGTGAAGAAGAATATATTAAGGATTTCAAACTAAAATATAAACAGTTATTAGATGATTTCGAATTTTTCTTATATTTCAAATAGTAGGCAATGTTTAGTTTCAAGAATTTACTTATTGTAGACAAAATGCTCAGTACGTCACACATGTGTTCTAATACCATATTTATGTTTTAGTATAAATAAAACACACAGTCTTTTGCGTCAGAGTTTAATTAATACGTTTCTATATAGCCAGAGCAACACTAAGTCGATAATTTAATAATTCCCATTTAATTTTTCTCTTTAAATTTTTACTACTACAGTTGTACGTACACCGTACAACATTACAGTGTTTTTTTCAGATTTATAAACGACTATTCAATTTATCATCATGCAAAAAATCGCCATTTTTCTCACAGCAATTATTCTCTTGGAAATATCATTGGGTAATTTTTGTTTGTATTTATTTTACAATAATACATTCTAGGGTCGATTATTTGAAATTAACAATGTACTATATACTTATGGCGTTAATATATCTAACTAAATGACACGTTACAGCTAATAGAACTTGAATACTTGTATATTTGCCTCACATAATATATGTATGCAAGCATGAAAATAATGTATTGATATTGATACTTCATTTTCTTCTTTATATTTAGTCAGCCAAGGTAAACCACGTCCAGGAGGTAAGATCCAATTTATAATTATATCAACAGAATTTGGTATTTGTAATTATTATACACATATTTTTTTACATTTTTAACTTTTGTACTGGTTCATTGTACACTGTTATCGTGAAGTAATATGGAACTAAAAGTGGAATAATTGGTACAATAGGAACAAACATTTATTCAATTTTTTTTTATATTATACGACACCAAAGATATCCAAAATGGTAGATAAAAAATTATATTATTTTATCGTTTCAATTAAAATCACATCAAGATTGCTATAAAATAGTGTAAAAAAGTAAAACTTACGAACATTTTTTTTTGCACAGACCTTTTTGTTATTTGAAAGTTAGCAAACAGTAATTTAATTTGTAAAATTTGTTGAATTAGGTGGAGAAGGTTCGACACAGCCGCAAGGCTCACAAAGTTAGTATACAATGTAGAATTAGTAATAGCATTCTTAGTATTAGCCCTCTTTATATATGTATATTAAGGCGATTAAGAAAAACCTGAATTTATTAATTTTTATTTTTTAAATTATTTCTAGAGGTGTTTCGTTTTAGTTTTAAATCAAATGTTCACTTTTATAAGTTTTTTTATTGAACAAAAACAATGTTTTAAAATATTGATACATATTTGACACAAACTACCTCTAGAAATGGTTTTAAAATTTTAAATAAAATCAAACATTTTTATTTTAACCAAATCATATATTTACAAGAGAAGAACATAGAATAATAAATTAGGTTTTATTGAATCACCCTAAGGTAAACAGAGTAGTAGGAAAAACAATTATTATTTATTGTTTGAATAAAAAAATGTTACATTAAGGTTACCACAAAATCGTGTAAAAAATGAAACCTGCAAATAGTTTATTTTTTACATAGCTTTTTGTTTTTCGATAATTTGATTTGTATGTTTTTTGGATTAGATGAAACGAATTTGAAGCCACCGACATTTGTAACACGTCAGTATAATATGTAATATTTTTTATTTAATAGCAGTTTAATAGTACCTAGTGAATTAAAAAAATATATATTCTTTAGTTTCTTTAACCTCATCTTTAGTGCACATTATAAATTCTGAAATGAATATTTTACAGAAAAAATACAAATTCATAGTACCTAATATACAGTTATCTATTCTGTATACTTAATTACTTATATTTTTATATGTATACATAAAATTAATAGTTTTTCACCCCAATCAGTTTTCATCATCTAGGCCAGATAATCCCACCAAATTTGAAAATAATGTTTTTTTTTTAAATATAAAACTGCATTTAAGTTAGTAGAAAAACGTACAAAAAATAACACACATTTTTTTTTTTTTTTACATGTCGATTTATCGTTACCAAACATTAATTTGATTTATACAAACTTTTGGATTTAGCGGATATGCTTCATAAGGAGCCAAATGGTCAGTATACACGTTTTTAATATACTAAAAGATATTAGTACTTTTTCAGTGTATTCTTTCTCATACTTTTATGGTTGTTAGATGTAAGCTTGATTATTTTTTATTCTGTCGGTATTATATTCGATCTTGTCGAACATGGATAAATTCGAAGATGATCAATGCAATAGTTTATTTAATGAAAGCATTAATAGAAATTTATATATTATCTCAATTAATTTAAATTTTAAAAAAATGCTGAAAATGTTGAAAATTCCACAACCAGTTTTAAATAACTACCTTATGTAGTTTATTAAGTTTAAAATTTAGAACGCAGGAGAGTAGTATACATTTTATTTGTACACTTTATTTTATTTTTGAAATGGATTTCTAATAACAATTGGTTTTGAAATAAAAAATATCCAAGTTTAGCTAGAATTTTTCCATTTTTTGTTTTTGTGCAATAATCAACAAATCCTATTATTATACCAATCATGCTAAAAAAATATTTATTATTCATTTGGCCTAAAATGCCTTATGTAACAAAGTCGTCTAATGTAATTTGATCTAACATAAACTAATTAATGTTATAAAATGTATAATTCTCACATATTACTTTATTTCAGTTTCTCCACATATATATATATACATATATATATATTATATATTACATTATACACCTGATATGCAGTTATGTGAGCACAGTGTTCTAGTTAATTATATAGTGAATTCTTTTACACTATGTAAAGATAATAATTGAATATTCACTATTAAAATTAATTTTTGCTGTCATCTTAAATATTTAGTTAATTTATATAGAAATACTTTATTTGTAAAATGTCTTATGCTTAATGACTGTACAATAATGTAAGCCCTTTACATACCAGTTTAATGTGATGTGCCGACATTATTGTACGGTCATTACAAAATTGATATGAATTAAAAATAATTTATAATTTTCAAAGTATCTACTTTAAAATAACCTAATATTTAAATAACTTCAAATGTTTGTGTTAAAGAAAATGCAAAGAAGATGGCCCAAATATGTGCGAATTGTCTAGAGAAGTGTGCAAATGCAAGCGAAAAAGTTGTGTGTTGCTTACCTTACTATTGTTGTACAAAATGTGGTTGCTTTGATCCGGTTATATTGCACCTTTAGGTAGACTTTACTTATTTTAAAAAGTTTTTACAATTAGTATAGTAGTTCACTCATGTAATTATTAAAATTAAGTAAGTTGGTTAAATGAATAAACAAATAATTCAAATTTCAGGTTCACATCGCATCGTTGATAATCATAGGGTAAGCTAACCTGACCATTTGATTCAACAGTTTGTTTAAAAAAAATTTAGTAAAACTTTTTTCTGATAAAGAAATATAAAAAAAATTGATGTATGCATGTGTAGGATTATAAAAAAACACATACATATATTTAGTGTCATCAAAACTTAGATGCTCAGTGTATGTATTTCTGTTAAATAATTGAATAAACTAAAAGTGTACAAATCTTTATTGTATTAAATTTAAAAAAAAAAATGTTAACCTTTTTAGTGAATAACATTTTTTTTTTTAAAGGATATGTATTTTTAAAAAAGTTTTATTGTTATTTACCTCAATAATAAACATTAACTCTGTTTAACTTTTGAATAAAAATAACTTTTTATTACATTTCAGAAAAGATCCAGAGGTGTCATATGAATATACAATTTCTTTCGAATTCAATATAATCATTAATCAAATTCTGCATAAAATTTATCAAAACCAAAATTATATATTTCACTGAATCATAATAAAACTTTTACCATTCGACTAATTTTAAAATGTCTTGTTTTTCGTTAATTACACCTATTACTGACTGATATGTTTATGTATTTACTCTCTTTATGTAACATTATTACAACTTTCCAAATTGGATCTGGTTATAACTATCTGGGTTAGAATATAATAGTGAACTGCGTAGCAAAATAAAAAGATTGATCACTCTTTCGTTAAAAAAAAAAAGTGACAGCCAACCGCACGAAGAAGAATAAATCAAGTATTTGTATCTAAAATAAAAACGGTACCTATTTAGATTTTGAGGTATAATTCATCATGCTAAAAAAAACTAGGGTTATGTTGAGTGCCCTGTACATGGTTGAAGAACGAAAATCGATAAAACCATTGTAAAAGCTATCGTTAAACCTCTTGTGGACACGTCTTCGTTAGACAGGATGTCATTTGAGGTTTAATCACAATATAGTGAAGGTAGGTTGCAGTTTTTATAGTTTATTGAAGTTAAACTCAGCAAATGGTTAAATAAGATAACTGGTGAGTAGAGTCTTCATGTGTAGCGTGTGGCATCCCAAGGTTAGGTTTTTTCAACGTCGAAATAAAAAAATGTAGTCTAAACAATTATAAATTAAGCAATTGTATTTATATAAAATAATAAATTACCAACCCGGTTAAAAACCGTTCAATCGCTATCGTATAGTATCAAGTAACAAGTTGGTGTACATGACAATTTTTAACCAAGTCTCAGACTATTAACAATGATATTATTAATGTGCGGTAGACAGTTAATAAAAATCCTATAAAAATATATATAAATACTAGCAAAAAAAACCCAAATTACGAATCGGTTAATACATATTTCTTCAGTTGAAATATTTCAATACCCCAAAAAGCATCAAGCAAACGTGATACGTTTTTTTCGACCGAGTAGTACAATTTTAAACAGACATGGTCCACTCGGCAATACTCAAGAAAATTGTCTTTTGTTTGGCGCTGCTCTTGCGGCAATCGGTACAGTTATTGGAAACCGGTTACAAATATCCAAGCAATAATGTGCCTATCGAAAACGATAGTCTCTATGACGATTTGAAATGTGCATACCTGTTCAGCGGATTGACACACATGCGACTAGTGAAGCTTTTAATCGACCGCCCATATGATCCGCAAACAAAACTGTCAACTGGCCACCTAGCTAGTTACAGTAATGTTATAAAATACCAGATAGCATCGTTGTACAGCGTCCAAGTAAAGCGTATGGGTGCCTTGTGGCTAGTGCATTTGTACACGAGTATGGTGACTTGGTCTTATGAGAATCTCAAGAACGAGGCGGAAGACTATAAGAAAATGGTGGCCACTACAGAATATGTAATTGAAAAACTGCTTAAAGACATAACCGGATGCCGCGAAGGTAATTCATTCGACAGGTACCACAGAATAATCAAACCAAACTCGAATCCTAAGCCTGTAGTGTTAAAAAAGATGATGGGCCTCGTTAATTCCGAAGCCAACAAACTGCTGGCGAAAAACTACATTGTGTTCCAGGAAAAGTTGTGCGATTGTCATTTCCAAGAGACGCTGAAAATCAGAAACATTTTCATGAACGGATTAGGTTTGTACGACGCTTATAAGACAGATCTAATGAACGTGTACAACGTCAACGTGGACTGGTCCGACACGAGCAAACGGTTGGAAAAGTCTTGGTACGATGCGCGTACACTGGATTGGGCTACTGACAACCTTGAAAACATAAAATCATACTTAACGCTGTGCTATTCATTTTTGAAAATCTTAATGTTCCGGCTGACGTTGAAACACTTACAGTATTTACAAAACTATATCGAATCGGACGAGTACGTTTTGTACGCCCATCAATGGTACAACTTGGTCGACACATTTGGCAGCATGTTAAACTTGACCAAAGACCTACACGTGAAGAGCTTGCTTACTGCTATTTATAATCTCTGTAACGGAATAGAGAAAGTGGATAGTGTGGTAAGTTATGTAGTTTCAATACTAGTGTCGCTTTGTCTGTCTTTCGGTTGCGTGGCTACCGAACCGTTCCTTATTACAGACGATAAAGAATTTAAAACACCTTATACCAGTGTAATTAAGTATGACATGGAACGTTTGGAAACTACTACTAGCCGCGTGCCAATCGAGTACAACAGTTTGGAAAACACCAGAGTATTCTTGTACTATCTCAGTCAGGTTTTTAAAAACGTCGATTTCCGTTTCATTCAGTTGCTCATAGAATACATAGATGAAATCGAAATTGAAAATTATACGGAGCGGTTCCAAAATTTTCGTATAAATTCATAAGAGTTTAAGTACTTTTTAGTCTATCAACAGAAATTTGTAATTTTTATAATATTACAATAGCATTATTAATATAATATCTACGTCATTCCGTAATATAATTTCAATAAACTTGAATTTCTTAAACGATTGATTCAATAATATTTAATATAGAAAAAGATACAATTAATAAACTTAACAAAATTATGTATGAGTCAAAAATATGTTTTTCAGTTTCAGAACAGGTTCTTTACACTAGCTGAATGCACAACAATCCATGTTATCCATTATCACTTTTTTTGACAGAAGTTTTCAAGATGAAGATTTGGTTTAGGAATGTAGTCGACGTATTAGCTGTAGTGGATAAAGATTTCAATATTGATGTTTTTCTTCAAGATATAAATTATTATAATCCCTGTGTTGTAAATGAAAAATAAATCTATGGAAAGTTGCGTTTAGGTTTTGAGATTTATCGTTAGAAAACGCACAGTTTTAGGTACATTCCCAAAGATTTAAATCACTGTTGGCAACATAAAATGGTAGCATTTAATAGAATAAATTAATGTTTTTTAGATTAGTCAATATTACTGTGTTAAAAAATTATTTTGATTATTAATAGCTAAAATTAGTAGGTATGATGCATATAGTATGATCTTTACATTAGTTGATAAGGATAAATGGCCTAGGGAAATATTAAGTTATAAGTCACTTATAACATCTCTAGCTGCATGAACAAGTAATTATTTAAAATCTTTATTTTAAATACCTATACTGATATCTGTACAAATTTTTTAACAGTCGGCAGTCATCACGGGACGTCTATCAGATAGCCCTACTTGCCCGATTCTTGCATGGAATAGTTTTTGTTGTGTGGTCAGAATCACATATTATTAAGGAGCAATGACAGTAGAAACTAATAAGTTAATACAATGTTACTTCAACATTATAACAACTCGTTATAATATTATTGTATTTATTCAATCATATACTAATAATAATAATAATAATAACATTAGCAATAGAAAAGGCCAAACGTTATTATTATATAACAAAATTGAAGAACGCTCTTTTTATATAAAGATAAGTTGTTGCGTGCAACATTATAGAAAGAGCTATTACCACGATGATGCTCTAACCATGATCTGAATAAAGCGAAATTATGGAATCGTCTACAGACCTTAAATGAGTTTGCAACAACGTTACTTTTCTTATTATCTTTTTATTTGAATCGAAAAATATAATGCACTTTGAACTTCTTTAAGTTAATGTCTCTTATAATTATTGTTTCAAAACTGGAATGGAAACGGTCATATTCTGTCTTTGTCTGGACCCACGGTATCTTTTAAACTGCTCAACCGATTCCTCGTATAGCAACTCTTTAGATCAGAAATCGTACCAAACAGATAATTTGTTGGGCCAAATATTAAAAAAATTACCCCTTCAAATCCAGAAAAAACCTTAAGAAATTACATTTTTTCCCAACTTCAAACTACAACGCTCTATAACTTTTTTTTAAATAGTCGAATTGGTTCCAAATTTGTACGGAGTAGTTTCATAGTTCTACCGATACACATTGACAAACCTAAAAAATATAATAAACCCTTCACCCTAGCGAAACGCTGCGGGTAATTATAATTGCGCTTTTTGCGTAAATAGCTCTTTCTATAAAGGTGCGATTCCTATGCCCGCGGCGCAATCGTTTTATTATGGTTTTGAATTGGCCCGGACTCAGTTAACACCTGAAATTAACCTGCACACTTTTAAGAAGTATATATTATTTACATATTTGTACTTGTGTTTTTTTTTTCTACAGAATAATACATTTTAATGCCTATAACAATATCTGTGGGGTAAGCATCTTCGATTTTACAGGCCTAAGTGTCGATGAATATTTAAACGATGCACTCGTCGACTTTTATTTAAAGTAAGATTTGAATAATACAACTTTTAATAGTATAATACCTACAAAATATTAACTAATTGTTATGTAGTTGTCAAAGTTATTGGTTTATGCGGTATGTGTCTGAAAAAGACCGAAGACGATCATATCTTTTTAGTACTTTCTTTTATACAAGACTGACAACACTAATAGGCGGAAACGATCAAACCAAACCAAAAGCACAATGCCGTCATGATCGTGTTAAAAAATGGACGAAAAATGTCAACATATTTGAAAAAGATTTTATTTTTGTACCAATAAATGAAAAGTATGTTACATATGATAATAAATATTATCTACTAGCTTACATCATATAAGTAGAACTTGACTTAAGAAGTTCTTAAATACATTGAAAATGTGCCAATTCCCAGGTCATAGTAAATATCATTTTACAATTGGGTGCTTTGCCTTAACCCATTTTCCCCTTATTTCAATAATATGGGAGATACGTCTTCACCCTGTCCGCCCACCTTTGTCTCGGTCAACCCGATTTTTTGCTATACCTTCAGACCTCCAAATATGACCCGCCAATTCTAATCTTTAACTTTTTAGATACGAACTGATAATGGGTTTACGAAACATTTGGTAAATATATATATTATTAAAATATTAATTAATATTTTTTTTATAATCATTAGTTTATTAATTAAATTAATATACATAATTAGTAATAATTACATGAACATAAAATTATTTATTTTTATTTATTTATTATTTAAAATCACGGACACAAGTCCAATTACAAAGAATATATGACAGTCTAAGTACATAAAGAAATATATAAAGTGAAGGATAAATTAACAAAAAGAACAATAATTAAAGAATATTTACATTAACAAAATATATCTAAATCACTATTAACACTATTGCCGGTGGTTGACAAAATATTAACTAGAGAAGATGACATATAAGTTTGTGGGTAAAATGGAATATGAAATAAAAAAAATACGTGTGTTACGTGTATGAACCTTAAAATTAATCTGACTTAACAACAATGGGTCGTCAATATTGTTATTCAATAGTTTTTTTTTTAAAGGAATAATAATAATAAATTCTTCTATCTTGAAGAGATTTTAGATTCAAAAAATTAAGAATAGGTACTTACAACGTGGATGGAGCCCTTTGCCCCCACGGGCGTAAGTCTTTCATATGCGTCGTCACGTTTGTCGGCGCAGCGAACTGGCCGACAATCATGGTAGCTATTATGGTAGCGCACAACAACTGCAAAATAAAATTCAAGTTCTGGTTAAAAGTTTACCGTAAAAAACCGCCATTGCATTTCAAAACGAATTTCTGTAGATACTTACAAAGGAAATTTTTCCGATATATATGAGTCAAGAAATATAACAATATATAAACAAACTTGTTATTACTATGCTTGTACGAGTATAATATTGTTTATTTTGAACAGTATGAACCAGCATATTTGTATGATTTGTTTTTTTTAAATATAACATATGTGTGTACGAATAAAAAATCCATTTACAATAGCCGGTGTCGTATTTATTATGTAAGTTTCTCAACAAAATCTCTATTTTTTCAAATAAACACCGATTTTAAACATTATTCGATTTTTATATCTATGAGAAACATGCGTTGCGTCAGCATAAAAATATCAATGACTCAATTAGAAGATCAATTCATTTGATATTAAACTCTCACTCGTTTGACATCGAAGTTACAAATGGGCCAGCAGGAATTGTGTGCACGTTATAGATCATTAAATTTATCATTGTGGATCAATTCAACATATTTTGTTGGTTGTCCGATCGTTGCCTATTTGACAATAAATTATTGAACATTGGATAGAAGATGATATAATATTAACGTTATTGTGTGTACCGCACACCGTCTCACCTAAAATTTCGCCGCCGCTGTTGTCGCCGTCGTCGTTATCACGGATTGTCGGACGATGCTTATCTCTAATCACGTTGATAACGTTGTTGTGTTTGCGTTCAAAGTGGTATTGACAAAAAAAGAAATAAGTTCTCAGACTTATAGTATATTAGTAATACTCGTACTATACCATCAATTTTTAATTACTCATACAAATAATTAATAATAATATTACCGTTCGGGTTTGGCCACATTGTTGACACTGTTCGTTTTCCGTTTATAATAATAATAATAACAGTGTATCGTTGTAAAATCGTCTGGTTATTGTTTGCGGTGGCGCGATTAATTATTGGAAAGTCGGATTAGCACACACAGCTATCGAGTTCGGCGGCATATTTTACCTTATCTTCGAACCGACCGTTGTCGTCGACGTTCACTGGAATCCGTAGGTAATGGCCGTAAATTATTTAATATTACTATTACCTTAGTTGTTAATATATATTTAATAATGATGTTTACGGGCCTCTATGTGGGATCCGCGCACTCGTTGATCGCACTTCGCCTGGGCATCAACTGCCAGCAGGCTTTGTGTGTTTTTCACAAAAATAATATTTTCCATGGTATAAGTGATGTGTATTAGTTTTTTCCTGTTCAATTGTGTCTGTCCACAGTGTCCATAGTTTTGTTGTAAAATCGTTTTTCCACAATGAGTGCGTTTGGCTCGGGTTGAGTATGACTGCCTTGTTAATACTTAATGCATGTTCTTAATTTTTTTGAGCAGCTTACGGACCCGTGTTCTACACCCGTCCCAGTAACTCAACAATGAGTGGCCAGCAAGTGGCTGATGGTGGCGGCGCTCCCGGCGGTAGCAGCAGTAGCGGGACCAGCGGTGATCACAGTCCTATCGAGTGTAAAACACCACCATCCATAGCCAAACAGCACAGTTACGAGCAAATTGATCACGCCCACTTCTTGGCCAGCGACATTGGCACTCTGTATCTAAATGACAGGTATAGTAGTGTATTTGTACATATTTACTTTATAATATTCATTATTATTTTTTTTTAGTTATGATTGACCGTTAACGCTAACATTATATTTGAACAATCGTATACAAGATAATAATTGCTTGTTCTTTAAGCAAAATATGAACAACTAACATTATTTGTTTTTTCATATTTCAATTTGTGAACACAGTGTTGACAATTATGTAATACCTAGTTATGACAAAATATCATTAGTCATTTTGATTTTGACAATAATATAACACAAGCATGTTTACCTTGTATACAGTTTTTAATACCATGGTCCACAATTTGAACAAATATATTCTCTATGTTCATTAGTAGTATGTTGAATAATATAGTTAACTAGGTTTTTAATGATAAAATAGAATTAGACAATTGATGATAAACTCTTAAATTTGTCATTACTTTTATTTTTTTTTTAAATATTATACTAGTGACATACAAATTTCATTGCCTAACTATTAAAGAAAATTTATTGGCCCACTGTCATAATCAGCATATTATTTTTACTGTAAAATAAGTGAAACTAGGTAATAGTGTATAATATCCATATTTTTCAATTGCTTTTTATTATTTATAAATATGTTAATTTATATATAAATAATATTTTTTGTTTTTGTTTGTAAGTGTCTGTATTAATACTTAATTTTATAATTTCAGGTTTTCTGATGTGGTTCTAGTTGTGAACGGTGAACGATTCCACGCCCATCGAGTTGTGTTAGCCTCACGAAGTGATTATTTTAGGTATTTAATTTTATCATTAAGCATATTTACCTTAGATAGCTTAATGCCCAATAGAATTCATAGTGCTAATAAACGTAGTTAGTAATAATAAATTACTTATCGATAATGCTAATTTTTTTTTGACTGTGCTGTCTCAACCCACAACATTTAATTTCATCCATGAAAATGAGCTTTAACACATTCAAATTATTAATTTATAATTTGGTAGCTGAACTGAGATCTTAAAAATCTTTTACAAAGATGTGGTTTTATTAAATTAAATTTTTTCTTTTTGTATCTGGACCTATAAATTAGAAATTGTACCTAAATACTTAATACTAGGTAGAACTTTATACTAATATGTACAAATACTATTACTTAATTGGACCAAAAATTTAAAATTTTTCCCCTTTCTTTTAAAGTTGTATTTTTATATGATTTGGTTCCTGTAGTAATTGGGCCAGTAATTCAGTAACCAGACTAGTACATAAAATAACATATGATAGTATTGCACAAACAGCTAGAATGGTTTCTTCGTGTACCCAGTCCATAAATAAAAAATTGTTGAACGATATTTTCTAAAGCCTAATAGAAAAATATTACCCCTTTATCTTTCAAAATCAAGAGGAAAACCCTTAAAATGCTACCATTTTTATAAACAAAATTCTAAAATCTATAGTCGCACTTGTTTAAGGTAACCCAAAAAATCAAACCACAATTATATAGTTTTTAATGTCTTTAAAAATATTTATTATTTAATAAATGATTTATGTATTATTTTATCATAGAATTATGAAATACCATATTTTATTTTTTACGTTACTCCTTATGATAACTTGTGTGATAACTATCATTATCATAGGTATTAAAAATATAAAATATTTGTAATAATTTTGTATTATTTTTAGGGCATTATTATATGGAGGTCTTAAAGAATCCCATCAGTCAGAAGTGAAAATTAGTGAAGCATCAGTAAACTCATTTAAAAAACTGCTCGAATATATTTATTCCGGTCGAATGAATTTAAGTATTCTAAAGGTAACTTAATCGACATAGTTTACTGGTTTTCAAGTGGCATAATTAGTAAATTCATTTGTTTGAGTTTCAGCTATTAAAAAAAGCCCTACCCTAACTAATTATTATAACACATATTACTATTTTGTTTTATTTTTAAGGACGAAGTGATTTTGGAAATATTTAGTCTTTCGAATTTATTTGGATTTTCAAACTTGGAACTTTCATTGTCCAAGTATTTACGAAGTAACATTAATGTACATAATGTATGCTCGATGTTTGCTGCGGCACGTCTTTATCAACACAAAGAACTCGTAGTCGAATCGCTCAACTTTATCGACAACTTGGCTATGGACGTATTACAATCTGAGGCTTTTCTGTCTTTGTCGCCCGTAAGGACGTTTCGCTCAATAAATATTGGTCAATCAATTTTGCTCAAGTTGTGAAAAAAATTGTAATTTATAGGAAGCACTACAAGAAATTCTCAATCGTGGTTCGTTATATGCGTATGAATTGGATATATTTCGCGCGGTTTGTCGCTGGATCAAAGCGAATCAAGACGACGAAGATCCTGAAGCTAAAATTAAAGTTCTATCTGCTGTGAGGTATCCGTTAATGAGTCTTGATGAACTTTTGTCTGTGGTCAGGGAATCACAGCTGGTTAGTTCGGATAATATTTTGGATGCTATACAATTAAGGAACACGTTGCCATCACATAAACTTAAATTTCGAGGACAATTAAGTATGCATATTGTAAGTATTATTTTGTATTTAGCAAATTATGTTAATTTCAATTATTTTTTGTTTTAGAACCCAATTTGAATATTGCTCATCCTTCTCAAGGCACTCAGGTTATGCAGGGAGAAATGCGATCGGCGTTATTGGAATCGGATTCCAGTGTTCATGATCATGAACGAGGTTGTACAAGACATCTGATTAATGAAACTGACGGCGGCATTATGATCAAATTGGGTCACCCATCAATTATAAACTATATTAAAATGCAGTTATGGGATAAAGATTTAAGGTGTTTTTAATATTTCAATTTTTCTTATCCGAGATGGACATTATTCAATAATAAAAACAGATTCAAATAATTTTAAAAAATAAAAAATTATTTATGCATTTTATTTATAAATAGTTGATTTATTTGTCAATAATTTAATTTATTCATACAAATCTTTATTCATTATTTAAATAATTTTTGCACAGATCTGTTTTTAATATTTATTTGTGTCAACGTTTTAATGAATTCAATTTAATGAAACAATTTGTTCAATTTATATTAGGTCTTACTCTTATTACATTGAAGCTTCAATGGATCAGCACGATTGGGTGCGTGTCATAGATCATTCAAATTATTATTGTCGATCAACTCAACGTTTGTGGATTGATCCTCGCGTAGTTCGGTATCTACGTATTGTCGGCACTAACAATACTGTTAATAAGACTTTCCACGCTGTGTCGATGGAAGTCATGTACAATACAGAAGAAATGCACTTGGTGGAAATTGAAAAAGGATTAGTGGGTAAGAAAACCATGAATAAAACCTGTTCTCATTATAAACAATTTTTTTTTTCTCTATCTAATTGACTGATTTTAATAATATTTAGCTCCAAAGTATAATGTTGCTACAATGTCTATGAATGCAATTGTAATAGATGGTGTAAGTCGTTGTCGCAATTCACTGTTGGATGGAAACTATAAAGACTACGATTGGGACTGCGGTTATACATGTCATCAGCTAGGGTCGGGTTGTATACTTGTTCAACTCGCACAACCATATATGCTTAGTTCAATGAGGTAATAGTTTAAATAACTTGCATTTATTGTAAGACTATTTTGTTTTATATGATCGTAGTATTTGTTAAACGTTTTAGTATCTTGTTAAATTACCAAAGAGACTACTATGTCTGCCTAATATTGTATGAGTTTAGCTCAGAGTATTCACTAACTCATTAATTGTTGGCTAAATCAAAGTTATTCATTATTGTATCAGCAACATTTGTTTAAAAGTTCTTGATTGTTGATGTTTTTAATGAAACATTTTCCTATAAAATGTGAACTATTAAGTATTTATCGTAGAGTCGATAAATTAATACATATTTTGTAGTAATGATTTATAAGATTGATAATATTATATTAAATTTTTAATGATGATTTATATTTTCTGTAAATTTATTGTACCTGTTTGATAGTTAAAAGAAACTTCTTCCATTCACCAAGTCCATCCACACCCAATAATGAAAAATGAATTAAAATTATGCAAAAAGTAATATTAGTAAATATTAATCATGTTATTAATAAAAAATGAATGTTTTTAACATTAATATATAATTCATTTATGATTTTTATTTAATAGATAATAATTATTCAGTGTTAATAACTTTCATTTGTTAATAATTAAATTTATTTAAGAATATAACAAAAAATTATTGTATTTACCGAATTACCAATTCATAACTTCTATTCATTATTCGAGTATAAGTTTTGCATAAGTCTGGCAATAAAAGACTAAGACTATATTATTGCCATCATTCACAGGATGCTGCTCTGGGATTGCGATGACCGATACTACAGTTACTATATTGAAGTTTCTGTCAATACGTGGGATTGGGAATTGATCGTAGATAAATCCAAGGAGTTGACACGATCATGGCAGGTGCTACAATTTAAACCAAGGCCCATAGTGTACATTCGTATTACTGGCGTTTATAATTCAGCAAATGAAGTGAGTAAAATTATTCTACGAGTGGCACTTTTAATTGTTAATCACTCTCTTTCACATTGTAGGTTTTTCATTGTGTACATTTGGAGGCTCCTGCTCAAGTAACGTTAGATTCCAACGTCGTTGAAGTAGATCGAGCAGTAGCAAATTTACAGGTTACACCAAAATTGGTACATACTTACATATTTTTATCTTAAAACAATTTTGTTTGTAACATCGTATTGTAAGAAATTTAACGAGAATATATATTTTAGGAGGACAACGAAACAGATGATACGATACTAGAAACGTCGACACCAGCTCCAGTCGTTTAAGCTAAATTCAAAGTATAAGCTTATTTGTTCCTTTCGCACTTAACAAGATAGACTGATATTAATATCAAATTATATTTTATTGTTATATTATTTTTTCACTTACAATATATATATATATTTTTTTTGTTTTATAAATGTATGAAGTATAATATTTTAGAATTCTCGAATTTTGTAATTATACTATAAACGTAACTGTCGAGACCTTTTATTTTGCCAATCGTATTTTATCTGGTTTTGTCATTGTAAAGTACCTGTTAATAAGGTTCGAATATGACTGTGCTGGATTCGCATCGGAGTGTTTAATTGTGACGCAATCAGACTCAGATTTAATAACTGCTTTGACCCAACTTTGCTAAGCTCTTCTGTACTGATTTATTTATTTATGTATAATGTTATTGTGTTTATAATAACATTATAATATATAGTATATTCTTGTCTCGATTTAGCAAGAACAAAATATTATAGGTATGTGCTTCGGAGTTAGCGGGTAGTGACCAATCCGTTGATTTCATCACCCGCTCATTGTTTTTGTGATACATTTGCAATTAATTTTTGAATAAGGTTTTGTAAATAAGATTGTCAACGCTTTACTGACTGTAAAATAATAATGATGTCTTAGACCCACGATATTTTTTATACCACAGAACCTATTTCTTCGTGTGGCAATTCTATAGATCAGAAATCGTACCTTTATTGTGTCAAAGAAAAACACCCTAAAAATGTACATATTTCTCAACTTAAAACTACGATGCTCTATCTTTTTTTTTTAATAGACGAGCTCGTTCCAAGTTTGTATGAAATGTTCTTTAATCAAAATAACAGCGAAAAACGCTAACAACCCAAACAAATATCATAAACCATTTTCCCTAGAAAGGGTAAAAACATTTCTTTATTTCACTTTTTCAAGTAATGTTTTTGGGATTAAGGTCTGAAAATTAGACCGAAGTTAGATCTAGAATAGAACTATAAAATATCAAATTATCTTATGTGTGAAATGACAAGGACAAGAGTGAGAGTGTGTAAAGAAACATAAGATTAGGTGTGCATCATCGAGGTTCAGCATTGAGTCCTTAATTATTGTTCTCTTTAGTACCAGACGAGATTACGAAAGATATACAGGGGGAGGTACCATGGTGTATGATGTAGTGATAGTGGGGGGAAGTCCGGCGGAATTGGCTGAAAGACTTGAGAAGTGGAGAGAAGCGCTTGAAGGAAAATTACTGAGGAATAGTAGAAGTAAAACGTAGGCAATCGTGTTTGATTTTGGTGTAAGTTATTTGGCAAGGCAGGGAATCATGATGGGCGATGATGAAGTTTGTGGGTTTGGTTGGTTCAAGTACTTGAAATCGTTATTACAAAAAAATGGTAGGTATGCGGAGGAGGGGTTCAGGTATTTGGTGTGACATGAGGATGCTTATAAGATTGTATATACGTGGAAAAACTACATAGGTCCAATGATTATAATGTGTACCGTGAATGTAATTTGCACACGTCTCTTATAGTTTAATATCTGTTTTATGAATACTATACAGGGTGATTCTTTTAACGCCCTACATTACTTGACTCAAAAACTACTTAGATTTTTACAAAAAAAAATGATTAATAATTTGTTTGTGTATAAAATACTAACTTTTTATATAATACTTCCCCCCCTTCCTCAAAAACACGACACCAACTTTTGATTTTCAAATGGTAACCCCTATAAATAAAACGTTTTATGTTAATTTTAAATATATTTGCATTTAATACCATTGGAAAATGGTATTATAAAACTAAAAAATGATTATCTTTAAAGTTGTTTTAAAAAACATAATATTTATAAGAAAATGTCGGCATTCATTTCGTGAATCACATTTAAACTTTTTGGAATAAAGAAGTTTGATTTAGTTATTCAAAAATGATAATGCTAAATGGTAAGTTAACTACTTAAAATTATTTTAAGCTATTATACATATAACAATATTTTGTTTTCTGTTAGGTAAAGGCACTGATAATTAATGTTTTTCACACTCTTCCCGATACACCAATAAAGTTATTTTGAAAGCGTTTGTTTGATATATTATGAAGTAGAATGATATGAATCTCTTTACAAAAAACCTACATCATTGTGAAAACTGAGAAAATAATAGGTAAAATAAAATAATGTATTTAGCTACTTAAATTATAATGTTATAACCTTAATATTAATAAATATTTTGTTATTGAATTGTCAGAGGCACCTACTCTAGTCAGTGTTATCAGAAAAAGTTGGAACGCAATCCCTTTTATATTGTCAGAACGCTGAACGGACAACTGCAAACAATATACAATATTTTTATTTTGCCTTTTGAATGGTAATTTTAGAATTAGTAGACATACCTACTTAGAACTGACTGTGCTAATAGTTAGATATACTTTAATTACTACTAAATAATACTTATAATACAATAGTAGGTATATAAATAAATACAAAACGCTAGTTTAATACCTGTTAGGTGATAGGACAAACCGAGCTCTGTGTGCGGTGGCAGCAAAGTTCCGGGAGCTGGATCTCCAACTCACTAACATGACTGCAAGCCCTGATGCGTGGAACGCGGTCGCCCGCTTTGCCGAGTCGGTCCTCAAAGAGAAGGAGGAAGCAGAGAGGGCTAGACAGCGGCCGGCCAATTGAGAGGCCCGGTGTGCAAGGGCGGCGGGTGCGCGCGTCACCGGCCCGGAAACATTCCACCGGGGATTGGATTGTACATAAACCTGTATAGACTAATATAATTGAGTGTATAGCAGTTTCAATGTAGCCGTAAGTAAACTTGTAACTAAATTTCGATGTGGCCTAATGTGAATATTGTTATTAGGCCACCACCCGGAGTGGGTGTGTTAGTTTTTAAGTTCATGTTTGTATTTATTGTTTACAATACCCAATAAATGGCATCGGAGACTGGGGGGAAGTAATGCCTCACAGGGCGCATCCCCCCCCCGGTATTCTATGGGTGCACGTGGAAAAGAAAAAAAAAGTATAACACCTGTTACAAATTATAAGAGAGGATAGGTTACTTATTTACTTATTGTTTTAAATTTGGTGTGTTTTAGTTAGTGTAGGATTACAGGAGATAGGTTCTTAGTTTTTTAGCATTTGCTTTAATCTTAACCCATATAACGCATTTATGCACTACGGACATTTTGATTAAACTGTGTTAAACTATTAAGATCTAAGATTAATCTATACTTCTTCTTAATTCTAGACAACACTAAAGGCACATTTCCTAATTCAGTATACGACGAATGTTTTATTTTGAAATTTCTTAAAAAAAAAAAAATGACAAGCTTAACTTGTATTTTCGAAATCATATTAAAAACAAATAAATTGTTAAAAAATATGTTTTCATAAATGTAGAATGTGATATTTTTTTTATAAATTCACTAAGACTTAAGCAATAGTATTTTTCTATGTTCAATTTTTTTATAATTAAAATAAAGTATGTAAAATTTAATGTCAACGACATAATATTATTTTCTATCGTTGTACCTAATACATGACATGTACACATTGTGTAATATTTTCAACTAAATTATGTAATACTCATTAATCAATGAAAAAAGTGCTTATTTATTACAATAAAGAAATCAAGAAACTGATGCAAAACAGTTAACATGTATTATAATCTTAGTAATTATTATTACTTATAGAGTAATATTATATTTCTTTAAAATATAAAACCTACGTATTATTCAAATTTAACAACAGAATTATTATGTTTAAATTGTTATATTCATTACGTAATATTAATTCTTAGTAGTTTGTTAATACATTTACATTTATTATTATTTTATATTATAATATTTTAAAAAACAATTTTTACAGTCGGTTGGGTTAGATAGAATTAGTAATATCCTTCTTAGTATTAGCCCTCTTTATATAATACGCATATATTAGGGCGATTAAGAAAAACCGGAATTTTTTAAACTATTTCCAGAGGTGTTTCGTTTCTGTTTTAAATCAAAAGTTCACTATTATAAATGTTTTTATTGAACAAAAACAAATTTAAAAAATTGAAATATAGATACATAATTGACACAAACTACCTCTAGAAATGGTTTTAAACAATTTTAAAATAAATTCAAACATTTTCTTTTTATCCAAATGATATATTTACAAGAGAAGAACATGAAATAATAAAATAGGCTTTTATTAGATCACCCTAAGGTAAACAGAATAGTAGATAACAAAATATATTTATTCATTGTTTTAATCAAGGTTACTATAAAATCGTGTAAAAATGAAATCTACAAACAGTTAATTTTTTTACATGGTTTTTTTTTTACTTTGAAATCGGTTATTTAATTTTTATAGTTTTTTGGATTAGCCAAAGATGCTTAGTAGATAATATCGAGACTACAGTTTTTTTATTGCTTTAAGTTTTGAAAAAAAATTATCAAATCATGGTAATATTTTTATGGTCATATATTCAGAGTGATCCTAGGACTATGATTGTGTGACGTAGACAATGTGTACACAAGAGAAGAATAAAAATTATATTTTTGTTTTTAGGAAGTTAGCAATTGTTAATTTGATTTGTGTATTTTGTTGGATTAGGTAAAGATTCTTCGGAAAGCTCAAAAGGTCAGTATAGGATAAGAAATTAGTAATAGCCTACTCTTCATAATATGTACAAGGTGATTCTTGAGAATCTCAATATCTCATAGGGTTTTATAAGAAATTACATTTTTTTCTTTTTGTTTGTGACAATTACATGTTAAATGTATTTTTGTCATTGATTATTTACCCTTGTAGTAGAATAACTAAATTCAAAGGAACATTTTAGATGTTTTAAATGGGAAACTTCTGTTTTCATTAATCTATTAATTTCGGCATTTTAAAACCGCATTAAAGTTACTATAAAAACATAACACACATTCTATTATTACCATTATGTCGATTTATCGTTAGCAAACATTAATTTGATTTATACAATTTTTTGGATCTAGATGAGATGCTTCGTAAGGATAAAAATGGTCAGTATACACGTTTTTAATATACTTAAAGATATTGTACTTGTTTAGTGTATTTTTTTCTCCTTATATAGTTGTTAGATATGAGCTTGGTTGTTTTTTGTTCTGTCGGCCAAACATAAACTAATTAATACTATAAAATATATAGTTCTCACATATTACCATATTTCAGTATCTCCACAATCATTAGTTCCTAATATGAAGTTATTTAAATTTTTGTAGTTAGCTTAGTTTGGGATGTTCTCCCATTGAGAAAGAGCAACGAAGTAAAGAAGGATATATTAAAAAAATGCATAAAATGCCTGAAATTCATACCTGACGTTTCTTGCCACATCCGTTGCAGTAGATCCAAGACAAGGTAGTATTTACTTAATTTAAAATTGTTCTAATTAAACAAGTTTATACAATTAATTTGGTTCGCTTAAATAATGGATTATTAATAAGTCAACAAAAAAATTGTAATACATTTTCCCGAAGAACTTATACCTTACTAGTATTTTTTTTTTTTTGGAGAAATGAAGTTTTTAAAAAAATCGAATTGTAAGATACTTAACGAATTTACAATAGCCAACAATGGTGACATGAAAACAAATTAATTTTGACCTAATATAAATAAAAAAAACTTTTTTTTTTATTTCAGAGAGGAAGAATAAGTATATCCAGTTAGATTCAATAACAATATAATAATTTATCAAATTATGTTTACATTTTGTCAAAACCAAAATTATATATTTCACTGAATCATAATAAAACTTTTATTATTTGACCAATTTTAAAATTACTTGTTTTTAGTGCAAACACATATTTTTTACTGAAAACCACAAATTTACGTACTTGTTTTTGTATATTAAAGAAACAAATACTATAATGGAAACATTATTATAACTTTGGATTAGGTTAAATAATTATTATATTTTGTAAGTATTTAATAGTGAACTGTGTAGTAAAATAAATGCAATGATCAACCTCCGTTTAAAATAAAGTTCAGTTATTTTCTTCAGAAATGTAGTATGTTTAAATTTGAGTGTATGATTTTATTATTATCATTATTTTATATAGTATTCATTTAGTCCAAAACAGGAACATTTAAGCATATATTTTAATATACAACTATTTGGTATTCTTTTTTAGTATCAAACTATTTGTGTTCTTGGATAGGTGTAAGTGTTTGTATTAGCTAAAAATAATTAAAGTAGAATTTTTATCACTATAACTGTAACTGTGCTAAAATTGTTATTGTGATGTAACTATGGGTAATCTTTCTTATAACCTACATATTATTTTTCATAGAATTTTTGATACCGAATCGGATTGTACGTCGTAATAATATATTTTACTACATTGATGGATTGTAAAAGGTTTTTTATTTGTATTTTAATAAGCTTTACTTTGCCATACGCCCACAACAGTGATGGATGTAACTTGCCAATATCAGTTAAAGAAAGCCACACGTGCAGTTATAAGATACTAAATCTGAATCGAGAGAAAAATTCTTATTATGTATGTAATAATTGTATATTGTCCTCGTTTAACGATTTCCGTTTAATTCCACAACCTCTACAACACCTTTATACAATTCTTTTGATTTAACTTCACAGACCAAAACACAAAAGCAAATGTAATTGTTATTTTTTTTCCACTGAACTTATCATAAGACACAAAGAGAATATTATATTATATTTTGACGCGAGAGAAAACCGAAATATATTCTTAGAAAGTGTTTTTGAAACGTTTGATTATAATATTATTCTACCAAATCGTTTTATTTCTACTTCTTGGATTACTTTCTTTATGAAATCAATCGGATTTATTATTTGTGAGGATGCAAAAAACTAGTTCAATCAATTGTGGAACCTTTGTGGAATACAAGCGTTACAAAAAAAAAAAAAAAAACGACAATGGACCGTAAAAAAGAATATTGCAGAAATAATGAATGAAAAATGATTTACAGTTTTCTGAAATTCAATTGTTTCTTAACACTGCAATCTTTTTACTGACAGGCAACGCCAAAGCCGTTACATATATAAAAATATATTATACCATGTCAATTAAAAAGTCTCGATTCAATGTATATTAATTAATACAATTTGTGCACTGTATAAATCTCACTTTTACTTTGTTTCAGTTGTCCCACATAATAAATTAAAAAAATCAAATTCTAGGTTCCACATCATTGCTATCATTATCATCGTTGTTAATAATGGTTTACCCCGAGAATTCAATACAAATTGATTGTATTACATTTTCCAAAAAAAAAATTGTTTACCTTTCTAGCGAATAACGTTTTTATTAAATGAAATTAATTAAAAAAAAAAAGGCTTAGTGTAACATACTTAAATAATTTACAATCGTTTTTTTAACAATAGTGACATGAAAATAAATTCTGTTTGACCTATGAATAAAAATTTAAATTTCAGAAACAATCTAAAGGTAAGAATATTATCCAGTTTCTTTCGAAACCAAAATTACATACTTCACTAAATCATATTGAACTTTTACCACTTGGCTGATTTTAAAATGTCTTGTTTTTCGTTAATTGCACCTATTATTGACTAACGTTCAACTAATTAACCGATTTAAATGAAATAACTCTGTGGATTCCGAACAGTGTTCTTGGATAGGTGTAAAGTATTTGTATTAGCTGAAAAAAAATTGTAATAATATGTACTAAAGTACTATCAAAACAATGGACATTTTATTTTTTTTTTTTTAAAGGAGGGAAAGTTGTTTGTTGTGCGATTTCAGTTTTGCATTGCGTTTAACGCCAATCGTTATTGTTTGCTTGTCACACATTAACAACACTTGGATGGTTCCATCTCAACATTTGTACAAGTAACGATCGCTTTGGGTTTTGTTTGCTTAAACACTCGGCCTAAGAAAACGTTAAGAACGAACAGAATATTGTTATTTATTATTTATAATCGACCGACGGAGTCAACCTGCAGCCTCTACAATATGTACCAAACGTTTATCCCGGTTGGATATGGGTCAAGTGCATTAATATGATAAATATTATTGAAAAACATAGACATAGTGTTGGAAATGTCTGGTGTTCTGTACGGTTCTCTCTTTATCTTGTCCTTCTCATAACTGTACCAACCAGAATAACAAATAAAAAAAAGGGTATTGCATCATACATTAAACAAAATGTCTCTGATAAAAACAAAACAACAAGCACAAATAGGGCTCGAAGAAAATATTATACGGCTAATAGACAGTAGAAGTGGGGTCGTTATTTGCCATAGGGGAATTGGTACTTTAAAATTGATAAGGAATAAGAAATTTTGGAGGGGAGGGATGGAGTTTTCCCCAAAAAGATGTTAGCCAAAAATGGGAGATTGCTGTGTTAGCTTTTGTCTACAGGACAGGAAATCTGCATTTCGAATATTGTGACAGTGGACGTTATACCATTTGTTTATAAATCAAAATATTTTTCAACTCAATGTGATCTACAAACGACCCTCTTGTATGGTAATAGTGACATAGCTGACGAACCAGCCGGAATTTCGAGTCTGCACAATCTGTTATACCTGCACAATATATTATTATTATCATCGCATATTCATAATATTTACATTTTAGTCGGGCTCGTTTGCCGGCATGTAATCTCATTTACGACTCAATGAAAACACGGTTATTAAATTTTAATCATCATAGTTCAGATAATCCGGATAAGACGGACGCGAGTAAGCCGGTTCCCATCCAATGAGAGATCACATGTATTAATATTTATACACTACTTAACGGGTAAAGCGCAAACACACGCCACGATTACAATAGCACACTCGACAGATTGCCACCCGAGTGAGTGGGTTGACGGAGAATTGTATTTTTTTTTTAATAACATCCATTCAAAATAATCAAATAAACTACCAGCAAAGCTTCGAGACATCACTGAGCACTGAGACTTGGTAGCAATAATAATTAATGCCTGGGATCTATGGCACAACATAGAGAAACTGTTTCCTGTGTTGCTTGTGTTTACTCGACACCAATATTAAATAATATGCATGTTTCTGTTACTCGATAAAATTAGTCAATTTAATAAATAATAGTGTTCTAACTATTATTATTCCGTCGAGTATGAAATTGAATATTTTACATGGCGCAGTCGGTAGGATCCAACTCAGATAAGTGAAGTGCATTGCCCATTCGATGCCACTGCGAATTAGATCTAAACCCGAACCGATGATCTTGCTTGAGATGAAAAAATAAAATAACAAGGCCGAATGGAGAGATTTTATATAATGTTATTATGTACACCATTGCTTTAATACAGACCTTACCGCCGTCGGTCTGGTACGCACTTTCCGCGCGAGTCTTTCTAAATTGCCATGTTCAAAGTAATTTATATAAACGTGTGTGTGTGGGCATATGTGTAATAGGACATATTATTATTATACATACAAGCAAGTGCAGAGATATACTACACCTACGCTCTGATCGCTGCGGGCTCGACGTTATTTATCCGCGTGCACGAGTGATGATAAATCGAGAAATTCAGACGGTGTAAGTCGTTGCCTTTAAATTGCTTTAAATTGCAACGGGCAAGTAAGAAGCAAATGGGGAAGAATAAGGAAGGGCTGTGAAATCTACATACGGCTGCCGGCGACAGCACCATCATTTATACACAGTAGTATATGCAGGGGACCGTTTCAATTATTAACCGTCGTGGGAATCTTACACGGACCCGAAAATGCGTTGCCGAATAAAATTCCACACAGCAGACACTGCCGGCGCGGATGCTTGCCAAAACACAACATATAAATATATATTATATTATTTTATTATACTGCCATTATTCCGCTATAATACTCGGGAACTCGACGAAACGTATGTGTACCGCGCGATAAAGCGAACAAGACTGATGTGACTGATTAAAAAAAAGTACAAAAACAAATAACCGTTACCTCGATCCTCTTATATTTTCAAAGAATACCAGATGACCCATTTAAGCGCCCAGAAAACTATTGAAATTTTGTAGGTTTTCTTTTAACACGATTAAGTTTTCTAAGTCTAGGATCGCCCAAGAAAATTGTGGAAATTTTTTTTGAGTTACGCTTATTTATTTACTCGATTTGCTGTTATAGTTGATTGGGTTTATTAACTAGTTTTCTCCATTTATTTACTCGGTTTATTTACTGGATGTAATTCGTTAACTCGAGTTATCGACTCATTTACTCAAAATGAATACTCATTTACTAGAAAATAATTACATGGATTAAATAACTCGTCTATTCGATTTATTTACTCGTTTGCTGGTTTGGTTTATTTACTCGATTTAATGACTAGTTTGTTTGATTAATTAACTCATTTACTTAATTTATTTAATCAATTTGATCAATTAATTCTACCTACTCGAATTGATAATTCACTAGATTTCTTGATTCATTTGTTATATTTATTTACTCGATTTATAATTAGTTTGCTCGATTCGTTTACTCGTTTTAATAACTCATTTATCGTACTTATTTACTCGTTTATTACTCGATTTGCTCATTAGATATTTTGTTAACTTGTTTTTATAGCAAATTATTCTTTTTTATAACTATATACGTTTTCATTTAAGTTTCTTAAGTCTGTAGCGGTTAAGCAGTGTGTCCATCACTACTTGATATCGGGTTGCTTTTTCGAACCGACCAATAATAGTTAATGACCTGATTTGTAAGTATGAAAATAAAAAAGTTAACGCAGCTTTGGAAAATACAAAAAAAAATGGTAAACACCTAGTCGGTAAATATTGTACAATAACAGGAATAAAAATGTTTTCAAAAAGACAAACTATAAAATCACAAAATTTATTAAAAAGTCTTGCGTTCTTTAACATTATAACGTCTTAACGTTAAAATGGATCACCCTGTGTATTATGTATATATGTTTTATTTTTCACCGGACCGGAGTGAGCTGCTTGTTGCTGCTAAGGGCTTGTTCGGTATTAATATTTCGTTTTTATTTTTATTATTATAATATATATTATATAAATATAATATGGCTGTGGGACGTTTGAACCGTTAAATTTGAAGCCGTCTGGGCGGATGCACGCGTAATTTGAAAAACTGTAGGCATTTGAACGAGTTGTGCAAAAAATAAAAATCCCACAGAGCTCGAGGGAAAGACGTCATAAAAATAAAACGAGAAACACAAATTGCATTTAGACGTTAATTCCACTCAGAAAAGCTGAGTAGACGACGAGATAGGGGCAGGGGGGGGTGGTTGTAAAGGGCAAATCCCATGTAGAATTTCCAGAAAACCGACACCGAGTGAGTGAAGTTGAAATTAAAAACATATCGGCTGTAAATATCAACAACAAGTGACTTCAATCAAATTCGGAATTGTGTGTTTAGCCGTTTTTTTTTGTTTATCTTTAATAAATAAAAAAAACCGTTGACAAGATATTTTCAAGAAAAAAATCTTACCTGCTTGCGTTCTAGAAGATCTACCTTCGGTCTGACACACACACACCATTGTAAGTATAATATTATCCGTCCCTTTAGAGCTCTGCGTCGAAGCTAAGAAAAATATATCAATCCCGTTGCTATAATAATATACCATTAGTATATCAATCAATGACAATAATATTATCCCTGTTGAGATTAATGTGTCTTCCTATCTTTGCAGTAGGTTCGAGTTAAACTGGGGAACACATTTAAAACCCATTAATAACCGGTATACGTTTCTTGAAATTATTATGCTGCCTGAGACTTTTTATCGGCATCTATACCGTTCTGTCCATAAGTGCTGCTGATCAAGAGTACCTATATAATAATATGGTCGTGAGTGATGAGAACCAAAAGAGTAAAAGTCGGTGAAACGACCGAAAAGAAAACAAGTTTTCCAACACATTGTATTAGTTTTTTTTTTGTTGGTTTTTTTCATGTTACATTTCTCGAAGAGATATTAAACTACTAGCGGAGTCGCTCGGCTGTAAAATATTTATAAAAGAAGCTTTTAAACTTTACTTAAAGATAAGTAAATATCTACACAGATAAGTTATTTCTTAAGTTAATCATTTCGAAAACACGCGACTAGTTCGTTTACTTACATTTAAACGTCTTCAAGTTTTAATTTACTCGATTTGTTTACTCATTTACTCGATTTGTTCACTCGTTTACTCAACTAATAATTCGTTTATTCGATTTGTTTACTCGACTAACTCAATTTCTTGAGTCGTTTGTTCGATTTATTATGTCGTTTACTCAATGTATTTACCACGTTTACTCGGTTTATTTACTTGATATATTCGTTAACTCGAGTGGTAGACTCGTTTACTCAAACTGATTATACTCATTTACTCGAAGATTTAATTGATTAAATAACTCGTCTGTTCTATTTATTCACTCTTTTGGTTTATTTACTCGACTTAGTGATTAGCTTGTTAGATTAATTTACTCATATACTCAATTTATGTTTATACTCGTTTAAAAGGTTTGTTTAGTGAATTGGTATGTTTAATCGATTCGATAACTAGTTTATTGGATTTATGTACTCGTTCATTCGATTTGTATACTCGATTTACTCAACTTGTTAAGTCGTTTGGTTGTTTTATTATGTCGTTTACTCAATGTATTTACCACGTTTACTCGGTTTATTTACTGGATGTATTCGTTAACTCGAGTGGTCGACTCGTTTACTCAAATTGAATACTCATTTACTCGAAGAATTTAATTGATTAAATAACTCGTCTGTTCGTTTTATTCACTCTTTTGGTTTATTTACTCGATTTAATGACTTGGTTTTTTTAGATTTGTTTACTCGTTTAATCAATTTGCTAAATTGATTATCTACTCGAATTGATAATTCACTCGATGTGATAACTCGTTTTGCTTGATTTCATAACTTGTTTGATCGATTTGCTTTCTAGTTTTATTAACTCGTTTTATAAACTTATTTTCTCGTTTACTCACTGTATTCACTCGTTTGGTTTAATTACTCAATACAATAAATCGTTTACTCAATTTTGCTTATCGGCTTTATTTAAATCGAGTAAATAAAGCCAGTAATGGCCTGTTTATTGGATTCATTTCCTCGTTTCTCAATTGATTTACTCGGTTACTTGCTTTATTCATTCGTTTACTCGATTTACTAAATTAGTTGAGCCATTTATTCGTTTCGTTATGTCATATATTCAATATATTTACTCGTTTATTCGGTTTATTTACTGAATCTAGTTATTCGTTTATTAACTGTATTTACTGGTTTACTCAATTGGCGTACTGGGATTATTTACTCAACTACTTGATTTATTTATCAAAGACCAAAAATATTTTCAAGATTTTTATGCTAAATTACACGTTTAATTGTTACCACTAAATTAGTGAGAACGGTCATTACAGGTATTATTAGGTATTATCATTAAACAGAACATGTTATTTTATTAATAAAAGCTAAAAAAAAAATGTATATAATAATAACTTAATGTATATATATATATATATATATATATATATAATAAGTTCAAGGTTTTCTTATCCAACATGGCACTGAAAGGACATAAAACTGTCCTTCGAAAAACGAAAATTTCTATGAGAGCTAATCGATTTTAAGCCAATTAAACAAAAAATAAACCAATCAATAAAAGAGGATTTTATAGGAAATTTAGTCTTTTCAACAACAACTCGTAGGCACCACCGGTGTTTTCCCGGTTGCGTTCACAATAACAAGTTAATTGTTGACTTTTAATATCACTGTTATATTTACAAAAATAACATATTTAGATTTGCTGACTCGATAAAACGTTGAGATTTCAAAAAAAGTAATAAATAACAAATTTATTCGTCACAAACAAATTTCATCTTTATCCTATACGGAGAGTTAATACATACAACATTGAATAACTTATACATTTCTTTACGTGTACAATAAAAAACTTTGGCAGCAATTTTTCGCGCTTAAAGTTTTAGCATTTTCTTCGTTCATCTCTTATGTATACAGAAATTACATTCAAACTTTTTATCGGTTTTCCTCACAGATACTTTTGTATGACCTTCAGTCTGTTTCATGTATTTCATACAATTTGGGTCTGTAAGCTATCTAAAGTCAGTTCTCTATAATGGCAATAATTATTGTTATAAAACAAAGAAGAAACGTCGCTTTAACCTATGATTAGTCTGAGATATCAACTACACATAATCGCTGATCGATTAACAACTTTGAGCCTAACAGAAAATCTGACAATCTGTTTGGAAACCTAACCTAACCGAGCCACAAAAAAGATAGCGAGAAAGAACACTTAATTTCTTTTCTGTCCACGGTTTCTCGTTAGTGAGAAATAGTGAAAAACGTCCTTTTCGCGAACAATTGGATTAGCGTGGCTTTGTTTCATGCATGGAACGGTTGAGCCACGTGGGTAAAGTTTAATTAGAGCTCTCCTTGAAGAAACCAAACGCTGTCGGTTTGTTTATATTTTTCGAAATCAAGTTTCGCCGACAGAAATAATGGAATTGTTAGATATCGTGTAAATGTAGTTAATAAAATAACAGCATGGTACGAAATTATTCATAAGGCCAATGTCTAGAATTAGTTTCTCAGAGTTCACTTGCATTTAAACTTAGATTATTCGCCCGTTTTGCATAATTTTAATGGTAATTAACCTTTGATAAGTGAATCGTGCCAGAGCCCCTCTCCCACTTGCTCCTATTAGATTCTATTGTATATTATTTACAAGCAGACTTGAATATACTTGATGAACATAACGATACTTTGTACATATGTTGCATAACTCCAGTTTAGACCAATGAAAAATGAGCGCTATTGCCTAATTATTATTATATTTATCTGTAACTCATTTACAAAAAAAATCAGAACTCAACAATACTCTTTGTTGTTTGCATTATTCAGCATGTACCTACACCAAGAAAGATATAAGTTAACTAACATATTCGATAATTGGAAATTGTATACGCTTTTTTATAATTGCCACTCGAGTGGTGTGCAAACAATTTTCAGTTGGAATAGCTTTTTGGATTTCAAAGAAGCCGAAAGTTTTTTTCTGTGTAAAAGAACGTTGCCAGGGAAAATGCGCCAAATTCTTAGTAAATAAGATTGAATTGGCATTTCAACGATTCTTTTGAAACCAGCAAATTGTGTTTGGCCGTTTCTAAAATACGATTTCAAAACGATTACGAGAAAATTTCTCTAAATTTAGTTCAAGTGTGTTAAACCCAGGCATACAAAAGCCATTCGCGATACTATAGCAGAACCATTGCCATTGTGTTGTTTGGAATAACCCAACTAATATAAGACTGGCCAATGTTGTTGTAAGGAAATTTTACATTACGATTTTCCCAAAATGTATATATACATACTACATTGGGTTAAAAACGTTAAAAATGTTGAAACGTTTCTTTATGAATGATATTTTGCTATTATTTGGACCAGACGCACAAAAAAAAAACCTCTTTAACAAAACGAAAATTCTCGGAATTCCTCATAACGGTTTAAGAAAGTTTTTTTTTTCTTTTGGTAAATCCAGTCAGACTTGCCATGTGTTTGGCCGAGATTTTGGACAAAAATTATTTTTCTCACTGCGACGCATAATTTTATCCTGATTTTTTTTTTTGTATTAATATTTTCTTTTGTTTATAAGAAAGTTGTTGTTTTTCACGTGCGATAAAAAACGGCCGACTACATTATAGGTATTATCATATAAATGTTATTTACTTTTGATTTTTTTTCATGCCCAACATATGACTTACAAGTACATATATGGGAAAAAAAAATTTACAAAATATAAATTTTATATTTTCTGAGAAAATCTGTGTCTTACATCATCAGATCTTACATAGGAGCTTTGTTCTATCACACAGGTTAATGAATAAAAAACAATTTTAATTAAGTTCTGAAATTCGTTATGCTACCTTTCGGTGTTTTTTGTAGTTATTTGCATTTTAATAAGTAGTTCAACAGCTGCGGTGGAGAATCCGCTACCAGCAACGGCTAAAAAGATAATATTCATAGTAACAAAACAGAAATATATATTATTTAAAAGATAATTTTCGACCAAGTAGTGCAACAGGTGCAAAGTATGAGTTTATTTATAATTTATTCCTAAACGGTTTTCGACATTTCTAAATGGGTAAAGCACGTTTGAGGCGTCTAGTCTCGAGACCAGCTGAAAGACATTTTGAAAACATGGTTTCTTTTTAAGTGGCCACACTGTATTTTATGGTACTATGTAAAACTATTATCAAACTAACTCAAACTGTGTTGGGAAAATCTTGGTTGGTATTAATATCACATATTAATGTAGACTGTGAAAAATAATGTAGACCGTCAAAGTGTTGTAATGCAATCAAACAACAGTCATAATATAGAAATTAAGGATGTTTTCCTATACAAAAACCTTTTCGTTTTACATTTAGTCTAATTTGCAGCTTCCAAGTCCTAAAATTGTGCCTAAAAAAATAAAATAAAAACCCAAAACTGGAAATCTATGATAATACCCGGTAATTGTTTTTGAGAGGCTTTGTGGATAGAGTCATACTTAATACAATTTTAACAAGAATATGTTATTGGGCTGGATACAAGAAATTTCATGTCACCATTTTCGCATAAAACACTCACTATTAGTTAGAGATAAGAGATAATATATAAGGTATTAGTGATAAGAGATAACAGACAAAATATAAGTGATAAGAGATAAGGGAAAGAGATAACATATCAATTTTGTTTAGTTTTACGGTTCTATATTATATTTTAGAATCCAAGGAAAGAACATTAATATAAATGCCAGCGTTATCTGCCTTTAAACCGTTTTAGGAGCTGTAAATAATTGTATTCAATTCGGTTTTTATACGATTTTGTCTCACTGCTATTGTTAACATTAAAAACGATTTTGTACATTGAATAAAACATTATATTGGCCATAAACATAAATGGTTTCGCAAACGTGCGATCGATAATATTTGAGTTTAACAAAATATTATATCTGAAAAATTCCGGGAAATGCTTTTCGGTCGAGGCGAATGATTTTACTTTTACATTTCTATTGTTACACGTTTGAGGAAGAAAAATCAAATATATAAAAATATTCGAAACGAGCCTTGGAGAGCGTATTTTTGTATGGCTAAAATAATAAATCCCTATAATCCAAATGTTTTATATTAATACAATAGTGTCCACTAACATACAAAGTATTTCAATTTAGTCTGTGTAAACTGCTGCTTATTAGGGGAAGGGAAAATCTCATCAGTTAAATGTGTCAAAATTTATACTTACACACATGAAGAGTACAGGGGAGAAACCGGCAAAGTCACTTTTCTAGAATCTAAGAAAAACATGTTTAGGTAATGTTAAAATATTTTTTTTAAATGTTAACGAAATACTTAAGACTATTTAAAATATTGTATATTTTTGTTTATTATCGTGCTTAAAAGTAAAGAACAAATTCATTTTGTATCAAAACGAATTTTATAACAAAAAATCGCCATTTTTTAAAAGTGACTTTGCTGGTTTTTTCCCTGAACCCTTCCTTCACATTTAAACGGCACAAACAATAGAATAAGTAAAACTCACTAGTAGCATTTGAGTAGGTCATAGAAAACTCAGATGAAAGAATTCGAGATTTAAAATTATTAGTATAGGAGCACATCAATTAAAGTTAGTAATAGTTTACAATGTTAATTAATGAAATACTTAAATGTACCTATAAGACCCGAAAATAATAGTAATTAGCAAATTAGCAAATTTTATGACTGTAAATAATTTGAAATATATACTATTGACTTTATTGATTTTTAAATTTATTGTTATAAGATTCCAATTACAATGAACAATACTTAATTAAAACGATAAAAATTAGGATAAATTTTGCGGAAAAATAAAAAAATAAAAATAATATATATATATATATATTTGTTTTACAATGATGACTTAATCTAAAGGGAGGAAAAAAAACAACATACATACATAATGAATTACTATTTCATATGTATACATATAAAGTTTACTTATATGTATATATATAATATATTCTTATTCCATTATCTCTAATATCTTATGTCTATTCCGTTATCTATATTTTTTATCTCTTACATGCAAGCACGCACAGATTTTCTGATTGACCCGCCGCTCAATAACAAATCCATGTTAAAAGTTGGGTCAAATCTGAAAGTAATTTCATCATAATCAAACGCATAAGCGAATAGCTGTAATCTTATAAACCAGCATAGTTCAAATCAAGCACATTATTATTAAAACTAATAAGCTTATCTAGTTGTATGTTCGTTATCCATAACCAAAAAAAAATTTTTTTTTTTTATATAAATAATTTGTTTTTTAGAAAAAGTTAATTTTGTAATTTTGATTTTTTGAATTGAGCCCCTTACTAATAACTATACTACCAGTATATCAGCAATAGGGTATAAAACAAAAACCTGTCAATCGATGAAAATACCACATGTCAAGGTCATTAAAAATGTTAACTTGATCGATAAATTATAGTCATACAATCAAGTATTAGGTATTGTCTAGAAAAATAAATGTATACAAATTGCCTGGTCCTCGTTGACCTTCAACCCTGTAATTACTGACCCGGTAATTAAACAATAAGTTGTTAACAAATTAGTGACTTTGAAATACATGTTATATTATTTTTTTATCTACTTTCGGTTAGCCGAGCAACAAAACGAATGAATGGTTTTCTAAACGATTGACAGTTCACAGTGAATTAAAAAAATAATGTGCGAAACAATATAACATAAAAATATATACATTTTCGAAAATAGGTCATCTTAGAATTTTTACACTCTGGTACCTATTTTTTTTTTTTGTAAATAAAACTGTTTGAATTTGATATGATGCGAGCAGAAAATGTGTTGTTTTTAGTGTTTTGTTTTTTGTTTATTTTCTTTCTTCTAAAAAGTAGGTATTTAATAACTCTCCAAAGAAATCTTATAAATATGAATACCAATTTATAGCAAAAAAACTAACGCATTTTTCCATCAGTTGGGGTTGGAAGTTTTTAGTAATTTTGGTTTTTTTTTTTGAAAAGGAAGTTCATCCTTTGTTACTTAATATAATATACTATTATTATGTTCCTATTTCAGATTAGTTTTGATAAAAATATTATTTTATGATAAGTTTTGCACATCGAAACAAGCCTTCAAAATCTTAAATACTTGTTGGCTCGATGGCTCTAAGCTTGTGTCGTTCATTTTAAAATGTGTTCTAAATTTCTGACTAAACAAATTTTAAAATGTGATGTTTTCGCCTAAGCTTACTTCTTATAAACTAACAGGGTCTTTTGTACATTTTTTTTGCATATCGTACAGTTTAACTACTTATCTACTGAAGCATATATAGGTATTCTTCTTCTTCTGGTACCGTATTCGTTACGGCTGCTAACAAAGATATAACCGAAGAAAAAAAATATACAAAATTTGGACAATTTATTATACACGTTTAAAATACGACATATAGGGTTGTATTTATATGATAATGTTTTAACGGATGTTCTACAAAAAAAAACATAATATACAATGTATTTTATATATTAAATATTATGTATATGATATATTATATATATACATAAATATATTTTTCCATACACTTATAAATCCGGAAACTAAAACGATCATTCTCCGCATCCATTATAACCATGTCCGACATACTATAATGAATTTTTTATTTTATTAGTTTCCATTTGGTTTGAAGTTGTGCAGTGTCCGTTTAATTTTTCACAATTCCCCAGGGTTGTGTGTGCTGTTTTCGTACATGAGACTATCCCATTTGGGTTTTTCAGTTTCGAAACAATAATCAATAAACTTAACTCAATCTATTTGCCGTACACTTTTGTATTATGTTCCATAACGTCGCTTAAATGGATCCCGAAACGACGTCGTGTCGTCCAATAACGAATGGCAGTCATAAAATTAATAAAAATGCTCGAAATAGAAACGCCTTTTGTGCATGTCTTCAATAACTTTTGAATGGAATAAAAACGTTCTCAGCTTTGCGACGAAATTGTAAAAAAAAAAAAAATCCGTCGTCGAAGCTAAAAGGATATAGTACGCTTGGTGAGAATTTTTTATTATTATTATCGTCCAAACGAATCCTGTAAGGTTTTTTTCCATTTATTCCACCTAAGCTGGGTTGTATAATATGATAAATTTTTATAAATCCCGACTACTTATTTTTTTTCTGTTGACAACAACTATGTGTGTTAATATGCAACAAAATAGATCATAAAAAGTCAAAGAATTAACCAATATAACTAATATTTTAATACAACACACATCCGTGCTCTCTCATAATATATTTTACATATTATAACATAAATATTCTAATATTTTAACATTTTATCTGAACTTCTTAATTGTTATAAAATAATAATAAAGGCGTTTCTAAGGACGAGAGCAATTTTAACGCAGAAGAATAAATATATAAACAATTAAATAGGTACTGCATAATAATACATGAAGGGCACATGGGAAGAATGGTCAGAAGTAGTCTATTTATGAAAAATGTTTTTTTTCCAATAGTTTTTTTCTACATATGCTATTAATTTGTTTTATTTATGTCAATATATTGTTTAAATAAATACATTTTTTAGTAGAATAGCACTTAATGTGATTTATTTTGTTCATATGTAAGAAGGAGAGGAATTCACGAACTTTGTTTTTGCTATACTCTTAAATTTTCATACATTGACCCTTCTTCCCCTGTACCCTTTACACACTAGATAAAGAAAATTGTCGTTAATCAATGATTGAGCAAAGCAATGAGCATTTGAAAAAAAAATTGCGAAATCCAATAGGTATATTTACAACTCAGTTTACTTTACCAAAAACTACCCTTGTCGGAACGTAGACATTGTCTTCTTGTTTAGTTTGATACAAACAACCCCTCTTGGGATGATAGTAGAGTGTATGTAAAATCCCCTAAAGAAGGTGTTATCAGGATACACGTTTTGCAACACACTATAGGACAAGGTTTTTTCAATTATTATTATTAAAAACAAACATTATGCGCATAAGTGTCGGAAAACATATTTTACAGGCGGTGTACGCTTTAATTTTTCTCGAGTGGTGCTCGCTTAGTAATAGTCTTGCCGAGCCAATATTTATCTCGGCTCGGGTCATTTATCTAGGAAAAATTAATGAAAAAGATTGTTCTAGACCAATAAGCGCTGTACGGATATAATACATCAGGGATGTCCGCACGAAAGCGCGATGAAGACCTTGTTAAAATGGCGCCACAGATTAATCCTGGAACATTTTTCATTCTTTCCCATCGTCCAAGTTATTACTTGTTATTATATTATAATATTATGTCAACACCAATCTCCGTTGCCTTAACTGACCTTGCCTTTCGACGAGCCCATTGATATTCAATTCCAAATCCTTTGGTTATTAAAAAAAAATAAAGGAACCCAGTTATTGTCTGTGCACTTCGTTGTAAAACCGAAAATATTGTTTACGTGACTATTACAAAAATAACTTAAACTGATAAGAAATAATGATAACAAGTAGTTTGGTCAACGATGGTTCGTGGCGATAATATTACAGTTGATTGATAATAATAATTTTGTTTGGCCACACTGTACACAACTGGAGGATTATTTTTTTTTTTTCATTTTTAAGTCACACTGGACTGAAGAGTATAAATCTGGTTAAGTTACCTATCTAATCTGTGGAAAACATTGGAATCACGGATTTGTTATCTCTTATCTCTAACTGAAAGTAAAAGTGTAACGTGAAAATGGTGACTTAACATTTCTTGTATCCAGTCCAATAACATGTCCATGTTAAAAAATATCAACCCTGCTTTGCATATAATTGATTTATATGTACATTAGGTTATCTATTTTGGTATCATTTATTGATTGTGGTAAGTATTTTTTTTTTTTTTTAATTGTTTTGTTAGTAAAAAAGTAGGCGATCCGTGCTCACAAATTACTTACTAGATTTTGACGTTTTCCAGATAAATCCAGTATCAGCGCTATCCTGTATCGCATTGTGTGTGTGTGTGTATGGGAAACAAGTGCTTAAGGTTTAGGCGTTATCACATAATCAACATTATTTATTATCCTTTTTTTGTCGCCTACGCTTATATTACTCGTGGCTTATCTGGGTGTACATACCCACCACCACATACTGTTCAGTCGACTCGGTTAGGTACCTGCTACACGCAAACACACAATACTTTTAAAACATTAACGTTGGCGTGGTCCCAAAAAAATTATGTTGATATATTTTTTCCCCCCGCAAAGACACGTTGTTATGACTTATGAGTGTGGTAAACGGCAAAG
The DNA here is from genome assembly GCF_023614345.1 of Adelges cooleyi. Classification (NCBI taxonomy): domain Eukaryota; kingdom Metazoa; phylum Arthropoda; class Insecta; order Hemiptera; family Adelgidae; genus Adelges; species Adelges cooleyi. Next base: position 11,181,672 of record NW_026096268.1, on the reverse strand, counting down.
AGAATATCAGCTTCTGCTAGAATTACTTACATGATAACCTATTCTTAGCAGCTCTTGTAATCATATTGGTATATACTTGTGATGTCCAATACAACACATTACAACTATTATTGTACTAGTCGATGCGATTATAATAATATTGTGTTTTATATCATTATAATATGTGTATAGTATTTATATATTATATAAATTATTAGCAAGTAACCATGGCAACACCAATATCCATCCACGGGCATACAGCTGTATAGGTTCATCTCCAAGGGTCCCTTTGTGAATTCACGACTTACGCTCATTTAAAAAAGAAATAACGGCAACGTTTTGAGGATTAAGAGGATCCACATTGTGTCACATTTGTAACGTTTTATTTCCAGCGATTTAAAGCGATAAGTGCGCCCTTGGATTTGTTTTTAATTTTTCCCTAAAGACAATTGAAAAATTCCGCATTCTTTGATCTTCGGTCGAGCCGTTTTAGTTTAAGTTTTGCAATGTTTTAATATAAAATCTTCACGGTTTGAACCAGTTCGAAAAAAAAAAACACTATGCTTGCAGAGAAAAAAAAGTGTAATATTATCATCAGTTAGGAGAGAGAGATTTTTTTCCTTTTTAGTCCAGTCAAATGATGTTCAAAAACGGATTAAAGCATAATGTTCTAATGTGTAATAATTGTTTTTGTATAAGTCTATAGACGTGAGGAACCCACACTTTGTCTAGTTGCTCAAAAGGAAAGCCAAAATAAGTGAGTTTTAAAAGTAATTTCACCACAAACATAAAAAAACTCTTGTTGGGGTCATTTTTACACTTTTTTGACATTATTCAAGAATCGCTTAACTGGACAAACATAAAACACAGTCAATCGATATTTTAAATCTCTTTTATTCAGAGCCCTCGACAAGATTTACCTATTAGTGAAGAGTTTCAAATGAACCTGCAGGAATTTCCATTGTTTTTCTTTCCCTAATAAGATAATATTGCCAACGGGATGGTTTCCTTTTTCATTTTAAGTTTATTGGTTTTTGATTCAATAATATCAATCTTATGGCAATCGGCGCTTTTTTTCAAATAAGTTTAAAATTGGATTTTATATTTAACGGATAATTTCCATACTTTTTTTCTATTACAGCGTTTTCCCTTAGTTTTACATTTGTCAATTTGCCGCCAATTGTCAACAAAACACCGTATTAAATTGTATGTTGTCAGTAAGATACGGTACGGTACTTAGTGAACATATTTTAGTATTCTATTATATAATATTGTAATACACTTTACTTTAATACACTAACCACACCGCCCCTCAAAGAGTTAATTCAAGTATATCAAAAGCCATTTGCAGCATATATCTGCGTTTGTTTAAAGAGTTTAACGGTTTTAATTGATAAAACATTTATTTTCAACTGGATATATTGTATTTTCGCTGATATTTGAAAAGTTTAATGTGGAAAATAGGTCATTATAAATTAGAGGTATATTATGTGATCGATTCCGCCGCAGTAATTGGCCGGATCATGGGTCAGAATAAAAACTGTTTACCTTTGGGAATCGGTCCGGACGGTGTTTTATTTTATGTTTACCCTACAAAATTATATATATTCTCAAAACACACATATATTGGTACAATAATAACGCAGTAGTAAGCTAAATGATATGGTCTAATGGATTAGGTTTGATAAAAATATTTAAAAAAAAAAGCCATTAAGTCTACAATAAGATTATTAATTAAAAAAATGTAAGAGAACGACATGCGAAACTTATAAAAAGTTAAAAAAACAATTATTATTATTACTATTAAAAAAGGGAAGCGCGTCAGAGACAAAAGTAGTTTTTGACAAAACTGAGATTGTCGCTGTGGCAGTTAAAAATGAATATTATATAATGTAACTTTGATACAAAACAGCGGGGCTAATTTGTTGGGTTTTTTTTTTACATTTATATTTGATTTTTAACAGAATAAAAATCTTGTGGCCAACATTAAACGTCTAAAACGTTCGACTTGAATTGATTAAAATAACTTAAAAGTTAAAAGAGTTAGCAAAAAAAAAAACGCACACTACATCAAGAATATTATACAACCCTTCAAGTTTCTAACACAAGTTTATAACGCACTAAAACAAAAAAATAGTTTCAAAAGTATTTTTTTAGATAACTTCTACTGAATAAAAAAAAATCAGTTTTTAGAGTTCCCCATCCCTTATAATATGTTAAAACCGTACGGACTTAAGTTTTTTTAAACGAAGACGTATATATTTGATGAACTTTTTGAATTAAATACAATTTGCTGAATGTTTTTACTGGTCGATAAGTAGTTTTGGATAATTAGTTTCAAAGTTGTTCAAGTTTAATAGTTAGGACGGGCGGGACGTTGCGGTTGAGTAATGCGAGCAGATAAAAATATCTCTACTCTTCTGCCCTTCCATTCTTGCTAAGTTTTTAACTCTTCAATGTACTTTTTAACTTTTCATTGACTTCAATGGAGAACCTTTGGACTAAAAATTCATAAAATATATATATTATTGTGCCGTTGGTAAAATAATGTCAACAAGGCACATTTTGTTTCTCTACTTCGTTGACTATCAAAAGGTTAGTTATCCAACTAAAATTTATATTATAACTAAAATTCATTAAGTACCGAGCAAGTAAAGCTCATCCAGACTGTTGATTTTAATGCAAGCAAGTGCATGTGCATTAATGTTATGTATTTTAGTTATTTTAGTGGGAAAATAATTTTTATTAACAAAAAATGGATCGAAAAGTGGATATCATTAGTATCGAGTAAGTGTTTTGATTACTTGTATTGGTATTATTTATTAAAATATAAATATAGGCATATATATATATATATTTATCATATAATTACAGAAATTCTGTATTGTTTTAATGGAGTAGAAAATCTTTTTGGAAGCACTGGGGGATTACCGTTATTATTTTTTACCATACCGGAAAGTTGCTCAAATTTGCCCCTTTTTTCATATTTTTTTTTTACTCATAGATAAGACTGACGTTGAAAGAGAATCGTTGTTTTCATGTCATAGCTCTGGCACATAACCGAAAAAACTGTTACAAATGGGGATGTTAAATTTTTTAAATCATGTGTTGTATTCACAACTATAACTGAAAAATAATTTAACAGGTCATATTCCCTATGAATTGTTTTAGGCCAGATAATATTATTAAAACACTCCAATATTAGCCAGAAACGAGACATGAAAATGCTCTCTCGTGGTTGCAGACTCGACTGAAAAATTTTTTTTCTAATATAATGTTTAAACAGATTATTAACATTTTTAAACATGATGTAACTAGACTAAGCTAGACTTACTTCTCTGGTTTTTTTCCCGTATCCATGGTTAGGTTAGGTTAGCCATGTATTATTGACCAGCCAAAAGTTTTCGATTCCTTCCACTGTGCTAGGGTAGGTTTTAAACGGTTTTTAACGGGGGGAAAGGGTATATAATATAATCAGGGATACGATTTCTGCGGTAATACACGGGTATAACTTATTTTATATGTAAAAAAAAAGTTATTTAAAACTAAATAGGCAGTTCAGCGCGGCAGAGGCAGTGTCGTTTGGCAGCCCTGAGCGCGCGTACGGAGGGACCGTTTCGCCAGGGGCTCATCACACCAGTCGATCACCGAGTTGCCGTGTGGTCGTCACGTGTGTTGCCCGCAATAGTGTGACTCTGTCCCGTTTTCGTCTACGGCATTACGTGCCTTAATTAAAAAATTAATACATTTTTTTTTACAAGTATTTTGATACTGATTTTTTTTTGTTTGTCTTCAGTGTTGTCTACCGCGTCCGTTTCATCCGCGTCAGTGTGTATTGTAATATTATCAATTAGTTGTTGTGCAATTAATAATAATACTATAATCAATTACAATACACCATTTCGGATACGTCCAAGCACTTGGCCCCGTCACTCGAGTCATGGTGAGTACAGAAAAAATAAAAAATTACAAAAAAAAAATTGTATTAACCCTTAACTCGAATCCAGTATTGGTGAGAAGAGGTTAAGTCAAACATTAAAAATAACTGTTTTGGCAATTTATTTTTTAAACAAATTTTTAATTGAACCAATTTGACCCTAAAAAGAAAAAATATGTTTATTTCTCATGCACGCTATACTTGTTTAAATTTGTGATTATCAATTTTTCAACCAACTGTAAGAGTTTTAAATTGACCCTTTTCACACGGACAAATGAGTTTTCATAAATAAAATTACTAAATCATAAACGGAATTTTGTGCAACAGAGAGATGTAAAGACCACTCTATACCAATATATTTGCTATTTAGACTTTTAGACAAGTGTTTAAAAAAATATACGAATCATTAATAGACATTTTTTATTTGTAAACGTTTGGATAAAAATGAACTATCATAAAAAAACTTCTTGGCTCCTTTCAAAAGTAAAAGATCCGTCTAATAAGCCACAGAACAGCTTTAGTCATTTTAAACAAAATTATTAAAATAAAAGTATTAATTTTTTTGGTTGGTATCAAAGAAAGGTATACATAACATGTGCATTATGTATCATTAAATATATATACAGTTTAAGGTTAAGCGACAATTTTAATATTATAATTTTTTTTTTTTAACCAACTTGGAAGGTAAATTGGAAAATGCGTTTAAAAGCATTTAAACAAAAACAAAAATATATATAAAATTACCTCTACTTATATGTTTTATACTAATACAACATAGCAAACCGCCAAACGCATAAATGTTATCCAAAGTACGAAACGGGCATTAAAAAATAATTGATGGATTATAAAAAAAAAAAAAAAAAAACATTAAAACGTCTGTGGTTTTAAATGTAAAACGACAAGCTGTATTTTGTTTTGTCATTTAAGAAAACGTTTTGGTCGCAACAGTGTGCACCGATGCGATTCGTTTTTATTATTTTTGTTATAAAATTGTTTTAAATTCACTTCCTTTTTTTTTTTTTGAGTACAACCAAAATTTTTAAATGTTGCCACTACGGGCAAAATAGTCTGACCGATAAAAACAATGAAAAATCAAATTACCCACAGTGACTGTATCAGTAAAAGAACGTTTAAGTTTTATTTTTTCACTCTGAAGACTTTGACAAAATTCGTCTTAGCCCAACCGCTAATAAAATGAAACATTTGACATGACGTACAGCGTCGACTATATTGTTATTGTGTTAAGTCGTTTGTTTGCTTTTTCTACTAAGTAGAAAAGTAGAAAATTAATATTAAAAATAAATAATATTGTAAACAGGTTTTAACAGTTTACAGTTACACGTGTAACGCACTTCAATGTTTTCAAATTGTTAACAGTTAGTTTAAAGCTTCTAAAAGATGTATAGATAAATTACTGAAAACATAATGTGTTTTACACGCTTGACCGAATTCGCCTTACTAAATATTAAACAATGAATATTTAAATATAATAAATACATATTGTTCGCTCTTTTGTTGAAATAAAACAAGTAATAATATAGTAATAATTGTTAATGAGATAAGATGGTAATAATTGTGTGCAAATAATGTGTCTGCCGGCCACAATATAAGATTAATAGAGTTTTGTCGGGTAAAATAATACTTTTCCAAGCGAAACCCTGCTAGTTTTCCCCAAAGGACGACCTTGTTAGTATATAATATGTAATCGTTTTGTGTAACCTACACAAGTCGTACAAATATTTATTAATGCTCTTTTACTTTTATGGTTTTTGAAAAAAACAAAAAAATTCAGAACCGACAACAATTTTGGACGTTTGTATTTTGAACTGTGTGAATTGTATTCTGAACAATTTGTTATTTATTTTTTTTTTAAATACAAATTTGCATTTATATTTCTCTTAATAATAATACGTTGTTCACGTTTATTCTGAGTCACTTGAAGTTTTTTTTTTTTAACATATTTTAAATAGCGCTGTATAATTCTACTATTATCATAATGATTTTAAACCGTAATCGTTGACAAATAGTATTAAAAAAAAAAAACAATGCCTTTGTAGTATCATAGGGTCATAACTACTTTGTAGTTACCCTTCTATATTGTACACTTACAGGGTTCAAACGGTATAGAAATCGTGTTGTGTTAATCAATATCACCTCGAGGGAAGACCTAAAAGTGTAAACCGTCCTATGTATATATTATTATATATATACAAAAGAAAGTCCTTTAGGTATCCACTTGGTTTGAGAACGTTTATTTGTTTAATTTATTTCATCGAAGCTTTTATAATCGCCTCCCTCCCCCCCCCCCCCCGCCACTTTAGACGGTGATTTAGCAGTTTAATTAAAAAAGGAAAAAAAATCGAAATTGTTAATTTTTTTTCCACAACACTTAGCACAGTTACGGGATGCAAAAGGTAAAATAAGACGGCCCGGAAGAATATATATATATCCCTGCAATAAGAACGCGATTAAACCGAGCGATGCGATTTGTGAAAAGGAGTGGAAAAATCGGATAAGTATCTAATTTAATTTCCAAAGTTTCGGACTGCCGAAGCCACTTGAATTGTATTGAACCTATACCCACTGCACTATTTAGCGTCTAAAATAATTAAGTAAACGAATTTAAACTCAATTGAGTTTTTTTGTGTACGAAAACCAAACATATTTCTGTCAAAAATATTATCTCTGCGCTGATAAAAATACATTATTATTTTTTGTTTTTTTCACCGGCGAATAATGTAAAAAGTTATGCCAATTTTTGATTTGACACATTACTCGGCAAACGTTTTACATTACCTACCGATCATTTTCCGAGTTTTATTTGCTCCGTTATTGTTTTCTTTATTGCTTTGTTTTTTAGCTTTAGTTTCGCAGAAGTATTGGTTTTACAATGACAACCCATTTTGTTTCTTACCGTTTTTGTTTTTTAGGTTTTTGTTTTTTTTTTTCCATCGACGGATGTTTCGATAGAAAATGATTTGTCGTTTGTAATTGTAAAATGTCATTTCCCGGCTTTAAATTAAAAATACCAAGAAATAAAGACGTTTTCCCTTTAAAAGCAGTTATTGGTCACCAGCTTTGTACATTTTGGTATCTGGCGTTTTACTATAGATTTTATTTAACAAAATTAAAAATAATGTTACTATGTAACACATAAGAGATCAATCTTATCTGCCGAAGTCTGAGCAAGTGCGCTAAACATAATTTTGGCTGTAAGATAACATTTATATCTTAAAGTTCTTACCACTTATATTTTCCTGAAACATTCTTCTTGCGCCAACTATTCGACCACCGTCTTAGAATATTTGTTCGGTATTTTGGGAAGATTGAAAAAACAATAATATTGGAATGCCAGTTTTTACCTGTTGTTTTTACTAAAATGACGAAAATTCGTTCTTTGTGTAAATTTTTCAAAGAAAATGTTGGGAGAGGGTAAAAGTTAAAAATTATATTCTATGTTTTTATTTAACGATTGATATATAGTTGAGGAATTTCACGTTGCTACATACTAAATCGATTTTACAAAATGGCCGTCACTATTTTTGTTTACATTGAATGTGACCCTTGTGCTTTCATCTATTCTGCGGTACGGTTCTCTGGCCAAACGGTGTTTCGTGTATGATGTTAAAACTATAACAACCAAAACCTAGTAACAACCGAAAAATAAAGATGCAAAATAATATGGACCTTTTTTGACCGAATTGATTCTATTACAGTATTACAGTAAGTGTTATTAGGTCCAGGTGAATATGCTCAAGTCGATAAAACCCAGTTAAATAATAATAATATAAAACAATTGAAAGCAATTAACAAAATATATTTCACAAAAAACTGCACAACAAGTCTGCGTCCCTGTTGACTGACTTTTCACCGGGCCACCAACTTTTAAGTCTCCACATTAATTATTAGTAACTACCCCTGCGACGTCCCCATCGTGCTCGGAGGTGATTTATGCCACCCTACTATTCGTCCTGTGTGGCTTTCATAATTTTGGCTTTATCTCGGTTTTTACCTCTCTTGTTTCTCTAATTTTCCTCGTTAGCCCGCTGATTGCTGATAAGTGATTTCGGCAACGCCAAACGATCAAATAAAACGACGGTTGCTATGGTGATTAATATGTATTGGAAAACTTCGAACCCGTTGAAAATAAATACCCACTTGAAATTAAAACCTAATTCACGAAAAGGTCAAAAACGATGCCCCGGATGTAGTCGTTTACGTTGGAGTGTGTGTTTTTAAATGTATAAGTAGAGCACTTAAAGTAAAACTTTACTTGTTGAATTCAACACACAACGGATTGTTTGGCCATCAAGAGTAATTACATTACATTTCTTAGTAATATTTCACAAGAAACTTAATCACTCTTGCTGTTGATTGTCCCTTTTGGCGGTAGTTCAATGTTGTTATTGTTTATGAAAAGGCCATTACACAACAGTTTGCAAGAATTATCTGTTTTCTTGAAACTCATTTCATTTTGTATACCACAGTCGCTCCAATGCTCTGTGATCGATGGCTAGTGGATTTTAATAAATGAATTTTGGCTATTATTTTTTTGGTAATGTCGAAAACAAACATTTCTAAAACAGTCAAAAACGGTAAAGGTCAACGGCTACCATTTAAATAGGCCAATCATTCTTTGCTGTTTGAAATCGATAAGCGTGTGTGTTGCAAAGTGAAATAAGGGATGGGTTCATAAAATATTTATACATTCAGCCAATAGAATGAAATATTGAGCAGCTAGTTTCCGTCGACACCGCTTATTATTATAGGTGTCTGCACAGATAGTAAAATGTTATGTAAAAATCTTCTTTTTTTTTGGTTTGGTTGGCCCGCAGCGATATGAGATATTTTCTTGGCGAATAAACTGTGAATATATATTATTATTTAATCATTTTTACCAACAACTAGGATTGAAAAAAAAAAACAAAAAATACAAATGGGCGTGATTTGCTTTGAAAAAAAAAAATGAAAATATCAAGACAAAGGATCAAAGAAAAACACTATAACTCTTTAGGGCGATTGACTTTATTTTAACGTTAGGTCCTATCAGGGGCGGATCTAGGAACAAAAAAAAAAGGGAGGGCTAGAAAAACAAATCCAAATACATACAAGCAGTTAATGTTTACGTAGTAAAAAAAAAAATACACATTTTAATTTGTATTATATTATAATAAGATGATTCAGCCACTCCCCCCCCATTCCCATTGTATCCACCCTCGAGCTCTACAATTTTTATGCCTACATATTATACAAAGTTAGAGATTATAGTTCAGACGTGTAAAGATCAACTGCGGCATTAACGTGGGTTTCGGTGGGATTGCTTGAGTATAAGAAATTGTTAGTTTCCAATAAAAAAGTAAAAAAGCTTATATATATATATATATATATATATATATATATATATATGAGTTTTCATCAAAAACCAATTTGATGTAAATTTAAAATATAGTTTGACTTTGGATAAGCGTGTGCGTCATCATTTCTATAGACTTCTATCCATTTTCGTATTCTCTTTACTATTATCTCATTGCCATCGGATAAAAACTAATCTAATTCTTGGTGAAAAAACATTCCACAGTCGCTTAAAAGTTTATATATATTTTTTTTTTATAATTTAAAACCAGTGTCTAATAATTCGAATTTTTTCGTATACTCAAATGAAAGACTTAGCGTTTCTCCACGACATGTTTATACTCATTGTGGCAGGGAAACCATTTGAGTACATTAAAAGGGATTCTTTCAAATAGTCTTCTCCTCGAGATATCGTCTTCCTTTAACCGCTGTGGTTGCCCATTCACTATTCCATATAATTCCAATTTCCTGTACCTACACTTGTAATTTCTTTCTGGCTCTCAGAGCTAAATAAACATGAAGTTTTCCTAATGTAACATGAGTTATTTTTCTCAGGCTTGTGACAAACAAGATATTAATCAAAACGTACTAAATTAAATGGATCATCGCGAGCACTGTCTCATCCTAGTGTTGATCAATGACCGTATCGTTACGGTCAAAGACATATTATCTTGATTTTTAACGCCCACTCGATTGGATAAAAGATGATGCTACCGCTATAATGATTATGGTATATATATATTTTTTTATTTAAATAATATAACTTAGCTTTGAAAAAAAAACCACTGGCGCTATGTAGTATTTTTAATAATAATAAAAAACATAAATAAATAATTACTGTCTTGGAAATTCGCCGAGATGCCCAGAGGCGAGCAAGTATTTATTCTGAGTACAAAATATATGTATTATTATTATTATATTCAGGCAGTGAATCACTGCGAGCTATTTGTTTTTCATTTTCGGATAACATTTGTGACTTTTTATCAAATTCTCCATTACCCGGCTTGTTTCGAGAATTCCGGCTAAAACATACTCAAACAAGCTATTATTGCTTTTTAAGTACACACACCACCGACGACCGTTTGATTTATAGAACGGTTCGCGTTTTTATTGGGGCTATCATACAAAATATGTATAGGTACATGTTTGATACCCGAAGATGCGTTGGTTGGGTTTGGTTTTTGTAAAAAAGCCCTCAGATTTATCATTTTTTTAATGGCACAAAAAAGGACAATATTATAGAGCAGTAATAACAACTGTGACTATTCTGGTAATTTAGCATATTTACTTATAATATATACCTATCCAGTTTAATACTAATTTTGCTGTTCAATCGGCACTGGATTATTGTTTTGTAAGATTTAATTATTTTTCAAGGTGGTTTTAGGTAAACCACAATATGATATAGCTTTATCGCCGATTGTCTCTTCTCTGTGCTTAACTAATTAACTAAACAAGCATAACAAATAAATCAAATATTCTGTCAAACACAAATTATTCATTTGTAAAACGTCAAACCGCTACAGTCTCTTAACTGTCACAAGAAAAATAAAATATTTCAATGATAATATTGTTAAATAGACAATTACAGGCTGAGTTTAACTGTCAAACGAGAGAAACTATTAAGTTTAGACAGAGGTTTGTATCGTGACGTTTGGTCGAATTTCTTCTATTGATTAGCTGTTGTTGTATTTGGAATTGACTTATATTGATTTTTCTCATAATTGGCCGTTAATATTGAATATTTTATATTTTCCATTACCGGCACGCTGTTCTGTAGCTAAACGCGTTAAACGTTAATTACAGTTATCGGTTTACTTTTTTTTTTAATTTCCAGCAAAATAAACAATTAACAAGCGTACTAATTATAATACATTATATTCTTTTTAATAAATTATGCCTTAAGTCTTTGTCAAATTACTTTATAGAATTTTTTCTCCGAGTTATTTTTTCTGGCCTCCGAGTTAGACTTAATATTCGACACTCAGACCAGCTAGCTATTTTTTTTTAGGGAGTTAAAATTCGTCTGAAACTATTTTCAACGCAGTTGTTTAGCTATTTTCTTTTTGCAAAAAAAAAAACATGTCTCGAGAGATGGACTTTTCTTGGATGACGTTTACGAATAAAGTTTTTGCAAAAAAGTTTTCACCGTCGTTTCTTTGAATGAACTTCAACTCGTTCCGGTCGTTTTCATACTTACATTAAGTTTGGGGCTGTTGGGTCAGTGCAAGGGGCTTGCAATAAGTAAAATATTATAGAAAGTAAGCGAACAGTGTGACCAGAATAACGATATTACATTTATCCTGTGCATATTTTTTTTGATTTGATTCAATCATAATACTATCACTTGAAACTCATATTTATCTATTGATCTGTTTAGTTCATTAGACCTATACTGTGCGGTGTTAAATAAATGTTTTAAAAATTATTTTTTATTTTTACATAAAGTGGTAAATAAGATAAACGGAGGGAGGCAACGAAGAAAAATAACTTGATGAAAATTAGGTCAAAAGCCTTCTCCTCGAATGTACCTAAAACACAATCTACACAAGTACAGACAATAATGCAAGTCAATAGACTGCAACCGGATGTGATACAAAACATAATATTGCTTATAAGTTATCAGACTATGGCATTATCATGTTGTCATCAGACATTTTAAATTTATCTACTGAACCCACACAGCTGAGATATAAATATATATATGATAAACTAGATTGCTAACTAGTGATAATAATGGAAGTCGACGTCTACCATTTTATGTGTGTGTATATATAAATATATCTGTGTTATCAACTTAACTTATGATTGTTATAAACATATTTTCACGTTATGAGGTTCTAATTCCCACAATCTAGCTCATTATATATAACAGTGACTGAACCACAGACTATATGAAAACAGATAGCCCACTGAGGCTTGTAAACAAAAACCATGACGTCACATGACTCAAAATGAAATCAGTGTGACCGCAGATTCGAGCGTAAAATTCCATAATTCCTTAATTTTCTAATTTGTGTTAAGATACAGTCAGTTATCGTTTAAATCTTTTGATCGATAAGGAGATTGTACAATAACGTTGTAAAATATCTGCACAATAATTTATACCAACTCTTGCGGCTACACTGATATCTTCGTGAGTACCTAATCAGTATTTTGAAAAATTACCTAAACTATTTATTTTTATATAGTCTATGACTGAACAACATAATTGCCAAGAGTGTTACTGTGTAGTGTTTAACGACTTATAAAAGAAAGTATTTTTATTTAAAGTGGTCACACTGTCGCTCGCCTTCTTGGTTACTTCGTGGTCGAGTACTAGACATTATGTATGATGTTAATATAGCTGTGTGTATTTTTTTTAACTCAATAGTCATATTACTTACTAGAAGTTCTCATTTTCCGTGTACCGTTTGTGGTAAATTTCGCCCGTAATTCATATATTAATCAAACGCCAAACTCGACCGTGTCCACTTCAACAATATCCACTCGACAGCTGCTACAGAAATGTCTGCCCACCTTCGATATCATAATATTTACAATATCTCCAAGGGTGGCTAACAATAATGTAGTCGAACACGTGTCGTTTGTTTGTTTTTTTCCTCGACCGCATCTAACCATCTAAGACCATATCAAACTCCAGCCACATGTAGTCATATAACAGCTATACACGCATATGCAATCAGAATAGATCTTTCGGTATACCCCACAATAAACCAAAGTCGAAAATTTGTTTTATATTGTGAGCACACCAGTGTGTGCTGGACCCAAACAAATAAGCTGCTCCGCATTTATTACAACCCCGAGGCATTTGGCCACTTTCGACCTAGAAAAACCATTTTGATAATCCCGATTTTTTTCTTCTTACATTACCGGCAGACCATAAGTCAGCTTTATGCATTTCCATAAAATATACGAGAAAACCCTGCGATTGACCAAAACGGTTTTCCGCCAGAGCCGCTGTTCTATTATTGTCAACCCGAATCTCGCCCGAAAACGGCCGCAACGCTATAAATGCCCTGGAAGACAACAAAATTGAAAATAAGGATTTTGTAAGCTACACAGAGTAAGTACAATGGCGCAAAGACATCCCAAAAGGGGTCGTTTACTGGTCCAGCCCCTCCCCTTTAAATTAGTGAAACAAATCGAATGCTTCTATAAACATAAACGTTAGCCGGTGGCCATTTAATTGTGGCCAGAATGATCGTGAGTCTCTTATTATGTGTTTTAATAGAATTTGGAATTTTAATCATGTGAAATCAATGTCCTACAATATTGTTATAACTTTATCGAAAATCGCCTAACTACCCGTATGAACATACTTAGGCGCTCATCATTGGCGACATACTTGTAGACGGCGGTCTGGACAATTTCTCGGTATCTTACAAGTTCCAAAGTTATCACGGAATTGGGTTTAACACGTTTCGAGGGCTTGCGGCGAAGTTTCAAGCCTCAAGTTTAAACTTACTTGTCTACCCGTGGGTTCGCGAGTACGTTTTTCCAAGTATTTTTAACTTCTAACAACCCTCTCCTTCTGTTTTTCAGTATGCTGCAATTATTGAACCATTCGACTCTAGTACCAAATTCGACAATACCGTAGCAGAGTAGCACTATTTCACAAAGTCGTGGGCTTATAAAATTTAAATAAAAACAGTTCCAACTATAAAAAAAATGGATTGCCGTTTTCCTATTGTCACCATCCCACTTTTGCTAGTGCAGTCGTGTAGAATTACAAAAAAAAAAAAAAACCGTATCGATAATTAAACCAAAAAACAAAACAAAAAGTCTGCCCGCATTTATCACGCGTAATTGGCTATTTGTAACCGGGTATATGGTTATCTGCTGGCAGATCTGTTTGCCGTTTGTCCTCGCGCTTTGCCGTCAACAACAGTCGAATAAACAAGCCAATTCGTTTGTCGACGACGGCCCAGAGATTAACGGATGAAATCAATTTTTGGTGTACAACTCTGTAGCTTCTCGCAGGATTAAAACAGCCAATTCGAATCGTCTCCCAAGTTAAGGTATTCGACATTTGAATTTGTTTCTTTAAAAAAAAAATCTAGTTATTTTCACCTCTCAACGGAAAAACGTTTAATCGTGGATATGTTATGTCTTATCACTTATCTTTTGTCTCTTATCTCTTATCACATATCTAATCTGTTATCTCTAATCGCTAATATCGTATCTCAAAGTTAAAGTGTAAAGCGAAAATGGTGACATGGCAGTGGTGATATGAAAATAGCGACATTAAATTATTATATTATAATCACAGCGACCATTTGTAATGGTTTTTTCAAAAAAAAAAATAAAACTACTTTTGACCTAACTTAGCCGTCCTATTTGCAGTATATAAAAAGCATACTTGTTGGAAAAATATAAGCAAACTTGAAAATGAAAAAAATAATCCTTCCTTTGTACGGTGTGTTCGAAGAGCTGTTATCGAACATCTTTAAAACTATCACCATCGTTGATAGACTACTTGTTATCAGTATTTCTTATCAGTTCACGTTATTATTGTAAATAGTGTGTGCAATATTTTCGGCACTATAATTTGACTTTACTGCATTGAGTAATCGTACTGCAATCGAAAATCTTTATATTTTAAATCTATTGTTTTACACTGAAGTGCACTATTCGGATTTATATTTTAATCCGTGACAATATTATTATAAAAACGTTTTGAGAAACCCACAATTTGGTTGTGTTTTCAAAGAACCAATAATTCAAAGGTCGGTTCGACGGGAGTCAATTCGAACGTATACCTTACTGTAAATTTGAACCGCACGCATTTTGCCCGGTACCTTGCAAGCCGTCTACCCGTATAGACATAGTTACCTATCAAGTTGTATAATAAATGGTTACATACACTTATTGTGCGTATAATATTATATGAGTGACGACGTACACAACCACTCGGCAGAGTATATAATGTTAACCTACCTACGCCTTAGACGCGATAATGTAATTACTACATTGCCCGGACGAGGAGGTATGCGGTAGTCTATTCAACACTCGGATAATTATGATACAATGGTAAATAATTAATGATTCGGGGCCAGTAGCCTGCAGTATTATAGTGTAACAGTATATTATTATGGATATAATAGTAATATAGATGCGAACGACGGCTTAGAAATGCATGTGATGTACCTACGCCCTACTAGACGGTTATCGAATGTACTCTGATTAATATTGTACGCATGTTATAAAACACACAAAACATTGAATGCTAATTTGTCTCAAACGCCCGAACTGTCTCCACCGTGGCTAATTGATAATAATATGATCAGCTGATTTTTTCTTGACATTTATCCAAAAGCTGTATTATCCAAATACAACAGCTGATGTACAGAAATAACATCATACTGGTTGATAAATGAGAAGATGGCCACTTAGCAAACCTCATATTATGCGCGTTTTGCACTATCCATAATATGCATATGCGTTTTTTAATGAATGCAAAAATACATTTTTCAAACTTTTTTCAATTCTTTGTAACTCTTTTTTCAAACTCATTCGAGGTTCTCTCGGAAATCTTGTCCTGTACTTTTTTTTTTACTGTAGGTGTTGTATCTCTTAAAAGAAAATTACTTTTTATATGATTTGTGTAAACATGTCTTTACCATTAAAAACCGTCGCGTCGATAAGGCGTCCTCTCTTATCGATCATTAACCAAAGTATTTAGGAATTGTATTATCACATAATTAGGTATGATTCGTCTAATTGACAATAATTGATTTAATAACTACTTTTTTTTTTCTTACAAGTAATATTCGTGTATATATAGTAAAAAAAACTATGTGACTCGTACATGAGCATTTTTCTCAAATTTATAATAGCCACGTTACCGACACAGCCTCCTAGATGTCACGACGGTCAGCTGTGATGTTTAATCACATTTGATATGCTGTTATCATTTTGAGCAAATAACCTCCTTTAATTTATTTATTTAGTCAACTTTAATTAACACCTGGAGGATGCAAAGAAACCTGAAATAAAGGCTTTAAATGTTGTTTCTTTTGTTTTTACAGGTGAGCAAATCGTTTGTTAACAAATAATGTAATTGTTTAAAAGTTGTAAATATTGTATGAGTTGTACATATTGTCAATAAAACTTTTGTGTTTTTATAGAGAAACGCAATTGCGTCTCGTTTCATTTCCAAAGAGTGTTTTATCATTATATTTTTTAACAAAGTATTTCCATAACCATAATATTATCAAGAGACTGTAGACTCATTCATCTATTATATTTTGTTCACACTATTATTGTGCTTATTTTAATAATTGGTTTGTCTCACACGTCATGTAAGAAGCTTTAAAATTGTTTAGGAATTTATTTAAATCCATCACGGACCGAGTGGATCGCATTACGCTGGAAAATTGTGTGTCGGACGTCATTGGAAGGTTTTTAGGTCTTTTTTTTTTGCATCGAACAAATCCAACGATCGACAAGGGATCGTCGACCACCACCTAGGTACGATAGGTTTATTTTATTTATATATAAATATAACGTATAGTAAAGTGGCCGGTGATTTATAGTCGGCTGAGCTTTGTGCGTCCTCCAAATTAAGACAGCAGCGGTTCAAATAAAAAAAAAAAAAATCCTTAAACTGGCGAAAAGGGAGCAAAAAAAAACAAAAAAATGGCGTTACCAGAAATGAAATAAAAAAAATAGCCGGGCATGACCCGGGCGGTGGCAATTTAAAAAGCTCAACCGGCTGTTTACGCGGACCAACGCGTATCGTGTAAACAATGGACGTGGAAAATATATGAAAGAAATAAAAAAATTTGTTTTTTTAAAAAAAAAACACAAAAAAATCCCACAGCGAACAGACGCGATCCGCGTTGAATGTCCATAAAGGATGTGACAAACAAAAATATGACAACATTAATAAAGGTGTAATAATATTATATTGTAAACCGGCAAATTGCTTGGGCACATTAACACATAGGCGCATCCTTGAGGGGGACTTTGTCAAGTTTCAAAATTGCTATCTTCCGCCCAAGTATGGGATTGTAAACATTTTAAAAATTGTTTGTTTAAATATTTATGGAATTAAAAACACTGATGCTCCCGTTTCTGGGGTTGGCTATTGTAGTTTTAATGTGTTACAAAAGTAAGTCATTCTGCAAAGATGGAAGAAAATAATTATCGTTCTTCGTATATCGTGGTGATAAGATATCATAATAATAACAGTATTTTGAAAAAAATATTGTTTTTAAATTCGATAAAATATATTAAATTTATTATTATTAATTTGTATACAAGTTATACGAGTTTAGCTATTTAGCTGTATTATTTAATAACAATGCCTAGTTGTTTTATTTGTTCAACAATAAAGACTTTTTTTATTCCTTTAAGTGGTTATACTGGTTTTAGTCATACTTTTTACTTAGCTCTTGCATACAAGCTAGTATATGTTAGTTCATATCTATGTCCTATTTGAATAGATAAAGTCAATACTTCTTTTAAATATTATGTATTTCAAAAATATAAACCTAGGAATATTTCTAAAAACAAAACTCTTGTAATATTTCACACAATATGGTATTTAAGCGTCAAAGCAAAACATATTATGTATATTATTATTTATTACACTAGTCTGCTGGTGAAAAAATTTGTTCGGTTCCGGCCATTAGACGGTATATAACAATAATAATTAATGTACAGCAACACAATAGGAGGATAGAATCGAATATAACAATCACACCCCCAAAATGTACAAAACGTAATACGATACTCTGGTGATAACAATGTCCGAAAAAAAAGTTTACTATTTAGCGTGCAGAGGAGAAGGGAGGCAGACATTATAGCTGTTAAAACTAGAAAATAATAAAAAAAAGCTACCTTTTACACACACACACACACATGTACGGTCGTGTGTTTAATTGTTGCGGCCTCAAAAACTGGCCCCAAAAACCGAGAACAATACATTTTTTTACCATAAAATTATATAAATATATATAATGATAATACATATATATATATAGGTATAGTATAGCACCGAGTATAGAACATGGCAGCAGAGGTCTGGTTATAAAAACGTTATCCGTGTATTCGTTAAGTAGAAAGTCGGTTTAGGGTAATTTGCGTATATTTTATTTTTTCAACACAATATAATATGTGGTTTTTTTATTTATTTTTAAAGCCAAGTATAAATGTGGGGGAAAAAAACGTCCGACATATTGACATAATTCAAACAAAAAATATAATACAAAAAGAAAAGCTAATAAATAATTAACATATTTTACTAATCAAGATAATATGTATATTGTTGCGTTATTAATCGTTAATTACATTGGTCGAATGGAAGAGATATGTTTTTTTTTTTTTAATATAAGCAAACAAAATATTGCTGAACGCGCTATGTATATATACTTTACTGTTTACAGTCACATTTTTTCATACTGTTAAAATGCGGTTGTTTTTTTTTCATTGATTTAAATAGAAAATTGAACGCGAAATTGTTTTTTGTTCGGTTACTTTAAAAAATATATAAATATATATTACTTGTCAAATCCTTAGGATTACAAAATTACAATATTTTTTCTATATCAAAAAAATACATAGAAATGTCAATCCACAGTTGGAAAGTTTCAAACATTGAGCAAGGAAAAGTTGTCTGAAATATGTTCTTTTATTAACTTAGTAGGAAACAGAAAACAAAAAACATACAGACTGTGTTTACAGTAAAGACAAAAACCTAACACAAAGAGACATCAAAATCTATTGTTTTCGGTAAAACTAAATGTGACTAAAGTAATTTAATTAAAATTTTTCAAATTTCCGTTTATTCATACAATTTTTTTACTTTTTGAAACTCAAGTAAACACTTTTTCGCCGGAATGAGTTCAAATTTTACATAATATTTTTCTAATGTAAATATAATGTTTATAGTGTAATTGTGATATCTCTTTATGGCTAATAGAAAACATTAAAAAAAAATAAAATCATTATGTTCAAATTTTCGGATAGCCAATTTGAAAAATAATTTAAGTAGAGTTCTAAGTAAGTTCTAATAGAATTAGTTTTTTGTCCAAATAAAACACAAACCAATGATATGTTATGGACATAGTATTAATATAATAGTTATATTTTCTAAATTATAATTACATCTTTATTAGTCTTTCCAACCTAACTGTTTTCCAAATAAAACATACCTAATTATTAAAGATGTAATGCGTATACCATTAATATAGTAGTTATATTTTATTTCAGAGAATAATTATATTATCTTTATAAGTGTTATAAAATGGCGAGACGTGGTGCTGAAGTAGTTGAATTATTAAGTAATTATTAAGTTAGTAATGAGATACATATATCATGACGTTTAGACTTCTAAATACATTTGCACCTCTACTGCACTGTACTTCATATTAACATAATACATGTATTACAATGAATTTAATATTGGCAATTTGTGAGTAAAGAGCAGGAGCAAGTAGGTTTTTACAGGGGCGATCGAGGGCAAGAAGGGAAGAGTGATAGTCCTTTAAGAGTTTGACTTTTTCGACCGTGTCATAATATATTATGCAATATAGAATTCAAAATTTATAAAATAAAAATAAAAAATATGTATATACTATGCTCTGTTGGGAAAAAATATGTTTAACAGGTTTTGTCGCCCGGAGCCAAGTGACATAATAATAATAATTTATACTTTTGTCACACGAGTCACGTTTTGTAAGGATAATGGAATTGGTGGGTTGAATGGGGTTTTTTTTTGTTCCCAAGGAGCAAAGTCGTTTGGTTTTTGACGTTATATTATGTATGTATACATGTGCATGTAACGTTTTAATAAAACTACACGGTCTTTGCTGACCCTTTCGGCCAGAGCAGCACCAGGTGGTTTGCTGCGGTATAATAATCACATTGGCAATGTTACGGTAAGTGGTCCGGTGCATTAAGAACGGGCCAAAGGATATTTTGTTAAATAAATTAACGCACAGGCAACTGCTAAATAATAAAATGGACCATTTTTAATGATTATCATACTTAAAAAAAATCAAAAAATAATGATTATAGGCAAATACATATTGTATGCTCCTCAAAAGTGTCAAATATGCAAATATATGCAATACAAAATTTGCTGATTGGAAAGCTAGTCTTTGTTTTAGACTTAAGAGTATAATATTTTAACTGTATACAAACAAATCACGATTTCGTGCAAGCCAAAGTGTTTTTCGCTCTCTCGACAAGATTGTCGGTGGTGTCGTAGTGACTTTGAAAAGTGCACTCTAGAGAAACGACAGACCGACAGGCCTTTAATTATATTATTGCCGCAGAGCACGTGAGATTACACGAAGACGTTACATGCGCAATTTCGATTTACCAGCAGTGCTCGATAATGTTATAAGGACAGCCACTGTAATATTCTGCGCAGTGTCCCTGAGTGTATGCATTTACCCCTATCAGTCTTTTTTTTTTAAATACGTGTACTTACTTAAAAGATATAATATTTAGGTAGATTATGAGCATATTATGCTAGCTTTAATTATTCTTGTAAGTTTTGATATATTTGAAACATTCTAAATAGAAAAAAATCATTTAATTCTTACCTTGAGATCATTTTCAATTTGGAAAAATTTTACATCAACTATGATAACAAAATTGATATTTGTTTTTTAGAGGGAAAAACGTGGTTTACCGTTTTGGTATTAGGTTTTGGTTACAACAGTTACTAAATGATGTGCTTATCTAAATTTTAGCTACCATATTTAAAAAAATATGCCAGTGACCGGTATTATTGGAAATTCATGTTTTCTTAGTTGTTTGTCACTGTTTAAGCGATTTAGTTATTTGGTTATAGTTATTTTCAACGGTAAAACATTGAATCATTGATATGTTTCGGCATATCTGTTATCTCTTATTACTAATCTCTTATCACATATATCTTATCACATGAAAGTGATATATATTAAAATCGTCACCTTCTCAGCGCCGCATCGAAGCAAAAAATACTGAAATAAATCAATAATATTGTAGTTATTGTTTTTAAGTCATGAGAAATACTAATTTTTTAAAAAGCTGTGTTCATTTCAAAAGCTAGTAAGCTTTTGTTCGGCCACTAGATTTATCGGAGAATACTACTAAGAAAATTGATTTATTGTGTGTATATCTATAATATTTATGTACAGACATGTCAGACAGTTGTACATGATATTACAATGCTGCAATATCTCTTCCCTGCGTTTAGCCGTCTGGAGTGCACGTTAACCGCTGACGTTTTAACAATAGGCTGGCTTATCTGTGTATTATAAAATCAATGATAGGTATAATATTGTGTATTTGCATGCACACTGCACAGCCATTGTGAATTATTTTCACAAGCTTTTGTTTACATTGCCATACCGGAAAAAAAATGCTTATGGCGGATTTTGTCTAATAAAGCGACGAATCATTTTTTATTGAACGGATCACCATGTATATCGTAGATGGTAATATTTATTGTTTTTTTAATGATCACAAATTATTTAAATTGTCCTTCTAATAATATACTCAATTACCAATTCATAGTACATATCCAATACCTAGCTTTGTGTCTAAAAATTATTAAAAATATTCACAAATATTACAAAGATAAAATTTACCATCGCCTAATTTTTATTATCACGTTTTCAATTTTCCAATACTATTACCACAGATTAGATTACTGTTCGAATGACAGAAATATAGCCACAGATTAGATCTAATATGATGGGAGCTATTACCAACCGTCAGGACTAAAATAGTATGTTAAATCGAGAAAAAAACTTACAGCGACGAATGTATATAAATATGCTTCCGGTGTTAAATTAGTAAAATCACACTTAAAGTACTATTTTGTTTTTTTTTTGCGTATTAGCATTTAAAAAAAAAAAAAAAATAAGTGTTATACTACACTAACGCAATACTTCTATTTATAAACAATATTATATATTATACTCACTCCGAGCTGTTACGTTGACATGATATTAGGCTGTAGAAACGATGACAAGTAAAAAAAAAAAATAAATAATAATAATAAATTGTAATTTTAAGTTTTCCGTACAATCTTTCGGTCGCATGTTTTTTTTTATTAGCCAGCAACGTGGCGCTGAAATATATATATTTTTAAACTTTTTTTTTTATTTTACTTTTTTAATATTCCCATCCGGTAATGACACGGTATAACTTTTCACATGGGAGACGTTCGACAGTTTATTTTTTCTTAATATTCTCCCTCAGTTGTGCAGTGTACCGAATAGTACCTATACAGGGTGATCTGTATGATGGTGTCTTGCATGAAACTTTTAGAGGTACCTTTGTCATTATTTTGACAGTTTTTACCACCAATCCTTATAAGTAAAAAAGGTGGATTTTTTATTTTAATTACATAAACCGAAGAAATATGATAACAATTATTAAGAAGAAATGTATAGTATCTTTACAAAGGCATAGCTAATGAACAGATCGGATGGATCATCCTGTATGTATAAATGATTTTTGACTACTCACCTTTGCCCTATACAAGTACAATGACTTGTACGGCGCGTTTAATAAAAATCATATTAACCGTTTTTTGTTTTTTTTTTTTTGGGAGGGTGTAAACCAGTAGTTATATTATAATAATAAAAATAAATTATAAACTCACTTCCGACTTGTAAAAAGCTTTTATTCAAACTCTGTCACTATATTTACAATCAGAGAGTGTACGGGTCGGAATGGAACTCAGTAATAACTGAGTTTGATGATTTATTATTGTATATTATACATTTTTTTTCTGTATATAAAAAAATAATTTAAAAATAACGTTTTCGTTTCAGTTGAATTCTTAAAGGGTTTTTTTTTTTACTCCTATATGAAATTTTTGAGGCGGTAAAAAAACAAATTATAATAACAACAAATTAACAAGAATGAAATATTTTATATTATAAATAATACCGGGCGACCGTCTATTATTAGTCAAGTAGATTTGTCGAAAAGTCCGGCTTGTCTGGCGAAATTCCAAAAAAGTTTTTCATTCGATGATGATATTAGAGTGTACATTATATATGCGCAAAAAAAAAATACCACACTATATTTTAATACTTAAAAACGACTTAAACGGGGCAAGTAGGTGGTTTCTTAGAAATTGTCCGTTTATGATATTTCAGTTGATTTTTCAGCTCGTGTCTAATATTATATTACAGGAAGTTGTTGTAACAAAACGATTTCATAAAATAGTACAAGCTGCTATTTTTGTATTTTTTTATTATAGCTCTTGTTAAAAAAAACATACAGTTCAACAACTAAATGAAAAAAAAAATAAGAAATATGTAGATTATATTATTATTTTAGAGAAGAGTCTATTGAGGTTTATGGACAGAAGAGACTTATTGGAGGGTCAATACCAACCGGACTGGCTATTACTTATTATTAATCTAACCTTTATAAGTCCATTGAGATTTAGCTAATGGCTATTAGTGGATTTAGACAAATTGGACACTCTGTTTTCTTTATGCGACATAAATAGGACAATTTATCAAGTAAAATAAATTATTATTATCGGTATGAGGAAATCCACCTGCGAAACGGCGAATTGTGTTGACTTTAATTTATTACGCGTCCGAAATACTTAAGGAAATCCGCAAATAAAGCAAATGCGAATTAAAAAAAAATAATAATAATAATGTACAACGAAAGCGCGTTTAATTATATAATAACAATTTTCACATATAACGCCTGCAGCCGGCTTAAACACCTAATTAAAATGTACGGTAATTTATATTATACAATTATGGCTGTGAAAATTATAATACTTAGCTCTCTGGTTCCGTCTTATGTGGCAAGAGGCGAACATCTTTTGGGAGATTAATTTTATTCTCCATAAAGATACGGATACGATAAAAAAACCCCCATAAAAGCCAAGTTTAATTTTTCTAATTTCGCTTATTAGTTTCTTGGCAAACCGGTTAGGTTAGGTTCAAAGTACACACCACTTTACATCTACCTTTGTTTGATCATCGGATTGATTTGCAGACTTGGATGTCCTGTGCCCAAGTAGATAAAATTAAGAGAAAAAAAACCATCTTTTTCCGGGTAAAAGGTCTTATAATAATATTTTCTTGATATTTGAGATATTTTAGATACGGGCCATACTTAAACGCAAATTACGTTTCAGAATTTCCAAGTATATTTTAAAACCCCTATCGAGTTTGAAAAATATAATATCATACATATTTAAAAAAGGTATTAATATCAGGAATCGTCTGGGCCTGAGAAAACATAAAGATTCAACCATTAATACATGTATGTATATTTTCAAAGAGGTTTATTATTCTTCAACTTATAAAACATATTTGCTTATAAATATTTCTGTAGTTGTTTTGTCAAGAAAACAGATAATACTAAATTATATATATATATTTTGTAATCTAAACAACTACAATTCATTAAATTTTTACCTAGATTTCCATTATGTGTATTGAAGTCAAGAAAATGACCAACTTTTCTAATAAAAGGTATTTTTTATCCTCTTCTCATGCCCTAACACTGTTGAATCAAAATAAAATACAAATAAATATCACACTTTGGAATTCACTGTGTTGTGTTATTGGATAAAGTCTACAAGGACCATTGCTGCCGTTCAATGTCGATTATAATCTAGTTATTTTTTTTTAATAGGTCTTCAATTGATGACTCGTCGTTCGCTGCTTTCTTCAATACTCGATAGAAGTAAGTCTTTAATATTCCTATGTTTGCCTATTAAATGTAGTGTTGTACTTCTAACATAGTTTGTTGTAGTTTAACGTGGGAATCACATATTATTTTGCTTGTACTAGTCCAGTCAAGTTCTAAATTTTCGGTATTTAATATCATCCGTCTCCTGTAATTAACTTTTAGCTTTTGGTCTACCTCTTACGGTTGTTTTTTTTTGTCTTCAATTATTATTGTGTTATTATTTAAGTATTGATTTTTATTACATTTGCTATCTGTCTTTTTCTGTTCATGAACTTTTCAATGCTTTACTCCAATGACATGTTTCAAAAGCCCCGAATTTGGTTCTTTTCGCTTTTGATCCCTTGTACAAAGGCAGTGAATAGGTTTTTCTTTTTGTCCTATGTTTTGCCTGCGTTATTCTACTATTCATGTCCGTTTCGATTTTTGCACTATAATAGGTTTTCTTGCGAAAAGAGTCTAATCTGAGAAAGTGGATGATATATACAAGGCGATCAATCTGGTTAGGAGAATAAGTGCCTTACTTCTGCGAAAATATGAACACTGAACGTTTTTATCCCTTTTACTGAAAACAAGTATGGACTTTGTTTTTTCAAATAGGCACATGTTATGTTTTTAATTCCATAAATATGGAATCTTATATTCCGTATTATTCGGACAAACATCTGTTAAAAATGTCAACGTTTGAGTTTTCAATTGATCTTGTTCGATTGCTATGATTTTACAAAGATCTAAATGTTTGTGGAATTAAAAACATTATATACCGAATTATTATAGGTTTCCAATAACCCAGGCTTGGTGGGGACACAAATCCGAAAAAAACTAGGTCGGTCTGAGTACAAATTACAGAAATAAGCGCAGTAGACTGATAAAAGGGTCATTTTGGCGCAGTTTGGCCCCATTTTCGTTTATCTGACCATTTTTATTAGGGTCGACTTTAATGCCGGCCATTAGCTTCAATGATAATGTACGATTAATAAATCACCAACTATAATGACACTGCTTTAACTTTAATGACATATAATTGAAAATAATTTTGAAAAAATATAAACGTATCACATTGATATGAACATTTAAGGTAATAATTATTGAGACAGGTGAACGTCCTTTAAGTCTTGTCACCTTATCAGCCGATCCTGTCTTATCGAAAGCTCTTCCCTTTGTGTTAAGAGTTTGAGAAAGTAGAAAAGCCAAAAGTAAACTTATATATAGTATGCAACTGTGTGTGTTTGAAGAAATAGCCGCTGAAATTTCCAGACGCTTATCAGATTATTTATTTAGCTATTTTGAAACATCAATCATATTATAATGTAATATTATAATATTTATATATTATTTTTCACGCTCGACATGGGTCGGATTTACACGCGGCTATAGCTGTTTATCTGTGGGCGGGCTTAAGCAAATAGCGACTTGTATCTAGTGTAATATTATATGTATAGCTTAGGACTTACTCTAAGTAGTAGTGGCTCGAGGAAGACGTGGGCGTAGATCTGGCGTGAGTAAAATTATTATTATTATTATTATTTCACACAGGACAATGTGTAATATAATAATACAGTATACAACAACAACAACTGCAGCGACGGGGTACCTATACACACTTACCCTTATTATGTGCGTGGTTTTGTGTTAACATGGATACCACTACCCGGGTCGCGGTAGACGTCCTGTGGGAAATTTGTCCGTGCCGCCAAGTCGACCGCGACAAACGAGACGTGACGATAGTGTTGATTAATTAACAAAAAAAAAAAATATATATATAATTTTTAATTTATGGCCAACAAACGTTTTGACCTCTCGGTCGGTCTGCGTTTGCAAAGCAAATAAAACCCGTCCAAGCCCTAACCCTCTAAGAAAAATTTTTGTTTAAAAACTTTCGAGTATGAATATATATCTATATATATTGGATATTCGCCAAACTAGCCAAATAGTATAGAAAATAACTAAATACAGGGCGATCAGTCCAATATGTAAGACACTATCATTTTCTTGGACATTATAAATATTTTGAAAATAATATTGTTTGTGTACAACATTTTTATGATTATTATAAAAATTTTACTCAAAAAATACTCGATCAATCGCCACTACAGCAAACAACATGGCCATAACAGCTGTCAAGTAATTAGGTTTAAGGTAATGTAACGTTTTCTAATTTTTTTTATTGGATTTCTATAAAATACATTGAAAACAATCCGAATATGTGGTACACATCAAAATTATTTAAATAAAGTAAGTTGTTTTCGTAAAATCAATGGATAAACTAAAACAAATGTTGTTTACAAACTTTTGTCCTGTATTTGTAAGTATACCATACTTTCCGATACTTTTTTTTATCTTGATCCCTTTTACTCAAAACAAGTGACTTGTTTTTTTCATATGGTCACATATATTATATTATGATTAGATTCTGTCAGTCAAAATGTATAAATCTAAAAGTTTCTCACCGCATTGCGTATTGCCCCTTTAAAACTAGCTACCACTGTACTTGGTGTAAGTTTCAATTTAAGACTGATACACTATTAAGGCGGACCACAACAAAAGTATTAAATAAAAATAGAGATAATGGATTACAAATTAGAGATTAGAGTTAAGAGATGGTCCAGCTAGAGGATGCTAGAGGTGTGGTTAGAGATAAAACATTCGTTATTGGAAAGTACCAGGGTCCTGTACTTGTATAATATTAACACAATACCTATGTTGCATAATATTTTTATTGTAAATAATACCTATACAACATATCGCATTTTAGGACAGCGCACATTGAACACACACGGTGCTGTCTGACCTTTGTGGCACTTTCATTGTGTCGCTAAACCTACCCTCTCTTTCAACCCCAACCACCCCTTTTGGCGGGCATGCCAAAAGGGGAAGGTGGGGTTGAAACGATTTATTGTTATACACGTCTTATTATATGTTCGACTTTGGCGGCCGATCTTTGTTTTCTAAACAACCCCACGTCTTACACGGGTGTAGTATTATGTTTTTTAATATTTCTCTACCATAATGTAGTAGTATGATATAATAAAAAACCAAACTTCTCATAAATAAGTAGTCGACAGATGCGGTGTATTGGTAATGCACTGCGCGCGGAAACCGTAACGGTGTAATATATTATAAAGTTTTTTTTTTGTATAACCTTTTTTTTTTTTTTTTTAGTTTTGTCACTATTAATCATTATATTTCTCTCGCCCAACTACACGGGTCGACTCGGTAGATTTATGGACGAGGTCGGTTCAAGCATAAAAACTCTTTGAACGCACCGTTTTAGTTGGTGTGTATATATATATTAATTTTGCATTTTCAAAAAAAAAAAAAAAATGGTTAAATGCAATTTTTTCCGTCCTAGTCTGTTTTCCAAAAACGGTAGACGAAAACGGTTGTACATTTTATTGTCTACGAATACAATATGTCTTTAGAATTTCGTTTTTGTTCCTATGAAATTAGCTTTAAAAGTTCTCTCTTCCCGTACATTTTTTCAATTGTCACCGTGAGAGTGCTATTTTTCTTACATAACATTTACAAGGGGTATTTTAATTTATATAATTAGTGGTCTGACCCGCGACCTGTGATCATTTAAACCACAAACGGTTAATGTGTAGAGTTTAATATAATAATATACTCGAAACAGACGGTAAATTTATTCGAAAGTAGTTTTTAAATTAATTATAATATCGTTAACGAGCGACGGTTTTTTTTATTTTATTTTTATCAAAGATAAATAATATTCTCCGTCTGGCGTGACGATTTTCAAAGCCATTAGTCGAGCAAATAGCCATCGGAGAAACACATTAACGGCTTATAAATATGTAAATTGGACGAAATAAAAGAGTTTGATCCGGCGGAGGCCAATAGGTGGCAGCCAAGTCGAGTGGATAATAATATAATATACTAAAAAATATATAATCGACCGATCCGATTTCGTACAAGTCCGTCCGCAAAGTAGAATCGACCAAATACCTGTTTCCATTGAAAACCGTTTAATTTCAATACAATATTTTATATAAAAAAAAAAAAATGGTCTTCAATATTATTTTTTTAATTGCACCGAACGTCAACCGCGGTTCATTGACACTCCGGCCGTGTCTCTCGGTTCAATAGCAAGACTGTTTTTATTTTTAGCGCCACTGTGTACACATTGTTTTTTTAATCGAATGACAGTAAAAAAAAAATACCAGAAAAGATAACCGGGTCGCAATTATTTACGACGTTGCACACAAGCGACGACAAACGCTATCAACGCTATTATAATAAATATTTGAATACAAATATAATAGTATGTACGTTTATAATATCATTTTCTACTGTTTTCCCTTTTTTTTTTTATCTGTCAAGAGTTCATTCACTATAAACAGTAGACGGCCGCTTAATTAAAATATATATATATTATGTTATGACGTTGTTTGCGCCGAAACGCCAACAAACATCAACATATTATATCTAAAGCGCGGTTTTTGTAGATTTTGTATTTTAAAAAATATCCAATAAAATGGAGCTAAAGAATATATAAGGATGTATAAGGATATTTAATGATTTAGAAGAATATATAAGGATATAAGGATGCTTAAGGATATATGGATGTAGCAGGATATAAGGATATAAGGATATATAAGGATATAAAGATATATAAGGATAAATTGTCGTTAAGTTTTTTGGTAACGCTGTCGATTTTTCCAGTTGTGAAGACACAAACTGTCATAAACAAAATCTCAATTGTTGGACTCAAAGATCAAATTCCTGCAGATCTATTTGCAGAACAATATTAATAAGGAATTCGCTATGTTGTCTCTGTCTAGTATTATTAAAATACATAATAATTATATTATACTAGGCCTTTTTTTTTATTAAAATTTATCTGTTAAACGTCCAAGTACAACCGCGGCCGGTGAGAAATTTCCTATCGTCCAAGTGAACATAGCGCTTAGGCAAATTTCTAATGTAATAAAAAATCATATAAATCATTATTTTGGCCGTCAAAGCCGGTGTCAAAGGGAAAAAACTTGAAAGTAAATTGATTAGTTTTTTTTTTTTGTGATTATTATTTTTCACTTTGAGCAAGTTGTAAACTTTTTCCCCTTTTACCGTCGTCTGACGGCGATTTTTGATCGACAGATGTACTTATTTTGGTGTTAGGGGTTAGGCCATTAACTTTTCTAGTCTGTACCGATACAGAATCGAATAAATAAATAAAAATTAATGAAACCAAAATCATAAACCGAGTGCGGATCGACAGGGAGGACACCTAACCTTTTTTTTTTTGAAAATTATGCATATATATGTAAATTCCATCAAATTCGTTGATAGCATGTTATTCGTTACAGTGTAATGGCCGGGGAGACTTATAAAATATATTTACCAACAAGGTCGTCGTTTAAAACAAAGGTCCAGATGACGTTATCGAACATATTAAAATGATAAAACACATTTTAAAGTCGTTTGTCTAATTTTTTAATTTTTTTTTATGGATACACAAACCGTTTGTCACCGCAAAAGCGGTCCATCGCTGTAACAATAGCGGGCCATTAATTAGTGGCATGGGATATATTCTAATTAGAAATTCTGCGTTACAAACGAGTATCGTTTATAATTGGATAGGGGAAAAAAATAAGACCGTTTTCGAATTAAAAAAAGAATCCAGATTAATGTAGTTACCGCCAAAGCGAATATTGTGCAGATCAACGCGATTAACAATGAATAATGCGTTTTCTTTTCTTTTATTTTCCTTTTTCCCATTTTAATATATGTATATATTATATGAAATCACTAGCACCGGTTAAATCAATACTATGCTTCTGTTAAACGGAATAGAACTAAAAAAAAAAAATTCAATGTCACAACATTGTTATGTACATATAACAATATGTACATATAATATATATATATATATATATATATATATGTATATTATATTTCCGTGCAAGAAACTAATTAGAATTAACATTTGTCAAAAAAAAAACAAAAAACTAAAGGGGGTACTGTATGATGAATTATTATACACTAATACTTGGAGTGGAAATAGTATTTGAATAAATAACACAACACGAATAAATTAAACGATTAAACACACCGCTATTGTCAAACACATATAGTAATTACAATGATAGATAATACTATATAATGACTATAATAAAACAGTGTAACAACAATACACACACTTTATACATAAAAACGTTACAGATTGAACGAGCTCTTAAAACAAATGCTATTAAAGCCAGAACTACAAGGTTGCCACGCGCACACAATAAAATTTTCCTGTTTACTAACTAATTGTAAGTATTTTTACTATTGAGATAACAACATATATTTTATATTGCGACATACTTCCTTATATATATATATATAAAATATTAATTATTATTTCAACATTGTAGCACTCACTTTTTTAACACTTGAGTACAATTTTGCGTTTGAGAATATGAATTTTTTTCGCGTGACAGTACCAACGAAAAAATATTTTTTTACCTCATTAAAAATTCAACGGAACTCGAGTGTTAATAAATTACAGCAGTAGGCACACGACGATATTGGTTCGGACTGTTCGATTTAAACAATTCCATACAGCTAGGAGTAGTACGCGATAATAATATAATATATTTCGCCACTAGGGACACGCACGCGGTTAATTAATGACAAAACATTATTGTGCGGTGACGATAAATTATCAACACAATGCCAATACACTACAAACATTGCGGTATTGCACGTGCCCATAGTGTACACGCATAAAACGACCGTCGAGTCTATATTAATCTAGTTGGTTTAGTTAAAACTATGTGATTTTGACTCTAGCTACAGCCAGAGAGTTGTGGAAATTCGTTTGGAAAATCACCGTAGATACATCATTTAGACGTTGAACATATCAGCAATGAAATCTATTAAAGGCGCGCGAACAAACAAAGAAACCGTTTTCCGTTTGCTTACACTGAAATTTGATCAGGTTCACTCACGTGATAGAGAAATCAGGTCAAAAGCGTTTTCCTCGAATCACTCCCACGCGAGTACAAACAATAATGGAAGCCAATTGATGCGCAGGCAAATGGATGAATATTATCTTAATTTCGAAGAAGCGCGAGACGATTTGTCTTACAACCAACTGTTGCGAACAAAAACCTAACCGAACCTATTCGACGGTCTGAAAGCTTCTTCACTTACATAGTGCACAGAAAGAGCAACACAGAAAACGAATGTGTTTGCTCGCACTCGGCTTGTCACTTGAAGTCGACGAGCGATTCAAACGTCTTAGTGTGAGGTAAGCCCACAAGTAGAACAATGGCAGCACACTTAAAAAATTGCACTCGCTCGAGTCGAGAGCCATTTCGCAATGTGCACGAATTCCAAACGACCACACCGTACTCCATACGGGAACCAACAGAGACCGGCCGTGAAGATTCCATAAAGAACCCGGAGAAGGTTTTGTACTTGGCTGAAAATCTTTTGACAAACGTTCAAGAAGCGTCGTTTAGTGCCCGGCAACAGTAAATTTTACACGGTGCCAATGGGAGATCAAAGCGCGATCAATCGTACCACAAAGGCCAACAAAGGTCTGCAATCACACAATAGTTATGACAGCACTAAGAGACATGCAACACCCGGTCGCCCCAGGCGTGACTAATCTGAACGATCCACAATCGACGCACTCTATCGAATTCCTTAGTGAACGATGAAAAGTCATTGTCGCACATAAAAAATACATGTATTTATATATTACACACATACCCACACAACGAGTGAGTACTATTTATCGTCGCTTTTGAAACATCAGTTGGGTTTTCTTCGAATAAACATTTTTTTTTTTTTGCAAAATACATTCGATCGAATGTCAATTGTTAAGACTCCTTTAGGTTTTGTCACGGAAAACCCTTCTAGCTACCGCCAACGCCATCCTAGAATTATCTGTACAATCTTATTGCCCCACGCTTTATACATCAAATGCTTGGATTTTTTTTTTCAACAAGCCGTGCAAATTCCTATATTATCGAATTTGTTTGAACTCATCGATAGTGTGGTGTGTAAACATTTCTAGCAGATATTTCATCTTAAAGTTAAGTTTTTTGTGAACATTTGACGATTCTACAACTATTCCAAGGCGTTTTGGTTGAAACTACTTTGACGGTATTATTTCATGCGAAATCGCGGATTAACTACACAGTGTGTGTGATATATTATTAATATTACAAGCCGTAGAGTTTCGAGTGTGGTGGTATTATATAATAGCATGTATGTGTGTGTGTGGAAGTCAGGGTCTCGTCATCATTTATATAAGAAGACACAATATATACATATCCGTGGCCCGGCATTGTTGGCGCGTCGAACAAAGGTCCCGCAGCGACGGCAATTGTACTTAAGCCACGGCGGCATCGAGGTTTATTTTTGGAAAAATCTTTTACCCGTCTAGAACTCAAAGGCCCTACTACGTCGTGTGTTCGTTGCTAGTTTCGGTATAGGTTACAAATTAGCAAACGACACGAGTACGTCGAGGGCAGAGCGGAATCTATTTAAAAGGACCGTAAAAGGGCATTTAAACGTTTATTGCAAAACTATAAAGCCGTCCGAGTGGGGTTTCCACGTCATATTACCACAGTAGAGCCCCGGTAAAGACTGCACTACACTGCATAAAATTTAATAGAAATTTAATAGATAAAAGTGTTTTTTTATTTTTGATTACATGGCGCAGTCGGTAGGATTCTATACCTACGCTCCCAAAGAGCACTTTACGTTGAACCGCACGACGATCAGTCCTCATTTGTTTATCCTCTTTATTTATATTTGTATTACTATTACCATAGAATTCCGTTGCGTCTACGTTTTCCGCCCACGGTAATGATTTTGATTAAGGGCAATACCGGAAATAAAGGTTGGTAATGACTTGTTGTTAACCGACCGAGGCGTCGGTAATCGCATCAACGGTTCGGATAACTATACCGTAATGTAATATACAAATTAGAATTCCTGGTTTGAGATTGGCGAATGCTTAATAGGATTTTGATTTGTCAGAGATTAGTTCGGGTTAAGGTAAACATTTGCCTTGTTATTCTTTGAACACCTCCATTTTCAAGCAAAATCATACTCCGATATAGGTTAACAACTGTTTGAGCTATTGGCTTATTGTGGTAACTAAAATAGCTAATATAATTTTAACCTGTAGCAAGGGGTGATAATCCCTCGATAACTGATAAGAAAATCAGCTGATAAGAGATAAGAGGAAATCAACAATTTCCGGATAACTGATAACCAAAAGGATTTTTTAGATCTCTTGTTTCGTTGGCTTTATTTAGAATATTGGTTTATTTTCTTTATTTAGGTTGTTATGGTTACTACGTCCGAATGAGCGGGTGGACTTCTTGGTCTTCTTATCAAACGCCATCGTTATCACAATGTTATCTCTTATCAATGTGTTTATATTAGCCACCAAGTTGTAACGCTTTTGGTGAGGTTATAATGGCAAAAGCATGATGTATGTTAACGAAAATTTGTATTCGACCGGTAAAAGTCCACTCGAATAATACCAACGAATTATATTCCGGTTAAGACTTTTGATTTAGTCTCTTCCGTATTCAAATCAATTGATTTAACATAGACACGAGGACTTAAAACTGTTTCAATCTGGATTTTCCAAGAGTTTTCTATAGTGTTTGGAAAATTTATTGTTGCCAACAATATAGCTCGCTGCTCGCCACATTGACAACAAACATATAGGACCGTTCGGGTGGAGTCTTAAATCGAATAAATCTTAGCTTACCCGGTGACATTTTCTTCCAACGAGATGGAGATAATAATTATAATAGAATTTCGATAAACTTTACAGAAATCTAAACAAGAATAACTATCATGGTTGTTGTGTCGAATGTACTCATTCTACTTGAAATTGTATGGAAGTACATTACGGTTGAAAAGGTTGTTCCAAACACTGATTAATATATATTCGTACCTCCGCACAAGAAAAGCTTTAAACGGTTTATTTTCATTTGTAATTTATTTTATTTGACTATCGACGATAAACTTTAAATACATCTTTCACCGACCGTGTCATTTAGTAATTAAATTCGGTTTTATATATTTGTATATTCATCTAACCATTCTTGAAAGTAGTTTGGGTTTGTGTTGAACAATTTATTTTTAATACATGTACTTTAATAAAATATGTACATAGGATCTGTGCAACATTATAAATTGAAAGACTCTCCTAAACTACTTCTTAAAAACGAGTTCTAGTCATCAAATTTTCCTTGTCCGTCTCACATTTCTCTCCTATAGTTAGTAGTCGCTATTTCCACTTTTAACACAACTGTTTCTACGACCCTCTTTGGAAATTCACTTCTCAACTGAAACTCTAAATTTTCTGTTTGCAAACATGATATCGCAAGAATTGTGAGGTAGCTGTTATTAGTGACACCACATACAATTATTATTGTTTCAAAAATAATAAAACAACATCAATAGAATATTGATCAAAGTAAATTATTATGTACAAAATCAAGACCGAATATACCCAAGGTATAATAATATATTAGATACACAATAGGTGTGTGCCGTTTAACAATTAATAATAATTATTACTCAAATCGGATTACAGTCAACAATGACGTTTACGGTAGCTTATAAATTATTTGTTTGCCACAGTATAGCGTTGGGATTTTGATTGACATTACAAATAATTGTCTTTTGGCGAAGCGCGTGGGATAATTTCATATGATGTCCTAATACGCACACACGATTGTTAAAATGTTTGGGCTTGGAGTTATAACATTCGATCAAATATAATATTGTATAATAAACTGAAATCCAAACCTCGTAAAACCCGGCAAAACTCAATCGTTAAACTCCGTTTATTCGTTTTGTTGAAAATATAACCATTACTTTGTGCGAAAAAAGAAAAAAAAGAGTTAAGGTTTTTTTTGTTATTAAAAAATTAACAACGTTTAATTAAAATCTGCGCTGTGCAATAAGTACAATATTATGTCGTTTGTATACACAAGAGAAAATGAAAACAATGAGACAAGATGAAAGATTTGGACGTCTCAGTAGTGCCACCCGACAAAATCAACGTTTCTGTTGGCACACGTGACTGGCGTGGTTTGATTATGTTTTCTTATCGTATCGATATCAATTAAAATAGAAACGGTTTTTGTAGCTGCTCTAAAAAAAAACGTAAACGTTAGTGATAATCGTATTAGACGCGTTCAATTATTTATTATTATGCTAAACCGGCATCATTAATCTTATGGGGATTTGGCATAATGGCCGGAGAAGTTTTCAATGTGTCATTACACATGAATAGGGCTGCCACTCCCCTTCTCGAAAATCGTGACTATACAGGGTTGCCACCGCAGTTACAATAACAATAAACATAATAACAGTGTACATGTATAATAATTATACCACAATTGGTAATCAAACTCATTCGAAACTAGGCCATGCGGAGTCAACATGGCTGTGTGGATAATTGTCTCTTAGCTCTCAAAGAAGTCACAAAACTATATAAGCAACATTTCGTTAGCGTGGTTAGGTTTCCTTGAAAATATTAAGTGCTTAAGTGCCATAGAAGAAACACAAATTGTTTGAATTACAAAACTTATCCGGTCTGAGAAACACAGTGGATATCTGTGAGTGTTTAGCATAGAACAAGATTCAGTTGCATTTGACCAACTCATCCTAAAACGAGCATAACATAATTTAAAGACTGTACATTTTTTTTTTGTCGAGGGCCCAAACAATAAACTAATAGGATCAATTTAAAAACTGAACGTGGTACACGATGAATATGTTTGTTTTGTGTGTGTTAAGCATATATGCTCGTTAGTTCTGGGCAATCATCTGGTAAAAACGTTATTCGGTCTGAGTTTGCCAACATAGTTTTTTCTTTGTTTGTATAAATATATAAAATATATACTAATGTGTATTGTCGCTGGGTTCATTTTATTCCTCTCTCACTCTACTTGAATATATAATAACACGGAATTCCTTCCAATCCATGGTCGTTCAACTCGCTTGTTAATATATATATGTTTTTCAAATCTCGAGTAAATAAATCTCTTATTTTTTTAAATTATTCACGCTAATAAATTATACAAGTTAGCTGTATATAGTCGAAGCTTAACCTAGCCAGTTGTATTAAAATTATTTAACCGTTTAAAAAAAACAGTATTAATAAGCATTTGAAATCGATGTTTAGTCAAAAGAGGCAAGTCGAATCGTTTCAAATGGATATAACTACAGCACGTGTAGATAGTTTTATTATACAAAGTGTAAGCCTTTTTTTAAAAAAAAAAAACCCCCAGTTGGTTTTCAAAATGTGTACGACCACCGCCTCCATTTTCTTCTTAAGCCAACCTAAAACGGTTTACGAAATTGTACCGTTTTCTTTTTTGCAATTGCATTGTCACCGTCAACAGACAAGTCAGAGTTGTATAAAACGAAATAGACGACGATGAGTTTTCTTAAATATTTCAAGCCCAACGTAACACTTCTTGTAAGTCTTAGAAATAATATATATATTTTTTTTTGTCTGGGTTTTGTTCAATTTAAAAAGTTTGAAAAAAAAATAAAGTAGTATATTTTTTCAGTTGGTCCTTTTGCTGCATTTTTTTCACAACGTTAGCAAACATAATACTATTGCGACGATCCGTTAGAATTTCCAACGCCAACGCTATGACGTCCAAATATCGTGTTCAATTAATTATATTCAGTTGTATTTTGTAAATTACGGTGGTTTTTTTAGATGAAAAATTAAAATAAAAAAATTCGAACAACAGTCACCCGGCCGCAATCAACCGGCGACAAAAGAAAGTCGTGCAGTAGATATACTTAGTTTTCTTTTGTTTTAGTCGACATCATACGGCTTGTTATCTTTTTCGAAACCAAATGTTTGCCGCAGCAAAGCTAACGAAATCCGTTTCAATCCCAAGTAAAGCCTTTGCCAACAAAGGGCTCTCGCATTCTTATTAAAGATGGTTTCGGAGTAAAATAAAAATTCTCAAATAATCCCAACAGTCTTATTACAACAGTTATCGTTTTACATTCACATTGTGCACTGGCAATCGTTTATTTGACGGATGGCTTAAACTAACCATCAGGTTTCTTTTTTAGAAGTCTGCCAAGCAAACGAAAATTTGTATTTGAGTTGCTTATCACATTAACAAAAATGCAGATAAAAACTAAACAGATCAACCGCCACCGAGCACTGTTTTCGTTGGTTATATCCGACGGGCAACTTTGTACAACGTGTCCAACATTTTCGCAACTACGACATAAACCACATAATTGTTTGTAAGTCACACAAAAGTCGTTTTGAACTATACACAAGCGCTCTCGGGTCATTCCTCGAGACGCGGATGTATATAGTAACATATGCTACTATCAAATATTGGTCACTCGTTCAGTTGGCCGCAAAATCTATCCAAATGAGTTCAGCTCTCAATGCAGACGTAGAACCGTGCCGACAAAGATAACCACTACCTTAAATAATAAATTATCCGATTTAGGCGTTGACTTTTAAAAAGGCCATATGAGAAACGGATAGTTACCTAGCAGAAGTGTAAAAAAGTCTTCACCGTCTCGCATACGTTACGTGAAGATAAAGTCGTTTTCGTTGGTGTGTGTGTGTGTCAGATAAAATAAAGTAGTTCAGCGTTGAATGAAACGAAAAAAAGAGCGGTTTGGTAAAATGTGTATGAGACAAATCAATCAGGTTGTAATGGCAGTGACGACTTGTTGGAAAGTAACACATATACCGCTTCGTCCGCACTCAAAACTGTTTTCAAGGAAATTCCCACTTTAAAAAAGTAATGATTTTCACGTTTATTCACAAGCGCTATCTTTTTTCAGAAAGATAAAACAGTAACATTAATGCTAGCAATGGTCTTTGGAAATAAGTGCCGGGCTTTGAATTGGAGAGACAGAATAACTGAAATCAGAATATTGACAAGACATTGTGTGGGACGATAAGAAACAAGAATAAAAAGCATGCGAAGCAAGCGACATGATAAAGAATAGATTGACATATTTCGGGCGTATTGCAAGGAAATTAAATAGCAAAACGCATATGGATATTAGTGTAAACAGATTTAGTAGTATAGATAGACCCACAATAGTGAGTATTACGTTTGAGACGTTTGGAGCGAATAAAGCAAAATTGACGGGAAGAGATTTGTAGCGAGATTGAGAATTTGGTTGGCTCACTTGATTTATATCGAATAAGACAAAGAAGATTAATACCGCACTTGTCCAGGCTTACTTGACACACGGGAAATCGACTAAGCCTTTGGTGGCGGATTCTCGGTTCTCCTTTTAACGCTATAACGCCACACGTCAATAGTTTTCCATGTACTCAATCCACTACATAAACATTCGTTTAGAAATAGTAGCAGCAGCTGTTTCCTTTCCAGCCTGTGTGTGTGTGTATTGAAGTCATGTTGAAGTCAAGAACAATTAGGACGTTGCAGCTAAATGACAAAAGGTCAACCGGACTGGTTTCTGCTCTAGAGTGCGGTTCTTGTAAAATTGTCGTCTTTTCCCGAACCCAATAGAGTGATAATTTCCACCAACTGTGTATCTAATTGAATGTAATGTGAACTTTATCGATTTCATCGACGTCGATGTTGCTTTTACGGTTTACTAAATGGAGTTCGCCCACATTGTCTGTCCTCACCTAAACCGTCTGATTCGGGATAAATGACGGCGTTGAGTTTAATTTATCATTAAATAATGCTCGCTAACAAAAGAAATGAACATATTATGCGTAGAAACATTCCGGCGGCGGTGGTGTTGGTACGTCAGACGCTATTGTTGAGTCTGTGAAGGTCGAGGGTTCGACGACAAGTTCCCGACCTCGTAGCCTTGGCACAAACAGTCAATTAGTCATACGTCAATGCGATCGTAATCCTTTTTTGGAACACTTTGAATGTATATTTTATGTCAATCCCAAAGGGGACGAAGCAGACCACGCGTTTGCACACGCTCTTGAAGCCGTCGCCGGAGTTAAGTGGTGTGTAACAGGGCGAAGAGAGTTGTCAGATTTTGCCATTCTGTTCAATTGAACAAGCCGAAACGACAGACGCCAAGTGCCAGGCAAATAGAAGATAAAACGTTTGAAGAGGAGGCCGTCAAAGATCAGGTAGAGACAAATGATCAGACGTTTAGTTAGTTCATAATTAAAAAGCCATCACAGTGATGTCGGATCATATTGCGATGGAAGAGATCAAGAGTGTTCAGAAATGATTTTCCCTGAATTTGTTGAAATTACTTTTGAGTAAGCGCTTCCACGCGATAGACATACGAGAATCAATAAAAGCAAATAACGTGCTGGAATTTATATTACTTTGAGCCTAAGGGTGGATACGATTAGGGTTGTCCGTCGGTCTATAGTAATTTATTGCCCATAAATCGTAATTACCAACATAACGAAACTATTTGTCAGATATCTGTTGATGTTTATTCACTCTCGCATATATTTTTCTAGCTTACCGCTATATCCGCAGTTACCAAAACCCCTAAAAAAAAAAATCTAAACTTCGGATTTTATCTGGATTTTGCCCCCCAAACCCTGCTCGTATTGCCACCGGGTTCAATACAATGCAATGTGTTTCCGCAGAGATGATTATTATTTTATTTATTTATTCATTGAGTTTCCATAGACAATACAAACAGTTTAGTCCCAACATTTGCCAGCATCGCGTTATGGTAATGCGTGTGACCCTGATCGTCGTGCTGTCCCAAGTATACCCCGTGACAGGTTTAGGGCTGATAACATTTCTCAGCGAAAGAATTCAATTGTTCCGGACATTCACGACGATAACAATAATAATAAAGGTTATACGACGGTGACGGTTTTATTTTGTATTCCCTTTGGCGACGGCGTACACGAGACGACAGTTTTGGTTTTCCAATATTAATATTCTTAGCTATTATTATTATTAATCTTCTTCCCTACATCCATCCCCCCATATTATTGTCGATATGGCTTATACAGCGATGGTTCTAACATTGCACATTATATATATACTGCATCGGATCGATATATCCATACGGCTACTACACAACCTTTAATTAATTACATAGAAATTTATAGTTTGTCCGACAAGACTTTTATTGATTCTTATCGTCCGACCAGCGGCTTTAATTTTTTTTGGTCAACAATAAATAATTGCTGAAAAAAAAACACAACATGGATGGACTCATCTATGGTCATTTTATGTCTTAATAATATATTTTGTCCATTATACAAAACGAAACGCGGAACAAGAACAAGTCAAAATTGTCAGCAAATTATTCTTAATCTAAAAACAACCGAGTCGAGGGTACCGATCCCGGGTAATTCAGTGGAGAAACTGCTAGGAATAATGCTCAACGTTACTTAAAGCCTAAATTAATTGGAATTCACAATAGAAGTTCACAAGGAGTATAGAAGTTAGGGACTTAATGTATTGAAGGGCATTGGTAATTTCCCTACAATCTGTGTGAAATCAAGGCCAAAAGTAAATTAGTAGAAACAAAAACTGATGTAGGGTGGAAACCTCACCTATGGCCACCTCAAGACATTGTATGTGTATAAACTAAAGTGTTTATTTAGCCTTTTTAGTATTTGCTAGAGCTCTAAAAAACTTGTACAACTTAAATGGTAACGTATGTATTTAAATAGTTTTTTAAATTAAGAATAATTCACTGAAAATGTTGACTGGTCGATAACCAGTTTATTAATTGTTTTTGAAGTTATTTAAGTTTAACATTTAGGACGAGAGTAAACCAGTGTTAGGCAATAAAAGAATCACCCGGTAATGTGATTGCAAAAGTAAGACACGAAATATTAATGATTAAGCATCAATAAAAAAAGAAGAAACTTTAACTGCTTGATTTCAGTACATCCGACGGCGTTACGGTTATGCAATTTGGATACATCACTGTGCCCGAGGTTAAGGATACGGGGACACGGATTGGATTATGATATATTATAAAAGCAATAAAAAAAAAATCCTTAATATTAAACCCGACCGCAAACCGCTCGTCTTTGACTATCAAGTAATAATATATCATAGTATATTTTTTATTTGAAAGGGAGGAAGTGGATGAGGGAAAGAGGGAGAATACCTACCTGTTTTTAAGCGACACGTTTCTCCTCGTTCGGTGTACAGCACGATTTTCTTGTGTGTTTATACAATCACGATCAGGCTTATGTTTTCTGGTTTTATTTGTATTTACTGCGGTGTTGGGGCCACACAAAGACACACACACACACGTTTGTTGAATTTATGGGTCTTTTTTCTTTCCATTATACATAATATATTAAACGGGCATTTTTCGGTAGTAATAAATATGGCGACCGAAAAAAAAAACTTCTACCTATTCCCAACAAAGTCGACGGATTCGATAGAAATAATTCCACGCAAAAACATTTAATCGCGGATATGTTATCTCTTATCGCTTATCACTTATCTCTAATCTCCTATCACTCGTATATTATCTCTTATCACTTTTCTGTTATCTCTTATCAAGTGTAAAGCGAAAATGGCGACATGAAATTGCTTGTATGCAGCCAGTGTGTTTTAATCTTTTTAAATTGTTCAGAAATTAATTCCACGAAAAACCATAATAAAACATTACAGTTGAGAGCTTAACAAAATATATTCTAACCGATCGAGGGAATATTTCTAAAAATGTCTCTTCTATATTAGCCTGAAGCTTAAACGGCAAAAATGTGTTTCCTTGCTGGAAAACCGGATGTGACTAGTTTGGATTTTCACATTAAAAAAAAATCAAATTTGAAGTTTGAATGATTTTGCAATACAACGGTGACTGACCCTGAACCGGCGATTGCCGTCCATCGACTTAGGCCAAGTCCTTATCGATCGTTAGCCTTCTTTATTCTTTTTGTTACTTCTCGGAAGCAAAACGTACGCATCACGCGATATTCGGTCTTTTACGTGTACACTAAAATATGCAAAACTATTAATAATACCATATTACATGACATTATGTATAAATAATGTATAACTCCCTTATGTTAACCCTTTATGTTAGATGATAATATTATAACGGCGGTTGTAGACAAGCTATAGTGTGGCAAGCTGAAAGA
The DNA here is from genome assembly GCF_023614345.1 of Adelges cooleyi. NCBI lineage: Eukaryota > Metazoa > Arthropoda > Insecta > Hemiptera > Adelgidae > Adelges > Adelges cooleyi. Next base: position 11,138,656 of record NW_026096268.1, on the reverse strand, counting down.
GCAAAATTATTGTCAGATTTTATATTTTATTATTGACAAATTTTCGAATTAAATTTATTTCAAATTACAAAAATTATGGCGCACATCATTCCAACTTTACCAATAAAACGAAATGTCTGGCTCATTGTTGCAAATGGATATCGACACGCTTATAGTTTCCAATGCTTCGAAAAAAAAAAAACCTAATAATGTCCCATGCAATATAATATGCAGCTGGTAGTTTGGTTTCGGTAGTCGACGGCTATTTGTAAGTCTCTTAAGAAAAACTGTAAACTTTTGTAGCCGGTCGCCCACGTCCAAGATCAAATTCATCTGTAACACAAATATAATAAGCCATAAACGTTTCCGAATACCAACGAGAACAATAGCAACAATAGAGCGCCGTTCTGTGGTGACTATAAAAGTAGGTGTACAAAACAGCAAATTTTTTTTATACAAGGACAACTCGAGTATATTATCTTATAGCAGGCTTTGGTCAGAATTGCAAACAATTTTACATTAAAACGTTGTAGCTAAAATTTTGTTCATTTCGTTGCATTTTACAGCTTTTGGGCAAAACGAAGGCAATTTTTTTCTAGACTAAATACATATTATTATATTTAAAAAATGCATCTCGGTGTGGTAAGTTTACTGTCATCGATTCAGACACAATAGAACATCTTTTTTCGCGAAACCCCAATTATCATAATATAATTTGATTTTCCCTTCGATCTCCTTTCTCGAAGGGAACACTAGACCGACCGGAAGTCCACCATACCTTACTCACTCTACCCTCTCCTACATCACATCATTAGATTATATTCCCTATCGTCCAGTTGCTGCCATCCTGTGTTGCCCGTCTCCTCTCATTTTTTATCAGCTGTTCTTCCTTAACAGTCGAACCTCGTTTATATTTATACACAAGTATGAAGTACACATAGTGGACAACCAGAAAGCCGACTTCTTGTGCGGATTATTTAAAAAAAAAACCCTAATTTTCCATTACTTGGACAATTGGAGAAGGGATAAGGTATTTAGCGCAGCCTCTTTCAAGCGGCGGGTCGATGCTGCTTTTATCCAAGCCCATCAGTTTTGGCGTCGCCTTCTTTTGGATATTCCACAGTGTGTGTGGGTGTGTACTTGATATAATAACAGAAGGATATTAAGGCTAATGCGTGTGTGTACATAAAGAGAGACAGAGACAGCCAGAGAGATAGGACCCGGCACCGTCACCGACAACGAGTCTTTCAATTACTATTATTATTATTATTATACGTCTGTCGTCGTTCAGAGAAAATGTGTTCGTGACAGTTGTCGGGTTAACACAATAGGGGCGTGATGGGACGTGGTTAGGTGGAGACGATAATAGCGATTGTCGTAAGAGAGATCTTATATACGGTCGGTGGATGGTAAAATTTATGATTTAGGCAAACTCGCGCATTATTACAATTTATACAAAGATATTTATAATATTATTATTATCGTATTATATACCACGGCGAAACGTCGATTTATATTAATTTCGGACACTCTTCTCCGGTTGCTATTGTGTGTTTTAGTGATTTCAAAGGCGGTGCCAGCACGTGCAATTGTTTTAGAGGAGGGAAAAAACAACAACGGTTGTCCGACATTGGGCACGATGATGTTTTAAAAATTATTTTAAAAAAATAACACTAAAAATACCTGCACTATATCCAGAGAGAGAGAATAATACATTATTATTATTTTATAGCACATCTCATTATTCATTTGTACAACGAGGATAATTATAATAATAATTGGCGCGGAGGTCGAACGCAATGAACGTGCAATTTTTAAAAAAATATATATAAATGAATCCAATTACGCCGTCCTTTTCCGGGTTTTCTGGTTTTTTTTTTTTGCAATCGAATTCTTTGGTTTCGACGGACGAAAACGACACACCTGTCAGTTGTGTCACTGTTTGTGCCTAACCGTAGGGTTGTCAGTCGAGTGGAAACGCTGTCGCTGAGTTTTATATACTTTATACTATACACAGGAATTCGGTAATTACGGCAAAACCTTTGTACACGATTTGTTCACATTTTAATTGGTTCATTGGCTTCGCAGTAGATGAATAGTTTTCAAAAAAAAAATACAAAGTATACAAATTTCACATCGGAAATAACAATATGGATAAGGGAAGGGGGAGATTCGTAATTGGACAACTTAATCCTTTTTAGTATTTAAATAGCTCGCCCCAAGAAAAAGGTTTGCAATAAATGTGGTTCATCTCTTTGACATGGATATTGGGCTGGATACGAGAAATTTCATGTCGCCATTTTCGCGTTACACTTTCACTTACAGTTAGAGATAAAAGATATGAGATAAAATATAAGTGATAAGTGATAAGAGATATGAGATAAAATATAAGTGATAAGTGGTAAGAGATACAAGATATATATGATATAAGTGATAAGAGATCAAATATAATTGATAAGTTGTAAAGAGGTACGAGATATATCCACGGTGCAATGTTTTTCCGTGGAAAATCATAAGCCACACTCTTTTTTTCATCACATTTACTTTAATGTACGATTTTAATTATACATTTTAGCTATACATTTTTGGTAATAATAAAAAAATTCGATTTTCACCAATAGTAAAGCAACGGTAACTTTCAACGATTTTTGCTATACTCGTTTATTTGTTTGTAATGATGAACGTTGACATTTCACGATGCTTTTAATCGTCGTTTGTTATTTACATTTGGCCCGTTCCAATACGGAAGACGGACCGCTGTGTATACATATTATACACAACAACGATTGTTCGTCTCAACTGCTGGACAAATAATCGCTGTGATTACTTCTAAGAAGTCCGCGTCTACAAACATATGTACCTATGTGCACGCTGTGTAATCAAATTTAAATCGTTGAAGGCACTGACGCTGATAGGAACGTAAGACAAACACCAGAGCTCAGACGTACCGGCATAATTAAAATCAAAGTCACGGTGAGACAATTGTGTACGACCAGCTCGGAGTGTACGACTCGAGGGTCCGTTACGACTGTTGTTTGCCGACCGTAAAGGCCCATAAAAAGCAGACCTTTCAAATTATATACCCGGACACGCCAACCAACACTTAAGTCCACCGTGACCGGATCGTGTACGTATAATAATAATTGTGAAACGTTCTGTCGGACACATTAGCCGTTAACGCATTACCCAGTTGGCTACGGTAAAATATGGTTTATGAGAAAAACATACAAAAAAAAAAATCATCACCATCGACTAATAAATCTCCAATAACTACGAACCAAAAAAAAAATATATTATACGTTTTATGGCCATCGGCCAACTTCTAATCTAACTGAACATCTTAACATTGTTCAAATGTTAGAACAGGACTGAACGAAAACGAGTCAACGACTCGATTATGACAATTTTTAGTTTTACACAAAAGCGTTACGCAAATTTCGGACCGACTCCAAAGTCATTAATTATATTCGTGTTGAAAAAAAAATGCAACTAAACCTAAAAATAAGCAAATATCGCGTGTTGTACACCAAGACACGACAAGTTCAACGGACGATGATGACGTCAGCGCAGCCGGGTGAAGAGAGAAATACAGGGAGAAGGAAAAAAAACCTAAGTATTATTATTATGATTACTTTAAGTCCCAATGAATTCATCGTCCAAGAGCACGCGCTTTGTAATATTATTGTTGTTTTGGCAGAACAGAAATTTCTTGTTTTGTTTTTATTTTTGAAATATACCTTTAAAAACTGATTGGTTGTTAAAAAGAGTCGATTGTATTTTTTTTCCCCGACATTTAATTAATTACAAAGGCATCGCAAGTTCGCAAGACACTGGGTTTATCGGAAAAAAAAAAACAGTCTTATGAATTTTCCAAAATTTATTACAAACTTGTTTGCTCTTTTGTACGGTTCTAAGTTCGAAAACTATGATAACGTCGAGCTATTAACGTTCAATAGTCAAAGCGTATAATTTAATAATTTTTAACATGGATAATATTATGTTATTGTCCCGGATACAAGAAATAATTTCATGCCGCCGTTTTCGCGTTACACTTTTACTTTTAGTTAGAGATATGAAATATGAGATAAAATATAAGTGATAAGAGATATGAGATAAAATATGAGTGATAAGAGATATGAGATAAAGTATAAGTGGTAAAGAGATACGAGATATATCCACGATGCAATGTTTTTCCGTGGAACGGATAAAATAACTAGGTTTTAATCAACTGCTGATAACCCTAAAAATAATAATCATTCAAAAACCATTATATTTGACCTGTCATTTGTATTTCAGATTAGCGGCTATTAATTAATCTATATTATTTAATTAATTAATTGAAAACGGCTAGATGACCGTGCGGATTGTTCGTCATACCCGACGGTTTACTTATTATGTAAGACACAAGACTTACGCGAAAGACATGTAATAATAGTTTCACCGAAAAGTTCACCAAGTCGTTTCAATGTGGTTGTCTATAAATTGCACCGCCGATATTATTATTTTTTGCGAATTCCGTTTAACGGCCACATAAGTATATTAACGTTATTTAAAATGATTGAAAAAAAAAATTCTAAGGTCTTATTTCCGGCGGTTGCCGAGGTGAAACAGATATAAAGTTCAATTGCAAACGGTCCGGACCGATGTGAAATTCAAGTGAAACTCCGGCAAGCTTTAAATAATAAATAATAAAAGATTATAAATTCTCGAAATTTCCCCGTTGACGTTAAGAGGGGAGGGGAAAAGTTTTTACCTACATGATTCATGTTGAACATGTCACGTTGACACCGGTAAGCGCACTTATATATATATATATATGAATTGGACCTAGGAAACGGTTATCGTTGTATCGCTGCAATGTAACATTGCGTTGGTATTTTTTTTCCGAATATTACATTATTACTTGCTTGTAACCTAAAGCGTTGAGGGTCTAAGGATCATGACATAAATTCGAAGATAACCGTGAGAAATATGCCTTCGAGGCATTTATGCTCGCAGCGAGTGTGACGGACGCGCTATGCATTTTCAAGTCAATTAATTGTGGTGCTGACCGGCAAGATGTCGACGTCATAGACTGTTAGGCCCGACAGTGCTTATATAAATATTCATGAAAAAATCGCCAGTCCGAATTTTTCAGGTGGTAAATGTTTTGTCTCCTACCGAATTCCGGTGGGACGTGCAGGGAAAGTATAGCGCTTTCACTGCGAACTTCTTTATTAGGATTTTCGCACGTTCCTGACAGCTCGGCGCTTTTGCAGTGTATCCGGGATAAAAGCGACCGGGCTCCCCCGTATAAAGGAGTTTATTTTTTTATTTTTTTTTAAACCGAGAGAGTATTCCGACAGATTTACAACGGCCGTCGGATGTACACTCGAGACGAAAATGTGATAATCCGATCCGGACCCGATTGATTTGGCGAGAAAAACACAACGTTATTTTACGACAATTTATGAAAGAACAGCAACGTTTATCGCACATGCTCATGTCGTTAGTGCTTTGGAGCTGGGGGATAAGGGCAAAAGTTAAAAATTTTCACTACAAAATACAAAAAAATATTAACGGGGAATTGAACTTGCATTCATCTACTATCTTGCTGTGCTGGTTTATAATGTGCTTCGTATGAACTAACACTGATTTTTATCACCTTAAGTTATGATAGTTCCCTAAGACTTCTTTTTTTTAAGATGTTTGAATAACACAGTTTTTTTTTTCTCATTCCAGAAATCTAACATGAGCTGGCCGCCGGGCGTTGCTGGCGGACGTGGACGGCGGCCGAGCGGCCGGTGATGTAGTGGGCCGGGACGGTGGCCGGACGCGCACAAATGTTGGCCAACGGTACGACAGCGGCGGCGGTGGTGTCGGCGGCGGAGAAGGTCGCGGCGGCCGTGCCCGTGGCGGCCGCGGACGGCGGTTGGCCCGGGTCGGCCGTCGACCACGTCCGGTTGCTCGGTTACCTGGTGAAGTGCGCCGCCATGGTGTTCATCATAGTGGCCGCGCTGTTCGGCAACCTGTTGGTAATGGTGAGCGTGATGCGGCACCGCAAGCTTCGCGTCATCACCAACTACTTCGTGGTGTCGCTGGCGCTGGCCGACATGCTGGTGGCCATATTCGCCATGTGCTTCAACGCCAGCGTCGAGGTGTTCGGCTACTGGCTGTTCGGGCAGTTCATGTGCGACGTGTGGAACTCGATGGACGTGTACTTCTCCACCGTGTCCATACTGCACCTATGCTGCATCAGCGTGGACAGGTACTACGCCATCGTGCAGCCGCTGGACTACCCGCTGATCATGACCAAGGCCCGCACCGTGGTCATGCTGGCGTTCGTCTGGGTGTCGCCGGTGCTCATATCGTTCGCGCCCATTTTCGCCGACTGGTACACCACGTACGAACACCTTGTCGCCAAGAAGCAGAACCCGTACGAGTGCGTGTTCATCGTGAACAAGAAGTACGCGGTCGTCTCGTCCAGCGTGTCGTTCTGGGTGCCGGGCGTCATCATGTTGTTCACCTACTACAGGATCTACCAGGAGGCGGACCGACAGGAACGGATGCTTTACAGGTAAGAAAATCCAGCAGATCCGGACTCGCTGGAATATATCACCCTAGCTAATTTCTAAGCTCTACGGCAAGGACATGGTATCGTTAATTCGGGTACCAGGGCACTATGGGTACATTGCGCTATAAATAAATCAGTTAAGAGAGTATCCACATCTCATGCGGATTCATCAACACATGGATATTCCCTGATAATTGTATGTCTATTTCCTATCTACAATCTCCTTGCGATATAATATGATGATAGTATAGTCTTAATTATATGTTCTGGCCAAACGTTTGTTAGTAGTTCATTTATATTTAACATTTCTCATAAATCAATTTCCGTGGTTCGCCAGTAAGTAAATGCCTACCTAACAAACTAATTTTACTATACTTATATCCTTTTATCCTTATATATCCTAATATATACTAATCTATATATATAAAATAATATCTTATCTCTTATCTTTTTATCTCTCATATCTTGTCAGATAATTATTTATCAGTTCTTTCGTTTAAAAAAACAACCGCTATATCGCGCCACACGCACACATTTTTTCGGTAACGTTGAGCGTGACGCACAGATTCTCCTATTGACCTCGAGCCAAAAAACATATCAATGTCAAAAATTTAATTATTTTCTCTTTTCCACGAATAATCATTGAACCGTGGATATGTTATTGCGGTTTACCTTATCATATCACTTATCACTTGTTTCTTGTCTCTTATTACATAGTTCTTTTCTATAATCTTATTTCTAATATCTAACTGGTAATACAATAACATAACATAAAACCCAATCACATATCCGTCTTATCATACATCTAGATTGTCACCGTGGTCCGTCTACAGCTACTGAAAACGGAAGCGTATGTCTTATAGCACACCTTACGCACAATATCCTGTGTGGACTTATTAGTTTTAATGTTATTCGAGTTTAAAAGTCGGGAAAAGAGGGCAGATAACAATAATACTACTACACCCCTCCCCACCATCCAGTCCTAAGCTTTAAAATTAATTAAATTTAGAAATAATTAATGGGAATAGAAAGCTCTATTTATTAAGGGGGAAAGGATAGGTAATATTTGACAAAAACTGATCTAATAGCCATTTTTAATATGTCTACTAATTTCAAGTGAACACATATTAAATTTTTCTAATTAGAATACTTTTAAAGTTAATTTTTCTCCGAGTAACCGAACCAGGCAGGCCAGGTAGTGCAGAGAGAAGTTAAAGTAATTATTCCAAAGGTTTATTAACTCTGTAAAAAAAAAAAACAATTTACCGTTGAGCCCAAACAAGACTTCTTTCTTTAATGAAATAAATCAAATACATTGTAGGTGCTTTACAAAAACGAATAATTGAAAACAACCATAATGAAGCACTTGGATGTACGAAAATTATAGTAGCTTTAAAAACAAACTTGGCAAATAATAAAACAAGTAACTCACTAAAAAAACGAAACCACCCGCAAAATGGAATTAATTATTTTTTCGATATTATTTTTAATTAATTTTTTTTACGTGAAGTAAACGCGATTCGGCTTTGGCTGTCGTTTGTAGTAAATATATTAGCTATTTCGTTTGACCCAAATGTGTGGCACAGTTCTGCCACAGCCGTTTTACTAATAAACTACTTAATCAATATTCAAACATTTCTTGTACCCGATCGAAGATACCCGGACCGCGTTATGACTTATAACTGTAAAAAAAAAAAAAAAGTTCTACTACTAAAATGATTTTATCATTATGGAAATAATTATATTCGTACTGAAGGGAGTGCTCGGCCGTTGTGTATCCGAAAAGAAATATTATAATATACAGTTGTTCCGACACGAGAAACGCGAATTAATTAAAAGAAATTAAAATATTTTTTTATCCGTTGAAACATCTCTTTTCCTTATGTTGTCCGGGCTAACAGGAATAAAATTAATAAATATGCAAATTGTATTCTTCCAAAAACCGACAAACAATAAGACCAAAAATATGAAATATCGAATTTAATTTTGACGAAATATAATAATTATATAGTAACTGTTTTGAAATAACAACTTGATTAATAACTAAGTTTTTAACCAACCAACGCACTAATTGTTTTTATACACATCCGAAGACGGAAAACTTTTGTTTGTGTTATCATTTATAATTAAAGTGTTGACGTACTCTCTCCGCCCTAGACGAATCTGTACTCGAAAATAATAATAATCATTATTTTAGTCCTCGAATAAGAAAACGGGGTGTTTTTTTTTCTTACAAACAAAACAAAACACAATATTCACGCGTAGGAAACGTAGGAAATTGTGTATAATAAAATATATCCACTTGAACAGCTTTGCCTTACAATTTGATTTTTTTTTAACAGAGAAACACTGTGGAGGGGAGTTAATAGAATTTTGTTTTCAGCTTATTTGCTAGACAAGTGTTGGTTGAGTTTGCACTTTAAAAGAACTATCGTTTCGATAATAATTATTGTTCCAGTTTCTCCTGAAACCGTTCTATTCGATTGGATCACACCGAGTGCACCGAGTTCATGGCTACATCAATTATTTCATCTAATGGAAAACGTTTTAGATTTTACTTTCGGTCGGGTGCATTAGCAAAACGAACGCATTCGCTTTGCCCGTGAATAATTTACAAATCGATTGCATCCAACCGGAGGTTTACTCTATTTGATTTGATTAAAACTAGCCGTTCGCGTGCTCGAATCCCTCAGTGTTGAACGCCGCCAATTCAGCCACTAATAGTCTAAACTGCATTTGTATAGAATAAAACCACCAACACTATCCGACCATAACCAATCATTTTGTTTAACAACGCCAATCAAAGGCATCAATGAAAAAAAAATTCTTGTATGCAAGCCACTGAATAGGGATGTGTCTTAAAGACATTGGACAACCTTGTTACAGGTGTTACAGTCATTACCCGACCAGACGGTCGAGATAAACGTTAACGTAGGTAAAATTATTAACCACGACAGATGCAACATTAAACTCTTTTCATTGTTTTGTTTTCACCAACTAGAATTTAGCGTTAATATTTCCCTCCTAAATTATCCTTTTTTTAATCACATCTTCAAGGTATAAGGTAACACTATAATTTATAATTAACGGTGTTCGCCGTGACGGCCGCGGTTGAATTCAACCTTTTCCCGACAACAATGAAGCGTCTTAAGCTTCTAGGCCACAAAATAAGGCTCAGATTGCGGTAGGCTGTTTCTCGAGTGTTTTTATTTCAAAAAGGAAATCGTTCCATTGTATTATAGAGTGTTGTTCCATGTCGAAAAATATAAGTGTGAAAGTTTACAAAACATTCCAGCATTCCTTTAATGGCGCCATTTACATAATTGGTTTAGCAAACTGTTCGAAAGATCAAGTCGATTTTTATTTCAAGGTTAAACATTATTCTCAATAACATCATTCTCTCGTGACAAATAATACTATAACGTTTCACAACATATCGAAAAACCTTTGAAAAATTTTAATTTTATGTTTAAGAATATCATATTCTTTTATTTGTTACGGGTCGTGTTAACAAACATTTTTCGCCAGTAATTATTGTCAGTATAATAATGACAATAAACATAATATTGGGATCCGTTGAGACACTTATGTAAGCTTCAGATGAGGGCTAATCGTTCGGTTATTATTATCATGGACTGATCTCATTCGAATGATGTCCGAAGAAATAGCAGATTTTTGTTTCGAATAAAAAATTTTCTTTGTATTTTCTTCAATCAAAGTTCCAAAAATATCCACCCCAATGTCCCTCCGCCCACCGTTTAGAAGTTTTCCGTCGTCTCCGGCCGAATACCTATGGAACAGCTATGGAATTAACTCGGAGGAGAACGCCAAGATTATCATAATATCTTTAAGTCGTTTCGTGCAGCTGAGGAGTTTGCGGAGTTTCTGTTTTGGAAAAGGCCTATGTGGAGTCTACGGTTGAGGCGGTAGTGGATGATGCTGGTCGTCGGGAACACCCGGTACTGTAATTAACGAACCGATTAATCACCACCTAGCCGGCCTCGTCTGAAGGAGATAGATTCATTTAATTACCTTCCCCTTTGCACGCGCGTGCCCTCCGGGTGCAGCAAAGTGTAAACCAAACTGTGTTTGAGTTGGAATACATATATATATATATATATATATATATATATATATATACACAGTGTACACGTTTGGCAACGACTCGGACCGTTTAACCGTCCATAAGTCCATCCGTAGACGACATGGCTTAAGTGCTCTACGTCAGATTGCGAATTCCGCAATCGTTTCAAGACGGTATTGCCGTGACGTTTCTCGGGTCAGTAGGTCGGACGTCCAAAGCCAGTTGAAAAGATTTGATTTGACAGCCAAAAACCTAACCGTGTACCGTGTTCGAGTATCGAGTTTGTACTCCACTCAAGGAGTTGTCCGTCTTGAAGTTAGAAATCTGTGTGGAAATTTAATGAAATTCCGTTTTGCTGTTCCTGTACTCCGGACTGCATACGAAATTTGTTGATTTAAAGGTTTATTCAATTAATTAAAATAGCTCAGTAAAGGTCACAGCCGTATTTTTTGAAGTGGACAAATCAATACAGACCGGGGTACGCTCGCCGGAGAACGATTTTGGTAGGAAATAAATCTGAACGAGCAACATGGAATTCAGCAGTGAGGTAAACGTTTCGGCGCAGGATCATACACATAAACAGTCTCGGTATCATTGCCCGGAGGGAATTATAAAGTTTCGAAACTTAATGATAAAAGTACTGATGTCTCGCGAGATTCGACTTTTGTAATAAATAATGCGAGTTAAATGAAAACGAGTTGATAATACGTACTGCCCGAAGGTACTTTTAACTATGTTGATACTCGTTCGGTAACTAAAGGCTTGTTTGCTGTTGGTCTGGACGACTTCCAACTCTACAATGTTTAACGATTAATAAACCTAAAAAGTTTCGAGTGTATACAATAAAAAAAAAACCCATTCGGATTCCTTTAGAGGTAAAGCATTTTCTATGGGTTCATCCTACAATGTATACAACACAAATGATTTCTGAAAAACAATACTTTAAATTTAATTTGTGTTAACTATGAACCGGATACGTGTAATCGTTTGTTCATTAAATAAGTTTAAATGAAGTCAGAAATAATTGCTTATTCCCGACGTTAACACGTTAATAAGTATAAATGCAAGTTAAAAAGACAAGTCAATATAAACTTTTTAAATTTAATAACCTTAAGTTTTGGCATCTAAATGGCCGTCTGAAGTTCGTTTGTAAATAAATCGAAATCGTCTTAGTCAAGATGTTTGAACTTAATTCTATTCGACTTAACATAATTCGCGCAGTCAATATAAATCGTAAACTTGTCCAGCCTCAGCTTCTATGAATGTATTAATCTAAGACGTTTGTGTACTTGTGGGACACTTGTTAAACAATCGTCAAAGACCGAAGCTTCGAGATGTCAAAACATCACGGTTCGCCGTTTACTTTGGGTTAATTAGTGTTGCAAATTGATAAAATCTCCATGCTCCTCTGGGCCACCGACCAAGCCTCGGATGTTGTACCTACCCCGCTATTCGGTTTCCGTTGACCCGACAATTCACAACCGATAAGCCTTAATGACTTCTGGTGTATTTAACATCCAAACAACTCGGATCGGAGTACCTATGCGTGTAAATATTCAAATGAGTCAATATTCAAATGATTGGCCATAAACTTCATGCATATTGTCATTCCCTCAGCGGTTGCTTGGTAACGTCTTAGCTAACACATTGGAACCGAATTAAAACAGATTATGTCGTCGTCATATATGACAATGTGTGACGAAATTTGTTTTGAAAGGATAACACACTCTTGGAATACATGTTCTTCGGCTTACCCTACGCGAACGTTAAGCCAAATCCTTTCTCTTCACAAACCTCCATCCGTCGCTCATCATTTATAGTCATTCTCTTACATAATTTCATCCCCAATACTATAATCCCTCTATTATTTTTACCGATTCTCAACAGGTTTTTTACCGTAATCTAAAACCTATTCATTACTTTAAACTCAAACCCAGCTCTGTTGTAGAGGGGAGAAATTCAATATCAATCAACATATAATTTTTTCGTTTATTCACTTTCTCTCTTTGGGTCAAAATCTCTACTTCTAAATCCCTCTTACCCATTTAACTATTTTCCTTGTATTCTATTAACACACATAAACATTTCTATCCCACTATTAGAACTATTTCCTAACACTCACTTCCTTACATCATTGCCTAATTGCAAGCTCATACAGTTTCTATTCTCATCATAAATGGTACCTTTCTGTATTACACAAGTCACGCACCGTTTCCACCTAAATCACCAACCGATTAGTATTGTCGGCTAAGATTAAACTTGTTTTGACTTGTTACAGCCCAACAAACCGATGTAATTATTTAACTAAATTTAATTAAAAAAGTAACAAACAAAAAAACAATTGATCAGGACTAACTCGAAATGTAAACAGTATATAATTGTCTATAACGTTAGGAATGTATTGCAGCTTTTGGTCTTTAAAAAGAAGTATGTTAAAAACCAAAAAAAAAAAACGTTTAATTAACCAACCATAACGGCGATGTAGGCGAATGGACACAGACAAGTTTTCGCAGATTACTCAAATGTATTTCCGTAATTAAACTTCCCTCGGAACTCAAATTTAATTAGCAGATTAACTTTTTAAAATGTATTCCGTGTCTTTAATTTCAACCGATTTTACCACCATCGTTACACAAAACCGACCCGTAGCGTTCTGGTATAATCTCCGAGTTCCAACAGAACGTGTCTGTCGTCCGGTTTCCAAAATGTTATTCCCCCCCCCCTTAAATTACTTAGCTGTACGCCTGTGTCATTAGGGTTTTGTACTTCCTGAAATATTGTAATTATTTAGTTAAGCTACATACACGGCCCTTATCTGTCACATACAATAATTATATATTTCACCCGTCGTCCATTGAACAATTGTTTTTCAAATAAAACGCAAGTATAACTTTTATCTACTCACTACAGTTTGTCTATTCCTTTATTTTCTTGTACAACACTAATAATGCAGCAATGATCTCTGCTGTTGATTACCAGCTATTGCTCTCCAAGCTTTCTGATTTCATTCGAACATTCAAGTATCCTGTTTTAAATCTATTGGTTTAAAATCGATTTCTCTCAAACGTCTCCTTATCCGCAAACAATAGGAACTCAGGTGCATTCATGGAGCATGCTCCTCGGACGTTTGTTCATTACTAACTAGAACAAAAGTACAGGCTTAATGCTGACTTCTCCGTGCACTGTAAATTTATTACACACTTTAATAGTCAATTGTTTTTGCTCCGTTACAAATATCTATCCACTATTTTCACTGACGTTTTAGGTGATCACATTTAAACACGAGCGATTGTTGTTGTTGAAAAAAACGAAAGTCGGCAGCAATTGTAAACGTTAAATACAATATTGTGAGAGGCTTAAAAGGTCTAATGCGTGTACACCGTAATCAGAAGGAGCGAGTAATTAAGACCCGAGAGGACAGCCAGGGGGTGAAGGGTTGCGATCCGGGTTTAACCTTTTTGTTTTGGTGTTTTAACGGCGAAACTTACAATGTATAGAACAAGGCCACTCCGTCCCATTCCTCGGAAAACGCTTTCTGATTCACCAAAGTAGAATAATTCAATCTTAACTAACCAATAATTTGTCTGCGCTTCGACAACCAGACCGTGTCGCTGTTCTTCTAGTATTTCGCTTTGTTTTGCATATATATGCAATGTGTGTGAAGACTTAAACTCGTTATCGAATAGTCATTAATACCACGGTAATCCATAAATAAACCACAAACTTATTCACAGGAAAATCCGACATTTTATTCTGTTCTCTACAAAGTCAAATTAGTTATACCTGCAGTACCAATCTATGAGTATGCGCTTCAGCATTATGACTACTGAATTCAATTATTTCGAATGATAGCATTAGTATTGGTTGGCTTCGGAGATTACGTTTGAAAATGGTTTGTGCTTCTGCTATTGTATTAAAACACTATAAAAAAACCACCAGCTTTTATTTTGTGGATTACTTTTTTTTTCATTCCAACGAAAGTCTGAATATTTTTTTTATTTAGAGTTTTTTTTTTCAAAAAATTTCATCTCGTTTTAATAACATTTTTTCTCCTATATTTTATTCCAGCAAGTATTTGGGATATAATAAAATGCTTTCTTAATACGCATTCTTCACACGTTTGGAAATACCAATCATTTTTTTCATACGTTAAGTGTGGTTTAAGATATACCACGGTCGCACGATCCGAAAATTTCTACTGAAATTCCCAATTGTCGATTACTAAACGATAAAAAAAATAGGCTTTTCGGGTCTGAAATTGTCGTGCTGGTTAGCCTAAGACCTCTGCGCAATGTAAATGAATAAAGCTTTTGATTGGATTTTTATCGTTGTAAGTTCCACGTTTATTGTGCCATTTTAGAGGCATCTGCATTTGCTTTTTACCAGTTCATCGAATAACCATTTTCTAATAATCGTGGTGCTGGTGTTTGTTTTGTAATCAGTTTCAGGACCGCCTGTCTTTTGTAGCTCGATGACATTAATTAATATGCTTTAGGACTTGTGAATATCCGGTACGATATTTTGGATCGACCTGAATTTTCCAAAAAAAAATGTATGTTTATGTCTTATATATAAAAACGGATAAACCGACAAGTATTTCGGTATGTGTATATCTGTATAATATAGATTTACCCGCTCGCCCCGGTCCGTATTATGGTAATACCACACATATTGCACCGCGGTGCTCTCGGGATTGTCGGTGGCGGGTGCTATTATTTTTTCCCGTTGCCCCTATCGTCCATTTCTAACGGTGGGAAAGGGAGGGGCAGGCGTGAATCGATAGCATATTATCACCATACGCGTTTTATCGGACGGAATTCCGCAAGACACTCCGGCATGCATTGTGTGTGACTGGTGGAATTTCCGAAATTTCCCGGAGTGACATTCGGATGCGCGAAAGAACATAAGGAAAATAAATGGGCGAACACAATGCGATAGGGGCTCATCGCAAGAAGAGGAGAGCTTTTCTTTTTCGGCGGTATTTTTTTTTTTTTGTGTGTGTACTTTTATCTCGTCCCGGAGCACATAGAGCACGCGACGCCTCCGCCGGATACCTAATGGAAAATGTCAATGGTCTTCTTTCGGTATCGGAACGCGCCACAATCTCTTTTTCTTATCCGTCCGTAAAAAAAAACGGGAAAGAATTTGAATGAATAAATGAACTTACGAAAAAAAAACAAGCAAATGACGTGACAATATGAACGAAATATAATATGCGACGGGCGTTTCGCAAAACACTTTAATGGAACTCGCTCCGAAGGCGGAGAAATTACAATTTTTTTTTTATTATTATTATATTATTCGTTTTTTTTCAATTTATAATTTCGTCGTTTGAAAATTGATTTTGCAAAAACCCAATTTACGATTTGAATACGAGTAATAACACAATACGGGACCGGGCAGCACTCGATTGTGTTTTTTGTTGGAAAATGTATCAAATTGAAATGGATGAAATTGATGAAAATTTTGAAACGTTTTAACTTCTTCCATTTTTTTTTTTTTTAAGAGTTTCCAATGACTGTTTTTTATTATTACTATAAGTTAATACATTTGAAGCTCATCTTATCCGATTTGACACTTGCTCCGAACGCCCTTTGATCGTGATTTCGTCGAAAACGGAATTACGCTATCCGATGCAGGCATTAACTGTTAAATGGAAATCGTTAACGTCAGTACCGTTTGGCAATGTAGCCGATACCTTTGCCGGAGATTGTTTAGCAAAATCCCATTTGGAAAATTATTGTTACCATAAGTATAGGGGATTAATAGAGTTTCGGTTGTTTATGCAAATATTATCATCCGACCGACGACGCGGTATATCATTTCGACGCTTGTGATCGGCCATAAAAGCCTCGAGGCCTCGTGCCTAGAGTTCGGTGTTAACATTCTCGGTTATATTATTGCATATACCACATCAAGACCACGATCGAATCCGTTAACATGACCACTGCTTCGGCTTGTTTAAATTATACAAACGTATTGGTACTACATAGCGATGTTACTCTAAATTTTCTTCTATTTCAGCGTTAAAAATAGTTTGTGTTTATAAAAACTTTTATCCGATGTAATTATCCAACATTTCCTTTGGTTTTCTGAAGTGTAATAGTGTATCTATTATTGTCCAGGGACTTCAGTAAATGAAAAAAAAACTTCCGTTGGAACTTACTTATTTAGTGTATATTTCACATGTATACGTAACAAAAGCATCTGTTGTTTATTTTTTTTTTTTTACCTGACATATAAGCCACTTGTGTGACCTAAGGTACCTGTGTGTACAACCATTGTTGTTGGTAAAAAAGAAAACTACCGTCTATTGACTTTACACGGAGAGGTGGTTTTTTTTTTGGTTAAACTTTTAAAATAAAATAGTGTCCCAAAGGATTCGCCAAGCAAAGATACACGCTGTTACCAAATACCGAATGCACTTTTTATATATTGTTCTTGAAACGTTTGTTCCCCGGAGAAATGAAAAACAAATTGATGGTATCCGTGATTGTTAATGTTTATTACTGTCGCCCCGGAATGGCAGATAATAGTATGGTTTTTTTTTTACGACAAAAATATTGTTTATCCAATACTTAAAAATAAAGCAAGCACCTTCCGAAACGCAAGTGCCCACTCGACATTTTGCGCGCCAATGAACGGTTTATTATGAACAAAAAACGACCGAGCCGAGCTGTGTATTTTATATAAGATTCACGTTTTGCGACTCGAATAGAGAAAAAAATATATATTTCATTTTTCCCTTAAGAACGACGATAATGAGTTAAACTCGGGCGCTTGCGAATGTTTTAGTTTGTTTTTCATTTGAATTTTGATTTCGCGAAATGAACATTTTATGGAGTATACGTTGTAATCCAATTATAGATTAACCGCCAATCAGGCCCAGCTGAGGCCTTAACCCTCGGCCACGGTAAGCTGCAAATTCGATATTGAAATTGATAATGTTATGCTAATATTTCTATACAAACAGATTAGAGGCGTGTCAAATTTAAAAGTGTAAAGCAATTTTATCGGTCTTTTTAGGCAGGTAGGCTGGTAAACAGAAACAAGCTTGAGATCAAAAGTTTGATGAGTTTTTTCTGATATTTCATAATATTTACTATTAACAATTAATGCTCTCCGAAATTTAGCGTGTACAACGCACCACTCAAAAGAATTGTGTTAATAATTGACAAATTGTGGTGAGACTTGACATTTTTAGTTTTATATCTTGGACGCTTCGAGATGGACGTTATCTTTATTTATTTACACTTAAAATTGTTTCTTTTTTCATATTTTTAAGTGACAACTCACTAATACTAATTAAATATCGGTACTAATGAATATGTCCACTTATAGGGTGTCCACTTATTTTATCAACAGTTATTATTTTGTCCATATTTGTTCTTTTTTCTATGATTTTTAAAATATACAATGAAGCTATTATCATCTTATAATTATCACCTAACCTAACATTTTCATATGTATCATGGAAAAGTAACGTAGCATTTTTCCTTCCATGAAATCGGTACACAAAATGGCTGCCTTGGGAGGTTTTCAATCTGAATACGCGTTCCGTACTTGATTTCAGCGAGTAAAGGTTATCGGCCTATTGTCAAATGTCAATGCACTATTTATTAGACATAAACTATTGATCGTCTGTTTGTATTAAGGTGGGCCTCGGGGTGGTTCACATAAGTCTAACATTAGACATCCTCGAACCGGTGTTACGTGCAATAATTTAACGCTGTGCCTTTTATGACGCCGTCCGCCTTTTGTCGGTTCGGCGTGTACAGTCAAAATTATATATATAAAGTTATATGGCCAATTCGGTATCGTAGTGGAATATTGTAATAATGCGCCTCAAACGTGAGCAGAATAATATAAGCTACTGCACATTGCAAAGGAGACGGATACGGGAATCGCCGAGGTCCGGACCTCGGAGAGAGCTTCGTCTAATTTAATAATACTCTCACACAAGCCGGCTAAGTGGACCGGACTTTTGCGACAAAACGACTCCGGTATGGACCTTTGGCCACAGTAGTGAAGTGAAACGTTATGCTTGGCAAAACAGGTCCGTAAAATTTTGAAAATTTCACGCGCCCGAAGATTTCCAGAAAAATTCGGGAACTACAATGTGAAAACCTAGGATTTTTCCTCGAAGGTTGAGTGGAAAAAGAAAAACTCAAAAATGTATACAAAACCGCAATCCCGATCTCGGAGGTACCTCTGTTCAGATGTTTTTCGAGGATCCAATATGTTGGAACCAAAAGTGAATGGGCAAAACCAAAATAATAAATGTTCGACGATTGAAGAAAGTCGAAAACGACCGCGAAAAAAGCAAATGATTAATAGCAGTTCTAAGTGCGGAGACCGGTGAATTTAAATTCTATTACAGTGAACGGTGGGCGTTAAAATTGTAAGGATATGGAACACTATAGATGCAAATGCCACACATTGTTCTTACTCAAACTAGGAGTTCTTAGATTATTGGGAGGGAAAAGGACCCAGTGAGAGAATTTTTTTAGTAACACATTTTCCAAGACATCCCACTTTTTGAAAAATAAACTTAAATATTTCTTGGTTGCTTTAAGTTTTAAATATATTTTTTTGGAAATTTATATTACAGTAAAATGATCCCTAGTTAGGTTTCCCAGTAAATTACTGTTCTTTTTTTCAAAAAATCTTCACATTTTTAAATACATTGAAATCGTTGTTGGGACTGGGAAACACCACTACATTTTCAATTAACGTACTGTAAACGTCTTTATGCTAATAGAGCTGATACTGAATTTTTTACAAGTTTTTTCTGTATTTTTCCAATTTTTTTTTTTTAATACATTTGAAAGAACAAATACTTCTCCGAAAGAGTAAGGGGTTTTCGGTAAACGCAGTTTTTGGGAAATTTTTAACTCTAGTAAAAACAACAAAATTCACTAACTGTGCTATAAAAACACATACAATTGCTTTTAGAGTAAATTCATCATTGATAGGTTAAACCCATAGCATGAAAAAGAAAAATGTATAGTATTATTGAAAAAAAACACAAGTTGGGTAACTCGCTCGTTAAAAAAATAAGACTATCTTATACAGTGTCTTAAGACCAAAGGGGATCGCCAAAAGAAACGTGCGAGTCATTACCAACTACAGCAAAAAATACAATACTATTTTTCCCGTTACTAAAATAAATGATTGGTTAAACAGGCACTACCTTACCCTATCTTTATCTTATCCTTCGGACAATGACCAACTAATACCTGTGGGCCGCGTATATCGAAAAACTAAGATAAATCTCGGAAACGTTTCTTTTAAGCAAACACCAGCTCTGGGGATTATCGTGGTATTTCTGTACTTTGGGTCTAAAAGTGCTAAACCTCATTTTTTGGGCTTAATAAGTATATTTTATCGCATGTACTTTGCGTTGTCTAAATGATAAATCACACCTCCGTAAATAAACTCTTCAAAAAGTTATGCACGTCAACAGTAAAATATTTTAAACCCTGGAGATCTATGGACAGTTAAAACTTTGTATGCTAAAATTTGCAAAGAGTACATGTAAATGTGTGCTTTACCCAGCAAAAAGCAAAAACCTCTCAGTTGGTTCACACAAAATACTAACATGAGCGCTGACGATGAATAGCAAAACGAGACGAAAATATATTGACTTAGATCTTTTGTCACAAACACATTAAAGGACGTTTTTCTATAACCCCTGATGAAATTTTACCGCTGGGCGCGCTACAGTCAGGTGCCAGTTTTCTTGAAAGCAACAGCTATAGACGATACCTTTCAGCTACCTGCCGACTATCGCCCACGCTCTCATATTGAAAATTACCGTTTTTTTTTATAAATAACCACAACCCTGTTAATAGTCGTTCAACAGCTGTGTGAAACCCGACACGTTGAGAGAGTAGGCGATTTTTCATTATTAATACACTCCCTAGTCATTTTTTTTTTCACTCGTGTGTATACTTAAAGCGGGTACGCCTACCTAATCGCGGTTCAATTTTCGAGCGGGTTCGCACGTTATCGTGTGAACTCGAAACACTTGTTTGCCTACCGCGGAAAACCACAAGTAAAATAAAATATTATATATATATATTATTTTCAACCACCGAGGCCGCCGAATTCGTATAATGGATGAATATTGAAAACATTGAGAGTACAGAAAAAAAAACACATAAACTGGATATGTATATATCACTGAACTCAGTATACGAAAGTACGCGTATTAAGATTGAAAAAAGGTCCCCCGAGCTGGAAGGCAGCCATTTTGTGTACCGATTTCATGGAAAGAAAAATTGTTACACTACTTTTCCGTGATCCATGTTAGGTTAGATGACGATGACGCCTTCGTATACAGAGTGATTTTTCATCGTTAACCTCTCAATATATCATAGGATTTATTAGGAATTTTTTTTTTGTCCTATAGTTTTAACACAAATATGATCACTGGCGGCTCGTGGGTAAAATTGTTGGTTTTGCATATTTATAAAATATACAATAAAACTTTACAGCAGTCAATAACAATGTTTCGAAACATATGTGGCCTGCTTAACATCGCCTGGTGCGTCATATCACTTAGCAAATACATTTGAACAATTTTTGTTTTAAATAGTCTTTTGTACGGTATGTACAGGATGATCATTCCATTGTGAACCACTCAATAACTTATGCGGTTTAATAACTAACGACAATATATCAAGTCATGAATGTTTTTAGTTCATCATCATTGGCGGCTCGTGGGTAAAATAGTTGGTTGTGCATATTTATAAAATATACAATACAACTTTAGAGCAGTCCATTACAATAAAAAAAAAATTAATTAAAAATATTCCTGTATTTTAAATTTTGACGCAATAATATTCGCCACATGTTTAAAAATAGTTCAACATTATGACTAATATACTTTGTGATTGAGATAAAAGTTTCTCTATTAAAATACTTAAAAATAAATAAAATGTTGAATATAAAGATTAAATATTATATGGAATGGGAGGAATATTGAAGATATTTTAATTGTTTTCGATAGGCTTCGGTGGGAATTCAATTCGGTAAGAAATTTCTCGTCATAGTACTAACATTTTTTTTTAGTTATAAAAAATAATGTAATTTTTAGCTTTGTAACATTTGTCACCATTTTTTTGTCCTATAGTTTTAATACAACGTGATCTCAATTTTTCACAACTTATTTTGTTTTTAGCACCTCTAAAATTTTTTTTTGATAGCAACTTTTGTAACTAAAATGGTAAGTCATACATTTCATTAACTTCTGAAATTGCGACAAATGAACTAAACATTTTTACTAGTTCATAACCAGTTTTAAACAACTATTTCAAGTTAGAGATTCAAAGTTAGGACGGGAGGGGAAGTGCGCGCGTATAAATATGACAATAACTTCAAAAAGGGTTATTCAAAACTGGATATCGGCCAGCGAAAATGTTTAGTACATTATTCTCAATTAAAAATAAAAAACATTTCTTATTAAACCCACTTATGGTATATTGAGCGGTTAACGATAAAATGATCACCTGCTCGTTGATAAAATAGTCGGTTGTACGAAAAGTTTCAAAAGTTGATATAAAAATAATTAGTTTGGGAGGCAGGTAGGAACATACAAATTTGAGGAAATTAAAATCACATTTTGAAAAAACAAAATTCAAATATTAAATAAACCCAGTAAGATATTGAGGGGCCCGTGATAAAAATAAACTCACTCTATATTCGATAAATCATAGAAAAAACGATAAATATCATGGACAAAACAATAATGGTTCTCAAAATGACAGCCGACTTCAGGCAATACAGGTTCCATACATTGAGATAAATACACTACGGTGGCGAAGATGAAACGATAAATCAATGGCGGAAACCTTTAGTCGTCAAGTGCTAGGTTTACCATATGGAATATAAAATATTATTTAAGCTATACAGGTATACTTAAAGCTGACTACCGGCATTTCTTGTGTGTAAGTACACGCGGGGTTCGTTAAAGTGTACAAATGCAATGATTGAAGTGTGTACGGTACAACGGTTATTCTAATGATCATATTATTATGTATATTTATGTATACCTAACCTAACCCAATCAGATGGAGCGGAACAATCGAAAGAGTCGTGTACCGTTACATATACGACTAATACGTTATGCATACATACCGTGTACTTAAACGTTGACGAAACAGCTATTGAACTACATTGAGAGATAATGTTTGCTTAATTCTACCGCCAACCGTGCTGTAATTGAAGGAGGGCTACCGAGCTGTTGACCTTTGCATGGGAAACCGTGAAAACAACACCGAGTAATGTAAATTCTTATTTACCTCATGCCATACGAACAGAGCCGATCAACCAAATTATATCTCTCCAACGGGGGCTCGTCAGGGGAGACTTTGAAAGTGAGTTTCCCCTTATTTTTAATTTTTAATTTGTTTTAGCTACTGATAAATGAGGCGCTCAGATGCCAAACCGATCAACTCCACTTTTTTCAAATTGCTAATAATAACGTGGTTGGATTAAAAAAGTGTAAAATATTCAATGGCCAAGATAAACTACTCCATAGTTGAATTTTTCACCACTAGAGTGCGCCAAGAAAATTGGTAATACATACGTTGTTTCAAATAACTTTAACTGCCTGTCCTGAAAAATTTTCGTTTTATGGAGTTAATCAGTTTGGCTTCTGAGCGCCTCAAATAACAATAAATTATTATAATAATAATAATTATTAGAGAAATTTTTATCTTATTAACGAGGTATATTCCTCGAATATATTCCTCCATATATTACTTAGTGTTTTTAATTATTTTAATAGGCCACAGAAACTATTAATAGTTATTTTGATTGGTTTATTATGAAGTGTTTAATCATTACAGGGGTCGACCTCAATATGTGTGGATGATAATATTATTGCATCGAAATTACAAATACAGGAATATTTTAATTTATATTTTTCTATTGCAATTGACTGCTCATAGGGTTTATTGGTAAAAATTGTTTTATTTCCATATAGTTTTATACAATGTGATCTCAATTTTTCACAACTTTTATTGTTTTTACCACCTCCCAACCTTTTTTTGATTGCAATTTCTGTAACTTAAACGGTAACGCATACATTTCATTAATTTTTTATTTCGATGAATGAACTAAAAACGTTCATGATTTTGATTCGTTCACGATAAAGTGATCACCCTCTACATACCGCACAAAGATCATTTAAAACAAAAATTGCTCAAATGTTTTTGCCCCAGTATTTGCTAATTGATATGACGCACCAGGCGATGTCATGTAGGCCACATATGTTTCAAAACATTGTTATTCGAATTTTTCCTTGTTTTTCGGCCATTATTTCCATAGTATTCAAAAGAGACGCTCGATACATACGCTTTATACAACTTACATCCGAAAGACTAAAGCAAGCCAAATACATCACGTGATTTGTTATACTTATAACTTCTTTAGCCTTGTTCTGAGATGCAGAATATTACCATGATACTGTCGTGTTTCGTTGTGTTGGCAATTTTCATCACACGGGTAAATGCGGAAGACTTAAAAACTTGCTATTATTTGAGATACGTAAATTATTATTTACAAACGATCAGTTACGCGTTAAAAGATGAGCATGTCGACATTGTCGGACAATATTTTACCCACCAAACTTGCACAACTAGGGAAAAAGACTTACAAACTCAAGGAGAAATTGTTTTGGCGATGCTTAAAGATTTGCAGACCAATAATCCAGCCAGTCAGCCGCAAGCTTTGATGGCGGTCAATTTATATTTGAACAACCTTTCCAGATCGTTAATGATAAAACCAATCCAAGAAGAGTATATAAGAATGGGAATTCACAATGAAAAAGAGGTATGCAAATTGACTATCAGCTGTGTGTTGAAGGAATTATTCAAATCATTAAAAATTAGCATTTCAATAAATTGCCCTGAGAATTTTACCCAAACGCTGGGTTCGGACTTAAAGGAACTCAAAAGATTGTTACCGACAAGTTGGCCTATAAGCACGGTTGTAGATAAAAATAAACACAAAGATTTGAAATTAGCAATGGAGCAATTACACAATAGTGCGTTGCGGATTAAAAAAATTATGGAGGTTAAACAAAAAACCGAAAACCCTGAAGATTTATTTTTACATTTGAATCCTAGAAACGCGTTGTTCTACGACCTCCTAGGCGGAGGCGACCAAAAAGAAAGTACTACATCCCCTAGTGACGAGGATGGCTTAGACTTACTTCAAAACGTTCAAGTAACCTCACCTGTCTCAGCCGAGAAAAAAGCAACCATGACATCATTATTGGAGATGGCACAATTTGTCTTCGATACCAAATGCTTGGGATCGTTTCAACGACAAGTTTTGACCGCCACAGCCCTCCCTGTGTTAACCGTTGTTGCTTCGTACCTTTCCCTATTCAAGTACATGTACTACATGAGAAAGAAGGACTTAATGGAAAACGTCGAAACTGACCGTTTGACAGACGCCATAGATAATTTAGGTGATAAGGCGGTTGAGTTGCTTGTCGCTTTTATCGAATTAGAAATTTATCCGGAAAAAATTAAGCAATATTTCGAAATCACCTGCCAAAAACTGAAACGTTTTGTCGAACGTCCCGTTAAGAAAACTATAACACTCGAATCGATTGGTAAGATGTTTACACGGTGTTCAGAGCCTATTACTTTACATAATCTAAAATTCATTAAGTTGGACGAACTTGGAGATAAGATAGCCAAAGAAGATACGATTCTAGATAGTGAAATAAAACATTTGGTAGGCTATGCATCCACCGTCGAAAATTATATAAAAACCTTACAGAAAAGGTCAAACGTTATTACGATGTAACAAAAAAGAATAATATGTTCTTTTCGTATACAGATAAGTTTCCGAAACCTCTTGCGTGCAGCATTTTAGACAGAGCTGTTAATATGTATACTGGTTATGATGATTTAATCATGGATCTGAAAAAATCGGGATGGTTGTAGTCGTCTTCAGATCGTAAATGAGTTTGCCATAATGTTACTTTTCTTATTATGCTTATTGTTCTTACCTTTTTGTTTAAATCAAAAATATTTAATATACTCTGAACTTCTTTAATTAAATGTCTTTTGTTTTTATTGTTACTAAACTGGAATAAAGCAAAATAAACTTATAAAAAAATCAAGTATACCGTAATTATTTCACCTATTACAACCATTTAATGTTTAAAAAATAGGAAACGAAAACCACGGTATCTTTTAAACCGCTCAACTGATTTCTTCGTATAGCAGCTCTTTAGATCAGAAATCGTACCTAAAATATAATTTGTTGGAACAAATATTTAAAAAATTACGCCTTCCCCTTAAAAATCCAGAAAAATTACCTAAAATTTGACATATTTCTAAATTTAACATTACGACTAATTATAACTTTTTAAAAAATAGTCGAATTCATTTCAAATTCGAATGAAATAGTTTTTAAACATGTACTACCGATAAAAATCGATAAATAAAAAAATATCATAAACCCTTCACATTGGAATGGATAGGAATGTTTTCTTTATTGTACTTTTTCAAGCAAATTTCGAGGGATTTAGGTCTGAAAATTATACTAAAGCTCGATGGTGGCGCTACAATAAATAAATAGTCTTTTGTACGGTATGTACAAGATGATCATTCCATTGTGAACCACTCAATAACTTATGCGGTTTAATAACTAACGACAATATATCAAGTCATGAATGTTTTTAGTTCATCATCATTGGCGGCTCGTGGGTAAAATAGTTGGTTGTGCATATTTATAAAATATACAATACAACTTTAGAGCAGTCCATTACAATGAAAAAAAAAATTAATTAAAAATATTCCTGTATTTTTAATTTAGATGCAATAATATTCGCCACATTTTTAAAAATAATTTAGCATTGTGACTAATAATGACATTATGACTAATATACTTTGTGATTGAGATAAAAGTTTCTCTATTAAAATACTTAAAAATAAATAATGTGTTGAATATAAAGATTAAATATTATATGGAATGGGCTATGAGAAATATTGAAGATATTTTAATTGTTTTCGATAGGCTTTGGTGGGAATTCAATTCGGTAAGGAACTTCTCGTTATAATGCTAAAATTTTTTTTTTTAGTTATAATAAATAATGTAATTTTTAGCTTTGTAACATTTTCGATTCTCGGCAATATTTTGTTTACACAAAGATACGTTATTTCTTACTGTTGATGCTAAATACAATTTTTGTAAGAACTCATAATATGCGTATACTATACAGGTTTGGCCAATATAAAAAAAAACAACTGGATATTTTATTTTAAAACTTGTATACCATTTAAACTAAAGGCGATAATCTAATATGAAACAAACAAATTGTTTTTTTCATAATTCACACTTGGAATATATGCGTAGTACAGAACTTAAGTTTGAAAATAAATACAATAGGAACATCTGCTGTTCTATTACAATAATATGTTTTTTTGAAAATCAAAAGATAAGAGAAACACATCTACAATATTTGGTTATTTCTGCCTGTCGAATATAACACATGCGTATCTATATTGAGTATTATAATCATAATGAAAAAAACAAAAGACCTAATTAAAATACTAATTTAATACTTTAGGTCACTGTCAGGAATGTAATATGATTTGAACAATTTCTTTATATCGCTGTTTTAGATTATCTTTTAGGCCTAAAGTTCTGATAATTAAGCCGAAGGTACCTAGATTTAGAGTGGGGCTATAATATATACCAGTTTCCAACAAGTGGTTTTTTTAGTTGTGTTTTTAAAACTTTTGAATTTGCTTGCACGATAGTACCATATTGTTACAAATATTATAGCAAAATATACAAATTTTTTATAGAGACCAATTATAACACTTAAACAGATGTTTCGTATTGTATTATTTTTTTCAATTTTACTACATGTGCAGATATTTATGTTGTGTGTAAACATTTTTAAAATAAAATTATATTACGAACATATTTGATACTTACATACACGAGTGTATTTTTTATAAAAAAAAAAACTATGTGCAGTTTAATTTGAATGAAAAAAATGAAAAATATTGATTGTTGTTTATTCAGTAGTCTAAAGGGGTATGAAAGCTCACTTAAAAATCATATTAGTCTGTGAATAAGTATCATTGTTTTTTTTTTTTTGCTGTAAACTGTTACTAAATATTTTTTATTTCAATTAATAGCTCTTCTCTAATATAATAATCAGACATTCCATAGGGTTAAATTTGATTTTTATTAAAATGATTATTAGTTTTTATTTTACAAACAACCTTTGATAATGACATAGTTTTTTATTCTCAAAATAATATTTTAGATATGAACACTTGTGTCATAAATAAACAACAACTGATAAACCTAAATATTGATAAATTCGTGTATAGTTAACCTTCATATTTTTTTAATTCAATATGAAAACGTGTTATTATTTGAACAATACAAGGGCAAAATATTTTTTTTTTTGCTTATGCGGCATCTGTCTCTCGGAATTTGCCATTTTAATTCACCGTGAACAAGTTTTGTCTATACGCAGAATTTGAATTATTTGTATAAATTTAGTGTCGCAATTAATATAGAGATTTTTCAATTGGCAATTCCTCATGTGTGGCACCTGTAGATAACCATCTGCTAATAAATAAGTGATAAGAGAAATAATTTAACCCTTGATAATTGACAAGTGACAAAAAATAAGCTGTTCCAGGTTCTGCGAGTCCAGTCCAGTGATCGAATGATATTTTTTAAAATGGAAATTTGAGACCTAAGCTAACCTAATTAAACTTCTTATATTCTCATTTCTGATTATGTCAAACGGTTTGGTAAATGACAAAGTTTGCCATCCGGCTTCATTTAATCTCTGCGAAGATATTTACAAAAAATGTATCCGATCGACGGTAATCGATATTGTATCCATTCCTTTTGGCATAATAGGAGGACTTGGATGGATCAAACGCAAACTGCGGTAATCGTCTCACTCTTTAAACACACCGGTTTAAGTGCGAAAACCGTCCGTCAAACGTGTCACCATCATTCTTGACTTTCGCGATTCGACAAACGCGCCCCTATCGACATTTTGTTATTGAACCCAGAGTTACTTTAACCCTTTAGATAATTGACCGTATTGTTATTGTAAACATCAATTTGCGTCTGGTAACATAATCTCGGTTAGGTTAAACCCACGCGATTAAAGCCAGCGGATCCGATTACTACTTTTATCCCTCCGGCAGCGATGCCCACTCGAAGGATTTCAATATTACAATTAGTACATAATATTATTATGCACGATTTGGGTTGTAACTATTAGATGACGTGCAAACGATACAAACAGCAGTGCGACCTAGTGGATAACCTAACCACGAACTCTCCTACTATAACATAGTTTGGAAATTTCTTTAAAAAAAAGAACCGCTAATAGTCGTAAAACGAATGGTTTGTCTATTTTTCGTACCATCAAAAATCGAGTGATAAATACAACAAACGATTATTAATTTACAAACAAGTAAATTTTACATCTTTCAATGCTTTCTTGTGGGGAGAATAACTTGTGCAGTTGTTCACTTGGGGCGCTCAGTGTCCTTTGCACGGGGACGGCGAAAAGGCAAAATTAAAACCTTGATTTTCTGACCTCAAGTCCTAAGACTTCTCTCCTAATTATTAAACTAATTAATTTCGCTGTACTGGTTAGAGAATATAACAATTATATATTAACCTAAAATTGCATGTCGAACTACATAATTACTAAATTAAACTCGAGTACTCCCGACTTCATCACAACACCATTCTCGAGTGCTGGAAATAAATATGATTTGTTTTTATATCTTAAGCGAAAATACAGTTATAGCGAGTTGAATATAAATTACCGGTCGTCTTTCTATTGAATCAACTAGATGGTTTTTAGAAACGTGTATAGAATTAGTAGTAGAGAATTTTCCTGAAATTTTACACCCAGCGAAATCCCAAGAAAACCATCTTTATAGTATTGTGACAAAGGTGACTTTTTATGAATAATAAATTATCAAAGAAAATGCTGAATGTGAAAAGGTTGTCCCTTTTATGCTGGATATTAAGAAAAAAAACATTATAGTCTTAATAACTGATAGGTTGGCTCGTGTATTTTCGAAGACAACTAAAGGGGAACACTGGGTTTTAAATATTTATCGACTGTAATGAAAGCAGACATGAGGTATGTGTGTTTGAGAGAAATTTATGGTTTTCGAGTGACAAGAAAATCGAATATGACAACCTAACACAAACCTAAAATTCATTTAAATACTTTTGGCTTTGTTCCAAATACAATGTGACATTTTATTCGAATCAAGTGTAATCAGAATTGTCTATTATTTTTTTGTGTTAAAACGATTCTACATAAATTCTGAAATCAATTTTGAAATTTATAACACAAACTAAATAAAAAAAACTCCATTTTTAAATAAATATCATACCATTTTCAGGTGATATTCAGATTCGGAAAAACAATTTCAGACAAATATATATTTGTTATATATATTAATTACAAATTATATTAGTTTCTTTTTTTTTTACACGAATTAGTCTTTATTAATCATTATATTTATAATATGAAGATCTAATGAACCTTACAACAAGGTCTAGGCTGTGCAAAGGAGGATATAAGTTACAAGACAATTTTAAGATGACTTCTAATCGCGAAGAGTGGGCGTTTGGCTGCCGATGCGGTGTTTGTGTATAAATTACTAAATAGTCTTATGGATCTCTCGAGACGCGTTTGTTTTAAAGTACATTTTAATTTTTAATACCTCTACACGCTTTATTATTATTTTTTTTTTATGCGTCGCCAAGCCATATAAATTATAAATAACGGATTTGGGTCGACTGTGCTGTGCTAAGTCGTTTCGTGCCCGTTGCACCCTCGTTTTGGGTTTTTGAATAATTTTGTTTACTTCGAGTAATATTTCATTTATTTTTGTTCAGCGCATAAAAGAAAAACATCTTATCTTTAGACCTATTGATGTTTTTTGTTTTAAAAAAATAATTCATCCGTAGGTGGATAGACAATTGGAAATCTATTTGATAGTATATATTCTGCAATCGACTAGAAGTAAATTAAAAAGGGTTAGTTTTTCCCTTGAAGAGGGATTAACAGGAGGGATAAGGGAAAGTAGATCAGCCGATAAAGGATCAGGGGAGGAAGGGGTAGCCTACTACTACCTTTCCTACCCTATCCTCCCAAGCCTCTATATTTCTTATCTCTAATCTCTTATCACTAATATCATGTCTGATATCTATTATACCATATCGCTAATGTCGTGTCACTCATCTCTAATCTAGTCTTATCTTTTAAAGAGGCTGGGAGAGTGGTGTGTGGCGCGTAATCACTGAGACATGACCGAGGGCAATACATTGTCCCATTGTGGTTTCTAGTTCTTGAGAAAACATTGTAAAACCTTTAAAAAGGTATGAGATTTTCACGACTTCGCGCCTGGAACGACTAAAGCAAGCAAAATACATCACGTGATTTGTTATACTTATAACTTCTTTAGCCTTGTTCTGAGATGCAGAATATTACCATGATACTGTCGTGTTTCGTTGTGTTGGCAATTTTCATCACACGGGTAAATGCGGAAGACTTAAAAACTTGCTATTATTTGAGATACGTAAATTATTATTTACAAACAATCAGTTACGCGTTAAAAGATGAGCATGTCGACATTGTCGGACAAGATTTTACCCACCAAACTTGCACAGCTAGGGAAAAAGACTTACAAACTCAAGGAGAAATTGTTTTGGCGATGCTTAAAGATTTGCAGACCAATAATCCAGCCAGTCAGCCGCAAGCTTTGATTGCGGTCTAAAATTGTTTTCGCGTGGTGGAAGTAATTGAAAATAAAATAAAATAAATCTATATAAAAAAAACATTGGTTTTCTATACATATAAATATATATTATATAGGTCGCCAAAGACATAGTATAAATTATATTCGGACAAAATAACAAAACGTCGACGTGGGTTCCAAAAAAAAAAAATAATAAAAACACCACCAAAATACATTTAAATCAACGCGACCGGAGACAATGCAATTTCTATTGCGACAAAAGTGACGCGTAATCCGATTGCCTTTTATTTTTTTTTATATTTCTATCCCTCGGGATTATTTTATTCTGCGCCCAGAACGTTACTTTGCTGTAAAGTTACAACACCGTACTTGAACGTTTCACAGCTCCAGCTGCTATATACGAACAACTGTCATGCACAGCATTCGAACGTCCGATCCGACACAAAATTGTAATAGGTACTAACTTTTACTTACAACATTATACAAAACTACTTAACAAGGTCTACTCTAGTCCATCTTCTCCTTGGAATTTTCCCTTTTAGCGTCGTCCTCTGCTATTCGTATCAGGTTAGCTGTGTCTTGTTGTGGCCAATCCAACCGTCTTCCCCGGCCTCGATATCCTCCTACAAATAAGTTCAACCCTTCTTGAGTTGAATTCTCTCATTTCGTGCCTTAAAATGTCGTCTTTAAGCGACCCCTACACTGGCAATAGTATTGAACACATCTTGAAGCTGCCTTGGATTTGTATTGCAAAATCCTTCAGTATCTATTCTAAACCACCAATAATATTGTGCAATCTGTAATGCAATAATATTGTTTGTGCACCGACTGGTTTAGCTGCTTTTGCAGCCATTTCACGAGTTGACTATTAAGTTTTGGATCCAAAATCCATTCAGATCTCTTATCAAAAGACAGATATTTAACAAATTAACTACACAAGCACCGACTAACTAACTACACAAGCAGTAGGTATAACCTTTTATCTGTTTATCAGTGTTAGTAACTTCTGACGTTAACACCTCCTTCATTCGATTCTATCTTGGCCATTGTTATTCTTAAAAAATCTCTTTTACGCTTGTTGCTATCGCCTTCTTTCGAAATTATGTTACGCCGAGTTGTTTGTATTATTTGAAAAAAAAAATAATAAATAAATCCCGTGGAATTTTATTAGCTATAGTGCTATTCGAATAAACCCGTCGTGTAAATATAACGTAAGCAGCTAAAACAATATTAGTTTAACCGATTTGTATTGTTTTCATTCGGACTTACAACAAAACATTGACGGCGAGAGTACACAGTCGATTATGATGAGCTCTTGTTTTTATTAATTTCACCAAGTGAAAAGGAAATAAAAAATAATCAGCCATAAAAATCAATTTAATTTCATACCGGCACTTACTTCCGGACAACGGAAGTTTGTACGATTTGTTTGTGTTTGAACTGAATGTTTATAATTGATAACTTGGAATTTATTACTTTTAAAACAACTCATTTTTAATTTATCAAATAACCTTTGTAGATATTATGGTCCTATTCCGGTAAACCGACAAATAAAATACACATAAGCGCTAAAATAAAATATCTTCTAAAGAGACGTAGTACTTAACTCTGACTGAATTAGGCACGTTACCAATTAATCAGTAATATGTTAAACTGCCAGTATTTTATTATCTGTCGGTTTAGAATGTATTTTAATATATTTACCCGAAAACCGCATTCGAATAATTGTTTCTACAGATTATTAATCCGTAATGTTTGTTGGTTTCAGACTTTTCAATTTGTCCGGTATAGTAAAACAGAGATTGCTTTTCTAATTAAAAAATATAATACAACAACAGCGTCAATTTGCAATTAATGTGGAGTTAAAAAAAAACAATTAACAATATTATCTTTGTGGACCCGAGATGGCAATAATGATTTCATTTCCAACATCATGGTCGGTTTATTCGAGGGAAATTACATTGTTAGTCTTTAAGTTAAGCTTATACTTTGAGAGATCATCAACGATTGTCGGAGGTTAGCCAGCAGACACTATTAGAATAATAATAATAAAGCGGATTATGTGACATAAAACCAGCTCAACTCAACACTTTTGAAACGAAACGGTTCTTAAAAAATATTATTGTTGTTACTTGTTAGGTACTGGGACTAGCAATTTAAATTTACTTATAGATAACCGAATTTGTTGTAACTTTGTATTTGCAAAACCCCAACTGTTCTGGAATACTTGGATTGAAATGAAGTTTTAACTCGGCCTTCACAGCTTGTTTGAACAATCAGTAATGTTTTTATTAGAAATACACAAAGTGTTTCCGGTCTAATAAATATTCGATACAAGTGCGTTTTGTCAGTTTGGTTGTTTTTTCGCAGTAGGCCATAACATACATATATGTATATATATATATATATATATTATACAAACTGCTGGAAAGTTTTTGTCTTCCTGTGTAAATAACGTTAATTCAATAAAACTATTTTGGCCGAAAAACAAAGAGGTTTTGTTTTTAAGATAACATTTTTGAAACCGAAACGATAAAAAAAATATATATTATATAAATGGAGTCATTCTCACATGTGTATTGGTTGGGTTTTTTCATAAAAAATTTAATAGCAAATTTGTTCACATTCAATGGTACTATAATCTTGCCGCGGGAGACATTTTAAAGAAGTTATTGCTTATTATTATTAACAGCTAATCCGATTACAAAGCCACTGTCGTCCAGAACATAATTGCCAATTTTTTATTTTTTTTTTTATTATTATCGACATTTTTTTTTTACAATCTGTATGGAAATCGACCTTGGCGAATCCTACAACAACAACAATAATAATAATAATAGTAACTTAAACAGCCGTAACGCCATAAATATTATATATTATGTACAATCTTAAAGCACGTCGTAAACCGTCAAACTTTCTTGAACTGTCAAATCGTTCGCCACATAAATTCGTGTTACGCCACTCTAGAACAACGTTATAACATACAGTATAAATAAATGTATAAATAATGTCTGCATTTTTATTCAAGATACAGGCAAGATACCGTTTTTGAATATTCGAATCTATTTCTAATTGGGACGCTTATTAGAACAATAGCCCAATTTCGAAAACACAAAAAACTCATTTTCTAGGAACATTTTTTTTTACATATATTTTTTCTTTGTAAGACTTTTTTAATCACAGTTGTACTTTGGTTTATAAATTAACACTTATTAGGCGCTTTTTCTAGCTAAAAATAAAATTATGTTTTCCCATTACAGTACGATCCATGGTATTCTACTATTCTGGGCAAATATTCCACCAGAACATCAAATAAAAGAAAAAAAATGAAGACAAAAGCCGAATTGGGCCCTTTTTCTAAGAAGCGTCTCTATTTCTTTGGTCGTTTTGGGCGAGGTCGATGGTTTACACTTGGCCAAAGGTTTACCAAAATCATTTTAACGTTCAAAACGAAATCGTTTCGGTTTTGACTTTCCAGAGAGATTTTCCGCGACCGCTATCAGTTGGTATTTTATTTTTCTGGCCGTGGGCGAAATAAACGAGAACCGAGAGACGTACCACTAGGTATGAATCACAACAGATGATAATCTGCCTTAGGATTTATGGTCATACTCAAACCCGTCCTTGGCAATTTCCTACCACATTGTTCTGTGTGTGTGTGTTAAGAGCTTTCCTTATCAGCTATTTAATAGAAACTTTTCTACGTTCAACAATTATAAACAAAATAATATCTCTCTCATTCTGCGTTACACGACATTTGCTATAAGTATACAATAAGTCTACTAATAATTGTAAAAGTCGAGTTCGGTTCAATAGAATTTCTGAAATCCAAAACAGGATATTGAGAATAAATGTGCTTATGCGCTTTGTAGCACATTATGTAATTGAAGTTTAGGTGAAAAAAGGTAGAGTCCGCAACACGGGAGACATTTTAAGTTTTTTTAATTATTTATAAGGATATAAGGATATATAAGAATATAAGGATATAGAAGGATATTTAAGGATATAAGGATGTATAAGGATATATACATATATGGATAAATTTCCGTTGGGTTTTTTGGTAACACTCTCGATTTTTCCGGTTGTGTGCCAAAATAAAGACATAAAATGTCAAAAACCTGAGACATTTTGGAGAGGAATGTTAGAAAAAACAATTTAGACTCACATTGGGTGTTTTTCTTCTTATTAAAAATCAATTTTTTTTTTCTTGTATTAAGCTCAGCCACTGTACAACTGTAAAATATCATTCACACATTTTACACGTCACACATACAAATGACGGGCAACGGTAAATCATTGGCTGTTATACACGATATGTAGTTTTCTATGTAATAATATCGAGTAATGACGTTGTACTACTTGTACTATGTACAAGTGTATGAAAAAAATACCATAATAATGATTTCGCCGAATGCGTTAGGCCGAAAATAACGACATGATACCGATATCACGTACAGCGCAATAATAATAAATGTTTTTCCGTGTTATGACAAAATACAAAAAAATATTTTACATGTACATATATTTTGTTCGGTTCAATATATTGGCGGATATTCGGTAAAACAGCTAATCGTTTCTATTTTTTCGTTATTTATTTTCCGCCATAAATATATACATGTATAATAAACTGGATTGCAAACTAGTGATAAGCGTCTTAGCAATCTAGCTTATTATAATTTATATATCTGTGTTTTTACCACATAATAAACAAAAGGAAACCTTAGAGTTTATCAGAAAAATGACAACTCCCCTACACCTAAGGACTATCCATTTCTCAAGATGCCGAACAAGATTTTCATCTCTTCCCATAAGAGCCCGTGTAGTATAGATTATGTAATTTCTTTTCTGTTTGTAAACAGCGCCACTGCCTCGAGCTATATTTTAGCAGGATCCGGAGATAGCCCTGCCTCCGCAGAAGAGAGGATAATATTGTTATTGGATTTAATCGTTTACCCGAGATAACGTCGTGTGAGAGTCTGCGCCCTCGATCAACTTCTCAAGTGAATTATTGCCATAAGTCTTTTGAGGTTAGGCAATCGACGTCAGACCGAAACTGTCCGAAGGCTCGACACGAATTTAAGAGTCTCTCTCTATCTCTCTTGAGATGGCCCGAAGTGATTTGTGTAGTGGTGAAACGATTTCCCGCTAATTTGATCGCTTATACAAACACACAAACAAAGTTATAAGAGAGTTATTGTTGTTGTTTTCGTCAAACCGTTTTCGAAAAATACTTAATCTAATTACTCACAACGTCCGCGGTGTACATAAATCCTGTTAACGCCATTGGGGGGTGTTGGCGATATTCTTCTAGAGGATGACCTGCAAAAATAAAACCAATATTGTGCTCCCCTAACCGCCTTGTATAAGCTCTTGTGCATATTTTTTATTTCAACGGTAATTGAAAATAATCCAGCACATAGTAGAGCTACAAATTAGACCTCTATTTCGGCTAGCATTCAGTTATCGTGCCGGGACAAAAAATATGTAAACTAATAAAAAACCAAACGAAATCTTGCTAGTGGTTATGTGAACTCGTCTATTATATTTACCTTGTTGGAACTTGTCTCGTGTAAAGAGAGGAGTTATTGAAATTTGTTTGAATAGAGCGGTCTTGGCGAATTTAAAACGTTTCGAATTCAATATTGGAGAAAAGCAATAAATATTTTGGAGATTTTATCCTGAATTTTTTTTTTAGAAAGACACTTTAAAACGATAAAGAAGCCGTTTAAATAAAAACGTCTAAGCTATCTTGTCCGCAGACACACAAGTGTATTATACAAGAACATTGCTGTTATGGAAGTTAGTATTAAAACGATAGGTCAATTATTGTTCTGTAATAAATCGGTTGTCCAACTTTGCGCATCACTTTATTACTTTGTTCGCAAAGAACGCCCTCCAGAGACCTTCCATTCTTTGCAGTAATTCTTTTCTTCGATAATGACTGTTGGACGCTTACACAATTCCAATACTAAACTACCACAACCGAAAAGTTAAAGATAAAACTTTTTTGTTTGTTCTTCTCGATATGTACTCGATACGTCTTGTATTGTTCAGCATAAATAACTGATTAAATTAACATTGAAAGAAATCCAATAAAAAAACAATAATAAGTACTTAAATAATTATTAATTATTTCGCTTTTGCATAAGTTTTTGTATTCGACGGTTTCGTTTTCAATTGCTTTTCGCAATAGCTTTTAAGGATTTTGTTTTTTTTTAAATAGAGTTTAATCTTAATTTGCTCGGTTATTCAACGGAGGCAAACGATAAAATATACTCAATTGTACTGAAATGTACTTACATTCGTTGATCTTTTCTGGTTTCTGCTAAAATATTAATTATTACTCAACGAATTCCACTGTAGTCGACCTTGGACGATTTTCTATGGGAAAACTAGAGCTTGACTAGTCGCTAAAGTTATCCATTGTGCCCCTATTGTAAAACTGAAATGTTATAGAAAAAAAACGGTCGCATACAATGCGTTATTTAGTCTTTCTCGTCCACTTTTTTTTTCTGCGGACGATTGAGCTTCAACAATATTAATTTATTTAAAGGTTTTAGGACCTACAACCCACTGCCAAATCCTCGGGACCAATGTAAGGAAAATAATAATATTTCTCTCACCAAGGTCACCGGTTCAACAAGAAAACACCAATGACCGTTGAATCCCAATCGTCCACGCGTGTCGTCGCCTAGGGATGTTATTATATTTATACACATGTATAAAGTCTGAAAAAGTCTTAACTTAAACTCAAATAAAAATGCCATTATTGTCCTACGGCGGGCACAATAATGGAGTTTGCTAAAAATTTTGAGTTTGTGTCCGTGTAAACGAAAAAATGTCATTTGAACAAAAGTAATTAGTTTGGCACTTAGAAATTTAGTACTTAGACATTTTTTTTGATCCATTCGCATTTGTATTGGTCAAATTTTTTCCCTCGAACATTTTTACCTAAAATCAATACAAGTACAAAAACGTGCTAACTGATATAATATTATACTGCACGATTAAACAAATTTGAAAAAACCCGTTGTCCTTAGTTCTACCCACTAGACCGATGTTCTTAAATATTAACCGTGACTTTAACAACGTTGGGCTCGTCCAAATCGGATTAATTTGAATTTGCCATTATAAGCGGGTTGGCGAAAAACGTTTAACTTATAGTTTACACACTTGCTGTTCGTTTAAACCGCTGAGGGGATTTAACAGGGTTACAGCACCTGGTCCGGTGAATATCATTTAATACTCTGATTGTCGACCCGACCGAACTATACACATCCACCGAACGGTTAAGCTAATGCCCGTCGTCGAGAGTTAAAATGATTAACCGTGTGTAAGTCCACCACTGGCAATGGGGGTACTACTAACGGTATGCGACTAATGAGACTCGAGCCACTCTACATGGGTTTGCTTGTAAAACACGTGCTTTTTTCCCCTTCAAAACAACACACAAAACACACGGTTAGGTTACACGGTGTGGCCCTAAACAGATTTCATATGGTACAACATATTTCAAAATGGTAACGTTTCTTAAAAGGGAAATCATACACTTGACAATGTCATCGAAAAAGCCAAACTAACCTTAACTTCAGAATATCACTTACTGTCGTCGTGAAATTCAAATAATATAAATATAAATAAATATCAATATCAATAAATTTACCATATTATTGTTGTTTCGTTTCAGGTGAGCCGAAAAATACACATTTTTTTTTCTATTAACCGAATACAGAACGAAAACAGTTTGATCGAATTTAACTTACAAACCAGGTCGGTATATAAGATTTAAATTGCATTAGAACAAGAATTCAGTTACCGGTAAACATTTTTTAAATATTATATTTATACTATTCTTTAAAACATGGTTTTATAAAAAAAATAAACTACAACATTTATTTCTTCCGTGCAATACTGCGAACCTCTCGATTAGTTTTTAACCAAACATAAGTTTTGTTATAGTTCTTAAAATTTGTTGAAACTTTTTTATATACCGCTTACGTGGAAACTAGTTCAGTGTAACTAAATTAATAAATGTTCACTGGATGTCATTAAAGCGCTAATTTATTGTTTGAATGTTTTCCGAGAAATCTTTTCTCTAACAAAATATAGTGGCCTGACGTCCGACGTTTTCATTAACTATTCAGAATGTTTGCGAAACAATTATTCTTAATTTTACCAAAACTTAGTGTAAAAACGAAATAAATTATTAAAATTGATCGTTATTATTATAACAAATGCCTAAATAATAATGATGAAATAGAGTTAAAATGCACTGTGTACCAAAATCTTAAGTTGGAAATGTTTTTAATGATTATTATATAACAAACGGATAAGAATAAACGTTGATTATAGATTAAAGATAAGAGATAAGCGGTAAGTGATAAATGATAACATAACCATGATTAAATGTTTTTCCGTGGAGCAGAGAACATAACTAGGTTATTTTAGTTTTTTAATGTACAATTTTCTTTATAAAAATTTAAATTATCAGAAATTTGGGAAAATCAATTAAAAATCAGTTAAGAGTATCTACACTTTAGGCAGATACATTAATAAATGGATATGTCCTGATAATTTTATATAACCATTACCGATCTATAATCTCCTTGCGGTATATGATGATAGTATAGTCTTAACTATATGTTCTGGTCAAACGTTTCTTAGTAGTTTTATAATATCTAGCCTTAATCGTTTTACTGGCAAAATTTTTCAATATTTAACATTTCTCATATATCAATATCCGTGGTTCGCCAGGAAGTAAGTGCCTGCCTAACAAATGAATTTGACTATCCTTATATATCTTAATCTACGTATATTAAATAATATCTTATCTCTTATTAAATATGTTTTTTTCTGTCAAAGTTAAAAGTATGTAATATATACATGTTGCATTTGTGCTACGGTGGGCACTGAAGAGTTGTATAATACAATACAGTTGTAAGTCTGGGATAGTTTCAAAACTATTTAAAAAAATATATCGTATGAGTTTTGTTAGCTGTCCTAAGCTTAAATTTTGGATACAGCCCGTCCAACTTGGATGTTTCAGACTAATCTTGTGATACGACCACAATAATAATATGTGACCCACTATTTCAAAGTTAATGGTCGTTTAGGGGTATTTTTTTTTTTTTGGTATGATTCTTTCGTTCGACTCCTTGTACAGTAGGAAAACTCATTCGTTTTAACGGTATGAACTATAATTTGATGTATCCCGAAAGTACGTTTTCTTTTATGGGAGCTATAAAATTAAATAAATAAACGACTTCATAAATATGAATTAAACCCCCGAACGAGACGGCCTCGCGTTCAACAACGCAGAAAATGTCGACACATTTACTAAAACCACGTGCAAAAGAGAAAAATGTCCTCGAGCAAATAAATCTGTTCGAAAATTACATTCAGTGAAAAACATGTAAATCGCCCACCGAGCACCTTAACTAATGTAACTAATCGCTGTAGTTGTATAATAGTATAATGTCGGTGTAAAGATAAGAAAACGGTTACACTTAACCAACGCAACGATTGCTATAAACGTTGCCTGTTAACCTTTTAGACGTTCTCGTCCGGTGGAAATATCAAAACTTTAATGTATTCTATTGTCTGTCACGAACTGCAGTACCTAATGTACACTATAAACCCCCCAAAAAATTGTTTAGCCTACAAAATATACCATTCCTGCGGCGAAAAACCACATAAAAAATTTTTTTTTGCCATCTCAAAATCGAAAAACAACCAAGACCCGGTTGATCTTTAATTTGTGTACACCAACTCCTGACTCAAAGTCTCAAACCAATCTGGCGCAGCAAACGAAATTCTAGTTAAAAATCCTAAGAGTAATCACTAAAGCCCATCTATATATTATCTCCAACAAAACTATTCACTATGACCTCAACATTCGCATGTTAAACAACTCAGCCAAACTAACCTACCTACATGAAACTTTTTGATCACAAAAATCCACTCATTTCCAACCTCCACAAAAACCACACTTCGGAAGCCCTCCTTGTCGTCTAAGGCAAAATCGGAGCAGTGATCTCGCTTAAATTAATTAACTAAATTAAGTTCATAATCGAGAATTAGTACCACTGGGTAAATATGTCATCTTTTAAAAGTTTCAAAATAAGTTGTACATTTCAATCTTCACATAACCTTATTCCTTAAATTTCAACAGATTGTATAAAATAAAAAAAGACATGTACACAGAAATACTTGAAAACTTAATAGGGTACCAGTGTGACTTTTTTGGGTTTCCTTAATTAAAAAAAAAGTTGGATCAGTGACTAAGTCACACTATATCTGCTTTAGTCTGTTTTTTCAGATAATAAGTCCTGAAAAAAGTTTCCATCGTTTCCCTCCAGGAAGGGTTAATGATATTTTTTCAGTATCAGGGTTTTTGTTGCATATCGATTTATCTGTGTCTAAAGAAGATTCCATACAATTTATTCCAATTCCATAATGTTTTCTAAAATGTTATAATTTTTAGTATAGAAAAATGTATCAAATTTTAAAGTTTTTAAGGTGTTTATCTCTATTTTGAAGGGAAGAGCTGAAATGTTTTATTTTTACCCCATAAAGTACCTTTTGAATACAATTTCTGGTCTATAGACTTGCTGTACAAAGAAATCCAGTCGTTTCAAATCATATAACTATTAATATAGAATTAATATTTTTGTTTATAGGCCTATGTTTAGAAATATATTATATCGTCCATCCAGTCGCAGAGAGAGATACAGTTTTATTATATATGTAATAATTAATGAATCAAGTTGCCTTTTATAAAGGTTGCTATAAAAGACACAGCATACTGATCAGTACTTTGTATAATATATGATAATATTAATAATGGAAAATTAACAGCTAAAAAACACACATACCAAACGCAGTAATTTTTTTTCAAATTCCAAATTCTTTCAAAAAACAGATTTCAAATTCTACCAATATGCTTGTCCATGGTGTCTTTGACGAATTGATTAAATTTGAGTGGCAATTGGATGATTTTTTTTATTTTTATTTAAACTGTAATTTTTTTCAGATTACTTTTGAACATATTTAATTCATCAAAGTAGTCGAATGCGATCAATTCGGGTTTTAGGAAGTTCCGTGCCAACCATTTGGCAGCGGTTTTTTTTTTCATATATTGTTTATGAAATGATTAATATAGTTTTTACCATCTACAGTTTGACATCGAAGCGTTTTTTTTTTTAAATTGATTCGATAAATTTTAGTTATTACAATTATTAACGATGAATTATGACCATTCGGTCCCCACTTTGCTGGCTTTTTATTTTTACAATTATAGGTATTAGAATGAGAGGTTTGGCCCGATTGTCAATATCGCGTGATACGATGGAGATAAAGTAATTACATTGGTAACTAATCAATGGTAATGCATGACATGTGTTTTGTGATATTTAACTTTTATGTTACAACAGTTTTTTTCTATGAAATAATTATTTTAGCTAAAAAAAGTTTCAAACAAAATCCTTATCAAACATTGTATTTTATATTTAAGTTACAAATACAGTTTTTTAGGGTATTTTTTATAAACGGATGAGTCTTACACGTCAAATGACAACCTATGTATCAGATCAGATTTACCAATGAGGTCATTATCCAGTTTTGGGTAAATACTCTTTGAGTTATTAGCATAATTATTATTATGGATGTAATGTTACACTTATTCTAACCATTAAAAAAGTATTTATTCAAAACTGGTTATCGACCGGTGGCTATTTTCATCAGGTCGTTCTGCTTTTAATTGATACTTAAAATTTGTATGTTGCTAATGGATTTTTAACAATTACTGTTTAAACTTCACCACCCCTTTGACGTAATATGTGTTTTATATACATAAAAATATGTAGTTTTTTATCGTTATATATAATAAGGCTTTGATAAAACATTTTTTTTTTGTGCATATAATTGCATTTAATTGAAAAAATCAATGTAGCACGAAATTTGGATAACAAGCGATTAGACTAGAAATGAAAAACAGCGGTGGCAATAATTAATATAATCCCCAATTGTACACGAATATGAAACAAGATGACTAATTGCTAAATAACATGAACCGGCCTATAAACCGCATTAATACACTGTCTAAATGTGTATGTGTATATTGCATACGGTTGTGTAATTTAAATTAGAATAATATTTCAACAATAACATTATGGTCGACTGGCTTTCAGACACCGGACTGAGATGAAAGGTATGCCGTTCGGTATACCTACATACCTTTCTCGGTAAA
This sequence comes from Adelges cooleyi, assembly GCF_023614345.1. NCBI lineage: Eukaryota > Metazoa > Arthropoda > Insecta > Hemiptera > Adelgidae > Adelges > Adelges cooleyi. The sequence continues at coordinate 11,094,992 of NW_026096268.1, read as the reverse complement.
ATAAAAATTAAACTAGTTATTTTCACTGCTTCATAAAAATTAAACATAGATATGTTATCTCTTATCACTTTTATCTTATCTCTTATCGTTTTTCACTTATCTCTTGTCGCGTGATAGTGGAAGTGACATTTTAACAAATCGCATTCGGGATTAATTATTACTAAACTCTTTCCATTTCTTCTGTTTTTGTTTTGTGTGTTGTTTTATTATCACACAGCAAAACAGAATGTAACGTATATTTATGTATAAATATGATAAAAAAAAAAGGTTATAACGACAAAATTGAATAACGATAGCACAACACGATTTATGTATGTGATGGACAGCCAGGAGGAATAGTCGGTTAGTTGAAAGCTACTCTAAAAAGCGATAACCCCGAGGTTCCATGAATAAATATTGTCGAAAATTACCATAAAACCAAGTACACAAACGAGAAGAGGTTAGACGTGGCACAGAGAATATTTGAAACGTTCATAATGCGCCACGGACGTGTATGTCAAGTATAGATTTAAGGTTTTGTGTGTGTACTTTGGCGAGTGTTTTGTATGCGTTAACATCCCATTGAAAATACGATTATGTTGTCAGGAAAATACACACGAGTTGATTGATTTTGATTTTCTTATTAAACATCATATCGAAAGAACGGTTTTCGAACAGTCTAGTGTGCAACAACGTTGCACAGCGGTTAACATGGTCACACTAGTGTTTCGTTTAACCCTGTCGACTGCTTGCTCTTTATTTTTAAATTAGACTGAAAACTAGATCTTGTGGGCGTTTATAAAATAACAAAAACAAACCAAAACGTCTACATTTAAGGATACTTAACTAAGAACTAACTAATGAACAGACATTATTATCTTTATTGATATTTTTATAATTATATCGTTTACAGGTAACCTTTTTCAACTAAAGACATTCCCTTATTGAATTTTTTTATATGTTTGGTTAAACTAAAATATTTTTTATGGTCTGAGAAACGACAACAAATAACACCGGTTTTAGATAGCTGGAAAATATGTTGAAAAAAAATAATATCATTCAAAGTTGACCAATATTATTTCTATTAATCTGAAGTCAATAATTGTCTTTATGGAAAAATAACCATGATAATAAATACCCTAAGAAGATGTATTAACTGGCATTCTAAACGACCAAAATATTATTTTAATACAGGTATATTATGTTTTAAACTAACTTGACTCTATTGACTTTGTGATGATATCTATAATGTAAACTCGGTAAAAATCGAATTCACAAAATGCAAATGTGTTGGTTCGTATTCAGACGTTGAACTAGACTAATGCACGACTATCGGTTGTGTAGTAAATTGCAAAGACCTACTGTAAAAATACAATAAAGCCTTAGAATTATAATTATTCTGATTGCCTCCGAGAGCAAGACAAACCGACGTACAACAAAGGCTGACCTAAATAAAAAGCACAGTTAACCTCGCGGCACCGTGGTACCTATGTTGCCAAAAGCCATTACCATTATTTTTTAGCTTGACGTTTAAATTAGTTGTCAAAGTTCATATATTATCTTTCAGAAACATTAACCCCTTCAGTCATAGTGCTATCATAAGAAAACAATACTTGTATTTGTATTGGAAAGCAATATATTACATACCAAGCGCCGCATCACTATAAAAGCCTTTGTGAATAAAAATGATAATTCACCATGTTGAGAAATGTGTATGGCTTGGGGTCGAAACTACCGCTGATTAATAGGTAGCAATTCATTCGAAAGTATTTTATCACTTTCACGAGACCACACGGTGCGTTTGTATTTCTACCGGGAAATCTCTGGGATGGAATGAGGGCAATTTAGCGAGATTTTTAAATTTGAAATACCTAATGACTCGCCTTATGGGTACACTTGTCCATGAAGACTATCGTTTATGCCAGTCCAATCGTTTGTCAACATTTTTTAATCATAAAACTGTAATATCTCTGAGAATCTATGTGCGGGTTAACATAATAAATAGTTGTTAAAAAAAAATTTTTTAAGTTAGCACAATGCACACTTTTGCAAACGAAAATGTCATTTTAAAAATATCTGTCTAGGATGTTGGTGAATCCCGCCAAATAGACTCAACGTGTGCTTCAAAAATACTACTCGAGAAACGCATTTACAATGAGTTTATTTTTTTTACAAATGTTTGTGGTTATTTATGTATTCCTCGCCTTAAGTTATACAATATTTTTCACCACCGTTTCTTATCAACTCTACAAATGTTCGTTTTTTTATTTATAGCATCCACACACTTCTCCACCGTGTGTCTGTTACCACCTCATACAAACACGCTTAAGTTTAGTCGCCTTATTTCTTGCAATTCCAACATCCACAAAATTCTAGGTCGTCCATCTCCCCAACACCAAGCTAAATTTAGTAAAATAAAATATCTCAATTTCAAGTATACAATATTATGTATTAAATAATAATAACAATTACTTCGATAAAATCCCTCCGAACCAATATATATATTTTGTATAAATCCAAAAGCAGTGGCTGGGACTAACAGTTGTTAGAAATCGGTATTAAACGTAGGTAGGAATTATTTTGCGCGCTTAATCTTATTTCGCGTTTCGATGGATTTAAAAATATTCAACTGTCGCATCCGTTGGGAATACGGAACATGTGATATTCGTTTTGCGACCATAATATAAAGCTCGGTAATCGAACGTTGGGTTGAATTAAGTACATTAATGTGGATAAAACCAAAAACCCCGTTGCTGCCCGTTGGATCTCTCGCGATACACACATCCAAAGGGCATTGGAAAATATTATATTATTGTTACACAATAGCTATATACCATAATAATATAATATCTAATACTTAGAGGATATCCCGTGCACGCGGGTTATTGTGGCATCCATAAATTGAGGAGAAGCCACGTGTAGGGGGGGGAACAATGTAATAATAATAATATGGTATCGATTCAAAAGGAAAACCATATACCGAGCTCGTGCGAAAGGCAACAGTTAAAAAAAAAATAGAATAGAAAATTTCTACCGTTGTGGAAAATCAGATGCCGGAGTAGCTAGACAGTAAAAAATATGGTGTCTTTGATCGTTTAGAAGGAATAAACCAATAAAGACGGCAATCGTTTGAACGTCGTTCTGGGTTATTTTTTATTATGTTATTTCCCATCAATCCGGTCGATCAGTTTGTGGATTACAATATGAACGATTCACGTTACTTATGAGCATCGCCATCGCGTCTGGGTGTCAAATCAAAATCAAAAATATCTACTCTTTCTTATAGTATTTTTGTTGCTCTTTGTTTTTGCGGTGGACGCCAAAAGCCGTTTTATAAAGCGAGCATTTTCTTTCTGTAAATATAAAAAAAAAAACCGTAATTTTATTTCTTGAGAAACTTTCCTCGTCCAAGACACTGTGTAATACCGTTTAAATCTACAAAGGCGTAAGTGCTTCTAAGAATTTATATTCAGCCGAATATACTTCATAATTCTTATGAAGTTCCAAACGTTAGTTAACCTATTCCAACTAATCTACTAAAGAGCCAAAACAAAATACCGAATAATTATGCACGCGATGGACATAGTGTTTTGTTGATTCCATGATTTGTCTTGATGTGTAGTAAAATTTCGACATTTATATGATCTATTTTTTGCAGCATTTATTTATTAAGATCTATCTTTTTTTTTTAGAATAGATTAAAACTGATTGACATTCTATAAAAAGTACCAATATGGCTTGACGTTCTTTATGAGCTCGGTTAAAGTAATATATCATTCACTAATATATATATATATATATATATTTTTAATAGCAAATGCAAATCATTTGTCAAAATGCCAACCCGTTTTTTTTTATACATACTACTATAGTAGTTTTTGCACTCTAGTTTGTTGAATAAAAAATAAAACGGTTATTTTCTGCCCGGCTAACACACCAGTCTTACATATTATTGTGTGTCACGGTTTATGACAGCCATTGTTACATGTCAAGCAGTGCATAAGTGTCTGTGGGCTACTAGTTCTCCCGGTCGACATTTCAATTGCCTACTACAAGCTCTCCGACGATTCGGGTCATTCGGTCGTGTTGTGAAAATTTCGATGTAATGCAAAACTTTTGCTTTGAATTTATGGTTTTCCATACGAGTAAACATTTATTTTAATTAAGTACCAGACATATATTTTTGTTTTTTTCACTACAATAGAAATTCCCAAGTACACACGATGCAGCCATCGAGCACGTCCTTCGTACTTTGTAAAAAATTTGATCTCATTTAAAGCGCTCAGATGTATTTTGATAACTTGACATCTATGACAATAAATTAACTACAAAATCTCAAATGTTGGAATTATTCAGAAAAAGAAATCCAATAATAAGATAGTAAAACGAGAAAAAATCAGTGGAATTTTGTATAATAATAAAAAATTAAATTACACGTTTTAACTTTTATGTAAATGTACAACGAAGGTAATAAAATGAAAATTGTTAATTTTTTCTAAATAAAACATTAAATTTACATATGCCCTATATGCGCACAGTTACCACATCATGATCATCATGTTTCAAAAGTCCTGTTTATATAAAGTACATTTTTTTTAATGACTAAGCTTCATAAACTAGGTTAAGTAAGTTAGTTTTAAAACATGGTTTTAACCTTAAATCGGTGAACTCAAACACTGAAAAATATAGTATTTTCTTATGCAACGTCTAACCTGCTTATGGCGAATATTTTTTGTAAGACTTAATGAAAACAAGTATATTTTTTATTTTTTTCCTAATTATTACTTTTTGTAAGGATGATATTTATGATAATTTTTAGAATCGCTTTTGTTAAACTATTTGATAGCCACAGCTTTGTTTTTTCTTTTCATTAATCAACATTACCGAATTCCTGTCAACGTTTGGTGGTCAAATCTATTCTAAGTATTATTTGTTTTTCATCTCTCTGACCTTTGTACATCTATTAATATCAATTCTAAGAATAAAAATGTAAAAATTGTACAACGTGTTAAGTTGTACATTTTTTTACATTTTATCTGGTTTTTCGTTATTAGATTATTCTGTCATATTGTTGTGATGAATTTGGTTATGATTTTGAATAATGCGCGTTTTAATTGCTTTCATTATCAGGAGTGAAGCAGCCATTATTTCATCTGACTTAATACGTCTTAAAATCTCAGCAGCTGAAATTTTTGATTTATAAACATGCACCTCGTTTGTGTTTTGTTAACAGATTCCACGGCTGAAAAAATAGTTGTTTGGAGATAATTGGACTCGCGAGATTCACATATTCAACCGGAGCACGAGTCTACTCGTTTCTAGATTCGTTCCATCTACAGCACTGCTGTTTATTTTCGACCCATTTGTTCCACAGCGCATTTATCATTTGCTCGGCGAAGGGTCAATTAGCGAGCGCATGCATTTTTCATAAACACACTCGAGCGCACGCCAGAGGGCTGTTATTATTATTATTATTTTTTTTTTTTGGCCATGTCAAATGAAGGACTAAAAAACTGACACGGCAAACGAAATATGCTGTATTGAATTTTGTACTGGTTACTAAATTCTTCGGTGTATTCAAGTGTAAACTAAATAAACGTGGATAATGACGACGATCAAGCGAATTGGCGTTATTCCAGAAGAGCCTCGGATTAAAATATGCCAAAGGAAAACAATAACGGAATACGGCCAAAGAGTTTGTAGAGGAAAACTAAACCAGTTTGAAAGAATGTGTAGAGAGTAAAGTACCGAATCGAAGACAAGAAAAATGAGAATGCAAATTACAATATTACCGAACCTCGATGGTAACTGAACCGTAATGGTATGAACAATAAGCTTGTAGTTGATACCAAGACCCTAAGTGTAGTGGAATGCCAATAATCGTTGATTGGCGATCTGACTTATGGCTTTGTGTACTCGAAATTCTTTTTTCGGGATATCATATCAATGCGTCCATGGTCCTGGCATAAAACCCCAGAATTTGCAATTTCCATTTTTTTTTTAAACCAAAAATAAAGCATTTGTCAATGACATAAACGTCATTGTTTGTATAATCGATTGATTGTGCATATTATTATTAGCTAGTAATATATTAGTTAGTAGATTAGTAATAATATAATGAAACGGCAAACAAACGAACGATTAAGTTGCAACAAACGGGTATTTTGTGCTTTATTGACCAATCACGTTTCGACATGAATAAGTTTCCATTAGGAGGGAGATCGGTCGAAACGAATTAAATCAATCTTAACGTAACTCCCTTGAGTTTATCTGATTGTTCTGTCGGTTTGGTAATCACCTAACATGTGTAACCGCGGAAGATTCAACGTCAGACCTTAACAACCCGATTAATGATACTTTAACTGAAGTGTCTGTAATATAAAATCGATACGTCTGAGAGAGTGATAATTAATTTTGGCGTGCCGGAAACAGACACAATATATTCAACCTTATTTGATTTTTAAACACTCAAAGTATGCCACGTTAGCCATTAAAATAATAAGTTTTTGTATAATAAATAGGATAAGTTTGGGGCGAATTTAAAATAAGAGAATGTAAACGGACAACATTTAAACTCGAACTATGATAAACTAAGCGAGTCATAATTCAGGTTGTTTAGTTTTCTTGGTCGCCTCGATACCGTACCAAACTTAGACCAGCCAAATCGTCTTTCCTTGCATCTCTGCCATTTGCGCCATTTATTTTTCACTCCACACAACGCCTTGTTAATATCTAACCATATCTTACATAACTGATCCCATATACTCCTCAAAAGTTACAAAATAGGTGTGTAATATGATCATACAACCCATTACACGATGGGAAATAGCACATACCTTAGACCGTTCATATTTTTAGGAGAAAAACCACACCCCTACACTTATCCGGTATTTTCCCTTTAAAATGCGCATTAAACCCATTCCTTTGCTGACCACATATGGTATAATATGTCAATTGTAATATTTATTACTAATCAACATTTTTGTCTGGCGTTTGGATATACCTAACAACTCTTTGGCTATTTTTTTTTATCATATTATCCTGTACAATTTTCGTGCAACTAAAAATGATTTCTATAATTTTTTTTTCCTCTCTCGAGAAGAAAAAAATGGAAGAATCAAAAAACTTAAATAATAGGGACATACTTTTCTGAGTATTACTGGATGACAAATTTGGCAATATGGTAGTGTAGGTCGTGTTGTACCATAATTTATCCACTCGCACGATAAATCCAATGTACAACGCGAGACGTGAGAGATAGTTTCCTTTTTTATAAATTTCCTTATTACACCTCCGCCGGCATGCACCAATGGGTTGTCATATTTTCTACCATATACGATTGGCTTAAGAACATCTGGAATATACAAGATTAGGAGGACAACGTGGGAGAGTTTTTTTTTGTTGTTGTCATTTTTCAATTTTTATTACAGTAATTTCCAATTCGAGTGGAAACAAATTATGTTATACCGATAATAAATAACACACCGTCAGTGTATAACATAATGATGCTTCTGGTGGTGGATGTCGCTCGGTTGAAGTTTCGCAGTAAATAACCCGTGCACAATTTTGATAAAACCCTCTAACGCGTTATCTACGTGTTCGGATTGATTAAGCCGCCACTAGGAAATCCGCAAAATATTGCACGAAATCACAATTATTTTTCTGCCGACTCGCTAATATACAAGTAATAATAATAACACTCTACACGTACCAACGTTAGAGTGACATTAATTTTATGCTAATGCGCAACATCAACAAAAAAAAAATAACACCGTTAAGGCGTCAACTTAACCCAATGCTTTTGGATCATTCATCAACGGATAAACAGAGGTATACACATATTTTATGGTGTTTGTGTGGACCGCTTTGCAAGCCCGTCGGTTTTGAATCGGTCACTCGAAAGAATTCTCCAGTTCCAGAATTTTGACATCGAGTAAAAAGCACATTGAATAAAATAATATTGAAACGAATATACAGTTGTAAAGGAAGACGGATTCGTCAGCGACCTAGTCAACCCAAGACTGAACTCAAGCCGACCAAAGTCTATCGGTCAACTCTGTTAAGTGTGCTTCGTGTATCTGTCAACTAATCTCTGGGCATCGTAAATGATCAAAAAGAATGCCATTGAAACTATCGTCGAACCTATGTGTTATTCAAGCGAAAATGGATGGTTATTTCAACGTGGATATTATGTTATTGGGCTGAATACAAAAAATTGCATGTCGCCATTTTCGCGTTACACTTCCACTTTGTGATAGGAGATTAGAGATGAGAGATAAGTGATAGGAGATTAGAGATACGAAACATGAGATAAGAAATCCAAGATTGAATGTTTTTCCGTGGAGTGTAGAGATTAACTATGTTTTATTTTTTTACAATATTTTCTTACGAATAGACAAATTTGCGGTTACCGTTATACTTGTACGCTATGCGCGTTGTTTACTACCTGTTTCGTTGGACCTCTAAGTAAACGTTTGCCGAAATATTTGTCTTGCCTCGGGACGTGCAGCTGATGTGGAGATGTTCAAATAATAAATTACACGGCGATCAAACCGATCGTATACTGGCGTACCGTATCCTACGGGAACAGTCAAAATATAAATAACTCTGATGGGCTCTCCCGTGTTGTGGATTCAATGCAGCACGTTCTCGATGCTACTACTGTACGACCTGCCAACGTCGACATGATTTATTTGCCGATTGTGAACGTTTTTGACATGCCGCCGGCGAACACACATATCCGCCGTGGCCTTTTCCAACAAATCGTTCACATGTTATCACTGTATTATTTTTCATTGTATTGTACCGTTATAATATACTTAAAGACGACGACAATAAGATTGTATGTGTGTGTCACGATAAAATAGTGCCCATCAAATAAGCGAAAGACGGGTCGAGTCTATACTTTTTTTCTTATATTTGCGTTTCGATTGAGTATTGAAACCGATGATCAAAGTTACAACAAACACAACATGTTACATAATGGCAAAAATCCAACGTACCTTATACTGTCTATCTTCTTACATCAACATAAAGGCATCCCCATTTTGCTGCATTTTCATTTAGCCACACGCTTTGCTCAGCCTGCTCAATCCCCTGCGATTTGTTCGTTTTTAACTTCTTGCTGACACTCGATGCCATCTCGAGATCATCATCATCAACGTTCCTAATTGTGTGCCTGTATAGAAAGTATGGGTCTAGTTAAAAATGGTCAGAGAAAATTTTCATATGATGTAATGTCCGTTCAAATAAATTCTCTTGCTTAAATGTACTAATAACTAAATAGTTTTTTAGTAGGTTAATAATAGCTAACGAACTAATTAGCGTTGTCCAAATTAGTCCAGGAGTTTCCTATAGTTATTATTTTTTATAAACACTAGAAAAACGTTATTAGTTTCACTGGCTCTAAGTACAAACCTAATCCCTGTTGTGCGCTCGTTTCGTCCATTTTACTATTGAGTCAACCAAACTGAATATTACAGTAATATTTGAAAAATTTAACGATTCTCTGTATCTGACACCACTGAAAAAAAATTACTCAGACCACTTCACTTTTGATGAACTTATTTAAAAAAAAACAATATTTCGCTGTCATAAAATTCAAGTAACGTTCTTATGACACGTATCATCTTTGAACCGCAATTAAGTTTTTTTTTCCTATTAATTTCAAACATGGGTGGTTTGCTTGAAACTATCTACTTTAATGACCCACAACAAATGTATGTAACAATTACTTAAGGGTTAGTAGAACATCTAATAAAGGAGTTGGGTAATGGAGAAATTATTTGAACACCAATAGATGCTCGTAGAAACTGTACAGCGTTGAATAAAACAATATGTGCCGACAGCGATAATTTTTGTTCTCGAATTGGAGCGCATAAAATTAACTGTCGCGGACGAAGATAAACGATTTAAATTAAATGTTTTAAAAGATAACCGTGCAATATTGATGGATTCGACCTTTTCCGGATAGATAATAAATCAAAGTGGTGCGAAATTAATGAAATCGCGTTAACAACATAAAAATATACCTACAACGGGTGTGTTTTTTTAGCCGCCAATAAAACTTTGACATTATTAAAAAAAATATATATACAAATAAAAAATTGTTGCCGGAAAACCAAACCAAAACGGAGGAAAAAACCACACTTACAACAATATTGAAAATATCTTCTCGATGAATAAAGTATAGTACAAAGTGCTAATACAGACAGAGGGCACTCCTCTAATGGCGTGGTATGAAATGTCTGGTAAAAAGAATTATGGCCGTGACATCGTCCCAAAGGGCTTTGCCTTGGACTGAATATTCCCAACTAGGTGCGGCAATATATTCACTTGTAAATCCCGTTCAGACGGTCGAACAAAATCAGCTTAGAAGACGCCCCCCCCCCACGGTTCGATATCTTAAAAAAACCCTAAATTAAAATAACGTACAAAGAGTTAATTGTCTAGTGAAGGTACCTGCTTGTAAATCGTTTTAGTTGTGCTCTTAAATAATAAATACTAACGTTTGACCGAGTTTGGTAGCAAATTAAAAAACCACATTCCTCCCATCCCTCACCACCCCTCAAAGACGAGATTGTCAAGTCCAGACCAAATACAGGCTTGATAAGGTAATGAAAATGATCGATAAAAATGAACAGGTAAATAGTTACAAACTACAAACATTGAAAGGACTGAAATTGTGCAAGATGCATACCTGACCAAACCCAATCCAACCAATAAACGGCTTTATCAGTGCATAATCAAACGAATTAAAAAAAAAAACACCATTGATTGATAACTGAGAAGTGCTTAATAGGAAGCCAACAATTTCAAAATATCACATTTTCCCATTAAAACTTAAAAATGAGTGCTGCATTTATTTTTATTTCAACAAATCTATCACTAAAAAATGAATGTAGGTATTTTGAAAAACACTAATTTTAAGTTTTACAGTTTTTAGTACCCCAAGAGTCAACAGTGCGTTGCACTATAACTTTGTTTTAAAACAGTCAAATTGTTTTAGAATATTTTCAATAGCACTGTCGATAAATGTAGACAAACTAAAAAGATATATTTTAAACCCTTTTTCCCCTGAAACATGTTTTAGCCTTGCTCCCCCCCCCCGCTCTAAAACGACACAAAATAGCGTCACGAAAGTAGCGGTTGCTTTTTATCTAATAAGTGTATAATATATATATAAGAACAATTAAATGAATGGTTAAATGTATCCAAAATAACTGACCCGGTGAATGTTGCCAACAAACCGATTAAGGTCAAATATTAAAAAACTACTAAAAAACATTTGGCCACAATCACGTATTAAGATAAACTGGATAGCCAACGTCGTATAATAAACCATTATCAAATTGAAACCAAAGTGCAAAATTCATCTAGCGACACTTATCATACTAGTAGCAATTCACTATACTAAAATTACATTTTGTGTTTTTGCCATGAATTTATTGGTTATATTTCATTACTACACTAGTAAGATAGTATAGTCAATTGCCACTATTATGATAGATGGCGCTAGATGAATTTTGCACTTGATGTGTCCACTTTGGTTTCACCTTATCATGTAGACCTATGGCTATCCAGTTTATCTTAATTCGTGGGCACGACATAAAATTAACACTGTACCGCCATCATATATCGCCAGGAGATTATAGATCGGAAATAATCGCTATTCGAAAACCAGCAGACTAAAGCGTGTTCCATTTTTTATCATTTTAACCGTTGGGCTTCAAGTAGACCGTAACTATTTCTCTCTTTTTCTTTTACTGGAAATATAATTTTTTTTTCTTATTTTTTTTTTACAGGAGCAAAGTGGCTGCCGCTTTGTTGAACAAGCACCTGCAGATCAACGGCATAAGTGCCCTCGGAGCGCTTTCCACATCGGAAGCCGTCAAGGACGTGGACGTGGAAACGGACCCGGACTCCGGGGCTTTCCGACCAGCGGCTTCGAGCAACAAAATGAAACGGGAGAGGAAAGCCGCCCGTACGCTGGGCATTATTATGTCGGCGTTCCTGGCGTGTTGGCTACCATTTTTTACGTGGTAAGGATAAAAACGTACACGTCGACCTATCCTCTCTCTCTCTCTCTCACTCTGTTTTGTCGATGAAATGTTTATAAAAAAAAAAAAAAACCCCGTAAATGTCCAGAAAACGTTCTAGATTAAAAAATAAATGTATTATGACCCTCCCCCTACCCCTTCCGCCTCAGTTCCCAGTTGGTTGTTGGCAATAAGTTTTATTTCTGCCTACCGAGATCATAGATGGCCGATAACGGTTTATTTAAAAAAAAAAATACCCAAACAGATAAACGGTCTACGAAAAAATAATAGTAATAATAATGACGGCGCTCCATATCTTTTATTCGAAATAGTCCAATTAGTTCCAAATTTTGTAGTCAAACATATTTTTAATTAAAGAAAAACCAAAAAATAGGGAAAGATTACACACTATGACCGTAGTCAGTTTTTAGGTCATACATACTATCCACACATTAGGTACATATGTTACTACATTTTTCAATATTTTGAAAATGTTTATCACCAATCCTTATAAGCCAAAAAGGGAGATTTTTGGTTTCTTTTAACGGCAACATATATTTTTAACTACATAAGTTTGTAGACAAAAAATTTAAAATATGTTAGCGTTTAAATTTGTCATTTTCATTTGCCCGTTCATTAGCTATGACTTTGTTAAGATACTACATTTCCTCTTAACAATTATCATATTTGTTCGGTTTTCCAAATTCGGTAGCACATCAAATTCATATATTTTATGTTCGCATTGTCCAATTGTCGATAACATTCTAACAACTGGGATTTCGCTATAAAAAATCTAGAACTAATGTTATTATCTACAGATTACACAGAAGCCAAACTGATTAACTGCGCATAAAATGAAATTTTTCAGGACAGGCAGTTAAAGTGATTAATTAAAAAACAATGTACGCAATTACAATTGCCAATGTACCGGTAAAACCGGGTTACTTGAGACTTTAAGGGTAATTTGGGACATGAGTAAAACAATATATATTAAAAATATAAATAGTGTTTTACTCATGTCCCAAATTACCCTTAAAGTCCCAAGTAACCCGGTTTTACCGTACTTAGCGCACTCTAGTGGTGAAAAATATAACTATGGAGTTGTATTTTATCTTGGCCACTGAAAATTATACACCTTTTTGAGAGAAAATGTGTGTCTTACTTGTCTTGTTGGATCACCATGTACATGTACCATTACATGTTTGTCTTCTGTCGCAGGTACCTGACGGGTTCGCTACTGGACGGCACCGCCTGGATGCCCCGGTGGATCACCGTGCTGGTGTTCTGGGTGGGCTACTTCAACTCGGCCCTGAACCCGCTCATCTACGCGTACTTCAACCGCGAGTTCCGCGTGGCGTTCCAGAAGACGTTGCAGAGCTGTTGGCCGCGGTCGCCGCCGTGGTGCCCGCCGTGCCTGCGCCGCCGGTACGACCACGCCCGCAACGACACCACCACACCCACGGCTTTCGGGCAACAGCTGTGCAACAGCAACGTCTCCGAAGTGCACTACATGAACCCGGCCACGATAGGTCTGCTCGACAACGACCGTGTGGAACAGAACGTCTTGTGAAAATACATTCACTTCGTTGACGGGGTTAGGTGAAAAATAAAAACAATAGAGGCACTGTTTTAAGGTATACGACAAAAAAAACAAAAATCCAACGAAACCGTAAAAAATAAAACCATAATTTTTTTTTGGTAAATACCAAAAGTATATATTCTTGGGTTTGGCGTCGACACGACAAACGCAACTGTCCGTCTACAACAACGTTAGTAAATAATTGTACAGTATAATATGTTATATTATAAAATATATGTTAACGATATTCGTGTATTCAGGGTAAAACAAAAAAAAAGATTGTATAGGCAATAGCGTAGTGGACCGAGTCTGAGAGAGCTCGACAAGTGGACCTAACCCGACGGGACCTCGTTGCAAATACATTTTATAGAAATAAATACAAATTATAATATGTTATAAAGTATATGAAAAATAAATCCAAAAGTCAATGTCTCACAGCGCCCGCCATTTTGTAAATTCGACAAAAACCGTTTTATTTTATATTGAAAATGACTATATTACACTTACTGCCCGGTTGCACCAAACTTGTCATTATTTATTGGTAAATTATTTACCACAGTAATAAACTAACTTTTGTTTAACTTTATCTTTTGTTAAATTAACATGAGTTAAATTCAGGAGTGTTCCTCAATCGTGGTTTTATATTCAGGTTATTACCAGTAAGCTGGTTAATGGTTTTTGAATAAATGGTATCATCAGCAGCAGAGTTAATATTATTAGCATACGGGGTCTAATCAATGATAAACTGATAACGCGCATTTCCATTATCACCACTTTAACGCAAAACGTTGATAACAAAATTTAACTTTACATAATATTACATTTTTACACAACGTTAAACTTAACAACAGATACAATTTAAAACATGGTTTATGCAACAGAATTTATTTCAACTCCAGTTAATCTCTGTGTAAACGTTTAGTGCAACCCGGTATTAATAGTGTATTTTAAAATTTTAAAAATCTACCCCCAATATTATTTTGATTAAAAAAAAAAGCCACTCAAAGTTTATCTATGTGTGAGGCCTTAAATACAAACTGCAACAGTTGTCGGTTAATAAAGTGATTTTTTTTAAACAAATGTGTGTTATATATGTTTGAGAAAGTGGATAATTATATAGTTTATGTACACTGTATAAGTGTAATTTACTTAACCTAACCTAACGTGTGCGTGTGACGGTTTTCTGGATCCTTCTATGGAGAATTATCCGAATGACTGATTCAATTTCTACACTAGGGCTGCGGTAGTCATAATTATTGTTTTTGTCAGCCCGCGGTGGACTTGTGTGGCCGTTCAAAGGCAAGGTACATGTAGGTTTTTTTTCTTCATTCGAAATAACATAGCGACCAGCCGGACCCGGCACGAGGTAAAACCGCGCATAAAGCACAAAAAAATAAAAGCCCATCTCGGTGGTAATGGCTCGGTTTTGATTAGCGTCGGTTTACATGCAAACAATAACGTACATACTTGGGCAATTAGGCTGGCCAAAGTTGGAAACAAAAATGTACCCCAACCCCCCCCCACCCTTGGGGTCTTGACTGTTTACAAGGGTCGTGCAAAAGGCATGTGCGACCTTTGGCAGGGCAAAACAACAACGTCCACCGGGTTTAGGTACTAATTATTGTGTGTGCAAACCTTTTTCCGCTCTGGTAAATTTTGATAATTACATTAATTACAAATTTTTGCGGCGAAAAAAGTCCACTTTCGAAAGACTCAAAGTCCCAAAAATTCACAATTAAAAAATAATTTAAAAACAAACCCCCCCCCCCCGCCCTGTGTGAATCTTTTGCAAAAATACAATATTTCATGGAAACAATGAAAATAAAAATTTGAGTTGCTACGCTTTGGAAAACCGTGAAAAAATGTTTAAAATCATACGTTGTTGTATATTTTCAAGTTATTTTTCCGACCGTGATTTACATTAAACATTTTTAACCCAATGGAAATATCTAAATGCAAAATGACTATGAAGATTTTATTAGTTATTTGGAACTCAAAGATGTAAATAACAGGCATTGTACTAACTGAGTTATTTCTGACAAAAAAAATCCAACGATTTTCAGTCAAATGT
Source organism: Adelges cooleyi (assembly GCF_023614345.1). NCBI lineage: Eukaryota > Metazoa > Arthropoda > Insecta > Hemiptera > Adelgidae > Adelges > Adelges cooleyi. The sequence goes on along the minus strand of NW_026096268.1, from coordinate 11,079,325 downwards.
TGTACTTTAATTTTACAACAAACTTCTTGTAAAAGGGTTAAGCTAACAATTAAAATACTTAAACCGTTATGTTGATCAAATATAGAATATAATACATTTTGATTCGACAAACTCTTAGTATTGTATTATATTATATAAACATCCCTGCAGTTAATAACTTTAAATGCGTACATAATAAGCTTATAAACTTATAAGTTTAGTAAGTAAACTCCCGCTAAATCCGAAAGAAGTTTAGAAGAACTTCAATGGGAATTTCAAAAGAAATGTTATGTATTTTTTTCTATTTACTAGAAATTTCTCAGACTTATTAGCTGATAACGGGTTTTTTTTTTAACCAAGTTAGTATTTAGTCAGCAATTGGATCTATATAATAATAATACTAGTATATCTAAAATTATCATTTTAAGCGCTTGTTTTTTAATAAAAACATGTGTATACAACAATAATAAATAAATTATATATTTAACGGTATGTCGTTTAAAACAAGAAAAAGAAATAATAATACTAAACGTTATAAGTCGTTACAAAATATATTTTTTGGTTAGTTTTAATATTTTACTATCGATTTAATACAAATAATAATAAGCAAATTATAAATAATTGTTATATAATATATTTTCAAATTGATTACATTAAATTATAATGCAAATTAAATTACTTACCGCACAATCGCTAGAGCTAATGTCAAAGTACAAAATTTATTTTAAAGATGAAATCGACCGTAAAGTGTTAATATTGTTATACACAATAATATCCATGTCAGACGTCAATCTGTTTAATCATTATTTATTGTATTAATATAAATAACAGTAATGTATATATATATATATATATATAATTTAAAAAAAACTTGTATTTAGCAATAACCATATAAATTATACCCATAATATTATGTTACATTAATGATAGTATTATTATTAGTAGTATATAAGTATACCTATTACCTCACAAAAGTGTATATTCAAAAACATAAAGTATTAACAAAGTTGTTCCAAGCAAATTAAAAATAAATATATATATAATAAGGTTATATTTTAATAAACACTTAGGTATGTTATTTCCTTGTACATAAGAACTCAAAACGAACCTACTTGCCCGATTTTATGCCACCACCGTCCTGTTATACTTAGTACATATACATAATAATATTATGTTAGATAATACTTTTTTGTTACCTATTACTTGTACTTATTCGTAGCTGATATACCTACATTGTGCTTAATCGATATAATACTATATACAAGATTGCCTTTTAATTTATTGTTAGTTCACAAATTATTGTTTTTTTTTTTTGTTATGTACATAATATTAATTGTTTGTGCTTTTGCAATGGCTGCCAATTATATGAATTTTGTTTTATTTTATAGTATAATTATTGAAAAAATCTATTGAAACAAATATTATTATTATTATACTAAATATAGTAGGCTAAATTAAATAACTATATTTTGTTTAAATTAAAAAAAAAACTATATAGAACCTATAATATATTACATATATATTATTATTATACATACATATATGTATATATATTTTCAGCCTATATATAATAACCCTGTGCTATACAACCCAGTCGTGCGTACCTTGTATACCTTTTAGAGAGATTATAATTGTATTTAAATAATTAGTAAATGTTTTTTTTTTTTTTGTTATTTAGGTTTTATTATTGGTTGTTAAAAAAATAAACGAATAAAACTATAAAAGATGTGTGTTTATTTTCTAGCAATAGAAGATTACATTATTCGATTCTATGTACAACCCGGGTAGGAGTGGGCCAAAGAAAGTCAACTTTGAAGACAAAATATTGTCGACTTACAGAAGTATAATAATATTATGTTTATAATACTTAAAGTTTAATATTATACTTGTCGAGAAGGCTTTTTGCTTATGCAATTTTGGTACACTCGTGTGTCCGTCTGATTTCGGTTGCCGTTCGTTTAATTTAAATTGTTTTTTTTTTAATAGATAGACTTATACCATTTAATCCTAAACTTTTAATTACATTTAATAACCAACAATGGTTTACCTTTTGATAAATCTAAATATATCACTATTGCTTTCTTACTTTAATCCAGTGTTTCTGATAAAAATTCAGTGACTACAATATGTAAAGCATCTTCAATTTTTAATTTACTGTTTTTTTTTTGGAGATGCAATTCTTTATAAAATAAGTACATTTTATAAAATGTAAGATGAATATTGTTATCTCACTGCGCTACGACAGTTAATTATTTATTTATTTCTTATTGGCTATTGCTGATATTAAATCCATTTACAATATCTCATAATATATCTATTAGGTCACAACTGATAAATCAAAGTGTATGACTAAAAAAACACCCGCTTATTTGTAAGTGAAGCGTGCACGCTGTGGAAGACTAAATTTGTAAAATGTTGTGGTTAAGAATGTTAATTTACTGTTTTTTTTTTTTGGCGATGTAATTCTTTATTCAATGGTATATTTTATAGTTGACTGTACCTACCTGAATGATACTGTTTTGTAATAATTGAAGATCGAACACCATAAAAACCATTGCATGATTTTCAAAAAAAAAAATATCCATGCAACAAATAAACATAATCGTCGAGCAAGTTTTCGATTGATTTCAGACTAAACTATTTCAGTGGACGTCATCCAAAGTCTCTAACAGTTACTATAAATAATCATAATTAATTTGACCAAAGAAGTAACTTAGGTATTTAAAGTTGTTTCATTTTACTGCTTGCAAATACTAATGCGAAATGTCTGATTTTAGAGTATACGTAGAGTAATAAATATAACAAACGAATAACGGAAAAGTAGTTTATTTTATAGTTTTCATACAAAATTCTACATTTTTTATTTTTAATTGCTTTTGTGAAAATTCTACATTATAATTTTATATTATGTACCGTTTGGTCTATGGCCATGTTGAGCATTGGATCATTGGATTGAGATTTCTTAACATTTCTGAAACAAATAAATACAATTATTATTAGACTCGAACCGTTCAAAATAAATCGGCAAACACAACACATAATTATGCAAGAAGTTATTATGAACTTATTAACAAGCAATTGAAGTGGGTCTAGCGAGAAGTGACTAGGAATAATCATAAAACAGTTCAAAGGATATTTGTGAATAAACTTTTTTACCGTTGTTTTCCTATCCTATATGATTTCTAATATATTTTTATTAAATTTGATAAATTTGTCCTAAATTTTCCTAACTCTAAAAACTTTAAAAGTAACTATCCAAGACTGGTTATTGAAGCCTTTTCCCATTCTATACAATCGAAAAGAAACATTACCATATTGCAAAAAAAAAACACTATTTTATTCAATTTAATTTAAATCAATAAATAATTCCTATTTAATAACTAATCCTTACTGTACCTGTATTTTAATAAACTACACCCCATGGCGGCAAGGGGAACGTGGCCATTGAGACCATTTTGGCGGATTGCATCTTTTCAGCGCCCATTTTTGATTTTGGCTTGGTTCGTGGAGAACTCGTCAGAATAAAAAGACTGTAAAAATTCAAACAAAACAACAATTAATAATTACCGTCAAAAGTCACAATATTAAAACATGAACATGTACACAAACTCACCAAAGAGCAGAGGAGTGCACACACAAGTACAGTGTTATGCTAGATCCGATTGTGTCCGGCTATTTATACGGATATCGGTTTGCGTCAATAACAATCACACGATATTATTATTGTAATCTGGTTGCCCTCGTCTTAGACCCACACACAACATCTCTTATGCGATAAATATAGACTATCGATGAAAGTAGCATCACGGTTTGTCCGGTTAAAGTCCGACCACGAACAAACAGGAAAAGTACAAAATTTATTTCAAAGATGAAATTAACCGTAAAGTGTTAATATTGTTGTACACAATAATATGCATGTCAGTCGTCAATCTGTATAATCATTATTTATTGTATTAATATAAATAACAGTAGTTTATATATATATACCCATGTATTTAGCATGATAATCATATAAATATACGCATATTATTATGTTAAATTAATGATTGTATTATTATTATTAGTACATAAGTATATCTATTAGGTACCTAATTATTGTCCCGTCACGAAATACTAGGTAGATATATTGTCCATTTATCTTCTTAGGTATCTACATATGGGTTTAGGTAAACAGACGGAATACATCAAATCGCAGAGAATATAAATGGATAAGCCGAATAGTTGTGTAGGATGACCGAAACCGATACTTTTTCATCCCATTTTAATAGTTTGTGAAGTAAAATGTTTTATAAAAATTGATTTACTTAAATCCGTTGTTGAGTTGAAAATAATATGTAAGTAACTACTGTTCGTTTGTAATGAGTGAAGTTAGCCAATGTTAAAACATAAAAGTAGGCAAACTATAAAAATAAAAGGTTCACAAAAACCGTTATTGTAACTTTGTAAAAGTCTTATTAATACTTACTCTGCAATTTCGATATACCTACAATTTATGAGTAGATAATTGTATGTAAATTAAAACAATTTGTTAAAATTGTATTTATTAATAAGAAATTTATAAAAATAAAACTATAAATAATTCTAATTTATCAAGTTTTACAGATTTGTTTTGTTGAATAAGTATTTCTATACATACACCTTATTTTTTGGTTTGAATTGCATATTTTTAACACTTCCAAAGTAGTCAATTCAGAATTTAAAAGCTACAGTAATAAAACTGCAGAAAACGAATTTAATAATTCATTTTTAGATTGATTGCTAATAAATTTCTTATTAAAAAAAATAATTTGGTAGAACATTGTTTATTTTTATTAATACAAAAGAAAAATTCTGGTTATGCATTTATTTTAATTATTAAAAATTCAATTTAAACTTAATTCATAAAAAGTTTATGTATAATTAATATTCCGGAACTTTTATTTACATAAGTCATTATAGAACTATTTCTTGCTTTTGTGAACTTTTAAATAATTGTTTTTGTCGACATTTAATTTTAAAAAACTTTTAAATATCCGTGCCATGTACCTATACTGTTAAAATGGAACTTTTTGGAAAAATATATCTTGGAATTGAGGTTTTAATGCAGTTAAGCTCACAAGCGTTACGCTGAAGCTTTAACTCAAAATATTCAAACTCACTTCAACAGCATTCAATTATGGGCTAAAAAGTGGAAAATAATTTTGAACCCCTCAAAAAGCACAGCAGTTCAGTTTTCATTACGTCGTCCAAAAAACGTCCCCACCATAAGACTTCAATAGCGACTCAACTGAAGAACGCTAGTGGAGCACAGTTCTACAATCTTGGTGATCAGCCCATTGGACGAAGACTAAAACGTGGACGCCCACATTATTATCTTTTAAGTTTATAAACATATTGTCATTATTTATCTCCTTCTTATACTTTGAAATTGAACTTTCTATCTTATATTTGTATACAACACTGGGCATGTTTTAGTAGTTAAAGTAACTTTGTTATCCAACGTACTATAATCAGTGTTGGGAATTATCTAGATAATTTTATCTAGACAAAAAATTGTAATTAACATCTTATCTAGATAAAAAAAAGTAAATCATCTTATTATCTTATTTAGATAAACAAATCGGTTATCTGAGGTAATTAATCTAGATAGAAATTGTAACTATTTTTTAAGTTATTTATTCGTGGGTTTTACAAAAACAGGTTTCGGGATCCGACGACACGCATAATGTAGTCCTAGCCTAAAAATATTAATATACCTAGGTCCTAATGAATAGTGATTAGTGATATAAGAATATATTATTAATACATTGGGGTTGGCTTGATAGACAAGTCCAATATTCCATTGTAATCCAATGTATTTTAGTCGATTATACTAAACGTTTTTTACCTATTTTTAATAGGTAGAAGTAGATAAGAGTTATATATGTATTATCGTATAATTTAATATTTATATTCGTAGTTCTCGACTACAGTGCTCAGTTTTTATTTAATGTTGATAATTTTTTTCCCAGTACTCTCGAAATAATTACTAGTGCTATATAAAACGTGTTTATAAGAATTTTTACGATAATAATTTCAAGATTAACATTGACCTTTTGGTCCCAACAAAAAAAATGGTCGAAAGTGCAGGTGTTTATTTGAGCAGAATGGTTATAAATTATATTTTACAAATATATATACATGTCAGACGAGTCCTGTATCAGTAACTACATATAGGGTAAAGAGTAAAGACTATAAAAGTAAAATAGTAAATAGTAATACAAGTCCAATAAACAATGAGCCGTTTCCAAAAAGTTATTTGTATTTTCAATAGATAATAGTTATCTTTTCCCAACACTGACTATAATATGTTTTCCTTCTTTTTATTTTATTATAAATAGTGATCTTATTTAAAACCGACATATCGTTATTGTAAATTAACTCTAAGTTTAGATGGCACTAAGCCAGAAAAACTTTATATAATAAAAAAAAAAAAAAGCTCACAAGCGATTATATAATATTTCTTGATGCGTAACACAATTATAATGAAGTTAGATTTGTATTTTTGTTTCACATGTTTTTTAAAAGTACTCATAATTTACTAGGCACGTTCTGAGGCCAGACTCGAATTCACCGAAGAAAATCCAAAACAATTGCTTTTGTTTTGGTTCTTCTTAAAAAAAAAAAATAGTCAGAATTTGTTGTACACTGTAATAATTTGTCAAAAAAGTTGTGTAAAGAGAATTCAGCTTTTTTAAGTTTATCCTCGACATATTTTTTAAAAACTAGAAAAATCTATATTTTATAATATTATAATATTATGTAATACCAGCACAGTGCGCTCACAAAATTGCGATTATGACTTTTTAATCGACAATAAATTACAAGAGAGTCTATAACATTGGTAACATGAATTTTTGTTTTATTTAAAAATTATTTATCACATATATTGTTTTATTTATAACTGGCTTTAACTACCCGACTACATCTGGGACACCAAACTTTGCTGGAATTGCTAGATTTTTTTCATTGAAATTCTCTACTGTTTATCGTTTATTTTAATGGCCAATTCATTATTCGTTTGGCAATGTCGACCATAATGCCAGCAGTACAGCAAGTGGATTATATAATATTTCACCTTGGACGCACAACTTAAAACGGTATTTTGTATTGATGGTTGTTTTGTGTTTAAAATAGGGTCAATGGATCCTGTACATTTTTATTTTATATTTAATCTTCGATATTTAAACGAGCATATTTTGTTTTAGTCATAACGAAATATTATATTTTCCGTCAATATAATGGTGATTACATAAAAAAGGTTAACAATCCGGACAACCGGATAAAAAAGTATGATAATCTTTTTGAACTACAACGTTAAAAATTTCATCTTCCAAGGTAAAACGTAGGTACAATAATATTTGCTGCACTTTTCCTGTTTGGTCGTGGTCGGACTTTAACCGGACAAACCGTGATGCTACTTTCATCGATGGTCTATATTTATCGCATAAGAGATGTTGTGAGTGGGTCTAAGACGAGGGCAACAAGATCATTGCACTCAGATTACAATAATACTATTGTGTTATTGTTATTGACGCAAACCGATGTCCGTATAAATTGCCGGACACAATCGGATCTAGCATACTGCATAACACTGTATTTCTGTGTGCACTTCTCTGCTCTTTGGTGAGTTTATTGTGTACATGTTCATATTTTAGTATTGTTACTATTGGCGGTAATTAATAATTTTCGTTTTGTTTGAATTTTTACAGTCTTTTTATTCCGACGAGTTCTCCACGAACCAAGCCAAAATCAAAAATGGGCGCTGAAAAGATGCAATCCGCCAACACAGTCTCAAACGCCACGTTCCCCTTGCCGCCACGGGGTGTAGTTTATTAAGATACAGGTACAGTAAGGATTATTTATTACATAGGATATATATATTGATTTAAATTAAATTGAATAAAATAGTGTTTTTTTTGCAATATGGTAATGTTTCTTTTCGATTGTATAGAATGGGAAAAGGCTTCAATAACCAGTTTTGGATAATTACTTTTAAAGTTTTTAGAGTTGGGAAAATTTAGGACAAGACAAAAAGGGGTTGAGTGTAGCATTGTTTTTATTTGTGCTCCTTTTTTTATTCTGCGCTCCATTTCCCGTCCTAAATTTTAAACTTTAAATATAATTATCCAAAACTATTTATTGATCAGTCACAATGTTCAGAAATGTATTCTTAATTTTAACCGTTAAATAAAATATATAACCGCGTGACCGTTTAAGCTTCAAAATTTGATAGAGCTCTGGAAAATAAAATACACATTTAGTAATTTTATAATATTGTAAAAAAAAACAAAAATGTTTTCGAAAATTATGTAGTTATTTTATGAAAAAATTAGTGATATAATTAATATAGTTTCTAAAATTACAATACAAAATTTTGTATTATTAACACTTTTTTCTCTGTAAGTACATAACAAAATATTCAATTCACAGAAACACAAATTATTCTAAACAGAAATATCGATTAAAAGCGCTTTGGTACTCGATCCGTTTTAATTTATTATACTTAAAGAATAAGTTCATAATTAATGTTTTGTTTGAAAATCTATTTTTTACTATACTTGCTAATAACACTATTGCTAACATTAGTAAATTAGTTGGTTAAATATTATAATGATAATTTGTTTATTGCACAATAATAATTGAAGTAATATTTTAATAATATGAACAATTTACAATGCACTGTATCAAATTATCAATCAAATTTAATAAAAATATATTAGAAATCATATAAGGTAGAAAAACAACGATAAAAAAGTTTATCAATATATTTCCTTTGAACTGTTTTGTGATTATTTCTAGTCACTTTTCGCTAGACCCACTTCAATTGCTTGTTAATAAGTACAATATAACTTTTCGCATAATTATGTGTTGTGTTTGCCGATTTATTTTGAACGGTTCGAGTCTAATAATAATTGTATTTATTTGTTTCAGAAATGTTAAGAAATCTCAATCCAATGATCCAATGCTCAACATGGCCATAGACCAAACGGTACATAATATAAAATTATAATGTAGAATTTTCACAAAAGCAATTAAAAATAAAAAATGTAGAATTTTGTATGAAAACTATAAAATAAACTACTTTTCCGTTATTCGTTTGTTATATTTATTACTCTACGTATACTCTAAAATCAGACATTTCGCATTAGTATTTGCAAGCAGTAAAATGAAACAACTTTAAATACCTAAGTTACTTCTTTGGTCAAATTAATTATGATTATTTATAGTAACTGTTAGAGACTTTGGATGACGTCCACTGAAATAGTTTAGTCTGAAATCAATCGAAAACTTGCTCGACGATTATGTTTATTTGTTGCATGGATATTTTTTTTTTTGAAAATCATGCAATGGTTTTTATGGTGTTCGATCTTCAATTATTACAAAACAGTATCATTCAGGTAGGTACAGTCAACTATAAAATATACCATTGAATAAAGAATTACATCGCCAAAAAAAAAAAACAGTAAATTAACATTCTTAACCACAACATTTTACAAATTTAGTCTTCCACAGCGTGCACGCTTCACTTACAAATAAGCGGGTGTTTTTTTAGTCATACAATTTGATTTATCAGTTGTGACCTAATAGATATATTATGAGATATTGTAAATGGATTTAATATCAGCAATAGCCAATAAGAAATAAATAAATAATTAACTGTCGTAGCGCAGTGAGATAACAATATTCATCTTACATTTTATAAAATGTACTTATTTTATAATGTTATTTTTATATTTAACATCTTTATTTTTTTACCAACTAATTGCCTTAGTACAGTCCATTAAATAAAATGTAGATAATAGTTTCAAATTATTATTATGAAAAAAAAAAAATTTTAATTAAACAAACGACAACCGAAATCAGACGGACACACGAGTTTACCAAAACTGCATATGCAAAGCCGTCTCGACAAGTATAATATTAAGTAATTACTATAAACATAATATTATTATACTTCTGTAAGTCGACAATATTTTGTCTTTAAAGTTGACTTTCCTTGGCCCACTCCTACCCGGGTTGTACATAGAATCGAATAATGTAACCTTCTATTGATAGAAAATAAACACACACCTTTTATAGTTTTAATCGTTTATTTTTTTAACAACCCATAATAAAACCTAAATAACAAAAAAAAATTGTACTATTCGTTTAAACACAATTATAATCTCTCTAAAAGGTATACAAGGTATGCACGACTGGGTTGTATAGCACAGGGTTATAATATATAGGCTGACAATATATATATGTATGTATAATAATAATATATAAGCAATATATTATACTATACAGATTTTTTTTAAACAAAATATAGTTTTTAATTTAGCCTACTATACTTAGTATAATAATAATATTTGTTTCAATAGAGTTTCTCAATAATTATAATATAAAATAAAACAAAATTCATGTAATTGGCAGCCATTGCAAAAGCACAAACAATTATAATTATGTACACAAAAAAAAAAACGAAAAAACAATAATTTGTGAACTAACAGTAAATTAAAAGGTAATCTTGTATATAGTTTTATATCGATGAAGCACAATGTAGGTATATCAGCTACAAGTAAGTACAAATAATAGGTAACAAAAAAGTATTATCTAACATAATATTATTATGTATATGTACAAAGTATAAGAGGACGGTGGTGGCATAAAATCAGCTAAGTAGATACGTTTTGAGTTTTTATGGACAAGAAAATAACATACCTAAGTGTTTATTAAAATATAACATTGCTCGGAACAACTTAATTAATATATTTTGTTACTGAATATACACTTTAGTAAGGTAGGTGTTGTAATAATACAAATAAACAATGTTCTACCAAATTGTTTTTTTAATAAGAAATTTATTAACAATCAATCTAAAAATAAATTATTAAATTCATTTTTCTGCAGTTTTATTACTGTAGCTTTTAAATTCTGAATTAACTACTTTAGAAGTGTTAAAAATGTGCAATACAAACCGAAAAAAAAGATGTATGTATAGAAATACTTATTGAACAAGAAAAAATCTGTAAAAAACTTGATAAATTAGAATTATTTATAGTTTTTTTTTTATTGTACTATAAATTTCTTTTTAATAAAAACAATTTTTACAAATTGTTTTAATTTACATACAATTAATCTACTCATAAATTGTAGGTATATCGAAATTGCAGAGTAAGTATTAATAAGACTTTTACAAAGTTACAATAACGGTTTTTGTGAACCTTTTATTTTTATAGTTTGCCTACTTTTATGTTTTAACATTGGCTAACTTCACTCTTCGTACAAACGAACAGTAGTTACTTACATACTATTTTCAAGTCAACAACGGATTTAAGTAAATCAATTTTTATAAAACATTTTACTTCACAAACTATCAAAATGGGATGAAAAAGTATCGGTTTCGGTCATCGTATACAACTATTCGGCTTATCCTATTATATTTTCTGCGATTTAATGTATTCCGTCTGTTTACCTAAACCCATATGTAGATACTCAAGAAGATCGGTGTTGGTGAGTGGCGGCCCAATCCCTAAATCAAGTATGAGTTGCGGCCACATAACAATTACCACTTTATATAAGCCTATTAGCGTTACCCAGGAGACACCACGGGGAGGTTGGCTGAATTGTCTCCCAAAAATTTGTTTTTTGGTCAAGTTAAGGTCAAGTTTGGTCATGTTATTTGCCAATGAGCGTTCCGTCGTTGTCATTTTTTTTTTTTTTTAATATTATTGAGAGAATTTAAAACTTAAAGTTTTGACAAATTCAAACTGTCCGATCTCCTTGTTAGAAGCATTGTCATTTGTTCATCTCCAATAAACGCTTCTTTCTCGCACATTTTATTACATTTTCTTAATAATTTACTTCTAAATTTTATATACGTTCCGGGTTTGAATTTCATGTAGCACATTAACGAAGTTATAGATAAATATCTGGAATTTAGATGGCTAGTATAGAATGAACCGTTTAATTTTGAATACAAATTTTCTCAGCTGTTCGTGGTACGGTTGTAGCTGGCAGTAAATTGTGCCCAAAAGCTGGGGAGGAACGTCGCGTCTGGTGAAATGTAGTTAAACTAATTAAATCCTATAAGATATTGAGTGGATCTCTTTCAAAAAATCATCCTGTATAAGTGAATTGGCGATAAAAGTTTCAAGATAAATGGACAATATACTTACCTGGAATTTCGTGACGGCCTAATTAGGTACCTAATAGGTATACTTATGTACTAATAACAATAATACTATCATTAATTTAACATAATAATATGCGTATATTTATATGGTTATCATGCTAAATACATGGGTTTTTTTATATATATATATATATAAATTACTGTTATTTATGTTAATACAATAAATAATGATTATACAGATTGACGACTGACATGAATATTATTGTGTACAACAATATTAACACTTTACGGTTAATTTCATCTTTGAAATAAATTTTGTACTTTTCCTGTTTGTTCGTGGTCGGACTTTAACCGACAAAACGGGATGCTAATTTCATCGATGGTCTATATCTATAACATAAAAGATGTTGTGTGTGTGTCTATGGCGAGGGCAACAAGATCACTACACTCAGATTACAATAATAATATTGTGTGATTGTCATTGACGCAAACCGATATCCGTATAAATAGCCGGACACAATCGGATCTAGCATAACACTGTACTTGTGTGTGCACTCCTCTGCTCTTTGGTGAGTTTATTGTGTACATGTTCATATTTTAGTATTGTGACTTTTGGCGGTAATTATTAATTTTCGTTTTGTTTGAATTTTTACAGTCTTTTATTCTGACGAGTTCTCCACGAACAAAGCCAAAAAATCAAAAATGGCCGCTGAAAAAATGCAATCTGCCAAAACCGCCACGTTCCCGTTCCCCTTGCCACCGCAAGGCGGATCTTGGTAAAAAAAACAGGTACAGTAAAGATTAGTTATTACATAGGAATTACAAAATTGATTTAGATTTAATTGAATAAAATAGTGTTTAATTTTTTTTGAAATACGATAATGTTTCTTTTTGATTGTATAGAATGGGAAAAGGCTTCAATAACCAGTCTTGGATAATTACTTTTAAAGTTATTAGACTTGGGAAAATTTAGGACAAGACAAAGGGAGTGGAGTGTAGCATTGTTTTTATTTGTGCTCCTTTTTTTATTCTGCACTCCATTTTCCGTCCTAAATTTTAAACTTTAAATACAATTATCGAAAACTGATTATTAATCAGTCATAATGTTCAGCAATTTATTCTTAATTTTAACCGTTAAATAAAATATATAACCGCGTGACCGTTTAAGTTTCAACATTTGATAGGGCTCTCGCAAAAATAAAATGAAATATTTATGAAAAAATCAGTGACTTGTCCTTCGTGACTAAACGGGCTACGTTAGGTTTAAGTTTGTATAGTTAACCATTTTTTTTCTGTAAGTACAAAACAAAATAATGAATTCACAGAAATAAAAATTGTTCTAAATAAAAATATCGATTAAAAGCGCTTTGGTACTCGACCCGTTTTTAATTTATTATACTTAAAGTATAAGTTCATAAATGTTTTGTTTGAAAATCTATTTCTTACTATACTTGCTATACCGCTAATAAAACTATTGCTAACATTAGTAAAGTAGTTGCCTAAGTGTTATAACGATAATTTGTTTTATTACACAATAATAATTGAAGTAATATTTTAATAATATGAACAATTTACAATGTACTGTTATGCAATTGTAATTTTTTTCTTTGTCTCTTTAATAAAATTTAATAAAAATGTATAAGAAATCATATAGGATAGGAAAACAACGGTAAAAAAGTTGATCAACATATTTCCTTTGAACTGTTTTATGATTATTTCTAGTCATTTCTCGCTAAACCCACTTCAATTGCTTGATAATAAGTACAATATAACTTTTCGCATAATTATGTGTTGTGTTTATCGATTTATTTTGAACGGTTTCAGTCTAATAATAATTGTATTTATTTGTTTCAGAAATGTTAAGAAATCTCAATCCAATGTTCCAATGCTCAACATGGCCATAGACCAAACGGTACATAACAATATATTTTAATGTAGAATTTTCACAAAAGCAGTTAATAAAAAAAAAAAATTTAAAAATGTAGAATTTTGTATGAAAACTATAAAATAAACTAGACTTTTCCGTTATTCGTTTGTTATATTTATTACTCTACGTATACTCTAAAATCAGACATTTCGCATTAGTATTTGCAAGCAGTAAAATGAAACAACTTTAAATACCTAAGTTACTTCTTTGGTCAAATTAATTATGATTATTTATAGTAACTGTTAGAGACTTTGGATGACGTCCACTGAAATAGTTTAGTCTGAAACCAATTGAAAACTTGCTCGACGATTACATTTATTTGTTGCATGGATATTTTTTTTTTTTAAATCATGCAATGGTTTTCATGGTATGTGATCATTATTTATTACAAAACAGTATCATTCAGGATTTTATCATTCAACATTTTACAAATTTAGTCATCCACAGGGTGCACGCTTCACTTACAAATAAACGGGTGTTTCCTTAGTTGTACATTATGATTTATCAGTTGTAACATCTTTATTTTTTTAACAACTAATTGCCTTGGTAAAGTCCAATAAATAAAATGTAAGATGGTAGTTTCAAATTATTATTATCTATTAAAAATAAAACAATTTAAATTAAACGAACGGCAACCGAAATCAGACGGACACACGAGTGTACCAAAATTGCATAAGCAAAGAGCCGTCTCGACAAGTATAATATTAAGTAAGTATTATAAACATAATACTATTATACTTATGTAAGTCGACAATATTTTGTCTTCAAAGTTGACTTTCCTTGGCCCACTTCTAACCGGGTTGTACATAGAAACGAATAATGTAACCTTCTATTGATGGAAAATAAACACACACCTTTTATAGTTTTATTCGTTTATTTTTTTAACATCCAATAATAAAACCTAAATAACAAAAAAAAAAAACATTTACTATTCGTTCAAATACAATTATAATCTCTCTAAAAGGTATGCAAGGTACGCATGACTGGGCTGTATAGCACAGGGTTAAAATATATATAGGCTGAATATGAATATATATATATATATATATATATATATATATATATATATATACAATAATTTGTGAACTAACAATAAATTAAAAGGTAATCTTGTATATAGTTTTATATCGATGAAGCACAATGTAGGTATATCAGCTACAAGTAAGTACAAATAATAGGTAACAAAAAAGTATTATCTAACATAATATTATTATGTATATGTACAAAGTATAAGAGGACGGTGGTGGCATAAAATTGGGTAAGTTGGTTCGTTTTGAGTTCTTATGTACAAGGAAATAACATACCTAAGTGTTTATTAAAATATAACATTGCTCGGAACAACTTAATTAGTACTTTATGATTTTGAATATACACTTTTATTATTAACTACTATTATTTGTCCGTTATCAGCAGTTCATCTTCTGTTATCAACTCTTTGCCGGCAATCCTCAAAATTGATAACAATGATAGCTCTTATCATTTTATTTTTTTTTAAATAAAAATTTATATTATGTTATTACAACAAATAACCACAGTTTAAATAAAAATGTATCTAATCTGTATATTATAACTTAAAAAGTATAA
Organism: Adelges cooleyi; assembly: GCF_023614345.1. Classification (NCBI taxonomy): domain Eukaryota; kingdom Metazoa; phylum Arthropoda; class Insecta; order Hemiptera; family Adelgidae; genus Adelges; species Adelges cooleyi. Next base: position 11,063,696 of record NW_026096268.1, on the reverse strand, counting down.
CATTTAATTTTCATTTTAAACTGTTTTTGTACTTTATTATTATTACTTGCTAGGTACTTCGTAATTAGTTTTAGTTATAGTTTCACTACTCTTCCTGCCAGTAACCTTGTTTGTAATTAGTGTAATTAATATGAAAAAGAGAGTCGTAATAACAGGCATGGGTGCCATTTGCTCAGCCGGTCTTGGTAAAACTACATGTTGGAATAACGTTTTACTTGGAAAATCATTTGTAAGAAAACTGGACAGCGATTTGTACAAAAATATACCATCGAAAATCGCCGCCACCCTGGACGGACTCAGTCTACCCGATACCATACCCAAAAGTAAGTTGCGTTCAATGGCTCCATCGACACGTTTAGCTTTACTGGCGGCGCAAGAAGCCATTAATGATTCCAAGCTTTTTGACCAGTCCGTCGACAGGGAAAACATCGGAGTCAGCGTAGGAATCGGAATGGTAGACCTGGAAGACGTGTGTCGCACGGCCAAAGCTCTAGAATCCAGCTACAGTCGGGTTAGCCCTTATTTTGTACCAAGGATTCTGATCAATATGGCTGCCGGCCATATCAGTATGGAATACGGATGTCAGGGACCTAACCACGCAGTGTCCACCGCCTGTGCTACCGGAGCTCACGCCATCGGCGACGGTTTTCGTTTTATACAACACGGTCAAGCCGTAGCAATGATTTGTGGAGCCGCCGAATCGTGCATAAGCCCATTATCGATGGCTGCGTTCTGTAGATTACGAGCGTTATCCACTCAAAACGATACGCCCGAATCAGCATCAAGGCCGTTTGACAATAGTAGAGATGGATTTGTAATGGGTGAAGGTTCGGCGATTTTGATTTTAGAAGAACTTCAACACGCGCTTGGTAGAAATGCTCAAATTTATGGAGAAATTGTCGGCTACGGCATGTCAGGCGATGCGGCACATTTGACTTCTCCGCCTGTCGATGGACAAGGAGCCTATTTGGCCATGGATAGAGCTGTCCGTGATGCAAATATCGACAAAACTCAAATCACCTACGTCAATGCCCACGCCACTTCTACTCCTGTTGGAGATTCGATAGAACTAACAGCGATAAATAGACTCTTTGGCGAACACAGCAAAAACATACACGTATCGTCCACAAAAGGGGCACACGGCCATTTATTGGGTTCTGCTGGCAATTTGGAAAGCGTCTTCACCGTCATGGCTTGCGACGAGGGCGTTATACCGCCGACGGCAAATTTAATCAACATCTGTAAAGAAGCTGAACGTTTGATTTGCGTTTCCGAAAATTCAGTAAATTGGCGAGAGGAGAAAAGATACGCATTGAAAAATGCCTTTGGTTTTGGAGGTACCAACGCGAGCCTCTGCTTTTCCAACTATGTCCTATAAGAGTCCAATTAAAGAATAAACAAGGTAAAATGTATTGAATATTAATTTTAATTAACTAAATGGATCGCAGAACGCCAATGCTGTGAGTGCTTTTTGATGACCTTCGTATTCACGTTCGATGTTGCCCGTTTCGACGTTCCACAATCTTGCCATGCCGTCTGACGAAGCTGAAAAATAAAACAGGGTTAAATGGTGGAAAAATGTACTTAAAAAACCAATATTGTTTGGTTGATAAAACTATTTAGAAATAGAATAGTTATCTGGTTTTAAGTATTAGTTTATTTTTTAAAAACCAATAAAAATGTGTTCAAACATAAATTCTATATGTTTTATAAAAACAAATAATTTTATTTATTTATTTATTTAGTAAATGGAAATGTATTTAATATTTTTAAATAAAAATTTACTTCTAGTCAATAACACGTTTGTCATTTTCTATTTTTTACTGTATCAGGCCTCTAACTACTACATCAGAAAAAAAATTGAGTAAATTTAGTCACATCTATACATTTTTTAAAAAGTGATCTAATTTAATGTTTAATTCATAATTGATAAAAAAAACAATAAACAAGTTTAATTTAAAACCACAAGTTTTTTTTTTCAAAAAGAATATTAGGATTTCTTAAATTTAAAGATATAAATTAAAAATAGAAGTAAAAACTATAAATTGTATCCAAATATAAGGATTTTTAATTTTAATAAATAATTATTTTAAAAAAATTACTTGAAATACCTACATTTTTATTTACTGTATGTATGTAAACTTATACTTATATAATTTGTTTTATTTGAAATAGTATTTTCATTTCTACATAAATAAAGAACTATTCAGAGTTGAAAAAAAACATTTATTTTAAAATTATTATTAGTCAGGTGGCACTGCTGAGAGCTTTCCTATTCACACATTATGTCATTGTATCATTGTCATCAGACTTGCTGATTATACATATTTTGTATAGATTGTAAATAAAGAAAATATATTTTTAATAAAAAATTATTATTATTTGTTATTTAAATTTGTTCAAATAAGAACACATTATTATTTGTTATTAAAATTTTTTTTTAGTTACTTTTTATTTCAAATAAATGTTTGATTTTAAAAGGTTTAAATTGCGTTAGTTTAAAAATGTAACTTTTAAAATGTTTTTGTCTTATAAAACAATATTAATTTTTAATTGTAGGTAAAATAGATGGAAAAAATCAACTTGTTAAGTAACAATTTTTAATAAAAGTTATTTGTTAAACTAAATTAAGACACATAATGTATTATTGTGTTTTGTTACCCGTTAACAAATGTTCGGAATCGTTACTGAATGCAGTATCCCACACCCATCTTTGGTGTTCGTCTTTCAGTTCTTGTTTCAAAGAAAAATCGCTGGTCTTCCATACGCAAGCTGTTTGATCGGCTGAAGAAGTCACCAATAGTCTAATGGCAAAATATGGTTATTATATTTTAAGTAACAACATCAAAAAAAAAAAAGTAAATAACAAATGAAGTAATCTTTACGTCGAGTTTGGACTAAATTTACAATGAAGAGCGTATTTTCTGTGGGCTATCATTTTGTGCTCTGGGCTGAGTCTGGTGCCGTCGCCATTGAATTTCCAAAGGTAACAGTTACCTTTGTTATTCACTGAAGCGACGTACTCTGCATTCGAATCGACGGCCACACATTGAATAGAAGCGTCGACTTCGGGTATCTAAATAAAAAAAGGTGGCAAGTTGAATAGATTTTTCTAAAAATAAAAAAAGTAAAAGATAAGCTAAAGTACTGTCAGTCCCAGGTGAATCACCCCATATTGGCACGGGCTGTTAAAAAAATTTGCCTTTGCCACTCACAACAACCCCGTTCTCTATCTCTCTGGGCAATTTAGAAATAATTACAAATTGTATACACTAGCCAAAAAAATCTTACGAGTTGTTCATTGTGGTCAGTCTTCAAATCCCATATGTGTAGCAAACCTGATTGGTCGCCTAAAAGTAATTCTCCTTGATTCGGATGAAGACATATACTAGTGATTGGAGCGTTTGTTTGAAATATCCTTTGACATTGTAAATTTCTAGATCTGTAGTAAAAGAATGAACCATTAGGTAAAGTTATCATCTCGTGTATTGTTATTACATTACCTTAGGTCCCAAACGCGAGCACTGCAATCTTCTCCACAAGTAAACATCCATTTACCGTCTTCATGAAAACCGACCCCGGTAATATTTTTGGATATTCCTTCATAGTTCAAAATAGGATTAGGATTACTCGAGTTCAAATCATACATTCTAATATGCTGGAAACCTGTGTGATAAAAGTATTTTAATAGGTTTGAACTAAAAAAAAAAAAAAAAAAAAAAACACTAGAGATAAAAATAATAATTTTTACCCGCAGCGGCTAAAAGTTGCCTGTCTGGTGTTATTTCCAATGCGTTTACTTGCTGTATGAATCTAGTTAAGTTCATATTTAAAATACTGTTTTCAAAAAAGAATACCGTGTAGTTTGTTATTTTACAATCAAATCTAAAGCTGGGCTACATATTATGTTCAATAAACCAATTATACATTTAGTGACCCGTGATTAGTTTAATTAAGTAACAATAAACTATTTAAATTTCCAATTTTCTCTATGACCCGCCAAACATACCGCAAACATAATATTATATGTTACATCATAATTTTTACAATGCAATCAAAGGATACAGAGTCCAAATGTGTTAAACTTCTGTTGCAAACGCCCGTGTTGGCGTGCCATAATTTTATCGTATGATCATAACCACCGGTAGCTAATAACACTTTTTCAGTTAATGCATTGTCGACCATAATTATTATTAAAAGAATATACAACTCGAGCTTAGGAAACCGCACAAAACATTTGGTTAACCATACAGAAAACGACTTCTCAATCGACGATTTTAATAATTAAAAATATAACTACAATGTATTTTGTTAAATTCGAGTTGTTATAAATAAATTTAATTCAAATATTTTTGGCAATTTCGTCCAACTTTCGGCAATCGGCTTTGGTTGTGTTATCAACCAGTAAATATTTATTAGCTATTATCACTAATTTTATTATCCGTGTGATAAGCGGCAGTTGCTCGTGCGGGTTAACCATATTATACCACGGTATGATACAATGAGGTAACCACTGAACACTATGGATATCAGAGATATTATTTTGCTTAGGTAGGCGATAATTGATAATAGAATAATTATTAATTTTACTTTATTTTTAATTTTTTTCTTGTAAACACCGCAGCCAGATAGGTATTGTTACTTGACAATAATCTAAAAAATAAATTAATCATATTTCACTACTTGTGCGAGCATAGTATTACTATAAGATTCTTGCAAACTGTTTCAATAATTTACTGCAGCCGACGGTGATTATCGACCAAGTACAATTCTATTCGATGGTCGATAAATTTACAAAAAAATAATGGCTAATAAAAGTAAGTAAAATAAAATAACGCTAAATCTATCATTAGTAGCTGTTAACAATACACAATTCGCTAGTCGTTGCGATCATGTGCGCAAACCCAATCTGGAGGTTTGGGTGTTTTGTGAGTAAGCGTTTATAGAATTGAACACAAATTTGTTATTATTATTATTAACACACAACTGTTGTATACCTATTTTATATTTTTGTCTATAATTTAACAAACTGCAAACATTTACACACAACTGTTGTATAAAACTCTTTTTTCTTTTATAAATCTAGGTTTAGGTGGTCCGGAAACCGAGGATCAAACTCGACTAAGGTTTCAAGTGGAACTAGAATTCGTCCAATGTCTTGCTAACCCAAATTATTTAAACTGTGAGTTAGTTTTATGATACAATAATATTGTTTTTTTTAACAAAATGCATAATTATTATTTGCAGTTTTGGCTCAACGTGGCTTCTTCAAAGAACAATCGTTTGTTAATTATTTGAAATATTTACTCTATTGGAAAGAACCAGATTACGCTAAATTTATTAAGTAAGCATTTCTCGTTAGTAAATTTTTAAGGTTCAACTTCGTAAAGTATCTAAACTTTATTTGTCAACAGTAATAAAGCTATTTATGAATCAATTTAAATTTTCTTACAAAAAAAAAAATTACTAATTGTAATTTAATAAATTTTTATACCTTTTAGAACATATTGCTATTTAATTTTTAATTTTAAATAAATACAATTTTGGATTTTTTATAGAAAATACTCAGATGCTTAAAAATAAGTTTTATTATAGATAATTATTTTAAACGTACAGAACACATAGAAAATACCGCAAAACTGTGTTTCTTTTTAACAAGTTTAGATGCGTGTTGTATCTAATTTAATCTGTATAAATAAGCCATTTAATTTTTATATAGGTACCCTATGTGTTTATATTTTTTGGATCTCTTGCAACACGAATCGTTTAGAAAAGAAATAGCGGCCGCTGTTTGTTCGAAATTCATCGACGACCAACTGTTGCTAATATGGCAACACTACACGAGACGTCGAACGAAACTCCTTCATACAGCCTACGAACACAATATGAACGTTATGAATAAGACCAATCCGCCGGCCATCGGTCAAGCCCAAACGAACGGCACCAACGGCATCATGCCATCTGCCATACCAATTCCCAAAGTTATGCCACCTTAAAAAAATCTACAATAAATTTCTTATTTAAAGTTGCAATAATAATAAAAAAAAATGGTGTTTATATAGAATATATATTATAATTTTACTGCTTTTTAAGGTTTAAAAAATATGTCGATTGTGTGATTAACATTGTGAACATAACACAAATAAATTGTATTATGAACTGTACAAAATGAAATTACGGCGTAATATGGTTTTTTACCCGAATAATAAATCCTTTAAATTTTTACATCATGTTTGGTTTAAAGTACAATCTACAAAAACACACGGCACACTGACCAATTATGTTCAATAATAAATAGATTTTATACTTTCCACTTACACTCCTTTCGCTCGCAAAATACTCGGACATTTATAGCGGTTACTACCCTGGGAAAGGGTTCAAAGAAAATCAAAACAAGTATAGTGATTACATGTAGTTTATTTACTTAGTGAGCCGAATAAAATAATACACACCTATTTAGCTGCACCTGCTAGTAATGTTTCACATTCCACCATAAGTTGACAATATTCGGTCAGTTGTTGCCCCCACAGCTTTTCAAAAAAGTTTGAACACTGCAATAATAACCGATGAATGATTTCCGTCAGTCTGCCCATTAACACTAAATCGCGAGCCGGTGGTCCAAGAATATCATTATTGCACCTCGTTTGACAATCTTTCAGAGCTGAAATATATACATCTAGTTGTCTTTTTATAGCCCGTTCCTTCTCCATAATGATATTACAGAAAAATGCAAATTATTATGGCTTATGATATTATATTGTGAACACTATACACTGGTGAGCAGCTGTGAGATGCCCGTCAGTAATATCATTTATTTATTTTCCCTCCCAAACCTTTTTTCAGTAACAACCTGGCCTTGAGCCGCTTTAGGTGTGGTTTGATGTCGTACAAAGTATCAAGTTCCGGCTGTTGACTTGACTAATTAGTTAGTTAGATAATAGTGTATTATCTATATATGTGGAGCCACTTGACAAACTGTCACTCAAAGGTTATATTGTAGGAAACAGATTTTTTGATTTTTGCTTTATTTATGTAAAAAAATTGCAAATTTTTTTTTTTTAACTTTACAAGAAACTGAAATTTTCAAATCAAAACTGGCTTATTATATAATAGTAGAGTAGCAAAAAAAAAAATCTCATTACAGAATTTAAATTAGACCATCCTATGTAGTCGAAATTTTTCTGGCATTTACTCATCGAAAAAATTATTTTTACTTTAAACATTATGTTTTACCAGGACATCCTCAACAATGTGCATCGGGTCTTGCCCAAAAATTATTATACCATTTCGAACATTTTATTACTAATACTATTTAATTTTTTAAACAAATACTATTTTAGAAATACATTTTACATTAGAAAAATTATTAAATATTTTGTTGAATATTTTTAATAATACAGTAATTTTAACACTTAAAAATGTATTCTGTGCGATACGCCATAAAAAGTAAGTATCTTTTAAACAAAAGATAATTGTTTAAAAATCTTTATTGTTTTGAGACGTCAACTGTTTTTAATGCGATATGACAGTGAAATTGCTAACTTTCTCATTTTTATCCCAGGCTTTCCCAAACTTTTTTTTTCTGATTCATTTTATTCAAAAAAATGAAATTAAAAAAAAAATGCCAGAAAATATAAAAACCCTATGAAAGATAGTACTAGTCACAATTAATTGCAATGTTCACATCTTAACTAAATAAACTGAATCCAGGAAATTCTAAAAAATTTGTTCTATATTTGTAATTTTCATTAAAGTTCAAATATCTATAAAGTATTTAATAAAAAAAATGCTTAAAAATAAGGTTTAGATAATTATTTTAAACGTACATAACACACTGAAAATACCACAAAACGGTGTTTATATTTTGGCAAGTTTAGATGCGAACTGAAAAAATAACTCAATGTTCTAGAAAAAATTATTCTGAGTAGTTTTATATTCAGTGTAAAAAATTCTCCCTAAAAAAATCTATGATACATTTATTGTTTTAAATTGCAATTTTAAAAAGAAAAAAAGGTGTCTATATATAATATATTATAATTTCACTGATTTTTTAAAGATTAAACAAATCGTCGATTGTGTGATCAACATTGTGAACATTAACAATGTTCATGAAAACATCAACATTAACTCGGAGAGGACACTTATAATGGTTACTACATTTTTGGGAAAGGGTTCGTAGAAAATCAAAACAAGTTTAGTGATTATGCGTAGTTTATTTATTACTTGGTGAACCAAATAAAATAATACACACCTATTTCGCTGCACTTGCTAGTAATGTTTCACATTCCACCAAAAGTTGACAATATTCGGTCAGTTGTCGTCCCCACATCTTTTCGAAATAGGATGTACATTGCAATAATAACCGATGAATGATTTCCGTCAATCTGCCCATTAACACTAAATCGCGACTAGTCCCAATACTATTGTACCTCATTTGACAATTTTTCAGAGCTGGAATGTATACATCTAGTTGCCTTTTTGTAGCCATAGCGCGTTCCTGCTCCATAATGATAATTTACAGACAATTATTATGGCTAATGATATTACAAACACGATGCACTGTATAGCGAGCAGCTGTGAGATTTCTGTCAGTCACCTGTAAGTTTCAAATGATTTATTTTCCCTACTTTATTTTGGGTACCAAACCTATTTTCGGAACTGTGCAAGTACAAGTGGCCTTCAGGTGTGGTTTAGTGTTGTCATACACTGTGTCAAGTGTCGACTGTTGACTAATACATTAGTCAGTTAGATAATAGTTTATTATATTTGTTGGCTCAACTCGACAAACTGCCACTCGAAGGTTACCTATGTAGGAAACAGATTTTTGATTTTATTGTGTAAAAAAGTTGGGTTTTAATACTGAAAAAAACTATCACAGGAGACGACAAGTCACAAGAGTTGCATTGGTCATGAAATGTACAAGTTTTCCCCTTAATAATATACAATACTGGCCGCACAACATACACGAATAGTGCATTTTATATAAATATTGTGTATGTTGGTACCCCTTCGAGTGGCTCTATGTGGATTTTCCGTGGCTGTGTGTCTCTTTGAGGTGTAATACATTTTAATTTTCTATTAATACATTCGAAAATACTTAACTAAAATTATAAATCCCCTAGTCAAAATCAAGTCTGAAGTCGAGTTGTAAAAATAATTCAAATAAAAATGTTCACAGATGTTATTCTTCTTTGACCGTTGACATCTATAATAAAAAAGAATCGCCTTTATGAGTAAAAATGTCACATAACCAATCGATTCACTGATTTATATAAGCATTGATTTTAGATAGATTTTTTAGATTTAGGTCTCTAATCTTTAAACTGAAAAAGAACAAAAAAAAAAAAAATGTTGACTACCTAGGTTACCTAACTTGAAATTCAAATTCTCTAGACTGACCGCTTGATAATGCTTATCACTTAAGCGCCACCGTTGGTAAATGATTTAGGGTTAAATTTAAATTTTGTAATTTCTTGTTTTTTACTTTTTTTAATTATAATTGTGTAATTTGTTACATTTATTTGTAAAGTTTACTTGCCCTTGTTAAAATATATTTATTTCAAATTTTAGTACAAAGTATTTCATTAAAAATATGATAGCATAATAAATATACTGGTAAAAAATCTATATTTTTAAGGTTTTTTTTTTTGGGGCCTAAACTCACAAGAACTCGTCTTTAACAGTTCACAATGAATAAGGAATTTCTCATAAAAGACTCGGTCACAACATTGGCTGTTGCTATTGCCGAACATCAGCTAATTCCTAATACCGTTCACTTGGCTAATTGCGTAGACAGGTTGAATAATGCATTGAATCCGCTGTGGATAAAAAATCAAGTGAATATTTATCGAAATCTTATTATATATATATATATATATTTTTTTTTTAAATCTAATTACTATTCTGAGTCACCTCTTGTAGTGATTTTTAAGAACTACTGGATAAATAACACTTAAATGTCAAATATAATATTTACAGGACGATATGCTTTGTTTGCTTGAAGTTTGTCTGCAAATTGAACCGACGGAAATTAATTTAATTGCCAAGTGTTCGAAAGCGTTGGTCAAGATAATACCAAAACTAGGATCATGTGAAGAAAAGCATGTTAAAAATTTAATTTCTTGGATCATGTCGAGTATTTTACACGTTAATGACCTAGAACATGACTCGACGGAACAATTTAATGACATTCTAAATTTGTATACCTGTACGTTACAATATTACGGCAGTCAAAATTCAAACAAAAACAATGAAGTAAGTTTTTTTGAATTTATATATGTAAAAAATATTGACAATCAACTTGTAGTTTTTATGCGATTTCTTAAACGATTATCATAACATTTGCGTACGCTTGTTGTACAACAATATTAAGTTAACTCATGCATATAATCTGCCGTACGAAGGAGGTCGATAAACAATTTATTGTAATTTTCCCAGGTGATATGTCACGTAATGTCTGTATTTTCATCATTATTAAATGAAATTAAAAGTGGAAAAATGGCCGAAAATACAACTCTTAAACTTGCTTGTGTACAGTTTCTCAATGCTACTGTCAGCTATTTAAAAGATTATCCGAGCGTGGACTGTGTTGGCACGTTTATTATTAATTTGTTGGAACAGTCGATCAATCAAAATTACAATCTACAACCTTGTCAAAAATTGGACGTTAGTAAATTAAATTATTTTTATGATTTTTACCCATTGATATAGAATAATTTTTTTTTTTGGAAAATAATTTTTAGATTTTAAAATATTCATTAAAAATTTTACTACAACTTGTAGACGAGTCTAAACTTTGGACCAATAATAATTTCAACAAACTCTTGTCGCTCGTTTTGTTATACTTACGGTATGGATTAATATCAGACTATTCTAAGCTGCCAAACGATTTGCAACCGTCTCCAATCGTCCAATGGGAAACGCCGTCACGTCTGGATATAGGGCAAACGGTAATATAATTTAATAAATGAGCGAAAGGAAATTGTGATTGAAAATATAGTTGTAAAATTTGTTTTCAACTTGCGTCTTTGTGTTGCAGACAAATTTGACAAATAAACATCGTCGAAAAAAAAAGATAATTACAGAATCCAAAAATAAGGTACCAAAATTATTTACGTTTACTGCCGACGACGAGGCCTTAATGAACGTGAGAGATTCGGATTTTTCCGAGGACGAACCTTCAATGACCGGTACGTGTGGACGTGGGGCGTGGGATGTACGACTATTGGCGGCACAAACGATGAAAAAACTATTCACGGTTAGTGTTGAAATGGTCATTTGCAAAATTTCTATTTCTAAAGTTTTATTATTAACTATTTTTTAGACTGTAGAAAAAAAAACGTTATTGGGATACTTATACACGATTATTGATGGCCCGATGGACATACAGAATTGTCTGCAGCCAAATGTCGGAACGTTCACTAGGGATCCTTGTTCAAAAGTACGAGCCACTGTTATAACCGCTATAACGACGATATTTAACGGTTCGAAAATATTTTTCGCTCAAGCTCAGTACAGGTAAAGTATATTACTATGTTAGTAAACCCAATGTTGTTTGTCGCCATTATATATATAAATCATTTTTTTTTAAATTTTTCAGAGAGAAAAAAGGAGCGTTTACAACGTGGTCGGAAACACTGGCCGACTATATCATCTCGATGCACGACACGCTGTTAAAAGATTTTGAGTGTGAAACACTCGGAGTTCGTTTAGTGTTGTTACACTGTTTTTCTACAATGATAACAAACACGGCGTACGCAAAAATGAATAAAAACCTCCTCGGATCGTTGTTGAACGTCTTACTTGTATTCACCAAATGCGAACCTTGCGGTAATTAGTAACCGTTTTGAATTTAAGCGGTTTTCCCTTGAAAACCGAATTATCGTTTCTAATAATTTTCATTTTATATTTTCTTAGAAAACTATTTGCGAATCGGAGTTCTACGGTGCCTGTCGTCAGTTTTCAATAATCCTGAACTTCCCGATTTTGAAAAAGACTTGTTAATTAAACACAGATCGGACATTATAAATCTCTGTTTGTATTTGTTTAAAGTGAGTTATCCAATATTTAACGATATTCTCAGGCAACTTGGTTATGAATTGTAGTTAAATTCTTTATTGCTTAACACAGGAAACTAAGACGGCCCTCGAAGGCGACCAAAATGCCCCACAGATGGTTTTGAGACGCCAGTGTTGGCAAATGTTAAACAGTTATTGTAACCATTACGACAGTTTAATTGAAAACAGAATGATAATCAACATCGGCGTTGAAGACATGAAATACACCAAACAGAACTTGCTACGCAAAAACGTATTGTTGTGTTTCAAGCAAATGTCTGCCATGTCCGAGGGTAAAAATTCTGTCGTAGTATTTTGTCTGACAAATAAAAATTGATAAAAAAAACTTATTTTATAGGTAAACACTGTGATTCGGCTAGACTAGAAAAATGGAAATTCATTTTTCGAAAAGTCGCTCCGCAAGTGTTTGAAGAGCGGAACGCTATGATTTTGTCCATTCTGATCGAAAGTTTTTCTACGATTGGTTCGGGATTATTTTCCGATCTCGAGGTAAAAAATATCATTGATTAACGTTTAAATGTGTTTCGTTTGACATGTACGTGTTATGAACTAGGACGAGTTAGTAAATCCTTACTGTAATGATCTCCACACGTTTGCCGTTTGCACCGATGTAAACATTCAGTCGGCCGCAATAGCAACTCTGGGTACGTTGATCAAGTACGACAAATTGTTAAATGTAAGTATCAAAACATTTATTGTGAACAAATATATTATGTTTATGTGTATTTAAAATTAAATGTTTATTTTTGAACCGGATTTTAGCAACCTCGCTATGTTGAACAAACCATTGACGATTTGCTTTATGTATCGTCCACGAACAATATACATTCCGTTCAAGAAAAACTCGCATGGACGTTCAATTGCTTGGCTGAAGTTTTAGTCGATAATTGGTACGTGTTTGATTGATTAAATAAAATTATGATATGTACATGAAAATAAATTGTATTTAGAATATTTTTACAAAAAAGTGTAGTCTTATTGAATAAAACTGGTTCAATGGTTTTTGTTCTAAGCGGTCTTCCAAAATATTCACTAAACTTAGATGCTTAATGAATCAATTTTTAATTACTGTGTGTGATGACTCAATGATTAGTGTACATATTTTAATTTAAAGGATGTCATATGAAATTGAAGACCTAAAATTGATAGCTTTAGTTAAAGCTACGCTTTCTACTTTGGACCGCAAACCGGTAATTTTTTATTTTTTTCCCTGTAATTCAATACAGCAAAAATATTTCATTATTTTTTTTTATTCTAACACAGTGTAGAGCTTGTGGTACCAGAGCATTGGGTCTTTTCTTATCGCTGATCGATAATACCAGTATCGCCGAAGCACAAGCTAGACCTCTGTTCCAGGAGTCGATAGAAGTGTTGATAAACATAGCCAACGGAAACGATAGTATGAAAGTAAGATTTCCAACAACGTTTCGTACTTTTTAACTCTTGGAACAATTTGAAGTTTATATATATTTTTTTAATAATATGATTTTTTTTTTTTAGAACCGCTGGAATAGTTGTAATTCTTTAGGAATAATTTACCAAACAAATTATTTACAAAAATTGCCAGTAATTTTACAAGTAAGCTAACCACTCGAAATAAACGATCCGTTTAGGGCTAAATTTAAATTTGTGTTTGTTTTAGAACGACATATTCAACACCTTATCAACTTTGATCGTGAGCTGCAGTAATTTCAAAGTCAGACACGTGGCTTGTTCGTCGTTAATGTTTGACCGCCGGGAACTGTATGGCGTGAACTATTTGAAAATGTGGCATCGACTGTTTGACGCTTTCGAAAACGCTCAAAACTTGCCACACATTTGCGAATACAAACATAAAGAAAAACTTATGAATCAGGTAATTTGGTGAAACATAATAACACTGCTTAAAAATATATAATATTATTTTTTTAACGATTACCAGCTTTGTGCGTCGTTTTGCAACCTTTGCCGCTTGCTAGAATCGTCCGACATAAGTAATTTGGCCGACCTGTTCGATTCCCGTCTACACCTGGCACGAGAAGAAATCGACAAATACTATAATTCACTAGACGTCACCAATTGCTCCATCCAATTATCGACCACTCATAACAATTTACAAAACTTGTTAAAACAGCCTCGGCTTACAGCCAAACAAATAGAAACCGTTCGGCATTTGTTGAGCATATTCAATTATCGTTAAATAGAAAAAATTATGGAACTTATTAAAATTAATATTTTATTTTATCGATAAAATCAACTCGTTTTTTTTGACGTTACGTGGTCTTTGTTTAGTCGAACAGGACGAGGACGTTTAAAGAAATTTAAGTCAATTTGGCTGTATTATTTGCCGTTTAATTATATAAAAAATATTTACAATTTAACTATACCACCCAACATGGTTTTCGTAAAATTCAATTACGACTTGGGGGTATAACACATTCGCTATTTTGGCAGGAACAATAGTAACGTCGTCTACGTTTCTCCATTTCAACAGGAACATTAATTCTCCGGAAGCATTAGTGGCCCCTAAGATTTTGTCCGGTTCATAACCTCCAACTTTTGCGGTCACCTCATCTTCATTCCTATCGAAAGATTATTATTATTATTAAGTAGCAATTTTTTTAAGTAGAGTACAAGAAGTAAGAAACCACAAGCGAATATTAACTTTTTTTTTAAAAGAAACCAAAATGTATTTAGTTTATGAGAAAATAGCAAGTAGGAAATACTGACTCGTTTTTGGTGTCATCGCTGCTACTTTCTGAATACTTATTCGCTTCCATTGCGTTCGTTAACCGTCATCTGTCTACTAAGTACAAACAATACTAAGTAGTAAGTAAGTATTATCCTTTGGCGTGGTCGCTATATTATTCTGACTCATCGGTCGTGGGCGTTCCATGAAAATGGTTATTGGTCATTTGAATATTAAATAAAAACATTTAAATACTCGCGGACGTACAAACAAAGATAAAAGGACAGGGGACACCCATTGTTTGTGTTTTATCCATGATTAAACAACTTTTTCTTTCCTTGATCCTACCACAGAATAGATAAACCTACCCCCACCACCCAACTAATCCAAAAATGATTAAAATTGAAATATGACCATTTGCAAGGCCATAATATCCACAATACCCTTATCACGAATCAAGATAGATATTACAATTAAATTCACTCATATTTTTTTCACCCAAAATAAAAGATACACCGACCCCGTCTTCGACAATCGCAAACATTAACGTCGTAACAAATTTATAATCGAAAACTTAATTAAGATTAAATAATAATAGCCGTCTCGTCTTCACATCTTCAACTGTTCTTACATAATAGTATTACATTAGTCCTGTAACAAAACAATTCACAGGCAGAATTCTACTTATAAATGTTATTATGTTATGTACATGTATGTGTATCAGTTAGGTCGGAATTAATTATTTTATTTTAATCATTGGATTTTACTGTTTATTTTTCAATTATTAAAAGCACGGTCTTGAAGATCTAAAGCCGTGCTTTTTATAGCACAGAGCACTTGACCGGCTTTATCTTCCAAGGCCGTGAAATTCAGTCTTATCTGTCGGCTTATCAATTTGTGATAACATGTTGGTCGAGATAACAAAATACTTGTTTACCGGTTATAAAAAAAAAAAAAAGTTCAAATATCAAAGTTCACGTCTTGTGATACCTATCCGTTTAAAACTAAAAACTCACCAAGTAGTCGAGTGTTTAAAATTTTGTATTTTATTTAAATTCGATAAAATATAAACATGAGTCTACAGAGCAAAATTGTGTTAATAACCGGTGCCAGTTCAGGAATCGGAGCAGCGACCGCTTTGCATTTTTCAAAGTTGGGAGCAAAGCTCGCGCTCACCGGTAGGAACGCTGTCAATTTGCAGAACGTGGCTGACCGTTGTGAAGGTGTGAGTTCGTCCAAGCCTTTTGTGATAAGCGGGGATTTGACAAACGAGACCGATACGAAAAACATAATGGACCGCACGTTAGCCCATTACAATCGTCTGGACGTTTTAGTCAACAACGCCGGCATGTTGGAAACGGGTTCCATCGAGAACACCTCGCTTGATCAGTACGATCGCGTAATGAACACCAACGTTAGGTCGATTTATCAATTGACCATGCTGGCTGTGCCCCACTTGATCCGGTCCAAAGGCAACATTGTCAACGTGTCCAGCGTGAACGGAGTACGCTCTTTCCCAAACGTCCTGGCGTATTGTATGTCCAAAGCTGCCGTCGATCAGTTCACCAGATGTGTAGCTCTCGAGCTGGCTCCGAAAGGTGTAAGAGTGAATAGCGTAAATCCAGGCGTTGTGGTCACGGAAATTCTGAAGAGGAACGGCATGAGCGAAGAAGATTATGCAAAGTTTCTGGAAAGAACCAAGGAAACGCACGCTTTGGGTAGACCCGGCACTCCAGAAGAAGTCGCCAAAGCAATTGCGTTTCTAGCAAGCGACGATTCCAGTTTTTCCACGGGCGACACTCTGTTAGTGGACGGCGGACGACACGCAATGTGCCCGAGATAATTTAAAAATTAGACTATGTATGTATAATTAATTGAAAATGGTAACATGTTTGTAAATGTAACGTTTGCCACCAAGTACTATATTATTGTTATTACCAAATTATAAATATTGTTATTCTTTAGTTTAAAAAAGAAATTATTGAAAATAATATACTTAAATATTATTGCGGCATTATATGCATATATCTCGGGGGTTAAGCACAAAGAAATAATTATTTATAATAATATATATTCACATTATACTTTTTTTGTCTACTGCAAATTGTCTTTTACACGATGCTTAAGATTTATTGTTTTTTTTTTTAATGTACTGTAAGTGTACTGTAAGTGATAATTTATAATTATAACGATATGTTAGTAGATGACGGTTTTATTTTGTGAACAAATGTCAAACTAATATATATGTAGTATACATTATATTGGATTAGATAGGTATTCATATGAATAATTACCATTCCAACTGGAAAAGAATGCACTCTACTTTGGTCATCTTAAATTATCTTCAGTGTATAATATCTGAGTTATAGGCTGTATTAATGATATCGGTCCAGTGGTTAAAAAGTCATCTATTAAGGATCAACGATTACGTTTTAGTTACATTTTTTAGTTTATTAAATTCTCACACTCGTCATTCGAAAAGCGACTTTGCATACATGCAAGGTGTATCGTTATTTTACCTCTAAATCACCCTATATGAACTTATTGAGTAAATTGTACAACACAATATATTATTCTTTAGAGAAAATACAATTTTTTTGAGTAGGTACTAAATTTATAGAAATCAAATAATATTCATGTATTATTTAAAAAAAATATAATATTTCTTTAAAGTCAAAATTAATAATTAATTCTTCTAATCGACGTTGGACTTAAAAAAGATTGCGTTTATATTAATGAATTATATTTTATTTCAAGTTTTGACTTTTACTTTTACTTTGGTTAGGTGTAATGTAAATAATATTAAAACAATATTCTTCATAATATAATTTAATTGCGCTTAAATTAATAAAATATGCTTCAGGCTGTCGCCAACGACCATACCACGTTGAATACACCAGTTCTCGTCTGATCACTGAAGTTAAGCAACGTCGGGCGTAGTTAGTACTTGGATGGGTGACCGCTTGGGAACACTACGTGCCGTTGGCATTTTTTGTTTTATCATTCCAGTTTTTATTATTTATTTGTATTTACCAATTACTTACAGACAAAACAATAACCAGGTCAAACAAACCATTAGTATAATAGTTGAAATAATGTATAATAGTCGGTAATATTGAATTTTTACAAAAGACATTTTAGTCTACAGACATGTAGATAATATTATACAGGTTCACCACCGACAAACATTATAAGTACATATTTAACCACAGTCTTTGTTTAAATTAAGATTTCACGAACAATTTCTTATATTTTGTACTCTTTAAAAAACAAGTGCTTTTTTCTATCCATATAATCCTTGTTCAGTATCAGTGTATATATTCAGGTCTTGTTGGGTTTGGTTTTAAATTTTCCCACTGTACATAGTTTTACACTGTATAATACAGTTTGAGTATTATTGAACGATTGTGTTTTAAGTGGGGAAAAATAATGTATAATTCAGCATTAAGTCGGATCTCAAAACGGTAAGTTCATTGTTAAATATTTGCTGGTGAATTTTTATGATATTTCTAAAGATTTTTGTCTAGGTCATTATGTAGCGACGTACCTACTATGGTAAAATATAATCTTTTGACAAAAGGGATTGCAGACTAGGTGCTATTAAGCACTGCAATTATAATAGGGGAAAAAATGTGCAACTAAGGACATAGTACTCTCAATAGGGCAGTGTTAACAAGCGGATATAAAACCTATACAGTATATAATATATTATACATTTTCAAAAGGAGTAAGTTCAAACTGTTA
The DNA here is from genome assembly GCF_023614345.1 of Adelges cooleyi. NCBI lineage: Eukaryota > Metazoa > Arthropoda > Insecta > Hemiptera > Adelgidae > Adelges > Adelges cooleyi. The sequence goes on along the minus strand of NW_026096268.1, from coordinate 11,045,207 downwards.
AAGTGGCCAACCATACCCGATCGAACAAAAAAACATATTTTTTAACACTTGAATTTTATGTAAAAGAAAAACGGAAGTCATTACCTCCAACGAAAGACATTGGTATGTACAAAACTACCAATGCAGAATAGTGTCAAAGAAATTGAGGAATCTGAAACTTGTGAACTTAGGCAAAGCGTTTTCTAAGCCCAAAAATATATTCATGCTTAAAGGAGGAAAATTTTGTTACAATCCACTTAGACGTTTTTACTCATTTACTAGGTTTCAGCCATTCGCGCGTTGCATTACTCGCTTACTCGATTCCATTCGGTCATGTAACTCGATTACTCGATTTTTACTCAGTCGTGTGTTGTGTGGTATTTCTCATTTTGTTATCTCATTTACGCGATTTGTTTACTCGATTTCAATCAGTGTGTGTTGCAATGTATCTCTCGATGTATTTACTCGTTTGCTCAGTTTGATTCTAGTATTTACTTGATTCATTTACTCGTTTACTCGCATTCAATCAGTCGTGTGTGTTGTAATGTATCTTTCGGTGTATTTACTCGTTTACTCAATTTGTTGACTAGATTTATTTACTCGATTAATTTGCTCGTTTACTCGATTTGTTGACCGGATTCGTTTCATCGTTTACTTGATTCATTTGGTAATTTACTCGTTTACTCGATTTCAATCGGTCGTGTTTGTTGTGTTGTATCTGTCGATGTATTTACTCGTTTACTCAATTTGTTGACTAGATTGATTTACTCGTTTCCTCAATTTGATTAAGTCGTGTGTTGTATTGTATTACTCGATTTGTTATCTCGTTAACACCATTTGTTAATTTCAATACACAACTCGCTTACTCATTTACTCGGTTCCATTCAGTCGTGTATTGATTGTATTTTTCGATTAATTTACTCGTTACTCGTTTTGTTTACTGGATTCATTACTAGATCCATTTACTCGTTTACTCGATTTTAATCAGTCGTGTGTGTTGTAATGTATCTCTCGATGTATTTACTCGTTTACTCAGTTTGATGACTAGATTTATTTACTCGATTTGATTAAAGATACAGTCAAGATCATCTGTGTGTCTTATGGCGGCCGATTCTCTTATAATAAACTCTAATGCCCATCTCGTCTACACTTATCATTATCCCATTCCGCCCCTCTCCCCCCATCCCATCCCCTATTTTTATATATTTTTTATATATTTTAAATCTATGAAATTTAAACATACTTTGTGAGACTTAAATCTGAACCAATAGTCGCCCAAACACAAGTTAAACGAAATTTTGACAAGTTTGTGGTTCGTTTGGTTTAGTCGCCTTATACAAATATAAGATGGTGTTTTCAATCAGGATAAGTAAAGGTCGGTATGAGTTTATGATGTATGGTGTTGCACGGTTAGATTGTTTGAATTGCGGCTTAAAATGCTGCATTTGAATTTCTCTTGTGCAGGTTGTAACGAAAAAATACAATAAAAAAATTTAACTCTCCGGTTCTCCGTAATAAAGGACAATCTTAATATCGGAATTAAGCTCTTAAGCCTTAACCTTTTAATATAAACCGCGCAGTTAGGCACTAAAATTAAAAACTGCAATAAAGGGATTTTGTTTTATGTCAATTTACACAAAAGCTTTAAGCGGTAAGGACAAATGGATTTTTAAAAAGTATTGTATTTACTTTGGTCTTCGAGACCTTTTTTTTTTTTAATCGTTTATTTGCCAAATGAAATGTATAAAAGAAAAAATCGTGCTTCAAAAAGCCACGATACAGCTTAGAAGCTATAAGTATAAAAACTCATTTTATACGACAGACTATAATATTTAACTTGGCCGTTTCGTGAAAAATCCCACTAATAAAATGACTTTTAAAAAAAATAGTTTGTGGCAAAACCTACTACTATGGATATAGTAGCTTCAGTTTAATTATCAGACCTCAAGGTATTAAATACATTTTTGTAAGTTGACGTACTTATGTGTACATTTTTGGGGTATTTTTCTCGATTTCAGATTTTGGATTTCTTTTGAATAAAAATTGCCTCGGGGTGGTTGTTACTCTTTTTAGGGATGTTTTTTTTGGGGGGGGGGAGGGTCTGATTTGGCGGCCCGAGTGACCGACGCAAGTCTTGGCGCACGCAAGCGCCGCCACCGCGTCCGAGAAGCACTTGTTGGACAACACGCATCCGGCGGCGCGTTGGACTAGTCCTCGCGGTCCGCGTCAGTCGTACACCCGGCGTCCGGCGTCCGATCGCGTCTCGCGACTTACCGGTGTAACCGCGTCGAGCCGCGATCATATCGACGCAATCGCCGCGTACTTACCGGTTAGGTCAGGTCCGCTCGGGCGTTTGTGCACACACGAATCGGCCACGCGGACAATTTTCAAACCGGAAGACGTCCGGTCAGCGCACGTTTAACATGAAAGGTAAGTCTTTAAAAATATAATAGCTTTAGTTATGCGACTTCCGCCCATAGGCGCCATTTCAGTTTTTAACTTGGGGGGGGGGGGCTGGAATTTTTTTTGAAATATATATACAAGTAAATATATTTTTGTATTTTAAAACTGTATGCATAACCTAATTTTTTTGGTGGGTCTATGTCTAGTATTTGGGGACTAAGCCCACCCTAGCTCCCCCCGTATTTGTGCCTATGCTTCCGCCTTTTAACACTCTGTGTCCCCCCCTCCAGTCGAGAAAAAAATCTGGACATTTTCCCTCCTCAAAATTGTTGATAAATTCAATGATTTATTAAACATTTTTTTTGGTCGCTTAGTGTAAAAAAAAATCCAAGTTTATAGTTGATAAGCTGGACCAGGAAGTACATACATTTTTGCACCTAAAAAAGTTTTTCATTTTATTTTTAAGTATTATTTTTTTCGTTTTCAAATACGTTAAGATCGATTGAATCGGTAATTCCATAAACTTGGGTTCTATGATAGCTTGGATAGCTTTCCTCCTTATACAGCATCACCGTTTTTAATTGTTTATTTTTATTCTCTCTATACATATAAAACAATGTAACAATTTGCTCATTATGCCTTGCAGCATAGATTGTAAATATTCTTCAATAAAAAAAAAAATGTCATAAACGACACAAGTCATAAAATTGAAATTTTACACTAACCACAAAAAACATCATTACTCCAGGAATTCAACTTATCTTGCACATACACCTATATTTTACTAACTTATTTTTAGGATTTCTGATATTCATAATCCATAGTTTTGAATGGTCTAACTTTGACCACAATTCATTAAATTGTGATAAAACAGAATATTTGACTTGCGTTGTTTTTGCTGGGAATAGAAATTTATCATAAAAAATTAAGTCAAGAAATAAAAAAATAAATAAATAAATGAACACAGGAATGTTATTAATATTATTGCACAAACTGGTATTATTTTTTTTAACAAAATAAATGTAGTTTTTACACAAAATACTTAACTACGTATATAATTATCAAATTTGACAAAAAGATATTTTTGAAAAATCGGTGACTTATGTCGTTTTGGAAATGATGAATTCGATTGTAACCACAAAAAAATCAATAAAATAAACAATATCATTATTTCATTGGTACTACGCTGTGCTATGCTGGAGATACCGAACATATTAAAAAGTATGGCGAAACCTTAAAATATGTAAAACAAATATTGAAATTGGATTCTTTAAAATGTAATTTACATATTTTATAGCTTATCTAGCTATGTTCAGACCGTTCAATAAAAACGTGCAAATGCACAAACTTCCGGACCCTATTTGGTAAGGTTAAAATTATTTTTCATTAAATTAAATTTCATATTACTATGAAAAATACTGGTCAAGTTGAATGTAGTTTGATAAAATCAAAATAAAATCATTTTAAATGTACCCAAATACATTTACTAATAAGCATTTTTCAATCTGTCAACTTAATATTATGTACTATGGTGGCACAAGTTAAGACTGACACAATCGAACAGAGTGCAAATATTTCTTTGACCGTTTAGATTTAGAAATAACCAGAAAAAGTTGCATTTTGGTCTTAAAATAAACTTGGACAACTTTTTTTTTTGTCAAACTTGCTCCTATTGTGATTTCAAGCTTTGTTATGTATTTACTTAAGTATTTGACAAGTAAGACCTACAAGAGAACTTCAATGCGACTATTGCCAAGTATAATAAAATGTACTGTTTACAAGACAATAGGCATGCGTGCTACTATATTATATCTGTACACAAAAGTCAACGTATGATCGAACAATGAACTGGTTTAAGACGGAATGGACAACGCCAGTGGTTCTCAAACTTGTGTGTGAATGTCTTCAACGTCGACGATCGGGTCATCGCCAAAGGTCGTGTCGGTCGAATGTGGGCTTTCATAACAATCGTATAACAACGTGTTTTGCCAAAAGTTTAAAGTATATATACATATTTAGTTAGCTGTGCACACCGCACGAATACAACATATCTGAACAGTAGAATACATATGGGTAATTACAAAAATATTATGACTCCAGCCCGAGCCGTCTGCCTATACATATTAGTTTACCGGTCAAGCCGAGGGTTTAAATTATTTAGTGGAATAATATTATACATACCTAGTAATCTTACTGGCTTAATTAGACCGTTCCCGAACTGCAACGTTGTTGGCAATATCTGTGTATGGGCAAACAACTGTAATATGAGTACTAAGTAATATGTAATATATTTTATTTACAACTACAATGTTATCCGGTTCGATGGACGAAATTTATATCACAAGTGAACCACAGTTTCACACGCCACTTGAACCGAACAAATTTAGGTTAAATAAATGAAATCAGGTATGATGATCATGGCATAATATTATGTTAACTCATATTGTTTTTAACAAAGGGATTAAGCGTGCAAGCCGGGAGTACCCAAAATAAGTGCGTAAAAATCACAACCGATTTTTTGTTTACCAAAAGTAAGATAAACGGTAGTGGTAAATCGCGTTGACTGATTTCTTTCAGAGTGTACCGTTAAGAACTATTTAGAAACACTCGGTTGGGGTGCCTTGTAGTAGTCGAAGCGAATGCGAGATGAAATCGACCGGAAGTAATTCATAAATATATATATGACTTGGAGTGTTTAAGTACAGCTGTAGGTAAAGTTTAGCAAACAAGAGCATCGCCCTCGCACAATATGGCATTTCGACAAGTTTCCAACGTCCAACTGTCATGAACAAGTAATTAGGAAGTCCGACAAACGTTCACATATGTACCTATAATAGCCGTTATCGATGACCTTACCAAACGTTGTGTTGATTTGAACTTTAACGCCAAATCCATTAAATCTATCCAAACGACTAATATTGTTGTCAAATACTAATCGCTGTTGACTTAATCTCGCTGTCATTAATCCGCTCGAGAAATCGTTTAAGCCACTTAAATAGTATAAAGCTGCAAGTAAAATATTTATGATGAAACCGCAAAAGCAAAACACAACACCAAAAGCAATTTATTGTCAAAGTCGAGCGTTTTTTTTTTTTTTAATTTTCATCAAAACATTTTATAAGGTTTCTAAGTGCCTTAGACAGCAACTAATATTGTAAACGATATTGCCAATTGCCCACTTCTGTTGGTTGGTTAGGTTGAGATTATTATTGTTTTGTTTATTTTTTCTACCACTTAATAAAACTCGTTTTTGAGAAATTCGTTCAAAAACTTTCCATAAAGTCGCATTGTTTGATTTATGAGATTACAAGTTTATTACGCTGTACCTTTTATCCTCTTGGTGACTTTTCTTTTTATTTTGTGTTTATATATATATATATATATATATATATATATATATATACATATATATATTATAGTTTTCAAAGATTTCTATCTTACTATAAACGTTGCTTTTAAAAACGCGCATATTGCAGATTCGCGATAATCAGAAACTTTGAAAAAATTGTAATTGGAGTATATATATATATTTTTTTTGGTTCCAAGAGTAAGTTCAATGTGCTGTGAAAACATTTTGACAAAATTGTTGTTTGGAGATAAAAGAGATTATTGCGTTTGTGCGGGCAACAGATTTTATTAAATTTTTTTTGTTTAAGGTTCTCAAAAGCCGGCTCACTATCTATACTTAGACAATATAGTCGTGCCTATATATATTTTAAGGAATAGTCACTAGAAGCTTTTAAAATTCCCAGGCGGTCGTCCGTCAGCGTGTTTCGGCAGGATTAGATTGAAGATAAAACATCAAAGCCGGTCGTCCCACGACACTCGCACAATGTTTGACAAAAAAAAAATTAACAGAAAAGACAAAAAGAAAACAGTAGGGAATTAAAAAAAACAAAATATTTAGAACGGTTTGGTGTTTTTTTTGTCAGGTTACCTAAAGAAAGGGATGTGTGGGAAATATAGTCATACTGTGTTATATAATGTATCATACTTCCTCCCATCCTCAACTTAAGGCTCTGATAACTTTAAAAGTAATATACAAAATTGGTTTTCGACCGGTGCAATTTTCAGCAAATTATTTATATTTTAAAAAGGCAATTCATTATAATATACTTTTACATTTAAGTTTGTAAAGAGCGTTTAATGGTTTAGTTACATTTTTAAAATATACAAAATATAGTATAGATTGTATAGATTTTTATTGTTGTGTAATTCCACGTTAAAACATCAAATGTACACCAAACAGTTTAATCAGTTTGAGAACTTGAAAATATGAAATTAAAATATTATAAAATAATAAAAAAAAACCCATGTTTGTGTATAGTTTTATATTGGTGCATTTAATTAAAGGCTTACATACTGTAATAATAATACATAATATGGTCTATATGGATATAGTTTTTGACAAAATACACGGACTATGTGTCTTCGGTTTCTGTTACACTTTCACTCTGAAAAAAAATGAAAAAATAAATACTAATATAAAAGTGTGAACAAAGGTTTTTGAAAAAAATATATAAATGACTTATGTATACTTACGCTATGTGGAGTATTCACTGGACCTGCGGCGAGCAACAAAGAAAAAGAAAATTCATTATACGCTTAATTTAATTAATCTTTAATGAAGAGTGTCGCATTCCTATGTAACAGAGAATTTTAATTTTCATGAGTTTAAAATTGAAACTGATTTGAGCGAAAATCAATTAAATTCGAATATTATGTTTGAAAGTGAAACAATATTTTGCTCGGACCGGTTTAAAGTAAAGTAAAAAGAAATTTAAAATCTCGGCTTAAGTAGCTATGTCGGATGATTGTTTCTTTTTTTTTTTAAGATATACGTTTGTTAACACATATAAACGGATATACTATTTATAATATAAAGCTGTAATGTTATCAATCAATGAAAAAAAAAATATAGTATAATACCTGGCGTTTCTGGCGTATCCACTAAAAAAAAAACAAAAAAACTATTAAAAATACATATATTTGGTCGAAATTAAAAACTAAAAATCGCCTATATCTCTAATGTTATTTGCCTAGAGTTAAAAAATAGAATAAACATTACAGTACCTGAAGAAGGAGTACCTGGCACATATGCAAAAAAAAAATGTATCACCATTATTATCACTTTTACATATATGTTTCAAAATTCGTAGAGTTGGTTACATTTGTCTCTAAATGATTAAAAAACTATAAACGCGATTGTCAAATGTGATTGTTTGTGTGTAAAAGTATTTTTAGTTTTTGTGAGTCTAATACACTGGACAAACGTGTGGTGGGCATTATTTAGTAATTCCTAATTTATCTTAATTACCCGAAATGTAAGCTGAATTGTCACCTAAACTGTCTGAAAACAATTGACAACACATTAAGTACTCGGATAGCAATAGATTTAATGTTTATTAACGGATAATGTTTAATTTAATCATAATATTATTTTACATGCTTATTGTGCGTTCTACGAGACAGGGAGAATTTGTCTCTGTATTCTTAAAATGTTATAAATGACATTGTTAAAGATTTGTTTGTGTGTAAAATATGTATCCTTAGTTTTTATTAATAATTGCAAAAAACTATTTTAAGCATGTTTTTATCAAAAGTTTACAGGGTGGTCTGTTTTAACTACACTTATTGTCCGAGGAAATCAATGTCTTACGTTGAATGGATCACCCTGTATAATTATTGTATATAATATATTTTATTTTACATTAATAATTAACAAAGTAAATTGTATAATACCTAACGCTGTTCTAATTGACGTATCGACTAAAACAAACGTAGAATACAGTTTATCAAATTTGGTTATTTTTGTAATACCGATAATAGTGACACTCAATTATGTAATACTATTGTCTATAACTAAACTCAAGAGCAAGTGTCCTAAACATATAGACTCGAATTCAAATAAAATTAATTATTTCCGTTTTAATAAAATGGTATTTACCCATTAAGGATGATTTAATGCGTCGGGATAGAAGTGACGAACCTGAAAATGTTGACATAAATCATAAATAAACATTAAACTATAAAGTTTACATATTATGTCACCATTATTATCACTTTTACATACCGGTTTTGGTTTTCGTATTGATTTTTGGAACTTTTGGTAGATTTGTTTCTTCTAAAAGATTAAAAAATTATAAATGAAAATTTATTATAAAAAAAAAATGTCTTACATTGAATGGATCGCCCTGTATAACTAATGTATATTTTAAAACCATTATTTTCAACAATTAAATGATTTTAATAATTAAGCGAAATTCTATAATACCTGAGCGTCTTTTAGTTGGAACGACTCAACAAAAATATACAATACAGTTTTTAAGATTTTGTTAGCTTGGTTACACCGTTATTATAGTCATACTCGATGATTATACATGTGTCTGTTAATATATTTAAGTATAGTAGGTACTTAAAGCGTATAGACTTGAATTTTAAATAAAATTAATTATTTCTGTTTTAATAAAATAGTAATTACTATGTAAGGGTGGTTTATGGCGTCGGAGCCGAAGTGCTAAATCTGAAAATATTGACATTCTTTAAAATTGATTGTTCGTTTATAGTTGTATAAAACAACAGTATACCTGTAATAGTGATTGGTTTTGTTGGTGTCTCTAAAAAAACCCATCGACGACCGATTAATTGTATTACAGTCTCTACACGTTAAAACTTAAAGTTAAGGACGAGGTAGGGAATACAAATCTAGTCGACTTTTTTTTCACCAAGAATAAAAGTGTTAAAAGTATATATATATAGCTGCGAATAGATGGCATAGTGGGGACTAAGCACCTTGTAGAGAGGGAGGTCGCAGGTCTAAAGGAATTATTATAACACAAAGTGATATCAAAAGTGTACAGGGTGATCCGTTTTAACTAAATTTCTTGTCCGAGGAAATCAATGTCTCATGTTGAATGGATCACCTTGTATAATTATTGTATATATTATCTTTATTTCAAATTTCAAATAAGGTCAAATTTAAGGATTTATATTAAAGAAACCGTTTTTATCAAATGTTTTTTTTTAAATTATATTTTAATAGAATCGGCTTTTCAGATTTAAAAAGCGGCCAAGATCTTACTGTCGATAATGTAAAATTATAACTTTTTTCTTAATTACTTGGAAAGTCTGGTGAATTGTTATCTGAACTATCTGAAAATAATTGACAACACATTAAGTACTCAGATCTTACTGTCGATAATGTGAAATTAAAATTTTTTTTCTTAATTACCTGGAAAGTCTGCTGAATTGCCATCTGAACTATCTGAAAATAATTGACACCACATTAAGTACTCGGATAGCAATAGCTTTTATGTTTATTTATGGATCAGCAATTATTATTGTTTTAGTAAATTTGGTGTATCGATAAATCAAAAGAATGTTATTTAATAATAATACTATTTAACCATAATACTATTTTACAAGCTTATTGTGCGTTATACGAGACAGGGAGAGTATTCTTAAAATGTTATAAATGTCATTGTTAAAGATTTGTTTGTGTGTAAAGTATGTATTCTTAGTTTTGAATAATTATTGCACAAAACAATTTTAAGCATGCTTTTGTCAAAAGTTTACAGGGTGGTCTGTTTTAACTACATTTCTAGTCCAAGGAAATCAAAGTCTTACGTTGAATGGATCACCCTGTATAATTATTGTATATTATCTTTATTTCAAATTTCAAATTTTTTTATAGTTGATTACTATTAATAAATAAATGAAATTATATAATACCTGGAGCTGTTCTAAATGACGTATCGACTAAAACAAACGCAGAATACAGTTTATGAAATCTGGTTATTTTCGTAATACCAATTATAGTGACATTAAATTATTTAATAATATTGTCTATAAGTATATTAAGAGCAGGTACACATCTAAACACATCGACTTTTATTCACATAAAACTAATTATTTCCGTTTTAATAAAATAGTATTTACTCATTAAGTGTGGTTTAGAGCGTCGGATCCGAAGTGCAGAATCTGAAAATATTGACGTAAATCATAAAGGTTATAGAGGTTACAATAAGATAATGAGATGGAGAGAAAGAGAGAGAGAGAGATTTGTGGAGGGATTAAAATCCAGTCAATATTTAAAAACAAGTAAGTGACTGTACAATGTTTTGAGTTGTCATAAACACATATTTGTTATTGACATTCTGTTGACGTCATGAGCTATGTATGCAAATTGCTTACTTACGTTTTTGTCTTACATTGCTAGTCGAATTTGATGGGTTTTCCACTGATAAACATAAAAAATAAGGTCACATTTAACAATTGATATTTAATTAACCGTTTTTTTATCAAATATATTTTTAAAAAATTTTTTTTTAAAGAATCGGCTTTTAACATTAAAAACGTTGCCAAGATTTTACTGTCGATAATGTGAAATAATTTTTTTATTTTTCCTAATTACCTGGAAATTCTGTTGAACTGATATCTAAACTATCTGAAAATAATTGACAACACATAAGTTCTCTGATAGCAACAGTTTTGACATTTTCATGTCTTTGCTCTGGCACATAACCGAAAAAAGCGTTACCAAAAATGCGTTCTTTACGAAAGCGTTACAAAACCATTACAGGGGGGGGGTAGGAGATATTGGTAGGAGATAGGGGGTGGGAGATAGGAGGTAGGAGATAGGGGATGGGAGATAGGGGTAGGAGATAGGGGGTAGGAGATAGGGGTGGGAGATAGGGGTGGGAGATAAGAGATATGTTGTACGTTCAACGTTCAAATTAGAACTAAATGATAAATTCAAAATAAATTAAGGGCCCAAATTCTCTATGTTAAGATACTTTTGGCCAGATAATATGAAAATTTAGATTAGTTGTAGAATTATAATGAAAAAAAAATATTCCATGGAGCTTCCCGTTACAGCATATGGCCAAGGAGATTAAAAAATAATGTACAAGCTAATATTTTAGTGTTTTCATAAAATCTGGCTTGAAACAATTCGACCTGTTAAATTACATTAAATTTTTTTTTAATAATAGTCGAACCATTGTGAACACAATATCTATGAATTGTTTTAAGCCAGATATTAAACATTACAATATTAGCCAGAAACTTGATGTTTTAATATACCATCTTGTAACTGCTTCTTAATATACTATATCATTATCTATAATTCCACCACTACTCTAAATTTATTCGGTACTTCAACGAGACATGAAAATGCTCTTTCGTGGTTGCAGACTCGGCTGAAAAACTTTTTTTATGCTTATAATTGGATTAGCAATTATTGTTTTAGTAAAGTTGGCAGGTAAACATTTTAAGCATGCTTTTATCAAAAGGGTTCTTAAGTAAATTGTATAATACCTAATGCCGTCCTAATTGACGTATCGGCTAAAACAAACGTGGAATACAGTTTATCAAATTTGGTTATTTTTGTAATACCGATAATAGTGACACTCAATTATGTAATACTATTGTCTATAACTATACTTAGAGTATGTGCCCTAAACATATAGACTTGAACTCAAATAAAATTAATTATTTCCGTTTTAATAAAATAGTATTTACCCATTAAGGCTGATTGAACGCGTTGGGATAAAAGTGATGAACCTGAAAATGTTGCTATAAATCATTAATTATTCAAAATTATTCGTTAGTACTAATACAAAACCAAAATATAATTGTATTAATAATCGTTATTAGTTCTATATCAGCTACAATTTATTGTTAAATTGTTAGACCTAAGAAAGCAACTCGATGATGGGGTGGTGTTAAGCAATAGATCCTGAGATTGTTGGGGTAACGCATTGAAAGAAAAGATGTACAGGTCCGTGAAAATGGAAAAGCTGCACAAAACTAAAGAATTATGAGGTTACAATAACACAATGAGATAGAGTGAGATTTGTGGAAGGATTAAAAAAGGAATTTAGTCCATAAGAAGTTGTATTATACAGGGAATACAGTCAATATTTAACAACAAGTAAGTGACTGTACAATTTTTTGAGTTGTCATAAACACATACCTATTTATTTTTGACATTCTATTGAGGTAATGAGCTATGTATGCAAATAGCTTACTTACGTTTTTGTCTTACACTGCTAGTCGAAATTGAGGGTTTTTTCTCTAATAAACATAACAAATAGGGTCAAATTTAAGGAGTAATATAAAAGAAACCATTTTTATCAAATTTTTTTTTAAATTATATTTTAATAGAATCGGCTTTAAAAAGCGGCCAAGATCTTACTGTCGATAATGTGAAATTATAACTTTTTTTCTTAATTACTTGGAAAGTCTGCTGAATTGTTATCTGAACTATCTGAAAATAGTTGACAACACATTAAGTACTCAGATCTTACTGTCGATAATGTGAAATTATAATTTGTTTTCTTAATTACCTGGAAAGTCTGCTGAATTGCTATCTGAACTATCTGAAAATAATTGACAACACATTAAGTACTCGGATAGCAATAGCTTTTATGTTTATTTATGGATCAGCAATTATTATTGTTTTAGTAAATTTGGTATATCGATAAATCAAAAGAATTTTATTTAATAATATTGTATACAGTTTAGTTTAACCATAATACTATTTTACAAGCCTATTGTTCGTTATACAAGACAGGGAGAGTATTCTTAAAATGTTATAAATGTCATTGTTAAAGATTTGTTTGTGTGTAAAGTATGTATTCTTAGTTTTGAATAATTATTGCACAAAACAATTTTAAGCATGCTTTTGTCAAAAGTTTACAGGGTGGTCTGTTTTAACTACATTTCTAGTCCGAGGAAATCAATGTCTTACGTTGAATGGATCACCCTGTATAATTATTGTATATATTTATCTTTATTTCAAATTTCAAATTTTTTTATAGTTGATTATTATTAATAAATAAATGAAATTATATAATACCTGGAGCTGTTCTAAATGACGTATTGACTAAAACAAACGTGGAATACAGTTTATGAAATTTGGTTATTTTTGTAATACCGATAATAGTGACACTCAATTATGTAATACTATTGTCTATAACTATACTTAGAGTATGTGCCCTTAACATATAGACTTGAATTCAAATAAAACTAATAATTTCCGTTTTAATAAAATATTATTTACTCATTAAATGTGGCTTAGAGCGTCGGATCCGAAGTGCTGAATCTGAAAATATTGACATAAATCATAAATAGGTACTTTTAAATTGTTTGTTTTTACTTATACAACACCAAAATATACTTATATTAATAATTGTTATTAATTCTATATCAGCTGCTATTTATCGTCAAATTGTCAGGCTTAAGGAAGCAACGCGATGGTGGTATGGTGTTAAGCAATAGGTCTTGAGAATGATGGAATAAAGCATTGAAAGAAAAGATGAACAGGACTGTGGAAATAGAAAAGCTGTACAAAACTAAAGAATTATGAGGTTGCAATAAGATAATTAGATAGAAATAGAGAGAGATTTGTGGAGGGATTAAAAAAGAAATTTAGCCTATAAGAAATTTTACTATAAAGGGAATACAGTCAATATTTAAAAACAAGTAAGTGACTGTACAATGTTTTGAGTCGTCATAAATACATATTTGTTATTGAAATTCTACTGACGTCATGAGCTATGTATGCAAATTGCTTACTTACGTTTTTGTCTTACATTGCTAGTCGAATTTGACGGGTTTTCCACTGGTAAACATAAAAAATAAGGTCACATTTAACAATTGATATTAAATTAACCGTTTTTTATCAAATATTTTATTTTTAAAGAATTGGCTTTTAAGATTTAAAACGGTGCCAAGTCCTACTATCGATAATGTGAAATTATTATTTTTTTTCTTGACTACCTGGATTGTCATTTGGACTATCTGAAAATAATTCACAACACAATAAAAATTCAGATAGAAATAGTTTGTATGTTTATTCATGATCAGCAATTATTATTGTTTTAGTAAATTTGGTGTATCGATAAATCAAAAGAGTTGTATTTAATTATATTGCATACAGTTTAATTTAACCATAATATTCTTTTACATGCTTGCTTTAAAAAGTACAATATCATTAATTAAGGTAGCTATAATTACCTTGTGCATTATACGAGACAGTGACGAATAATAGTGTAGTGTAAATAAATATTTTTAACATATTTTATATATTTTTTTGAAAATATGCGATAAAACGATAAGACCAACCAGATGATCTACGGTATACGACTTAAGTGTTCATACTGTTTTTGAATAACGAGTTCGCATTATAAAATAAGCTTGACAAAGTATACCGCAGTAAAATTTTGCCAAAAAAAAAAATTGTTTGTTTAAAAAACAAACCCAATGTAACGTTTGAAAAAAAAACATGCAAAGTTGTATCTGTTTCTCGTACTTAATAAAACACTGTAAATTATTATGTACTGTAATTGTACTATATTTTGTAAGCCTATGCGATTTAGTTGAAAACAATTGGCAACCAGTGTTGAACAAATAGAATTAGTATACTAGCTCATGTGTGTTAATGTGTAAAGAAAAAAACAACTAGATTTGTAAACGGCAAAACAGAATAACACGTTAAAAATACTAAAACTATACAAGAAACGCTTTTGCAATACCTAACCGCCCTTTCCCTCCTGTCTTAACTTTTAAACTTCAATAACTTAATTTTTTTTTTGTCCAAAACCGGTTATGGGCCAGTGAAAATGTTCGGTATTCTTAATTAAAAAAAAATTTAATAATATAATATTATTTAAGTATCAAAAGTTGATATAAAAATAATTAATCCAATTAAAAAAAAATGCCATTTTCTAATTAAACCTTATAGGACATACATTGAGTGGGCCAGAATGAGTATTGATTTAAGTATTTGACGTTTAAAAATATTGATGATTTTTATTAACTTTATACTTTAATTGAATCCTGTTATAGCTGTTTATCAGCTACACACCATCGTATGTGGTCAAGGTCGACATAGTCAATTCGATTGCACTCGATTCTCGTCGTAAGGACGTTAAAGTTTTTAATAATTCAAAACTTAAGTAGTCCAGTATCGAGTATTTTCTTATGCTTACTGTAAACGATTATACTCACAGTCAATACAGACTGAATGCTGGATCCGTAAGCTCTTCCCGTTGCCTCGATGCTCAACAGGTATTTTAGGAACTCAATAGGTAACCGGATTTCCGGCCATTTGATCAATATATTATGCTCCTAACAAGCATCCTGCTACATCAGGCCTCTATTCCTTACATTACTGCCGCCGTGATCCATTATATTTTCTTTTGTGTCCATAATAATCAAACGGATATCTTCATACATACGCACATACCTACTTATATAGTATACAGTACAGGGCAATTCATTACTTTTAGAGTTATTAAAGTTCAGTTAAGTAATTATCCAAAACTGGTTATCGATCAGTCAAAATATTCAGCGAATTATTCCTTAATTAAAAAGTTAATTAAATAATACCACACGTTACCGTTTATATGTCAAAAGTGGATGGAGCTTTGGCAAATTCTAAAAAAGGGAAATATTTAGTAATTTTTTTAATAATATTGTAAAACAACATCAGAGTAATTTTCAAGAAGGAACACTACAGAAATGCAATTATTTTGAGATATATTGTGTGTCATATCCTTAATGAATCATTCTGTATAGTTGTACCGCGTTCGGTCAAGACACTTATATTAATTTATTATAAATTGGAAACTTTTTCGTTGTTTCTCTAAAACTTAAACAATTAAAAACACCATGTAATGCCTATAAATAATTGTATCATACTTTACTGGACTGATAAGGTAATACCAAACAAGTAAATCAAAGGGAAAGTATCGTTCTGTTATAACGTACCTATAATATATATGAAGAGGTTTTCATTGCTGGGCTGAATGACCTAAGATTTAGATGATAAATAACCGAAACCCATAACCTCATGGCCTCCTGTAAATCAAAACTTAGGTACCTACGCTTATCGTTCATACTGGAATTATTCTGTGGCAATGAAAATGGCGTGCAGATAGTTCTTTGACAGCCAAGTGATGAAAATGTATCTGAGATAAATACTACAAGTTAGATATCTTGGCTGTCAAACAATAATTGTTTGGATGCATAATTCAGTGTTGATAAGACGTATGGTTTTAAACGAGAAAAAAAATGTTTTGCTCGCGTTTAAGGGCAGACCAATACGGTTTGGTGTCTTCAAAACGAATGCGTTTAAAATAAGCATATTTTAATTAATTTTTACTTTATGGCACGTTATTTTTAATTTAAATTTAATACTCGCATAAAACGATAACGCCTTGCAGTATACATTTTATATTTATGCATTTTATTTTTATGCTTTTTGACGGTTAAAATATGACCTATTTTATTTGCAAAAAAAACACTTGTTTAAATTGTTTACAATACTTGTTTTGATCAAAATATACTTATATTTTTTTTTTTTAGTTCAGTCATCAAAATAATAATATTATTTTTTGACTATTGTCAATTCTTTTTGTAATTTCAATTTAAACGATATTTGATATATTTTTATTATTGCTCGTTTAACGAAAGTTTATTTGTTTGTATGTATAAACATTTGTTTATTTACAGTTAAATTAAAAATACTTATTCAAATTGTACATATTAGTATTAATATGTACAAGTTATGGCAACATGACACAACCGATTCCGCGCCAAGACCAATTATTTCAAAAACGTTTTGACTTAATCGTTTCTTACCAGAATGGAAAACAATTAATAGCTTGTTCGAACTCGCCGATTTCTTACAATATATTAGATTTGCGTATTTTTTAAATAATTTATTTAACGATGTCGAACGTCCCCGTTGACTTGGCATATAAATTTACTATACAAATTTACCAAAAGAACATAAAATCGTTTTCCACTTGAGCATTTTTTCAATGCTCAAATCCATAATACATAAATTTCTATTGCAAAAACAATTATGGCCAAGAGTTATTGTTAATTTTTTTTTCTAATTTGGTATAGGTTTCTTTGTACTTTTCGAAATTTGTTGTAATTGGCCAAAGTCCAAGTCGCACAATGCATATTATTATTTGTTTAACATGTTCAGCGATTAGCTGTTACTCGGTGTTTATTCGATAGCTAATCGTTCATAAATCTTAACAGGTCACACGGCTGCATATGTTTTTAAACATATCCCGCGGTATGGCTTTAATTACATAAATATATATTAAAATGTTTATTCAATAGAAATGTTTATCGATAAACAGTCGGAAAGCGTTGAAGTTTATTACAAAAAAATCTTCAAGTGAAACCTGGTACGGTCTTGTTTGGGATAGTGTATGTATTAAGGGAAAACCAATAATACTTTAATATAAATTGGATAAATAATTATAACAGACCATAACAAAATCGACTGATAAGTGATGATTGATAAGAGAATCATCTGATAACACAGATGTATTTATAATAAACTAGATTGCTATGTGTACTAAAGTAAACCGTGTAAACCCAAGTATTTCCCTTTTTATTGTATGTTCTTAGAACGACTTTTGTTACTAAAGTGAAAATGTTGACCTGTCAATCGCCAGTTTTGAGTAGTTATTTTTTAATGTTATTAAAGTTTGAAAGTTAGGACAGGAGGGGAAGTGTGGTTGAGTGATAGGCGTAGATAATAACACTGCACTTCACCTTTTCTCGCATGTTAAACATTAGTAACTTTAATGGAAACTAATCAAAATTGGTTATCGACCGGCTAAAATGTCGAGCAAATTATTTTATTGATTGTAAAAAGTCAATTAAATATAATATATGTTACCATGAAAGTTTCAAAAGTCGTTGGACTTATGGAAAATACTAAAAAATAAAGATATTTGGGAATTTTATAGGGAAAAAAAACTACTAAGTAATATAAATAAAAATGTTTTAAAAAAGAAAACCTACAGAGACAATGAGTGCTGTTATTGGCGTTTAAATGGATCACTCGGTATATAAAAAGTAATCGAAATTGAAATAAATAAGAAAAGATTGTTCCGACGTATTGTCATCCCGTCCATATACCAATATTAAACCCGTTTACAAAAAAAAAAAAAATATGATTACAGTTTCAATTTAAGATTTAACGGTTCGTTTGGTAAAGTGTTTGCCGAGTCGGTACAAATCTTTTGGATGAAAGGACGTTCGCCGTTTCATTATTATTATTATTATTGTCCCTTTTTAGTTTGATTTTATTTAGACAATTTTATAACACTATTATGTTTATCGCCGGCGATAGTATTTTATTGCCGGTGACATAAAAGTCGCGATAGTAAAAAAATAGCTTTTATTTACATTTATTTTGTTCGTTTTCGTTCCATCGAAATTTTTATTGTTTTAACTGGTTTTTAAGCGTCGTCGCCCTCGTGAAGTCTGATCGGTAATTTTCGCCAACGCTTTACATGGTACTGGATTCACTGAAAATTGAAAAATGGCCCGACCTGGGAGGCAGCCGTTTTGTGTACCAATTTCATGGAATGTAAAAATGCTATATGTTAGTATTTTGCATGATACTTGTTAAAATGCTGAGGTTAAGCGATGATGATAATACCTTCATTTAGAACCTTATATCACGTGTTTACAACTGTTATCACTGCTTATCAAAATTATAAGTCAAACTGATAGCACAGAGCCACAGGTATACACATTATTATATACACATATAAATCCTCCATTAATGGCCGACGTCAACTTCTATTCTTATCACTAGTTAACAATATAGTTTATTATATATACCTGTGTAGAAATGTTAGGTTAGGTTCTGATAACACGATGATTATATTATGATGTTAACACCGTAATATATTTGATAAATCACAGAAAAAACAATAACTGTTCATAAAATGGCAGCCTCCTACAGGCAATACGCTTTCCGTGCATTGAGTTTAGTGTATTGGATTGGATTTTTCGCCTTAACTATAATGCAATACGTTGCGATCGGATTTCCGTTTGTTGAGTGACTGGGATTTATTACAAAAAAAAAAAAAAAAATGCAACAA
Organism: Adelges cooleyi; assembly: GCF_023614345.1. Taxonomy (NCBI): domain Eukaryota; kingdom Metazoa; phylum Arthropoda; class Insecta; order Hemiptera; family Adelgidae; genus Adelges; species Adelges cooleyi. The sequence goes on along the minus strand of NW_026096268.1, from coordinate 11,025,897 downwards.
AACCCATACACGTGTTGAAATTAATAGTTTGCCGGATTGGCATTATTGATCGTGCGCTATTAATAGGTTGGACTATAAAAAATTGTTATTACTCTGGCTGGAATCTAAAATACCACTTTAATGGATAACGGGCACGTTGTAAAATATGCAAAATTTTAGCTAGTTGATGTTGTTGATATTTTTCCCGTTTGGACCCACGGTAACAGCTGTTTAACTGTGTTGGACTATTCGGTTGCTTCCGAAAAAAAAAATATATATTTTGATCATTTAATATGCCAGAAATTCAAATATCTGTGTTATCAGATATGATTATCTTATCAATCATCTCTTATCAGTCGATGTTGTTATCAATCATCTCTTATCAGTTGATTTTGTTATGGTCTCTTATAATTTTATCCAGGGATTATCGGTTTTCCCTTATGGCCAGCGACATCGCCTGATAGAGTTTTTGATGATTTTTAAATTGTTAACTAATACGAGTAGGTAATTGCAAATCGATTAGGTTTATAACACGCACACAACTATACATTGAATAATAAACAAGGTAGCAGTCAACATTAACCGAAACGCTTTACTTACTCGCTAATCGATTTCACATGTAAAACATAATAATATTATCACATTAAACGTATGTTTATACTGCTGCCAACGCATACATTGTATCAAATATTTGTTTTATGCGAAAAACAGATATGTGTACTGTACATATTATAACAAAACCAACAGGGATTGAAATAATCAATTCTATCCGTACAGTGATATAGCATAACATATTTGGTAGACTGATAACTGATTTTTTTTTTTAATTTCATTGAAATCAAGCCAATGTACGACAGTTAAATTTTGAAAACCGTTGATTTTTATAAAAAATTCTAATCACAGAACGATCAATGTTAGAGAAAATACATAAATTATGCACTATACGTTTTGTAATTTATAGCTCTTCATTTCTCTGGATAATTTTTTTTTTCCTCTCTTTGTTGACACGTTGTATCACATAATGTAATGATATATTGTGATTTCTCTCGGGCTAGACAATTGCAATCACAATAGAAGTTATAGCCAACAGAACTCCAGATACCGATTGTCCACCGACCGATTATCCACTTATGGCGTACAATATAATATTATACTATAAACCGTAGACAGAAGTGTTAGCATTGAAATAACTTATATTTCTTTTACTGCGAGATAATACACACTGTATTTCCATCTTTATCATTGGAATTTGTTTCGGATTTCAAAACATATTATTTTCTATGACAATTTATTACTATGTTTAAAAGTACAATTATTATATTACCATATTGCTTCTTGGCAAATCGGTTAAAAAAATGTAATACACTACTGTTGTTATTAATAATTAGAATGACTCGAAGGAAACAACATGATATAATAATATAATGAGAGGGACTCCGTACGAACCGCATTGTGTAACAATACAATGTATAACAGCGCCGGCTAAGTCCTGTCGAGCTGAATGAAATAAAATATTTATAAAAACATGTCATTCCATTTCGCAGTCGAGTTATGTGCATTGTTGTTCGGAGCTAGTGGAATTCGTGATAATATGATTAGCGTTTCTTATTGTTTTATAAATCTGCTTGCTTATCGATACGACTCTTGTACGTGTGTCCCATATGAAACGATAGTGTATTCAAACCCGGAGAGAAGTACTCAAGCCATTATACAGGGTGACCAAACGTGGTACGCTTCAGTATGCGCATTGTAGCAGAAAATATGCATCATGTATATTATAAAAAAAAAATACATTTAATTAAATTTTAAATCTCCGTCTATCAGCTGACGTTATAAACGACATTTTTTTTTTAGATACATTCTTAGTCGCCAAATTCTTGAAAATTTAATCTGTATAAAAAAATTGTATATTTTTAAATTAAAATTAAAAAAATCGTGCATCGAAGGAGAAATATCTGCTAAATATTTTAAATGTATTGGAGTTTGAATTCAGGATGGCAGGTGAAGTGTAATGACTTACTTATTCCACCCTACCAGCGCCCCTGCCACAGTTTAAACTTTAACAACTTTAAAAGTAATTAATCAAAACTGTCTAAATTTTCGGCAAATTATTCTTATTTAAAAAAATAATTTTGAGATAAATATAGCAAAAATAAAGAACTAATAACAAAAACTTAATTATTTTCCGGGTTTTTTCCTTAAGGATAATATTTAATTATTTATTTTTATTTTTTTTACTACCGATTATAAGCTTATGGTGAAAATTGAAAACCATTTTGAAACTAACATGAAATGTTATTGACTGAATGCTGTCACTTTGGCGGTTTTGACATTTACTAACGAGACATACTGTATAGTGCACAAGACCTGATAAAATGTACATGTTGTATATATTTCAATTTGTTCCAACGAGAAATTATGCGAAAAAAAATGAATCATTAACCAAAATTACTTAATATAATAAAAATCCTTAGAAAAAGTACACAAAGTAGAATTTTTTTATAAAGATTACTCCATGGGATAGTGAACTACTAAAAAGAAAATGAATCATTGCTTTGGGGAAATAATTTAGCCTATTAACTAGGTTAACTCTGTAGCTCATAAGAATTTAATAATACAAGTTATTTAATAGAATAAAAAAAAAATTTAGTTTCAAATATTAAAAACTGTAACACAACTCGCCTTGTCATGCCACAGCTTAATATTTCACTACATTCAATTGATCTTAGTTTTTTTTGACAAAATGTATAAAAAATCTTATAAATTGATCATTTCATTGAAAAAAAAGTACCATCGACAGGAATTCGAGGAAATTGAAACTAAAAATAGTTTATGCAATGTATAGTGTGCAATTAAAAACGTTAGAAAATGTATAAACAAATTGCAAGTGATGCGCTTATGTTTTATTGGCTGATGTAAAACAGAAATAATTGCATTGCAAACGGTTTAAATTGTTTTTTGCGTCTTCCGAGAATTGTATGTTTAAACACAAATCTGGACCGTGTACTATTTTTAATATGCTTTTTTTTTTTTTTTATTAAGTTAGTATATTATTATATAATATGTTTTATATTGTGCCATGCGAATACGCATGTTCGACACACGAGTTGGGTTTTTATTGAAATATCTCAAATATTTCTTTATCTCAGACTAAGAATTAAATTTTCACTTTTCATAATCTCTTTACATACTCATACATGACCGAAGCCGAATATTTTGAATTTTGTCCCAAAGCGGACATTTTAATATATAAATAACCGTACAGATAAATATCACTTCAGAGGCTTTTTTCGGGGTTCGAAAAAAAAATTGGCGGGAAAAGACAGCGCCCATTCGTTGTTTTTTCCCCTATAAAACCACCGTCTTGTCATATCTAGCGAAAGTTGTCTAGAAATATTGTGTTTTTGCAAAATAAAACAGTAAATGTTTTTTCCACCATCGGATTTCCGTCCTAAACACACATTAATCACGAGTCCCCGTTGCATTGTGCTTATATCAGTCTTGCTTGCATTTTTATAACACTTCCGGTTCGGGCAGGTTACAAGATATAACCGCGGGAGAGCCTGAAGAAAATTTGAAAAAAAATGCATTCGTTCAAAATTAAAGAGAAAAAAAAACAGTTATGTTTAATAAATCAATATGACGGCTTAACAATTACCCGTATCAAAATTTACTAATAGAATATTGATAATAGTTATACAAAGTAGACATAATGGCTAAATAGACACATGAGAATATTATAGGAGTGGAAGAATATGGTAAATGTAATGTATGTACAAAAATAAAAGAGTTATCTAAATAGTGCAACCAGCGTTCAATCAGTTATAGCGGTGATAATCGATTTTGGAACCGAGCGCTAATTAAGGATATTAAAAGGATCAGGATTTGGAATAACGCGGGCTACTAGGAAATGAATAAGAAGGATCCCGTTGGACGTGAGGGAAGGGCAAAAGTGTGGAAAATCGTCGACAGCTTCCTCCACGTGTGAATGACAGAAAGCAACAGAGTTGAGAGCCAATCCATAAGGCAGGTAAAAGGTCATGAGCGATTCTGACAAGCCAATGCCATTGTGCAAAGTTAGGAGGAAGGAAAGACCTCTTGTCCAGCCAAGCATCGGTAAGGGTAGTTTCATTTAGGAAATGAAGAGCATCAAAAATGTATGCGATGGAATGTAAATAGGAAAGTAGATGTGGCTTTAGCTAAAGGGTCAGCCACGTCATTGCCGCAATATTGTCTCGAGATCTATTAACCGGCATTTTCCCGTCCTTATCGAGGTGGGGGGGGGGGGTGATATTTTAAAAAGAAAGTTAAGAGTATCCACACTTCATGCAGATACATCAATACGTGGATATGTCTTGCAATCTAGTATCTCTAATCCATGATCCATAATGACGTCAGCACAACACATTTTCAGAATGACCTCCAGCCATAAGACATATCCATGTCAAAATGTTCTGTTCTGTACTTTTTAATAACATTACCTATTCGGATCCACACGGAAGCCGACAAAATAGTGTACCTCGTACAAGGAAAACGCATTTTGTATTATTAAAACGTACCCGTCTCGTCCAGGTCGCCTTCGTGGGCGTTAATATTGAAAAAATAAATAAATTATTAACAAATCGTGCTGAGCTGTAGTTAGGTTGTGATTGATTTTGTTTTTTTTTTTTTTTTTGTCAGTTATGTTGTAAAATATATATTAACCGCCGCAATGGATGTCAGAACCGTGTGTTTTCCGAGCGTTGAACTCGAAGGTCTTTTAAGTTTTGAAAATTGCAAAATTACACATAATTGTATATTATTTTCAAATGTCCCGCATCAGGACGTCTAGACGTTTGAAGGATTTTTTTTACCCTAATCTTAAATATTGCGGTACAAGATCATCGGTGGAAAAAAAATGACTTGACAATTTGATCCCCGAAAGATAGGCTGACGACGAGATTAAAATTATTATAATATGAAAATAAAAGCATTTTTTTTATTAAAAGACTTGTGTAAATGAAAACCTGACCTTTGTTTGAGCGTATCGATTGTACAGGGTTGATCCTCATCAAATGTAAGACAATCGTTTTTTTTTGGAAAATATGAATATTTTGAAAACAATTTTTTTTCTATACTCGTTGATACATACTTGACTATATTTTTATCTTCAGTTCTTGTATCTTAATAATCTTATGTTTTTTCAAAGTCTAAGCATAACGAACAGATTGATTAAAATTAAAAATTAAATCGTTAACATTTGTTTAAAATGTTTTGTCTGCATATTTATTGAATTAAAACACATGTTTTCCAATTAAAAAAAAGGAAGTCCATACTTCTTTTACGCATCAGAGGTGAAGAATAACATTTTCTAAATATTGAAAAATATGGTAAAATGTGTAATACAAACCGTTTTTCAAAAAAAAAGTTTTAATTTCATATATCTTTTATAAGATGTAGCTCAACGATTCCTTACACCAATCCGAAGAATCGCCGGATTTTTTTCATCTTATTATCTTTTCAAACTTTTAAGTTTATTTTTTTAAACCGCTAATATATTTTTGGTAATTCAAAGAATTTCGAGTAAATATTCATACACGAGCTAAGCCGCAAGTTGATCACTTGTGTTTTATTTTGCAAAAAAAAAAATTCTAAAAAATATAATAATATTTACCACCGTTCAGAGTGTAGGTATTTTTATCTTACGGTAATTTAACGGACATCGGTAGTGGAAAATAATTACATAGGCGAGAAAAAACAATTCACAGGACGACACCACCTTGACCTTATGCCCCCCCCCCAGACGTTAAGACGTTGACCGTAATATCCAGTGGACGGTTTTCCACTGATATTGACATGTGTGTGTATATCTGTGACACGATGGAGTCCTGTCTATATGTCAACTCCCACACTGTGTAACGGCATGAACGTTAGTCGATAAATCAATTTGCTGTCTTCGTTCTGGGGTTTTTTTTTACACTATTTCCTTTTTATTTTTCGTTTACAGTCTATAAAAATCAGACATTCTATTCCGAATAGTTTGGATGGAAATTATTATAAGCTTTGCCCGAAGAAGCTGAGGAGGTAGTTTCTAAAAATGGAATATCTTATGTTAAAATATGCGGTTTGTTTTTAAGGAGTTTTGTATAGATAATATATTTTAAGAAAAAAGAGTTTTTTTTTTTTATAAATTTACACCATGTCAATTTGTTTACCGAACCGTTTGTATAAGCTGCTTCAAGGTATTATTTTTAATTTAAATATTTTTTTTCTCTATGAGTAAAAGCCATTTTGGTTTATTTTTTAGACCAAACGGCCAGGCAAAATTTCAATTGGTTCTTTGGCTTTATTTAAAAAACCACTTTCTTGTAATTGAATAAATTAAATTTGTAATTTTTTCAATATTAACACTCATTTCTTTTACATAATAGTTTTCAATTATAATATTTATCCAAATGTGTAAAAAATAATTCACTATGAAAGCAATACATTTTTCAATTTTCTTGTTTTTTTTTTTAGCTATCATAGTCATTAAAACCGTACAGTGTACACAGTTCAACAGATTGAAATTATATTTACTAGATGTTGTAAAATATAGCAATATTAATCTCAAAATCACATGTCTGACAAAATAAACACAAAATTAATTTTGTCCATACATTTATCTGTTTTTATTTAAGAAACTATAATATCTTGGACTAGGATCTGCAAAAAAAAATATGAGTACTCTATTGACGAGGTTTATTATTTATTATTTTTATAATCCTATTATCTCTACTATAATCAATGACAATACCGACGACTGTTTATAGCCATTATTTTACTTGTATAGCCGAGTTTATCGTTCATAAGTGAAGAGACTTGGCAAGTATTTTTTTTAGCTTCGATGCTTTAATAGCTGAGGAGGTGTATCGTTTTTTGTAACGATGTGTTTTGTTAATATTTTTGTCAGGTTGTAGTCAAGATAAGCTCGAGTGGCAACTATTTCGACCCTTAATCGTATGCGATTGGTACTTAAGTGGGTCGTAAGTAGAAAAAAAGTCAACTTATTCAACCCCAAAACCGGGGTAAACCCAGAGAAAAACAATTTGGAAAATATACGACGGTTGTCGTAGCGATATACTTAACGGCAGTTTTTTCCCTATGAAAAAACTAATTTAGTTAAAAAAGGCTTAACATTTTTTATAAAAAAATAAAATATGACATAAAATTGTATAATTCAAGTTGGGTAAAAAATCTTCGAAATATTGGAAAATTTTGACTATAACAATAATAAATTAATACATAAACTGTACTTAAACGAAACCGCCATTCCAAACGAGTAGATAAATTTGTGGTTTTTAGAATAGGTAAGTATAACTAATGGAGAATTTCAAAATTGATCAGACAGTGAAAGTTTATTGTTATTTAGTGAAGTATATAATTTTGAATTATACACAATTTGATAATGTTTTTATTGGATTCGAAAGAAACTGGATATTACTATGACACCTTTGGATCCTTTCTGAAATTATAAAAAAAACAGTTATTATAATACATAGGCCAGATATAATTTATATTTCATAATGTCACTATTGTCAAAAAAACATTTGTTTATAGTCTATGTATATTAAAGTTACAGATTTTTTTTTGATACTTAAACATTCTAATAAAGATTATTTGTAAAATGTCGATTGCTTTGACCCTTTTTATGTATACATTACATATATATATTTGTATTATCGTTTGGGCTATTATTTTGATCGAAGATAGACTAAGAAGGCTTAAGTATGGTTGTTTCAGTGAACCAAACCGCTATCCAAAACGAATAAATAAATCTGCGGTTTTTAATATTAAATAATAAGTGTAACTAACAAAAACAACACATTTCAAAAATTGGCTTAATTGTAAAAGTTTATTACGATTTAATGAAATATAAAATTTTGGTTTTGGATACTATTTTGGCTAAATCATATAATTTACAGAAATATAGACTGGGCATTAAATTCCTCAAGAAACTAAATATATGTGCTTTTGTGTTTATAATCCTGTAAATTAATACATCAAATTTATTTAATTTGACGATTTTTTTTATTAAGTATACTAATCTTTTTAATTTTTAATAATTATGTAAACGAACCACTAAACAATTTATACTACGTTTTTTAATTAGAAAAAGTTATTATTTTTAATTTAAGTAAAGCCTACCTATTCTAGCACTTCAGAGGGACACCAACCTATGCATGGCAGGCAACACAAGCACAATCCACATGATTTACACTTTTCCATATTACCCTCCTTTTTTTTGTTCTTTACCATTTTGTTTTCTGCTACACAAGTCTTTGAATGCATATCTACACAAATCAATTAGAACATTGTGTAATTTTAAAGTAAATACTTTGAATTATACTTGATTCGTATTAAATTGTAATGACCATACTTTTAATGTAAGCATATTACACATTACAGTGTACACAATGCATACAAAGCAAATTACCGTTTGATGACTTTAAAGTGACATTATGGTTTTAAAAAAAAATAAACATTATAGGTATCATTTTTTAAACGATTTTACAGTTGAGATTTTAAATACATATATTTTATTTATAATGTTGAATGTTTATGTATAATGTATTTCTAATGTTTTGTTATTTGTTGGTGCGGTTTAATATACCAAAAACAAATATATAAATCTAACAATTTTTAGAAATCAAATCACTGTTTCCTAACTTTTAAGTGACATAATGGTTTTTAGAGAAATAAACATTTTGTAGGTATCGTTCCAAATGAAACAATAAACAAATATTTACTAGTAACAACTATTTTTTTATATACATATATACAAGTAGAGTAGGTTATTACTCATGTCTTACTAGTCTATACTGACCTTTCGCGCTTTCCGGTTCATTGGAAGCATCTACCCCTAATCAAACAAATTAAATTACAATTTGCTAACTTAAAAAGGTATGTACTGACCTTTTGTGTCTTTGTTAAGCATTTCCGCTTAATCCAAAAAAAAAAAATATATATAAATGAAATTAATGTTTGCTAACAATAATGCGACATAATAGTATGTAGAAAAAATAGAATAAATAAAATAGGTATAATGTTTTATACGTTTTCTTAGTAACTTTAGTGCAGATTTTTTATTAAAAAAAGAAATTAAAAATTTTTAAAAATGTTTTATTACACTTATTGTTTATACTACTATATACATCTCAATATTTAGAAGTCTACATGTTACTCATATGTTGACTTCCAAGTAACTAAATATATTTTCAAAATTCGTATAAAATATGTATGTCACTCTATATTGTATTTTACGCAGTTTAACACGTTTAGCTTTAAAATAGGAAGTTATCTATTTTCACTTGTATAATAGTTATTAGAGAATAATTTTCAAACCGTTTTAGTATAAAAAATAGTGTACAAGGTTGTTATATAATATATATATATATTTATATATAACATATATATATATATATATATACCTTGGGTGACTAAATATAAATAAGAAAATTAATTATCAATATCATTACATATTAATGCTCGCATACGTAGGTTTGTGAAGAAAACCTACAAAATGGTCAACTCCTATCAGTAATACTTGTTATTTAATTAGATATATTAATATCATAAGTGTAGTATATCGTTATTCGTTAAACTCGAATAATCTATCCAAGAATAGAGTACTGTAAAAACAAAATACAAACTAAAATTAACCATTGATATTTCCAAGATTATGATAGCCAAAAAAAAAAAATGGTGAATTTTTGCATGATGCTAAACTATTAATCGTTTACAATTCTGAAAAACACTGTAATGTTGTACGTTGTACCTACGACTTAGTAGTACTGAAAATGTAAAGAGAAAGAAATTAAATAGGCATTGTTTACATTATCGAGCAAGTGTTATTCTGGCTATATTGAAAAGGTTTAACGAAACTCTAATTTACTATACCGAGTGATTCTTTTAACGTCCAACACTAGTTTAATCTTAAAATAAATGCAAACTTTTAGTGTTTCTCTTTGAAAATATTTTTGGTTGGGTATATTACAGAGAGGCATATCAACACAAATCAATTTGAACATTGTGTAATTCAAATGTAAATACTTTGAAATATATGAATTATATTTAATTCGTATTAAATTGTAATGACCATACTTTTAATGTAAGCACATTACACATTACAGTGTACAGAATGAATACAAAGCAAATTACCGTTTGATGACTTTAAAGTGACATTATGGTTTTAAAAAAAAAATAAACATTATAGGTATCATTTTTTAAACGATTTTATAGTTAAGATTTTAAATAAATACATATATTTTATTTATAATGTTGAATGTTTATGTATAATGTATTTCTAATGTTTTGTTATTTTTTAGTGCGGTTTGATATACCAAAAACAAATATATAAGAAGATTGTACATGTATATGTAGACTTCTAAATAACTTAATTTATTGTCAAACATTTTATAAAATATGTATGACTTACAATTGTATTTAATTTAATTATTAATTCTATACATATAGTCTATATACTTACCTTCTACAATTTCAGATACATTCGAACCATCTACACCTAATCCAACAAATTGTATAAATCAAATTACCGTTTGCTAACTTCCAAGCAGCAAAAAGGTATGCGGACAATTTTTTTTGGTAAGTTTCATTTTTTGCCATATTTTATAATAACTTGGGTGTAGCTTATAAAATAAACAGTAATATATAATTATTTCAATCTAGTATTTTGATTATTATTATTATTGGTGCCGTTTAAAAACAACACTAAAAACATTAACAGTAAATGTGATACATTTTATTTCCATCTGTACCGTGATTCCACTTCTAGACCTATATTACTTCACGATAATAGTGTACATAGAAATAATTGTAACTTACCATGTGGATTGGGTGGTGCACCTTGGGTGACTAAATATAAAGAAGAAAATTAAGTGTCAACATCAATATATGCATATACATATAGTCGCATATATAATTTTGTGAGGATAATATACAAGTATTTAACTTCTATCAGTATAATGTGTCATTTATATGTATGTATAGTATATTGTCAATTTAGAATAATTAACCCTAAAATAAAGTACTGTAAAAAATTACCTAATGAAATTTCCAAAATAACGGTAGTTATAAAAAAAATGGTGATTTTTCTCATTGTGATAAAATAATCGTTTAGAATTTTGAAAAAAAAACACTGTTATGTTGTTCGATGTACTTACAACTATAGTAAGAAAAATGAAAATAGAAATAATAAAATGATATATAGAGACGGTTTTACTTGTATGAAACTCTGACACAAACGACTATATTATTTTAGTTTCAAATATGATATAGTTTAGAACATCAATCAAAAGAGCCGAAGCTTTTTGAAATTTCTTTTAAAATATACGATTTTTACAAAAACCGTAATACATTTTAATGATTATTTTGAGTTATTTAGTTTAAGAAATTGGAGTTAGTTAGATAAGTGGGTTTATTATATTTTTCATATAAAGAAAAAACCGTTTGAATTAATAGATTTTGGTTAAACGTCGGTTCTGTTCATCTCTTTAATAGCTCCGGTTTAATTAACTGTTGAAAATTCACTCTTTTCTGCTATTATTTACTTTAGTATAAACTTATTTAACTAAAGATATTAATCAACACCTATTAATTCATAAGTAGATATTTATATTAAAAAAATATAATAATAATAAACCAATTTATCTAAATAAATCATACAAATTAGTAGTTCCAATGTATTAAGATTTTTGTAGAAATCAAAGTTCAATCAAACTCAATTCTACTAAAAAATAAAAAATTCCCTAACAAGCATATTATCTAAATTGATATATGGGTTGCGATTCCAAAATCACCCCTTCCTAAATTACAACGCCCTTAAAACATCATTGTACGGTAAATACCAAAAACGATTCACATTGGTCGTTTTTTCATAAGTATTTTAGAAAATCGTCAAGAAGTCAGCTAGGCCATGTTAGCTCGATATGGGTACCTAAATAATGTTAACATATTGTCTTTTGAACGTGCAACATTTTTTTTATTTATAAAAACGCTTACTAAAATATTTTCATTTATGTAAACATTGGAAACGAAAACGCACAACAAAACACCACACAATAGTGTTTTTCTAAAGTAAAAAAATTGTCTCTTCGTGTAAGCGCCTAGGCAAGAGCTCGATGAACAACAATTTAATAAAAAATCTCATTTTAAAATTTTTGTTTACTTTTGAACCACATTTTGCGCCGATGTGCGGAATTTATACACAAAAACCTCACTTCTAACAATTATTAAAATAATGTATACATTAATGAATCACCCTGTATATATGAATACAACCTGTGGTTTTCTGATTGGTTCATATAGTCCTAAAATGAGCCCACTATTTTTTTGATTAGGTGCATTACATTAAAGCGAGTAGCTGTTTTTTTGAAAATGTAAAGTGATCAAATTGTCTACTTTTGATGAAAAAATTTCAAAAATAATTATGTGTACAAGTACTGAAAATTTATGTGTTTCGAAAGTATTTTCGCCTTATTAAACCTTGAAAGATTGAAAGATTTCAAAAAAAATTTGGCTTAATTTTAAGATTTGATAGCTGGAAAATAATCTGAAGATAGGTCAACAACAGACTACATGGGAGACTATTGTACATTTTTGGCAAAACGACGCCAAAGCTCTAATAGCTTTATTATTTCATAATTCACAATTTATTTGACCGGTTTAAAGTCGTTTTCATTGAGATGTACCTATTTATGTAAAATATTTTCAAATCGCCTAAAACCCGACTGCAAGCCATCAAGACTAGATCGTCTAATCTCAAATAAGAAGAGGTCAGAAGTAGGTTTAGCGACTTTGATGTGTAAATCATGGAAGGTATTTTGGTCACTCAAATGGTTACAACCGTTTTCCTCGAGCAGCGTGTGAATCCACTAATTCGGTGGTCATAAGTTGAAAACACAAATTCTTCATTCACAAACATACCTTAGTTAGCAAAATATTTATTGAGTAAGAAATAAATTGGCACGACAAGGTCTAATAATTTAACCAATCACTGATTTGGTGAAGTTGCGTTAGATTTGCTTTAAACGTTTTGCACTTTAACGGGTCTAAACTTACAAGACATACTTTTATTTGCGCCTGTGTTATTTTAACAGACAACCGTTAATGGTATTTTGAAAATCTATTAAAAACCAAATAAAATATCATAAGTTGCATAGTTAGTTTATTTTACAATAATTTCTTTAATAGATTTTAACATTAGTTTGTATATTCGATTATTATTTGAAATATGACAATGTATATTTTTGATAATCCCACTTTCATCGTGTTAGTCTTTCATGTCTGTAAAAAAGTAAAAAAAATGTTAAAATTGGATATGATTTGGGTTTTCGGTTGTTCTTGGTAAAAACCTAACTTACTGTTTTCACATTATGGCAGAAATTGCCTGTAGCTAACATAGAAGTCGCAGTTCAGTCTGTGTTAAGGTAGTAAACATTTAAACATGTTTCTACTAGGCGAGGTTATGGATAAAAACATTTAAGATAAACTTTCTAACGTTTAAGAAACCACTAAAGATAGTTTAGGGTAGGTTAGGTTTATTTAAAAAATGGTCTTAACTCTACATGACAAAATGCGTTATTGAACTATTATTAAAGTTATTTTGAAAATCTTTTAAGAAAAAAAAATAAGAAGTTGCATACCTTGTCAATTTATTAAACACAAATCTTTGGTGTCTATGGAGGTCTGGAAAAAAAACTACAAACATTTTTAAAAATGGATATGAGTTTGGTTGTTTTATTTTTTACCAAGCCAGTAATTATGGATAAAAATACTCATTAAGTCTTTTTATCTCTACGCTTTTTAAGGAGTAAAGAAATATTAGGGTAGGTTAGGTTTATTTAAAAGTTTTAAAAGGGTCTAAACTCTACAAGACATAACGTTAACTAACTGTTGTTGAATTTATTTTTGAAATCTATTAAGAATAAAAATTAGGTTACATAGTTAATTTATTGTACAGAATTTTTTTTTTTACTAAAGCTTAGTTTTTGGAAATTCACAACATTATGGGCAACTTGTCAATACTTTATCATTCTCATTCTGTTGTAATTGAACGTGATCGTTCTGCTACAGTGCTACTTAATATAAATACTTAATACTTACAGGTCTTCTAGGTTGAGGACGATCATTTCCTTCATGGCGCAACAATATCATGTTTTCGGAAACCTGAAACTCACAAAATTATTGGCAACTTATCTATACTTTACCGTTATCCTTCTTTGTTATTTGAACGTGCTCGGTCTGCCAGAGCACAACTTAATATCAACTTTATACTTACAGGCTCACTAAATTGAGGATGAACATTGAACAAATTTGCTTCATCGCGAAACAATAGCATACCTATTTTTAACCCGTCTCGTTGTTGACTCTTGATGGACTCTATAAGTTTCATATTAATTTCGGATATGCTAAAATAAAATAAAAAAACATTCAATATTATGATTGAGGATCTCTTAAAATATTTCAGTTTTCCATTTAAAAAAATGTTGGTTTATGATATTTTGTATTGTACAATTTTCAAATTAGAATATATAAAATTGGTTATAGTCTTACTTTGAAATAATACAAACTAGACTGCCTCCGAAATAAACAACTAATAATTGTATTAGTTTTCATAGAAAATGCTTATTTTGAGAAGAACAAATCTGGAGGCGTAGCAAATGAGTTAACGACTCAATTGAGTAGGCAATGTATGGAAGTCAGGTGGGCATAATAATAGTAGTAATAATAATAATACCAAAGTAATTGATGTAAAGCCTTCAAAAACTCTGGATAGCGATGATTAGTTAAAGATAAAGACGATTTTATCATATAAAATATTGCATGAAGTAGGGGCAGACTCAAAAAAGCTCAAGAAAAATAAGAAGAACGCTTATAATATATAGTGACCGTTAAATCGATAAACAGCAGAATGTCCTATTACTTGTCTTGGCTCGTCCACTCCTAGCAACTAATAGTATTTTTTCAATGTACCACAACCTAAATACTTTGTTTTTGCCCTTGTAGTGTCCCTTCTTTAAGTATTTTGTCTAATCCCCATTTCCTTTCAACCCACCGGGTTTGCATATATACTAGACTTTAATAATATATTTTGATAGCATACCGTGGGTTGAAGTCGTGACCATAAATTTCCGTTGGTTTCTTAGTACTTGCCAAATTCGTTTTTAAACCAGAAATCTCAAATTCCAAACTCTCTACGAAGCAACCCGAAGCCTTTATTGCGGCAATTGCTGGCAATGTTTCCGGAACCGATTTCGTAAAATCTCTGTACAATCCCAAATTAGTGCCTATGGTCTTCATTTTATCCAATTGTTTTAGAAGCCACATGAAATTTCCATTGAAGCCTGCAATTAGTGATTCGAAATTCTCCACAAATCTGCCGCCGTGTGGTACGCAGTTATCTACAATGAAATTGTCCAACAATTGAATCGCCTCATTGAGAACACAGACGAGTTCGTTGATAGTGTCGATAAGCGGTACTGCAAATTCGTTTGTAAACTTAGTGCTCATCACATCGGTATAGATTTTGTACTTGATTTTTAAACCGAACTTCTTCTGGATCATGTCTGCCCATACATTGTAGATTTCCTTGGATGTCTTTAAAACGAAATCATGGCTGGTGATCAATTGAAAGTTGTCACTTACGAATTTATAGTCAAAGTCTAAGTGTAATTTCTCCCAGGTCAACCGCGACAATACCTTTTGAAATCTTTTATCTCCAAACATTGTTCGAACATCGAAATCCGACGTATCTTCTATCATTTGACGTATGGCCGTGGTGATGTTGGATTTGAGCTGCCACAAATCGCGCAATATCAAGAAAGCGGTTAGGCTGGCGTACTTTCTTAACGTGCATTGATATGCTGTTTCGATTATGTCGCGCGTCGATTCGAATTCCGTCACATCATTGTTGTTAGCTTGTTGCTTAAATTCATCCACGACCTTCCTAACGTTAACACTGGCCTGTAAGTCGTTGGCATCTTTTTGAATTATATTTTGATCCATAGCTGCGTCCCATTCGCCAATGGTGGTTTTGCTGTTTAAAATTCGTTTTAGTCCATTTGAATCTAATTTTTTAATCGTAGAGGATATGCAATACACCCCGGAAACACACAATAAAATCACACTAAAATGACAGATCATATTGTTAATGTTTTACCGACGGCGAATACTTGCTGTAGCTCAAGAAAAATTAAAACGTTTTGGATCTTCGGTTTAGCCTGTAACGTTTTCAGAATATCTATGACAATAAAAGGTGTTGGCACAGCAGCTGGTTTATGTTTGCGTATTAGTGGTTTACCTTTTTTGCGCGTACATTTTCGAAGGCATGAAAATCACAATTATATCAGGTTTGCCTCAAGTCAGCATTTTGTGTTTTATGCAAAATATCTTCATAGCCGAGTACAACTTATATGTTTTGTAGCGTCAAGCTACCAAGACAAATATATATATATTTATTTGTTTTGTCAGCCGTCGCAGATGTATAGAAAAAAGATTGTCGTTGAAAATCAAGTTTAATAACCGTTCACAAATGCAAACGACTCTTTAAATTTTTTTTACTGTTTTCCCACAATCGTAACTCTATATATGTGATAAATATAAAAAAAATTTCAAATACGATTTTTTTGCAAAATATTTTTTATTTAAAAAATGTATTAAATGTTACAATTTAAGTTTGTCAAAAAGCCGGTATAGTACGGTCGGGGCATAAAGGGAGCTCATCATAATGGAGAGGAGGGTGGGGGGTTCACAGGCCAATAGAAATTATTTTAACTGAATGTGATAAACGGATCAAAACATCAAGTACAAACGAACTTTGAAGTTAGCCCACTTTCGTTTTTTTTTTTTGAAAAATCACACTGCATGTTTGTTACAATGAAAAGAATGTTTTCAAATTTTTTTGATTATTTTGGCCACGGTGGTAAAATGTGTTTTCAGTTTATGTCTTGACACTAATTTTTTTCATATAATCTACGGTCATCGACACAAAATTATTAAAAATCAGTTTCTTAAGTAAAAATATAATCTCAGCTTTCTGACAAAAAATAACGATTTATTTTTTCGAGTAAAACACAAAATCATTAAAATTGGGTTTATAATTTAAAAATTCGGTCTTTTCGCGTTTCCCAACTTTTGAGAACTATTCTTTCGTTTTTTTCAGAAAGCTGATTTAATTTTGTATAACATGTGTAAATTTCAAATTTGGTTCTCCACAAAAACGCTCAGAAATACAATTAAAGAGGTGAAATTTCCTTAAAATGTTGTAAAAATTATCTTATTCCTACAAATAATTATTTCAACTATTTTGATATTTGACTATACATATTGTTAATATTTTACAGTCGTTAAATACTTGCTATAGCTTAAGAAACGCTAAAACATTTCCAATCACCGTTTGTACCTGTAACGTCTTCAGAACATACATAAAAATAAATGGCGTTAGCACAGCAGCTGTAATAATACAATTCTGTTTGTACTGTATTTCTTCATGTTGGCCGATAAACAAATATAATACTGCCACATTTTTAGTCACTGCGTACTTTTAACATAATAATAATTCTTACCGGATGATACTTGTGAGTAAAAAAATCTTCCATAAAAACTAATTTAGGCAGTTTTTACATGGTTAACGTCTCGAATCACAGAATTTATTCTAACAGCAAAATCATTATCAGGGATCCAAATTACTGTGGAGCATTATCGAATAAAAAATCAATTGTTTTTCAGTGAAATATTTTCGTATTTGAAACATTTGTACAAACAAGAACAACGACAACGACAACAGCAGCAGAAAACACACAAATAATTTCGTTTTAACATCAAATGAATAGTTTTCCAATTCAAACCTACACATCGATAAAATATCTGTTAATATTTCATATTGTAAATTGAGAAAAATTTACAAAAATACTGAGTATACTATATGGTTTTGATAATATTATTATTATGAATTCAAAATCATTTTAAGCAGTTTGATATATTATAAAAAAACGCAAAATGTAACTAATAAAATATGTTATTTAACAAATATTAGAGTATTTAGTAACTTTTTTCTTTTATCCTCATTATTAAACTAATTATGTAACAACTGAAAAGTAACCAATACAACGTTTTAAATAAAATAGTTCTTCGTCATGTTTTATAGTTTTGACAAATTTCTAAAAACGTAGAAATAGAAATCATTTTGATACCCACATCACACGTTCTTCAATTAAACTATGTTATTCATTTACCGATACTAATTTATTATTGTGTTAATTAAATTTCTAAAAAATCAATAAATATGTTTACTACCACTCTTTATGTGCTATTATAGTAGACCAAATAGACATTCATAGGTGAACTGTACTAGGTTTTAAATGTTAAAGGCTCTTGACTCTACAAGACATGCTTTTATATTTTGCCCCTGTGCTGTTTTTAACAGACAACCGTTATTTTTGAAAATGATTAAAAAAATTAAACAAAAGCGCATAATTTGCATAGTTAATATATTGTACAATAATTTCTGTAATTACATTAACATTGGATTATATAATTGATAATTCTTTTGAAACATGTCAATCAGTTCCCACTCTTCTCCTTTTGGTCTCGGGAGTCTGAAAAAAATACAAAAATTGTAAAAAATTGATGCGACTTTGGTGTTTGATTTTTCCTGGTAAAAACCACATTCATATGCAGATAGCCAGAAATTGATTTCATAGAGCAGGGAATGATTAATACAAAATAAATGGTGTATGTTGAAGTAACTTGAAATTTATGACCTTACTGGTAACTTGTTAATACTTTGTCATTCTTCTTATTTCTTTATAATAGAACGTGCTCGTTCTGCTACAGTGCTACTCAATATCATCTTTATACTTACAGGTTCGCTAGGTCGAGGATGATCATCGGACGAATTTCCTTCATTGGAAAACTGTACCATACCTATTTTTACCTGGTCTTGTGTCTGATTCACGGCGGATTCTTTAATTTCCATTTTCATTTCGGATATGCTAAAAAATAATATTAATATTAAATTCGATAATTTATAGAGGATCTCTTAAAAAATTTGCTGTTTTTAATTGTAAAAATTGGTTTATGTTTTACGGATAAAAAACCGCTTAACATATATTTGAATCATATAATTAAAATAAATAAAACAGTAAATTATGGCACTAGCATTGATTTATGACGTAAAGGCGATTTGAACAAATGCAATCATGGAGTAAGTATAAAATATTGCATAAGTATATCCTGGAATGAAGTTGAAAGCTATACAGAACGATGTCTTATCACTTGTCTTTTATATAGTCATTTCTATCAACTTTCCTATCTACATTTATATTGCCATTAAAATAATATATTTTGATATCATACCGTGGGTTGAAGTCGTGGCCATAAATTTCCGTTGGTTCTCTTCCATTTGGCAAATTCATTGTAAAACCAGAAATCTCGTAATTCAAATTTTCTACAAAGCAACCCGGACCCTCTATTTCGCCGATTTCTAAAGATGTTCCCAAAATCGAACGTGTAAAATCTTTGTACAACTCAAAATTAGTGCCCTCGGTGGTTTTTTTATTGTATTGCATTAAAACCGATACGAAATCTCCACCCACCCCTTTTTTTAATGATGAGAAATTCTTTACAAAACTGCAGTCACGTTTTACGCACTTGTCTAAGATGAAAATGTCGAAAATTTTAATCGCCTCATTTAGAACACAGACGAGTTCGTTGAGAACGTCGACAAGTGGTTGCTCGAATTCGTTGGTAAACTTCGTTGTAAACACATCGGTGTACATTTTGTACTTGATTTTTAAATTGAGCGTCTTTTTGATGATATCTGTCCAAAAATAGTGGATATCCGTCTTTGATGTAAAATCGATCATGTGACTGTTAAATAATCGAAAGTCACCATTTACTTTGAAGTCATAGTCTAAGTTAAATTTACCGTAATCCAGAAGTAAACGCCTGCTTTTAAATAGTTCATTTGCAAATATTGTTCGAGGATCAAAATTCGTCATATGGTTTTTCGCATATCTTATGGCCTCGTCAATATTACCTTTGAGATGAAGCAATTCCTCAACTATCATCCATGTGGTTATACTTGCGTACTTTGTTATTGTGCATTCATAAGCCGTTTTGATTATGTCGCGGATCCTTTCAAACTCCTTCAAAAGTTCTTTCCCCTCCACAGGACTTTTGTCAGCTATTAGCTTATAGTTTCGCACATTCAACTTAACGTTAACAAAGGTTATTCGGCCGTTGGGATGTTCGTAAGCTACAATTTGATCCAAAGCTGCCTCCCATTCTTTGATGATGATTTCGCCGTTCAAAATTCGTTTTAGTCCATTTAAATCCAAATTGGCAATAAAAGACGGTATGCAATAAACGCCGGAAAGGCACAACAGAATTACACAAAATTGACAATTCATATTGTTAAATATTTTACCGACGTTGAATAATAATTGTTACAGCCCAAGAAACACTAAAACCTCTTTTAATCGTCGGTTCAATTCGTAACGTCTTTAGAAATTCTTTGAAAATAAATGTTGATAGCACGGTATGTTTGTATTAGTGGTGTACATTTTTGAAAAAACCAAAAGTAAAATTATATATACAGGGTGGCCCACGAAGATTTGATAAATGAAATAACTTTTGTTCTAGTGAATATTTTTGAGATTTTTTTCAAAAAAATAATTTATCCTCATTTGCGCTATAAGCACCGTGGTTTTTATTGCACTTACCTGTTTTACTTTTTTTAATAGTTTTTTTATTACATATTTTTATTTTTTTTCAAGATAGCCATTTTGTTCAAAAGAATTTTTAAAAAAGAATTGGCGAAAAATATTTGGATTTTTATTCATCCGTTCAAAAGTTATATTCATTTGAAAGTGAAGATTACTGATGACGGGAGGTGGAGTGCGGTAGAGTAAACCGCGTATATTTTTTTTATCAGCGCGCGTTCAATAAAAACCACAGTGCTTATAGCGCAAATGTGTATAAATTATTTAAAAAAAAAAAATATCTCAAAAATATTCACTAGAACAAAAGTTATTTCATTTGTCAAATCTTCGTGGGCCACTCTGTATAGGTTACCTTAGGTAAGTCAGTATTTTATTTTTTATGAATATTTTCATGGCCGAGTTAACTACAATGTGTAGCTATAAATTCGCTCAACAAGGATTTGGTTTTTGCAGTTCTTTATGTAACGGAAACGTCAAAATAAAATAATCTTTTGGACGTTGGTTCTTGTTGTCAGTTATGTCTAAAGTGATATACATTTTGGCTGAAGGGTTTAGGGAAATTTGCTTGAAGTGCTTTTAATGAAATAATACGTTTGTAGAATTTTTTTTGATGCATTATTTTTCGTTTAAATGTTGTTTGGTCTAAATTTTTAAACCGAAAACCATTGATTTAGAATGAAAATGAAATGTTTACTGCTAGTAAAACTAAATGTTTACATTTTCGCCTTATTTACTGTGAAAATTTATCAAAAAATATGTCAATACCTGCTATACGAGTTATTGGCGCCAAATACCAGAACCAACAACATACTTATATTAGTGCTTCGTATATTTGGTACGAAAATAAATATATAAAACAATAATTAATATATTAACATAAACAGGTACTTTTTATTAGGCTCGAGCACTTAGGTTCATTGTAATACGCCAATTAAACATATTCTGTTTTGATAAAGCCCAATAAGGTACATTTCATTTAGTACGAAAAAAAACTTCCATCTCATTGATTAGGCGGAGGGTAGTTGATGCTCAGGCCTCATTTAGTTTGTGGATAGGGACGTGAAGTAAGTACTAACCGAAGGTTCTGTGAAAATAATAAGAAAAAATTAAACAATTCGTGTAACAACAACGTCGTTGCGAAAAGTTGTGTGTGCAATATAAGAAAATAATATACCCATCATTCCCCCGTCCTCGCTGTACTTGCTTTTATTTTTGCGTTCGGTTTAAAAACTTTTTAAACACGCCTTTCGCTATCAAGCGTATACAGTATTACATTTATGAGTAATCGCAAATTTTTAAGGCTGTAATACGCACGTATAGTCATAAAACCAATATTAAACCACAAGACAGCGTGTAAAAATATTTTAGAAACAGTACACATAAAAATCATCACACCCATGTGATTTTTTCACGTTATATATTTTGTAGTATGAATATTCAAAATGGCAGTCCCGTCTTATTATTATTTTTTTTTTTGATAACAACTTTTGAAACTAAAATTGTATTCTAAATAAATCTAAATAGATTTTCAACTCAAACTACGCATCGATAAAATATCTGTTAATACTTCATATTGCAAACTGAGAAAAATTAACAAAAAAACCGGGTCTAAACTCTACAAGACATGCTTTTATATTTTGCCCCTGTGCTGTTTTTAACAGACAACCGTTGTTAAGCTTATTTTTAAAAATTATAAAAAAAATTAAACAAAATCGCATAATTTGCATGGTTAATTTATTGTACAATAATTTCTATAATTTATTTTAACATTGGATTATATATTTGATTATTTTTTGAAACATGTCAATTAGATCCAACTTTTATCCTTGTGGTCTGAAAAAAAAATACAAAAATTGTAAACAATTGATGCGACTTTGGTGTTTGGTTTTTCCTGGTAAAAACCATATTCATATGCAGTAACATAGCCAGAAATTGATTTCAGAGAGTAGGGGATGATTATTATAAAATAAATGGTGTATGTTGATGTAACTTGGAATTTATGACCTTACTGGTAACTTGCCAGTACTATATTATCATACTTATACTGTGTTAGAGTAGTAAAACATTTTGAACATGTTTTTACCAGGCGAGTTTAGGTTAGTTAATAATTTTTGTATACTACAGATGAAATTGTTTAGTAGAGTCGTGTTGTTGGAACATTATTGGCAAAATGTCAATATTTTATCATTCTTTTTATTTGTGAATGAAACGTGCTCGTTCTGCTAAAGTGCTACTTCATATCAACTTTATACTTACAGGTTCGCTAGGTTGAGGATGATCATCGGACAAATTTCCATCATTAGTCAAACAATATCATACCTCTTTTTACCTCGTCTTGTGTTTGCTCCACGATGGATTCTATAAGTTCCATTTTCAATTCGGATTTGCTAAAATATAATAACATTAAATTCGATATTTCATAGAGGATTTCTTAAAAATGTATCTATTATATTTATAATTTTAACTGTAAAATGGTTTATGTTATTTTATATTGTAAAAAGATGGTGTGACAATGTAAAACGTACTATTGGCGTTTTACTGAATTTTCAGGAGAGGTCATTTTCTGCTGTGCGAGGAACATTTGAGTTATAGATGACGCGCAAAGTGTTAAAAATTGATAAAATATTTTTAAACAAAGTGTTGTTGGTGAAAGTATTTAGCCATTTATTTAAATACGATTTTTTAAAGTATTTTCAACCAAAAGTACATTTTACTTTGATAATTAAAAATAGTATGTTTTTACTGTAATTTCCCCAAAACATTCGATTTTTGTTTTTTATATTATTTCAACTAAATGTTTAAATATTTCAACTAAATTGAAATAAAAATTCTTTTTCAATTAAAATGTATTGCCGAAAAAATAATTGAAAAGCAAGTAAATTACAAATCTATTACCTCCTAGTCTCCATTCTTTAGATTTACTGTCTAATCCCCATTTCCTTTTAATTCAACGTGCGATAAGTATCTCAAATACATAGTTGTACTTCCCGAGAAGTTCTTTGAGTTCTACATTTATACTACGATTAAAATAATATATTTTGATATCATACCGTTCACCGAAGTGGTAGCCATAAATTGCCGTTGATTTCTTAGTATTTTGCAAATCCATTATAAAACCAGCAGTCTCGTATTCCAAATTCTCTACGAAGCAGCCCGGACCCTCTATTGCGGCATATCCTGGCCATGCTTCCGGAAAGGATTTTGTAAAATCTTCGTACAATTCAAAATTAGTGCCCTCGGGTGTTTTTTTATCGTATTGCTCTAAAATCGACACGAAATCTCCGCTGACCCCATTTTTTAAGGATTGGAAATTCATTACGAAACTTCCGCCGTGATTTACGCACTTGTCTAAGATGAAAATGTCGAACATTTTAATCGCCTCATTTAGAACACAGACGAGTTCGTTGAGAACGTCGACAAGCGGTGTTGCATATTCGTTTGTAAATTTCGTTCTCATCACATCGGTGTACACTTTGTACTTGATTTTTAAATTCAGCGTCTTTTTGATGATATCTGCCCAAAATAAGTGGATATCTGTCTTCGGTGTATAATCAATAATGTGACTGTTTAACAATTGAAAGTCGCCATTTACTTTGAAGTCATAGTCTAAGTTAAATTTACCGTAGTCCAGAAGTAAAAGATTTCTTCTAAATATTTCATTTGAAAATATTGTTTGAGGATCAATATTCGACACATAGGGTGTCGCAAATCGTATGGCCTGGTCAATGTTAACTTTGAGCTGAAACAATTCCTGAACTATCATCCATGTGGTTATACTTGCGTACTTTGTTATTGTGCATTCATAAGCCGTTTTGATTATGTCGCGGATCCTTTCAAACTCCTTCAAAAGTTCTTTCCCCTCCACAGGACTTTTGTCAGCTATTAGCTTATAGTTTTGCACATTCAACTTAACGTTAACCGTGTATGCTTGGCCGTCGGGTTGTTTGTAAATTACATGTTGGTCCAAAGCTGTATTCCATTCGTTGATGACGATTTCGTCGTTCAAAATTTGTTTTAGTCCATTTGAATCTAAACTAGCAATAAAAGTCTGTATGCAATAAATGCCGGAAAGACTCAATAAAACTACATAAAACTGACTATTCATATTGTTAAATATTTTACTGACGTTGAATACTTGCTACAGCCCAAGAAACACTAAAACGTTTTCGATCGACGGTTCTACCTGTAATAACTTAAGAATTTTTTTGAAAATAAATGTTGTTAGCATGACATGTTTGTATTAGTCAAAAATGTACACACTAGAAAGGTAGACAACTTTTTTGTGTGTAAATTTTTAAAGAAATGAAAATCACAATTTTACAGGGTAATCCAACTAACGTAAGACATTCATTTTCTCTGAAAATATGAATATTTTGAGAATTGGATTTTTCTTAACTCTTAGGTTCATATTTTACTACAATTCTCAATATTTTGAAATTTGTTATTACCAATAAAGCCATTATGGGAGATCAAAGTTAAGGAAAAAAAAGTTCTTAAAATTTCAAAAATTTCATATTTTCAGAGAAAATGAGTGTCTCGAGTTAGTTGAATCACCCTGTAAGGTTAAGTTTTGTGAATCAGTAATTTATATTTTATGAAATTTCTATAGCCGAGTAAACTACAAAGTGTAGATACAAATTCGCTCAACAAGAATTTATTTTTTGCAGTTTTTTATGTAACGGAAACGTCAAAATAAAATAATCTTTTGGACGTTGGTTATTGTTGTCACTTATATCCAAGGTGTTATACATGTTGGCTGAAGGGTTCAGAGGTATTTACTGGAAGCGTTTATAACGTAATAATACGTTTGTGGAATTTTTTTGTTGAATTCGTTTTCGTTGAATTGTTGTTTGGTCTGAGTTCTTAAACCGATTGACTGTTGATTTAGAATGAAAAAAATATGAAATGTTTACATTTTCGCCTTATTTACTTTGAGAATGTATCAAAAAATAACTGCCAGGGCAATGCATGGGCACAATGAAACGGCGCATGTTGGAGGGGGGAGGAGAGGTCACAGGTCTATAGGAATTATTATTTTAACTAAAGTTATAAAACAACATTCAAACGAACGCTTCGATACGTAGCTGTATATACATATATAAATATATATATAAATCAATATAAATATAATTTCAGCTATTTATTCTTAAAAAATCGCTTACAATTTAAAAATTTCCATCTCATTGATAAGGCGGAGGGTAGTTGATATTCAGGCTCCAGCAGTTTGTAGATAGGGACGTGAGTTAATAGTACTAACCGAAGGTTCGGTAAAAATAATAAGGAAAAAATGAAACAATTCGTGTAACCAACAGGTGTACTTCTTTTGTTTGCAATGCGGCAGTGGTTGCAAAAAGTAGTGCATGCAATGTAAGAAAACAATATACCCATCATTCGTTTTTGTACGACACGGGCATTTTAAGTAAAACCGAAAATCAATGTTATATACGTCCTATATTAATGCATTAAACACTAATTTTAAGTAGCTACATGTCTTGAGTAGTGGAATAATACATAAAAATGTATTCTAAACAGCTCAACGACAGTTAAGTACATACAATAATCAAACCAATTATAATTAGTTTATAATTACAAAAAAAAAACTAGCTTAAATTTGTACATTTTAAATTATTGTTTGATGCATAATTTTTTTTAATCTAACCTAACCGGTCGTTTTTTTCAATAATTTAAACTGTGAGTCTTTACGTTTTGAAACGCTGTAGACTGTGAGACACTTGGTTACACAAAAAATGATACTCTTTCATTTTCAAAATCGAGAAAAACATCCGATAAATCAACATTTCTTTCAAATTGTAGTAAATCTTACATAGACCTGTGGTTCCCCTTCCCCCGCCTTCTAATAGGCTCCGCCACCACAATGCCCCGTCCTCAATGTACTGGCTTTTATTTTTTTTGCTTTCGGTTTAAAAACTATTTTACAACATATTTTTTTTTTTTTTTAATTGACTTGATAACTCATCTTAAAAAAATGGGGCACGGGCTTTAAGGACCAATCTATTGGATATGTTTTGAGGAGAGAAAAATTAGAAGGAGCAAGAATAGTAGGGTAGGTAAAATTTTCAATACATTGCACATACTCTAACGAAATTTAGTAAAGCATGTATTGAGTAATAAATAAGTTGGCACGACAAGGTCTAACAATCTGACCAATCGCAGAGTTGGGGGTAATAATATTGTATTTGAAAACAACTTAAAAACAATGCCAACCGCTTTGAATAATGTAATTTTATTGATGATGAGATCTAGGAGTAGTTCTTAAGAAGCCAACAAAGATAGGATATGTCTAGTTAGATTTGTTTAATGGTTTTATTAGACAATCGTAGTTGAGGTTTTTTTGGAAAATTATTTTTGATATCGGTTCCCACTTTCATCGTGTTGGTCTTGGGGGGTCTGAAAAAAACGTACAACAATTGTTAAAAATAGATATGAGCTGGTTTTTCTTTTCAATACTTAATCATTCTTATTCTTTATAGAACTTGCTCGTTTTACTACAGTGCTACTTAATATGTTATTTGAACTTACAGGTTCGCTGGGTTGAGGATCATCATTGGAAGAATTTTTTTCATCGTGAAACAACATCATACCTATTTTTATTTCGTCTTGTGGCTTATTCACGATGGATTCTATAAGTTTCATCTTAATTTCGGATGTGCTAAAATATAATAATAATACATTTTTATTTTAACAAAGAATTTCTTAAAACATTTGAAGACAGCTTAATGATAGTCTAGACAGCGATGATTTATTAAAGATGAAAACGATTTGAACACATTCAATCAAGGATTGAGGATAAAAGATTACAATGATAGACGAATTTGTGGGGCAGACTCTTAAAGTTTAAGATAAAAATTGAGCATTATAATGTAGTATTCATTAAATCGCTGTCCAGCACTTTTAGCTTTACTGTCTAATCTAAAATTGCTTCAATCCACCGCTCCTAGCAACTATTCCATTTTTGCCCATCTAGTCTCAATTCTCAAGATATAATGTCTAATCTCTATTTCCTTTTAATACACCGTGCAATAAGTATCTCGACTACACATTATCTTAATTCCCGGGAAGTTCTCCGAGTTCTACATTTATACTACCATTAAAATAATATATTTTGATATCATACCGTGGGTTGAAATGGTGGCCATAAATTTCCGTCGATTTCATAGTATTTGGCAAATTCATTTTCAATCCAGAAATCTCGAATTCCAAATTCTCTACGAAGCAACCCGAAGCCTTTATTGCGTCAAATTCTGGTAATGTTCCCGGAATCGATTTTGTAAAATCTTTGTACATTGCCAAATCAATGCCCTCGGTTCTTTTTTTATCGAATTCCCATAAAATCGACATGAAATCTCCGCTGAACCCTGTACCTAGAGATTCGAAATACTTTACAAAACTTCCACCGTGTCGTACGCACTGGCTTACAATGAATTTGTCGATAATTCGAAGCGCCTCATTGAGAACACAAATGAGTTCGTTGATTGTGTCGACAACCGGTTGGTCATATTCGTTTGTAAACTTCGTTGTAAACACATCGGCATAGAATTGGTAAATGATTTTTATACCGAGCGTCTTCTCGATCATGTCTGCCCAAAACTGATAAATATCCTTCTTTGATTTATAATGTAATGCATGCTGGTTAATTAATTGAAAGTGGCCCATTAGTTTGAAGTCTAAACTAAAGCCAAAATCTAAGTAATAATTCCCGTTGTTTAAAAGTAAAAGCTTGCTATTAAATGATTCATTTTCAAATATCGTTCGAAGATCGGAATCCGGCTCATTTTCTTGCGCATATAGTATGGCCTCGTAAATGTTATTTTTGAGCTGCCATAAATTCTGAAATATCAACCAAGTGGTTATGCTTGCGTACTTTGTTATCGTGCACTGATAGGCCAATTTGATTATGTCGCGGATCCTTACAAATTCCTCCACAGAATTGATGTTAGCTCTTCGCTTAAAGTCGAGCACATTCGTCCTAGCGTTAATAGTGGTTCTTCGGCCGTTGGGATGTTGATAAAGTATATATTGGTCCATAGCTGGGCTTAATTCTTTAATGAAGGTGTCGCCGTTTATAATTCGTTTTAGTTCATTTAAATCTAATTTTTCGATCGTTGATGATATGCAATAAACGCCAGAAAGACACAATAGAAACACCAAAAAATTACTTATCATATTGTTAATATTTTACTGACGTTGAATACTCACTGTAGTTTAAGAAACACTAAAACGTTTTTGATCGTCGGTTTAATCTGTAACTTTTTAGAATATCTATGACAAAAAAAGGTGTTAGGACAGTTGCATGTTTGTATTAACTGTTTACCTTTCTTGTGTGTAGACATTTTTTAAGAAATTAATATCACAATTATAATAGGGGTTTGGTTAGGTAAAACAGAATTTTTTATATTTCATAGTTGAGTAAACCACAAATTTTCCAAGTACATATAAAATTTGCTTTACATGGATTTAGTTTTAGCAATTTGTCATGTAACAGAAAAAAAAGCCAGTACAGTGGGGTCAGGGCATAGTGGGGACGTGAAGGTCACAGGTTTACAGGGATTTTTAAATCTGAAAGTGATAAATTACTTTCGAATAAATGCTTTGAAGCAGATCAGTAGTTAGTATGTTCAAGCCAGTACAGTCCAAACCAAGCACGGTGTAAGCCAGCCAAGTTAGAAAGGGTTAAACTGAGGTGCTGTATTTAAAAATAAGCATCAAAGCGTTAATTTGAAAGTGATTTTATCCGAGAGGCATAGTGTAGTAGAGTTTAGGCATAATGGAATTAAAGCCTAGAGGGGACGGAGAGGTCACAGTTCTACAGGAATTATTATAAATAAAAGTGATCAATATATCACTTATATTAAATATCTTGTTTATAATCTCTCACCTCAACTCTCTTACTTTTAATATATTATCTCTTATCTCTCATATCTTATCAGATAATTATTTATCAATTCTTTCATTCAAAATACAACCGCTAGTTCGTTTAGCGCGATGCACAAATTTTTGTATTGACCAATAGACATATACATGTCAATAATATGACTTTATACAGTATTACGTTATACAGTAAATTGTCGAAAATATTTTCCGGTGATGGTCAAATTATATAAATCACCAGTTCAAAAAAGTGGAACCACTAATGGCGTTTTTTTTTTGTGTTATTCCATCATTTTGATAAGTTTCACCTATTCCCTTTCTCGAATCATCGATTCATACAGTATTATCTACAATACAGGCCAATGATCATAAATATGAAATGATTTTTTACGGTTACAATTTTTACTAGGTAACATAAAAAAATGTAGGGGCTAAATTTCACAATTTTCCCGGTGAATATATATTTTTATAGCATTAAGCTATCAAGACCTATTTTTTTATTTGTTTTGTCAGCCGTCGCAGATGTATAGAAAAAATATTGTCGTCGAAAGTAGTTTAACAACCGTGCACAAACGTCACCGATATTTGACTGTTTAAAAAAATTTAATCGTTTTCCACAATCGTTACTCAAAGTAATGAATATCAAAAATGTTTCGATTATCAATTCTAGAAAATTGCTTTAAATTTTTGGCAAACTATTCTTCACTTAAGAAGTTCATCAAATGTCACTTAGGTTACAATTTAGGTTTCAAAATTCGGTTGCACTGAACAAAATGTTAAAAATAGGCTGTGTATTAGATACGACGGCTGGGGCATAAAAAAGCGCCGCAATTTTTTTTTTGGGGGGAAAGGGATTTGTAGGTTTATAGAAATTATTTAAACTTTAAGTGATACAATCACATTCAAATAAACGCTCGATACGTAGATGTGTATATGCCGGGTGTTCAAAAAGTTTGGAACCCCTTGATTTTTAGAGTAGCTTTAAATTTTTTCTAAATTTTGACTTTTGAATGTTGTTGGGTAAAACTTAACGCACATTCTAAGCCCAAATCCAAAGTTTAACCTTATGTAGTTTGCGCATACGTACTAGATATAAGTATATACTTTTTATAGTATCGTCGGTCATTAAAAAGAAATTATTAATCTTATCTATTATATTATCTCTATTTTCTATTTTATCTATTTACTAGCTGCCCGTGTATCCGGCTTCGCATCGGTTAAAAAATACAATTGAGACATATTACTCACAAGTTATACAAATTATTAGTTTATATGTGAATCCATGTCTTTTTGGGCAGAAACAAAGAATAAACTTTCACTAAAATTTTTAATTTTCCAATTTTCCGGGCACCTTTTCCAATTTTTTCCTATCTAATTTTGCTTTCGGCTTAAAACTTTTTAAACACGCTTTTCGCTATCAAGTATACAGTATTACATTTATGTGTAATCGCAAATGTTTTAACTTTTAACACGTGTACAAATTACAGACATAGTACACATTAAAATTATTGGACCTATGACACTTTTTTCAACATACATTAATTTTGTAACTAGTTATTTTTAAAGTCATAAGTGTTCGCAGTTAAAAAAAATACTACACTTCTGCCCTAAACTTGAACCAGTCATAGGTTTTTTGTAAATTATTCTTAATAAGAGGGGTAACAAAATAAAAACGTTGTGAACAAATTATATCACATTGTATAACATTTTTATGAAAAAAAAAAATTAAAATTCTTATTTAACCATTTTATATCAAAGTTTTACTTTCATAGTTGTATTAAAAAACCAGCTATAATTTTTTTTATTTAATTTACTTAATAACTCAACTTTGAAGGTCTGGAGGCACAGATATTCAGGACCAACATATTGGAAATGTTTTAAAGAGTGAGGAATCGGAAGCAGTACAAATAGTAGTGTGGGTAGATTGAGCAATACATTTTACATACTGTAACAAAGTTCAGTGAAATATTTATTGAGTGATTAATAAGTTAGCACGACAAGGTCTAACAATTTGACCAATTGTAGAGTTAGGGTAATAACACATTCAAAAACGACTTAAAAACAATGTCAATCGCTTTGAATAATGAAATTCTATTGATATGAAGATCTAGCTCTTAAGAAGCCAATAAAGGTAAGGTATGTCAGGTTAGATTTATTTAGTGGTTTTTTTCAGAAAATCGTAGTTTAGTTTGTTTTGGAAAATTATTTTCGATATCAGTTGTTCGAACTTTCACCGTGTTGCTGTTGGGAGGTCTGGAAAAAACGTAAAACAATTGTTAAAAAGAGATATCAGCTGGTTTTTCGAATGTTCTTGGTAAAACCCAAATGAATATTTTACTAGTTGGCAACCTTTCTTAATATTTTCACATTACGACTTTCTATAGCTTACATAGTAGTCGTAGTTTATTTAAATAATTCTATACTCAGGCTCACGAGAGAACGTCTGTGTAAACCATGTCATACTTTAATCTTGAACAAAGTACACTTTAATGGATGCATAAGTATCATAGCCAGAAATTGATTTACAGATATAAGACAGTGATTACTACAGAATGAATTGTGTATGTTGATGATAAACTTAAAAACTATGAACTTATTGGTAACTTGGCAGTAATCTATCATACTCATCGTGGGTTAAGGTGATAGTAAAACATTTGAACATGTTTTCACTAATTAAGGGATTAAGGGATAAAAAATTAAGAAAAATTTAAACTTCTACGAAGCCAGTAAAGCTGGATTAGACTTAAGATTAGGTTTTTTTTAAAAGGGTTTGAATAATCTAAACTCTACAAGGCATAATATTAGCCAACTGTTGTTATTATTCTTATTTTATGTTAATGAACGTGCTCGTTCTGCTAAAGTGCTACTTAACATCAACTTTATACTTACAGATCCACTGGGTTGAGGATCTGACGAATTTCCTGCATCGCGAAACAATATCATACCTATTTTACACCCGTCTTGTGGCTGATTATCGATGGATTCTACAAGCTTCATTTGAATTTCGGATATGCTAAAATATAATAATAATATATTATAATAGAGGATCTCTTAAAATATTTGCAGTTTTGTATTAAAAAAAAAAATTTTGTTTATGTTTTTTTACAATATTGTACAATTAATAAACTAAAATATGAAAATTGGATAATAGTCTAATAATTTGAAATAATATTAACTTGAACCTTTCTCTCTCAAAAAAAAAAACAACAAAATAGTGTATTCATTTTCATAGAATAACAAATCATGAGGTGAAGCAAATGAGCAAAGGACTCGATGAGTAGGCTATGTAGTCATGTAGGCATAACAGGAGTCATCCTAATTTAGCCATGGTACCTAACTAAATGGAGAAAAGTCTCAAAGTAACCTAGCCAGAGATGATTTATTTAAGTTAAATAATATTTGAACCAATGTATTCAAGAAAAAAGGATAAAAGATTGCAGGAGTAGAAACAGACTCTAAATTCTTAAAAAGAAGAAGAAGTATTATAATTGATTTATTATTGAATCGCTTTACAGCACAATGACCTATTATTGATTTATAGAAAATGCTTATTTTGTACAGGAGAAGAACGAATCTGGAGCTTCAGCAATTGGGCCAACGATTCAGTTGAGTAGGCTAGGTATGGAAGTCAGGTGGACATAACAAGAGTCAGTCTAATCGAGTGATGGTAACTAATTACAGGGTAATCCAATTATCGTGAACCACTCAATATCTCATAGGGTTTAATAAGAAATTAAAATTTTTTTTTGACATTTTCATGTCTTAGCTCTGGCACATAACCGAAAAAAGCGTAACGGAAAATTAATAACGAAAAAAGCGTTATCACACGGAGATGGGGTTGGGGTGGGATGGGGATGAAGATGGGGCTGGGAGTGGAAGGTGTGGGTAGGAGATAGGGCGTGAGAAATAGGGGGAGGGAGACAAGGGTGGGAGATAGGAGGTGAGAGATAGGAGTAGGAGATTAGGGTAAGATATAGGAGATAAGAGATATGTTGTACGTTCAACTTTCAAATTAGAACTATATTATGATAAATTCAAAATAGTTTAAGGGCCCAAATTCTCTATGAATTGTTCTACGCCAGATATTATGAAAACACTAGAATATTAGCCAGAAACTTGATATGTTTACTAGCCATCTTAGATACTTAAAAATGTATCTCGTGGTGTTGCGGACTCGTACGCAAGCTGTTTTTATGTGTTGTATTCACAACGAACAAACTTAAATGAATGGTTGATGAATTACTAGCCAAATAAATGTTTTGCCAATAAATTGATTAGGGCAATTATTAAAAACTACTAAAAAACTTTTGGCCACAACATATAATTAATTATCACCTACCATTCGAGTACCGTGGTTACCATTATCACAAACCAAGTGTTATTAAAACAAATTTGTCGTACGGTATAATTAAAATTCGGTAATAACCGGTACAAAAAAACGTTCAATAAATGTATTAGAATAATACATATCTGTTATTGTTTGTCAAACACATCAGCTACAAATCGGTTAATGCTAAAAAATTTATATTAGATAATCGTAAAAACTCATGTTTTAATTTTCCTGGTTTTTTTTTTTACCCCTCTCGCAACTTTGTTTTTTTGATAGCAACTTTTGAAACTTAAATGGTAACATATATATTTTGTTAACTTTTTGAATTAACCAGTTTCGGATGATTATTTTTGAAGTTATTGAAGTTTCAAGTTTAGGGCAGGAGGAAAAGTGAAGTGTATTTTATTTTTTATCTGCACGCATTTCCCAACCTCACTTCCCCTCCTATCCTAACTTTAAAACTCTTATAACTCTAAAAATAGTTATCCGAAACTGGTTATCGACCAGTCAAAATTGTTAGATCATTATTCTTAAATTAACAAAATAACAAAATATATACGTTACCGTTTAAGTTTCAAAAGTTGCTATAAAAAAAATAAGTTGGGAGAGTGGTCAAACCAAAAAAAATTGTGAAAATTTGAGATCGCATTGCGTAAAAACAATATGAAAAAAAAATGTAATTTCTTATAAAACCCTATGACATATTGAGTATGATTGAGTAGCGATGATTTGTTATAAAATAAAAACTATTTGAACAAATTCGATCAAGGATTAAGGATAAATTATTACAAGGATAGACGAATATTGTAGTGTCAAGACTAAAAGTTTAAGAAAAAGAAGAAAAATTTTATAATTTTATAATGTAGTGATCATTAAACCGTTGCACAGCACTTAAGCTTTATTTAACTAATCTCAAGTTCCTTCCTATCCACTACTCCTAGTAATTAATAATAAATGTTCAATGTACCCAACTCTCTCGTTTATGTCCTTCTAGTCTCGATTCTTAAGATATAATACACCGTTAAATAAGTATCTCGACTACATTATTCTACTTCCCCAGAAGTTGTTTGAGTTTTGAATTTTTACTAGCATTTAATAATATATTTTGATAACATACCGTTGGTGTAAGTTAAGGCCATAAACTAACGTTGGGTTAAAGGGATTTGGCAAAACCGTTTTTAATCCAGAAGTCTGAAATTCTAAATTCTCTACGAAGCAACCCGGAGCCATTATTGGGTTAATTACTGGCAATGTTCCCGGAATCGATTTTGTAAAATCTTTGAACAATTCCAACTTTGAGCCCATGGTTTTAATTTTATCAAATTTGTTTAAAACCGACAAGAATCTTCCGTTGACACCTCCACTTAGGGATTCGAAATTCCTTACAAAACTTCCGGCGTGTCGTACGCACTTATTTAAGATGAATTTGTCGCACAATTTAATTGTCTCATTGAGAACACAGATGAGTTCGTTAATAGTGTCGACAATCGGTTGGTCATATTCGTTTGTAAACTTCGTTGTAAACACATCGGCATAGATTTTGTACTTAATTTTTGAACCGAGCGTCTTCACCAGCATGTCTGCCCAAAAAAGATAAATGTCCTTCTTTGTTTTATAATCGAATTCGTGCGGGCTATACAACAAAAAGTCGCTATTTAACTTAAAGTCTAATTTAAAGTCAAAGTCTAAGTAATAATTCCCGTTGTTTAAAAGTACAAGCCTTCTTTTGAATGTTTCATTTTCAAATATCGTTTCAGCATTAAAATCTGACGTATTTTCTTTCGTATATAGTATGGCCTCGTAAATGTTATTTTTTAGCTTCCACAAATTCTGAAATATCAACCAAGTGGTTATGCTTGCGTACTTTGTTAGCGTGCATTGATAAGCCAATTTGATTATGTCGTGGATCCATTTGAATTCCTCCACAGAACAGTTGTTAAGTTTTTGCTTGAAGCCGTACACAGTCTTTCTAACGTTAATAGCGGTTCTTCGTCCGTCGGGATGTTCGTAAATTATTTTTTGGTCCATAGCTGCGTCCCATTCTTTAATGGTGGGTTCGGCTCTCAAAATTAGTTTTAGTCCATCTAAATCTAAATTTTCAATCGTTGACGATATGCAATAACCGCCGGAAAGACACAATAGAAACACAAACAAATGACTATTCATATTGTTAATATTTTACTGACGTTGAATACTCACTATAGCCCAAGATACACTAAAACATATTTGATCGACTGTTCAACATCTTTAGAATTTCTTTAAAATAAACGCCGATAGCACAGCTGTCGGTTTACGTTTGTACTAATTGTTTACCTTTCAGCATTTTATATTTTTCGAATATAGCCGAGTAAACTACAACGTTCCCAAGTACATACAGATTTGCTTAATATGGATTTCGTTTTTGCGAACCGCTATGTAACGGAAACGTAAAAACAAAATAATCTATTGTACCTATGTTATTTTTGTCAGTAAAGTCCAAGATGATGTATATTTTTTTTGGTCTACATTTTTTAACTAAATGACTATTGATTTCGAAGGAAAATAAAATAAAATGTTTATTGTTAAAAAAACTAAATGTTTACATTTTTGACGTTTCCACTTTGAAAAAGTAACAAAAAATATCTGACAAACAAAAAGTGTGTAACTCCTTCGGAATGCCTATAAAAATAAAAACGGTGTGAGCGCATCTATTGTTTAATGTTTATTAGCTGCTTTGTATACATTTTTTAAATATGTAATCAACAGTTATTAGAAATTTGAACTTTCACAGCTTTATATTATTTTTTCGTTAAATCGACGAAATTTTCTGAATAAAATTCAATACACGATTTATGAATTTCTATCGATGGCAGTTAAAAATAATAATGTATTTAAATATTTTTGTGCAAAAGTACTGAAATTGTGTGTGTTTCGAGACAGAAGTTTTAAAAATTGTTTGCGAAATTTCAAGATTTAAAAGCTGAAAATGAATCTAAAGATAGGTTGATCGTGCACCTTATAACATGAGTAAAAAAAAAAAAAAAATGTCATGATATGTCCACTTAACTTTTATACAGGTCCTACTCAATCAAGTGGTTTGCTCATTACTAATCATTACTCATAAGTTGAAAATCTATAATAGGTTTTTGGTATACTTGCTGTACCTCCAAGTTTGTTTTTATCCTGTATGAGCTATCTTTTAAAATTTGACTAAATAAATATTTCCTTCGCCTCAAAAGCGATGGTCGTATGAGAATTAGGTTTATCGTTTTTTATGGTAATCATAGAAGGTATTTTGGTCACTCGAATAGTCTTAACCTTTTTCTTTGAACAGGGCTTAAATCAATTAATTTGATGGTCAAAAGTTGAAAAACACAACTTCTTCCTGCACAAACGTACCCTAACAATGTTTAGCAAAATATTTATAAGTAATAAATAAGTTGGCACGACAAGGATTAAAAATTTGACCTATAGCAGATTTGGATGTAGTAATGCATTTGAAAACGGTTTAATAGGTAAAAACAATGCCTAACGCTTTAAATAATGCGATTTTATTGATAAAACAATCTAATTCTTAAGGAGCCATAAAAATAGGTTATATTGGATTAGGTTTGCTCTAAAAATGTTGGCTTTTAAAGGATCTTACTTCTACAAAACATAATTATAATTGCGCTTGTGCTGTTTTAACAGACAACTGTTGTTAAGGTTATTTTGGAAAATGATTAAAAACAACAACAAAATCCCATAATTTGCATAGTTAGTTTATTGGAAAATAGTTACTGAAATTAATTTTAACATTGGAATATATATATTGGATTATTTTTTGAAACATATTAATGTATTTTTTTTATATCAGATCAACTTTCATCCAGTAAGTCTTGGCTAGTCTGAAAAAAAATACAAACATTTTAAAAAAATGATATGAGTTTGGTTTTTGGTTGTTTCTGGTAAAATCAAGTTTAGGCATAAAAAGTTTTAAGAAACTACTAAAGATACATTAGGGCAGGTTAGGTTTATTTAAAAGCATTTGAAAGATCTTAACTCTACAAGACATACTGTAAACGAACCATGGTTAAGGTTCTTTTGAAAATATTTTAAGAAAATAAAATAGTTTGCATACCTTGTCAACTTATTATACACAAATCTGGATCGTCTCTGGAGATCTAGAAAAAATGCGTACAAAAACAATTAAAAAATGGATATGAGTTTGGTTTTTGGTTGTTCCAATCCTTCTTATTATTTTCACAATACGGAAGAACTATATTTTGTAGCTAACATAGTAGTGTAGTTTATTTAAATAATTCTATGTTTCGACTAATGAGAGAAAGTCTACTGAAACTATAAAATAACTTTAGCTTGCATAAGCAGTACCTTAGCCTAAAATGGATTTCAGAGAGACGGCAGTGGTTACTACAGAATAAATTAAATATGTTGATGATAAACTTGAAATTCATGACATTACTGGTTACTTGGTTGTACTATATCATACTCATTCTGTGTTAGGGTAGTGATAATTCCAAAGTGTAAAAAAAAGGTATATAGCAAACAGGTTGTATAGTTAATTTATTGTACAATTATTTTTGTATACTACTTAAAAAATTGTTTATTAGAGACATGTTTTTTAAAAGCGGAAAATCATAACATTTTTGGTTTCTTGACAACACTACTTATCATTTCCATTCTGTATTTAGACTCGTTCGTTCTACTACAGTGCTACCTAATATTACTAATTTATACTTACAAGTCTTGTGCGTCGATGACGAAAGAAGGGCTTATGTGATTCATCGCGGAAGAACATCTTACCAATTTTAACCCCGTCTTGTGGCTCCGTGGACTCAACAAGTTTCATTTTAATTTCGCCTATGCTAAAATATAACAATAACCAATTCTATATTATGATAAAGGGGTTCTTAAAAAAATTGAAGTTTAATGAGTTTTGCATTTATTCTAGCATGTATTAGCATAATATTTGAGATCATACCGTTCATCGAAGGAATCGCCATAAATGTCTGCTGGGCTTCTAAAATTTGTCAAATCCGTTTTTAAACCAGAAATCTCGAATTCCAATCTCTCTACGAAGACACCCGAAGCATGTATTGCGTCAATTTCTGGCAATGTATCGGGAAGCGATTTCGTGAAATCTCTGTACAATCCCAAATTAGTGCCTACGACCTTCATTTTATCGAGTTGTCTTATAAGCCACATGAAATCTCCCTGGACGCCTGATTTTAGGGATTCGAAATTGCTTTCAAAACTGCCGCCGTGTGGTACGCAGTTATCTACAATGAAATTGTCCAACAATTGAATCGCCTCGTTGATGACGCAAATAAGTTCGTTGATAGTGTCCACGAGCGGTAATGCATATTCGTTTGTAAATTTTGTTTTCATCACATCGGCATAGACTTTGTAGTTGATTTCCAATCCAAACGTCTTCTTGACCATGTCTGCCCATACTTTGTGGATTTCTTTGGACGTCTTCAATAAGAAATCGTGGGTTGCGAATAATTGAAAGCCACCGCTTACAAAGTTAAAGTCATAGTCCAAGTGTAATTTCTCCCAGGTTAACTGCGATAATATCTCTTTAAATCTTTCATTTTTAAATATTGTTTCACGATCAAACGACGTGTGTGCTGCAATCCGATTTATGGCCGTGGTGATGTTGGATCTGATCTGTAACAAATCGCGTAACACGAAGAAAGCGCTTAGGCTTGCGTACTTTCTTAACGTGCAATGATAAGCTGTTTTGATTGTGTCGCGGATCGATTCGAATGCCGTCACATCATTGTTGTTAGCTTGTTGCTTAAATTTATCCACGGCCTCCCCAACGTTAACAGTGGTATTTGAGTCGTTGGCATCTTTTTGAATTATATTTTGATCCATAGCTGCGTCCCATTCGTTAATTGGGGTTTCACCGGACAAAACTAGCTTTAGTCCATCCAAATCTAAATTTTCAATCGTTGACGATATGCAATGAACGCCGGAAAGACACAATATAATCACACTAAAATGACTATATATGATAAAAATCATATTGTTAATGTTTTGCTGACGTTGAATACTTGCTGTAGCTCAGGATACACTAAAACGTTTTGGATTGTCGGTTCGACTTATAACGTCTTCAGAACATCTATAAAACAAAATTGCATTAGTATAGCTGTTAAAATACATTCGTGTCTAAATTTCTCCATTTTGGCGGTTAAACAAATATAATACTGCCACATTCCCATAATAAATCAAGACATAATTTTTTTATTAGTCCCATAATTAAAAAAAAAAATATTACTGCTAAAAAGTAATCAATAAAAAATGTATTAAACGAAACTGGCCTTCGACATGTTTAAGAACTTACATTTTATAATTCAGAAGTAGGTTTAGCCACTTTGATGTAAAACATGGAAGGTATTTTGGTCACTCAAATAAATTGGTACGACGAGGTCTAACAATCTAACCAATCGCTGATTTTGGGGTAGTAATACATTTGAAAACGACTTAAAATCAATGTCAAACGCTTTAAATAATGCGCTATTATTGATATAAATATCATAGCTATTAAGAATCCAATAAGGATAGGAGATAGATTTGCTTTAATGGTTTTGAACTTTAAAGGGTCTAAATTCTACAAGACATCAGTTTATTTGCACGTGTACTGTTTACACAGGCAACCTTCGTTAAGGTTATTTTGGAAAATGATTAAATAAAAATAATAAAATCCCTTTAAAATAGTGAATTTATTGTACAATAGTTTCACTTATATATTTCAATGTTAGATTATCTGTCGAATATGACGGTTATTTTTTTCGTGAATTTAAGAAAAACTTGTTTTTGAAACGAACGCTTCCCTACAGTACAATAATCCAGATATAAATAGTGTATAAATGCAAAAATGAAACAAGTGTTTTAACTTTTAACACACACACATATAGTCATAAGACAAAAAAATATTAAACTATAAGACACGTGCCCAAATTACAGACACTGTACACATTAAAACCATTAGACCTATGTAATTTTTCCACGTTATATATTTTGTCATATGGATATTCAAAACGGCAGTTGAAAAAAATATATATATATTAAAATATCTGTGTGCAGTAATTCTAAAATTGTATGTCTATGCGAGAATATTGTTAACCTATGATTAATTACAGCCTTCGAATTTATACACACATCAAGTAATCTTAACAAGTGCACACAAAGAATGCGAAGGCAACGATATTATACATTGAAAATATAAACAGGACGAAATTATTTGACGTTACACCGAACCAATTCATTTGTTTATTCATACTGGTCTTCTTTAAAATAGAAAATTCGTCATGTTACAACCATTATAACCACAATATCAAGAATAAAATGTGGCAAAAAAATTAACCATTCGCCCTAAAAAATCAGGAAAACCCAAATCAAAATTTTATAATTATTCAATTTTAATTGCCCTTTAACTTTGATACAAACCTCTATCCCACAATAACTACATCCTAACATTTCAAATCAGAATTTTGCCTCCGAATATAACGCAGTATTTTTTTGAAATATAACAATTTTTTTTATAAAAACAAATGTAGTATGTTTTTTTAATTAAATTAAATGGTCATGTTGATGAACATTTTTAAAAATTTTATTAGTTTTTACAATGTATAAAAGCATTCGCTATGAAGGCATTCGCAGGGTACACGTTATGTTCATAAAACAAAATATGTCACATTTTTAAGAAATAAAAATCGAACAAATTATAGACACGGTACACATTAAAACTATTTTACCTATGTAATTTTTACACGTTTAGACCTAGGTCTTATAGAACTAATAACGGAAGAGTATGTCGAGTTAGATTTGCTGTAGCTAATAATTTTTACCTTTAAATAGTCATTTCTACAAGACATCCTTTAATATGTGCCTGTTCTATTTTGACTGACAAATGTCCTTAAAATTATTTAGGAAAAATATTTTAAAAAAAGTCCCGTAATTTACATAGTTAATTTATTGTACAATAATTTCTGTAATACATTTTAACATTATATTATATATGTGATTATTATTTTAGACATGACAATGTATGTTTTTGGTATCAAATCCCAATTTCATCGTGTTGGTCTTGGGGGGTCTGAAAAATAAACAAGAATTGTTAAAAAAGGATATGGGTTTGGTTTTCGGTTGATCCTGGTAAAAACCAAGTGTATAACATATGGTAGAATTTTTCTGTAGCTAACATAGAAAAATTAATTAAAATAAATCTACACTCCGTCTCATCAGGAAACATCTGTGAAAAAATATTACCTACTCTTATCTTGAACAAGGTACACTTTAAATGATCCATAAACAGCAGTACCTTAGCCAGAAATTTATTTCAGAGATAGGATAGTGATTACTACAAAGTAAACTGTGTATGTTGATGATGCACTTAAAATTTAAGAACTTGGCAGTACCATATCATACTCATTGTGTATGTTAAGCTAGTAAAACATTTGAACATGTTTTTACTAATCGAGTTTAGGGATAAAAAAAAATTAAGTACACTTTAAACCTTAAAGAAGCCAGTAAAGAATAGGGTAGGTTAGATTTTTAACGGTTAAGGTATCTGAACCGTTGTTAAGATTATTTTGAAAACATTTTGAGAAAAAATAATAATAGGTGTGCTCGTTCTATTGCAGTGCTACTTAATATCAATATTTTATACTTACAGTTTTTCTGAGTTTACGACGGAAGTCGTTGGCATGTGCGGAATCGCGAATCTGCAGCATGCCTATTTTTATCTCATTTTGTGACTGCGCTTGGACCGTTTCTACAAATTTCGTGGTAATTTCGGATATGCTAAAATACAATTATAATGTAAATATTGAAAAACTATCAAATTAAAATATACTAATTTTAATATAGTCAAACATTTTGAAATAATATTAACTAGAACGCGTCACAATAAAAATAACAAAAATTGTACTAATTTTTATAGAAAATCTTATTTGTTTCAATTTTAAAAGATGAAAAAAGGATGATTCATAAAATGATACAGGAGTAGAATAAATTTCGAAGTTCAACAAGTTTATGATCAAAAACATATTATAGATCACACGCCTTATGAGTAGTGGACAAACGAATCGATTAGGCGATGTATGTAAAAGTCAATTATACTTATCAGGAGTCATCCTAACCTAGTCATGGTACCAAACTAAATGAAGAAAAGCCTCGAAATAACCTAAACAGAGATGGTTAAATAATGTTGAAGACGATTTGAGTAAATTTAATCAAAGAATATGGATAAAAGATTGTATTGAATAAACAATTGTAGTAGGGGCTAACTTTAAAGGCTTTAAGAAAAATAAGTAGAAAAAATAAAATGTAGTCTCCATTAAAAAATCGCTATACCGTAGAAATTTAGAGTTGTGCGAATTGTTATGTAAATAATTTTTTGAATAAAACGTATAGCGAATAATAATAATTATTATTTTACTATTTAATAAAATAATCATTTTACAATTTATTCGAATAAAAAATTATTTTCCTATATGAAAATGGTTTTGTATATTTTGTAAATTTAGAATTTTTAGATTGTTACTGAATAGTATTTTCAAATATAATAACTTGAAAAAAAAACAGTTTAAAATTATTCGAATACATTTTTTTGTCATTTGAAACTATCCGAATAATCATTATTTTTATAACATATTTTGATATAATACCGTGGGTTGAAGCTAGTGCCGTAAATTTCAGTTGGGTTTCTATTATTTGACAAAACGGTTTTTAAACCAGAAATCTCGAATTCCAAATTTTCTATGAAGACACCAGAAGCCTCTATTGCGGCAATTTCTTGCGCTGTTCCCTCTTTCGATTTTGTAAAATCAATAACCAACAATTTTTTATCTATCTTCCTCATTCTATCGAATTGCTTTAAAACCGAAACCATATTTGTGTGAACACCATTTTTCAAGGATTTGAAATTTTCCAGAAAATTGCCGCCGTGTCTTACGCACTTGTCTACAATGAAATTGTCAAACAATCGAACCGACTCATTGAAAACAAAAATGAGTTCGTTGAGAGTAGTAACATACTGTTGCTCAAAGTCGTTTTCAATCTTCGTTGTAAATACATCCTTGTAGATTTTGTAGTTGATTTTTAAACCGAGCGTCTTTTTTAAGATTTCTGCCCAAAAAAGGTAAAGATCTTTTTTTGCTGGTACATCGAACAAGTGTTGGCTGAAGAATTGAAAGCTGTCACTAAATTTAGTGTCCAGATCTATGCAATATTTCCCGTGGTTTAAACGTTCAAAAATGGCTTGATATGATGGATTTTTATAGACTGTTTGAGGATTGTAATTCGACGTATGTTCTCGCGTTTCTGTTACGGCTGCCAAAATGTTCGCTTTGAACTGCCACAAATCCTGAACAATCAAAAAAGTGGTTAAGCTCGCGTACTTCGTTAAAGTGCATTCATAAGCCAATTTGATTATGTCACGGATCTCTTGAAATTCCTCCACAGATCTATCGTCAATATTTTGCTTAAAATTTTCCACATCCTCCCTAACGTTAACAGTGATTATTTGGCGGTCGGGACGTTTGTAGAATACACTTTGGTCCATAGCTGCGTTCCATTCGTTAGTGGAAGTTTCATTGTTTAGTACTCGTTTTAGTTCTTCCAAATCTAAATTTTCAATTTTTGACGATATGCAATAAGCGCCGGAAAGACACAATAGAATCACACTAAAATGACTGTTCATATTGTTAACGTTTTACTGACGTTGAATACTTGCTGTAGCTCAAGAAACACTAAAACGTTTTGGATCGTCGGTTTAGCCTGTAACGTTTTCTGAATATCTATGACATTAAAGGGTGTTAGCACATTAGTTAGTTTTTGTTTGCGTATTAGTTGTTTATCTTTGTTGCACGTACATTTTCGAAGGAATGAAAATCACAATTCTATTAGGTTTGCCTCAAGTCAGCATTTTGTGTTTTATGTAAAATATCTTCAAAGCCAAGTACAACTTACATACT
Organism: Adelges cooleyi; assembly: GCF_023614345.1. NCBI lineage: Eukaryota > Metazoa > Arthropoda > Insecta > Hemiptera > Adelgidae > Adelges > Adelges cooleyi. Next base: position 10,980,973 of record NW_026096268.1, on the reverse strand, counting down.
TTGTCGGGTTTAGCTATCAGGCGCATCATTTTTTATTTGTATTGTCCGCCGTCGCAGATTTATCAAAAAAATAGTTCAATAACAGTCTACTTAGTTACATACAAAAATATAAGGACTAAATTTCACAATTTTTCCGGTGGATACTTATTTTTGTAGCGTTCAACTTTCGAGAACTATATTTTTTATTTGTTTTGTCAGCCGTCGCAGATGTATAGAAAAAATATTGTTGTTGAATCTCAATTTTAATAATTGTTCACAAATGCCAACAATTGTAATACTCCTTATACAATTTTTACTGTTTTCCCAAAATCGTTTCTCTGTGTGATAAATATCAAAAAAGTATCAAACTTTTCGGCAAAATTTTCTTTCTAAATGTTATTTAAAATGTTACAATTTAAATTTCAAAAGTCGATTGCACTGATAAAAGAAGTTCAGAAAAAAAACCAGTATAGTACGGCCTGGGCATAAAGGGGGGGGGGACATCATATTAACGAGGAGGGTAGGGGTTCACAGGTCAAAGAAATTATTTTAACTGAAAGTGTTAACGGATGAAAACATCAACCACAAACGATTGATTGGAGTTAGCCCTCTCTCGCTTTTTTTTGAAAAGTCACACTGCATGTGTGTTACAAAGAAAATAATGTTATCAATATTTTTTTGATTATTTGGGCTATTGTCGTAAAATGTATTTTCAGGTTTTTTTGACAATTAGTTTTTTATAATTTTTTTCATATAATCAACGGTCATCAACAGAAAAATGATTAAAAATTAGTTCTCAAGTTCATAGTTTCTTACCGATACCCGTAAAAAAATGTAGATACCAATTTCACAGTTTACCCGTAAAATACATTTTGTAGCCTTAAGCTACCAAGAGGATTTTTTTTTTTATTTGTTTTGTCGCCGTCGCAGATGTATCGAAAGTATAGTTCAATAACAGTCAACAAATACCATCGACTGTACGACACTTTATAAAAAATTTCACTGTTTTCCACAACCGTTACATTAGGTAATATAATGGTAGAAAATTGTTCTAAATTATTATTATTTATTCGAAAACTTCATCAAATGTTACATATTTAACAATTTAAGTTTCAAAAGTCAATTTCACTGATAAAAAAAGACAAAAAAAAAAACAAGCTATTATAGTTCGGTCAGATCACAAAGGGAAAATAACATAATGGAGGGAAGGAGTTCATAGGTCAATAGAACTTATTTTTATATTGTAGATCCGATAATCAAAAACAAATTATTAGAAAACACATTCTTATGTAAAATAACCTCAGCTTTCTAAAAAAATATTTGGTTAATTTTTCGAGTAACAGAAAGTCGTTAATATTGAGTTAATAAATATGAAAAGTTGGTTCTTTCGCGTTTCCCAAATTTTGAGAACCTCTCTTATATTTGTTCTGAAAGCTGATTTAATTTTGCATAAGATGTGTAAATTTCAAATTATGTTCTTCTTAAAAACGCTTAGAAATATAATAAAGGAGGTGAAATTTGTATTTATTCGTCGATAAACTATCTTATTTCTACACATAGTAATTTCAACTATTTTGAATTATAATTGTATATACATTCTTATAGGCACCCTTCTGTCACACAACATACCTTACGCGACGCCCCTACCCACCAATTCATCCATCAAGTCAGCATTTTGTGTTTTATGCAAAATATCTTCATAGCCGAGTATAACTTTTATAATGGTTTCATAAAAAAATATAGGTACCAAATTTCACAATTCACCCGTGAAATATATTTTGTAGTGTTAAGCTACCAAGACGAATTTTTTTTTATTTGTATTGTCAGCCGTCGCAGATGTTTCGAAAGAATAGTTCAATAACACAATCAAGAAATGCTAACGATTCTACGACTCCAAAATTTTACTGTTTTACCACAATCTTTACTTTATGTAATAAATATCAAAAAAGTATCGAATACGATTTATTAGCAAAATATTATTTGTTTAGAAAGTTTATTAAATGTTAAATAATATGTTACATTTTAAGTTTCAAATGTATATTGCACAAAAAAAAATACAGAAAAAAAACCAATATAGTACCGTCGGGGCATAAAGGGAGTGCAGCATATTAGAAAGAGGGAAGGGGATTCACAGGTCATCAGAAATAATTAAAAACACCAAGTACAAACAAAAATTAGTAATTAACCCCCCTAGGTTTTTTTTTTTGAAAAATCACAGAATAAAACAGAAAATCATGAAAATTGAATTTAAAATGTAAATAGTTAGTTTTTTCACGTTTCCCAAATTTTGAAAGCTTTTCTAAAGTTTTATTTTCAGAAAACAGATTTGGTTTTGCATAAAATGTGAAAATGTATGGTTTGTAGGTAATTACGGCCGATTTTTAAAATGTTTTATCAAGTTGGTATATATTATAAAACGGTATAAACTGTGGTACACTTGTATACACATATACCTACACCTTGATTTTCGATATCGAGAAAAACACATGATAAATTTACATTTTTTTCAACTTGTCATAATTTCTATAGACCTGTGATCCAAACCACAATACGCTTTATCACCGCCATGCTCCATCCTCAACGTACTGGCTGTTATAATTTTGCTTTTGGTTAAAAACTTTTTAAAAACGTTTTTTGCTATCAAACGGATACAATATTACATGTATGTGTTAACACACCCATATGGTCATAAGAAAAATATTAAACTATAAGACACGTGTTCAAATTACAGACACGGTACACATTAAAATCATTGGACCAATGCAATTTTTCCACGTTGTATGTTTTGCTATATGAATATTCAAAATAGTAGTTGGAAAAAATGAACTATAATATATTATACTATATCAGCAGTAATGTTATCGACCGATTTTTAAGCAGTCGATAATAAAGCACAATCTTATTAATCCCATAAAAATTTTCTATTCAGAGGTTATCCTTCCACAATTGTGGGTGGACCAACAGAAGTTTTATTATTTTTTAAAGTCTTGGGCACGGGTTTTAAGAGCCAATTTATTCGTCATGTTTTGAGAGATAGAAATTAGAAGCAGTAAGAATAGTAATAGTAGGGTAGGTAAATGGTTCAATACATTGTACATACCATAACAAAGTTTAGTAAAGAATGTATTGAGTAATAAATAAGTTGGCACGACAAGGTCGAAATCGCTTATTTATTGGTAGTAATATATATGAAAACTACACAAAATCAATGACAAACACTTTAAATAAAACTTTAAACATTTAAGCGTTTAAAAACTCTTAAAAGACATGCTTCTATTTGCGCCTGTTCTGTTTTAACAAACAACCGTCGTTAAGGTTATTTTGGAAAATTACTTTAAAAAAGAACAAAATTTCATAATTTGCATGGTTAGTTTATTGTACAATAGTTACTGTAATAAATTTTAACATTGGATTATATATGTGATCATTATTTTAAATGTAAGTTTTTGATATCAGATCCCACTTTCATCGTGTTGGTCTTTAGAGTCTGGAAAATGTACAAAAATTTTAAACAATTGATATAATTTTGGCTATTGGTTGTTGATGTATATTTTACTAGCAATTCTTCTTATTATTTTAAAATTACGGCATAACTTTTCTATAGCTAACATAAACATCGTAGTTCATTAAAAGAATTCTATACTCCTGTCCATGAGAGAACGTCCGTGAAAATTATGAAGTACTCATAACTAACCAATAATGCATAATATGCAGGACCATAAATAGAAATGTCAGAGAGAAGCCAGTAATTACTCCTGAAAAAATTGTGTATGCCATTGATAAACTTGAAATTCACGATCTTACTAGTATCTTGACAGTATTTTACTATTTTCATTCTGTTATGGCCGCAAAACATTTGAAATGTTTGTAACTTTCTTATTGTCTTATTTTTTTATTAATTTTAATCTCATTATATTAGGGCAGAACTTTTATGTAGGTAACATAGCGGTCAATACTTTAATATTTCCGTTCTGAGTAAATAGACGTTCTCGATCTGTTACGGAATGTCAATACTTTATACTTACATTTTCTGTGAGTTCACGTTAAAAGTCGTTCAAACGTCGTCCATCTCGATTCTGCAAATCTGCAGCATACCTATTGTTATATTGTCATATGACACTTCATCGTCCGTTTCTACAACTTTCGTTTTAAATACGGTTGTGCTAAAATATAATAATAATATGGTTATTAAAAAATTATCAATTTAAAATATATGAATTTTACTATAGTTAAACATTTTGAAACAATATTAACTGAAATGAGTACAAATAAAATTAACAAAATTGTAATGATTTTTAGATAAAAGCCTATTCGTCCTAATTTTCGAAGATAATGTTATTCCAATGACTTTTCCTTATATATTGTGTTATCTAGATGAATATTTAGGTAACGTTTTATTCGAATGATGCACTATGTTCAATAAATTACCATGGATTGTCCATTCCTAGCAACTAACAGTATTTTTTCAATATACCCGATCTCAAATACATAGTTTTTGCTACATTTATTAGCTACACTTCCTTATCCCGATATCCTTCTGCCAGCTTAATAAGTATCTCGACTACATCATTCTAACTCCCGAGAAGTTGTTAAAGTTCTGCATGTATACTAGCTTTTTATAATATATTTTGATATCATACCGTGGGTTGAAGTTGGTGCCGTAAATGTCCGCTGGGTTTCTATTATTTGGCAAAACCGTTTTTATACCAGAAATCTAGATAATTTTACCCAACCGACTGTAAAAATTGTTTTTTTAAATATTATAATATACAATTTTAATAAATGTAAATGTAATAACAAACTACTAAGAATTAATATTACAATTTAAGCCTTATAATTATGTTGTTAAATTTGAATATTGCGTAGGTTTTATATTTAAAATAAATATAATATTAGTCTATAGGTAATAATAGTTATTAAAATTATAATACATGTTAACTATTTTGCATCAGTTTCTTGATTTCTTTATTGTAATAAATAAGCACTTTTTTTTATTGATTAATGAATATCACATAATATAGTTGAAAATATTACACATGTATTAGGTACAACGATAGAAAATAATATTATGTCGTTGACATTAAATTTTATATACTTCATTTTAATTAAAAAAATATTGAACATAGAAAATTACTATTCTTAAATCTTAATGAATATATCAAAAATATCACATTCTACGTTTATGAAATCATATTTTTTAACAATTTATTTGTTTTGTAATATGATTTCGAAAATATAAGTTAAGCTTGTACACAAATTTTTTTTTAAGAAATCTTAAAATAAAACATTTGTTTTATGCTGAGCTAGAGAATGTGCCTTTAGTGTTGTCTAGAATTAAGAAGAAGTATAGATCTTAATAGTTTAACACAGTTTAATCAAAATATCCGTAGTGCATAAATGCGTTATATGGGTTAAGATTAAAGCAAATGCTAAAAAACTAAGAACCTATCTCCTGTAATCCTACACTTACTAAAACACGCCAAATTTAAAATAATAAGTAAATAAGTAACCTATCCGGTCTTATAATTTGTAATGGGTGTTAAACTAGCGTTTTTTATTTATTTATATACCTACTATTGTATTATTTAATAGTAATTAAAGTATATCTAATTATTAGCACAGTCAATTTTAAGTATGTATGTCTACTAATTCTAAAATTACCATTCGAAAGGAAAAATAAAAAAAATGTATATTGTTTGCAGTTGTCCGTTCAGCGTTCTGACAATATAAAAGGGATTGCGCTCCAACTTTTTCTGTTAACACTGACTAGAGTAGGTGCCTCTGACAATTCAATAACAGAAAATGTATTACTATTAAGGTTATAACATTAATTTAAGCAGTTAAATACATTACTTTATTTTACCTATTATTTTCTCAGTTTACACAATGATGTAGGTTTTATGTTTAGTAAAGAATGTATTGTGTAATAATAAGTTGGCACGACAACATCTCACAAACTAACCAATCGCTCGTTTTGGCGTTAAAACTCTTAAAAGACATGCTTTTATTTGCGCCTGTATAGTTTTAACAAACAACCGTAGTTTAGGTTATTTTGGAAAATTATTAAAAACAATAACAAAATCTCATAATTTGCATAATGAGTTTATTGTATAATAGCTACTGTAATTAATTTTAACATTTAAAGATTATGTATGTGATTATTATAATTAGACAAATAAATGTATGTTTTTGGTGTTAGATCCCACTTTCATCTTGTTGGTCTTGTGGGTTCTGAAAAAAAATTGTAAAAAAATGATATAACTTGGTATTTAGTTGTTCCTAGTAAAAACCAAATGTATATTTTACAAGCTACTCTTCTTTTTATTTTTGCACTACGGCTTAACTTTTCTATAACAAATTTAGGAGACGTAGAGAGAACGTCCGTGAAGTACTCATAACTTATACAAATAATGCATAAGCAGTATCATAGCTAATAAAGTAGATTAAAAAATTAATCTAAAAATAACGTTTTTATGCGCTTTAAAAAGTATGAAATAACTTTCTGGGGGTCTTGATACCCAAATAGGACAGGTGAACTAGAAAAACGTGGGGCGCATCTTTCTACTTAGATATTAATACCTAAGCTTACATGCTAATGCATTAAGTTGTCTGTCATAATGCTGTCTCTCTAACCGAACGGATCAGAAAGTGATAGTAAGACTTTTTATCGGAAATGAAATTTAATGGACTTCTGAGCCACTTGCCTTAAATTTCATTGCGAATTGGAAAGACTTAATTGCTATTCTCTCCAAAGTTTGTTTTATGTAGGTTGCTTCAATTTTTTTGCTAACTACCTACTTGCTTAACATTTCAAGTAATTTGGTGCTTAATTTTACATGACATGTCATTAAGTATTATTTTATTTAGAAGAGAAAAGATGATTGTGCATGAATTATGAGCTAAGGTAGTTATTAACGAGAAGAGAATGTTATTATATATTGACACGTGTGAAGTAGTAAAGATGTGCCCCACGTTTTTCTAGTTCACCTGTCCTATTTGGTTATCAAGACCCCCGGAAAGTTATTTCATACTTTTTAAAGCGCATAAAAACGTTATTTTTAGATTAATTTTTTAATCTGCTTTAGTTATTTTGTTCTTTTTCGTTTTCGTATGTACGTATCTATATATTTAAATGTACAATGTTATATAATGAATATACATATATTTTACGTATAAATAATATCATTAAAATATCATACAATAAAATCCGTCCACTTCGTCTGTAACCGGTTATTACATTAGAAAAGGCTGCATGGTCAGAAGGATTATCATAAGAATTAGTAATCAATTTAAAAGCTTATAATTTTAGATTTATTACTGTATAAATTATCATAAAAGTTGAATAAAAGTTGTAAGAAAATGCAAAAAAGTGTAATGATGGGAACGGGTTTGATCCTGGTACCGCTCATATCTGAGCACCGTCCACGCCCAAACGCACCACGCATAATTTTTTCCTTGCGGGTGAGAAATAAGTTTTTTTGAATTGCAAGATTCCACCCGGAACGACAGACAAAAAATCGACCCCATTTTAACCCCCTTAGAGCCGGAATTTTCAACCTTTTGTGGATTAATAATGCATTGTCATCGAATTGTGAGCTACCCTGAAAGTTTCAGCTGGATAGCTAATCGAGAAGTGCTCAAAATTTGAGTTGCAAGATTCCACCCGGAACGACAAACAAGATTGTGAGTTCATAAAAACGTTATAAAAAAAAAGTATAGAGAGAGGCCAATTTTACCTCCTGAATAAGTTGTGTATGTTATTGTAACTTCAAATTCACGACTCTAATATTATTTTGACAGTTCTTTACCATTCTTATTCTGTATTAAATTAGCAAAACATTTGAAACGTTTTTATAAAGCGAGTTTATAAATGATTTAAGAAAACCTTTGAAATGCCAGTTCAGATAGATTAGAGTAGGTAAGTAATTTAAAGGGTTTGTATGATCTAAATCCTATAAGACGTACCGTTAGCCAACCGTTGCTAAGATTATTTAGAATACATTTAAAAAAAAATAATAATAGGTGACATACCTTGTTATTTTCTTGTACACGAATCGCATTGGGCTAAAAAAACGTACACAAATTGTTAAAAATGGAATGTATATATTACTAGCAAACTTTTAAAATCATTTCCGTTTTGTGTTAATAGACGTGCTCGATCTGCTACAGTATATCAATACTTTATACTTACTGGTACTCAGTGTTCATGTACAAAGTCGTTCAAATGTTCTTCATCGCGAATCTGCAGCATACCTATTTTTATATTCGTATATTGGGGCTGCTCATGGACGGTTTCTGCAACTTTTGTTTGAATTACAGATGTGCTAAAATATAAAATAACATAATTATTAAAAAATTATCAAAACAAAATATTCAAATTTTACTATAGTCAAACATTTTGATATAATATTAACTAGAAAGTGTCCAAATAAAAATAACAAAAGCTTATTTGTTCTAATTTTAAAATACATTATTTTCAATCAACCAGTTTGATAAGTATCTCGACTACGTCATTCTAATTCCCGAGAAGTTGTTTAAGTTCTGCATTTATACTAGCTTTTTATAATATATTTTGATATCCTACCGTGGGTTGAAGTTGGTGCCGTAAATTTCTGCTGGGTTTCTATTATTTGGCAAAACCGTTTTTATACCAGAAATCTCGAATTCCGCATCATCTACGAAGCAACCCGAAGCCTCTATTGCGGCAATTGCTGAAGATGTTTCTGTTCTCGATTTTGTAAAATCACTAACCAATACTTTTAGACCCTCGCCTTGCAATCTATCAAAATGCCTTAAAATTGCAGGGATATTGGCGTTGACGGATCCATTTGTTAATGATTGAAAATTGCCAACAAAACTGTCGTCTTGTCGTATGCACTTGCCCACCATGGAATTGTCGAACAAGCGGACAGCTTCATTGAAAACACAAATAAGTTCATTAAGAGTGTCGACAATCGGTTGGTAATATTCGTTTGTAAACTTTGTACTCATTACATCAGTATAGACTTTGTACTTGATTTTTAAACCGATCACCTTTTGAATTATTTCTTCCCAAAAAAGGTGTATATTCTCTTTTGCTGTACCATCAAATGTGTGTTCGTGAAAAACTTGATAGCTGTCATTAATTTTAAAATCAAAGTCCAAGTAATATTTCCCAAAATTAATAAATTTGTGCATGGATTTAAAATCCAAATTTCTAAATATTGTTTCACGATCGAAATCCGTTCCATATAATTCCGTATGTCGTATGGCTGCCCAAGTGTTCGTTTTGAACTCCAACAAGTCCTGGACAATCAAAAAAGAGATGAAGCTCGCGTACTTCGTTAACATGCACTCATAAGCCAATTTGATTATGTCGCGGATCTCTAGAAATGCCGCCTCAGAACTGTTGTCAGCATTTTGTTTAAAGTTGCGCACAGCGTTCCTAACGTCAAAAGTGATTTCTTCGCCGTTGGGACGTTTGTAAGAAACAGTTTCGCCCATTGCTGTGTTCCATTCGTCAATGGGAGTTTCATTGTTCAAAACTCGTTTTAGTCCGTCCAAATCTAAATTTTCAATCTTTGACAATATGCCATATGCGCCGGAAAAACACAAAAGAATCACACTAAAATGACTAATCATATTGTTAATGTTTTGCTGACGTTGAATACTTGCTGTGTAGTTCAAGAAAAACTAAAAGGTTTTGGATCGTCGGTTAAGCCTGTAACGTTTTATGAATACCTATGACAAAAAATGGTGTAGACACAGCAGTTGGTTTATGTTCGCGTATTAGTTGTTTATCTTTCTTGCGTGTACATTTTCAAAGGAATGAAAAACCCAATTATTTTGGGTTTGCCTTAAGTCAGCATTTTGTGTTTTAAGCAAAATATCTTTATTCTTCAATGATGAGCACAATTTTTATAAAGGTTTTATACAAAAATGTAATGACTAGATTTCACAATTTCCCCAGTGAATATAGTCTTCATAGCGTTAAGCTATCAAGATCTATATTTTTTAATTGTTTTGTCAGCCGACGCAGATGTATAGAAAAAATATTGTTGTTGAAAGTCAAAAAATTACAGAAAAAAAGCCAGTATAGTACGGTAGTATGTATGGTCGAGGCATCAAGGGGGGGGCATCATATTAAAGAGGAAGGTGGAGGTTCACAGGTCAAAGGAATTTTTTTAACTGTAATTGATAAACGAAGTACAAAAAAAAAACGATTGGAGTTAGCCCTCTCTCGGTTTTTTGTGAAAAGTCACACTGCATGTCTGTTATAAAGAAAATAATGTTTTCAAAATTTTTTGGATTATTTGGGCCATTGTCGTAAAATGTATTTTCAGCTTATTTTTTGACACTTATTTTTTAATATTTTTTTCATGGAATTTACGGTCATCAACAGAAACATGATAAAAAATTAGTTCTTCAATTCATAGTTTCTTACCGATACCCGTATGTAGATACCAAATTTTACAGTTCACCCGATAAATATATTTTGTAGCATTATCCTACCAAGAGGAATATTTTTTTATTTGTTTTGTCAGCCGTCGCACATGTATTGAAAGTATAGTTCAATAACAGTCAACAAATACCATCGGCTGTATGTCTCTTTATAAAAAATTTCACTGTTTTCCACAACCGTTACTTTAGGTAATATAATTATGGAAAATTGTTCTAAACTATTATTTATTCGAAAACTTCATCAAATGTTACATATTTAACAATTTAAGTTTCAAAAGTCGCTTGCACTAATAAAAAAGTACAAAAAAAAAATCAAGCTCTTCTAGTTCGGTCAGATCACAAAGGGAAAATAGCATAATAGTGGGGAGAAGCTCATAGGTCTATGGAATTTATTTTTAACTAATAGCTCCGATATTCAAAAACAAATTATTAGAAAATACATTCTTATGTAAAATAACCTCAGCTTTCTAAAAAAATATTTGGTTAATTTTTCGAGTAACAGAAAGTCGTTAATATTGAGTTAATAAATATGAAAAGTTGGTTCTTTCGCGTTTCCCAAATTTTGAGAACTTTTCTAAAATTATTTCTGAAAGCTGATTTAATTTTGCATAAGATGTGAAAATTTCAAATTATGTTCTTCTTAAAAACGCTTAGAAATATAATAAAGGAGGTGAAATTTGTATTTATTCGTCGATAAACTATCTTATTTCTACACATAGTAATTTCAACTATTTTGAATTATAATTGTATATACATTCTTATAGGCACCCTTCTGTCACACAACATACCTTACGCGACGCCCCTACCCACCAATTCATCCATCAAGTCAGCATTTTGTGTTTTATGCAAAATATCTTCATAGCCGAGTATAACTTTTATAATGGTTTCATAAAGAATTATAGGTACCAAATTTCACAATTCACCCGTAAAATATATTTTGTAGTGTTAAGCTACCAAGACGAATGTTTTTTTATTTGTATTGTCAGCCGTCGCAGATGTATCGAAACTATATTTTTTAAAGGTCATGGGCATAGGTTTTAAGAGCCAATTTATTCGTCATGTTTGGGGAGATAGAAATTGGAAGCAGTAAGAATAGTAGGGTAGGTAAATGGTTCAATACATTGTACATACCATACCAAAGTTTAGTAAAGCATTATTGAGTAATAAATAAGTTGGCACGACAAGGTCTCACAAACTAACCAATCGCTGATTTAGGCGTAGTAATATATTTGAAAACTACTTAAAACCAATGCCAAACACTTTAAATAAAACTTTCAACATTTAAGAGTTGAAACTCCTAAAATACATGCTTTTTATTGCGCCTGTGTTGTTTTAACAGACAACCGTTGTTAAGGTTATTTTGGAAAATTATTAAAAACAATAACAAAATATTATAATTTGCAAAGTAGGTTTATTGTACAATAGTTACTGTAATAAATGTTAACATTAGATTATATATGTGATTATTATTTTAAATATATGTTTTTGATATCAGATCCCATTTTCATCGTGTTGGTCTTTAGGGTCTAAAAAATTATAAAAAATTGATATAATTTTGGTTATTGGTTGTTAATGTATATTTTATTAGCAATCCTTCTTATTATTTTTACATTACGGCATAACTTTTCTATAGCTAACATAAAAATCGTAGTTCATTAAAAGAATTCTATACTCCGGTCCATGAGAGAATGTCCGTGAAGAACTCATAACTTATACAAGTCATGCATAAGCAGTATCATAGCTAAAAAGTTTAGAGAGAGGCCGATAATTATTCCTGAATAAGTTGTGTATGTTATTGTAGCTTGAAATTCACGACCTTACGATTATCTTGACAGTACTTTACCATTCTCATTGTGTATTAAGGTAGCAAAACATTTGAAACGTTTGTACTAAGCGAGTTTATGGATAAAATGATTTAAGAAAACCTTTGAAATGCCAGTAAAGATAGATTATTGTAGTTAAGTAATTTGAATGGGTTTGAATGATCTAAGTTCTATAAGACGTACCGTTCGCCAACCATTGTTAAGATGATTTTGAAAACATTTTAAGCAAAAATAATAATAGGTGGCATACCTTATTAAATTCTTGTCCACGAATCGCATTGGTCTCAGTTGGGCTGAAAAAATGTACACAAATTGTTAAAAATTGAAATGAGTTTGGTTTTTCTTTTGTTTTATGATGACCACGTCATCAATATAGGTAAATTTATAAAAATAAATATGGGCAGTGCTTCTGACGACTCGAGACTGATTACTAAACAATTTAAATAACTTAATGCTTAGTTGCAAAATTAAACACAATATAAATGACATTTAAATTCAATAATATTTCGTCAGTCGACTTTACCGTAACCACATGTCATCAGTCAAGAGTACTCGGTTGTCGCTGTCCGTCTACAAGGTTTAAGTTCGAGAGTTCGTTCATTTAACACCTAGTAGTCTATCCTCTTTCCTTGTGCACGTGTCTCGCGATTCGTTCGCACCTTGTACCTATCCTTTCTCAATCTCTAATTCTTTTTAATCCAGTGTAAACAACGGCTCTTCGACATCCACGAAGAACCCGGACGGCAATCCGTTATACTCTAGTGCTCTGGCAAGTGCCAGTTTTAGTTCACCACCAGTGTATACATCAAGTCTAGAGTGTCTAATCCTTTCTTTTTGTTTTACGACACATTGTTTCTGGTAAAAACTAAAATTAATAAGAATAAAAAAGACAATAAGAAAGTTACAAAGAAGGAAGTTTGCTAGTAAAATATACATATATATTGTATATTTTACTAGCAAACTTCCTTCTTTGTATCTTTCTTATTGTTTTTTTATTCTTATTAACTTTATTCTCATTATATTAGGACAGAACTTTTCTGTAGCTAACATAGAAGCCAATACTTTAACATTTCCGTTCTGAGTAAATAGACATGCTCGATCTGTTACGGAATGTCAATACTTTATACTTACATTTCTTCTGAGTTCACGTTAAAAGTCGTTTAAACGTGCTGCATCTCGAATCTGCAGCAAACCTATTGCTATATCATAATCTTGCACTTCATGGTCACTTTCTACAACTTTCGTTTTAAATACGGATGGGCTAAAATATAATAATAGTATAATTATTGAAAATTATCAAAATAAAATATATGAATTTTACTATAGTCAAACATTTTGAAATAATATCAACTAGAATGTGTCCAAATAAAAATAACAAAAGGTGTTCTAATTTTAGAAGATAAAGGTTTTCGACTAACTTAGATAATGATATGTCTAAATGAATATTTAGGTAACGTTTTATTCAAAGGCCCAATCAATTATCTTGGATTGTCTACTCCTAGTAATTAATAGTATTTTCCAATGTACCCGACTATAATTAATAGTTTTTGACCTTCTATTCTCCATTCTTTAGCTACACTTCCTAATCCCGATCTTCTTCTACCAGCTTGATAAGTGTCTCGACTATATAATTTTACTTTCAGGAAATTTTATTGTGTTCTGCATTTATACTAGTATGTAATAATATATTTTGATATCATACCATGCGTTGAAGTTAGTGCCATAAATGTCCGCTGGATTTCTATTATTTGGCAAAACCGTTTTTATACCAGAAATCTCGAATTCGGCATCCTCTACGAAGCAACCAGAAGCCTCTATTGCGGCAATTGCGGACGATGTTTCCGTTCTCGATTGTGTAAAATCACTAACCAACACCTTTCGATTATCGCCTTGCAATCCATCAAAGTGCTTTAAAACTAAAGGAATTTTGGCGTTGATGAATCCCTTTTTTAATGATCGAAAATTACCCACAAAACTGTCGTCTTGTCTTATGCACTTGCCCACGATAGAATTGTCGAACAAGCGGACAGTTTCATTGAGAACACAAATAAGTTCATTGAGAGTGTCAACAAGCGGTTGGTAATATTCGTTTGTAAATTTCGTACGCATTACATCGGTATAGAGTTTGTACTTGATTTTTAAACCGATCGTCTTTAGAATGATTTCTTCCCAAATAAGGTGGATATTCTTCTGTGCGGATCCATAAAATGTGTGATTGTTGAAATATTTAAAGCTGCCATTAATTTTAAAATCAAAGTCCAAGTAAGATTTCCCAAGATTATGGACTCCGTGCATAAGTTTAAAATGTGAATTATTAAATATGTTGTTAAGATCGAAATCCGGCTCATTTAGTTGCGTATCTCGTATGGCTGCCAAAGTGTTCTTTTTGAACTCCAACAAGTCCTGAACAATCAAAAAAGTGGTGAAACTCGCGTATTTCGTTAACGTGCACTCATAAGCCAATTTGATTATGTCGCGGATCTCTAAAAATTCCGCCTCAGAACTGTTGTCAGCATTTTGCTTAAAGTTGCGCACAGCCTCCCTAACGTTAACAATGATTTCTTCGCCGTTGGGACGTTTGTAAGATACAGTTTCGCCCATTGCTGTGTTCCATTCGTCAATGGGAGTTTCATTGTTCAAAACTCGTTTTAGTCCTTCCAAATCTAAATTGTCAATCTTTGACAATATGCCATATGCGCCGGAAAAACACAAAAGAATCACACTAAAATGACTAATCATATTGTTAATGTTTTACTGACGTTGAATACTTGCTGTAGCCCAAGAAAAACTAAAAGGTTTTGGATCGTCGGTTTAGCCTGTAACGTTTTCTGAATATCTATGACAAAAAATGGTGTAGACACAGCAGTTGGTTTATGTTCGCGTATTAGTTGTTTATCTTTCTTGCGTGTACATTTTCAAAGGAATGAAAAACCCAATTATATTGGGTGTGCCTTAAGTCAGCATTTTGTGTTTCAAGCAAAATACCTTTATTCTTCAATGCTGAGCACAACTATTATAAAGGTTTTATACAAAAATGTAGGAAATAGATTTCACAATTTTTCAAGTGAATATAGATTTTCATAGCGTTAAGCTATCAATACCTATATTTTTTAATTTGTTTTGTCAGCCGTCGCAGATGTAGAGACAAAATATTGTTGTTGAAAGTAAAAAAAGTACAGAAAAAAAGCCAATATAGTACGGTCTGGGCATAAAGGGGGGGCATCATATATAAGAGGAAGGTGGAGGTTCACAGGTCAAAGGATTTTTTTTAACTGATCAAAACACCAAGTACAAAAAAAACCATTGGAGTTAGCCCTCTCTCGGTTTTTTGTGAAAAGTCACACTGCATGTCTGCTATAAAGAAAATAATGTTTTCAAAATGTTTTGGATTATTTGGGCCATTGTCGTAAAATGTATTTTCAGTTTTTTTTTTTTGACACTTTTTTTTAAAAAAATTGTTTCTTATAATGTACGATCATCAACATAAAAATGATATTAAAAATCAGTTTCTAATGCAAAATAATCTCGGCTTTTTGAAAAAATACTGATTTATTTTTTCGAGTAAAACAGAAAATCATTAAAATTAAGTTAATTTTTTAAAAAGTAGATGCTTTCGAGTTTGCCAAATTTTGAATACTATTCTAATATTTTTTTTTAGGAAGCTGATTTAATTTTGCATAAAAATTGTAAATTTCAAATTGGGTTCCCCATAAAAACGCTTAGAAATCAAAAAATCGGAAATCATCTACTTTTGACACATAATAATTTAATTTATGTTAATTTCTATGGTGGTTTCCCGTTAAAAAATTTTATCTATAAAATTAAAAATGTATATATAAAATAATAGACATGGTGGAACAGTTTTAAATACTTTACTCCCAAAACTGTTAAATGACATTTTTTTTCAATTTTTTAATGTTATTTTCATGAAAAAAATGTTTTTTAAAAACAATTTTTTCCTTATAGTACAATAATCCAGACATCAATGGTATAAAATTGCAAACAAATCTCGCTTAAATTTGTAAATTTAAAAAATATTTAAATAGTTTTGTAAGAAACTCAAATTTAATAATTGCTACATAATCTAGCATTTTTTTGTTTGTAAATGTATATAGCGCATATTGCATGTGTTCATTTATCATTTGTAGTTGAAACGCCAATTTTTTTTTTTAATTATCAAGTTGGTACACATTATAAAACGGTATAGACATAGGGACACTTTTGTACACAAAAAGATATACCTACACCTTGATTTTCGAAATCGAGAAAAACACATGATAAGTTTTCATATTTTTCAACTTTGATAATTCTTATAGACTCATGATCTCTTTTCCCTCTCACCCAAAATAGGCTCTGTTACCATTATGCCCTATCATCACCGTACTGGCTGTTATAGTTTTGCTTTTTGTTTAAAACTTTTTAAACACGTCCTTTGTGGATAAAATATTACATTTATGTGTAATCACAAATGTTTTAAATTTTAATACGCAGAAAATATAGTCATAAAACAAATATTAAACTATAAGACTCGTGTACAAATTACAGGCATGATACACATTAAAATCATTGGACTTATGTAATTTGTCTACGTTATATATTTTTCTGGGTGGACCAGCAGAGATTTTTTATTTTTTAAAAGATTGGGGCACGGGTTTAGGGGCCAATTTATTCGTCATGTTTTAAGGAAATAGATATTGAAAGCAGTAAGAATAGTAGGGTAGGTAAATGGTTCAATACATTGTTCATACCATAACAAAGTTTAGTAAAGAATGTATTGAGTAATAAATAAGTTGGCACGACAAGGTCTTACAAACTAACCACTCGCTGATTTAGGGGTAGTAATACACTTTAAAACTACTTAAAATCATACCAAACACTTTAAATAAAACTTTAAACATTTTAGGGTTGAAACTCCTAAAAGACATGTTTTTATTTGCGCCTGTACTGTTTTAACAGACAACCGTTGTTAAGGTTATTTTGGAAAATTTAAAAACAATAACAAAATCTCATAATATGTATAACGAGTTTATTGTATAATAGCTACTGTAATTAATTTTAACATTTAAAGATTATGTATGTGATTATTATGATTAGACAAATCAATGTATGTTTTTGGTATCAGATCCCACTTTCATCTTGTTGGTCTTGGGGTTCTGAAAAAAAATGATATAACTTTGATATTTAGTTGTTCCTAGTAAAAAACAAATGTATATTTTACAAGCACCTCTTCTTTTAGTTTTTACACTACGGCCTAACATTTCTATAACTAATATAGGAGTCGTAGAGAGAACGTCTGTGAAGTACTCATAACTTATACAAACAATGCATAAGCAGTATAATAGCTAAAAAGTATAGAGAGAGAACGGTAATTACTCTTGAATATGTTGTGTATGTTATTGTAACTTAAAATTCACGACTCTAATATTATTTTGACAGTTCCTTACCATTCTCATTCTGTGTTAAATTAGCAAAACATTTGAAACGTTTTTATTAAGCGAGTTTATGGATAAAATGATTTAAGAAAACGTTTAAAATGCCAGTACAGATAGATTACAGTAGTTAAGTAATTTGAATGGGTTTGAATGATCTAAATTATATAAGACGTATCGTTAACATTTTAAGAAAAACCAATTCATAGATGGCATACCTTGTTATTTTCTTGTACGCGAATCGCATTGGTCTCAGTTGGGCTAAAAAACGTATAAAAATTGTTAAAAATTGAAATGAGTTTGGTTTTTTATTATTTCTGGTAAAACGGAATGTACAAATTACTAGCAAACTTTTAAAATCATTTCCGTTCTGTGTTAATAGACGTGCTCGATTTGCTACAGTATATCAATACTTTATACTTACTGGTACTCAGTGTTCACGTACAAAGTCGTCCAAATGTTCTTCATCGCGAATCTGGAGCATACCTATTCTTATCGTATCTTGTGGCTGTTCACGGACGGTTTCTACAACTTTCGTTTGAATTACGGATGTGCTAAAAAAAAAACAGTATTATAATTATTAAAAATTATTGAAATAAAATATTCAAATTTTATTGTAGTCAAACATTTTGATATAATATTAACTACATAGAACGTGTCCAAATAAAAATAACATAAATTGTACTCATTTTTAGAGAAAAGCTTATTTGTTCTAATTTTAAATTACATTTTTTTAATTCACCAGTTTGATAAGTATCTGGACTACATCATTCTACCTCCCGAGAAGTTGTTAAAGTTCTGCATTTATACTAGCTTTTTATAATATATTTTGATGTCATACCGTGGGTTGAATTTGGTGCCGTAAATGTCCGCTGGGTTTCTATCATTTGGCAAAACCGTTTTTATACCAGAAACCTCGAATTCCGCATCCTCTACGAAGCAACCCGAAGCCTCTATTGCGGCAATTGCTGACGATGTTCCTGTTCTCGATTGTGTAAAATCACTAACCAACACTTTTCGATCCTCGCCTTGCAATTCATCAAAATGCCTTAAAACTAAAGTAATATCGGCGTTGACGAATCCCCTTGTTAATGATTTGAAGTTACTCACAAAATTACCGCCGTGTCGTACGCACTTGCCCATAATAAAATTGTCGAACAATCGGACAGTCTCATTGAGAACACAAATGAGTTCATTGATAGTGTAGATAGTCGGTTGGTAGTATTCGTTTTTAAACTTCGTTCTCATAACTTCGGAATAGACTTTGTACTTGATTTTTAAACCGATTATCTTCTGAATGATTTCTTCCCAAAAAAAGTGGATATTCTCTTTTGCTGTACCATGAAATGTGTATTCATAAAATACTTGATAGCTGCCATTAATTTTAAAATCAAAGTCCAAGTAATATTTCCCGATATTAAGAAATGCATGCATGAATTGAAAATGTGCGTTTCCAAATATTGTTTCACGATGGAAATCCGTCCTATATAATTCCGTATGTCGTATGGCTGTCCAAGTGTTCTTTTTGAACTCCAACAAGTCCTGAACAATCAAAAAAGTGGTGAAACTCGCGTATTTCGTTAACGTGCACTCATAAGCTATTTTGATTATGTCACGGATCTTTAGAAATTCCGCCTCAGAATTCTCTTTAGCATTTTTCTTAAAGTTAATCACAGCCTCCCTAACATTAACAGTGATTTCTTTGCCGTCGGGACCTTTGTAAAATACACTTTCGCCCATTGCTGTGTTCCATTCGTTAATGGGAGTTTCATTGTTCAAAACTCGTTTTAGTCCTTCCAGATCTAAATTTTCAATCGTTGACAATATGCAATAAGCGCCTGAAAGACACAGTAGAATCACACTAAAATGACTAATCATATTGTTAATGTTTTACTGACGTTGAATACTTGCTGTAGCTCAATAAACACTAAAACGTTTTGCATCGTTGGTTTAACCTGTAACGTTTTGAGAATATCTATGACAATAAGTTGTGTGGCCACAGCAGTTGGTTTCTTAAAAAATACAAAATTCACCAGGTAAATATATTTTGCAGCGTTAAGTCACCAAGACGAATCATTTTTCATTTGTATTTTCAGCCGTCGCAGATATATCGAAAATATAGTTCAATAACAGTCAACAAATTCTAACGATTCTTGACTCTTGATAAAAATTGCACTGTTATCCCATAATTTTTACTCCATGTAATAAATATCAAAAACGTTTCAAATGCGTTTTTTGGCAAAATAATTTTTATTTAAACAGTTTTATGAATATTTCTATAGCCGAGTAAGCTACAAAGTTTTCAAGTACATATCAATTTATAAGAGTTAAAAAGTTAGAATGGGAGAAGAAGTGGAGTGTATTTTTTTTTATCTACATGCATTTTCCAACCAAACTTTCTCTCACATCATAACTTCTATAACTTCAAAATTAAGTATCCGAAGGTGGTTATTGACCAGTCAAAATTTTCTGTACATTATTCTCTATTTAATAAGGTATTAAAATGTATACGTTACCATTTAAGTTTTAAAAGTTGCTATCAAAAAATCGAAGTGGGGGGGGGGGGTAAAAACGATAAAAATTTGTGATCACACTGTATAAAAAAATATGAAAAAAAAATTAAATTATTAATTAAACCCATTGAGATATTGACTGGTTTATGATAAAAGAATCGCTCTGTATATATTAGTGATGGGCCAACACCATTTTTTACCGATACCCAAAACTACAACATTGACTACAGTTTATTATGAAATAAGCTAAAAATATTATATTATTATTTATTATGATAATAGTAATTAATTATTGATTTATCATCTTCGTTTTTGTGAGTTTTTGATTATTAACCAAAGTCTCACAAACATGTTTGATATTTAATACAACCATTAACCTGTAACCGCTACACAGGTTTAGACAAAAACAAGCGTATTTTAGTTGAAAAATTAACTATCAGGGATAATGCTATATGAAGGGTTGACGCCAAATTCCATAACAAACAACATACTTTTAGTATTGATTCGTACATTAGGCGTGGAATTCATTATATTAAACACAAATGGCAGTTGTAATATAATTAGGTACTTTTAATCATGCTGGAGCCCTCAAGTCCATTGTAATCAGTCAATTACATACAATTACAAAAATTGCATACATTTAATTGTGTTACAAAAAAAAATGTGGGTACCAAATTTCACAGTTCACCCGGTAAATATATTTTGTAGCGTCAAGCTACCAAGGCGAATATTTTGTTATTTGTATTGTCAGCCGTCGCAGATGTATAGAAAGTATAGTTTTTATAACAGTCAACAAGTGCCACCGATTGTACGACTCTTTATAATAATTTCACATTTTTCCCATAATCGTTATTCTTTTTTTTTTTTTTCTTAGAAAATGTCTTTATTATATTGAATATTTACATCTATACAAAATACATGCACAACAGTAAATGGGTTAACAGTAAAAAAAAAATTAATAATATAGCTTGAATAACATGCAGTAGGCATATTCTATGTAATAAATATAAAAAAAGTATCAAATATAATTGTAAAAAATTGGTCTAAATTATTTATATTCGAAAACTTCGTCATATGTTACATATTTTACAATTTAAGTTTCAAAAGTCGAATGCACTGATAAAAAAGTACAAAAAAAATAACAAGACATTATAGTTCGGTCGATCACAAAGGTACACATAGCATAATGGATGGGGTAGTTCATATTATGTCTATAGAAAATATTTTGCTATCAAGCTTTACATATTAATACGCACATAAAGTCATAAAACAGATATTAAACTATATGACACGTATGCAAATTACACACACGGTACACATTAAAATCATTCGGCTTATGTAGTTTTTCCACGTACATACAATCTTTTAGGCATTCTACTTTCACACAAAATACCTGCACCCCCTCCTCATACCTACCATGTTTTTGTTATACTGAATCCAAGTTCTTGAACCCCACCAACCCCACACACTTTATCTTCGCCCATCTGCATTCCCTGTCTTGTCCAATAACTTTCTTGAAAATCAAACACGATTTCCTCAGTTTGACTCCTACTAATCCTCATTCATTTTCCTTCAAGCGCTCCGTTTTTCCACGCTTCAAGTCTTTCAGCCAATTCTGCTTCCCCAAAATTGAGAAACGACATTTTTTTTGTGTATTTCATATTTTTTACATAAATTTCAGAAACATGTGTTTTCGAAACAAATTGTCCCTTTTAAGACAATAACCAAACCAAACATAAATGGTTAATCATTTATTGCAAGGAAATCAAAAATCTTAACTTTAAAACTACTAGTTGTTTTTTGTATGAAATTCAGTTTTTATAATTGCTGTTCAGAGATCTAGCCATTTTTTTTTAATATTTGTATACAGGGTGATTCTTTTATCATGAACTAGTCAATATTTCACTGGGTTTAGTTAATAATTGATTTTTTTTTTATTATAATGTTTTCATAAAACGTGATCTCAATTTTTCCAATTTTGTTTTTTGTTTTTACTCCTCTCCCAAGTTAGTTTTCTTGATAGTAACTTTTAAAACTTAAATGGTAACGTATATATTTTATTTACATTTTAAATCGAGAAAAACGTACTAAATATTTTGACTGGTCGATAACCAGTTTCGGACAACTATTTTTAAAGTTATAAGAGTTTAAAAGTTAGGATGGGAGGGAAAGTGTGGTTGGAAGATGCGCGAAGACAAAAATAAAAATATACTCCACCTTTCCTCCTGCCCTAATCTTGAAACTTCAATAACTTCAAAAATAGTTATCCGAAACTGGTTATCGACCAGTCAACATTTTTAGTACATTATTCTTAATTCTAAAAGTAAATGAAATATATACGTTACCGTTTAAATTTCAAAAGTTGCTATCAAAAAAACTAAGTTGGGAGGTGGGTAAAGATAAAAATCAATTATTAATTAAACCCAATGAGATATTGCCTGATTCATGAAAAAAGGATCACCTTGTTTAGGGCCGTTTTTTAAAATGTTTTAATCAAGTTGGTATATATTATAAATTTGTATAGACTGTGTGACACTTGTATACACAAAAAACGATACCTACATTTTGATGTAATAACATGATATCTACGCTTAAATCATTAGACCTATGCAATTTTTCCACGTTATATATTTTGCCATATGAATACTCAAAGTGGTAGTTGAAAAAAATGTAACTTAAAATATTTTATTTACACAAAAAATGATACCTACACGTTGATTTTCGAATTCGAGAAAAACACATTTTAAATTTCCATTTTTTTTCAACTTGTAATAGTTATTCTTATTGTTCTGTAATCCCCCTATCCTCCAATATGCTCTGTCACAACTATGTCCCATCATCACCGTTCTGGCTTTTTAAATTTTGGTTTAAAACCTTTTTAACACGTATTTTGCTAACGGGTGGATACTATATTATATTTTTGTGTAATCACAAATTTTTTTAACTTTTAACACACCCATATAGTCATAATAAGAAAAATATTAAACTATAAGACTCGTGTAAAAATTACAGACACGGTACACATTCAAATCATTGGACCTATGTAATTTTTCCACATTATATATTTGGTTATATGAATATTCAAAAGTGCAGTTGAAAAAAATGTACTATAATATATTATACTGTATCAGCAGTAATGATATCGACCGATATTTAAGCAGTCGATTATAAAGCAGAATCACAAGTTACACTTCAATATTTGTGGGTGGATTAATAGAATTTCTTTTATTATTTAAAATCCAGGGCACGGGTTTTAAGGGCCAATCTATTCGTCATGTTTTGATGGGATGAAAATTGTAAGCAGCAAAAAAGATAGGGTAGGTGAATTGTTCAATACATTGTACACACCCTAACAAAGTTTAGTAATGAACACATTAAGTAATAATTAAGTTGGCACGACAAGGTCTTACAAACTAACCACTCACTGATTTAGGGGTAGTAATACATTTTAAAACTACTTAAAATCATACCAAACACTTTAAATTAAACTTTAAACATTTAAGGATTAAAAATCCTAAAAGACATGATTTTATATGCACCTGTGGTGTTTAAACAGACAACCATTGTTAAGGTTATTTTGGAAAATTATTAAAAACAATAACAAAATCTCATAATTTTCATAATGAGTTTATAGTATAATATCTACTGTAATTATTTTTAACATTTAAAGACTATGTATGTGATTATTATAATTAGACAAATCAATGTATGTTTTTAGTATCAGATCCCACTTTCATCTTGTTGGTCTTGTGGGTTCTGAAAAAAAATTGTAAAAACATGATATAATTTTGGTATTTAGTTGTTCCTAGTAAAAACCAAATGTATATTTTACAAGTACCTCTTCTTTTTATTTTTACACTACGGCTTAACATTTCTATAACTAATATAGGAGTCGTAGAGAGAACGTCCGTGAAGTACTCATAACTTATACAAGTCATGCATAAGCAGTATCATAGCTAAAAAGTTTAGAGAGAGGCCGATAATTATTCCTGAATAAGTTGTGTATGTTATTGTAGCTTGAAATTCACGACCTTACGATTATCTTGACAGTACTTTACCATTCTCATTGTGTATTAAGGTAGCAAAACATTTGAAACGTTTGTACTAAGCGAGTTTATGGATAAAATGATTTAAGAAAACCTTTGAAATGCCAGTAAAGATCGATTACAGTAGTTAAGTAATTTGAATGGGTTTGAATGATCTAAATTATATAAGACGTACCGTTCGCCAACCATTGTTAAGATGATTTTGAAAACATTTTAAGCAAAAATAATAATAGGTGGCATACCTTGTTATTTTCTTGTACACGAATCACATTAGTCTCAGTTGGGCTAAAAAAACGTACACAAATTGTTAAAAATGGAATGTATATATTACTAGTAAACTTTTAAAATCATTTCCGTTCTGTGTTAATAGACGTGCTCGATCTGCTACACTATATCAATACTTTATACTTACTGGTACTCTGTGTTCACGTACAAAGTCGTTCAAATGTTCTTCATCGCGAATCTGGAGCATACCTATTCTTACCCTATTTTGTGACTGCTCACGGATGGTTTTTGCAACTTTCGTTTGAATTACGGATGTGCTAAAATATAACTATAATTATTTATTAAAAAATTATCAAAACAAAATATTCAAATTTTACTATAGTCAAACATTTTGATCCACTCATTGTCCACTTCAAGCAACTAATAGTATTTTTTCAATGTACCCGATCTCAAATACATAGTTTTTGCTACATTTATTAGCTACACTTCCTTGTCCCGATATCCTTCTGCCAGCTTAATAAGTATCTCTACTACATCATTCTACCTCTCAAGAAGTTGTTAAAGTTCTGCATTTATACTAGCTTTTATAATATTTTGATATCATACCGTGGGTTGAAGTTGGTGCCGTAAATGTCCGCTGGGTTTCTATTATTTGGCAAAACCGTTTTTATACCAGAAATCTCGAATTCCGCATTCTCTACGAAGCAACCCGAAGCCTCAATTGCGGCAATTGCTGACGATGTTCCTGTTCTTGATTGTGTAAAATCACTAACCAACACTTTTCGATCCTCGCCTTGCAATGTATCGAAATACTTTAAAACTTTAGGGATATTGGCGTTGACGAATCCCCTTGTTAATGATTTGAAGTTACTCACAAAATTGCCGCCGTGTCGTACGCACTTGCCCACAATAAAATTGTCCAACAATCGGACAGTCTCATTGAGAACACAAATGAGTTCATTGATAGTGTAGATAGTCGGTTGGTAGTATTCGTTTTTAAATTTCGTTCTCATAACTTCGGAATAGACTTTGTACTTGATTTTTAAACCGATTATCTTTTGAATGATTTCATCCCAAAAAAGGTAGATATTCTCTTTTGCTGTACCATGAAATGTGTGTTCGTGAAAAACTTGATAGCTGCCATTAATTTTAAAATCAAAGTCCAAGTAATATTTCCCGATACTTAGAAATGTGTGCATGTTTTTAAAATGTGCATTTCCAAATATTGTTTCACGATTGAAATCCGCCCCATATAATTCGGTATGTCGTATGGCTCCCCAAGTGTTCGTTTTGAACTCCAACAAGTCCTGGACGATCAAAAATGTGGTGAAGCTCGCGTACTTCGTTAACGTGCACTCATAAGCCAATTTGATTAAGTCACGGATCTTTAGAAATTCCGCCTCAGAATTCTCATTAGCATTTTTCTTAAAGTTGATCACAGCCTCCCTAACATTAACAGTGATTTCTTTGCCGTCGGGACCTTTGGAATATACACTTTCGCCCATTGCTGTGTTCCATTCGTTAATGGGAGTTTCATCGTTAAAAACTCGTTTTAGTCCTTCCAAATCTAAATTTTCAATCTTTGATAATATGCTATATGCGCCAGAAAGACACAACAGAATCACACTAAAATGACTAATCATATTGTTAATGTTTTACTGACGTTGAATACTTGATGTAGCCCAAGAAAAACTTAAAGGTTTTGGATCGTCGGTTTAGCCTGTAACGTTTTCTGAATATCTATGACAAAAAATGGTGTAGACACAGCAGTTGGTTTATGTTCGCGTATTAGTTGTTTATCTTTCTTGCATGTACATGTTTAAAGTAGTACGTGTTCATTTATTATTTGTTAGTTTTTACGACCGTTTTTTTTTAAATATTGGACCTATGTAATTTTTCCACGTTATACATGTTGTCATATGAATATTCAAAGTGGTAGTTGAAAACAATATTAAAATATCTGTGTGCAATAATCATGAAATTGTGTGTCTGAAAATGCAAAAAAAAAAAATATATATTATAGAACAATGATTTTATACATTTAAAATCTTAAAATGCAAATCCGACAGGTTACGAACATTTTACCATAATAACAAATATAAAATGTGACATTCAATATAATGTCAAAAGAAATCAATCCTTCGCCTTTAACACCGTGAAAACCCAAAAGGAAATTTGATGATTGTTCAATTTTAACATCTACCTCCTGTAACTCTGTTGGACATTATAATAACCATATTAACCTCAGATCTAAATTTCACCAAATCCCCAAATATAGCGCAGTATTTTTTTGTTGTAGGAAAACAAGTAGGTAGTCTAAAAAGTCTATATTGATAAAGTTATTTTTGTATCCACAGTTTTACAACGAACCCTTTGTTTGAATATGATCGTATCACTTTCGAATAAAATAACTTATTCCTATACATCTTTGAGCAGCCAATGTCTAGTGTTCTATGTCATTGCTATGCCTTGGCTTCACTTTTTTTTTAAAAAGCAAAAAATATATGGTTTTTATAATGTAATATCGATGAACGAATGTTTCGTTATAATAGTTTTTGTAAAGTATTTAGTGCTAATTTGGCATTCACAAGATACATGTTCTATAAGGTGATAATTTTATCGTGAACCACTCAATATCTTACTGGGTTTAATCAGTAACTGAACATCTTTTTTTTTTTCTTTTATAGTGTTTTATATAATGTGACCTCAATTTTCTACACATTTTTATGTTCCTACCCTCCTTCCATACCAATTGTTTTTGTATTAACTTTTGAAACTTAATGGTTAACATTTCAATAACTTTTCAACTTGAGAATAAATTATTAAATATTTGAAATTAATTTTTAAATATTACCTTCACCTTAGGCCTCAAAGATAGTCCTCCATTAACTTTTAATAATAATATAATCCCAATAGAAAACTCCGTTAAATACTTGATAAGCGACTAACCTAGGCTACTCACATTAAAACCAAAAAAATAGCTCTTAAATTAAACTTCATAGCAAAAAACATATCCTTCGTTCAAACTTTTCTCTTAACAATAAAATCCTTCTATAGTTGTTCAAAATTGGTTATTAGCCAGTCAACATTTTTAGGAAAATATTTTTAATTTAAAAGTTAACATAAAAATAATAATAATTGAAGGGGTGTAAAAACAAAAAGAATTATGAAAAATTGTGATCACATTGCATAAAAACACTATGAAAAAAAAACTAAATTTCTTATTAAACCCTATGAAATTTTGAGCGGTCCACGATAAAATGATCACCCTGTATTCAGAAAAAGATATACATTAAATTTTTAAGAAAACGTGTACGAATTACTGACACGGCGCACAATCTTTTTTACCTATGAAATTTGTACACGTTATTTTATTTAAATTTAATATATTTGTTTTTGCGAATATTCACAACGGCAGTTGAAAAAAAAAATTAATTAAAATATCTGTGTGCGCAAACGCTAAAATTATAGGTTTCATGCAAGAATATTGTCAAGCTGAAATTTAAAAAATTTAATTTCTAGGCAAGGATACAAAAGTACAGTTCAAATTGAAAATATAAAAGATCTAAGTGTGGTCGTGGCACAAATCATATTATAGGGTTGCAGATCTAATGACTTATTACAACTGAAAGTGATAACATCACTTTCAAATGAAAGTTCTTGTACGAAACTGTATAGGTAGAAATACAAATATTGTACCTAATAACGCAATAACGTTCCTTAAAATATATTTTTGTTGTTAGGGTGAATACGATTAGGGTTGATCTTCTGTCTATAATGATTTATGGCCACTTACATCAACTATTGATTTTTTCACAAATAGCAACCTAGAATTTGACTACGGTCAAAGTGTAATTTTTCCTTATTTTTTTTTTGGGTGGGGGGTTTCTCAATAAAACCAACCTTAAGCATAAACATTTCAGCTAGATAAGCGAAAAAAATAATAAGATTCCACCCCATCACTCTCGGTAGTAATTTTTTGTCTAAAGAATATTCCGTTTAAATGTTGATAATTTTTAAAAATGTATAGAACGCGTTAATTTTAAGTTGTAAATTGTGTAAGTTTGTTAGGCGTTTTTCTCGATTTTTAAAATCAAGGTGAATGTATCATTTTTTGTGTACACAAGTGTCCCACGATCTACAACGTTGTAAAACGTAAAGAATAAAGTTTAAGTTATTAAAAAAAAAAAACGGCCGTACCTTGTACTCACAAATAACAAACGAACAAGTATGCATTTATTAAAACCGAATATCTCAAAAATAGTTAATACTCTTAAAATAGTCAAATTTACCAAAACGGCGGTTCCACTACATTGTACTATCTTCTCAATATAATGTTGGCTAATTTATAGAAACTTCTGTCGTATAAAGTTAAAGGGTTTCAAATTTTGCAGCATTTTAATGGACCATGGTTGATATATTTTTAGGAAAGAGGCATCGAAATTTGTTTCTATAATTTGTTAGTAGTTGAATTAAATAATAACATATAGTTGGTTTCACTATACAGTTTGAGTAAATTTGAGGGCAATGATATACATTGGAAATTTAAAAACGACAAAATTATATGCCTTCCACTTGACCGAATGTTTATTTTATTCACACTGATTTTGTAAAAAATAATAACTTATTTGTAGCCCTGTGACCTTCTTCTTCCTAATATTATGCTCTTTCCCCACTATGCCCCGGCTCCACTCTGTACTGGCTTATTTTTATATTTGATCATTACATTTTTTTCACTATAAAAACTTGTTGGGTTTTTGTAAAAAATTACCGAAACCCGATTTGTGTACTGTATTTGCTTTGTTTAAAATATTATTTTGGACATTTTTTTTCGAGGGAATAAAAAATCATATGAACGTGTAATCCACACATGTTTAAAATTTCAATAGGTACACTAGTAGTCACACCTCTTAGTCATAACACAAAATTTATGAAATTTTTTATTTAAAAAATGTGTACAAACTACAGACGCAGTTCAAATTGGAAATATTGTACCATTATCATTTTTACACATTAATTTAGTAAAAATTTACTATATTATTTCGTTTTTGAATATTCAAAGTGGCAGTTGATTATAAATATATTAAAATATCTGTGTGCAATAATCCTAAAATTGTATGTCTGTGCGAGAATGATGTCAATCTATGATTTTTTAACTACCTTCGAATTTTAATATACCAAGTTAAATTATTAACAAGTGCCAGCACAAATTCAAAATGAAATAAAATTCTATTACAACGATGTAATACATTGAAAATGATAAAAAGTCAAAATTATTAGATATTTTTCCAAATGAAATGTTTATTTATTCACATTAATTTTCTTTAAAATAGCAAATTTATTATTGGTATAACAATTGACATTCAATGTAATGTTAAAAAAAACAGACCTTTATCCTCAAAATCGGGCAACCCCTAAACCAAATTTGATACTTATTCTATTTTATACCGTTAGTCTTATGTTATTTTCAGAAAAATATTCGACTAAAGTTTGGATACTAAATTGACTTTTTGTCAAATAGTTGTTAATAGTTTTAAAATGGTTAAATACATTTATTTTGTTTTTGCATTTGCGCCTCGATTGATTTTTTGATCTACGCAAATAATATAATATAATGTAGATAATTGCATTTAATTGTGTTTTATCAATTTTTAGGTTAATGAAAGATGTTTACATTTGAGTATGTTTACTTCAATGATCTTATCGTGAATACTTATTGAGTTTCAAATGTATTTATAAGGCACTTTATTAATTCTGTATTAAATATTATAATGGTTAAGTATACGAGATGGGATATCAGAAATTAAGTTGGTACTACAATTATTTAAATAGACTTTGTCAGGAATTGAGAAAAAACCGAGGGCCTCTTAAACATCTAAAGACGTAGTAAACAAGTAGAAAAATAATGTGCACGTGTATTGTTCAAATATTGAAAAAAATATGTTTCTGTACTAAACGCAAAAATATCAAGATTACTCATGTACAAATTTATCGGTTGCAAAAAAAAAACTACTTGTATTATATTATGCTTACACATTTTATACAAGCCGTACTACATTATATGATTTGAATAAACGAGTACCTATAAAAATGCATAACATTCAAAAGTCAAAAGTTTAAAAGCGGCTCGTGTCGTTGCGATTTATTAAGTTTTTTTTTCGGTTCATCAATTTGTCTTATAACTAACAAAGCATTTGTTTTGCAAACTTCACACTGAATAATAAAAAAGCTTTTATTTTTAATCCTAGCTACAATATGTATAGTTAAATGATTTTAATTTTAATTTTACTTTGTACCTACCCGAAACTATTGTACCTAATTTCTTAATAATTAAATTGTTGTGCACCTATTTGCGTAACAATAAGTTTGCAGGTTATAGATTACAAAAATAAATACAGTTTTTGTTAGGTGACTAATAAAAACAAGTATTGAGAAATAACTAAAAGTATTAAATATATGAAAACGGATAAGTTTAATAGGAAACGGCGAATGTTCTATAAATATTGATGATGTATAAGTTAAATGGATACTCTGTACAATAGTTCTTTTTATTTATGTATAATAAAACAAATAGAACAGAATAACATATTATGATAAATAAAAAATATTTAGGCTGCAACGAAAAAAAGTTGTTAATTATAATGTACTCGAATAATACAAATTGACCAATTTCATTAACTTTAAAGTGTAAATGAATTAAATAAATAGGATAAAAAATTAGAAAATTTTTTTTTTAACTATTGGTTTTACAATGATGTGTGCATTTTAATTTAATATATTGTAAGTGATACAGGCTCTGCGACCATTTGTTTGCAAGTTTAGTCCACCCTTACACCCTGGGTCGAAAAACCTTCTGTCATTGTACATGATGTCTCTGAAATCGTTGCACTGATCTTTTTATCACGGTTTTTTAGAAATTAATATGGGTGGAAATATGGAAAAAATAATACAATATACTTCATGGATTATTATAAACATTCAGTATTTATTTATATTATTGAATTGTATACAAGTAATAAATTAATGATGTGTTACAGACCTTTCAAACAAATTTAAATTAATTATTATTGAAATTTGTAAAATACTTTTATGAATTTGAAAACGATTTAAGTGGTTTTTTTAAAGCTATTGACGATGCAGTAGTTTTTAACTGATGTCATGATGAAAGTTTAATCTAAAAACGTTTGTGGTTCATCTTCTAAACGTTTATTTAGTTTCTGTAGCTTTTTAAGAGTTAATGCCCGTTCTGACTCGTTTTCAGGATATAATGTAAGGCAATGTATTAACTCTTTAAATTCCGGCTTTGTTATTTTGAATAGTTCATCTAAATAGTTTACAACACATATTAGATTGAAATCAATGAAACATTTTAAAAGTTATAACATGGAATTGTACACATACATTTTGGATAAGTACAGTTCATTTTAAACAATACTTTTAAATTATAGTAGAATTTCCTTTACAAAATGGGATTGCATGCGGTTTTGACCAAAAACTGTTGGTCTAAAAAGAAGCCAAAATGACTTTTATTTTTGAAAAAAAATCATATAAATTAAAAATAATACCTACATAGAAGCTTCTCCGAATAATTGACTGGAAAATTAAATACATGGTCGAAATTTATTAAAACCAATTTGTTTTTCAATATTGCCAATACAAAACTCCATAAAGACAGACCGAATTCTTCTCATTATAATAATATTAATTATAGTTTATTTTTAAATTTAAATTTATATTACAATTTTGTATTGCGTTATATTAAATGTATTAAAATATTGTATCTTAATTAATATTTAAATGTTATCTTTCATTAGTCCAAACCTTTGATACTTCCTGGATTTTTCTCTATCCATTCGAAGATCTTCTCTGTATGGTCAGGTAACACACTTAGTACATGGGTTCTGGTAGTGAGGCCTACTTCTTTTGATCCAACTATGTCTTTTAGCTCTATAATCTTCCATAATTTTTCTACTTCTTTAGCCTGGAAGATATTAACGAATCGCATTTCAAAACCTGTTATACATATTATTCGGCTTCAATGAAAACACATCCTAGCTTTAGAAACGAAATTTACAAAAAAAAATCTCAAGCTTCCTTAACTAAAAAACCAATGAAGTGAGGAATTATGCCTATTTTTGGATTTAAAACATTTAAGTTACCTGTTCGAGATCCTCTGCAGGGATTAATGTATCGCTTTGCATTATAGCTTCAAATCTTGGCTTTTTCAATATGGTCGGTTCATCTAAATGGTTACAACACAATATATTAGATGGAAATGTACAAAATATTTAATTAGATATACTATGAAACCGTGGGCATATTTTAGCTGCTGGGGATTTCTTCCTCTTCTTCTTATCGGGTCTGGGGCCTTTATTGATGTTAATTATAGTTAATATACATTAAATAGACATTAGAGATATATTAAGATATTATGTTCTTTATCGTTAGTACAAACCTTCATCGCTTCCAGGATTTTTCGTTATCCATTCAGCAATCTTATCCGCTTGTTTGGGATACTCTATTATCAGATCGGCCGCGGAAGTGTAACCTAGGCGTTTTTCTTCTGTTTCACTCACTTCTTTTTGTTCTAAAATCTTCCACAATTCTTTGGTTTTCCTTTTTTCGTGAGTTTCGTCGGAATTCGCTATCCAGTAGTTAATAAATATTAAAAACATTGAAATCGGATACTTCAAATTCATTTTTTACTGCTAGCCCAACAATTTTAAAATACGTCTGAGTCGTCTCGTTATTACCAGACGTAAAAAATAAGCAGAAAATATACTGCGCATGTGTGTTGTTCAAATAGTAACATTTTTTCATATTATACTGAAAACATATAAACGTTACCCACGAACGACTTCATCAGTTTAAAAAAAATATATGCAACAGATATTATGTAACTTGTACACATTTCATAAAAGCTATACTAAATATTATTTGATTTCCTATACCGTCCAAACGCCTCTTAATAAGATACTAACAAATAAACAAGTGTTTACCTAACACCAAAAACGTTAAGTTACGCCTGTATAAAATAATATTATTTCTGGGACGAACCGTTTATTATGTCCCACAAAGCCTAACAGCTTATCTTCAACATGTTCTTAATAATATTTTTTTTTACAAGCTCAAACTCAGTTAAGCTATCACAGAATTATATTAGAATTAGATAGAATTATTCGTTTTAAGCAACATTTTTTTGTAGTATTATGAAATAATGTAAATTAACAACAATAACGACTTACAAATAATATGTATGAAAACCAAGGCGCATCTACACCGTAATCTCTTAGGAAAATTGAATACTATCAGAGTTTACATATTTATGCTATGGGGCTTTTTATTTTGCAAAATTGCAAACAGTCACAAATGAAAAAAAGTTTTTCAGCCGAGTCTGCAACCACGAAAGAGCATTTTCATGTCTCGTTGAAGTGCCGAATAAATTTAGATTAGTTGTGGAATTAAAATGAAATAAAAAAAATTACATGGAGCTTCCAGTTACAGCATAAGCTAAGGAGATTAAAAAATTATGTACAATCAAGTTTCTGGCTATTATTTTAGTTGTTTCATAAAATCTAGCTTGAAACAATTCGACCTGTTAAACTATTTTGAATTTATTATTTAGTTCTAATTTGAACGTTGAACGAACAACATATCTCTTATCTCTTATCAGATAACAGCGTAACGCTTTTTTTGGTAACACTTTTTTCGGTTATGAGCCAGAGCTAATTCCCACCCCTATCACTCACCCTATCTCCCACCCCTATCTCTAACCCCTATCTCCTACCCCTATCACTCACTTCCTATCTCCCACCCCTATCTCCTACCCCCATCCCCATCCCAATGTGGTAACGCTTTTTTTGGTAACACTTTTTTTCGGTTATGTACCGGCTAATTCTCACCCTGATCTCCCACCCCTATCTCCCGTCCCTTTTTTTTCAGTTACCTGTTTACAACAGTAATGTTGATGCACTTGCACGTATCAACTAAGCCAAGGTACATTTTATAAAGTGTTCGAAAAACGGTTTAAAATATTTTACAACATGTTTTCAATAAAAGATATTCTGTAAAAAGCTGCATGTAAAATAATTACCCGAATGTTTAATAAACATGTTGTGTTCTGTTTTGAAACAGTTTACAATAATAGTTAAACAAACTGTTTTTAAATTTTATTTACATATTTAATCAGTAAACATAAAATTCCTAATCTAAAGCGTACACATTTGAACAATGAAGGAGAACTAAATTAATATATTAGGATATTGGAAAATACGAGCATAACCATAAAAAAATGTGTTAACTACAATACAAGACATACGTTAGGGAATAACAATTGCTTTAAGTATTATTATTGGTTCTTATACATCATTTGTATTCGCTATAAAATATCTAACAATGGTACTACCGTGCAGACAAATTCAAAAGTTCAAAAACACTAATAATAAATCAAGACGTGACCATAAAACCACTTCTATTCCATAAAAAAAAAAAAAAAAAGTAGTAAAACTATAAAAATTTTTGTTGTAGAATCCAACAGTCCTCTTAACGTAAAAAATGTGTGATGCTAACAGTTGTTTTTCGCCTTTTGTCTGCATTATCAAACCTAACCTAACCTAACCTTAACAGACACTATAACTTTGTACCATTTACCTTTGGTCTAATTTTCAGACCTAAATCCCTAAAACTTCACATGCCGAAGAGGCGAAATAAAAAAAAAAGATTCCACCATTCCTGGAGGAAATCTGGTCCATTTATTTAAGAATAATGATTTTGGTTATGTACATGATGTCGCAAAAATCGTTATATTGACCTTTTATCACAGTTTTTTGGAAAACTAATATGAGTGGAAGATATAACTTACACACTATGAATTATTATAACATTTCGGTATTTATTGATATTATTGACTTTTATACATAAGTAAATTAATAATGTATTAAAGATATTTCAAGCAGATTTGAAGCAAGTATTATTGAAATTTGTAAAATATTATAATGAATGTCAACACAATTGAAATGTACTTTTGAAAGCTATTGGCGATGCAGTAGTTTCTCGCGAATGGCATAATCAAAGGGTTAATCTTCAAAGGACGGTGGATTTTCTTTTAAACGATTATTTAGCTTCTGTAGTTCTTCAAGATCTATTTTAAGGCTTCGAATTAGTTTAGTAAGATTGTGTTTTGCTATGTTGAATGGTTTATCTAAACAGTGACATCACATATTAGTTTATTTAAAATGGAACATAAATATTTAGAATAACTATTGACTTTAAACAACAGTTATAAATTGTAGTAGGATTTTGTATTTATAATTTCTTTGTGAATTTAAACTTATATTAAAATTGAGTGTTTTTTTTGTCAATAGTACAAACCTTTGAAACTCTTTCGATTTTTCTCTATCCATTCGGAGATCTTCTCTGTATAATCAGGTAAGACTTTTACCACATGACTTCTGTTAGTATAGCCTAGGCATATTTCTTTTGATTGCACCATTTCTTTTAGTTCTAAAACCTTCCAAAGTTTTTCTATTTCTAATGGCTGAAATATATTCATGAATCGTATTAAATTATAAATAAATACCTATTGTACAAATTACTCAGCTTCATTGAAAATACATCCTGGTTTTAGAGACCAAATTTACAAAAAAACCTTAGGATTTCTTAAATCAAAATCTTCGTTTATTGTCCCATCACTACTAGTATTTAAATAAAAAATTATTCAATCATATGGTTAAACATGCTTATTTGAGTGGAAATTATGAATATTTTGCTGGACATTTAGAATAGATTGTATACAAAACAATTACAAATAAATAATATTTCTAATTAAAAAAGGGTTGTTGAAATGGTGTTAATCGTTACTGTTTTTGATTATTGATACAACTTAATGATAGTAAATTACCTTGGTAAGAGGAGACAATATTTGTGTGCTAGTAGTACATACATGACTTATCTGAATAATACAAATTATTAAACAACTATTAAGAATTAGGCATTTGGTTGTCTTTTTTTCTGCTTTAGTTTAAAACATTTAAGTTACCCGTTTGGCATACTCTTCAGGATTGAATGTAATGCTTTGCATTAATGTTTTGAATCTGGGCTTTTTTAATATGAATGGTTTATCTAATAGTAACAATATAATATTGTAATGATTAGAATGTATGAAATATTTAATTAGAATATGGAGTTTATATGGAAAATATTTGGGATAAGTATTGCTTCTAAGAACAACAGTTCTCAATGGAAACTTACCATTATAATGACAATATAAAGTATTAACTTTCTTAGCTGAGAAATTTGTGTAATACTTTTATATCATAAACTCCGATTAATATTAATCTTTTTTCAATAATCGTTTAAAAAATATTTGTGTTTATCAATTTTAGTTATAAATTAAAATTTATAGAAAAATGTATGTTTTTTTTTACTAGTACAAACCTTCGTCACTCCCTGGATTTCTCATTGTCCAATTGATGATAGTATCTGTATAATCAGGTAACACTTTTATCAGTTCAACCTTAGTAGTGTAACCTTCTGATTGGCCCTCTTTTTTTGTTTCTACTATCTTCCATAATTCTTCTTGTTCTTGTTCTATTATCTTCATTAGTTCTTCTTTTTCTTTTGGCTGGAATATATTCGTAAATTGCATTAAATTTTATTTAAAAATCTGTTGTACAAATTATTCAACTACAAAGAAAACACATCCTGGTTTAAAAAACTAAATTAAAAAAAAAATTTAGGCTCTCATAACTCAAAACCTTTGTTTTTTATCTCACCTCTACATTTATTCAAATTAAAAACTATTCTATTATGCTTATACGTGCGTTATTGAATGGAAATTGTGAATATTTTACTAGACATTAAAAACGAACAAAAAAAAAATTACAAAAAATTATTAATTCTAATTTAAAAAGTTTATATTTACTTCTATCCATATCTCTTCAATTTCGTTAGGCTGGAATATATTGAAAAATTGAATTAAATTAAATTTAAATATCTGTTATACACATTATTCAGCTTCAAT
Organism: Adelges cooleyi; assembly: GCF_023614345.1. Taxonomy (NCBI): domain Eukaryota; kingdom Metazoa; phylum Arthropoda; class Insecta; order Hemiptera; family Adelgidae; genus Adelges; species Adelges cooleyi. Next base: position 10,943,497 of record NW_026096268.1, on the reverse strand, counting down.
GGAAATACATCCTGGCTCGAGTAACAAAATTTACAAATTACCCGGTTTTCATCTTTTTCAGGGCTTGACGCAAAGCTATGCAATAAAGCCTTAAATCTGGGCTTTTTTATTTTAAGTGATTCACCTAAATAGTTAATTAAATTAATACATTAAATTAAATACAAATGTTGTGTGTTACTTTTTATTCAGAAACATTATTAATTATTAAACGTTTTTCATCATTCGAAAAAAGTTTTTTTTTTCATAAATATATTTTATAAATAAATTTAAATTTATATTTAAAGAGAATGTACTTTTTCATTACTACAAACCTTCGTCACTTCCTGGATTTTCATTTAGCCAATTGTCGATCTTATCTTTTTGAACAGGTATCACTTTTGACAGATTGTCAGTGGTAGTGTAACCTTCTGATTGACCCTCTTCTTTTATTTCTATTATCTTCCAGATTTCCTCTTCTTTTTGTTCTGCTTCCTTTAATAATTCTTCAATTTCTTTTGGCTGTAATATATATTTATACATTGCATTTAAATATCGGTTATACCATTTATTTTTCATCTCCAATGAAACCACATCCTGGCTTTAGAAACGAAATTTACAAAAAAAATTTTGGTAATTACTTCCGTGTTTAGTTCTATCCATAATTCGTCTATTTCTATTGGCTTTTCAAGAGGGTCGTGGGGTTGCGCTATCAGACAATTAATACATATTAAACACATAACAATTGGATATTTTGCGTTCATTTTTTTCTGCTAGCTCAAAACTAAAATACGTCTTGTGTCTCTAAGTTGTAATACACAAGTTGGAAGAACACTGTGCACGCATGTTGTTCAAATAATAACATATTTTCATACTAACCAATATATATAGGATACCTACGCACGAATTTTTTCTGTTTGAAAAAAACATACGCAACCGATATTATGTTACCACTTACCTGTACACATTTTATAAACTAGGTACGAAATATCATCTGATTTAAAACACTATCCAAATGCTTCTCGACAGTAGACTAACAAACAAACTTTTTTTAACTTGACACCAATAATGTATAAAGCAAGCCTATAGATAATTCTTGAGTTAGGTTAGACTAGGACATCTTTCCCAATTTTAAAACAACGATAATATTGTACAACTTTGTTCAAAGAAAAATTTGTCCAATAAAATTACTTTTCTTAGATTTCGCTTTATAAGTTTTTTATTGCGAATAATTTTACTTTAATTAGTATCCAGTCATATAATATTTGGAATCAAATATTTTAAAATAATATTCCCTTCTGTTTTAGTTTTTACCTATTTAAAATGTGACGGAATACCATTTTTTTTATTTCTGACTCCTAAGCACCAACGTATGCAACGTTTTGTTATCGATTGACATGTTACTGCAGTTAATCGGCCCAGTAACCACTTTTTTTTGTAAAAGTTAAATTAAACTGTACTTGTAAAGTCCAGTCCATTTATCTGAAGACAATGTTTTTGCTTTTGTACATGATGTCTTTAAAACCGTTGCACTTATTTTTGAACACGTTTTTTTTTTTAGAAATTACCGTATATGTGTGGAAGTATGGAAACATATAAAATACATTATGAATTATTATAACAAGTCTGCATTTATTTATGTGATTGATTTTTATAGAAATAATAATATACTAATAATGTGATACAGATATTTAAAGTGATGAATTAATGAACTTAACAGTATTGAACTTTGTAAATGTCTTTTAAAAGCTTTTGGCGGTGCAATAGTTACTCGCCAATGGCATAATCGGTGGACCTTTCAACCGCTTCAAGAGCTTCAATAATATCTGATGTAAAATTTTGCATTAAATCATCAAATTCTGGCTTTGTTATTTTAATTGATTTTTCTAAATAGTTACAACACATATTAGATTTAAATTCACGTAATAGATAAATACATTTATATGGAACTGGACACATATATTTGGATTAACTGTGCGCTTTAAATAACAGGATTTTACTACAGACCTTTGGCATTTCCTTTGTTTTTCGTTATCCATTCCGATATCTCAACTGTATGACCAGATAACACTTTTATCAGATTGTCTTTAGTAGTGTAACCTTTTGATTGCCCCGCTTCTTTTATTTCTACTGTCTTCCAGATTTCTTCTTGTTTCTCTTCTACCTTCTTCATTAAATTATCCATTTCTCCGGTCTGGAATATATTCATGAACCGCATTAATTTTTATAAAAATGCTTGTTGTACAAATTAATCAGCTTCAATGAAAACACAATCTGGGTTTAGAAACGAAATTTACAAATACTCTTATTCGAATAAAAAATTATTTAATCATGCTTAAACTTGCTTATTTGAGTGAAAATTATAAACATTTTGCTGAAAATTTAGAATAAACGATTGGGAATTCACAGTACATGTAAAAATTACTTTAAACCATAATGATAATTGTATTTTCAGTAGTTGGGTAGATTCGGTTAAGTTTAAATTAAACTAGCATATAATTTGTTTTTAATAACAACCTGCGAATGTTTTTTTCTCTTGATAAAATATTAATTTTTACAACATAATTATACATAAATAAAATTCTAATTAAAAAAGATTTTTTTACAAAAAAGTTAATAATTACTTCTATCTTTAGTTCTATCCATAATTCTTCGATATCTGCTGGCGTGGATTTTGCTATCTGGCAACCAATACTTAATAAACACATAATAAATAGATGTTTCGCGTTCATTATTTTCTGCTAGCTCAAAACTTTAAAATACGTTTTGTTGGCTATAAGTTGTAATACGTAAGAAGAATAAAATCGTACACGTAATGTTGCAATAATATCGTGTTTTAATATTAAATAAAAAATGTATAATGTTCACCTATGATATTGTCGTTTTGAAAAAAACATATGCAGCAGATATTATGTTACCTGTACATGTTTTAGAAAATCCATACCGAGTTCTAACATATTTAAAATTTATACTATCTCAAGGCTTCTTGATAACATACTAACATATGTACATGTTTTTACTTGACGCCAAAAATATTAGGCGACGCCTATATAAAATAATATTGTTTCCCTAACGAACTACCAAGACTTAACTTCTTCATGTTACTAATAATTTTTTTTTTTTTTAAGCTCAAACTCAGTTAAACAATCTGTATAACTATTCGTATTGTAACAATTATTCGTTTCAAGCAACCTCTTTTTTTAATAATAATGTAAATTTAAATTTTAGCTTTGTAACGTTTTCAATCCCCCGCTTGAAAAAATAAAATGTCACATCAACCAAAATACAGATAGACTAAAGCTTTAACTGATTGTAATATAACTGTTTACTTTATTGCTGAAAAATAATACATTTTGAAATTGTTGCACTTATTTTTTAAAGTGATTATTATTAAACATTTTTTAATACATAGTGAAAGTGAAAACAATGTAAGTCTATTTTTAAAAGCTATGGGCGATGTAGTAGTTACTCGCAAATGTCATAATGGAAGGTTTAAGCTTCAAAGATAGGTGGATCAATTAGCTCCTTTAGGTCCTTCATAATCAAATGGAAGGTTTTGCATTAAATCTCTAAATTCCTGCTTTGTTATTTTAAATGGTTCATCTAAAACAGATCCAACACATATTAGATGAAAATTTACGAAATAGATAAATACAAGTTATATGTAGCATGACACGTATATTTGGGTTAGCTGTTGGCTTTAAAAAACATTTATTGTACTGTATTATTCATATTGTAGTAAGAATTCGTATACAAATGTGTGTAAACGACAAAATAGAAACTCTTTTTCATTAGTACAAACCTTTGTCATTTCCTCGCTTTTTCGCTATCCAATCCAAGATCCCACCTGTATGATCAGATAACACTTTTATCAGATCGTCTTTAGTAGTGTAACCTTCGGCTTGACCATCTTGTTTTATTTCTACTATCTTCCAGATTTCTTCTTGTTTCTGTTCTATCTTTTTCATTAATTCTTCCATTTCTTTTGTCTAGAATAAATTCATAAATTGTTTTAAACGATAAATATAATTGTATTTTTGTTGGTTGGGTTGATACGGTTAAGTTTAAATTAGAAAAACATATAACTTGTTTTTAATAAAATCCTGCGAATGTTTTTTTATCTCTTGATGAAATATTGATTTTTACAAAACAATTACACATAAACGATAACTCTAAAGATTTTTTTCAAAAAATGTTAATAATTACTTCTATCTTTAGTTCTATCCATAATTCTTCAATTTCTTTTGGCTGTAATATATAAATTTATAAATTGAATTAAACTGTATTTAAATATCGGTTATACCAATTAGTCTTCCTTAACACAGAGACTTTGTTTGCTATCCCACCACTACTTTTATTCAAATAATAAATTATTCGTGATTAAAACATGCTTATTCGGGTGGGAATTATGAATATTTTGCTGAACATTTAGAATAGTTCAATCGGAATTTTATAGTACATGTAAACATTTTTTTAAACTATAGAGCTTATTGTATTTTTAGTAGTAAAGTAGATACGTGATGGTTAAAATTATAAAATATTTTTTTTTTTAGAAAGCAGTGGTAGTTTACTATATTTTTGAATAAAAAACAGTGAATTTTTTTATCTCTGGAAGTACAAGACTGTACACAAAAGAATAACATATAAATAATATTTCTAATAAAAAAAAGGGTTGTTTCAAAAAAAAAAAAAAAAATGTTAAACCATTACTGTTTTTGACTATTGATTACAATATAATGATAGTAAATCACCTTGTCAAGATAATCTTGTGTGCTAGTAGAACATAATCCTAAATTCATCTTCTGAAAAAAATACAATTTTATACATATTGAGAATTAGGCATTTGGGCGACATTTTTTCTGCTCTAGCTATAACATTTCAGTTACCCGTTTCTTATGCTTTACAGGACTTGGTTCAAGGCTTTGCAATAAAGCTTTAAATCTGCACTTTCTTATTACGAATGATTCATCTAAATAGTTACAAGATATATTGGATTAAAATTCACGAAATATTTAAATAGTTTTAATATGCAACCGAAGATACATTGAAATAACTGCAAAAATTTATAAATTTGTTGAATGTGAAATTTGTGTATTATTTCTGAATCAGAAACTATTTATTATTAATTGTCTTTCAACATTCAAAAAAAGTTCTATCACTAAAATTATTTGAATTGTGTTTTATTTGTAAATTTAAATTGAATGGTCTTTTGCATTACTACAAACCTTCGACATTTCCTGGATTTTTATGTAGCCACTTGATGATCTTATCTGTTTGATCAGGTAACGCTGTTAACAGATAGTCAGAGATAGTGTAACCTACTGGTTGACCATCTTTTTTTATTTCTATAATCTTCCAAATTTCTTCTTCTTTTTCTTCTACTTCCTTCAATAATTTATTAATTTCTTTTGGCTGTAATGTATTTTTAAAAATTATACAAAATTTAAATATCTGGCACAGAAATTATTATTCAGCTCCAATGAAAACATAATTTGGCTTTAGAAACAAAATTTACGGAAAAATCATAGGCTTTCCGAAGTCAGAAACCTTTGTTTTTTTATCCCGTCACTACTTTTATTTAAATAATACATTTTTGAACAATGCTTAAACTTGTTTATTTGAGTAAGAATTATAAGTGTTTTATAACATTGCGTACACAAACATGGTATGTATAAATAATAATTCTAGTTAAAAAATATTTAAATTCAAAAAAAGTTAATCTTTACTTTTATTTTTAGTTCTACCCATAATTCTTCTATATCTGTTGGCGCGGATTTTGCTATCTGACAACTAATACTTAATAAGCACATCACAAATAAATGTTTCGCGTTCATTATTTTCTGCTAGTTCAAAACATTAAAATACGTCTTTTTGTCTCTAAGTCGGGATACGTAAGCAGAATAAAATCGTGAACGGTAGTGATCAAATAATAAGCATGTGTTCGTATTCAACAAAAAAAAATGTAATGTTCACCAATGAAATTATCGGCTTGAACAAACATATGCAACAGATATTATGTTACCTGTACACGTTTCATAAAATCGATACCAAGTTCTAATATATTTAGAATATATTATATACTATCTCAAGGCTTCTTGAAAACGTACTAACATAATATGTACATATTTTTACTCAACGCCAAAAATATTAATTTTTCAAGCTCAAAGTCAGTTAAACAATCTGTATATCGTACAATTATTCGTTTTAGGCAACCATTTTTTTTTATAGTAATAGTGTAAATGTAAATTTTAGCTTCTTAACGTTTTCAATCCCTCGCTTAAAAAAAAAAAAAGTCACATCAACCAAAATACAGTTTTTTTTTTTAAATACAAATTTGAGTTGTTGTTAATGTACGACACAAATGTCTAAATCTAAAATGCTTTTTTGAGAATGGATGATTATCAAAGGTTTTTTGTACAGCTTTAGAAAAACTAAAGCTTTAATCAAACAAGTCACTATACTATAACTGTATTACTAATTTACATATTTTAATAATACTTTCTATATAAAAAGAGTATAATAATTAGAGGAGTACATGTTTTAGACTAAAATAGTTTAACTATTATGACGAGTTGCATTTACGTTGAATAAAAATATCTTCATGTTCGGAGTTAACTATACTTTTTATCTTTTTTCTGAAAAAAATAAACACATAGGTATTAAAAATTAGGTTAGGTGACATTTTTTCTGCTCTAGTTTTAACATTTAAATTACCCGTTTCTTATTCTTTTCAGGACTTGGTTCAAGGCTTTGCAATAAAGCCATAAATCTGTGTTTTTTTATTATGATTTTTTCAACTAAATATTAACAACATATTAAATTAGACTAAAATTGACAAAATATTTAGTTTAGAAATGGAATCGACGATATATACAGGGTGATCCAACTAACGTAAGACACTCATTTACTCGGAAAATAAGAATATTTTGAAAAAAAATTGTCTTATTTTATTTTATTTTAAAATATGTGATCGTTTGAATTAATAATTTTCATCCATCTAGTCGTTAGCTTTGTAAAGATATTACATTTTCTCTTAAATATTGTTATATTTCTTTGGTTTTCCAAAGACCGGGAGCCAATAAAATACTTATTTATGATCGCATTGTCCGATAGGTGTGTACACAGATGAGTGTCTTACGTTAGTTGGATCACCCTGTATGTATGAGATAACTGTTTTTTAAAACAGTTCTAAATGAAAACTTAACCATACAGATAAAACATGTGAAATTTGTGTATTACTTTTTAATCAGAATCTCCTATGATTATTAATCGTTTTTCAAAATTCAAAAAAAAATTTGTATTATAATGTATAATAAAATTGATTGTTCTTTTTCATTACTACAAACCTTCGCCACTGCCTGGATTGTCGTGCAGCTACTGGATAGTCTTATTTGGTTGATCGGGTAACACCATTAACACATCGTCTATTATAATATTTATATATAGTGTGACGGTATAGAGTTTGTTTATTTTAATCACTAAGTACTAATTGCATACGGTTTGTAATCGATAGACATGCTATTAAAGTAAATCGGTCCAGTATAACAATATTTTTGGTAAAAATAATATTAATTTTTATTTGACCTTTTAGTTCTCTCTTTAAAGTCCGGTCCATTTATCTGACGATAATGTTTTTGGTTTTGTACATGATTTCTCTAAAATCACTGTACTGACTTTTTAGAACGATTATTTTTAAAAATTAATTTTTGTGGAAGTATGGAAAGAATAATATACACAATGAGTTATTCTAACAAGTCGGTATTTATTTATACATATATTATTGATTGATTTTTATACAAATAATAATATTCTAGATTATATCATGTGTTACAGACATTCCAAACACATTAAAAGTGATTATTATTGAAATTTATAAAATATTACTATGAATGTCAAAACAGTTTAAATGTACTTTTCAAAGCTATTGGCGATGCAGCAGTTACTCGCAAATGGCAAAATCTATCGTTCAATCTACAAAGGTCGATGGATTTTCTTCTAAATGTTTATTTAGTGCCTTTAGCGCTTCAAGATCCAAAGGAATGCTTTGCACTAAGTCTTTAAACTCCTCTTTTGTTATTTGAAATGAACCACCTAAATAGTTCCAACACATATTAGATTAAAATTGACGAAACATTTAAATAGTTTTAATATGGTATTATTATTTGGAATTTATGTTGACTTCAAACAACTTTTTTTAAATAGGAACTTACTATACTAATAATAAAATAAATTTTAAACTTTTTTAGCTGTGAAATATTTGTATTACTTTTGAATCAGAATCTCCGATTACTATTAATCCTTTTCCCACATTCAATACAATTTTTTATATTTATATTTAAATTTAAATGTTTTTTTATATTTTTTTGTACGAACTTTCGTTGCCTTCTGCATTTTTTTCTATCCATTGGAATACGGCCCCAACTGTATGAACAGGTAATGCTTTTATTACTTCGGTTCTGGTAGTAAAGCCTAGGCGTTTTTCTTTTGATTCAACTGTATCTTTTAGTTCTAAGATTTTCCATAGTTTTTCTATTTCTATTGGCTGAAAATATTAACGAATTGCTAGTACATGTAAACATTTTTTATAATCAAAAATATAATCGTATTTTCAGTAGTAAAGTATATACGGGTAAGTTTAAATTATATAGTATTTTTTTTTTTTAAATCATCTCATGGTGACAGCGTTGGCCCGTTAAACTTGATGATGCCTATTGCATATTTTTGAACAAAAAATAGTGAATTGTTTTATCTCTTGAAGTACAAGATTGTACACAAAAGAATTACTTATAAATAATTTCTCTAATTAAAAAAAAAGTTGTTTAAAAAAAAAAGTTAAATCATTACTGTTTTAGACTATTGATTACAATATAATGATAATAAATCACCTTGTCGAGATAATCTTGTGTGCTAGTAGAACATAATCCAACATTTTTTTTCTAAAAAAATAATATTTTTTACATATTAGAATCATTTTTTCTGCTCTAGTTATAACATTTAAGTTAAATTTTAAAAATATAGAATGAAATTATATAGAAATGCCTGTTATACAAATGAATCAGCTTCAATGAAAACACAATTTGTGTCTAGAAACGAAATTTACAAAAAATCTTTGGCTTTTTTAAGTCAGAAACATTTGGTCTTCCAAATCCCATCACTACTCTTATTCTAATAAAAAATTACTCAATCATGCATAAACTTGCTTATTTGAGTGGAAATAACATTTGCTGAAAATTTAAAATAGACGATTGGGAATTCATAGTACATGTAAAAATTGCTTTAAACCATAATGATAATTGTATTTTCCGTAGTTGGGTAGATTCGGTTAAGTTTAAATTATAATAGCATATAATTTGTATTTAATAAAAACTTGCGAATGTTTTTTATCTCTTGATAAAATATTGATTTTTACAACATAATTACACATATATTAAAATTCTTATAAAAAAAGATTTTTTTCCAAAAAAGTTTATAATTACTTCTAACTGTAGTTCTACCCATAAATCGTCTATATCTACTGGCGGGGATTTTGCCATCTGACAACTAATACTTAATAAGCACATAATAAATAGATGTTCCGCGTTCATGTTTTTCTGCTAGCTCAAAACTTTAAAATACGTCTTTTTACCTCTAAGTCGGGATACGTAAGCAGAATAAAATCGTGCATGGTTTTGATCAAATAATAGTATGTGTTCGTATCAAAAAAAAAAAAAAAAAATAGAATATTCACCCATAAAATTATCGGTTTGAACAAACATATGCAACAGATATTATGTTACCTGTACATGTTTTAGAAAATCCATACCAAGTTCTGATATATTTAAAATATATACTTTCTCAAAGTTTCTTGATAACATATACTATTTACGTAGATGTTTTTTACTCGACGCCAAAAATGTTAAGTGACGCCTATATAAAATAATATTGTTTCCCGAACGAACTACCAAGACTTAACTTCTTCATGTTAATAATAATTTTTTTTTTCAAGCTCAAACCCAGTTAAACAATCTGTATATCATACAATATTCGTTTTAGGCAACCTTTTTTTTTAGTAATAATGTAAATGTAATATTTAGCTTCTTAACGTTTTTAATCCCTCGTTTAAAGAAAAGAAAATATCACATCAACCAAAATGCAAAATTTATAATATTTTTTTTAGTCATTTGGGTGGTTTTTAGCGTATGACACAAATGTCTTGATCTAAAATGTTATTTTGACAATGAACAATTATACGACTATCAATGGTTTTTTTGTACAGTTTTAGAAAAAAACTAAAGATTTGATCAAACAAGTCACTATATTATAAGTGTATACTTTATTGATAACAAATAATACATTTTGAAATTTAAATATTTAATTAATACTTTCTATACAAAAGAGTATAATATTTAGAGGAATACATATTTTAGACTAAACTATTATGACGAGTTGCATTTACGTTAATTAAAAATATCTTCATGTTCGGAGTTAACTATAATTTTTTATCTGTTTTCTGAAAAAAATAAACACATAGGTATTAAAAATTAGGTTAGGCGACATTTTTTCTGCTCTAGTTTTATCGTTCAAGTTACCCGTTTCTTATTTTTTTCAGGACTTGGTTCAAGACTTTGCAATAAAGCCATAAATCTGTGTTTTTTTATTATGATTTTTTCAGCTAAATATTAACAACATTATATTAGACTAAAATTTACAAAATATTTAATTTATTTTAAAATGGAACTGACGATGAAATTTGTGTCTTGCTTCTGAATCAGAAACTCTAATTATTATTAATCGTTTTTCAACATTCAAAAAAAGTTCTATCATTATAATTATTTGAATTATGTTTTATTTATAATTTTCAATTGATATTAAAATTGATTGTTCTTTTTCATTACTACAAACCTTCGTCACTTCCTGGATTTTCATGTAGCCACAGGATAATCTTATCTAGTTGATCGGGTAACATCCTTAACACATGGTCAGGGGTAGTGTAACCTTTTGGATCACCGTCTTCTTTTACTTCTATTATATTCCAGATTTCTTCTCTCTTTTGTTCTACCTTCTCCAACATTTCTTTTATTTCATTTTGCTGGAATATATTCATGAATCGCATTAAATTAAATTTAAAAATATATTACACAAATTTTACACATATTTTGAAGAAGAATGGAAAATTTGGTACATTAAGCATTTTTTTAACCCACAATGGTAATTTTATTTTTAGTAGTTGGGTGATTTTAAATAATGATGACTTTTTTTTTTTTTTTAAAGCAGTGAATGTATTTTTACCCCATCAGGTTTGTACCCAAAACAATTTAATATTATTAATAATTACTCTAAATAAAAATTGTTAGCCATTATTGTTTTAGAATAATGATAATAAATCACCTTGTCATCTTGTGTGCTAGTCGAAACTGCAATTTTTTTCTGAAAAATACAGATTAAGAATAAATAAATATTATGAACTAGAGTATAGGCGTCTTTTTTTCTGCTTTAGTTTAAAACTTAGTTACCCCTTTTCGATCCTCTTCGGGAGGGTCGTTGGATTTCGCTGTCTGACAATGAATAACTATTAAACATATTATAGTTAGATACTTTGCGTTCATTATTCCTTGCTAGTTCAAAACTTTGAAATTCGTCTGGTAGGTAATACAATGAAAAATATATGATATTCATGTGACGCAGTGGCTGGTACTTATAGTGAGTTATTCGTTAAGGTTCAAACATACTTTATTTATCAAGTGTGACAGGTATTTTTGTGTTTGCTGTCGACACAAAAAGATATTATTAAAAAAAAAATGTCATTTACGTTGTATTGTTTTCAAGAGTTATCATAAGTACTATTTAATACATTTTAAATAAATCCACAGTTTCTACTGATTTTCGGGAATTTTTGTAAGTATTGTAAGATTGTAAGTTTTTTATGGTCGTATTAAAAACGACTTAGCTTGTAGAAGTGCTTGAAACGTTGATTAAAAATACCTTTCATTGTCGGAGTTAACTCACAGACAATAATACTCCTCACCGCCCCATCTATACAATATCACATAGACAAGTTCAAACCGGTCGACTGCTAGCTGACTTTTTCTATGAAAAAGTTCATGCCTTTGTTGATGAAAAATAATTGAATATAAAAAAAAAAAAAATTGCTCACCTTTAGCTTTTACTTAAACCGATCCGGTACAACAGTAATATTGGTTTTTGACTTGACTGTACATGAATAATAGGTACACTCAAATAATATAACCTTATCTGTGTTTTTGGTCCAGTAACAATACTTTTGGTAAAAATTATAATAAATTTTATTTGACCGTTTGGACCTCTCAAAGTCCAGTTCAATTCTTCGAGTATAATGTTTTTGGTATTTTAGAAATTAATATGTGTGGTAGTGTGGAAAAAATAATTTACACACTATGAATTATTATAACAAGTCAGCATTTATTTATATTATTGATAATTATAGAAATAATAATACACTAATAATGTGTTACAGATATTTAAAGTGATTATTATTAAAATTTGTAAAATATTACTAAGAATGTGCAAACAATTTAAATGTAGATTTGAAAGCCATTGGCAATGCAGTAGTTACTCGCGAATGGCAAAATCGATCGTTCAATCTAAAAAGGTCGGTGGATTTTCTTCTAAATGTTTATTTAGCGCCTTTAGCGCTTCAAGATCCAATGGAAGCCACTGCATTAGGTCTGTGAAGTTGTTCTCCGTTAATTGAAATTGACCACCTATACAGTTACAATACATATAAGATTAAAATCCATGAAATATTGAAATAGTTTTAATATGGTACCGGACTCATATATTTGGGATAGGTGTTGACTTCAAACAACAGTTTTAAATAAAAACATACCACACTGATAACAAAATGAATTTTAAACTTTTATAGCTGTGAAATATTTGTATTACTTTTGAATCAGAATCTCCGATTATTATTAATCCTTTTTCAACATTCAATAAAATGGTTTATATTTAAATTAAAATGTAATATTTTCTTTCATTAGTACAAACCATCGGTTTCCATCCATTTGAGTATCTCATCTGTATATTTTGGTAACACTTTTATTATTTCGGTTATGGAAGTGGAGCCTCGGCGTTTTTCTTCTGATTCAACTATGTCTTTTAGTTCTACAATCTTCCATATTTTTTTTATTTCTACCATCTGAAATATATTCATGAATAGCTTTAGTTTTTATACGAAAATCTGTAGAACTAAAATATGCGGCTTATTTAAATAAAAAAACTTTTCAATTGTTCTTAAACATGCTTATTCGAGTGGGAATTATGAATACATATTTTTCTGTACATTTAGAATAGTTTAGTGGGAAATTTATAGTACATCCAAAAAAAATGTTTTAACCCTTTTTTAAACATAATAATTGTATTCTCAGTAGTAAATTAGGTAGTACAGGTAAGTTTAAATTATAAACTTCTTTTTATTTAAAGCCATGAATTATAGCATATTTTTGAACAAATAACAGTGAATTTTTGTTATCTCTTGAAGTACAATATTGTACACAAAAGAATTACATATAAATAATTTTTCTAGTTAAAAAAGAAGGTTGTTTAAAAAAAATTAAATCATTACTTGTTTTATACTATTAATTACAACATAATGGCAATAAATCACCTTGTGAAAATAAGAGAAGTCTTGTGTGTTAGTTGTACATAATCCTAAATCTTTCTTCTGAAAAAAAAAACAATTTTTACACATTAAGAATTAGGCATTTGGGTGTAATTTTTTCTGCTCTAGGTATAACAATTAAGTTACCGGTTTCTTATGCTTTTTAGGTCTTGGCTCAAGACTTTGCAATAATGCTATAAATCTGCCCTTTTTTATTATTAAAAAATCATCTAAATAGTTACAACATATATTATATTACAATTTACGAAATATTTAAATAGTTTTTAAATTTGTTATTTTTTTTAATCTAATGTTTTTTTTATTACTACAAACCTTCGTCACTTCCTGGATTGTCCTTTAGCCAATTGATGATCTCATCTGTTTGTTCGGGCAACGCCCTTAACACATGATCAGTGGTAGTGTAACCTTTTGGATCACCGTCTTCTTTTACTTCTATTATATTCCAGATTTCTTCTCTCTTTTGTTCTACCGTCTCCAACATTTCTTTTATTTCATTTTGCTGGAATATATTCATGAATCGCATTAAATTAAATTTAAAAATATATTACACAAATTATTCGCATTCTGGTTTTAGGAACAAATTTACAACAAAAATTATTTGAGTGGGAATATTATTATACATTTGTTTAAATTAAATATTTTTAAATCCTGCTTAACATGCTTATTTGAGTTAAAATTATGTATATTTTGTTGAACATTGAGAATAGACGAATGGAAAATTTAAAGTACATGTAAAAATTTCTTTAGGTAATGTATTTTTATTCCCTTAAGTTTTTTACAAATTAATTAAGTATAAATAATTATTCTAAATACGAAATATTTAAAAAAAAAAAATATTTTTTTTGTTCTACCTTCTTCAACATATGTTCTATTTTTTTTTGCTGGAATATATTCATGAATCGCATTAAATTTAATTCAAAAATCTATTTTACAAATTATTTGCCTTTAAAAAAAACACATCCTGGTTTTAGGAATAAAATTTACAGCAGATTTTCTTGACTCAAGAACGTCGTATATTATCCCATTAATACCTGTTACTCAAATAGTTAGAATTAGGAATAATTTGATGATCAGTGTGAATAGACGAATAGAAAATTTAAAGTTCATGTAAATATATCTTTAGCTAATGTATTTTTATCCCCTTAAGTTTTTTTACAAAACAATTAAATATAAAAATGATTTTAAATAAAAAAATATTAAAAAAAAAAAAATGTTAGTCATTAAGGTTGTAGACTATTGATACAACTTAATGTTAATAAATCACCTGGTCATCTTGTGCGCTAGTCGAAGCTACTACAATACTTTTCTGAAAAATACAAATTTAGAATAAATAAATATTATGAATTAGATATATGGGCTTCATTTTTTTGCTCTAGTTTAAAACTTTAAAGTTACCCCTTTTCGATCCGCTTCAGGACGGTCGAATGATTTCACTGTCTGACAATGAATAACTATTAAACACACTATAATAGTTAGATGTTTCGCGTTCATTTTTCCTTGCTGGCTTAAAACTTTGAAATTCGTCTGGTAAGTAACAAAATGAAAACTATATGATATTCTAGTGGCGCACTGGCTGCTATTTATAGTGAGTGGTTCGTTAAGGTTCATACATACTGTAATTAAAACGCGTGACAGGTATTATTTTGTTATCGACACAAAAATATATTATTAAAAAAAAATTTGATTTATGTTGTATTGGGTTTTAATACAATTTAATAAATTTTAAATTAATCTACTTAATTTATGCTGATTTTCGGGAATTCGTAACTGTCGTTGTTTGTAAGTTTTATGGGCACTACTTGAGCCGTCGGTAGGTGACAGTGGTTTTCATCCATACGGTGATGGGGGAGGGCGGGAATTTTTGATCAGTCTTACTTTCTTGATTTTCAAAAAAATTGTAAAGAAATCGAGACTTTAACATTAAAATCTTGTTGAGAATAAGAAAAAATACCAAAAGGTACACACTAAAAATTATGTGTTAAATATGTCTGTCTATCTTATATAAAAATCTCTTTTCATTGATTTCGCTTTATAAGTTTTTAATTGCCAAACATTTTAGTTAAATTAGTATCCAGTCGGATAATTTTTGGATTAAAATATATATATTTTTTATTTATATAAAGTGTGAAGGTATATAGTTTGTTTGACTTCTAAGTACTAATTGCATACGGATTGTAATCGCTAGACATGCTATTGGAGTAAATCGGTCCAGTATAACAATATTTTTGGTAAAAATAATATTAATCTTTATTTGACGTTTTGGATCTCTCTTTAAAGTCCGGTCCATTTATCTGACGATAATGTTTTTGGTTTTGTACATGATTTTTCTAAAATCACTGTACTGACTTTTTAGAACGATTATTTTTAGAAATTAATTTGTGTGGAAGTATGGAAAGAATAATATACACAATGAGTTATTATAACAAGTCGGTATTTATTCATACATATATTATTGATTGATTTGTATACAAATAATAATATTCTAGATTATATCATGTGTTACAGACATTCCAAACACATTAAAAGTGATTATTATTGAAATTTATAAAATATTACTATGAATGTCAAAACAATTTAAATGTACTTTTCAAAGCTATTGGCGATGCAGCAGTTACTCGCAAATGGCAAAATCTATCGTTCAATCTACAAAGGTCGATGGATTTTCTTCTAAATGTTTATTTAGTGCCTTTAGCGTTTCAAGATCCAAAGGAATGCTTTGCACTAAGTCTTTAAACTCCTCTTTTGTTATTTGAAATGAACCACCTAAATAGTTCCAACACATATTAGATTAAAATTGACGAAACATTTAAATAGTTTTAATATGGTATTATTATTTGGAATTTATGTTGACTTCAAACAACTTTTTTTAAATAGGAACTTACTATACTGATAATAAAATAAATTTTAAACTTTTTTAGCTGTGAAATATTTGTATTACTTTTGAATCAGAATCTCCGATTACTATTAATCCTTTTTCCACATTCGATACAATTTTTTATATTTATATTTAAATTTAAATGTTTTTTTATATTTTTTTGTACGAACTTTCGTTGCCTTCTGCATTTTTTTCTATCCATTGGAATACGGCCCCAACTGTATGAACAGGTAATGCTTTTATTACTTCGGTTCTGGTAGTAAAGCCTAGGCGTTTTTCTTTTGATTCAACTATGTCTTTTAGTTCTAAGATTTTCCATAGTTTTTCTATTTCTATTGGCTGAAAATATTAACGAATTGCTAGTACATGTAAACATTTTTTTAAACTATAGAGCTAATTGTATTTTTAGTAGTAAAGTAGATACGGGTAGGTTTAAATTATTTTTGAATAAAAAAAGAGTGAATTTTTTAAGTACAAGATTGTACACAAAATAATTACATTTATATATATATACTTTCTAATTAAAAAAAAAATTGTTTCAAAAACTAAAAGTTAAATCATTACTGTTTTAGACAATCAACATAATGATAATAAATCACCTTGTCAAGATAAGACCAGTCTTGTGTGCTAATAGAACATAATCCTAAATCTTTCTTCTAAAAAAAAAAAATTTTTTACATATTAGAATCATTTTTTCTGCTCTAGTTATAACATTTAAGTTACCCGTTTCTTGGTTGCAAGGCTTTGCAATAAAGCTTTAAATCTGGGCTTTTTTATTATGAATGTTCCAAATTCTAAATTGTGACAACGTAAATTAGATTAAAATTAACGAAGTATTTAATTATTTTTAATATGCAACCAAATATAAATATGTGAGATAATTATGTATTTAAAACAACAGTTCTAATTTGAAGCTTACAATACTAATAATAAAATAAATGTTTAACGCTTTTGGGTGTGAATTTTGTGTACTATTTTTAAATCAGAAACTCAAATTGTTATTAATCGTTTTTCAACATTCGAAGAAAGTTTTTTTATTACAATTGTATTAAAATCTATAATAAAATTAAATGTTTTTTTTATGACTACAAACCTTCGTCACTTCCTTGATTTTCACAAAGCCAATCGATGATCTTTTTTGTTTGATCAGGTAAAACTATTATCAGATCGTCTGTGGTAGTGTAACTTTCTGTCTGACCTTCTTGTTTTATTTCTACTATCTTCCAGATTGCTTCTTGTTTCTGTTCTACCGTCCCCAATAATGCTTCTATTTCTTTTGGCTGTAATATATATTTACACATTGCATAAAATGTACATTTAAATATCGGTTATACCATTTATTTTTCATCTCCAATGAAAACACATCCTGGTTTTAGAAACGAAATTTGCAAAAAAAATGTTGGTAATTACTTCTGTGTTTAGTTCTATCCATAATTCGTCTATTTCTTTTTGCTGGAATATGTTCATGAATCACATTTAATTTTATTTAAAAATCTGGTATACAAATTATTTGTCTTAAATCAAAATGCATCCTGGTCCAAATCATTTGAGTTGGAATATTATAATGTTTTTGCTATCATATCACTATTTTTATTCAAATGAAATACTATTAAATCATGCTTAAACTTGCTAATATTTGAGTTAGAATTAGGAACTTTAAGAATAGACGAATGGAAAATTTTAAGTACATTAAACATTTCTGTAAATCATAATGATAATTTTATTTTCAGTAGTGGATTTAAATTATAAATTAAATTTTTTTTTTTTTAAAAAAACGCGAGTCGTTACGGTTTTAGACTATTGATACAACTTAATGTTAATAAATCACCTTGTCTTCTTGTGCGCTAGTCGAAACTACAATACTTTTCTGAAACATAAAAAAATATGTAGGATAAATAAATATTAAGAATTAGACATATAGGCGTCATTTTTTCTGCTCTAGTTTAAAACCTAGTTACCCCTTTTCGATCCTTTTCGGGAGGGTCGTTGGATTTCGCTGTCTGGCAATGAATAAATATTAAACATATAATAGTTAGATATTTCGCGTTCATTTTCCTTGCTAGCTTAAAACTATGAAATTCGTCTGGTTGGTAACAAAATGAAAAATATATGATATTCAAGTGGCGCAGTGGCTGGTATTTATAGTGAGTTGTCGGTTAAGGTTCAAACATACTGCAATTTAAACGCGTGACAGGTATTTTTTTGTTTGTTATCGATTCTTAAATATATTATTTAAAAAAAATTTGATTTATACTATATTGATTTTTAGAGTATTTATAAATCTACAATTTATACTAAGTTTCCACAAATTCCACTTTGTGTTATGTGTAATATTTTACTACTTTCTGTAATATTAAGAGGGCGTCGCACCGCCCATTTTTAAGGAGTAAAGTAAAGGCAAGTTTTTAAAAAATCTTAATTTAAAGGTTAAACTGTGATGTGTAATTATTAATTTAATAACTAGGACTCTATTTTGGTAGTTAGTTTATTTTTTGGACTATCACAGCATCCTTGAAAGCGATTTAAAAATGTTTTTTTATCTGGGACCCTGGGACTTTTTGATACTTTCTAATATCAAAGGTTTTATCTATAATCTCTTGCCTCACCTCCGGCATGCAGCTAGACCATCTCATCATCCAGCTGGACCATCTCTTAACTCTAATCTCTTATCTTTTTTTTTATCTCTAATCTAGTATCTCTCCCTAAGACTATCTTATCCCTAAGAGGACTATGAAGGGATTATGAAAGAATTATGGAGGAGAATTATGAAGTATGATTAACAGAAATAGTCCGGTTCATTTATCTGGTTTTGGTTTTTGGTTTTGTACATAATGTCTCTAAAATCGTTGTACTGACTTTTTAGAAAACAATATGTGTAAAAGTATGGAAAAAATAATGTACACCCTATGAGTTATTATAACAAGTCGGCATTTTTTTATATTATTGATTGATTTTTATACAAATAATAACATACTTATGATGGGTTATAGACATTTTAAACACATCTTTTTAAGTGATTATTATTAAAATTTGTAAAATATTACTATGAATGTGAAAACATATTAAATGTACTTTTAAAAGCTATTGGCGGTGCAGTAGTTACTCGCTAATAGCAAACTGAAGGTTTAATCTAAAAAGGTCGATGGATTTTCTGCTAAATGTTCATTTAGCGCTATTAGCGCTTCAAGACTTATTGGAATGTATCGCATCAAGTCTTGAAATTTGTCCTTTGTTATTTCGAATAGACCACCTAAATAGTTACAACATTAATTAGATTAAAATTAACGAATTATTTAAATAGTTTTAGTATGGTACCCGAGACATATATTTTGTATAAACAACAGTTCTAAATGTAAACTTACTAAATACTGATAATAAAAAATGTTTTATACTTTTTTAGCTGTGAAATATTTGTATCACATTTGTATTAGAATCTCCGATTATTATTAATCCTTTTTCAACATTCGATAAAATGGTTTATGTTTATATTAAAATGTAATGTTTTCTTTCATTAGTACAAACCATCGTTTTCTATCCATCCGAATATCTCATCTGTATATTTAGGTAACACTTTTATCACTTCGGTTCTGGTAGTGTAGTTTGGGCGTTTTACTTCTGATTCGTCTATGTCTTTTACTTGTATTTTCTTCCATAATTTTTTTACTTCTATCATCTGAAATATATTTATGAATTTATTTAGTTTTTTTTTAAAAAACCTGTCGTACTAAAATATGTAGCTTATTTAAATAAAAAACTATTTAATCGTTCTTCAACATGCTTATTTCAGTGAAAATAATGAACATTTTTTGACATTTAGAATAGATCATAAGGAAATTTATAGTACATCTAAACATGTTTTTAAACCATAAAGATAATTGAATTTTGCAGTAACAAAGTAGATACTACTTAGGTAGGTTTAAGTTATATAATATTTGTTTTCAATAAGCAGTGATATAAAGCATATTTTTTAATAAATAACAGTAAACTGTTTTTTTAACACATATTAGTATTTAGGCGTTAGGGCGTCATTTTTTCTGTCCTAGTTACAAATTTTAAGTTACCCGTTTTTGTTCATTTTCAGGATTCGGTTCAAGGTTTTGCAATAAAGCTCTAAATCTGGGCTTTTTTATTATGAATGTTCCATCTAAATAGTAATAACATGTATAAGATTAAAATTTAAGAAATATTATATTAGTTTTATATGCAACCGAAGAAATAGATATATGATAACTATTACTTTTACACAACATTTCTAAATTGAAACTAACAATACTAATATAAAAAAAGAATTTAACTGTACTGGGTGTGAAACTTGTGTATTACTTTTTAATCAGAAAATCCAATTTTTATTAATAGTGTTTCAACTTTCAAAAAAAGTATTTTATTATAATTATTTGAATTATGGTTCAACTATAAATTTTTATTTTTATTCAAATTGAATGTTCTTTTTCACTACTACAAACCTTCGTCACTTCCTGGATTTTCATTTAGCCAGTTGACTATCTTATCTGGTTGATCAGGTAACACCTTTAACAGAGTGTCTTTGGTAGTGTAACCTTCTGATTGACCCTCTTTTTTTATTTCTACTATCTTCCAGATGTCTTCTTCTCTTTCTTCTACCTTCTTCAATAATTCTTCTATTTCTTTTTGCTGGAATATATTAATTAATGAATCGCATTAAATTTAAAATCCTTTTTACAAATTATTCGCCTTTAATAAAAACACATCCTGGTTTTAGGAATAAAATTTACAACAAATTTTCTTAACTCAAGAACGTCGTTTATTATCCCATCAATACCTGTTATTCAAATAGTTAGAATTAGGAATAACTTGATGAACAGTGTGAATAGACGAATGGGAAATGTAGAGTACATGTAAACATTTCTCTAGCGAATGTATTTTTATCCCCTAAAGTTAGTACACAAAACAATTAAATTTATATATAATTATTTTATATTAAAGAATAATTTTTTCAAAAAAATATTTATCAATACGGTTTTAGACGGTTTTGGTACAACTTAATGATAAAAAATCACCTTGGCCTCTTGTTCGCTAGTCGAAGCTACCACAATACTTTTCTGAAAAATAAAATTTAAGAACAAATAAGTATTAAAAATTACAGATATAGGCGTCATTTGTTCTGCTCAAGCTTAAAATCTAGTTACCCCTTTTCGATCCTCTTCGGGAGGGTCGTTGGATTTCGCTGTCTGGCAATGAATAACTATTAAACATATAATGGTTAGATATTTCGCGTTCATTTTCGTTGCTAGTTTAAAACTTTGATTTTTGTCTGGTTGGTAACAAAATGAAAAATATATGATATTCAAGTGGCGCATTGGCTGGTATTTATAGCAAGATATTCGTTAAGGTTAAACTACTGTAATTTAAACGTGTGACAGGTATTTTGCTGTAGACACAATAAGATGTTATTTAAAAAAAAAATTGATTTATATTGAATTTGTTTCAAAAGTTTTCGTACAATTAAGTACATTTAAAATAAATCAACAATTTATACTGATTTTCGTGAATTTTCGTAAACTTTGTACGAAGTTTTATGGACACTATACTTGCGCCTTCGGCAGCGGACAGTGGTTTTCATCCATACGGGAAGGGTGGGAGGGAGAATGATTTTTGTAAATGTTTAATTACTTGATTTAAAAAAAAAATTGTTTAGGGTCGTATTAGAAACGCCTTTGCATATGAAAGTGCTCGAAACTCATAATATTAACTAAATAGACTTAACTAGTCACTAATTTAATATTAATGTTTGATAATAATAATATTAGTGCAATTATTGTACTAACTATTGAAAAACTAATTTGATCAAAATCTTTTTTAAAATATTTAGGCTTGGTATGTTCATGTGCTCCTCAGTTTTGCATTTAACTATTTTCTAAATACATGACTTTATGTTATATGCGATATTTTACTACTTTCTGTAATATTAACACAAATATTTTCAGCGTTAAAATATACATGACTAACATTAAATCTATTGGACTTTTTAAAAAATAAAACAAAGTAACGTAATCATACTAATAGTAAAATAAACAGTTTTATAATTTTGTAACAAGTGATATTGAGACTTGTTTCACAAAAATAGTGTAAATTATTCTCTTATTTAACATAATTCCGCAAGCAAAACTACTTCAATACCTCCTAAAACTAAACAAGTAGAATTTATCTATTTCACGAATTAATATTCGCTAGACACAACTTGGTTTGATCTTACTATAATATATAAAATATATATATTTTTAAATGATTCTCCAAAAATGTATGATCAATTCTACAAGCCGATTTCGACTTGGCAAACGTTTTTTGGTTTATCAACGTTTTTCGATAGTAATTTTTCATTTAAAGAATATTGCATGTAAACTGTTTTGGCTATTTTATTTGATGCTCGGTTTAAAGAGTAAACCATATAAATTAGATACTGAATGGACTATTTAAAAAAATTGTATAGCGCCTTAAGTAGTTTTTGTGTATTTTAAAGGGTAGAGAATGAACACAAGTTGCTATCAAATTTGTCTGTAATTTACCTATTTTAGTTGTATGACTAATATATATATTCGTCACCCGTAAAACAGAAATCGTTTGAAAAATAAAAGCGTTTTTAATTTAATAAATACTCGAAAAATATCTACATAATAGTGATGTTATATTCACAACGTGCATTATCTTGTTGTTTGCATAACAGCAAAATGGAGAACGTGTACACAGTTGGTAATACGTTACTAAATTTTTTTTTCTAAGTTAAGTTGAATGTTCTGAGTCATACTTAGGTGTTTTTTCACTATTAATCGACACACAGTAATAGGATTTTACATAAAAATATTATACATATTCAAAATGGTAACGAATTTTGTAAAATGCCAATGATGCTTTTTTTGAAAAAGAAAAATCAAGGGTTGATAATGTCACCTCGTCCCTTTTCAAAATTGAGAAAAACACACCAAAACTTTACATGTTTTTAAATTTAAAGCTGTGGCGCGCTATAACTTTTTAAAATTTCTGTATGGAACGTTATTTAGATACATTTTTTAAGCATAGTTTTAGATCTAGAAGGAGGTAATAAAATGTATAAAGTGTTCTCATAATACTGAAGAAAAATTTTGTTTTATTGAAGAAACCCCCCCCCCCCCCGTTTTTTTAAGCTCATTTATTTATCACTACATTGATATCAACACTACAATCACGCCGTATATCGATATAGCATATTACATTATATAGTGTTTCGCAGAAAGGAATAGGTCATTGCTATGAATCTGTACCTTGGGTTTGATTGGGTCAAGTAAATTTAAGTAAGGTCAAGCATAAACTAGTTGCTCTACTAAACCTACAAACTAACACATCTTTCATTGTATATTAAAAAACTGACACTCTTAAGGAAAAAAACAATATGTTATGGCGCATTATAATATTATCTATATATTATTATATTGAGGTCATCCCCTGGCTATGTCCATTATATAATATTCCGGTCTACCTTATTGTGACTTTACAAATAACATTATTATCTCTATACATAGTGAAACGCAGTACATGTAATTATATGTGTAGGTGTTTTTTTTACACAAGAGACGCCTAGTATCAAATTCCATAAAGTCCTCCCCTACCCCTCCTCATCTCTAACACGAGAAAAAATATATTTTTGGTTTTTTTTTTTACAAACTTTAACAAGTCCGTCTTGTGGCTTAATCATTAAAAAAAAACATTTTATTATATTTTACCATTAGCTTATACACAAATTCTTGTCAACATGTCTACAATATTCTTATGAACGTTAAAATGTCGACCAAGTACCAAGTTAGTGTTGACTAAGTGGTAAGAATGCTGTCAGTATTTTTAAAGAAAAAGTCTCCACCCTCTCAAGGGGATGGGGTTTAGATTATTATAGTATTTTAACCCAAAATGATTGTCTGTAGAAATTTGTGAATAATTGAAGCTATTTTGAAAGAGTGTTCAAGTTGAAGTATAAAATGTCAACTTGCAGGGCGTTTTTCTAGATTTTCAAAGGAAATGAGTGGAATTTTTACATCTTAAGAGATATAGTATAGCAATATATTAAAATAAAAAATAGAAAATTGCAAAGCTAAATTGGTTTGTAAGAACCATATTTTTTTATCAGCTCTGCGTCGAACCTAAAATAATTAAATTTTAGGTTGCCTAAATAACAAATGACAAAACCGAACAGCTGTGTAATATTATTTACCATAATAATATGTTCAGTATAAGAATAAGAAAAATCTAATTTTTGTACGTCTACGTTTAAACTTTTTTTTTTTCAGTTTTTCACAACAAAACACATGTTATAAGAGTAATTTTTAAATAAAATAATTTTAATACACTTGACAGTGTTCAATGTTCATGTTTGCGTTTCGTTGCAAAAGTTAAAATTCCATATTGATTTCAAAATTAATTGATTTTTTCAAGTGTCCAAAAGTGACACAAGCAACAATTATTAAAGATTTTTTTTTTTAATTTGTATCTACATTATTCGATTCTCGTTTGCAATATTAAAGTATCATCTTGTATATGCAAATAAATTGCCAATACGTTTATAGGTTTCGGTCGACATACAAAACAGTTCTCTTAAAGACATATTATCGTTGTTAGATACAAAAGTCGAGTTCCTAATTGGACAAGATAAAAAAAAGCACCTTGCCTGGTCTTTGCTATATTTTTGTATATTCGTTTAATCGGTTTTTTTTTAATAATTAAACTTATCTTTAACTAATTTATTCACTCGTTTATTCTGTTTGTATACTAGATCTATTAACTAAAAGTAATCGTTTAATCAATCGTTTACTTGCTGCTCGTTTCACCATTATATTCTATAATTTCCCATTACCATTACAATTCTACCATTCTATTGTACATTTTAGATTAGCTGAAAATTTTAAGATTATTTTATTTTATGGAAACAACTTCCGTATGGATTTGGATAGATATACATTGTTTGATTTTAATTTTGACCCATTAATGACCAAGACTGCATCACCTTAACAAAACAATCAATAACTTATTCTAAAACTTATACCTTATTCACCTATTTAAATGGAATCTTGGTAAAATTGTACCGTGAAGGCGATTTTGAAGTTTTTGAGTATTTTTCAATAAGTTTAACCTGTTTGATTATGTATTTTGTATAATATATTTTTTTTAGATAGTTCAAACATACCAATGAATGGTTATCATACAACAAGTACTCCTAAGAAAACTACTAAATTTATTTAAAAAATGTGAGGGGGAGACCCGTTTTGAAACACACCGACTATTGGGCGAATTCTCTAAGACGTGCATTGCATACTCCTTAGCTAACAACCCCAACCCCCATTCCCTATCCCCTTCCATAATAATGGCCTATTGAATGCCACGTGTCGCGTGGTATGAACTTGATACATTAACTTTAGGCCACCACGTCTATTGTCTAACATACTTAACGTTTTGTACTCGACCGATTGACGCCGTAAATCATATTAGAACCGACTTCGAGACTTCTCATCTCTCTATACGGTTATTTTTCTCCAAAGTTTAGCCACTCTTTGACCTACTGCGTCCGAAATTTAATACTGTCATCAGCTACCTATTAC
Source organism: Adelges cooleyi (assembly GCF_023614345.1). Lineage (NCBI taxonomy): Eukaryota > Metazoa > Arthropoda > Insecta > Hemiptera > Adelgidae > Adelges > Adelges cooleyi. Next base: position 10,917,414 of record NW_026096268.1, on the reverse strand, counting down.
CTGTCGTTCGTCATGTTAAACGCGATTTCCGGATATCGGATTTCGTGATTTTATCATATTACCAAGCGTTGCCTCGTTAGTTGTAAAATATATAAGTACACTGTGCTGCGAATGCTCGCTAGACCTTGGAAATATCGAAGCTAAGAAAACCATTAGGTGGCAAAATTACTCATATCTAAGCTGGACGCTGCTGATATGACCAGAAACAAAAACGAATCATAATTATTGTTGTTAATTGGTCGCTTTGACATAACAATAGTAGAAAAAAAAACCGGTAAAAATTTGAGAACGACACATTTTGACACAACCAAGGTTATTATTATTGCACTTGCTGTGAAATCATCAAATTTAGTTAGTAAATATCCCATATTTCCCTTCAAAAAGCTCTCATGGATTGAATTATGGACATATAATGTTTTCTGGTTAATTATTAAGAGGATCATAAATTTACAGATTCAAATGTGTAATATTTTCTAGAAAATTTGAAAAAAAATTACATATTTTAACCACGTTAGGTTTGATAGCTAACTGATACATGTTTAGTAACAGCTATAAATGTCATGGTATTTTTCTGGTTCACCAAGCAAATGGGTACGAATTTACACAGTAAACATATTAGGCAATCTTCTGTTCTATTTTATTATTATAATTTTTTGATTTCTTTATTCAGCGAGTCTATCCAAACTTGATTTTTTAACTGATGCAACTTTGTTGATCATGACTCTTATATTCCTCTCAAATACAAGTTAAAAATGTTCTTTTTATTAGCTAAAAATTATGGTATATAGTATGTGATGATGAGCTATGCACACCAAGTCCAAGTACACAGCTAGTAAATTTTTTTTATAGAAAATTGTGTTTGTTCGTGTCGCATTTGTTGACATTTTTTGTTGTCCGAAAAACAGTAAGTTTTATCTATATCTTTGGTCAACATTAAAATAATCGATATTATTACTTTTTTAGGCTACAATTATTGCGTTTTATTTCCAACGCACATTTCAAAAGCATTCCTACCGTTTGATAAATTCGCTGTCACTTTAGCACGTGCCACGTTTTTTTATAGATATTTGTGCAGCCGTGCAAAGACCTAAGTTGTTAAATGCGCTGCTGATATTTCTTACCTTACGGTTCAATTATCTGCCGTCGCCTTGAAATTTAAATAAATTAATTGAACGAGTTTACAGTTAGCAAGTACCGTAAACGTTTTGTAACTTGGGCTAGAAAGAAAAAAAACTGATCATAATACAAAAGGAAGCTAAAGAGTTGAAACGTTATACGAATGATAATTTATAATTTGTCTAAAATAAATAGAATACCACTATGGTCAACATATTATGTCTACACTATGTGGACATTATCAAGGTTAGCATTGATTCCCAAAGGATAACAGGTGTACACTAAGAGGTATTCTGTTCGGACCATGGCATCATATCTAATATTATACCGAGTCAAACGTATATACCGTAACACGAGATAGTAATTTCTCTGGGGAGCTGAACTTATCATTTCTCAGTTCAATGGTTTACCACAGGCTAGTGCATACCCAATGAAAAGTAACTCTACACGCTTGCGCTTTGTCCAATCGGACCATCACAGTTTCGAGTTTCTGGAGTAAGCCCCGTGGGTGGCTTCTAAACAGACACAAAGGATCTTTTTATAATAAACTTTGAAATCTATTTACTCGTCTATGTTATTATGATTGCATAACAGACCTAACACGAATTAATTAATTTTATTATTGGCGCAAATTTCCGGACTTATGTGTGTACAATGGTCGCCGTTTCCGAATGACATGACGTGGACGTTTCGCCGATGGGATATAAATGAATTAGACTTTGCCGTCGATTGTGTTTTGCTTTGTTTCACACTAAGCCGGGCTCACGCTTGGGGCGATGACGTATGGGGTTTTCCCGAAAGCACCGTATTACAAACGAAAATATATAGTACCACACTGACACTGCAGGGCGTTGTTGGCTCTAAGGTTTATTGGCGAATTGCAATTATTTACCTTAGAGATTCCAATTGTGCCTCAGTAGAGTGCTGCTCTGTGTGTTTGAACTGCACATATTAGTCTAACCGAACCCAATGCGAACCTTAACCACCAACCCATTTTTTTTTAAGGAGGGAAGTTTTTACCTTTTTATTAATACGACAAACCATATTGTTATTGTCTTTTTGGCTCTGTCCTCTGTCGGTTAAGATTGAACGAGAATGGTTTTCTAATTCCAGGCACTCTAGAACGCACACTTAAAACATCCCCTAATCATCCTCTATAGGGGTTTAAATGATGTAAAACAAGTGTGACAGCCGTTTGTGGTAAAAGATAATACTGTGTACCTAAAAAAAAACTTGATTAACTCGTGGAGAGTCCGCCCGGTAGCGAAACTCCTTCTGACTTTAGTAGGCTTTTAAAATAATACATAAAACGACGATTCTTTTGTCGTGTGGCCCAAGACAAGAAGTGGCCGAACTTAACCTTGGCACAGCAGCTGTTGCCAGACCGCGAACAGAGCATGCGTGACGTTTTCAATCCGTTTTCCTTTAACTTTGGTACACGTCGTCTTTGCGACGTTTCTATATTAGAATTAATCATGGATTTCTCGGACGTGTAAAGCGAATTCGCGTTTTCACACTTGCCGGGCTGTCCCTGATAATTACAGGCGCTTTGGGCGCAGTTCGAAGAGACGTTAGAGAAATGCCCACAGCGGTTACTAATTACAATTTAATTCTACAGCACCGCCGTGTAACCGCTGATTTCTGGTTGAACGCAAACAGCCAAACCCATTAAGATATTACTCCGTGTTTCGCCAATTCCGTTTTACAATGAATAAATCTCTTACAGTCTAACAAAATGTAATTTGTTTAGGTACGTTGAAATAGTCCTGATCAGACTGGTCGATCATTGTCAGACCTCACGCAAGTCTATAAATACTTAATATGTCCAAAGAAAAAGCAAAACAGGTGCTCGCTTGCTGTCAAAATGTCAGTAAAAAGAATAAATAACCGAAATTGAAAAGGTCAAAATAATGTATTCACCTTGAAAATTTCACATTACTATTATCAAATACTATTGTTTAACTAAACTAAACTATTTATATTCAAATTTATCATGTTATGTATATATTTTTGTTAATTGGACATTTGATAATATTTAAAGAGAAGACATAATCATAAAATTGTGATCAACTTGTTGTGAACCACTCAATATCTCGCTGGGTTTAATGAGAAATTAATTTTTCACCATTTTTATTTTGTATTTACCACCCACTCAACTTTATTTTTTTTTTTTATAGCAACTTTTGAAACTTAAATGGTAACGCATACATTTCATTAACTTTTTTAAATTGTGAATAATGTACTAAAAATGTTGACTGGTCGATAACCAGTTTTGGATAACCATTTTTTGAAATAATTGAAGTTTCAAGTTCAGGGCAAGAGGAAAGGTGGAGTGTAGTATTATTTTTAGTTGAGCGCATTTCCCAATCGCACTTCCTCAAATATGCGCCCACGAGCCGCCACTGCTGTTTTAGTATTATACTATACAGGGTGATCGTTTTGTTGTGAACCAATCAATATCTCATAGGAAATTAAATTTTTTTTCCCATATAGTTTTTATACAACGTGAACTCCATTTCGGTTTTACATGCCCTAGAACAAAAATTGTTCAAATGTTTTCGCCGCCATATTTGAAAAGAGATATGACGCACAAGGTGTGTAGACCACATATGTTTCGAAAAATTGTTAAAGCAGTATGTTTTCAGATTTGTGTAGATCAAAAACAAATATTAAATACTTGTTTTTGATGCTATTCGTGTGTTTCCATATTTTTCGGCCATTATTCCAACAGTACCAAAAGTGACGCTCGATATGCAAATTACCCCCTAAAGACTACAGAGAGGCATTTATTTCATTGATTTACTGATAACTGTTATACTGATAACTTCTTTGGCCTTATTTGGAGATGCAGCATATCATCATGTTATTGACGAGCTTCGTTGTGATGGCAATTTTAACCGCGCGGGTAAGTCCGGAAGACATAAAAACTTGCTATTATTTGAGATACGTAAATTATTATTTGAAAACGATCAGTTACGCGTTAAAAGATGAGTTCGTCACCGTTGTCGGCCAAGATTTTACCCATGAAGATTGCAAAGCTTGGGGAAACCGTTTACAAACTCAAGGAGAAATCGTCTTGGCGATGCTTAAAGATTTGCAGGACAATAGTTCAGCCGGTCAGCCGCAAGCTTTGATGTCGGTCAATTTATATTTGAACAACGTCACCGCGACGGTAATGGTAAAACCAATAGCAGAACGGCTTAAATATTTGGGAATTCGCAGTGATATATACGCATGCAGATGGTCGATCAACTCTATGTTGATTAAATTGTCAGAGTATATATCCCAAAGCATTTCGATGAATTGTCCTAAGAGTGTGCCGACCGACGATAAACAGAGGATTGAACGTGACTCAAAATCGCTGGGTTCGGGCTTCGATGTACTCAACGATTTGTTACCGAAAAAGTGGCCGATAAACGAGAATGGAAAAAAAAATACACACGAACATTTGAAATTAGCCACGGAGCAATTACACGGTAGTGCGTTGCTGATCAAAAACATTATGGCGGTAAAATCAAAATCCGAAAACCATTCAGAATCATATTTACATTTGTATCCTAGAAACGCGTTGTTCTACGACCTCTTGGACGGCGGCGACCGAAAAAAACCTACTACATCCGCTAGTGATGTGGATGATTTAGACTTACTTCGAAACGTTCAACTAACCACACCTCTCCCAGGCAATAGAAACCCGACCGTGAAATCATTATTAGAGAAAGCACAAATTGTCATCGATACGAAATGCTTGGAGTCGTTTCAACGACAAGTTTTGACCGCCACGGCTCATCCTGTGGTGACCGTTACTGCGTCGTACGTTTCCCTATTCAAATACATCTATCACAGCGGAGAGAAGAATATATTTAAAAACTTAGACGACGATGGCATTGACCGCTGTAAGGGCGCCGTTGCTAAGTTAGGCGATAAGGCGGTCGAGTTGCTTAAAGATTTCATCGAGTTAGACATTTATCCGGAAAGCGTGAGACAACATTTCGAAAACACCTACGGAAAACTGAAACTTCTTGTTGGATATCCCGAAAAAAATAGTAAAACACTCGAATGGATTGGTGAGATATTTGGACGGTGCTCGGGTCCTATGATTTTGCATAATCTAAAATTCATTCAGTTGGACGAATTTGGAGATATGATAGCCAAAGCAGATGCGGTTCTAGATAGTAAAATAAACCAATTGTTCGATTATGCATCCACTGTCGGAAATTATATAAAAACATTAGCAACACAAAAGGTCAAACGTTATTTTGATGTGACAAAAAAGAAGAATACGCTCTTTTCATATGAAAATATGTTTCAAGAAGATCTTGCGTGTGACATTACTAAAAGACCTGTTACCCTTGTACTGTAATATATAGATCTGTATTAATGAATTTGTAATAAAATTACTCTTCATATTATTGTCTTTTTATTTAAATCGAAAAAATTTAATGTATTCTTAACTTCTTTAAGTAAATATCTCTTATTATTATATTGTTTCTGGAATAAAACAATATGCAACTATCAATAAATCAAGTTTGTTTAATGTTTAAGGTTTTGAAAACGGTTATATTCTGTCAATTATTTATTGTACAAACACATACAGTAAATTGTTTGAAAACACTGTACACATTATATTATTTTATTATAATATCTTGTGTACAAGCATAGTTGAAAAACAAATAGTGTATACTTGTTTTTGGTGCGGTTCGTGTTATTCCTTATTTTTCTGCCATTATTCCAATAGTACCAAAAGTGACGCTCGATACATAAGCCACAACCCACACCCGAAAGACTACAGCAAACCATATATTTCACTGATTTGTTATACTTGTAACTTCTTTAGCCTCATTCGGAGATGCAGAATATTGTCATGTTATTGTCGAGTTTCGTTGTGTTGGCAATTTTAACCGCGCGGGTAAGTCCGGAAGACTTGAAAGCTTGCTATTATTCGACATACGTTAATTGGTATTTGAAAATGATCAATTACACGGTAACGAATGACTTCGTCTACGTGGACGATCGAGAGTTTACACACAAAGACTGCAAAGCTTACGAAAACGACTTACAAACTCAAGGGAAAATTGTCATGGCGATGCTTAAAGATTTGCATGCCAATAATCCAGCCAGTCGGCCCCAAGATTTGATGGCGGTCAATTTATATTTGAACAACGTTTCCGGATCGTTAACGATAAAACCGATCGAAGAGCGGTGTAGAAGTAAAGGAGTTACCAATGAAACAGAAGTGTGCAAAAATACGATCAGCAGCATATTGACCAAATTAATCGAGTATTTAACCGAAAGCATGTCGACCAATTGTCCTCAAAGTGTGCCCGCCCACGATAAGCAGAGGATTGAATGTGACTCGAAGTCGCTGAGTTCGGACTTCGACAAACTCAACAGTTTGTTCACGAAAAGGTTACCTATAAAATTGACTGGTTTAAAATTTAATCGCCAAGATATGAAAAAAGCAACGGACCAACTACACGATAGTGCGTTGCTGATGAAATACATTATGGAGGAAAAAGAAAAAACCATAAGCCGACAAGAGTCTTATTTGCATTTGGATCCTAGAAACGCGTTGTTCTGCGACCTCTTTGGCGTGGACGACTTAGACTTACTCCATAGCGTTCAAGTAACCACATCTCTGCCAGGCGACACCAGTCTCACCATGAAATTATTATTCGAGATGGCGCAATTTTTATTCGATACGAATTGCTTGAAATCTTTCCAACGGCAAGTTTTGGCAGCCTCCGTTCATCCCGTGATGACCGTTATTGCTTCGTACGTTTCCCTGTTCAAGTACATGTACCACAGTGCAGAGAAGAATGTATTTAAGAACTTAGACGCCGTCGGTGTTGACCGCTGTAAAGAAGCAGTGGATAGTTTAGGCGATAAGGCGGTTGAGTTGCTCGGCGATTTTATCGAATTAGACTTCTATCCTGAAAAAGTAAAGGAACATTTGGAAATCACCTACCAAGAGTTGAAACTTTTTGTCGAATGTCCCGAAAAGAAAACCGTAACACTCAAATGGATTGGTCAGATATTCAGACGGTGCTCGGGTCCTATGATTTTGCATAAGCTAAAGTTCATCGAGTTGGACCAGCTTGGAGATCAGATAGCCAAAGCAGATGCGAATCTTGATGGTAAAATAAACCAATTGGTAGATCACGCGTTCACCGTCGGAAATTATATAAAAAAAATAGCAACAGAAAAGGTCAAACGTTATTATGATGTAACAAAGGCGAATACGCTCTTTTCGTATGAAACCATGTTTTGGGAAGATCTTGCATGTGACATTTCAGAAAGAGCTGTTACCATTTACACTAATAACAATACTGCAGTTGTTAGGACGAAAAAATCTACCATTTAAACTTAACATTGTTTATTTTATTTAAATTGAACAAATTATAATGTATTCCGAACTTCTTTAAGTAAATGTCTTTTATTAGTATTGTTTCTAAACTGGAATAAAACAAAATACAATAATTATCGATAAATCAAGTTGTCTGTAATTATTTTTCCTATTAAAATTATTGTACGTTTAAGGAATCAACACATAAAAACTTAAAATGTATGTATGTCATCAGGTCACTGGATCGCCCTTATTTTTTTTTAACTTTGAGCTTAAGTAGTAAGTGAGTACTAGCGAAGCTCTGAGTTGAAAAGAAAACCAGTCATTTCCATGTATCTAAATAAGAAAAATTACAGTTTTCAAAAAATCGTATTTGTTTCAGATTTTTTTTGGATTTAATTATTTATCATATTTTTTTTAAACCATTATTATTTATATTTATTTTTAAGTACACTCAGTGAAACTATTTGAATAATCCATTCGGACGGCGTTGCATATGGTTTTACTCATATACCGTTTACATATTTACATGAGACCTGTTGTATTTTATTTTTTTGCCTTACTAGTTGAAATAATAAAATATCGTATACAACTACTATGATAATACTATAGTTTATTCTTGAAAAATATAAAATACTCCTAGCGTGAATTCCAAACATGGTATCTGGATTTGTTTGTTTTTTTTTACACAACTTTAGTATTGGCTGGCTGTACTAGTTGGTGTCGGCCACAAGTACACAAGTACCACTTGTGTTCTAGTTTACTAGAACATGTATGTGGTATACTCTATTTTCTCAAAACAGGTGTACACCGAAATGTCATAACGACGTACTTACACCACGCTTTGTCATTGTCCGGTATATTTTGATATCTTCAGACATTTTTTGTAAAGATGACTGACGTTTTGGGTTGTCCTTCTACATAATAATATCAAACATCATTATACACCATTCTCCGTATATTATAAACTATATTTTGATGTGTACACAATAATACCCGTAGTTGAATTCTTTGCATTACTCGAGTTTGATAGTATTTGTAATTAATACCTATTCGAGAGCCAATAAAATGTCGACTTATCAGTTTAGTATAAGTCTTAGCTAGTCACTTTTGGTCGACTTGGCCCTTCAAGTTAAGAGTCCCTTCTGGTGTAACTTTTTGTATTGATCTGTAATTTTAAAAACTTTTCCAGGGCCGATCTTTAGAACACAAGCACACGGCCATTACAGTTACAGCAGCTAAGCGCCGTCTAAAGATGGACTCTGCAAACCATCGGAATGGTCAGCCAAAAACCGAACACGCAGGTAAATATAATATCAGCTGTAAATATATTACACCCCCACTATGGTGACTAATATTAAGAATTTTAATAAAATAAATGAGACTGGCAGGAAGCTCCAGCATTATAGTTTCCTTCATATTAGGTTTTGCTCAAATTTGCTGGTCGATAACCGTTTTGGACAAACAGTTTCTACAGTTCTATTTTATACGGTTTGACCAAGCTGATATAACGTTAATTATTATTCGTTATTTATTTAGGTTTTAGGGCTTCGGTAAATAACAAAAAAATATATATATATGACCTGCCTGTAAAATGGCGTAATTAAAAAAATATATGTAATCCTACGCATAAGACTTATAGTAATTATATGCGTGACACGTTTTTCCTCCTTTAGGGTGGTTATTGTTTCAATAGAAGTAGTATTTTTTTTTAAACCGTACACCAGTGATATTCTTTAAAAAATATGAAAACAACTCTTTGTGAAGGAGTACTTGGCATTTTTGAAGTGCTCTCATCGCAGCCGGCTCGTGGCGCTGTTTCGCCGGACAAGCATTGTGCGAATGAATCTTTCAACAGATGTTAGCTCGGTTTGCTTTTCTACCTCTCTCTTAAAAAGACACAGTCACTACGGGAAGCTGGTTAATTTTTAAAAAAGTTCCTCTTAAACAACCCACGGCTATGTATATGTATTGTGTGTAAAAAGCCTAGAGTGTTCGTTACACCGAGCTGGTCGCAATCACGTTTTTGGATAATATCAGCACAAGTACGGGCCGATTCCGGTCAGGTTAGGTATATTAATATTTTGAAATTGAGTTTTTTTGCTATACTTTTAGGTATAATATGTTTTACTATATTTTCCAACACTTGTAACAAGTATGGACAAGTATTGGACACAAGATCAATATTCGTTCGGTATTGACAACAGTTGCATGTATTAACCACAAATATTGACCCCATCCGTAATGCTATCACCGTCTCTGTGTTTAAATGGGTAGATGTGGTACGCTTGTCCATTATTATCACAAAACATTTCATTGTGTCTGGTCGGTGTGGTGTGATAATATATGAACATAAATATGAATTTCAAGGGCTACTGGAAAACGAGCGTCTTAGTGATCAGATGGATCGCCCTGTATATGTAGTGCAAGACCGTCAATCGCATGGTAATGTTGTGAACCTATTATTAAGTTCATACAAGACGGTTATAATAACACATAATATGTTATTCCGACGGAAGTTCAAGTTGCACACCGAACTTATATTTACTTTCTTCGTCGACGGTCAACCGTGAAGCTACCGATATTAACTGTTTGAACAGAGTAAACACAACGACGTTGCCATAGAAACTTTGCAATGCCCTCGGTGAATGGAGTATACAGGGTGATCGATTTGATGCTGCATATTTTTTAGGTCCAAAAACCAACAGTCAACACCGTGTTTATCAATACATTTTTTCCCACTGAAAAATTATCCACTTTGCGGTGCAGCAATCGAGTAAAATCACTCACACACACACCACACATTGTAAACAAAAAATTGTTCAAAAAGAAAATCTATCATCTTTCAAAGAAAATTGGTGTTTCGCGCTTAAAATTGTGGTCACCCTGTATTTTTTTTCTTAGAAAATCAAATTCGCTGTTCTGGTAGAACATTATTACTTGCCACACATATTTTGCTGGCTTTCATTTTGCTTTCGTTTGTCGCCTCAAGTCAAAATACTAAACCTAATCTATTTTTTTTTCTCTTTACCGCAGACTTCTCGCTCGCTGGATATTAGTATTAACGTTTCCAATAAAATATATATATTACCAGTACTCGAGAATTTGTTTTCACCCACCTTATATATGTATTCAAGTATTTTTTTTATATATATATATTAGCATATGCTTTCGATTTATATATTTTGTACATCCCAAGTAATTCGAGCTATCCAGCAGCTAATCAACACACGAATGATGGTTGTCTATCCGTCACCAGTAAGCCAAAACGAGCATAACACTTTTTTTCTCAATTTTTCATAACCGTGAATTATTGTTATTTTCTACCCGAGACGTCTCGGTCTCTATCGTCGGACCGACGTTGCGCTTAACCGGTGGATTATGTTTCAACTACCTACTTGTTAAAGTATAAAGTATAAAGTCAAAAAAAAATCTGAATTTTCATCGTTAATTACATGCTTAAAAAATGAGCTAAAATGGTAATTTTAACCATCGCATTTATAATAAATCAAGTCATATACTTTGTTTAAATTTGTTAAGAAATCTCCACTAAGATTTTAGTTTAAGAAAAACTGTAAATCTTCTCATGCCTTTGATTTGTTACTGACGTTTTGAGTTCATTGCAGTCTTCAGAGCCGTCCCACTGCCGGTGACTATGCTCACAGGTTTACTCACTTACTGAATTTAATAACTAGTGTTATAAGTTTGTTTACTCGTTTTATTTACTCATTTGTTCGATTTCATTCAGTCGTGTGCTGTAATTTTTTATTTATATCGATATATTTACTCGTTTACTCGATTTGTTGACTAGTCTGATTTACTCGTATACTCGATTTGACATCTCGTTTACCCAATTTCATTACTCGTTTTATTTACTCATTCAGTGAAATCATCCAGTTCTTATGTTGGACCGTGTTTTATAGATTTATTTACTCAAAATGCCCCCGATGGCTCAGCGGGTTTACTCACTTGTTTATTTACTAATTAATATTTTATTTTACTCGTTTTATTTACTCATTTAATCAAACTGCAAAATCGTTTGATCATTTTTTTCGTTCGTTCATATGGCCTAATTACTCATTTACACGAACTATCAACTTATTTACTTGATTCATTTACTTATTTACTTAATTTCATTCAGTCGTGAGTTGTATTATATTTCTCGATTTGTCAAAAAGATTAACTTACTCGTTCACTACATTTGTCAACTAGCTTGCACGATTTTTTTACTCGTTCTATTTACTCGACGCCACTCGGCCGCCTACTGAATTGTATTAATTTACTCGATTTATCTGCTCATTTACTATTATATTCGTTTTATTTACTCGTGTAGGTATTCGATTACCTTTAGTTGAGTGATTTTTTATTTATTGACTCGATCCATTTATTTATTTACTTGATTTCTATACCCATTTACTTTTACTCATTCATTATTTTATTTTATTTACTCAATTCATTCAGTCATGTGGTGTACTGTATTCCTTGATATATTTCCTAAATACTATATTTGATTAATTTACTGATTTACTCGGTTTCATTCGGTCATGTGCGGACCTTTTATACGTTTCTTTAATATGTACCTTTAATAAGTAGTAAAACATTTGAGTCGTGTAAAACGTTCAATGGTAGTAGTGAAAATGAGTATCTTAAAACATATATTTATATTAATCCTCTTCCGAGGAAGATTTTTTTTTAAATTAAGTAATTTTTACGTTTATAGTAATTTATTTAGTTCTAATAATAATTGTCGAGTATTGGTATTTTCGCTATTTAATTGTTGAAATTCGATAATTATTAATTTTAACGATAATTAATATTCGACGTCAGCTGTTTATACTACGCATTATGGTCGTATCAATCTTACTTAGAGAACAGCTTTAGTTTACCAAGCGTGTGTTTGTATAATAATAATTATTAGTCGATAAGGAGATTATGGTCGGTCGGCCGTTCGGTTACGAATTTGAGCGGTTAATTTTGTTTTAAACAATTCGATGCCCTTAAACGCTTCACTATGTATATTATTGTGTAAACTGTAAAACGTTTTTTTTTCTACTTGAATACAATTCATTTAAAATTATTTGTGATCTTTTTTTGGGGGGGATGATGTAAGATAAATAATGCGGTCCCGCCGTTCTGAATTATTATGACGGGTAGAAAATAACGTTTTCATTTTCGTACCGGGTATTTTTCATCAAAATAAATGCATTCTTTTTTAACGACGACCATGACTGAGTTGAGGTAATTTTCTGCAGACATCAGTTTTAAGACCGTATAACGTTCTACTGTATAACGATGCTTAATTCTTAGACTAAAAATGTGTAATTTCAACGATGTTAACCGCGAACCAAACAGCTGATGCCGTTATTTCGACCAAGTTCAACTGTTAGGCCACGTTGAAAAAATAGAACAGAGTAAGTGGAATTTTAGTGGGTTAAAAAAAACACACATTTCTTCGTAACCAATAAACTTCATACCTTCGCGTGCTTTTGTGTAACTGCGTAACACGCTTTTATATATTGTAAGTCTGCGACTCCTTTTTGAATTTTCTCATAATACTCGCGTTTGATTTATGATGATAAAACTTACATGAGTGTTTCTTTTGGACACCTTTTGGCGCGTTATGCAGCCAACGTCGCTGCGTGGAATGCTTCTTTCTATAAAAGGTCGCCTGTGCATGCAATTTGCACCGTTCAAAAGCTCTTTGTTTTTATATTTAATTCTTGATCATATTTCTCACCCATACCTAAGCTTACATCTAAGCTCTAAGACACACTATTTTGGACAAATGGTAAAAATCATACTGCCTTGCTTTTTGACGCTGATATTTTAGGTCTTGTTTGCACTCTCTCACACACACACACACTTTCCCAAACATAATTGCACGTCCATTTGACGGGTTTCACTTTCATTTGGCTTTTTATTGGATTTTTACCGTTTCGACAGTTTTTCATCAGACGAAAAGTCTATATACAAAGAGACAAACATCCGAAAAAACAGATATATATATATCTGAATAACAATATTATGTTTGGTGTACAAAAATAAGTTCATTGGTCGATATCCACTACCCGCTTTCGATCGGTCAAAGTGTATCTTGGATGCGGCGCAGGCCTAAAATAATAATAATATATGTTTACTATAATATGGTATTGCATACACATCATTAGTATAATAAATTGCGGTTGGTATTTGATTAATAACACCCTCGAACGGTATGAATGGAACTTTCAGTGTGTTTTTGTAACGTGTTAGTAATAATATTTTACAATACTCTTTTTTTTTTTTACCTGATTTTTGTGTTTGATAAACTTTCAAGTATTTTTTTTTTTTATCATTTTGGAATTTCAAGTTGTGTGTTTGAACACATAAAATTCGGTAGGTATATTTTGCCATAGCGGGAAATACTATACATTTTTGTATTTATTATTATTTAAGCTGAACTTAACTAAGTGTACAAATGAAAGGCGAATCACAATGATGTATCTTAATACACATCTCTGTACATGTGTAAACGATACTTTGAAAGGTAGGAAGACGTGAATTGGTCTTGAAGTGAATAATAATTCTATAATATTTTTCAGTCGTATTACACAAAAGGTGTCATTTCATTATAATATATAATACGATTTACTAAGAAACAAACAAACACAATATACACTCGATACTTGTTTTTGTTATTTGGCAATATGTAACACTGTCGTCGAAGCTAAATCAAACAATCTTGACAACGTTTTCTTTCGTCGCCGGATCAAGTTCGGTATATTATACATAAATATAATAATATGTATAAATAAAAAAAAAGCGATTTTCGTTTTTAAATTTCTCACTCTTCGCGGCAAGTCCTGGCGATTATCAGCTCCGGTTCGAATATTTCAACCCATGTACATATACTTGATAATATTTAACGTGTCCAAAAAGTGTCATGTCACGGTCTAACGCATAAATATTGACACAAAATAATAATAATAATAAGGTAACTTGTCCACGTCTGGTACGCGGTGTCACTTATCGCCCTGAGCAGGTATTATTATTATTATTATTACAACGTTTATTAAATTGGACGCTTTTGGGTGTGTGACCTTCGAACAGACTTGACAGCGTTTCCAGACGAGTTCTTCCCTGAGATTGTCCCCGTGTATATATAATAGCATTATATATTATTACTGCTGGCCAGATTTTCAGTCAGACCTGAAGTGCTAAAATTACATCCACAAAAAACTAGGAGAGAAATAAAACAAAAGTCCCCCCCCCCGTTCTGGGGGAAAGGGTTTTGGTAAATTGATAATACAAGATGACAAATTTGTACATCTTAAGGGTGTATCTGTTGATATTGTATGGAAACAGTGAACTTGAAAATTTATGCCCAACGTATACCGTTCGGTTATGATTTCTGGTGTATAAATTTGAAAAATACATCATATTGTAAAAACAGTATCTGCTCAATGCGCGCCGAAGCTTAAAATTTAATGTAAAATTGTATTTATTTTATTTTTTTATATAACACAATAATCAAACTGCTAAATTAGATTCGATAATGATTCTACTTATCCGAGTACAAAATATACATACTTAGCAAGTAAGTATAAATTGTAAAGTAGTATCAAACGTTTCAAGACGTTAAGATTTTATTCGAAAAAAGCAATCTATTATATTTGTTTAAAACTGTTTATTTTATATCAACTATAAAACTTTTCAGAATCACCGTGTATTAAATATTATTATTATTTTATATACTATTAATAAACTCGTTTTATTTCACTCTGTACAAACTACAAAGTGTAATTATTTTTTAAGCGAACATAAATTTTAAATACTATTTTAACTGCCGGATTTTTGACCTTGTGAGCAATAACTAAAGTATATATAAATTGCGATGCTGTTAATTGAAAGCAATTGTGATATTTAAAAAGAGCCAACCCGGTGTGTGTGTGAATGTGTTTTTTTTATATTTTATTAATGGCAGCAATCGATGGTCGTTAATTTTGATTTAAAAACGTTGACATTTGGTGTTTATTCGAAACGTATCAAAGATTTACTGAGAAAAAAAAAATAATTATACTTGTTGTTAAGTTTTACAAAAAAAAAAAATACACCAACATTACAATTACAGTTGTTCTGTTTTTTTTTATCTCGTGGTAGACAAAACATATTACCTATTTACTTTTAAGTTTATCGTGTTAAATCACCTTTTAAAGTTTACAAAAAAAAACAAATCCCATTAAAATAAACATCAACTTATCTCTAAATGTTTTGTTCGAGAATGCCTCTTTTTTTGTTACTCATTAGAATTCGGTCAAGTAGTAAATTCATTAAAAAAGCTGAATTATAATTTTAACTTGGAACGTTCTCCTAACCGTAGTGTATGTATTCAAAGTATGTGAGTAAAGCATTTTACATAGTATGCAACTATGTAATGTTATTAATCCACCGTTGTCCATATGCATGATATTAATTTTCAAACAAAATTCCTTGGTCAGTATAGTAATAATATGTTAAATTCAGAACTATTTAATTATTTTTGACCTTTATTAACGCCCCCGAAAAGCTGAGTAGGTATAAATAGGTTCAATGGACCAGCATAAGTCAATATATTAAGCAATAATGACTATTCAACGACTGTTATGTCACGGTCGGCGATGATGGCAGCTACCGAGAAAGCTATTATCAAGCATAAACAAATACAAATCAATTAAAGTTGCCCAAATGGAATACCGGCTGGCAAAGCGACAATGTGTGTGTGTGTGTGTGTGTGTGTGTATAAAAGCTGTATTTAACACTTGCAATTAATCTGGGTCGATATTGTTTGCTTAAGCTCAGATGGTTTTAGCTGCTCAGATGCCTATCGGTTTCGCCAAATAACAACAACATATGTTGCTACTAAAATAGGTTAAGTGAAACAAAATCCAAAATATGCAAATGATTATTGGTTATTTTAATTGCGTTTTAAATCGGTTTCAAGACAAAATCCAAAATTATATAATTCACTCACATTGTTTTGTATTGATATAAATATTACTGACTTACTAATTCTGAGACTTGTGCAAAGAAACACAATAAAGAAAATACCACAAAAAGGGTGCCCTCTCAACTTTGAACACTTGGAGTGTATATTTTCATTGGCTCTGGGCGTTTATATGTGAGGATAGGAAGCTGTTGTAAATGTTTTGCATTGCAATTAATTACACCGTTAAATAATAATGTAAAATAATAATTTAATATAAAATATATAGACCGACGTCGGGTGGAGTTTTATTTACACTCGTTTCATTGAGAAATTCCATGCGTTATTCTTTGTATAGTCCAATGTAAACTCTGCAAAATAATTAGAATTTCGCCTCTCGACGAGAAATTGTTTTAAAACTACTTTGCGTTAAGTTATTTTTAGAGATCTTAAAATTTACTTTGTCTGTGCGCACCACTCGACGGAAACAGATTTGTGAAAATATTGTGAAAACCCTATTTTGGCTGTAAATTAAAATATATAAGCTATAATAAAATGTCGTTTTAAATCTATTTCTCCGACGTTATCAAACGTGGACACCCCAATAACAAGGGTAAGTCCTTTAGGCATGACGATGTGAAGATTATGTCTGAGATTGTATGACGTTTGGTTTGTTGTCTTTTGTTAACGGCGTTCCCACATGCATACATTTCGTCACACGAGGACTGGTACTATAGTTTGCCAAGATAATTTATTATTTTTTTTTTGGAATTTATTTTTTCTTAATCAATAAGGTACCCGTGTAACAGTGTTTCGACGACATGTTTCCTTTTCAAACGGTTCGACAACCGGCGCCTTTTGCACAATCAAAGTGGCGTTGTTGTTACGTTTCACGAAGGCGTGTATTATATATTATAATAAAACGTAACAGCGACAGCGTTGTGGAATATTCGTCTTGTGTTCAGTGTACTTATGTGTACAGATAAGGATGCTGCCTTTTGTCGAGTGCACGGTGTCGTGCACAAAGCCATTACAAAGTTCACGGTACCACCCGAGGCAAAGCAAAATAGCATTAGGCGTTCTCAGAGATAAGACGGCGTTCCGTGTATGCAATTTCAGAGCATACACGTCGTCATGTCCGCCCGATAAAAAAACATCCAATACACGGTTTTATCCGAGGCACAATACTTCATTATGGTACCGACGGTTTGTCGGTACAATTAAGTATAACGAGTAAGTAACCCGCGTCGTGAAGTCTTGTCAGTCCAAACTTGTGCGAGATATTTATCTCTAGATGTATCAGGTTTAAATAGATAATATAACTATTATACTATGATATCGGTCGTTCATCTATACTACACCCAAGACGGTATGTACTGCTATTATTTCTCGGTCGCCCTTAATAGTACTAAAGGCAAACTCGGACATAAGGTCAGGACAGCACGTGTAATTAGCCCGACCCGTGTATAGTTTTGCTCCTTTGGCCGTACGACAGCCTTGTGTTATTTTAGTGTCTAAATTATAATATATCCAAGACTCGAGGTGTGTGTATGTGTACATATTATGTTCGTACAAACCTGAATACAGAATTGATCAGTCTAACCGCTGGAATAATATTAAAAAAGCACGTTGTATAAATGTTAATTTTAATAATAGAACAGGCTAACGGCGTTAACTTTATTAATTAGGTTCTCATAACAACTTGCGACGACCCAGCCAATTAGGTGAGTAAAATTTGTTTATTACCCGATTAAACATCTTAAGTCATAATCGACACTATCTTGGCGTAACGTTCCCGCGAAAGTACTACTTTAAAAAGTTTTTCTTTTTTATGTTGTCATCGTTCCATTAAATTTAACGTCAAACTTGCAGCAAAAAAAAAAGAAACGTTCATAACTTTGTAATACTTTTATAATCAGCACTTTTCCACTCGAAGCAAGTTAACAATTTGTTATAAGTAATAACATAAAGAAGCACAATATCCACATGTCATTCCATTACACGTTGTAAAACTAATACACCTTAGTACATACATTATTAGTGATCATCACTAAGTAACTACAAGTTAAATGTGAAAGCCGAGCAACTCTGTTTGGGTTAGAAGATGTAATACATTTAATAGAACGTTAAAGATCGATTTGTTGTAAACATAATAACAATGATATTTGTAAGTAGTTTGATGTATATACTTTTAACCATTTGACTATGCAACAATAAGTATATCTCGTGTGTCTTCTGTGCAAGTGTTTACCTATTGGTTGTGTGTTTTATGATAAACTGTAAAATCCACAGCAATAACTATATGTTGGTGACAAGTGTGTACGCCTTAAACGCAATCCGTTCTACTTGGTTAAAGTGCAATAAGTAAAAGCTGTCGTGAAATAAAAGTTAATAGACAATAACACTGAAAGTGTCGCCTTTTTAGGTCAGTCACCGTTTTTTGGGGGGGAGGTTAAAAACTTTTAAGTGACGTTATGAGTTTTATTAAAACAAAAAAAAAACGTTGCTATAGCACTTTTATAACTTTGATATTAATAAAAAACAACGTTTTCTGTGTCATATTGACTGAGAGGTCAAGACCGGCGTGACCCAATGCAACAGCGGGTTACTTATTTAACAGCCAAAAATTTTTCTGTCTCCGGACTGGGTCATCGCTAATTTTCGACAATATGTATATTAATATGGATATGTATTTATGGGTAGGACGAGCAAAACATGCAGAACATGGATAATATGTCTTAAGTATAGGACCCTGGTACTTTTTGGTACTTTCTAATATCGAATGTTTCTTATCTCTAACCTTCCCCCTTCATCACCTCCAGCATGCAGCTGGACCGTCTCTTTACTCTAATCCATTATCTCTAATCTATTTTCCATTATTGACCCCAGCCCAATAACATATCCATGTTAAACCTTAAAACATAAAACCAGTGCTACAATTGTTTTTTATTTAAAAAATCTCTCACTAAAAAATCAAATGTAGGTATTTCGAAAATCATTGATTTTGAAGTCTTAAACATTTTAGTATCCCAAGCCCCTCGCCCCCCCCCCCCACAATTTTCCGCCAATGATGTCTAACGTGCCTAAAGATGCTGTCCATAGCAATCGGTAACAACAGGAATACATTTTGACCTCTTGATTTGCTATGAAGATTCAACAGCGGTTGTAAAAAAAAATATTTATATGTTTACCGATTAGATAAGTTACAATATTATGTTACAAACAATACCGTTAGCGTTGTTGACTTCCGCCGGATTGTAATTATTAAAGTTCATCAGAGTAGACAATATCCGGTTAAACACGGAACAATATAAATATTAATAATTATATTTGCACGTTTTATCAGATTAATTAAAAAAAAAAGCGCAGCGCTTTAGTCTTACACAAATATTTCACTACTATTGCCGTGGAAAACGTTGGCAATATTTTACAATTACTTGACTTTTCACCTCATAAACTTACTATGAAAGTCAGTCTTACAAGTAAAGTTAATAGTCTTAAAACATACTTGATATTAATAATTTTACAAACAAAATAATATGATATCTTAAGAAATATTTTTTACAAGTACCAAATGCTGGTGATTTTTTTGAAATAATAATTCGAATACTTGGCAAACGCCAATTTTTGTTTCTATATTAACTGACGTTGGGATTTTATCTGTCAGGTTAAAGTTTAATTAAAACGAAATCGCATACCCCTTTATATAGTATTGTTAAGTGTTTTTTTTTCCTATCGAAGAGCTATTGTTGTATACTTTGATAATGATTGCATTTCCGACCATTTCAAAAGTGAAATCGTTGCCCAAACTCGAACAGTATTCGCCAAAACAAGTGTTTAAACAATATACGAAACTTTAATAACTAAAGTCATTCGGTTAGATTGTAAAACATAAAAGCTACACTTTACAAAATAAATCAGTGCGATAAAAATGTCAACTTGAAGTTATTTCAAGTTAAATGATATGCAAAACAAACAAAACTTGTTTTATATTATTAATTATAAAAATATCTTTTTATCTTTAATTACCTTTGCTCACTTTTAGCAGTCAATGTTTGTGTTTACCGTCAAAATTTAAAACAATTGTCCATTATTAACCGATGAAATATTTAATCTTGACTAAATTTGTTTCAACTAAAGTCAAAATAATACTTTGTTTCAACTAAATTTTATAAATATTCAAACACATTTGATATCAACTAAAAATGTAATTTTATTAAAACGTGATGTACATTATATTGTAAAATTCATTAAATTTATAATCTTATTTTATTAGTTAGTTCATTTTTTAGTTACTTATTTACTCTTTTACTCTATTTTCTCGCTTGCTTAATTCATTCTTCCGTTACTAGATTTGTTTACTCAATGTAATTACTGGTTTTTTCGGCCGTTTACTCGATTCGTTTTTTTTAAACAAGTTTTTTGAATTATTTACTCATTTTGTATACTCGTTTACTCGATTTGTTTACTCATTACAATTATTGGAATTTTTTTTAAACTTATCAACTAGATTTGTATTTAATCTTTTAATCGACTTAATTTTTAAGATTTATTTTTTCTCGTTTACTCGATTTGTTCGACCGTTTAAACGGGACGAATGGAAAACATATGTGTATATCTAACGCAAAACAAATTGACAAACCGTTTAAAAAAAAAAAAATCCACGCTCTATTCTGCGTACAATAAAACGGTCTCTTTTGGCGTTTTTAGTGGCAATAATAATTTAATATACGCAGTTAACCCGTTTAACAACTTGGCCGTAAACGAGTTTACATAGTTCTAAAAATAACATTTTCGTTTTGTTTCAAACCGAGCGCTCGTATTAATAAGCACGAGAAGTTTAACAGCTTCTTTTAACGCCGGCGTTTACGTCAAGTTTTTATTGTAGGACACATCATATTGTGTAAATGAGATTCAAACTGTAAACTTCTACCTACAACGTCCGTCGTCTGGACAGGTCCAGGAATATCTTTTTTACGATTCCATCTAAATGTAAATTACTTTCATTGCCAGCACAATGATCAAGTGAAACGAATTATTACATTATAGGCGTGGATAGTTCATCCATCAATTGCGTGACAGGCGTTCGGTGGTTTTTCAAACGTTTCCCGTACTACAGTATTGTTTTTTTTTTTTTTTCAATCTGTGCTCGAAAACGTTCTTGCAATAGCTGTTTCAATCGCCTTATGTCCAAAACCATCAGTGTGATATCTGATGTTGCTCCTACTCCTGTCGGCCGCCTCCCCGCCTTGGCTACAGGCCGATGTTTTAACAAATAGAACACATTACACACTGATTAGTCATTCCGTTGTAAAACGTGTGGCAGCTAATCGAAAAACATACTATCAAAATACCCAACACTTGTAAAAAAAAAACTGAATTTAGCATGCAAACTAGATCCGGAAACACTCAAATATTTTGACTGTATGCATCCATGGCGTTCTACCGCGGTGGGATGAATTTGATTTTTCAAAATAATTGCATTATGGATGAAACAGCGCAACAGAAATGGTTAAAGCAGACTTTTTTCCAATATAAATAATACATTATATCGAAAATAATATTTGAGTTAAAACCCTTTTTGTAAAGGGTAACTTTTAAAAGTCAAATAGCGACCTACATACTTGATTTAACTATTCCGGGTGA
Source organism: Adelges cooleyi (assembly GCF_023614345.1). Lineage (NCBI taxonomy): Eukaryota > Metazoa > Arthropoda > Insecta > Hemiptera > Adelgidae > Adelges > Adelges cooleyi. The sequence goes on along the minus strand of NW_026096268.1, from coordinate 10,895,368 downwards.
AAGACGGTGTATTGCAAAATATATTATACTGACTGGTCGATAACCAGTTTTAAATTAAAAACTTTTTGAGTTATTTACATTTAAAGTTTTGGCTAGGAAATCGCGGCCGAGTGAAATGTTCATATCCATCTTACCCCAAGTGTCTACATCTTAGAGCGGTCAAAAAAGTATTCAATAAGAACTGGTTATCGATCAACCGTCGTTGATGATATTATATACAAGTGAGTATAAACTATTATAATAAGTACAGTGGAAATTGTGTAACGTGTATGAGGTTGTGTTGTTGACAAAATAAAACAACAATGCTTAAGTATAGGTACCTACCGCTTAAACGACAATAACCATAATAATAATAACTGATATAACATGTTGTATTATATTTTTCAACTATTTTTAGTCCTTATTTTTTTTTGATAGGCATTACGTCGTTTGATATGACCTTTCTTAATATTACATCACATTCAAGGCAGACGGATATAGTAAAGGTTACACACCTACACGACAGACTTAAACATAGATATGACCAGGAATGAACTCGATATTAACTTAGCCATCTTAGCTTTAAGGTTGGATGCACACAACAAGTTCAAAGACTTTTAAAAACGTGCAATTTCTTTGTCGAGAAATTACAATAAAGTGTTGATCAAGTGAGTGTGTTTGTAAATAATTTTGTTAAAACATTTTTTACAGTATATTTTTTATTATTATTAACAAAAAAAAACCAATATAAACTATATTTGAATTGTTTATATTCCCTATAAGCATATGGCTATGGACAATGGATAAACAGCTCATTAATAACAATTTATTCGAATAATGTTTTTTTTTTTGTAAATTTTTAATGGAATAAAAAATTGCAAAGGTTCACGTTTAAACATTAACACTGACCGGCCATAAAGTTAACACAACGGTTTTTAAACAAGTTTCAACAACCGTACCCGTTAAATGGTTAGTTATATACATACATAGTATTCGCGTAGATCCCATAAAAAAAACCTTTTTACCCTTTTTGTATTATTATTATTTTTTTTTTATAAGGCACGTGAGAGACCACCGTTGTTGTAATGAAGCCAACCGGCGGCGGTCCGCCTTCTGTATTTTATGTACCCCTTGAAGATAATCCAACCCCTAACCCCAACCCCAAATGTTTCATTTCCTCTTTCGGTCGAAAATACAAATACAAATTCATTTTTTTTTTCATTCATACCAAAAAAAAAACCACAAGGGGAGGGGCATAGTTAGCAGGGTTAGGGGAGAAGGGTATGAATATTAAATATCGGTAAAAGCTATGATGTGCTTAAAATTGTATTGCCAACTGTCAATATAAGTTAAAAAATCTAAAAAATCTCTGCCATGTTACACCTGTTAACCATGTTGCCTGAAATTTGCAACGGTCAAAATATAATTTCCCCCTTCTATTGGGGTGGGTTTTCCCCATAATGAAAACCAAACGGGGGTTGAGAAAACTGTATAAGCTCTATAGTCTAGGAAAATAAAGAAAAAATGTCCATCCCAGTAATGTTCCAGGGAAAAGGGGGCTTATTATACAATTATATTTACACATGTGTGTATACATATTATTTATTTATTTATGTATATATATTATATACATATAAGTTAACGCAGTGACTTAAACGTACGCAGAGATTTAATCTGCAAAAAGCAATCTTCTCGGGATTAGTAACAGTTTGAATTGCTGTATATCTAATTAGTACATCCCTCGTCTTATGTTTATTATAATAATACCGACAGAGAGTATTAATTCACTTACTGTACAACGCGGCCGAGTAGGCGTTTAGCGAATCACGATAAATATTAATATAGAATTTCTTAAGTCGAGCCTTAAGCTTCCAACAAAAACATAATATATATATATATATATATATATAGTATATGTATGTATTAATAATTAAGAGCAGCTTTATAATGTTATTAAAACACAATAATATTTTAGTTTTCTGACCGTACTAGTAGGTTCAACCGGTCAATGCTGTTTAGCTTTACTCACTCTTCAACAAAATACTAATAATAATTTTGAAATACATTTAAAAATCCACAACCTTACACCTAATAATATACTCAAAAGTACTTTTCCAGTTAGGTACGTTTCTATGAAACGTATTAGATTATGTATTTAAAAAAATTAAAGTACATTTACAATTATTTGGCCGATGAAATGTGTTTTTGTGTTTGTTCTTATCCAAAAAAAAGAGGCTAATAAAAAGAAAAAAATTGTTTTTTTGTTAATCAAATAAGTGTTTTAAATGACAGTAGTTCGATTCAAACAAGAAAAGTGTTCAAAGTTGACTTACTTTTTTTGGCTTTTTAAAACGGGTGTTGTTTGTAAGGCAAGTTTGGCAATACTAATTATTATGATATTGTTAACAAGATTGTTTATTTTTTTTTTTTGCTATTAAATGTTTTAAGTATTTAAAAAAATATAATATGATATTAATCGAACGACATAATATTGGCATTGGTATAATAATAGTGACCCTATTTATGTGTGTGTAGATAAACTCAATAAATAAACACTATATTATGTTGTTTTAATATTTTTATTTTTACAAATCAAACGGTTTATCGATTGGAATCTCGTAGAGTATGTTAAATCGAATTGACATTTAATTTTCCAATTTATGTTAGTACCTGCAATAATAATAACCACTGCAAGACACGTCGGTGCTATATTTATTCGTTATCACGTTAACCTTGGGTTGAACGTCTTAAGCTGTTTTTTTTCGCCTTGCCTTGTGCCTTGTGACGTATTAGGCGAACATGCCGGAATAGTTAAATGTCACGAGTTCACGTACCCGTATATTATCCCCCACGACCAGACCCCTTTTAACCCTAAAAATAATCTATTGACAACACGTATGCAGTATAGTAGTCACATTAAAGCCGTTGTGCAAACATTGACCATTTTGTACATTATGTACAATGTATGTACATTAGTGGAGTATAATATCAAAGGCATTTGCTCTCCAGTCGTTATTACCTGCACGCGCGGCTTACAATAATTATTGAACCCCAATAGTGTTGGTTAGGTGCCCTTTTACCGGTCTTACCCTTGTACCCTTTTTGGTCAATTCAAACCGCTCTCGTGACTGCCATTTTTACCTGATTAGCTTGTCCGGTTTGCAAGTCAAATAACGACTACCCCAAAAAAAAAAACGAATCTAACAACGTAATATTATGTATTAATTAAATTTGAAAATATATTTGATTAATTAAAATATTTTAACAAAAAAACCACACAACGTTTGTGCACTTTTCAAGTGTATACTACAAATATGTTTAGGAAATGATTCCCAACTCGATCACACACAAAATATAACAATTCAATACGTATAGCAACCTTTCTGGGGTTGTACGATGGGTAAAATTTGGTAATTGGCAACATCAGTAGGCTTTGCAGCTTCCAGTGTTGGTTGTTTTACTGAAAATAGCTTTGAACATGTTTTGTTATTTTATTAAAAACAAGAATTACTAATTGTACAAAATTAATTAGGATTTTTTTCAGCTTCATAACCATATTATTTTGCGCTAATAGTATAGTGTATAAATTATTATTACTTTTCTGTCTAAAACCATAATTAGGTTTGTTTTTTTACTATTTATTTGATAAAATTACAACGTCCACACGCTGCAGGGTTTTACATTACATTCGAGTTAAACAAGCGCACAACAAATATTTAATTACATTTAACGTGCACACGAAACGACGTCCAGCACACAATACAATAATAATATATTATCACGCTGCGGTGTACACATGTATAGAGTTAACTTGTTAAATTCCAAAAAGCCTCTGTATATATTTTTATTCCACGAGGGCGCTATGACAAGGTAATTAAATTTTTAACATGAACATTATGTTTTATGAGGGGGTGAGGTCAATCCAACGTTTCCAAGGACATTTTCACGTGACCGTCACTAAATCTGTTATCTTTTGATTTGCCAACCTAGTCCAGCCTAGAAACTAGTTACGGAAATCTCAGATTGATAGGTAGGGCGGGAAGAAGAAGGGAAAATAAAAGTGTGGCAAGGGGAGGGAGGAAAAGCAGGAAGGGGTGAAGAGGACGTCACGCTAAACCATGTTAATGTGTGTTTAAACAATTGTAACAAAGTATAACGTATAACAACTTTATATACTCGTTTATCCGATTTATTTAATCATTTTTTTCCGGTTTACTCAATTTATTTACTCGATTACTAGATTATTATACTATATTTATTTTTATTAGTCTATCATATACATTTACTTGAATAGTGTACTCGTTTATTCGATTTGTTTACTCATTTATTCGATTTACTGCTTATTTACTCGAAACGTTTACTTAATTTGCTTACTAATTTATTTGATCCATTCATCGGCCATTTAATCAATTTAATTACTTATTTACTTGAATTTTTTACTAGTTTACCGGATATGTCTCATTTATTTTATTTATTTACTCATTTCATTATTATTTACTTTATTTATTTACTCGTTTTTCCCGATCTACTACTTGTTTACTTAATTTTTTTACTCCTTTATTTGATCCATTCGCCCATTTACTCAATTTGTTTACTCGTTCGCCAGATACATTTACTAAAACTGTCTACTCGTTTACTTAATTTATTTACTCATTTATTCGATCCATTCATCCATTTACTCAATTTATTTAATTATTTACTCGATTTGTTTGCTAGTTTGCCAGATTTACTTAAACTGTTTGCTCATTTATTTATTTATTTTATTTATATATTCGTTTTATTTACTAAATAACGGAATATATTTACTCATTTACTATATTTGCTTACTTGATTTATGCACACGTTTACTCGATTTATTTACTCGTTTACATAATTTGTTTAATCGTTTGTCAAATTTTTTTTAGTCTCTTACTAGTTTAGTTTACTCGATTTTTTTTGTTAGATTACCAGATACATATTTTGCTTGAATCGTGTACTCATTTATTACTAGATTTATTTACCTATTTACCGTATTCCTTAAGACTTAACCGCGATTCAATGCTTTCTTCTTCCCATGCGTTAACGGGGTTTTTTTTTTAGATTATAACTACCTACTATATTATATTCCGTTTTGAATTATACAAATTCACAAAACACAATGTGTGTTAGTTCGTCCTATCCGGCAATACGACACGATACATAATAATATGCAGACCTTGTGGTTCGAAGGGTCATTGTAAATAATACAGTGCATATTACACTAAAAGCTATGACAATATTTAATATAGAGTCGTTCGTGATAGTAGTCACACACACTGCGGTACACATATAGTGCATAATATTAGGGTTTTTTCCTTTTTTTTATATAATAGCCTCGGCCCAAGGTAAAGTAAAACAAACTCGTTCCGTAGTAGGTCAGAGAAAAAAGTTTACAAAAATGGTTTTTTTTAAATATATATTTTGGTTGTATGCAGCAATTATTGTGTTACGTTACAGGGAAAAGTAGATGTACTAATAATAGTCAGTATCGAACCGCAATGTTAAAAATAATAATTTAATTATTTACAAGGGGAACAAAATAATAGCATGGATAGTTTTATTTTTTAATTAATTATCTAATACATTAATGGAGCAACGGTTAGTGTTTTTTTTTTCAGGAGAAATCATGTGATCAACAGTTCCCCCTCATTGGTTCTGAATAAAACAAAAATTGGCAATTTTATCAAACTAAATATATACATTTTTTAAAGAGATGGGAATTAATAAATTGCTATTTTAACGTGCCGCATTTGTGTCAGTCGGCAAGACGACAAAAGGTAAAAATATAAAATCTGTTCGTGATGTATTCATTCAAATGTCAACTGCTGCTTAAATATTAAAACAATTACTGACGTTTGAAAAATATGATTTGACTATTTTTGGCGCCACAAAGGGATGGAAAAAACCAACAAACAAGGGATTGTGATTCATTAATCACAATCCGTTTTTAATGATCGTTATACCTTTGTAATGTATACTATTGAATTCGCAGACACTTTAAATTTTGTTTTTTTTTTATTATTCTTTTGTCTTTAACCTCGACACTTGGAATTGGTCTTAAATGAAAAACGACAAATATCCCATAATCAAACCAAAAAAAAAAAATTATGATGCCTTGAAAAGAAAAAGAAAATCATAAAAGAAAATATAATTCCGATCGAGCTGTCATGTTAACACATTTTTTTATTTAATTTAATTTTATTTATTACTTTTTACTTAAGTCCGGTTCGGCCGATGGACCAAATCTGATTTGCAAGGTGATCAATGATCATTATTTATCGAAAACCACTCGACGATTTATTTGTTTTAACTAAACATAATGCGTAAAACTCGGTCCATATTGATTTTAGGACGACCAAAGTATTTTGAAAGAGAATTATTGATGAAAATATATTTTGTTGTCGATTTCCGCGCGAACGCCTTGTTAAATTTACCGTGACAACAATACAGTTTCGTTGCTTATGGGAAGTTCTAGATATAAATATAATATGATGACGACCATGGACAAATAAGAAAATTTGAAAACCCTCGAAATTAGATACAAGTTTATCATTTTATACGATTGTGCAATAAACCATGCGAACGACAGTCAATTCCAAACGGGTTATTACTTCTTTCAGCACAATAATAATATAGCTATAGGATATTATATAAATGCGTTATCCGCCATAGTTTTTCTGTTACAACAATATTATATTTTGTATGTCTTTTATACTCTTTGTATGTACCCAACTAAAGGCCATGTAATGGCTAATATACTTATTTATTGACAACCAAAAGCTACAATACTGCAACACTGCATTTTCATATTGCTCGTACATGGTTTGTATATTATTTAAAAAGATAATATTATGAAACAAATCAATAAATGTCCAAGAGTATAATTACAATAGAAACGGTTACAGGCCACCGTCACGTGTCGTAGAATACTATAATATTTATTTATGGCGATGAAATTTTAATAAGTTTACAGCTGACTTTATCATTTTGAGTAGTAGAGGAAAAAAACAACGCGATATTTAAAATTTATATTACAATTTTAATTATAAAAAAAAGAACTTAGCTCAATGTTAATTACTATCAAAATGGCATAAATAATATTGTATTTTCTAACTACCCAAAAACGGCATCACGAATAAGTCTTTGGCCTGGTTAGAGTAGATAGTTGTGTGGTTAAGAGCCAAAAGATATAATAAGTACAAAACAAAAAAATCGAACATGATAATTAACCTAGCACTTAGCACTTTAAATTGTTATCGACATATTATCATTTTTTTTTAAATCTCATTTGATATTCTACAGTTACCACATTTGGACACAAGACAATATTATTAATTTAATTTTTTAATTATTGTACAATTTGCATTTATCTCAACACATTAAACGCATTAGGGAAATTTACATTTTATTATTTATTTTGAAAATAACTTTTTGATATTGTTCAACACCTATATTATTTTTAAGTATACATTTTTATCAAGTTTTCTGTGTGCTATAAGCAACCGCGTTAAAGACTGCTTTGGCGATTACTTTACTTAACTATTTTATTTCATTACAAAATAATATATAAATTTATTTGACTACTGGGAATTGGGAATAGTGACAAACGAAAACGCGCCAAAGGGGAAAATTAGCTTAGCACAACTACAAACAATGACATATTGAATTGAAAACATATCCCATTGTGTGTTTCAAACGTTGTTTAAGTGCAACTTTTGCGTTGAACTTTTTTACACCGCGTTTTTAACTCTTGTCAAACGGGACAATCGTATCTTACCTATTGATAGATGTAATGTTTTTTATGATTTTTTTGTTTTGTTAATTGTTTATAAAAAAATATATATCTGCTCTAACTGTTGGTACGTCTGGATGGCATTGTGATATTATTATTAAAATGTACCGTCCAAGCCGCCGTTGAGCGATAACAACGTCGTTTACATTATACATATATAATATTAAAATATTTGCTCCTGTGCAGAGAACAATATCAGCACATCCGTATCCAGAAGAAAGGCCCTGTTCGAGAATAACACAAACACCCGGAAACCTTTATTGTAGCATCGCCGGAACAGTCACCGCCGACAGAAGATAACAACGCATAAAGGTCATCTCCGTAAAAATCCAAAAGGCAAAAACTCAACTCTGCTTCGCAGTCGAACCTGGACCAAAATAAATATATTTTTTTTTTTTTTACCTATATGAGTAGTCGTGTATTTGTGTGGCACGACAATTACTTAGCCCCATGTGTGTTCAGCCGGGGTCAACATTTTTAACAGATTGCCAAGTCACGCCTTTCTGACTTTGCGGAGATGAGCAAAGAGTTGTAACAAAAAAAAACCTCCCAGTTCTTGTCGATAAACTTTAAGCGCCTTTTCTTGAACACTCCTCGAGTAGAAAACTTTCTATAGACGGCCTGAAATTTTTAACCTTTGACCCGAGTCTGATGCGATCAATCCGCAATGTGTGACAATCAGGACCGTTGAACCGTTTATGACGTTAGATTTAGTTAAACACACTATATTAGGCATGTTAATCTGTCAAAAGAAGAAGGACAGCAATATTGATTTTTCTAGTTTAAAATCGATCCATGTTCTGATTGTGATTGGTAGAGTTACAATTTGGGGAAAAATAGATTTTTTTTTCGCCAAACGATGTTCGTTTTTTATTACAAGACCGGTAAAATGCATCCCATTGTTTGAACCGATTATTTATATTTGGTTGGATAATTATTAATCGAATCGTTGCAATTGTCGAACGGTCGGATACAATTATTTTAATAATTGTTTTATTTAAAACGGTTTTTTTCGCGTACATATGTATTTTTTTTAACAGAATGTTTTTTTCATCGTTAAACTCTGAAAATGTTTCATTAACATTTGATCTTATCTACAATAAAACAACATTTTAAATCATATTATGCTAAATCTGGATATTTTTTTTATTATTGAACAAGCCCGAATATTTAAATATAGTATACATTTTTGCTTAAATTTCTGTATTAAGTAGCTCACACTTAAGGCGTACAATTTGTTTTATTTTATTTTCCAGAATGATGTGGATTTCCTAACCGGGTGATGCTGAGTGATGAACGGCGGTCTAGAGTTGGTGACCGCCTTGGCAGTCTGTGGCGTGGCGGCCCTGGCCGCGTTCATAAACGGATATGTCTTGTTGGTCATCTTGCTCACCAAACGGGTAAACAAAAAATATCTCATTTAGGACGTTTAGGTCCCTTTTGAAATCTAAATACAGCACAAGTGTTTTTTTTTTTTAAATGTATTATAAATTTAAAATATGACATTATGACAGCAAATAGCACGCTGCTACCTTATGTCAGTGGACAGACGACCAAAATAAATACAGTTATATTTGTTGATTTTTTTTTTTACTTAAAATATTGATAATCGCTTATTATAAGAAATATATTTTTATAATGTACATTTTTTCGATGGTCTGTTAATTTTTTTTCTCTGTAAATTTTGAGGTTTTTTTCGTGTTTTTTTAATGAACTATTTAAAATAAGTGGATCGAGTTATTAGTACAATTATTTAAGCAATGCTCCAAGTACAGGTAAAGTCCTACTCTGTTTAATGTGAGCATTTGGTGCTTTTGTAACAACTCAAAGACACTTTGTGATTTGGATTCGTGCAAAACTATTGTGTTGGGAAGACAAGTGATTTTTTGTAGCTGTACTTATAAGGAAATCCGTATTATTTTGTTCCCTTTACACATTTCAGTACATTAAGATGTCATAATATTGTACTTTGGTCCATTGAAAGTAATGGGTAGATATATATATATATATATATATATTACAATAAAAATAATTGTACTTTGAAACATAAAAGTGAAAACAATATGAATATAAATCATTCGACGTCATTATTTCTTGTCGCTGTTTGTTCTTTTATTGGAAACGACAAAATAGTAATTGTGATGTACGAATAAAGATTAATAGCCAAGTTTTTTTTAATTTTCATAACGCTGAACTAAAGCTTAAGTTCCTCAAACGCCCCAGTTGTAATAAGACCCATTGTAAATGATATTATTCAGACTCGGGTCAGGTAAACGTAACGTAACGCTTGCTACCAATATTATATTAGATATACTACAACAACAATAAGACCACCTTATTAATTGACTCTATATATTACACTGTGATGATCCCTATTTTCCGTGCATTGTGCATGGGAAGGTTTCGGTCGAACCGTTGAAATATGGTGGACAAACAAAGGTCTTTGAAACCTTCAAATAAATAATGTCATTTAAATGTAGGAGTTATCCAGTCATCCAAATTAGTCGACGGTCGTTTATGACTTGTCCCAAAGGTTAGGTCCGTTCCTGGATGTTTATTTGGACTTTTTTCGAATCACTCAAGACCATAATAATTAGTCGAATGGAACAAACTTATGCGTTCTTGCAAACACAAACACTTAAATAAAGTTTCTAAAAAATTAAAAAATAATATTATCTACGATGAATGGGTTAGGCCTTTCTCCATATTATTTATTATACAATATTTAATTTCGGTCTAACCATTTAAAAAATTGATCATAATAATATATTCGTTTTAACGTCGAGGTGTTGGGCAACTAGTAACTCGTGTTGTTTTACTAAATTACTTTTGTAACAAAGCCGAGAACAAGTGTTTTTTTTTTTTGCAAGTTGAATTAAACATGAAAATAATAAACAACTTTTATATTAAAAATTCTTTGGCGCAATTCTGTATAATATAACCATATATATATATATATCTAAACTGTGTAAATAATGTAAATTATCCGGTAAACAATGTTCGAAAGTTTTTCATGTAAGCGCAAACACAGATTAAGTCTTAGACGTATTAATTTAATTAAATAATTTCGGTTTAAAGCTTACCCGAAAAGTTGTGACTAGAAAAAAAATATTCGCAATGGAAGTTGAAAGGTTTGACTCGCTTGACCAGTGCGGTCGGTGATTATGAAAAAAGTTTTGGAGAAATATTTCCAATACTTGTTTCAGAGTATATTTATAAATAGAACAGACTTTTTTCCCCGTTGTGTTGTTGTTAGACCGCCAGAAGGCACCATTAAAAAGGCCAATTGCGTTTTAAAAAATTCATTCGTTTTATTGAATTTTGTGGTGTTTAAAACAACAATAATCACACCCTTTCATTATTACTATACTTACAAATCCTATGTATATATTTGAGATTATCACCCCTAATCCTTAACCTTAATTCAAAAACCACCCACCCACGTGGTCTACGCTTTCAACACTGGTCGATTTCATTATCAATTATTTTAGTAATATGTTTTTTTTTCTTAGCCTTCGGTTCCTTTCCCGTGAGTGTCCATTACCCTGTAGGTATTATATTGTATGTAACAATGTATAATAATGATAAAAAATACATATGTATATATTATAGAACCAGATATATATTATAGCCACCAGTGGAAATTATATATTAAGATAGGAAACATAATAGTGATCAGGATGTCGATTGATAAAGGGAATCAGCTGATAAGAGATATTATGATAGTGATAAGAATAACGATTGATACTATGCGCTTTAGAATTTTTTTCTTTCAATAATCAGAATGTATTTTTGCACGGTTTTTTTTGTACATAGATACTAAAAAAAAATTAGAATCCAATTAGGATTTAAACGTAGGTACATACACACTTAAACATATGACTTATTCAATGCCTACTTGGAAATAATTTTCTTTAATAATGCATTTTTGATTAGTATTTCTACGCCTTAATGGGATTTATGAACACAATCGAAATAAAAATGATCTTTTCTACATGGCCATTTTTTTTATTAATAATAAATTGTCGTCGGGCGGGTTCCTCCGTGCAATATAATAATATAGGTAACAGGTAATATTGTTGGTGTGTATCGAATAGATTCATAAAATACTTTCATACACGTTTGTTTATTGCCGACCACCGGCCATAGACAATGGCCACAGTATATCATTTATTAATGTAATTCGTGTTATTATATTTGTACACGGCCGTGGAATTCCGAATGAGTTACAGTTGTTAAGTCCATAAAAACGTTGAGTTTTTATTTCCATTGCGCCAACGTCGACTGGTACTCATAAATTTCCCATTGCATGCGGTCTAAATAATTCGGTTTGATAGCTAAATAAAATATTTGTATGTATTGCACTGCGCTAAGAAATTATTCGAATTTAGTTCAGACTTCAGTAAAATTGTCAAATAAGTTTTTAAAATTTTAATATTACAACACAACAGTATACCCGTTTCATCAGAATAGCATTATTATATTCAATCAAAAACGGTACTTGTATTTTAATTTATTTTTTAGAACCTTTGTGTAGCAGTAACGAAATAATGATATGAATCAATATAATATATGAATAAATTTAATGTTATAGGAACCAAAATTGAAGTACCTAACCTAAAGGTTCCATTCCTGCATTGAACTGATATAATTTTGGTTTAAAATGAATAAACTCATTACAAGAAAATGGTAAAACGTTATTTTTGAATATTCAGAATAAAAATACCGTTTTCAAAGTTAGTTTTGTAGATTAACTTTTAAAAGTCAAATAGCAATCCGTATGTAATAAAAAAATATAAGAATAGTCGGTAATCACATAAGACAATTGTTATCCTGTCTAAAACTACTTTTAATTTAACGGCATTGTTAAGACAACAATATGCTAAAAATTGTATTTTTAGTGTTACAAGATATCATACTATTAGATCTGTCTATAACAATTCGTTGCTCTTGTAACACATATTGAAGATAATTGTCTAGATACCTGTTGACTGATTCATTGAGACAACCTGGGATATTTACACGGGGTGGGTGTGACCTTTTTTGAGGGGTAAAAAACTGAGTATAGATTTTTGAGAAAATTGTATATTTTGTTATAGCCCCACTCTAGATAGTCCTGCAGTTTGATCATCATAACATCCTGTATAATAGTCTCATATAATAAATCCTCAACTCCTAAGACGTTCCATCTCCACTATTGTGGTGGGTTTTTTTTCAATGGACAATTTCACCTCTTTTATAACGACCTTACTGGAAAAGATAAAAGCTTCAATTTAAACACTGTTCAAAGATTTATTTATGACGACGGTAGTGTTCATTCGTTCAACACTATGTCTCTTTTTTTTTTTGGCTTTTTTATCTGAGTAAAGTGCTTCCAATGTTTTGCATTGTCTCGAAACGAGCTAACGCTAAATGTGTGTACTTACAAAAATGAAAACGTACCGAACCAATGCGCAATGCCTGTAATTCAGTTACCCACAACAAGTCGGTCCATCCTGAGACACTTTCCGGATGTTTTTACAATTCCATTATGGCTCTGCATAAGGCCGCTTCCTAGTGTGTCGGTCGCCTTTTCCCGGGAAACTTATTAATATATCATGACATATTTTCGTTGTTGGTTTATGTCCTGTATATTTATATATGATATGGGTGTACCTTATTTTCCTGTTTTTGTTTGTTTTCCTTCTGAAAACGTACGACGGAATTCCTGAAGGGATCGATACACAAAGTGCTTGGACAAATTTTTTTCTTACAAAATAAATATTAATATAGTAATATACATGTTTGGAAATCGCTAGTTGCCATTAGGTATAGTATTTTGTATATATATTGTCCTGCGGGCAGAGTTGTGCAAATTCTTATTCGAATCATTATCTCTTTCACTACTGACATTTGTGTAAGTAAGTAAGTATATGTTTTAGTGTGTTGCAAAAATTGTATGTGCACTGTTCAACCTAACCAAACCTAACTTTTACTCGAATAAATTTGCAGCTAGCTGATTATAATTTAGATAACGTTTTATTCGAATGATGCACAACTCTGTCTGTAGACAGTGGTGTTTCTTGTATTTAAGGGGATTGCATGCGGTCGGTTTTCAAGGAGTTTTGTATAGGCAATATTTAAGCATAATATAGCGATTATGTTATGTTGTTTACCGTCTGTTCGTTTTTTTAATGGATTTCCGTACTGTTAAAAATATAAAAAACTTTTTGAATACAATCATTTTTTTTTCTTACGAATACATAGTGCGCAACAGTTACACAAGATTTCATCCTGTTAGTCGGAAAGCAAAACTTAAATTAAGTTTTTTCGACAGCTATTCATTCGCAAAACTCACAACCTTTACATAACAGTTCGCCGAAAACGCAATTAAATTAAACTGACGTAAAAGTCGCCTAAAAAGAAACCCAATTTTCCGATGTGGGTGTCATTATTATATTTATATTGTTTTTTTTTTATATGATACAAAGTAGCTGTCGAGTTACATTGAATAATACTCGGACACAATAAAACCACAAATGTTAACCATCACTTGTCGTTTTTAACCTAAAACAAATCCATTTTCCCCATATTAAGCTCCTCCTCTCTCTCTCTCCTTTTATTATAAAAAATAGGCAATAAGTCGCTGTAGATGTAGGATTTTAGGAAATACACAGTTTTTTTTTTTGTTAAATTATAGAATATTTCTGAAAATGTTAGGCGAGTATTGATTTTACTTGGAGAAACCTATTTTTTTTTTTCATTTCCAAAAAGGAAAATAATAATAAAAACGTTCATCAATATTCTATCGTATCGCATCTTAAGTGTACGACAATGGCAAGACTGCGCATTACAACTGTAAAACCGCGTCTCTACATATTAAATTTTTCAATTTAAATATCATAATGTCGTTTATTTTTCAAATTGCAACCGTGCGGAACCGGAAAAATTAGTACTTTCAAATAGGAAGCAAAACGTTTCTTCCTGTAGTCGCGTTTAGTTCCTAATATAGCATTATTAACAGCTGTAAGCAAATTGTTTTTTTACTATCCACAAGTCCTGTCTTATTCTAGTTCATAACCAATATAAACAACATATTGAAAACCTATTTAAAATAAGTATATTAATTGTCATACATTGTCCATTAAAAAAAAGTTGTCGTTAAAACTGTACCTCAATTTTGACAACTTTACATTGGTTAAATAAAATGTACAGTCGACAACCTTAAAGTTTTCCTAAACAAAGGTTTAAGAAATTAACTTTCTTTTTTTTTGGCTCTTTAGTAAAACACACAATGGATAATATTAGAAGTTTATGGACACAAAAGTCTCTTTCAATTGAGCTCTCACAAATTTCTTTTGACTTTTATTTTCCATTGAATTTTTTTTATAAATAACGTTTAAACAATACACATATTAAAAAAAAAATTGACGATTAACTATATTTTGACTCGTGCCGATTGATCATAATAATATAATATAAATTTACAAAAATTTGTTTTTGTATAATATAGCCGGCTTTAAAAAACAGATAGTCGGTGGCCGAATGACGCACAACTGATATTTGTAGTACTGGCATTAAAAAAACAACATGGTAGTACTTAGCATGTAAACAGTAAAAAACCTATACTTTTTCGGTTTCTCATCGAAGCTGAAATACTAAAAACTATAAACCATTATTGAAACACATGTTTTTTTTTTCCAATTCGAACAATGGTAAATAAATATATGGATACAATCAAAATAATGATACAATACATGTTCATCCCAAGTAATATTAATATATATTGATTATTTAGATGAAAGACAAAAAAAAAAAAAAACAGTTTTGCACACTATAATGATGTGATCTTTAGGTGTGATCTACTTAGAGTGTACAATAAAATGTATTTACAAAATCTTATTTTGATTGGTACAATACAAATATTTTAACAGCGATCGAAATACCTTCTGGGTTGTATTATTTTGTGCGTCAGTCTGGTGTTTGTTTAGCTAATCGCTTTGCCCGATCATCGTTATAATAATAATAATAATGCCATATTCAGTTGATACAACTTGTTGATTTTGTGTGGTTGTTCTGGCTTTGTTACTGCTCGACCAATGATCTCTAAATCGTTCAAAGGTAAAACCGAAATAGCGGTAACATCACAACGCGGTTCAGCATTTTGTTGTGCGTCCGTTTCAGTGGTACATCTGGATTTATTATTTGCTTAATTAAGTTTGAACATTGGGCAAGTTCTGCTTGTAAAATAAATAAATATAAAATTATGAGCAAATCGATAACGATGCATGTACACAAAGCCACTGATCCAAAACTAGACCCAACAATCGAGAAGAGCCAAATGATATTTAATTAATTGAAAAAATGCTTAAGAGTTCTATCCAAAATTAAGGCACCTACTCTGAAACAATGAAAGACTGAGTAATCTAAGTAGCTGTGTAGCATCCCTTAAGAAATTTTGCTCGGCTGTTTTTTTTTGTCGTTTTAGACAAAATAGCTAAACAAAATTTCGACTACTTGATCCTTTAGGCTACAGTTGCTGTTGTACCTACACTATTTGATGTATTGACCGTTTGAAAATATTATGTTTTCCAGACCAGTTCACCGATAAACGTGTTGCTGATCCATTTGAGCACCGTCGACCTGATAGTGTGCGTGGCAGTGCTCGTGTCCGCGTTACCGGAAACGTTCAATCCGGATCGACCGGTCGCACCGTGGTTATGTCCGGTCCACGGTTTCCTATTCACATTCTTACACCCAATGGCCATTTGGACGGTGTGCGGCCTAAACTGCGACAGGTACCTATTGCTATGAAGCTTATTGTTAGATGGTAAATAGTACAAAAAAAAAACAAAGTACATGTATATGTATAAAGTGTAAATAAATAAGACTTTTTTGAAATGAAATGTAGATATTTTGAAAAGCACTAATTTTAAGTTTTTAATATCCCAAACCGCCCCTCCTCCCTGCTCTGCGCCAATGGTGTTACAGTGCCCATCTATATGCATCTACCTATCAACCCGGTTTTCAGACTTTAAGTCCTATAATTACAGCTGAAAAGTGAAATAAAATAAAATTGTCTACCCTTTTCCTTCAGAAAGGGTTAATGATATTTCATCACTAGCCGGTTTCCATTTCTCTCGTTCAACCCATTTAATAGACTTATTATACAGGGATGATTCATTAACGCCAAGACACATTTATTTTTTCTTGGAATAATTTTGCAATTTTGTAGTTTTTCTTTTTGGAAACATTCTTGGCCAATGTTATTTTAATATATTATAAAATTACTAATTATTTATACTTTTTAGTATTTTTCCAGACCACTTTTGAAACTGGTAACGTATATATATATAATTATATTTTTTTAATTAAGAATGATTTCATCGAAAATTTAACTAACTATTCAAGTTCAAAATTTACAATACTCGGCCTGAATTTTAAACTTTAAAAGCTATTCATCCAAAACTAGTTATAGATTTGGATCAAATTATTCTGAATTTAAAAAGTCAACTAAACACAATAAACGTTACCGTTTAAGTTTTTTTTTTTTAATTTTCAGAAGTCTGAAAAAATTATTATATTGTCTATTATTTTCAGACTCGGATGAACACTATCGTGGCCTTAGGCACCTTTTTTTTTTCATTATAAAATATCATAAACTACCATATTATGGTATTTATATATTTTATATTCTTGTACAAAAATGATTGCTTACAAATTTAATTCCATACAAAATGATTAAATTCTTATTACGCGTGCTAAAGCAATAATAATAATACTTATCTAATAATATATATCAAAAAAATGCGCAATGCGCAAATATGGTTAATTAATTTTAAATTAACATGAACTCCAAAAAAGAAAAGCTAGACAATTGCAATATTATTTTAAGACGATTGTGTCAAAAAAATCGATGTCGATAAAATGGATGAAAATTGATTTTTGTGAAATCTTATGGCCTTTCCATTTCAGATACTATGCGATAGCGTCGCCTTTGCATTACGGCACGTTAGTGAACAACCGCAAGATAATGTTGGGCCTTTGCGGCACTTGGATCGTGTGCTTGTTGATCTCGATGCCGCCGGCTTTCCGGTTGATCCCGTACACTTACCTGCCGGGCCTGCCCGTCTGCACGCCGGACTTCAGCTATGGCCGGGCTTCTTCTGTGTTCTACAGCATCTTCTACACGACCGTCACTCTGGTGCTTCCCGGTGTCATCATACTGGGGTGCAACATAAAAGTAAGTCAACCTCTGTCATGGTCTGTGGATTGTAAAAAAAAAAAATTAATTCAAATTAATCGCTCGATATGATGAGTTGGAGTACTCTAACCGTAGTTTCGGCTCTCCAGTGAAGGTATTTTTTCGCATAATATTAAATAGGTCAACAGTATTTCACACAATACCGTTTTAAACGCACAGAACAATATAATCATGATACGATAGGGTCACGCTTGTCCTTGTAAAAGCTTATGGTGTAGTACTTTGAGAAACACCGAAAAGTTTTTGAATAAAACACCTCGTTATGTAAATGCAACAGATAATGTTATAATAATTATGTACACATTACACAGTACTAACATGTTGTTTTTGTTGTTGTTGTTGTTGTTGTATTACCTTGCCAAACTTATAAACCGCTAAACACGAAAATAGTTTGCGAAACAAAAGTTTTAAAACAATGTCGTTGTTTCAAGTTTCTCATCAAATTTGAGTTTCGTTATGAAATATAATATTATATTATTACTGCAAGAACCCCGGATTATATTAACACAGCAATTTTAATAATTTGTTTTAAAAAAAAAAATACATACATAAATTTAGTTTAAATAATATAGTTAAAATAGACAATTATGTAAAAATTCTAATAGTCACAATTTGACAAAGTCGATCAAAGCTTTTTAAACTATTCGAACCCTTAACTTGGCACTATACCAATCGCTTAAGATGCAGAACTTTACACGACCTACGCTTACCCAAAGTGTACTGTTATTATAACTATTTTCAATATTTGAAAAGTGCCTTTTGCCAGAAAAATGTCGTCGTCAATTTCCGCGTTTAGCTGGAATGAACGAAAAATGACAATTTCTAAGTTCAAGTGTCAAGTTCAAGATGTCGGACATAAAAAGAATGATATAGTTTCCCATTTGTTTATTCCGTACTATTAGCTTGTCTATTTTTTAATGAACGGGTTAAGTCACAACTCAAACAGTGTCCAACAAACTACCAACGAATTTGTTCGTTCAGTTTAACTAATGTCTGCTAAGGTCGTGCTGCTAACTTTGTGAAGGTAGTTAAGTCAATACAAATTTTTCTTGAATTTAAATTTTTACTTTGTTAGACTGTAGGTAAGTCAAGTAAACGAGTAAATAAATCAGTTGAGTAAATGCATATGGTCAACAAACGGAGTAAACTACAAATAGTAAACTAAACGAGTTCCAAGGGTTTTGCAGATTACTAAGATTAAGATTCAGATAAAGTGGATAATGACAATTCATAATCATGTTTCAGGTATTCACCATTGCCCGGTATCACAGGCACAGGATAGCCTCGGCCATTTTCGAGGTGACGCTGTCCGCCCAAGTGACCATAACGCACCAGCGGAACCCGTTCTTCCTGCCGGCCGGCGTGGCCAACAAGCTGCGCCGGAACAACGCGTTCTCGGCCGTGTTCCAGATAATCGGCTCGCTGGCCGCGTTCTACGTGCCCTACTATAGCGTGTCGCTGTACGAGTCCATGTGCGCCGCGCTGGACGTTTCGCCGGACACCGACCCGGCCGTCAAGTCGCTGTCGTTCGCGCTGATCACCAGCTCGGCGCTGTGCAACGGGCTGCTGTACGGCATCAAGAACAAGCTGCTGAAGAAAACCTACCAGAACTACCGGCGCAAAATGATGACCAAGTGCGAGGTCAACCAGGAGATCCAGGCCAGGACGCCGTCGGCGTGCGGGTCCCGGCGACCGTCGCTGACGCCGGTGGCGTCGAACAGCTACAGGCCACTGCCGCTGGTCCGGCGGTCGTCCGACATGAGCCTGACCGAGCCCGGCCAGCTGAGGCGCATCAAGGCCACCAGCTCGGCCAACGGGCTCAACTTCGGCAACTACTACGCCGACCTGGCCGCCAAAATCGACAACGGCTCCATCAGGCGGTGCCGGTCGTCGTGCAACGGCGACGCGGCCGCGGCCGCGGACGGGTTCGCCGCGCTGCCCGCCAACCGCAACTCGTTCGTCCGGAAAATCCTACAGGACTCGTGCAGGAGGTCGCCGCGGATACTCATCACCCGGGCCATGTCCGAGGAGAACGAGTCGTACACGTCGGAACCGAACACGCCCGTCAGGAAGGACCTCGTCCACAAGCTGTCCTCGTCCAGCGTCACCCTGTTCATCGACGAGAGGAGGCGGGCGCGGGGCGGTTCTTACGGGTTGCACGACCGCGAAGACGACGACGACGACGACGACGAAGACGAAGACGTCTCGCCGGGCTACAGCAGTCTGTCATCCAGCAACGACGACAGCAGTTGTGCCACCCAAGCGTGCACTCGTTTCAACAGAATGTCCACGTGAAGCGCGTCCACCCCTCACCAAAGTCCCTTTCGGAAATTCCCAATAATGACGGAATTTCCTACACCGCGAACCACTCAACATCTCATAGGATTTAATGGGAAATTTATACAGTATGATCTTGTTTTTATCCCCCACCACTGGGTGTACTTATTTTTATATCAACTTTTGAAACTTAAACGATAACGTAGATTATAGGTCATATAGTAAGATTGTAGGTGATGTGCCAGAGCTAAGACATGGAAATGTCAAAAAAAAATTTTAATTTCTTATTAAACCCTATGAGATATTGAGTGGTTCGCCATAAAATTATCACCCCGCATATGGGAAATTCGACTTGTAGGAAGCCGCCATTTTGTGACTAGTTATTGTTTAGTAAATGATTTATCAAATATGTGTTATCATCATATTATTATCATCTAACCTAAAATTTTAATATGTATCATGGAAAGTAACGTATCATATTTTTTATTTTCCATGAAATCCGTACACAAAATGGCTGCCTCCCAGGTCGGGATATTTTGCAATCTAAACACGCGTTCCAGGCTGCTTGCACGGCCAAACCCGACCATTAGGTGGTACAACCCGTCCAGTTTGTCTTGATCCTTAGATCCTTTACAAAGGACAGAGCTACTATCCGTGTTTCCACAGAACTGGTGTATAGAACGCGCGTAGCCTACAGCGGGCTGTTTATTAAAATGTCCACTATGGGAAGGCCGCCATGATGTGAACAGCTGTAATTGTTTTTTCCATGATTTATCAAATATATGACTGTGTTAACAGCTAACCTAACATATTGATATATGTTTGCTCGATCCGTTGTACATGATCTAAGTCTCGAACCCTGGCGACTGTTACCTTTTTAAAATTATTAGGGATTAGTAAAACCATCCGATGCACATAAGTGTGGCCGACGCTTCTTATAATGTGTTTTTTTTCTCACTTTGTTTCAAGTAAATAAAGACTAAAAATGTACGAGTAAACACAAACACTATCGCGACAAGCTAATAAATTTGTTTGTTTTCCGTGCAAGACGTTCAATATGAGATCAAAAACTATACGAGTGTTGCCAAACTCATTTTCCCATTTTTTAGATGATATTTGAAACTTATGATAAGAAAAAAACTAAATCAAATATTTATCGTATTGTATTGTAATTTTTTTTTTGTAAATTATACGTAGTTTAATGAAAAAAAACGACCATATTATATTATAGTATTATTTTTTTCAAAGAAAACGTCAGTATTACATTACAAACGCGTTATGTTGTTTTTTTTATGTTTGTTTACATCGTTTTAGCAAATCGAGAAAAATATATTTTATTGTTTTTTACAATATTGTTATTGCTTAAAAAATATATAATCGGTCGCTGCGTTATAAATGTAGTCTATGCAATTACTTAACGCTGTATGTCTAATGTACATTATATATTCTGTAGATTAAACAAATATTGTATAACATACAATGTCGTATCTAGTCAGTTATGTTTAAGATAATAATTATTATAAAAAAGTAAAATAACTTAATAAATAATAAAGTTAATGTCCTCCCTCTCCCCTACAGATCTCGATTCAACGATAATAATATTATGTAAGTAAAGTTAACCATACATTTTGAAATCACAATTATTACAATAATTTAAGTATATTATTATCATCATATCGCTAGAAAACCTTACCTTTGTAAAAAAAAACTATCGTTTACATTTGTACCGCAAAAAACAATATACATATGAAATACATAAATATATCAAATTTAAAACAAATTTTAATAATACCCTATAATTTATAGAGTATAGATTTCATAGCAAAAATTTATATATTTCCTAAAAATGTATAATATTATTATATTAGTTATATAAAATAAATCTATTATATGATATTATTTTCAACCAAAGTTTATATTGTCTAAATAGTATAGTTCTAATATTGGTAAAAATATGGTTTTAAAAATCAAAGTTTAATCATATCGGATTCAATTTAAATATAAATACATATATAAAACAAACTGTAATATTTAAAACATATAATATCGAAAACCCAATTATTGTTGTTAATTATACATATTTTTTTAGTCCATATTTTATTTTTAGCCTCAACGTTAATGATATTTTTGAACATGACGTCGATTTTAATAATTATTATAATATGATGTTAAAACCATGCTTGTATTGATTATTGTTTTATTTCCAAAGTTACCATGTTGACAAAATATTATACACACTTACTTAATAAAGTATATTACTATTATATATTATAATATACAAATGGAATTAGCGATTATCATGTGATTGTACTAGTGTTCCTACCGACTTAACCAAACTTAAGTAGATTTTTAATTGTTGCAGTTGAGAAAACAATAATTTAGAACTTATGTTGAAATTCCCATTTATTTACAAAGCAATATGAATAACGCAGTATAATATTATATTATACTGTAACTTATTATTCCCCTAGTCCGCATTAACAAACTATAAACCATTTATATTATTATGATTAGGTAGGTACCGAAAGTTGCCATAAACTCTGATAAATATATATTATGTAAAGTACATACTTAGGTAATTATTGTACATTATAGTGTGCATAAGGGAAAAACTAGGTCAAACTAGGAACAACTCGACGGCATGTTTATTGTCTATGTACTTTTATTTGTGAAACCAAGGAGTATAACAGTTATTAATGTAGCGCCTATTTGACATGATATATATTGGTGTAGTTTTATAAATATAATATTGGATTAATTCTTCAATTTTAAATTGTATTGAATTATGGTCGAGCGTTTATCGAAGAGTATGTTTTCGACGGCTTTGTCGTGTGCTGACTTATCCGTTTCCGCCGGCAAGACGATTGCTTTGTGGTTTTTCATAGCCACCTTCAAGAACGCGTCCAACACGGTCAACTGGCTGCTGATGATCAACCGCAGGTTCTCCACCGTCATAGCGCAACTGTATTTGGGCGGGGGATGTTTGATACGGTCGTGCAGCAGCGTTACAAACTTGTCCCCGCGGTTGCTGACGGTTTGCTCGTAAGTCGAGAATTGGACTAACACGGTGCGAACCGGTTTCAAGTGCATCGGATCGACTTGGGCGGGCGAGGCGAACCGGCTAACGCGATCGGTCATTTCGAAATCGCTGTAGAACTTCAAGTAGTCGGACAGGTACACAAGAAACGTGGCCTTGGCCGTCTGGTGCGCCAAAAACGAGTAATCTTCCAGCAAGTCGGCCCGGTATTCGCGGGTGACTTCTTCGTAAACTCCTTGAACGGATCTGATCAGCGCACCGTTCCAAAGCCACTCGACTTCGGTGTAAATGTCTAAGAATTTGGACGGATCCGGAACGGCTGAGGTGGCCGGCGAAGAGCCGTCGCGGTCGTGCAAGTCCAGCAATTCGGGCAACGGTAGTTCGTCGAAGAACATCTTCAACCGTTCGGCCACCTCGGACATGGTGCCCACGGCCAGGTCTTCTCCCGCGGGATAATCTACTACCCCTTGCACGTAGTTGTCCGGCCGATTCCATTTGGACCGCGGCCACTCGCAATAGTCCTCGGCGTACCGGTCGACCATGTCCCGGACGGTGGCCTGCATCAGGGTCAATCGCGAATACTTCTGACCGTTGCCGTTGCCCCAGAATTCCGCTGTTGCTTCTTGCCCGTTGGCGAAACGATCTAGGGTCTGCGCCAAGTTCAGCGTGGCCTCGTCTTGTTCGTCCCTGGACGGTATCTCGCGGCTCAACGCCAGGAAGACCCGCGACCACAACGCCAACGCACTGCCGGCTTGTTTCACCGAAGGTCTCACCAGGTTCTTCCAGTTGGCCAGGTAAACGGTGTACGGTAAGCCGGTTTGACCTCGCAAACTCTTCACGACCACTTGGGCCGTGAGCGAGTCCAACGCGGCCGTCCAACGTCGCATGCGGTCGCAGAATTCGCAGCCAAGAAACGTCCGGACTGCCCTCAGCGATGGCTTTAACTGTTCCATTGTCAAGGAGTATTGACGGCACTTGGCCACGGCATCTTTTCTCAAGTCCCCCAAAGTGGCGTCGTGGATCTTCCAATTGTCGTGGTACTTCCAAAACGGATCACTTAACAGCGTGCACAGTTTTTTCCTATTCGGAAAATCGGTCGAACGCACGTGGTCCGCACACCATACGACGACGGACACGAGCAAAAGCACCACCGACCATTTCATACTTAAGCCGCCGGTTCAACGAAGAAACGAAAACACTGGCGAATCGATAAACGTCTTAACTGTAACGCACAAAGGTACGAAAACAACACACACACACTATCTCTACAGACAAGTGTTCCCAATTTCGGCATAATTTATCACCTACTAGCTAGGGCTTGTTAACTACACAACAAATTGTTTTTCAACGTTAACATAAAAAAAAACGGTATTTCGTATTGACACGAGTATCGCAGATTTACGCACAACTATGCAAATATAACGGGTGACTCTTATTTAAAAAAAAAAAAAATACGATACTTCAGTTATACCGTTTGAAAATGATGGGAATTGTTATTTTGCAAAATAGGGTCAGTTGTGTTGATCGTTGTCACCAGTGATTCCCGCATTGCCTGCAATTGGCTAAGGTTTCCCGGCATTTGATTGATGTCCATCAAAATCTCCAACTAATACAACCCACCCTTAAAAGTCACGCAAAACGCAAATTATGTCAACATATTTGTTTAGTCCACATTTTATTATTGGCGTTTACGGTTATATTTTCTTTGAACATAACATCATTCTTAACCATTATGTATAATGTATATTATGACAAAACCAGGCCTGTATTGAATATTATATTTTATTTTAAAAGTAATCTTGTCTTTAAAATATTGTATTCACTTGCATAATAAAACACATATAAGTAATTATTTATTTTTTTATTTGACAAACCAAGACATAAAGTAATCGTTTTTAAGTAACGCATAATAATATTGTACTGTTATAGTTTAAAATATGTTAATTGAACTAGTACCTATACAAAATCGTTTTGTGGGGGAATAACAACAAATCATTGAAGTAATTTATTCATCTCGGTATATCCGTGAACTTGAGTATAATAACTAACCATCAACGTGCGTTTTGAGAAGATTTTTTTTTCGATTGTTTTATTCTTTGACTTTTCCGTTTTTGCCGGCAAGTCGTTTGCGTTATTCATTATGGCTATCTTCAAAAACGCGTCCAATGCGATCAATTGGTTTCTGATGATCAATCGCAAGTTTTCCACCGTTAAGGTACAACCGTAGTCGGGCACGGGTTGTTCGATACGGTATTGCAATCGCCTTAAGAACTTGCCGCTTTCTTCGTGGGCGGAAAAATGCTTTACCATTTTCCGAACGTGTTTCAAGTGTTGTGGATCTTGATCGTGGAACATGCCGAATCGGCTGGTGTGTTTTTTCATTTCGAATTTGCTGTAGAACTCCAAGAAATCGGAAAGGAACACAAGAAACGTGGCTGTCACCGTCTGGCGCGCCAGAAACGAGTAATCTTCCAGCAAGTCGGCCCTGTATTCGTACCGTACTTCTTCGTAAACGTCTTGCACGGACCTCATCACGCCTTTCCATAGCCACTTGACATCGGTGTCGCGTTGCAAGAATTTAGAAGGACAAGGAACGGTCGCCGGTGAAGAGCCTTCGCGGTGCAAGTCCAGCCATTCGGGCAGCGGTAGTTGGTCGAAAAACGTCTTCAATCGTAAAACCACCTCGGCCATGGTCTCCTTGGCCCGGTCTTCTCCCACGGGATACTCTACCCCTTCCCGGTTCCATTTGGACTGCGGCCACTCGCAAAAATCCTCGGCGTACCGGTCAACCATGTCCCGGACAGTGGCCTGCATCAGAGTCAACCGCGAATACTTCTGACCGTTGCCGTTGCCCCAGAATTCCGCTGTTGCTTCTTGCCCGTTGGCGAAACGATCCAGGGTCTGCGCCAAGTTCAGCGTGGCCTCGTCTTGTTCGTCCCTGGACGGTATCTTGTGGATCAGCGCCAGGAAAACTCGTGACCACAATGCCAACGCACTGTCGGCTTGTTTCACCGAAGGTCTCACCAGGTTCGTCCAGTTCTCCACGTAAACGGTGTACGGATTTCCAGTTTGACCTCGGAAACTATTGACGACCACTTGGACCGTGAGCGAGTCCAAGCCGGCCGACCAGCGTCGCATGAGGTCGCAGAATTCGCAGCTAAGAAACGTCCGGATTGCCTTGGTCGATGCAGTTAACTCTTCTAAAGGCGAGGAATACCGAAGTTCCTTGGCCGCGCCGTCTTTGATCAAGTCTCCCAAGGTGGTGGCGTCGCGCATCTTTAAATTCTGGAATTTTGCCCAAAAAGGATCGTTCAACAACGTGCACAGTTTCCTCCTCTTTGGAAAATCTCCGGAATCGATCGACCGGACGTGACCCGCACACCATACGACGGACAGCAAAAAAAGCACTGACCATTTCATACTGAGGCCGTGGCGAATATAACAGATGTAATATTTTATTCAATCTCTAAGATGTGTTGAAAACAACACACGCAATATCGACTGAAAAGTGTTTGGATTTCGACCTACTCCCGTTTGTTAACTACCTACTGTATTATTTACACGAACGGCGTTGCAGGCATCTACGTAAATATTATAACGGGATTGGTTTTCGAAAACGAGCAAATTGTATTAACATGATAAATAACGCGACACGACGATATTTTGTCAAACAAAAGAATCTCGCCAAGTCGGGGTCAGCCTTTCTTGATTTTTAATTGTATGGGTAGACAACATCAGTGAGTTGAGCCTTAACCTCGAAATCTGAAAATTTAAAAAATAAATGTTGTGTATTTTCATAACCAGTGCGAAATCCTCACCTTAAAAGAGAGGTCCCATCATTTTCAGCCCCTTTCGGCTTTGAACTTAAAAAATTAAGTGACCCTTCTTTTATGATGATTTTTTGTACACCCCACTGATGTCTACCCATATATATTAGTATAGAACACCCTGTACAACTTTAATAAGCTCTATGAACTATGTCGGATTAAGTTCTGAAAATCACAACGAGCTCTTAAAGTTATCAACATCAATTTTTTTTTTCGTTTCAATTACCACACTTAACTGGTTTTTTATTAAATGAAGAAAGTAATATGCAAAAACAAAAACAAAATTATGTAAGATAAAAAAAGATAACCCAAATATTCGATTATCTCTTATCAGAAAATTATAGGAATAAATTTAATTTTGAAAATAGAATCGGTGATAAAACACAATTAATTCAAGTTGACAGTGATTTCGTTAAGAAAAACCTAACCAAACTTGGCAATCAATTATTGGAATCGACATTGACAATTTATTATAATATAAATAACATATAGCAACCAAGTCGATACAAGTATGATATCTAATACAAAGTCATTACATAATGCCAATAAAATCAACCGTGGACATGTTGTGTTAGTACTGTATTGTGTATACTTAATACTATTTGTTTATTTCTTACGTTTATTTTATTATAAAAAGCTAATACAACTTGTGTGTTGGTGTTCGCCTGTTATGACGCAGAACTTAAGAAAGCTGTTGTTGACAAAATGTACCTTTTTTTTTTTTTTTGAACTCTTAAGAACTACTATTGTTTGTTCTTATTGGCATATAGCGTTATGGTATAGGCCTCTTAAAATACGTTGTTTTTACTAAATACTTTATTTAGTTGCCTTAAAAATATACTGTATAGGTACTACTTAATAAAAACTATACAAATGACACACCTCACACTAAGAATTTTTACATTGTAACTGAAGGTTTTTATTATTATTATATTACTAATAATTAAACCGTTAGTATTGGTCTAATCCAATATTAGAGGAATCATTAGGTATAGTTCAGAGAGATCAGCTAATTCTTTTCAATTTTCACTTTTGATCAAATATTATCTTAGTACACTATTCAAACATTATACATTTGTACTATTTGCTTGCGATGACCTCAAGATGGTAATTACAGTCGACCGTGTTGACGGTTGTCTAAACTCACAGCGAAATCTAATCAAATTTTCATGTTCAGAACATACCTTAAAACTAACCAATGCGTACAGATTTCTGTTCACCGCAAACGTTTATGACGCTATATAAACTTAATGGGGTTCTGACGGCGTTGCTGTTAATAAAGTCGTGGACCTTGGTGTAATTCTTTTTATACGTCATACAGATAGAGTCCGTGCAAAAGCCTTGAGAAACTTAGGTTTAAGCTTAACCGTGCAAATATGAGCTGAACGTGTCTTGGAACTCTTTATTTGGCTTTGGCGCTCTGTGTAATCCGCGACAACCCCTTGTTTGATAATAATATATAAAATCGAGAAAGTTCATAGGAGACGCTCGGGGACGATGGCTTTTTAACTTGACATAAGTGTATACTACCCCAACCCCCCCCCCCCCCCCAACAAGTAGGTCGGGTGATTCCACGTGAACCCTTCCATAGAATTGCAATATTGAAGATTTGAAAATACCGACCATTACAGTTCAGAATCACTGCACACAGAACTTTCTTTATTACTCAGTGCTGAAATTGACGATTCTTTTCTTCTTAATCTAATTAATTTTTAAATAAAAACCACAATATTCGTAACAACCAATATTATTTTATATACCTCATGTCCTCCCTCAGGATTACAATAATTGTCAAACCATCCAATTCAATGTCACTTGGCATGTAAATTAGCTGATTGATTTATGTGATTTATATTTTCTTTATTGTTTTTATATATAATTATTTTTATATTCTTATTGTGTTCTCATTATTGTATCAGCTCTTATATTATATATTTGTGTTAGTATTATTATATTGGACATTGTCCGTGAAATTAAATTGAATAAATCGATTAGCATATTATATAATTGTATATTCTTAACATGGTGCAATACAATAACTGTAACAATATATCCTATTCAGGGGTGTAATGAAGTATGGGATATTTTGACTTTATCCAAGTATTCAGCTATGCGTGCCAATAAACGGCCGAATACCTTTTCAGGAGATTCCGTTTCTTCAAGAATTACATGTTTCGTTACCTCGAGATCCTCGGGTTCGGGATCTAAGTCGTTTGCCGGTTTCTTCGAATCCAAAGGAACCGTATCCTGTTCATGGTAGAGTTCCCAGTGGTATGTCACGAAATAGCTGACTTGCTCAATGTAACCGTCGAGTATCAGCTTCAAGTCTACAACGGTCAAGGCGTCTGCAGGATCTGATTGCTGGCGCTCAAAGTAGTCTCGCAACAACCGCAACGAACCGTTCTGGCCGTACCTAGGATGTGTGGACGCTGTGTCGACGATGACATTCCGGATGGGTTGCAAGTGCTCAGGGTCATTGCTGGGCTCCGTACCAAAACTGTACGGTACCAGGTCCGACTCGATATACACTTGCAGATACTTGGCCAGGTACGTGTACAACGTGACGGTCAGCACGTAGTCGGTGAAAAGCGCGTAATAGGCGAACAGGTGCGGTCGGCAATCGTCCAGCAGGTTGCCGTAGACCTTCGTCAAGTCCATCATGACCCCTTGCCATTTGCACGTGACCCGGCCGTCTGTGGGCGCGAACGAGTCCGGGTCTTGGACGGCTGGGAAACCCACAGCTGCCACAGTAGCTTCGTCCGAGTCCACGAGATTCAGCTCCGCGGCCATAGTCTTCAACCGGTCCGCGATTTTGTTCATTTGCATCACGACCACGCTGGCCGTGACGGTGTTGTCGAAAATTCCTTCTTGGTCCCACTCGACTTCGTCCGCCTTGCACTGGCCCACCGAGTAGTCGAACAACAGTCGCAACACGGTCATGTGGGTCAGCTGCAACCGGGAAAACCTTTTGCGATAATCGCCTTGGCCGGGCGCCTGCGCTTTGTCGTTGGCGTACGCGCTGAACGAGGCGGAAGCCTGCAGCAGGTATTCCAGGTGGTGCGAACTCGCAGGCAATGTGGCGTGGAGAACGCGCAAAGTCTTAGCCCAAGTGTACCCGAGTTCGGCGCCGGCTTTCCGCAACAAAGGCCCGACCTGCTGTTGCCAGATCTGCCAGTTCTTCGCCGACAACCGGTCGGCCGAGTCGGACGTGACGTTCGCCAGCAGCACGTCCACTAGAGTCAGCCATTGGATCATCGCCTTCGCGTACCTGCAACCGACCAACGTCTCCACGTCACGCAGCGCTTTCTCGAGCGTCGATTCGTCCACCTGGCGATGGTCCCCGCCGTCGCATTGACCCGCAGCCTCTCTGATAGCTTCGCCCTCGGGGTGGGCTTCTTCGCTGCCGTTTGCTTGACCGTAGTGCTTGGACCAACACGGGTTCCTTATCAGAGCGCAGGCTTTGTCCACGTCGAACACGGCCAACACCGAAGTCATCGCCAGGGAAGTGCACAACAACACCACGACCGGAGTCCAACGCATCATCATCATCGTTGTTTATTGCCGGAGCGAAACGGTTGTAAATTTTTTAACAAAAGATCTAAACGCCAACTCAAAACTTTAGCATGTGCATCGTACACACGCCTATTGCTTAGTAGGTCGACCGCTGCTTTTTACGGCGATAAACGACGACGAAAACTACAAGAATTAAACAAACATAAATATTAATCATGACATTACCTACTGTGTGCATGTTTGTGTATGTGATTCACACTGTTTTCGTGTAACTCCAATGAAATCTCAATGTGTTAAAGCATTTTATTCAGTTATAAATCCGTAGATTTGTTTGTTGCAGCTCTCCGTGCTTCTCTATCGTAGCACAATTCCTTCAGGTCTTTGTACTTTCCTCTATCATATCATTCATTATCTGTGTCGTGTATTCTGCCCTTGGTCTTCCTCTTGCAATTTGTCCTTCAACATCTCCTTCTAATATTCTCTCTATTGCTATTAGGGTATTTTGTAGGTCTTCTACAAAATTATTAAGGCATATAGTGCGGATAACTTTCGTATGTATCCGTTAGCGTGTAGTGTGAGCAAAGGCGACTTTTAAAATCGTTAATAAATTATTTCCTCCGCCACCTAGTCAAAAAAAAACCCCCTCCCCCAATATTCAGTAATTCTATTTATATATATAGATTTCTGTCATAACTCAAAACGTTTCAACACTATAGAAATTAAAAAATTATACACTTTTGTAGGGTATTAAATTCTGCACAGTGCAGGTGTATTATTTTATTTTTATCATTTTTAATAATCGCCAAAAAAACAAAATCAAATGTTACCTATTTCTTAAATTTAACTCCATTTTAGAAGGGAAAAATCAATTAGTTAAAAAAAATGAGTTATTTCATACTGTAGACTAAGTTGTTCTATATCAAATTTAAAAAAATATATATATTTATTATAAAACAATAATGTTCAAAATAACAGCAAAAAACCCAGATATTCAATATTCATATTTTTTTATACATTCATATTAAATTATTATGTGTTTTTGTATGTTTTTTTAGAAAACAGAGGGATTACAAGATAAAGGCCAAACCATGATTTTTTTTTATGATGTTATATTACAAGGGGAAAGAGAACGAGTCAGTCCAGTTAGCATAGTCGATGCGAGTAATATTAGTATAACTTCGTTTAATATGTACATTGTATATATTTTTTTACTGCAATAAAAAAAAATACTGCAAAACATATTGTTGAAAGTATGTTTTGCTGTTTGCCGTACAGCCTTTGAATAAAGAATAATATATACAATAACAAATAAACCGTTTATTGTTCAACGCGTGTGTGGATAATATTTTATTATGAAAATAAATCGGTTTTTTTTTTATTATTTAGTTGAAAACAATAGTCTTGAGTTTCTGTTAGTTAGACAAACTTGTTGATTCTACAAGTTACTCATATTTGCACTACCCGCTAAAGCACTAATACCAAAGGTACTGACACATTTTCCATTTTAATTCCTAAAATCCCCCATCCCTCAACCCTCCCAAAAAAACTTATGTAAATTGCAAGAAAAAAACCTAGTTCATAACTCTTAACAGTGTATACGACGAGTTGCCTACGAAAATTAAAAAAAAAAGCAAGTTGCTAAAAGAAAAAAATCATATACTTGAAAAATATTATGTTCAATATTATTCTATATTGTATTGATGACAAAACTTGCTTTAGGAAAATAGAATTGACAATTTTTTTTTTTTTAAAAGTAACGCTTTTACCAAACCGCGTCTGGAAAAGATAATAACATGTCATGCAATCTATTGAATAGTTATACCGTGTGATAAGTTCGCCAACAGATAGCGAAACATATTTGTTCAGTAAACGAGTTTTGCACATTAGGCTTATTATTATTATTATCATGTTCTATTATACTTACTATTGCGTTATTACTATTGTCCATTGAAACAATATCATGTTGGATAATAATATTATCTAAATAAATCTTTTAATTATTTCGACTAAGTTTTTTAATTGACAGAAGTTCTCCTAAAGCTAATACATTTTTTACTACTAAGTATTGTTTACAGCACTGGAAACAATTAACATTGATTTGAATTGAACGAATAATATCAGTAAAACTCAAACCAAATTACAACAGTTTCTATACATCAACGTTAATCGAGTGTTGAGAGTTGTGTATTTCCCGAAAGACAAATTACGATTAACAAAAATTGACAATTTTCAATTGGACAAAAAATAACTAAACGATGCCTTCAAACGTAATTTCCATGGTTAGTGATACACATATTTATTTGGCTGTGTTGACAGCCAAACAATATTGGCAATTAACAAAATACACAATGCTTTTAAAATAGTACACTGGAATTTTCTCAGCGTGCAATGACAAATTTAACCTTTGACCCGAGTCTGAAAAGAAGAGACCTAACCTAACCAAAAATGTAGTTAATCGGTCGAAACAAAGGAAAAAATTAACGATACAAATTTGAACCTGTTTGTCTTGTTTCAAATTCGACATTCATCTATATTATGTTCATCACTTAATGTATTGAGAAAATATTGGCTTTAGAAGAATAGAAACGAACATTTAAAAAAAAAAAAAAACGCTTTGTAATCTTTTCTGTCAGCTATGGTAATAGATTAAAAATAATATAAGGATATTTGTGTACATACAAAAAGGAAAACTCACTAAAAACAATAACCATGTTTTTAAAAACGCAACACGTTCTCTATGTACTATAATTGTAATTATTATTTATTATTGACTAAAAACATATTATAATATAATATTTTAAAAGCAGTTTTCACAATATATTATTATAACAGTAGGTTTACATTATGAACAGTATATTATAATAATAATAAAAATGATTGTATAATTTTAGTGTTAGTATTAAGTCGATTTATCATAATAATCAATAAGTAATAATATATATTATTAAAATCGTTAATATTAAGTGTCAGACCTTAATAGCTAATCGTTGGTTAATAATAGTATTTATTTAAATTCAAAGCATACAAGTCTAAGAGACCTATTATAGCTTTTGATGTTAACGACTTTATCGTCATAATAATGTTAATTGGTAAATACAAAGAATCAAAACGGTTAAAGCAAAGTTATTGTAAAATAGATAAATATAATTAGATGCACTAGATTGTTAGTGGATTTTTATTAGTAGGTATAACTGTTGATGTTTTGCTGTGAATTGAAAACAAAAAAAAAAATTGAATAACTTATGTTAAATTAAATAAAAGTCCATATTATAATGGTAACCACAGTGGAATATCATTTGATTGTAACATTATTTTTTTAAATTATACTTTTGCTAATAATAGTGTGTCTAGTACGAGGCGAGACTAGTATACACACACACAAAGCTCGGATCTACTTGTATATTATATTTCACTTATTTTTATTATCATCTACTCTAAACAACAACAAAAAAAACACCACTAATATTATTATTAATTAAAAAAAAATCGTACGCTGATTATTATAACGTTTTATAGTCCAAATGCAGCAGTAGGTTACAAACAATATATAATAGTTAAGTATAACTAATAAACTACCATATGTTAATATCTTCTATTCACAAACACACCAAAGACTAACAGCTAACAAGTATTTGATTACACGCTACTAAACGATTAACGATAATAATAATATTATAAATTTTTTTTAAAATTACAATCATGATTGATTAATAGTTAATTTTCTACAGGATCAAAAGCCTGGGCTAATAATATTTAATATTATAATAATATATTTATTTAAGTATCAGAACCCTTCGAGATTTTACAATATTAACGCTTGAACATAATATTAAGACTAAAATACAAATATTATCTTAAAGTATTTTTCAAAAAAAAAAAAAAGACATACACATACAATACACATTATACAATACAAATATTAATAGTAGTTATTACTCATATTTTTGTACAGTACGACATAGGATGGTAGATGTCGATTAATTATTTTTTGATCAGGACATTTTGTTGTTTTTAAGACTTAAACGTTATAATATATTTTAATTAATTTAAACACTAATGTTATAATAATAACTAACGTTATGTAAGAACACATTCAACTACTTAACAGCGACACACTAAGTTTAACATCTAATTAAATTACTTCATTTGACTACATTATTGCGACATTAACACGTTAATATTGGTTATATAATATTGTTATTATAAGTATAAAGTAATACAAATAATTAATGAATTACACGTTATTAAGATAAATTAATTAACGCACTATTAATAGCTACAAGACCGTTAAAAGCCGTAAGCGTTTTTTTATTTTTATTTTAAACCGATATTAATGTTTCCGATAAGATATAATGTAATAATATTATTAACGATAAGCGTATACGATCGGCGGACGTGACCTTACCGGACGCGGTTCCGGCAAGACCGGTCGGGTTAGGTCCAATGCGGATTTTCCGGTGTCCGAGTCGTCCGGCCGCAGACCGTCGTCCACTGTTCAGACGAGCCATTCAAGTCAGACGTGCGTGGCGCCGCCGCCGCCGCCGCCGTCGCCAACGCTTCCGCCTAGGCCGCGCACGGCCGTCACCATGTCACGGTCGTCCGGTTCTGGGTCTTCCGGTTTCATGGCCAACTGGAATTTCTGCAACGCAAAACCCAGTCAGTTACGTTTTCCAGTAACGAACATCCCAGTAACGAAATTCCCACTCAGGCTTGGGACAGACAAAATGTTGACTACTTAGGATATTCAGTTTTGTAAAAACGTATGAGTTCTTTGGCAACTTCACTATAGGTTATGTAGGAAACAGATTTTTGTATTAAATGTAAAAAAAATTTGGGATTTAATTACAAGAAACTGAAACGTTTAAATAAAAATCATCTTCTTACAAAACATAGTAAAGTGGCCAAAGAATCTCTTTACAGAACTAAAATTGGGCAATCCTAGTGTGTAGTAGACATTTTGTCTGGCTCTTACTCGTAGAAAAAGTTATTTCATTTAATCATAATACTTTGAAGCGTATACAAATTAACCGGTAAACAGCTAATTGAC
This sequence comes from Adelges cooleyi, assembly GCF_023614345.1. Lineage (NCBI taxonomy): Eukaryota > Metazoa > Arthropoda > Insecta > Hemiptera > Adelgidae > Adelges > Adelges cooleyi. The sequence goes on along the minus strand of NW_026096268.1, from coordinate 10,859,635 downwards.
ATGGTCCAAATTTATTAAAACCTCTTTTTCTTAAACGAATTGCCTGTACAAAACTCCTTAAAAACAGACAGCATGCAATCCCCTTAAAACTTAAAAATAGTGCTACATATATTTTTACTATCAACAATTCTCTCACTAAAAAGTGAATGTAGGTATTTTGAAAAGCGCTAATTTTAAGTTTTATGGTTTTCAATACCCCAATCCCCCCCTGATCTCCATCAATAGGCGCAAGGGCTGAAAAGGGGGAGGTAAAAAATGTTAAAACAAACAAGAGACTTATACTGTGTAGTTCAAGAGATGACACCGACAATGACCCACACTGGAAACGCCTGACCCATCTTACACTGTCTCCTTCATCGTACTCTATTTGAGTATAAGACTTATGGATAACTTGAATAAGATGATTTTTTTTTTTTTGTAATAATCCAAATGTATGTTGTCTCATTCCCAGAGTATATCTGTCCAAACATAAAGTACTGTTATTGACTCGAATGGCTCGAGTACTTAAGTATATTTAAGTAAAAAAAAACAACGATGCCCATATATTATGTTTAATTTCTCACACCGGAAAGCACTGACATAGAAATTTAGAAAAACGGATACCATTTAAAGTTTTTGGTACCATTCGAGTTCGCAAAAGTTATTTCAATTACTACATGTTTTGAACTTTTTTTTAGTCGAAACTGAAAGCGACCCTGTAAGGATTACCGACAAGGTGTTTTTTTTTTTATCTCTGCAAACTTATTCACACATTCTTTTGCCCTCCTATCGTGCTGGGTCCTGATACCTCAGGGGGTAAATAGTGGAAAAACTACATTGGCTCTAAAAAAAAAAACAAGTTTTATACATGTTCACAAAGTAAACGACGAAAAGAGAGGTTGGTCGTTGTTTGACATTTTCTAAGCTGTGCGTTTTCACAGTAGCTGTAAAAAAACGCTCAATCGAAACCGCTTCTAATGCAATGTTTATGTTATATTGTAATTATTATTATTATTCACTAACCTTTTTCCACGGCCCCGGTGTCTTAAGCACTTTGTAGATGAAATACAACGGGATACACATAATCGACGATGCGGTCATTAGCCAGCCCATGTTGATACTCCAATCCGGATAGTCGTACGATCCGCCTGCCATCATGTCTTTGTAGCCCAGAATGGAGAAAACGAATATCAGCTAAAAAAAATTAGATAAATCTGATTTCTTCTTCTTCGACATTTTCATAGCAAACTATTGTTGAAAGTGTTAAAAAAGTGTTAGCCAACGTGTTTAACTTGTATTTACCAGCAAGAATGCAGGACTTATGTAACACCAACAAAGACGCCAAAATAAACCGGGCTTGTGTCCAATCATCATCTCAATATCGTTGGCAAACCGATCAACGCCATAAACCCAACACACGGCGCCCGCCTCGACAAAAACGACAAACAGTATGGCGATTCCTGGTCCGAACACGTTCAGCAACGTTATCAAGTAGACTCCACCCTGTAGAAAATCAATTTACACATTAACATTACATCTAAGTACAACATAATTATTACAAACTATCTTAACTAAGCCTTAAGCAATACTTAGGGCGGTGGTCGCCACCGTGTCATGTACATATGATTAATTTACATCTTGATTTGGCCCGTAGGAAGGACATGCCCTGGTGCTTACCGATTTTGAGATACCTACTCATTATAAAACCATAATTGTTTTGATTCCATCTGGTCTTGCTGTTGTGTTACAGCTACTACCATGAATGTTTATCGTTTTGACTTACTCATTTTTGATCCAAAGTGTTTTGTTTTCCAGTAAAGTGTTTGTAAAAATGACCCTGACAAGTTATACTTATGGCGAAACCACTTTTAACCGTACATAGAAATTTTACAATATTTATGTAACACTAATTATTATTATAACTTCAATTTTGTTCATAAAAACTCTATTTTTGAAATAACTAAAAAAAAATAATACTGCAACGAAACTATTTGTTTTGAAATTATTTTAATATTAATTATCTATTAGATAATATTTTATCTATTATGTTATATGCAAAAAAGTTTATTTTCGAATTATGACAAGTTATTTTACAAACGTCTCTTGCAAAGGGTTTATCGCAAAACCATGTTTACTTATAAGTATAATTTTTTGTCTTGACATTTTCACGGAAACGTTTTTATGAAAAGTTTACTTTCTGCAAAAAACCTGTGCTGGATTTTTTTATCAAAATACATATTTATGAACAGCGCAGCGGTGGGTGGACTCGCATGGTGTTTTTAGGTACACCGTGCATGGTTCTTTTCTTTTTGTTTTTGCTTTTCTTTCTCTTAATGGATCTCTCAATACATTATCTTAACGACAGCGGGGTAAACTATTCGCGACGGTCCGAAATAATTTCCATCCGACAACCTAACCTTATTAAGCATTCAGTCGGAGTAGTATCAGCTAATGCCGGCCATTAGCGGATCGGTCGAGTACACCGCACACACATTTGGCGAAAATTAATGACCGGCCGCCGCTAACTTTTGACCTATCAAACTGGATTCAACCGGACCGATCACTCCCCTTGCTACCCTTCTTTTTGGACCGTCTTAACCACAGAGAAACCCGAGAAGAGAGGGTAGTACACGACATTCGTTTTATTTGACCACTGGCTGGCCTCCCCTTGAAACAACCACCGCCGCTAAAAGCATTTGCAGCGGCAAACGGCTGATCAAACAAACGGACTGTTAACGGCAAAGGCTGGCGGCCGAAAAAGCTCACAACAACCTTGGGTACCTGCTGTAGTATAAAATCTAAACTTAAATGGCAATTAACAATAGCGGCCCCTGGGGGCGGGGGAGGAGGGGTGATTCGGCAAACGTGTCCGAACAGACAACCCAAAGGCCGGCTGAATGGCTACCACTACTCCGGTGGGAGTCGATAAGCGATTCCGGATAAAACAAGAAAGGTTTCCCTCTTAAGTGCCGAATACAATTACCGACTGACTGACAACGCAATATCGAAAGTTAATTAAATATAACGGTCTGCTTTTTGAACGTCCGGCTTGAACGTGCCAGAAAATCCGTATTTATCCGGAAAAATTCAAACAAAAACGATCATCAGTTCAAAGTTTCAGCAAAAACTGTATTTTTTATTTGTCTAGAAAATTTAGAAAAATCTAGAAAACTATTTTTTTAAGATAGTACTTACCAAAAAAAACACAGTCTAAATAATTGCAGTTTTGTAGTGTTTCTTTTTGAAACAATATTCAAATTTGTATCTTTCTTAGTATTTTCTAGAGCTTCAACAACTTTTTAAAATGTTAGCGGTAATGTTTGTGTATTCTCAAAAACTATAAACTCGAGTTTATATATTAATTAGGAATAATTTGCCGAACATGTTTACAAAAAGAAACACTATTACAAAATTACACATCTGATGGCCGAACATTTTTTAATGAAATTAAATATGGTCCGAGTCTCTTTTTTTTTTTAATTTTCCAACAAAAAAAAATTCAATTACTCGAGGAAAAAATTGTTTTTCCCCGAAGATTGAATTTCACTTTAAAATTTTATTTCCGCTGAAATTAAGTAAACGCGTATAGCACCTCTGAAATTTATTCTAAGTGACTTTTATGTTGGATTAAAGCAAAATGAATTATCTAACAGTCATACGCGTTAATGTCATCAACTTAAGTCCAGAGGAAATTAATTTACTGCGTTGGGTGAAAGTGCACGATTATGACAATTTATTTTCATCTCTAAGACGTCGGACTTTGCCCCATTTATGTAACCGTTTTAACTTATAACGAAAGATTATCACGCCTTGAATGTTTTAATTTGATATTTTACCAAAACAACTATCTCTACGCTAAACTCTGTCCTTTAGTTCTTCTTAACTACAGTTTTTTTTTTTTTTATAACAATTAAGAATGTAATTATTATTGTATATCTTACGTATGTAGTAGTGGGCAATGACAGTATGTAGATGACGGCCACCAAGGCAGCGACAAACAGTTCTCTGTGTCTCTTCAACACGTTGGGGTATTCGTCGCAAAGACCTGTAATAATGGCCTCCAAACCCCCAAACGTGCTGTCCAAACCTAAAATCAAGAAAACCGAAAGAAACGGATAAGTTTTAGATAATAATTGAAGTGGTTCTTTGGCGTAAGAGGGAAAAGTTTGAATAGGTTTTGACCACCAACAAACCCATCACTTTGTATATTAGCAACCACCAATGAAGTAATATAGCATAAGCACACACGAATGCTAACCACAAGGCCCGGAAACTGATAAAAATTAACATGGGCAAGATACATATGAAATATCACACAAATCTTATCTACTATGTGGTTTGGACATATCTAGCACTTTTAACGTGAGAAAATGTGTGTGATTTTTTCCATCAAGCTGATGTGTACTAGCTTTAGCTCAAAATGTCAAAAACCAATTCCATCGACTATGTGTGTACAAAACCCTGACGTTCGAGTCTGGTAAATGATTTATTGCAAAATAGTAGTAGATATACCTAATGTGATGAGCAGCAAAAAGAATATTATGGCCCACATCACCGAACCGGTCATCATGGCTATGGCTTCGGGATAAACGATGAACACCAAACCGGGACCTGTAAACACACACAAGGTCAATGCAATGGTAAAAAAAAAAACAGTGGACAGCTGTCCTGAACCGCTGTACTACCTTCGGTGCCCACTTCTGATATACTCTTGTTTTGCACGTGTGCCATATACCCGAGCATGGTGAATATGACGAAACCGGCCAAGAAACTGGTCAAGAAGTTTATGGAGCTGGTCAATATCGCGTCCCAGTAGCAGTTGTTGTTGAACTTGTTGTAGCTGGACAGCGCGAGCAGAGTGCCGAATCCCGGGCCCAGCGAGAAGAACACTTGCGAAGCCGCGTCTATCCACACCTGAAATCATTATCAGTACATTGTGTTATCCAGGATTTCCTACGGGAACACGCGGGTCGCAGTGCTGGGCAACGATTTTCTACGTCCAACTCGAGTTGTTGTGTCATAGTAGCTTTGGGGGTTTACGGCCTGGGGTGGTCTATTTTTGAATTTTATATTAGTGTGCTAAACATTACATTTTAGTGCAACAGCTATTAGTGTGAAACAAAAAATACAAAAATATCCTTAATTTGAATTACATCCAAGTATTTAGCTTGTTAAATATATATTTTTCTATTTGATTTTAAAAGTAATATTTTGTTTACTAAAATGTTATAAGTACGTGAAAAAAAAAATTAATTAATATGTGGTTAATATTAAGAATGCAGTGGTTATTTAGATTAAGTTATTTATTCATCTTGTTTTGATATTAAAATTTTTAACTGCTCTGCTTCTTTAGCCTCAACCTCTCTTAATTTTAATTTTAGTTTTTCTTTATAATACAAGGACTTTAGCTCTAACATGCGGGCAGTCGTATCGCTTAGGTTCTCAATAGCCAGAACGGTATATTTTGTTGATTTTGATTTCTTCGCCAGTAGATCCAGAAAATAAATTTGTTTTTAATATTATTTAAAATATAGTAAACACAACATATAGTTAGGAAACATGCGCCATTAAACATAGCAAAGTGATTTTTGGTGATTTTTTGGACTTAATGGACAAAGGGAAATGAAAGAAGTTATGATAAAAAATAAAAGTAAAATAAGTAATAACTGTATGATGAAAGATGACAGATGGAAATGAAAAAAGTGAAGATAAAAATCCATTACAAAAAATAAAATCTATAGGTTTTAACTTTTAATAAGAAGAAAACCTTGAAAAGAAAAACGTATAAATATCACTTATTATTGTATTTTATAATTTATCAATGATAAAAATAGTACAATTTACAGTATAGCCAATGTAATTTTAGATATCGCCCTAATAAATATATTTGTTAGTGTACTAAATCATTCGCCAATGATTAGTTAGCTAACTCAGGTCCGTTAAGTGAAAAATGACCAAACATTGGAATTGTGTGAGCTCTTCAGTTAAGGTGGGTGCCTTAGGTGGGTTTCTTAAAATATGTTTCTCCTTGAAAAAAATGGGGTAAAATTGTCTAATGTTTTAATTGAAAGCCCTTTGTTTGTAAAAATCTGAACCTCCAGAGTTTGCTGTAACCTTTTTGTGGTGTTTGCCGTTGCCCTGGTTTACTCCAGCAACATACTCTATTCCTGACTTACTTTAGTGTTGACCAGTTTGTGCCACTGCGGCGTCAAGTAGTAGCGTATGCCCTCTCCGGCGCCCGGCAACGATATACCTTGGAAAAGCAACATGAACAGCACGACGTACGGGGCGAGCGACGTGACCCAAACGGCCTGGAAAAAAATATATATATATATTATAATAATAATAATGTGTATTATACATAGCGTCGGCTGGCTGCTAATCTAATCGAGAAACAGCCTCTCTATCTTAAAGAAAGAAACAAAGGGCGAGCCAAGAAAATTGTTCTCGGCACAACGGTTCAATCTATAATTCATTAGACGTCAAAGAGATAAAAACACCAGTAGGTGGTAATAAAGGGGAGTTGTGGAAAATAGCGTTCAATCACACTCTGCGGTAGAACAAACAGGGTACGGCCAGAGACCAGAATGATTTTAAAAACAGTGAGTATGCGATAACGGATTTTTCTACCGGTAATGAACCTGGCTCGCTGCATAACAAGTTTACCGCCGGACTACTTAGGCTGATTGACCGCACAGCACACACACACGCTGTCTTATAGAGTTGGCTGTTTATTTATTTATTTATATATTTTTTAAACAACCGTCTCGAGTACTACGGCGAAAAATAGCTTGTCCGATTCCGAAGTCCGCCTGTTTTTTTTTTTTTTTTATAATATTATTCGCAAGTATACTACTATAAACGACGACACTTACCATACCGGTGCTCCTCACGCCCTTCCACAGCGAAAAGTACACCAACAGGAACACGGCCAGCAAGCACAGCGCCAAAGACCACTTGATGCCGCCTATACTTTCCAGACCGTCGGCCCTGTGCTGTTCCAAAACGCTCCTCCTGTAAAATGAAGGGGAAAAATACAATACAATGGCGAAATCTGGAAAAATTGTCCCGATTTCTTCTTTTTTTTTTTTAATTTTATTCGTACTCGAAAAATTCCCTGGCCGGACTAGTGGAGCTGTTGACCAGGCTCGTCAAGTTAGTGACCGGAGTGCAGTTTAGAGTGTTCCACGGGTTGTTGCAACTGGTCCAGGGCAGTTCGGACCTCATCGACGAAAACAGATAGTACACCGCCCAACTTATCACCGTGTTGTAGTACATCCCCATGTACATGTCGATCAGGCATATAGCATATCCTACACCTATAGAAGAAGAAGAATAAACAGAAAAAAAAATTAAAAAAAACTGCGCGGTTTTTTTATTTTTAAATAATATTGTAAATTTACAATCAATGTAAAAAACATCGTTAACAACACAAGACATAATTGATTTACACGTAAACAAGCCGTCCGGAAACTTACGGTATTTTTTTTATTGGCTTGATTTGATTATAAGGTTATGACAAGGTAAACAATTAGGACAGGAAAATATGATGACTACTAGACATGGCGACGTTCAAGAAGGCGGTGAGTCCATTAACATCACATCACATTTTACTATACTTCATAAACAATTTTAGTTCAATTAAATTAAATATTTTTCTTTAGATCGAATATATTTTTTACATGTAAACATTATTGGGCTGTATACAAGAAATTTCATAACTAACTTGTAAGAGCATGTAATATGCTGAAACATTTTAATTGAAATAAATTTTAAAAAAATGTCATGTCACCATTTTCGCGTTACACTTTATATTTCAGCTAGAGATAAGAGATAAAAGATAAGTGATAAGAGATAACATATTCGTGATTGAATGTTTTTCCGTGGAGCGGAGAGAATATCTTAAGTTTTTTACTATACATATTTTTTTTACTATTTTCAATAAACTATTAAAAATTAGTGGATCGAACATTTTAAAACGCTCAAGTTCAGATAAAGTTCTCCTCTATTTACTACGGTTTCTTTACTAATTTTAATTTTGATGGAAAAAACTTGTAATTTTGTTACGATTGTGGTAGTCTAACAGCCGGTTTCACCAACTATTATTAAATACACTCCTTAACATAATGTTGGTAAACATTTCATTTAAATTTAACATCTGGTTAAATTAAGTAAGTTGCATCATAACATTGTTATAATTAAATTCTATTTGTTAAGTTAACAAAATGTTGGTTGGGTTACCAAATCGGTTACCTTGATTCCATCGTTCTCATATTGGCTATCTCGAAATGTGATAACTGATAAGTGTAATTATTTATTATTCAAATCGAATTTATACATATTTTATGCGTTAATATTATATTTAAAATAATATTTTGAAATGTCTTACTGTGATAAGAAATTTTATGGTGAATAATTTTTCCATAAACGAGTAGGTATTAATATTAAAATCGAAAAATCTCAATTTTGCTCTTATCGCGGTGGCTTAGGATTTGCAGTTGGTGGCTATATGAAATTAAGTAAGGGCGCTTAAATGTGTTTGCACAAATGGATAAAAATAAATAGATAGGTAGGCGTATCTAATTAATTTTTTTAATTAGCGGCAAGTCCAAAACCAATACTCGTTGTTTGTATAATAATCTCATATTGTAATTTTTTAATATCATCCTCGTCGGAAAGATAAAAATATATAAGACACCGCAAAACCGCGAAATTTGAATAATTGTTTTTTAATATCCCTGCTTTTAATTTATTCGCCATCAAAACTCCACAAGACAAAACCGCCGACGAGCAGTTTGTCTCGGCTATTGAAAATATTATTTATCATTTTCCGACTTGATGATTTCGAAAAGTTCAAGCGGCAACTTTCTTAAGCCGATTCGTTGTCGGATACAGATGTTAAATTGTTTTGTGGAAAGTGAAACGCATATAAAGGCGTGGCGGTAGCTGTCACCAGTTTAGGGTGGCAAGTTGTCCACAATGTGTTCAAACTTTCATAGTCTTTTTCAATTTTCCGAATTATAATCTCCAGGAGAAAATAATTTATTAGCTTTCGCCGTTTGACACACAAAAAACGTTTTAATCGTTTAAAAAACGATCGCAGCCTTTGCTTTCGGCCTAAACAACGGCATCAGTACATTAGTTCTGTTAACAGCATTGTTTACTGTGAGAAATATATTATAACTGTTAGGATTTTTAGACTTTTTACAGTACCTATATAATGCAGGTAGTATACCGATTTCATTGATATCATTAATTTTCCTTAGCCTATAAGATATTTTATAAAATATTCTAGTAACGTTTTCTAGTCGTACCTTTGGGATTATTAAAAGTTTTTTTGTTTTATTACTTTGTAAAGTAATGGTTGTAAAAACTATACAAAACTTATCCGATTTCAATATCGTTACAAAGCCGAGAGTATTTTATATTCGAGTAATGAGTTTTTTTTTTAAACCAAAAAAACATCCAAAGTATAAAAAATTGTCATGAAAAACCAAATAATGTAAGTAGTGTTAAGCAGCGTTGTTTTTGTGGGATTTTAATTTTAATTTATTTCTATAGAACTATGTTTGATGCACGTTTTAAAAATATTCAATATTTGTTTAGATTGGCTCCAATTTTGGAGAAAGGTATCACATATTATTTATTAGGTCGACCGTCGAAAATCAGAGTTCCAAAATCAATTATTTTTTAATGATAAAATAATATTAATGCGTATCAGTGCTATTAAAACAAATACAATGTAATGATTTATACATTTGTTTTTCTTCAATTCAAAAGTATAACAAATAAGATACACATGATGTTTTAGTGTTTTTAACATGACAAATTTTTTTAGGCTGAAAGTTTGTGAAATTTTTGTAATTTATAAATTTTTTTTTAAAAAAAAGCCTAAAAACATTATTATGCTTTTACGTTTCTAGTTTTAGATCGAATATTTTCATATTCAAGTATTGCAACGACACTCACTTTGCAAGTTGTTTCAAACGTTAAATAAATTAATCGGTTAAGTCCTCACAAAGCTATCACAAACGATGGTAAATAACAAATTATTATGAAAATAATGTGGTGGCAAGCAAAATGTGTGTTAACCCGTTTAACGAGATGCGCGGATGACATTTTGAATTATTAAAATTGTACATAAATAATGTTTCGACAAACCGAATCCTACCTAGTCGTTGTGAACTATTATGGATGGAATTTGACCGGACTTTGTGTTTTGAAATTCTGTTTTTATTTTACATGCAAAACCACATTGCACTTTAAATTATAGCAAATCCAATTTCGTCAAATCAATCCTATGCCATGTTTTTGTTTATCACAACAATATGCTAACATGGTCTTCAAAAGGCATGCGTTGTACTGTTGTTATTTGCGAATAATTTCCATGTTAATTCCAACGTTATTAATGTCAATTAAATGCGCCAAGTGTGGCTGATTGCAAGATTTGTCTGCAAGATTACTACAGCCGTGTCCTACCTAACTGTATTGAAAATATAATATTACAATTATTAGTATTGACAGCTCTGACTCTGATTTGTCCGTGAATGGAACGTTTAATTGCAAGTGCAAATATTAAATAAACACCCGCGGTAATACAATAATAATAATAATATTATACGGCCTCTGGTACTGGAGCTGTAGTAGCCAATTTAAATCCGATAAACAACTAACAGGAAGTTGGGAAATATGACACGGCCGTTGCCCGTTTGAATTGCGTTTATTAAATCTCACACGTTCAATTCGATTTGTCACAACTTCTTCCACAATCAAACACTGCGACAAGCCAAGGAAACTTTATTAAGTAGTGTATTCAGTATGTTTCCCTTCAAGTTGGAATGTTAAGAATTCAATTTAATAACACAATCAAATAATTAACGATATTCGCCTTACAAACTGTTTGCCAGTCTGAGTCATAAGAAACAATGTATATATATATATACAACTCATTTAAATGAAAACTTCGTCTGAGGACAAGTTAGGGATATTTTTTTGTAAGTACTAAAAAGGCAAATGTTAAACACATATTTTTGTTTCCGGCATTATAGATACAAAAGTTTGGACCTATAAAATTGTACCGAGTAGTTTATGAGAAAAGGGTTTGCACGAGCAACTTAAGGGCTAGTTTGGATGCCACCGAAAGGTGACAGCTGCTATACCGGCTGACCGCCAATAATGTTTTTAATAAGGCGCTCGATGAATTAAATATTTTTAAACGAAATATGGTGCTTAGTTATTGTTTATTTGATTGATAACTGGCCAATGATCCAAAGATCAAAATAACGTCAAACATTATTTGTCATAGCAACCGAAGGAATTGATGAAAATTAACAATTTAAACACCCTAACAATTTTTAAAATCTTTTGTCAACATATTTATAGAATTATAAACATATAATGTTCCCATTTGAAAAAAATTAAATCCATATTTCTTTTACATACAAGCGATAAAGGTAAACATTTTCTAAGTATTGTAAAAATATAGTAAAATATGTACCTAAAAGTATAGAAAAATTATAATTTTCAAAATATTCATATTTACAAAGAAAATTAGTTTCTTACAATAGATTGATCACCCTGTGTATATATAATGAACTTCTTAATAGTTTTTAGCTTCGACGCGGAGCTGAGAAAGTATTGTTTTTATTATTGTATGTATATAATTTTTCATATTTGTGTCTAGATCTGAAAAACATTTAAAAGTCATCTCTGCCCCTATCAAAAAATCCCTTTCCCCGAAGGTAGAACTTTCTGTTTATCTCATTTTTTTAGGTGTAGTTTTAGGACTTAAAGTCTGAAAATAATACTAAATGTAGATCTAGAGTGGGGCTATATAACGTAGGCAAATTTCTCGAAGATTTATATTCAACTTTTTTTTTCTTCACCCTATCTACTAGTTAATCGCCAAAACAGACAGATATTATTGAACTCGTTATTTGTTCCGCCTAACCCAATTAAAAAAGTTATTTAAACAAAGTATGGCTTTTGGACGTTTTTAAGGAGGGCAAGAAAGCAACGTCCAGGCTTGACACTCGGTGGATTTTAGTCACGTCTTGGGCCCCAGCGTTTGCTTGTTAACTGATAAACTAGTTGGTTTTGCGCTTGTTAAATGTATATATTTTTTATCCTCGGCAGCGACGGTTAATACACTAAACGATTAATTTATGTTATACCCCCCCCCCCCCAAAAAAAAAAGAAACCTATATCATTATAAAATCGACACGTCGTGACTAAAACTGTTTTTTCTTCTTCAAATTTAATGGTTAAGTTTAAAACAAAAAAAAAGACACTGAACATATTATTGTTATTATCCGTTTCTGTGCTGATATAATGACTGCGGCAGTGTAAAACTGATGACGCGAAAAAAAAAACAGTGATTCTTATTGCGAAAAACTCGCAATAAATTTCCAAATATAATATTTTTCTCTTTAGATTTTCTTTCTTTTTTTTTCCCCGTTCTTTATTGGCCAAATCATTACATCGTCATCGCCGGCGACGTTTGCCGTTCGACGCTATCAGACCTGTTCACCCAATCGTTGAAACATCACGTTCGACTTGGGGCTAGGGGGTGGACGGTGTACCGTGTGTATTACAAAATACAATAACCTTAACGACGTGATTAAGGCACACTCGTGTCGCTTTAGAAGCAAAAAAAAAAATGTGTCGAATTTTCACCGAAGAAAATTCTAAAAAATCTACTTGGACGAAAGCTAGCAAATATTTACCGCAAAAGATGTTTTATACATAATAATATTATATTACCCGATTTAAGGGTGAACCGCTGGACGAATGGTTTATATAGTAATGCTTAAGTCAACATTGACAATGTTTTTTTTTTTTAATTGCTGAATGTCGCCCAACAAAAAACACGAGCGAGCATATTTTAATCGAGTCACGCAACCTAATAGATTTTGTGTTATATTATACTTACTAAGTAAGTATTGGGAAAATTAATTTGAAAACAATCAACGTACCAAGTCGCCACGGGACGAGAACATCGAACCGAGAAACGACTCGATTCGATTTTCCCCTTTATAATTATTATTTCTCAATGAAAATTTTAATAACGAAAACGTTGTTTCGGTAATTTTAGACATTCTACAAGAGACTAAACTGCTTAAGAAATTTCCCACGGTGCTTCCATTCCGCCAAACAGACCTACCCTTGTCTCCAACGGCCCAAGCGAAAAAATTGTTTGGAAAACAATTCCATTAAATAAAAAAAATGGTCTATTTTTAGCTTCGGTGCGGAGCTAAGGGTGTATTCAATTGTTTTTAAGATACAGAGATTTAAAATTATTTTGTGTCTGCTACTTTATTAAGGTAAACATTTAAAAAAGTCATCCCTTCCCTTTTAAAGTCAAGAAAAACGTCCAAAAAATGTACATATTGTTCAACTGTCTTAACATTATTTTCTCTAAACATGTTTGTAAAAGGACATTTTTTCCTTAGACATTTCTTCCCTGCATAAATTGTACCCCTGTAGATTCATTACGAGTAAAAACTTAAATAGCTACTTAAGTCACTATTTCAAGTGTGTTAGCTTTTTAGAGACTAGAAAAAAAAGCTGAAAAATACCTGTAATTAAACGTTTACATTAGCTGAGTTTTCTTCAATAGTTGATAAATGGCAAAATCTAAACATTTTCAAAAGCTACACTAAAATAATATTTTGTTAACTTCGTTGGTACCTAATCAAAAGCAACGGTTTATTTGTTTTCATATTAGCGATAAACGAGTTAAACGGCTTTGTAATTGAGGACCCGAGGACCCTAAAGATACTGCTAGTACAATTATTTCGATGGAGAGACATTTGAATACAAATGATTATTTCAACCACCACGGTGCTTGCTGATTGTGATCACTTATAATAATTGTATTCAAAAGACACTGTATCCAAAGACAATTATTATTGTATAGAATAACAGTTTGTGCGCCTTACCTACTATATTTTATATAATATATAAATTGATATCGGTTGGCTTTTGAGATCCTCTCAAAAGACATGCATGGATTTCCCATCGAATACTTACTGTCTTATTTTAAGATAGTAAGATTTTTTTCCACGTCGCTGTTTAAACACACCGTTTAAAAAGCTTTAAGGTAAATCGGGCGGACAAAAGAATAAGAAGAAGGGAGAGCAAAGTCAAACAACAAAAACGACCACGTTTGATCAACTCGCAATTGGCCGCAATGATTTCCAGAGGCCGTTTTAAATATAAAAAGTAAGCGCCGCCAAAGTTATATATTTTTGTTTGTTTGTTTGTTCTCCGTTTTGCATTTAATGTATAATTCAAAGGCCCGAACGACGTTTGTCGAGGACTCGAAAATACCCTTAGGAATCTATTGTTTAGTATATCCTTTATCGGAATAGATTTTTTTTTTAATTTTCTAAGTACTTTTATTTTTATTTTAGACGCTGTTACTGTTAATGCGGCGACGGCGGCAACAGGAGAAGAATACAAATAAATAAAAAAATTCCAGTCCGATAATAGCCACCGATTATCATAAAAGACCGGATATCCGTCTCGAGTGTTCTTGAAGTTATCGAACCTTTTTATTTTTTATTTTTTTTATCCCGTCAAGACGTCACGCCGTGCCCAAGTCTCGTTACTATTTCGTCCGCGGAAATCGGTTAGTTTAATTCAAATAGTTTAGGTACATTCCTTCTTCCTGTATATAGTTTATAAGGGTCAAAGCATTCCAAAAGTTAGTTTAATACAAGCGTTTACGTTACCTTTCAACGCCGGGCAGATCTTCTTCCAAACCGTAAGGCATCCGCATCGATGGAACTGCCCCAATGCCAATTCCATGTAGAACAAAGGCAACCCGCCAAACACCAACATGACCACGTACGGTATAAGAAATGCGCCTAAAAAAATGGACATTTTTTTAAAAAATTGTTCTGCATTTTTTACTGCTGTCAAAATATACAAAGTACTTTATTGTTGTAATCAAAAGCGATTTAAAGAACAAGTACAGGGCGATCCGTTTAACGTAAGACAGTCATTTTTTCCACCTTTCCTATATTTTAACATTTTATAACTTGATAAATCATTTTTCAAAACTAGTTAGCGACCAGTCGAAAATGTCAGCAAATTGTTCAGATAATGTGATTATATTGTATTATATAGGTAATTTTTTATAATGTTGTACCGACATTAATAAAACTAATACAAATATTACCAAAAAGAAAAACTATAAAATTGTAATTATTCTCCAAAAAAATGAGTGTTAAACGTTAAATATAGGAAACAAAAGGCACGTTAAACCAAAATCTTTTTGGATTTTAGAAGGATAATTTCTATGGACTTTCCATTTATTGGTCGTGAAATCTTTGTGACACTTTTGGTTTATTCTGACGTACCATAATTATTACCAATTAGACATGTCTGTCAAAATAAACCAACGCAGAGTAAGTTTGTAATTGTTGGAGATTTTGGAATTGGCGGTAATTTTAAACATTAATGAGTTTAATGGACAGCTCGCAGTTGAAATGTTAGTATCATAAGTTGGTTTCCTTTTCGAACGGCCAAAATGTAATCCAAATATCAAACATTTGTACATCATAATATGCATTAACTATTTCATATTTTTTATTTGAGTCGACTGGTTGCAAGAGGTCTTCGTGTGGCCACATAAAGAAAACGTTTAGAAATAGTGAAAACTTTTTTGTTTTTACTACTTACTCTAATATGATACTTTTTAAATAAAACATTAAATAGAGTATGCTGACATTTATAGACATTTATTGCCTTCTTGTTAACTTCGTTTCTGAGCATATAAGACATTGTATTACATGATGTTACAGGTCTATATATTTTTACCTAACCGATTACCGACCCGTTTGACTAGAGCATTACCCCTCGTTTGTATACAGGACTACTATTAGTTGATGAACCCGTCAACTTCGAAATAACAAAAATACTCACCTCCTCCGTTCTGGTAGCAAATGTACGGGAATCTCCATACGTTCCCCAGATCGACGGCAAAGCCAACAACAGCCAGCAGGAATTCGATTTTCTTCTTCCACGTCTCGCGGGGTGGCAACGGTCTTCTTACTTTCTTGCACTTGTTGGAACATCCAAACGACACAGGTGGTCCCATCATGGCGGCTACCTCTTCGTCGCCATCCTCAACGCACTCATCGTTGCCGCCTTCCATATCGCCCTCACCCACACCCATTATCATGTCACTGGAACATGATAAAATATTACACTTATTAAAAAAAAAAAATTGATTTCTTGTATATATTATTTAGTTTTTGTATAGCTCTTAGCAGAAAGCTACCCGCCGGGTGATCTTAGGTATTTTTTTAGTATTTTTCAATCAATTATTAAGCTATCAACTAGTGGATCGGGTTATCACCAGAGGCGTCATTAGGGGGGGGGGAGGCATTTGTCCCACCCTTGATTTTTATGGGCTGGTCAAATTTTCAGAACGTAAGGCCGTAAATTATCTGTTTTTGTACAATTACCTACCTTTACTAATAATGAACCGCCTGAACTGATTACCAAGTATAATAAGTATGAAGGTTTATAATATTTGTGTTATTACTGTTTTGTATCTAAGTGTTTTGGAAAAAATATTTATATTTGTAAATGAACATAGGGCCGATACAAATTTTGTCCCACCCTAAGAAAAACTGAAATGTCGCTCCTGGTTATCGCTTAAGCACGGGTGTGATTTCACAAAAATTCCAAGACAATAATTGCCGGATTCATACTGCTCGGGCGGCATGCTTTAAGACACTTATTGCGGGTATTTGCACGTTGTGTAGGTCTAATGAATAATTGTATAAGGAAATGAAATGGAATTTGTAGCTACCGCGATTATTATTTAAAAACCAAGTCGTTTTCTTTTCGGTCTTCGTCGAGAATGATAATAAATCACAGGGTTTGATTAATGTTTGTATGTCTATGCGTTTGGTTTTCATTTTTTTTTTTATGCTATTGACATCAACTGCAAACGGACTGTGCGGCCGTCTGAAGTTTATTGGCGGGCAATTTTGACGGGTAAAATAAATAAATAAAAAATAGGTCTGCAGTCCGTATCGCATAATGAAGGATTGACCAACATTTCGCCGATAAACGGAACACACCCCAAGTACACGGGGTACATAATATTAATGCCATATTATAATATACATATTTAATCAAAGTCAAAACATTATTGTCGTATGCCGTCAGTCACGTGCACTGCCAGCGACTGACGGCACCCAATCGTCGGCGTCGGTAAGGTGACGTGACCTTTTGCTCTTCAAGTCGAAGAGAAGGAACCAAAGTTCTTATTTTCACCAGAATGGGTAATTATACAATCTGCTCATACTTGTTGCATAATACATTAATTTGCCAATTAAAAAAAAAATAGTTAGCACGCTCGAGATGGCTACTGGATATAGATTTTTGTCAAATATTGCCAACGTTTAACCCCTCGATAAATAACCCTTTCCGTTCCCCTTTTACTGTGAAAAAAAAATGCCACTTATCGAGCCGATAGGTGCTGATTGAAGTACACTTATACCGACCACCGAGCACTGCATTCGGCGTGTGTGTTGGGTGAACAAAACGGGGCGCTAAATTACTTTACATCTTTGACAACGCCTTATGCACGCACAAAATGTCATAAAGTTTCGGTACACAAAAAACTGGTATGTACTTTGGTTTGGAAATACTACAAGCTATTGATTTTGCATTTGTGCTCGTTTGCATTTTCATTGCGATACGGCTATCTCTCTGTACTCGTGTTGTATGTGTATTACACAATTATAGGTTGGACCGCGAAGACATTTCGAGAAATGTGTTTTTATCTAAAGTCGAAATTAAAAAAAAAAAAAACGTTTAGTTTTCACGTACATCCGACATTGTCTATACATTTTATAAATGGACACGATTCATGTGAAATGAAAAAAAAAACCTATACAAGTTTAATATTATATAATAATATAGTGAACAATCTCGTAGAATGTTTAGAGCTAATATTATATAATAAATCATCACCCACTAGGTACCCAACACTACACGTTTTAAAATTATTATTGTTCTCCTTTGAAACGTTTTGTACAACGTGAAAAATCCATTGAATGCGATATTATAATAAAAAGTACCCAAACAAATTGCAAGACAGAGTAGTCAAAAACGATGGTTTGACAGAATTTGATAACAAGTGTGAAAATAATAAAGAGCATTTTCAAAAAAAAACAGTGCGGATGCAAATTTGTGTTAACCAAAAATTACTTAATTACATTAATATACTAACTCTATGTAATATGATAATATAACTTTTACTGTAAAGATATAGTACACTATACTTAATGTTATAACCTGGATCTAATGAACCTGAATTTACAAGTTTTCCCAATGTAGTCAATTAGTACTCAATGCAAGTTTAAGTATACGGCTCAATCGTGTTTTTCATTCAAATATATATTTTTTTTTTCAACAGTATTCAATAATTGTTCATATTTTTTATTTTAAATGTTTACATAGTCAATTATAGAAGCGATTGATTTATCAAATTTAAAACAACCGAGCACTCTCATTGGTCTGGCCAGGGTTTGTTTCGGGCATTTCATGCACCAAAGCGTATGTTTCGGTTCACTGATTGCATTTCAATGAAATACCGAACAATTAATTTCACGGTAAATCATCTCCAGCTTCATTCGGCGGGCATTATGGACATACCATAATGCCTTGTTCGTAATGACCGATCATAGTTAACATAATATCATAACGATATGGATAAACAGACGTTATTTAATCCAATAGCTTATTGATATTTAATTGCTCAAAAATAGAGGTATTTTGTGTTATTTTCCAAGAAACCCCGATTTTGGACCAGTTTTAAAATTCTGAAATTGTTATCATAAAAGAGATTTATTTCTATTTTTTTTTTAATAATAATTTTTTTCTATAAAAAATTTTATTTCATTTTTAATTTTATTCGTAATACACATTATTAACTTTTTACTCCCAAAATATGAAAACTATCAAATTTTACCAAGATATGTTTTGTTTTTTAAAATAAAACAACTGAAGGAACAAACTAAATTTAATGTACTAACATAATTTTTCTTGATATTGTCATGAATTTAACCATCATAGTGGTGAGAGGTACTAACGCACAATGCAAAGCGAAATTTTAAAAGAACAACCCTCCTCCCCCCGCCCCCAAATTAAATAGGGAGAAAAGCAATTTAAAAAAAATCTCTCCTGCACACAATGACAATGAATAGAAGACACGAAAGACTATATTATTATTATTCAGTTGACGACAAAAGTAATATGCTTCTCCGAAGAGCTATAATAATAATAAGCATATTAATCTCGTAAGAGGTATATATATATATATTACATATCTATGGTGTCAATAACTAGGTTTTACTACCGTAGGAATATACATTTTTTTTTATGGATTTTTTAATCCATAGCTACGTATGAATAGTAATACTGTCATATTATTTCTCTTTCACTCCACTCTCTCTCTCACTATACATACATAAACGTTGACGTTTCAAAACATTTTCGTCATGTCAGATTTGATTTATTTTCTTTTGGGCAATATTTCTTTAGTCGATGCTACCGTTGTACGGTACAGCAAAAATGTATCTGTCAATGGTTGTCGTTACGTTTGCAAATTGCCCTTCGCCAACCCCATCGAAACACGCTGTCTTTAAACGGGCAAGTAAACTTCATAATATTATGATATTATTAAACGTGAACGCCGTTCAATCTGCTGAGAACGTTTTGGTTTACATCGTTTATTGTTCCTCGCAAAATACACTATATTGATAGCCCCTCAAGTATCTTAACCAATCCACAATCGGATGGAATTATTATTTGTTACTGGCAAGTGAATACAACCCGAGCTCCATAAAAAGGCTTTAAAATAAATCTTATAATTCATAGACATATTATATAGACAGAATTCAATTAAATTTAAGCTATCAGCTGTTATATTGTAATAGTATAATATACGACACCGATGCAATGATAAAATTGCTAACGGAGATTATATTTTCCGTAGGTACCTATGAATAATATATTAAAAATAAAGACATTAAAAGAAAAAAAAGGTATATCTTTATATGGTATGTGGTGTTAAGGTATCATATTATTATTATATGATACATATATATTTTTGTAAGTGTAACACATCTACCAAAAAAAAAAAAAATCTAATCTACTCTTATACCGAGTACACGTGAACTTTAAAAGAGGATTGCTTTTTTCTTTTGACGGCAATGCCAATATAGGAGCGTCTTGAATTTTGGCGATAAAAGAAATTCCGTATAATATTTCTTCTAAAACGATTATTCGCAGGCCACTAATCAAAACCACACAGAAAAGTTGTTATTTATGTAACGTGTAATACATGGGAATTGCACAGGACAGTTTAATAAACATTTAAAGTAATCATTAACGCGTCATTAAGTATTATATTGTGAAAGTCCAGTTAATTAGTTAACTTGAATTATGGCTCTCTGGAAAATACAGGTCGTTAATATTTAGAGAGGTGAAAAGTTATTTAGGTACGACATATAGAATTTTGAAGACTACATTCGGTTTGGAATAACCGACCTTAAAACATGTGTTTTATATTTATTTCGAAGACTAGATAAACAAATACAAATTCCTGAGTTCGAATGCAAAATCACATTGTTTCTGAAAGTAAAAAATAAAAATAAATATATGGCTAAGCCTTATTTTTATTCTACCATTATTGGCCTTTAAGTGTCAGAAAAAATAAAAACATAGACCAACCTATTTATATACTCTAATTCAATGCGGATTTGACCATATTGTGTCAACACAAAACCCATCGGCTATTAGGTTGAGAACACATTGGGCTCTTGTCTCGTCATTTTTCCTACTAAAAATACACATTTGAACGGATCAACCCCTTAAAGAGCATCCCGATTTTGCCATTACGGCTGTATAAACACTTGTGACTTTACCCACCGCATAGTAATTTGAATTTATTTAATTTGGATACTGTATTTTTTAAGCGACACTTTACAAACCGCATTAACCACCGTTGTCTTTAGGATATTAACGATTGAATATGAGAAGAAGAAAAAAGGTGCCAGAAAAAGCAAGTCCTAAATCCATTTAAATTTATTTTATTTGTTATATGGTTTTATAGGTCTACCTTTTTAGTTTTTCTAGTTGTTGTAATTAAATTTACATTCAGCTTATATAATTATAATCATTATGTTCCATTATACTTAAGCTGCCGACACACCTAAAAACACTAGACTATAGTAATAATAACAGAATATTTGTTGGGGAAAAAAGCAATAATAAAAATGAAACAATTTATTTGCTTTGGCCTAGTTATTATTATACGACTTGCAAACGCCTCCCTACCTTAATGTAATTAATAAATATGTATTCCATACCATTGTAACGCTGTTAGTGGTATTAGTTAATTGTTCATTCTGTATCAGTTTTAACAAATCTGCCATGTAAACCGACAACGTTCATATTTTAGTTATTACAGCAGTAACGACATAAAAGGCCTCTACACTAGCATTTATTAAGGCACACGATTTTCAGGTATAGACCTGAACATTAGGCTGAAATTTGTAAACTTTATTTTCATTTTTTACAATGCACAAAGGTGCTATTTTTGTACAAAAACATGTAGCGGCCTTTTGGGTTTTTTAAATTCAAAACATAATAGGTAAGTGTACAATTTAACAGAAGTCCTATAACCTTTATAACTATTGCTAGTCCTGCGGAGACCACGGTACATAGACTTATATAACTATCCAAATAATTAGTCTAATTAACAAAATATATAGGTACACCTTAACCTATAAAATATACACCTGTTGGCTAAAGCTAACATAAATAATATATTCGGTTAAATTAGATATGATAAAAAAAGAATCGTGTAAAACGTGCACCTAGAGCGTATATTGATTGCATAAACAATTGACACTTGTGCAAATACACAACGACTTTACTACATACTAGTATTACAGTAGATTATTTTTAATTATTATTTTAATATAGGTAATCAGGTTTTATATAAATTTTTTTATTAATATTTTAAACTTTAATCGGTCAAAAAAAAAAACAGCAGACTACATTCAATAACAGCTGTTGACGACCACATTATTACCAGGTTTTATTGGTCATTATTTTTTTTTTTTAAATACTACTAAATAAACACACGTTTTTCATGCAACGTTTCGACACATCATTATGTTATAATAATTGATACGGTTCAATCGAAACAATAGTCAATTAATTAAATTCGTTATATAAAATTTACCCGCTTAATATATTATGATGTACATTTATCGAAAACTACTAGATTTTAGAACAAACTTAAGAATAATGAGAACATGTAAAAAAAAAAAGCACAACTAGGCGAGTAATCTGTTTTTGTAGTCTTATTATTAAACGTTATAGAAAAAAAAATTAAAAAGTGCAAATAAATATATTGGCTTAAGAGTGTAATATTTTTAATTGAAATAATATATGTTAATATTTTTTATTCACTCTAGTCGTTGAGCGGTGAGGTAGGTATGTGAAAAAACTATTGTATTGTGGTTTTTTTTTTTTTTTGCTTTTCGATGGTAAAATATAAAATAAGATAAAAATATAATATAATAGGAAAATAATTGTACAATATATTTTACCTGTTGGCGGTCTGGTTTGCGAGATGTGACGACCGAGGAATGCATGGCGCGTGCCGCCAATGCAGTAGGTGTAGCTGTAACCGGCGCGCTAAATACACTGCCAAACTCAAATGGGCCAAAAACCGTTAAAGCCCTTCCGACCAGTGTTATATTGCTCATAGTAGTTGCCCGGTGATGTACACGGAACGGCAAAGGGGAGGGTCATTTAACCGTATGCTTAACAAACAGCATGCGCACAACCGGAAGAAAATGTTTATTTTTTTATTTTCATTTTTATGTTACCTAAAAGTCAAAAACATTATAAATACCATATAAATAATAATTATTACTAAAATATATTATACACTGAGATGGCCGAAATTGTGCCTCTATTTGATATCCTATTATGGAATATAGTCGACCAGGTCTCAGTTGACTGTCAGAAAACTAAAATATCACAGACCTCAAAAAAAAATTTAACTTTAAATTAAACTTATCGTTAAACTTTCGTGTAATTTTTAGGATCTCCTTGTAAACAGTCTATCTTTGGTCATATTTCAATAATAAAACATAATAATATACTTGACTTGTGTTGTTTTTTGTAACCACAGATTAGAAGTTCAGAATACTTGAATTGAAAAAATTAATAAATTGAATAACGCAACGTGAAAATATCAACATTTTAATTTAAAAAATGATTATCAATAATAGATAAACTTTAAAAAAAAATAATTTATTATTAATTTTTGAATCGTGTCTTGTACTATTTAATTAGGTACTAACAATATTTAAAAAAAAAACCTTTCTTTATAATATTTAAAAGAATGATAGAACATCCACAATAATGATTTATTGTTTAATGCAAACGATTAAAAATATAAAGCAAGTGGATTTATCGTTAACATCTTAATAATATTGTCATATGTTTAATGACCACTATCTATAATTCTGTATCCTATGTAACTTAAAAAAAAAACAATTTCTTAAACTTTAAGGCGATTTCCAATAATACTTATTTAAAAGGTAATATTATCCAGAAACTGCCCATAAAATAACGACACATTTTCGAAATTGTGTTTGCAGGTTAAAACTCGTACTTGCGGTTCTATTCCTTCACCTTCCTCGCCTTATCCTATATAAATTAGATTTTCTAATAAAATTCTCTCTTCATCATTGTCTCACAAACTTTTTCGATTTACCTCCAACTCTACTCGCCCCACTACATCATCCGCAAACATATGTGCCTTGAACTACTGAAGAAAACAAGTATGAGACTAAAATGTTAACCATTGTATTTTGATAAACATCAACTCTCATTAGAAATTCTTTCATTTTTGCCACGAGCACTTTATCACTCATCTTTGTTGCTTTATGCATCAAATATTCTATTATTTTTTACATAAAACACTAAGGATATCTGATTTAAAATATGTCTAAATACCGCAGGGAAGTATAAACTATCCACATACACGTTTAAAACGTTCTCTTTGAAATGTGCAAAGTTTTAATATTACCTACCATCAGGATTCATGAGGAAGAGACTACCTACAGTATACAGAGGTAAGTATATTATTTACTTTGATAAGAAAAATAATATCTTAAACTTTTCGACAGCTAATATATACATTATGTCGACGATGTAAAACAAATTTTAATACTTCATATCTAATTTAATTTGTGATTAAAATTACCATAATATACCCAGGATTCAAGAATAAGAATAAAATGTATCCAAATTAAATTCTCCAAGAGTGTACATAATAATACTTATAGTTCAGTTTAGTTCACTAATTTTTCCTTGATTATAAAAAAAGTCTCAGTTGTCATACTTTATTAATGAGCAGATTATAGTAAACCCTAATTATAGCTGTAATTGTGTCATATAGAATTACATAATTATATTATGTTATAGTACAACATCTTTATTACAATATTAATGCTCGACGCCTAAAAGACAGATTGACTGACAAAAAAAAAAAGATAATTGCTAAATACTTGAAACACTTAAATAGCATTATATTTGTATAATATAAACACTGAGAACGGATAAATAACAAAACTTAATAAATACAAGTGACTGCTGGATCTTTGAAAGCTAGACTGGGTACAGTAATTCCCATGATTACAAAACAAAACAAGTCAGAGAGATTAGTAAAGCAACAAAAGTGCTTGTATTCATTAAGTTATTGTTACTCATCAGTCATCGTGGATCAAAACATAAAAAGTGTATAAATTAAAAAATTACTAATAAAAAAAATAACTATCTATGTATGAATTATGAAAAGGTTAACTATTTGTTACACAAGATGTAAATCTGTTAATATATTTAAAAAAAAACAATTTTTGGTTTTGACGTTTGCTGATAATGTATTTTGGGTTTACAATAATGGTTTTTTAAGAGAGTATAAAAAATAGACAGTCAAAACGGGACAAAAGATAAGAAACGGAAATAGACAAGGAAGTCAGGAAATATAAAGGTGAAAAAAGCGACTAGGACTTTGTTGAAACCACGGAATCGCATCGGAGTGGCATACAGGGTGTCCCTCAAGTGTAAGACAAATTAAATATTTTTTGTTCTAGTAAATATTTTTTAAAAATTAATTTATACTAATTTGCGCTAAAAGCAGCACATTTTGTATGGCACTTAACTATTGTATACTTGCAATTATTTCTTTCCTTTTTCGAGGAGTGGCGAGTGAACTTTTTTGAATTTCTACTTGTTGCGATAACTTCTGATACTTTTTCGCAGCAACTCATCAAAGCTAAACTTAGGTATTTTTAATGGACACTATCAGAACTGTATGCTATGATCGCCAGACTTCTCAAAGCGATGCTATCATTTTTCCATTCTCCTAAGATTTTTAAATAATTTTTGTAACCCTCACGTCAACGTTTCGGTCCTTTTTCTCGGCCTCGCTTTATTTATTTGGTTTCCACTTTGTGACTATAAACATATACCTTTGTAATAGGTTTGTGCGGTTTCTAGAGAAGGTATACCCACCGTATATTGTGTTGGTCAAATAGAGTAATAGCAGACTAGTTCGACGTACCTACTCTAAAAATATACATGTGAAATCCGTTACTTGTTTACTCCCTATAGGAAAAAGGAACACGACGATCCGAGGCCTAACACACCGTTGACAAATGAAATTACATCAACCAGATATACCAGCTATACTTAGAGGCTGGCTCGGTCCGAAATAGAACAGCACAAATAAACCACCGACTTCCACAAGATTTTCATCGCCGTCGTCATTATATGGTCATTGTTGTGAAGTCACGGAAATGATGAGGGTGAGCACGATAATGAAGTATCGCGTGGTGAACTGCTAATACACACCGGGGTCCAGAGATTATGTCCAAAATAATAATATGTTTTATTCATCTTGGACTCTGGCCTCTCTCCGTTAAAGTACACACGAGTACTTGGCAAAGGAAACAATCCCGTAGAGATAATGTCACGTCAACTTTGAAAAGCTCGCCCTCGATTAAAATAATAGTCCCTAGTGGGGAATGTAGCATTAGATATATATATATATATATATATATATATACATACATAGACGGTCCAGATTCATATTTGACCGATTTCTTTTGATAAAGACCGAGAAAGGGTAGACACCATATTAATAACGACCTGAATCAGAAAACAATACACCAAACAACATATTATTATTTTTATGAAAATGGAAAATCACTGTGGATTTCATACACTACGGGCAATCAATCTCTTTATATTTAGTCGAGCACAGTCATTGTTTCCTAATGGCTACTTTATTATACATGTCGTTTCTATCCAAAATCCGAGGCCAAACACAAGACAAGGGTTAAAAGATGCGTTCAGTATGTTGAGAAGACGTTATGCCGTCGATTTTCTACCGTGAAGATCTGACTACTGAAAATGAAAGAGGGCAGCATTTTCAAGGCAATAGCATATTATCTTTTTTTTTAAAAAAGATAATGTGTCTTTTCCTCTAAAACGTTCTAAATCTTTTAATTCGATTATAGGTCATTCTAAAACCATCATAGTCCCAGTCAAACGCATATATTTCCAAGGGCACTGCGGTGGTCTGATAAAATCATTAATAATAGTCGTGACTCTACTAATAAACATAAATAATTGTTTTAGCTTTAAATTAATACTGCGGGAAAAAATCCATCCGTATTGCAATCCGTTTCAGGTATTATAAATAATGATTATTATTTTGATTACCTAACAATAATTTTACTACAAATAAACGTTACATTTAATAAATAAAATGTGATTAAAACCAAACAGCCAATATTATAACATGTAAATAATCTAAGACACTTTGTTGTTTTCAAAATCCTTGTATTATTTAAGCATAAATAAAATATCTTACATGGGTTACCTTCCTTCTAACCGAAAAGCCAATTATCAACCCCCGGAAGTTTTATTATGAGAATATAAAAATCGTTATTTTTTTATTTTTTGGGTAAGAGTTGAAATTCTTTTGGAAATTATTAAAGGCCTTTAATTGATTTTTAAAGGGCTATAAATTAAAACAGTGCAATCAAATGTTGTGCTAGTAAACGGGTATACACTATATTTTTTAAATAAGTAACTAACTGGTTCATGAAAAATAATTTTACCAGTTTAAACTTAGATTAATACATTTATTCAACATCTACAGTTCATCTTAACATGTGTGTACCTAAATTGCCTATAGCAGCCGCCGTTTTACTCAAACATATAAATAACTACCAGCTACTTATACAGATATATATTACATATATTAAAAAATATAATATATTGTGATTTCATTGTAATTGGAATCATATATTTATACTGCCTATTAACTGTTTATGTTTTAAATTGTAATACAAATTAAAAACAACAATCACCGTAAACTACACAATTTAGACACTATTTTTGCGTTGTAACAACAATAATATTTAAGATTTCTTTTCGTTTGACCGTTATGTATATTTAGTTTATTTGCAAATTTGTGAAAGTATTGATTTGGCAGTGTTTTTAAGTACAATGGCATATAGATATGAAAATCATAGATTAAATATTTTAATTAGACTTTCAGAACTAGCAAAGTTGCTAGCAAACCCAACTCTTTTTTTTTCAATTTGCGGTTACACACAAAATTGAAAAATTTAAAGATCCAATGAAAACAAATTTATTTGAAAGTATAAAAATACCAAAAAAAAAAACATTAGTTGTCTAAAAAACACTTTCTAAGTCATGGTCGGCATGTAGACTTTCTTGATTTTTTTATTTTTAGAGAATTATGTCAAAAAAATTGTACAAAAAATATGTCTATACATACGAGTATGTTTCAACTTTTTATTTATTTATGATGTACAACTTTAAAGCTCTGTAGTCAATTAACTATATCAGATAAAGTTAAAACCTTACAATGAGCTTCTACATGCCAAGGTGATTCTAGCAACAAAATCTGTTCATCGGATTCGGAGATCTGCATAAGTGGAAAGCAAAAAAAAATAGCTAAAATGAACAATTTTTATTAATTCATATTTTCTCTACTCTTGGCAAACGCTTTCTAATGAGCTCAGAATCAATTTTTATAGAAAAATGTATGTATACATTTTTATCTCCTATAGTTTAAGAGAAAATTGAAAATCAAGCAATAATTATAAAACGCAACACACACAGACTATCCTAACTACAAATCTATCTATTAGCGTGTAGCATTTTGTTTTTTTTTTTTAAATTTAAATTTACCATACTACTTGATTTCGAAAGTTAAGTATTTTTTCATCTGTAACAACAACTGTCGACTATTGCTACTTTTTTTTTCTTTTCAATTTTATCAGTTAAGTATTGCGTAGTGTAAATCTATGGTATCTGTAAAAACGTGAACACGGTAAAATATTTGTATAATATACACCTAAAAATATACATAAATAATATTATTGCGCCCACGCTACAAAAATCCACTTACCTAGGCCGTATATTATGTTAATTGCGAAGGTCCGCCGAAATGAAAAATAGGGTTTTCGCGTCCGATTTCAATCTGGTAAAAGCACCGGTTTTTTTTTTCTATACTTGCACCACACTCGCCCTAATAAGATCTGTGTATCGAAACTCTTATAAATAAGGAACCGCGTTTTCTTTTTGCCTACAAACACTTTCCGACAGTCGATGTGCGCGAATTGTGACCGTTTGAGTGTCCGGACAAATAACCGAAATCAATCCGTCCGTTTCTTCGCTTGTACAATGTTAACCAAACAAATGGGGGGTGGTTTTTTTTGTTACCCCAATAACGATTTACTTGTTTACACACATTACCTGTACACGATTGAAACGGTTGTTTGAACAAAACAACCAATTCGGAAGCCGCACATTTGCCAAACAGAATAATATTGTATAGAATCCGTCTTCGAGTCCACTGAAAGCGCGCTGTAATAAGAATGAACAAAATAATAATACATGTTAGTAGGTACAAATATCACAAATTTTACCAGGCGTTGCTCTTTACATTCGCTGGAGCACACACAGTCGAAACCAGTAAATACAGTTCAAACTCAGCCAGCACAGTGAGAAATTACCAATCATCCCTGCCAACAAACTCCAGGGGGACGGTTTCTAACGTAATTCGCTACCCGCAACAGTCAAAAGTCAATTGCCGATTAGAGGAAACTACGGTTTTTCACTAGCAGATCTTCGATCGAAACTCATACGACAAAATTCGACGGTCTGGTTATTAATAATAATACACTAAATAACATACACTAACTACACTCTGTTCGCTCTATGAAGGACATGTAGTATACCAAACGCCCCTGACTAACATAGTATATATTGTATACAAACACCAGCTCGACGGCTACACGATTAACATTTTATTGACATTATTTATTATTACAATACGATTAAAATACTATAATATTACACCGTTATCAATAATATATTTTAACATAAATGTTCCTGTAGAAATAATTGCGTTTATTCGAGGTAGTAGTTGTAGCGTTATTAGTCCCGTTTCTTAGTCGTAAAAGAATATCGTACCGAGTTCCTGTGCACATAGATTTTGAATTTCGGCTGCAAAATAATGTAAAAAATAATTTTAACCCTTCACGCTCGTCAACGTAACAAATTCAGCACAAAACAACTGGTCATATTTACTAACAGTCGACGTCATAAAGTTTCGTTAATTTCTGATTCAGTACGATATATATTTCCCTTGAATTGCACAAACGACCGGCCACCCAATTGTCATTTGATGTTTTTATCATTGTAGAACACGTCGGGTGCATACTTTAATGAATTAAAAAAAAACCAATAATAACAGAACATATTATAAATATTTATATATAAATAATTAACAGTATAGAGATTTAACACACTTTGAATTTTGGGTACTGATATCGACTAGAATTCTTAGCGTTTCAGGACTTAGACTGAAATCCGACGATTTGGCAGAAGGTGATGTATTGGATAGTTTTAACGAATTTTTTATTGCTAAATTCATAGCGTTAAAGTATATAAATTTGGCTGGTCTCTCGGCGTACATTTTTAACGCCATATTTTTCTCGACCGCATTCTTCATCTTTTCCGATAGCAAATGTAATTTGGTACTGAGAAACTGATCGAGTTTATTGTACAAATCAGTCGTCAGCGAACAATCCACTGAAATCAAAAAAATTACAAAAATTAACGTCAGCAATAAATAAAACAGTCGGAAATAATATTGACAAACGGCAGGTGACGTACTTTTGGCGAACATACAAACGACTGAGTAATGAGCTTTGTAAACTAACAGTCTATAACTTTCAAACGTCCCATTACTTTCGTTGTTTAGCCACAAAACAGGAACTTTACCAAGGTCGGAGTTCCAGCTGTCTGTTTTTATTGCCCACGTATTTGTTATAAACCTGAAAAAATTAAAAACAAATATGTTAATTACATTGTTAATCAAATCAATCACACAGCGGCCATACCTCCCGACTAATTGACTGGGCAAACATTTCTTAAGAGAATTTCCTTTGATCACGTTCTCGTCGCGGGCCATATCCGGCAAAACCCACATAATTATATACGAGTAAATCAGTTGAGTTTGCCGTTTGCTTAAACCGCTCCTGTTAATTTCAAATATAATTTGTCATTTGTATAAAATAAAACAAGTGCTACCCAACCAATATAAGATGTCAACAATTTTATATTTACCAAACAAGCGAGTCGTTATACAACAGCATAGTATACTTGACTTGTTGAAAAGAATTTTCAATCGAATTTAAAAAACTCTGAGCATATAGGTGAACGTTGTTGTCTAACGGTAAAAAACTAATTCCTTGAAACATGTCCATGAACGTGTACGTTGATATGTTGGTACTTTGTAAATACTGAAACAAATATATTTTCAATGATGGTCAGTATTTCAATGTTAAAATATTTCAAAATATCTATGTATGTAAATGTACTTAAAATAATAAATTACTATCATTATTATTTTGAGTAATTCCTTATATAACAAGTGAGATTTTTCAATATATTAGTAGTGAACTGACATAATCCCAAATTAAGAAAACCAGTTATGAATTTAAATAAAAATAAGCTTTTTATTAATTTAAAAATAAAATTTGTTAATATTATAATCAGTTAGCCCATGTGTATAAGCACACTATTGAACTTTTATTAAAATATTTATTTAACTCGAACCTTTTTAGAGGTGGGGGAAATGGTAATTCTAACTTTTAAAATAAAGAAACATGAACTGATAAAATTGTATAATTTACTTACTAAATTTTATATTTTTTCTAACTTTTATAAAAAAAAAATTACCTACATCAAAATTTTGCAGATATAATTAAAAATAGTTTTAATGTAATTTATAATTAAACTTTGCTTAAAAAAAACGAAAAAATTCACATTGTTAGTGAAATATATATTTTTATAAGTATTTCGAAATTTGAGGCACATTTAAATCCAGAGTGGATTTGTCGTGTTCATTTCACGTGGAATAACCCAAGTCAAAAACTGGTAAACAACAGACCATTTAGTTGAAAAAAAAAAAATATTCAAATATATAGTAGTTTAAATATTTTACTGTATATGAAATTATATGAAGTATTGGTATTATATTATATGTTTTGATAGAATAATGTGCAGGTATCACAACAAAGGATACATTATTTTTATCTATGTTTTTCCAAGACAGTCAATCAAACCAAAACATTAAAAAATACTACAGTGTCTAGTTTGGTTTTCTAACCTAATTTCCAAAGTTTAGTATAAATTGATTCGGAATCCAAGAGTTTGTCACGTCACTGCTAATTACCTTATTATAAAATTGATCAAGCATGAGCCTAAGGTGGTCTGGACTGATTTCGTTCATCACGTCAGTCATCGAACCTACGACCATTTGAAACGTATGGTACCAGTGTTTCAAAATAGCCATATATATCGGTTCTTGTAAGTTATGAGTACAGTATTCTGGTTCATCTGTGGATTCGGGAGATTTTGGTTTTGACTTGCATGTTGCCGACAAAGTCTACTAAATCAAATTCAGTATTATTATTAAAAGTAACGATAAAAACTAGTTACACATTCAATGTTAATGAAAAAAATATATCATTACAATTACTATCCAAAAATTTGGTTCAGGGTTGTACAACACTTGCAAGGACTTTTTGGTGCGTAATGATTCACACGGCTGTCGATCATTGAAATTCCTAAAAATGTTTTTAACATAATATTTAAAACATTATCACGATAGCTTAGGTGCATTATACAAACATACCTCATAAAACAAATTACAGCTTCAATATGGCCAATATTCAGTATTTTTTTATTTTCCTCTTCCTGTGGTGGATAATAGAATAATATTTTATTTGCTCCCTGTAATAAAATAATTCAATAAACACAAATTTAATTTAACAATAAATTTTCAAATATTGTAGTAAAAACACCATATTATAATATTTAAATTCTCTTATTTTGTTCTATACATACATACATAAGTTTTTAATATCTATACAAATGTTCAGCACCTAAATAAAATACACTATTTAATAAAATAACCGGATTCGAACTCCAATAAATGGATAAGCAAATATCTGTAGTTTCTAGAGAAAAACATAGGTAACACGTCTAAATGAGCTAGATATATAAAATAACAGCTTTAACTCACATCTTCCTCAGTTTTGGACAATGTTGAGTTAAAAATGAACAGATTTTGCAAAGTTATTTCTGTTGGCATTTTGCTAAAAGCAAGTAAACACTTTCGGGCTCATTTTAAGATACCAACAAACATAGGAAATTTGTAATCAACACAATATTATGGACGTTTAGTAAAAAATGTATGATTTTACGTATGTTATTGTTAATATTTGTAGTAAATAACAAAATGTGTAGACATTTGATAGTGCTTTTGCGATTTGCTTTTTAGTAATCGGTTATTGACCAATATTGAAAATTAGTAGTTCTAGAATTTTTTAGTATCGTACTGCAAAATATTTTTCGGTCGGTGATTTTTTTATCAGCGAATTTCTTTATCAATACACGTTATACAATGACCACGGTAGAAAACGTTAGGTTACCAAATGGTAACCTAGATTAACGGCGATAGACGTTGAAATTGATTGATTTCATTTCATAACAGCCATAGAGATTGTACAAAGATTAATAGACCACGCCGTATACTTTTTCGGCCACCCAATTTTGGACGCAACCAATGCACTCGTTACGGCCATGTCGGTATCATAAGGGTTACCATATTTACTATGTCCGTGGACTATCTTTATGATATACCTAATCTGTAATCCATGTAACAACAGCCAACAACAGAACAGTACTATTGATAGTTTTTTGTAATAGGTATTTTCTTTTTGTTAATGATTTTAGTTAATAGGTATGAAATATTATATAATAAATAACATTTTATTTTATTTGATTAACCTAGTCGACATTAATACGGTTCATTCCATTTTCACGTTTCATGTCTGAAACAATGATAAATATACCAATAATTATCGTTGTGATTAATTGTATAAATAATTGAAATGTATGTTTGTTTAACTTTATAAAAAGAAAAAATAATCTACCTAATAACGCCTACAAACCAATTTGTAATCATCGGTACGGATTTTGTTCAAAAAATTACTCATGTAGAAAATTATTTTATTAAAATAATAATTAAAAAAAAAAAAAAATCTCAAAAGACAGTGAATCTTTAATGTCAACTTTTTTATTTTAGACATGGAGTCAATTTCAACTGCGTTGAATCATATATCTTCAGATAAAGGTCGTATTTGTGGTAGCCTACATTATGTTCGAACTAACATCATTAGCAGACCTGAAGGAATTAATGAACTTCGAGAACTCGGAGGTATCAGAATATTAGTTAAATGTTTAAAACAGGTGAATCCAAAAGTGTTGTCATTGACACTGAGTATACTAGGAAACTGCAGCATGGACGAATCCTGCAGAGAACAAGTAAAAAAACATATGATTATCATTTTATTACAGTTAATCTTCATTTAATCCTTAAAATATTACATGTTAATTACAGTTATTCGAATGCGGAATCATCAAAGATCTTGCTTTCATTATGAAAAATATTAACGTTGATAACATTCACAATCGCACATGTCGAATGGTTGCCAATCTTGCAATCTCTCAAGTTCATATACCGAATATGTACAAACATAATATTCCAAATACCGTCATTAGTATACTGGCCTACACTAATTGCAATGGAACAAGATTTTCTGCAATTCGAGCTCTAAGGTAAGTGCGTTTAGATTATGACCGCAAAATTAAGTAATATTATGATAGACCCAATTTGGTATTCTTTTAGGAAAATATGGGAAAATTCATCTAAAACTGGTTGCACTGAGATGTTAAAAAATCAAGCCATTGCAATTATCTCAGAGTTGCTGTTTTCAGACTGCAGTGATATAGTTTCAGCCGTCTTAAGGGCTCAATTATCGTTCTTAGCTAACGCTGGCAATCCCAAGCATCTAACAAACAACCAATTTGTTGTATTACAAGTATGGAAAACGACTAACAAAAAAAAAAAAAACATTTTTATAATACGAACATGCATAAAAATGAAATATTTCCATTTTTTTTAAATCTAGATTTTGGGAAAAGATGTGAAAAACACTATGACTACTTTGATGAATTTACTGCCGAATAATCCGATTGCCAGTAAAATTATTTATTTATTGAGTAAAGTCCGTCAAACTAGAATGCAGCTAGCTCTGGCTGGAACTATGGAACGCATTGTTGATTATTTAGAAAAAGAAAACAACCATTGTAAGTACTCGTAGTACAATGTTGTTTCCCGATGGTGTTTTTTTGTTAAATAATAAAAATCTGTGCAGCTAATTTTGTTGCGCTATAATTTTTTAAAGTTATGACGAAAAGATGTTTTTCTTTACAGATTTGACAGTATCATTGTGCCTTTTGTGTGAGTGTCCGTCGAATCGCGGTTGTATGACTCAATGGACAAACGGCTTGTCCGTTATTTTGGACTTGATATCTGGTACAAATCCAATATACAAGGAATTAGCAATGACTGCTCTGACGCATTTTCGATATGACAAACGATCGTTAGAAGTACGTATCAACTTAAGTGTTAAATTTTTTAAATTTTAATTAATTGTAATACCTAAACGTTTTCCGAAGAAGTAACGGCATGGTTAACAAAAGACGTTTTCTTAGTGCGCACCAGACGTTGTGGTTGTTTAGTATTGTAGACCTTGGACGTCTTCATCCTTAGAGTCTGTTCTTTGTTAACCGATCCTAACGATTGAATTTGACTTTCGTATTGTGGAGGACGTGTAATCATTATTTTTTGCGTCTCTGTATTATTCGATTCGATTTTTTTCAGATGATGTTGATTCTTTGTTTTGTTTAATTTTATTGCATCCACGAGAGCTAATGACTCTTGTTCGTTCAACGTAAGCAGTTTGGGGTTCATTTTTATCCACTCGCAATTTAATATTGTGTCGATTGTCCAACGTTTTCTCGTTTCTGGTTGCATCATGTTGTTAATACAAGTCTTGACTTCATCGCTGAGTAAATTTTCTATGCTTGTTCGGTATAACCATTCCCTTTTAACCTTGTAAATACGTTTGGAAAAAAGTTTAGGTAACAGTTCAATTACAAATATATTTATGTGGATATATATATATATATATATTTTATAAAGAAATGTTGTTATTACTTGTTGTTTGTACATTAATTTGACGTTTGTATCGTTAAAAGGCATTCTCTTGTTAAGCATTACGTACAACACGACTCCCAGCGACCAAATATCTGACGCTTTACCATCGTACGGTCGTGCGCCTAATACTTCGGGTGGAGCGTACGCTACAGAACAACAATACGTGCTGCAATTAATTTTTTTAGCTCTGTTAACGATTTTCGAAAACCCAAAATCGGTTAATTTCACTGTGAAATGATTTGTGATCAATATGTTTTCACATTTGATATCCCGATGCACTATGTCCATTGTGTGCAAGTATTGGATGGCCAATGCCAATTGACGAAACCAAACTCTAGTTTGGCCTTCTTTCAACGGTCCTTCTCTAATTATGTATTGCAACAGTTCACCTTTTAAACAATGTCAATACTGGTTAATGAATAACGTCGAACACTGTTATGGAGTTGTACCTTTTCCTGCGTATGCCATGAAAACGAACAGTACAGCTTTTCTTTGCAGTATACTGTGTGTGTATATTATGTACGGATGATTGATTTTACGCAGTATGTCTAGCTCGCGCGGTAAGAATTTCGTGACATAGTCTTTGCTTGTCTGATGTGTATCGATAATTTTCACCACCAAATCGTGCTCGTTGTTTTCGGATACGTATTTAGCGTGGCGCACTTCACCATAACTTCCGTGTGATATGTGTTCCAAAATTATGTAGCCTTCTTTTTGCAGAGCATTCGTCGTGGATAACTTATAGCCCGTTTCCAAAGTTTTATTGTAAAACAGAAACACCATTATACCTATATGATTTCTGTGCAAAATGATTATTATTAAAGTTTTCCATAGTAACAATCTCTTGTTTTTTTGTAGGAAATGGTTAAAAAAGGATTAATTTCAATGTTAATTAAAAACTTGTCGTCGTACATTGAAGCAAACAAAATGCCAAACTTATGCCCGCCCGAAACAAAAACTCAGTCGCAGAGCACTTTGTCCTTTGTGAGCTATTCGCCGGCCGGTTCGTCGGGCATGAGTCCGTACAGTCCGCCAGCTAGAAGTCTGACACCTCCGATCAATGAAAATATCGCGACCGATTCGTACTCTCCTTGTTATTCACCAGTTTGTGGATCTTTCGATGGCGAGTCTATCAATGCAGACTCTAGATCTGATATCAGTGATTACGAAGTAAAGGTAAATGATTGATAAAAATATTACCTAGTGATGATTTTTTCAAAATTATTATCATGAAATTTGTATACACTTAAAAATTTTGCAGGAGGATGATAAAGAAATTGAAACTCCCGACAAACAAACCGGTGACAATATAATAATTTTTTTATTAAAATTGTTATCGTATCAGAAATTTGGCGTCAACATGATGGGTAGCAAAGACGTATGGCAAACGATATTGGACTATATTCTTTACATCGAAGACAGTTTTGACCATGAAAAGCCACAAACGATATTACAAATGATTGTTCTGTGAGTAGTGTTCTAGTAGACAATTTCTAAAGACGTCATAATTACCGTGTGTATTTTAATTCGCTAGTGACGTAATCAACTTCAAAACCATTCTCACCGAAGGATTTATCGTTGCCACACACCAAAAGCTGTGTCAACCTGAACATGACCTCAACCTGTGCAAGAACTGCAAAAATCGACACTCCATAGGTCTTAACATCATCAAAAGTGCCTCGGTCACTTATGAATCTATGTTTGCGGAAGACGTCATGACCAGTATTATGAACGAAAGAGATAGACAATATGTCAAGTCATTAGTATCAGTTACTACTCCTCTTGTTATACAAAGGTATTGACTATAATAACCAATTTGTACTTGTTTGAATTTTATTTCACCTTAATATAATACCTATTTATTTGTATATAATTTATTTTTATTTTTCAGTAAACCTCCACAGCTGTTGTCAATGTTGTTTCGCTACAACGTGTTCGACAACTTATGCAGTATAATCAAAGACACTCAACACGAATTATTCAATCACAGTGTCGGAGCCTTAATAGCCTTATTCAAAACTTCCAACATTGTGTACACAAGTTCGTTCATAAGCCGCTGCGAAGATCAAAATTGCTGCAAGACAATTGTCAAAAAGGAAACGACCGTGGTCCTGGCTTTAGACGATGGCACTCTGGTGAATGCAAACAAATCGTTTTTGTCGCTCAAGTCTCCAATGTTTGAAGCGATGTTTCGATGTGGTGGCTTTATGGAAGCCTATCAGAAGACCATACGTCTGAACGACGTCAGTGCCGAGTGTTTCAAGCTGCTGTTGGATTTACTCGAAGTGTGTTGCGAGTGCATGCTGCCGAAAGACGTCAAAATCGTCTTGGAACTAATCGTCGTGGCCGATAGATACATGCTGGACGACTTGGCCGAACAGCTAAATATGATAATGATGAACTCGATCATGTCGTTGGAAAACTGCAGCATGATCTACGAATGGGCCAAAGAAACGGGCTACAGTCTGAAATTCGGATCGACGGTCAGCCTGGACGTGATCAAATATTTGTTGACTTCCAATTCGAGTTTTCCACGCCGCGTCGAGTCCATTAAAAAAATAATCAACAGTCAATGCGGGCAACATTTCGTTGACGACTTTACAGATGTACTGAAATATGATCTAGTCAACATATGCGACGATCAAATATCGAAATTTTATTTGAATAAATTTGCAAACTAATTGATTTAGATTAATAAAAAAATAAAATATATATATATATATATATATATATATATATATATATATATATATTTGTGATTAGACCAATTATACATTATGTACCAATCGACTGTTTTGTTAAGCAAGCCAATCGTCGTACGACTTTATTTTTAATACTGTTTATTTATTGTTGCGACTTTCTGAAAACAATACAACTTACCCAAATTGACATTTGTTCAAATATAATGATTTGGTTACTCTTTTATTTTTTAAATGTATAATGGCATAAACAACCCACTATTTAGTTATAACGTAATCGTTAATTCAGAGACCGAGACAAGCTTGCCATGTATATATACTGAATATTTATTTATTTATTTTCATATTTTATTGAAAACTTACAATCTGTACAACAAATGATTAGAATAAACTTTTTTTTTAAACTATATTATAGTATAACTATTAACTTTATTTATAGATTTATTCGAAAAATTTTATTGTATATAATATCTATTATATTACTTTATATTATGTATGTTTAATTGTCGAATTGTCTTACATTATATTTATTATATTTTGTAAATGTTTGTCGGAA
This sequence comes from Adelges cooleyi, assembly GCF_023614345.1. Classification (NCBI taxonomy): domain Eukaryota; kingdom Metazoa; phylum Arthropoda; class Insecta; order Hemiptera; family Adelgidae; genus Adelges; species Adelges cooleyi. The sequence goes on along the minus strand of NW_026096268.1, from coordinate 10,820,607 downwards.
AATAAAGACTATTCTTGTAGTTACCTACTCGAAGATATTTTTTTTATGTCAAAAAATCAATCGTAGGTTATAAAAAAAATGTAAAAAACAATGTACAGTATTTTGTAGGCACTGTTTTTTTGTTTATCGCCGTTTGTTATTTGATCATGCTAAAAAAAGTCAATAAAGATACACATGTTTTAATGTACTTGAAATAAACAAATGTGTTGTTTGAATATAATTTTATAGGTATACCTTTAAATTGAAATAAAGCTATGCACGCGCGAATAGTTTTTGACACAAAGTAAAGACAATTAGACTGATTTCAAGAAGACAGTTGTTGCTATACAATTATATTTATAAAAGTACTTGGTTACCTGTTGAAACGGCGACGCTTATTATTTTACTTCAAAAAACTATATGAACTGTTGGACAGTTTTGTTATGATTGAATTTACAAACGAAATAAAAGATTTAACTCGTATTATTCTAGATGATAAAAAAAATATCACAATATACAATTTTCTAGGTAGTTATTATTAATTCTGTTATTTAATGTTTTCCAAAATGTATAATAAAGCTATTTAAATCCAACAAATTTCAACGGTTCCTTTTAATATTTGTAGCACCTGACATTTGCTGCAATTTAGCTTCATAAAAGTATAGCAGTATTATTATATTTGAAACTGATTACAAAAAAAAGCCAATTTAAAGGCTTTCGAAATTCACTTTATAAAAAAAACAATGTGAGTAAAACAAATTTCAAAGCAAAGAAATCAGTGTTTATTATTATTATTGAAGTAAATTGGATTGTGTAAAATTAAATAATTCCGTCAAAAGAATTTCTGCTAAACAAAAATGTAGCTAAACCTGAGAAATCTTTTTTTAATTGTAAAAAACTTAAATAATTTTGTTTTAATTCAAATTATTTGTATCTTCTTGACAAGTCCTTTCTAAACATCAGCTTAGAATCAACTTTTTATATTTTTTAGTTGAAAATTGAAAATCAAGTTGTTACTTGATGCGACAAACTGGCTTTTTAAAATTAAAATCATTATACCGATCTACCATATATTAATAAGAACTTATATTAAAAGTAAGACAATGATCTACCCTCTCACCATTAGTGTGTAGCATTATGTCATTTTTTCCATCTTAAAGTTCTCAATATTAAATTTTGCTTCATTCCAATAACTTGATTTTTTTTTAAATTCAAGAAAGTAATATTGTACTGAAATAAACAAATTTAAATAATTTAATCATAGTTCAAATTGGTTATTTTTGTGTTTATCACTGACCAAAATTCCACATAGATACGATTTCTAATACGGCGTTTTGCATAGGCAATTTTTATACGTTCATGTATTTGGGTATCTTGATACAAAATACATTATTATTTTTAAAACCTCATGTTTGTTTGTATGTAACCACAAGTAAGGAAGAGGGTATAATTTAGGAGAAAAAAAAGTACAAAATAAATACTACAGAAGTGCTAAATTTTATTTTGGCAATATTATATTATTATTAACAGCTGTTATACTAGTACATTGATATTATAATATGGTAAATAACATTATGTTTGTGTCTAAATTTTGAAAATAGTTTAAATTATAAATTTAAAAGAAGTGCTTAGTTAAACGTTTAGACAATATTATATTAATATGTTAGGATTAATTAATTATTGTATGTGAATAAAATATGTGTTTATTGTATTTTTTTGAATATATAATATTGTAATTGGACTTAGATCCGTTTGAAATATAAAATATTATGTCGATTGACAACTATTGAGTGTAATATGACATACAGGGTGTAATGTTAAGTTCTGCCGACCTTCAAATGAGGCATTTAAGATGCTCTATGGGTACAATAAATGGTGTTCATTTTTTTTTAATTTGAAAATTATTTAAAATAGAAACCGTATCTCATTAAAAAATGGTCTTACGAAAAAAATCGTGTTGAATTGATATGTAACATGGTATTTTTGTATCTGGCCACACATACGTCCACCGAGTGGCCACTGAGTGGCCGGCATGTGACTAAAACCAACATATGGCATGTGAAACATCATTTAATATAAAATAATTCTAAGGACACCACTGAACTAAGAATAAAATTATAACCCAAAATTATGTGTCACATATCATACATTGGTTTTGGTCACATGCCGGCCACTCAGCGGCCACTCAGTGGACGCGAGTGTGGCCAGATACCAAAAAATCATGTTACATATCAATTCAGCAAGATGTTTTCTCCTGATTTCAAATCTGAAATTACTTTTTTCGTAAGACAATTTTTTTTAAGGAGATACGAGTTCTTTTTTAAATAATTTTAAAATTAAAAAAAAAATAAATACCATTTATTGCACCCATAGAGCAAATTATTAAAACTTGAATGAACATGTAAGATATTGAGTAGTAGTAAATGTGCTATGGTCTCCGATTTACTATTTAAAGAATAAGACAGTTAATACATTGATAATGATTAATAACATATATATAGATAATGATCGGTAAAGTGTGATATTTTAGTAGAGTTTTTAGGTCAAAACTATTTTTTTTTAATGTTTATTAAAACAAAATTAATTTATTTGTGGGTTAAGCTACTTTTGGCGATACGCCTTATATATTATGCTGATATTACATGTGGGTATTGAATAATTTTGTAATACTTACTGATTATATTAATAAAGCACTACAGACTACATAATTTTATGATAATATTATTTTTAGGTAAGTATTATATGTAAAATGATTAATTAGTTGATTATAATTAAATTCTAATAACATTATTTTTATGTTAATTAATAATATATGTTTTAAATCCAATAAGCATAATAAGCACTACATCTACTTGCATACAATAATATACTAATAATTTTACTTAAATATTTTATATAGGTACGATTATAATTGAATTAAATTATTACATTATTTTTTATTTTCTTTAAACAATTAATAATAAGATTAATTCTATCACTACTATTATAATATTGTATATTTATTTATTTTACCTTACATTTTAATATACTAATCTTTATATTTTCACCTTTTATTGAATCTTAATTTTAATTTTGATCGACCGATAATTAGTTACATGACTATATTAAATTTAAATATTATAGTAATATATTTAATAAACTAAATATTAGTAGGTATATGTTATATATAGTTTTTAATCTACTACATTTACTAGCTTACAATAATATAATAATTTTACTTAAATATATTTTTATATAGGTACGATTATAATTTAATTTAATTAATATATATATATATTTTTTTTTAATAGTTCTAATAATAATAATAGAGTTAATAAATTGATTATTTTATTATGTATATAATTAATAACTAATTGATTACATTTAAATTCTAATAATATGATTTTTATGTTGACTAATAATATATATTTTTTAATTAGATAAGCAAAATACTAGCATACAATAATATAATAATAATTTTACTTAAATATTTTATATAGTTACGATTATAATTTATAATTGAATTAAATGACTACATTAATTTTTATTTTATTTTAACAATTAAAAATGACATTACTTCTCTCTCCACTATTATATTATCTAATTATTTATTTTGTCTTACATTTAAATTTACTTATCTTTATATTTTCACATTTTATTAAACCTTAATTTTAATATTAATTTTGATCGATCGATATTACCTTAATAACTATATTAAATTTAAATATTATATTAATAGATTTAAAATTTAAACTACATATTAGTATATATTATGATGTATAATTTTTAAATTAGTAGTATTTCAATAATAATAAAGTTTTTAGTAATATTTTATATAATATTTAATTTATTAATATTTAAAAAATGATTAAATACAATAATTATGCAATTTATTTAATTTATGCTTAATATAAGGGTGTCTACTCATTTCAACGTCTAGCAATTCAGCAGCCAACCTAATTTTACTCGAATTAATCTGATAAACCTTCAAATAATTTTGCCAATTATATAACCAATACAGATAAGTACACCAACACCAATTATAGATTTGTTTAAAGGATTTTTGTTTGTTGCTATAACCAAGAGTGACAAATAATTACTAATTTCTTAAAATGTTCGCATAGTAGACTTACATATTCAAAGCCCGTACCTTAGAGGCAACTTAAGTAATCCAAGAATAATTCATTAAAGATTGAAAATTGAAAACATTAAAAGACTGATACACTAATAGGATTTATCTACAAATAATAAAAATATATAAGGTGTTTCATAGGTATATGTAGTTTTTAATTTTGCTATAAACCGATTTAATTTTAAAGAAATACATTGACTATGACATGTTTTGTTTCATTATGAGTTGAGGTTAAAGTGTTAAACTTATTTTTGCCTAATTAGGTATGTTAATGTGTTTGATACCAAGCTCATACCTTATGTCATCCAAGAATAATTCATTAATGATTGAAAATTGAAAATATTAAAACACTGACATGCTCATAAAATTTTTCTACAAATAATAAAAATATATTTGTTTCATATATGTAGTTTTTAATTTTGCTGTAAACGAATTTAATTGTAAAGAAATACATTAACTATGGCATGTTTTGTTTCATTATGAGTCGAGGTTAAGTGTTAAAGACGATATCGGTCAAATGACCACCTCGGCACGCGTTTCCTCTGACGGGGAAATTTTTAATCACGTTGTCATATGACCGATGTCGTGTTTTCAGACTTATTATGATTTTTAGAAGAGTGGAGGGCTCATTCCTCTCTGTCTAATTACCATAATGTTTCAATTAGAAGAAAAAAGAATACACTATTTTTTGCCTAACTAGGTACGTTAATGTGTTGAGTACCAAGCTCATACCTTATGTCATCCAAGAATAATTCATTAATGATTGAAAATTGAAAATATTAAAAGACTGACATGCTAATAAAATTTTTCTACAAATAATAAGAATATATTTGTTTCATATATGTAGTTTTTATTTTTGCTGTAAACGAATTTAATTGTAAAGAAATACATTAACTGTGCCATGTTTTGTTTCATTATGAGTCGAGGTTAAAGTGTTAAAGACGATATCGGCCAAATGACTACCTCGGCACGCGTTTCCTCTGTCGTTGAAATTCTTAATCACGTTGTCATATGACCGATATCGTGTTTTCAGACTTATTATGATTTTTAGAAGAGTGGAACGCTCATTAGAAGAAAGAAGAAGAAACTATTTTTGCGTAACTAGGAATGTTAATGTGTTGGTTACCGAGTTCATACCTTAAGTCGTCCAAGAACAATTCATTAAAGATTGAAAATATTGAAAGACTGAAATACTAATCAGATTTATCTACAAATGCCAATAAAAATTCCAAAAAAATCGTATATTAGGGATGTTAATGTGGGACGGACTGGCCGAGTGGACTAGGGTGGAATATCAAAAACTTGGCAGAAAACTACGGGTAAACACAGCCTATTTTGACGAGCAAGCGTCCGAACTTGACCTACTCCCGGACTTAAAATGCCATATGAAAAAATAAAAAACAAAAAATGTGGAACCACCCATTGCCTTCCACATCGCAGCCCAAACCTTATTGCTAGGGATTGGTGCTCAAGTGTAAATAACCTTGGTTGATCTACACTCAATACTAGGTGCGCTGCTGCCCACACTTAGGTCCATTTTAGTCGTCTCTTACGACAGGCATGGACTGCCGTGGATGTATTCTCACCCCCACCCACAGGGGTAGAAACAGGGGAAGGCGCTGAAATTCTTGGCGTTGAAATGAGTTATAACCCGTATAAGTACATGTGATAGTTTGGAAACCTTCTTATCATCATATTATAATCACTGTTATCATCACCTCTAAGACCAGCACGCTAAGTATATATTCCTACATCTATCTCTGCTCTTCGCTGTTTCCCACAATTGTGCTCCATGTTCATTGCTCCTACATCTTTAGCAACACACTACTTTCATCTTGAACGAGGTCCTCCCTGAAGTCGTTTTCCTGCCAAATTGTTTTCGATTACGGTCGTTATCCCTGTTTCTTCCATGTATGTTCTGTTCATCTTAGTCTTCTGAGTTTTCTTTAAAATGCTAAAATGTTGAAAAGGTCCTGGAGTTCTTGATTATATCATTTCCTCCACTCCCCGGTTCGATCGTCTTTGCGGTGTCCAAAATTCCTCCTCAGAATTTTTCTTTCGAGAATGTTTCTTCTATTTTGATGAGAGGCCATATTTCTGGCCACTGGAAGTATCAACCTTGTATGTAACTGGATTTTAAGATTCATTGATGTAGCTTATCTAATTTTCCCAAACTTTAGTAGTAATCATTACCTTTTTTGAGTCTGGTAACAACCTCTACTTTGATGTCATTGTCATTAGTTAATATTGATCATAAGTAATTACAGCGAGATACACTCTTATTAACCTCTCCTCTATTCAATATTATATATTCTGTATTGTTATCATTAATTTGTAGACCAACTTTTTCCACAGTTTGTATGAGTTTCCGACATGTTGATTTAACTTCTTCTATATTATTCCCTTTGATGGCATTATCATCTGCATAGACCAGGAATCTACCCTAACGCAAAAACTACGATGACATTTACTTCTCTAACAATCTTCTTTAGCACTAAGTTAAAAAGAATGGGTCATAGTACATCCCCTTGTCTCAATCCCGTAGTCCCTTCGACAGACTCCGAAGCTCTATTTGCTTTTTTCACTTTAATCTTCATATACTTTATGAATGGGGGGTAGGTTCAACTAGTTTTACTGATTTCTTTGTGAATCCGAGTTCTTTCATGGTATTTATAAGACTAGGTTTGCGGATCGAGTCATAAGCCTTCTTGAAGTCTACAAATAACACACATGGATTTCTATCGAATTTCCATGCCTTTTGAAAATCTGAACCTTGGTTGACCTGTTCTGTCTGAAGCCACATTGGTAGCTCCCCCAGTGACTCTTCGTGTGACGTTTAATCCTGTCTAAAATGCAGTTGGCTCAAATCTTGTAATGGGTGCTCTACGGAACATCTATAGTTTTGTATACTGGATAAACTAATGCTGAATTCCAATCCTGTGGAATTTTCTGAATTTCTTAATTGTGCTCCATTAGCTTATGTATGTTCGCAATTGTTTCTCTGTTTAGCGCTTTCAAGATCTCACTTTAAATACCATAGAATCCAGACGGTTTTTTGTTCTTTTAACCTGCCATTCGATTTCTTGTAGTGTTGGTGAAGGACAGATGTCTTCGTTGTGCTCCATCTGTGTTCATCCAAATTGAGTATATCCGTTCAAGGTTTATTGCATACATTCCAGGCTCCAAAACGTAAAGCGGATTTCCAGTTGTGCAGTTTAAATTCCTTTGATCCACAAATCTGAGACACTCTTATGCTTAATTTCTGAACAAGATTTTTTACAGGATAGGTTGTTAACTTGTTGCCAACTGCATCTCACCCACGAAGAGGGTAGCTCGGGGCCCCGGGTTCGCTATACCCGTATCACGTATCACCACGTGATTCCCCTGGGGGAATAAAAGCCTACACTTGCAACTTATGATACTATAAATTACATTATAATATGTTACTTTTATTTTTTTATAAACTTCATTTAAAATCGTTTAAATTCTTTTAATCTGCCATTCGATTTCTTGTGGTGTTGGTGGAGGATGGAAAGTCTCTACTGGTTCTTCACAATTGAATATATTTTCAAAGTATTATGTTCTTTTTTTCTCTATATCCTCTTGTGATGTTATTCACAGTCCATCCTTTCCTGCTAAGAAATTATTCTGTTTCTTTAAACCTCGAGGAATGGAATCTGCCAGGCAGATTAAATTATTAGTTTTTATATTTTAAAATAGCAACCGGCTAACTGGTATGTTACATTTTAATAGCTGAATAAATAATTAGCTCGCTTATTTGCTTTGTCTTCTTGTAAAGGTTACCTTTTTACAAAAATGCCTTGTATTATGACTAACAAAATTTTGTTCTGCCTCTTTAAGTATGTTTTGTAAACATTTTATTTTTTCTCATCTTAGTACTTGCTTTCCGTTGCCCCATTTTTTATTTTGCTAAATTCTTCACATTCTCAGTGTTGGACAGCTAAATATTTCTTCTTTTTGTGGCTTCCTCACAAATACCATTAAACCAGGTGTTGTTGTGTTGTTCTTTGTTTCCCAATTGTTTTTTCTACGGTTTCTTGAGTAATCCTTTACCGTATTCCACGTCTGCTCCACTTCTTAGCCTGACCTAACTGCTCGTATCACACTTAACATTTCTTCTATACCTTTTTGAAAGTTTTAAGCCACTGTTCGACTGTTTAGATTCATAATGACAAACCGTCTCGTAGCTTTTTCTTTCTTTGTTCCTTGTTTTTCGTTTAACTATTCTGTAGTCTACAAACAAATGGTGGTCATTTTGGCTTACATGCTGTCTATTTCGTGATCTTTATGTATCTTTGGAGATCTCCTTGTGTGGGATAATGGTACGGTTAACTCTTAGATTTTTTCCTGTGGTATAGTCTTAGAGTCATCATCATTCAGCATCATTTCTACAGGATAGGTTGTAAACTTATTGCCAACTACATCTCACCCACGAAGAAGGTAACTTGGGGCCCCGGGTTCGCTATACCCGTATCACGTACCACTACATGATTCCCCTGAGGGAATAATGGCCTATTATTTACTTAAACTATTTTATAGGTATCATAATTAAGATTTACAATAAATGTACAGTTATGGTCTAATGGTTACAGTTTTTAATATTACATTGTATTTCATACCTCAAAGTAGATATCCAAGTGTAGAGTAGATAGCATAAAACACCCTCATGGTCGATAACACCATGTACCAGTCAATGAATCCAAAGGAGATTCTGCCAAATAGTCTTTGAAGACCTCTGGAGTATATCGTATGCAGTTGAGTGTATTCCGAGCTCAGAAAGATGTGTGTTGAAAATCCTTTGCTTTTTGAACGGTATACCAGTGCGTTGGCAGTCTACAATATAAATTCGAAAAGTATCAATATGGATTCGAGAGCTCTAGAGAGTCAAAAGGGAATGAAATTTCATATTATGGTTATAGTCTGTCGAATGGGTTCAAAAAACTACAAATATTCCAAGTCATTAAAACTCTCTAAGCTCTGAGTCTATGGTGAAAAATAGACAATGATGCGCGGAACTCTATTTCCTAGGCACATGGAAACCTAACTTTGCGTATTTCCGCCAAAAAAAAGCATCCACAACCGCATTTAAAAAAATTATTTTTAGAATGGCACAAAGGTGCCAAAAGATCTCTGTAACCATGTCTACCATCAGTCTATTATTAGGATGTTTGATCTATTTCGTTAATCAAATTTGCTATTTTTTAATTTTAATGAATATTATTTTTAGTAGCTAAGGTAATTTTAATAGGACTTTGGTGTTAGTGAGTTTTTTAAATACATACCATAGTGTCAGTGGTAGGTATAAAGTTCTGAACTGCCAAGATTCCTGTATCAAACCCAAGTAATGGAATCCGGTATAATGTATTCCGAGCTCATCGTTTAGCCTGCAACAATAATTTCTTATCAGTTCATAATATCTACCCCCGGTAGTCTGTCTCTTCACTTTCCTGATTTTATTGCAGTACTGGATAACGACCATGTTGTTGTAGGCGGTTTTGATGAAGTATTATCACAGAAAAAATGATATCACAATGGATACATTGATCATTTATTGAATGGCTGCCGTTTTTTTCTGATTTCATTTATTCTGTGGTAGTTTGATCGTTACAAATCATGTAAAACTTAATTTAGAATACTATCACCTGAAACTTATAATAATTGTAATCATGTAATGGTGTAAATTTTTTTTAACAAGTTAATCTTATATTATAACATAAAGTAATGATTTTGTAGCCCGTTTTTTTTAAATATAATTAAATAAACAGTATTAATTAAAAAAAAAAAAAAATTGGGAATACAATATAAATTATGACCACGAACTGGTAACGGGTGGGTCGGCGGATGGCGGGGTCTGGTTTGATTGTAAATAGTAAACAAGGAAGAGAGCTATTTCCAATGTAATTAAATGATAAAATAGCTCATCTTACCTCGTTGTACCATTTACAACACTTTCCGGTTCAAACGCGCCGAATATGACTAAATTTAACTTTGAACAATGATTACTTCTACAATTTTAACTTAGTTTTTCAATAAATAATTATTAATAATCTAAAGATGTAAATAGTTAAGAAAATTATATGCGGTGTGTTTTTTTGACGTTTCAAACGAAAAAGCCAGACAAAATTTCGGCTACTTAAAGAAATCTGGTTTTACTATTTAAAAAATTGCAAATAAAATGTACTACAAGAAACTAAATGTTTTAAAATAAATTGGACCATCCTATGTAGTCAAACGTTATTTTGTGTGGTATTTTGGTTTAATAAAATGGATAAAATCACCTTTGCTCAAAGAAAAAAATATTTAAATTAACATTAACTAGTATGAAGCTTATAAAAATGAACCAGTACACTAATTGACATGGTCGAAATTAAAAAAACCTCTTATATCTTAAGTATTCCCTATACGAAACATTTTAAAAACAGACCGCATACAATCCCCTTAATATCACACTATAATTCATACCTCAAAGACCTATGTAGGTATTCAAGTATAACGTAGATAATATACAGAGTGTTTACCTTTTAGAATGTATTTATATAACAGTTTAATACATATAAAATACACCCTAAAAAGGTTAACACCCTATACCTGTCGACTTGTTGGCGTGGGGCGAATACCATGATCGAAGACGTTTCTGCCGAGTAGTTTATCTCTTGACAACCTCTAGAGTAAGGCGAATGTGTTTGAAAAGCTGATTGAATGTATTCCCAGCTCCTTGTTTAACCTGTAATAATAATTTCAAATCAGTTCTTAAAATTTACCGTTACCATACCACCACCGGTAGCCTCACTACTTCCCTGGTTTTATTGCAGTACTGGATAACGACCATGTTGTTGTAGGCGGTTCTGATGAAGTATTATCACAGAAAAAATGATATCACAATGGATACATTGATCATTTATTGAATGGCTGCCGTTTTTTGTCTGATTTCATTTATTCTGTGGTAGTTTGATCGTTACAAATCATGTAAAACTTAATTTAGAATACTATCACCTGAAACTTATAATAATTGTAATCATGTAATGGTGTAAATTTTTTTTAACAAGTTAATCTTATATTATAACATAAAGTAATGATTTTGTAGCCCGTTTTTTTTAAAATATAATTAAATAAACAGTATTAATTAAAAAAAAAAAAAATTGGGAATACAATATAAATTATGACCACGAACTGGTAACGGGTGGGTCGGCGGATGGCGGGGTCTGGTTTGATTGTAAATAGTAAACAAGGAAGAGAGCTATTTCCAATGTAATTAAATGATAAAATAGCTCATCTTACCTCGTTGTACCATTTACAACACTTTCCGGTTCAAACGCGCCGAATATGACTAAATTTAACTTTGAACAATGATTACTTCTACAATTTTAACTTAGTTTTTCAATAAATAATTATTAATAATCTAAAGATGTAAATAGTTAAGAAAATTATATGCGGTGTGTTTTTTTGACGTTTCAAACGAAAAAGCCAGACAAAATTTCGGCTACTTAAAGAAATCTGGTTTTACTATTTAAAAAATTGCAAATAAAATGTACTACAAGAAACTAAATGTTTTAAAATAAATTGGACCATCCTATGTAGTCAAACGTTATTTTGTGTGGTATTTTGGTTTAATAAAATGGATAAAATCACCTTTGCTCAAAGAAAAAAATATTTAAATTAACATTAACTAGTATGAAGCTTATAAAAATGAACCAGTACACTAATTGACATGGTCGAAATTAAAAAAACCTCTTATATCTTAAGTATTCCCTATACGAAACATTTTAAAAACAGACCGCATACAATCCCCTTAATATCACACTATAATTCATACCTCAAAGACCTATGTAGGTATTCAAGTATAACGTAGATAATATACAGAGTGTTTACCTTTTAGAATGTATTTATATAACAGTTTAATACATATAAAATACACCCTAAAAAGGTTAACACCCTATACCTGTCGACTTGTTGGCGTGGGGCGAATACCATGATCGAAGACGTTTCTGCCGAGTAGTTTATCTCTTGACAACCTCTAGAGTAAGGCGAATGTGTTTGAAAAGCTGATTGAATGTATTCCCAGCTCCTTGTTTAACCTGTAATAATAATTTCAAATCAGTTCTTAAAATTTACCGTTACCAATACCACCACCGGTAGCCTCACTACTTCCCTGGTTTTATTGCAGTATTGGAAATCGACCAAGTTTAGCCAGCTTTGTGAATTGATGTTTTAATCCTTGAAGATACTGGAAGACACAGCAGGTGAGCAAAACCTTACCAGTGCCGACTAAGGACCGCCTTAGAACACTAGGCCGGACACAGTTAAGTGATCTCAAGAACAAATAAAAATTAGGACTAAATTATAAATGTAAATTATCAATGAAAAATGGCTATTTTATAGGTATCCTAACTGAGTTTTACAATAAAAGTATAGTTAATATTACATTGTATTTCTTTGCTAAAATAGATATCCCAGTATGATGTAGATAACATACAGATAGAAAAATAATAGAAGAGATTTTTTTTTTAAAGTACTTGAAATTAAAAATACTCAACTATTAATCAGCAGTCCGTTGGTTCACAATTTCGGGCAACCTAATGTTTGATTCCTAAACAAGATAAAACAAGATATTTTTACAGGATGGGTTGTTAGCCTAAGGTTTAATTTATAGATACATTTATACTATTTCTTCGGTATCAAAACTAAGTTTTACAGTAAATATATACTTATTATTTAAAGTTATAAATAGTTTATATTACATATTTTAATAAAATACTTAGGTAAATAAAGTATGTAGGTAAGTACAACGTAGATGATATGAAGAGTGTTGAAATACTTTTGAGGTGATTTTTATAAAGCAATTAAATAATAAATAACACCACAAAAGTATGACCACACCTCATCCGGGTTTTTACTAAAGATAATATAGATTAACATAGTTTAATCTATATTGTCTTTAGTAAAAATGCTATGTATGCTAAGTATGGCTTACAATAAATTAAACAAAGCAAGTACGAATCCTTAACGCTACTATTTCTCTAGGTATATAAAGTTATTTAATACAAATTTAATTTTTCTATGGCTTATTTAAAAAAACCGTTCTCTAAGATTTAGCGTTTTAGAAACAATTTTGGTAACAGATCAGCCGGTGGTGTGTTGGGTATAGCTTTATTGTAAAAGGTGGAACAATGAAACAATTTTCCAAATGTATTAACTTGCATCTTTGTCACACCCATTACAACACTTTCCGGTTTAACTATGACTTACACCCAATAGTTATTTTATACAATTTTAAAGGTATCATAACTAAATTTTACAAACAATTAATATTTATTATCCAAAGATGTCAATAGTTAAGGTGATTGACACGTGGTCTTTTTTTGACGTTTTAGACTGGTTTTTATAGGTTCCATTGCGTTCTTTCAACGTTTAGTAATATTTCGTTAAGAAGAACACAATGGCACGTTAAAAACCAAGAAGTACACAAATCTCCTGTTGCGGCACATTTATTGGAAACTAATCATAGCATAAAAGCAATAAAATTACCAAAAAAAATGTAAAAAAGTCTGGTTTCAATATAAAAAAAATTGCATTTATAATATCTCACTGGGTTTAATTTTTTTATTTCCATAATGTTTTTATACAATATAAGTTCAGTTTCTCACTTTTTGTTTTTGTTTTTACCCCCTCCCAACATAGTTTGAAACTTCAATGGTAACGCATACATTTTATTAACTTTTTAAATTGAGAATAGTGTACTAAACATTTGGACTTGTTTTCAAAGAGTTTAAAAGTTAGGGTGGCAGGGGAAGTGCGTTTGGGAAATGCATAAAACAACTATGCAAAGAAAAAATTACATTTCTTATTAAACCCAGTGAGATATTGAGTGGTTCGCGATAAGTTGATCATCCTGTATTACCTCAAAATGGATATCCAAGTATAAAGTAGATTACATACAGAGTGTTTTACCTTAAGTGGTTAACATAACAATTTGACATATGTTAACATCACCACCTAATAGTAAACACCCCATACCTGTCGACGAATAGACGTGGAGCGAATACAAAACGAGGTTCTTCTGAGTAGTTTATCTCTTGACACTCTTTTGACGACCTTTGTAGTATGGTGAATGTGTTTGAGTATATTCCGAGCTCGTCGTTTAGCCTGCAACAATAATTTCTTATCAGTTTTTAATATTTACCGTTTATGATACCACCCCCAGTAGCTTCACTACTTCCCTTGTTGAATTGCAGTATTGAATAACGACCATGTTGGGTTTGCTTTTGCACTCTGATCTGTCAGCACTTGGGTATCCGAACTTTCGGGTACATGTATAGCAACACATTCCTGTTGGTATACTTCATACTAGGTCATCCTGTTGCAGCACATACGAGGGCCTGGCAAGTTATCTTTGAGTTGATGTGCATCCGAATTTTTTTGTTATGCAGGGACTCTATAAAAAAGTAATTCATTAATAAAAAAAATATCTTAAAGACAGCTCTTTCTTGTATATAAGATAGTTATATACAAGGAAAAGCTGTAATAAAAACTAAAACAAAATGATGTCTGATTATTATTGTTAATATTATGTATTATAACTATAATTCGCTTTATTTGCCTCTTTTTACAAATCATACATTTATAGAATAAATTTGTCAATTTAACAGAGGTTGAATGTGTTCTGGTACCAATATGTAAGTGCAGGGGAGATGTGTAGGAGTGTGGACGGAGGTCTTCCTGTCTCTCCCTACAAGACACATTCCTGGAACCAGGAAGGGGCCATGACCTGCTGGAATCGTCCACCTGGAACTAATCACTAATAACTACTAATGGTTACTTATACTATTTTATAGGTACCTAAAAAATAATCAATTAATATTACATTATATTTCATCGGTAGTACACTAAAAATTGATAAAGATTAACTCTCAAAATTGTCAAATCTTTTAACATTAATAATGAGTGGCACTTTTTTCGGCCAAAATATACCAAAACTGTTATAACTTATACATACAGTCAGTGTTGGGAAAAGATAACTATAAAGTTATCTAGATAAGATAACGGATAATTGAGTAATATATCATCTAGATAAGATATTAAATTATTCATTTAACATTTATTTAGCTAAAAGATAAAGATAAATACAATTTTATCTAGATGAAAAATAGATAAATTAAATTTTAACCTTCATAAAATGTTATACGAAAATGTATGAGTGAAACAAAGTATTTTCACAGATTACAGAATAATTTAATAACCAATAAGACGTAGGTACTAAGAAATGGACAGTTACGTCAAAGAGCAAATTTTCCTTATATTAGATTTCGTGATTTATGGCTACTCTGTTCATTTGTCATTTATTATTTTCATGTACTCTGTTTATGTCATATTTTATGTAGGCAACAGTAATAGTATAAATAGGTATAAAAAGTAAATACGAGTTTATCAAACTCGATAATCGATGACGGGACATTTCATTATCGGTTGAAACTATTTATAAACATATTGTTCTTTTTTGAGGCTTAACTATCGTTTTGGCCACATACGGTCTACGGACTACGGAGAGCCCACATTATGTTTAAAATGTTTATTACGAGGTTTTGTTATTTTATTTTGATTGAAAATACAAATAACTTTTTGGAAACGGCTCATTGTTTATTGGACTTGTATTACTATTTACTATTTTACTTTTATAGTCTTTACTCTTTACCCTATATGTAGTTACTGATACAGGACTCGCCTGACATGTATATATATTTGTAAAATATAATTTATAACCATTCTGCTCAAATAAACACCTGCACTTTCGACCATTTTTTTTGTTGGGATTTTGGTCAATGTTAATCTTGAAATAATTATCGTAAAAATTCTTATAAACACGTTTTATATAGCACTAGTAATTATTTCGAGAGTACTGGGAAAAAAATTATCAACATTAAATGAAAACTGAGCACCGTAGTCGAGAACTACGAATATAAATAATAAATTATACGATAATACATATATAACTCTTATCTACTTCTACCTATTAAAAATAGGTAAAAGACGTTTTGTATAATCGACTAAAATACATTGGATTACAATGGAATATTGGACTTGTCTAACAAACCAACCACAATGTATTAATAATATATTCTTATATCACTAATCACTATTCATTAGGACCTAGGTATATTAATATTTTTAGGCTAGGACATTATGCGTTTCGTCGGATCCCGAAACCTGTTTTTGTAAAACCCACGAATAAATAACTTAAAAAATAGTTACAATTTCTATCTAGATTAATTAACCTCAGATAACCGATTTGTTTATCTAAATAAGATAATAAGATGATTTACTTTTTTTTATCTAGATAAGATGTTAATTAAAATTTTTTATCTAGATAATTTATCTAGATAATTCCCAACACTGCATACAGTGCGATATTATCCACACGATTTCAATAGTTTTTTTAAAGTTATTTTTCAAAATCTTTATAGCTCTACCCCCTTTCGAACCAGTTATATTTGTATCAACATTAAAAACTATAATGGTAATATTTAAATTTTATTTTTAGGCAATTCAACTGTCGTGTTAGAGAATATAAAAATGTACAATAATCATAATTGTACAAAATAAATATTAAAAATAACAAACATACACATTCAACCGATCACGATCGTGGTAAACACTAAATAAATGAAATGTTTAATTCGTGTACATACAGTAAGTGACTGTCTATTTTACTTTCATTTCATACCTCAAAGTTGATATCCAAGTATGGCGTAGATGGCACACAGAGAGTTTAGTACTAGTCGAGGGTGTTTGTGTGGCAGTTAAATAAGCTCAAGCATCTCCAACTCGTACTGAGCAATCTGTATGACATGTATTGGCATAGGGCGAATACCGTGACCAACAAGATTATCTGCCGATGATCTACCGATGATCTGCTGTTTGAATGTACACGGCGCCACAGATAATGCATTGTTGGTCTCCGAAAAATTGCTTCGATAGTGATGATCAAAGAAAAGTACGATTTCTAATGTATTTAAAAGGGGAAATCACATTTTTCTTGTTCCCACCATTACAACTCTTCCCGGTTCAAACGCGTCGACTAAATACTAAGTCAAGAGCATAACATGCTGTCTGTTTTTTTTGAAGATTTAGACCAAGAAGCCAGAAACAATGTAAAATGTTTCAGTTTAAATTTTGTAAAAAGGTCACTGACAACTTTACCAGGTTAAGTAGGAAACATATTTTTAATTTTTTGCTTTTATTATGTAAAAAAAATGGATTTTAATATTGAAAAATTTGCAAATTTGATTTATTTAATTACAAGAAACCGAAATTTTTAATTTAATAACGGTTTCTCACATATCATAGTAAAGTAAGCGAAGAACTCGAATTTCTTTTCAGAATTGAAATTGGACCATCCTATGTAGCCAAAATTTTGTCTAGGTCTAACAATTAAATACATATAAAATGTTCTAAAAAATGATAACACCCTATACCTGTCTTGTTACGTGGGGCAAATACCATGATGCGTTTGACATGCTGCTTGAGTGTATTCCGAGATCGCCGTTTAGCCTGCAATAATAATATCTTATAAGTTCTTAATATTTACCGTTTATGATAACACCACTTTAGCATAAGAACTTCCCTTGTTTTATTGCAGTATTCAATAACGACCATGTTGGGCTTGCTTCTGCACTTTGATCTGCCAGCACTTGGGCATCCGAACCTCCTAATAGCAACACATTTCTGGTATATTTCCTATTAGGTCTGCCAGTTGTAGCACATTCGAGGGTCTGACAAGCCCAGGTAATTGTTTTTAAGCTCCTTTACCTCATCAAGATGACAACAAGTGTATTGCGAGCTCGTCGTTTAGCCTGCAATAATAATTTCTTATCAGTTCTTAATCTAACCTAATATAACTAAATATTATTATTGATATGTATTATTATTATTATTTATAACTATAATTGGCCTTATTTGCCTCTTTTTACAGAAAATAAATTGTTAACATAAATTTGGCTATTTCACAGAACAGAGATTGAAAGTATTCTGGTACCAATATTTGAGGACATGTGAGGTGTGCAGTAGTGTGGTCAATTTAAAGGTTTAAAACTGATATCTATGATTTCAGCGTGGGGGGGGGCGGAGTAGAACTAGGGTACGCGGGGTTGTCAGGCCCGTCACTTGAATCGTTTAAGTGCCCTGCGGTGATTTTGGTTTGGATAATTTAATTTTACTCATCCTTGCTAAATGAGCGTGTTAAGTACATATACAAACCTACTACGAATAAAAGAAACCAAGTAAGTTTATAATGTTGTAGCTATTTGATACTAGAAACGTTGAGTCATTGCACAACCCTACCTGTCAACGTAACGTTAAATATAAAGGAACTTGTTGCGGACAAAATATGTCATGGACCTTGCACCCATATTTGGCAAATTTTACAATAAAACATGCCAGGCTTAGAATGATTATTTAGCATTTATTTACATTAAAAATCCGTATTTTAGTGTAATTTAATGAATTATTATGTACAATGCATAGTATTTAATATTTAATTTAAAATAATAGCCTACACTAGAAACTTATGATACTTAAAATTACATTATACGTTACTTTTATTAGTTATAATCTTAATATATAGTTTAAAAAATAATTCGTTTTTTATTCTTCAGAGCGATTTATTAAATATTGATATTTATACTAACAGTAATCGATATAGTTAACACTAAGGTTGCGTTATTACCGTTGGTCATTTATCTTTAAGCTAGTGTGTATAAAAAAAAAATTTAAAAATAATAAATAACAAATTTATTTCTTGACAATCTTAAGTTCTATCGGTTTGGAGAACCTAAACAATGATAATAACTATAAACGTATAATATACATTTTAAAATAACAAACATACACATTTAAAAGCTTATAACGTAAGAGTCGAGTTTACTGTTACATGATAATGTCAAAAATTAGGAATTTTGTAGATGATATTTACAATTTAATTTCCTTATAATACTAATTGCAATTATGAACCATCGATAAGATCCATACGACAACGTTGCATAAAAGATAGCTGGAATAAACTTTTGGAGTGGCGTTGCACCCTTATTTCATAACTGAATATCCAATTAAGTGTAGATCACTACAGAGTGTTTATTATAGTTGAAAATATTTACACAACAATCAAATATGAATAAATATATTCAACTTATAATAAACACCCTGTACTCTGATAAGCTATTTCCAAATCATTCCCTTAGATTATGAAGCCATGATTTTCTTCTTCTGCCAGGGCCTCTTTTTCCGTATATTTCCCCTTGCAAAATGGCTTGAAGTATTGAATACCTACTCTCATTCCTCATTATGTCTCATTAGGTATTGGAGCTTTCTTATCTTTGTGGTGTTTACTAGCTCAGTGTCCTTGTTCATTCTCCTAAGAACTTCGGCGTTTGTAATCCGGGCAGTCCACGGTATCTTCAGTATTCTTCTATACAACCATAACTCAAATGCTTCTATCTTCTTCGTAATGGCATCATTCAGTCTCCACGATTCCACACCGTAGGGCAGCACAGATAACACATAACATCATTTGTGTCTCATTGTTGTTTTAAGAGATAAGTTATGACTTTTGAAGAAAGCGCTCATTTTATTAAATGTTGTCCTCTCTTTATCTACACGACACTTTATTTCTTGAGCGTTGTCCCATTTTTCATTAATCACGGTGCCTAAGTAGCAATATTGTTCCACTCTTCCTATTCCGGTTTGATTGACGCAAAGGCGAGCTCCATTTATAATGTTCTTGAAAGCCATTGGATTTGTAGAGGAGTCTCCTTATCCCGGGGGACATTCCGGTGTTCCTATTAATCGCCTTTTACGATAGGGGGAACAGCCCGTGGACTTATTCTAACCCGAGGCCCACACGGGTGCGTTTAGTATTAGTTGAGGGTATTTGTATGGCAATTAAATATACTCAAGCACCTCCAACTGGTACTTGAACACCCTGTATATGTCGTCGTAGTGTCGCGGGGGTGAATACCGTGATCAACAGTATGTTCATTCATCTTGGATACGTTGACGACCTCTGGATTATGGTGAATGCATTTGCAATGATGGTTTCTGAAGAAATTGAGTTTGATAGTGATGGTCAAAGAAAAGTGCGATTTCTAATGTATTTAAATGGGAAAATCGCAAATTCCTATTTACCACCATTACAACTCTTCCCGGTTCAAACGCGTTGACTAAATACTAAGCCAAGAGCATTACATGCTGTCTGTTTTTTTTTAATTTTAGACCAAGAAGCCGGGCAAAATTTCGACTACTTAAAATGTTTCGATTTAAATCTGATAAAAAGTTCATTGGCAACTTTACCAGATTATGTAGGAAATATATTATTTATTTTTTGCTTTTAATATGTAACAAAATTGGGTTTTAATTATGAAAAATTGGCAAATTTGATATATTTAATTACAAGAAACCGTCATTTTAAATTTAATAACGGTTTCTCACATAACATAGTAGAGTAAGCGAAGAACTCGAATTTCTTTTTAGAATTGAAATTGGACCATCCTTTGTAGTCAAATTTTTGTCTAGCTTTTTGGTCTAAAAAAACTTAAATAGCTTTTACTCAAAGAAAACAATTTTTTTAAATAAAAATAATACTTGATGCTTATAAAAATTAGCAGGTAAACTAATTCACATAGTCAACATTTAAAACTTCTTTAATCTTGAATATTGCCTAACAAACCTTTTTAAAAACAGACCACATGCAATCCCCTTAATATTAAATTATATTTCATACCTCGAAGTAGATATCCAATACAATTTCAAAGGTATCATAACTAAGTTTTACAAAAAAATTAATATTTATTATCCAAAGATGTCAATAGTTAAGGTGATTGACATGTGGTCTTTTTTTGACGTTTTAGACTGGTTTTTATAAGTTCCATTGCGTTCTTTTAACGTTTAGTAATATTTCGTTAAGAAGAACACAAAGGCACGTTAAAAACCAAGAAGTACACAAATCTTCTGTTGCGGCAAATTTATTGGAAACTAATCATAGCATAAAAGCAATAAAATTACCAAAAAAATGTAAAGAACTTACTATTAGGGAGGCAATAGAAATGTAAAACAATCGGGTTTTAATATTAAAAAAATTGCAAATATAATATCTCACTGAGTTTAATTAACAATTTTATTTATTTATTTCCATAATGTTTGTATACAATGTGAGATCAATTTCTCAAATTTTGTTTTTTGTTTTTACCCCGCTCCCAACATAGTTTGAAACCTAAAAGGTAACGCATACATTTTATTAACTTTTTAAATTAAGAATAATGTTCTAAATACTTTGACTTGTTTATCAAAGAGTTTAAAAGTTAAGTTGGCAGGGGAAGTGCGGTTGGGAAACGCATAAAATCAACTACATATTGAGAAAAAAATTAATTTCTTAATAAACCCAGTGAGATATTGAATGGTTTATATTGGTGGGATATCTGTAACCATGTATACCAACAGTCTATTGATAGGATGTTTGATCTATTTTGTTCATCGAATTTGCTATTTTTAATTTTAATAGGACTTTGGTGATAGGATGATAGTAAGTATTTTAAATACATACCATAGTGTGAGTGGTAGGTATAAAATTCTGAGCTGCTAAAATTCCTGTACCAATCCAAAGTTATGGAATCCGGTTCAATGTATTCCGAGCTCGTCGTTTAGCCTGCAACAATAATTTCTTATCAGTTCATAAAATCTAACCCGGATGTATGTCTCTCCACTTCCCTGGTTTTATCGCAGTACTGGTTAACGACCATTTTGTTGCAGGCGGTTCTGATGAAGGATTATCCCAGAAAAAATGATATCACAATGGATACATTGATCATTTATTGAATGGCTACCGTTTTTTGTCTGATTTCATTTATTCTGTGGTATTTTGTTCGTTGCAAATCATCTAAAACTCAATTTAGAATAGTATCATACAATTGAAACTTATGATACTTGTAATCATGTAATGATATCATTTTTTTTTTTACAAGTAAATATTGAGTTTAAACACATATTGATTATTTTTGTAGCCGGTTTTTGCGAACTAGCGTAAAATATAATTAAATAAACAGTATAAATTAAAAAAAAAAAAAAATTGGGAATACAATATAAATTATGACCACGAACTGGTAACGGGTGGGTCGGCGGTGTGCGGGGTCTGGTTTGATTGTAAATGGTGTAACAAGAAAGAGAGCTATTTTCAATGTATTTAAATAATAAAATAGCTAATCTTATCTTGTTGTACCGTTTACAACACTTCCCGGTTCAAACGCGCCGATTATGACTAAATTTAACTTGGAATAATGATAACTTATGCAATTTTAACTTTGTTCTTCAATAAATAAATATTAAAAATCTAATGATGTAAATAGTTAAGGAAATTATATGCGGCGTGTTTTTTTTTACTTTTCAAACAAAAAACCAGACAAAATTTCGAATACTTAAAAACATTTGGTTTTAGTATTTAAAAAATTTTAAGTAGAACGTATTACAAGAAACTAAATGTTTTGAATTAAATTGAACCATCCTATGTAGTCGAACATTTTTTGTGTGGTATTTTGGTCTAATAAAACGGCTAAAATCGCCTTTGCTCAAAGAAAAAATTATTTAAATTAACAATAACTAGTCTGAAGCTTATAAAAATAAACCGGTATACTAATTGACATTGTCTAAATTAAAAAACCTAGTATTCCTAAGTATTCCCTATACGAAACTCCTTAAAAAACAGACCGCATACAATCCCCTTAATATCACACTATAATTCATACCTCAAAGACCTATGTAGGTATTCAAGTCTAACGTAGATAATATATAGAGTGTTTACCTTTTAGAATGTAGTTATGTAACAGTTTAATTCATATAAAATACACCCTAAAAAGGTTAACACCCTATACCTGTCGACTTGTTGGCGTGGGGCGAATACCATGATCGAAGAAGTTTCTGCCGAGTAGTTTATCTCTTAACAACCTCTAGAGTAAGGTGAATGTGTTTGAAATGCTGATTGAATGTATTCCCAGCTCTTTGTTTAACCTGTAATAATAATTTCAAATCAGTTCTTAAAATTTACCGTTACCGATACCACCACCGGTAGCCTCACTACTTCCCTGGTTTTATTGCACTATTGGAAATCGACCAAGTTGAGCCAGCTTTGTGAATTGATGTCTTAATCCTTGAAGATACTGGAAGACACAGCGGGTGAGCAAAACCTTACCAATGCCGACTAATTATAGTAGTAAGGACCGGCTTAGAACACTAGGCCGGACACAGCTAAGTGATCTCAAGAACAAATAAAAGTTGGGACTACATTAGAAATGTAGATTAT
Source organism: Adelges cooleyi (assembly GCF_023614345.1). Classification (NCBI taxonomy): domain Eukaryota; kingdom Metazoa; phylum Arthropoda; class Insecta; order Hemiptera; family Adelgidae; genus Adelges; species Adelges cooleyi. The sequence continues at coordinate 10,797,160 of NW_026096268.1, read as the reverse complement.
CAATGAAAAATTGCTATTTTATAGGTATCCTAACTGAGTTTTACAATAAAAGTATAGTTAATATTACATTGTATTTTATTGCTAAAATAGATATCCCAGTATGATGTAGATAACATCATACAGATAGAAAAATAATAGAAGAGAATTTTTTTTTAAAGTACTTTAAAATAAAAATACTCAACTATTAATCAGCAGTCCGTTGGTTCACAATTTCGGGCAACCTAATGTTTGATTCCTGAACAAGATAAAACAAGATATTTTTACAGGATGGTTGTTAGCCTAAGGTTTAATTTATAGATAAAGTATAACTTAGATAATATACAGAGTGTCTACCTTTAAGGATGTTTTTATATAACAGTTTAATACATATAAAATACTCCCTAAAAAGGTTAACACCCTATACCCAATTAAATAATAAATAACACCACAAAAGTATTACCACACCTTATACGGGGTTTTACTTAAGTTAAATGTAGATTAACCTATGGCGTACAATAAATTAAACAAAGCAAGTACGAATCCTTAACGCTACTATTCCTCTAGCTATATAAAGTTATTTAATACAAATTTAATTTTTCTTTGACCTATTTAAAGAACAGAACTATATAGAATTATTGTAAGCTTTAGCGTTTTAGAAAAAATGTTGGTAACAGATCAGCCAGTGGGGTGTTGGGTATAGCTTGATTGTAAAAGGTGGAACAATGAAACAATTTTCCAAATGTATTAACTTGTATCTTTGTCACACCCATCACAACACTTTCCGGTTTAACTATGACTTATACCCAATAGTTATTTTATACAATTTTAAAGGTATCAAAACTAAGTTTTACAAAAAATTAATATTTATTATCCAAAGATGTCAATAGTTAAGGTGATTGACATGTGGTCTTTTTTGACGTTTTAGACTGGTTTTTATAGGTTCCATTGCGTTCTTTCAACGTTTAGTAATATTTCGTTAAGAAGAACACAATGGCACGTTAAAAACCAAGAAGTACACAAATCTCCTGTTGCGGCACATTTATTGGAAACTAATCATAGCATAAAAGCAATAAAATTACCAAAAAAAATGTAAAAAAGTCTGGTTTTAATATAAAAGAAAATTGCATATATAATATCTCACTGGGTTTAATTTTTTTATTTCCATAATGTTTTTATACAATACGAGTTCAATTTCTCACTTTTTGTTTTGTTTTTACCCCCTCCCAACATAGTTTGAAACTTCAATCGTAACGCATACATTTTATTAACTTTTTAAATTGAGAATAGTGTACTAAACATTTTGACTTGTTTTCAAAGAGTTTAAAAGTTAGGGTGGCAGGGAAAGTGCGTTTGGGAAATGCATAAAACAACTATGCAAAGAAAAAATTACATTTCTTATTAAACCCAGTGAGATATTGAGTGTATCTCCTCAAAATAGTTATCCAAGTATAAAGTAGATTACATACAGAGTGTTTTACCTTAAGTGGTTACATAACAATTTGACATATGTTAACATCACCACCTAATAGTAAACACCCCATACCTGTCGACGAATAGACGTGGAGCGAATACAAAACGAGGTTCTTCTGAGTAGTTTATCTCTTGACACTCTTTTGACGACCTTTGTAGTATGGTGAATGTGTTTGAGTATATTCCGAGCTCGTCGTTTAGCCTGCAACAATAATTTCTTATCAGTTTTTAATATTTACCGTTTATGATACCACCCCCAGTAGCTTCACTACTTCCCTTGTTGAATTGCAGTATTGAATAACGACCATGTTGGGTTTGCTTTTGCACTCTGATCTGTCAGCACTTGGGTATCCGAACTTTCGGGTACATGTATAGCAACACATTCCTGTTGGTATATTTCCTATTAGGTCTGCCAGTTGTAGCACATTCGAGGGTCTGACAAGCCCAGGTAATTGTTTTTAAGCTCCTTTACCTCATCAAGATGACAACGAGTGTATTGCGAGCTCGTCGTTTAGCCTGCAATAATAATTTCTTATCAGTTCTTAATCTAACCTAATATAACTAAATATTATTATTGATATGTATTATTATTATTATTTATAACTATAATTGGCCTCATTTGCCTCTTTTTACAGAAAATAAATTGTTAACATAAATTTGGCTATTTCACAGAACAGAGATTGAAAGTATTCTGGTACCAATATTTGAGGACATGTGAGGTGTGCAGTAGTGTGGTCAATTTAAAGGTTTAAAATATATAAAATGTTCTAAAAAATGGTTGACACCCTATATCTGTCGACTTGTTGGCGTTGGTGGTGTGTTAAAACGGTTACTTAATAGGTACATTATACTATTTTATACTATTTCTTAGGTATCATAACTTAGTCTTACAGTAAATATATACTTAATGTCTAAAGATTTAAACAGATTATAGTGCAAATCTTAATAAAATACTTCAAAGTATGGAAGTACAACGTAGATGGCATACAGAGTGAAGAAATACTTTTGGGGGAACCTTTATAAAGCATTTAAATAATAAAAAATACCACAAATTTATTACTACACCTTATACGGGTTTTTACTAAAGATAACACAATTAAACTATGGTTTAAAATAAATTAAACAAAGCTAGTACGAATCCTTAACGCTACTATTTCTCTAGATATATAAAGTTATTTAATACAAATTTAATTTTTCTATGGCCTATTTAAAGAAGAGAACTTTAGAATTATTGTAAGCTTTAATTTTATAGTAACAATTTGAACATGACAGATGAGCCGACGGAGTGTTGGGTCAAGTTTATTGTAAAGGGTGAAACAATGAAGCGATTTTCCAAATGTATTAGCACGAATCATTGTAACACCCAATACAACGCTTCCCAGTTTTAGAATATTTCATACCACGAAGTAGATATCCAAGTAAAACGTAGATGACATACAGAGTGTAGATATACATTTGAAGCACATTTTATAAAGCATTTAAATAATAAATTATGAATCAAATGTAATACTACACCTTATACGGGTTTTTACTAAAGATAATACGCGATTAACCTATGGCTTACAATATTAAACAAAGCAAATACGATAGAAAATACATTAAGTAACTATTAGGTATATCAAAGATATTATACCTAATAGTTACTTGCACAATTTTATAGGTATCAAAACTAAGTTTTACATAAAATTCATATTTATTATCCAAAGATGTCAATAGTTAAGATGATTACATTCGGCATTTTTTTGACGATTCCGACTGGTTTTTAATGTTCTTTATGTGTAGTCAATATTTTGTCTAGCTTTTTGGTCTAATAAAGCTAAAATAGCTTTTACAAATTAGCCGGCAAATTAATTGACATGGTCGAAATTTATTAAAACCTCTTTTTTTATTAAATTTTTCTTATACAAAACTCTTTAAAAACAGATTAGATGCAATCTCCTAATTACTTTATTTTATTTTATACTTTAAAGTAGATATGCAAGTATAAAGTGGTTAACATACTCGTACATCGTGTTTTCCTTTTTGGAAAGGATTTATATGACAATTTAATACATATAAAATACCACCCGAAGAAGGTTCAGTGTAGAGTCTGTATAAGGCAGAAATACTTTTGAGGTGCATTTTATAGAGCACTTAAATAATAAGCAAGTACGAATCTGTGAGGGCGCGTAAAAAAGAGTTTAAGTCAACATTTTAGACAAAGTGAGTAATATACACTGAAAAATTCAGAAAAAACTCTATCATCTGTACTTTATAGCTGTTAAAGTCTAACTGTAATGATCAAGGAATATTAAAGAAATGTTTGTTGAGTTAAGTCACTATTTTTCTCATTTTAGAGTATTTTGTAATAAGTCGACTTAAATGTTTTTGAATTCACAAGAATGACCAATTCTAACTACCGAAACCGTACCATAAGCTTTAGTTTCTGCCCGGGCATCAAGCGGAGCACACGTACATTGGTTTTACAAAACTATTTTATTAAAATAAACGATTTAAATTTAATTAACAAGTTAAAGTAATTAAACATGAAAATAAGGTTTTTATGGAATTCCTGAAAAACGTTTTATTTGAATTGATACAGTTTTGAACTAATTGGCGTAGTCACAATGTATGAAAATATTGTTTTCTTAAATATTACCCATAAAAAACTCCTTAAAAACCGACCGCATGCAATCCCCTTAATATTATTACATTATATTTCTTACCTCGATGTAGATATCCAAGTAAAACGTAGATAACATACAGAGTGTTCGTTATAAGGTGATCTCTACTACATAACAATTAAATATAAGTAAATCCATCACCTTATACTAAACACCCTATACCTGTCGACTGGTTGGCATGGGGCGAATACCGTGATCAAAATGAGGTTCTTCTGAGAAATTTATCTCTTGTCAAGTCGACGACCTTTATAGTACGATAACAGTGTTTGCGTGTATTCCGAGCTAGTCGTTTAGTCTGCAATAATAATAACTTATTAGTTCTTAATATTTACCGTTTATGATACCACCCCCAGTAGCCTTACTACTTCCCTTGTTTTATTGCAGAATTGAGTAACGACCATGTTGGGTTTGCTTTTGCACTCTGATCTGTCAGCACTTGGGTATCCGAACTTTCGGGTACATGTAAAGCAACACATTTCTGTTGGTATACTTCATACTAGGTCATCCAGTTGCAGCACATACGAAGGCCTGGCAAGTTATCTTTGAATTTATGTGCATCCGAATTGTTTGTTATGCAGGACTCTATAAAAAAGTAATTCATTAATAAAAAAAATATCTTAAATAATGAATAACACCACAAAAGTATTACCACACCTTATACGGGGTTTTACTTAAGTTAAATGTAGATTAACCTATGGCGTACAATAAATTAAACAAAGCAAGTACGAATCCTTAACGCTACTATTCCTCTAGCTATATAAAGTTATTTAATACAAATTTAATTTTTCTTTGACCTATTTAAAGAACAGAACTATATAGAATTATTGTAAGCTTTAGCGTTTTAGAAAAAATGTTGGTAACAGATCAGCCAGTGGGGTGTTGGGTATAGCTTGATTGTAAAAGGTGGAACAATGAAACAATTTTCCAAATGTATTAACTTGTATCTTTGTCACACCCATCACAACACTTTCCGGTTTAACTATGACTTATACCCAATAGTTATTTTATACAATTTTAAAGGTATCATAACTAAGTTTTACAAAAAATTAATATTTATTATCCAAAGATGTCAATAGTTAAGGTGATTGACATGTGGTCTTTTTTGACGTTTTAGACTGGTTTTCAAAAATACCATTGCGTTCTTCAACGTTTGGTAATAATTCGTTAAGAATAACACAATGGCACGTTAAAAACCAAGAAGTACACAAATCTCCTGTTGCGGCACATTTATTGGAAACTAATCATAGCATAAAAGCAATAAAATTACCAAAAAAAATGTAAAAAAGTCTGGTTTTAATATAAAAGAAAATTGCATATATAATATCTCACTGGGTTTAATTTTTTTATTTCCATAATGTTTTTATACAATACGAGTTCAATTTCTCACTTTTTGTTTTGTTTTTACCCCCTCCCAACATAGTTTGAAACTTCAATCGTAACGCATACATTTTATTAACTTTTTAAATTGAGAATAGTGTACTAAACATTTTGACTTGTTTTCAAAGAGTTTAAAAGTTAGGGTGGCAGGGAAAGTGCGTTTGGGAAATGCATAAAACAACTATGCAAAGAAAAAATTACATTTCTTATTAAACCCAGTGAGATATTGAGTGTATCTCCTCAAAATAGTTATCCAAGTATAAAGTAGATTACATACAGAGTGTTTTACCTTAAGTGGTTACATAACAATTTGACATATGTTAACATCACCACCTAATAGTAAACACCCCATACCTGTCGACGAATAGACGTGGAGCGAATACAAAACGAGGTTCTTCTGAGTAGTTTATCTCTTGACACTCTTTTGACGACCTTTGTAGTATGGTGAATGTGTTTGAGTATATTCCGAGCTCGTCGTTTAGCCTGCAACAATAATTTCTTATCAGTTTTTAATATTTACCGTTTATGATACCACCCCCAGTAGCCTCACTACTTCCCTTGTTTTATTGCAGTATTGAATAACGACCATGTTGGGTTTGCTTTTGCACTCTGATCTGTCAGCACTTGGGTATCCGAACTTTCGGGTACATGTATAGCAACACATTCCTGTTGGTATACTTCATACTAGGTCATCCAGTTGCGGCACATACGAGGGCCTGGCAAGTTATCTTTGAATTTATGTGCATCCGAATTGTTTGTTATGCAGAGACTCTATAAAAAAGTAATTCATTAATAAAAAAAATATCTTAAAGACAGCTCTTTCTTGTATATAAGATAGTTATATACAAGGAAAAGCTGTAATAAAGACTAAAACTAAATTATGTCTGATTATTATTGTTAATATTATGTATTATAACTATAATTCGCTTTATTTGCCTCTTTTCACAAATCATACATTTATAGAATAAATTTGTCAATTTAACAGAGGTTGAATGTGTTCTGGTACCAATATGTAAGTGCAGGCGGGATGTGTAGGAGTGTGGACGGAGGTCCTCCTGTCTCTCCTTACAAGACACATTCCTGGAACCAGGAAGGGGCCATGACCTGCTGGAATCGTCCACCTGGAACTAATCACTAATAACTACTAATTGTTACTTATACTATTTTATAGGTATCTAAAAAAATAATCAATTAATATGACATTATATTTCATCGGTGGTACACTAACAATTGATAAAGATTAACTCTCAAAATTGTCAAATCTTATAGTTATATACAAGGAAAAGCTGTAATAAAAACTAAAACAAAATTATGTCTGAAAATTATTGTTAATATTATGTATTATAACTATAATTCGCCTCATTTGCCTCTTTTTACAGAAAATAAATTGTTAACATAAATTTGGCTATTTCACAGAACAGAGGTTGAAAGTATTCTGGTACCACTATTTAAGGACAAGTGAAATGTGCAGGAGTGTGGACATTTTAGAGGTATAAAACTAACAACCACGATTTCAGCCTGTTAAGTACAGAATAAATAATAAAACGAGTAATGGAAACCAAGTAAGTTTGGTACTGGTAACGTTGAGACATTGCACATCCACAGTTACAATTGGGAAAAAATTATGTACTCAGTCAACGTTTATCTTCTTCGTCTTCTTGATAAGCCTAACTCTAATTACAAAACATACATTTATAAACCCATATACTAGGATAGCAAACTACATTTTTATAGATTCAAAATATGTATTTTAGTGTAATACAATGAATTATTTTGTATATTCCTATTACTTAATATTTAATTTTAAATAATTGCCTACACATTTTAACTTAAAATTATATTATACTTATTATATTAAACAAATAATAATAATGATAAAATATTTAAATCTCTATAACTTAATTGTATGAACCCGTTTAAGATGATAAGGAAATACATTTATTAACGTACAAAAACTATATTTTAATATAATTTAATGAATTCTTATACTCATTGCAAATAGTTTAATATTTAATGTAAAATAGTAGACTACACTTGGAACTTATGATACTTAAAATTACATATGTAATGTTTTCTATTTCTATCGCTTAATTAATAGTTTAAAATTTAAATAATTTTTTAAATTATAAAACTGTTTATTAAAATGAATTGATAATTTGATTAATAATATTCCATAATAGAACAAATGCTGTAAGTTAATTTATAGGTACTTGTATACTATTTCTTAGGTATCATAACTAAGTTTTACAGTAAATATATACTTATTATCTAAAGATTTAAATCGATTTTAGTACATATCTTAATAAAATACTTCAATGTATGGAAGTACAACGTAGATGACATACAGAGTGGAGTAATACTTTTGAAGAGCCTGTTTATAAAGCATTTAAATAATAAATAACTCCACAAAAGTATTACTACACCTTATACGGATTTTTACTAAAAATAATATAGATTAACCTATGGTTTACAATAAATTAAACAAAGCAAGTACGAATTATTAACGCTACTATTTCTCAATACATATCAAAGTATTTAATACAAATTTAATTTTTCTTTGGACTATTTTAAATATCTTTTCTCTATACAATTATTGTAAGATTTAGTTTTATAATAACAATTTTAACATGACAGATGAGCCGACGGAGTGTTGGGACTGGTTTGATTGTAAAGGGGGAACAATGAAGCGATTTTCCAAATGTATTAACTCGCAACTTTATCACACTCAATACAACGTTTCCCAGTTTAAACGTGCCGATTATGACTAAATCTAACTATGACTTATACCTAATAGTCACTTACAGAATTTTATAGGTATCATAACTAAGTTTTACAATAACTATTTATTTATTATTAATATTATTTACTGTTAATATTTTCTTGTGGTTTTACAGACAGTGCGCTAATTTATTTGCTACTATACCAAGTTATTTTTTTTGTACGACTCATAGACCTTAAGGGGACGTCACACCCCAAAATAATAGTACCAAAATAATATATTTGTATTTCCAACGGTATGAAGTTTACGCAGTATACGATATGAAGTATATGCACGCAGGGGTATAAATTATAAATTATTTGAAAGATGAGAACTCTAACTATGCTTTATTGGAATTAGATTTTAATTTTAAGATATATATTTTAAATAATTAAAAATATACCCTTTTTTTATGCCATGTTGTTCCATATGCAAACCAACTATCGAAAAATCGTTTCAAACAAAACGTAAAGCACCTACAACATTTAAAATGGGGTTTTTAACTCTACAACCACCCAGTATGCCGTGTTTTTGGAATTCGAAAATTATGTTTAGATGAAAAAAATATTTAAAATCGATGACAAAGATGCTGCCATAGTCCAAAAAATAGAGTAACTGCCTAAAAAGAATTCTTAATACAAATCTAATAATTACAAATTAAAATTTAAGCTTTAAATTAAGAGTTTGGAAAAAATTGCCTATACCCAACTTCTTAATAAATAGTGGTACGACGTCCCCTTAAGGTCTATGTTATCCCTAAGATTAGGGTCCGCGGGTCCATCAAGCCCGTTACTTTATACAAGGTGATTTTTTAAAATTAATCCAATCAAGTAAATCCGGAGAATTTAATTAGTAACTAAAGTTAAAAAACAAAGGATTTTAATCTGATGTGTTCTCATTTTTTTACAAATTTTTACTTTACACTATGAAAAATAAAAATAAAATTACTACTATGAGATATTGTGTTTTAAAGAAAGCACCATGTATAAAGTACCCTTGCGGTAGGTATTAATATTGATTTTGCTTTTCGAATAAATATAATTATTATTTTAATAGCTTAAAATCTATAGGAACCCTAGGTCAATGCTTAGCGAATAAAAAAACAAGAAAAACTACAAACTACATTTTTTAATTTAAATAAAACATTTAATTCAACTTAACAAGTGTCATGGGGCGAATACCGTGATCCATTGGATGTGATTCATGTTTAGGAATCAGATTTTTGGTATTTTGCTTTTTTTATAAACAAATTCTGGTGTTTATATTGAAAAAATTGCAAATTTGATTTATTTAATTACAAGAAAATTAAATTAAAAAATGTAAAACGGCTTCCCACATACATAGTAAACTAAGCAAAGAACTCGAATCTATTTACAGAATTGAAATTGGACCACCCTATGTAGTCGACATTTTGTGTGGTTTTTTGGTCAAATAAAACTCAAATGGTTATTACTCAAAGAAATAACGATTTTTAATTAAAAATAATACATTGAATTCTATACAAATTAACCGGTAAAATAATTGACATGGTCAACATTTAACACATCTTTAATCTTAAATATTGCCTAACAAAACTTTTTAAAAACAGACTACATGCAATCCCCCTAATATTAAATTATAATTCCTACCTCGAAGTAGATATCCAAGTATAACGTAGATAACATACAAAGTGTTTTATATCAAATGATTGTGTATACATAATAATTTAACGCATGTAAACACCACCACTTAATATTAAACACCCCATACCTGTCGACGAATCGGCGTGGAGCGAATACCGTGATCATAATGAGGTTCTGTCGAGTAGTTTATCTCTCGACAAGTTGACGACCTCTGTAGTATGGTAAATTAATTTGAGATGCTGCTGGATTGTATTCCGAAAACGTCATTTAGCCTGCAATAATAATATCTTATCAGTTCTTAATTCTAACCCAATATAATTCAATATTATTGTTGATATGTACAATATTATTTATAACTATAATTCGCCTTCTTTGCCTCTTTTTACAGAAAATAAATTGTTAACATAAATTTGGCTATTTCACAGAACAGAGGTTGAAAGTGGTATTCTGGTACCACTATTTTAGGGCAAGAGAGATGTGCAAAAATGTGGACATTATAGAGGTATAAAACTGATAACCACAATTTTAGCCTGTTAAGTACATATTATATAATAAAACGAGTAATTTAAATCAAGTAAGTTTGATACTGGTAACGTTGAGTCATTGCACATCGAAAGATGTAAATAGTTAAGGTAATTACATGCGGTCTTTTTTTTGTTGAAACCTCATTTTCTTTGAAAATTCAAAATAAGGTATTTTTGAGTTGCTACAGTTTTGTGTAATGTGTGCGAAATTTAGTCTAGCTTTTTGGGTCTAATAAAACTAAACTGAATTTTACACAAAGATAAAAATTATTTTAAAGAAATACCTCAAAACATGTACAAATTAACCGGTAAACTAATTGGCGTAGTCAAAATGAATGAATATCTATTTTTTTCTTAAATATTGCCTATACAGAACTCCTTAAACCCGACCGCATGCAATTCCCTTAATATTGCCACGAAGTAGATATCCAAGTAAAACGTAGATAACATACAGAGTGTTCGGTATAAAATGACGGATTCACATAACAAATAAATATAAGTGAATCCAACACATTATACAAAACGCCCTATACCTGTCGACTTGTTGGCGTGGGGCGAATACCGTGATCAAAACGAGGTTCTTCTAAGTAGTTTATCTCTTGACAAGTCGACGACCTTCGTAGTACGATGAATGTGTTATGGAAGTACAGCGTAGATGACATACAAAGTGTAGATATACATTTGAAGCACATTTTATAAAGCATTTAAATAATAAATTGTGTTTCAAATGTAATACTACACCTTATACGGGTTTTTACTAAAGATAATACGCGATTAACCTATGACTTACAATATTAAACAAAGCACATACGATAGAAGATACATTAAGTAACTATTAGGTATATGTCAAAGTTATTAAACCTAATAGTTACTTGTACAATTTTATATGTATCATAACTAAGTTTTACAAAAAATTAATATTTATTATCCCAATATGTCAATAGTTAAGGTTACAAGCGGTATTTTTTTGACGGTTCAAACTGGTTTTTAATGTTCATCATTTGTAGTCCATATTTTTGGTCTAATAAAGCTAAAATGGCTTTTACTTATATAAGGTACTAAAAATAATAAATTAAAGCTTTTACAAATTACCAGTTAAGCTAATTGGCATGGTCGAAATTTATCAAAACATCTTTTTCCTTAAATTTTTCTATACAAAACTCTTTAAAAACAGACCGGATGCAATCGCCTTATTATTTTATTTTATTTCATACTTCAAAGTAGATATGCAAGCATAAAGTGGATAACATACTCGTACATAGTGTTTTCCTTTTTGGGGACAATTTAATACATATAAAATAATTACCCAAGAAGTTTAAGTGTAGAGTCTGTGTAGCATAGAAATACTTTTGAGGTGCATTTTATAAATCACTTATAAATAATAAGCAAGTACAAATCCGTAACGTTATTTTTTCTCGAGATCAATGTATTTAAAAAATATTTATTTTTCAAAAGAGTTCCTTGGTAAATTTGCTAGGTTATGTAGTAAAGAGAATTTTTGATTTTATTTATGGAAAGTATCTGGTTTTTACTGTCGAACAAATTGCAAATAAGAATTGAAAAACTTATTTAAATTCAAAAATAATACCTTGAAACATATTGCACACCTAGATCAATAATGTAACGACCAAAAATGTGGGTAATTTTAGTTAATTGTATATTTGGAGTTTACAAACAAAGTTGCATGGACCAATAAAACAAATTAAAATTTATCATGATTACTCTCCAAAAGATGGCGGTTAATGTTTAATTAACAAGTTAAAGTAATTAAACTTAAAAATAAGGTTTTTTTCAGAGTCCTGAAAAAAGGTGTTTTCTGAGTTGCTACAGTTTTGAACTAATTGGCGTTGTCAAAATGTATGAAAATCTCTTTTGTTCTAAAATATTGCCCATACAAAACTCCTTAAAAACCGACCGCATGCAATTCCCTTAAAATTATTACATTATATTTCTGACCTCGAAGTAGATATCCAAGTAAAACGTAGATAACGAGTGTTCGGTATGAGTTGAGTGTATTCACATAACAATTAAGTATAAGTAAATCCATCACCTTATACTAAACACCTTATACCTGTCGACTGGTTGCCGTGGGGCGAATACCGTGATCAAAATGAGGTTCTTCTGAGTAGTTTATCTCTTGACTAGTTGACGACCTTCGTAGTACGATGAATGTGTTTAAGTGTATTCCAAGCTCGTCGTTTATCCTGCAACAATAATTTCTTATTAGTTCTTAATATTTACCGTTTATGATACCACCCCCAGTAGCCTCACTACTTCCCTTGTTTTATTGCAGTATTGAATAATGACCACGTTAGGCTTGCATGTGCACTCTGATCTGACAGCACTTGGGTATCCAAACCTCCTGATAGCAACACATTGCTATTGGTATAATTTATATTAGTTCTGCCAGTTGCAGCACATTTGAGCGCCTGGCTAGCTGTCCTGGATAATTGGCATGGTAAACATTTAAAACCTCTTTAATCTTAAATATTGCATAACAATACTTTTTTAAAACAGACTACATGCAATCCCCTTAATATTAAATTATAATTCATACCTCAAAGTAGATACCCAAGTATAACGTAGATAACATACAGAGTGTTTACATTTTTTAGACGTATTTATATAACAATGAAATACACATAAAATATTCTAAAAAATGATAACACTCTATACCAGTTTTGTGAGCATGGGGCAAATATCATGATGCGTTTGACATGCTATGTAAGTACAGCGTAGATGACATAAAGAGTGTAGATATACATTTGAGGTACACTTTATAAAGCATTTAAATAATAAAATATACCAAAAATGTACAACTACACCTTATACGGGTTTTTACTAAAGATAATACGATTAACCTATGGCTTACAATATTAAACAAAGCAAGTACGAATCCTTAACGTTACTATTTCTCCATATGAAAGTATGTAATACAAATTTAATTTTTCTTTGGACATTTTTAAAAAACTGTTCTCTATACAATTATTGTAAGATTTAGTTTTATAATAACAATTTGAACATGACAGATGAGCCGACGGAGTGTTGGGTCTGGTTTGATTGTAAAGGGGGAACAATGAAGCGATTTTCCAAATGTATTAACTCGCAACTTTATCACACTCAATACAACGTTTCCCAGTTTAAACGTGCCGATTATGACTAAATCTAACTATGACTTATACCTAATAGTCACTTACAGAGTTTTATAGGTATTAAAACTAAGTTTTACAATAACTATATATTTATTATCTAAATATGTAAATAATTAAGTTGATTACATGCGGTCTTTTTTTTACCGCATTTAGTATAGTCGCTATTTTGTCTAGCTTTTATTCATAGAAAAAAATATTCAAATTAAAAATAATACCTTAAAGTTTAGACAAATTAACCGGTAAGCTAATTGACGTTTATTGAAACCTCATTTTCTTTGAAAATTTAAAATAAAGTTTTTTTGAGTTGCTACAATTTTGTTTAATGTGTGCAAAATTTAGTCTAGCTTTTTGGGTCTAATAAAAATAAACTGACTTTTACACAAAGATAAAAATTATTTTAAAGAAATACCTCAAAACATGTACAAATTACCCGGTAAACTAATTGGCGTAGTCAAAATGTATGAAAATCTCTTTTTTTCTTAAATATTGCCTATACAGAACTCCTTAAAACCGACCGCATGCAATTCCCTTAATATTACCACGAAGTAGATATCCAAGTAAAACGTAGATAATATACAGAGTGTTCGGTATGAACTGAGCACATTAACATAACAATCAAATAAGAGTAAATATGTCAGTTTATACTAAACGCCCTATACCTGTCGACTGGTTGGCGTGGGGAGAATACCGTGATCAAAACGAGTTTCTTCCGAGTAGTTTATCACTTGACAAGTCGACGACCTTTGTAGTACGATGAATGTCTTTGAGTGTATTCCGAGCTCGTCGTTTAGCCTGCAACAATAATTTTTTATCAGTTCTTAATATTTACCGTTTATAATACCACCCCCAGTAGCCTCACTACTTCCCTTGTTTTATTGGAGTATTGAATAACGACCATGTTGGGCTTGCTTCTGCACTCTGATCTGACAGCACTTGGGTATCCGAACCTCCTGGTAGCAACACATTGCTGTTGGTATTTTTCAGATTAGGTTTGCCAGTTGCAGAAAATTCGAGGGCCTGACAAGCTGCCCTTTGAGTTGATGTCCATCTGAATTATCTTCCTGAAGACACTAGAAGTTGACAACCAATCTTTCGGTATTTGGCTTTGGTTCATTTATCTCCTGGGTCCACTTCTAGTTGTGAAGACCATAAGTCGTCAGGTGGGGGAAACCTTACCAGTCCCAAATAAGTTAAAGTATAGACAGACTCAGAAAACTTGGTCAAGCACAGTTAATTGCCCTCAAGCTCGTCTACCTCGTCAACGACATTGACTAACCTACTTACTGTAAATATTTTATTGTCGTTTTACAGACAGTGTGCTAATTTCTTTGCTACTATACCAGATTATTGGTATTTTGTACCACTCATAGACCTTAAAGGGACGTCACACCTTAAAATAATAGCACTGATATAGTATTTTTGTATTTCCAATGGTATGCACGCGGGTACATAAATTATTTCAAGGATGATAATTTTAACTATGCTTTGTTGGAATTCGATTTTAACATTAAGATGTATACATTTTAATAATTAAAAATATGCCCTTTCTTTATGCCATGTTGTTTTATATGCAAAACAACAATTGAAAATTGGTTTCCAACAAAACATAGAAAAAGTTCTCACCTACAACATTTATAATGGGGTTTAACTCTAAAACCACCCAGTTTACCGTGTTTTTGGAATTCGAAAATTATGTTTAGATAAAAAAATATTTAAAATCGATGACAAAGATGCTGCCATAGTCCAAAAAATAGAGTAACTGCCTAAAAATAATTCTTAATAAAAATCTAATAATTACAAATTACAATTTAAGCTTTAAATTAAGATTTTGGAAAAAATTGCCTATACCCAACTTCTTAATAAATAGTGGTACGACGTCCCCTTAAGGTCTATGTTATCCCTAAGATTAGGGTCCGCGGGTCCATCAAGCCCGTTACTTTATACAAGGTGATTTTTTAAAAGTAATCCAATTAATATTCCAGAGAATTTTATAAGTAACTAAAGTTTAAAAAAAGGATTTTAATCTGATGTGTTCTCATTTTTTTTACAGATTTTAACTTTACACTATGAAAAATAAAAATAAAAATACTACTATGAGATATTGTGTTTTAAAAAAAGCACCATGTATAAAGTACCCTTGCGGTAGATATTAATATTGATTTTGCTTTTTGAATAAATATAATTATTATTTTAATAGCTTAAAATATATAGGAACCCTAGGTCAATGCGTAGCGAATAAAAAAACAAGATAAATACTACAAACTACATTTTTTATTTAAATAAAACATTCAATTCGACTACATAGATTGATATAATATAATGGTGATTAATAACAATAATATAATATTCTTCTACTACATCTACTGGCACACAATGAAATACAATAATATAATATTCTTCTACTTGATCTACTAGCATACAATAGAATATAATAATAATATATTTAATACACTTTTTAATAATTAATTTAATTTAATTTTCCTCCAACAGAGGGCCAAATTTCAAATGGCGTCAAAAAAGCGAGATAGAATAAGATTACAGTAGTAGTTATATATATTTATAATTTTTAAAAATGCAAAAATCTTTAGAGTTTTAAGTATCGAATAAAATGATTATAATATTTAATTATTAAATATATGGTATACGATTATAATGTAATGAGTATATAATTTAGTATAATATAGAGTATATAATATAGTATAATATAGAGTATATAGTTTAGTATAATATAGTTAATAACAGATAAAACGACTATTTTTCTAACTCTTTTACTATAATATAGCTATCTTAAACTTAATTACAATAAGTGGTTTAGCTTTTACTACTTAAGTTACAGACCTCACAGAACATTACCGTGTGTCATTAAATAAAAAGGGACTTGTTGCGGACAAGCTGTTAAGCTTTATGGACTTTATATTATATGTATATATATTAATAATAATAATAATAAAATATTTAAATTTAGATAACTTAAATAATGTATAAACCTATCAACTGGATTGTTCAATCCAGTAACAAGCTATATTAATATTATACTAACATTAAATGATAGGAGACTGTATTTAATACGATTTAATGAACTATTATATATTCATTGAAAATCATTTAATATTTAATTTAGAATAGCATGCACGTGGGATTCCTACACTTGGAACTTATGAAGTATTTAAAATTACATTAAACGTTACTTTTATTATTATTTAATATAACCCTAAAGTTAAGTTTAAAAGTTAATTAATTTTTAAAAACTTAAAACTATTTATTAAATAAATATCGATATTAACGTTAATAATATTCGATATATTAAATACTAAGTTTGGTGTTTTTTTTTATGTCGCTCGGTTTTTTCATAAACCGGCGAAGAATAAAATGTTTAAAATAAAAAGTAATAAACAACAAACGAAAATTGGGACTACATTATTATTATTATGACTAAATCTAAAACTATGACTTACAACCGATGATTACATAGCTAATTATTACGATTAAATATGTATACATAATATCTATAAATAGTTTATACTAAGTATAATTATTAATATTAAGTTAAACCTATGGCTTACAACTAAACAAAGCTAATCTTTCAACTGTACCACCCCTCCAGATGCAGAAGTATATTTAATAGACATTAAATTATGTCTGTTATGTTGGGCAGTAGATAAGAAAACGGAACAGAGTATGAGTGTAACGGAGATGAGAATGTTAAGATAGACGATTGGAGTGATTAGGGAAGATAGCATAAGAAATGGATACCTTAGGGGTAGCCTAGGAGTTGCATCAGTTGTGGAGAAAATGAGAGAGAATAAGTTGAGGCAGTGAGAGGTGTTATGAAGATGAATGTAGAGGGCAAAAGAGGAAGAGGTAGACCAAAGAAAAGATGGGTGGACGGAATACAGAGTGATATAGACATGGAAGACCGAGTTCTATGGAGGTATAGGACTAGGGTGGCCGACCCCGTGTAGCTGGGAGTGTAAGGCGAAGATAAAGAAGAAGAAGAATTATGACTGTAAGATTTGGTTGCAGTTATGATCTGGGGGGGGGGGGCATTTACATTTTAAAGCAACTTGTGCTTGGTAAATAGGTATGCTAACAACAATACAAGCAACAGCACAAACAAGACGATTGAAACGATCCAAGTGATCCAGACGGGACGAGGGTTTAGTCATTCAATGCGCGAATAGCCGCATCTACAATAGGGAAAAAACGGGCTCGCCAAAAAGGCGTCGTAGGGGTCGCTGTACACCTGGCGGCGTACCGGGGTGGGGCGAACGATGCCCACATTAGGAGGCCGTGCCATGAAGTTTGTCTGGGGCACCAAGTCAGCCGGCGGAGCGCGGTGTAAGCGTTTGATGTGCTGTTTGAGCGTGTCGATGCGGCTGTACACGGCGCCACAGATAAGGCACTCGTGGTCCCTGCAGAAATGGGTCTGATAATGGTGCCAACGGCTTCGCACCCATTTCTGGCAGATGGTGCAATAGAACATGCCGGGCTTGGAAACGTGCGTCTTGAAAATAGCTTGCTGGTTGAACGGCACACGAATGCGCTGGCCCTCTACAATACACATTGGCTGGTATCAATATGGGGAATATCGAGACAATCGAGAAAAATCAAGGCAGTTGAGAATTTCATGATAACATTTCAGTGTCTGCGCTCAGATGCCAAACCGATTAACTACGTTTTTTTTCAAATTGCGAATAATAGTATGGTTGGATAAACAACTGCATAGTTGAATTATTCACCACTGCGCAGAGTACATTGGCAATTGTGCTCGCATACATTGTTTCAAATTGCTTTTAACTGCCTGTCTTGAAAAATTTCATTTTATCCAGTTAGGCCCGGTTTTTCAAATTGAAATATTAGCTGCCAGTTAGCTAATCACCAGTTACTTTAATCCGCTGGTTAAAACGCTGTCTCGGTTAATTAACTGGAGGTTAGTCGCGAATTAAATATATTTTAAAAGTGGTTATACTGCAAAAAATTGTATGTTATCGTGTAATAATTGTTCATCAGTGATTTTTTACTTATCAATTAACATCTGTTATACCAGACAAACAACAATTATGAAAATAACGAAAATTTAAATTTAGCTGATTATTTATATAGCATTACCATTTTTTAATTGACGTAAATTGACGAATCATGATGAAAATAAGAAGGTCGACAAACTTTAGCTGAATTGAAAAATAATTACTGTTAACTAATTATCAATAACACCTTTATGTATAGTTCGCTACAAAACAAGATTTAAAATAATTTTTATCTGAATTTTTTTTTTTTTTTTACAAATATAAACATATTAAATATTTATATATTTTTTTCACTTTTAAAAATTAATATTCACTTTACCTTAGTTCTAAATTATATTTGTTTATTGTAATAGTAAGTATATTTTAGATAAATTTAAATATAGAATAATTAAATAAAATTTAATTATCTAAAAAAAAACTTTTTTTTTATTTGTCATAGGTAATTTTTTTTTAGCTTCGATGCGGAGCTGAGAAGGTATTGTTTTTACAATGATGTGTTTTTATTTTTTTATTATTTATTTTTGTGTCTGGACCCACGATATCTCGTAAACCGCCGAACCGATTTCTTCGTGTAGCAACTTTATAGATCAGAAATCATACCCGGAAGGTACTTTAACGGGCCAAAAATTAAAAAAGTTACCCCTTCCCCATCAAATTCGAGAAAAACGCCTAAAAAAATTACAAATTTTTCATTTTATGGCAATACATTTTTATAGACAGACGATCAACCCTTATCGTATCTACCCTGCATAAGACTAAATATTAAATTTTAAGTACATTATTGCTGGTCCCACGATATCTTCTAAACCGCTATAACTGGTTTGAACACACTATCCACAGATTCGCATCGAAGCGTTTATTTAAAAGCGGTTTTATCACTTTCAGTTATAATAAAATCTGTAGACTTGTGACCTCTCCGTCCCCACTATGCCCCGGACCCCACTATACTGGCTTTTTTTTTTATTCGTTGTTAAAGCGTACTTTAAAATCATAATTGTCCCATTTATTAAAATGATCAACCCTTTCACGGACAACATACAGTCTACGTTGATAATTTAAAATATTCCAAATATTCTTCACCATCGTCATAGAACAACATTTCATTTTTAAAATTAGTCTTAAATTAAAAAAACCGATAACTTTTCAAGCTATTTTATTGTAAAAAATAATTGCACGAAGGATTATAACCGTTGATTAATCTATTAACCGATAGAAATAGTAGCAGTTAATTTAACTGGGAGTTAAAACTGTCGGTTAGCTTAACTGGAACTTCATTAGTAGTTTAACTGGAAGATAACGTTAACCAACAGTTAAGTCATACTGTCAGTTAAATGCAATTGAAAAACCGCGCCTTAATCAGTTTGGCTTCTGAGCGCCTCAAATAATCCTGACACGTTAAAGTCTCTGCACTTTGACAATGATATTAAATGTATACAGGGTGTTCAACAAGTTCGGCGACCAGCAATTTTTAGAACAGCTGGATGTCGTTAGGTGTTATTATTTGATATGCACATTTAACGCTTAAATAGAAAATTCCACCTTAAGTAGTTTGCGCATGCGTGGTATCAACTTTTAAAATTTAAACGGGAACACCTATATTTTTTTGGGGGGATTTTCTGTTAGCAATTAATATTTTTGTTCAAAAGTCATTAATATATACAATGGGTATGACTTCCCAGCCCTTTTTTAAAAATGGGGGTTTTTACTTGTAATTTGGGGACACATAAATAACTAATATCAGTTTATCATGACGGTGTTTAACTTTTCAAAGTAGCAAATTGTCTTTTGATAATTACTAGCAGCTAACGCGATACTTCAATAGGCGTTAAATGCTATTTTAAGTACTTACCGCAATTTGTGTAGTATAAAGTTCTGTATTTCCAATCTCTCGGTATCATTCCCAATGGCGGATTGCGGCGCAACGTGTTCCGAGCTCGACGTTGTTTGGGCTGTAATCATAATTTTTTCTTATCAATTCTCAAGACGTTGTTTAGTTAAATTTGACAAAAAGAGTTATTTGTACCTTCTTTTTTTCATCTGTTGTTGCTTTGCTCGTCCAAGACAAGTCTATGGGCAAATTTTCATCATTCATTTCTTGAGGATTTGGCGGCGAATAATAATCCGGTTCTATTTGAACGCCAACTGGTTTCGAAATTTCGTTGTTCTGTGATAAAAAAAAACAATATTTTCAGAAATGTATCACACGAATTGAACAATAATAACAAGCTTACATTGTTGTCCGCGTTGAAGCGTCCAAAATCTTGGTTTTTGGCGATCATGGAGAAAGACGTTTCTTCTTGTTCAATATCAATCGTGAAGCTGTCACTTTGCGGTGTTGAGTTAGAGGTGCCTTGCATAGAGTAGTAATCCGGTAGCTGTCGATAAAACTATGTGGTTAATGTATATGTGAATAATAATAAGTTTATTATAATCAGTCTACCCTTGAATACTATACAAACTAAGCTAACATAAAAAATGTGTTGTTATAGACTCAAACAGTTCAACGTTTTTCGAAATCTGCAGAATATTTTCTTAATAATTATTATTATGAACTCCTTACAAAACCATTGCTGAAATTCACCCCATCCAAACTTGTTGGCTTTTATAATTTTAGTACTATTGATACACAGTTAACTACCTGCTGAGGCTCGTCGTACATTGCACGATGACGTGGCATCAGATAATGCTTTGTTTTCATTAGATCAAAATTTGTCTGTAACAAAAATTATAGTACATTATGTTATTAAACATAATCGTACAAATTGAACTTTAATCGATCATAGTACCTTATAATATCCGTTATCGAAGATCGAAGAGAATGGCTTCACTTTTTCATCATCTGTTGAACATTCATTAGTGTACGACACCGACTTCTTAGAGTTCACCTTCATACTTGTACTGTAATGATAAATTTTACAAAAAAATCATGTTCTATAATTAATAATTAGTAAGAATGATGAATTTGAAATTTTTTTAAATCAATTCTTTTTTTTCATCTGTTTTGCATTTTTAAAATGTATCACCTAATAATAAATAAAAAAATATGTATTATATATAACAAGTAATTAATAAAACACATTTTTATACATTTTCACTTCATTTTCACATTTAGTTTATTATGATGGGGTTTTATGCTAGTGTCGAAAACAGACAATGGTCGATTCGACTTGGGTTCGTCTAGACGACATTTACCTTTGATACCATTCAGATTATTGTGTAATGTCTAATTCATAATAACGGAAGATTTATGCGACCATTTTGATTTTGAAGTGATCGACATGAATCTCATTTGGCCAATTGAGATTATGGAAAACACACATACTTATAGTTAATTATATTATTATAATGTACTAGAATTTTACCTGGATCGGAGAACACCTGTAAGTCAAGCGGACACAAGCCAAAACAAGTAATACGACTGATAAGTAATACAAAAAAAAAAGAGTTTTACAATTATTGCAAACAATTGCTAAGTTAGTTAATCTTATCTTATATATATATATATAATAGCTATAAATGTAAAACATGTTTAAAATACAATAAAATATGTTGACAGTAAAAATTAAAAGTCAATTATGTGGCTTTACTTGTGTGTTACATTTGGACATTAGGTTCAGTTAATCGGTTTAAACTATTACTTTGTGTATTCGAAAATGCAGATGCGTTGATTCATTTATTAACCTGAAACTAAAATTTTGACAAAACACAAACGTGGTTATTATTAGTTATTTAAAATTGTTTTATAATTCACTCAAGCGTATGTGTTTTTGAGATGTGTATTTTTGGGTTTGATTTGAATAGTACAAACTATAGTTAATGCAGATGCGTTGAACGCCCATTCATTTACTATCCTGAAACACACATTTCACAAAATATAAACGTGGTTATTATTATTTGTTTTAAAAATGTTTTACAATTCAGTTAATGTGTATTTTTAATTATTCGTACAAATTGTAAAAATGAACAGTTTCAACTACCTGGAAAGCTCAAGATTAACGTGGTACTGGTATTTGTAAACCAGACAGAAGGCTAGGTACAGTTAAGCGAGACCTGTTGGAGGTGAAACCAGGACTGGAATAGAAATATAAACTTAGGTTATTTAACAGAAGAATAGGAAGTAAGGCTCAGAAGGCTAAAGAAACAAATCCTATGACTCAATAGCATGATGTATTCATTCTATTGATACAAACTATGTAAGTGGCTGTCGATAAGATGATTTATTAAAATTGTTAAAATAAAAACAATATTTTTTAGTTATTCTGTAACACAATTATTAATTTATAAAGCATACAAAATACAAATAGTGGAGAAAATTATTATACAAATGTTTGACGTGGTTGAGATGGATGGATCAGTATTCAGTTAGAGATTGAAGTTCCTTGCATGAACTTGCCTAACCGAGCTCCACCCGTACTCTTCAAGTCGACATTAAATGACACCAACAAGTAAGATTGGTATAGTAGGTATTCAATTTGTTCTTCATCAAATTATGAGTATGCCTGAAAATAGTTAATTACAATGCTTTCCTAGTTTATTCAAGCCTTTTTTTTCTCTAAGTTAAAGACTCGTTGTATACATGAGTTAAGCTCATGTACTTACGGTGAGTATGTAATATTTACTTAATATGTATTCAAGAAACGCTCATTTGTTGTCAGTTAGCGAGACAACGAATCCCAGCCCAAAAACATAACCATGTTAAGACATATTTTCCAATAAAAAGTATGACTTAAAATTGTATTAATTACTTCCTCTTGTAACTAAAATAGTTAGTAACATCTAAGCTATCAGAAATCAATTTTTTAAAAATTACTTCTATAATTACTGCATTAGTAATGCCACTCCTCAATTATTTAATTATTTTGTATAGTCATAAAACAAAATACTAATGTATATATATATATATCATATTATTTACTGTGGTGTAAAATTTGTTAATCGACTGTATAAATAATTTGTTATTTTAAAAATATATAAGGTAAGACCAAAAGGTATCATCAAATGATGATTGTATCTAACCAAACCCTATTTTTATTAGATAGATTGTCATTTTTGTTGAGTGTGTATATTCCATCACACCCGTGTTAAAGGTACATATTTTTTTTATACCTAGTGTTAATAAGCTCGATAAAGGTGTTTCCGGTTTTCGCTAAAATCACCCTAGCCAGTTATCACATTATCGTTATATTAAAGTTAAATATTTAATTAATTCACTGTAACGATTCTTTACTTTAAAGGTGTTTTTTTTATTTTTTTTTTTATTATCCTTGAAACAGGTGTTCTCTTGGCCTTTGTGGTCACAAGAGAAGTGATCCTGTAGAAATCAGCCTTTTAGGACAGTCGGGCGAGGTCATTGGATATAATTATGAAAGGTTTGAAAAACCCTTAACCGCATCAAGTAATACACTAGCATATTCTGTAACAATGTTGAAACATAATAATATATTAAGAAATAAAAACAATTTGTTAAACTGGGACTTGAGTCCACTATAATATTAATTTTCGGTATGATTTTGCTGTATAGGTACAGGTATGAGGTTGTTTGCCTTTATTTTATTCTTTACTATATTTGTATAACCCCAAGTGTTGTTTAACCCCATTTTTTAAGTGACCCACTCGATAGCATAAATGGTATAATTGGTTATTGAATTTGTATTTTTCATTGTGTTTTCATACAACTTGATCTCAATTTTCACAAAGTTCCATGTTTTAACCCCCTTCCAAATTTATTATTTTCATTTAAACATTAAAAACATAAAATAATTTATAAAATTTTCAAATAGACATCTAAGTGCGCTACTCAACCGAAATTACTTTCCCGTCCTTAATTTTATACTAATATATGTATAACATTTTTAGATTATCCTAGAAACAGGTGTACCCTTGGCCGTTGTGGTCTCAAGAGAAGTGATCCTGTAGAAATCAGCCTCTTAGTCGCCTCTTACGACAGGCGGGCAAGGTCCTTGTAAGAATTCTGATCCCTTATCCACTGGAATGTCACAGCGCCACTAACTTAACTACATTAAATAATATAATTATGACATGTTCTGTAACAATGTCAAAACATAATAATATGTTAATATATAATAAGTTATACAGTTTATATAATATATAATAGTTATAAGTAATACACTTTAGCGTACACGTATAGTCGGTAGCAAATATGGAAACATAATAAATTAAGAAATAAAACCAATTTGTTAAACTGGAACTTAAGTCCACTACAAAACTATCTATTATTACTTAATTTTGTAAAAATACAAGTTGACGATGAGTCATCACTTTCGGTATGATACTGCTGTATATGTCACAGCGCCACTAACTTAACTACACTAAAGAATATAATATTTGAAAAACCCTTAACCGCATCAAGCAATACACATTAGCATATTCGGTAGCAATGTCGAAACATAATAATATATTAAGAAATAAAAACAATTTGTTAAACTGGGACTTGAGTCCACTATAAAACTAATTTTCGGTATGATATAGCTGTATAGGTATAGGTATGAGGTTGTTTGCTTTTATTTTATTCTTTACTATATTTGTATAACCCCAAGTGCCGCTTAACCCCATTTTGTACATGTTTTTTCAAAAGTGAGTCACTCGATAGCATATATGGTATAATTAGTTATTGAATTTTTTTTTGTCTTTTCATAAAACCTGATATCAATTTTCACAAATTTGCACGTTTCAACCGCCTTTGGAATTAATTATTTTCATATCAACTTTTGAAACTTGAATGGTATTTTATCAAATTTACTAATATATGTATGAAAGGCAAGTACAAAAGTGAGGGGTGTGTGTGGAGAAACGGAACATTTTAGTGTAAGAGGAGGTGCGCATCATGGTTTAGCGTTGAGTCCTTACTTGTTCTCTTTAGTAATGGACGAGATTACGAAAGATATATATAGGGGGAGGTGCTTTGATGTATGATAATTGCGGATAACATAGTGTTTATGGTGGGAAGGCTGGAGGAATTTAGGTAAGAGACTTAAAGATTGGAAAGAAGAGCTTCAAGGGAAAAGTCTGAGGTTTAGAAAGAGTAAAGATATTTTATTTATATTTTTCAAATTATCCTAGACACAGGTGTACTCTTGGCCTTTGTAGTCTCAAGAGAAGTGATCCTGTAGAAATCAGCCTCTTAGTCGCCTCTTACGACAGGCGGACCAGGTCCTTGGAAGAATTCTGATCCCCTATCCACTGGGATGTCACAGCGCCACTAACTTAACTACATTAAAAAATATAACTATGCAATATTTGAAAACCCCGTTAACCGCATCAAGTAATACACTTTAGCATTTTCGATAGCAATGTCGAAACATTATAATATATTAAGAAATAAAAGCAATTTGTTAAACTGGGACTTGAGTCCACTATAAAACTAATTTTCGGTATGATACTGCTGTATAGGTATAGGTATGAGGTTGTTTACCTTTATTTTATTCTTAACGTTACCTAAGACATATTTCCAATAAAAAGTATGACTTAAAGTTGTATTAATTACTTCCTCTTGTAACTAAAATGTTAGTAACATCTAAGCTATCAGAAATCAATTTTTCAACAATTACTACTATAATTACTTCATTAGTAATGCCACCCCTCAACTATTTTGTATAGTCTTAAAACAAAATGCTATAAAATGTGTTTATCGACTGTATAAATAATTTGTTGTTTTAATAATGTATAAGGTAAGACCAAAAGGTATCATCAAATGATGATTGTATCTAACCAAACCATAATTTTATTAAGTAGATTGTACTTTTCGTTATAACATAATTAAATATTTAATTAATTCACTGTAACGATTCTTTACTTTAAAGATGTCTTATTTATATTTTTCAAATTATCCTAGAAACAGGTGTACTCTTGTACACCTGTAAAAGTACGCCTTTGTAGTCTCAAGAGAAGTGATCCTGTAGAAATCAGCCCCTTAGTCGCCTCTTACGACAGGCGGACGGGTTCCTTGGAAGTATTCTGATCCCCTATCCACTGGGATGTCACAGCGCCACTAACTTAACTACATTAAAGAATATAATTATGAAATATTTGAAAACCCCTTAACCGCATCAAGTAATACACTTTAGCATTATCAGTGGCAATGTCGAAACTTAATAACTAATTTTCGGTATGATACTACTGTATAGGTATAATATGAGGCGGTTAGCTTTTATTTTATTCTTTACTTTACCTATATGTCCCCAAGTGTTGCTTAACCCTTTTTTATGTGTTTTATTTCTAAGTGATCCACTCGATTTACGTCATATGGTATAATGAGTTATTGAATTTGTATTTTTCATTGTGTTTTCATACAACTTGTTCTCGATTTTCACAAATTTCCATGTTTTAACCCCCTTCCAAATTTATTATTTTTATATAAACATTAAAAACATAAAATAATTTATAAAATTTTCAAATAGACATCTAAGTGCGCTACTCAACCGCATTTCCCTTGCCGTCCTTAATTTTATACTAATATATGCAGAAAATGTTACATGGTTGTTGATAAGCTACCGCGCCGCGCTGTTATAGAACCGCAAAGATAATAAAACAAAAATTAAGCTTTCGAGTGAATTGTAAAGATCAGTAGATGTAAATTCCATATTATTAAAATGTATTGGTCAACTTGACCAAAAGTAACTTGGAAATCCCATTTTAATATCCCGTTTTAGTACAAAATTTTATTCAGTGTTTTGGTTTTGTATACAGTATGTTTTTAGTATCAACTAATGTCTGATATATTGTTAGCTGGGAAAAACGCAATCAATATCATAACAGTTGTCAGTGCTATACTGAAAATTTATTTTGAAAGTTTTATACCAAAAAACTTGATAAAGTTTTCGCTTCTTAAAATGGTCTGATTTCAATTTTATAAAGATACGAGTTCGCTTTGACTACTTTTCCGGGTTGTGTTTGAAATTATATGTTTATTATAACAATACAAAATATTTAAATAAGCCCATAACTACAGTAATACTATACATTAACATCTTAGTAATAATTAACACCAATAGTATAAATTCGAAATTCAAAATTGTCAATTGCAGTATGTGTATAGCAAGAAACTACTACTCTTTTACCGCTGTACAGAGGTGAGAAAGCTGTTTATTATTGGACGATTTTAATATTTTCTTTCCTTCTAACCTTGTAATCTTATATTTTATTATTTTTTTAGTTCAGAAAATAATAAAAGGAACTATAAAAACTACCGTCAGTTTGTTATAAAGGTTGGAGCAACGGCAACGAACGGTTCTACTATTTTAACACATTGTAAAACCGTTTATTCCCTTGCACCGCCCTTTACAATTGTTTTTTTGTTTTTACTCTTTTTTTGGAAATATTTAAGCTCGAAAATTATATAGTTTAAATATAATTAGATACAAACTAAAATAAGAACAACTACAAGCGTTTGAATGGGACATTTCAAGCATTTTTATGCCCATTTTCTTCAAATTTAAATTAGATTAGATTACTGGGTAAGCTGTGAGCTTGTCCTGTTAAGTAATAATAAATAAATAAATTATACATTATAAACGTTTAAAATTGTATTTCCAGCAACTGATGTAGTTAATTTAAGATTACTTTACTAACCAATTAAACTAGCCAAAGAAATAATTAAATAGAAGTCCTTTTAAAATCGGCTTGCTCACCACTGTGCGCTAGACTAATACCTGTATGCAGACATTTTATAGAAGACTTTTCTCTAGGAGGGATGGAAACTTTTTACTTTTAAAATTTTTAAGCCTTGAGATCTGAAAATGATCCTGATTGGTTGAAATTGAACCTTATAAAGTTGTTTAAAAAATCTATATTTTAACTTGGACACACACAGAATTGTCATATTTTTTTGATTAATAGTTTCTTATGTATACCGGGCAATTTTTTTTAACGGTCTACACTAGTTTACTCTTAAAATTGCAATTTTATAGCTTTTTTTTTTTTGAAAACGTTTTTGTTTAACTACGAAATGTTTACACAAATTATTATACAATTCTGCGAATAGCCCATAATAGAGCTGAATCTTTTAAAATCAATTTACCTAATTCAAGATAGAAACCTCTTTTTCATTTGCCTAATAATTCAATAAGCCTTATGCATTTCCCTCTTTTATATTAGGTAATTTTAACCGCTAAGAACATAAAACAAATATTGATTTTTTCATTCGTTACTCAAAGATCAAACAAATTTATTATAATTTTCAAATGTTTATCTTTTTTTTACATTTTCCAATGGGCTCTAGACTCTTGAAATTAAAAACGGTAACGTATAAATTTCATTAAATGTTTTCATTGAAAATAATTTGATGAAAATTGTGACTGGTCGATAACCAATTTGGAATAAATAGTTTTACAGTTATCAAAGTTAGTGAAATTTAGGACTGCGAGTAGGGTGGAATGTATTAATATTTTAATCTGCGCGCATTACTCAACCCCTTTAACTTTAAAAGAATGTATCCAAAACTAGTTATCATCAACCAGTCAACATATTTTACACTAAAACTATCTCCTGAACCATTTTATTTTGAAAATTGTTTATTTGTAATAAATTCATCGAGACTTGATAATATTTTGTTTGGATAATATGTTTTGAATTTCTAAGAGTTTTTATTGAGCCAATTCGAAATTTACACGTTCTACGTAAAATTATCAAAGTTTTGGGAAAAAATATTTTAAAAATGCACAAAATTTGGGCAACGCGATAAAACTAAATTTTTGTATTATAAACTCATTTTGAACGACTTTCTGTTGCTCGATAAAATAAACAAATATTTTCTTAGAAAGTTGAGACTATTTTGCATAAGATACTATTTTTTTTTTCGAAGGCCTAAGATACTAGTTATAATATGAACTACCCCCTCCAATATGCTCTGTTCCCTTTGTGAGCGACCAAACTATAATGACTTTTTTTTTTTGTACTTTTTTTATCAGTACATTCGACGAAGTTTTCGAATAAGAATAATTTAGACAAATTTTCTACGATTATATTTGATATTTATTACATAGAATAACGATTGTGGTAAAAATGTGAAATTTTCATAAGGAATCTAACAATCGGTGGCACTTGTGTTGACTGTTATAAAACTATACTTTCTATACATCTGCGACGGCTGACAATACAAATAAAAAAATATTCGTCTTAGTAGCTTGACGATACAAAATATATATACCGGGTGAACTGTGAAATTCGGTACCTACATTTTTGTTTTTTGGTGACATATGTATAATTGACCGATTACAATGGACTTGAGGGCTCCAGTCTGATTAAAAGTATCTCTAATTATACTACAACTGCCATTTGTGTTTAACATATTGAATTCCACGTCTAATGTACGAATCAATAATTAATATGTATGTTGTTTGCTACCAATAATAGTGTAGGTTATTTCAACATAAATTGTAGTCGTTGGTGTAGTTTCGGGTATCGGTAAAAAAATGGTATCGGCCCATCCCCAATATCGTATATATCACCTTGGAAAAAAAAAAGTTTTTCAGCCGAGTCTGCAACCACGAAAGAGCATTTTCATGTCTCGTCGAAGGACCGAGATACATTTAGAGTAGTGGTGGAATTATAGATAATGATACAGTATATTACGAAGCAGTAACAGGCTAGTATATTAAAACGTCAAGTTTCTGGCTAATATTGTAGTGTTTAGTATCTGGTTCAATACAATTCATAGAGAATTTCAGCCCTTAAACTATTTTATTTGAATTTATCATTTAATTCTTATACCAGTTCTTATATCATTTAGTAGAAGCTTTTTTCAGTTATGTGCCAAAGCTAATTCTCACCCCCATTTCCACCCCAACCCCATCTTCATCCCCATCCCATCCACATTCCCACCCCAACCCCATCTCCGTGAGGTAACGTTTTTTTCGGTTATGTGCCAGAGCTAAGACATGAGAATGTCAATAACTGAAAAAAATGACCTACGTCCAGAAATGTTATTTTGACGTTTCCAATTACATAACAGATTGCTAAAACTAAATCCTTGTTAAGCAAACTTGTATGTACTTGGAAACTTTGTAGTTTACTCGGCTATGAAAACGTATTTGAAACTTTTTTTGATTTTTATTACATAGAGTAAAGATTGTTGGAAAACGGTGCAATTTTTATCAAGAGTCGAGAATCGTTAGAATTTGTCGACTGTTATTGAACTATATTTTTAATACACCTGCGACGGCTGACAATACAAATAAAAAATGATTCATCGTGGTGACTTAACGCTGTGAAATATATTTACATGGTGAATTTGGTATTTTTTCACGAAGCCAACTGCTGTGGCCACACAATTTATTGTAATATAGATATTCTAAAAACGTTACAGGCTGCTAAAGCCGACGATCAAAAACGTTTTAGTGTTTCTTGAGCTACAGCAAGTATTCAACGTCAGTAAAACATTAACAATATGATTAGTCATTTTAGTGTGATTCTATTGTGTCTTTCCGGCGCCTATTGCATATTGTCAAAGATCGAAAGATTAGATTTGGAAGGACTAAAACGAGTTTTGACCGGTGAAACCCCCATTGAAGAATGGGCCACAGCAATGAGCGAAAGTGTAACTTACAAAGGTCCCGACGGCGTAGAAAGCACCTTTATCGTTAGGAACGCTGTGCGCGACTTTAAGCAAAATGTTGACAACAGTTCTGAGGCGGAATTTCTAAAGATCCGCGACATAATCAAATTGGCTTATCAATGCACATTATCGAAATACGCGAGCTTCACCACATTTTTGATTGTTCAGGAATTGTTGGAGTTCAAACGCTACACTTGGGGAGCCATACAAAAAGCGAAACTACAAGACCCGCATCTCGATACCGATGCAGTATTTAAAAATGAAATATTTAAAAAATGGCAATTATTTCTTAATTTCGGGAGATATTACTTGGACCTTGATTTTAAATTTAATGGCAGCTTTCAATTTTTTAACCACCACATATTTAATGAACCAGCAAAACAGAATATCCACCTTTTTTGGGATGAAATCATTCAAAAGATGATCGGCTTAAAAATCAAGTACAAAGTCTATTCCGAAGTGATGAGCACGAAGTTCTGGAAAGACGAATTTTACCTACCGATTAACTACACTCTCAAAAAACTCATTTGTGTTCTCAATGAGGCTGTCCGATTGTTCGACAATTTTATCGTGAACAAGTGCGCACCGGAAG
Organism: Adelges cooleyi; assembly: GCF_023614345.1. Lineage (NCBI taxonomy): Eukaryota > Metazoa > Arthropoda > Insecta > Hemiptera > Adelgidae > Adelges > Adelges cooleyi. The sequence continues at coordinate 10,765,425 of NW_026096268.1, read as the reverse complement.
GCGACAGTTTTCTAAATAAATTCAAATCGTTAACAAGAGGATTCGTCCACGTCCCTATCCCTGCAGTTTTAAAGCATTTTGATACATTGCAAGGCGAGGATCGAAAGGTGTTGATTAGTGATATTACAAAATCAATACCGGAAACACCGTCAGCACTTGCCGCAATAGAGGAGTCGGGTTGCTTCGTAGAGGATGCGGAATTCGAGATTTCTGGTATAACAACGGTGTTGTCAAATGATAGAAGCCCAGCAGACATTTACGGCACCAACTTCAACGCACAGTATGATATCAAAATATTTATTGTAACATGCAGAACTCGAAAGACTTCCCGGGAAGTAAAATGGGATGTAGTCGAGGTACTTACCGAACTCTTGTCGATTAGAAGGAAATCGGGATGAGGTAGTGTAGCTAAATGGAATGGAGACTAGAGAGACGAAAATTATGCAATTGGGCCGGGTACATTGAAAAATACTATTAGTTGCCAGGAGTAGACAATCCAAGATAATTGATTGGACATTTGAATAAAACGTTACCTAAATATTCATCTAGATAAATCGTTATGCAAGTTGTTCGAAAAACTTTATCTTCTAAAATTGAAAACAAATAAGCTTTTCTCTAAAAATTAGTACAATTTTCGTTATTTTTATTTGGACACATTCTAGTCGATATTATTTCTACATGTTTTGACTATAGTAAAATTTGAATATTTCGTTTTGAAAATTTTTTAATAATTACATTATTATTATATTTTAGCACATCCGTATTTAAAACGAAAGTTACACAAACCATCCATAGCCAGCCGCTACCATATGAGAACAGGAACATACAAATAGCCATGCTGCAGATTCGCGATGAAGACAATTTGAACGACTTTGTACGTGAATACAGAACCGGTATGCCACCTATTATTATTTTTATCTTAAAATGTTTTCAAAATAATCATAAGAACAGTTGGCTAATGGTACGTCTAATATAGAATTTAGATCATTCAAACCCTCTTAAATTACTTACCTACTCTAATCTATCTTTACTGGCATTTCAAAGGTTTTCTTAAATCATTTTATCCATAAACTCTCTTAGTAAAAACGTTTCAAATGTTTCGCTACCTTAATACAGAATGATAATGGTAAAGTACTGTCGGCATAATAGTAAGGTCGTGAATTTCAAGTTACAACAACATACACAACTTATTCAGGAGTAATTATTGGCCTCTCTCTAAACTTTTTAGCTATGATACTGCTTATGCATCATTAGTATAAGTTATGAGCACTTCACGGACGTTCCGTCATGGATCGCAGTATAGAATTCTTTAAACGAACTACGACTCCTATATTAGTTATAGTAAAGTTATGGCGTAATCTAAAAAAAAATAAGAAGGGTTTCTTGTAAAATATACATTTGGTTTTTACTAGGAACAACCAATTACCAAAGTCATATCGGTTTTTTTAAAATTGTTGTATTTTTTTTTCAGACCCTTCAAGACCAACACGATAAAAGTGGGATCTGATATCAAAAACATACATTTACACATCTAAAATAATAATAACATATATAATCCAATGCTAAAATTTATTACAGTAACTATTGTACAATAAACTAACTATGCGAATTATGAGATTTTGTTAATGTTTTTAATAATTTTCCAATATAACCTTAACGACGGTTGTCTGTTAAAACAGCACAGGCGCAAATAAAAGCATGTTGTATAGAGTTTAAACCCTTAAATGTTTAAAGTTTTTAATAGTGTTTATTAAGTATTTGACATTGGTCTTAAGTAGTTTTCAAATACATTACTACCCCTAGATAAGCGATTGGTTAGTTTGTGAGACCTTGTTGTGCCAACTTATTTATTACTCAATGCATTCTTTACTAAACTTTGTTAGGGTGTGTACAATGTATTGAACCATTTACCTACCCTACTATTCTTACTGCTTCCAATTTCTATCTCCCAAAACATGACGAATAAATTGACTCTTAAAACCCGTGCCAAAGACGTTTAAAAAATAATAAAACTTTGGCTGGTCCACCCACAATTGTGGGAGGATAACCTCTGAATAGAAAATTTTTATGGGATTCATTAGATTGTGCTTTATTATCGACTGCTTAAATGTCGGTGGATAACGCCACTGCTAATGTATTCAAGTTTATAGTTCATTTTTTTCCAACCGCAATTTTGAATATTCATACTACCAAATATATAACGTGGAAAAATTACATAGGTCCAAAGATTTGAATGTATACCGACCGTGTCTGTTATTTGTACACGTGTCTTATAGTTTAATATTTTTCTTATGACTAAAACATTTGTGATTGCGCATAAATGTAATATTTTATCCACAAAAGACGTGTATAATAAGTTTTAAACTAAAAGCAAAATTACAAAAGCCAGCACGGTGATGATAAGGCATAGTGGTAACAGTGCATATCGGTGGGAGGGGGAAGGGGGATCGCAGGTCTATAAGAATATCTCTTACAAGTCGGAAAAAAATGTAAACTTATCATGTGATTTTCTGGATTTCGAAAATCAACATGTAGGTATAACTTTTTGCGTACACAAGTGTCCCAATGAAGTCTATACCGTTTTATAATATATACCAACTTGATTATAGAAATTTAAAAAAAAAGGCCGTTACAACCTACAAATAATAATTGAACACGAATGCAATATGCATTATACGCACCTACATTTATAAACAAAAAAAATGCTACATTATATAGCAATTTTATTAAATTTGAGATACTTACAAAACCATTTAAATATTTTTAAAATTTACAAATTTAAGCGAGATTTGTTTGCAATTATATATACTATTTATGTCTGGATTATTGTACTATAGGGAAAAAGTTGTTCCAAAACCATTTTTTTCATAAAAATATCGTTTACCAGTTTTGAGAGTAAAGTATTTAAAATTGTTCCACCGTGTCTATTATTTTTTATGTACATTTTTGATTTCATAGAAAAATTTTTTTTCAACGGAAAACCACCACAGTAATCAACATGAATTAAATAATTATGTCTAAAAAGTAGATAATTTTCCGGTTTTTCGACAGTTAAAGGAAATTTCACTTCTTTTATTGTAATTTTAAGCCTTTCTTTATGGGGAACCCAATTTGAAATTTACGCATGTTATGCAAAATTAAATCAGCTTTCTAAAGAATGAAAAATATTAGAAAAGTTTTCAAAATTTGGCAAATATTCTTTTCATTGTTGTACAGACATGCAGTGTGATTTTTCAAAAAAAAAAACCGAGGGGGGGCTAACTCCAATCGTTTGTTTGTACTTGGTGTTTCGATCCGTTTATCACTTTCAGTTAAACAAATTTCTATTGGTCTGTGAACCCCCCACCCTCCTCTTTAATATGATGTCCTCCCTCTATGCCCCGACCGTACTATACTGGCTTTTCTCGTGTACTTTTTTGACTTTCAACAACAATAATTTTTCTATATACATCTGCGACGGCTGACAAAACAAATTAAAAAAAATCGGTCTCGATAGCTTTACGCTATGAAAATCTATATGCACCGGGAAAATTGTGCAAATCTAGTTCCTAAAGTTTTTTGAAGTACCAATAGAACTATATAAATTTACTTTAACCAAGTCTGCATGGTATAAAAATATGTGCACAGTGGTGCGAAAGTTTACTCGTGGGCGATTTTATAATTTTAATAATTACAGGAAATAATAAAATCAGCACTAGATCGTTATAAAGAGTGGATCAAAGAAATGAACAATTTTACATTTAAATACATTATGAAATCGCCCATTCCCTTGCACCACCACCCTTTACAAGCGTTTTCCCCCTCAATTGAAATTATTTAAGATCATCAATTACATAGTTTAAAAATAATTTGATACAAACTAAAAATATAACAGTTACAAGCGTTTAAATGAGATATTTCGAGCATTTCTGTGTCTATTTTCTTCTAATGTAAATTAGACAAAAATTATTGAGTAAACTGTGAGCTTGTCCCGTTAAGTAATAATAAAAAAATACATTATAAACTTTTAAAATTGTATTTCCAGCAACCGATGTTGTAAATGTAAGACTAGTATACAACCAATTGAACTAGCCAAAGAAATAATTAAATATAAGTCCTTTTAAAATTGGCTTGCTCACCACTGTGCGCTAGACTAATTGCAAGCAGACATTTTATAGAAGACTTTTCTCTAGGAGGGATGGAAACTTTTTACTTTTAAAATTTTTAGGACTTGAGATCTGAAAATAAGACTGATTTATTGAAATTCGACCTTATAAAAATGTTTAAAAAATCTATATTTAAACTTGGACGAACACAGAACTGTCATATTTTATTGATAAATAGTTTCTTATGTATACTGGGCAATTTTTTTTAACGGCCTACACTAGTTTACTCTTAATATAATTGCAATTTTATAGCTTTTTTTTTTGAAAACGTTATTGTTTAGCTATGAAATTTTTATACAAATTATTATATGATTCTGTGAATTGCCCATAATAGAGCTGAATCTTTTAAAATCAATTTGCCTAATTCAAGATAGAAACCTCTTTTTCATTTGCCTAATATTTCAAAAAACTGTATGCATTTCCCTCTTATATATTAGGTATTGTTAACCGCTAACACCATAAAAATACATAGATTATTATTTTAAGCTACGCGCATTACTCAACCGTTTTAACTTTAAAAGAAATTATCCATAACTAGTTATCATTAACCAATAAACATTTTCACTAACACTATATGAACCATTTTATTTTAAAAATTGTTTATTTGTAATAATTTCATTGATACTTGATAATTTGTTTAGATAATATGTTTTGATCTTATAAAAATAAACAGATAAAAATTTGGAATGCTTGCTAATGTTGTATTGTAACCTAAATAAAATTGTTTCCAAAAAGAAACACTATACGAAATTGCTACTTTTCAACAGTGAACTAGTGTAGGGTGTTAGAATAATCATATTATGTTGGTATTTATTATATTCTATTGTCGAATTTAAAGAAACAAATCTTGAATGAAATGGGTTTTTGAAGATTTTTCTCAAAATAAATAAAATATGAATTTACTTTAACTGTGCACAGTGGTGAGAAAGTTTACTCGTGGGGGCGATTTTATAATTTATTTTTTTCCTTCTAACCTTATCATTTTATATTTTAATAATAACAGGAAATAATAAAAGGACATATAATAATTAGCGTCAGATTGTTATAAAGAGTGGATCAAAGAAATGAACAATTTCGCATTTAAATACATTATGAAATCGCCTATTCCCTTGCACCACCACCCTTTACAAGCGTTTTCCCCCTTAATTGAAATTATTTAAGATCATCAATTACATAGTTTAAAAATAATTTGATAAAAACTAAAATTAGAACAGTTACAAGCGTTTAAATGAGATATTTTGAGCATTTGTCGAAATGCTAAAACCTGTGTCTATTTTCTTCTAATGTAAATTAGATGAAATTACTGGGTAAACTGTGAGCTTGTCCCGTTAAGTAATTATGAAAAAATAAATTATAAATTATAAACGTTTAAAATTGTATTTCCAGCAACTGATGTAAAATATGTAAGATTAGTATATAACCAATTAAACTAGCCAAAATAATAATTAAATATGATTTAAGTTCTTTTGAAATCGGCTTGCTGACCACTATGCACTAGACTAATTGCCCTCGAAAAGTAACTTTGGATAAGTATAAAGACTTGAAACCTTTGTTAACGTAAGGCATTCCAGCTTTTTATGACAACCTTCCTCGCGATGAGATGAGTCAAAAGAAGGGCTAAAAGGAAAAACAACCAAAAATAGTCTAAGGAAAAAATTGATTCTTAACAAAGAAAGAAAAATCATTAAGACTAGGTAACGAGGTACCTATCAAACTTGAAAGACTGATGGATGGTCCTACCTATATAGAGACTGAGTTGGTTCTTTAAAAAAAAAATGCTCAAGAGTAATTAGTTCCTGTTCGATTATCGCTAAGAAAAAAATAATGATCACGCGTTGTAATTTTTTTTCAATTTTTTTGTTCTCTAAAATACAGCTATCCAACAGCATGGAAAATGTCTCATTTGTATTTGCTCGTCAAAGAATTATGCCAATGTTTCACTTTAAATTCAATTTTATTCAGCGTTCTGATTTCCTAGGAATGGATAGTACCTAAATTATGTGCCTGCCTATATTGAATACTCAACCACCAAATATCCTAAAGTTACCTATTTCCTTGTTTTGAGGTGGTGATTTATCGTTAAATTTTCTACTTGGAAGAAAGAGATTGCAAATCAAGAAGTTTGAGTCTTCGGTTGTCGACCGAAACGTTTAATCCAAGTTTATGTGATGATAAGCCATCAAACAAGATTGAACATTATATTTTAATCGTTGAACCAGGCCAATTTGGTCAGGATTCTAAATTATGGATCCATACTCAATGCCTGAGCAAACGAGTGAACAATACAGGGTCAGGTTAGGTTAGTCCTACCTGTTAAACGGGAGGAAAACCAACTACCAAGATAGTAATCAGCCATTAACACCAAAAGTATTGAGTTTACTAACTAAAAGTCTGTGATCCACAGAATCGAATGCCTATAAGGTCTGTATAGATGGCGTCTACTTGACCTTTTTTTTTTCCACCCAACTAACTTCAGTATAGTACACTAACTAACTATAGTACATGTTGATTTCTGTGGACGATAGTTTAAGCTACTAAGACCCTCAAATACCTCAGCTAAAGTAATATGTAAGGATGAAATAAAAGATTCCTCTGACTCATGTCGTTTTATCAAGGAATTACTTTTAGTTTCTTTTTAAATTAGGCGCTGACTGCGAGCCGAGGAAAGAGGGTCTTATCAGCTGTGATCCTGATAAATCATCTTACAGTTATCAAAATATAAAATTATTTAGGACGGTTCAAGAAGGGTGGAATGTATAATTTTTTTTTTTATCAGCGTGTATTACTCATCCGCGCAATCCACCTAAATTGTGTACAAATATATTATGCAGAAAACGATAAGCTAAGTTTAGGTGTAACTGAAGTGATCCTGTAGAAATCAGCCTCTTAGTCGCCTCTTACGACAGGCGGGCTAGGGTCCTTGGAAGAATTCTGATCCCCTATCCACTGGGATGTTATCTGTTTCGTTACTTAATGCTATCCATAACAAGTCAAGACATTATTCCCTCTCATTTTTTTTAAAGTGTTATTATAATTATTATTATTCTATGCAATAATGGCGCCTCCTTCTCCAAAATCAAATATGTTATGTTTCTATAATAATTATTGCAATTCGAAATTCTTAATATTGGATGGTAATAATAAATACTAGTGTTACTCCAAATCTTTCCAAATATAAGTAATTTTGATTAGAATTATTTAGCCAATCTATCTTACATTAATTTAATACAATATAATCTAGTTTATAATCGGTCAGGTTCAATTCTAGAATTAATTTTTCAAATAATTCAAACAATACAAGTGTGTTAAGTTATCTATCCCTCTAATCGACTACCATTAGATTATAAAGAACAAATGTATGACTTTATGAATAATTGTGATTACTATACTATTGGATCAAGTATTGCTTCATTAGACTAGAACGGTATATTAAATAAATTTAAATATTAATGAATATTTTATTATCGATTGGATTGCACGCGGTCTGGTTTTAAGGAGTTTTGTATAGGCAATATTTAAAAGCTCAAAATTGAATGCTTCAAAATTATTTTGGAAATTTATTGACAACAAACGATCAAAAAACACTCTCCCAGTAATTATGTTATATATTGACATGTTATAACTCGCGCTTTCTGTTAATTTTAATAAAATATGTATGCTGACATTAAAATATGAAGTTTACAAAGAACCAAATTTCGTTTTCTATTCGTATTTTAAAAATATGTATCCAAAAAGATTCATTGCCAGAAGACCTTATGTTTCTGTTACTATTAATGTTAGCATTAAGGCAATTGCTGTGACAATTTTAAATACAATTTTCATATCTATTTGAAACATGTTTAATGTTATTTTATACTGTAATACTACTATTTAGTTTGGTAACAAGCAATGAGAACATTTCTGTGTTGATCTTGTAAAATTAATGATTTTAAATACTAGTTTTTTTAATGTTGAAAACATTTTTGGACAATTTGTATGAATTATAACAATAAAATTAAAAAACACAAATTATGACTAGCAAATAAGCCGGAAATTAAATTTAACCCTTGTAAATTTGGATATGATTCTTGGCAATGTATCTTTATGGCTACTACTCATAACCCTTTCCATTCTTGATTAGTATGTTTTTTTTTATCAGATAGGAAACAATGTTTAAAAATCAAAAATTTCTGTGTAACCTAAGTTCAAGTGTACATCAAGATTCTCTTATTTCACCACTTTTGTTTAACATATTCGTTCAACGATATTAAATTTTCCGATTCACGTTTGTTACTTTTTGCTGACGACCTAAAACTATTTCTTACTATTATGACCCTTATTGGAGTTAAGTTATTTCAAAATGTCTTAAACGCCTTTATGACTGGTGTAATCTAAAAAATCTAACACAACGCTATCGTTTAATAATCTTAAATAAGACTTTAATAATCCTCAGCACTGAGACCTCTTTTTTGCTCATACAATACGGTCAGTTCTTGACTATAACTCTGTAGTTTGGTCAACTAGTACTGTTAGTCCAACAAAACCATTAGAATTGATACAAAATAGATTTTTCAAGTCCAAATAAAAAATTTAAGAAGAATAATAATATATATATATAAAGGGTGATAATTTTATCGTGAACCACTCGATATCTCACAGGGTTTAATAAGAAATTATTTTTTTCCATAATTTTATTATACATGATGTGATCTGAATTTTCAAATTTTCTTTAGTTGTTAGCCCCTTCCCAACTTAGTTTTTTTTTTTAATGTAACTTTTGAAACTTAAATAAATTCAAATATTATGTCTTATTAATTTAGTAATACTAATATTTTAATACTATAAATGTTCGGTATAGTTTTTTATTCGTATTTAAAAAAAAATTGTATCCAAAAAGATACATTGCCAGAAGACTTTGTTTGTGTTAATAATAATAAAATAAACACTCAAGCAATTGCTGTGATAATTTTAAACACAATTTTCATATTTATTTAAAACATGTTTAATGTTATTTTTCGCTGAAATACTTTATTTATTTTTGTAATAAGCAACGAGATCATTTTTGAGTTGACTTTGTAGTATTAACGATTTTAAATACTAATTTTGAAAACAGTTGAAAATAGTTTTGGACAATTTTTATGTACATTAAAATTAAGCCAGTAATGAAATTTTACTCTTGTAAATTTGGATACGGTTCTTGGCAATGCATCTTTTTAGAAACATAAATTGAACCTAAGTTTTTGGTAATTTATCTTTTTGGCCAAAACTCACAACTCAAATAACCTGATTAACTAATCATAAGTGATAACTATTGTAAGATAATCTAGCACTACTATACATATGAAGGGCACAAGCGAAGAAGGGTAGTAGTCAATTTATGAATTTTTTTTTTAATCAAATACCATTTTTCAATATAATTTTTTTTTATTTATGTCAAATTGAGATTGTTTATATAAATACACGTTTAAGTAGAATAGCACTTATTGTGTTTTTTTTTATCCTTATGTAAGAGGGAGAGGAATTCACGAACTTTGTTTTTGCTATACCCTAAAATTGTCATACATAGACAATACTACCCTTCTTCCCCTCTGCCCTTCATTTGTTGGTATACACTGTTCTTGGGCATTGCCCGTCTAAAATAAATGAACAAATAAAACAATCTGACAAATCTAAAACAAACGAGATAATCTGAATTTTAGTTTAATAAAACGCTAAGAAAGCAGTCGAGTTCAGTACTAAGAGAAAGTTAGCTTTACATAAGTTAGCTTTGTCCCGTAAACATATTATGACTTGATGTGCAACTCAACATTTTTCCAAATTTCAAAAACAATTCACCCCATAAACCTCCCTAAGTAAGTGGATGATTAAAAATTTGAAAAACACTATCCCAAAAACGTATAATTTGATCTTTTTTTAATAATTTATAAAGTTCAGCACTTCCGGATTTCTATAATTTGTTGTAAAATATATTGTTAACTTCTATATTAATTAAACTAAAACTGAAATATATATATTTTTTGAACTTTATAAACTGTGATTATTATAACATTAGATCAAGTATTGTTTCATCAGACTAGAATGGTATATTGTATAATTTGAATGTTATTGAATATTTTATTATCAAGGGGATTGCATGCGGTATGCTTTTAAGGAGTTTTGTGTAGGCAATATTTTAGTAAAAAGAGGTTTTAATACATTTCGACCATGCCAATTAATTTACCGGTTAATTTTTATAAGTTTCGAGGTTTTTTTTAAATTTAAATAGTTTTTCCTATAATTTAAATTCATTTTGGCTTGTTTAAGACCAAAAAGCTAGATAAAATTTCAACTACTTAGGATGGTCTAATATGTTTAATTACATATAATGAGATTCAGCTTCTGTGGCTACTTTACTGTGTTATGCAGGAAATCGATTTTCATTTGAAAATTTTAATTTCTTAAATAATATTAATAATATTAATATTATTGTTAATAATATTAATTTTTTTCAATAACAAAAACCCAATATTTTTTTACATAAAAATGCAAAAAATCAAAAATCTGTTGCCTTTATTTAGTAGTAAAATTTCCAAAAATTTCGGATATATTTGCGGAATTAAAATCTGACCACCCTATGTAGTAAAAAAGACAGACCACATAGAATCCCCTTAATTATGTTGTTAATAATATTAAACAGGTTTCAGCTGCGAAGTAGGTTACTAAGTAAGTTCTTAATTAAGATTTAGCAAAAAATTGCCTACATTTTACTCCTTAAAAAAGTGCGGCTTAGCTTCGTCTTAAAAGAAAGAAAAAACAATATATTTTATTGAAGACAATTAGTTAGCTACTATTAGGTTATACTACTTTAGGAACTCTTCTTTTACTGTTTCTTATGCATAAACTATAATTTTCTCGATTAAAATATTATCAAGCGATTTAAAATGTTCTCCTGATTATTAACAGTTGTCATACGTTTGTACTTTATGTAAGCTAATTTCGAAAAAGCACTTTCTGATGAAAAACTGCTACTTGGGAGAGACTTAAATACATAGCTATTAGCTACCTAGTGCAAAAGAAAGGTATTGGCTAATGATTTTTCATTGAACCGTTTCTGATATCAGTTGGGGAGGTGCAGATATCTTTTATAAACAATTATCCCACTTAATATAATAGCAATATATTCTATAAAGTTAGGTCTTTGGCCAAAGAGAAAGGTTTCAAAATGTGTGTGGTTCATCAATGCAGAACTGAAAAATTTGTATTAAAAAAAATAAAACCTCTAATAAAACGTTATACGAAGAAGCCGACTTATCAGAAATGTAAATAAATACAAAACTAAAAAAATAGCCAAATAATTGTTTTTCCATGACTTTCAAACAATATGAGTAATCCTAATATATTAAATCGCTTTCTGGATTATAGAACCTAATTTTTTTTTCTCCATTACTGAGTCTATAAATTAATATAAGTTACTTATTTAAAATGATTTTAAATAGATATTAAATTGTGATATTGAAAGTATAAGATGCCATTTAGATGTAATTGCACGATGTTAACTATTGTAATTTTTCAAAACCAAATTATCAATAATATTTTCCAAAAACTAAGGGAAACCAAAATGATGGTATTATGATTTATGTGAAACGAAATTATGAATAGATTGTGTTTAGTATGAATATTTTAATGCTAATAATAAAAAAATTGTTTAAGAATTAAGTCAGAAATTCTACAAACGCACATTACAAATCACTTTTCTACAATTTTGTCGATTAAAAAAAATTAAAATAAAGTAACGTTTGTTAAAATAAATAAATGACAAAAAACCTAAATAAAATCTTTAAAAATGAATTTCGATAATATGTTTTCTTTGATAAGGTAATTAAATCTGCTAAATTATCAACAACAGTGGGAAATTCGAAAAAGAAACGACTAAAAGAGTGAATGACAGCAACATTACTTCGTTTTGTACACCTTAACCAGGAACTATCCCTAAAGTAAACACCCGGACAATACTAAGAAACTGAAATGTATACTGTACAAACAAAATGTACTACTTAAAAATATATTATTTTTTGTATAATACTCTATCACTTTAAAGTTTAAATATTATATAAAGTTCAGCACTTCCGGATTTCTATAATTTGTTTTAAAATATATTGTTAACTTGTATATTAGTTAAACTAAAACTGAAATATATATATAATTTTTAAACTTTATAAACTGTGATTATTATAACATTAGATCAAGTATTGCTTCATCAGACTAGAATGGTATATTGTGTAATATTTAAATATTAATGAATATTTTATTATCAAGGGGATTGCATGTGGTCTGCTTTTAAGGAGTTTTGTATAGGCAATATTTTAGTAAAAAGAGGTTTTAATAAATTTCGACCATGCCAATTAATTTAACGGTTAATTTAAATAATTTTCCCTATAATTTAAATTCATTTTGACTTGTTTAAGACCAAAAAGCTAGACGAAATTTCAACTACTTAGGATGGTCTAATATTTTCAATTCTGTAATGAGATTTAAGTTCTTTGGTTACTTTACTGTGTTATGTAAGACACCGATTTTCATTTGAAAATTTCAGTTTCTTGTAGTTAATAAAATACATTTTGAAATTTTATCAATATTAAAACCCAGTTTTTTTTTATAAAAAAAGCAAACAATTAAAAATCTATTTCCCGCGTAACCTAGTAAAACTTTCGAAAAACTTCCAAGGATATTTTTACAGAATTAAATCTTAAGTAACCGAAATTTTGTCTGACGTTTTAGTCAAAAAAACATACTTCATGCAATCCCCTTAAGTATTTTGTTAATAATATTAAACAGGTTTCACCTGTAGAAACTTGCGGAACATGAAGATATATTAGTTAAAAAATTAATTAACTAGTCTAAAATGAGACATGCTGAATACTAGTTTGAAATACAAAGAAGGAAGTTGATTTATACATTTTCGAGTTCAAATTTGACCGGATATAACAGTAAGCCTAAAAATTAAATATATTTTTTTTATTTCAAATCTCCCTAAGTAGGAAGATGATTTCAAATTTAAATTCAGTGACCACATAAAGATATAATTTGATATTTCCAAATTTGTAAAAACAAACCCGCCTAAGTAGGCGGATGGTTTAAAGTTCGAATTCAACGATCACAAATATATATAATTTGACTTTTTTTAATGATTTTTAATCATAAATTTGGAAGACATTATTTTCAGGCGCATTTTTTGGAATTTAGACCATTTTCTAAGATAGCTGCATAGCTTATGTGCTACTCGCTGGTTCCTACCCACGATTTAATAATAACTTTTCGAGTTAACGGTTTAATCTCTGAAATTATACAAGAATCTGATGTTTTTCAACTACTTAATATCGTGAAAGACAAAACCGCTGCAGGCTTTGAGGGAGTCTGAGTCAAAATCTTAGGCATGTTCGAAGTAAAATTATTAAGTCCTTTAACACATAATCAGCCGATTTCACCAACATTTGTTAAGGATTACACTTATTCTTAATTATACTTAACAATCAATTAGTGAAAATTGGGTTTAATCGAGAATTATTAGCCTGAACACGTTCTTAAGTTAATCAGCCGAAATCAGCTTGTTAAAAAGTTAATTGGCATGTTAAAACGTCATAGATCGAATTATACACTACTAATTGAGATTTTATTATGAAATTATATTGTTATCACTTATCACATTTTGTGATAACCAATGATAACGTTGAAATCAAGGTAACAGCTTTGGTAACCCAACTAACATTTTGTTAACCAGATGTTAAATTCATTTGAATTGTTAACTAACATTATGTTAAAAGTGAATTCAATAATAGTTGGTGAACCGGCTGAATATATAGAATCTAAGTATTAAAAATAGCATTTCTACGGAGAAATTTAAATTAGCCATAATCAAACCTTTGTACGAAAATGTGAATAAAATAGATATTAATATCTACAGACCAATGTCTATATGTTGAGCGACTTCTCTAAGATATTTGAAAAAATTGTAAACCAAAAAGGTTCATTAGATTTTTAGAAAAATAATTCCAGCTCCTATCTAAAAAATGAGTTAACGATTCAGATCAAGCCTAGGTACCGAAAATGCATTATAGAACGTGACACGCTTTATCAATGCTGATGTTCAATAAGACAAGAAAGTAATGGCAGTTTCTTTTAAAGATTTAGCCAAAGCCTTGGTATACAGTAGATCTTCAGAACTTTTAAAAGATTTTGCCTGATTTTAGTATTATTTTATCAAATTTAGATTGGTTTAAGTGTTATTTGGAAAACAGAAAGCAGATAGTTCGGATCAATAGCTATTTAATGGTGATGAAATGTTAATGCGGTCTACCCTAAGGAATTGGGTCCCATTTTATTTATCCTGTACATAATTAGGGTTAATGTTGACCTAACATTACCCTTACCATTTAAGTTGTTTCAAAAGTTGATAGTGCTGTGGAAAAAGATTAAAATGTGAATACTGATTATTTTAAAAGAAAATATTCATCATAATCCTTTCATATATCACCCTGCTAAATACTTGCTGACTGTATACTGATTATACGAATTTCAGATAGAAAAATCTTCAGATAATGTTGGAAGTCATTAGCATTTAAGAAATAAATAGCTAGACGAAAAATGGATATTCAAATAAATTGTTAACTGCTAAAATAAGTTAACTGACAAATATTGTATTATACTAACTTATATAAATCATGTTGATTTATACTTTTTTTAATACACAAACGATCAACTAAATCACTTGATAAAAAAAATAGTGTATTTAGTCTCTTTTGGGAATTTACCGAATGATAATTCATATTTTTAGCGTTAACGCAATCAATTTTATACTTAGTATTGTGAAATTAAAAAAACAGAATTCGTTTAGATGCATCGTCCTATATAATATGTCATTAGTAAGTTCATCCATTTAATGCATAAGACATTATGCATAAGATTAATATCTTATGCATAATATTACTATGCATTAATAAATTGATTTTTATGGGCAAAAATAAAATGGAAAATAGCACAACAGTTCTATTTTCATTGCGACGTCCCAAAAACGACCCCACCTTAAAACTTAATAGTGATAACATCTTCCGGTCTACTAACGTAAAATACATATTATTATAATCCCCGAATCTACAACAAGTATAGCAGAGACTAACATCCCAAGTTGGAAATGCTCTCATATGTTCCACATGCAAATTTTAACACCACTATTGTTATACGCGTCCCCTGTGTGCGGGGTAACTGTGCCAAGACACATTTAAACCAGATTCGAGTCTTCCAATTGAAAAACTTAACAACTCAGTGGCGTTTTTATAGAGAGATACGGGGATTCGGGTGATAGATCCCTCCCCTCGGACTTTTTAGAATAGTCAGAAAACGGGTAATATAATTACACACGAACTACAAAAAGGCCAAAGGACTGGATGGGGATCTAGACCCATATCCCACCCTCGCCATAAATTCGCCACTGCAGTTTGAATGAATACACGAAATGATTAACGATAAACTGATAAACGGTAACGCGGACATCCACGTGGATGATTTTTTATAACACAACATTAACAGTAACTCAAAGTGTAATAGACAATCAAGGGCTCGGGGACGTTTCGAATATTGTGGGCAGTGTTAATGTTGGCTAAACCGGCCCCCCTTGACGAGTGCATGCAAAATAATTATAATAATATATTATATATGTTAAGAAAACCTCACATTCTCCTATGGGGTACCGCTGTCTGGATCCGCCGATGTGCGCGCTTGCAGGGTTGGAACTCCTCCCTGGGTCGGGTCACACTGGTCTTTGGTCCTAGGGCGTTTCTCCAAAGTCCAGGCAAGTTAACGTTACTTTTGGGCCAAACGTGGTAATGTGATGGCCGTGGTCAGTGGTGGTTTTCAACAATTTAATTTAATTTATTCTTTATCTTAGCCCCTAGTCCTACACCACCCCCGTAGAGCTCGGTCTTCTACATCTCGTTCAATCAATCTCTTCTTCTTTTCCCATCTACAGTCATCTTCGTAACACCTCTCACTGCCTCTGCCTCATCTCTTCTCATAACACGACCGAACCGTCTTCCCCCTGTGTATACTAGTATTTTCAAAAAATTTAATTTAATTAAAAACCAAATAAAAAGGCAGCAGTCTGTCAGTTGAGCCAACAGCATCAGCCAATGCGAGCCGATCGTGTCCGGCCGGGTCCGGACACCGCCGCCTTATTAAAGACCACGTTTACACTTTACGGCTCGATGCTGCTGAAGACCACACTGAAGACTCTGTGACAACAAAAATCGCAATAAAACAAGATTAGATTATTAAAACAACAACTACAATAGCATTATTTTATCATTTCACCAGTTACCATTATACCTGTTATCAGTTACCATTATACCAGTTATCAGTTACCATTATACCTATTATCAGTTACCATTATACCTATTATTAGTTACAAGTTATCATTATCCTACCTGTGATGCCTTGGTCCCGTCGTTGTAATAAAATACACCATAAACAAACACGTTTATTATTTGTTTCCAAATAAAACGAATAAAAAACTGTATAGCACAAGATATATGTTATTTTCGTAAACATACAACATAATATAATAATGTATTATTTAACCTACTTGAGCGATTGTATTTGTTCTAAAATTTTTTTCGCCGCTAAGCCGAAATTCCCAACTAGTTGGAAAGCTCGGTTCAAAAGCGATCCTGCCGTCTTAGAACTCAAATCGCTCAAGTAAACGAACAGAGACTTCTACGAGTACTTCATAAATAAAATTAAATGCTTATATACGTGACACACGTATAGTACAATAATTTACTTATGAATATGTAGAGATGTATTAAAAGTAAATATTAAGTTCTAAGTTAATAGTAGAGTTAATTTGTTACTATTAAAACGACAGATATATTTTTTTTAAATAACTATTCGCAGTTCTCCAACGGATTTCTTGTTGGCCTATCAAAACCATTGAGTTATCGTCCCTCCGTCTGTCGTTATTTTTTTTAATGTCCACCCATCTTTATCCACAAACACGTTCCAAAACCACTCCACACAACTGCATGCCATTAGATTAGGTATGGCATAGATATATGAAACGACTACTCATTCATTTACATATGTTTAACATAAACATATGTAACATGTGTGTTTAACTTGTTCTTGTCGATTGGGAGATTTTCGTCTCCAAGCTGCAAAATAGCAAAACAACATTATTAGTTATCAATTTATTATGAAATTCCACATTGCGCTATTATGGTTGGTTTTACATATTATTGAATATAATTAATATTGTTTATTTGGGTCATGGAATATAAGTAATAAATATTATATAACCTTGTATGGTATTATATGTGTACACTGAAGAAATCATGAGTAATATTTAAAAGTTGTTTTATACAAGGACCAATTACATCTGTAACCTAGATTATATCATATATAAGACATAGTATTAAGGTGTTGGATTTACCATTCTATTACGGCTGCTGTTATAATTGAAACGTACGTTGTATATATATTATTCTCTATACTGTGTGTGTTTTTATGTTTAATAGTATTGTGTTAAACATATTATTGTTGTGTTTTATTTTCTACTTAAATACTAACTTCCACCAAGATATACAGGCGTATATCGCAATAGGTTATGGGCCCAGACACATAGTCTCAGGCACAACAGTGAAGCATCAGAAGGCTAAGTATTTTATGTAGTTAAAATTCACTTATTCCAATTGTTCAGTAAGTACTATTTTTAAGTACGTTATCTTTTAACTATGGACGAGTCACTGAAGATTACAAAGCTGAGTAACTCGGAAGGCTGGACACTTTGGAAATTTCAAATGAACGTAATAATTAATTCATTTGAGATAAGCGGTATAATTACAGGAGATTATAAAAAGCCAGTATATACAATAGCAACCTCCGAGAAAGAAGAGGATGCCAAGAAAAGGTTTCAGTTAGAACGAATAGCGTGGTCAAGGGCTGATAGTAAACGTCAAAGATTAATCGTCACGTCATTGGAAAATGGACCGTTACAATATTTGCTAAATTGTAGTACAGCATATGATATGTGGAACAAATTATTAAGTATCTACGAGCAAAAATCTGAAGCAGGTATACATTTATTACAAAATACATTTTTCAGTTATGTAAAAGAGCCTACAGATGACATTTCGACGCATATCAGTAAACTACAGAATCTTCAAAACCAACTCGCACTATCGGGAGAGAAAATCTCTGACAATATGTTGCTAACTAAAATTCTTATGACTTTACCGCCATCTTATAAACATTTTTACAGTGCATGGGACAGTGTACCTCAAGCAAGTAAAAATTTAAATGAACTTACATCTCGGTTGTTAATAGAAGAATCGAGAATGTCTCAAGGAGGTTCAGAAGTTGAAGCAGAGGAATCCAATGCTTTGACTGTCAAAAGATTTCAAAAGAAATTTTTTAAGAAGAATGGTGGTAATGTTGGTAATGAACGTAATTTTAGTAATAATAATACTAAAAAGATAGGTCCCTGTTTTTGGTGCAAGAAACTAGGTCATCTCAAGAAAGACTGCAGGAAGTATCAAAAGTACCAGAATGATCAGGGTGAGGCGAAATCAGATTCGCCAAGTACAAGTTTAACAGGTCAAGCGTTCTATAGTGAATCTTTGGTTACTGATCGCAAAGAGAATCAATGGTATTTGGATTCAGGAGCTACTGAACACATGACAAGCAACAGAGAGTGGTTTGTGAACTATAAAAAATTCAGGTCGCCAGTGGAAATAAGGATTGGCGATGGTACAAATTTACAGGCAGAAGGTTCGGGTAATATAAACATAATATGTTATGTGGGAAATAACATGAATACAAATTATTTGTCTAATGTGTTATATGTACCAAATTTAAAGTATAATTTATTTAGTACGGGCAAAGCATTAGATAAAGGTTTGAAAATGGAATCAGACAGTAAAAAATGTATTTTTTTGAAAAACAATAAGGTCGTTTGCACTGGTGAACGCAAAAACGGGTTATACAATATGAACATTGAGATTGTACAGCAAATAACCGACGACATGACATTGACCGAGCAAGGTAACGGACAAATGGAAGTGAATGCGGCAATCGCGGATTCCATTCAACTTTGGCATGAACGACTAGGGCATCAATGTAAACAGTACGTAAAATCTTGTTTGCTAAAACATAATATAAATGTAAGCGGTGATTGGAACCAGTTCTTGTGCGGTGACTGTGTTATTGGAGAGCAAACGAGAAAGCCATTTAAGAGTCGTTCGACTACATCGGGTAAAACCGGAGAGTTAATTTATGCAGATTTATGCGGACCGATGGAAAAAAAGTCTCTGGGCAAGTCCCAATATTTTTTATTGTTCAAGGATGATTACACACATTATCGGACGGTCTTTTACTTGAAAAATAAAAATGAGGTCAAAAATAAATTAGAGTTATTTATAAGATTTGTTAAAAATGATTCTGGGAATAAAGTAAAAGCTTTAAGAAGTGATAATGGTTTAGAGTTTGTTTCTAAAGAAGTAATAAGTATTTTGCAGAAATATGGTATTCGACATGAAAAAACAATAGCGTACACACCAGAGCAAAATTCTGGGGCGGAACGTGAAATGAGAACTATTGTGGAAACAGCACGAACATTACTTCATTCAAAGAAGATGGACATATCATTTTGGGCAGAAGCAGTTAATACATCAGTGTATGTACTCAATCTTACTGGTAAGAGTACTGTTGAAGGTAAAAGTCCATATGAGCTTTATTTTAACAAAGAACCAGATATAAGGCATTTAAGGGTATTTGGAACAGAAATGTATGTTCATATTCCAAAGGCCAAGAGACGAAAATGGGACGCTAAAAGTAAATTGTGTATTTTTGTCGGGTATTCTTTAGATAAACGTGGGTATAGGGCTTATTGTCCAAAAACTAAAACTATAAGAGATTATAGAAATGTTGTGTTTAAAAAAGAAATAAATACTAATGAATTAACATTTAGCGAAAGTGTAAGTCAAGATTATAATGTCGACGAGGAAACACCTCAGGCGGTAGAGGTACAACCAGAAAAACAACTCGAAGTCACGCCAACAGAACTACCAAGTTACAATCTTCGCGATCGAGGTCAATTGCGTAAACCGGCCAGATATGCATGTATTACGTCGTGTATTACAGAACCGATTAACTATAAAGAAGCTGTGAGCTGTCAGAATAAAAATGATTGGATTTTAGCCATGGACGACGAGATAAATTCATTGCATACTAATGACACCTGGACGTTGGTGCCAATTCCAGAAGGAAAGCAAGTATTAAATAACTCATGGGTTTACAAAATCAAGTACAATGGTAACGGGCAGGTTGATCGATTTAAGGCTTGATTAGTTGTTAACGGTTCTCGACAGATACATGGGATAAACTATAACGAAACATTTTCACCTGTAGTTAGATTTGAATCTATTAGAACAATTTTAGCCATTAGTGCGGCTCAGAAATTGGAATTATGCCAATTTGACATTCGTACAGCATTTCTATATGGTATGTTAGAAGACGAACTGTATATGGAACAACCGATCGGATATGACGACAATTCAGGTCTGCAAATTACGTAAGTCGTTATATGGATTAAAACAATCTCCACGGTGTTGGAATACACGGTTTAAGAATTTCCTTTTGCAATTCAATTTAAATCAAAGTAAATATGATTCGTGTGTTTTCACTAATCATGATAATAATGAAAAATTGATTTTAGCTATTTTTGTTGATGATGGTCTTATTGCGTCAGTCAATAAAACAAAAATACAGGTATTATTGTCTAAATTAGAAAAAGAATTTGAAGTTAAACACGGTAACTTAGATTATTTTCTAGGAATGGGAATTAAGAAATTAGATGATGGATCATTATTTAATAATCAAACTAATTATTCTAGAAATATTATTAAACGATTTAACATGTTAGATGCAAAGGATATCTCAATACCCATTGATAAATCAACGACATTGGATGTTCACACGGATTCGATAGTACTAAAAGAAGGTCAAGTAACGTATCGAGAAGCAGTGGGAAGTTTATTATTCCTGTCACAATTAACAAGACCAGATTTGGCATTTGCAGTTAATTTTGCATCACGATTTTTGACAAAACCAACTAATGCTCATTGGTCGATGGTCAAACGCATTATACGTTACGTTAAACATACAATTGATTATGGATTGGTGTATAAATCTGATAATAATTTAGATTTAAGAATATTTACAGATTCTGATTATGCTGGAGATTTAGAAACAAGGAGATCAACTTCGGGACATCTATTCATGTTGGGTTCATCTACAATCTCTTGGCAAGCACAACGTCAAGCAACGGTCTCTCTTAGCAGTACGGAAGCGGAGTTCATTGCAGCGTCGGACATTACGAAAGGACTAATTTGGTTTAAAAGTTTCTTACGAGAACTCACTAATAATAATATGTATGATAAACCTATATTATTCATTGATAATCAAAGTACCATTCGTTTAGTTAAAAATCCGGAGTTTCATCGAAAAACAAAGCACATCGATGTACGATATCATTTCATTCGTGAAAAATATGAAGAAGGTCAATTCGAAGTTCAATACATAAACACACAAGAAATGTTGGCAGATATCTTCACAAAGCACTTCCAAAGGACAGATTTGGGATGATTCGATCAAGCATCGGAATACAGAAGATATCACAGTAGAATAAGTTAATTTAAGGGAATATTAATTAAGGGGGTGTATTGCATATAATTAATATTGTTTATTTGGGTCATGGAATATAAGTAATAAATATTATATAACCTTGTATGGTATTATATGTGTACACTGAAGAAATCATGAGTAATATTTAAAAGTTGTTTTATACAAGGACCAATTACATCTGTAACCTAGATTATATCATATATAAGACATAGTATTAAGGTGTTGGATTTACCATTCTATTACGGCTGCTGTTATAATTGAAACGTACGTTGTATATATATTATTCTCTATACTGTGTGTGTTTTTATGTTTAATAGTATTGTGTTAAACATATTATTGTTGTGTTTTATTTTCTACTTAAATACTAACTTCCACCAAGATATACAGGCGTATATTGCAATACATATAAATATTATGTCATTTATAATATTAAAATTTATACAAGCACATATTATAAAAATTATGTATGACATTTTTATTTCGTTTTTTTTATAAATGCATAGTCATCTTTAAAATGTTTATACAAGTTATTGTTTTCTATTTTTTTATTCATTTACTTTTGGAATTATCTTTAAGAAATTATTTTTCAGTTTTTATAATGAAATTGTTAAAAATTAATGAAATCCTCAGTCCAAAAATAATAATAATTTATCAATCAATCAATCAATAATAACTTATTAATTGTCTTTTCAATTTTACCGAGAAGTGGGTTAATTCTAATCTAATTCTATTGAAGTATTTGGAATGTGTCAGTACTAAATAATGATTAAATATGAATAGACATAAAAATAAATAACCAAAATTTATTGAAATTTACTAATTATTATTAAACTTATTATAATTATAATGTTTTTTTAAGTAATTAGGGGAAACGGGAAAAGGTAAACATCTTAAAAAGAAATAATAAAGTGTAAAATGACTTTTCTGGTGTCTAGCGTTTATATTTTAGAAAGTTTTTAAAATTGATGTAATTATTTTTTTTACTTGGCTAAATAAAAAATCAGCGTTTTAGAAAAAAATACTTATTAAATTCCCAGAAAAAAATATGTTTTAGGTTTTTTAATTTCTTATCGGGCTTATGCAAATCAAGTTGTAACTTGGCTTAATGTTTTGTTAAATTATAATTTTCTGGGATTTCCAAAATGTTTGGTGTATGAAAGGCGAAGATAAAGAAGTGTCACGAGGATGTGAAAAAGAGATTGAAAGTGTACTTTGAAGGACTATTGAATAAGAGCAGGTAGCGTGGAATTTAGGTATGGTGGACTTAATCAGGGAGGAGGAAGTGTGAAATGCGGTTCGAAAGATGAAAAAGAAGAAAGCGGTAGGACCGGGTGGGGTACCAGTGGAGGGATGGCAGGTGTTAGGTCTCTTTGGCAGAGGGTTGTAGAAAGGTTTCCTTGATAAGGTGTTAGTAGATGGGAAAATGCCGGAATGGTGGAGGAAAATTATTCTGGTACCGATATTCAAGGGCAAGGGAGATGTGGAGGAGTGTGGAAATTATAGAGGTATAAAACTGATTAGTCATAGTATGAAGATTTGGGAAAAGGTGATAGAATAGAGACTACAATATCGAAGAATCAATTTGGGTTTATGCTAGGGAAATCAAC
Organism: Adelges cooleyi; assembly: GCF_023614345.1. Taxonomy (NCBI): domain Eukaryota; kingdom Metazoa; phylum Arthropoda; class Insecta; order Hemiptera; family Adelgidae; genus Adelges; species Adelges cooleyi. The sequence goes on along the minus strand of NW_026096268.1, from coordinate 10,741,985 downwards.
TGTAGAACCAATATTTTGCAATAGGCAAATTGTGGAAAAGTAAAGGGAGAAAAAAAAGAAAACTGTGTATAGTATTTATAGATTTAGAAAAGGCATATATGATAGAGTTCCAAGAGAGATTTTGAGGTGGACGTTAAGGAAGAAAGGAGTGCTGAGGGCGTATGTGAAAGTAATAGAGGAAATGCATGAAGGATCAAGTACAAGAGTGAGGAGTGTGTGCGGAGAAACGGAAGAATTTAGTGTAATTTAGAATAGGTGTGCATCAAGGTTAAGCGTTGAGTCCTTACTTCTTATCTTTAGTAATGGACGAGATTACGAAAGATGTACAGGGGGAGGTGCCATGGTGTATGATTTTTGCGGATGACGTAGTGCTGGTGGGGGAAAGTCTGGAAGAATCTAGTGAGAGACTTGAAGAGTGAAGAGAAGCGCTTGAAGGTAAAGAACTGAGGATTTGACTTTGGAGAAGGTTATATAAGGTAAGAAAGGTAATGCAGATGGGTGATGATGAAGTGTGTGAACTTAATAGGTTTAAGTACTTAGGACCAGCAGTACAAACAAATGGTGGGTACGAGGATGATGTGAAAAATAGAATAAATCGTGGATGAATGAAGTGGAGGGGAGTGTCGAGTGCTTTGTGTGACAGAAGGATGCCTTTATAGTGTAACGGCCACATTTGGCATCTCAATCTTATATTGAAAGGTAAACTTTATAGGTCGGTGGTGAGGCCAGCAATGTTATATGGGTAGATGAATGGAATGACTAGGGAAGATAGAATAAGAAATTAATACATAAGGGGTAGTCTAGTAGTTACATCAATTGTGGAGAAAATGACAGAGAATATGCCGAGATGGTTAGGTAATGTTATGAGAAGAGATGAGGTAGAGGCAGTGAGAGGTGCTATGAAGATGATTGAAGAGGGAAAAAGAGGAAGAAGAAGACCAAAGATATCTTATCTTTGGTCTTCTTCTTGGACGATGGAGATGGATGGACGGAATAGATAATGATACGAGGATAGCTGAGGGGTTTGAACGAGATGTAGAAGACCTTTATGGAGCTCTATGGAGGTATAGGACTAGGGTGGCCGACCCCATGTAGTTGGGAGTGTAAGACGAAGATAATGAAAAAACTATGCAAAAAATTATTTCGTATACATTTAATTATTATGTCGTTATAATGGTTGATTGTTAACAGTTGTGCAATGAATTGTAATTTATGATTTATGTTACCTAATTGATAATAATATGAGTTAGAGATATAAAATATTAGAAAAACGATAATACAGTAATTACAAATTATATTATATTATGGAAATAGTTAAAAATATTTTGAAGAAATTTAAATATCATATTATAATTCAGTCAGGTGGTCTGGTAAGTTTTTTGAAAGTCGTTACTTATTGCAAAATTGATAAGGACGACATTATTTTCGAAATAATATTAAACAATAGTCGAGTTTCCTGAAAATTAAGGACGAGATATCATCAATTCGATATAATCTGATCATTACATAAACTTTATCTGAAGGCCTTCCCAATAAATAAAAAAAATTGTTTACTGTAACTCAAACTTTACACCCAAGTCCCAAAGAGTCAGCAAAGGAAAATCGGTTTGAAGAACATAGACCCAACTCATCCGTTTGAAATACAGATCTTTTATTCATAAAGTGTCTATTATTGAGTGATCAAAAAGTGCCTTAATTTAACTTTAAAGAAACGATATTGTTTTCGAAATGATTTAAATAAAAATTCTATAGATTTATTGTTTTTTGTAGTAGGTACATATGTCACCTATATTATTATATTTATAATAGAGATTACCAAACTTAATTTTACACTGTTTTTTAACTAAAACAAAATAATAATTAAAATGATCCCACGATGTTCTTTAGATTAACTGTGTAGGACATTGTAATAAAAATAATTGAAATATTTCAAAGTTAATTACTATGACTTTTATTTAAATATAAAATATTGTTCCTGGAATGAAACACGGTTATATCGTAACGGTATACATTTTGAAAGTTTTTTATTGAACATTTTTTTTTATAATTTTAAAATCGGTTAAATTATCAGAGTTATTAAAAATATTTAAATTACGAATTTGTGTTTTATAATATATTTGTAAATATAATTAATTCTTAAGTTTATTTTTCTATAAATACATTTAATTACTATTTCAAAAAGTTAATTAATTCCTTCGATTACTTTTAGAAATACAAAAAAAGTACTATTAAATAAAATTGTGTTTTATAATAATTTTAAAAGAAGCAAATGGTTTTATTTATATCAAAATAAGTTATATAATACTAATAAATTAATAATTAAAAATGCATTTGGTTATTATGCTGTATATCAGACGACAAGGGAAAGTAAAATTATAAGGTTAGATCAGGTGTCATAGGTGGTATGGCGAATGAAGGAGTAATGATGTGAACAGGTTAAGGGTAGAGGAGAAACGAGTGGAAAGATATAACCACTAGGCCTGTTCTGGTTATTAATGTATATTATATGTATAAAAATAATAGAATCATAGGGTTGAAATGCAACATAGTAGAGACATATTAAAATTAAGAGAGGGGAGCAAAGAGTGGACAGGAGAGAGAAGGTGGGTAGGATGATGATGTAAGGGGTGGTAGGTGAAGAAGGAGTATGGTGTAGGGGGTGTAGATGGGTGGGAGGGGTAGCAAGGGAAGGTATAGATGGGATAGGACGTAGGGGAGTAGGGAATGTAGTGGGAGGGAGAGAAGGAGTATAGTAGAGGGGGTGTAGATGGGTGGGAGGGGTAGCAGGGGAATGTATAGATGGGATGGGACGTAGGGGAGTAGGGAATGTAGTGGGAGGAAGAGGAGGAGTATTGTGGAGGGGGTGTAGGTGGGTGGGAGGGGGGAGTGAGGGGTGTAGGATAGGTGAGGGGTGTAAGGTAGGTGAGGGATGTAGGAGAGGAAGGAGTATGGTGTAGGGGGTGTAGATGGGTATGAGAGGTAGCAGGCGAAGGTATATATGGGATAGAACGTAGGGGAGTAGGGGGTGTAGTAGAAGCGAGAGGAGGAGCATGGTGGAGGGGGTGGAGGTGGGTGGGAGGCGGGAGTCAGGGGTGTAGGGTAGGTGGGGATGTAGGAGAGTGAGGGGTATAGGAGAGGTGGTCGATGTAGGAAAGAGAGGGGAGGAGTATGGTAGAGGGATTGTAGATGGATGGAAGGTGGGGAGGGGTAGCAGAGGAAGAGATGTATGGGATAGGATGTAGGGGAGTAGGGGGTGTAGTGGGAGGGAGGGGAGAAGTATGGGAGAGGGGGTGTAGATGGGTGGGAGGGTTAGCAAGGGAAGGTATATATGGGATAGGATGTAGGGGAGTAGGGGGTGTAGTGGGAGGTGAGGGCATATTCAAAGTGTTTCGGGTTTAGATATGTGGTATTGTCTAGAGAGCGGATTTTTAGGTTGTCATAGTTCCATATTTAATAATAATTAGTGCCAATTCTGTTAGTAGTGAAATCTCCAAAATAATCGTTTTAATGTCATTTCGTACTTCAAATACTTAAAAAAAAATTGATACGAGTATACCTTCTCTGCTTCGCGTGGAAATTTATATCAAACCCTTTGCGCTTATATTTTAATGTATAATGGATTATGAAAATTTAAATTGCGAATAAAAGAATAATAATCATTAAAATAAGAAAAATATGTCTGTATTTTTTTACTCGAGTCGAATTTATGCTCACAAGTAGCAAAATGTATAATAATAATTATAGCTTATAATAACCTATTAAGATTATATGTGAACTCCTAAATATCTTCTCTCTAGAACAATAGATCAATATCGACGGAAACGTCTGTCAAGGCTTAAACACCGCGCGATGACTTCTCTAACTACATTGTCTACTTAATATTTTTTTTTTATTTGTTACATTATTTTAATCAGTCTAAAATGCGAATTTTTTTTTATAATTTATGAAGTATATTTATGTTTGTTTAACTTAGAAATTTAAATTTACGTTACTTAAATTTTTTTAGTTATCGCTACAAATAGTATAAACAGAATGATAATAAGAAAAAAATTCGCATTTTACCTCCGTTTAATTTGTAAGTTAAAACAAGCAACTTTTTTAATATAATGTACTGACTTTTCGAGTTATAAAGAAAAAACCAGCCCTAATAGTTTTTTTTAATGTTTTTTTTAGTTACATATATTCGCGTTTAATTAAAAGTATAATAATATATTTATTGATTATACTAACGCGTTAAATATATTTTTTTTAGTATAATGTTTATATTTGGCTGGTTTTTTTGGTAACTACTCAAAAAATCAGTACCCTACGATGAGAAATGTATAGTTTTCATAGTATTTTTTGCGTAAAAAATGAAGAAAAAAATTAATGAAATTGTATTTTAAGAATAGAAATATTTTTTTCGGAGGATTTAAACTTTCAAAAAAATTCAAAACAAATATTTACCGCATAACCGTTGGTGGTGATGACGATGGCGATGACGGCTCGGTAACAGCAATTATCTCTGTGGCTGAATTTAACCGGATCGCAAGCAGTTGATAACAATATGATTTTCCATTGGAATTCGGTTCAAAGCTAAAAAAAAAAAATTATCATTAAAACTTGAAAAGATAAAAAAAAAAAAATAATAATAATAATATTCGGAAGTATTTTTTATGAGGGGGAAAAAATTATTATCAAATAATTATTATTTTAAACCGGGATTTACCTATTTTGGTTTTTTTTTTTGTAAAATATATACTGAAGATTGTTGATTTCTTCGTTAGCGCAGCTGTTGGAATTATTATCATCGTGCGGTAGAGTCGAAAGTATTTTTTTTTTTTAGTTGGAAAAAAAGTAAAAATATTTTTGAAAACTTGTGAAAAAAAAAAAAAACTGACGAAATATTTCTCAAGTGTCGAGAGAGCTAACTGGGACGACCGTCTGACCGTGTCTTGATTCGGTGGAAGATTGGTTGGGATACTTGGTGCACGCTGGTATGTATACTATTTGAAAGCGCGCTCAGGCGGTGACCGAAGACGCAGACTCCAACGACGCAGGACCCTGAAAGCTCTGTGAGTTGTATTACTCGCTATTGTCACCGCTGATTGACAACCGATTAGGGAAATCTAAAGTAATACAAAAGTATTGGGCGCGGATAAGACGTGGGATTCTCAACAACAACAATGTAAGGTCATAACGGTGTGGACGGGAAATTTAAATATGTTAAAAAAAAAAATATATATATATATATATAAAGGGCACAAGGAAGAAGGGTAAATAGTTTTTTTCAATATACGGCATTAATTTGTTTTATTTATGTCGATAGATTGTTAATTATTGAAATAATGGTATATATATATATATATATATATACCATTATTTCAGTTGAGTCTTAGACGTGTTAGACGGGGGGCACAGTCAATACGGTATGGTTTTTCGGGAAGGTTAATTTTTTATGGTAAAAAAAAATAAATTCAGCTCTGAATACCGCTGCGGTTTATTAGGGTAAGTATTTAAAAAAAAAAATTGTATTCAAATTTTATAATATTATGCTACTCGACGAATACTTCTTGGCGTATGTTATAAAATTTGAAATTGAAACGGTTCTAAAAAGTAAAACCGCTCCAATTAGTTAAAACAAATGAAAAAGTATATGTTTTCCAAAACTTATTTTTTTTGTCACTTATCTTAAGTTTGGCCAACAGCTTAAATAAATATTAGATTTTTTGTCATAATATTAAAAAAAACAAATGTACAAATTGTTTTCGGCGAACAAACAACACATTCTTAATTTTTACATTAAGAAAATGTTAAAAAAAAAAAATAGAATTTTCAGTAGATATTTCAAAGATTTTTAATGATAATATTTTAGCTAACAAATCTGTAACGATCTAACAAATGAAATGCTACTTTTTACAAGTTCAAATTGTATTCTTCACATAACGTATAACGGTAGACTGGATATTGCTCCAATAGATGTCGTCTCGGTGTCCAATTAAGTCATTTTGAACCATAAGGCAAAACATCTTTGGCAGCCCCCTTGGCCCTTGCCATAAATCAAATAAATCCAGACATTTTTTCCCTATTTACAATTTTATTGCTACAGAAACCACTTCAACGAGTAATAATACCGTTTTATATTTTTAAGCACAAAGCCACTCCAGAAAACATGCTTGCGAAAGTAGTTTTTTGCTTGTTATCCACTAAATGGTATTTTTACTTAAACTTTGCTGACTTACACCGCTCTCTGTCTATCTTAACTAATAAGAAATATGACCCTGCAGTCATGATACTAGGCAGTTATGAAACCCTTTAGGCTATTGGGTCTCAAAGGACTAATTTCAGATACTTAATAATTTTTGGTAAACGAGCATCAAAGTTTTCAATTCCCATAAGGCCGTGTGCTTTTAGGTCTGCTATTAAACGAGCAAAACTACTTAATTTTCAAAAGCTGTGCAAAATGTTTTAAGTAAAATATTCAAAGGGGTTGAAATAATTCATGTAGAATTTTGTTAAATGTTTTATTCCTCCCGAAATATGATTTAGAACCGTTTTGACAATATTGGTAAATACTTTAAAATATATATATTAATTGCTGTGTGGGTGGATAAGATGAACGACAATGTGTATGATGAATTGTCCACAACTCGTTGTAGCCATTAGCCGTCATTAGCCCTTTTTCGAATCGGGTCCAGAAATACAGATAATAGGTATTCTATTTTTGCGGTATGAGAAATAACAATAATTGACCAATACAAATATTGATTTGTCAAAAATATAATAATAACTGTGGCGGAGATTGGAGAAGTCCATTTCGCGAAAACACTTTCATAAACCAACATTGACACATTATGACATAATGTCAAAACAAAAATAGATAACTCGAAATCTCATATCGACTTTATGGACAAGTTTTATATAAGCAACAAATGCACCGAATATTATCGTTGTGGTTTTATTGTGTGCATTTGTGATATTTTTGTAACGTTTTGAAATAGCAGTTTAATGCGTTGTTGTACTGATGAAATCCATTGACATAACAATGTGAGAAAATTACAATTAGCGCCATTAGTGAGTGATGTCAGTGGTGTAGACTGAGTCCGGTATTAAAACAGCTATCCACATGGAAACATTGTAAAATAACATCAACGCCCTTATGTCAACAAAATTTAATGTAAAATAATGTGTACTGATGTGTTTAAAATAAATAGTATTGGACTGGTGTGTTGAATTTGTTTTTTAATATATATAAAATTAAAAAAAAAACAATGATAACTATTTTTTAACAGTTAAATTAAATACTTACAAAAGTAAGTAAATATATGTTATAAAAAAAAAAGTATGTATTAGTCAATGTAAATGTAGATTATATTTTTTTGATTTAAAAGCATTGATAGATTATAAATACATAAATATTGTTAAATACTAATTATTGATTTTGTTTTCTTATTAAATAAACGGTATGATTTGTATTTTATTTTTTGGCTACAATGTGAATATATTGATATGGTTTAAAGCAAAATAAATCACTACCTATATCGAATGGAAATCGTGCTTAACTCATTTGGAAAACGGATTGCAGGCTAACAGCTGAGGTGATAATAATATTTCAAGTAAAATTGTATCTATTAATCCGTATTTCCGTATAGTTTATGAACCTCTATACCATATTATTATATTTATGTGCACATTGGCCATAATAATATGTATCCCGTAAGCTTTTGTGCAGTGGTTATGTCACGTTCACACGTTGTATGGTTATCCCTAACACACACACACACAGGCAATAATCAATAATATAATGTACCGCATAGGATTACTATTGAACGCTACAGTTGTTAAAAAAAAAAAAACAAATATAACAAAAGCTCCATTTGAAATATATTTCAGAAAATAATTCAACTTCACAGCCCGCGTTTGAACACTGAAAATGCCACAAAACCGTATTTTTACAACTTTGGAAGACATTTAAAAAACAACAAGACGCGCTAAAGAAATTTGGAGTACATACAGAGTGATTCATTCAATTGGATAAGACACTAATTTTCTCTTGAAATGGTTGCAGTTTTTCATTTTGGAAATACTTTAATTTATGTTGTTGTACAATATTGGGAAATGTTCAAATTTTTATATTTTTTAAATTTTTTCCCTAAGCGCCATCGACTTTTGAAACTTAATTTGTAATGTATATTATACTTAAATTAATTGTTTGTATTAAAAATAATTTTATTGAATATTCTGTCTGATCGATAACCAATTTTGGACAAGTACTTAAGTAAGTTATTGAAGTTTAAAGATTAGGACCGGACGAAGAGTGGAGTGTATAGTTATTTTTATCTTTCAAATGTTAGACAGACTCCTGGAAAATACTTAAAACAAGTAAATATTAAATAATTTTGTAAGATAACACGAACAAAAAACGTTTTCAAAAAGCAAAATCAATAAAATTGCAATATTGCTTTTAGGGAGAAAAAGAGTGTCTTATATACTAAATGATAATTCACCTTGTACAGTGAATAGATAAGATTTTGTTTATCAAAAGTACTTAAATTGTAGCAAGACTGAAAATTCCAAGGCCGGTTTCAGGTTAGCTTATAGGTTTTCGGTTGGAAAAATGTTTTTAAACTTAATTAGAGTATCAGCTGCTTGATGCTGAGATTTTTTCCAAAAAATCACCCATACTTAAACTAACTCATAATTGAGGGCGTAGAGTCCTTTTACCCAAAAAAACCAAACAACCGTTTATGCGAGATGTATAGAAAACGATAACATCTTAAAAGGGCGTCGCACTGGTGATTTTCAGTGGTAAAAACATGTTTAAGCAGACTGAAAATAACTCGCTTAATTTTGGTTTTAGAGTAAAAGCATCCATTATATAATTAAAAGAAAACAATATTCCGGAGGGCAAGACGGTGCGTTTTTAAAAAAAAAATATTTTTTTTGAAAAGTTACAGTCATTTAAAAATGTTAAAATAGTCGTTATTTCTAAACTATGTATTTTGAGCGTTATTCTTGGAATAATGAAAAAATCGCACCTCCAAAATATTGTTTTCTTTTAATTTTATAATGGGTGCTTAAACATGTAGAGACGAAAAAACATTTTCAAATCGCTTTCAAGGATGCTGTGATAGCCCGAAAAATAAATTAGCCAAGATTAAGATTTTGTGAAAGATTGCCTATACTTTACTCCTTAAAAATAGGCGTTGCGACGCCCTCTTAACTATTGAAATCTTTGCACCCGTTGACCACCATACACAGTAACCGAATGGCGTGTCCTTGGTGTGTGATAAAGAAACATAATATAATGACAATTAACAATTTTCTGCACGTCCTGTGTAGAGTTTTTTTTTTTTAATAAGGTCGCTTCGTAGAACGACGGGCGCGTCCAGTGTACTGGATGTCACGGTGCGCGCTTCACACGGTCCTAAAGTTTTTTTTTGCTTGTACTTATTTTTTTTAAAGCTTAAACAAAATATATACAGCTGATACGAATAAATCGGAAATCATGTACGGCATGCTGCTGGAGAGCGTACAGCATTTCATTCAGGTTTGTGCGCGGTTTTCAACGACACTATTGTTGTTATTACTTATTATTATTCCTGCGGGGTCTTCGGTCAGTAACGATTCGGCGGGATTCTGCTGGTAACAAATACCCAATTTATATATATATATATATATGATTTATCCTGAGAGATGTGACCTGTTTTGCGAAGGGACGTACGTCTGGAGTGTTTGCCAATTTCTTAGTATCTCGCCTAGGCAAGGGGTGGCGATCGGACAATACCTGGTATACTGGTCTCGCCTCTGGGAATGTCTTGGAAGGTTTATGCGGTATTCCTCGAGATTGCGGCAAAACTTCCCGGTAATCCCTAATTTTTCTCCTTTTTTGCGCCCCCCTTATCCTTTCCCCTTTCCTCATCGGTCGGTCGGTCGGCTATAGCACACACACACACACACACTCGAATGTAATATGTATGGTACACCCACGCCGGTCTGATTCGATTCGTCCGATAGATTGTGTATTCCCGGCCGAGCACCGTAACGTGACCGCAATGCCAATCGTCCATTGTCGCCTGTGCATGATAATAATAAGTTATATAACACTATTATTGTTATACGATTCCAAAGATGCGGCTGTTGTCCGATCCGTGACCAACAGGTCCGGGCCATAAAGTAATAGTGATTAGCTAATATTATATTGATGGAATGTTAAACTGCAGATTGCATAAAATCAGATAGTGCACTCCGTAATAAATAGATACAATAGATTTTCAAATATTGTTTTTTTTTCAGGAGACTCAAAAATTGATTTTTCTTGGTAAATTTGGTTTTTAACGAAAACTTTATATAATTTTGCCTACTTTATTACCAATTAATAAGTTGCATTATTTATAAAGTATTAATATTTAATTTTAATTTAGCTTAAGGAATTTTTCAAAAGTGTTAAAAAGAAAATGTATCTAAATAGTATGCCAAACAATAAAAATTTTCATTTTTGTGCCTAATAAAAAAATGTTTGGGTATGATTTCTAATCTACATTAAAAAATCGATCCGCCGGTTTAAGAGACACTTTCGCTTCGAAGCTAAAACACATTTAACATGATTTTTTGTTTTTAAAAAAAAACCCCGGTTTTCTTTGTTAGGTGACTCATTGGCAAGAAATATCCCTGTCGAGTATCACATCTGTTTGCAAGAGGATTTTTATATGTACGGAAATGGAATTAATAGAAACGGAATAAATTATTCTGTTCAACTTTATAAAAAAAATCCGGTAAATCCCAAATTTTCGACATTACAAAAATCTTTCATAGCTGTTACCGCTGCTCCTAATACACAGAAATAACATTCGTATAATATTTACATACACATTACGTTGCAAACATTTTGAATAAATATGTTTTGTCTACAGTAGTGTCTGCTTCGGTGACAGTTACTGTGTTAGCCCTTATAAACTTATTGACTTCTACGGTGGTTTTATACGAGGCGCTCAAAAGCCAAACTGATTAACCCCATAAAATGAAATTGTTCAGGACAGGCCGTTAAAGTTATTTGAAACAATGTATGTAAGTATAATTGCCATTTTTCTTAGCGCACTAACTCTTGCGTATATCACATATATCTCGGCCACTGAAAATTATACACTCTTTTAATCCAACCGTGCTATTTTTCGCGATTTGAAAAAAAGTGGAGTTAATCGGTTTGGCATCTGAGCGCCTCATATGAAACATATTTTGTAATTGTTAAACGTGCATGCGTTTAAATTAAAAAAATTGTCGTCTCGCCGCAGCTGGAGTATGGGGAAAACGCGTGGCGCCAAATCGTCAAGCTGACCAAGTGCAAGTGGACCGTTTTCAATACACATCACATATATCCGGATTCCCTGATGCCCAATCTGGCGGAAGCCGCGGCCGTCGTCCTCACCGACCCCGAGGAACCGGAAGACCAGGAACCGACCGCCGACAGCTTTATGCGTTACTTTGGCCGGTGCTTTGTGCGGTTTTTCAGCAACTTGGGATACGACGCGCCAATCAGGGCGACCGGTCGGTACTTCTGCGAGTTCCTGAAAAACGTGGACAACCTTCATTTGCAAATGAGATTCGCCTATCCGAAAATGAAGAGCCCCTCCATGTACATGTCGCACGTGGACCGACAAGGGTGCGTGCTCGTGTACCGGAGCACCAGACAAGGGTTCACGCAATATTTCATGGGTAAGTACACCGTAAGTATACATTGGTTAGCTCCTTAGGCTCTCCCGTTGTTCGAGTACTCGGCGGATCCCTGGCCGCCAAACAAATATCGATTTAAACACTGGCAGGGTAGAAACGGTTACACGATAGGTTCGACGAATGAGAAGGTAGTTAAGTGTGACCGCGTGTTTGTACATTTCAGTTTGAAAATAATCGAGAAAGACTACCTCGTATGTACATAAAAGGGGTTCGCTGTGTTTTACTCCCCTTAAAACTTCTTCAAAATCAGAATACACCACTTACCAGACTTTATAACCTACATAAATGTATTAATATTTAAAAAGTCATACTACTTATTAACACTGATATTAATGCCCGGTTGCACCAGACTTGACGTTATCTATTGGTAAATTATTTACCACCGTAATAAACTAACTTATGTTAAATTTACAAGTGTTGCTAAAACGTTGTTTTATATTCAGGTTATTACCAGTGTACTGGTTATCGAATAAATGGTATCACCAATAGGAGTTGATATTATTATCATACAGGGTCTAATCAATGATAAAATGATAACGCACATTTCCATTATCACCACTTTAACGCAAAATATTGATAATAAAATTTAACTATACATACATTTTTAACAACAGATAAACTTTCAAACACGGTTTATGCAACAAAAATTGATTTTAACCCCAGTTAAACGAGTTTATCTCTGTGTAAATATTTGGTGCAACCCGGCATACAACTTTTAATATTTTACTTCATAGTATGCTTAAGTTCAAAGCATAGTATTTAATTATCAATAAACAACACCACAGAATATTTATAAATGCTATACCTACCTTTTACCTACCTATACCTACCATTTGAATTTTTCCTTAAAGTAATATCTAATTGTAGTCATTTTTCTTCAGCTACAGTACAGTACATTTATTTCTGTCAGAAGATACAGCCAAGGACTATTGTACGATTGTAAAATAGTTCACAATGACCGGTTTTTTCATATCAGATATTTTTAACTTCACTTTACACCTGTACCCTCCTCCTAGACTATCATTATTTGGATAGAGGAAATCTAGTGGGTCAATTATTTCTTTACTGGGTGTAAAACTAATCTTGACTCAGTGTCCATTTGTACACAAAAAACATACTTAAAAATTTTCCTGCTACTTAAGTAGTAGTGCTTACACATAAAATATTGATTATTGCGCGATAATATTACATTTTTTTATTCAACAATATTCTGCTATATTCTGATAATTTTTCGCATTTAGTATATTATTATACATAAAGTACATACTACTATATAACCAAGAATAATCCTACTGTACTTCAGACGACGTTAATATTTTAAATGATTATAACAAAGCGGAGGCTTAGTATATATTATTATAATACTCTATCCGTACCGGGAAAACTGGAAGTTATGCTAGTTAATTTATAGCACTTTATAATATATACACTGAGGGTACAACATGAATCCGGCTTGCTTTAAAGCTCCTTATAATAATACTAGTACAAAAACTGTGTTGCGTCCGTTCCTAATTTCGGTGTAAAACAAATACTTGACATTCTCGTTGTGGAAATATGAATAATAAAATGTGTATAATGAAGATCTAGAGGCACCTGGGAAATAGTAATAATGGTCGAGAATTTTAGAAAGCTGTCCGATTCTCAGCATCGTCAAGACTTTATAAACGCAGGCAGGTATTATTATTTAATTAAATTTTTGTCTAAACTTCGGTGCCGTCGCTAAAAACGGAATTGCAAAAACGTTGAAACACAAATTACTCAACCATACCAACGATTTATTATTCCTCGCACAGGCAGCTGTGCACATTTTTCTTCAGAGTTATGAGCAATGACGTCATGGAAAACGTCTCCTTTGACCCAGAACGACCGTGATCAGCAAACCGTCGACAAATCCGTCGGTACACATATTTTATTAAAGTTGCTTTTGGCCATTCCCGTGCCGTTAATCGAGGAAAGCCCTCTGAACAAACATTGGATACATTAGACTCCCTTTTTGGTTTGTTATCAGTCACGCCAACGCTAATATCCACAAGATCAATCACGCTGTGGGCTGTACAAATACTAATATCGGTTTACCTATTCCACTCTGAATTCTGCTGGTAAATAAACCGTACACAATAATATATATTATTATGTCGAACGAACGGTAAAGCGATTCCAGTCGGTTGAACGTGTACAGCTTCTAAATGTATTCCACTCGATGAGGAATATGCTTATTGTGTGCAAACTTTGATCGTGTGTGTTTGCCGACGAGTCTCGTATCGAAGCCGTACAAGTTGTATACACATGCAAATTACATTTGCTCTGCTACCTCCATTCGAATTTCCCAGATATTTGTATGTTATGTAATCGGTGGTAGCCGTATAATTATCATACTTGACGAGAGTACCCGTATGTTTCGATGTGTGAAATATTCACCGCCGCCGGTTATTATTGTATTAACCGTAATGTGGCAGTGACAGATAATAATAATGCACACTGTCAAACCTGCTCGTTGTATAATAATTTAACTTACAAATTTCGATCTAACGCGTCGAGAAACAAAGATAAAAGCTCCTTTCATACATATATTGTACCGTCATGTTTAACGCAATTACTCGTTTTGGCTTGTACTTTGTTGATTGTATTGTTGTATATTATGCGGATGAGTATGAGACGACATAAAAACCAGCGATGCGGAGATGTAGCTTAATAATTATTACCACTATTTAGCCTTGGCAAAGTTTAAAATTAAATATAGTTGCATTGCAGAATATTACCTACAGAGCCGAAACGAATCACTTTTGAGAATAAGCTGTAGTAACTCAAAAATAGTGTATCACATCTTTTTTATTAACATGCCGAACCCATTTTTTTTAATCTACTGTTTTCCGTCTTACCTGACATAGACACAACTCCTAAGCTACCTCTTGTATACTTATTCTGGATTTAAGACCTGAATTAACAATTTCTCCATTACCTTGCTGACCAAACTTGACAGCTTGGACAACTTGACCATTTTTCGCGACTTTCTCATTGCTAAACTTTAACTCTAATTGCTTAAATTAGTATTGTCCAACTTTAGATTAGTTTTCTCCAATAGCAATTATTCAAAAACTTACACACTATCTTACATATATTGTTAGAATTACTCAATATACCTACCTTCTTTGAGAACCTAACATACGGTTTTTGTCTAGCTCATAAAATATAACAAACCTAATTTGGGCCTTTTCACTTTTTCGCTCTCAGCTTATTACTTCACACAATTGCTTGAGCGACTATATTACATTATGCCTTCTCTTCTTCGTGTTAGAATATTATCTCATCTCTCGCAACAACTTGGTTAAGTGCTTTTCTTCCACCGGCAAAGCGTGAACAGTAAGTACGTTGAAAAAAAACGAATTACAAGTCTATTCGACGTTATTTCCAGCTTGCACGCCGGAAAAGTTTCACATTGTACTATACAAAAGTGTGTTTACCCGTAACAGTTTCGCTTTATGGCCACACGAACATGACTTGCTGTTATGTGGTGGGATTTTCATCTAAACTTTAGCTAAGCCTTATATCGGCTGTGGTAATTCCGCGAATTCACCTCTGTATTTACTTTTTCAAGTTTTACGGACTTCACCGACCGACTCTTGTTAGATTAAACTCGAAAAGTTACACAGTTGAAACCGGTAGTCCCTGCAGCTATATAAGGTTAGCATTTAGATAATATAGTCCTACCCGTCATTCGAGGCAGTCGCGATAACGGCAAATTACTAAAATTATAATACTGCAAACAACAATGTACAAAACTTCTTCATTTCAAGTCATGAAACTAACCACAGTACCGTTATCAACGTCATAGTGTTATCTTCACGTTTTATTGCCCGAGTTGTGTTTCCCCAATAAACATTATAATAATATGCATAATAGACCTTAATTTGTAGCAGGGTATGGCACCGAAGGAGAAAGCGAAAATTATCCCTTGCTAAGACGTGTCTATGTCATGAGGGAGTACTTCGGTGTAACTTCATTCAAGGGAGTACTTCATTCCTTTATTTTTTATAATCAAGTCTTATTAGTTATTTTACACAAATCATGTGTCTTAACTTGTGACTTAATATAATCTTATTTATGTTGAAAAAATACCTGAAAAGAAAATTAACTGATCCTGATCAGTTCACTTTAAAAATTCGGTTTATTGTAGATGAGATCTGTTTCATTTTTAAGTATCGCAGTCCACAAAACAAAATTTTTGATACTTTTAGATCTTTGTGTAAAATGATTCCTAAAAATTAATTTTTAAGTTTAAATAGTTTGATGTTGGGAATATTTACCCTACACCGAACAAGAGTATGTTCGCCAACATGGATGTTGTGTGACAGAAAGATGCTGTTCAGAGTGAAAGGAAAAGTTTATACAACGATCACAAAGCCAGCACAGGTGTATGGAAGCGAGTGTTGGGAAATGTATAAGAAATACGGAGGGAAAATGGAAGTGGCTGAAATGAGAACGTTAAGACGGATGTTTGGAGTGACTAGGTTAGGTAGAATAAGAGAAAGATTGTCGCACCAATAGCAGAGAAAATAGCAAAGAAAACGGGTTGTGATGATTTAGGCATGTTGCAAGAACAGATGAAAATTATATAGTAAAATAAGTCAGTATGAGTGGACCGAAGAAGAATCAATCAAATTGAAACAAATCGGCTAAAACCTTACCTTTGAAATTGTGTATGGTGTTCAGCTCAGGTCCATAATTCATACACCGGTGTCAATTGATCCGGTCTGAGACCCTGATTTTTCTAACGTTATGGGAAACGGTTTGTGTTCTTTTGCTACTATAACCCCAATATTATTTTTGGCGACAGGCCAATTGGACGAGATCGCCAAAGACGTGTACCACACCAAACTCAAGATCCGCGTACTTCAGGAAGAGCATACGAGCGCTCCGGCGATGCCAGCCGGTTCGCAAAACATTCTGGTCAAGTTCCGTTTGGACTTTGACAATAGCCATTTCGTCGACCAAAACGCGGCCGTGCAAACCATCGAGAGGCTTCAGCTGCCGCCAATACCCATCGCGGTGCTGCTTCGGCTGTTCCCGTTCGGGGTGATCATCGACCGGGACATTCGCATCATGGATGCCGGCGAAAAACTGTTAAGCGTATGGGGCGTCACGCTGGAAGAAGTTCGCGGTCATCCGATTGTCGAACACTTGATACTCCGACGACCCAGAGACATACCGTTCACCTGGCCGAACGTGAGCATGATCTATAATAATAATAATAATCATTTTTAACCACTGAACTATATGTACAGGGTGTAATGTAAAGTTCTACCGGGCTTCAAACGAGAGACATTCAGGATGCTTCAAAAATAATTTCCGATTTGAAATCAGGAGAAAAAATCTAGTCGAATTGATACGGGACATGATTTTTTGTTATCTGGCCACACATAGGTCCACGGGGTGTCCACTTAGTGGCCGGCATGTGACTAAAACCAACATATGGCATGCGACAGATAAATTAATATAAAATAATATTCTAAGGACACCTCGAAATTGAGAACAAAGTTCTAACTGATAATGATGTTGTCACTTGCCATATGGTGGTTTTGGTCTAATGCCGGCCACCCAGTGGCCACTCGGTGGACGCAAATGTGGCCAGATACCAAAAAATCATGTTACATATCAATTAAACTAGATTTTTTTTCCCGACTTCAAATCTGAAATTATTTTTTGCGTAAGACAATTTTTTAATGAGATACGAGTTCTATTTTAAATAATTTAAAAATTTAAAAAAAATGAATACCATTTACGGTATAATTTATTATCTCTACAGGTCTTTGCCAGACTACTAGTCGATTAATTTGTAACTCTTAACAAGGTAGATTATTAAGGATAAAATTTATATATATATAATATATATATATATATATATATATGTAATAAACCTGGCGTAACTTTCGGTTTAATGGCCAAACATAACAATGATACTGAAACCCTAATAATGTAGAACGCGGTTTAATGGCGTAAGTTGGTTTGGAAATTTATTAAACCATCGACAATGTCCCTAGATGAAAACCCAATTACCTTTTAATGTTCCAAGTTTCGACATAAGCCCAGGTGTAACTTTTTTATGTCACAGTACACCGACAAAATTATTACAGTCTACCCTTACAGTATTAGCCTTAATACCCGGCCATAATGTTTTAACATATTACATACCTGTAAAGACGTATGCTTATGGGAATTCTATTTGAAACTAACTTCAGAAGACTTCTCTATAATTAATATTGTACAGTACTACGAACCCAACCTACCCACGTTCCAAATGTGATACAGCTATATTTATTACACTGATACAAAAGAGATATGGAAGCACCGAACCGGCCATTAGATGTGTAGCAAACATAGCCAAAGCATACTAAGGTTTTTTTGAGAATAGAATTGAAACATTTTACGTTACCGGAAAACGAGATAAATGTGTTAAAATACATAGCGAGGGTGACGGATATAGTCTGTTGTAGAAATACCCCATTTAACTTCTGATTGACTTGGTTTGAATAACGTTAGCACAGTTCACGGTGAACGGCCGTGTTAGTAATCGCAGTCGTTTAACGAGACACGTCGAACGGTTTTGAAATCCGCATTTCCTTGGCAAATGAGGTGTCCATAATGGATTCGATTCCATTCGGAATTCAGTCGTACGATTTCCGATGTTCCTTCATTAAGCAGCATAGTATTCCCACCACATTCCTTACAAATTCTGCACAGCCCGAAGCTCCAAATGAACAGACACGGGAGTGTAACGAACCGAATTTCCAATTATGTATCTCTCTGTCATTCTATCTCTCTCTTGTACAGTCTAATTTAGTGTAAACGCTGCTCGGCGGAACTCATTAAGATCGGCCGGCTGTCAGTGACAGATGTGCAAACGGCTTGATTGCTTCCAAAGTCACAGTACAAATTAGATTAGTGTTATTCCGCACTAATGATTGAACCCCGGCAGCATAAAATACTATGTCATTATTAATACCCAGAGAAATAAATTTTTATAAAAAATTAGACATATTTATGCCCGGTTGTATCAAACGTGTCGTTATCTTCTGTTAAATTAACATATTTTGTGTTGCTCAATCGTTGTTTTATATTCAGGTTATTACCGGTATACCGGTTACCGGATGAATGGTATCAGCAGTAGGAATTAATGTTATTATCATACCGGGTCTAATCAACGATAAACTGATAACGGACATTTCCATTATCACCATTTTAACGCTAAACGTTGATAACAAAATTTAACTACACAAACATTTTTAACAACAGATCAAATTTAAAACATGGTTTATGCAACAGAATTTATTTCAACTCCAGTTGAACGAGTGTGTAAATATTTGGTGCAACCCGGCATTAGTGCACAGTTAATTTTAATAGAAATGATATCAGTTCGTTCAGTGCAAACGCATACATTTTGGTCCATACATTTTCATAGTTCTTAATTACAGTACTATTTTGTATTGGTATATTATTAATTGGTATTTTAATGCATACATGCTGCTGAAAATTTTTATTTTTTTAATTTAGGGCCCCCAAAATGAAATGTGTTCTTTTAAGACAACAAATCGTTGGCGCTTTCGAGGTACAATCTAAATAGTTTCATGGTAGGTTTAACCGGGGCTAGTCCAACACGGTATTATTATTATTATTATAAATGCCACGTGCACCCTGATGAATTTTCACCTGGTCTAAGTTAACGGTATTCAGTCGGCATTCCTCTCAGTTGGTATCCGGCACGCATTTCTTCGCCATAAGAACAACGAAACACCATTCCGACGTTTCCCCGTTTATATATATAATTATTATAAGCAAGTTTTGTCGCAGACGTTTTCGACAAATGCGTTTCGAAATATTTCGAAACTATTTTCCCGTTTGAAATTAAATTCAGAACGGCGTTTTCGCTTCCAGAAATTGCTTTATCTCGTATACTGTGTCTTTTGGGCTCTCTTGTGTGATAATAATAGGTATATAAACAACATTTTTTTCTTGCCATATATTATAGCTTATGTACTTGACTTCGGTGACGTTCGAACTGGAAGTCCTGCGGTGCACTCATGTTCTGCTGTCCAAAAATCAAAGTACACCTAAAGATGAAAAAAAATCTGTTAGCCCGTTGCCAGCGACGTTGGACAGAAGAGGTAGTTACGGTTCCAGGAGTATCCTGCTCAAAGGACAAATGAGACACTTTAAGGAAATCGACGTGGTGGTGTTCTTGTGCAGTCCGGTGTAAGTCAGCCAAGTACTTTAATATAATAATTATTATTATTTAACCACTTTCAAACGCAACTATGTCACTCTAATGTCTCCTCTGATTAACCTTTTAGACATTTTCATGTATTAGCTCTGGCACATAACCGAAAAAAGTGTTACCGCGTGTTATCTGATAAGAGATAAGAGATATGTTGTATTCACAAAGTAGAACTGAAAAATAAATTCAATAATTTAAGAGGTCGTATTCCTATGTGTTGTTTTAGGCCAGATATTATTGAAACACTAAAATATTTGTACCACCTTAGATACTAGCTTGTTACTGTTTGTTAATATACTATTTCATTATCTCTAATTCCACCACTACTCTAATTTTATTCGGTACTTCAACGAGACATGAAAATGCTCTTTCGTGGTTGCAGACCCAGCTGAAAAATGTTTTTTTTTTTGGTTAATTAGACTACTAGCCCGTCATTGAATTTCATGTAGGTATGCTGTGAAGTAAATTAAATTAAAAAAAACAGACTGTAATATGCGCCATTTTGTTTATTTTTTTCTCCATTGATCATTTTCGAATGCAATTAAACTTATTGATTTCTAATTAGATTAAATCAACGTTTTCCGTACATTACAAAAGGAAACTTTTTCAATATAATTAAATTTGTTATTCCAAATAAAACTTAACGGTTGGCACGTCGTGTTAACTGTTAAATCACAAAAAAAAAAAAGAAAAAAGAACACTTTAATTTGTTTAATGCGCGTTCAATATTTTTGTTTACAAAGTTTTAGTATTTCAAATACATTTTCTTCTATAAATATATTGTTTGATATACATGCAGTCCAAGGGTTAATTGCCATGTGTTATTAAAGTTCTATTGGGTAATAATTATTAACGACCATACTCAATGGAGTTTACATAAATAATTATAATAAGTGGAACTAGGTACCAGAATTGTATATTATGATGGTTAATTATAAGCTGACCAAAATTATGAGACCCCAGGGCCCAAGAGGCTTTGTCGCTTCTACACACCCTGAACTGTTAATGAGTAAACAATAACATGATATAATGTATGAATTTAAATTGTACTATTTTCAACATTTTCCTACGACAAATAATTGATTATTTTAGAAACAGGATAAAATCTATCTTATTAACCCTTATTTATAAAAAAAAAAAAATGAACACTTTTTATTCTTGCTGGTTTTTATCCCATTCAACTAGTCATGAAGTAAGAATACAAACATTAAAAAAAAAAACAATTATTATAATCAATACTTGTATCATAGAAACGACTTAACAATTTAAAGTAAGAAAAACTACACTAAATATTAAAATTTGTATTAGATATCAAACCGATTCGTCGACTCACTTATTATTTTTTGTTACTTAATTTTCATTGAGTAATAAACAATTAGGAAAAAGTAGTACTATCTAAGTTTTTGTAACTCCTTGAGGGAAAAAATTGTAAGCATCAGTACTTTTTTATGAATACTAATATTGTAAGTGTTTACAACATTTTAGAAAGTTCCTAGATGTAAACACATCCTCCGCCCTAAGATTATTTTCTATGCACGCTGCTGGGTTTTAATTCGGGGAAAACCCACTTGTTTTATTTTTTATCGCTTAGTAGATAAACAATTGAGACACTTACTAGAACAAGGACCCAATTCGGTTTTTTTTTTAAAAATGCTGTTTTTTTTTTTATAATTTCTCTTTTTTTTTTAATTTAATATTGTGATAGAATATTGCATACTAGAGTAACGTACTGTGATAAGAAAACCTAATTTTATTTTACTAGAAAAAGGGCCTAATAAATGTTGTTTTATAAACCAAAGTACAACTGTGTAGCAATATTCTCAAAGCATGTTAATATAATATTGTGCATGATATTGAATAAAAAATGTTAAATTTCATACACAGAACAAGTGGTTTTTTTTTTTTTGTTAAATAAATATGCACTTTCAATTTTAAACATTTTGATTAGAACAATGGGTCAATTTTACAAATTTTAACAAAATTCCTTAGGCTAAATTAAAATTAAAAATCAATATTTTATATATTAAATCATCCCGTTAAATGGTAATAAATTAAGCAAAATTATAAAGTTTTCGTTAAAAAAAAATAATTTTTATATCTCTTGACAAAAAACCAAAATTAGAAATCGGGCCCTTGTTCTAATATAAGCGTCTCAATAAACATAAATTATTTTTGTTATGCAATGTTTAGGTGATTTTTGTTTTTCTTTAAAAGTTATTTTCTTTTGGTATTATATTACTATAGCGTAGCAAGGCAAATCCGGCAAATCCCGGCTTATGCGTATATTTTGTACTACTCTTGCCCGAAAACTATTATTTCCGGCATGAAATTTGATATGTATATATATATATTATGGTTTTAAGAGTGAACAATCTTGACGAATTGCAAGCCATGGGCTTGTTTATGAACGATCTGAACTTGCACGGATTAAGCAGAGAGCTGGTGTTGGCAGGTTGGCAACACTGTTCGCGGTAAGTAATGTATGGAATTACATGGGGGGGGGTTAGGTACTTGGGGCTGATGTCAAATATCATATTTCATCGTTATGGCGTTTGTGTGTGTGTGTGTGTGTTTAGGTTGGAGCTTATGTTCGAACGGGCAGAACAGTGGTCGCAGGATCTTGAAGACAACTACGACCAGCTGGACCGGTGGAAGAGAAAAGGCGATTATCTTTTGTACTCCATGTTGCCCAAAATCGTGGCCGATCAATTGCAAAACGGACACAGCACCATGGAAACTTGCAAGGTGAGATCATCCTTCTCCCTGCCACCCTGTCCGTCTAATGCCGGGTTGCACCAAATATTTACATAGAGATAAACTCGTTTAATTGGAGTTAAAATAAATACTGTTGCATAAACCATGTTTTAAATTTGATCTGTTGTTAAAAATGTATGTATAGTTAAATTTTGTTATCAATGTTTTGCGTTAAAGTGGTGATAACGGAAATGTGCGTTATCAGTTTATCGTTGATTAGACCCGGTATGATAAAATTATTAATTCATACTGCTGATAACGCACATTTCCGTTTGGTGCAACCGGGCATTAGACAATGTTTCTAAAACAAAACTATAGGTTTGCTATATAAATTGCACTTATTACCGTTATATTACTAGACGTTCAACATGGTGTCCGTGATGTTTTGCGAAGTCGAAGGCTTAAACCCGCAATCGACAATCCAAGGCGTAATGAGCGTGGTCGAATGTATGAACACGGTTTTCAGTTGCTTCGACGCACTGACGGATCGTTTTCACGTTTATAAGGTAAAAATTCCGTATAATGTGTTCAGCAGGTTTTACCAACTATTGTTAAATACACTCTTAACATAATGTTAGTGTTAACAATTCATTTAAATTTAACGTCTGGTTCAATGAAATAAGATTCACCATAACATTATTACTGTTAAATCCCATCATAGTTAAGTTAACAAAACGTTAGTTGGGTTACCAAAGCGGTTACCTTGATTCCAACGTTCTTATTGGTTATTAAGATAATATGTGATAAGTGATTGTATTATTTAATAATTAATTTGCCAGTTAGTTATTATTTGGCAATTTATTTTTCTTTCTTTTAACGTTTCGGTTTATATAAACGATTTATACATAATTTTTTAACACATTGTTTAGCTAGTCTATACCTTACTAAAAATAGTTTGTCATTGAAATAATTTTTTCTGTTTCGAAGGCCTAAAAAAAAGTAGGTAGTGATAAGAATTATTTTCATTGTTATACTCGGGACAGGTAAGAAATATATTAATATTAATATTAGCATAGCAACATGGACGTTTATCATCAAGACTTGTGACTTTTGGCTTTCCTCTCCGGCCCGAATATGCTGCCTGTTTAATTTTATTTTTGACTCGACACTTTAGAGACTGTGCCGTCGCTATTTCCACCACACTCGGCCAATGTACCGAAATTGAAAATAATTAAATTATGTACAAAATCCGGCGCTGACGTTGAATGGGTTTTAAACGAGTTTACGCTGTTCGACAACAGTGGCTTTAGTATGAGATTTCTGGCGTTTCGTTAAGACGCTTCCGAAGTTTCCGGGAAATTTCCACAATGATTTTTCCGTGTAATTTAAGACGTGCTCTGGCTAAATGCGTTTATTTTGTAAACGGTCTTCGGATAATCGCATTAAACATGAACAAACAAGTTCACCGTCTGGCCAAGCGCTGATGGCGTTTATTGTTAAGTGATTCGTTTAAGAAAGTTCAACGCGTCTTGCTGTGACGCACAAGCCCCGCTTTGGACCGAATTAATTTAATTTACTTTCTGTTTGCTTTTCGTTTATTGCATTACCATTTTTCCAAATGGCCCGAGCTGTTAGAAATCCTTCTCGGTATTTATATATACACAAATATAAACGACGAAAGCCAACCCCGAAGGGTGTATTTGCCGGCTTGCCGTGACTTGATGAGACTTTATACGGAGTGTGCTATTAAATTAAAAGCGTGTCTCGTACCCTGAATGCTAATTGTACAGCAGCTGCTGTAAATATTTCATATAATTTTCCACCGTTTGTTTCTTTTCCCAGACCCGCCCTGTCGTCTCGTCGTACTAAGGGATGAATATAAAATGCACATTTAGCTTGTAGAATAAAAAAAAAAAGAACACACTTTCGCCATAGACTTGACTGAAATCCTAATATTTAATTTGACAGTACCGGCTGTGTTTTTTAATCAAATAACCAACTGGCTCGCCTGCCATGTACATAAGCTTGGTGTTTACCGTTCAGAGATCTAATAAAAAAAAGGTAACATGGAAACGTTAAACAACAATAAAAAAAAAACCTGCGTCGTAGGATTCATTTTGATGTATTTATTTGGTCCTTTGTTTGTTTGAAAACCGTGACAAAGTCTGTCCTCGTGGAAAAAGAGCTTGTGTTGAAAACTAAAATTGGGCCAGGTTACATCTCTTTCAAAATTTGATTCTCCTCCACTGTTTTAAAGTTTGTACACAACCGATTAACAATCTCGGAATTCTTCTATTAAAATCTACAAAATGTTAGTATGACATTAATAACAATAATTTATTCAGAGATGTGTACAGATAATTTATGCTTACTTGTGTTTTTGGCGCGACGTGGCGTCATCTTAAGTGTAATAAATCACCTTAAGTGTTATAATTAATTTCACGTGTAATTTATTATTCCATATACTCGTGTACATGTACATTGTATTGTGTGCACCAGGTAGAAACTGTCAATCAAGTATACATGGCTGTCAGTGGCGCCCCAGAGTATACCGACGAACATGCCCAAAACGTTATCGATTTAAGTTTGGAGTTTGCAGAGACCATCAGCGATTTGCAGTTTCCCGACAACATAAGGATAACTATAAAAATCGGTATGATAATAATATAAATAATGTCAAAAGAACGAGAGAAAAAAACAACGAAATAAACTATCCGGAATTATCGTCCGGACGAATCCGTCCAAGTTTAAGAGCTCACTATCTATTTCCAAAGAAACAAACACACATTATATATATATATGTATGTAACCGTTTGGTCTGCTAAGACTATAAAATTATAGTTCCAAGAAAGTTTTATTAAACTACCAACTGTATACATAGATATTAGTTATATACCATTTCTTCGATTTTCTCATTTCGCCCGTTTCCCAATCATTTTATCCGTATCAAACTTAACCCGAGTGGACTCAAAAATAAAACATTTTCATTATTTTATTTCCGAAGTATGCGTCTCGTTTGCCCCGGCAATATAAAGTTCTTTTTTTTTTGGAAATAATAAACAAAAAATTAATTGCAAAACTTGATAATATTTTAGTAGTCGCTCGGAAAATTACTCGGAAAAGTGATTTTGAACTTAATAATTGCTGTTGGGGTTGTAAAGAGTCAAAGGGTAGGCACTTGGAGATTTTAATTGAGATTTCCAATGAAACGACATAACTTTTGGTGAAAATAAATTTGTGTTTACTGTGAAATAAATAACTAAATTCAAACTTGCGAATATAAATTGGTTGAATACTTTTTGAGTTCAGCATAATCAAAGTATTAAACGTAAAATACAATTATTTTGTTTTAATAAATAATTATTATTTATATATTTACAGATAACTCCGTTTAAGTTATAGTAAATTATTTTTTTTTTAAGTTACAATAAAACTTAGTTCAAATATTGAAACATAAATATGGGTTTTTTAGTTGCTGTTCTCAACAATTTAGCTAGGCATTTAAGTATTTTTACATTTTACAATTATTATATTAGTTATTATGATGAAAATAAGAATTGAACAATTTTTCTTTCAAATAGTATATGATATTAAGATATACTTTTTGTAGATTCAAACAACGAGGATAGTTCTGTCTCTATGTTTAATGGTTTAAACTGTATACTTAATTTTTAAGCTAACCTAACCGGAATAGCAATAATTACTAAGCCACTTGAATTTCTTATACTCAATCCTGTAATTTTAAAAACTAATAATACAGTACAACTGTTGTTAAATAATATGTTATGCAATATGTGTGCATCATAAAACAACTAACAATTTGTGCAATTTTGAAACATTTGATGGAGTCGTGCTAATTTACTACTAGTACTTTTTTTGGGGGTTATTGGTAACGATAACGGTATATTGTATTAGGGATTATTTTTTTCTTAAATTTTAATTTAATTCAATTGTTTTTTCACTCATCCAGGTGTACACTCAGGACCTGTGGTCGCCGGCGTTTGCGGTATGAAGTTGCCCCGCTACTGTCTGTTCGGCGACACGGTGAATACCGCGTCCAGGATGCAAACCACCAGTGAGGTATAACGGGCAGCCGATCAATACAAATGTAGCTAGGAATTTTAGCTGGGGGAGGAGGAGGCAATATAACAAAAACTGTTCATACTAATATACATAATTTTGGATAATAATTTTTCCAGGAATTTCTTTGTTAATTTAGAAAAAGTTATTTTTACACAAGCTGTTGTCACAGGCAAGCATGAACAAATGGTATAAATTTCAATTAAATCTTTGTAATTTGGATTTATATTAGACAATACTTGAATTTAATTGTTTGTGCACAATTTCTTGTTCGATTATATTGTGCTAAAATTCTATCAGAGTCAAAATTAAAAACGTTTTATATCGTTTGGATAAATTAAAAATACAATGTTTATCAGCGTCTAATGAGAACATATTTTTTTGGTTGGAGAAATGCAAAATCAGTTAACCTATCAGGAAATCTTAAATCTTATGTCAATCTATCTACTACAAGAAAGTACATAATATTGACTGTGTTTCATCTGTTGAACCGCCATATCGAAATTCATTGCCTTTTTTTTTTGTTAGAAATTATTTCATAATACAAATATATTATATTATCAGTTTGAGCAAGCGCCACTGATTGAAATGCTATATTTTGTAATTTAATGTTTTTTTTTTTTTTTTTTTTTATAATTTGTTTAGCCCGGTAAAATCCACATATCTTGCACCACTCAACAGCTGTTGCCGGATGACTCGTACGCGTTAATACCCAGAGGACCCGTGGCGGTGAAGGTAAATAAACAAGGACAAAAAAAGAAAAAATCCAATATCCCAACAGTGTCATTACCATTGGGTTTTTGTTTTCAGGGAAAAGGAGAAATGGAAACTTTTTGGGTTCACAAGAAATCGGATCCGTCGCAAATGAAACGGCGTAGCGTTTGAATTACAAAGTCGATTCCGGCAGTTGGCTTGGGATTTATTTTTTATACCTACCCACGTCCAATTACCATTTCAAACAGTCTGCTAACCGAAGCTGATGTCGAGCTCTTTAAACTCTAAACACTAATAAATATACATTAGACAGTAGACCCGTTGGAAATTTATGTGCACGAACAACGAATAAAATCAACATTACCTTTAGAAAAGCAATTTTAAAACTCTCGCAGCAGGCACTACTCGGAATTGTGCTTGCCAATATTGTAGTTCGTATATATTATGTTCGACCCAAGTCCAACCGTAAGTACAATTAGGGAATTGTCATTAGGAAAGGTAAAAATTGTTAATTATTGTATTGTTTGACAAATTGATGTGAACTTTGGCAATTACTTTGTATTTTTTTTTTTTTTTACCGAAAACATAAATAACTTGTAGCTATATTTTGGGACCATTTGTGTTGATGTTAAATAAAGCACCCTGTATATTATATTGACTAATATTTATTTGGGAATTTTCAGTCTGCAACATCAGTCGGCGAAAAAAGAAAAACAATGCCGTCAAAAGCAGCGTTTCTCGTTCATTTGACGAGGCTTACATGTAATAACAAAATGGGCCACCATTAACTCACATAAAATCAGTCTAGACCGAGTAACTTTATAATATATATACAGGGTGTAATGTAAAGTTCTACCGAGCTTCAAATGAGACATTCAGGATGCTCTATGGGTACAATGCATGGTATTCATTTTTTTTTAATTTTAAAATTATTTTAAATAGAACTCGCATCTCATTAAAAAATTGTCTTACGAAAAAAATAATTTCATATTTGAAATCAGGAGAGAAAATCTTGTTGAATTGATATGTAACATGATTTTTTGGTATCTGACCACACTTGCGTCCACCGAGTGGCCGCTGAGTGAAACCAACATATGGCAAGTGGCGCATCATTATCAGTTAGAATATATAATATAGAATTTATTTTCAATTTCGAGGTGTCCTTAGAATTATTTTTCATTAATTTATGTGTCGCATGCCATATGTTGATTTTAGTCACATGTCGGCCTCTCAGTGGCCACTCTGTGGCCATCCTGTGGACGTATGTGTGGCCAGATACCAAAAATCATGTTACATATCAATTCAGCAAGATTTTTTCTCCCGATTTTAAATCTGAAATTATTTTGCGAGTTCTATTTTTAAAACGTTTTAAAATTTTTAAAAATGAATACCATTTATTGAACCCATAAAGCATCCTGAATGTCTCATTCGAAGCTCGGTTGAACTTTACGTTACACCCTGTATATAAAATGAAATAAAACGTTGCGTATAACAGCAAACTGTATATGAGTATAATATTATATAGTACAATTGTACGGAGGACTTGAGCCAAACTAGAAGAGTCATATTTACTACTAAAGGGCCATAGGAAACTTTGTTGGCTGTAAAATTTTCATCGGGTAGTTATTTCTATTGCTGCTTCCACTATCGTTAATGTTATTGGACCATTTAACACGAGTGCTGCCATTAAACGCAGAGACAAAGGCAAGAAAATAGAGAATACACGTCGACGCCAAGACGTTGAAATCAACGGTTGTTATTGTTTTTGTGAATGAATAACATTGTTATCAAAACACAAATATAAATCCAAATAACGGTATTTATTTATAAGTAGTCGTCAAAGAGTGTCAAAATTAAACACAAACTTTAAAATTTCCGCTAAAACGAAGCAGTTTAAACGATTAATTCAAGTTCAATATGGGTACCTAATAAAAACTGTTATATGTCTTTCGAACATGTAAACAAAATAGCATTTAAACGGTTACTATGTTTTCATTTATCTTTGTTTACTTTTGAAACACATGCGTGGATTTGCGAACCAATAAAAAAACCAAAGTTTCTCACAGTTAAAATAATTTATACAGAACTCTTTAAAAGTGGACCAAATTTTGGTTGCCAATTGATAATTATTATTAATATTGATTTTTATACCCCAAATTGTTGTTATGTCAATTTAAGCCTAACCGCAACACCAACAACTGGTTCTTATATTGGTCGCCTGTAAAACAGTTGTTGGTGTTACTATATTCTTACATATAAGTATACCAACAAAATAACAGTACAACACAATATGGATAATATTTGGTTTGATATTTTGTACCGTGAATCATATAAAAATAAACCATCTGTGTAAATAGATAAACATGGTTACGCTGCAAAAACCTATTGGATTCTGGATTCTGATTTTCGACCTACAAGTCAAGTCACAAGAAGAACATTTTAGTTTCAAAAGCTGAACAAGTCGATCATTATTGTTTAAGAAACGGCTCAACAGTCTTACAGTAAGTATTTCTATCAAACTCTAAAAATTGTAACTTAAAAAGCCACGAGCTTAATGAAGTTTAAGTTTTAGTGTGATTAAGACAGTAACAAGTATTTTTTTATTGCTAGTTGTTTTTTTTTTACATTAAATTATTTTTCATCGATTAAGACATAAACAATTTCAAGGACGAAGTCAGCTAAGACTAAGACGTTCGGTTCGACTTTTTCTAACAGCTATTTTACAGGCGTCGAATATTCTTACACATAAGTATACCTACAACAAACAGTATTATACAAGACAGATAATATTTGGTTTGATATTTTGTAGCAAAAACAAATCAGTATGGTTCTAAATGAGTTCATCCAAAATGTACAAAGGTTATTTTCAGGAAATAACCAAACTAACAGCCTCGCAAAACCAAAACCTTCTGATCTCTGCACTGGAGGCAACTGTGACTACTATAAATTGCTTTCATGCGTTAATTATTATTTTCAGATAAAAATGAATATTGTTTTCTGTTTTTTCATATCACTTATCTTGGTAAACGTTTCGGCAGACGTTAACAAAGATGAAGAAAGTAATTATTTTATTTTCACAATTACCAACTCGAGGCAAGTAATAAAAATTTTAAATCAAATAATAATAATAATATTTCACTTACAGCGAAATATCTCAGGGAGGTTCTAGTTGTAAGTAAGTAACATTTTTTTATTATAAAAAATAGTTTTTTAAATGCACCGTTTTCATACATATTTAAATTATGCACTACAGACGAGACTATGAAGATTGCTGGAGCGGGTAAGATATGTTTAAAATTAGTATGATAATATATAAACGTTTTTGCTATGTGTACAGCCCAAATCTTTTTTTATTCTAGATAAATTGGAGAGTATAATTGAAAGTTTGGCTGTGGATTTCGAGCATTACAGTGATTTCGGTAGTCACAATTAAATTAATAACAATAATAATAAAAAGAGATGAAAGTAGAGAAAAATATTTCAAAACTATAAGTGATATTTTCTTTATTTTCTAATTTGTAATAATATTTACAATAGCAAATCAAAGCCACTGTTATTAATTTATGTAATGTACATTTCAGCGTTACTTAATTTTGGACTAGCTGTACCGGGTAATAGTTTTTGTTGAATTTCATCGAAGTGTGTTTCACACAGTAGTTTGATATTATTTATGCACACAAGACTTTTGGTTTTGATTTCAGATGTTAGACCCGAAGAAGAATTATTGGCCGGTAACTACATTAAAAATCATTATGTACTATTATTGGTAGATTAAAAAATGTTTTTTTTAACATTTTAGAATTGTCGAAAAAGCAGAGCCGAGTGGGATGGTTTATACGATTTACATATAGTAAATATAAAATTTTGAAAATTGATATTAATACTAGTTAGTAGTTGTAAAGAAAAACTTTAAGTAGCTATATAAGTTATATATATTTATATATATATTATTTGCTTAAGCTTTCGATGATAATTTGAAATATAATTTATATTTTATAATTGTTTAAATATATTATTATTTATCTACACCGGTTATGGGGTACATTTGTTACTAAAGAGGAAGATTTCAATGTGCCTTACCAAGAAGATAGGTTAGGTTGGATTAGGTCGGTTTTTAAGGAGTTTTGTATAGGCAATATTAAAAAAAAATATGATTTTAATAAATTTCGACCATGTTAATTGTTTTTTCGGTTAATTTTCGTATAAGCTTCAATGTTTTAAATCATTTTTACTTCCAGTATAAGCTAGAATATAATTAAATTTGAAATTTTTCAGTACAAGTCAAAAAACAGACCGCATGCAATTTAAATATGTACAATACAAATATATTTGTTGTGTATAAAACTGTTTTTCTGGATTCAAAGCAAAAATGGAGCTATGCTCATTTTATGGGGTAAAATATTCACCACATCCATCGCACTTTATAATTATTTTTAATATCTCATCAGATGAAATAATTACACGGATTAACGTTAGGTATTCGAAATTGATAGAAACTGAAATTTTGGTTTTTAATACATTATGATGTACTTGAGATTTTTTTCTTGATATTTTCGAGCACAGTGGAGCACATAGTTCTATCGGCTATCAGCATTATTATCGAATGTATCCCCATCATCTCTTATACCGGGCCTGGCTTTATGAGCTGCATAATGATTTGATGTATTTGTTACAGAAATGAGATTTCCATATCATGTTGATGAACGACAAGGTAATGCGGATTTTTCGATAGTCGTAAATATCCTTGCTTGTTTTACAGTTGAAATTAGCTTAACGTTGTATGTCAAACACAATAATTTTAATAAAATAAACTTTATCTCGAGGAGAGAGAGAGAGTAACACTTAGACACCCCATAGATGGTGATAATATTTTGAACGTTGTTTTTGTTAAGTTGACTACACAAAATGACAATGTCAAATGTGTAATAAGTTCTTTGGGATTTCAACTGTAGAATGAATGTACATTCGTTGAGTTTCCACAATAATGACTGTTTATAGAACAAGTCAATGCAACTAAAGTGTTTCTTTATTTTTTAATATTTCCTTTCAACGCGGTCGTTTGATAATGGTTTTCGTAGATATTAAATATGTAAGTTTGGAAGAACTTGCACGAGACAGAAGAAATCTTACTGGACCGGTTATAAGAACTATAATCCAACGCGATTTAGGTAAATATTAATACAGCGACTCATACTTTCCTGTAGTACAAATAGCGTGGCGTTTTTCAGATGAACCCATGCAGGATATACTGGACCATGGCGCTCTGTTGCGGGCTTGTCGTTTGTTGGGAGTCTACACCAGTACAAGATTTCCAAAAAAATACATAAGAAGTATTGATATTGACTCCATTGAAGATACTTGTACACTGTGGAATGGAATTACAGAGAAAACATACAAAAGGATCGGTTGCAAATGGGAGCAGATAAGAGTACAAAACGATATAGCATTATCTACCTCGATGCGTACAGTAGAACCTCGATGAGAAAGAAGTTGATTGAATTAAGACAAGAAGTCAATGGTAAAAACTTTTCTAGTTATACAACACCATTGGGTATACTATTTAAATAATATTTCTATACTACATACTAATATCCTAAATTTATGTCGCACTAATAGTTGTCAGCTAATTTAATGTGTTTAATAATAAACTGGAACGTGGAAATTATTGATTTGTGTAACTTTATGAGTAGGTATTGCAGTTAGTATCCATCTTTGGATTTTGTATTCTACTTGAAGATATCTGCAGTTCGGATAAACATTAATAAAAGGGGAAAGTAATTAAAAAAAAAAAAGCAAGTACAGCCAGGGAATAGAGGGAATGATGATAAAAGCATTGTATCTGAATCGTCAACAAGTCTGTGGTTGGCCGTGAAATTCTAAAGACCCTGAATTTGTCTAATTTAGGTGCATATTATTGTAACGCAAGCTTAATAAATTTTATACATGTCTACACTCAAACCATTTTTTTTCCCAACGTGTACAGCACTCTTTAAAGGTGTTTCAAATTTAGGTCACCAATTGACAATGCGTTAGGTTTTATTTTTTACTCTGAATTGAAACACAGGGTAATATATTTTGCTAGGTCTTATTTACCTTTAAATCCGTATCGACATGAAATCACATGACATGAGTGACAATACACATAGTAAAAAATACTTAATAACGGTCTATGTGCTCAGATTTTTTTGTACTATGAAATGCGTAAGCACAAAAATGACTTAACTCCGAGCTTATACACAAGTCGCAAGAAGAACATTTTAGTTTCAAAAGCTGAACAAGTCGATTGTTGTCCAAGAAATTCCAACGGCTCAACAGTTTTTATAGTAAGTATTTACATCAAACTTTAAAAATTTTTACTTAAAAAGCCACGAGCTTTATGAACATTAAGTTTTAGTGCGATTAAGACAGTAATAAGTATTTTTTTTATTGCTAGTTATTTTTTTTTTATATGAAATTATTTTTCATCGATTAAGACATAAACAATTTCAAGGACGAAGTCAGATAAGACTAGGTTCGGATCGACTTTTTCTAACAGCTGTTTTACAGGCGACGAATGTACTTACACACAAGTATACCAACAA
This sequence comes from Adelges cooleyi, assembly GCF_023614345.1. Lineage (NCBI taxonomy): Eukaryota > Metazoa > Arthropoda > Insecta > Hemiptera > Adelgidae > Adelges > Adelges cooleyi. Next base: position 10,707,938 of record NW_026096268.1, on the reverse strand, counting down.
CAAAAAGTATTATACAAGACGGATAATATTTGGTTTGATATTTTGTAGCAAAAACAAATCAGTATGGTTCTAAATGAGTTCATCCAAAATGTACAAAGGTTATTTTTGAAATAGTCAAATTAACAGCCATGCCAAACCAAAACCTTCTGATCTCTGCACTGGAGGCAACTGTGACTAATATAAATTGCTTTTATGCGTTAATTATTATTTTCAGATAAAAATGAATATTGTTTTCTGTTTTTTCATATCGCTTATCTTGGTAAACGTTTCGGCAGACGTTAACAAAGATGAAGAAAGTAATTATTTTATTTTCACAATTACCAACTCGAGGCAAGTAATACAAATTTTAAATCAAATAATAATAATAATATTTCACTTACAGTAACATATCTCAGGGAGGTTCTAGTTGGAAGTAAGTAACATTTTTTTTTTATTAAAAAAAATAGTTTTTAAAATGTACCGTTTTCATACATATTTTTTATTTAATTATGCACTACAGACGAGACTATGAAGATTGCTGGAGCGGGTAAGATATGTTTAAAATTAGTATGATAATATATAAACGTTTTTGCTATGTGTACAGCCCAAATCGTTTTTATTCTAGATAAATTGGAGAGTGTAATTGAAAGTTTGGTAGTGGACAACGAGGATTTCAGTGATTTCGGTAGTCACCATTAAATTAATAATATTAATAAAAAGAGATAAAAGTAGAGAAAAATATTTGAAAAAAATAAGTGATATATTTTCTATTTTCTACTTTACAATAATAGGTATTTACAATAGCAAATCAAAGCCACTGTTATTAATTTATGTAATGTAAATTTCAGCGATACTTAATTTTGGACTAGCTGTACCGGGTAATAGTTTCTGTTGAATTTTATAAAGTAGTTACACACACAGTAGTTTTATGTTCTTTACGCACACAAGACTTTTGGTTTTGATTTCAGATTTTAGACCCGAAGAAGAATTGACCGGTAAGCACATTTTAAATATTTTATATTTAATATACTTAACGCATAGTCATTGTTCATAAATACTTTGAGAAAAATCATTGAGTACTAAATATGTTTTATTTTAAATTTTAGTATTGACGGAACAGCAGAATCTAGTGGGATGGTTTATAAGATTTAAATATAGTAAATATAAAATTTTAAAAATTCATATTAATACTAGTTTGTAGTTGTAAAAAAAACAGCTATAAAATATCCATTTTAAGCTTAAATTTATAAAGCTTAAGAAGCTATACAGGGTGTCCAACAAAGATAACACATATGAAATAACTTTTATTCTAGCGAATTTTTTTCAAGATAGCCATTATATTGAGAATAATTTTCTGAAAACTTTGACTGGTCGTCGACCAGTTTTGGATTATTACTTTTTAGGTTATTTAAGTTTAAAGTGTAGCGTGGAAGGTGAAGTGCAGTAGATAGTTATTTCAGTCTACTCGTCTGTATTTTATGTATATATATATATATATATATATATATATATACTGAAATAAAAATTCTATCTTTATGTTATTGAATCTACACCGGTTATATATGTATTACCAAGGGGATTGCATGCTGTCTGTTTTTAAGGAGTTTTGTATAGGCAATATTATAAAAATTTGATTTTAACAAATTTCGACCATGTCAATTAATTTTCGTATAAGCTTCAAGGTAATATTTTTAATTTCAATAATTTTTCTTGGATTATTAGCTTGGTTCACTAGTTCTATCACCATTATTATCGAATATATCCCCATCATCTCTTACACCCGGCCTGGCTTTATGAGCTGCATAATGATTTGATGTATTTGTTACAGAAATGAGATTTCCATATCATGTTGATAAACTAGGTAATGGGGATTTTTCGATAGTCGTAAATATCCTTGCTTGTTTTACAGTTGACATTTGCTTAACGTTATATGTCAAACACAATAATAATTTTTATAAAATAAACTTTATCTCGAGGAGAGAGAGAGAGTAACACTTAGACACCCCATTGATGGTGATAATATTTTGAACGTTGGTTTTGTTAAGTTGACTACACAAAATGACAATGTCAAATGTGTAATAAGTTCTTTGGGATTTCAACTGTAGAATGAATGTACATTCGTGGTGTTTCCACAATAATGACTGTTAATAGAACAAGTCAATGCAACTAGTGTTTTTTATTTTTTAATATTTCTTCTCAACGCGGTCGTTTGATTATTATTTTCGTAGATTTTGGACTCTTTAGTTTGGAAGAACTCGCACAAGACAGGAGAAAACGTATTAGACCGATTATAAGAACTATAATCCAACGCGATTTAGGTAAATATTAATACACCGACTCATACTTTCTTGTAGTACATACAACGTGGCATTTTTCAGATGAACCCGTGCAGGATATACTGGACCATGGCGCTCTGTTGCGGGCTTGTCGTTTGTTGGGAGTCTACACGAGTACAAGATTTCCAAAAAAATACACAAGAAGTATTAAAATTGACTCTATTGAAGGTTCTTGTACACTGTGGAATGGAATTACAGAGAAAACATACAAAAGGATCGGTTGCAAATGGGAGCAGATAAGAGAACAAACCGATACAGCTCTACCTACTCTAACCTACAACCTACAACCTCGATGAGAAAGAAGTTGATTGAATCAATGGTATAACTTTTCTAAAGTTATATAGTACCATTGTTATTTTGTTAAAATGATATTTCTATATTACATACTTATATCCTAATTTTATGTCGCACTAATAGTTTTTAATTAATTTAATGTGTTTAATAATAAACTGTTCTACTCACTAATATAATCACTTTTGTCGCTTTGTCTAGATTTAAACGGATATTAAATACTTTTTATCATACTATTATACGGAATATAATTTGAAACATTTTTTTAAAACTATACTTATCTTTTGCCTCTATCACAGTTTGTAGTCATTTCTTTATTAATTATTCCCAGTAAGTTTTAGGTAATTCAGCTCTTTGGAAAACTGACAAGAAATCAAATAAACTAGTAAACTACAATAACATAATAATATATTGATCGATCTTACAAAAATATATAGTTGAATAAAATTTAACAAAGCATTAAATAACGTACAATACGGTATAAATAAAAAATAATTTAATCGTTCAATCGTCGAATTTTGAGATCCATTTCTTCGGTGTGCCGGTCGAATGTGTCGAGTCAGTTTTCTTGCTCTGCCTCTTCTCCTCCATGTGCGTACACGTTGTTGCAAGGACAAGCGTCCACCGTGTTGTTGTGAATCCAGTTCAAGTATCTGTTCACTCTGGAATAAACCCCAGGCCGGTTGGCCTGGGCGCATCCTTCTCCCCAAGACACGACACCTGCAATCGAGACCGTATAATTGACAAATGAGAATTTCTGTGTGCAAACTTACATCATACGTCACTACTTACCCACAATGTGGTACGCCGAATTGTTGGCAACGTGCATGGGACCGCCGCTGTCACCCTGGAAAAAATAATCAGAATCAAAGAAATTCAGAATCAGCTTCAAGGAAAATTTAGCCCTGACAACTTTTAAGTTATAATTGTACCGCCCAAGATTAAGATGGGGGAAGACAGGGCAAAAGAGAACAGGAGGAAAAAGTAAAACCAAGCAAATCTCCTGGACGGTATGGTCTTGAAGGCGAAGGAACCAAACGGGAAGAAAAAGAAAGATAATATACTCTACTTGAGTTCTTGGCCAGTTTTACTAGGTTGTGTGGGGAAAAGGTTTTTGACTACAAGAAACTGAACATTTTAAAATACAAAAACGGCTTTCCACATAACATAGTAAAGTAAAGCTCGAATCTTTTTACAGACTTGACATTGGACCGTCTTGAGTAGTCGAACACTCGTCTGGCTTTTACTCGAAGAAAAAAAGCATTCAAGTTAAAAATAACACCTCGAAACTGACACGGTCGAAATGTATTAAAACATCTTTTTTTTTGCTTAAATATGGCCTATACAAAACTCCTTAAAAAACAGACCTAACCTATCTCCTACTTTGACCTCATACTACCTGAAGTAAGTTTGGACTTTTTAGCTGACTAATTCAGACTTCTCCGTAGTTTTAAACATAAAAAAAAAAATACTTAAACGCAGAACGACAATTTGGAAAATTCACTGAAGATTTGCACTTTATTCGTGCCAAACTGGGTTTTGACATTTTTGATGTCTTTACTTTGGCACACGACCGAAAAAATCGACAGCGTTACCAAAAATACCTAACGAAAATGTATCCTTATGTATATCCTGTTATCCATATATATCCTTATGTATCCGTTTATATCCTTATATATCCTTCTATATCCTTATATCCTTATATATCCTTCTATATCCTTCTAAATCATTCTACATCCTAATATATCCTTATATAGTTGTACCGCCCACCTAACGTCGTGTCCCCCTTACCTGGCACGAGTCTTTTTTGCCCTCCGGATATCCGGCGCAGATCATGTTGGCCGTGATCCTCTTCTCGTCGTATTCCGTTTTCCTGCAGTCCTCGTTGGACATGATCGGCACGTACACTTCTTGCAACACCTGCGCCGACGAACCGCCTTGTTTTTTGGCTCCCCATCCGGTGATTATGCCCTCGTAACCGGCGAAGCTCTTTCCTGGGGGGGACAAAAAAAAAAACCAAAACCGACCGTGATGCGTTTGCCCCAAAGCGACAACCCCTTTGTTAACAACCCCTACTACCTTCTGCTGGCAAACAAACGGGGTGCACGCCCGTGTTGGGTCCCAACTCTATGCCGTCGGTTTCGAGTCGCAGCAAGGCGATGTCGTTGTTGTAAGAAGTGGTGCTGTACCCTTTGTGTTTGATCACTTTCTTAACGCGAAAATCAATATGTTTCTCGTCGCTCTGGCTGCGGTCGTGCTCCAGTATGCGAGCACCGATGTTCTTGGCTTCGAACCTGTGTATTATAAAAAAAAAACATAAATAATAATAATAAAAAAAAATGTTACAAGTTCCCCCGACAATTTTGCCCACGGGCAAATGTTTTCAAACGGTTTGTGGAAATGACGTCGACGGGCAATGTAAATACAATATTAATATGTTTTTCAAAAGGTTTCTTACCGGGAACCGGGATTGCAAACAAAACTAAAATAATAATTATTATTTATAAAAAAAAATATATACAAAAGTCGATCGAGAAAACATTTCCATATTTTCTTTGTTTACAAAGCCGGATGGAGCCGTTCGTCGAAATGACAATTTTATCTTTTTCTACATCAAAAGAAACCAAGCCAAGCCGAAAAGGTCTTTCGTTTTTCCTGTTATATGTATATTATAAAAGGGTCTGTTACCCGTGAACGCAGTGGGCGGCGGTCATGACATATTTGTGATTGATCAGGGTGCCTCCGCAGTAGAACTTGCCCTTGTATGTGAGCATGACCATCCAAGGATATTGATGTCTGTAAGTGGGTGCGCCTCCGACGATTCGGTTTTTCTTGCCCGGAGCTCCGCATGCTAAAAAAACAATAGACAACCGATTTATGTTTCAGAACGAGTCGCTGAATTTCGGTGACAAAATTTGTGTTATAAAAAATTCATTGAAAAAAAAAACAAATTTTATCTGATATAAAAAAAAAACTGCATTGTCAAAGACTGGATTATAGTGACAATCGCTTTTTGTAATAATATTAATGTGTATGCAAAACGAGGTCGTTTACCTAAATAGCTAACACAATAGGAACAGAGAGATCATAGCTGAATAATTATGACTACAAATTATTATCATTACCGTTAAAAAAAAAACGCCTTAAGGGGAACGGAAAGGGTACATTTTTTACTAAAACGCAAAGTCACTTCCTGAAGTGTGATTTCGACCAAGTTCGCCATAACTCTGGGAAATGTGACTTTAAATGTATTATAACTAGACAAACTTTTAATATTTTTCACCTTAAAATCGGTCGTCCCTTAATAAATAGCGCTTTCCGTTACCCTCAACGCCAACAAAGGCAACATTGCGATTTTATATTTTAAAAATTAGTTTTTCAGACCCCCAAAAAATCGAAAACTATGTTAAAAAAAATTATTTAAACTTGAGAGGGGTAAATAATGTATTTACACAATTTGCGAATACTCCAACTAGAATAGCAAATTTTTGTAAATTAAGTAGACACTGAAAGGGTTAAATAGAATGTAAATTTAAACGTATTGACGTACAAAGATGTTGTGAAAGTAACGATAAAGTCCCAAAGGTAAATAAGTAATATTTTCAATGATTTTTAGACTTAGACTTGTGTGACTTACTGCAAGCCGGACAAGTGCTCTGGTCGATGGGTTCGGTGGGTGGTTCAGGCGAGGTATCCTCGGTGTTGCTGACGATGCCTATGATGTTCTGCCACCAGTTGACGTAGTCGATGAACGACGATTCGCTCATTTCGCCGGGTTTGCCTTCCGTGTTCAACGAGACCATCACCTTAAACGCAGTGTAAAAAATAAAAATTATGGATAAAAAAAACAGAGATGTATTTTTATGTCTCACCGGCACACGTTGGACGGACGGTCCTACCGCCGAAGCCAGAACTACCGCACAATAAATTATCCGCCACATGTTTTTTTTTGGGGGGGGGGAAGGGAGTTTTTTTTAAAATGAAATATACAAAAACGAACAACGCAGCAATATGTATTAAATTGTATTACTTGTCGACGATGACTGTGTCGGATTGTCACTGATCACAAACAGACACCCGGCCGGTATATTTATATTGACGCTGCGATTTCCGACATTGGATTAAGTGCTTGTGTATTCTTTTGACCAACACGACTAGACAAGGTCAAAGTCATCGAAGCTTCCTCTATAATAGCAGCAGCTGATAACAGTGTGTATTATATTTTGGCGTTGCCTCGAATCCACTGATAACAGAGCCGGCCGGTTTTTCTAGGTCGTGCCCTATATCCACCGGTGAGACGACCTTAGACTATGCTTTATCTGTATCTGTAACGTTTCCGGCCGAATAATATGTGCAATTATTAAATGCATTTACAACAAATAAAGCAAACAGGTACTGCACTCTAAGTGGGGATTACAGTGTTAGAAAATGCTCCACAAGGAAAAAACACCACTGGGACGCCTAAGATTAAGATGGGGGAAGACAGGGCAAATGAAGAACAGGCGGAAAAAAGTAAAACCAGGCAAATGTGCTGGACGGTATGGTCTTGAAGGCGAAGGAACCACACGGGAAGAAGAAGAAAGATAATATACTCTTCTTGAGTTCTTGGCCAGTTTTACTAGGTTGTGTGGGGAAAAGGTTTTTGACTACAAGAAACTGAAAATTTTAAAATACAAAAACGGCTTTCCACATAACATAGTAAAGTAAAGCTCGAATCTTTTTACAGACTTGAAATTGGACCGTCTTGAGTAGTTGAACACTCGTCTGGCTTTTACTCGAAGAAAAAAAGCATTTAAGTTAAAAATAATTCCTTTGAAACTGACATGGTCGAAATTTATTAAAACCTCTTTTTTTATGCTTAAATATGGCCTATACAAAACTCCTTAAAAACAGACCTCACCTATCTCCTATTTTGACCTCATACTACCTGAAGTAAGTTTGGACTTTGGCTGACTAATTCAGACTTCTCCGTAGTTTTAAACATAAAAACGATTATAGAATGAAGATTTGGACTTCATTTGTGCCAAACTGGTTTTTGACATTTTTTATGTCTTTACTTTGGCACACAACCGGAAAAATCGACAGCGTTACAAAAAAACGAAAATGTATCCTTATATATCCTAATATATTCTTCTATATCCTTATACATCCTTATATCCTTATATATCCTAATATACCCTAGTATACCTTAATATATCCTTATATCCTTTTATTTTCAAATAAAATAGGAGTATTTGTTTTTTATTTTTATTTATTTGAATACTATTTGTGAGGTGCAACATAATAGTTCACCAAACAAAGACTAGTGGGCGAACCACGTTTTTGACTATTTTGCTTAGATTTTAGGCTTAACTCAATGGCGTCTGTGTCAAAGCTTTTTTTCCAACTATTCGGTCGAACAGACTAGCAAAGTTGTTTTGAAAACACCTTTTCTATTTTTTTTTTTTTTTTGGCTTAATATGCGATTATGCAGTCTAATATTTTTAATTCAGCGCCCACAGCCGGTACCTGTATAATTTAACGTTATTGTATTTCGGGTCCATTCTAAGTACGAATGACCGCGTGTGCTTGGGCGTTACTGTCCTCCTGCCGGCTTTAGGGTCTTTATTTTTCGGGCGATTAACTTTTATTAGACGACAATAACGATTTTGTTTTTTATTGAAACGATCAATTTTAACTACTTGCCTTTTTCGTATTCAGAGTTACAGCGTCGTTTACGACGTCGGGCCGACTCGTTAAGTTTACCGATTTTCTTCGACGCCGTTTGTAATATCATTATAATGGCGAGAATTCGTTTTTTTAGCTTTAGGCCATTAGAGTAGTAGCTGCCCGACGTGGCTGTTACAATAATAACAATAATAATTTCCAATCGTAAAAAATGAAATCCTTCACAAAAAAAAATATCGTCCTACCGTCCATAAACTTTATTGGCTCTACTTGTTTTAGAGCGAAAGCAAAACAAATAAACAAACAAAAAAAAGTCCCATAACGTTTTATCACAGCTAAAAAAAATAATTAACCTATACAAATATTATGATAATAACATTAGTGTAATTCTTTTCCATGATAACTGCTAAATCTTGGTTTTCTTCAATTTTTATCTCAGATACAAAAAAAAAACAACCACTACCGACTACATCGACCTCCTGTTTAATTACAGCCACGGTGTTTGGCTTATACAAACCGTGCTAATTTGTTTGCCATTTTTTCTCAGTAATTTACACGGTGTTTGATGTTAATTAACAACAAAACAATGTCATAATCCTACGAATCCAAAAGCCAGAAATTTCCAAAGACAATGAATAGAACAACTGTGAGTAATAAGATATAAAACAATGTTCAAATGTAGCTTATAATTTATTTTCAAGTAAAACCCGTGCTTATATGTAATGTATTTTATTATTGGTGAGTTCCAAATTTTAAATTTGGGCAAACATTATTACCATTGATTCGACCCACAATGTATATAATATTATGCACTGTGTAGACACTAGACTGATATGTCGGTTTAGCCCCCCAATAGCTGTTGTTTTATGTTGTTCATAAACGTTATATAAATTTATATGCATTTGAAACAATGGCGAACGCACTAAAAGTTTCCGTCTAATTGATGTTTTGTTTATTACAATTATTATTTATTGCTATTGTCGTCCAAATACAATGGGATTTACACTGTGTTAAGCGTTCGGTAATTTTGTGTGGCACAGCCAAAAAGTTTCGGTGTATATAATATTTTGTTTTATGAGTGAATTCGCAGGAAAAATATAATGGGATTTAAGTGTGCAATAAAATAATATAAAACATTAAGTGTAACTAGAAAGTTTAATCGTTTCATTGCTCGACCCGATTATTATGGCAGAGAGTAATAATTATTATTACAATAACTGTTTCTCGCATTGTGGCATATAATACTGAGATATAAATAATATAAATCTTATAACATAATATTAATTCTAATACAAATCTTGGAAAGGTTTGTGGATTTGATAAAATCAACTATTCTTGTTCGGTTCAAATCTAATAGAGTTAAAAATTCTACATACAAACTACAAAGGTCACAAACGTCTGACATAACAAATTAGATTAGTGTTATTCAATGCATAATAATATGATTTTCAAGACATTCTCATTGCTCATTCTTGGTTATAGTGTAATAAAAGGTCAATAGAATAATAACGAAAAAAATACCTACGTTTGTAAAAGAATATATATAATAAAGCTAAGAATTGTTCTTATTATCTTACTGTAGAGTAATAGGTATAGCCCTAACGTTAACGTTTAATTTAATTCAATGAAAACGACTAAATATTAACAAATTATCATTAAACAATTACGGATTATATATTATAAAGATAATAATATTTAAATAGCGTTTATCCAAATAAGACGGAAGTATTATCATTTTTAACTGGACAAAATTCACTTTGCAACAAAACTTTACCGAAAAGTTATATTCAGTTAAACGATACTGTTTGTTCCGTTATTTTTTAGTTGTTAAAAAAAACCTATTACACAATACAATAAGAATAATAATTCAAGTGGTACATTGAATCCGTGTTTTTCAAAAGCCGTTTACATTGGGAATTTATGCGTTTTGGCTTTTTTTATGAACAAAAAAAATACCTTTGTCGCACAATGTAGAACTGTTGTCGACCGAATGGAAAGCGAAAGCATTGTTGTATTGTAATGTTTTTTTTATTTTACCGTTAGCCTGTATGTATGTGTATTTTTTGTGTGCTTTTTTAAGGGATTCAAAATAGCCGGCGAGTGATTTACAGCGGCCAAATGCGGTCCTGTTTTTCGGTGGTTTAATGCCAAGGCCAAGGAGAGATAAATTCCACCCGTTAACCGGATAATGTATATAAAATATATTACAATAAATTTATGTAATATATTACAATATACACCACACGAGTGTACGATAAGGCCGGTAGTGAATTATATTAGAAGAGCTGTGGGCTGTGTAACCTCGGGGAACAGTCTAATAAAAATACAATTTGGGCACTATATTTTCCCATAATATATAAAGTGTGTACAATATTATAAAAATATATCACTATATTATAACGCGTTAAATTTAGTTATATATGTATACAGGGTGATCCAGCTAACGTTAGAGTGTCTTACACTAATTATTTTCTCTGAAAATATGAATATTTTAAGAATTATTTTTTTCCATAAACTTTTAGGTATATATTTTACTACATATTTTAATATTTTGAACATTTTCATCACCAATCCTTGTCAAAAAAAGGGGATTTTTGTTTTTCTTTCAAATGGCAACATATGTTTTTAATTGCATAAATTTGTAGACAAAAAAAAATTTTAAATATGACTCTGTAAGGATTATCTTAAATAAGGGTTGGTGATAAAAATTGTAAAAATATTGAAAAATATGTACCTAAAAATTGAAAATGAATGTCTGACGTTAGTTGGATAACCCTGTATAATATATATATATACTTTATTAATGTGATTGCAGACACAAAAACGGACAAGATAAGAGAAGCGAAAACGGCCTATACATGACATTGGAAAGAAAACAAGGCTGTGCTCGCCACAGAGATAAACATAATATAATATAATATAATATAATGATGGTACATTTATGTCACGGTTGCGTTACTGCGATGCATTTGACCCTATAAAAAAAAAAAAAATAATTGAGATAATAGAATATTTAAGGATACTTGGAAAACAATGGTCCTAATTTTCTAACGTTAATTCATCAAATGTATTCGACGGTAAAATATAATATAAATATAAATAACATAAAGCCAGCGCGGAGATGTTTTCAAAAGATATCTCAGCTTGAATTTTCTTACCAACAACACAATATAATATAATATTATATTTGTTTGATTAATGTCCTTTTTAACGAAATACCATTCTCAGCTTCGGATCGAATGACGGTCAGTTAGAGCTCACATTGAACATATTATTAAATTAAAAGTCTTTCTAGCATATTGCTTTTATACATATTTTATGTTATTTAACTGGTGAAAAAAATGTGTAAATAATTATTTTTGTTTCAAAAGTCTAAAGCTGTAAAATAAAAATAAAAAACACGTATAAAATGCATTATTTGTAAGTTTATAAAACAATCTAAAATGTAGCCAAAAAGACAAACCGTGCAATTACAATAATTATTATTTCTGATAAAGTTAGTAGATTACTTTAAAAATCACTCTAATCAAATGAACAATTTGTTTTTAGAATTAAAAAAAAAACAAATCTTACAGAAATTAGAAAGAATAATAATAAAAAGGTTTAGCATTCGCGTTTTATCAGGTAAAAGTTCTTTACATATTGGAAATAAAAACTCAACAAATTGATACAATACAATTTTAATTTTTAGAAAACTGCAAAATAAAAAGACTTATGCTTTTGTTTTGTTTTCAATAAGTAATGTAAGGATACTTAACTGAACATGATGAACCTAAGACCGACATTAGCCGGATTGGATAGTAATATTTTATGCTTGGCGTTTTGTTTATCCGAGTGTAATAATCATTATTGTGTATTTATAGATATTTTTCTCTCTATGTACTAATTTCGATTTCCTTAGAAACGTTTCGATATATATATATATATATATATATATATATATATCTTTTTTATGTCCGGGAATAGTAATTTTTGTAATATGAACTTCTCAATAACAAAAATATACCGTTAACAATACAGTCGACGGATTGCTTTGGCTTATTGTTTGTGTACGAATTCTGATTATAAGAAGAAAAGCTCGTTTAAATAAATGAAATACTCGTCGACTTGCAAGATTAAATCCCAAACTAAAGTGGGATAGGGGTGTTGAGTGTATCTAAAGCATTTCACTCTTGACCTTAACAAATGGTGTTCGTATCAGAAAAATATAACAGTCTACGTTATTATTAGATAACAATTACTGAAAACAATTACTTATCACTGATAATAATTACTGATAACAGTAGTTGAACAACGATGGTTAATGGCGATGCATTACCGAAATGTTTGATAACATTTCTTTGGTCACACTGCCCTAAAATTATTATGGTTTGTTTAGATTTCTTAGATGTCTTTAGAGTGCAATATCTGTCCTAGTGTCAGACTTATAAATTTGCCGTGTCAGAGCAATAATTTTTTGAGTTTCCATTCAAGTTCAAGTTTACAGTGAATTACATTTTTTACATTACACAGGTATTCTGTGACAATAACACAAATAATATATTGAACTTGAAAACGGTATTGAAGTAAGCATTATATAACAATTATTATCATACAAAAACGCGCATCATCGACAGCCTTGAACACTAAATATCGTTGTATTATTATTTTGTTCGTTTTTTAATCGTATGTGTAAGTACTTATAGAGCTATTGACTTTATTTAAGTTCACCGGTAATCTAGAAATCGTTATTGCTATCCTTGGAAGGTTATAATATACCATTTTGTTTTATACGGCACGCCAGTATTGATTTTGCACAAATTGCGATATGACTCGTGTGCAAATCATCTGTAGATAATTGATTAATACGGACGGCGACCCCTTTTGACTAATATTTAACTGTTTAAAATCACAACCATATAGAAATCAAAAGCAGTACATATTATTTTATATTATACAAAGTAATAAATAAGATACGACATCGCGAGACGTCGATCAATATTGTATTGAGATTAGGTGTGACTGCATTTTTACATTAAAAAAAAACAGCGATGGCCGATAAGTTATCTTTGGTCGGAAAAACCCAAAATATCGAAAACAAGATTCACAATTTCATTCGAAGACCTTTTATTCGAAAATTATTGATCATTTTTTTTTTCATTCAAGTTGTAGTAGTACAACAAAATATAATATGTAAGGAAAAATGTGTTGTGAATCGAATAGGAAACATAAAAAATAAAAAATATTTTCAGATTTACCTTCTCTAATAAATGATTACCGTCTATTTTACATAATATCACACATGTGGCTTCGTCGCAAGGTATAGAAACAAAAGGCGGCCTTTTGATATAACTGTAACATTTGGCAAATGCGATTTAAAAAGCGTTTCGTTTCCACAAAACCCATCATAACTTTTTTTTTTTTCAATCTTTGTTCTCACACAAAAGAGAAATGTTTCAATTTACATGTTTTTACCGCCGTTCTCCGACTCGTGTATTTGCCCAAACAACGAAATTGGTTTACCCTCAACCCTCTGGGGCATGTCAAGTGTTTATCCAGGTGTCCTCTAGAATTTACACCGAAAAGCAATTCGGTTTTGTGCTTGTGCAAAATCAATTATTGTCTTGTTTGCGCCAAAATATATATTCAAATTTTGAATATGGTAATGAAACTCATTATTATTCGCCGCGTTCCAGTCGAGATTTTGTCAGAGTTCGTTAAAAATATAATATATATATATATATATATATATATATATATATATATATATATGTATATTAAATATGGTAAACAGTAACCTGGAAATTGAAAAGTTCATTCGAGTAAAACATTAGAGTAAAACAAAAAAATTACACGGAAATGTTCGAATAAAGTTTTCCATTGTTTGCATACAACTCGAACAGCTGTTGTTGTTTTTACAAAATATGAATATTTTTTTTTCAATACAAGTAGTTTTGCAACGTTTATTTATTTTTTATTTTCAGAGTATTCGCAAAAGGGTATGGTTTAGTTTGTAATAATTGTGATAAAGTAAAAATAATACTGAACAAAAAACTGACTTTTTTTTAATTATATTTTTTGTTATTTATATTACAAATAATTAATCTCGGTTATAGCCATTTTTTTATAGTCTTTACATCTCAATAGTTCATCCTTAAAAAAATGTTAAGTAGAAATTCGGGTTTTTAATATTTTCAAAAGCATTATTATACATTACAAGTATGGTCAATTTTGGATTATTTTTATTTTTATATACAAATTTAAATATTTTATGGCATTGTCAAGAAAGTTAAAAACTCACAATAAAATCAAGTCTAATATGTGTAATGATATTTTTTTAACAACATCAAACATCATTTTTTGTTTGTTTTTATGAAATTTTAACGATTAAATTATAACTTATGAACAGCACAAACAATTAACAACTGTCCCATTAAAATAAAGCGTTTTGATAATTATGTATGTTTTAACTAGTTGTTTTTAGTAATTAGATTTAAAAAATAAATAAATCATATTTAACATGTTTTTTAACAAATTTGTATGCGTTGACACTGTGTCCTAATTATCAAATTTGGTTCTTTTTCCAAAATCATATATATATATATATATTGTACAATATGTGTGTTTGTCTCTTTCGCGGGATTCACGACCCTTCGACCGAGGGGTTGAAACTAACCGACCGAAAGGGTCCCCAAATATTTTATTTGGATTTAGATACGAAAATTAGCATTGTAAATCACATAGTATGGGGTTCGGTGTAAACCTGAAAATTATTTCTAGGTACACAAACAACATACACGACGAGCCCAATAACGCCACGGTCTGTCGATCAAACAAACTCTTTGATACACTACACTTCCAGGCTGACTTAATTGCGTTAAAAATAAGATATTATGGGTATTGCCAGTACTTCAGTGGTCGAATCCAGCCGGACATAGCATTGGCCAAAAGTTTGTTTGTGCCCTCAAAACGAGATTACATTTCAACCGGACAAGTTTACGGTCTAAATAACACCGGACGGTTGTATTTCAACTTGACGAGTTCACTACAAACGGTTTTTATTAGCTTTGATGTGATCCTCCCCCCCCCCCCGGAGAAGGATATGTGTGCTTTTTTGAGTGTATATGTACAAGCAGCAAGATATACTTTGACAAATGTCTTTGATCATCGCCTTTTCCTATTAAAAAATAATAACATACGGTCGTTGCGTTAGAAAAGGGCACAACTGGAAGTCTGACATTTCGACTTAACTGCCACCCTTAGCAATTTTCCCGTATACTACTTACAGTTGGCAAAAATGTTTTAAAAATAAAGCCATATACGCTTTACAAACTAATACTGAGTTCAATTAAATTTAGTTTTTTTTTTATGTTAATAAAACAACTTAATAATGCATTTTCTCCATTTTTGGCCATATGTATTACCAATATTATATTATACTACTAACGATAGAAATAGGCGAGGTCTCGATCATATATGGAAAATTAAACTATACTTACATTGTAAAATTAAATCCAATGTCTTATATTATAATATTAGGGTTTGCTTCATTAAATATTGAGTAAAGAAAATTCACTTGCCTGCGACACGTTCTCATTGGTAGTTTTAATAGTGATATGATAATATATTACAGAGGCAGAATTTTTATTTATTAAACATTAAAATTATATTATACTAATAACCAATTTGCTAAATATTTTCCTAATAATATAATTCGAAACTTATTGTTTTGTTTCCAACTACTAATAGTTAGCCACAGGTAATAATTGCGTTAATAGCTAATTTATTAATTATATGTTATACATTTTTTTTATAGATCAAACTGGCAAATCATCCAGTTAGTAAACTTTAATGGTCGCCCTAGCCATAAATATTTATGTGTATGACGCAAAAACACAATAACATATCCATTTTGAAAAAAAGTCTATAAATGAACATCATTTAAACGATTCAGCCATTCACTTTATTATATTATAGAAATATAGTAATTATTTAACTAAGAATCGATTCGAAGTAACAGTCGATTGATTTATGATTAATTTTGTTTTTCTTAAAAGTAACATTACCTTCAGTAACCGACCTACTGTGGCAGCACTGTCTTACGGAGCATTCTTTGAATGAAATATTAATTATTTCTTTAATTTAGGTATATTCTTGTCGACAGACAAAACAGTAGGTTATTTTTGTGATTGTGCTACTGTTTTATTGTGGTTTTTTTTTTTTTGCTTCGTTGTTTAAAAGTAAACGTGGCGTTTTTTGAAATCCTTACATGATCGTTTTTCAAGGCATTCGCCGGTGTAATTGCGGTTATTATAATATTGTATTTATTATTTTATATTATTATAATTAGTATATAATGTGTCGTCGCTTAAAACGCGTTTAAGCCGCGTTTATACAAAATACCTATGACGACAGACAAGATAGGTAATAATAATAATAATAATAATATGTGTATCATCCGTCGCTTTCACCCGTTTGTGCTGACATGACGGCGTTTCTTCTATTTGTGCGTTTTGGCTTTCACGACTGGCTATGGTCACTAAACAATGGCGTAGGTTAGTTCGAATTTTCAAAATATGTATTTTCAAGGTTGTATTTTTTCTTTTTTTTCAGTATGTAAATTTTGACAATGCTCAGATTTCAAAAATTACATAAGGCGAAACACTGCGAAAATTAGTTGGGCATTATTTAGTTTAGTAAATTTCATTCCTATGTTGTTCAACTATAATATTGATAACTATTACCCATATGAATACGCGTTTTCAACCATATATAAATGAATTCATTCGTATTATCGTATCAAGTAGTTTTAGAGGAAACAGAAAAAAAACCACTTAAGGTAAAAATGTCTTATTTTTAAATTTGTTATCTCTATTCATTTTTTTTTTAACAAATTGTTATTCTACAAAAAAAAATACAAACGAGAGTACAGGTAAAAAACCAGCAAAGTCACTTTTTAAATATGGCAATTTTGTTGTTATAAAATTCGTTTTGAATCTGTTCTTTATTTTTAAGCACTATTATAAACAATAGTTTAACATTTTTTAACATTATTTAAACATGTGTTTCTTAGATTGGAAAAAAAAGAGACTGCTGGTTTTTCCACTGTACCTTTCAAATATTCTACACAGTTTTTTTTTATTTATTCATTTTTTCAAACATATTTTGTACATATTACTAAATAGTACAGGTAATAACTAATAAGTGCATAATTAAACAAACAACTGAGTTTTCTTGAATGACTAATAACTTTATTCGTATGTACCTACAAAAAAATCAATTTATTGATCTTGATTGATTTGGGATTATGAATTATTTTATTTATTATATTATTATTATTTTATTAAATTATATATTATAGTTATGAATTTACTATTACTCATGATTAAATGTTTCAATTATGACTAATTTATAAAGGTTAAAAGTTGTATTTATTGTCAATCATTAGTTAAAAAGTTAACCTTACATGGTGACTAAAATGTTTAACTTTTAACTGAAATAAAAAATGTCCATCTCTGTCTGTAAGTAGGTGTAATGTGTATCCATAGTTGATATATTCTCTCAATAAAAAAGAAATATATCAAACTTCAGCAGGAAATCGGTAATAGTAATAACGCAAAATGTTTCCTACATTTTTATAATCGTACTTGACTTTTTCAGACCCTCAAAGAAATTTAATAATTTTATACAACAAAACAGCTGTGGCCACTGATATATTATAAGGCTTAAATCCGGGATATTTTTACATACAGTAGGTGTGTAACGGGTTTTGATAATATTGCACTGTTAAGTTAAATGCGTTAAACACAAAATATATATGTACGGATTAAAATATGACACGGTACCTAATAAGAAGCTTTTGGCGGATTATGTTTTATTTATTTTGAGCTTATTTTTCGACGGCAAAACTTATATTTTATTTTAAGCTCCTTAAGCTTTCTCTTTAGACTACGTTGAACTTTTCCCCTTTTTTTTTCTAAGTGTATTCAACGGATTAAGCGTTTTCCGTCATTCTAAAACACGTGTAATATTGTTATTTTAAGTACAATCCGGAATTAACTCTAAAGGCGGTTGTTTTTAAATTATGAAAAATAATAATCCTTCGAGAGTTCACTGGAATTAATTAATACCGTCCGTTATGGCTGCATGTTACCGTGTGCTTATACTTAGCTGTGTGTGTGTGTGTATGACTTAGTCGAAAACGCTAAGAAATAATTAATACAGTGTACGAAAAAGCTGTGTTGTATATGTGTTTTAACTTTAAGATAAAGGTCAAACATATAAGAGTTAATCGCTAAAAGCATACTCAGAACGGCAGGACCTTTATTGTTTTAAAGTACACTTCACTAAACTTGTTTACAAGCCAGACCCGGCTTATACAGGAGAGTGTACTGCTTGTGTGTATGCTTTATATACACATTGAAATTACCAACTGTGTTTATTCAACGCTGCAAGATGTATGGTCGGTCCCTAAGTTCAAAAGGAGCCGTTGTCCGCCGTAGTGTGCCTTATCAAAACATCCACAACAGTTGCGGCCATAATAAATCACAGGGAAATAATAATTATTACCAAAAACGGGTCGGGTTGATTTTTCATGTGGAAAATATTGCTCTTTGGCGAAAAAAAAAGGATTGATAATTTGTAATTTGTGAGCAAAAGCATTTACCTTACATAATGAAAAAAAATCCGAAATCGCTCGAATGTAGTATAACCTTTGTAAAAACGTTATTTTGCTTTATCGCTCGATTAAACATTATTTTCTTGTTGGTCAAACACAATACCTAATATTATATAATCGACGATGTGCAACGACTTGAATTCGACTTGCCGTCGAACGAAATTTTAAAAAAAACTAATCCCTAAAATTAAATGTCTAAAGGAAAATAAATCTGTTTTTGCATTACATGTACTTATAGTATTATAACGTGGAATTATTGTTTGATTTTATAATTATTATCATTTTAAAGATAATAATAAATATATATGCCTAATTTATAGAGGCGTTCAAGTAGTATGAAAATTATCATATGGAAAATAATATAAACTTTGAGAATATTACAAACAGTTGTACTTTGGTTTATAAAATAACACTTATAATGCTCTTTTTCTAGTAAAATGCGTTTATGTTTTCTTATTCCGGTAAATGCATACTAGACCAATATTCTATCAAAATAGCAAATAAGAAATGTTTATAAGAAAAAACGCATTTAACAAAAAAAAAAAAAACCCTAATTGGTCCCTTGTTCTGGTAAGTGTCTCAATTATTATAAGTGAACATTGCAGCCTACCTGTGTTGATATTTTCATCTGATGATCTTATTATCTAATTACCTTATTTACCGTGTTGTACGCTATAAAATGTTAATATTTATTTGAACATAACATAGATTAAATAATTAGTCAAACGACTGTACCAACATATTTTTATCGTTATTATTATCACACGAATATCATTATTTTAAAAGATAACAAACATGACAATAAGAAATACACAATTTTTCGTATGTTAACGAACATGTACATTTTATATTCATTGTATACATTATCGATTAAAATCAATACCTACATAGTATTATATATTAATGTATTATTACATTAAAAAAAACAGAAGTACAAGACCATTGGTTATAAATATGATCATTGATTATTAATATATATTATTGAACGCTCACTGGGACACTTACCAGTTCTGGGGGGGGGGGGGCAGAACTTAATTAAAGACAGTAATATCGCAACAATAATTATTGTTATGAGGAAATATAGGATTGTGTTAATGTTTCTATAGTATACAAACCTAATCAAGTAGTATCGCATTTGCTGTGCATGTGTTACAATTCTGGGGTAAAGTTAATTATTTTCTCTCAAAGCGTTTTCCACCAAGACACTGCTGTGTACAGTCTTCGAATGGATTTTCTTGCAAAGTCGCTGCCGGCTGTATTTCCAAGTACACTGTTTGACGGCGAACTTTGTGGACAATGAAATATACAACGTGGTGTCAGGTGTTAGACGAGAAATTATTTCCACCGCGAGTTAAATGGAAATTCGAATTCGCGCATTAATTATTATTATTTGCCCGTCAGAAATATTACCGGGAAACCGTTTTACTGCGAAAATTCACATTCAAACCCGAGGCGGCGACGCCAAGTCCAAATAAGTTCCCGGCATTCCCGGGAAATCGTTCAGAAAGTCCAGGAACAGCTTTTGTCCGACCACACAGACGGCACAATTCGGTAATAGGATTACCACTACCGTTCTTGTGGAAATAATAATTATGTGCCGCCCCACTGCGGTACGTTGCATTCTGCCAACAGGGTTGCTTTTGCGCAATTTCAATTAAAATAATTATTATTAATAATAATTACTCCGGTGTGATTACCCGAAGGGCAATAAATCACAGAGGCGAGGCCAGTGGTGGTCCTCCCTTGGAAAATATTATTTTACCACACACTGCTGTAAATCAATACTTTCAGTTGTCTCAAGCCGGTTGATTCGCATAATAAAACACTTCACTGTAGTGTAAGCCACGCATTGTTTTATAGAGATTACCTAAAAAAGAGAAAAAACTGTTAAATAACAAGAAATATAATATACAGCTGATATTGCAAAATGTTTTTCGGTCATATACTTTAGAGGATATAATAAAAATGCAACGGCTTAAATAGTACCTACAAATATATTTATTTAAAAATCTGTAACAAATAGTTTCAATAAGATCATCAGATGAAAATATCAACACAGGACTGCAATGTTCACTTATAATATTGAGACACTTACTAGATCAAGGGACCGATTTGGTTTTTTTTTTGTTGCAAAATTCGTTTTTTCTTATAAAAATTTCCTATTTGATATTGTGGTAGAATAGTGGCGTAGTGGGCATACCGGAATAAGAAAACATGATTTTATTTCACTAGAAAAAAGAGCCTAATAAATGTTGTTTTATAAACCAAAGTATGACTGTGTAGTAATATACTCAAAGTCAATATTGTTTTCTTTATGACACTTTGTTTTTTTTTTAATATGTTAATATTGTGCATGATATTAAATGAAAACGTTACATCTCATACACAGTAAAAGTGTTTTTTTATTAAATAAATATAAAGTTTCACTTCAACAACGGTTTCAGAATTATTTGTGATTTTTTAGTATTCTCAAATAATTGAGTTTATGCACATAAATATAAAATATTACAGTATAATTAGTAGTACTGAAAATTGAAGATGTCCTTGTACAAAGACAGCATACAATATTTAAAATAAATATAGAGAATATGTAGTTAATAGGTCTTTAAACTAATCTTACAAAAAATATTTTCGTTTTTTTTTTTTAAATTGATTTTATATTTTGCTTTTTTACGTTTACTATAATTGTATGCAAATGAACAAATTTCTATGGCCTATTTTTTTAAACTTTAATTCTTAGTAGTACATATATTGTTGATTATGTAAAAAAATATATTTTGAATTAACTGAATTTATTATATATTTTGTTGAAATAAACATCGACACAAACTCACAAAATTATGGATTTTTTCGAAAACATGTTTTCTACAAAAGTTTGTTATAATTTCAAAATTATGTTTTTCGCCGTAATTCGGTCATTTTTAATTTTGGACCAATTTTATATTTCCCAAACGTCCCCTTTTGAAATCTAAAAGTCTCCGAATAAATAAAATTTGTTCCATTGGATTAGTCCTATTAAAACGGGACACCCTGTATATTGTATATGAATAGGAATTTGATAAAAGGAACATATAATGTAACTTTTTAACAACTTTTCAGTATAAACAAAAAACTCATTTGCTCTTTATAAATTTGCTTATTATTCAGACGAATTGTCACAATTTCGATGAAACAATAATGTATTAAAAATAATCAGCAAAGATAAAACATTTTACAACAATTTGTGCTTCTACAGTCAACAGTTTTCTGTGACAGGTTCCTTTTAACAATTTCTAATAACTTTTAATTTAAAAATATAATATATAATTAATGTCTTTGAAAACAATATGGTAGATTTTCATTTATTATATTATCTAATCAAGTATATAACAATGGAAATAAATAGCAAACATATACATATTATAAAAAATATACACAACAGCTCTTTTTTAACACAAAACTATAATTCGGTCAAATAATATGTAACTTAGGTCCCTTTTAACAAATTCCCATTGATATATATTATTATGTGGGTACGTGGGGGGTAGTTTCTGTGTATTGGAAATATGTATCATGCGATATTATTGTTCCAGGAAGACATGTTATTATTTGCCGGGAAACTTTCTGGTTAAACTAAAATCACTACTGTATTTGGAAGGGTTTGTTTGTTTGTAATACCACGTACAAATCATTAAGCGCCAATAACATGGGCAAACTTTAGAAAGGTCGACAGTGGCAAAGGCTGTGCAAATGCGTGTGGCTGTTTTTGACGTTTGCCTATAATTTAAACTTGTTTCGAGTACACGATTCTCTTATACTCGAAAAAGCAATTATCGAATTGTCGATAAGCACAGCGTGGTGTGCTTACACAAAGGTCCCTTGCCTTCCCTGAAAGGTCCCTTCTTAACTGAACCGTTCGCGTAATAAAAGTAATTCAAAAACGTTTTGCTGATATTATTATTGTACAAAATTCCAGAAAATTCGAACGCCAAAGTTTTTCCGACTGCTGTTTATAAACAAAGTATAAGTTGTGTATAAATCTCAGAGCAGAAGACTATAGTAGTAATTTATCAAGCGTTATCCAGGAACCGGTGAACTCTTCTGTTATAATTTATACTTGTTAATAATATGCGTACAATATATACTGTTTCCGGTTTGAGCGGAGCAAATGAAGTTTTTTTCTTAAAAGGTTTATGCAACAGACGAAAATTTGAAAATTACATTGCACGTTGAACACAAAATATATTATATTATATTTGTAAATGAAAAAAAAAAGGCAACACAGTGGTACTGAGAGGTCGGCGGTGTAGTCTCACTGAACTGTAGGAATTTTTACAGCTTGGATTGAATACGTAGATGGTAGAAAATGTAATAAAAAGTATAGCTAAAAATCACTTTAAAGGCAATAATCTGCTATGAATGTTGTACTTTTAGCGGGAATTATTGGGGTTGATCATTCTAGTGTATTTTGTGATAAGTCGACTTAAATCTTTTTGAATTTACAATTTAATAGTGTAACAAGAGATATGTCATTTGTTATACTTTTGTTAAATCTTTTCAAGCCATTGTTGTTTAGTGATAAAAGAGTTATGTCTATTTTCCCGCCATATTGCAACATTATGCTATCAAGAGTATTGTAATCACAACACTATAATCAAATCATTAAAATACACCGTATCCAGTTACGGTTGAAGATGATGTCGAAATGGATGAACAATATCCAGTTCAAGAATAGAACCAACTCAAGTACATATTGAGCCAAATAAAAAAGCTACAGACTCTAATAAAATATCCAGGAAAGCAAAAAATGACAAAAATAAACAAATAAGACACGCCTAATACAAAAAAGTATTTATTTTAACATTCAACATGTCAAGTTTTTATTTTGTTACAATTGATATTAAAATAATAAAATATTATTATTATTATTAAAACTACTTAACCCTTTTACTTAATAAATGAGTGAGTTCAACTCAATCAGATTTAAGTCAATTATGTTGTACATGGCAATTTTCTTTGGAATACAATAATTAACGTTGAACCACGTGTTTCACTTAGTCGAGAAAACGGTGACAAGATTTTCAATAATTACATTGTAACGAGTGCGTCCCTTCGGGTTCAAGTCTGTTGCCGGTGTGACAACACCGGCTGTGCCCTGTCTGAACACTAATAAACGTCAATGTCAACGTTGAAAAACGATTTGGTCCCTATGGATTAATTTTGCCGGATCTTAACGACAACCGAGGTTGTCCTTATTGCATTGTTTATTGGGGGATGAACGTTCGTGCTGACGTTTATCTGTGATGGCTTATTGGATTGACTAACACAGGCAGCGCCTTCGTTTCCAATATTGATGAGCACGACAAACGGCTGAGAATAAATCCTGGCAATAAAAGGTTCGCAATAACAAAAAGAAGGTAGATGTTTTATTTTATTTAAAAGTATTTAAATTTTAACATTACACTCTATAACAGAATCTTTTTGTTATTGTAGGATTTTACACACCATTAAGGTCATTCTTCCACATCTCCCTGTTAACCGCATCCTCAATTATTGCCGTTTCATTTACCTGATTTGAATATCTCTTAAACAGAATCTTACATCACACCGACATACATTTTTTAGGGAGTTTTCACTGAATATGATCTGAGATTTTTTTTTAATCTACGAATGAAGATAGGTAGTATTTTTTTAGTAATGACGTGATTAAACTCTAAATGATACGTTAAAAAAAAACACTAATTTCTGTCAATTATATATTTTATGGAAACAAAAATCCACTTTCAGTAGCAGTTTTCGTTTTAAGTATTACAGTGAGCACCAATATAGTTATTAGGCCAAACCAGGCCCCGGGCACTGATAACGATTAACACGGGGAAGATTCTTATCAGTGGTAAGTGTTTTGTGTGATAAGTTATCATGATCTTACGACTTTGCAGTGTGACCATATTCAAAAAACCAAAATTAGAACATCATTTTTTATCCGAGAGTCAAACGGTCATCGATTATATGGCTAGAAATAATCACTTTAAATGGTTTTATAACTATTTAATATTTTTTTACACAGAGTGTTACGATAAAGGTAACTAATTGTAAGTATTTTGTTGCAATTGTTGTGTTGATTAACACACACACTCGTAAAACACATAATATTTAGCAATTAATAAACTTTTAAAAGTTATAAAACATTTAAACAAACATAGAATATTATAAAAATACAAACCGTAATATCAATATTTCGAAATTGATAGTACTTAAAATAGATAAGAAAAGGCAAGGTAATGTCAATGTAAGGTCGCTATACACAACATGGCCGTCACTTTTTTTGTTTACATTTGAAAGTGACCATTCTGCTTTTATCTGTTCTGTGGCGAAAACCACATACGGGCCGCGATAATGCTTATTACTATTTTTTTTTACAACTCAATTTCGACGTGGACCGTGTGGAACTTGTGCAGCTCTAACGGCTTGCAATTATTAAAACGCACACACACTTGGCAAATAAAAAGTCTCTCGGGACGGAGTTGGGCGAAATTAATTAAAAATTAAATTAAAAAAAATAAACGAGAGAGAAAAACGGACTGCCATTGAAATGGAAAACGCCTTTAAAAGTTTCGTTTGTCAGAGAACGGCTGCTGTAACCGCACACACACACACACACATGTACCGGGTTCAAGGTATAATAATAATAATAATAATCTAAGGATGCCTCTACGGGTCCCACGGGAACTGCTCGACCATAATATATTATCACACCGAACGGGTCTCCATTTCCCAGGACGTCGTTCCCCTTTTATCCCGTCAAAACGATAACGAACCGCACAAATGCCGTTTCTACCGACTTGGCTTTTACTTACTTTCTTTATATATATGTTAATAAAATGTAATTCGGGTATCTAAATGTGACCAACCTGCACACAAAATACAGTAGGTAGGTTATAGGCAAGTATAATATTATACTTATATGCCCATGAGAGTCTATTTTGTCGAGAGAACCTTTTCGTTTTTACTGGAAAAGTTTATACGGCCTATAAACTCCATCACAATGTTCAACTTTAACTGTAGTATATAGAATAATTTAATTATTTCCCCTTTTGTTAAAACGGGGGCTTGTTTTTTTTTATCTTATTCTTTAGGCAAGCACAACGATGACACAACGCTGTCAGACTAAATTAACCAGACCTTAACCACACCTCGGTGACTTTGCTACAGTAATGTGCTGGGTTTTTTTTTTTTATTATTATTTTACCACCAGGTTATCATATAACTATATTTTATTCTGAACGTCTAACTAAAAAACTATTTTTTATGTCAGTTTTGCAGTGAACTAATTAACTGAAAAGGCAATGGGGCGATATTGTGGCGAAATGGTCACAGCCATAAAACCCAATCGCGGTGCTCGTTTCTCTGCGGATATAAAATGTAACTCGGTTATATATTTTATAGCCTAACCCAACATAATTGTAAGTAGTATCACAATCTAACGATAGTGTTATTAGAGCCGTCCAAGCCGCCCTCGTTGTCTGGAAAGTTCAGTGGAAAATACACCATGCCGTGTAGTTTGGAAGACAAAAGTTTAAACGACATCGACGTGACGGTTTTAGTGTGTTGTATTTGTCTGTTTTACGGTTTTATGTGTACCATCTAAAATAATTGTTATTACTACACTATTGAACACCCGCTTGCGTTGCGGTAGGTCAGCAGGATGGACAAAGGCTAGAAAGTGGGTCAGGGCAACGATGATCTAGCCAACATTGTTTAGATCCGTCGAAGCCACACAGACAAGTCAAGAGCAGGTCACAAGGTTAGGTGGTAGGGATTGTCCACCTACACCACTGGTCCACTAATATGAAAACTTTTGGCTGATTATGTTGGGAACTTGGTCTTAGTATAACAGAACTGATATTAGAACAGCTGTCCAACATCCAAACCACAGGCAAGATCTTCTGGCCCATCATATCAATTTTTTTACTAATTGTGTAAATCTGACACCGGTTAGGTTAAACGTGGCGCCAAGGACGAGTCAGCCCACAAACAGAACAGTAGAACATGATGATAATTGTTATATAATACACACATTGTGAGTTTTCAGCCACTGATAACGTTGCAATGTCATCGTGGCAC
Organism: Adelges cooleyi; assembly: GCF_023614345.1. NCBI lineage: Eukaryota > Metazoa > Arthropoda > Insecta > Hemiptera > Adelgidae > Adelges > Adelges cooleyi. The sequence continues at coordinate 10,680,905 of NW_026096268.1, read as the reverse complement.
GACATCATTGCATATCCGACAGCCACCATCTGCCACTATACAGAGAGTCTTATTGCAGAACCAACACTATTGGACGCCAGGATATCCAGGCCAAATATAAGATTTAATATCTATAATAAAAAAAGTTCAAGAAAAAACCCAACAAAAAATGGTCTGGAAAAAAGTTCACATGAAGAGAACAAACTCATTTCATTTCAACTATAGCAATAAAATATTTAAGGTCTCTTGGGTAGAAGGGTTTTTGTATTGTATTTCTCCATTCTTAACGACTGTAAGTTTGCAAACTTTTTTTATTCCAACTGCTATATTATATTTTTAGAGCTAAACTTGCAAATTTCAAGAAAATTCAACGGTTTACCAATTTGTCAATATTCGCCTAAACTGTAAACCCAATACCGAAAATACTTGGGGCTTAATTAAAAAATATACACTTATGCACTGCACTGTGTGTTGAATTCACCTCGTGGGTACAGTTGTTGAGATCCAATTAATATTGTTTCCGCATAACGCGTTCCAGTATTGAGTACAAATATTATCATAACAATAGTGTATTATACCGTGGAAAGACTACAGGAATACCCCTTTTTCTTTTGTTTCAAAATGGCATGTCGTTTACAGGGAAAATGTTCCACCACAACGGCAATTTACAAAACGAAATTGATTTTTAAAAACCAATTAAATATTAATATTATTGCTTGCTGGTAAACGAATTGAGTACCAATTTATATTGTTTTATTTTTGAAAGGCACTTGGAAATCACAATCGCAAAAGCAAAAAAAAAAAAGTCATTTCCTTTTTAGTAAACACTTCACAGTTACGTTTTGGCGTACTCGAGACTGAAATTGAATTTGCGAAAATCAAAATCACATACGAATAGGACTTATGATTGTGTTTGCAATAACAAACAAAAAAGATTACATTTGTTATTTTATATTGTACTTCAAACGAAAATAAACAGTCTACAACTACTAATATCCGATATTTGATTTCTGAAAAATGACATTAAACACAGGAGGAGGAATTCTGTGTTTATTGTCATTTTTAGTAATGAAAACCATTTTTTTTTCTGTTTTCATTAACTTAAACACTAATATTTATATTGGATCCTCGAAACAAAAAAAAAGTGTTTTTTTTTTAGCATCGCCAACCGAGTTGAGATAAACAATAACAAAACAAGTTTCAAAACGTTTCATATAAATGGCAATGGTAGACTGATAAAAAAAAAATCAAACAAGAGGAAAATGTATTTAAATTGCTTCGAAAATGGGTCAACGTTAATTATACCAGTTTTAATTGTTTGCCATTTAAAAAAATAAAATAAAATGCAATAATTGCAAAACTTTAACAACGACACAAACTTTTGATCAATTCTACGGGCATTTCTAAAAAGAACGAGTCCAAAGTCGTTTAACGCAATTGTTTAATGTGTATTTATGTAAATGAATTGGAGATTTTAATTGAAACTTTCAAAAAAAAACTGTACTAACAATCTGGTGGAATTGTCATTAAAAAACTTCAAACCTCTCTATTTCCAATTTTAATTACCGGCATCATTAAATCTTTAATTAAATTTCGATAATTTGGTCAAAAAAAAAAAAGTATAATATATCACATATAATTAAAATGACACAAAAAAAACAAAAACGCGCACAATCAATACCATTTGAAAATGCTACATTAAATACTAGGAACAAGTTAGGACCTACTTATTTATTCCCCTTTTTGCAGAGTTTAATAATTATTTTTATCGTTTCTATTAGAAATAAGACAATAATTGTAATACACACAATGTTGGCCAAAAAATATTACATCTCTGATGGATTTACAGGCTTCGAGGCGAGGAGAAGTGAGATAAAGCAGTGTGCAATAGTGTTGCTTCTTCCCTCGGGAATGAAAACAAAAATAATAAATTACACGTCCACCTTGTCCCGACGAAGTCCTGAGGGTTGTGTACGTAAAGGGAAGGTGGGCGGGGGGTTCAGGGAGAGACCTTTGAAAAACTATGTTTATTTTATCTTGAAAATATTGTTAGTTTTTTTTTTTAATTAAACGGGTTCTCGAGTATTTCTATATAGAAAACTTAATATTGTACTTTCTACGAAATAAGGTCTGTATATTATATTTAACGAAGACGCTGTTTGATAAACTTTATTTTTCATTTCCGTTCAGGCAAACAATCTATTTCCTCTGATTACATACAATGTACAATAATAAAATACAAAACGCAACCAATTATTATGAATAATGGTCTTACTCTAATTAAAAAAAAATTTATATTAATAAACTTTGTTACGAAAAATAACAGTTTTAAAAAAACATTAATCAAATTACATGTTTCTTGAAATAAACGAGGAAATTCATTGCACTCCGGTTATGGTTAATTTGTCAGTGACTAATTCAAAGTAACCAACTGGCAAATAATTTATTTTCACTGACCCTTTTTCATAATAAGTGTCAAAAGCTGGTTTACTACTAAAATTAACAATAATTTAATAATAAATCTTTTTTGGCGATTTTTATTCCAATAATTTTCCATCTAAAAAATTATACTCAACCGTTAGCTATATGATCAAGGCCGGTGATTTGGACATCTTATCGTCGGCCGTTTATTATAATTAAGAAATAAATACAAAGACAAAATGATTAATCCCAAAAAAAGATCATTAACGATTCTTGAAATTGCCATAACTAGCTGTTGAAAGTCATTTGACTTTTGTTTAAACTTGTATTTATGCAAATGAAGAGCTGATTTAAATTTTAACATTAAGTAAAAGCAAATGGCAACTAATGGAATTATCGTTAAAAGTTTACCGTCCCTCGGTCGTTAAAACCTAAATTAAAAATACATAATAAACGTCGAAGAGAATAAAAGCAAGAGCTGCTGCCTTGTTTAAATAATATTAGTGTGGTTTAATTTATTTTTCGCTTGATTGTCTGAACAACCTAAAAATGTCGGAAATTAAATGGTAAAATAATAACAATAAAAATTTTATTTTCAACAACACCAACTGCAATTCGACATGATTCCGTTTTTATTACTACTAAAAAAACATAGAAAAAATCTACTAAAAAAAAAGCTGTAAACCAGACTAACGTAAAAAAAAAACGAGTTTTGACCCATTTACATTGTTGTACAGACACTTATTCCTTATAGATATTTTTTTCTTATCTATTTATATATTTTTTGTATATATATATATATATATATATTATAGCCTATGGAATATTTAAATACATGCAATCTAAGAACAGATATAGAAGCCATTTTTTTTTTATTATTATTGTCTTATTTTTTTTTTTTGTATACCTGCAACGGGTATAGTATTATTTTCTTAAATCTTAATCTTGCCGTCAGATTATTGCACGGTTTTTATTGGAAACGGATTTTTGTGAAAATGGCGCCGGCCATAACGTCTCGTGGCAATTCTTGATATCATTATCGTTTTTGTTTTTTTCTCTTCGGATATTTTCTTATAACATAACCGTCGTCGTTTAGCTGTATAATATATGATCAAATGTATGCACAATCATTACATAATATTATCATCATAATAATATATGGAAAATCGTCTCGAGATACCCGGAGACAGCCCACGCATATCATTCTCATCTAATGCGGTTTTCCGCGAACACATCATTATAATAATATTCTGCAAACGTGTCTCTCTTCTGAGTGTCGGTAGTGTAATAGAATAGGACACTTTGCTAAACATTGCCGGCAAATTCGATTTGTTCACAGCTAGCTCGTTAACGCGGCCCAACCGACAATACATCTCGAGTGGAAATTGAATTTCCAGCTAAACCCCAGGGGGGGGGGGGGTTGCAGTTACCCAGAAATAAAACCATTTTAAAATTCGGTTATACTTACAGTATATATAAAGGCACAAGGACCGTCGAGCAGAAACCGCAGAATATACAAAAGCAAGAGTCGCTTTCACAATAGATTTGTTCGTTTCGGTGTTGCTCGTTATCACGCATTTCTTATCAACTAATATGGACTAATTTTTATAACCAATTCTATAAATAAACAACTATCATTTGATTAATCTACACCAAAAACGTTTATTTTGAAATACCACGCCTGACTTACACTTGACCGAGACACTACACTAATTAATGTTTTTTTTTTTCAAAACGAACAAAGCTAATGTAAACAAAAAAATGCCGGCCATGTTGTAACGACCAGACATTGACGTTATCTCACTTTTTCTTATCTATTTTTTGGTATTATCAGCCGTTGAAAATATTATTCTTATAACGGTTAGTATTTTATAATAACACATATATATTTGTTTAAATTGGTTAATTGCTAATTATTATGCGTGCGCGTGTGTTAAATACAATTGCGACAAAGTATCCACAAATTATACACCTAAACCAACTATAGTGACACTCTCTTGTATTCTATTTTTTTTGTTTTTCGAAAATGGTCACCTTGCGCGCCGTCGCAAGACAATGGCCGTCGCGTTTTTTTATTCTGTGATAACAATCTTGTCCGTGTTAACTGTTATCAGTGTCCGCCGAAACCGTGGAAAATGACAACAGACCGAGACAAAGCTTTACAACAATACAATCTCACATAAGTCTAGCAGTCGAGCACTTTCAATTGCAAGAGGAACGTCTTGAGTTCGGAGGATTTAACAAGGTAAGAAACAAGATTATTAATTCATCTACCCCCAAACGGGGTCGGCGAACGCTTTGTCTCCTTTGGAAAGCAAACAAAGGTATTTTATCTTGTTATTATTCTCTCTTTGGATGGCGTTTTTCAACGAAACAAATCGCATCAGACAAATCCCTAAACAAGTCCCCTTTGGAGGTCTGAGCAAATATCGTGCTAACCGTGCGCCATCATCTTTCCAACATCTTAAGCACAACCGGGTCGAGTGTTTGTCCATTGTGTACTACCGCACACCATACCCTATATTATATTGTTATGTACGATTTATATGCCCCGTTATTATTCAACGGAAACACCGTGAAATGGAACATAATGGACACGCGATGAGATTTGTATTGTATTACAACCCTCTTCTTTGCGGTAAAAGAAAAACTCTTGACGAATTGAGGCAACTGGAAAAAGGTATTGTACCCAAAAACGATGGATCAGGCTGTGTTGCTCATAATGCATGTACATTTATATCCGGAAATAGTGTACATTTTTAGACGTGAAATTCATCATATTTCTTTTTTTTGGAAACCATCCTACTGTTGGCAGAAATTGCATGGATAACTTTCCCACACATCAGTTGTAGAGTATATATACACAATTTATTGGTAAAAACCGCCTTATGTATAATTTATAAATTTTTTTTTATCAATCCTCATTTGTGTATTCAAGTAGGCAAAATAATTAATTGAAACATAGAAATTGAGTGCAAGACTAAAACGGGTCTGTTCAACAGAGACAAAATAAGTGTAATTTTATATTTTATTTAAAACTCAACGTTTGCCCACATCTATGTATATATTTGTAAGTACATTTTTGGGTTGCACAAACTCGATTTGACACACTCGATTATTATGTCAGGTGTATTTTTATTAAAAGAAAATTAAATTACAATGCCTTTCAGTAAAGTGAAATGAATTTAAATTTTTGCTTTTAGCTGCGACGCTCAGAAACTGTGATGGCTTTTTTAATCTCATCAAATATTACAGTTGTAACAAGATTTTGACAGCCGTTAAAAGTAAGTTTAATATGCAATGTCAAAATTCGTTTTCGGCTTTCATGTTTTTTTTAAAAAGAAAATTGACAAAAAAAAACCCCCCAAATAACAAACCTTACAATGAGGGAAATGGCGTTCGTAAAAATTCATTCGACACCTGCCGCAATCTTAATGGCTCATTAAGTCTACTTAAAATAATGTAAATTAAAACAATTAAAAGTGTTTTACACGGTGTACAAGTAGCTTGTATAAGCTATCTGCAAAAGTAAATAATTTAGATAGACCTCCTTCAAGGACGGGCCAAACTTAACGTCTTGGGTTTTTATTCGGCAATACTTCTTAATCTTAATCGTCGCCAAGCAAGTTAGGGCGACCGCAATTAGTCTAATTATCTAGTCTAATTACACTAAGTACACGGGCAAATATTTGGCACCGACTCATACAATATGTTTGAGATGTGTTATTAATTGCCAGTGAACTAGTTGTATCTTATCGCAACGTCATAAAGATGCATATTGCAGGGTGCACTTACCATGTGCTCGGATAGTAGATAGTTGTATTGGTTTTATTTAAATAATTTTACACCTTGAAAATAGACAAAAAAAAAAAATATATACTGTCCTTCCTGTTGAATTTCGTTTTAAATATTAATAGTCAACATAAAGATATCTCAATGCATTACAAAAGTCACAAACAAATAGTTGAATTGTACCTAATCTTACAAATTAAATATTTACCTATTCACAAGCGATACCGTGTGCTTGTTTACAACTTCTTATGTTTAAGTATTAAATTTTACTACCCAAACTGAAATTTTTGGAAAATTATAATATACATCATTTTTTTTCTAAAAATATTGTAGCAGACAGTTGGAAATATGTACTTGTTGTAAATAACCCTTGACACACACTACCATGGATTTTTTTCATCATAACATAATATTATTATTAATCAAATTCTGTATATTACCTTTAAAAAACCAATCAGAAAGTCCAAGTCGGATATCAGCTAAACATTTCAGCTACTGTTTTTGTTTTAAAAACAAATGTATTGTTAAATGATAGTCAACAAAATAATTGTTTTATTGTAATGTAAAGTAGTGAAATGGACATGATTTGTGTACCATGCAAAATATACTGTATAAAATTAAAATTAAAAAAAAAAGTCTAATTAAGTTTCTAACTAAAAAAAACACTTATTTTGTTTAATCATAAAATATATTACTCTATAAAACTGAATATATTATAATAGGTTGGCCAAAGTATGACCAAAACAAATTATTTAGTTAAATGAATCACGAACTCCGCTGTTTAGTTACATGCCAAAATATGAAATGTAATTTTAAAAAAATAATTTTAATATGCATACAATATATTTTCGTCGCCGAGTTCTGATTAAAACAGATTTCAAAGCGTTTAAAAATGTTCATTTAAATATTCTCAGAATCCTCCAGAAGAGTGAAGCGAAGTAATTGTATTATAATTATTATTAGCAAAGATGTAAAGCAACGTTGGTAAACGTTATGGAAATTTTACCCCGAAAATCTTCAATCATTATACTGTTTAAGCGTTCAAGACGGATTTGAATAATAATAATTATCATAAACTGTTTGATTATTCAAAACTCAGACTCAGATACTGATTGTAATAATAATTAGTTTTAGAGTTTCAGATTATATAGCTCGGGGCACATCGTTTTAACCCGTTTTGTAATTAAAATTTCCAAAATAATTATCAACCCTTTGGGTATGGTTGAAACGTTGGTTAGTGACAATTGTATAACCTGACGTTTCACGATAACAAAGTTAGGCTCTTCAAGTCTAAAACTAATGGTTTTTTTAATTATTTAGTTTATGCCATTTAGAGTAAGTGTCACTAACTACGAATACATAGATGATACGAACATAGGTTTATATTTGTCTGTTGTGGAAATATTACTTCTCAGTTCCGCACCGATGCTAAAATATCTTTATTCGCAAAAACATATCATTACTATAATATTAAAAGTTCATTTGAGTCGTAGATCTTGGCAAAATTTACTTATACCGAACCTCATGGAAAATTATAAAATATGAAATCAGAAAGGACACTTTCAATGTAAACAAAAACGTGGCGGCCATGTTCGTGCAAACCTGGTACATAATCATAATAAATAAACGACTAAAAATAATAATGTATAGATATAATTTCTGCATGGCCGCCAAGTTTTGTATGATAAGGATCTCGGCCGTGTTATCACTGTCCGCACGGGATCCACCCTAACCGTGCCAGATCCGCGCCGGGTGCCACCGGAGATAATTATGGCCGGAATCTCTTATGGCACGCGCCGGCGCTTGACCCACAAACGCGTGCCACATTCCAATAATATGGTTCTTCGGACGACGTTAGATGATAACGCGGGTGCATTGTAAAACGTGCATCACGACACCGATATATTATTATACCTATATATGTATTAATATATAGTTGTCAAACCATTATCAATCTATATATATAATATGACATCCGCGGTACCTATCGCGTGAACCCGTGTAATGCACATAACGTAATAACATAATAATATTATTATGGTAGTGATATGTGTGTGTGTGTGTGTGTGTGCGTTAACCTTACGCGGTCGTCGTTCAAGGCTGTCCGCCGGCATGTAGTGTAGTGGCACCGGACCCGCGTGTCGCATATATAACGCTGGCGCCGTCGATCCTGTGCGTCCGCTGTCCGTCCACAAGAGTCTCGTCCTCTCCATATTCTTGCTACACGACCCGAAACAGCCGCCGCCGCCGTCCGCCGCCGCGTCGCCGCACACGCTCGCACAGCCGCCAAAACCCGTTCGACCGCCGACATGCGCCCAACGACGACGCTCTTGGTGGCCGCGTTCCTAGCCGCCGTGGCACGCGTCACGGACGCCGCCTTCGCGTGGGTCAGTATATAATATAATATAATATTATTATTGTAAGACAATTTTCTTTTTTCAACGGTTAAGGCGGCTTTTATCTCTTCGAAACAGCCGATTTCACCGATATTTCTTTAGGATTTAACTCGTTAAACTACCTAACTTTGTTAGTGAAAATTTCAGTTATCAGCTATCGCATTTCGCGTGATAGCCAATGAGAACGTCGGAATCGAGGTAACCGCTTTGGTAACAGCTTTGGTAAAATCTCGGTCAACTTAATAAATAGAATTTAACAATAATAATGTCGTGGTAAAAATTGATAATCATCAATCGTTATGTCAAGAGTGTGTATATTATTTATATCATAGTTTGTGAAACCGGCTGAAGATAATGTGTTTACTTTCCAGCCCCAACTGCCGCAGTTTGACTTTGTGCAAGACGCCGTGCCGGACACTGTGCCGTCCGTCAAGTACTGTTCGTCGTGCGGTAAGTCTCCTTTAATTAATATCTCTAATGTTATTTGAATTTTCTTTAAATTTTCTCGACGAGACTAAAGGATTTTCCATAGCGCGTTTGTATTTTTCATATTATTATATTACAACCGTTCAAAATCGGATTTCGCCCACATCGCGGTTTAATCGACCGGAACGTCTTCGGCAACCTTAACCCAAAAACGATTACCACTAATTGCCCGCGACGTCTGAGTACAATATATATATATATATATTATCATGCTATGTCCGGTCACGTTATTATAATTATTACTACACACGAGTATTGTACAATCATTATTACAATTATAACGTTATTTCAACAAAAAGTAGCTAAATATTTCTCGTCCGAACCGAAATACATATTTTTATCACTATACATATATATAGTGCGTGGCTTCTTTCACCCGTGTGAAGAATACCACCCATCAGTCGTTTTTTTGGTAATCTATCATTCGTTCAATGTGAGACTGAAAAGCATTAAAGTTTCTCGATATAGTTGAACGTTTTTTGGCGATTGTAAAATAACTTTCTTCTTCGCCTTGCTTTTGGTTACTATAATCGTTTTTTCCTTAGATAGCTTTAAACAAAAACAAATGTAAGCAAGTCTTCTTTTACAAAAAACACTATAAAAACCGAGTCGAGTTTGGTCCTGGGTGTACACACATGGTTCACACAACCTTAGATATTTTAACTGCCAATATTGGGTTTTGTCTTGAAATTCACTATTCGACGATGGGTTTCTGATTATTGCGGTTTATTGTAATATTAATCTAAACAATTAAACGGTAACGTTTTATTGTTGCAACCGTCGTTTATCGTCTTCCCGTATCTTGTCGTCGGCACTCGCTAATTGCCCAGTTAACCCATGAATACTAATCACATGTGTATACATTATTGTGTTGCTTTGTTTTCGCATAAACGAAAGTTGGGTGTGGTGGGCTTATCAGACACATTCACACAGGTAGGTATGAATATCAAGAGCATATATTATATATTTTAATAAGTTTTGTCCGTACAAACTGTCGGTGTTGTTTCTCTGTTGGACCGCTGCTAGTATACACTGGGTGTCAGCTAATAGATGTATGATAATATATGGCAGTACAATTACCGCTTTCCGGCATTTGGCTTGCATAATCCCCGGTCGAAGAGAAAGAAAGAATATTCAATTATAATTGTTATTACACTTGTGTTGTTGCGCAACGGCTGTCGTCGAATTTGCCGGTACCAGTTTGGAATGCGTTTAACCGAACACACTAATAGACGGTTATCGATTGCTGCTGCACGGTCTTGGGTTATCTTAAGTGTAATATATTGTTATAGAAAATGCATTTATCCGGTTATTCCAGCAGGTATACCTACTATTATTATTCACTCAGCTCGGGGACGTGTCTAAATGCAAATGCTCTCAAATCTATGGACGGCATCTAAAGTGCTTTAGACAAATATATTTCTTAATACGGGGCCCCCCTAAACCGCTATTAAAATCCGACTGAAAATTATCACATTCAATAATTATTATCCAGTGCCTTAAACTCGGTCGACGATAATGGTAATAAGTTAGAAACCGCTCCTTGACACAGACCATCTTGTGTGACTCTCCTACATAGGTATTTAACTTAGATAGCATTGACTGCATTACCGTCGTCGTCGTTGTTGTTGTTTGGAAACGTCTCGTTTTAGCATATGCAAACACTTTTTGATGCTAATTTTGTTTTGTTTTTCTACTCTGTGAAACTTTTATGGAAGAAATGCGCTAAAAAAAAAACAATAATAACGTTACACGTGACCCAAACGAATCGTTATTTGCATTTTGTCGTTCATGGAAGATTGAACAGTTAGCTTACACATCCAATCAACGACCTATTATAACGATTGGCAATCAATCGTAGCCTAGTTTTTGTTGTAAACACTTTGAACGTAATTGGGAAAAACATAAGAGGCAGTTTCCGAGTTTACTACAAAAGGGGGGGGGGGTGGAATTTGCTGAATTTGGGAAGCAACTGATATGATGAGATGCAACTACTATTCGGTAGTTCAATGAAAATTATAAATTTAAAAAAAAAATAGTAAACATTATTATAGTTTTCGACATCGTCAAACCTACTCTATGTCGATCCCGCCTTGAACTTAAAAACGAACCTAGACCTCGACTACGACAGCGCAGATACTCGAGAAGGTTGATATACAATATGTATGTATACATGTATAATAGATAGATCATAAAGAACGGTTTTTTTTCCTAAGACAATAACGGTACACGTTATTATTATTGGCATTACAAATGTATTGTTTTAAAAAACACACAACAACAATAATAATTGCAATGTTTGGTGGTCTTCGCGGCACAGCAGTAGAGTGCTGTAACCTGTGTGTATATTATGTTCAATTGATGACTGTCAACATATTTTATAATCTCTACTGATCCATATTTTCAGCAAAACCGTGTGGCACTCAACCCGAGGATAAACGATCGTTGTTTGCCAAGATCGTCAACGGCAAGGACGCGCGGGAGAACGAATTCGGTTGGGCTGCTACTTTGGCCAGACGAGGCCAGTTCTATTGTGGCGGCACTTTGATCACCAAAAAACATGTGCTTACCGCAGCACACTGTGTCGAATCGTAAGTATAAGTACACAAGTATCGCCAAGACCCTGTGCTTGAATTGGAAAGAAAAACAATGGGTATACCCCTCAACCAATCTAGTTTAACTCTTTACATACTGATCTGGTTTGCAGACAGTTGAATAGCAAGTCCAACACACATAGCATCGCATCAGTGTTTACTAACGTCACTTACAGCTGACTGTTGTGTTTGTTCACAGTTTCAATGCCAAAGATCTGACCGTGACCATTGGCGAGCACGACCGGAAGACGGACAGCAGTCGGAAGTCGGTTCACCGCGTTGCCAACATCCACCGGCACCAGGACTTCCGGTTGAGCACTTTCGACAACGACATAGCCGTCGTGGAACTCAAAGAACCCGTCCACGTCGAGAACCCTTGGGTTCGCCTTGCTTGCTTGCCGACCACTTGTAAGTTCAGCTCTTCTCACAAACCTGTGAATAACCTAGTGTGTCACAAATATGTTTTTTTTCTTCCTTCCGCAGCCGACGTATCGTACGAAGGGTCCAAAGGAACAGTCATCGGATGGGGTAGACTGGGCGAACGCAAAAAGTCGTCGAATATTCTGCAAAAGGTGGACGTGCCAATTATATCCAACGAGAACTGCAAGGAAATGGGATACGCGGCAGAGAAAATCACAGAGAACATGATTTGCGCGGGCTACAAAGAAGGCCAGCAAGACGCTTGCCAAGTAAGTCCTTAACGAAATTGGTCCACAGTAGGTGAAATCCAATCGAGATCAATCCAAACTCTCAAATCCTGAGGAGATAACTGCACCGAGTTCTGACTTGTGGAAACGTTTGGCATAGCCAAAGACAGAATAATACATAAGCAAATCCAACGGCTAGCTTATGTTTGAAATCCACCTGAAAAACTAACTACAAAAAGACGGCTTCAAGCCGCGTTCCACGTGCATTGATTATCTATAGTATATTTAATCTATGATATAATATTTTAAATGAATGTATATCCACGTTTCGTGTCTTGGACTTTCTTTACACCGAATCCTCAATTGATAGATTAACCCCTGTAATTGCTGTGCCGGTCTACCTGTTGACTCTATTTTGTTTTTTTTCAACAACAGGGCGATAGCGGTGGACCTATGCACAGACACATGGATTCGTCCAACGTCTTGGAAGTGATCGGTATCGTGTCTTGGGGCAAAGGTTGTGCCAGGGAAAACTATCCCGGGGTTTACACCAGAGTGGCCAACTACTTGGACTGGATTATGGATCACACGGGCGAAGAGTGCATATGCGGTTCGCCGGCCGGCCAATCCGAAGAAAATTACTAGACACCACAACCCAGACAAGTGCATATTTATATCTTAATTATTAGCCGTTTAAGCATTAGCATACACCACACGTTGAACATTACCACCGATTGCCAATTTACACGGTAAATTCTAGTCAACAAACGTATAATATCTTAATCATAATATTACCATAAGTGTACATAGTATTATACATACTTAATTATTGCTGTCTAGAGTATATTAAAAAAAAAAACCGGCTATTTATACTTTATTCTGTCTGTGAACAAAACCGTACCAAATACCTCATATTTTTTTTTTTAGATAACTTCACAACTACTAGCTACTTAATAGTATATACTATCTATACCTATGTGTTTATAATAAGTAAATATGGACATAAGATTTATATATATACTTTTTATTTATTTTGAAAGTAACGTTTCACTCTGACTAAAATGTTGCAAGTAATCCAACGGTCTTCTATAGGCGTTGCGTTTACACATTTGATCTTTTCTTTCTCTTTTTTTTTTCTCATCACAAATCCGTCGCTCAGCGGGTGAATATAAAAAAGTTATCTATCCGTCGATCTCGGTTTCTATTCTAATTAATTGCACGTTAAAAATAACCCCAAACCCTACTGGATGGGTTTAATAATTTATTGTCTTCCTTTGAAAAGTTTCTTAAAAAAAAAATGTACATAAGAAACACAAATTAATCGTTTAAGCTCACGACCATAATATTGTTAATTTATCATACTGAACAATTTTTATTGCTGTTATTGTAATTTATAAGTTACCCAATATTTGACAAAATATTATTATTATAGTTGTATTTATATTTTAAGTTTCAACCGTAACAACACGGTGTAATCGCGTTATGAATGTTATATAATTGTAAATTACCATTAAGTTAATGTTACTCAAAAATCAATTACAATTTACATTAAAGCGTTTATGAATAAAAAAATTACAAACTAAAAAACGAGTGGAAATTATTTATTAGCTTAAGGTAACCACCAATTAGATAAAAACAGGTCTTATTTACATAAGTATTAACCAAATATTGATAAATTTTAAACATGTCGTAACGAAAATATTGCAACTTAAATCTAGTTTTGTCCAAAGTAAAGTACACACACTTGTAATCTATAATGTAGAATATAAAACAAGTCGCATTGAGAAAAACACATGTAAAATAAATCCACTTTTTTAATAACTGTTTTTATTAATTTGCATTAATGTATCAAAATAAAAAATTTTAAAAAGCCTTCTTCAACAATACCTTGTCAGGATAATATTATCATGTTAAAATAGGACTTTAGATAAAATATTATTCTGGTTTTATGAGTTACCACCACGGTTATAGATAAACGGTTTATCTATAACCGTGGTTACCACTGATGGACAACCCCATTTTATCTCTTATCTCTTATCAGATAAATCATCAGACATTTTTGTTTGGTAAAAAACTGTCGATTTTTGGTGTGCCAAAGTAAAGACATAAAATGTGAATAATTATGTCTGATTTTAGCGACAAATTATGAATCCAAAACCTACTATATGTAAACGATCATAAAATACAATATGATAGAGCGCACAGGTAATGAAAACGCGACAGGAAATCATTATCCCCGAACACCGGATATCCCGTGTAATAATTGTAAAATACGAGACTTAGGGGAACACGACCGAAAGGGATGATGATCAAGGCATATTAGATTTAATAATAAATAACCGTCTTGAGTGCCGGCCGCCGTAGACAATGAACTAATATTTCACATGTACGTTGTGGAATTATTTTCAACGGCCATTTGAAATTGCCCATTTATTATTGACCAGTAGTAATTCCGAGTTGGCTCATAATTCATATAATATATATATATTTAATCGGCTTTATTAAACGAATTACTCGGTTAATGTATCTGTCCAAAGATAAACCACACACACACACACATTATGTATTTATATTATTTGGGCCCTTAGCCTTTGCGCTTTTCCCCCAGTAGACTAGTAATCATTTGAAATATTAATCAAACAACAATAACGAATTAGATAAATGGCGGTAGACGTTAGAAGTAGAAATACAGACACATTTTTTTTTGGTTTGGGATGGAGAAAACTAGAACAGCTAAGAAGATTATTATTGTAATGATATTTTCAATCCATATTATTATTTTGATAAAAAAAAAAAAAGAAAACCGATTTTTCTTCAATACGGCATTACGAGGGTTGAATATTTTATTAACAATATCGGATCCGAGGCATTACTATAATATCATTATTATTAGCATAGTCTTGGAATAGCTGTATTTCGACTTAAGACGTTATCGTACAAAATAATATTATCGGGAAAACCCATTACCGAGAAAAAAGGACCCTTTTCGAGGATTTTTAAAAACGGTAGAAAATATAAATCCTATTATTTAGCTTATTTATTTTTATTATACACCGTCCGCGCGTTATGTTAAGTCGCTGCCGGCTTAAATCTCTTTGCTAATACAAAATCATAATGTCCAGCAATAATTTCAAGCTTATCTTATCTGACCCATTTCCAGTAGCTCTTAGTTACTGCGCAGTCAAAGTTTTATTAAACAGAGTATTTTCTTGAAAGAAATTAACATTACTCTCTAAAAAGCATTGCTTATTCGAACAAAAATTCAATAGAATAAATATTCACTACTCAGTAAAAAAGCGTTCCTTAACAGTAAATATTATAAAGATGTAACTTACAGCTGTTAATGAGACTTTAATGTACAAAATATATTGTGTCGATTGATGCGAATAAATGATAACATTATTCGTCGTTGCTTATAGTTATTATGATATCTGTAGATATTTTGTAATGGTAAAAGAAAATAAATTTCAGTTGAGAATTATTTTTTAGACTACTTACCTAATAATTATATTTGTCGCATAAATCATAGCTGTAGAAAATCAAACATAAATAATATCCAAAAATCTAAAAAGGGGTAACTTTGAACCGATTTCAGAATGATATCTAATCATCAACTGACTAACAAAATAACCGTTGAAACGTTTCTAAAAAAAAAAAAATACACTTTGTACTTAATCGAAACTAAAAAAATTAGCATTTATGTGACAACATTTTTATAAAATTTTTGGGTTGTTTAGAGATATCTTGCACGTGACACTGTTAGATGTTGTAATTATGAAAAAATTATTTTTGGTTAATTTTCAGTATAAGTAATTTATTCACTACAAAATATTCAAAGTAAACGACGCGTCAAACTTCCTATAAGTTATAACGAAATACTTGACTGTGATGTTTTATTCCAAGAGGAAAATGTTTCCCCAGAGGAAAACTGCTTTTTTGACGAAAACTTCGAGTGTTGTAAGTTTAAACCATTCACTAAAAATTATTATCGTTAACTTTCGGGGGGGGGGGGGTGGACGCCGGGGAATTGATATTTTATTCAATTTGAAAAAAGCCACGTTATGTGGAAACCGTCTAAAATTACAAAAAGTCCACGTCGACACTAGACTTTTGGAGTTCGTACAGAGTTGACTGTGATAATGTTTTATTTCAAGATTTCTGCGCTTCACACCTTTTAATGGGTATAGTCACAAAAGTTAAATTGGATTTGCCGCCGCAGGACGTGATGTACATTACAGAGAGACATTTTGTGTCTTATTGTGTGCCACGTTTCCGTTACAAAAGACTCGTGTCAGAAATGGCAATTGAAAAATAATAAGAATTTTTATACATTTACACTCACCGCAGGTACTACTGCTGTATAATATGATGTAGGTGGTACGTTATACAATAACAACGCCGCGTCCTCTGGGATACCTTTGATAACATATTATACATGAAATTCTACTTGATTTTTTTGTTTTATATTTTCAAACGACACAGTCCGTTAGTTTTCCTCCACTGTACAACTAGTATTACTCTTGCGTTTGAAAACCTTATATTTTTACGGGAAAAAAAATTAGATCTCTAAATCGTAGGCACAGATTTATACAATAAAGTGGATTGCTAATTAGTGATAATTTATCACTGATAAGAACACAAGTCGACGTCCGCCATTTTTGTGGGATTTATGTGTGTATAAAATAATAGATATAATATGCGGTGTTTTATAGTTGATTGAAATAAAACATATAAGAAAACTTAATCATTATGAATTTAGTAACTTAACACATGAAACTTAGTCGTTACGATTGTTATAAAATAAAAAAAATTGTTAACCTTTAAACTGATAAGCGATAACACAGATATTACAGAGTGTTCAAAAACCGCCATATTTGTGGGAATTAGAACCTTATCACATGTTTGCAGCTGTTATCACTGTTTATAAAAATTACTAGCACAGATATGGATCATTTTTATAAAAATATTTAACGTGCGAAAATGTATTTTTAACTTAATATTATAATTACTTAAATAATTTCTAAGCCCATCTCGATTGTCACAAAACACTTGTGAGGCATAATAGAAAATTAAAAAAAATTTAATATTCTGAATTCCTATATATTCCTAATATCACAATATTTGTTTAGTATTTATCTGATAAAAGATAAAATTCATTGGCCTCATTTTAAACGGCGGACGGATGACTACACGTTTTATCAGTAATAAGCAATCTAGTTTATTTTTTTAAATTTAATTTTACGATACGGGCGTTAGCCCAAAACACAATATTTAACAGTTTACCGTCGAACAAAAAACTTAAGTATTATTTATGTTTACAAATAAAATATATAACATGCAATAATATTTCACAAAATAATGATTAAAAACAAGTACATAATTGATATCTTTATTAGTTTATTATAATTAGATAGTTTATTATCTATATTTGTGATAAATATATATTTGTATATATCTATAATTCTGTGTTATCAACTTGTGATAACGTTCTAATTCCCACAAAGATGGCGGAAAATGGTAACTTTTTAATTTTCTTTAACGTTAAGTCAATTTATGTTTTTTGCAAAGAGAAAATTATCTAGTCGCGCACAGAGTAATATCATAATAGTATGTATATATATTATATTATACCTAATATAATTTAATACTTTTTATAGTAATAGCCAATTTGCATAGACAATATAAATACACATTAATTGTTTAACAAATTGCCGTTTGCTGATTATTTATTATGTTTTTTTTTTTGGAAAGACCGCGGTGTTGGTTAATTACTTTTTCTTTTTTACCTGACAGCTGTTTGAATGCATCAACCTATATGATATTATGTTGTTAAATCTTACATTGACTTTCATACGACTAATTAATTATTTATTATTATACTTAATTATTATATCGTCTGAGCTGAGAAGTTCTTGTGCGTTAAGTTATTTGTTTGCTATGTAATAACTAAATTGATTTACACACAAGAAGTATACTCAATCTTAAATTAACCTCAGTCACATGTTATCATTACAATAAATTACAATTATTTTTTTTAACATTTAATTGAACTTGTTTCTTTGATGTTACGTTTTCCAACATAATAACGATAGAGCTATGTACATAACGCTATTATAAGTATATTATTATGTTGTGTACAGTGATTTTATGGATTAAGCACACACACATACCTATAGAGAAAAATAACTGGTTTATATTTGCATCAACTGGTCTCGTGGGTTGTTGTAAGATATTATTTATTTTCTCCAAATGTAACAGTACTCGATAATAAAACGTATTTGCTTTTTAATTTCACTTTTTATTTTGTACATACTGTATTCAATAAAGTATAATATTTGTTTGGCACCCATTTGTTTGTTTACTATGAGATAGAATCTCATGCTAGCATCATAAATAAATTTTCCCAGAATGTTTTAATAGACATCATCTCTCAAAAAAATCTCTAGTCTGTATTTATAAGAAATACCAAAAAAAGCGCTTTATAATGGCCATAGATAAAATTGCTTATCTCAGTGTATTTTTTTTCTATGTATTTTTTCGTTTTCTATTTGTTCGATAAACTTTGACTGTCAGTAAAAAAAAAAGATTATTTGGAGTTCCAAACTTTTTTTTATACAAGTTTATATTACTTTTTCGAGTAAGTTTTAAGTCGATTACGGTTCTGAGTGAGTTATTGTGTTTGGTTTTTAGAACAGCTAACAGGTGATGTTTTCTCATGATGGAAGTTTTTACAGATTTTACTCGAGTCTTGTTTGTTACTTTGGGAGAACATTGCCAATAAACCAGCACAGTATGTGGGGGGGGGGGGTTGGGTCACGGTGGAGTCTGAGCATAATATTGATTTGTAGGTTTTCAAGGAATTATTAAATGTGAAAATAATAAAATCGCAGCCTTTTAAATATGTTACAAAAACATCTTTTAAATGCATTTTTTAACAAAATATAATATGCATGTATATATATACATTGTACATGTGTACCACCGGGTTAATATATTCCATAGTCGTTTGCTTGAATGCAAACAAACTTGAATTTAAACGAGAATATTTTATATAATATAAATTCGTAGTACCGGGGGAAATGTTTACAAATAAATATGTAAATGTACCAAATATGAACATTATTTATTATATTTTTTTTTGGGGGGTCCAAGATTTAAATCTTGACATTACTTCGGTATACAATGTATATTGTACACAATGCGACGACCCTTAGAATATTAACATGCGTAAAGACGTTTGTATTGGTCCGCACAGACGTCATTTTGCCATTTTCTTTTGATAATTTATTTGTGATTTTTACATTTTTTTTTTTTTATTGTTTTTCCACAGGGCGAAAATAACGTTTTTGGTACGAGTCTTGAATACAAATTCAGATCAACTTGGCTTTTGTTCGACGACTGTGTATTTTTTGTTATGGAAAAATGTCAGA
Organism: Adelges cooleyi; assembly: GCF_023614345.1. Classification (NCBI taxonomy): domain Eukaryota; kingdom Metazoa; phylum Arthropoda; class Insecta; order Hemiptera; family Adelgidae; genus Adelges; species Adelges cooleyi. Next base: position 10,661,160 of record NW_026096268.1, on the reverse strand, counting down.
AGGAAATCTGATTTTCAGATTGAATAGATTATTTTCATTTTCGAACAGAGCTTTTTTTGCAAACAAGTTGATTAACAAAAATTACTCATTTCAATATGGGTTTCTTTTACTATGACATCGATACTTTGTATGGACTAATTATTCGGATTAAGAATTTTAAAAAATTATTTCAAACAATTGCTGTATTAGTTTTAAAATTACACATATAACACTACATTGACAGCATAAACGTTTAAACCAAAAATTTAAGTGGACAACAGCTGTTAATAGTAGTAAATTGTACTTCCAATTATAACATAAGTTTAACAGTGAATTGATAAAAATAGCAAAAATATTACTTTAACGAGTTTTAATACGGTTGAAAAAATATTGAAATAGTTTATGCAGTTGTCTATGAGTGAATTTGAATAATTAATTATTTTAGGGGTTGATACTCTTTACTGATGGTACATTTGTTAATACAGAAAAACTTGATAAACTTAAATGCATGACTTGCCATTATAACCGTACACTTGGACTACCTTCTTTATAAAAAAAATAACGTTTCGCCCGCTGCACTGGAATTTTAATAAAAACTTAAAACAAAAAAAAAACAATTATTGGTCCTGGGTAAATATCGTTTAAAATACCGCGAATGCTTATATAATATGCTTTGGTGCGGATCAGGTAAGGGGTGGTATTGGTTTCCCCGAAAGATGATGATGATTGATGATGTATTTCTTTTATTAAATTTTAATGTACATTTTACAAATACCTAACCGGTAAATAAGGACCATTAACGAGACGGTCTCAAGTATCTAGATATCGAGGAACTTTAAAAATTCAATTACACGATTCGGGCAAAAATACTATATCCTTAATGGCTTACATTTTCTCCAAGATAACATCATGAATATTGTGTAAAACCGTAGGTACATATATTGGTGGTCTCTCTTTATGGCGCATATAAAAATGTACATCACAAAAACGCCGTCTCCTATTAGACGAATATAATATATATATTCAATACATCACGGACCCGTTTAGAAAGCTCAAATTTTTAACAAAATAGTCATCTTCTTAAATGAAATTTATTTTAAATTTAAGTATTGGGCTTAAACACATTATTTAATTTTCATAAAACGCATTTATTTAATATTTACCTTATTTTTTAGATACAAGGCAAGAGAATAGACCAAAAAAAAAAAAAAAGGACATATTTCAACAAGTAAAGAGCACAAAATTACAAAATATAATTTCTTCGACCACTTTGAAGTTTTGAAAATCAAAAGGGCCTAAGTAAGTGTTATAAAATTGCACGCGTTGTTCAATATTAGTTTAATATATGCATCAGAGTTTTATAGAAAGAAAAAATGCAAAACTAAGTTAATGAAACATTGAAATCTGTTAAATTATTGACAACCAATATTACATTGTTGATATTATAGTAATAATATACACAACAGGTACTAATTGAGGAACCCCTAAACTAATAGAATTAAAAAAAAAGGAGAAGTCCGTTTTTTAAATCCAAAGCATCCTAAAAACTGGTTTCCGAAAATACTTTCTAATTAATACCTAATAGAATCATAAACGTACAACACCGTGTGAATATTAACAGGCTTGTTGTCCTGCTAAAGTGTACATATATATTATATGACTCTGTATTGATCCATTTTCCAAGTACAACGTTTCGAGTAACAAGTACCTACCAAATGGAATATTTTGGAAACGCAACACTATATAATTGACACGTCTTGTCTATCAGCCGTAGGCCGAAGCTCACTGTAATTGTGCAACATAATATGTATAATTATATATACCAACATGTATAGGTTTTACCTAAGCCACTGTACAAAAAAAAACAAATCTCCAAAAACAGGTATTGCGGTTTTTACTTTTTTTTCGCTCACACACACTGTATATTCGTATCATAGATAGGCTCGTGTACTCAGAAAATGACTTAAGAGAAAATCGAAAGCACACCACATAATAATAATAATATTGTTCTAGAAAAAAAAAACTACACTACACAGCCGGTGCTAACTAATCTACTCTATACACTAGCTGACCACATGTATTATAATGTACCCGACCGTGTGTAATAATAATATAGGTATGTTTAGTTCGAGAAGGCGTTTTAAAAAAAAATTATAACTGCGTATAACTATAAAAACAAAGTCACACACACATAAGACTGGCTGTGTAAAATCTCATAGGTAATACTTTCTAATATGTACATGTGTAGCGGTCAGGTGTTGTTTCACTCTTTATGCCGTCTGTGTTATTACTATAACGGAAAACGCGTCGGATAAAGCATAAAAAATATTATATTAATACATTAATTTTAACGTTCGCAACAATTATATTACCCGGTTGTAATATTTTTATTAAATTTTACATCTTATTTTTGCTGGAAACGTAATACTAATTAAATTCAACTACTCTTTAATTGAAAAATAACAGCTGCTACACTGTTTCGCGAAGAAAAAATTACATTTTAGAGTAGGTATATATTTTTTTTATGTCTTGCTTTATCGCGAAACAACCGGAAACTCGTTGAAGTCCCAAAACACTTTTTAATTAAAACGAAAACGAGATACTTTTCCCGCTTTTATTACATCAAAGAAAATAGAAAAACTTTGAACGCAACGTACAGGTGCAATGTGTACAATATACATACATTACTGAACTAAAAGGTAAAATATTCTCTCAAGGGGGATTCATATCAGATTTGTATTTTCTTTGATTATTTTGCTAAGAAAACGCACAGCTTGAAATAGTGTTGCTTAATATCAGATGAAACCTAAATGTAATTCCTTAATTGCGTTTCGCTATTTCTTATCTACTAGGAATTTGCCGAGGGACTGATTAAAAAAAAATGATAAAACCAAATGCCACTGTGTCCACTTCCACAGACTGAACAGCTTACATAATACTTATTGGATTACATTCTCCGGAAACTAACATTATACTTAAGGCTTATTTATTTCTACAAAAACTTCACCGCTTATCAAGTTACACGAAAGTTAATCAGATATAAACACACGATAAACGAGTAGGGTTTATTTGAATATAAATAGATAGGTACTGTGCTTTGTTGGATAAATTTGAGAAAAAAAACATTAGAGTGGTTCCATCTCTAATATAAAACATAATTTATTTTGTAATTTTAACATTATAACTGTAAAAATGGATTATTTCAATACATCTAGGTCTAATATTTACCTTATCCAACCATTGCTTCTTGAGTTAAGTTAGGTTTAAATAAAATATTCGTTTGTTTTTGTTAATGACTAATTGCATAATTTCTATTGTAAATATAATACTCGCCAAAATATACTTAGCAAAATAATTAATCAAACACAATATGTACAAGTTGAGATAACCAAGGTCTTACTATCAGTAAATTATAAACCCACCTGTAATGAACGTTACTTTTTAGAACTACTTGGGTATATTGTTGATATTGATGTACATTTTCTAGTAAACTGTAAAAATAACTGCAATTTTCGCTACAGCAGCGTTAAATTAACTGTAAAAATAAACATATAGACATTGACATTTCAAGTAAGCGCGATAGTGCATAATTAGTTTTTAATTTGCTCATAATTGATACCCCATGAGACTAGGTAATCCTAATGCTTAACAAAATTATGGCAAACGTGCGAGTTACGTTTTTTCCTGCCGCACCATCTTAACCATATCTTAAAGACGTGCGCTGTGCTGTTGAAGCATATAGATCTTTGAAGAAAAAGATAGCCAGATAATAGATATTTATCTATTAAGGCACTGTTGCCGGGTTGCACCAAATATTTACACAGAAATAAACTCGTTTAACTGGGTTAAAATAAATTCTGTTGCATAAAACATGTTTTAAATTTTATCTGTTGTTAAAAATGTACTTTATCACGAGAGGGTCATTTATCGCTGTGTAAAAATGTATGTATATTTAAATTTTGTTATCAATATTTTGCGTTAAAGTGGTGATAATGGAAATGTGCGTTATCAGTTTATCATTGATTAGACCCTGTATGATAATAATATCAACTCTTATTGGTGATACCATTTATTCGATAACCAGTATACTGGTAATAACCTGAATATAAAACAACACTCGTGAATTTAACACATGTTAATTCAACAAAAGATAAAGTTTAACAAAAGTTAGTTTTTTACGGCGGTAAATAATTCACCAACACATAACGACAAGTTTGGGCATGTGAGTTTTACAGCTACAAAATATTGTCATTGCAGAAATATTCACCGGTCCAAATAGAAGGGGTCTTGAAGAGAGGGGGGGATCTAAGTGTTCCCGAAAATTACTAGGCCGGCGACGGCGGTTTTCCCCTCCCTTCGGCGACGGCTGTTCTCGCGCAGGTCGCGGTTTGGCGGTATGTGGATCGTGCTATCGATCGTGTCTACGGTTTAGATCATAGACGTGTGCCATCTTCATACCCTCTCTAATCGGCGGCTGTCATTTTCAGGTGTAGGTCTGTCTTTTTTTTGGGGGGGGGCGCAATTTCGCCAACATAACATGAGTGGAAGAGTGAAAGAAAAGAATAAATCAAGAAGCCCGGCCGAGACAGGACAGTATCATTATGGCGGGGCTTCGTCAAGGTCACCTGGGCGTCCGGTGCGAAGAAAGTGAGAGTACAGGCTGCCGCCGCATGCCACTGTCCGCTACCGGTATCCGCTTTTACTCGCGTCCGGTCCGCTGCCGTCTGCACTTTCTTCGTTCAGTCGCATCGCAGTCGCCGTCTCGGGCCGTCGCACTACAACACCACAACAGGTCCGTCGTTGGAATAATTATTATTAAAAAGTACAAGTGTCGTTTTTTTGCAAAAATACCACCCTCCGGACTTGGCGGCGAACCTCCCCCGCCGGCGCACGTGTTTATGGTGCCCGACTGTCGACGATGCGGCCGCCGCAGCTGCAGCTGCTGCACGTCATTTGCACCGTGTACCTGACGACACTGGCCACCATGGTTGCGATAACGGACTGCCAAGCTGTGCCGACCACCGTGGTAAGTATATGGACCTCTACATCCTACTTAACGATTGATTCCTAAGAAGTAGTGAGCTCGAGTTCCTCGCCCAATCCGTTTGGGAGAATAGATATGCATCTCCTAGGAACGATATGTAGTTTAGCTCAATCCAAGTTAGACTCGTTCCTGTCACAGTGATTGTCATATTATTATGTATTTTACCGTTACAATTTCATAATACATCCAAAATGTGTTTCTGCAGCAGAACTCTGCCGGTTCAAACGACACGGCACCGTCGAACAGACAACACGACAAGAGGATATTCTTCGACGACATATTCGGATCGGTCAGCTACGAGCCCGAAGAAAAGGTGCCCGTCGGAAATTGCACTTGCAGTGAGTAGTAATATGTAATCAAGTTATATTTATTATGTGATCACACGAGCGAAACCCGGATTCGTAAGTGTGTACACTGTACCTCGAGGAGAAATCGTTTATTATTTTTTTTTTTCGAAAACGTGCATCGTGTATATTGTATTTTTCGGAATTCCCACGCGATTGTCTCGCCTACTTGTCTGGAAAAACAAAATGGTTTAGATAAGAATACCGCGAGTGCACGTCCGCCGGTAAAACTCTAAGCCACGTGCGAGCGCACGAGAGACTTTAACGGATTCTCAGCTATGAGTTTGTTTAGAATGGCCGATTCGATTGGCATTAACAGATACCATAAAATTATGCACCCTCTCTAAAAAAAAAAAGCCGAACACCAACTAAACACTAGACAATTTTGCATCACTTGCCAAAAATGCCAATCTTTAACACACAGAAAAACGAGCATCATTCGCGTTAGTATAGCTATTAAATTACAATAGCTATTGTTTTAGTTTGTTCTGTAAATATTCATTGATAATAATAATATTATCATCGTACCGTGTTCAGACAAGAATAGGATATCGCCCTGCCACATCTTATTGGCACCGGTGTGACATTAATTACAATACAATTATGATTGTGATAATTGGGAATATACAGTCGTGTGTACCCACCGAGGAAACCCGTCTACGGTTTTCGCTTGTTAAGTGAAATCTACCTGCTGGTGTTTTGAATAATATAATATACACAGACACTAGCTAGTTTTTTTATGTATATTTTTTTCCCCTCTAGATTGCGGAGTCCCCAATCAAGAAATCCGCATTGTGGGCGGACGACCTACCGGGGTGAACAGATACCCTTGGGTAGCCAGACTCGTGTACGAAGGCCACTTTCATTGCGGGGCGTCGCTCATCAACAGCGATTACGTGCTGACGGCTGCTCACTGTGTCCGGAAGTAAGTGCCAATATGCTTATTGTTTTCTTTCAATTCGTTAGGCAAACCCGTGTGTGTGTGTGTGTCTGTCTGCGAATTGCAATGTCAACATATAAAATATTGTGTTAACAACAACTGGGACCGTCGCACGTTTGGCTTGTTTAACATAATATTCGTTTAAAAAGACGAACCGCATAAGAAGAAGATGTAGCTGAGGCAGGCGATTCCCAAGTGGAAGTCGGTAGTCATCCGTATGACTGAATCGAATAACTGGTGTTATCATCGGCCACTCGGCCTATAATAATACCACCGACAATACAGAGTATCCCATAAAGACCTAAAAAATTAAATTACCTTAAGTTGAAGATGTTTTTTTTTCCATACTCATTGGCGCTTGACTCTATCGCACTACACCTCCCCGCATTTGAACTTGAACAACTTTAAAAGTAATTATCCAAAACTGGCTATCTTATATTGGAAAAAATTTAAGTAATCAAAATAATAAAACAGTCTAGTCGCTAAAATGTCAATTTAAAACATTAACTCCTATATTACACATGCTTATGCCCGGTTGCACCAAACTTGACGTTATCTATTGGTAAATTATTTACCACCTTAAAAAACTAACTTTTGTTAAATTAATATGTGTTAAATGTACGAGTGTTGCTAAAACGTTGTTTTATATTCAGGTTATTACCAGTATACTGGTTATCGAATAAATGGTATCACCAATAAGAGTTGATATTATTATCATACAGGGTCTAATCAATGATAAACTGATAACGCACATTTCCATTATCACCACTTTAACGCAAAATATTGATAACAAATAACTAACTATACATATCTAACAATACAATCTAACTATACATACATTTTTACACATCGATAAATTGACCCTCTGATTTAACTCGTGAGTTTTTAAGTAGTAGGTCAATTAGTGTAAGTCACCGCAACTTGTTTTGTATTTTCTTGAACATAAATCGGATTAAGGATGACGTAAGGGACTTGCTGTAAAAGTGATAAACACTGGTCTCTCGACCGCTTTAGATTACTTTTTCCAATTTGTAACTCCGTAGTACGTGCCGCTGCGTCGTGTCACGAACTAATGTTTGATTTTCTTAAATGAACGTCCCCCCGGGTCTGTTTGTGTTAGCCCTGCCAGCTTGTATTCGACTGTGTACACGTTAAGTAATTGCCAAGGCCCATATCTGTGTTTATCTTCTGTATTTACTTTTACTCTCTGACGTGGGCTTTCGTGGCAGTTGGGGTTTTCAGAAAGCCTTATCAGAGAAAGTCGACTGGTGTGTAAACACACAAGAGACAAGTGTCGCTTCTATATTGTACATAATTATTCATAACACACCAATGCGATTACGGTGGTTGGCCAGCGATCGTTGTGCCAATGTAGTTTAAATATTTTTTTTAAATAATAAAACAGCTGGGTTTTTTTCTCTGGTTTAGGTTAAAGAAATCCCGAATCCGTGTCATACTCGGCGACCACGACCAGAGCATCACCACCGACGGCGAAACCATAACCAGAATGGTGGCATCCATCGTGAGACATAGAAACTTCGACGTCAACTCTTACAACCACGACGTGGCCCTGCTGAGGCTGAGAAAAGCCGTCACGTTCTCCAAGGCAGTGCGGCCCATATGCTTGCCGACGCCCAGTGAGTATATTATACAGACCACAGAACTATATAAGGCGATAATAAGGTAATCTCATTTCTCTGAAGTTGATCCAAAAAAAAAACATCCGTTTCGATTAACCATTAGCGTTCCTATCTGTGATTCAAGATAACAACCAATCGTAACGCGTTATTATTTTGAATTGTGGTTATAATCACAATTTGTGTAAATTCGAAGACGTTGTCCGCTTGGAACGCTAGTCCCTGCTGGAGATTTTGTAATTTGCATAGGATTAACTGGCAAGCTGTCATAGGTTGCCAAGCCATCCTATAGTATATTTTTTCTTATCAATAACCAGGTTCTAACCACGAGGCCGTATTGGTAAAGACGGCAGGTCTCAGAGGGTTTTGGCACTCGCTCCGCTAACCTATAAATATCCTAGGTTTGCCGGCTACAGTCTAAGAGGAGGTTACAGGTTTAAAATTAAGTTTAAGTAAAGTTATCACTGACATTTTGTGATAACAGTAACCACTGTGGTAACTTGGGAGCTTCTGACTATCTGACATCCTATGACCACGGGAACCTATGACCGAATGCCGAATTAACTTAACGGGGGGGGGGCAACCATATTGTTATCTTGTGCTTTTATTATATGGAAAATATGCATTAGACTCCTGGAAGGAGTTCCCTTATAGACTGAAACTTGGCCAACACCTAAAAACAACAACTAACCTAACCTAACCTACCAAACCTAACCAAACCTAACCAAACCTTACCCAACCTAATCCAACCTAACCCAACCTAACCTAACACCGTCAGAAATCCCATTAATACAATATAATCGTCATCGACTAAATTACACATGTTCACAGCCAGAGAACCGTCCGGGAAGATGGGAACGGTAGTCGGTTGGGGTCGGGTGTCCGAAGGCGGTAACCTAGCCACTGTTGTGCAAGAAGTGCAGGTGCCCATCTTGTCGTTGGCCCAGTGCAGAGCTACCAAATACCGACCGCAACGGATCACCAGCAACATGATTTGTGCGGGAAGAGGAGTGGAAGATTCTTGTCAGGTAATTTAACTTTGCACTACTGTATTCTTATACAACACTATTATACCTGTTGGTCGGTTAATCGATTACTCGGCCGTTACAATACACAGCCGTCCGTCATTTAGTCGTCGATAATAGCTCCGTTGATGTATAATATAGTTGCGACTACTAAATAGCGGACCACGACGAGTAATAGTAATAATAATATAGCAGTCATAATTACCGTCTACCGCGACCGCGGATAACCGTTGATTAACTTTCTAGAACGGTAAATAATAGTAATAATAATAACTGTGTTTTTATACAGGGAGATAGCGGCGGTCCTTTGTTGGTGAACAGCGAAGCTGACGACAAGTTAGAAATCGTCGGTGAGTTATTCAGGCCCGAGAGAAATCTACACCTAAAATATATATATATATATATATATATATCTATATATATATTATTATCGCTATCATTAGTAGTATTATGTTGTTATTATAATATATATATATATGTATATTTGGATCAGAAGGTCAAGGTGTGGTGGTGACTTAACGATGCGCCAATATACGAGTAGCACCGACTCCGTTTGATCTTGAAACAACAACTTTAACATTATTTCATTATTTGTTTGTTTTGTAGGCATTGTGTCGTGGGGAGTAGGATGCGGACGACCAGGTTACCCAGGGGTGTACACCAGGGTTACGCGATACTTGGATTGGATACAGAAGAACATGCAAGACACTTGCGCTTGTATAAGATAGCACACGCTCGAATGGAAGGCCACGACGATTACCGATTGGTACCAATTACCATATGTTAGCTGTAATTATTTTAAAATATGTATTTATTATTGGATTATTTTTTTTTGTCAACTATTACCAAATAAATTATTTTTATTTTTTACAATCATTATTAACAGCTGTTGTTATTTTTGTGCGAAACCTACAAACAAAATATAGTGTTATCCCGGTCGCACTCCACTCCTTAAATAAACCTCATAACGCGTACGGGGTATAATATTAACCGTTGGCTGAATATATTATTACTATAGTTTTGTACCCAGGTCTGCACGTACCTAGTAAACAAGAAGGTCTTGTGCCCAAGTCAATGACCCTTTGGATTTCAGTTAAACTGATAGCTGATAGATAATCAAGCTCATTCTGTTTTTTTTTAGACACACATAATATATAATTATATCTGGAATTTGGATATGAATATGTATATATATTTCTGTGTGTATGTGTGTGTGTGTGTGCCACGCATGTGTATACAATACCAATTAATCGGTCACAACACACACACACAGTAGGTATAATAGCTGTGCAGTTATGCAAGAGAAACACGTTTTATCGGATCGACGGACAGCACGTGGAATTAGCACGATACAAAAGTGGATTCTCGTTTGTTATTCTTAGGTCGTAGGTATTCAATTAATGGTCTTATACACGATATGTCTTATACCGTTAAGATACCCAACCCGCAGCGACTTCGGGTCACAGTCATGACACTGAATCGCCAAGGTTCGCGGCTCCTCGCCAGTGTATTGCTGGTAACATGTGTACAACAGGCAAGTCGACGATTGGCGCGCACAATCTCAATATTAATATTATCTATCTCCTTACCTGCTCGGTTTCCATTTGATTATCATCATTTTCACAGGGTGTCGGCCTCAGAAAGTACACCACGGATTTCGAGCACCGCAGACCTACTCCACAGGGTATCGCCGATTTGTTCACCAGGAGAGGCGAACAATGCGAATGCAGTAAGTACTAAAACCTACCAACAGGATAAAATATTATATTCATCCGGATGTGTAGTAACACTTGTGTGGAAATTTCTTGTAAAATCTTGTGGTCGTTAACGGTCCACATAGTTAATTATCCGAACCTATATAAATATTTACATTAAAATTATATTAATTTATCGTTGTACTAATTAGATGATAGTTAATAAAAATGTATCCTTAACCAGTTCAGAACGGGTTCATATAAGTGTTAAGCTGTTTCGTTTATTTGTCCGAGTTTTAAATCATTATCTTATATCTTTGCGGCGTAATTGTGTACTATTAAATTATCTGAATACGTTAATAAACAGCGTAAATTAAGCTCTGTAAGAGTTATACATTTTTCTGAAAAAAAAACACATTTGTAGTTAAGTATAATATTGTAAATAAATAATAATTTTTAAAAATCTAACATAAAAAAAAACTTAAAATTTTTTCGAATCCTTGAACAATAAAATACCAAATAAAATAGCATTTTCTTCTAAATGACTACAATTCAAAAACATACTAAAAATAGAAAGGAAATACCCATTTATCATAATATTTTATTTAACCGATTAAAACACGCTTTTAAAAATACATACCGTGCAAAACCAATACTTTTCCACTTTTAGACAGCTGCTATAAGATGTCTTGTTGGTATTAAAAAATATAAATAAATGTACACAAATAAAAAAAACAATTTCTCGTTTAATGCATAGGACGTTAAAAACCTTTAAAATTATTATCACACGTCTTCTTGTAGTAGTTGTGGGTATAGTATGGAAATAAAAATTTTAAAAAATCCAATTTTATCTACTATAATTTAACGGTAAAGTAAAATAATATAGGGGAGAATGGGGGAATACCAGTTCGTGGGTAATACCGGTCAATGGAATATCTCTTAAAATATGATAGCTAAAATTTAGATGAGCACATAATTTGATAACTGCTGTTACCAGAACCTAATACCAGATGTTTCAAAATGATAAACAACTTTTTTCCCACCAAATAATAAGTATCAATTTTTTTATCACTTTTGTTGTAATATTTTTCCAAAATAAAACTCATCTAAAATTAGTATTTCTAATTTTTTACTATATTGACTGTTTCTAACCTTACCCAACAAATATTTCCATTAAACATACAACGTCTTTGAACAATATTATTGTACAATAGGTCTAACATGATATTTTGATCATAATTTCTATGTTTTTTAGGAACTTAAATTTTTCCCTATCATTTTACATATTGCATTTTTTGGTGACTGGTATTACACCCCGCTTTATGGGTAATGGCGGTCAATTGAACTTTTTAAAAAAATAAACATCTAACTTAATTTTAAAAATCTTAAACTTGTATACATAACACCTAACAAGTTTGTTGTTCGATTTTGAAGAAAGGACGGAATTTCTGGACTTTTAGTCGCAAAGATATTTCAATTCTCGCTTCATATACAAATTCCCTCCACCATTCCCTAAGTCTACCAATGTGCATTTGTTTTGCCCACAAAACAGGCTGTGGAGTGCCCAATTCTGATACCAAAATCGTCGGAGGCGACCCAGCGGACGTGCACGAGTTCCCGTGGATGGTCCGACTGTCTTACTTCAATCAGTTCTATTGTGGAGGCACGCTGATCAACGACCGATATGTCTTGACCGCCGCGCACTGTGTCAAAGGGTAAAGACGGGGGGCTTCGGTAAGAAATTCCAAAGGGGCCACAAAAGAAAATAATATGTTACTGTGTGTTCGTATAGGTTTTTTTGGCCACTCATCAAAGTCACTTTGGGCGAACACGACTACTGTAACGCCACCCGGAAACCGGAAACCAGATTCGTCTTGAGGTCCGTGGTCGGCCAGTTCAGCTTCTTTAACTTCCAAAACGATTTGGCCCTGTTGAGGCTCAACGACCGAGTGCCCATGACCGTCACCATAAGACCCGTGTGCTTGCCCACCGACGAGAGTACGTTCCAAGTGACTGTAATTACGTTGAAATAGCGCAAATTTGATAAAAATTCTTAAATAAGTATTCATTTACCGGTCGAAAATTCACTCTGAATAGCTAAGGCCATGTTGAAAGAGCATAGTACAATGACCGTACCCTTACTTTTTCTTATCTATTTAGTACTATCAGTTCAAAATATTGATATTACCCTTTGTATTTTATAAAATATATTTGTTTAAATTAGTCATAACTTTTTAGTTGCTAATACATATTAAAACCTCTTAAAGAAATTTGTCAAGTCATTAAATAAATTATTGTTTTGACTTTCGTATAAAAATTATACTCTACTTTTAGTTTTACGAAAATGGTCACGCTGCGACGCTCTATGGCAGTCGCGTTTTTATGTGATAAGTATCTTCTCCGTGTTAATTGTTATCAGTGTCCGGGGGCCTGATGATAGTAAATCCTTTTTTTAACAACTGCTAGCGGGTCACATTCCATGTCAAATCATCTGATGTGTGTGCTAGTGGACTTTTGAAATGCCTCAAACTTACATATCCTATGCAGATAGTTCCATAAAATCAGAAAAGTAAAGAAAAATATATTTTTTTAAATTTGTTTTTTGGACTTACGCGATGCTATATTCCAAAACTTTGTTGTGAAAACACCTTAAGTTCACGATAACGTTACCTATTTAATGACTATAGTTATGATATCGAAATGGAACTTTCACTGAACCTTTTTTTAATTTAAGTGTTCTTTTTCATAATTTACTTGAACAATTTTTTTTTCTTCAAATTTTGAAGTACTTAAAAATTGGAAAACAAATAAAAAAATTTATGAATTTCACTCAACTTTTTTACTTACTCAAGATCAAAATGTCAACACTTTTTTTATTATAATACATCATACTATACTTGTTTGATCCGTAACTTTTTTTTTTGTGTATAGGTTACCTCAAAGTTTGGCATTTTAATAAAAAGTGATATATTTATAAGAGCCTAAAACTTTTTATGGCATGAACCAAAACTTCTGCAATTTTTACAGCACTTACTTATATGTATGTAGAACATTTTGTAAAAGTTTTTTCTTGACTTTTCTGATTTTTTGGAACTATCTGCATAGGATATGCATTCATATACATTTTAAAAATCCACTCGCACACATATCAGGTGATTTGACATGGAATGACCATAGGTTTTTTTTAAATTTGACTGTAGAGTTAATGCACATAAGCTCCATACGGGTTTTAAATTTATTGACAAAAAAACTACAAACGGCTATGAAAACTGTCGATGCATAAATAGCGCAAATTACAAACAAGCAACTTTCTTTTTTTACAACGTTCGACAAGAGTCGAGTTCGAAAAAGGTCAGACTACCTAAAACAGTGTATTTTTGGCAACAACAAAATTTGAAAATCAACCAAATAAGAACGGCTCCAATACATAATAATCATGATAGTATGTACATATAATATGTTGTTGTCATTTCGATTGGTAACTTTAAATATTGGAAAATTTACACAACACTCTTTTTATTGTAACCGAAATAGTACAAGTGATAGTCGCTTCTTAGTTATAAGAAATTGTGATGTATGACACAACACTTGAGGTATTAAACAAGTACATACGGATCAAATAGGGGGGACACAATCAAATTAATAGAGTTGGAAGTATATATATATATGTGGTGTACCTATCAACCATAATTATAGTTGATCAAACTATGGATATACAGGGTGATCCAACTAATGTAAGACACTCTCATTTTCTCTGCAAATATGAATATTTTGAGAATTTTTTTCTTTTCCTAAACTATTAGGTACATATATTACTATATTTTTCAATATTTTGACAATTTTTATCACCAATCCTTATAAGCCAAAAAGGGGGATTTTTGTTTTTTTCTAAATGGCAACATATGTTTTAATTACATAAATTTGTAGACGAAAAATTTTCAAATATGTTAGCGTATGAATTTCTTATTTTCATTTATCAGATACTAAATTAGAAACTTATTACAATAATTGTTTCTCGCATTGTAAGCATTAAGATATTATATAATACTAAGATATAAATAAATTGTCGTAGAAAGGTTTGTGGAAAATAACATGGAACTGAAGTGGCATTTTGTTTGCTGTTATTATTATTGCAATTATTCTTGTTCGATGCAAATCGAATAGAATTTAAAATTCTACATACAAACTATAAAGGTCACAAAGGTTTTCCATAGATAATCTAACGTCTGCATTAAGAAGTTAGATTAGTGTTATTCAATGTATAATATGATTTTCAGGACATTCTATATGCTCATTCTTGGTTATAGTGTGATAAAAGGTCAATCAAATATTAATAAAAAAAAAAATACCCGTGTTTGTAAAAGTAGATAATAAAAGATATAAAAAAGCTAAACAAATATTATAATACCTAGATAAAAGGCAAATAATTTTTTCCCACAAAATATAAAGCTGGTAAAAATGTATGAATACGTTTTTCCGGTTTCTCTACTTATGTCTTAGTGGTTGATAATGAGAGCTGTTGTTATTATTTTACTGTCAAGTAATAGGTATAACGAGAAGCCCTAACGTTAACGTTTAAATGAATTCAACGAAAACGACTAAATATAAATATAACTAATAACTACAGATTATCATTTTAAACTATAAATGTACCTACCTGAAAGTTAAGGGGGGGGGGAATTGTTGTGATAGTATCCGCCGGATATTGGCCAGACTTTATTAGGTAATTCAATCTGGATTTTAGCACTTACCAACGTGTGTGTGTGTGTGTGGTGTTATTCTACGACTAGTAGTAATTTGAACGTTTTCTTTCTTTCTGTATTTTCTTGCAGACGACACTTATGTCGGCGACACAGGCAAGACGGCCGGCTGGGGAACTTTATACGAAAACGGCAAGCCTTCGTGTGTTTTGAGACACGTGGACGTGCCCGTGGTGGATAACGAAACGTGCGGCACGATGAACTACACCGAAGGTCTGATAACGGAGAACATGATATGTGCCGGACACGAGCTGGGCATGAAAGACTCTTGCCAAGGAGACAGCGGCGGACCGCTGATGAGACGGTTGGAGAACAAACGGTTCGAAATCATCGGTAGGTTAAGACGTTATATAATTCAAGTATCTTTGTCCAGAAATTCCGTTCTTTCTTGAAAATCGAACCACAAACTCGTTACGCGTTATGTATACGAGTTTCAGATTTTCAAAATTTTAAGTTAAATTTTAAACTTTTAAAAAAGTGCGAATGACCGCCATTGGTCCAGTGTTGCCAAAATTCAAAAATGACATTAACGTACTATGTCTTCAAAATTATCGTAATTAACATTAAATTGCCGTACACGAAACATTTTACACCGTCTTGGCGAATTATGTAATATAACAAAGCTATACGGGATCCATCAATTCATATTTTTTTATGTACGGTAATTACCGTACGTCTGGCAACACTGGCCGCCCATTACCCGTATAGCGGGGTGTAATACCAGTCACCAAAAAAAACACAATAATATGTAAAATGATAGGGAAAAATTTAAGTTCCTAAAAAACATAGAAATTATAACAAAATATCATGTTAGGCCTATTGAGTACAATGATATTGTTCAAAGACATTGTATGTTTAATGCAAATATCAGTTAGGTAAGGTTATTACTTAAGTTATGTTAGACCGTTGTTACCCCATCAGTTTTGACTGGTATTACCCCTATCAGACTTTTTTTAAATACATGTATTTACTTAAAAGCTGTTAAAATGTAATCCTTGCCAGTTTGTGTTATATTAGAAACAGTCAATATAGTAAAAAATTAGAAATCCTAATTTTAGACGAGTTTTACTTTGGAAAAATGATAAAAAAATTGATACTTATTATTTGGTGGGAAAAAAATTGTTGATCATTTTGAAACATCTGGTATTAGGTTCTGGTAACAACAGTTCTGAAATAATGTGTTCATCTAAATTTTAGCTATAATATGTTAAGAGATATGCTATTGATCGGTATTATCCACTGACTGGTATTCCCCCATTACCAACTACAAACTTGTTAGGTGTTATGTAAGTTTCAGATTTTTATAATTAAGTTAAATATTTTTTTTAAAAAAGTGCAAATAACCGCCATTACTTATATAGCTAGGTATTACCAGTCACCAAAAAACACAATAATATGTAAAATGATGGGGAAAAATTTAAGTTCCTAAAAAACATAGAAATTATGATCAAAATATCATGTTATCAGTATTGATAACATGATAACAATACCTATTGAGTACAATGATATTGTTCAAAGACATTGTATGTATACCCCATCAGTTTTGACTGGTATTACCCCTATCAGACTTTATTTTAAATACATGTATTTACTTAAAAGCTGTAATATTTAGGTACACAATGAGCAAATAAATGCAATCTTTGCCAGTTTTGTGATACATTAGAAACAGTCGATATAGTGAAAAAGTTAGAAATTCTTAATTTGAGATGAGTTTTATTTTGGAAAAATATTACAACAAAAGTGACTCCGCAAGCTGTGGTCAAAATTTTTTTCTTATAAAATCCATATAAATTTATTTTGTAAAATGTATAATACAATCAACGTTCAAAGTTCAATATATTTTTACAGTCTATTGTGTTACATCATCATTAAATTTTGACTCGGTAATTGAAACGTTTGCAGTGAAAAAATAAATCTTTGTAATTTTTAAAAAAATTGTATGATAAAATGTTATAAAAAAATAAAATATATTCTTTTTATTTAATTTCAATACTATATAAAACAAACAGCTGTTAAATTAATAAGTTATTTTTCCGTTTTTATGCAAGACTGCAAATTAATTGATTTTAATTTAAATTATAACAAACTTCTTAAGTATTTTTTATGTTTCAATATAGTATAATTTTGTAATAGTATTTAATTAGTATTATGTCTTCATTGTCCTTAATTTACAAAACCAAGTAAGAAAACTTTTTTTATTTACTTAACTCAAAACAATATGTTATGTAATTTTATAGGAATCGTTTCGTGGGGACACGGGTGTGCTCGTCCAGGGTTTCCAGGAGTATACACAAGAGTGGTCAAGTATTTGTCTTGGATCAAGGAAAATGCCAAAGATGGATGTTATTGTAAGGAATAGTGTAAGATAAAGCTTAATATTCATAATTAAGAGTGTGTAATGTGTAACTTGGAGTTTATTTGTCTCTAAACTATTATTTATTTTACAATATTATACATACATATATCATATATATTTAATAAATTTAAATGAATCAATAATCAAAAAGAAAATTGTATTATGATGAAACACTTGTATATAATAATTAGCCGGTAGTTGTTTTGAAGCTTTATGTACCATCCCTAAATCTAATTAATCTAATCTAGTTTATAATACATACTGTATTGCATAATTTATTTTGGATGTCGTCAAAATTTGTTTAAACCTATACATTATGCAGGCATTCATTATTTTCAAAACCAGATCTAAATCTATTAGAATAGGATTTGGTTATTTTATTTTCAAACTGATCAATTACTAATTAACAAAAATGTATATTCAATATGAACATTTAAAATACATTTTACACTATCATATACTTCTAAAAAAAAAAATTAAAAATAAATTACCAACAATAAAAACAAGTTGCAACTTGTCATTAATCTTTTAAAAATAATAACTCAAACGAATACCTTCATAAGTATAAATACAATTGTAAAATACTCATACATTAGTACCTTCTTAAATAAATTAACTTTTTTATATTTTTGAAAGCATATTCCTGTAATATTTCCTGTTCCAGGGACCATTCCTAGTAGCACGTCATTAGATTTAATACCATTGACTAGTTTACGGTACTCGGTGAGCATTGTGTATGAATTCGTACCTATAATTATTATTTATAGACTAACAGTACAAGTTCAGCAGTCTTAGAAGGGTAGATTAGATAAGATGTCCCTTCAAAAAGTCTAACTTTGCAAAACAAATTTACCATCTCCAAATAATTGTTTGATTGACACAACCCAATTACTTCAAAATGTTTAAACTTCTAATTTTATTATGTAATAATATAATTAACTATTAAACATAGTTTTTATGTACAAATTATAAAAATAGACAGCTTTAAAAAAAAAAAAAAAAAAACATTAAATATTTATCGAATTTACCTTTTAAAATCAAAAATACTATGTTTAACGATATCAATTACACAGCAACATAGGTCGTATAAGATTATTGTGTTTTTGAACAGATTTCCATTAACCAATAATTAATAGTACGATATTTTTGTGCACTCGGTACGTAATTTTGTCTTAAATATTGAATTTGTTTAACAATACAGAACAGAAATGGTAGCAATTGAAATGAAATTTAAATATAAAAAAAAAGTTTAACAATTTCAACTTCTAACTTACAGTTCTACAACATAAAAAGCGGGTTTTTTTTTTAAACGGTCAATACTAGGTTCCCGTGTCTCTTGTACGAAAATGACCAATCCGTCTACTTTAAAAAAACATAATAATATAAAGTTCATACAAATTCTATACTTGAAACAAATAGGTACAAAATGGCGATAATGTAATTATGTTGATAAATTAGGAAGTATTCGTACAATATATTTTAATCAAATTCGCCGAGGTATACGACTTTATCACTGGATCCGGACATGACTGAAAAAAAAGAATTAAAATTAAAATGAATACACAAATTTATTATCGTCATATTATGCCGTCGCTCACGAATCGGTTCCTTGGGATGAAAATCTACATCGTTCACGCTGCCGTTGTGGCCGGGTAACTTGTACAATATTCTACGGGTGTTGGCGTCCCATACGTAAACAAATCGATCGGCTGAACCGGCCGACACTTTTGAACTGTCCGGCGACCACGCACATCTCAGCAAATTCTAAAAAAATACAAATACATTATTGTTGCAACAAAAACTAATAATAATAACATAAACGACATATGAAATATCAAATAAACACCTTTTCGAAATTATGAGTGTGACCGGAAAAAACTTTCAGACATCTGTCGGCCGGGGCGTACGGTCGGACGTCCCAAATCCGTAAGCTGTTGTCCATTGCGTTTGACAGCAAATAAGATCCGTCCGGCGACAACTCGAGTCCAGTGATAGTATCCGAATGACCAAGCAAACGATGGAGCAATGCGTTCTTACGTAAATCCCAAACCTAGAGCACAAATTAAACACGGCTTTTATTACTTATCCTATCTGCGATAATACATAATTTAAATAAAACTTAATTAAGAAATTAATCTTAAACCTTAGACATATAACGACCCCATTTGTACAGGATAAGAATAAAAAAGAAATAGAAAAAAGTATGTATAAAAGACTAAAAGATAACCTCTAAGCTTTACTTGACCCTTTATTAGAGATCAACTAAGAAACTGGAATATTAGACATCGGATAATACAAAAAATATTAATCTTGAAAAAAAGGTGAAAAAATTGTTGTAAAGTTAAGTAACAATTATTTTATAAAAAAAATATTCAAAATTGAAAAACAGATTTCATTAAATTATATTTTTTATTTTTAGATACGATATTTTAAATGTGAAACGGTAGCGTAATACATTATTTGTGTTACAAATTGACAAACTGTGATTTTCTAATGCCCAACCGAGCCCGAACAAAGCTTATTACACAGTGGTGTATTTACAAGGGATGATTATTTCACCCCCCAAAACCTTAATTTGTATAAATATAATATTATTAATAACCTATTTTGTTAAAAAAAAAAATTCCTCTCGTAATCGTAGAAGTCTTGGATGTAATGTCCAATTTTTTTTCGTGATTTGAGAACTTGAAATAGGATTTAAACACAATTTTTATTAAAATATCCAAAATAGATTCCTACAATAACCTAGAAAAGATAAACTCGACCATTTTTTATAGAAATTAATCTGACCAGCTTAACAGACCGCTTTCAACCGCTTAAAAGAAAAAAAATGATGGTTGTTTGTTTGGTTGTAAAGACAAGATTTACATAAGGGAGACAAGGAGAAATTTTTTGTGTGGCTTATTATAATTTTCCAATTCTGAACCAAACCAATCAGCGAAAACAAATTAATACTCTAATTTTTCGTTACAGAATTCACTATATGCACATACTTTATGAAATTTATATATTATTTTTTTATTATACAATCTACATTAATAGGCAAATGAAGAAATTTGGGGTAGGTACTATTGTTTTCAAATAAAATTGTAATAACAAAATATTTTATCTTTGATTCTAAACAAGCGATTTGAGTTTGATTTATATCAGTGTGGTATTTTCATCAGTTCATTACGTTAGACAAAACCGTCAAATCAATTGATATCGGCATAAAATATAGAAACAACATTTGTCTAAAAACAGAACAAATATTATGTTATTAATATTCGTACTTTAATTTCATTGTCTAAACCGCCACTTATGACTTGATCGGCAGTGTCGTTGAAACAAACGGACATCACTTGATAGTTGTTGTTGAACGTCGTCACTGCGTCTCCGCCTCTTTTTCGCGGATCCCATACTTTTATAGTGCAATCGTCCGAAGCGCTAGTGATCATTTGAGGACCTCGTCTGGCCGAATCACAAGAGTTTACGAATGCAGTGTGTCCTTTGAACAAAATCAAAACCATAATGACACACACGGTGCATCAGTAAAGTTGACTTGCTCCTAAAATAAAATAACTTAGAAGACATATTATACCTTTGAGTTTTTTGACTCTTTGACCTTTGTAAATGTCCCAAAACGACACGGTCGTATCAGTGCTACTCGTGTATATTAATGTTCCGTCAGTTGAAAATTTCATGTCTAAAACTGCACCGGTGTGTCCGGTGAGGACGCCTATGTTTTGACATTCGCCGTACACGCTCCAAATAACTGTAATAGTTTGAATGTATTGTTAAAAATTTGCATTGAAGCTAAAAACAACAGTACAAATATTTTAATAGTTTGCGGCGTACATATTTTTCTATCGAAACCAGTCGACGCCAAGTACTCTCCTTCTGGATGGAATTTCACAGCAAAAATTTCTCCTTCATGCCCTTCTAATGCCATGATCGGCATAAGTAAATTTGATGTACGAGCATTAGGCTAAAATTTAAATGGATAATTAAACAAAATACATTAAATATTTATTATTGGCTAATTAAAAAAATTCCTGAATCAAAAAAGAAACACACATATCTTGTTGGATTTTCAATGAATGAAGATAAAGTTACATAAACGTTAAAATAACACTGAATAATTATAATTGGAAACTAAAACTCAATCAAAGTATGCAAAATGAAAAAAAGAATATTAATTATGTTTTACGCTTTAGTAATAACGTCATATTCATACAAAAGTCAGTGTGAAATATGCCTTTTAAATATAGGTGTAAATTCATGTTGGCTTGATAGGTGGGTCGATCGAGTTAACTAAACATTTATATACTTTATAACGGTAAACAAGACAAAAATGATATAAAAAACGTATCGTAAACGATATAACTATAAAAAAAAGGCCGTTTTTCAAGTCTTGTATTAGTTAATAATATTATTAATCAACAAACTTACATTGTCACTTTTCAAATATTTTTCTCTGATGGCTTTATTTGGCTCAGAGTCGACCAAAGCGACTTCACTTTTGCGCTTCACCATTTTCAAGTAGGTAGTACAAAATTACCCAAAAAAATAAACAAACGAACAGATTTTAATTTGCGTTCAGACTTTTAATCAGAAATGAGTTTCTATATTATAATATTCTTTATATTTGTTCGTTATCGGCGCAATTTTCTTAATATGAAAATGTAAATAAAATCATAATAATAAAAACACGGTGATATTTGAGGTTATATTTACTTATAAGAACTTAGCAACGAAATCGATTTTCTTACTTACACCGAAATCAAGTAAAAAGGTATGCCGGCACATCGTGTTATCGTTTTTTTTTTACAAAATGGCTGCCGTCAGAGTTACACGGCCGACCGAGATCAGCGGCCGCCATTTTTTGTTATCACCATTTGATAGCGTACGACGTTATCCGGGCAAGCCTTGTGCAACGTTACCGGCTACCAACTTCAAGCTTTAAATGTAACATGCATAATAATAATATTATAAATTACAATATTTCATTATTATACCTATTATTTTTCAACTTCAACTTAATTACTACCTGATTTATTTTTGCTTTCAAGTACACAATATCAATAGTAATTGTTATAAGAGATTGCAAATTAGGCATTTATGTTGAAAAATACAATTTACGCGTACGCAAAAGAAATCCGACGTGATCCAGCTCAAAGTTTTACCGTTAATTACAATAATGTGAAAATCTATTGCTCTTTAATTTAATATTATGTTGTTTTTTAAAATAATTTTTTCCCTCACCGGTTTACTCGCCACTCTTTACCTTGGTCATGGCCTGCCCATTGACGAGGGTTCAGTTAGTAAACTGATGACGAGTAGTCCGGTCGATGACTTGGGACTCGTGAAATATTTCAAACAACTCGATCTTTACGATACTTGTGATATAAAAATACTGGATGTCAACAAAACCAAACATTTTGAAATAAACAATCCGGAGCTATGCATGTGCACCATCATCTACAACATGACAAAGGAACTGAGCAACAGCAACGTCAGCGTGTCCGACGTGGAACTGGCAAAAACTCAAACAGCGAACTTCGACGCGATGGCGTTGTACGATATTTGGACAAAAGCAACTGTATCGTCACCGTCGTTGACGTTATTTATGGAACCTTTGAATAGTTTCAAAAGATGGCACGCAATTTGTTACAATGTAGAAGACGAGATAAAGCCGTTGTGCAAAATGTTGAATGTAGAAGTTTTGTCCATGAAAAATGTTTTACCCAAATCGAATCAACGTGAGTATTGGATAACAAATTTTTGCTGCGTTTTGTTACACGATAAAGTGATGGTATCTTTGTATATTTTCAGCGATAAAACCACCAAAAGATGATAAACTGTTAGCAAAAGTAGAGGAGCCGAAAAAACCCGATCTACCCCTTACCGTACCCAAAATTCCCAACAATGTTGTTGAAAAATCTAAAGACACCCAGGACCTGACTTTAGTCCACGAGGAACAAGAAGTAAGTAATGAAAAATAAAGTGTTTGTCGTGCTCAGTGTGTTCTTATAATAATTTTCTTTCACCAGGAAGAGGCTAATGCTGAAAAACTAGTGGAGAAAAATCCGAACGAGGACCAAATTCCCAAAAGTTCGGATGATAAAGAAGATGAAATGGAACAACCCCCAATCACTGACGAGAATATACCCATTGAAGAGGAGCCCGTTCAACCGAAATCTCTGGAAGTAAAAAACACACAACCCTCTGCGGGTATGTACATACCGTTTTAAATTATTGTATATTATGGTCGAAAAAGTAGTCCCGTGACGACCCGTGTACATAGAACTTAATTTAATTAAAACAAAATAAATATGATAATCTGATAGTGTTAAACTTGTAAGTTTCAAAAAACACATTTCTAATTGCCGGTTTTAGTTGTAAGTTTAAAAATTTGATAATCCAATTAATCATTTAATAATATAAGCCATTATACTCGTAAAAGACTTGTGTTGGTATTTATCTCGATAGTTTGGTTTTTTTTTTTTTTTTTCTAATGGATAATTAATATATAATTTGTATTTTAAATATCTTAGGTGACTACGACGACGATAACAATGCTGAATATTCAACTTACAAAGGTAATTTGTATCTCAGTCGGTCTTTTAAATTTAATAAATAAAAGTTAACATATTATATATTAACAGCTTAATATTAAATTTAGACAAATATGTTTTTTTGAAAAACTAAAATATTCATGCTAAAAATATGTACAATAAAATTATGTTTCGATGCATGCGTATCTTATATCGTTCTAGTTAATTAAAATTTGGATATTGTAATAATTAAACAAAAAAACAACATACATTAACAATACATTTTTTTTTTAAAGCGTGACAAAACGGGTTTTTTTTTATTTATAAACGACAATGACAAATAATCAGCATAAGTATAAGGGGATATTTACTTCAAATGTTTTTTGCTTTGTCTGTAAAATTGCTATTTTCGACTTGAGTACACATTCAACGAGAGTTCCTAAACTATTAACATTTTGAGATGTAACATCTAAACTGTATTGAGAATTCAAGTAGAAGTTATAACTTTTTTTTTTTATAGAAAACAAGTCAAATCCACAGAACACGTTTCCGGCGTTTCCTAAGAAAAAGTTTATGACCAACGAATTCAGCGACTCGGAAGACACTCATTTCCTATTTTACTTTGTCGTCATGACGGTGATTTCATTGGGTTTTTATTTGGCCTTGTATAACAAGAAAAAAGTACGTAACCCTTAATTTTAAAATCACTTAGAATATTTGTAAAAAAAAAAAAAAATACCGTACTTGTAATTAAATCATATATTTTTTTCCCCCCAGATAATTGCACTCGTAATTGAAGGTCGTCGCAGCAACAGTCACAGGAGACGTCCGAATGTGGCCGGCTATTCAAAAGTAGAGACTGATGACGGATCGACTGTATTTTGATTATATGTATATGTATAAAAATCTAATTTAGTGAGTGCCATTTGAAGAATGAAATTGAAGTTAGTGTTAGCTTAATATATATATTTCTTGGCCTGCGCTCTCATTAATTAATTAAATACAATGTATTGTAAAAGTGAATTGAAAAAAAATAACTTAGTGAAATTCTGTGATGAAAAATACTTATATGAAAGTTGTACGATTAAGTTTTTTTTTAATGTATTATCTGTTCTTTTTATTAGAGTTTTTTTTTCTCTTACTTTTTGTTTTTGTTAAAAAATTAGTAACGAGAATAACATAGGGACGTGTGCTTCTGAAAAAGTTAAGTTCATAATTTAAGGTTTTATTGAATTCAGGGTCTAGCAAACGGGAATTCCGAAAGAAGTAAAGTGTAGGCGATATTTGACAAAAAAAAAACTAGATGTGATCACGTGAACTTATATTTTTATGGAATTTTATGCAATAATATTTCACGTTTAAGTTTTTATCATATTCTTAGTAATTTTCGTTAAAAAAAAGTAACGTCATTAAAAAACAACGATTTTGCAAAGTTAAATGATCAAATTTCTATTTTTTTCAAACATTTCTTTTCGCTTTTTCAAAAACTAAACCGATATTAATGACCAGAATTTAATCATTACCTGCCCGTTAGGTCCTTAATTTGTTGTACCAATGCACACCATATTAGTATATAAGTGTACTTTCGACGAGATGAAAATATATTTTTTAAATGTTTTACTTACAATAATTTATTAACGAATGATATAGTTTTTCTTTTTATACACAATAATTAATATAAATATAAAATAACATTTTGTATACTTGTCGACTTGAGTTTTAAATTTTAGTACACGTAGTATGTATATCGAAATAGTTTTTTTTACTTATATTATGTTACTATCAGCTCGTACAACGGCAACTGTCTTTTGTGTTTCTCGCAATCCATCCTAAGTAGTTGTCCACTCGGGTGTACACTCCGGGAAGTTTGGGCGCGCCACAGCCGATACCCCAAGATACGATACCTGCGCAAAGACAAATGGTAAAAAATATTGAGTTGTTTTCATAAACTATATTATGTATTAACGACAATCGATCAGTACCGGCCACGGTGATTTTATCTTCGGCATCGTAAACCATCAACGGTCCTCCGCTATCGCCCTAATCGAAACACGACGTACAGTATAAGTTAATCCGTTCGAATGGAATAGAACTATGTTTTTAATTAATACCTAACTATGTTTTTTTCAGTACCTGACAAGAATCTTTTCCTCCGACTTTGAAACCAGCACATATCATGTTGGACGTATATCCTGGCTTTACGTATTCCGGAATGGTAGCGCATTCCCTGTTGCTCCATATCGGTATGGTCGTATGTCTTAGACTGAGAGACGTACCGCTGAGCTCGCTCAACTGTCCCCATCCGGCCACCATGCCGGTCTGGCCGCTGTAATCGTTTTCTAAACAAAAATTTGTACGATACACTATTTTCAACTGGACCGTTGTTTTTGACGTACTTGTCGTCGGCAAGCAAATCGATTGTAACGTGCGGTTGAACTTGATCGGTTTGGTGAGTTTGATCAACGCTATATCGTTGTCGTGGCCGCTCGCGCCGGTCGGACTGTAACCCGGATGCAGTTTGACCACGGACGCTTTGATCGTATGCGACAGACCCGGAACCAATCGACCGGGCCGTCTCGTCTGTCCCATCATAACGAATATTTCCCGGAAGCTGGTCGCGGGTTCTTCGCTTTAAATGCAAACAAGTGTCATCGGACCGAACACTATCGGCGGTACGTACCCCAAGCGATATACTTACCTAAAGCAGTGTGCCGCCGTCATGACATATTGGTCCGTAATGACCGAACCGCCACAGAAGAATTTTCTCTTAGCGTTCCACAACGACACCATCCAGGGGTACTGGTTGTCACTGGCATCGCTTCCTCCGACGATACGCATACCCGGATAGCCGACACCGCACGCTGTAAATATAAATTGCACACACAAAAAATTTGATTTTTTAATCATTTCAAAAATCAGTGGTTTTTTTTTTTAAATGTAAAAATTGACAATTTAGACTCTTGTCCAAACCCTTAGTACATTTTTACATTATAGCTTCGATACGGAGCTGAGAAGGTATTGTTTTTACAATGATGTGTTTTTATTTATTTATTTTTTATTTTTGTATCTGTACCCACGATATCTCGTAAACCGCCGAACCGATTTCTTCGTGTAACAACTCTATAGATCAGAAATCATACCTGGAACGTACTATATCGGGCAAAAAATTAAAAAAGTCACCCCTTCCCCATCAAAATCGAGAAAAACACCGAAAAAATGTACAAATTTTTCAACTTAAAATTACGATGCTCCATAACTTTTTTTAAAAACAGTCGAAAATGTTCAAAATTTATATGAATCAAACATAGAGTACTATCGATAAACATTAACAAACCAAAAAAATATCATAAACCCGTTTCCCTTAGAAGGGATAGAATTATTTTTTTCTTTATTTCACTTTTTCAAGCAAAGTTTTAAAGATTTAGATCTGAAAATTAGACCAAAGGTAGATCCTTTAAATGGAACTATAACATATACAATTTTCTCAAAAATCTATAGTCAAATTTTTAGTTTTTTATTAAGGAAAAACCCCAAAAATAGGGTAAATTTACACTTTGGCCGTAGTCAGTTTCTAGGTTGCTATGTGTGTGTGTGTGAATCAACAGTCAACAGGTAATGAAAATATTTTCATTATATTTTTTTAATTACGATACATGGGTAACTATGACAGTACATTTTTATAGACAGACGATCGACCTTTATCGTATCCACCCTGCACAAGACTAAATATTAAATTTTAAGTACATTATTGCTGGTCCCACAATATCTCCTAAACCGCTATTACTGGTTTGAACATACTATCCATTACTATCCACTATCTTAATACATTTTTGTTTATTATCTCAGATAAGAAGCTGAGAAAGTTAATTTTTTTTTTTAAACGATTTTACACTGTAATGAAAGTCTAAAACTATGTGTTAAACTAAAAAAATTCTATTTTAAAGTATTTTTGTATAGATTTGAGAATTCTCAAAAGCTATATGTGTTGTACTCACAGCACGGCTTGCACCTGTGTGTCCTCGTGTCCGTGGACGACCATTGTCCGTCACCGTCGCCTCTGGTGTAGCCCTGGGCAAGTATATATGATTTATAAACAATTTTATTTCAACACCACACATTGGTAAATTGTAACATATAATTTGTACACACTTGTCTGGTGACGTTTTTATGGGCCAAAACGTCGGTCGTTGCACACCACGACAGCAGTGTCAGTGTGAAGATGTCGGTGGTCGACCACATTGCAAAAGACACCTGCACTGCAAACTGTTGGCGAGGGCAACAGTTATTAATAAGGGAAGGGAACCGCCGATAGCTGCGCCATCCTAATGAGTTGTGCAGGCCAATTAATAACCCATCATGCATACAGCAGTAGGCGAAAACGTTTAAAATTTGGACAGAAAAAAACAAATTGTCGTTTAATTTGGCGCGACACATTCTCGATTAATATGCAAACCTTTTCATAAAGTAGGACATCTTGTCCAAGACGACCATGACATCCCATCGCAATTGGTTATTTTTAAAATACCTTACATAATAGCGGTACTTATTATTATTTGTTTGCTTTAACTTAATATAATTGTTCAGTACCCGTGGTGGTAATTGGTGCATCTAGAACAACGAGTACATATTAAATAAATTAACAATAGTTATGACAACAGTAAAAATCGTTTTTGGTAATTAATCACAATAAGTATAGGTGGGGCAGTGTCTCTTAGTTGTGCCTGCATATTTTCTTCTTCTGATAGCTTTATTAATAGTAATAATTATTAGTAGGTATTATAACATCATCTCTATCAGCTGCGCAACGGTGGTGACGCATAAAGTTTGTCGCTGGTCTTCTTCAGAAATTAAATAAAGATAAATCGTTTTAAAGAGATCATCATCATTACCTACTTTGACAAACTATGGCTTTTTTTTTGAAACTATGTCATCGCTAAATTAACCTTGGACTTATTAACACCATTGCACGCAACAAGACTTGTTAACTGGCAAACTATTAACAAGATGGTGTACTTGTAGGTGTAAAACTAGCTATTTCTCCTAATTGTTGTTGTAGTTTTTGTAAAGTTTTTTCAAGTTGAATTTATTTAAATAAATTTATATAATTTTTTTATTAATAAAAAAAATAAACGTGTATTTTATTGCATTTTTCAAGTCGATAAAATAATCTACTGTTTATATTTTACATAATAAACCCACGTTGAATTGACCACCACAATTGACAATTTGCTTACAAATTATTGTACTTGGAATCGCGTTTTTAGATTTTGTTTTTCCGTAATGATCAAAATTTGACTGGAGATTTTTGGAAAACAAATATGTTATTTATTATTGATCCGTCTTCAACTGTATTATAATATATTCATACCAAAAGCAAAATAACGAAAAGGTTTCCACCCTTTCTAGTGGCAGTGCATTTAAGTTGTACTATAATATTTAAATCATATCCCACACACGTGTGTACATTTTTGGGGTGGTTTTGTCGATTTTGAAGAGGGAAAGGCTAAATTTTTATTGTACCTCAGTTCCACGTCGATGATGCCAATAAATAACACTAACACACTACCTACAAAAGAGTGCAAAACGATTATAAAGAATATTTTTAATTAATTTTTAATAAAAACGCTTATTTAAATCAATTTTTTCATCGTCTCCTTCGTCGCAAAGCCTCACAGATCTGACTGAAATTGCTGTTGTTCGTGTCTTGCAATGAAGTATTGGACAATTCGTTTACTCCACGCGAGTCGTCCAGATCGGCAGAACAGAAACTGTTGACGGGCATTTGCACACTTCTAATGTCCACGTCTTCGTCGTCGTCCAGATCGGCAGAACAGAAACTGTTGATGGGCATTTGCACGCTTCTAATGTCCGCGTGTTCGTCGTCCTGCGGTTCGTCAGAGCAGAAACTGTTGACGGGCATTTGCACACCTCTAATGTCTTCGTCTCCGAACGACACTCGTGGCGCGGTTCTATCAGCAATGGCACCACGGCCACGACACGGTCGACGGGCGACGAGATCGCACTCTCTGATCCTCGGCCACACTCTTGCGTTGAGACTTTCGTTTCTGTAAGTCCGGTGGTCCGTTATGACGCCGGCACTGGGATCCACTCCGTGGTCGTCGTACGTGTCGCCGAACAACGACTGGCGTCGCGGCAACGAGTAGTCGAGTCTTTCGTCGGTGACATGGCCAGTATCGTTGATCCACCGCCGATTCCTGTTCCTGTTGAACGAAGAGTACCCGCTAGCGTCTGGATCCCACCGGGAATCGTTCAAGGTGTCGTTGTGCAACGCCCGCGAAATGGTCTCGTCCCTGTACAATCGATAGTCATTTTGTGGTCTCATCGAAGGCTGCTCGGCAGTGGCGTTGGTCGCGTCCAGAATCCGATCCAACCGCGCCGAACGCGGATTGGTCTGGCAGCTTTGACGTCCGTCCAGCCACGCTTCTACCATACTGCGCGTGCCGTTGGATCTAAAGCGATTGTTCGTGCGATCCAGAGAGGGATCGTCGTCGTCGGCGTCGTTTGGCAGATCGACCAAAGACGATCTGCGACTTAACGGCCTACAACCGGATTGTTGTTGCCGTTCGGACGTGACAAACGTGGAAGCGTTGACGTGTCGGTTTGTTCGGTCCCGGAATGCCGAGTAATGGCTGACGTCCGGATCCCAGTTGTCATCGTACACGGGCCGATACAGAGAATGATCCATGCCGGGGGGAGACATAGAACATCGATTGCTGTTACCGTTTGATGACACGTTGTTGGGCACCGAATGGCTCCTGCGTCTCGTGTACGAATGCTTGGGCGAATGGCTCGGTCTACAGCTACAGTCGCTCTTCGGGTTGACCGATTCGTCCAATGCGCTCCACCCACAAGCCTCGTCGTACCGCGAATCGGTAGTCACATTGATTGCGTGTCTCCCTCGGCTGTTTTGTCGTCTTTGACTCTGAGACGTTTCGCGAGTTGGCCGCAACGGCGTTTGCGGTGACCTGCCCCGCCGGTTCGTCGTCAAATCCGCACTGGACACCGTCCAATCATAGTTGGTACAATCGTTTGCCTGGCCGCTTCTGTTGGATGATACACGCGAGTTATTGTTGCGACAATCGTTTGCACGGTTAGAACCGTTTGCAGCACCACTGCAGTTTGACTGCACATTCTGCTGTTGGGCGTTGCATTGACTTGGTATTGGCCTTTGCGGTGATCTGCCCCGCCGATTCGTCGTCGAATCCGCACTGGACATTGTCCAATCGTAATTCGAACTGTCGTTTAACGACGCCTGGCCATTTGTCGTCGTGTTGGCCACACAAGAACTGTTGTTGTTGTTGTTGCCGCCAGACGGGCTTTGTTCACTGCAGTTTTCCATAACTGTACTCAAAGCACTAACCGTTTGACCGCCGCGTTCGTTGTTGCAGCAGAGAGACGACGTACTCGGACGATCGTGAACGGTCTTGTTTCGCCTTTTGCAAGACGAGCTCCTCCTCTTTGGCGTTTGCTCAGGCCTATTGTCGTTACAAGTCGTTTTCGATAGTCTATCGCAGTTATTGTTGTTTTTACTTGCGGCACACGACGTGGACGGCTGTTGTCTCTCGCAGGCGTCGGGCGGCCTTTGTGCAGTTTCAGGCAAACCGCAATTTTCTGGCTCGTGTCTCGTTTGGTCACAATCGGCTGCTGTTTCTCCCGTGGTGTTCAATACTAATTGGGCGTTGGCAACTATTATGGTCGAGTACGCTTTCGGGTTGAGCATTTTGTAACCGGGAAACGATTTGTTTTGCACAATGTTCTTGGCCGTTTCGTCGATGCTTCTCTGCGTGCTCGGTTGATTTCCAATGTCTCTACACACAACGAATTAGTTAGTAGTAATTAGTTTGAGGCAAACACAATGCCAATGCGAGTTATCGGCTCTTTCTTACTGGTCGACGTCGATATGACTTGCTATTAATTTCGGCCTGTTGTTGGTCAACACGCTGTGTTCGTTCCACCGGAACGCAGCGATTTCCTTTGACACCTGCTCCATGTTCATAATACTCTCGCAACTATAGAAACATTGAGATTACAATGATATTAAGACATTACCTACTCAAGAGTGTGTGTGTGAGAGATGTGGATGATGCACAATTACCCGTCTTTAAGAGTGACCGGATTGCATTTGTTCTGTCTGGAAAATTCGCGTTTAATTATCTTTAATAATTGTAAGTGATTTGCAGCTGTATTTTCTCTCTCTCTTAAACTTACTGACATTCCAAGTCCAAACGTCTCAGAGACTTTTCCCACTGATTGGAATCCAGTATGGTAGGTAGAATAATTTTCTGCGGGTTATTCCACGTGTGAATCAGTGTATCAGACCTGACGAAAAACGATTGCACTAGGCTTTTGGTTGTTTTAACAACCACGTACGAACACAAATCCGAAGACACAGCTACCCGACGGTCCGATTTGGTTTCTTGTAGCACGTCTCTGTCCTTTTCAATGGCATCGGTTTGGGTTTGAAGGTCTCTCAGAAGTTGTATCTGAACAGCGGAAAATTGCAATGATAATTACATAAATTTATAAGTAACATTTATAGTTAAATGTTTACTGTATCCTCTTCGGTTTTAATTTCTAAACCCGCCAAATCTGCTGGAGGAAAGTTAGAAAATATACTAAACGAATGGATGTTATGCAATGACACGAGCATTAGTTGAATGACTTTAGTTTTAAACGGCGCCGGTTCTTTGTCCAATCGAAATAGCCAGGCAGCGTACACCAGTCTATCTATAAAAATGTTTAACAAATAGTCACATCATTAAGACTACTCTCCTCGTATCGGTTAATTTATTTTCCAATTTTAGATTCTATTCATAGTGCACTCACCTCGTTCATTTTTCAACTTTATAATGCACGGTTGAGTTAAATTTCGGTAAAACTGATAGAGATCTTCTGAGTTATCATCATTTTTTTTACCATCTGTTTGTGATTTCTTTCTCTTAATTTTTCTCCTAGGGTGCTCCAGCCGATTGTCCATCTGTGGCTACTCGTAAAATCTATATCACGAAGACAATTTTAAGTCTATATTCATCAAGTAATTAATTTAAAAGTATATAACGCTATGGAAAATTTTGTTTTAATTGTTTGTTTTATTTTTTAGTTTATGTGTATACGTTTCCCCGAGTTACTCGATTTATCTTTTCTCTATCAAATATCTTCTTCAACGGTATATGACTGCCATTAGAGCTCGTATGCTTAACATTTCTAGTCTACTTGTGTGTCGTATAACAGTCATTACATTTATGTTGTATGCTGTGCACTATAAAAAATAAAATTATTTCACACTTTACAATTTACATACAGAATCCTTTTTGATGAGACATTTTTTAAGTAGGCATTCCTCCACCATGATAGTATGAACAATAGTTTAATAACCTAATAAGAAATCCGAAGGTTTTATAGCGCTTTGGCGCCTGTATTATTAATATGATCAGAAAAGTGGACATTGAGTGGTGTAATGTTGCTAAAAGGCAATAATATATTTTAATTAAACATGCTAACAACTAATAGTGTATTACAAATTGTATAAACGCGACAGTGCAGCGTTTACCATGCGGATATAAATCTCAAAAAATAAATTGTCTTTATAGGTGACCTATACTCGCATTGTGACAATCGTACACAACGCCTTTCACGGTCATCTATTACCTATTACATATTATCATAGACTACATTGAGTTCATATCACGATAGAAAAGTAAGTACTACCTTCTAACATGTGTGAATCACAGTGGAATTCATCAATTCCGACAAGTACCTATAATATGTACCTATAAAACAAACATACAAGTCACAACTGCACTTAAAAGTGTCAACATTTTGAGTATATTTATTCACTTAATATCCACAACGAGGAAATCCTATATAAATCTCGCTATTAGAAAATCAAGGTGAGGAGTATTAAAAAGTCAAATGATTTTGTTACTTGTATGCCTGACCGAAGACTAAATTATGTTGCCTATACTAACTGACAGCTTTTGTCCTTCTGGTGGAGTTTCTAAGGTCTCGCAATGACAGACGGCCCTTCTTGTTGATAGGCCTATATTATGTGCCTTCGAAAAATACTTGATCGACACAATATAATTTTGATCATGATTATAAATCATGACTACAGATTTATTTGATAATTTTTGTCCATCAGCTTATATGTAGGTATTTGTGTAAAGAAAGAGAGAGAGAGAGAGCGAAAACCAGTTTTGTCTAACCAATATCTATTAATAAGAAAATACTTAATATATAAATACCTATTACTCGTAGGTAATATTAAATCATAAAGTCGAGAAAAATAAGTTGTAGATACTGTTTAGGTCCACTATAATATATTATGTCTACTAAGAGAATTATTATTAGAATATGCTATTAAAGTTCAATCCAATTGATTTGACCGCAATTAAAATCAACACCATCGGGGCAAGGCCGGAATAAACACGATTAGGAATACTAATTTCTAATTAATTAAAAATATATATATAGGATAACCCAAAGTTGACCAAAGTCGTTAGAAGACCACCATTTTAAGAAAAATTTCCAAAGACTCTGAGGTCTCTGCAGCATGAAAAAAACATTCGGTATTAAATTCACTTTAATATAAAATTTTCCCTTCGCTATTTTTGCTATGCCAAAACGCAATAATTGTGAAACCGATAGCTAACGATAAGTGCAACAGTTATATATAAATATAATTTCCTATATATATATATATATATATATATATACGTTAATGGATAACTTATTCGTTAATGAACGACAATTTAATTAATGATTTTTTTTTCTTAAATACACATTGACTTAATGGGTTTAACTCACTACTTAACGGACATTTCCGAAACCGTTATAAAATACATCACTAATCGACTGTCATTACATAATATACAAAATCGTCTTGGACAGCGATGGATAATAAATAACGTATAAATTTATAATATAAATAAATCTATATTGTTTTGTAATTTGTTAACCACAGGGCCAGAGACTATAACGGCTATTTTAGTATTATATTTAGTTTTTTTTTAATGTACTTTGAAGTTTTTTTTATGGCTATCCGAATTTTACCAAAACACAATCATTGTTGTTGTATAATGTTTGAACTTAACACAATAAACATAATAATATACACTCTTACAACCGTTGACCTTATCTGGAATTTTCTTTTGTACATCAAGCTATACACTAACCTACGCGTTACATATTATAATCGATTTGTTGTTAGCTCGAAGGCCGATGGGAAGCCAAATATCTAATTAGATTAAAATATATTATACTAAACGATGAACACGCGAAATCCAATTTATTATCGTAGCCTACAGTGTATGTCTACAGTTGCAAATCCCCAAAAATTGCATGCATTCCTGTGTTTGCTTCCACCCAAGTCTGTCATAATATTATAGCGGCGTTTAAATAATATTTTATTATTATGTAATCGCCGTGCGTTAAAAAAATATATATAAAAAAAAAATGGTAGTATATATTATTATATTTTTGTTTTCATTTTCAAAAAACAAATTATTTTTTAATTACCTACCTTTTTTTTTCTGGGTAGAAGGTTTCTTTAAATTATTGCTTACAGATTTGGCGGTGGCCGTTGTTGTTGTGGTCGTTGGTCGTACAAGACACGCTTGCCATACCAATATGTCCGAATCAACAAAATTCCAAAGAACACGTTGTGCTTGGTGCGCTCTTGCCGTTGCACACGGGCGAGGATTGCTCGGCGACCCAAATGAAAGGCATACAACAGTTGGCAGCACTGGAGTACGGACTTAACGCGGCAAATTCGGACCTGAACGGAGACGTGAAAATAAGTAAGAATTAGATTTTACTGAAAAAAAGGCCTAATAAGTGAATTTTATTTTATAAAACAAAGTACAACTGTGATAACTACTTTGAAGCGTTGCCGTATTCTCAAAGTTAATTTTTGTTTTCTATAAGACACTTTTTTTTTTGTTCTTTTTTTTAAGCATGTTAATATAATATTGTGCATAATATTGAACGAGAAAATGTTACATTTCATACACAGAACGAATGTTTTTTCTTTCATTAAATAAATATAAACTTTATATTTTAAAAATTTTGATTAGAATAAAGGCCTATTTTCACATTTTTTTTGAAAAAATTCCTTGGGCTAAATTAAAACTAAAAATGAATATTTTATAAAATTAAATCGACCCATTAAATGGTAATAATTTATGA
Organism: Adelges cooleyi; assembly: GCF_023614345.1. Taxonomy (NCBI): domain Eukaryota; kingdom Metazoa; phylum Arthropoda; class Insecta; order Hemiptera; family Adelgidae; genus Adelges; species Adelges cooleyi. Next base: position 10,624,638 of record NW_026096268.1, on the reverse strand, counting down.
AAAGTATTAAGTTTTGGTTTAAAAAAAAATATACCTAGAAAAATAGTGTTTTGTGTCTCCTGAAAAAACCCAAAATTTGAAATCGGACCCTTGTTCTAATAAGCGTCTCAACTAGCGAGTCCCTTATATTTTCCTTATTTTTTGCTTAACTCAAAACTGCTCACGGAATTAGTGTAGTGTACTTAGTTTTTTTAATGGGTCTCTACACTTGTATTTGTTAAGGCACATTGTATAGGCAATTTTTCAACAAAACAACATTAGGCTAAAATTCCAAATTTGTTAACTCATATTATACACAGCAAAGATGTATCTGCACATGGCTCTATTTTTTAACAAGTGATTTAAAACATACTGGCAGCATTTTGAGACCGTGTATTTTGTTCCAAATAAGTGGTTAGATTTTTAATTTGAATATTATTATGTAGATATAAACAGTATGCACTCGACTAATTACATTTGGCTAATTACAATTACTTATCGGTTCTGTTCCAGGTTTACAGGTTTTAGACACATGTTCTAACGCCAATAGAGCTGTAAAAGTCACAATGAAAGGACTCGTCTCGGCCGAACAAACGTGTCTTAAATCTCCGTTGTTTTTAGGTATTCAACAAAAGGCAATTGAACACTTTTTTTTTCCATTAATTTTTTTATGTCCTTGTATTCTCAGGGTACGTTGGACCGGACGATCAGGAGATTTTGTCCAACGTGCAGAAAATCACATCTCTGTTGAACAAAACCCACGTGTTACCGTACAAAATAGACTTGAAAGACAGGACGTCTAACGTGTTTTTCTTGGGGACAGACCAAACGTCGAAGAGAGCCAATGTCAGTACCTACACCAATAACAAAATATGTTTTTCCTCCCCACATCAGCTGTAAGACGGTATTTACAAAAAAAATGGTATTTCAATTATTGTATTTTTCGCCAGGCTATAAACACGATGTTGCGAAATCTCGGTTGGGAGACTTACGTGCCGGTGGTGGAGAACTCGGCCAAAGTCACAAACGTCTTGGCCGCGCTGTTCAACTTGTCCAACGGTCGGATAATATGTCCGGTCGAAAAAACCATATTGTTGCCAAGCACTCAAAACGGATACGCTTCCGTTTACAGAGAAACAATAGAAAGTATATCTTACACTGTGTTTGTATACAAAGGTTCTGCCTGAACAAAAAAAATTAATATTGTACACTTATACTTAATTCGCATACTTTTTTTTAGAACTACAAAGAATATAATATTTAAGTCGAACAGTTGACGCGGTTTTGTTCCCATCCGGTTAATTTCTACCGTAGTTAGCCGTCTTTGCCATAATCACCCTGAAATTAGTTGAAGCCGCCGCCATATGCAATGTAGGCACTATCGGTAAACAAACGTTATTAATATTAGGCTTTATCGTATTGTATAAATAACCTTTAGCCTTTATCATTTTTATATCATTGATAGTGTGTTTGATAACGTTTGTGTACCGATTGTGCCTACATTGCATATGGCGTCGGCTTCGCCGGTAATTCGAAGACGGCTATCTAGTATTAGTATAATAGGATTTCTACCGACTATTATGCTCTCTTGAAATGTAATATTTGAAATTTCAAATTCGTGTACCGTTTTCAAAGGTCAAATACGATCATCTGCCGATGGCGTGCTTGTGATTGTCGATACACCGGAAGTACTTGGACCTCTGTTCAACATTCTATCTAACAGCGACAACACTCAACGGCCTCCGTTCGTTGTCTACGTCATGACCGTCGGAATTAAACTGTGGGAAATCCCCAGATCGGACGCGGTCAGCATGATCCTTATGCAGGAGTCCACGTGAGTTATCGTGTCGATTAAATATCACAAGTATTAAGTACCGGTTTTAATTTCAAGACTCTGCTCCCAGTTTTCTGGAGTGTGCTCTTCCAAATCCGTTAGGCATCACCCCTTCGAGGGGGTCATAGGCCGTCTTATCTTGTACAATGGGTTTTCACCGTGGTATTGTTATTCTAGCGAATCAAAATTCAACAACGAAATCAAACAGTATTTCAACGAATCTCTTCTGGTCACCTACCGGCAACAGAACCGCAAAGGCCTCGCGCATAACTGCAGCGCCACCGAGTCCGGTGCTTTGTGTTTGGTACGTTTCATATTATACAGCATGTGTTTTTTTAAACAGGGTTGACATAAAAAAAACCCAGCCCAAATAAGCTTAAAGTAAAACAAGAAACAATGTTATGCCAACTGTGATTTGAAAGTGTTTTGTTTTTTTATATTTTTTTTTTTTTGGAGTGTGTTTCAGGATGCGTTGGAGGACGAATTGGACTCGTCGGTGATGCCCATAACGTATTCGGTACATTTGTTTGGGTACGCGCTGAGAACGGCCATTGATAAAAAATGCAAAAACGAACTGCATTCGTTGGGCGTTTGCCGAAGCCTGCAATCGATGCAGTCCGTCGAGTGGGTGTCAATCATGAAAACGGCTACGACCATCCTGAACGGAGTGGACGGTCCAAAGAGGATAAGATTTCAAATGGAAACCGGCCATCACGTGAGCGTTTACATGGCTGACGTTATCACAAAGCAAGTCGATTTGGTACGATAGTGTTTCTTTTGTAATAATATTATCTTTACTATCCTACTCATCGGTATTGTTCGTGTTGCTCAGGTGGCTAAACTGACCAACGGCGACCGGTTGAATTTTATTAAAAACGTATTCCTGCCGGCGTCCACGAGGATGACCACGGGGGGCTTGACCGATCGCCCTTCCCCGTGTCAGTCGTACCAACCGAAATCGCCAAAACCCACTACAGTGGTGCCGACCCCGGACGACGAGGATGTCGTGACGGTGGCCCGCGAACAAGACGATTGGTCGCCCATATGGAAATTTCTGCCCAACGGCGACAAGCAACCCAAGGAAAAAGACACTTACCACGTGGTCACCGTTTTGCTATGCATAGGCCTCGGGTTCCTGTTGTTCATGATCATCACCATACGCATATTGTACAAAATGTTCACGTTCTCGCAGGGCAATGATCAGAGTTCGTCGAAGAAGAAGAAAAAATCCAATAACACCAGAGCCAGTAGAGGCAATTCCGTGTCAAGCAGGAGAGTGAGCAGGACCAGTTCGATTGCGAGCACCAGGTCTACTTAGGAAGATGTGTTCTGATATCAACAAGACCAGACAAAAAAGTGACTCTGATATGTGTGGAAAACAACCAGCACTTATATTAGCTTATCATTAACCATAAGTATGCTTAAATAATTATAATAATATGTTATACGACTTAATGTGCAAAATAATAACATATTATTACTATTATTACAACCGGATCAGCAGTGTTTATCTTTCATGTCCAAGACTAACACACAAAAAAAGAAACATTTTAAAACTCACCCTTGTTGGCGGTTGCCTCTTGATCACCTCACTCTAAAACACTTTTTCACTTGTTGCCTTCTTTAATTTTACATTTTTTCTAAAATCAACTAGGTGTTGTCTTAATGCTAAAGATTTTTCAAGAATTATCATCGAGTAAAAACGCGATCCAATAAAGATATAAAATAAAAACAGTAGCGGTATTTCCTGGAATCCTTGGACAGAAGTAGATTTTCCAAGTCGATATTGAACGCAAGTATACATTTGAAAATAAAACACAAGTAGGATATAGCCCGGGGGACTTTTAAAGACTATGTGGCCTCGGTGTATAAGAAAGTCGTGAGTTAAGTGGTGTATCTATGGTGCACACTACGTCGTAGTATTATTCGTGTGTCTATACTGACACAGGAAACACAGAAAAGTGATATAATAACTAAGAAAAAAAAAAGTCTTCTTGGCTTAAGTACGTAGTAATAAGGTTTTAATATCTATTGAATCAATTATAGGCGAGTAACGGATATATGAAAAAAACTAAACAATGTTATACGTAGTACACGGTCAGATGTTGTATATTGAAATTTTATAGTACCGCTGAATTTAAATTTGGTATAATTTCCTAGTCTGTTACAAGTTAAAAATACAAAACGGTAAGTATGTTATGGTAAAAACGACCTTCTCTTTATGTATATGTGTTTTCCGAAACATCAGAATAATGTGTAAAATACATTTTTCGATTTCATATCATATCACTAAGGAGAACATGTTGCTTAAATTAAACTTCTTGTAATTATACATTATTGATTATTATTAATAACATATAATAATATATTTTATCTCATACCAGAAATGTAAAATTTTCAAGGTTATTTATTTTGAAAGTTGCTTTGACAATAACAATATAATATATATAATTAAACGACCGGGGAAAAGCGGTAAGATTAAAATATGTGAAACATTTAACATGAGCCACCGCAGAGTTAGCAAAACTAGTTTACAACTCTTAGAAACAAAATTGCAAAAAAAAATAATATAATAAACAATAATCATCTTACATATTATAAGTTATAAAACTTACCTATTGTATTTACTGGTGTGAAATAGCATTTACATTAGCTTACAATCTTCACACTTTACTGTAATATAAAAAACCAACACAGTGGGGTTAGGTATAGTGGAAACGGATCATATTAAGGATAGAGACGTCATAGTTTAATAACGGATTAGTTTCAAAAAAAAATTACATAAATAAAAACATTATACCTACCAACTATAACGTTGTACGATTACTTAAGAATTATTACCTTTAGGCTTTAATTGAACTATTAGCTATACTATATTGTTAAATAATAATTATATGTAATAACAATGATTATAATCTTCACACTATCGTGTAACCAAATAATTGCAGTTTTATCATCAGCCATTAGCTGTGATTTGCGTTTTAACATTGAAAAGAAAGTAATACTATGTTCTAACAGATGTTGCATATTACTATTAAGAAACAGCTATAGAATAACACCAATAAACAGCTATTGTCCGTCATGTTTAGTTTAATAATTATTTTTATTGAAAATTTGACATATTCCGATGTGAAACATTAAATTGTGATTGTTGAGTAAACTTGTTTTCCAACTCGATTACTTATTCATTTAATATACTTGAAAATATGCATATAAGTTTGGCGATTAATATATGTTATTATTAACAATAACATTCATCATTATATTTGCCTTGCATGTTACATTTTTATGGTAATTTTTTTTATTGATTTAAATGTGACTCAAACATTGTTTTTCTCGTCAACATTGCATCATGCATGTGAGTTAGTTCTATTATGTTTATAGTAAATAATTGATTGTGTCTTATGCATTTTTCATATATAGCTATGTCGGGTTTGTCCTGACTTGAAACTGGTTAGGTAAGTTTTTGTAAATAAAAGGTGCTTGAGGGAAAACAGACGTGACGAATTCAAGTCAAGTTCCTTTAAAATTAGCTTAATAAATATTCATGGAGCTAGAAAAGAATGTAAGTCGAGACCTGAATATATAAGTTTTAATATATATTAGTTTAATGATATATTTTATACTTTGTCCAGTGCTCAAATAATGGACATAATATAACACAAGTAAAAGGGCTAAATTGAAATAAAATAGGTAGCGTTCTAATAATATTTACCTTATGATAATTATTACTATACTTTTAAAACAACTACAAGTCGAACTTCTGAAAAATTATAAAACAAATTGTGTTATTTTAACTGTTTTAGTATACATTATAATGTGTATGTACTACCTCTTTTATAAATAAATTTCAGAAAAAATGTTAAACAACCAACATTTTGGACAGGATGACAGCTTTCTTGTATGTATGACATATTTTTTGTTATTGAGTCTATTATCATTTGACATATTTTTGTTATAGAACAAATTTGGCCAAAAATAGATCCAAGTTTCGACACCGGTATTCATTGTAGAATAAATTGTTTTTTACTGATTTTTAAGAGCTAAATAATATCCGGTCAACCTACTGCACAAATCGACAAGTGATAAAAATACTATATTATTTCTTATTATGATTATTATAAAGTAAACCAGGATATTTAAGGTAGGTATAGTGTGTGTTTACACAATCACCTCCGCCGTTATAAAGTAATAATTCACAATGTCTGTCGAAAAGTAATTATCTCGAACAAGGGCAGCTTTATTTTTTAACGCCTTATAAATGTCACTACAGGAGGTGTCAAATGGACGAACTTCGAGCAATTTCTTTTAACGCAATAAGAAATATATTATACATATATATATATATATATACTCTCGATACCCTTGAACGAAAAATAATAATAACAGTAGGAACCCGGCACGTTAATTTATTATTGTGTAATTATTACAAGACAAACATCTCAAACTTTTTTCATTGTTTCTCTACTCCCCAAACCGTGTAAAGTCTGTTCCGGGATTATTTATACACAACATGCACTTTAAAAACAAAATATATCTGGACCTATGTAGTTTGTCAAAATCGATCCACGGTCACAGTCTGTGCCAGTCTTGGCTGTTTACCATGATAAAAACAACAGACCATAAAAATAGCACCTCTATAAAGTCTACATCGGATTGCACCTGTACAATAGCTATCGAAACCGTATAATACATAATAAATATGACAAGCCTTGGCATTCACTTTTATATTTATCGACTTTTTTTGTTTTGCTGTTAACAATCGTTTCCTGAATGGAACACTGGACAACACTAATTAAATAATAATCGTTATTCTTACAAAAAAAAAAATTATAGTCTTTAAGAATATTATTTTAGATAAACGGTAGTCAACTCAGGGCAGACTACCTAATGCGATAAATTAACACCCGCAGCGAAATTTGCAAGAAAACCGACAGTCTGATTATGCAAATTACTCGTTGTCGTTTCCATTTACTTCATTTCAAAGACAAACGCTTGAGTCGACTATCTTACCAGAAGAGTCCTTGTTTTTATGTTTTTAAATTATATGCGTTGAGAGATAGATGTACATACGATGAACACATTTTTCAATTTATCAGTTTTGGATAATTCTTTTCAAAGTTATTGAACTAGCAAATTATTCTTTACACAAAAAGTCAATAAAATAAAATATGAGTTACCGTTTAAAAAACTAAAGTTCATACGTTTTTGCCATAAAAGGGATGGGGTTATTATTTTTTTAAATTTATTCTATTTGCCCCAACTAGTAAATATAAAAGTATACAAAAAGAAAATTCGAAAAAGGCTTAATATATTTTAAGTTATTGACTGGGCCATAGTTAACCAATCACCCGGTATGTAAAGAAAAATATTAAAAATATTATTAAGAGTTATAGTCCAAAGACAAAAAAATAGATCATTGTATTACCTTTTCTGGCCAACATGGAATCTATAATGTGTTGAGTCAGTGGTGAAGGAATAAACCAACACAATTTATTGATAAATCATGTACACCTACTTATTATTATTTTTTTTACCCCTCTACACCACCTCGATTATAGTCTACCTATGTTCAAGGGGTAAGTAATAAATTAATAACTGTCTGTTTAAGTCGCAATCTTATAATTTGTTGGTTATCCGCAATGGAAACCTATTCAGCATGGATAAAAAAGCCATTGTACATTATACAGTTTAAGCTGTACTTATAAGGTACTTGATATCATTATAGTATTGAATTCATTAATTTATAATATATATAATAGATGCTACTGAGTATTCCTTTTTGTTATTAAAACCGTGTTCGAAATATGTATGGCTTCATATTAATCTACATTGGTGTAGCATAGCAACTGTATTTTAGTCTCAAATTCCATTAACTAATTTAGTATAATCACTTGACACTGGCAATATTAAAGACATACCATATCAAAAACCGCTTAAACATGTCAGTTTTTTTTTCATTTAAAATTTACTATTAATATATTGTTATTAGTAACGTGTGATTTCCCATGAATCATTTAACATCAAATACTTACATATTATAATAATATAACATTTCTTACGTGTCTGTGTTGTAGTATGTTATACTCCTTAAATTTATGCACACTATACACGTGTTTATTTAATTAAATTTGACTGCATACAATCTCTTTCAGCAAACCAAAAAGATAACCTAAACATATGTAACTATCTGATGTGACGTTAGAAGACCAAGTGCTGAAACCTCAGAGTGGAAGTAAATTATTTACTTATTTACTAAGTCAAATCAATAAATTCAAAGTGTGTCTCTACGTTTAAACGTTTGTAGTAATAGTTATTAATATTATTTGATAAATTTTAAACAATATTGTAAACGGTTTTTTTTTTTCAATTTACAAACACTAACATAATATAATGTGTTATGAATATACTTTCTTTGCACTTTAATTTTGTACTCGTTGAAATGGAATAGAAGATTAATCTTCTATTTGGACTACATGTAGGATATGAGTATGTAACTTAAATTTTCTCCATGTAAAACTTGTTCACAACTTGGGTCACATTTTTTTAAAAATTTTATTTCTTTACCATAAATAAATGCCATTCCAAAGAAGTTTTAAGTAATAACAATTGTACAAAAAATAATAAGTTTTCTACTTTAGAAAGTAAATAGAAATGTAAGTAGAAAAAAAATTATTATGTGCTTCAGTACAGGAGTAACAAAAAAACACTTAATTTGTAAAATTACCTTGAAAACAAGTTTTTTTAACTTGACTAGGTATATAAGTATTTTTGTACCCTATGTTAAAATAGTGCATGGGAACTTGATTTAAAAACAAATTTTGTATAGTGGTCAAGTTATAGTATTCTACAAATAACTCAGTGTGAATGCAAAAGCTAAACAAACAGATACAGTTTTGTTTTATTTAAACTAATATAAAAATGTTGATACCAAATCTAATTGTGTTAAAATAGTTAAAGAAGATTATGATAAGGTATAGTGGTTTAATATTGTTGAAGGAAAGTTTTATTTTCAAAAATTAAATCTCTTTGAGTATATTATTGTACATTCACATTAAACAAACACAATACTAAAATAATTCAAAAAGTAACTTGCAAATTTTTAAATTGATATTTGACACAATTTCGGTAAAGCAATTAGTTTACACTTGGAGTGAAATTTGATTTTATAATTATTATTGAACTATGATGCAAATATTCTTTTTTTAGGTATCATAGGCAATTGGTGCTTTAACTAGGTTTCTATTTTCATTATAAACTTATTTTAGTGAATTCAGTAGGTGGGATGACATTTTTTATTCCGTATTGACATTTATAAGTTCAGAAGGCCACAAGCCAATCATTTTTTTTTTTGCGATAAATTCGTTTAGTGTAGATTAGAAGAAAAAACTTGCCTTGCATGAACATCAAAAGAAAACAAAAAAACGTCATGGCCAACGCACAATACAATCACAAATGAGAGTAGAGTGGTCGCCAACATAACCAGAACAGACTATACAAAACAATAACACTGCAATAGATTAATTAGCGCCTAAAATAATGAAAGTCTCATAATATTATAACTTATTCAATAATTTTTGTTTAAAACTGGTTACTGCGGGATAGATAGTATTGAAGCTTAGAAGTTTCTAAACTTTTTAAACATCCTTCTCAGTGCAAAAGTACATTTTCAGAGTTGGCCAAATAAAAACCGAATAAAAAATAATTTACACGATTTTTTTATAATTATTCGAGAAAAAAATTAATTTAAGAAAATAGAAAAAAATATTTATTCAGATATTTTTCTTTGGTTTATCATAATTTTATTTCTATGTTTATTTAAATGTTCAAGTGTTTTAGCTTCGATGCGAAACAGAGATGCTATTGGTTTTACCATTAAGTGGACTGTTTATTTTTGTCTGTACACACTGTAACTTTTTTAATACTAGTCCAATTCCTTTGAACTCTATAAATCACAAATTTCATCTAGTTGGTACTTTGGATGGAGGGTAAAACTTGAAAAAGTTTACTTCTTTCAATAAATATATCCCAATAAATAATAATATATAATTAGTGTAGGAGGTAGGTTATGTATATTTATTCCTCCTTGCAATTATCCCACCGGTCGCACTTGGCTCTATGTAGTAAGCTGAAACTCTATGGGAGTATATATATTTTTTTCATCGTTGTCAATTGCAATATAATTATTGGCTACTATTTTTCTAAGTTGCTATGTAGGCATTGTTGGTTACAATATTTTATTAAACACAATCTAAGTGACACAATCTACTGCGTGGATGATTTTTCAAAAGACCTAAAGAAATCTTTTATAACTACCAAATCGAATTAACAGAAAATGGCTCATGCTCTCAAAGTCTCGAAGGAACGCAAATTTTATAATATTGTGTTTGGTACTAAATTAAGAATAATTTTACATTTTCTTAATGGTATTGGTCATTTATATAGTCAATGTACATTGACTTTGAGAGAGAGTTTTATAATATTGTTTATCCGGTTAAGATCGTTAACTCGCGGTTTTTAAGAATGTAATAATTTCTAAACAAATCTAGCCATCTCCTTAAAGGTAATAAAGACTATGTATTCTGTAATAAAGGCCGCATCTACTTTGCTGCTCTAGTGCTTTTAGCCCGTGCTCATAATAGTACATAATTGTGTAAAAATAAATTTGCAATTACTTTGAATTAGTCACTGACAAATTAACCATAACAGGCGTGCATTGAATTTCCTTGTTTATTTTAAGAAAGAGAATTTGATTAATGTTTTTTTTAATTGTAACAAAGTTTATATACAATTATATATATTTTTTAAGATTTGTATATTAATTAAAAATAGTATTAAATTGGAAAAAAGAAAAATAGAGTGAAATGAAGAACAACATTTTGTATTTGTTTTTACTAATAAAATTTAATTTTTAGCTGTTGATAAACCATACATAAGAAAATTAGCATCGAGCATCTCTACTTGCAGGCAAGCATACAGATCGCTTGTATATATAATATATCTATGAATATAAATCTTAATGTAACTGCCACGAGCAAAACAAAAATAAATTACTGTTGAGAAGTATTATCAGTTGATTGTGTCATCGGCAACAAAAATGTTTTTTTATGGGGGGGTTGACCCTTTTACAAAATATCAATAAAAACAAAATATAAATAGGTAAAGTTACTTACATGTCATTACCCAAATTGTCCCGAATAGCGAATCCATCTTAATCCGTCTTAAGCAATCATCTTATAGTGCATGATGACATTTCTTTGTTGTCCATAATCGACGGCTATTGATTTAAATTAGATATTTGAATTGGTTTTTATATTATTACAATGACACTTGGCATTGTTCCCAAGGCGTTTGGATTTCATCGGTCAATTTGTGTCAATACTGTTATTGAATAATAACAATTCGAGATTAATACCAAGACCTGCGTCATTCTGGTAAATTTTATATTTTTTTAACTTTGTTTTTAATTTGCATTAACTAATTTTCAATATCGAAGACAACCCGAGAAAAAGGTATTGTCTACTAAATAGTGTCGAGTCAGCTTTTTTTGACGGGGTAGCTTTTCTATGCCCACGTTACTACGCCTATTATATTAAAATTCCTGTTTGTGCCTCCCACGGTCCTGTTGTTATTAGCACTAATTATTATTATTATTATTATGAATAACACTAAACATTCACTCGAGGAGAACAATATGGGTTAAATCATTTAACAATGCACTTCGTTGCCTGTGTACCGAAATACTTGTGTATAGTTCCTTTTGGACTTAACGCAAACGAAAAATAAATTGAACATAATTCTCAACGTTCAGGGAGGGAGACGTTGTTTTGTTATTGAAATTTTATTGCTTTTTGAGGTCATCTTAATAATTCGAATTAATTACACTGAATTGTGATCGTTTAAGCACTAACGAAAATTACATGCTTTTATATTGTAATAAAATAAGGATGTCCGTGTGCATGAACTCAGTTCGAAAACAATCTATTGTTTGTTACACTTCATTTTAATAGAGTAAATTAAATAAATTAAGATACAAAAATGCCGCAATGTCATAGCCAGCGAGACAACTTTAATCGCATTGCCTACAAGTTAATATAATAAGATGGTCTGCTTAAATAAACACTCGAGGATATTATCTATGTTAACCTAGCCTGCGGAAATAAGTTTGATTAATTAAATTAAATTTCTTAGCAAAAACTATACCGACAAAACTTGTAACCGACAGAAGGAGCTCTTAAAAAAATGTCATAATAAAGATCTGATTGGTTTTATAATACAGTAATGAGTTATGAGTATGATTGATATACACACATCAAAGTGATTTATTTATTACGCTCTTCAAGTTTTCATTAATCATGTCATGAGTTTAATAGTGTTGTTTTAAAATATTATCATTACCTATATAAATATTTTTTTCGACAAGGTCAATGGTGCCAATAGGGTCACCAAAAGGCACCAATGGCTTGGAGAGTGTGGTCTCTTCAAAACCTTTCAAGTTCCTGCAGAATTTTTGATAATAAAATAGTCTTAAGGGCTATTCCAGTATTCTTGTTGACATTTTTTTCAACACCAAGCCTTAGATTTCGCACGTTTTCTTTACTTTTAAATGTATTTGTCTAAATTATTGATATATTTCTAGGACACAAAATACAATACCTAATATAATAATATCCTAGTTTAATTTCACATCTTATGTAATGGTGTATAATATACACTGTACATTATGAAGTAACGAAAATTCAAAAATAAACGATTGCGAATTATCATGGCAATTATTGATAATATAATATTGCATTGTTATAATAATTACCTTTCTTAAATACTTTCTAATTGTGTATGTATGTAAGTGGAATTACCCATTGCAACATCTCCTAGGTAAATATCGTTTTTACTTGTTTCTTAGATCTTCAATAAACTTTCAAAAAGCCTTCTGTGATAAACAGCTAGTCGCCTGAAAAATACAATAACTTGTCAGGAATGAGTTTTGAAGAAGCTATTCTTGAGTTTTAAGTAATTTCATTTTAGTCCTCGCAATAAACAACTAGTATAACGTTAGACCTTTCAATGACTGTTAACTTGTAGGATAATATTATTCAAAACGTGCTATTAGCCAATCTTATTTTCACAAAGACTACAAGTACAAGCCGTGGGTTTTTACCTGCAAGTTCTCAGAACACACATTATTCATGACAAAAAATATAACTTTACTAAGAAATATCATTTTGATGAGCACAAATTTATAGTTTATCATTACCGGAGTGGAAAAAACATAATATATTCGCGGCTAGTACTTATGGCAATTATTAGATAATAAAAAACGATATTTATCAAAAGTGTGATGCAAGTGCTGTAGATGTGTTGTTTAAGTGCAGCTAAACCGTCACTTTAATTCAGTGAAACTTACTTGACAGATAATGTTCTTGGATAATGTTAATGTTCTTTTAAAGGTTGTGATAGAAGCATTAGCAATATTTTTTTTAAAATCATAAATCATAACATTGACTTAATTTCGTGTACAATTTGATACTTCAATCATTATAGTATACCAGTTAGGTTTTATCAACACAACTGCGCCATAACAAGACAGCTTCATTTTTTTTTAAATCATTGTGAAACCCATATTTGAAAGAAATATACTATTGTCTGGTCGTTACACGAAGCTGTCAATTGTTTTCATTTATTTACCTAACTTTATAGTGGAAGTGCTGTGGAACTATAAAATAGTGTGTACAATATTTGTTTTTATGATTTTTTTATCTTATAAAGAAGAAATAGATGCAATTTATGAATATGAATTCTGTTCTAACAAACACTAAATAAAAATTATGTTTACATTAACATAGAACAGTAACCAAAAATATCAAGTTATAGATATATTTATAGATTTATAGATATATTTTTAATTCGCACATACCCTAAAGTGCCTATTACTACTTGTTTGTAGGTCAAAAAACTATTGATTATGTAAAATAGAAATAAACGTACACTATTATATGCTCAATGACAAATGTAGGCGATATTATCACCAAATTAGCTACTCAAATATTTTATAGTTCTTTCTAGGACATGCCTACGATGCATTGTCAAACATGCGGTCGTAACTTGAATAATCAAATTAATTTTTTCGATTCCCCGTTACGGGAATAACTTGTCCAATAAAATAAATCACAGATTTTTGCTTCGACTTGCAAGACTTGTTGGCAAGTATTTTCTAGTTAGTTCATATGGTCATCAGCATCTGACCAAAGCTGACTGTCTCTCAAAGTAGATAATACTTTGGACACTGTCCAACGGCCTTAGAGTTCATATAAGAAACGAGGAAGTCCATTTTGTACTTGAACCCGAATTTTCAATCCTTAGGATATTTCTGATGGGCGCGCTGCCATTATTTATTATAGACCTACGGACAAACCTTGATGTTGTATTAAGTGTGCATATACCTACATAAACATTTATTAGGTTTGGATTGTTTTTGTTTTAACGGTCATACGAGTGTCCGGGGTTTCTTAAAGATCTCCAGAGTAAAATACAATCTAATATTAACATATCAAAAACCTTAATGCTCTAAAAGGGAGGGAAACTTTTTCTTTATTTCTCTTTTCCCAGAGAGGTTTTGGGTCTTAAGGTCTGAAAATTAGTCTGAAGATGTAGAGTGAAGCTATAAAATAGATAGTTTTCTTGAAAATCTTTAGTCGAACTTTTTTTTTTTATTAAGAAAAGGCCAAAGAAATTAGAAAACTTGACAGTATTACATTTCCATATTGCTGTGTGTAAATGAACTAGCAAGTAACAGGTCGCCAAAAAATATTTTCATTTTGTTGTCGATTTGACTATTGAAACAGTCAATCCACCCCTAATAGTATTCAGCCTTAACACTAAAAATACAATTAGCGTTTACAAACAAAACAAGCATTGTATTGTCTTCACAATTAACCTTTTTGTTTGAGATATTTTTACTTCATGCGCTTAAGCTCGCTCTAAGATAATTATCCACAATAGACCTTTGTCAAATAGAAGCCTGGTCATAGACAGTGACATTAATCATGATGGTTTGGCAAAAATAAAAAGTATACAAGGGACAGAGCAAAAAGCTAGGTATTGTATACAATTTTGGGGCCTTTGTATCATTTTCCATAATTTGTTTCCAATGAAAAACTTGCTCACACTCCCCCTCAGGCGGTATGTAAAGTACCTATGATGAAGAAAAACAGAATTACCTGCATCTTCAATATGGAGGTAAATCATTTTTTATGCTGTGGAAAATAAATCCATTTAGAAAATAAGATGATTTAATTGTAAATAACTGTTTTCAACCGCGCTAATAGTAATCATTCAATAGATTTATTTAACCCTAGCACGTTTTTGGGTACTTAGTAAAAAAAATAATTATATTTTCCATTTGGGGGGGGGGGGGCAAGTCAACTGAGGCCCCCCTCTTGGCTACTTGCCTGCTGTGTGTGTGCAAAATAAACCCGTTTTCGGTGGGTCGTCCTTGTGCCGGTATAAATGGTGCAATCGAATGGAATCACAATGACAATAAGATTGTTGCGGCCAAAAAGGATTCGAAGCAAACAAGTACAGTGACCACGGTGGTCGTCTAAGGAGAGATGGAGAGATGAAGCTCTCCTGCTGCTGGAAAGCCCAGACCGCCGAAACATGTGCAACTACACAGACCACAGTGCACTGATCGTTATGCGTTTAGCCAAGCAACTCTGTGAGTGGGGACCGTATAAAAAGGTCATTAAGAATCAATCACTCGTCCATTGGCACATATACGTTTGCGGTGCACACAGGATTTGTGTACAAACAATACCAATTTAAAAACATCTATTTATGGGTTTGAATTCGTTCACAGCCGGATACGTCGTGTATTTTTTTTTTCGTTTTTTGTATTTTAATCGTTTAGTTTTTTAAACGGTTTTAATTTTTTTCATTTTCTCCGTCATCTAAATTTGCCTCGCCGAAATCGACACGCGGTAAGTGTTATTAATATAATATATTATTATTATTTTAACCTAACCCGACGAACGGTTAAAGTTTCTTTTAAATAATAATATACTATTTATGGCCCGACAAAACGGTACAAACAAGGGCAGTACATATTAAAATTTTCCTCACCCTCCAAGAGAGAGAGAGAAATATGTATATTTGTTTACTATTATTGGCTTGCTACTTTAAATGAAAACACAAAAATTTAATAACAGTGATAGAATCATAATTGCGATATTATGAAATAGATGGAGAAATAAGTTAACGTTTGTTTTCAGTTATAGTTAAAAAAAACGGTCCATGACCGGTTAAACAGACGGCCAACGAACGTACCTTGGGTTATATATTATTTAAGTCGGCTTGCTCTGTTATTAGTATTATTTTTTTTTTTTTCATTATTATCCAACGAGTACGGTCTATAATTGATGCTGGAAAGCAGTTAGCATTGGAAACGACGTTAGAAAGAAAAAAAAACTAGCGGTGTAAAGAAATTGAGCGTTAAATATAAAAAAAAACATCTCCTATTTACATATTTTTTTATTAATTGTATTATTACTAGCATATAGTGTCATACCAATGAAAATACTTAGAATAAACTCACTGTGATATTCTACACATTAGTTTGTGTGGCAATTTATTTCTTAATAACCAAATAACATACATTTGGTAACCCACTTAACTCGTTGATTGATATTAATACAATAAAAAAACATGTACTTTAAGAAAATAGTTTGGCTTTAATTCAATAGCAATGACTAATTTATAAAGAATTTCAAAAAATATATTTATTAAGGTACTTTCCTAAAATAAACATACCTAAAAATTGTTAGGATTTAACGATACTTATCTATAATAATATGTTCTTATGAACAATGAACCCTTCTTTACGATGAACAAGTTCAGTGGGGTTAACTTCTTATTAATACCTATCCTATTTAAAGAATAATAACAAAATATTATAAGATTTTTTTTTATTTATAATATATATATATATACATATAAACTGTAGAAAATAAAAGATTGTCTTCTGGCAATCAGTAATTCCCAATGAGTCATTCGACTACTTGATTTTGGGAATTTCAAATTTATGAATTATAAATTCCTATTCTATATTGTAAGTTACACAGTTTAAGATCATTTTTGGCGTTGTTGAAAAATTATTGTCCAATGTATTGTAGTAATTATTAATTGTTGAAAACAAGTTTTGGAAATTTTGGCTGGATAATGTTAGACACTTATTTTAGTTTGTATCTTATTATTTGTAAAAACTACATGTCATTATGTAGAATCAAAATTGAAATTATAATACAGAATTATTATTTATATTGCAATCATTGTTATAACTTATTTCTACTACCTACAACCTACCTATATGATTAGGTATATGTATATATATATATATATATATATATATATATATAATTTTTTTAGGGATTGAAATAAGTCAAGTTTTTTTGTGCTTTGTAACTACTAGAAATTAGATATTAATTGTATTTTCAAAATATATTTCAATATTTAAAAAGATATTTTTTCAACACTTACTAATAATATATTTGGTGTTGCGAAATTTGCAGTGTTTTAATTATTCTACTAGGAGTATGTCAAGGCGATAATTTACTTTAATTAAAAACTCATTTAGATTTTTTTTTAAATATCCAATATACACAATAGAGGACAGTATTCCAATTTTTGGGTGCTCTCTTTTTTTCGGTTTCTTATTCTTCAATTGTACACACTTGCTTACGTCTAATCTCAGTCGGTGGTCATTAAACCTTTTTTATTCCAACAATTTAAGGATATAATATTGGTCGCCTTAACTAGTATGATTGCAATACCTATTGAAATTTGATTATATTGTACACCACAGATTATGACTAGGTTCCCTGGGGTTACTTCCGACCACCCAATGTGGGACAAGAGGTGCTAACGTTTACAATTTTTTGCTAGGATTACGTTTTTTTCAATATTTTTTTTTTTTATACAACTTTTCTAATCCGAACAGAACGCGCTTTAGCTGTCGCCTATCAGCCTTGTGTAATAAAAATATTCTACTCGGTGTCGCTAATAATTATTATTATTGAAGTTAACCTCTCTGCAAACCGTTTTTTATTTTACAATGCGTTTTCATGATTTAATTGTTCTACCGCCGCAGTCAGATATGTACAGGCAAATTACCTGAAACCAGTTCCGTTGAGCACAATGGCTTAGTGGTATAACCTATATTAACACATGGTTGGCTGTTGCTTAACAGCAGTGTTTAGAATGAAATATTGATCAACATTTTTTTTTTGAATATCAAATAATATTTTTAAAAAATAAGTATGTACGTTTTGTATGATAATATGTTTGAGAGTAATAATATGTTTATAAGTGGATTGTTTCATATAACAAAGTACAGCTGTGATAACTACTTTTAAGCGTTGTAATAGTCTCAAAGTTTATATAGTGTTTCCCTAATGACACTTTTGTTTTTTAAGCATGTTAATAAAACATTGTGCATGATATTGAACGAAAACGTTTAATTTCATACACAGAACAAGTGTTTTTTTATTATTATTAAATAAATATCAACTTTAAATTTTAAAAGTTTTGATTAGAACAAAGGCCCGATTTTACAACTTTTAAAAAATTCCTTAGGCATTTTAAATTGGGCTCTTGTTGTAATGAGCGTCTCAATTAGATTCGCGGGTCACCCCAGGAGACTTTAACGACTATAAGAAACAACACCGTGCTCTAAACAAGCTGTACCTACCGGAGTGTATATTTTAATTACTTATCTAGTTATTGACCCATTATAACATTGGTAACCTTGGGGCTTTTTTTCCCCCGGCATCGAATTCTGCGCTCGTCATCGTAGCACAATAGGTGTATTATAGTGTGTACGATTAGGTCCGTATAGGAACCGCAGGATCAATGTATAAAAAAACTAAAGGCTGACAAAAAAATAAAAGCAAGTCCAGCTCCCTGTGTGCAAAACAATATGATACGCCACACGATAAGGTGTGCGGTGTTTATCTTAAGACGAGGAGAGGGCCTAGCACACATACTATATAATAGCGGTTTCCACAGTTCAAGGCGGTTTGTGAGCGTTTCATAATACCACACCGTTTGAAACACATAATATTATTACTATTATGTGTCTGTGTGACTTGAATGTATGCCAGGCGCACGACCGCACGCACTATTGGGTTCCTTCATAGCTGACCCGCCATCCGGTGGTAAGGCCATTAGCAGACCGACCAAAAGGCTTTCACCAAATGTGGCAAAAATGAAAATTCCAAATCAAGGGCGTTAGTCTTCCGAAAATAAAAATAAAATACCCACAAGAGAGAGAGAGGACAAGTTGTACCAAAGTGTCTTGATTCTTCTTGTCAACTATTTATGTCTCTGTTTTTTATTGTCAGTGGCTTCTACTGCGTGAAAACTGGTTATATTATATTGATCATTTGAATGTAATTGCTTCAGTCATACGTCATAATAGTATTTTATTTAAAATATTTACTTTGCCTCTCCCCTAAAAACGATGGTCTTGTCTTATCCAATTTATATTCCAACTGTCTTGTACGTCATGAAAAAAATAACATTTCCCATAATATATATATTTAGATGACAAGTTTCTGGTCTCGTAGCAGTAGTTAATGCGATGGATATTATAATACTGAAACAAAAGTAAACTCAATAATGCAGTAGACAGTCGAAATGACCTCGTTTGAGTCATTTAACGCTGCAGCTAAAACCAAACAGTAATACAATTTAGTACCATATTTTGAAAATGATTAAACGTTAAACATCTAATTATACAAAAAAAAAATATTTTAATTATATTGCATTGTAAAATTGATATGAAAAAGAAAGACGATTGGAAAAAGTATCTACAAAAATTCGTTTAAACATTTTTATACTAAATACAATCTAAACGTAATGAAGTGATTGTGTACTGTTTATTATATTATTTTAATATGACTTGTATTGTAATTATTAAGTATAATTTGAAAATTAAGTTAAAAATGACAGGTTTGACAGTTTTTACGAAATTAATATTTTTATAACTTTACTCGTTGTAATATAATCACTTTTTTTAGACTTTTCAACATGACTACGTCGATATTACAAGGACCTTCTGTTCCAATTGGGAAAAACATAAAGCTACACAAACTGTTTGAAAAAAATGAAAACATCTACGGAGACCAAATGGCAGTGATTTATGAAGGTAAAATATAATCATTATTGTTCAAGTATACCTCATAAGAATATTTGTGTACAATAATCAGTTGGTACATTGTAGAGTAGCAATTTCTGAACTACAAAATCGGTTAACTGGTTAACTTCAAAACATGTATCTACTAAACAACCCTTATAGGCTAATGACCCAAGTAGACTTAGTTTATCTTTGTTTTATTATGACAAATAGCCATAATTATTAACAACAATACCTTTACAATGAAATCGGCCGAGTAGACTAAACAGGAAGTTAAATTCTAAACGCTGATAACAATGGAAATAATTTTTAAAAAAAAAGTTAATTAAACCAATCAGCTGGTGCTCATGAAGAAAAAAATGGTAATAATAATAACCGGAAACAGAATCATAACAAAATATAATGTCAATATATGGGCAGAACTGTAGGAAGGGTTTAAAAATGTGACTATTGTAAGAGTTAAATAGAGAAAATAAAAATGAATATTTGAAAAATAAAAATAAAAATAATTGAAGTCACCAACAGCGTACAGTAATTTATTTGTGGGGATGACAATAGAGGGTGGAATTGAGAAACATATGAAATACTTGTATACTTATAATGCAGAAATAAAGTCATGGTCAAATCTTAAACAAAAATAGTGAATGAAGCCGAGTCTGTGAAACCAGCAAGTTTATGAAATATTAGTAACAAAAAAGGACCAATTTAAAAATGACGAATCGCCGATTTTCACTTTTTCACTTTAGGCCATTCAAATTATTAGTTATTAAATTTGTAACGTTAATTTTATATGAATTAATCAAAAAAAAAAACCTTTTAAAAAGTATTTTCAGTTGTGTATGCTACAACTTAAGTTCACAAAATCTAGTATTTGACCTTATATCTGATATTAACCCTGTAAGACCCCAGACATTAGATAAAGACAAACTTCACAATAATCAAACGGTCATAAATCGATGACCTTGCGCTTATTTACTTGATAATATTGTTTTAGCTTCGATGCGATAGCTGACAAGGTAATTTACAATGATGTGTTTTTATATTTTTGTGTCTGTACCTTGGACATCTTTTAAGCCACTAAACCGATTTCTTCGTGTAGCAGCTCTTAAGATCGGAAATCGTACCTGTAAGGTACTTTATTAAACTAAAAATTTTAAAATTTCATTCCTTCCACGTCAAAATTGAGAAAAACAACCGAAAATTTTACTTAAAATTACCGCGCTCCATATCTTTTTTCAAAACAGTCCCAAGTAGTACTAAATTTGTATAGAATATTCTCAAGACATGGTACCAACTGCCGACCAATGTTGACAACCTAAATACAATTATCGTATACCCTTCTCCTAGAAGGGGTAGGTAGACTTGTAACCTCCCCGTTACCACTACTTATCTTATGACTTACCTATGTATTCGTCTGTCCACAGAACTGGGACAGCCGTCGGTCCGTTTGACTTTGGTGGAACTGAACGCCGTGTCCAACCAGCTGGCCAGGGGCATCGCGGCACGGGCGGGAGCGGCCAACGGCGACGGCGATTTCGTGGTGGCCGTCCAATTGCCGCCGGACGACGGGCTCATCGCCGTCCTGTTGGCCGTCTGGAAATCCGGAGCCGCCTATCTGCCCATAGACGCGGCCGCTCCTGAGCACCGGATCCGGCACATCCTCGACGAGGCCAAACCCTGTTTGGTGATCACCCACCAGCCGGACGGTAAATCTCACACCACCGATTACCAAGACCTTCTTATCATTCATTTAATTTCTAAAAAAAGTGTTGTATCAGTGTACAATTTTTTCACACCGACCTCCAGTAGGGTGACACCTAATTTTCGGTGTTGGTCGTTATCATATTTCTTATTAACTAATAACAACTAATTTTTATAATCAAAAACGTTTGTTTTGAAATACTACACCTGATCACACACCCCTTACACTTGACCCAGACACTACACTAATTAATGTACACTTTTTTCAAAACGAACGAAGCTATTGTGATACAATATACCGTACGCATAACACGTATGATAATAATTATTTATATTTGATAAACCTATAATGCTATTTTGATTCCTAGATTTGGAAACACTGTTGTTGGGGGGAAAATTCTGAATCGATACAAAATATTAACAATGACTTTCCGGTAGGTTAGGATTTGCTTTTAGTCGAATTCCAATCGACATAAACCATATTATGATAATAATAACTGAATCAAAATAGTCAACAAGAACGTAGGATTAATTTGGCATTATCTAAATACCCATTTTTACATCAACAATAATTGGTAAACATTCTAAACCATCAAGTTGCGCTGAAAACGTATGAAAGGACTGGATTTTTTCGTGTGCACTTTTTTCTATGTAATCGATAAACCATAATTTATATTATTTTAGACTTGTTGACAGACGTGTCAAGCTAGTAAGTGGGAGGATCCGTATGTTGTGTAAATAGTGTAATTATATATTTTTTCTTAACACACTGCCTATTATTCAACCCTTTGCTTTTTTCCCCGATTCCTTGTGGAATAATTGCTTATGTATTTTATTTATATTTTCATTTTGTTCGGTAGCTAAAGTGTACGAAGACATGTCGAACACAGTATACAACCTCAAACAGATGAAAAACGCCTCGACAACTTTGTCAGCTTCAAATTTGCAAAACGATGAAACCATAAACGGCGGGCAAGCCGAGACGACGGCTATAATTATTTACACAAGTGGCAGCACTGGCACGCCCAAAGGTATGGCCAATATTTAACAACATATATAGTCGTATTATGTCTACTTGTGGGTCATGAACCTCAGAATTATATCATTATAATAACAAATTCAAGGTGGTCCACTTGAGAGTTACAATGGAAAATGGAGTTTTTATTTTTATTTTTTTACCGGTTTTAGCATGAAAAAATAACAAAACCTAACCCACTTAAACGGAATATCCACACGCGTTCGAACAAACAGCTTTTATGGCTATTAATAAAAAAAAAAAAACAACAAATTATGGCTAATAAACCTGTTTAATTAAGATATTGTGTATTATAAAAACCGGACGACCAAAATTATCGTACACGATGTTACTGCCGTTTATTCAAGAGAAATTAACATAATATTGTGGGAGAAAAAAACAAATTTTTCTAAGTATTACTAATTAATAGAAAGTTACATTAGATAATTAATCGTTTTACACTTGTCTTTAGTAATGTTTTTTTTTATACGAGTACTACCTAATCAATTTCCGTTAACACCGAACACGATAACTTATTTACACTAATGATAGTTATTACCATTTGAACTCTTATAATTGTTATAATTAAACGTACATACAAGTATACTATCCTTAATTTTATAAATTGTTTCAATATTGAGCTATCACCCGGCACTGAAGAAAATAGCGTTTAGTCTTTAATTAAATTTGTTTAATATTTTCTAAATTAAAAAATTGTACAGGTACAGTAATTTCGTTTAGAGTCTACTTACCTACATGTTTTGTCTTTCTTAAAATCATCAGAGTGGGTAATTTTTGGTCAGGTATAAGTAACATTTTAAGTAACTTTTTAGTCATACTTTATACAATCTATATTGCAGTCATGCATTGCAGTAATTTTATTACCGTTTCTGTTATTGATTTTTTTGCGTTTACGGCTTACGCGCCATTTTATATAACTAAAACTGATAACATAAATTAATGGTAACTGATAACTGATAAGTGGTAACACTTTGGCAATGGAAAAGCAGCTATGCAGGTGTTGTGACTATTGGAAAATAATATAGTTTCCACTGTAATATTATGTAAAGTAATAGTAGACGTCTGACTAATTCTATTGCAAAAATGGCAAAACGATGTTTACATAATATACAAACACTATTGTAGGCGTTCAAATGAGATTCCAAAGTGTCTACAGTGGTCGGACTCGGGTTTAAGGTTGTGCAATTAATTTTAATTTATACCCATATCAGACGGTCAACTGCGGTAGGCGGTATTTGAGACAATACTATTATAGCATACGACTTTTTTTTGTTTACAATAAAAAAATCATTAATAGCTGCCGTCTAAGCACGATTTAAGATCTTTAATCGTGGTTCTAAGACGGACTGAGGCAATAAATTGTACTTTATTACAAGCGCTACCGAATGAGCACAATAGCTGCGTAGTTGACCGTGTAATTGTGCCCAGGAGGCCTATATATTTTATCTGCATAAAACAATATTTAAAAATGTTTTATAAACTATATGAAAACACACATGACACGTCGTGTACAAGTGGGTATGTATAGCTGGCGCAGGTTTTGTATGCTTGTAGATAAGGAAACTATATTGTATCTTATGTGCCAAGGACATAATATTATTATATAAGGAGAAATCAATCGACATCCGACTCGATTAAAATTGATTTTTTTTTTTTGATAAATAAATAAATGTATACTTATTTAAGGGTGATCTATTTCACGTAAAACACATTTTGATTGGTCGACAGCAAGTTTTAAATAATGATTTATAGAGTTATTTTAGTAGAAGGATGAAGTATAGTATTTTTTTTATCTGCGCATATTATTATTCAACCGCACTACACCTCCTGTTTAGTTTTGAAAGTTGATAGAGCTCCAGAAAATACTAAAAAATATAAGTACAAAAACATTTAGTCGTTTTATGATGTCTTAAAATAATAACATTAACAAAAAAGATTTCAAAAAGACAAACGTTAACGTCTTACATGAATTGGATACTTAAACCTAATACGATTTAAATAGAACATCACTTGATTGACAAACTTAAAGGCGGACCTTTGGTGTTTCGTGTTTTTTTTTCAAATTACAATTTCTTAACGATTCAAACCAAAATATAATTATTGCTTGTGAAAAACACTCAATTGTAACTGCAGTAGTAATAATAACAAACCATGACGCACACTTTGCAACTGCACCAGGATATTCAGGACGGCGTTTTGAATAGGCAAACTTCGTGCAGTTGAACCTTTAAATTTATGACCATGTTGCATATTATATGTATAATATAATAATGATAGATTTAACCCTGTGACGCTCGTACCTAAATAAAATGTACCCTTGGAATGGAAAAACAAAAATCAATACATCCAATGAGATTTGATTATATTTTATTTCAACCATTTGTATCGATTATCTGATCATGTAAGAATTTATTTAAACACAAATTGTATCATTTAATCATTAGACATATGATAAATGCCTCTACTATAAGTCACTGTACCTATACCTGCAATATCAGATATTATAATGTTCTATACTAGGTGTATCTAATGTACTTGATTATGTAATTATAGGCGTGAGGCTCCCTCATCATGCCATTTACAACCGTTTGAACTGGCAATGGAACCGCTTTTCTTATAGCGACACTGAACAAACATGCGTTTTTAAAACTTCTTTAACTTTCGTCGACGCCGTTGCCGAAATTTGGGCACCCCTCTTGCACGATGCACCCAGGTGTCTGGTGGTAGTGCCAAAGTCAGTTACCAAAGATCCAGAACGATTAATTAACACGTTGCAAGAATATAAGGTAGGCAAAAATTAAAAAGTCGTATAAGACATTTTTATATTATAGCTGTTTATATCCGTTTTTTTAATTTCGCTGGGTTTATTTTTTTTGCAGGTAGAACGTTTGGTATTGGTCCCGTCGCTTTTGCGTGCCATACTGTTGTACTTGGGCATTTCCAACAACAACGAACAGCAGTGTTCGGTGCAAAACCGAGTAAGTAAAGACTCGAATGTGCTGTCCTATCTCTCTTTCTATATCTATGTACTTTTCTGTTTCAGAACAGAGAGCAAAGCATTCTGGCAAGCCTCAAGCTGTGGGTCTGCAGCGGAGAACCTCTGCCCGTGTCTTTGGCTAAACAGTTTCTGGACACTTTTCCCGGTCATACGTTATGCAACTTCTACGGTAGCACGGAAATCATGGCAGACGCCACGTACTACGCTATTAAATCATTCAAAGACTTGAGTTTTGGCGATAAGATTCCCATAGGTGAAAGCCGGCCCATGACCTTGACTCGTACAGATTTTTAATCGGTATTTTTTTTTCATTACTCAGGTTACCCTATCGACAACACTGAAATATATTTGATGGACAACAAGGGCGTACCGGTCGAGCCGGGTGCTCTGGGAGAACTTTTTGTGGCAGGCGCTAATTTGGCTAGCGGTTATGTCAACAACCGAGATCCACACAGATTCGTCGAAAACACTGTAGCCCAAAACAAAGGTAAAAAAATAATTTTTGCAAAAACACTACACAAGCAGTGAGAGGTGTTATGAAGTGTAGGACTAGGGTGACCGACCCCGTGTAGTCGGGAGTGTAAGGCGAAGAATAAGTTTACCTCGTCTTTGGATTTATGACTACGTTATAATTGACTTGTACAACTTCTCTACTTGACTTTGCTATGCTCATTGTACAGATGGTATGGACCGTATGTACCAAACAGGAGACTACGGTAAAATAGTAAACGGCGTGCTGTTGTACGAAGGCAGAACGGATTCTCAGATCAAAGTCAGAGGCCACCGAGTTGACTTGACGGAAGTGGAAGCTGCCATTCACAAGTTGCCCGACTCGGGCATAGATAAGTTAGCTGTGCTTTGTTACAAACCGGACGAAGCCGAACAAGTAAGCTACTCGCCGTGTAGGGTGGTGATCCTTCTGATATAAGACAACGGATATTTTGAAAATTCTTTTCTTTCCTACCTATACTCTTGGGTACATATATTCAACGTCGTCCCTTATACGGATGATAAGATTATAGGTATCAACTTTGTTTTTTCAAATGCAAACACATTCTTCTGGTTCTTATCTAGTAATAACGATAGATAATTGACAAGTGTCCATACTTACTTATTTTACGCATACGGGTTGATGATACAAATTGTGTCAAGTATTGAAAAAATATGTACCCTACGAGCATAGGAAAAAAATAATTTACAAAATGTTCATATTTTCCAAGAAAATACATATCAAATGGATCACTCGGTACATAGATAATGGTTAACTATACTGACAACAATATCCAAATCTCCTCTCAGCAACGAACCGGTTGACAATGCTTTTCTAATTTATACCACTTTAAAAGGGCTCCAAATGTAAATTATCTCCAAACATCCACTACCAACTCTATTGCTTTGACGGCTAACCTTATTTGAATAAAAATGATTTGAATTACTAGGCATTGTTGGCGTTTGTCGTTTTCGATGAGAGTAAAAAATCGACGATACAAATCGAAGAGGAACTGAAAAACGCTTTGCCCGACTACGCTTTACCACACGTACGGATGGATTGACAAAGGTTGATTTTCAAAAATCTCACTTTTATTTCGATTTTGTCTTTTCTAGATAATCGCTTTGGACACGATGCCTTACCTGGTAAATGGCAAAATCGACAGACAAACGCTTTTGAAAATTTACGCCGACATGTCTGGTAAAAATTTACTATACCTACTATTCGAATTTGGACGTTTTTGTTTACTTCAATCGTTTGTTATTGCTGTTTTCAGTAACCAACAAAGTCAACAAGCCGACTATGGATTACACGGGCATCTGCACTAGTCAAATGTCCACGGCCAAGTGTTTATTTGAAACCGTGGCCGAAGTGCTTGGCAGTTCACTCAGGTCGCACGTCTCACCGACGTCCAATTTCTTTGCTTTGGGCGGCAACTCGCTAAACGCAATCTACACAATAAGCAAGCTAGCTGATCTCGGATATTCCATAAGTAATTAATTCATACTTGATCACTTTTTGACACCATAATTGGTTGGTAGTGAAAAAACTAAGTTACTCTACAGATTACACGGTTCACAGTTATTTAGTATATTATACACTGGTACCTTATAATATGAGTAAATGGATAATTCCAATTATTAGAATAAAATAAACTTGTAGGACAATCCAATTCAGTATATTAATTTAATACATTATTAACAAAAAAAAACGACAACACTCAACGGCAGTGCAAAAAATCGACTCTTGTTATAAATAATGTTGTACACTGGCCCTGGTCACTGCTGGAACAGTGTTACCAACCCTAACACAATGTTGAAACCGGATGAGTTTTTTTTTGGATTTTCGACATACATTAACAGGAAATAATTATATTTTACATTACGTTGTATTTCTATGGACCTATCGTGCAATTCCTTGTGATGTTCTAGACGTTAGCGAATTTATCGTAGCTCCTGACATGGGTACAATAGTTAAAAAGTTGAGATTCACCGGCAAACCGCAGTTGTCCGGTTGCGACGACGACTGGTTGTTGGAAAAGTATACTATGCAAACTCTCGAACCAAAGCACAAAGAACAAGTTATTAGGTATGGACGTTACATTCAGACCAAATCGTTAGTGCCTGCTTAATTAATAAATAACGTACATTACTATCTGTAGGATAATAGCGCAGAGTTTCTACGAAAAAGCCGATCTGGAATATTGGCTTGAGCCTGGTGTGCCGTACACTGACTATACAGACATCCTCGAGATGATTTGGGAGCCGTTGGTGGAAAAAAAATTAAGGTGAGTACTTGAATTTTTGGACATTTTTTTTTTTCAAGGCAACACCATACATTGAAAATGTAATTATTGTTTGTCCATAGTTTTGCAGTGTATTCAAAAGAATCCAATCAAATGGTGGGCGCAGCGTTAAACTTCGATGCCCTAGACGAACCAGACATTGACTTCAACGGTCGGTTACTAGTGGTTTTTGAATTCCTCGAGCACCTCGAAGGCCCCATTAGGTAAATATTGAATAAAAAGATTTTATTTGCTGATTTTAATAATTAAATTATTTATTATTAATTTGCAAAGGGAGAATCGGCTGCCAAAAGGCAAAGGTCGTATACTTCATAGCTTTATGATGGGCACCGACGCATCGTTGGACGCAGCCACCAATGTTGAAATCATAACATTCATGGAGCAGGAAAATTTAAGAGTTGGCAAAGCCAAAGGATTTGACGGTATATTTACCACCAACACAAATCCTTTAACCCAGGTAAGAGAGAGTCGCCGCAAACCAGCTTAATTATTTTATTAATACAATATCCTTGTATTGTGATCGCAGCAACTCGGAACAAACGTATTCGGCTACAAAACCCTGGAAGACTGTCAAGTCAACCAGTACGTGGCACCTGACGGCAAACGAATCTTCGGCAAAGCGCCAGACAGTCAACGGGCCATATGCTGTTGGAAACTCATACTATAATTTATAGAATAGAAAATTGTATTTATTTTTAATATCATTGTTAGCGTTTTAATGTTTTTATTCATACATAGAGTTTAAATTTGTTATACACATTTTTAAAATATAAGTCTTTTCAATAAACACCACTAAGCGACTCGCTGTTTGATACAAACAAAATGTCTTTTTGTAAGATGGGAAAATTGTTGCTTTTGTATTCGAATCAATATAAATCAACAGGCTTTATACAACTGGAAATTTCTAGGGTGGCCCACAAATTGGTGAGTTAGTCAAGATTGATTTTGTAATGCTGTGGCGGCGGCTGCTAACGCAGCGAGTTGACTACTGGCGACCGGCATACTCGTTCTGTCCAACTCGATGTATTTCTTAATTCGTTTCCATTCACCCGTGTTGTAATTCATTTGGAAATGTGTTTCAACTAACATATTAACTAGAGTGTGGTCATTCTGCAAAACCGTTTCGTGGTCTTCGCTTAGTTTCACAGTTACGAGGCTGCCTAGTTGCGGGCACGGATTGTCTAAAAGAAAATCAACATTTTTATTTTTTCCTCCGATGATAAAAACTAAAAAAAAAAAATATCAATCATCAAATAACCTCGACTTCCAGCCATGAAACCTAATATTAAGGCTTTTTCAGGACGCGTGACTTTGTTAGCATTTCGGAACATATCTTGAGCCTCTTCCATTTGGCTCCTCTGCAAACAATAGAAAACAACAACTTATAAATCCCACAACTCGTAGTTTTTCGTGTATTAATTATAACAATAATTCGTACAGTAAGAGATAATTGGGTCGGTGCCGTATTTGTCGAGGTTGTTGTCGACGAACCGACTTGGGCAGTTTGAGAACGTACTTGCATCTGGACCATAGGTGGCTGAAACAATTAAAAATATAAAGTTTAAACAATAGATAAGCATTGTAATTAAATAAATTATAATATTTCAGAAAAAAAATATGAAAATGCACAAAAGAATATTATTATTTTTATTTAAAACAAATTATTAGATTGTCTTTGTATGATCGACCTAGTCTTAAAAATAAGTCATGTTGTCAATTGATTGCCTACAAAATTGTTCAATCATAATTCATATTTTATCAATTGTAAATTGTAAAAGCTTCTTTGGGGTATAATCCCTAGTTATGGAAAGTCTAACAGGCTTTTAAGAATCAATACTTATAAAAAGTGATTAGTTAGGAAGCGTGAAATGAGGTAATGATTTCCATAGACGCGTCAAGTAATTATGAATTTTAATACTCACGTGAATAACTTTGGATGCAGCTGGGGCCGGTGGAGTTTCAACGGCTGGTTGAGGTGTGCTGGGAACACCTATGACACATTTATTACAATTATTATTCTCAATTACAATTACATTTTAATAATTATCAACATGGGACTTTATGATGACATTAATGATACGATTAGAATATAATATATTATGTTATAAACAATCAAAGATTGAGTACACTTAAAAAATCAAAAATTAATAAAACAACTTAGATTGTTGTAAAGTAATCGTGTAATGCATTCAAATACTTTTAAAATATTCAAACTTGTATTTTAAATACTAATGGAATTATTTTAAACTAATTATAAACAAATTGCCAGCGGTTAAAAATAGAAATTGGCTAACTTTTTTCATGCTGAACTATGTACACTGTATTGTGGACAGTATTCAAGTAACACTGCAGTAATATTACGACCATAAAATATAGAACCCTTGAAATCTTACTCGGAGGTTCGTTGATAATAGGTTCTGGAGGCAAAGGCGTAGCTGGTGCTATATAACTGGGTACATGTTGAGGTGTAGGAGGCGCTGGGGTTGGCGGATTCAACGGAGCTAGACCGGCAGCATAATCTGGAGTAGTAGACGTAACTTCCGTTTTTGAATTTGGTAAGGACGGACCAGAAGTGGGAACACTGTTGGCCTCCAAGAGACGTTTACTTTCTTCCATTTCTAAACAAGTACAAATAATTCAGAAATCAATTGTAAACATTTGTAGTTTCTACACTCTTCAACTTTTACTCGACAAATAAAGATTTGTTAACATTTATATACATGTGCAATTTTACAAATTTAAAAATACATTTAAATAAAATATTATTTCAAATCATAAATAATAAATAATATTAATTTATTTTAATATTATAATTATAACTATTGGAACTCACTAATTTAAGTAACTTACCGGCCCTCTTTCGTTTTTTCGCTTGGGCGTAACCAATAGGCTGTTCGGTAATTTCTAATATTTTAATACCACAGTCTTTGCGCATTCCTGGTCTCGAGGGAGTCGTCAGAGTGTTGTTCAAAGGATTCGAACGGAAACCACCACTAGGTATTGAACGACTGGGTATACCCTTCAAAGGAGCTAACAAAACAAACGGACAATTAGTTATAAAAAGCAGCTTCTTATTCGAACACTATGCCAGTTTAATACTATCGTCGAATTACTTGTATCAGTCATTTTTCGAGGCATGCCTCTCGATCGTACTGGAACGGCAGGAGCTGTGTGTTTTTTAATGTTATTAGCCGCATCTGTAGCTTTTTGTAACAATTCCGCTTTGATAGCTGCAGCTTTTGGTTTTCTTTTTAAATTGAAATGTTTAACCGATGTGGGCTAAATTAAAAATTAATCATGTTATTAGTTGTATAGTGTTAAACTAAATAACTGTGCACAAGAACAAACTCGCTTTATCCTTATTGGTCACAATGTGTCCCCCAATAATTAACATGTACAGTTTCATTAAGCAATAAAAAATTGACTTACCGACTGACCGACCACATTAATTAAAGCATTTTTGTTTAAATAAAGACATTCTAAAGGCAACATGGTATAGTCCAAATTTTTTCTAACTGAAAAAACAATACAAACATTATATATGATGTTGCATAATTTCGAAGGTTGCTCATTGTTACTCACCTAATTTTTTTAAATCGCTGATTAAATCATTGAATATTCTATTATTATCTTCGTTGTGAAAAAACTCTGTGACGTTTAAATTGCCAGTAGAAGGAAATGTCTTCATCATTTCGGCCAACATGGAAACCCATTGTTCACTGTCGACACAAGCTACTTCTAAAATTTCTTCTAGTTCTGTTCGCCACTACACACATCCAATTAAAATTAGTACGACATTATTTTGAATGAATTTACTCTTCGCAGTCTTACTTCGGCAATATTTCTCCGGGGAATATGAAAAAATGACAATAACAATTTAAGCTTGACCTGCGTTTGCAAGTCGGGAAAACAATCTTTTATGTTACGCAACACGTCGGACGTAAGCTGCGTGCATATTGAACCGCTAATCCAAGTATCGTTGGTCGTTCCTAATTTGTTATGAAGCCACAGTGAGATATCACTGTCTCGGACACTCGCCATGGTGTAGTATTAAAAACTGGTGAACTGGTAAAACATCAAATTAAAAAAATTAACAATATAATAACGTTTTACATAAATATTACCGAAGTTAAATTTCCATAAAGAAAACAAGCGTCTATAACATACCTAATTTATAGAAATCACACGTCATTAAAGGAAATAACTCCAATAAATACACAAATATGTATTATATACGAAAAAATACACAAATTTTTTAGGTAACTTATTAGAATAACAGTAGTAATAACATTGTATTTACTATTTTTGAAAACGCTTAGAAAATTGCACAAATGTATATATCATTTTATCATGTTATTATGTATTTTGATATTTCACGAACATTATCTATTCGATGACAAAAACAGTGTGACCACATGGTGTAAACTGTATTACTTATTATGTTAACTATAAAAAAAATTTTTTTTTTTACTTCGCTGGTTGGTTTATACTTACACGTTACACACTTAAAATATTTTTCATCGGTTGTAAGTTTAAATAAATTTAACGTTGTGTACAATGAAAGTTTAATAAAACATATAAATTAATAATATCTATACATAATATTAAATTCTGTATCTCGTGTTCGAAAACAAAAATTGTGTTCGCCAATGATAAGATATCATTGATGGTCAATTAATTAAAAACAAGACGTGTTTTTCCCTCTCTTTTTTAATTTGTGTTATTATATCGTTATCGTGTTTATTATTTATTTGATTTTCGTTTGAATTGCAACAAAGTAGTAAGTACTAAGTACCCACTATCCGTTAGTGAAAACCGAAATCAAATCCGTTCATTAGTTACTGAGAAAATCGTGCACAACGGTAAATGAATTCATTTTACAATCTACAAAGATAAAAACAACAAACCTAAATTATACTTGTTGACAATAATAATAAATTCAAAAATTTAAGGAATCGAAATATGATTCAACTGTTATAGTATTTTCTAATTTTAATTTGTTGACAAACTGCTAACATCGCCTTCACACGAATACGCAAAAATTAAATGTTTCTTAACTGTAAATAAATATTATATTATAGTCAGTTAGTTTGTTGTCTTATTTGATGCCGTGGGCGGAGAGATTAGGAGTGCACCAACATTTTTTGTTTATTCAAGTGTTTTTTTTTTTTTTTAATAAACTACCTATATTATAGTCAATACACTTCATGCGAAATCTAAGCGATGTATGGCTATAATTAGTTTTTAGCTGTAAAAAAAATCTATTGAACGGGTAAATTGTTTTGACTATTCCCTGTTGGACGTTGGTACGCATCAAATATTAAAATTCCACATAAGTCTTTAAAATTAAAATTAAATTTAGTCATAGTTATCAAAAGCACAGTAGTTTTTTTATGATACATATCATATTCCGATTGAGAAAATTTCTATCAATTAAAATTTTTGTTAGTATTGTTCAATGCAATACAGAAGAACAAATGTCATAAAAAATGTTATTGCCTTCTGAGCTATAAAATAAACAAATAAATGTAATCTAATTTAAAACTGTTAGCTTTGATTTGATGAAAAGCAGAGATAGTTATTGGTTTCACATTGATTAAACTTTTTTTTTTTTGTCTGGAGTCACTAACTTTTTTCATATGATCTTTTAAAAGAAATAAAAAAATTAAAACAGTTTAGATCAAGACAACTAGTTTAATAAAAAATAAAATCAACAACTTAGCCATTACAAAAATACCAAAAAAATATATTTATCTAAATAACTGTATAGCTATTGGAATTACAATATATTAAACACTTTTTTAGTTATAGCATATTAAAAAGGCATTACAAATTTTTTAAAAACTGGTTAAAAAAATCAAATGTAATGATAAAAATAGCTCAACCTAACATAATTGCAAATAATTACATAATACAATTTATTTTTGTACAATATAAAATCGAAATGCATAAATTTAACTACTTTTATCACTACATCCAAATTTCTCATTCCATGTCACATAGTGATTTAAATCTTCAGAGGATACACTAGGCAAAACAGATTTCAATGCAGACAAAAAGTCTCTTATGTCAATTGGACGAACCTGTTAGGAATTAAAACAATTTTTTTTTTTTTGTAATTATTATTTTTAAATACAGATTTGAAGCAACGTACTTGATCGGCTTGTATATTGCTTATCATCTCAAAGCTAATCGACCGAATGGGTCCGAGGGATGCTTCTTGGCATAAACTTTTCATATCGGCTCCGGAATAACCATCACTCATAGAAGCGATTTTCTCTAAATCGTCTTCTGTTAAGACGTGATTCTCCGATCTTATTAATTTTTTTATCATGTCTTTTCTGGCCTTAAACAATACAAGCAGATTTTCATTACGTGTTACATACAGCGTTGTACTCGACCGTGTAGCCATAAATATGTACCATTATAACTACATCACTGAATATGCTTTATTTCAACTGAATTACTTATTGCTTGTTTAAAAACGTTTTGTTCAAATCAACTAATAAAAATAATAATTACTTGAAGATCGGGTAACCTAATATACAGTCTTTTTACTAGTCTCCTTCTCGCTGCTTCGTCGAGTTCTTGAGGTCTGTTCGTAGCACCGATTATTAGTATTTTGTCGTCGTCACTAGTGCTCGCCCCATCCTTAAAACATATTAAAAATTATAGTAACACTTAAGTATTAAGTATACTCGTTTTGTGGAACAAACCAATTGAATAAGGAACTCAGTTTTAATTTTTCTAGAACTTTCATGTTCTTGTTCACTACGTTGGCATAATAACGAATCAATTTCATCAATGAAAATTACCGCCGGTTGATGGCATCTATCACATGAAAACACATAAGTTGTGAACATGTTTTTTGGAATTTTTGCACATTCTTTTCTACAGTTTTAATTATTTAATATCACCTGGCAACAGCGAATAAAGCTCGGACAGATTTTTCACCTTCTCCAATCCACTTGGAAGTTATGGTCGACGCACTAATACTGAAAAATGTTGAATTCGATTGTGACGCAATGCATTTACCTAAAACGGAAAAAAAAACATAAACAATTAAATACAGAGCACAATGCATTTGACACACATCCTGTTACCAATTAGGGTTTTTCCAGTTCCGGGCGGTCCGAAAAGCAAAATTCCCTTGGGAGGTCGTCGGATACCTTTGAATATGTCCGGTCTCAACAGTGGCCAAATGACGGATTCCTGATAATTTAAGATTTTCATATAATCATAATTGTTAATAATATTAACTGTATTGTTGTTTTTACTTGTATCGTGTTTTTAGCAAACTGTAAGCCAGATATATCGTCCCACGTAATTGGAGTTTTGCATTCAATTATTTCATTTTTAATCATTTCAACCATTTTAGGATCAATATTTTTTAAATAGGGGTTGTCTTCAAAGTTTTCATTCGCACTCGGTTCGTTATATTTTTCATCTTTAGTCTGATTGCTAATGAAATGACGACATTATTAGCTTCAGATTCATAGAATATATTGTCAAGTTCACTTCACGAGAACTATTAACTTAGTCTAACATATTATAAAACTACCTAACTTATATTTTTTTTTTTCAAGTTTAAAAAGTAGTCAATTATAACATTGTTAAAATTTTAAACATAATTACTTTTGATTATCAGCTGATGGGTTAACAAATTTACTAACAACGCTGCGAGATTTATTTACGCCGAGAGATTTTTTTATCAATGTTTCTGAAGTACCAGAAGTATGATTGTTTTGTTTTTTAACTTGAATATGCTATAAAACCATAATAATGAACATTATATTACATATTTTGGTCATTTAATTTTTATATTACCAGTTCTGTTTTTGCCGTGTGAAAACTGAATTGTGGTTGGTTGACTCGAGGTTCTGGTTCATGTTTAGTTTTATGACTAGGTGGAGAATTTGATGGGGAATTGTCCTCAAATTTGCTAAATAAACAACATAATATAATTTACAATATTTTGTCTTCAAAAAAATATAAAAACATGTACATGTATTTTAAATTACCAAAAATTACCTTCTTTTTCTATTATTTAAAGGCTGTACAGTAAACAATGGAGTTTTCATAGCAGTTTTTCGACTGTCGCTACCATTGAACGAATTGTGTTTTTGAAAATCGTTACTTGAAGTTTGACAAGTGGGATTGACTATTTAAAAAATCAATAACCAAAATAAGCATTACATTAATACAAATTACATAAGTCAACAATGTGATGTGGAAAGCCAAAATAAACCTTTTATCGACAAAGTTTGTTTTGAGAAAAACACCAAAACTTTAGTAAACTATTCTTAGTTGTAAATATAATTTTTGCTAAAAAATCAACCGATTCAGAAAATAGAACTTCCTTAAAATGCCGACAAGAAATCCTTTTTCACTTTTCACACAACAAATTATTCTTAAAATCTAATTCTTTAGATTTTACCTATTGGTTTTGGTATTTCTTTAATACTATTTTGATGCATCACATTTTTATTTTGAATATTGTTGGAAACTTTGATAACTTCATCAGATTTAGAACAATCTAAATAAACATCATTATCTTCTTCAGTCTTACAAGTCTTAGGGTCTGGACACTTGATTGATTTTTTGAATACATCAACAGCGTAATTTATGTCAATATCAGATTTCAACTTCCAGGACTTGGCTTCTAAATAAAAAAAAAACATAACAGAATTATTATAACAATTTTTTGTTAAGTTGGTTAAGATTCAAATTTTCTTCTAATATAAAATATATCTTTCTCATTTCTTTAAATCACACGTTCAATAATTTTAAAAAACAATCACTTCTGGTAGACTGTGTCATTCCAATTTTTAACCAAAAGTACTCCAATTATAAATAAACTTACTGTTTGAACCAGCTGTTAACTTTTCTATAGACGTCATGAAGTTGTTGATGCCCTTATTGTTATCAACCAGATTTGAATAAGATTTCAACTCAGATTTCATGTGACTCCATATCCAGTTGGATTCTCCTCTTAAATAAAAATATCAATTAAGTATTAAGTTTACCTAGTCCAACATTAGTCCATGATTTTAGTTCAATGAATGTTGCTTTAATCAATAATAATTGCGATATAATAATTAATTATCACTTACAAAGAGTTTGCAAAAAGGTAAGTTTGATACATGCATTTTCTTTTTGAACTGGCGGTTTTCACATCGTCGTTTAAATCTTCTTCAAACTTACTGGGTAAGTAAAAATCAGTGAACTTTTTATTAATTTCGTTTATGTCGGCCGACATTGTAATATTGAATCAGTTGTTGCGGAAAGTCAGACGATGCAATTTTTCGACAAAATCACCTACTCGTTTGATTATTATAATATATCAGTTATCGCAATTGCAGCAAATTCAATAAACAACGTCAATTGATCAATTAGTACCATATATATAGTATTGTACTAAGATTATTATATACAAAATACCTATAGTCGTATTAAAAACAAGACTAAGTAGTAAGTTTTGATTGCAAATTCGAAATAATAATAATTTGACAAAAATTTGAATTGATTCCGTTGTTTCTTATCACTACTATTGTGATGTTATCTCGGATCAGCTCCTGGGCGAGTACCAACAACGAACAGCCGTGGCCCACGCGGCAAGGTTGGCAGCATCGTGGCGGGTGAACTGCCGACAAACCGGCGGTACCAACCATGCCGTTAAAAAATACGTGGGTATATATTGTATTTTTGTAAAACGTTCCATTGTTCTCCGCCACGGTCTTACAATAATAATATCGTAAATTATACGCCAAACGAAACACGGTGCGTGCTTGTTATTTGGTTTTACAGACTTCAAGAGCTGATCAGGTCCGTGAATAGTTTTACCAATAATAATTAGTTGTATTACAGTACTACTGTTTGTAATTTATGACTTCCACTCGGGAGACAATCGCCGTTCGTTATTAATTATTATACAATACCTATATATTATTTTGATCATCGCAATAATATTACCGCGATCGTTTGTGGCGGAACACGGTCCGATTTTCCGATTGAAACGTATTGTTTTATGTACATATATACCAATAATTGTATTATTATTTTTTTTATTTATTAACAAATCGTTGTGTCCGCACGCTAAATGCAACATATTATATATAATAATAATAGTTTAGAAGAAGAAACACGGGAAGTGCTGTGTGCAGCCGACTACACGACGCCCATATTGAATCGCATCATCGTGACCGGAGTCCAGGCCAGCCGCACTGGGAACGGCAGCTATCAACAACGCTTTCCGTCTTGACGTCGCCGCCAAGATGGCTGACAATTCTTACGTTTCGCCGAATGACAATTTTATTTGTGGTGTTGTCGAAGGTACGGGTGACATATTAATTACCATAAAACTATATGCTTCGCTTGGCACGCGCAACTCTCCATAGCGATCGAAATAAAATTGGCGACGTCCACATAACGACCAAGTCCCGTCGTGTGAATATAATAATAAATTATTACAAAAAAAATGTACTATATAGTAATATTATAGTTACTACCTATCTAATATCTAAAAAAAATCCAAAGCCACACAATCGCACTTGTCGTACAATATTAACGCCTATACTAAATTGCTTGTTGTACACGTTAGCCACAGAAGCTGTTTTTTGTATTTCCATTAATAATAATATTGTAATCCTACAGGGTAATTATATTCTATTGATTGATGATAATAGTTTCACGTTAATAAAACGCTCTGCCTAGTAGACATTTTATTATAATTTACCTTTTTCTTAGTTCTTCAATTTTATAGTTTTTAATTTATAAAATCCACTTGTGTATTGTGTTTGTTTATGGGATTACCGTTTTTTTATCATTACCTAATTGTCCGAGTAATGGGTCGTTTTATATAAATCAAATGACAACTCTTAAATAAAAACAGGTTTATGTTTCATAAGTAATTCAATGAGTAAAAATTCTTGTTCAATTTGTTCTAAAGTTGATATCTGTCTCTTTAGTCCCAATGTTCAAATATTGATATTACGATTAAAAAACCATGTAAACTTATCACATTAAAAGTATTCTAAGTGACAGTCGACCAAATCGTAAAAAGCTATCCAATATTTAATAGAATAACAAAATTTTTATTTATTTTTTGCTATTATAGGATTTTACGGAAGACCGTGGACTACTGAACAACGTAAAGACTTGTTTCAAAAGTGAGTAGTTTTCCAAGCTGTTTTGTTAATTCGCTTTGCAAGCTAATTGTGTTTACCTTTATCTTATCTAGTTATAAGTAGGTCTACCATAACTCCTTTTTCATTAGAAATATTTCAATATATTTAATTATTGATAATATAGAGTGTAAAATTATAGTGGATCTTTTCAAACACTTAACATTTCAAAATAAATTCTTATCCTTTGTGGGCAAACAAATCACTAAACTAAGTGTCATTTGAAATTTGTACTTTTATACTTAGTATATTATCTATGTTATAAGTGGACTACATTATAGTAAGAATATATATATAGACAATCTACCAAGACTTTTATAAATACATCAACATAGAAATGGCTGTAGTCAACATGAACAGCCTTATGAATGGAAAAGATTCTCGATGGCTACAACTCGAAGTATGCCGCGAGTTTCAACGTAACAAGTGCTCTCGTAGCGATACCGAATGCAAATTTGCTCATCCAGCGGCTAATGTCGATGTTCAAAACGGCAAAGTCACTGCATGCTATGATAGTATCAAAGGGAGATGTAATAGAACGAAACCGCCTTGTAAATATTTCCATCCTCCGCAACATTTAAAAGACCAACTTTTAATAAACGGTCGTAATCACCTCGCTCTTAAAAACGCTTTAGTACAACAAATGGGCTTGGTAGCTAATCAGCCTATGGTTCCGGGACAAGTCGCTACTCCTATGCCAAACCCAGCGTATTTAGCCCAGTTGCCGACCGCTCAAATCGGCAATACATTTAACCCATATTTTAACCATTCGAATCCACTCATGAATCCTTTAACTCAGTTTTTTGCTCCAAATCATAATAATTTAACAATGGCGGCGGCAATGCAGCAATCGGTTTTACCGCAGAATTTACAAGCTCCTGAACTTACTCCGGATTTAAGTAAAATCTCACCGTTCTATTATGAAAATTTGTCGTTGCCCGGACTGATGCCTTTCAAACGACCGACTGGCGATAAAGCGGGGTTACCGATGTTTCAACCGAGTGCGGCTGCAGCTTATCAGCAACTTTTTCAATTTGTCCCACCTCAGGCAGCTGATTTTCCTCCCACCTCGTCGACTACGACTTTGTCTGCTATGCCCAAGCCACAACCTCAAACGGTAGCCCAACAACAACCTCAGCAGCAATCTCAACAACCTATTGCTCCTCAAAAATCTCAAACACCAGAACTCCCGACTACTCAGACTCAATTACAATCGCAGCAATTGGCCGCGTTCCATCAGTTACTCGCCATGTCACCACAACAGCAACAACAACTTCAACAACAGCAATCATTACAACAACAGCACCAACACCAACAAGCCCAATTGGCGCAAGCCCAGAGTCAAGCTCAAGCTCATTTAGCGCAATCACAGGCTCAAGTACAGAGTCAAATGCAAGATCCTACACAACAGGCTCAGATGCAACAACACCAGGCATTCGCGGCCGTTTTCAATCAATTAATTGCAATGCGCCCGCCACCTCCACCATTAGCTGCATTTCAAGCGCCGCAATTGGCTCCAAATCCTAATTTGATGACATCACCTTCTATGAAACAGTTTATCGCTGCGCAAATACAGCATCACATTCATAACAGTAACATCAACGGTAATATAAATCCAGCGGCATTAAACGGAAATATCAATAATAAAAACGACGACGAGGTACAACAACCTTTTAAAAAAATGAAAACCGCTTGACAATTTTGGATTTACATTTGTTTTTAACACGTCAACAATATGTGGGTTGTACGCATTCAATTTATTTAAGATAGATATTTTCTTACTGTTGGTACCAAACCATTTTAATTACTTATTTTCGTGTAATAGCTTTTACGATGAAAACTAATTTTTCTCATTACGAGGCCTATTTATTTTTAATAATTAGTCATTATTTTGAGTTATTTTGAATAATACGGTTATCTTATTTATGCCATTTTGTAGACTTTGTGTTTTTAACAATTATTATTATTATTATGTTATTTTATTACCTAATTGAGTTGTATCGCTTACAATTTTAATCATCAAGCTTTTAACCAGTTATTGTAGTTTTAAATTTAACCTACCTTTATTATTGTTTATCATCGTACATATTATTTTATTATTGTAATGCATAATTATTTAAACTATTGTATCGTATAGTTCCTTATATAAGCGCTTTCAGGCCTCAGTAATTTTTTTAACCATAACTATTTTTTTTTGCATTGACGACATGGTTTAGTGATTTGAGTCCATTAATTATTGTTTTAAATTTAATTTTCCTTTGAAGCGAATTAAATGTTTGTATAACTAAGTGATTAAAGGAATAATACATTTTGTAAACTTTAAAGTAAAATATTATTTTTAAAAAAATTGTCGAACATACATGTTCTGGATATTTTTTTTTACTATTGTTATAAAAAATATAGTTGTTAACAGTATTTTGGATTTTAAATAACTTAAATAATGTTATTTTTTAATGTCTTACAAATACCTTTATAGATTTATAATATTTGTAATTTAAGGTTTTTTTTTTTTTTTATTGTGATAACAACAGGTATTGCCTCTACATTGATGTAATTTAGATTTAAAGCCAACTACCTCTTTTTTCAACTGAAAAAATGTCATTCCAATTCCAATCCTTAATGTAATCTCTAGCAACTATAATGTTTCTAATATTTTTTTCATACTTATTGTGCATGTGCAATAAAAAAAAAACACTGCTCTGCCAATATAATGCCCACCAAGCTTCCTTTTTTTTTATGAAAACCTTGTGTTTTTTTTTATTATTATTATTTAAACGTACTAACTAAACTGTAATATGAACACTGAAAAATTATGGGATTGGAGTTCAGCTTGTGTGGAAATATTTTAGTTAAAATAGAATTTACTGTTAAACAATAATAAAGGCTATAAAGCTTACACTAGCCATTCATTTATCTTGGTTACTGGCTATTTACAAAATGATATATAAACATTTTTTTTTTTATCTAGGCCTATATGTATGTTGCAATTACTTATGGTAGAATTAAGGCTAATTTTTTTTCTATAGTAAAATGCTTTGAAAAATATTTATTGTGAATATAAAAGTAGCTTGTACTTAATAAAGGTGGCATACCTAAGCTAGACTTATTTTTATTTTTTATCATCGTGTGTACCTACCCTTGCACTGGCTTCGACTATCTGTTTTTTTAGCAAAACTCATATACATGAACAAACATATCTAGCTTCTTTTATTGGTTGTCTCCGTAACAAGGGTTGAAGTGTCAATGTTTTTGCTACAAGCAGCCTACAA
This sequence comes from Adelges cooleyi, assembly GCF_023614345.1. NCBI lineage: Eukaryota > Metazoa > Arthropoda > Insecta > Hemiptera > Adelgidae > Adelges > Adelges cooleyi. Next base: position 10,581,656 of record NW_026096268.1, on the reverse strand, counting down.
CTACCACGTTATCATTTGCAATGCCTGTCATCAACGTTTGTTTTAAGCGGACAACCTCTTGTTTTGGAGTGTTTAGGTAGAAATCTATTCTCTGTAAAATAATAATAATAATACATTATTACAATATAATCGGTAGCGTAGTCTCATAGGGTGTACACGCTGTCTGTGTACACTGCCCATTTTGCTATCTATGCGTGTACCCATACATAGATCGTAAAGTGGGAGTTGAATACACACAGATTGAATACCTTTACGACTACACCGCCGATGATTACAATATTAAAATAGAAATCGAAAACAGTAGCTCACATACTATATACCAAGCACTCGATACATATATGCAAAAATCATTTTTAAAAATACAACTAGACATGAGTTTAAGTGTTGTTTATTGTTATTAGTGGTAAGTTTAAACATTTTTATCTAGTTCTGTTCATTTATCGTGGTTTTACTATATTTAGGCAGTGTGATTTAAATTTTAACACCATGAATCATCTTGTTGTAGTTGTAGCGATAAACGACAATATCATTGTGAAAACGCTTTAAACTTTTTATATATTTTATTGTTATTTAGATATATATTAGATGACAATTTTTATAAATAGACTTAATTATTTTTTTTACATTCAAAATAAACCTCTAATGTTTTCATTAAAAAAAAATACCTTCTTGGCTGCTTTGCATAGAAGCTAATAAAAATGTATGGACAAATTATACATAAGACTATTTTAAAATGATTTTTAAACATTTTTGTTCAATTAAATTTACCAGATATTATAATATGATATCAAATTAATAAATAATAACATTGATTATTAAAAACTAATTGTATACCGTGTACATACAAATAAAATGCTGCTGCGTCATTGGTACAGGCACTACTTGATATAGGTATTAATATTCTATTATATTACAGCTGTGTAGTTTTACCATGTCGTATAATTGGTATACATTTCATAAAACAAAAAAAAATTAGCATTCAACGACTTGGATAACTGAGGAGTTTATTACTGAAAAGATAACAATTACGGTTTTGTTTTACTTTCTGGTTGCGCATTAAATATAATTATAAAATTGTCTTTAATATAATACTATCATCTTTTTGCTGACTGCATTTAAACACACTACTTGTACATTTTTATGTATTACTAAATATTCTTTTGCATGAAGTATTAATCAGGTGTACTAGATGTAATATGAGAATATTTGTTAACATTTTAACTAAACATCTATGTGAATAATAGCATTAATAATGTTACAGATTGTTTTATAACGTTAGGTTATGTTACTGTGCTTTTTTTCTGGTTAGGTTCTATTTAGGCATGGCTGTTGTTAAACGTTCTATATGTTGTTACAGTCGCAATCATTTAAGATGCGTGTAAAAGTAATCGACACTGATATAATATGGATAATAAAAACTCAAATGCTTGACACTAAAAATATTTACATTTAAAAATGATACAATATGCTCATGACTGATATAAATTAATTATTTGTCTACTTAAATTATTATAATCTTGTCACTTGCATTTCTACTCTACATGGCATAATTGTGTTTTTCATGTCAACGTTAAACGGATAAATTTATTGCATGCGATTTTTTTATATTTTTATCTAAGAAATAATGTTTATATATTGTATGCAACTGACAAATTTAATATGAAATAATTATATTTTTACTCTGCAAATTAAATACGAAATTATACAATTATGTCTATTAGAGAAATCGCTTAGTTTAAAATGATTTTTTTTTTTTTTTTTAAAAGACATTGATAAAAAAATAATAATATGTTAGACCTATATTTAAAACAAAAAAAAACTAAGGATCATGTCTTCGGCCGTGGCTATTCTGATATGAACAAAAGTGAGATTTTTAAAAAAGTAATTTTTGCTCAAATTTGATCTTACAGAATATTGCTGCCAAAGAATCGAGAGTTACTTGCTCAAAAGTGTGCAATGTAGTCAAAACGACTAGTGTAAAACAGTTGATTATTTAAAAAAACATTCAACGCATGAAATAATTATTATTCACATTATAGAAAAGGTTGTTCGTATTTTTCCAAGTCGCCTGTTTTATGGATTTATGTATTATATATTGATTCGTGGAGTGGAGTATTATTATTATTATTATTATTGTACCATGAAATACAATACCTGTTATGGTTTTGCTGTTTTATCTAGTTGGTGACTAACGTCCAATGTATACGCTGATACGCAACAGACTGTATGCAAAATAATTCTTTTAAATTTAAAAAAAACAAAAAAATAATAATAAAAAAGCAACAAACCAACGGGGCAATGAGACAATTTGGTTTGTTCAAATGATTTGTCGAAAACACGATACCTACCTACCCTAATGCATACAGTCTTTAAAATAATATTTTTGAATCTAAACAGTTGAAGTTGTTTTGTGTCTGATTATAGCTAAGCATGCCATTGTGTTAAGTAAAACGGTAAAACACAACTCGGAACCAAGTTAGTTAATAATGAAATTACTTTGGTTCTAGTTTGTATACAAAATGTACAGTATATCAATCTTAAGCTGCTGCTCTTACTCAAAACTTGTGAATGGATTCAATATTCTAACCTGTCACCTCTCACTCGCATTTGCCTCTGTTTCACCCCTGTCAAACCCATGTGCACCGAATCAGCCTGAAACCCTGCAATGTTTCATTACTATATATATATATATATATATATTATTATATGCTGTGGTGATTGTTGTTTACCCGTTATTATGCTGTTTGTTGGTCGCTAACGGTGGATTAAATACTATTTATATATATATAGATATATATATATATATATATATATATAGATATATATATATATATATATATATATATATTATTATACTTAATGCCTCGCATTTACGAACGCTACATCTGAGCATTTTTTATTACATATATTTGCCGTAATTATGTGAATTAAATTGCATTAAAAGTGTTTTATTTAGTGAAATCAATAATTTATTTAACAAGTGTTGCAAAAAAAAAAAACTTTAAAAAAATGTTCACATCATTTTTTTACAGTAGTCTCATGCTGTGCTTAGTTTATATTTTTTTGTTGTTTCATTTATATTATTTTTCGTTGTTTTCATCTTGTAAATTAAATATATTATAACAGTATCGGAAAAAGTAATTGGTGCGGATACAAAAAAAAAAAAATAAACAAATTTGGGTTGTATTCATTTATTTAATATATAATATGCTTTATTATACTGTGCAGTGTTCTTACGCTTATATTTATTAAAAGAAAAAAAATTAGACGCTCTTTTCCACTATTTTAGTTAATACATTTTTAAAAAAAAAAATTTTTTAGCATCATTTTTTACAACCGGGTTTATTTTTTAGATTAAAAAAATGGGGAGTAGGTTGTTACGTGTACGCGCCCAAGGACGATTACAAACACAGAGCTTACTGGAGAGATTTGTACACCGTCGAAGAAGCGGAACAACTTGGCGGTCTCATAGCCGCGGCCAGAGACTGTGGAGTAACCCTGTATTATGCATTATCGCCTGGTCTCGACATGACTTACAGCAGTCAGAAAGAAGTGTCCACGCTCAAACGAAAGCTAGACCAAGTGGCTCAATGCGGCTGCAAGGCCTTTGCGTTATTATTCGACGACATAGAACCGGACATGTCGCCAGCCGACAAAGAAGTGTTTCAGTCGTTTGCTCATGCCCAGGTCAGTAGATATATTGAATACTATATATACACAGGGTGTCACGGAAAGTTCTACCGAGCTTCAAATGAGACATTTAGGATGCTCTATGGGTACAATAAATGGTATTCATTTTTTTTTAATATTAAAATTATTTAAAATAGAACTCGTATCTCATTAAAAAATGGTCTTACGAAAAAAGTAATTTCAGATTTGAAATCAAGAGAAAAAATCTTGTTGAATTGATATGTAACATGATTTTTTGGTATCTGGCCACACATACGTCCACAGGGTGGCCGGCATGTGACTAAAACCGACTTATGAAATGTGACACATCATTTTGGGTTAGAATTTTATTCTCAATTGTCAGTGGTGTTCTTAGTATTATTTTATATTAAATTATATGACGCGTGCCATATGTTGGTTTTAGTCACATGCCGGCCACCCTGTGGACGTATGTGTGGCCAGATACCAAAAAATCATGTTACATATCAATTCAACAAGATTTTTTCTCTTGATTTCAAATCTGAAATTACTTTTTTCGTAAGACCATTTTTTAATGAGATACGAGTTCTATTTTAAATAATTTTAATATTAAAAAAAAAATGAATACCATTTATTGTACCCATAGAGCATCCTAAATGTCTCATTTGAAGCTCGGTAGAACTTTCCGGGACACCCTGTATATTTATGTGTTGTAACCGGTTACAGACCGGCGAGGCACGGTCGTGAGGGTTCGGTTTTTATTTTATAATTATAATAAAAAAATGTTTACGGTCTGTAAGGGTTGTTCTAAATAGTAATTAATATCGTTGCGTCAATGTGATAAGTATATTTGTTTTATTTAAGGTGTCGATTACAAACGAGATATTTCAGCATCTTGGTCAGCCCAAATTTTTGGTATGCCCAACGCAGTATTGTTCGGCTCGAGCTGTGCCCAACGTTCAAAACTCGGACTACCTAAACACCTTGGGCTCCAAGTTGGCTCCTCAGATAGACATTATGTGGACCGGTTAGCTACTGTAAATTGAATTATAAATTGCATTTTCAAGACAATAGTATTTACACCGTAACCATGGGTTATTATCCGTATGTTTTAGGACAAAAAGTAATATCGCGCTTGCTAACTACTGAGTCGATAAGAGAGATCACCGAAGTACTAAGACGACCCCCAGTAATATGGGATAATTTGCATGCCAATGATTATGATCAAAAACGGGTATTTTTAGGACCTTATCTAGGACGATCTCCAGACCTCATATCTCAACTGAGAGGAGTGCTGACTAATCCAAACTGTGAATACGGTGCCAATTTTATAGCCATTAATACTTTAGCCCAATGGAGTAAATGCAATTCCGATCCGTCAAACACACAAGACAGTAAGTGTTCAAAATTACAAAATATAAATATTTTAATCAGAATATAAGATAAACGAGCAAGTTCGTTACGCACGACCAAAGAACTGAAATGAAATTATAAGCTGTCTCGTTTTTAATTACATGATTTTTTTTTAATGCTTTTTATGATACATAATTAAATTTTACAATCCTATTGTAATATATTTTGTAATCATTAAAACTGACACTTGTTTATTTTTATTAGTATTCTGACTATTATAGACGTGTTTTCTATATAGTCAATATTTTCTGACTTACTAAATTATATCTAATTATATTTCAACAAGTCACAATTTTCAAAACAAGTTGAAAATGTCACTAAAATGCTGAATGAAATGTGTAAAAGATTTAAAAATATAAACATTTATTAGTGATGTGTAATTTTTAATTGATTTCTTTTATAATGATTAGATGAGAGCATGAAATTGGAAACTGAAAGTGACGAAGAAGGTGTTGTCGATCTGCCGGACAATATTTATCATGCAAGGAGAGCGTTGCGTGTCGCCATTAAAGAATGGAAAGAAGAATTTCGAAAACCAAAACAAGCCCACGGGCCTATAAGCAAGCCGCAGCCCACTTTGTCGATTATGTCTCCCATTGCCATTCCGTTGCCTTCGTTCAACACGTGCATGGCCACCTCGACGACCACCATAACGACTTCAACGTCCACGACTCCTCTGCCTATGTGTACGACCAATAATGTCGAGACGATATCAACGCCTTCTGTGAACGGCAACTCCACCACCTTACTACAACCTGCAGTTGCGGTGTCCATCAATCCACCCACTGTAATTATGAACTCTTTAGTTTCTGAAAACAAAGTCATTAGTGAACCCATGGACTGTAATATGTCGTCGCCGGCCCCATCGCCACAAAGTTCGGACACTGCCATGAACACTGACAACGGATCTGTACGTAGTAATATATTTCTAGTTATTATATTATTATTTTTTTTTACTAGGTTTATTCGTTCAAATTGTTTCAGAGTGTGTCCATGCAAGTAGAAACGCCAAGCCCCAGTGTAGACATGATTATCGACGTTGTTCAAGATCAAAAACATTCATATGAAAAGTAAATAATTTTTGTAATTATCAGTTACGCATTTTAAAAACAAATCCTCTTTAATACTACCAATTTTTGAAAACAATTTTATTTTATTATACATATATATATATATAAAGGGATCTGACCGAAGGAGATTTGTTGCTGTTGTGTGATTTGTTTTATTTGCCGTTTGAGCATGGATTTCAAAGTGTTCAGTATTTACAAGAATTTAATTGGCTCAAAAGTAACGCTTATTTAGTTTCAAAAGAGAATATAAGAAAGTCAAAAAAAGACAATGCGACCGAATCTAAACCAGAGGTAAGAAAAATCTACGATAAGAATAATTATTTAAAGCGCTTGTGTGTGGTGTGTTTTACACTCGGCGGAAGCATAGCACGGGTTGAGCTCGAAAGATTCATCGCAGCAATTGGTAATCTGAAAATAAAAACTTGTTAATAGACTCGTGGAACTTAGTTTGTTTGATTTCAACACTGATGTCAACGTAATGAGAATTTATTTAATTTTCAGGTAGACGAGTGGTTCAATAGATCGAGAAAAATGGACGAACTGTCCGAACAAGTGAACGAGCTGTTTCAAAGACTCGCTTACAGTGCTAACCGAGAACTGGTCCACGACTTATATCCTTACGTTTGGGACATACGTTGCGTTGTGTCGCTGTTAAATTCTTACATCAAATGGCTTTGTGAGTAAATTATTATATATAATATGATTACGCTAGTCAAATATTATATTTTTATTTATAAAATATAATTTTTTATAGCTCTTGGTCATTTCCCTCAGTCAATTATCAATTATACTCTCGGATCATACACGTGTAAGTAGAAGTTTATATATTTATATATATATATATTTTTATTTGTTAAAAATTTGTGTACATAGTTTCTTATTGTTGGAACATAATTGAAAGACCCTGTATAGGTTTATACATATTGACCAAGTCTTGAACACGTTGCTTTTGTGATGGAATGGAAATTACTTTACTTGTTACGTTATATTTTCATAGCAAACACGAGCATTATTTAAACAGAAAACAACAAATTATTAAAAATTAAAATTTATTTAAACAAAAACACATTCAAATAAGTTTTTATTTGAATAATAAAATTGATTATACATTTGTTTGAAACAAACAAATGGAAATTTATTTTAACAAAATATTATTTAAAATTAAAAACATTGTTTATAGAAGATGAGCTAAATAAAAATGTATGAATTCGAGTAAAATTGCAACATTCTAAACTAAAATTATTTTGTCATTACTTTTTATAGATTTTTAATTCTAAATAATCAAAGCTGATGTTTTTTTTTTTAAATTTAGTGTTTCAGAACTTAGTTAATAAACATAAACAAAAGTCATTAGTATAATAGGTTATTTATACAATTACCTTAGTACAAGAGTTGAAATTACGTAACACGTTATTAAAAAAAAAAAAGTAATTCTATTACAGTAACTACCAGAGTCTGCTTTTTGTAATTTTTTTTATCTTTAATAGAACTCAATCTTGGTCAAATAAAACAACAATATTAGTGTTTTCACTGTAAGTTGACTTATGCATTTTTTTTACTAAACGGGTCACCTATAAACTATTTTTCCGAACACATATCGGCTGCTTAAAATTTTTATAATCGATCCATCCTTTGTATATATTTTTTTTCTTCTGTCTTGCTTTTGTTATAATATAATGCTACACATTGATCCAGATTGGGCTTTTAAAATTTTTTTTTTTTTAAACTCATTTAGCAATTAATTTTTTTTTTTTAATGGCTGACATTAGACATGTAAGATGATTAATATTATATTTTGTTTGAGAACCGTTTTCGTTTATGTGTCGTAGCTTTCTAATATTGTATCGTCGACATTTATCGTACTCGTGTAAAGTATTATCTATAATTTGTTTTGTTATGATTTATTAGGGTTTTCCAAAGGATGGAAAGAAAGTTTCATGAGCGGCGATCAAGAACCGTGGGTGTTTAGAGGTGGTTTAGTGGCCGATTTACAAGTGAGCAATTATTTAAAAACAAATAAAACCGATGGATTATTGTTTTTTCTAAGTAAAAATCACATTTTTTTTTAGAGATTAATGCCCGTCGACGCTGGATCCGATTTATTTATATACAAACCGCCAGACATCCCGACTAACAAAATGTACAACGTGCGACCTTATACGTTTGACGACGAGTCTGCTGTTTACAACATATGCCGGTGTACCTGTTACACGGTCAACGAAGACAACAGCATTAAGAAGTCCGACCACCCGGATTTGATTCCAGACAGGTATTATTGTAATCATCTGTATTTCTCATTACGCCAGTGTGTTGTGTGTTACGTAACCAAAATACTTCATTCATATTTTTTAGAATCGTCGGAGCCTTTTTGACGTTCAGTCCCGAGTTTTGTTTCGTCATCGAGGACAACGGCACGGTTATCGGGTACGCGTTAGCCGCATTAGACGCAAAAGAATTCTATCAAAAACTTCAAGTGTCTTGGCTACCAGAAATGTGTTCTAAGTATCCCATGTCGACTAGAAGTTCAAACAACGATATAATATCGGCTTTCGATGTACGTTAAAAATATATATATATTAAATTAAAACACACACGGTTATAAATGGTTATTAAATTACACACGGCTATAAATGATTACAATTTGTTTTTAGGAGATTATCAACTGGTTTCACATGTTCGATGCCAACGATGAGTTGCCAGAATCTTCAGCTCTGTCACAGCACAAGTCTGTGATGACTTATTCTATTCTGCCCGTCAATAACGATTCGTCGGTTTCGAAAAGACTTATTATATGTCTTCTGGCGGCTTTGAGAGCGAATGGTACAGTTGATCTTAACTAACAGTTATCTGGACAATAACTTATATCCAGAAATATAAATAAACGTAATAAGTGTTGTTTTACCGATCGTAACACATTTGCTTAACTATTTGTTTAGGTTCATTTGGCGTGCATCTGCCGGTCAGATCAAAAGAGCGGCAAACAATAGAAGTCTACACCAAAATGGGTTTCATGGAACTCGCTCAAGGGACCAGTCGAGACAATGGCATCACTTATTTGGGTCGTGTTTTTTAAACTTGACCTAAAACCCACTTTGTATGAACTGCTGTGTAGTGTTACTACTATAAAAAGTCACGAAGGTGCCTTTACAGTGTTGTCCATATTGATTCAAGTCATATCAGTAAACATATTAAAAAGCTCTAAAAAAGTCTTTAAAAATCATAATTTATTAAAAATGAAATGTAACATTTCATGATTCATTTTTAAGTAACATTTTATATTTGTTTTGTATAGTTGAACATGAAAAATTACAAAATTAATTGTATAAGAACTTACTGATTTTTTTTTTAAGTTGATTATTTTTAAAGTATCTTTTGACATTTTTTTTTTTTTTTTTGTGATAAAACGAAAGAAAGTTTATAAATAAAAAAAATCAAATAAAAGATTTTCTTACAAAAAAATTTGGCATTTTATTTCTTTATTTTATTGTCGCTACCTTTTGTGTTGTATCAATAAAAAAAAAAAGTTATATGTACAAGTCCATAAATGAGTGCTGTTTAGATTTCAACACTACAATACTTATTTATTTTAAATCATTTAAAATTTTTGTTGTTTTGAGAATACATTTTTATCTATGATGTATGGAAGTATGTCAAATGTTATACATTTTCCATTTTACTTGCACAATACGGCTGCTTAGAAAATTGAGTATTTTTTTAGAAAAAGTTGTTTTACGATGGACCGCAAACAATTTGTATGGTACATCCTAACAAATATTTATTTTTTGTTATCATAAACCAGCACAGTAAGAAAGCACTATACTCGAGTGAGTAGTTTAGTAATTTTTTAATGTAATCATTTTTATATTAAATTTTATTCCTCAATATCTAAGACAATATTGATTGATAAAATATGGTATGTATGAGCCACATAGTAATTTGTGATTTGATGTAAAATAAATTTAAAACATTTTTCATAATTACTTATTTATAATAAATGTAAACTCACAATTTTTTAAAAGTCTATACAAAATTCAAATAAACGTGCATTGAAAAATTGAATAATTAGTCGGATTTCGAAGCATAAATTATTGGTTTTGAAGATTCTTCTTCAATCTTTACCCGAATGAAATTGTACTAATATAACAAGATAGGTCGCTCCGGCAGCTATGGCCTTAAATGATAAAATCGTGGACATTTCAAATAAAGAAACAAGATATTATTATTATTTTTTCGTAGGTACACACTTACCGATGTGATCAGATGTGTGTTTAATGTGAAAAAGTCACAAGCTGTAAACTCTATGCTACGATTGCATATTTGGTCTAAAAACAATTGTAACTGAAAGAGAAAACAAACATATACTGTTACCTAATTTAAGGCGGGAAGGCAGTGGCGGATTTGAGAGGGGGGGGGGGTGATGGGTTAAAATTAAAAAGTACCCTAACTGATCCTAAGTAAACTTCATGGCGTATTCAAACTGTTTTCAAATTACTTATCGGATCACTGGTTCGGCCTGGTGCAATGGACAAAAAAATGATGTGTTTTGACAAAAAAAAAAAGGGCCAGTATCGAATCCCCTTAAAATATGTAGATGATATTATTGAAAGATTTGCTAAAGAAAAAAAAGGCATTGATTTTATATTATAAATATCTGAGTATTGTACTTTACTTATTTATGTATTTGACATTTAAACAAACTTGTTGTAGCTATTTTCTATGAAAGTGTATTGGGTCAAAATTAATAATGATTAATTAAAAAATAACTAATCAAAGTAATTAATACATTGTAACATATTTTGTAGAAAATTAATAAAAAGTAAAAATCAGAAAAGGTAATTTTATTATACCTACAAAAAACGAAAATTCGCCCCCCCCCCTTGGACAACCCCTGGATCCGCCACTGTGGGAAGGTAATTATTTCAACATTATTTAGCTATAGAATTCTGAACCTCTTCCTTGGTGCTGCTATCCAAATATCGATTGTTTATATCGGTCACTAATGATTTGGCCTTGAGTGCCTGAAATCATGCGGTATTAACAATAATTGTTAAAATGTAGTAAAACCCAACCTTGTTAATTGAGGAGATTTGCATGCTGCGGCCTGTTTTTTGAGGAGTTTTGCATAGGCAATATTTTTAAGAAATAAGAAATTTTTTGATAAGTTTCAATCACGTTAAGTGTTAACTGTCAACAGCTATAACAGCTACCTACATACTGCTATACTCACTTGCTTAGCGGTAATGTTGGCCACCCATATAATGGTGAGAAACCTCAAACTGTAATAGATCATCCAACAGATGGCCCGCACTAGTTCGTCCTGTTCCTTTGGGCCGTTTGTGCCGACGACGTATCCGAACATGGCGAAATATATGTTGAACAGTATTTTCAGGAAACAAGCTGAAATCGAGCCCAGAAGATGCAGCTGGTAAGTCGAGTTCAACAGACTCACCATGTCGCAAAACTGACCGTAACAATATCTATTATGTGAAATAATAAACGCGTTAAAATGTCATACCAAAAATTTATGAAATCTAAATTTTTACCTACCTGTAAATTTCAATGGAATCGCACAATTTGTGTCCGTACGACAGTTCAGACAAAAAAGCCCGACACGTTTTCTTTTCCACCAAAGCCCTAATCGTATTGAGAAAGTTTTTACTTTGAGAAACAAAATTTTGCTTAAATATTTTTCGAGTCAAGTATATAAAATGTATAGAACATTTTATTAAATTGTCATTTACATAGGGGTCAATGAATGGAAGGTGGTAACCTGACATTGTTCAGGAACGCTATTTTTTTTTCATACTCAATATATAAATAACTACATTATGTAACCAACAATCAAAACCTTTTCCGACTAATATAATGTTTTTATTACACTATGACATGTGTATTTATGCAGTAAAATGCATTGTCAGTTAACACCTTTGTTGAAAATATATCATTTCCAATGATCAAAGAAAAATGCAGTTTCGGTTAAAAAATAGTACCTACGTTTTGATCTAATTCAATTTTTAAAAAATCATATTCAAGTATGAAAGACCTATATAAATGTCTAATTACTTAGTAATTATAAATAGTGATAGCTAGTCAAGTACGGTAATTACTCGCGCTTGAAGTTCCAATTAGAAGCGATGGTTCCGAGTTGTTCGTTGATGGTGCAGAACCTGTTGTCGAGCATGCAAGCGCACCGGATAAACTGCAAGTCGCAGCAGAAGCCGGACAGGTTGTTGGCCACCAACACCAGGCACCACAAGAGGCCGGCGGGGCTGCTGATGAACGACACCGTGTAAATGTAGTAGACGTTCACGGGAATGCCGATCAACGCGAAATATCATAACAGGCTCTTGTCGAACAGGCGCAACAGCGAAGTGGTCGCGTTGTCAGCGACGACGGCCCGGCCGAGCAGACCGTAATTGTTCGCGTTGGCGGCCATCAACCGGTCCGTGTTGTGCACCACCGTGATGAACGAGCTGATGCCGCGATGAAGGAACGCGAGCACGGCGAACCGGCTGCACACGGCCGACACGGCGATCATTATCGGGTTCAGGATCTTCATGGCGGTGGCCATCTGACTATTTTCGTCGCCGTCGTCGTCGTCGTGGCCGCTCGATCCGTTGCCGGAGTGCTCGAATTCCGGCAGCCTGGGCAGTTGCGCGGCAAACGGCGAGTATTCATACGTGTCCGGCATGTTCGAGTGCAGCACGTACACGGGCGCCAATACGCCGTGCACCACGGACACCGCGAGCAACACGGCCGAATACACGTACGCCGGCAGGGAAAACTTGCACACGGGACCACCGCCGCCGCCGCCCCGTTCCAACGTCAACGGCATCACGCCGAAAACTCGCGATATCAGCCAAATCCATCGCAGCGACTCGTAAACGCCACTCGGGCAAGACATTTGTGTTGTTTTAAAAAAAAATATTTTATAAAATTGTTGTACAAAAATATTAGCAACAATTGTTGTTTGTTATTATTCACCAAATTTGAGAATCGACTTGTACTCAATCAAAAACACTGAAAGAGAATGCTTTGGCCGGAATATAACAGAGTTGTATTTTTGCTAGTTTATTGTATATATATATATATATATATATTTATACAATTTGGCATAATATTTGTCAGACACGGACAATAAGCTGTCGTTGATTTTGTCAACCTACCCACCTAATTGCAATGACGAATGACAAATTGGAATTATTATAAAATATGATAAGCAAAAAAATATAACGAAATCAACTTGCACTTTGGCGCATATTGTATTGTACCGGAACTTGTGGATTTTATTTATTTATGATACAAAAATACAAACGTGTAATTCTGACAAAGTAGGCGAATTTTGTTCACTAATTAACAAACATACAACAAGTCTTTTTTTTGTTGTTGTGAGAAATGAATTTTTTAACATCAAAATAATTTTTCCATTTTCATAGTTGGATTGTTAAAGATTGGCGCCAATAAAGACCCTTTATAAACATTATTATAAGTAATAACAATGTAGTAGAGCAACAAAAATATTACTACTTTTTCTTTATAAAAATATTACACGGGCAATGAAGACAGCAGCAAGTCCGACCTTTTTTTGTGGTCAGTTTTAAAACTAAAAAATTAAAATAAATACATATTAAAAATATGCTGTATAAATAAGATACCTATTTAAAAAAATGACTAAGAATATTTGCTTTAAAACGGTTGTAAAAAGGCATTAGCTGATAATAAAGTGTCATCACAATTTTGAAATATTTCATAATATCATTCATCTGAAGAATAAAAATATATACCCTTCACTATTTTAACCCCGTTTTCTGAAACAATTTCAGTTTTAACAAATTAAAAGAGCTACTATTTTCTATTGACACAGTGGTTAAAACTGAAACATCTACCCCATTCCATATTCAACATAATTGCTATATGTTTAACTTGTCTGCTGTCAATTAGTTCTGATTGTACTCCATGAAAGTCAAAGTAAAAATGAAGGCTTATAAAAGAGCTGCGCTTCGAGTGATATAATTTACAACAATTTTAAATTTTCAAAAATAGGTACTATTTCTCCATAAAAATATATTACACGGTTTGTTAAATATTAACAAAATTCGATTTTTATTGGTTTTGACTTTTAATACAAAAATTCACAAAAAAATACAATTTCACTAAAATTTCATAAATAAAATATCACGCTTACTTATAAATTTAAATTATCCTTAATGTTATTAATGTACGAGTATTGTTGCATATCTTTCGAAGCTTGCTGGGTGCTATAGTAATTTTGGCAGTCCAAAGAGTTGCACTTCAACTCAACATTTCTACCACAGCACGAACGACAAATCTTGGGAGAGAGAAACCAAATTGTTTTAATATATATATATATATTTTGTTTTATATTTAATATACTTACCGTTTCCAAATCAGTTTGCTTTTTTGACCACTTCATAAGAAGATTATTCAGTTGTAAGACTAAATATTGAGGATTCTGTTTGCATTCATCGCAAAATCCATTCTGGGACAATTTATTACACAGAATACAATTAATAGAGAAAAAATATTGAGACAATGTGTGTTTTCGTTTATTTTCCAACGTTGTATCGGGAAAATGATAATGATAAACACGTGGCAGCTCCGAGTACCTACACACAAATAATAATAATATTAATTAGTAAGATATAATTTTAATATATATCATGGCCGTTCTCACTAATGCATAGTTTAACGATACTGATATTATGGCAAAAATGCTGAGAATGGCCTTTTCTAATATTTAGGCGATCCATTCACAGGGGACTACATAAAGTTCCAGACAAAGTTCACATTTTACTACTTGGTTTTTTTTTTTAGTTACAATTAAATGTGTAGCATATAATATAATTGCCGGAACTTTATACGGACCCTCGGGTTTTACTTACCACTGATTTATATCCACATTCAACAGCGAAAAACACCTCTGGAGCGGCGGTATTATTGCTCTCGATATATAATACTCTGCATTTATTCTGGCAGATTTATCTGTAAGAAAATTTCTCGGCGATTGCACAAGTTTTATCAACGGCAGACCTTTTGGTCCGGCCACGATAACATACGGAACTCGTTCTTTATCTCTAGGTTCAGCTCTCCTATCGGTTGCCGACAATTGCCTGAGAAATGATAACCACAAATTATTGATACACAAGATAAATTTATTTTCAGTTTGCTATATACTTGGCTAGTTCTAGAGCGGGCACACAAGCTCCTGGTTTGTATCCTCTTCTGCCTCGGTATTCCCTGGCAAAGAGGAAATCTTGGATATTTACATTTCCTTTGAATATTTTTTTAAACTGTTTGTCCACGTAACACCTTACTGCGGCAATATTTTTCGTCTCGAATAAAGTGCAAAGGCTTTTTTCTAAAATCTTAGTATTAAACATTAGTAACACATTAGTAACGAAACCACTAAGTTAATTTATGATTTATGTTAGGTACCCATGTAGGGTTGATCAATTAAAATATGTAAGCTCAAGTTATTTTTTGGAAATAATTGTAACTTTCCAAGTTTTTTTAAAATAAATATTTTTGTTGGTTATTTTACAATATTAAAATTTTCAAATAGATCAGTCAACATTATCAGTAAAATTATTCACGACTCGAGTTACATACGTTAACCCACTAAAGGTTAAAACTCTTTTTTTATTTTGCTTTTTTAAGGATAGTTCTAGGATTTAGAATGAAAATTATACGTACCTGCATGCCTAGAAAGTAACTATTAAATATATAAAAAGTTCAAAAGCCTTACATTTTTTTTTATCTATATATTATATTTAATAATTTTTACCTATTGCATCACATTTAAGCATATTTTATTTTTATAATAATTTCTAAAGCCCTGTGACACCCACTATCTCAGTATGCTTGCTTTTTTTTTTATTAGGTAACTACAGTTTACCTTTGAAACGGCTGGACAACCGTCACGTCGAACGGTTTCGATACCTTTAGCTTCATATTTTGGACGCTTTTGATCAATATTTTCATACATGTAACCACAATATCTTTTTTTTGTCTAATTTAAATAATAGAAATATTAATGTTTTTTTTTTCTCACAATAGTAGTTTTTTAGTCATTTACTTGCAAAATACACGGCCAATAAACTTTTTCAAATTTTAACTTTACTGGTACGGGATTATCTTTGGTAACAACATCAGCCATTTCATTTCCAATTTTAAATGCCTCTTCCTTAGAGCGACCTTTGAGCAACACAAAAATAGAATCTGTATCACCGTAGATAACTTGAGCGTTCCATCGGTCTGATGATTGAATTAGAGTGATTGCTCTCTCGAGAGTTTCACGACCTTTACTAACAACACTGTCGCCGACCTATAAAACAAAACAAATGGTTAGCAACATAGCAATATTTACGTACCTCAAATATGATCATAAATAGTACTTCAATGCTAGGCATTCTGCCCGAAAAGTTGGCTGCAGTGTAACCGTACGTTACGTTAGCTATTAACTTAAGACCGAGTTGTTGGGCGTTTAAAATCTTCCAAAGGTGTTTGTTGTTTTTTTGTTCTTTCATTAAGTTTTTCACCTAAAAATATTTATGAGGTAAACAAAAAAACTAAATGAATGAACAGTTGAATAAAATTTCTAAATATCACTACCATTATTCTTGTATCGAGAATTTCTTGTAACATTGTTGGCAATATCCCTTTGCAAATATTTTTCTTAACAAAC
This sequence comes from Adelges cooleyi, assembly GCF_023614345.1. Classification (NCBI taxonomy): domain Eukaryota; kingdom Metazoa; phylum Arthropoda; class Insecta; order Hemiptera; family Adelgidae; genus Adelges; species Adelges cooleyi. The sequence continues at coordinate 10,564,820 of NW_026096268.1, read as the reverse complement.
GCTACTCCGCATGGAGAAATTGTTATATCATTGATTACGTTCAGCAAGGTTTGAAATGCCACTTTTAACGTTGTACAACCGAATTTAAAGACTTCAGATCTACAGGCAGGGTAAGAATTGTTAGTTTGTTGCGTTTCATTTACTTCAGTCTTTGTGTTTACAACAACATAATATAAATAACGTTTTGATTAATACTCACTTTCCAAGAAAATCAATACTCCCTAAACACGTTGAAAAACAATAGTTATAAGCTATTATGATTGATGGATATAAGCTTTGAAAATCTAGTACCACAACTGGATCCGTGTAGAATCTTTTCAGATAAAATAAAAAATTATTTTACATAGCAGTTTTTAATATTTTAAGCACACAAAAATAACCATATACTTGGACTGAGGCTCCATTATTAAAGGCAAGCTTTGTGGCGCATTCATTTCAGCTCTTTGCTTAATACTCGGGGAAACAGCAACAAAGTTTTTCTTTTTCGCAAGGCGTAACATCATTGACTCTACTCGAAACTAAAATAAAATAAAAATTATTTATCAATTCATTTATCCATTTATTTGAAATTAAAAAAAAACACTGTACTTTCATACTTGTGAACCTCTCGATAATACTTCGTAAAATTGTATTCCGAAAAGTTTTGCAAGTTCACTCGTTCGACCGATCAAATCAAGTTGTTGTAGAATGTTAATTGTACTTTCGACTTTAAATAGATAATGATCAACGGTCAACCATCTAAATATGTTGAATGTTATTATTTAATTTTATTTTGTAACTTACAATAATTAAGACTCTTAACCATTACCTGTATAACGAACTATTGTGATTCCACCAATACGATAGGGTCTGGTAAGAATAATTGGGCACCCTCTGGTTTAGTATTAGAAAAACCATATTTTCAAAAGTATAACTTTGAACAGCCAACTAAAAGTTTAAATAATTCCGAAAAATTGTGAATTAAAAAAAAAAAAACGATTTACCAATCATTTATTTACTTCGTGTCTAAGCAATCTCCAAATATTGAGCACGATTCTTCCTTTTAATTTTAAATCTATATTCATTGAGTCTTCGTTATTGGGATCGTGGTTTGTTTCATACTCCAATATTATTCTTGATAATTTGTTATTTAAATTACGTCCCAAGTGATTGCATCTTTGTTTCAAATAACCCCACGACTGCATTTCTATCTGAAATTTAGTAACACAAATTATTCAGTGACGTCAAAGTACTTATGACTATTGTTATTTAATGTAAGAATTAAAAATAGTAAAATGAAATCATTCAAATTTTTACCTCATAGCCACACAAAATTTCTGGATCCCAGTCGATTACAATTTGGATAAACCTATCCAACATCTCTTCTTCGTTGTGACATACAATTATTTGTGACTTAAAATGTGACAAGTCGTTCGAATGGTTTTTATCGTCTACTAAAATAAAACCTAAACAAAAACCAACTATTATTAATATTACGGTTTATTAATAACTCATAAAGACTTGTAATCTCTCCGAATAAAAATATGCTCTATCCTCACTATGCCCTAACAGTTAATCTCACTGTACAACTTTTACTTTTACATATTACCACAGTTACCTGTTGTCGACGGATTTTCTTGTGACGCGCTGAATACGCGATAAAATATTGCTTCTATGCTATCGTATTCTGGATCTGGATTAAAGGAACTTCTGGTTTGAGTATGAAGTTCCATGGTGAAAATTGTAAGATGATCAGTCTAATAGAAATTTTTTAACAACAATATTTTGTAAAATAATTACAAATTTATATTATCATCAACAACCTCTTACATTTTCGGTATCAATACAGAAGTTGTGAACACTTCCACATAACTGCATGCCATCGAGAATATTACTATCTGAACTATTGTATGTTCTGAACGAGTTAAAGAATTCAGACCGCGAATCGTTACTGTTATCTGCCTGAAAAAGATTAAGATTAATCATTTTTTCTTTAAGATTTCATCATACAAATTTTTATTTTACAAACTTTTAACGAATCCAAAAAAAGAGTGCTGAGTTTACGTTTGGATCGCAAACGTTTGTTTTGGCTGCACGTAGGAGTGCACGGCGAAGTGGTTTTACTTATTTGGCCTTGGCTCGTTACGGGAGTACTGTGATTGATTTTGTTCAACATAACAGATTTTGGAATCGACTGAGGACTAAATATATCTTTTTGATGGAATTTTTTTTTATATTTGTTTTTCGAATGACGTTTTTCTAGCCATTTCATAGCCATCGAATGTGTTGGCGCTTGTTTTAACGGTTCTAATATTACATTGGATTCGGATGCAAAAAAATTAAAATCATTAAACCCGGTAAAACTTATGGACAATAAATTCTTTCTAATACATTCAATAGCACTACTATCATTGTTGATAATATTGTTTTGATAGTAGCCACGTGTATGTTGAAATTTGTCCATGTTGTTCAAAGCATCCTCATAACTCGGAGGTTTTGTTATTGAAGTCCAAATTGTACTGAATGTAGTAAATTTCTCATCACATACAATATTCAGTTTTGAATTTAAATTAAAACTGCTATTGTCATTATTTGGTGTTTGACTAGGTGTCTCCATATATTGTTCGTACTTTGTTTGATCTCTGTTATTCACTATAAAAGTTCTTGAAAAACGAAAACAAAAAATACAATGACAAATACGTTTTGAAGAACAATATATACTAACCTATCTGAGACATTCGATTGCTGACTAAAATTAACTTCATCCGTAATAGTTTTGGAAACATTTTCTTCACACTGATTTGAATCAGTATTAACGTGGTCTGTATTTTGGGAATATCTAAAACGCAACAAATAAATAAAACTAAAATAAATTAAGTGAAACGTGTAAGTTTGCTATTTGATGTAATAATGTTGTATAGTAAAATTATGTATGTAGTAAAAAATAATTTTGGGCATTACTTAAATAATATATGCAAATAAATATGTACTTAAAATAGTAATAAGTTATTTCATATTTGGAATATTTAAACTAAAATGTAGGTATTTAAATAAAATATTATTGAAATAATATATTATTTAAAAATACATTATTATTTGAAAATAAAAATGCACTACAAATAATTATTTGATAATTAAATAAAAAATTCCCAAGTTTAGAAAATTAAATACTGTACAATAATAGCTACTGATTTGCATTAAAAATATTGTTTAATAAAGAAAAAATATGTACCTTTCGTGTAAATCTACTAAAGACAATGACATATCATTATAGTTCATGTCATCATCGGAATTTTCTTCTTTCTCACTTTCTGTATCACAAGTTAATTCGTGATTATCATTATGACTTTTTATTTCTTCGTTCATTAGCAAATTCATTAAATCTATACTTTGACTGTCCCCTAAAAAAAATATTTTGTTTAAATAAGTATTCACATCAAAATTTTACACAATATAAGAACTTCTTTACATACAAAATGGCGCTTGGGATTGGAAGGTTTGCGATAAATTTAATATTACACCTTCGTTGACACTAGCTTCTAATTCCGACGGTGATTTATTGACTTTTTTTTGCTTCTAGGCAAAAGTACAATTACATTAAAATTATTACTAACATATAACTAGTTACATGAATTAATAATAGTTTGCTAATAAATTATCTTGAAAAACAATTTATGCGTTTTACCTTTATTTTCTTTAATTTATTTTTTATATCTTTAATAAATTTTATTTCTAAATTTGACAATGACGTAGATTTTCTTTCTCCACTGAAAACTTCAATTCCTTTTCTTGTTACATTCAAGTCAGAAGTTAACTTATTAATTTGTTCTCGGATAGTGGCCAATCCAGGATTTTCTAATTCGCCTAAAATATGAAAAACATATGATTCATATAGTTCATTAAATAAGTAATTGGTTTTGTTGTTTTACCATGTATTTAACATCCACATTTGCACTGCAAAAATGTGCCGGTAAAAAAGCATAGAAATTAAAAGTGGCAGATATTTTTGTGATGCACACTACAGTTATTTACTTGTTCATATTTATTTAAATACTATCCAAATATTAATATTCTTTCCATGGACATTTTAATCAAACATTATAACTATTATATTTCATAAAAAAAATAATACAAATATTATTATTACCGTCAATTAGGCCAGGATTTAAAATATAATTTGCGTGCGTGTCCATTTCTTTGATACATCGACTCGTTTTTGGAATACTGCAAATAAAGAATGAATAATAATATTACTATACGACCGTGAAATTTTGGAAACAAACTGTTTAACACAATTACACATTAATAAATATACATTGGTGGCAGATTTAAAGGAGAGGAAAGAATATAAGATTTTGTATAAATAAATTATATACATATTATTACTATACCATTGATCGTCGTTAGCTCGATAACTAATATTAGATAGTCGGATATAATTCATTCCGTGAATATTAAAATCAATCATAAACTGCAAGTGAAAGGGAATGTGTGCTTCGTGAGGTTGAAATATGGTGTTACAAACTGCTCCATTCTATAAATATAAATAAAAAATATATATATATATTCCTTTCTTTAATACTTATATTTAAACAAACTTTAATTATTAACTTTTAATTAAGTGTACTAAGATATTATTTTAATATAATTTGATTACTTGTAATAAATCAACAGCAACCTTAGCTGAATACGGATTATAAAATAGGATCTTTAAATATTGACTGTTTTCACTGTGATATCCATAGAAGGACCTGTAAATATAACAATAATTTTCAAATAAAGTTATTGAAGCGTTCGATACAATAATAGTGTGTTTAACCAAAGTACACATACACAATTTGTTTTATCTATAAAAGCTTAAATTGCATAGAATATCACATTTACACAGTGCTCGAATTGGGGGAGGAGGATGCGGGAGAACTGTATACACTATCAATAGTTTCATAAATTGTCGCGAACCTCTACTAATTTTATAAGTGGCGCGTAGTTTTTCTAAGTAATAAAAATATGCCGAGAATGTTCTTTTTTTTTTAAGTAAAAACATCCTTCTAATTTTATTTTTCCAACTGAAGCACTGCATTTACAACATAATTGAAATGTGAATAAATGGCAAAACTTACTTCCCAGAAACTATTAAAATATTATGAATGTGCCTTGATTTTGAATTAGTAGTTCCAATAGCAAGGCATAGCGCTTTATCAAGACTATTTGCAAAATTGTACAAAATAGACTTGTCATTAGCTTCGAGCGATTCGTCCAATTCCACAAATATATATGGAAAAACACCGTGAATATGTAGACAGCATTTTTCTCCTATAAATAAAAAACAAAACAAAATATTTGTTAAGATGTATAAAAAACCACACAAGTTTTGATTCATATTTTATATAGAAACACAAAAAAAAGTTTTAATTTAATATAACAATATTAGTCTTGTCATGTATTTTGACCATTCTTATTATAAATTTACATAGCTTATCTGGTTTTATGTAAACTACATAGATGAGGTACCTACATATTTATCACCAATAAATAATACCGCCACCTTATAGGGCTTGGACTATGTTATATTTAAAAACGACGAGTTAAAAACCTTTATAGTGTTAACATTATTTTGCAATTTTAAACTTAATAACACATGCATTTTATCAAATACCTTTTATCGTAGATCCGAAAACTCGAAGGACTGGTACTTTAGTCACTTGTGTTGCCCAAAATTCGGAATATAAAGAATCGAGACCATCGACTGGGCTACACACATAATGGTCTATAGTCACTAAGCATACACTTTCAATCACTGGTGTGTTTTCCATTAATAATACAAATCTAAGTACAAAAAGTATAAATATTTAAAAAAATAACAGTAGTTTGCCGGGCTGCGAGCACAAGCCACTATTAAATTATCTGTTATCACTTATCACAATATTACTGATTGCAATCGTGACTGATAATAAATCGCCGCATCTACCTCCATACAGCTATTTATACAGCAACATCTTATAGCTATTTGTTGTAACTAAATAAAAACGAGTGTAGGTAACTATTTGATTTTAAAAAATAAATTCATAAGCTAAACAAAATATGACAGATTGATCTTGTCGCATGCCCCCCTAAGGTTACGATGCATATGGCAACTGATGTTTCAAAGAAATTTTTAACTACTTAAGTAACAAGTAAATTACAAAGTTCATGTGTTTTTTAACTTTTACAAGCCAGTAACCATAGGCGCAATTTCAATTTTTAACTTGGGGGGGCTTTTTTTTTTTTTTAAATACAGAACCAATGAGGGGGAACTGTTTCACATGACTTGCCCTCATTAGCCGTCATCGTTTATTTACATATGTACATATATAAATACTGTTTTGTTTTGCAAGAAAAAAAAACTTGGGGGGGGGGCTGGAATTTGTTTTAAATTATATATATATAAGTAAATTTATTTTTGTATTTTAAAATTGTATTCATAACCTAATTTTTTTGATGGGGCTATGTCTAGCATTTGGGGGGCTAAGCCCACCCTAGCTCCCCGTATTTGCGCCTAGGCCAGTAACTTAAGTTCTGCTTTTATTATTTTATTCATTTAAAACCTTAATTTGAAAATATTACATGGTTTTTATCATCGTAATTATTTTTCTAAATAATTGTACACATTTTTTTCCTACACAGAAACGTGTTGAAAACAGGTTTTATGTAGGTGTTATTTGTTGATATAAGAAGAAAACATATTTTATTATAATGTTTGGTATTCTTGTTCAGTAACCCGTTAGTCATACACCAATGTACTAAATAAGAAATAGATCCAAAACAAAAACAACACCATTAAAATCGACTTAAATACATTCAATGATAAAATAAAACAATTTTGATTATTTTTTTTATTCTGGGGCCATTTATTTTGGTATTTAAGCAATTGTAAATGTTGGACAATTGACAGATCTCAACGTCTCAAAATGCTCATATATTATCACCTTCATAAACGCCCTCCGACGCCCTTAAAAATTTAATATTTTAAATAGCAAATATAAATTATTATTTTCATCACAAAGAATAATCAGAATTTGCTCATGAAAATATAATGTGTATATTAAGAAACTTATTTTTTGGTTTATACTCGTTTACTTCTGCGAAAAAACATACAACCAGTAAAAACGATTTGTATATTTACTCTACATTGTAAACACGAATGCAAGTAAGTAAAAAAAAACAAAACATGTTATTTTGCAATTTACAAAACAACTGGCAAAAATATTACTAATACTTTGTTCTTCTGCTGAAAATACTGTACTACAGTTTACAAGAAATCACTTAGAAGTGCAGTACTTAGTTAAGTCATGTTTACATTGAATATTATTGTTCTAACAATGCGTGATTTAAGCATTTTATTTTTTCTCATATCGATCATGACGAAGACTTCAGGTATAATAATCTAATTTAAAACTTATTAATATTAACTAATTTAAAACACTGCACAACGAAATTGTACATTTTATATGGAACAACAATAAAAAATATACGAGTATATCGGATATATTTTGTGGTTCAGATAAAAATGTCCATATTATTTATTGTTATTAATATAATTATATTTGATCAGTAGCTGAATATTTGTATAAAAACAGTTTTAATTATTCCTCTGAATAAATTTGTACAATGTATACTGAGAGTACACACTACATAGGTACATAAACTGAACTGTATACAAGGAAGGCGCATAATGCATATTTTCCATATTATAATAAAAGTGACCCGCCTCGGAGGCCGCCATTTTGAATCTGTTTTCTTATTTTACTTACCGTGTCTAACTTTATTTAGTGATTTTCGATTATGGTTTCTGACTTCATATTGTTGATATCATTTTTTTTAACCCGTGATAAAAGAAAATATGATGTTATCAGATTTTTATCATGGAATAAATGGTATGTTACACCGTTTTATCCATGACATGACTCAAAATGGCGGAATTCGTGTGTGACCAATTTATTTTTACTATGCGCTTTCCATGTATAATAGTTCAGTGGGTGCATATTATTATATAGAATAGTATACAAAAACGTTAACAACAATATTTTTAACATTAATATTTACTCTACGTGCTGAAAAAGCTCTGAAAAAATAGATATTTGTTAGGTATTTTGGTTATTGTTCCAAATTTATGTTGTACCATGTAAATTGCCTAATTTTATTCCTACATTTTTTAAAAATATTGTTTTTTTACCTTTACAATTTCTGCGACAATAATAAATAACAGCATTATATTTTTACTTACATAAAATTGATAAAAATTTAAATTATACATAAAACATTTGTGTTTCAGAGGCGACTCCTGGTAATGATAGATATGATGATAACTCATCTCAGGAAAGTAAGTTATTTGCATTAGTTATAACTTAAAGAGGTTGTTGTGTTTGAAAAACCTAAATAATTTTCTATATTGTATTTCAAATAAGGTTTTTGATTATATTTCTTTGATAAATTCAGAACTGGTCACAAAACATATGTATAATATATGAATTTTAATTTTTTTTTTAACACAAACAATTTTTTGTTCAACTTATTAGATTAAAAAATCTATATAATAAATATCAGTGACAACATTTTAAAAAAACATGTGTATTTTTGTTTCAATAAAAGCGATTTAGATAGGAGGCGTATGGAAATAGAAATTGTAATGATAATGAAATTCTGAGGGCAGAAACAGGTTCCACAAAAAACTATTATGAATAAACTGTTTATATTTTGTGTTTCGAGTTTCCAATAAAAGACAAAATTTAGTTGTACAATGTATACTGAGTACATACTACATAATAAATACACAATAGTATTCAAAAAACTTTAGCAACAATAGTTTTGTCAAGTATTGATGTATATTAACTTTACGTGCTAAAAAATATTTAAAATCCTTACCCATTAATAATACTTCTGTTTCCATCTCTTCCAGGGGCATTGTGGTTCCTATTTTTAAATCGCTTTCAAGGATGCTGTGATAGTCCAAAAAATAAATTAACTCCCAAAATAGAGTCCTAGTTATTAAACTAATAATTGCACATCACAGTTTAACCTATAAATTAAGATTTTGTAAAAAATTGACTATACTGCTCTTTTATTTTTATGTTTATTGCCTAACACTTGTCCAGTTTCTGAATAAAACATAAAACATAGTTAAGTTTTTCCAGACCAAACCCGTTACAAAGATTCTACTTTACAGTTACGGATATACCTATTGGTTCATCACCGCCACCAACAGCACCGGCTCCATCTTCATCATCGCCAACACCTGCAGGTGATTTTTCATCAAGTTGTTATGTTTGTCCTTTAGAGTTTGAAAGAAAAACGTTTTATATTATTTCCTCCGGACTCTTATTAGAAAACATGTTTTAATTTCATAAATTTACTAAAATTGTAAAAAAAAAAAATTAATTAATAATTGCTAAATAGAAAAAATATCATGTACGTACAGTTAAGTGAACTCGTATACTTGCATAACATTTTATAGATATTATATGTGTATAATTTTGTTTAGCTTTGAATTTTCAGAGCGACAGTTACCGTTGGCCACTTTCACGACTATAGTGCGACTATGACTATTGCTTTAAAGATAATAGACTGTGGAATGAGTCTGAAACGTCAGCAAAAATAAAAACAAAAAAATGGATATAAAGATAAACTAAAATGTTAAAATTAAGAAACCATATGTTTTTATTTTACAGTTCCAAGCTACCGCGATATCGCCGTAAAATGCAAACACTTGTATAAAGTAGTTACGCATATGAAGTTAACGGCTTTGCAGCTTGATGAAACGAAACATTGGTCAAGCCTGATCAAAGAAGTTTGTGATTATTACGTTAAAGAATCGATGATCTCGGTGTACAATAGAGGCGCTTATTTGATTGGCTCTTTGTGGGACTTTTATTTATATAAGCATTGGCTGAAGAGGGCAGAAATACACAACTTGAAAAACGACATAATCCAACGAAAGAGGGTAATCACTGTTCATGGAAACGTTATTAAGTCACTGGAGAACGACTTGAAAAACACTAATTGTCCCGAAGATCACAAAGATAATTCGTTTTCCAAGTGGAGAAAGGATCACCCAAAGCCTAAGGCGGTCGACATAACAGCTGCGGTAAAGAGAAACCAGGGCATTAAATGCTGGCGAGAGATGAAAGGACTTTTTTGTAACAAAGTAAAATTAAATGATGCGTTGGAACCGGAAACACTCTTCGTGAGAGTTTTAGGCGACCGGGACCTACGATTAATGAATTTCGATTTCACAAATGTAAATTGGACCGGCACAAGCCGAGTATTAAAAAATATTTGGGATGGAATTTGGTTCGAATTTGACGTGACCGTAGAACACTACGAAAAAATCAAATCGTACTTCACGTTGCACAACGATTTTGTAAATATCATTTTTGTTAGGCTATGTTGGAGACATTTGCTGTGTATAGAACAAATATCAGACAAAAAACAGAAATTAAGTTACGGCGCACAATTGATTGCCTTACTCAACGACTACAAACAGTTGTTAGTAATCCAAGACGATCCCAACCTGAATTACTTATCGAATGTTATCGAAGATACTGTCAATAAAAAGGTAGATATAAAGGAAACAATATCTCAGTTAAAGACAATCATTGAACCGTTGTGTTCTTCGCTGCAGTGCTTGGGGGTCGCGGATATGGATTTAAAAACTGTAAATCAGAACACTATTATGGCACTCAATGCCGATAAAGAAATTGATTTCTTAAACGTTCGACCTGACGGAATGGACCCCCTGTTTAATGTGAAAGATTTTTTGAATGAACTCCGAGGTATTTTCAAAGACATGCACTTAGATGTCACGAGGACATTCCTTTCTCATATTTATCATTCGTTGCATGCACCAGATAAACAGATTAAGCAAAATTGACATTTTCGATTTATGCACACATTTTTAATATAATTTATTTCGTTTCTGGTTGTTCAATTATATTCAATTCTATTTATCTATTTACATATAGTTAGTATTCAAAAATTATTTAATTAAAAAAATTAAAACTTTTGTCATTTTACATTGAAATTATTATGTTTTTTATGTTTCTATTCAATCTAAAACCTGTATAATAAGCTAAGTGATGTATCATTCATAAGCGCATTTTATGTTAAATAGTTATATAGTTGGTTTGATTTTTGATCAAAACTACACGTAACATATTTCACACCTTTTTGATTTTCGATCGCTTCAAATGAGTCGACCAGTTCCAAAAACCACTTGGTAAAAATTGTAAAGAAATTGAGACGAGTTTAGGTTTTAAACAAATGGAGTGGTGGTGTAGTTTTGTTCTTAAACCCACTATGTCATTTTGAAAATAAAGCAGTTGTGTTGTGTCGCCACAGTTTTTCTTAATTATCTCAAAATGAGGTGATATAGACATAAAGGCTTTTGGACAGGAACGATTCTGACGTTGTACTAAACATGTTGAAAGCGGGAAAACCCAATCAAAGAGTGCAGTTTTCGGTAATAGCGTTGTATGATGTATCAGTCACGGGTGTCTATAAATAAACAATTTTTCAATTGTTAAACTAGACACGAGTTGTTATGGTGCCACCCTAGGGTACGTGTCCTTCCCTTATTTGTGGGGATTTCAAAACTATTAATAATCAGACGTAACCATATAGATCTCAAACTGGGTTCGGATTTAACGAAAAATATAGGTATGTATCATACATTTATAAATATTTCACAAGTTGTGGATGTACAAAATCAGGTTATTGTCGTTAACACGTTCACCGCGGAATAAGGCGTTGTGCGTATGCAATTATGCAACTCTGGTGTGTCGAAAGATCTTTTTCGCGTTCTTAAAAAAATAATACAATACAGGGTAATTCGTTAAGAATAAGACACTCCACACCTCTTAAAATAATAGCAATTTTTTAATTTTTCTTTTTCAAAACATTTTTGTTTACGATATTACAAATTTACTATTTACCTTTATTGATGGATGCAAAAAAAATAAAATCATTAAATCCGGTAAAACTTATGGACGATAAATTCGTTCTTCTACATTAAATAGCACTACTATCGTTGTTGATAATATTGTTTTTGATAGTAGCTACGTGTACGTTAAAATTTGTCCATGTTGTTCAAAGCATCCTCATAACTCGGAGATATTGTTATTGAAGTTCAAATTGTACTTTTTCAATACATACAATATTCAGTTTTGAATTTAAATTAAAACTGCTATTGTCATTATTTGGTGTTTGACTGGGTGTCTCCATATATTGTTCGTACTTTGTTTGATCTCTGTTATTCACTATAAAAGTTCTTGAAAAACGAAAACAAAAAATACAATGACAAATACATTTTGAAGAACAATATATACTAACCTATCCAAGATATTCGATTGCTGACTAAAATTAACTTCATCGGTAATAGTTTTGGAAACATTTTCTTTACACTGATTTGAATCACTATTAACCAGACCACGTTAATATAAAATTGGGAATATCTAAAACGCAATAAATAAATAAAACTACAATAAATTAAGTGAAACATACAAGTTTGCTGTTTGATGTATTAATGATACAATTTACTGTCCGGGTCTTTTATTCCTTATAAATTTCAAAGTTTCTTCGCTTCCTACTCGCCCAACAGACCCTTGAATGATTCTCCATTTAATAATTCTCCATTATCCGATTAATGACCGTTGCTAACACTGAAGATATAATGTACAAATAACATACCTATCACCCCTGTAAATACGCCATTGTATGATTTAATAGTATAATGACTAATATTATAATGGAATACTAACTCCCCCAGCTTAAAGCCTAGACTTTTTGGAAAGGCTATTTACTGATATTTGATTTGTATTTAGAAGTAATATTTTAAATAGCAATTATAAATTACTATTTTTCATCACAGAGAATATTAAGAATTTGCTTATGAAAATATAATGTGTATAATAAGGAACTTTTTTTTTGGTTTATACTAGTTTAGAGCTGCGACAAAACTTACAACCAGTAAAAACGGTTTGTATATTTACTCTACATTGTAAACACGAATGCAAGTAAGTAAAAAAAAAACAAAACATGTTATTTTACTTATAAAACAACTGGCAAAAATAATATGATAATACCTTGTTCTTCTCCTCAACATACTCTACTACAGTTTACAGGAAATCATTTAGGAACTTCAATAACAACATCTCCGAGTTATGAGGATGCTTTGAACAACATGGACAAATTTTAACGTACACGTAGCTACTATCAAAAACAATATTATCAACAACGATAGTAGTGCTATTTAATGTAGAAGAACGAATTTATCGTCCATAAGTTTTACCGGATTTAATGATTTTATTTTTTTTGCATCCATCAATAAAGGTAAATAGTAAATTTGTAATATCGTAAACAAAAATGTTTTGAAAAAGAAAAATTAAAAAATTGCTATTATATTAAGAGGTGTGGAGTGTCTTATTCTTAACGAATTACCCTGTATTGTATTATTTTTTTAAGAACGCGAAAAAGATCTTTCGACACACCAGAGTAGCATAATTGCATACGCACAACGCCTTATTCAGCGGTGAACGTGTTAACGACAATAACCTGATTTTGTACATCCACAACTTGTGAAATATTTATAAAGGTATGATACATACCTATATTTTTCGCTAAATCCGAACCCAGTTTGAGATCTATATGGTTACGTCTGATTATTAATAGTTTTGAAATCCCCACAAATAAGGGAAGGACACGTACCCTAGGGTGGCACCATAACAACTCGTGTCTAGTTTAACAATTGAAAAATTGTTTATTTATAGACACCCGTGACTGATACATCATACAAGGCTATTAACGAAAACTGCACTCTTTGATTGGGTTTTCCCGCTTTCAACATGTTTAGTACAACGTCAGAATCGTTCCTGTCCAAAAGCCTTTATGTCTATATCACCTCATTTTGAGATAATTAAGAAAAACTGTGGCGACACAACACAACTGCTTTATTTTCAAAATGACATAGTGGGTTTAAGAACAAAACTACACCACCACTCCATTTGTTTAAAACCTAAACTCGTCTCAATTTCTTTACAATTTTTACCAAGTGGTTTTTGGAACTGGTCGACTCATTTGAAGCGATCGAAAATCAAAAGGGTGTGAAATATGTTACGTGTAGTTTTGATCAAAAATCAAACCAACTTTATAACTATTTAACATAAAATGCGCTTATGAATGATACATCACTTAGCTTATTATACAGGTTTTAGATTGAATAGAAACATAAAAAACATAATAATTTCAATGTAAAATGACAAAAGTTTTAATTTTTTTAATTAAATAATTTTTGAATACTAACTATATGTAAATAGATAAATAGAATTGAATATAATTGAACAACCAGAAACGAAATAAATTATATTAAAAATGTGTGCATAAATCGAAAATGTCAATTTTGCTTAATCTGTTTATCTGGTGCATGCAACGAATGATAAATATGAGAAAGGAATGTTCTCGTGACATCTAAGTGCATGTCTTTGAAAATACCTCGGAGTTCGTTCAAAAAATCTTTCACGTTAAACAGGGGGTCAATTTCGTCAGGTCGAACGTTTAAGAAATCAATTTCTTTATCGGCATTGAGTGCCATAATAGTGTTCTGATTTACAGTTTTTAAATCCATATCCGCGACCCCTAAGCACTGCAGCGAAGAACACAACGGTTCAATGATTGTCTTTAACTGAGATATTGTTTCCTTTAAATCTACCTTTTTATTGGCAGTATCTTCGATAACATTCGATAAGTAATTCAGGTTGGGATCGTCTTGGATTACTAACAACTGTTTGTAGTCGTTGAGTAAGGCAATCAATTGTGCGCCGTAACTTAATTTCTGTTTTTTGTCTGATATTTGTTCTATACACAGCAAATGTCTCCAACATAGCCTAACAAAAATGATATTTACAAAATCGTTGTGCAACGTGAAGTACGATTTGATTTTTTCGTAGTGTTCTACGGTCACGTCAAATTCGAACCAAATTCCATCCCAAATATTTTTTAATACTCGGCTTGTGCCGGTCCAATTTACATTTATGAAATCGAAATTCATTAATCGTCTGTCCCGGTCGCCTAAAACTCTCACGAAGAGTGTTTCCGGTTCCAACGCATCATTTAATTTTACTTTGTTACAAAAAAGTCCTTTCATCTCTCGCCAGCATTTAATGCCCTGGTTTCTCTTTACCGCAGCTGTTATGTCGACCGCCTTAGGCTTTGGGTGATCCTTTCTCCACTTGGAAAACGAATTATCTTTGTGATCTTCGGGACAATTAGTGTTTTTCAAGTCGTTCTCCAGTGACTTAATAACGTTTCTATGAACAGTGATTACCCTCTTTTGTTGGATTATGTCGTTTTTCAAGTTGTGTATTTCTGCCCTCTTCAGCCAATGCTTATATAAATAAAAGTCCCACAAAGAGCCAATCAAATAAGCGCTTCTATTGTACAACGAGCTTATCGGGTCTATAACGTTATATTCACGAATTTCTTTGATCAGGCTTGACCAATGTTTTGTTTCATCAAGCTGCAAAGCCGTTAACTTCATATGCGTAACTACTTTATACAAGTGTTTGCATTTTACGGCGATATCGCGGTAGCTTGGAACTGTAAAATAAAAACATATGGTTTCTTAATTTTATCATTTTAGTTTATCTTTATATCCATTTTTTTGTTTTTGTTTTTGCTGACGTTTCAGACACATTTCACAGTCAATTATCTTTAAAGCAATAGTCATAGTCGCACTATAGTCGTGAAAGTGGCCAACGGTAACTGTCGCTCTGAAAATTCAAAGCTAAACAAAATTATACACATATAATATCTATAAAATGTTATGCAAGTATACGAGTTCACTTAACTGTACGTACATGATATTTTTTCTATTTAGCAATTATTAATTAATTTTTTTTTTTTACAATTTTAGTAAATTTATAAAATTAAAACATGTTTTCTAATAGGAGTCCGGGAGATATAATGCAAAACGTTTTTTCTTACAAAGGACAAACATAACAACTTGATGAAAAAATCACCTGCGTGTGTTGGCGATGATGGAGATAGACCCGGTGTTGTTGGTGGCGTTGATGAACCAATAGGGATATCCGCAACTGTAAAGTAGAATCTTTGTAACGGGTTTGGTCTGGAAAAACTTATCTATATTTTATGTTTAATTCAGAAACTGGTCAAGTGTTAGGCAATAAACATAAAAATAAAAGAGCAGTGTTGCTCATGCAGTAAGGGTGGAGTGAGGTTATGGACTTAAATAGAGTACACTTGGCCACAATGTAGACTTTCTTCGTTATTCAATCGTTACTTCGAAAGGCTGACTTCTTTGGGAAAGTCTGGAACTTGGCCCTTTTTTTACGGGTAAGTTTTTGTTGGGGATTATTATTACTATTATTTATTATAACTCCCGAATAGAGTTTATTATTTCTTTTTTTTTCGATTTTTTATGAGAAATACCTACAGAACTAAATTCCTGAAATAAATACTAAAAGAACAGCGTAGACGTACCACCATAACCAAAAACTACAACCATAGCCATAACTTTTTCCACAGCTATGTATCAGAACAAAAAACAACAGATAATTTTACCTTAAAACTTACCTTTGATATCAAAGGTATGATCAATATCATTAATCATATTCATAAGGTAAAAAAGAATACTTTTTTATTAATTCTATAACATTTGAGAAATATTCCCCTTTTCTTACAAAAGATGCATTATAATAAACTTCACGAAGTAAAAGTCTAACCAATTTAGCTGGAAATTTACTTAATCATTTAAATTTACTTTTTTCCGGAGATGAGGTGTCATCATGGTCTTGAATACCAAAAAACGCCTCTAAAATACAAATGTGTTTTTAAATTGATGTAAGTGAGAATATGATACTGTTATTTATTATTTTCGCAAAAATTGAAATGGTAAAAAAGCTAAATTTGTACAGTTACTATAATTATTATGCAATGCATTTTTTTAACAGTTGTAACCTATGTATCAGAAAATAATAATAATTACGAACGAAAACCAACTGAGTATTTTACATTAAACGGTAGATACTTTTTAAACTTTGTTTAACTGTGTTCCCCTTAGAGTGTAAATTATCGAAATTATTTCAACTAGCGTAGACGAATCAATCAGAAACTGGCCAAGTGTTAAGCATTAAAGGTAAAAGAGTAGCGTTACTATTATTAAACTAAATGAAGTAAAAGTCAATTAGTCTTAGTTTATTTATTTTTAGGTTCTTAGCCTCTTTAAAATGTAACTAATGCAAATAACTTACTTCCCTGAGATGACTTATCATCATCTCTTTCACTATCAGAGGACGCCTCTGAAAAACAATTAATGTGTATTGTAAAATTAAAAATGTTTTTTTTTATTACTACTGTTATTTATTATTTTCACAACAATTGTAGTGTTAAATAGCTAACTGTGTACAATTATTATAATTATTATGCAATAATTTTTTGAACAGCTATAGACTACGTTTCGGAAAAAAAAAAATAATAACAATTGAATAGTTGGACATTAAACCGTAAATATCTTTTAAATTTTTTTTTACTTTATTCCCCTTAGAGTGTAAATTATCGAAATTATTTCAACTAGCGTAGACGAATCATCATAACCACAAATTTCAACGGACAAACATAAGAAAATAATGAGTTAACACCTGAATGTATTGGCGATGATGTAGATGGAGCGGTTGTTATTTCTGGCAGTGCTATTTCTAGGGATGTAGTTGCTGATTCAACTGTTGCTGAGATATGAGTGTCTGGAAAATAAAACCACATACATACATTTTTTAGAATCCTTAGACAAAGAGATATAATCACTTATGTAATGCGAATTGTAAAAATTGCTTTACATATACCTATAACATGTGTAAAAAAAAAAAAATCTAGTCAACGTTTGTTTTTATAATGATAAAACTCAAAAAGTGACTTAAACATTATAAACGTGAATAATTGTATATTCTAACTTTTTTTGTACTTTAAGAGGGCGTCGCACCGCCCATCTTTAAGGAGTAAAGTATAGTCAATTTTTTACAAAATCTTAATTTATAGGTTAAACTGTGATGTGCAATTATTAGTTCAATAACTAGGACTATTTTGGGAGTTAATTTATTTTTTGGACTATCACAGCATCCTTGAAAGCGATTTAAAAATGTTTTTTCATCTCAACTTGTTTAAGCAGACTGAAAATAACTCGTTTAATTTTGGATTTAGAGTAAAAGCACCCATTACAAAAATTAAAAGAAATATTTTGGAAGGCAAAACGGTGCGTTTTTTTCATTATTCTAAGTATAACGCTCAATACATAGTTTAGAAAAAACGACTATTTTAACATTTTTAAATGACTGTAACTTTCCAAAAATTAATTTAAAAGAAAAACGCACCGTCTTGCTCTCCGGAATATTGTTTTCTTTTAATTTTATAATGGGTGCTTTTACTCTAAAACCAAAATTAAGCAAGTTAGTTTCAGTCTGCTTAAACATGTTTTTACCACTGAAAATCACCGGTGCGACGCCCACTTAAGATACAATATTAATTACATCAAATTGTCCTAATGTAAACATTTAGAATTATTACTTAATATTAAATTTAATTAATAGAAACTACAATGCCCCTGGAAGAGATGGAAAC
This sequence comes from Adelges cooleyi, assembly GCF_023614345.1. Lineage (NCBI taxonomy): Eukaryota > Metazoa > Arthropoda > Insecta > Hemiptera > Adelgidae > Adelges > Adelges cooleyi. Next base: position 10,546,184 of record NW_026096268.1, on the reverse strand, counting down.
AGAAGTATTATTAATGGGTAAGGATTTTAAATATTTTTTAGCACGTAAAGTTAATATACATCAATACTTGACAAAACTATTGTTGCTAAAGTTTTTTGAATACTATTGTGTATATATTATGTAGTATGTACTCAGTATACATTGTACAACTAAATTTTGTCTTTTATTGGAAACTCGAAACACTAAATATAAATAGTTTATTCATAATAGTTTTTTGTGGAACCTGTTTCTGCCCTCAGAATTTCATTATCATTACAATTTCTATTTCCATACGCCTCCTATCTAAATCGCTTTTATTGAAACTAATTTGAAACAAAAATACACATGTTTTTTTAAAATGTTGTCACTGATATTTATTATATAGATTTATTAATCTAATAAGTTGAACAAAAAATTGTTTGTGTTAAAAAAAAAATTAAAATTCATATATTATACATTTGTTTTGTGACCAGTTCTGAATTTATCAAAGAAATATAATCAAAAACCTTATTTGAAATACAATATAGAAAATTATTTAGGTTTTTCAAACACAACAACCTCTTTAAGTTATAACTAATGCAAATAACTTACTTTCCTGAGATGAGTTATCATCATACCTATCATTACCACGAGTCGCCTCTGAAACACAAATGTTTTATGTATAATTTAAATTTTTATCAATTTTATGTAAGTAAAAATATAATGCTGTTATTTATTATTGTCGCAGAAATTGTAAAGGTAAAAAAACAATATTTTTAAAAAATGTAGGAATAAAATTAGGCAATTTACATGGTACAACATAAATTTGGAACAATAACCAAAATACCTAACAAATATCTATTTTTCCAGAGCTTTTTTAGCACGTAGAGTAAATATTAATGTTAAAAATATTGTTGTTAACGTTTTTGTATACTATTCTATATAATAATATTTACCCACTGAACTATTATACATGGAAACCGCATAGTGAAAATAAATTGGTCACACACGAATTCCGCCATTTTGAGTCATGTCATGGATAAAACGGTGTAACATACCATTTATTCCATGATAAAATCTGATAACATCGTATTTTCTTTTATCACGGGTTAAAAAAAATGATATCAACAATATGAAGTCAGAAACCATAATCGAAAATCACTAAATAAAGTTAGACACGGTAAGTAAAATAAGAAAACGGATTCAAAATGGCGGCCTCCGAGGCGGGTCACTTTTATTATAATATGGAAAAAAAGCATTATGCGCCTTCCTTGTATACAGTTCAGTTTATGTACCTATGTAGTGTGTACTCTCAGTATACATTGTACAAATTTAGTCAGAGGAATAATTGAAACTGTTATTATACAAATATTCAGCTACTGATCAAATATAATTATATTAATAACAATAAATAATATGGACATTTTTATCTGAACCACAAAATATATCCGATATACTCGTATATTTTTTATTGTTGTTCCATATAAAATGTACAATTTCGTTGTGCAGTGTTTTAAATTAGTTAATATTAATAAGTTTTAAATTAGATTATTATACCTGAAGTCTTCGTCATGATCGATATGAGAAAAAATAAAATGCTTAAATCACGCATTGTTAGAACAATAATATTCAATGTAAACATGACTTAACTAAGTACTGCACTTCTAAGTGATTTCTTGTAAACTGTAGTACAGTATTTTCAGCAGAAGAACAAAGTATTAGTAATATTTTTGCCAGTTGTTTTGTAAGTTGCAAAATAACTTGTTTTTTTTTTTTGTTGTTTTCACCTCCTTGCAATTGTGTCTACAATGTAAAGCAAATATGCAAATGGTTTTTACTGGTTGTATGTTTTTTCGCAGAAGTAAACGAGTATAAACCAAAAAATAAGTTTCTTAATATACACATTATATTTTCATGAGCAAATTCTGATTATTCTTTGTGATGAAAATAATAATTTATATTTGCTATTTAAAATATTAAATTTTTAAGGGCGTCGGAGGGCGTTTATGAAGGTGATAATATATGAGCATTTTGAGACGTTGAGATCTGTCAATTGTCCAACATTTACAATTGCTTAAATACCAAAATAAATGGCCCCAGAATATAAAAAATAATCAAAATTGTTTTATTTTCTCATTGAATGTATTTAAGTCGATTTTAAAGATGTTGTTTTTGTTTTGGATCTAATTCTTATTTATTACATTGGTGTATGACTAACGGGTTACTGAATAAGAATACAAAACATTATACTAAATTATGTTTTCTTCTTAAAACCTAAACGGTGCGTTGGAACCGCAAACACTCTTCTTGAACGGTTTGGGCAATAGTATTGATCACAAAGTACGCCTAATGAAGTGCGATTTCACAAATGTAAATTGCAAAGGCACTCACCAACTGTTAAAAAGATCTTGGGATAAAATTTGGTTAGAATTTGATTTGACCGTAGAACACTACAAAAAAATCAAATCGTACTTCACGTTGCATAATGATTTTTTGAATATCATTTTGATTAGGCTGTATTGGAGACACTTGCTGTGTATAGCTATGATATCAGACAAAGCACAGAAATCAAGTTGCGCGGCATAATTAATTGACTTACTCAATGACTGCAAACACATGTTAGTAATCAAAGACGATCCAAACTTGAATTACTTATTGAGAGCTACCGAAGATATTGCCAATAAAAAGGTAGATATAAAGGAAACAATATCTCAGTTAATGACAAACGTTGAATTATTATGTTCTTCGCTGGAGTGCTTGATTGAGGATATAACTTTAACAGTTGCTGATAATGAATATGTTAACGCACTCAATGCTAATAAAGAAATTGATTTGTCAAACTATCAAACTGACGAAATTGAGCCCCTGAAACACGTGAAAGATTTTTTGAACATTCTCCGAGGTACTATTTTCAAAGACATGCACTTAGATGTCACGAGGACATTCCTTTCTCATATTGACGATATTTTGTCTGCACCAGATGAACAGATTAAGCAAAATTGACATTTTTGATATATGCACACGTTTAATCTAATGTATTTGGTTTCTGGTTGTTTAATGATATTAAATTATATTAATTTTTATCCATCCCTCCAGATCTAGTTGGCATTAAAAAATTGATTAATTAAAAATATTATAATTTTTAAAGATAATATTATAAATAATATTTTTATTTGTAAATTTAAATGTATAGATAAAAAGTACAAAAGAGAGACAAAAAGTACACATTTGGCAGCAATTTTCAACTTGCATCTACTTTGGTTAACGTTAAACCATATTATAGCCTAATAATTCCAATAACTTTTTTAAGGAGAATACATATATATTATGTCGAAAATATTATGTGACTGATGGCTTCATTTTAGTCACATGGTTGACTATCATATTCAATTTCAAATATTTTCCAAAAGTATTTCATAGCTATAAATTATAATTAGTTCTTAATTTTATTACTTTTTTTAAATTATACCCATTTTCACATCCCCATAGGGATTTGATTTTTTTTGTATATGGTGTTAATTAGCCACAAATGTAGAACTTTATGAGACTTTATTTTTTCCTTTCACTCTAAGAGCCACCTTACTCACAAAATACATTACTCAAAACTTACCTCAACAAAATTTTTATATTTTAACTCAACCAGTTAATTTATCTTAATTTTATTTAACAGTACAGATAAGTACAACTAATGAATGGTAACACATTTTAAATTTGGCAAATATCAAACGTTTATTATGATTCAATGAAATATATAATTTTGGGTTAGTAAAAGTTTAAACAATTCGAAAATAATTATTCTGCATTTCAAAGTAACTGGATATATTTTCAACGACACCTAAGGATCCATTCTGTAATATAAAAAAAACTGTATTATCGTTCATAGCTCGAATACAACTTTTTTTTTGTAATGACATCATTGCCAAAATAAGTGAAGTTTATGTTACAAATAGACTTATAAAAGTTATTCTCTAAACCCACCCATAACCCATAAACGGTTTGTTTTTTTCAACTTAGAGTTTAGACTTTTATCTTTAATATCACTCATTTTTAGAGACACTAAAAATGTGCTGGCTTTTGTACAATTAGAGACCATTATCTTGCATTAACGTCAATAATATACAATACAAGCATCATGTTATACATATACATATATATATATATATATAATCAACGGTAAGCTTTTTGGGCTACCTTATTTTTAACAATCATCATGGTGATGACGGTGATGATGACGACGATAGTGGTGGTGATGAGGATTATAATGAACATGACAATTGTAATCTGAAATTTTCAAATTGATTTATTAATTATACTAACTTACTTAAATATAATTATTTATGTAAGTGAATCACTAAATTAATAATCTTACGGTTTTAATGCATATCATATAATATCTTACTAAAATATTTTTTTTTATTAATACCAATTAAGTATTAATAAAAAATAATATATTCTTATGTACTATGAAAACATAATACTTAGTTTTAAAAAAGCTCAAGTGATTATTCGAGTAGCCTCCGAGTAGGCTAGAGGCCTACATGGCTAATATTATGCAAAAAAAAAATTATTCAATTTATGCTTTGACTTAAATTAAATAACAATTGAAATTACAAATATTGAAATATATAAAATAATAACACATTTAAAATTGCAAATAAAAATATATTACAATTACAAATTTATTTAACAACGTAATTGGACGATTTAAATAAACCATTATTTTCAAGTAATTATTTGTTATATTTTGGTAGGCTAAATTGTTATATTTTAATTATTAATGTTATGTTTTGTTAAGTTAAAATGTCTAATTTTATATGTTTTTGTAAATAATTTATCTTTTCAGAATAAAATAAGAAGTTTTCATTTACTTAATATCCATGAAAAACTACATTAATGGCTATAACAGTTATATAATGTATAATATGCCGTAAACTGTTAAATATCACTTACCTTGTGGCGGATAGAATGGGGCTAAATATAAAGAATAAAGTTTGGTATTAATAGGAAAATATAATGTAAAGAATATAATCACTTCCATTAATACAATCAGTAATAAAGTCATAACTATAGAATATTATTATTATATATAAATATAAATTTATTTTATGAATGGTTACAAATTAAAAATAATTAGATAAACTATAAACTAATAAAATAAAAACTCATTAGTATAAAAACGATATATTCTCAGCTTGGTTTCGAAGCAGTAGTGTGCATAATTTATGTAAAAAAGTAAGTAATAGGCTAACGTTATGTTAGTTGTAATTAATATTACTTACCTAGTGGATATGTCGAATAGGTACTTGCTAAATATAAAGAAGAAAATTAGAATTCGTTTAAGTAATCAACTCCTATCAGTACATATATTATGTTATTTAATTCAACATAAAGCTTTAGTGTAGTAAATAAACATTTTTGATATTCAATTTCTTTGAAAATAAAAAAACGTATTTGGCTATTTGAATATCTTTCAAAAAAATAAAAATTGTATATGGGGCATTCTGAGTCAAACCATGCGGTCATCAGCCTGACCTCCTTGATTTTTTTTTAAACTTCTTTTGGTCTAATATAAGACTATTATTTTTAAAAAGTTTTTATCATACATTTTTGCCCCAAAAATAGAGGTTTTTTAAGTTATTTAAAAAAAATAGATTTCGACCTTTTTTAAATTTCTGAAATTTTTATCATAAAATCAGAGACTTACTCCCGTTATTAGACGAAAAGATTTAGTTTAAGTCTCTGATTTTTTGATAAAAATTTCAGGAATTTAAAACCGGTCTAAATCTATTTATTTTGAAAAATAACTTAAAAAACCTCTATTTTTGGGGCACAAATTAGTGATAAAAATTTCAAAAAAATAAAAGTCTTATATTAAACCAAAAGAAGTTAAAAAAAATAATTGAGGAGGTCATGCCGATGACCGCGTGGTTTGACTCAGAATGCCCCATATATTAATATATAATATATATATATATATATTATTTGAGACAGTATAAAAACTATAAATACTTAAAACTATCAATGTAAAGACAATACAGCTTATTCAACTCTGCATCGAAGGTACTATCTTTATAAATTTCAAATAATATAAATTATATTATACATGTATAATGTACCTTTAATTGTTAGATGTTACTTACCATGCGGGTTATATGGTGCACCTGTTAGGAACAATATAAAAAAAAAATAGGTATTAACTATTAATTACTAGTATAATTATTAAGTATTTATTCATACTTGTATACACGTGTGAGGAAAATAAGTATTACGTCTTAAAGTAATTCAGATCAGACAATACAATATATAATTTAATTAGATACCTTAGAGTTTTAACTATAGTATAGTGTTAATTTAAGATATTACACTAGAGAATAAAAAACAATGAGCCGTTACTATTTTAAAAATATTGGTTTTTCGTAAAAAAATACTTAATATAAATAAAAGTGTGCCGTGTAACGTGCCGTTAATTGTTAATTGTTCCTTACCTTGTGGATAATATGGCCCAACTGGTGGGACTAAACATAAAGAGAAAAATTTCATACTCATAATCACTTAGATAAATTAAGTCATAATTATAAAATTAAGTGTACAGTTTTCCGCATTAATATTTGTGTTATTTTACAATATTATAAAATTACTAAGTATTTTTTTTTTTTTAGTATTTTCTAGAGCTCTATAAACTTTTAAAACTTTAACGGTAATGTGTATTTTATTAAATACATTTTTTAATTAAGAACAATTTTCTGAAAACGTTGCTTGATCGTTCACCAGGTTTTGATAATTACTTTTTTTGCTACTAAAGTGTAAGATGTATGTCAGGAGGTGGACTGTACCACCTTTTTGCTCATCTCAAATTTCAATCGATTTAATATGTATTTTGATAGCAAATTTCAACATTATTTTTAATATATCTATCGGTTATTTGTAATTAAAAAAAAAATGCCTAGAGTTGTTAATACATATTTATTCAAGAAGTACGTTCATAACTCTGTACTGGAACTTAAATGTAAATAATTTTTATAAGCAACTAAATAAAATGTGTAACGTACCTTTAATTGTACATTTTTACTAACCTTGTGGATAATTGTGGCCAACTGGCTGGATTAAATTTAGAGAGAAAAATCAGTATTAATTCATACTCACAATCATTATTTTTTGTGGAAAAGACACATGTGCAATGCATTCAAGTATATCCTCTTTATTTTGCATCGAAATTAAAATATGTAAAATTATTATGAAAAACTAAGTAAAATTTGTATCGTTTCGTTATTTGTTTCTCACCTTGAGAAAACGGCATAGCTAGAGAGGCGAAATAAAAAAAAAACGTAGTATCAATACAAATTCCTAATAAATTGTAATGATAACGTGGGTTTATTTGTTAACGGTATTTTACCTTGATGATACTGCGTAGGTAGAGGGACTAAATAAAAATAATAAAATTAAGTAATAATATCAGTTCATTCTCACATAAAAAAGTGTTCGATATTTTATTTCCTTACATGCTTTAATATGTTTATTGTTACTTATATTGTGTGTATGCCCCGGCTGGTTGGACTAAATGTTAAGAGAAAAATTGTGTATTAATAACATGAGTTCATACGAACATTTTCACATTGATATGAAAACCATATTTTCTTAGCTCCGCATTGAAGGAAAAATTTGTATTAGGCAAAATTTTTTTTGTGTTGTATGTATTAACCAGTTGGGTTTTGTTTAAGTGTTCTGTGTAGTTTGTCTTTGAAAAAAAAAGAAATTTGATTGTAAATCATCCCTTGCTTTAAGAAATAAAATATATTTTGTCCATTTTATACGTCACGTTAAATTTCCTTCTTTCTACCATAACACACGATTATAATCCAAGGTCTTACCTTCAAAAAACCAAGGAGATTTGTTTAAATACAAAACAACTATGTAAAACATAACGTGCCTTTGATTTTTACTTACTTGTTGAATATGGAATACTAAAAGACTCTATGTATAAAAAACAAAATTAGGTATCATACAAGCATTCATATGTTTTTGAGGAAAATATGTGGAAGTTTAATTAATTTTAATAATTAAAGCTTAAATTACAGCAAGGGTAATATTTTGTCAACTTCAGGGAACAAAAAATCGAGATAGAACAATTCCAAAAATAATACATTAATAATTTTCACAAGCAGTACTTTATAGCTCATAATAATGTAATATATAAATATCGAAAATTTGATAAGTACTTTATAAAATTGTATACTCAGAACAATACATTTTCACTCATATATATTAATTGTAATATTTTCAATATTATTTTGAATAACTAACGCATAAGTACTGAGAAAACCACGAAATTTCATTCCTACGACTCATCCATCCCCCCACCCTTTTAAGAACAACCAGTGAACAGAACGACTTCTGGGGGACGTTTATAAAGAGACTCCACTCCACTTCTTTCCTGTAGTTGGTAAAATTAGTTTTTATATATAACGAATTAATTAAAAAATAAAACGCATTGTTAAAACAATATCGTCTCTATTCCGCATTGAAATTAAAATTTGTAAAATTATTTAAAAAAACCATGTTAAATTTATAACGTGCCTTTATTTATTAATTATTACTTACCTTGAGAATGTGGCATAGCGTATGGGGCTAAATAAAAAAAAAAGAGTTACCAATATAAATTCATAATTACATACATGAGTGTGTGAGGTAAATATAACGTGCATTTATTTGCTAATGATTACTAACCTTGATGATACGGCAAAGCTAGAGGGACTAAATGTAAATCAGTAATTATTATGAATGCAACCTCACATAAATAAGTGTGTGAGAAAAATATGTACAATACATTGAAGTGATCAAATCCTAGCATTACAAAATGTCATTTAGATACCTTAGAGTTATAACTATAGTGCTATAGTAAGTTGTTTCAGATATTTAATTGGAGAATGCAGAAACGTAAAACAAAGAGATACAACTATTTACTTGAACTTACTTTAAACTAGTTACAGCAAAAAAAAAAAAACTGTATTTAAAACCACAAATTTAATAAAGCAATTCCAACATTTCAAATGATTAAATATTGTCAGCCCAGAAACGAAAATTGAAAATAAAAATACATAAATGTAAAAACAATAGGCAATATGTTTTCAATGACTGTTCTACAGTTAATACTGACCTTTGTGTCCATTTAAACTAAGTCCATCTAATAGAACAAATTATATAAATAAAATTGTTAATAAATGCTATATCTAATATACCGTCATTATGGCTCTAGGACTATGTTATTACTTTGCGATAGTAGTTTACATAAGAATCATACAAACGTTTAAGAAAAATAAATTAAAAAGTTTATACATAAATTATATAAGAAACTAAATAACACTGTATGGCGTACCGTTAATTGTTAGTGGTTACTGCATACTTACCTTGATATGGCTGGCCTAGTGCGACTAAATATAAAACAAAATTATGTATTAGTAAAAACTCTTACTCGAATGCATAAGTTTTTGTGGAAAATTTGCATAATCCATTGAAGCAATCAACTTTAGTCAATACAATATGTTGTTTAATTAGATAGGTACTTGAAAAGTATCAAACTATAGTGTCTATGTTTATTTCGGTTTATCAACCTGAGACTGTAATTCAATATTATTGTGAAAAAAATACAAACACAAATTACCCGATGATATTTCTAAGGTAATAAGGGCTACGAAAAAAATAATCATTTTTTGCATATTGTAATAACGAAATATTGGAGTTCTGAAAAGCACCGTTTGAGTTTTACCAGATAGACAACTTAATAACGCAGAGAGGAAAATGAAAATGAACACAATACAAGCTGTTTTAGCAAGTGTCACTCTGACTAACGGTTTTATTAAAGTATGACGCAAAAGACTTGTGCAGTAGGAACGAGATATGACACAATTATGGAAAAAAGCAATAAATCTAGGCCAAATGGCAAACGGTAAAATTGTTAATTTGTACACCGAAAATTCCCTATATGACACTATATTATTTTATGGATTGTAATTAATTTTTTTTTTTAAAAATGTGCATGTTGTGAAAAAACTTGTAATATCAACCAATAATATTGTTAGCAATAAACGGTTTTGTCAAACGTTGAAACCGAGTTGCCTAAAAAATTCAGTATCCAAAAATTTGTTTTGTTTGATCGTTTTTTTTTGTAGCCGCTGTCAACTTTATATGATAATCAAAATATAATAATAATATTTTTCATATACTTAATGGCTGTTGGTTTATTCAAACGGTGTAACCTAGAAATTATCTTCTCCTTTTTTGGGGGTTCTTTCTTCATAAAATTAGCATCTCGGCTAAAAAAATTTAACACAGATTTTTGAGAATATTGTATAATATTATGTTAAAGCCCAGTTCTAGATCTGCCATTAGTATATTTTTCAAAACTATTAATAGTTAAAAAAATTAACTGTTAACTAACGCCTTACGTACAAAACAAATAAAAAATAACCCAGTACAGGGGGATTGGAACATAGTGGGGACGGAGAGGTCACAGGTATACAGAAATAATTATTAATAAAAGTGATAAAACCATATTAAATAAAAACTCTTTGATGCTAATTTTTAAACACTGCTACCTCGCTTTAATACTTTATTACTGTGCTGGTTCATACTGTGCTTGGTTTGGACTTCACTGGTTTGAAAATGGGTTTAATTTAAATTTGAGACTATTGAAGTAGGTATAGGGGCGTATCAAATAAATTTTTAAAAATAATCAATTTATTTCAATATAAGGTGCCATATAGGTATAGTATTGTGCATTATCTTATAAAGTATACTTTCAGGAAATAGACTAAAAATGGGACGTTAAGAACAATAGTGGTCTAACGAAAAATTAAAACATTTTTACACTAATATAAACTAATTACAAATGTAAGCTACAAACTAACTATATTCATTTATTATAATTACATAATACAAATATAATTAATTATTTTAATTTTATTCGACAATTAATTATTTACGTCATAATACGTAATTAGCAATTCAGTAAATGAATATTACATAAAATACATTTAACTGAGGTCACTTTAATAATTAATTAGGTAACCAACTGTTGCGGTCAATGCTAATTATTTAGTTTTAAATTAACACCATAACTTTAATTGCAGGAAGTGGCAGGTGTATTTTTTTTCTTGTTTATGCACACATTATTGTATATTTTAATGTCGATTAGGCGAGTAAGCTTAATAAGATTTCTTTGTTGAATTGAATTTTATCAAAAAAAGCATTATTAATAATGATTGTTTAAAACTCAGTTTTTTAACTCAAAAATTATATTATAATTAAACATTGGACAATACGCTATAATGGAACGTAATTCAAGAGTCACGGCTCACGGCTCACGGGACGAAACGAACAAGTGTTTCCAAAATATGCTTAAGACAACATAGATAAGCGAATATACAAGAAATTGTTTTATCCAGTACAATCTGAAAAACATGTATTATAGAATACATATGAGTAAAGATTATTTCTGACTCTGTTCGAAACAATAAAAAATGATTGCTTACTTTCTGTTTTTCTTTAAAGCCATACAAATGTTATCAGTTTCTTCGTGGAGATTATTTTTACGGATTCCATGATAAAACACATTTATATATTGATTCCAGTCAAAGTTGTTCATACTAAACGGAAATAATTGTTGGTCTTTCTGACTCATAGAAGACCATAGAACTCTTGTGTTGTTATTAGTAAATTTCCATTCTTTCGTGGTAAATGGACCGAGTAGATTCATCGTTTTATCGGCATTGACATACATTTTCCAAAATCTATTTGAAAAAAAAATTAAAATTTAGACATTAAGACAAAAATTATACTATTTAGTGTATATTTTTTAAGGAATTATAACTGGTGAACCAACTAGCGTAAGACACATGAGAAATTTTTTCCCTAAACTTTTAGGTACATGTTTTACTACGTTATTAAATATTTAGAAATGTTGTTATATGTACATATAGAACATAAGCTTTAATTCCATAAATATGTAGACAACTTTTTTAAAATTTTAGCGTATGAATTTTCAATTTTCAATTATCGGTTCGTTTTTAACGACGTAGTAAATATTTGAAACTAAAATCAATATATGTTCGGTTTTTCAGCAGTAAGCACTTTTATTGATCCCCATCGATAATACTGTCATCGTTAATGAGACATAAAGAACACTGGCTCAAATTTTCTAGATTTAAGTAAAGCGTATTCCGCCCTTAGAAAACTTTACCTTTAATTGTTTTTTTACACGGTTATATATTTCATTATCTCAGAACCAGTTGTTTACTGTATTGCCTAAAAGCTATTAAAACCGATATAGGTACATGTTATAACCCAATGTAAATTAGATTTTATAAGTAGAACATTTGAAAAAAAAGCTACGTGATATACTTATTATTAGTCTTTTACAAATGAGAAACTGGCGTTTTGGATTGTTTTATAGTATTAGATAGTTCTTCCGAAGTTTTAGTAAAATCAATTTGACCGTAAAATATTTACAAAGTTGTTGTTATTACTAAAAAAAATTTTAAACTTACTAAATACTTACTTTGTTTTCTTCCCGATCAAAATACGTATGAAATCAAGTAATATGGCGGGTATTTTATGTAACAATACATTCAACAGGATCCCGTACAACGAATTACTGTAAGTCATAATACCGTAGTACCACATGGAGCTCATTGGTGGTGCAACTTTGTAAGAATTCAATATTCCTGTATCGAAATTTCGCCATGTCAACGGACTTTCGGCAGACGATACACAATTGAATATTTTTGGCTTCTCTCGATATGATGAGTTGTTGTAATATCTGTAAAATGTATCAAATCCCGAAGATTAAACCGAAATTGTATAAATACAGACATAGTATGATAACATATCGTTCATAACAATTACCCGTTTACTGTGTCCCACATTACTGCTATTAATGTATTTACTACGTAGTCTGCGGGTATTATATCTGCTATTTTATCCATTTTAAATGGGAACGCCCTAAAAAATCCACATACAATTGCAGTATATGCACCGGACGGACCATTCATATTTTCCAAGTGGCCAGACAATGGATCCATGTAAGTGCAGCCAACTAACCGAAAAGAATTTAGAGTAGTACTTAGAAAATTCAATATTATTAATAATAAATCGCTAAGAGAATAATATCCAGTTTTCGTGCGACTTGCCGATAGTTGAGAGATGCAAGAACATGAAATCATTAGTGACCGAATTATTGGCTTCTAACTTAAAGGTTAATAAAAGCCAAAACCTTCGACCAAGAATGCGAACGCTTAATTTAGTGGAAGAAATTTGCTCCCATATTATTTAAAAGACAAAGCATTTAGTTAAATACAGGACAAAATACTGTAGCCTTAAAAGAGCAGCTAAAAGCAGCAAGGCTCAGTCCACAGGAGTTTATTGTTAGTGTACAAAATGTTAATTGTTATTTTATTACTAAATAATTTTTTAACCAATTCCTTTAGAATGTCCTTGACTAATATTGCATGTTCTATATATAAAAAAAATTTAAATTTATGCCAGAATGCAAAATATTTTAAAGTTCAAAGATAAAAAATTTCAAAAAATGGCCTAATCGTGTCGTTTTTTTTTTAAATGATTCCATAAAGAAATGTTATGTTAAATTTTATTTGAAGCGGAAGTTTTTAATTATTATTTGGTGATGTATATCATACTGTAGTATACAACTAATGGTAATTATCACATTATGGCTGAATACATTTGAGTACATATAATTTTATCGATTCACATTTAATTCATTAAGAAATGTTAATTATACGTTAAAAAATCTTAACATGTAAATACCTATTGATGGACGAAATACTGCAATTGGCAACCGTTTGGCATATGTTAGTATTAGATTTTCAGTGATAGCTTTCGTAAAAGTATATGTATTGGGCCAACCTTTTGGAATTCTTTAAAAGAAAAAATATTTTTCTGGTTTTAATAATATAATTAATAATGCGCGTGGATTAAATTAATAAGTAATACACACTCGAACGGTTGACCGTCAAGATTCAATTTCTGTTTTAGCTCACTCGCTGTTATTGGTGTAGGATAAAATAGTTCTTCAATTTCAGTTCTAGGATAATGAGAATAGGCAGTAGATACATGAACGAATCCCTAAAAAATTCGACATTATGTTATTAAGAATAAATGTTGTTTATTTATTAGTTAAATACATAAAATGATTATAAATAATATTTCTAATTTACAACTAATTTTCGAAAAATGTTGTATAGATGAATTAACATTGTATAAACGTTTTATATTTTTAAGTTTAAAAAGTTCGAAATTTTCATGAGGAATAATCTATTTTAATAATAAAATGAGGTAATATTGATTTTTTAATATTTTTAATTTATAACCTATTCCATGTCCTTTTTTTGTAATTATATAAAACCAAAATAATATGATTACCTTCAACGCTTTCATTTGTAAAGCTATGTCAATCAAATTTTCACTTCCTTCAATGTTAGTTTTAGTTGCGTTTTTAATATGTTCGTTAAATTTTATAGTGGCAGCACAATGAAAAATAAAATTTATATTTTTCAAAAGCCACTCATAATCAACCGTTGATAAACTCAACGATGGGCTAGTCAAGTCTCCATCTATGACTTTAATGTAATTCGTAAAATCTGGTCTTTCTTTTCGAAGCCGATCAAATATCTGCGAACATAAAAAAAAAACAATAAATTATCATCGTTTTTACATGGAATAGAGTTTAGCGAAAATAAAGATTGTCACCTGAGTATGCTTATTTCACTTTTTATAAGCACAAAAACCTTTATTATTTATAAATGCAATTTAGTTAAACGAAATCTCATTAATAATTAGTCAGATCTAACAACTGTACGCGTACTTGTTGCTGTCCTTTGTCGAGATTTTCTACAAACATCTACTCATAATAATAATTTTGAACTTATACTTAACACAGTAAAGTTTACAAATTTCGCACAGCATGTTTAAATGTTTGTTTTAAATTCAATGGAATGGTATGAATAATATAATAAACAATTTTTAGCTTAATTTATATTGGAAAGTTATTTGTTATCTAATGTTTTGAGTATCTGTGTGAACCAAGAAAATGTTATAACTCAAACTACACTTACTTTTTCTTCGTACATATTAGCAGCTCTTTGTTTGGCCGACAAGCCATTTTTATCTCGCACTATTATAGCAATATTTTTTATTCCTTTGCAGGATCGCAGTAACTTTTCCGTAAGTAGTTTCCCTAGAAATCCCGTGCTTCCGGTTATTAAAATCGTACCACCATTATACACATCAACAATATTCGAACTCATTGCGAAATTTTACAGATCTTTTGAAAAACATCAACTAGATACGTTCGTAGTTTAAGTGATAGATACAGTTCATAACATGAGCGATATTGTTAGGTCCGCGTCGTTCGTGCACTAATATTCTGGAATTTTATTTAACATAATGAGCAACATAAATATTAATATGGCAATTATTTTTTTTTTCTGTATTGCAAATTTAGTATAATTTTATAATACAAAAACCAAAATACAATACAACTGATCGTATGCCAACTGACCTTAATTGAAGGCCTCGGTGCAATAACCAGGTACGTCAATTTTTCAAAATTGTTCAGGAAACATAAAAAACCATTTATGAATTTGGTAAATGAACCAAAAATGTGGTGTTATTTTTTTTTGTAAGAATAAGATACATCAATCAAACCCATTTCCTTTGGTTTACATTTTATATTTATGATAATATTTATAAAAAACTATGTTATTTATATTTTCAATGGTTACAACAACCAGTTACGTCCAATTTTGTTTTTGGACTTAACTGGTTATTGCAGCCCACTAATTAACACAATATTTCACTGTAGTAAATAAGTAATCTATTATTAGTATGTACGTTAAATAATAATCATATTATTATTTAATTAAATAGTTAAATAAAAATATAAAAATATTAGGTTATTTAATTTAACGTCCCTTAATGCACCAACAAAATAAAGTTTAAAGTTGTTGGGAGCAACAACCAGTCCGGACGTACTTGGTTTTTGCGCCCGATGAAAAAAAAATGTATATATAATGTTTCCATGGATATGTCTGGACTATCCACGATCCCTAAATTATTTTAATGAGGTGACCCCCATTCGTCTAGAAACCATCTTGTTGCAGCGTTGGGCCTTTACGTTAAGCTACATGATGATGATGAGGTGACCCCTACTAACACTTTTAAAGTTTACATAGGTACATATTCGTATTTTATAAATACATACTGGTGACCCTATCTATTAAAATAACCTCAGGTTAGGTTAATCACTGTCTTAGATAATAACAAAATAAATTTTGCAATAAGTTAAAAAAAATATGGTGTTAAAAAAAATTAAATAAATAAAGATAAAATATTTTTAGATGAAACAAAAATATGCGTTAAAGTAATCCAAAAAAAGTATTGGAAAAAATGTTTTTAATTTATCGGTAAGTACATTTAGAATGGGATGGTAATTTGTAGAAAAGCACTTTATTTCATTGATTGCTGGGCAATTGTGTTTTTGGTTTCTAGGAAAACTGATCAAACTGTGAGAGCTGTTTTTAGCTGATCAAACTGCGAGAGCTTTTTCAAAGTAAAAAAATATAAAATGGTACTAAAGTATTATCTTTATCGTTGTTAAATTGATATAGTCAGGTACATCTAAATGCAATTTAAATCATAGGAAAACAATGTCATTGTAATATTTCATGTTATGATAATGAATTTCCTTCTAAAATCTATTAATAGGTACTACTATTACTTTTACTTTGACTTTAAATTTTGTTAAATTATACTTTACAGGTGATTTAGGGTTGTCTTACTGGACTGTACAGCAAATAGCCAAAAAACATAAGTTCCACGATTATAAAATATGTATGGTGCAACATTTACAGATAACAGATTTTGATCGTAGGTTGTCATGGCTTCCAGTAATGTTGGAGAACATTGATGACGACCCATCATTAGCAAGTCGAATTTTATGGACAGATGTGAGTAGGTTTGGGAATTGTTGTCAGATAAATCGACACAATTCCCATTATTGGTCGAATAAAAATCCCCATTCCACAAAAGAGGTACAATTCCAAAATAGGTGGTCAATGAATGTATGGTGTGGTATTATTGATGATCAAATAATAGGTCCTTACTTTTTTGATGGAAATTTGGACAGCAAAAAGTACTTGCATTTTTTAAGAAATGACTTTATATCATTGCTTGATAGTGTGCCACTAGAAAAGCGAAATAATTTATTTTGGCAGCAGAATGGGGCACCAGCACACAATGCAAAAATAGTTGAAAATTATTTAAATCAAACGTACAAGGATGAGTGGATGGGAACTAATAGTCTAATAGTTCAATGGTCTCCGCGCAGTCCAGACCTTACTTGTTTGGATTGCTTTTTACGGGGACATGTAAAGGAAGTAGTGTACAAAAGGGCACCTGCAACAAAGGAACAAATGAAAACTTTCATCACAGAAGCTTGTGCCCAAATATCAGCCGACGTTATTAAAAAGGTGACATCTCATGAACTCCTTAAAAGGATGGAGGCTTGTTTAGAAGTGAATATCAATTTTTTATTTCCGTACATATACTACATTCTGTATATATTAACTTTTAACTGTATGTAATACAATTCGACACTAAAAACAAAAAGTGCATTGTTATTCACCGAAGTTTTTAAAAAAAATAGTTTAACTAACAGAACTAATAACTTCACTAATATTTATTAAGACCACGATTGGCGGTACTAAATAGTGAATATCGCTGAACAGTCAACAATGATAATTGACAAATCAGAATAATGAACTGTTTTGATTAGTTTTCAAGTAGTCATATTTGTTTGTACAATGAATTACAATAATTTACTCAAACTAGGTAGATATTATGTTATTGATACTAAAGGTAACGCACAAGGAGAAATGATATTAATGGACGCTAGTAACGAATCTTTTCATTAGAACCACAGTCTTATATTGACCATAGTTAGACCACGGTAGCCGATGGTTCAAATAAAAAATAAGAGCGTGTAAAAATACAATTCACGAGAGTTCATCAGTGCTGATACCACAAACAAATATCAATACAAATAATACTATTGTTGAATGCTGTAAACGCAGATATAAATCTGTTGTAATTTATAGGTATATGTGGTTGTAATATTTATTTGTGGTTGCTCCATAGCAGCCGCTGATGATAGTACGAATATTCAATACGTACGGCTACACCGCTATGAACACTACAGAAATAACAGATAAGAAGACATCACCTATATAATATTATAGATTTACTATTAGTTCGTTTTCATTGTGACCGACGACCGTCAACCATTAACTTTAATCTACAACCGGCAACCGTATCGTTAATCAATCTTATTTTGTGAAACGTGAGATCCGGCGATAAACGATTTTGTTCTTTAGATTGTAAAACTTATAAAAGCATCTCATATAAGCTAATATTGTAGCATTGTTGTACTAAGCTATAACTTTAAAAGGACTTGTCTGATTTAGCTAGTTTGTACGCCTAATATTAAGTTAAAAAGAAAAAAACACGATCATCAAAAAAATTGGGGGTTACAATCGAAAAATTCAAAGTTGATATGGTTTTAACGCATAAGGGATGGCGTTAAAATTTTGAAAAATACATTAAATTTATCCCACCTAATAACTATAATAGTATAAAAAAAAAATTTTAAAAGTCTAATATCTTCTTAGATATTGAGTGGTCCAAAGTTAACCAATCACCCGGTACAACAAAATCATAATGAACAATAATAATAATATGATAATAATATACTTAAACTTAATTTCTTATTACTTTTTACACCACTATCTCAATTATTAAATACCGTTTTACATATATAATCGGGGGAGCTTCTCCCGGTCGGAGGAGTTTTGATAAATTTTCCTGTTCTCTGGTCTAGCATTTTTTTATCGTTTAAACTATGCCTCTGTATAGATGTTATTAGGATTTGCCTAACATATAATTAAAAAAAACAGATAACGTATTTGTACAGTTAACTAATTCCGCTGAAGGATATGTTATTGTTGGTTTATTTAAGAGGCGAATTTTATAAATTAGAACTGCTAACCACCTCATTTTATTTTTAATATTTTGTATGTGGTCTGACCATTTAAGGTTGTAATCCATTATCACTCCTGAATACTTAAAAGTGTGTACCATTTGCATTGCTTCGCCGTCACAACCGGTAAGTTGTAATTTTTATAATGATCAGTTATACTAGTCTTAATAACTGCTGAATTAAAATTCATGTTCCTACTGAATATGTGGTTAATACAATGGAAAGGTCTTAAATTTTCACTACTTATACTTTAGTAGAAGAAAAAAAAATATTGTAAAAAATACATTACTTGAATAATAACTAATTAAATACCCAATTTTTTTAAATTAAAAAATATAAAAATGATATATATATATATTTATGTTTATAAACACTAGCGATAAAGTTAGGTTCCCGTCATTCGTGCACTAGTATTTCTTGAGTTGTCAAGAATACTGAGCGATATAAATAATAATGTGGCAATGAAAAGGTCTTAAATATTCATACTACGTGGGAAAAATACACCAATTGAACAATAACTTATTAAAAAACCTATTGTTTTTAAATTTAAATATTTTTTTGGCTTTTCGCTCCACTTGTAGACTAATACAATTTACCAGAATACAATAACCGCAATATGCTAAAACTTGTGAGGGTCATATGAAAGGTGGAATTTATAAACTAGACACAAATGAGTTCACAATAAACAACAATACATAACTTTTTATTTATTTAATTTTATTCTTTAAACACATGTTTGATGTCTAAAAAAAAAATTATTCATATTATAATTATTGAAAAAAAATGATGTGTAGTCTTCAAATACGTTTAGTATAATTTTCAGAACTTTTAGGCCCTTACGCCTTACCTAAAAATCCAATAAAAAAAGAGCCAGTACAAGGGGGTCGGAGCATAGTAGGGACGGTGTGGTCACAGGCTTACAGAAATTATTATAACTGAAAGTGATAAAATCACCTACCGAATAAACCGACAAATTTCTTTTTATATAAGGTATTGGTGGTAAAAAAAAAAAAAACGCTTAATTTGTACATAACATGTTTTTAAGTTAGATATTTAATAAAAACTATTATAATATCTTAAGCACAAACATTATGAAAATATCACCTATAAACCATAACATAATATTGTAAAGTATCTAATATTTTCATCTTCTTCAATCCATAATTGTAGTTTTGCAATCAGTAAAATCGGTAATTAATAATATTTTTAGTGACATGATTTAAATTCTTAATTTATTATTCCGTATACAAACAAAACATCGGTAATACAAAAAAGACATCACATTCACAAGTCTCGGCTTACGAGGCGAAACGAACAAGTGTTTCCAAAGCATGCTTATGACAACATAGGTAAGCGAAAATCTAAGAAATTGTTTTATCCAGTACAATCTGAAAAACATGTAATATAGAATACACATGAGTAAAGATTATTTCTGACTCTGTACGAAACAATAAAAAATGATTGCTTACTTTCTGTTTTTCTTTAAAGCCATACAAATGTTATCAGTTTCTTCGTGGAGATTATTTTTACGGATTCCATGATAAAACACATTTAAATATTGATTCCAGTCAAAGTTATGCATACTAAACGGAAATAATTGTTGGTCTTCCTGACTCATAGAAGACCATAGAACTCTTGTGTTGTTATTAGTAAATTTCCATTCTTTCGTAGAAAATGGACGGAGTAGATTCAACATTTTATCGGCATTGACATACATTTTCCAAAATCTAATAAAAAAAAATACAATTTAGACATTAAGACAACAATTATACTTATTAGTGTATATTTTTTAAGGAATTCGAATAGTTATGTAACCTGTATACAGGGTGATTAACTAGAGTAAGACCCTTCAGAATTCTTTTTCCTAAACTTTTAGGTACATGTTTTACTAATGAATTTTCAATTTTCAATTATTTGTTCGTTTTCTATGACTTAGTAAATATTTGAAATTAAAATCAATATTTGTTTGGTTTTTCAGCGGTAGCGCCTTCTTTTACCATTAAATAATAATAATATTGAACCCCATCGATAATACTGAATCCAATTTTCGAGAGGTAGAAAAAACTGGTTTTCTTATGCCCGATCGGTTATTTATGTCTGATAATCATTATTATCGTCTGCTGCCAGAGTCGATAAATATATTTATAGGAAATAATTTTACTATTAGTGTTTAATTCTCAAATGAATATTGATCATAATTTCAAATCTTTACAATGTAATAAGACGTAACAAACCAATTGATGAAAAAAAAAATTCAAAGAACAATAAATAAAATAAATTTTTTTACTATACATATGAAATCGATATCAAAATAGGCTTTCTCATTTGAAAAAGTGAAGTACATGATCTTTTTACGTAGAATAGAATGAAATTCTATTAAAACCAGTATAGGTACATATTATAACGCAATGTAAATTCGATTTTATAAGCCGTAAATATAAAAAAATAGCTACACGATACACTTATTATTAGTCATTCACAAATGATAAACTGGCGTTTTGGATTGTTGTATAGTATTAGACAGTTCTTCCGAAGTTTTGCAAAATCAATCTGACCGTAAAATATTTACAAAGTTGTCATAGCTAAAAAAACTATTAAAACATGAGTTATGTTAAAAAAATATGTAAATAACAACAGACCTTTTTCATATCCAGACTATAGGCCAAAAAATGTGCGTTTACTCGTGTTAGATGTGTTAACTTGAAGTACTTACTTTGTTTTCTTCCCGATCAAAATACGTATGAAATCAAGTAATATGGCGGGTATTTTATGTAAAAATACATTCAACAGGATCCCGTACAACGAATTACTGTAAGTCATAATACCGTAGTACCACATGGATCTCATTGGTGGTGCAACTTTGTAAGAATTCAATATTCCTGTATCGAAATTTCGCCATGTCAACGGACTTTCGGCGGATGATACACAATTGAATATTTTTGGCTCCTCTCGATATGATGAGTTGTTGTAATATCTGTAAAATGTATCAAATCCCGAAGATTAAATCAAATTGTATAAATACAGACATACTATGATAACATATCGTTCATAACAATTACCCGTTTACTGTGTCCCACATTACTGCTATTAATGTATTTACTACGTAGTCTGCGGGTATTATATCTGCTATTTTATCCATTTTACATGGAACTGCCCTTAAAAATCCACATACAATTGCGGTATAACCACCCGACGGACCATTCATATTTTCCAAGTGGCCAGACGACGGATCCATGTAAGTGCAGCCAACTAACCGAAAAGAATTTAGAGTAGTATTTAGAAAATTCAATATTATTAATAATAAATCACTAAGAGAATAATATCCAGTTTTCGTGCGACTTGCCGATAGTTGAGAGATGCAAGAACATGAAATCATTAGTGACCGAATCATTGGCTTCTAACTTAAAGGTTAATAAAAGCCAAAACCTTCGACCAAGAATGCGAACGCTTAATTTAGTGGAAGAAATTTGCTCCCATATTATTTAAAAGACAAAGCATTTAGTTAAATACAGGACAAAATACTATAGCCTTAAAAGAGCAGCTAAAAGCAGCAAGGCTCAGTCCACAGGAGTTTATTGATAGTGTACAAAATGCTAATTGTTATTTTATTACTAAATAATTTTTTAACCAATTCCTTTAGAATGTCCTTGACAAGTTTTGCTTGTTCTATACTTAAAAAAAAAAAAAATTATGCCAGGTTCCAAAATATTTTAAAGTTCAAAGATAAAAAATGTCAAAAAAACGGCCTGATCGTGTCGTTTTTTTTTTAAATCATTCCATAAAGAAATGTTATGTTAAATTTTATTTGAAGCGAAAGTTTTTAATTATTATTTGGTGATGTATATCATACTGTAGTATACAACTAATGGTAATTATCACATTATGGCTGAATACATTTAAGTACATATAATTTTATCGATTCACATTTAATTCATTAAGAAATGTTAATTATACGTTAAAAAATCTTAACATGTAAATACCTATTGATGGACGAAATACTGCAATTGGCAACCGTTTGGCATATGTTAGTATTAGATTTTCAGTGATAGCTTTCGTAAAAGTATATGTATTGGGCCAACCTTTTGGAATTCTTTAAAAGAAAAAATATTTTTCTGGTTTTAATAATATAATTAATAATGCGCGTGGATTAAATTAATAAGTAATACACACTTGTACGGTTGACCGTCAAGATTCAATTTCTGTTTTAGCTCACTCGCTGTTATTGGTGTAGGATAAAATAGTTCTTCAATTTCAGTTCTAGGATAATGAGAATAGGCAGTAGATACATGAACGAATCCCTAAAAAATTCGACATTATGTTATTAAGAATAAATGTTGTTTATTTATTAGTTAAATACATAAAATGATTATAAATAATATTTCTAATTTACAACTAATTTTCGAAAAATGTTGTATAGATGAATTAACATTGTATAAACGTTTTATATTTTTAAGTTTAAAAAGTTCGAAATTTTCATGAGGAATAATCTATTTTAATAATAAAATGAGGTAATATTGATTTTTTAATATTTTTAATTTATAACCTATTCCATGTCCTTTTTTTGTAATTATATAAAACCAAAATAATATGATTACCTTCAACGCTTTCATTTGTAAAGCTATGTCAATCAAATTTTCACTTCCTTCAATGTTAGTTTTAGTTGCGTTTTTAATAGGTTCGTTAAATTTTACAGTGGCAGCACAATGAAAAATAAAATTTACATTTTTCAAAAGCCACTCATGATTAACCGTTGATAAACTCAACGATGGGCTAGTCAAGTCTCCATCTATGACTTTAATGTAATTCGTAAAATCTGGTCTTTCTTTTCGAAGCCGATCAAATATCTGCGAACATAAAAAAAAACAATAAATTATCATCGTTTTTACATGGAATAGAGTTTAGCGAAAATAAAGATTGTCGGCTGAGTATTCTCATTTCACTTTTTATAAGCACAAAAACCTTTATTATTTATAAATGCAATTTAGTTGAACGAAATCTCATTAATAATTAGTCAGGTCTAACAACTGTACGCGTCCTTGTTGCTGTCCTTTGTCGAGATTATCTACAAATATTTACTTATAATAATAAGTTTAAGCTTATACTTTAACACAATTTGGATGGGATGGTATGAATTATACAATAAACAATTTTTAGCTTAATTTATATTGGAAAACTATTTGTTACCTAATGTTTTGAGCATCTGTGCGAACTAAAAAATGTTATAACTCAAACTACACTTACTTTTTCTTCGTACATATTAGCAGCTCTTTGTTTAGCCGACAATCCATTTTTATCTCGCACTATTATAGCAATATTTTTTATTCCTTTGCTGGATCGCAGTAACTTTTCGGTAAGTAGTTTTCCTAGAAATCCAGTGCTTCCAGTTATTAAAATCGTACCACCATTATACACATCAACAATATTTGAGCTCATCGCGAAATTTTACAGATCTTATGAAAAACATCAACTAGATACGTTCGTAGTGTAAGTGACAGATACAGTTCATAACATGAGCGATTAAGTTAGGTTCCCATCAAATAATAATGTGGCAATGCAAATGTCTTAGATTTTCATACTATGTGGTAAAAATTACATCACTTGAACAATAACTAATTAAAATTCCAATTTTCTTTTAATTAAAAAATGTATATTGTAATATTTTAATAATAATATTTATCAGTATTCAACACCCGCAATATGCTAAAATTGGTCAGGGTCATATGGAATGTTAAATTTATGAACTAGACACATCATTTAAAAATTATGCATAGTCTTTAAATAAGTTTAGCATAATTTTTAGAACATTTGGGCTCTAACGCCCTACCTACAAAACCAATTAAATATCTGGCCTAAAACTATTCATAGAAAATTTGGTCCCTAAAATTATTGAATTTATTATTCATTTCTATTTTGAACGTTGCGAATACAACATTTAGGCCCCCCGCATTTCTATTACAATCCCAACCCTCATCTTACACCCCTAACTCATTCTCATCCCATATCTCTCACCCTCTTCCCTTATCTCTTATCTCTCTTTTCAGATAATTCAGCTGATATTTTTCATTATGATAACAGGTGTCGGTGTCAGTGTTAATTTTTTCCGGTTGTGTTCTAAAGTAAAAACCATACCTCTTATGTCTTGTCGCTTTCCTTTATCTCTAATCTCTCTTATCTTATCAAATAAATCAGCTGTTATTTTTCGTTATGATAAGCGGTGTCGGTTTGGGTGTCCATTTTTGGTGTGTGTGCCATAGCAAAGACATAAAAATGTTAAAAAGAGCTAGTACAGGGGGGTCGGAGCATAGTCGGGATGGCGTGGTCACAGGCTTACAGAAATTTTTATAACTGAAAGTGATAAAATCACTTTTAAATAAACGCTTCGATGCGAATCAGTAGTTAGTATTTTCAAACCAGTTAAGTCCAAACCAAGCACAGTAAGGAAGTATTAATGCGAGGTGCAGTGTTTATAAATTAGTATCACAGCATTTGTTTAATTATGATTTTATCCAAATAAGCCAGTACAGTAGGGGGTCGAGCTATAATGGGATCAAAGCATAGTAGAGGTCACAGGTATACAGGAATTATTATTAATACAAGTGATAAAACCACTTTCAAATAAACGCTTTGATGCTAATTTTTAAACACTGCAACCACGCTTTAATACTTTCTTACTTTGCTTGGTTTTGACTTTACTGGTTTAATATGGGTATAATTTGAGACTATTAACGTATAAGGACGTACCGAATAAATATTGAAAAATAATCAATTTATTTCAAAATTGACTTTGAAGCCTAGTATTGCTGGATAAAAGAAGTCACTCCAGTAAACGCGGAGCATCAATATCACCATTCAATAATTTATGTATAAAATTAATCCCGAATATGTTGCGTCGTTGGTCCAAAGACTCAAGCTTGAGTACTTGATTTATAGGAGCATAATCATGGACTGGGTGTGCGGGTATTAAGGGAATAACCAGCAAAACTAAGAAACCTGTTTTGTACCTTATTAATTCGTCGTTTGTCAACTGCTGTGTAAGGTGACCAGATCAATGCCCCATATTCTAAAGTCGACCGAATATGGGAGCTATAGAGAGCAACTAAACAATCACGAGACTTAAAGATGGATGAATTGTGACGAATAAACCCTAACACACGCCGAGCTTTACCAACAACGTAGTCAATATGAGGTCGAGGGTCAAGAGAAGGGACATAGAGCAAATCTAAGTCATTTACTTGACAAACACGTTTTAAAGGTACTCTATTAAGACAATAATCGTAGCTTAACATTTCACGTGTTCGGTGAAAAGACATCCCCTTGCATTTATCAACATTAAGAGATAACCCGACAGTATTGCACCAAATGACAAATTTATCCAAAACTTTTTTAAGAGTCAAACAGTCTTACCTTTTAGATATCGTATAGAATATTTTAGAGTCATCAGCAAAAAGCATTATTCGACACGGAGAAGCAATAGAAAAAATATTAAACAACAAGGGACCTAAGTGACTTCCCTGGGGTACTCCACTTGGAGTAGGAAAGTTAACTGACGACTTACCAAATAGGTGGACAAACTGACTTCTTTCAATCAAGTATGAATTAATCCAAGAAAAACACCTAAGAGGCCTAGGACATAAACTAGGGTGTAATGATTAATAGAATCAAAGGCTTTGGAAAAATCTGTATAAATTACATCCACTTGTGATTTAGATTTCAGAGCTTCATGGATAAAGGAGGTAAAGTCGTGTAAGATCCAAAACTGTGAACAATAAGTCTGGGAAAATAGTGGCGGAAATGAAGACAAAAGAAGATAAAGAAACATTAATCGATTTAGTAAAGAAGAAAATACTATCTGCAAAAAATGTTAATGAAAACTGGGATAATAATGGTATTTATATCAATAATTATCTAACTCAAAGAAACAGAAATCTTTTTTATAAAACTCGAATGTACGCCAAAGAGCATAGTTACAAGTTTGTGTGATTTAAAAACAATAAATTATTTATAAAAAAATCAGAAAAATCCAATAAAATCTGTATAGATGATGTAAACATTCTAGATAAAATCAAAAGTTAATTACTTAAAATAATACAGATGTAGCAAATATAAAATAAAATAAATTTTCTTTTCTTTTTTGCATTATGGATAATATTAGCACAATAAATAGTTTTTTTGAATATAAAACAAATTATTTTGAATCATTTTCAGAGTTTACATATAAATATAATACTATACAGGAACGATTTCTAAATATTTTAAGTTGTAATATTAAAAATATAACAGCAAATGTAGATGAACTACTTTTACTTGAAAATGAAAAAAATTGTTTTAAACCAGATATTATAGTATTAACTGAAACCTGGCATGATACAAATTCTTGTAATATATTTTTTACAGGTTATGATGTTTTTTTTAAAAAAAAAAAAGAAACCAAAGTGATGGTGTCATAATTTTATACAAAAATAACTTATGTTTAGATTGTTTTGAGTTTGATATAATAGAGGCAAATATTGTAAAAATAACTTTAAATATTGTAAATAGTATTATAATTTTTTTCTGTATCTATAGGTCACCGGCTATGGATAGCTATGACTTTTTGACCACTTTTAAAAATATATTATTAAATGAAAAAAATGTTAATATCTCATCCACAGTAGTACTGGATGACATGTATATAAATATGGTGGGAACACATTCAGTAGATAATGATTACTTAGATATGTTATCTATGTGTGGTTTTAAATCTTTCATTAATGTGTACACAAGGACTCCTTTAAATTCTAGGCATTCATGTTTAGATCATATTTTTGTTAAAAATAATAAGTTAGTAGAAAATTTTGATGCTGGTGTTATTTAAACAACTATTACTGATCATTACTCTACGATACTAGCAATTCCATTAGTAAAACATACTAACATTAAATCCCAATATAATTTTGAATCAATTAATTTTGATAAAATAGTAAATAATCTGAAAACTGAACTATGGATAGATCTATACAACAGCAAGAATGTAAATAAATGTTGTGATATTTTTTATAATAAATCAAATAATGCTATATCCTTGGCAACGGAAGTTAAAAATATAAGTGCTAAGTACAAAAGAATAAAACCATAGATGACTGCAGGGCTACTGTGTTCAGCACGGAATAAACAGAAAATAGCATTGAAAGTTAAAAAACATCCAAATAATATAAATTTACTAAAGTATTATATCAACTATAAAAATAATTTTACAAAAATTTTAAGACTCGCCAAAATAAATATTTTTAAAACAAAATTTGGAAATGTTGCATCAAGTCCAAAGTTGACATGGAAATTAGTTAAAGAAATTACAAACACTGCAATAAACTCATCGAACGAAATAAAATCTATAATAATAGATAATAAGGTCATAAATGCCTTAGATGAACCACTCGCTGTTTCAAACTTCTTTAATAGTTTTTTTACTGAAATAGGGAAAAATACATTAGAGAATAACACTAACTCTAAAAATAACGAACTTAAATATAAGTATAAGTATAAGTATACAAGTGATCTCTCATTTGATGATATCTTTAGTTCAACAATTACAGAATCAGAAGTCTCAATTATAATTAAGAATTTAAAGGATGAAACAGCTGCTGGAATCGATAAAGTAACGGTTAAACTTATTAAGTACATTGAATCAATAATTATAGGACCGCTAACTTATTTGTATAACTTAAGTATTAAAAAATGTACTTTTCCTGAGATTTTTAAAATTGCAGTAGTAACTCCTTTATACAAAGGTGGTGATCATAAATGTGTAAATAATTATAGGCCGATATCAATGTTAAAATAACTTTTCAAAAATTCTTGAAAAAATAATTAAAAATCGACTCATTAATTACTTAGAAAAAAAATAAACTACTGTCTAAAAATCAATTTGGTTTTAGAACGGGCTTAGGGACAATAAATGCACTTTATAGCGCCACAAGTCATGTATATAATGCCCTTGATCATGGTAAAAAAACCTTGGCTGTGTTCTTAGACCTAGCAAAGGCTTTTAACATGGTTAATCATGAAGAATTGATTTAAGACCCTACCTAGTTTTGGCATCAAAAAAATTAGTTTAAATTGGTTTAGAAATTATCTGACAGATAGGCAACAAATAGTTAAAATAAACAAAACATTAGGTCAAAAAAGAAAAATCATATGTGGAGTTTCACAAGGTAGCGTTCTTGGTCCTTTATTTTTCATTTTATATATTAACTGTATATGCAATATAAATATAGATGGTAAAATTATAACGTTTGCTAATGACACTTGTCTAATCTTTAAAGATAGTTCGTGGCTTTCTGTACAACATAAAGCAAATCTGAGCCCAAAAAAGTAGTAAATCTTTTTAACTCAAAAAAATTATATTTGAATATTAAAAAGACATATTTTATGACCTTCAGTATTAACAATTCGGTTATCCCTTTTGAGGAACTGACGGTTCATTGTTGTAAAAATGTCGCTGAATGTAATGATGATATGTGTAAACAAATTTTAAGGGTCCAGTCTACCAGATATCTAGGTATAACATTTGATAGTAACTTAAGATGGAATTTACATATTAATAACAAAGTAATGAGGCTACGTTCTTCACTATACAAATTGTATAAACTAAAAAATATCTTACCTGTAAATATATTGCGCATTATATATTTAGCTCTATATCAGTCAGTGTTCCAATATGGATGTTTAGTGTGGGGTGGATTGTCCGAAATTTGTTTAATTTGTTTGTTTAAAAACAAAATATTCCTACACTATATTTTTTTTTAACAGAATGTTTAATGCAAATTAATTTAATTAGATTGATTGAGATAGTTAATTTACTCGTTTGTGATTTTATAAGATTACCAATTTTGTGCACCAATGGCTGATTTATAGAATTCATTGGTTGCTACACGGACTCCACGAAAAGTAAACCTTTCAAATCACATGACAATAAGATTGTGATAATAGTATGATGTTATCTTACTGTCGAAACACACTATTTAAAACGCTCCTACAAAAATCAGTAAATTTATTCTTAATAACGAATAATTTTTCAATAGGTGAAATCATATATTGATAGGAATATTTAATAAAAAAACAAGACATTATAATTAGCCAGACATTGAAATTTTATTATGATTCAGTGAAAAATATAATTTTAGTTAAGCAAAAACTATTATCCTGCATTTAAAATATACTGTATTATTCAACGACACTTTTGGATCCTTTCTGTAATTAAAAACGTTATTATTATCATTCACTGCTCAAATAGAATTTATTTTCATAATATCATCACTGTTATGATATATAAATTCTTTATTTATATATATTATTATAATTCTACTTTAAAATATCTCTTTAAGCTACCCTTACATCGCATTTTTTTTGCTAATCCATATAAATTATATTTTTGATAATTTACTATGCTTAAGATTTTTATACTGTTGTTTAGCTAAACAAGTATTTAACAGAATGTAACAATAAACTTTTTTAAGAAAATATCAAATGTTTGATTTTGTATGTGTATTTATGATATGGTTTGGGGTTTTCAATAAAAACGAGTTTCAATAAATTTAAAAAAAAAATACTTTATGTTATACATACACACAAATTGCCTATTTTTTTTTTTTAGAAAAAACTTAGTTATTTATCGTATACAATTTTTGTTTTGTGTATTCATAAGTAAAATTGTATATTAACATCAATAGTATTTAGTAATACAAGCATTTTGTGATATATAAATGTACATATATATATACTATTTTACTTATAAAATATGTGTAATTAATTGTTAGATTTGGTTACCTCGTTGTTACAAACAAGAATCATCAGCAGGGGGATAGAAGAGATTTTTTCTACATCCACCTTTCTCTGAAATTTTTTTATTTACATGTTAGGTAAACAAACTGACTTAATGATTATTGCTTGTGTAAGCGGATCAATAAATCGATAAATACATTTCTAATTTCAATAAAGAAAAAATCTACTAAAATTAATTACCGTTTATTTCTTCACATGTAAGACACATGCAGAACACGCATACGTAACACAAATTTACAGTTTTCTTGAAAACTACACAAACATTTAAGTGATTTAACATTAGGTATATAATTTAAAAGTGTATTGATATTTCTAAATTGTACTTAATTCAAATTAAATGTGATATGACCTCATAATAATACAAAGGCATTACAGTGCACACGTGACACAACTTACTACATTTAAATCGTACGTACATATCTTTCTAATAATTTTTTCACATTTCACTAGCCTAAAAAATCATCTTTTTTCAAAACGGTCTTCCATCCATTGTTAAAATGTTTGTAAAGTTAGAAATTTTATGCACCGATATAAAGTATAATTTTATTTTATTGTAATATAATATATAAATATATATTTTACATATTATGTATTTTAGGTGTTTCAAAGTTATTCGTTTCGAGAACTTTTAACCCTAAAGCGTGTTAAAATCAATTATCAAGATAATTTTGGTTAATCAATTTTACTGCCCACTGGGAACTCTCCTAATGAAATAAATGAAACAAATGAACAAAAAAGGTAATGCAAAAAATATACGACCTCCTAGGCCCTCGAAATCATTTTAATCAACTAATTAGTTATACATTTTTATTATTATTTTTAACCAAAAGCCTGATTTATTGAAATAAGGTTTAAATAAAAAAATCAAATGTATCTAAAGAAAAATTGTATTTCTCTATTTACTTCCTCGTCTATTTTTCTGGCATTCAAATAACTTTTTTATATAAATAAAATCTACAGTCTATACTGACCTTTTGAGCAAGTCGAACTATCTCCATCTAAACGAAAAATTAAACATATATAATTACCGATTGCTGAACATAAAATGACATAATGGTATGTAGAAATATAATAACAATATAGCTATCATTTTTTACACGATTTTATTGTTGTCATAAGCGTTTATTTTTTTCCAAATAATATTAGCAACTTTTGATTTGTATGCTGGTGGTTTGAACTTATAAGTGTTAGGAAAAAGTTTGACGGAAAACACGCGGGGAAATAATAACTCTAAGGGAGAATAATAAAAATAAAAACATACATAAAGGTATATAAAAAGTAAAATTTTTTTAAGTTTATTATACTAACTAAAATCTACAATAGATAACTACTAACTACTCTATCATCTAGACTGACCTTGTTCATTGTTTTGCTGCGAATTATTCAATTCTTTCTTAACTAATACACCGATTTAAAAAAAAAAAAATATATATTAATGTTTGCTAAATTTAAATTGGCATAATAGTATGTAGAAAAATAATAACTTAATAGTTTTAATTAGACACCATTTAGTGAAGCTGTTACATAACTAAATATATATGTCTACATAGAATTTTTATTTTACTTATCTGGCCTAGGTCTTTGTGTTTCATACAAACACTATGACCATAACTTCAAAACAATGTTACACTTATAGTATACAGCCCTTTGTGGTAAGCAATATTTTGATAAAAGATAGAATAAGTATCATTTCCATTTTCCAAAACTTTTATCCATTTTTTTTTAATACCACTTTAAAACATTTTATTATATTTGTGTATTTGTAATTTTCAAATGTAATGTTACTAGTTATGACTAATATTAAAATACAGTGTACAGACCTCGGAATTTTACAGAGTTTCAACTGTAAGCACATTTCATAAATATTAAATCATTGATTATTCAACGAGTTGGAATTTTTGAAATAAAAAACTAAAATGTCCGCTGTTATTTATGTGAGGTATTAAAAGCTGAGCTAGGATCTGAAAAAAATGGGTATTTAATACTCGAATAGGCTACAATCATTTGAAAGAAAAAGCAGTAGCAAAGTAATACTTAAAAATAAACAATAATATAGAAAGTATTAGTTCAATAGATAATAAATACTAATATGTATATTCAGCACTGACATAAAATAAAATGTTTTAATATTTTGGCCTCTGCTCTTAGCTAAGTACTTTTCAAGTTATTAAATTTGTATTTTATTTACTTTTAAATCATCATGAACATTATAATATTATGTACGTAAGAACTGACTACGGTCAGTGGTATAAAGCAAATTTGTGTCTGTAACTATTAACTTATTAGTTATACATTTTTTTTTATTTTACACTCAAGGCCTGATTTATTAAAATGAGGTTAAAAAAATTAATGTTTGCTAAATTTAAATTGTCATATTAGTATTTAGATATTAATAATTAAAATTAAATAGGCATAAACTTGAATCATGTTGTATCTGGTATTTTACGACTTGGAACACGAACACGAAGTCTAAATTTATTATATTATTATACAATATTTAATGCCAGAAAAGTCTAACTCACATACGTTTACCAAGTTAAAATATCAGTATTTTAATTCGTAATACATTTTTTTTTAATTTAACATACCTATTTTTAAAGCTGTTCCACAATTTTTACAAACTTAAAACAATTATAAATAAAATTAGCTGTGTTAAAGTTGACGGAAATATATTTTTGGAATTATTAACATGAAGCGCATAATGCCAGAAATGCTGAACTCGCAAATGTTTAAAAAGTTAAGTTATTAACTTATTTTTATTTTTTTATGGTATGTATAAGAAAACAATAAAATGTTTTTAAATAATTTGTTTGTAATATTACACGTTGTTGTACTAATCATTGTCTGGCATCTACAACATTTTGCGTTACACATTTTTATTGCATTATATAAATCTATAAGTAATCTATGCATTGAAAATGCTGTTGAATAAAAAAATACTGAAACAAAGTAAAAGGTGATAAAAAACATACCTGGTATTAAAGTTTCCCCACAAGCGGGACAACCTAGAAATAATTATAAACTATATTAGGTGTGTTAAAATTATTATAGATTTTATATTATTATTTAGTTAATGTTTGACAAAAGTATATTTCTTAAATTGATTACATGAAACGTATAATGCAAAAAAATCCTCTCACAAACGTTTACGGAATTAAATTTTAATTTGTTTAAAGTCATAATGTAATTTTTTTTAAATTTAAATTACTGCTAATTACATTATAATATTTTATTTAGTTTATTATTTTTAACAACAATAATTGCGATAGTATGTTAATAGATAAAATACTTGTCATAAACTATTGAAAGAACAATTTTACAGAGTTTTAATTGTTAGCACTTTTTAAAAATTAATAATAATAATATAATATTTAAAAATAAAAATAATATATTAAGTATTAGTCGAATAATATATACATATATGAATATTTAATACCGAAATAAAATATAAATGCTTTGCTCTAAGTGTAGTAATATTTTTATGTATATAAATTTTCCTTTTAATTAAAACCTTTTGATGTGTTTGAATTTATTAGTGTTAGAAAAAAGTTTGACGAAACACAGGGGAAAACAATAACTCTAAGGGAGAATAATAACAATAATAACTTCTATAAAGGTATGTACAAAATAACAATATTAAAAGTATATTATACTAATTCAAATCTACAATAGATAATTACTCTATCATCTAGACTGACCTTGTACATGCTTTTGCCGCAGATTATTGCATTCCTCATCATTTAATTCGACAATTTCTACAAATCAAATAAATGAATGCGTTAAAACTTTCGTGGATTGATATATTCAAATCTTCTCTAACTAATACACCGATTTCTACAAATAAAAATATTAGTGTTTTCTAAATTTAAATTGGCATAAAAGTATGTAGAAAAATAATAATAGTTTTCAATAGAATTTATTTAGTAATGTTTTTTACATATACAATAAATATATAAATCTACATTGAAATGTAGACTTATCGGGCCTATGTCTTTGTGCTTTATACACACACTATGATCATAACTTTAAAGCAACGTTTGTGTTTTTGAAATGTCTAAATTTAATGTTACATATTATGATATTGAAATACACTTACAGTGTACAGACCTGTGTATAGGCCTCAGAATTAATGGTAAGAAATATTTTGATGAAAGGTATCATTTCCATTTCCCAAAACTTTTATCAATTTTTTTAATACCAATTTTAAACATTTTATTAACAATGCCTACAACATTTAAAACATTTTTTTAGAGCATTATTTAGACTTTTTATAGACTAATTTGGCTATTTTTAAGTGTTAGAATCCCGTGATTTAAATTTGAAAAGTGTATATATTATCTCGATTTTGAAGAGGAAGGTTGACCTTTTAAAAACGTTTGCCGAATAAAGATACCTTTTAAGTTCAGGTATGAAAATTTAATCAAAAGCCATCACTTAAAAACCATAAATCATCAGTTCCGCATCTAAGCTAAAACAATGTAAAATGTACAACGTGGTTTATTTGATAGTTGTTACTTACCTTGTGTTTTTGGAGCTTCTTGTGGGTCTAAATATAAAAAACAATCTTGGGTATCAATATGAATTCATAGTCGCATACAAAATTGTGTGTGAATTAAAAAAAAAATTTTATAATATATTCAAGTTAACTTCTATCAATACTTTTGTCATTAAATTAAATACCTTAAAGTTATGAAATTTAAAGTAACATGAAAGTTATAATTTAAAATGTACAGAGTTTTAAGTAGATTATTAGCATCTCTGATGTGATTGCTGAATGCTGATGGTTTGAACTTATAAGCGTTAGAATTGCCATCTCTAATCGTATAGTTATTTAGTACAAATGATAAAATATTTTTTCTTTACTTTACAAAAAACAATCTTTACAAAAATATGTACATAAATATACAAAGAATGGTATGTAAAAAAATAAAAATTGTTAATATAAATACTAATTAAGGTCTACAATAGCTAACAATATAGCTAATTATTATTATCTGCGTGCACAAATGTCCAGTCACGCATCCTAACTATTAAACTCCTGTAACTTAAACTAAAACTAAAATAATTGTTTAAAACTGGTTATCCTCCAATCAAAATATTTAGTACATTGTTCACAGTTCAAAAGTTAATTAAATGTAGGCATTGCTATTTAAGTTTCAAAAGCTGCATTTTTTTGAATATATACTAATTCAAATCTACAAGAGATAACTAGGTAATAACTACTCTATGGTCTATACTAACCTTGTTCATTCGTTTGCCGTGAATTATTGAATTCTTCATCGTCTAATTCGACAATTTCTACAAAAGAAATGTTTGCTAAATTTAAAATGTTATAATAGTATTTAAAAAACTAATAATTATATAGGTTGAATAAATCACGAAAAATGTATTATACGTTTATAAGTACGATAGTGCAGGGTTTCCATAAAAAAATATAGAAATCATCATTGAAATTTTGTAGACTTATCTATTCTAGGTCAATGTGTGACAATATTTTGATAAAAAGATAAAATAGATATCTTTTCCATTTTCCAAAGCTTTTATGTATCAAAAAAAATGTTAATAGATTTTTTTAATACCCCTTTTAACAATTTATTAACAATGACTACAGCAATTAAATTGTTTTGTTTAGCCAAAAAATATACTTGTAATAAACTAATTTGACTATGTTTTTAACAAGTGTTGCCCTTTCTTTGAATATGAAAAGTTTGAATATATTCACGGTTTTTATGAGGAAGGGGTGATCCTTTTAAATCGAATGCTCGATAAAGTGCCATTAAGGTACGAATTCTGATCTATAGTATTCCTACATAAAAAAATCGGTTCAATGGTTTAGAAGATATAATGGGCATAAAAAGCCATTATTTAAAAAACCATATATGAAGCTAAAACAAAGTAAAATGTATAACGTGCCTTTAATTGATAGTTGTTACTTACGTTGTAATTTTGGAGCACGTTGTCGGTCTAAATATAAAAAACAATCTTGAGTATCAATATAAATTCATAGTCGCATAAAAAATTGAGTGAATTAAAAAAAGAACTTTATAATATATTCATGTTATCTTTCATCAATACATTTTGCCATTAAATTAAATACCTTAAAGTACGGTGAGTTAATATTTGTTAAATGACATATAAAAATTATAACTTAAAAAAGTTAAAACTATAACGTGTAATTTAACAGTATCTAAAGAAAATTATGTAGAACTTCACATGTAGAACTTCCCAATTAAAGAAACAGAAACAAAGTAAAAGGTGATAAAAAACATACCTGATGTACTAGCTTTCGTACAAGTGGCACAATCTAAAAGCAATTATAATATTTTAGGCGAGTTAAAATTATTATAGATTTTATAATATTAATTGGTTTTTGTTTGACAGAAGTTATGACATTTAAAATAACATGAAAGTTATAACTTAAAATGTACAGAGTTTTAGGTATGAATGCTGATGGTTTGAACTTGTAAGCGTTAGAATTGCCATATCTAATCGTATAGTTATTTAGTATAAATGATAAAATGTTTTTTCTTTACTTTACAAAAAACAACCTATACAAAAATATGTACAATTATTTTTTTTCTAAATTATACTACAAAGCCATTAGTCATATATTAGATAAATAAATATACAAAGAATGGTATGTAAAAAAATAAAAATTGTTAATATAAATACTAATTAAGGTCTACAATAGATAACTAGTTAACAATTACCCTATCATCCATACTAACCTCGTACGTTCGTTTGCCGCAGATTATCGCATTCCTCATCATTTAATTCGACAATTTCTACAAATCAAATAAATGAATGCGGTAAAACTTTCGTGGATTGATATATCAACTAGTATGGTCACGGCATTTGAACAGTCGAGACTAGAGCTTCTTATTTCACGTGTACACGAAAATACGTGTATTCGAACTTTTGAATAGTTCGTGTTTAAGTTCATATAGTTCGTGTATTCGTGTTTTCGTGTATTCGTGTATATGTACATTCGTGTTTTCGTATATTCGTGTTTTCGTGTATTCGTGTATTTGTACATTCGTATATTCGTGTTTTCGTATATTAGTGTGTTAGTATATTCGTGTAATTGTATATTTGTAACTTAATCGCCATTTACTTATTATTGTTTTATAAATTCCGAGTACACTTATTTAATATAGAATTGATTATATACGTAGGTTGTCTTTGATTTAGCCTTATTAAATACATAAGGTAAGTGATTTACATAAATTTATAGATTGTGATACAAGGTTTAATTGGATATACTGTTACATTTTTTCGTTAATAATAAAAAAAAAAAATAATAATTTTCAACTAAGAATCTCTTAGTATTAAAATCAACTTAAAATTAAAGAACTCCTAAAATCTCACTGGGCCAATGGAAACATATGCTATACGATTTATAATTAATGTGAATATTAAAAATATTGAGATTAAATGCTAATACCTGCTAATAAAGGTAGTTTAAATATCAATTAGTGATATAATTAAGATTTGAATCTACAATTATCGTCTTAATCCTCTAAATAAACCAAATTCGTTACAAATTTGCATTCCCTGACAGAAATATTTGAATGTAATAATGGGTGACAAAAATTATTTACACAATAAAAAAACATTTTTCCTAAAATAAAGACAAATTTATAAATTGTTATAAAATGCAAAATTCAACGATTGCAAGAAAATATGAATATAAAAACAAATTTACAAAAACTATGAAAGCTTTATTATTATTAAACATTATTGGTTACATTTATAATACATTATATTTTATTTTACATTTTATAAAGCTATCTTTGGGGGGGGGGGGATTTTGGGGGTCGAATCTCTCCCTAAATATGTTTTCTGTAAAAACAGGTTTTTTTAATCATCCTAAAAGTATAACATATATTTTTGAAGACATCTCCAATAGTTTGGTCCCTAGGTACTTACAATTTTGTTTTATCGATAACTAGTCTTAAATAATATCTTGATAATAAAAATTATTATTGATAAAAAGTGTACATTAAAGGTGCCCCTTTTGGCAATATAATTATTAACTCTGTACTCTTTTAAAAAAACACCCTTAACCCCTCTAAATGAGAAGTAAATTTTAACATAGGCATTACATTTGAATTTTGCAACCCTGAAAATGTATAAGTTAATTTACTATGGAGTATTTCAAAGTAAAATTAGAAAGATATTAATTTTTACCGATTTTTTTTACTTATATTCTAGACTTGTGTGTGCTATGGCGTAACCATGTGAACAATTCACTATATCCGTACATTCGTTATTCGAATACCCGTTTTCACGAATACCCGTACATTCGTTATTCGAATACCCGTTTTCACGAAAATTCGTACGTGTTCGAATAAAACATTCGTGTATTCGTTACACGAATACACGAATGTTCGCTTTCACGTACTTGACTGAGACCTCTAGTCGAGACCACTATTGCCCTGAAAATGGACTCTGCAAAGAGTCCGAAACGTCGGCACAAAACATTCGACGTGGATATATCCGAAACTCACTTAGTTGAAATCAAATAAATGTTTGCTAATTTTAAATTATCATAATAGTATTTGGAAAAATAATAATTATAAAGGTTGAACAAATCATGAATAATCTATTATACGTTTATAAGTACATCATAGACATTTTGTACACTTGTCCAAGGTCTATGTGTTTTATGTACACACTGCGACCATAACTTATAAAATGTACTATTATAATTCCTTAGGCTATACTGACCTGTTGTGGACGTTGACGATTTATCCACAATGGGTCCACCTAATTCAACAATTTACAAAAATCACGTATAAATTACACAAATCATAAATATACTTTTTCAAGTACTTTAGTGCAGTGTTTGCATAAATAAATCTTCATAATAAACATATAGAACATAAAAAAACGGTTTGCTAATTTTGAAGATACATTATATAATAATGTAAGACAAAAGAGATGGTACGAACTTTAACCTGGGAAAGTGTACAGTGACAACCGAATACTATAGACTGATGACAAGCGTGGCGCTAAAGTCTACTGACAAAAAAAGCGTTGAAATCTATTGTCTTCATATTTAATTAACTTTTGCGATTAATCATTGTTTCCATTTATGTTTACTAATTTAGTTGTTTAGTCATAAGCCTCATGTCACCGGAAGCACTGCCACTATTTTTTTTTATAAAAATATCATGTTATATTTATGATGATGGTCATCATATAACAGTAAAAAAATAATAATAATTAAGTAGATGTATTTTCGTTTTACGCATTTTAATAGTTATTTCAGTACAGCTTTTTTGACGTTGAAAGGTAAATCATTTTCATAATAATTTGTTTAGCTTTGGCAACTACACCGTTAGTTCTTACTAAACTAACCGTACTCCCATTCTTAACGATAACATTATAAAATAATTTAGTACGAATTTACTAAATAAATAAATGGATATGGCAATTATAGTAATATATAATATAACGTACCGTTAATATTGTTAGTCGTTACTTACCTGATGGCATACCTCGTGTGACTAAATTAAAATAATAAAATTAGGTATTAATCTAAATTCATACTTGTATGCAAAAGTTTTTATTGAAATTATGCATAGATCATTTACTAATTTATGTGATCAACATCAATCAATAAAATATGCCGTTTAATTTAAATGACTCAAAATTATAACTACACTAAATTGTTAATTTCGTATAGTCATTCAGGTAATGAAGATGTGCAAATAATATAAAAACAAAAATTACCCAACGTTACTCCCAAGATGATGAAAGCTGTAAAAAAAATAACAAGTTTCTGCATAATGTGTTAGTGGACTTTTTCAATCTAAAAGACACCTTCCGATCAGGAACCTATAAGTTTTACAGGCGAAATTGTAATGAACAATTAACAAATTGGTTTTGGCTTAATAGTGAGTGTTGTTCAGTTTTTACGAGCATTGGAGTATGAAAGAATGACGCAAACGATTTTCTTTTGAACGGTAAAAAACACTTGTTCAAACTGACGTGTGATCGCGAATTTCACTGTAGCCACGCGGTTGACTATGAACTCGAAATTTCACTGCACTCCTATACATTTTTACAGTGATATGGGGAAATTTTGAAAATCAGTAACCATTACAATGTACTGTTAATTTAAAAAACTTAAAATCATAAATACTCAAAATTGATAATTTCGTTTAGATAACCTAACATAACGTTTTACTTAGGATTTGCCAACAAATAGTAACAGAAAAAATACAAATACAATGCGGTCGTTGTTTTATGTGTATCCACACATCTGAATTTTCCACTCTTCCGGTCACATCTTCTGTCTCCTTGTTTGAATAATATATCACATGTCTTTGCCAAAATCGCATCAAGACGTTTAAAATCGATTGCAAAATTTCACACACACACACACACACATGTCTAAAAAACAGAAAATAAATGTTTAAATTAAAAACATATTTTTAATTTACTAAGTTTTCAAAACTGATTAAAAAGTATAAAATAATTTGAAAATATGAAAATACTTGTAAGATACTCTAAAATATGTAATAGTAAATTTTATGACTGATATTGAAATACACTTAAAGTGTACGGACCTCAGAATTAGCGGTAAACAATATTTGTTTATTCAATTAGAAAACGGATTGAGTAACCCAAAAACATAGTAAAAATACATAGTAATTATAAAAATAAAGAGAAGAAAAACAACAACAAATCAAACAATAGCTAATGTTACAGGTGCAGTGTTGAATATTAATAAGGAGGTGCTCAGGAGTCAAAGTTAGATTCTTCATTGGCCAAATGCATTAGACGGTGAAGAAGGGTAGGTTAGATAGTTAGTTAGTAGTGGAGAGAGTGGAGTATTATTTCTTAGTTGACGAGAAGGCACTCTTAAGTTGATATCAGCCAGGAGCGTAGGAGAGTCAACATGGCCAGATGCAAGTTTGGTAAGAAATAACTTGCGGTAATGACAAAAACGTCCGTGCAAGGGGCATGGGCAGGCAATAACAAATCAAATAGCAATCGAGATATTGCGCCTGGAAACTTGAAGGTAGGCAACTTAGTAGGCGAGGGTGCGTAGTGGTATGAAGTTAGCAATGATATGAAATATCGATATTAATATCACATGGGTATTAATATAATGTACTAATATATCATGATAGAAGATAGAATAGGTACAATTTCCATTTTCCAAAACTTTTATCTGTTTTTTAAACTGACGGTGAATATTGGTTTTAATGTAGTCACATAGTACTAACGAAACAAAATGATTGTAGTACTTGGCTACAGTTTTTTTTTTACCAGATTAAATCAGATAGTTAATTATCTAGTTTATGATTTAATTTAGATTAGCATTTTTTTTCACCAATGTCTGATTTATAGAGTCCATTTGTCGTCAAGCGGACACAACGAAAATCCGACCTTTCAAACTACATGACAATATTATTGTGATAATATTAGGATGTTACATTTTGGGGATTGCGTGCGGTTGGTTTTTAAGGAGTTTTGTATAGGCAATATTTAAGAAAAAAGTGGTTTTAATACATTTCGACCATGCCAATTAATTTACCGGTTAATTTTTAAAAGCATCATGGTATTATTTTTAATTTAAATCATTTTGTCTATGAATAAAAGCCATTTTAGTTAATATAATAGTACATTTTTTGTTCCGTTACACAGGCTGAACCAGTGATCCGATAAGTAATCTGAAAACGGATTTGAATTTGTCATGAAGTTTACTTATGATCGGTCAGGGTACTTTTTTGATATCTTATTCCTACTTAGTATAAAACACGTTTGAACATTATATAAAATTTCAAATTTAAAAAACAAATTTGGAAAGGGTTAAAATTAAAAATTGAAAAAAATACCCTGACCGATCATAAGTAAACTTCATGGCAAATTAAAATCTGTTTTTAGATTGCTTATTGGATCACTGGTTCGGTCTGTGCAATGGAATAAAAATGATGTGTTTTGACTGAAAAAACCGACCGCATGCAATCCCCTTAAAACACACTATTTAAAACGTACCTACAAAAATTAGTCAGTTTATTCTAAATAACAAATCATTATTCAATAGGTGAATATATATATGTATTGATAGGTAGAACTAATAAAAAACAAGATACTTTAATTGGCCGCAGGTATTATAATTTTATTAGGATTTAGTGAAATAAATGTTGTTTTAGTAAAAGTTTAAACAATTTAATAAGAAATATTCTGTATTGTATGTAAAGTAACTGGATTTTTCAACGACAATTTTGGATCTTTTCTGTAATTAAAAACGTTATTATTATTCATAGCTCAAATAGAATTTATTTTTATAATATCATCATTGTTAAAATATATAAATTCTTTATAAATATTACAATTGTACCTTTAAAGAATATCCTTTGAAATTACCTTTACGTCACATTTTTGCAACATAATACAAAATTTGCAGCTTGCTTCAGTCGGTTTATGGAAGCTACACAAACATTTCAGTGATTTAACATTAGATATATAAAATGTAAAAGTGTATTGATATTTGTAATTGATATTAGTATACAATATTTAATGTCAGAAAAGTCTAACTCACATACGTTCGCCGAGTTAAAATATCAGTACCTATTCTAATTCGTAATAAATTTTTTTTTTTTAAATTAAACATACCTTTTTTTAATGCTGTTCCACATTTGCCACAAACTTAAAACAATTATAAATAAAATTAGCTGTGTAAAGTTGATGGAAATATATTTTTGGGATTATTAACATGCAGCGAATAATGCCAGAAATGCTGAACTCGCAAATGTTTACAAAGTTAAGCTATTAACTTATTTTTATTTTTTTATGGTAAGTATAAGAAAACGATAAAATGTTTTTAAATAATTTGTTTATAAAAATACACGTTGTTGTATTAAACATTGTCTGGCACCTACAACACTTTGCGTTACACATTTTTAATGAATTATATAAATCTATGACTAATCTATGCTTTGAAAATGTTGTTAAATAAAAAAATAATTAAAATTATTCATTGACAGTTTATACTATCTTTATAACAATTATACTACAAAAAATACAAGTTATTATAAATATTGTAATTATTTGTCTGTAAATGAAATTTAACTAGTTATACATTTTTATAAATTTGCAACTCAACTATTAACTGTATTTATTTTAGTATTATCACTCAATTTATGTGACCAAAATTAATTCTCACACAATTAACTAGATCAATGCAGAAACATTATTTTAAAAATATATATAACTTCACATAGAAAACTTCCCAATTAAAGGAACTGAAACAAAGTAAAAGATGATATAAAACATACCGGGTATTACATACATGCCACAATTGGCACAACCTAAAAACAATTATAAACTATAGTATTTTAAGTTGAACAAGGATCTGAAAAATAGGCATTTCTTGTTAGAAATCAAAACTTAAAAATAAACAATAATATGTAAAGTATTAATCGAATAATATATACATATATGTATATTTAATACCGTCATAAAATATAAATATTGTGCTCTAAGTTGAGTAATTTTTTATATATTTAAATTTACATTTAATTTTTTAGATGTTAAGGGAGTTTATCTATATCCAGCGGCAAAATTTTAGAACATTTTGATGTGTTACCAGTGGTTTGAACTTATAAGTTTTAAAAAAAATGTTTGACATAACTCTAAGAGAGAAG
The DNA here is from genome assembly GCF_023614345.1 of Adelges cooleyi. Classification (NCBI taxonomy): domain Eukaryota; kingdom Metazoa; phylum Arthropoda; class Insecta; order Hemiptera; family Adelgidae; genus Adelges; species Adelges cooleyi. The sequence goes on along the minus strand of NW_026096268.1, from coordinate 10,501,634 downwards.
AATAACAATAATAACTTACATAAAATTATATAAAAAAAAACCATATTTAAAGTATATTATACTAATTAAAGTCTACAGTAGATAACTACTAACTATTCTATCATCTAGACTGACCTTGTGCATCATTTTGCTGCGGATTATTCAATTCTTCTTCAATTAATATACCGATTTCTACAAATAAAATAATTAATGTTTTATTTTGAAACAATGGCCTAATTTATTAAAAAAAGGTCTACTTATAAAAATGAAATGTATCTAAAGAAAAATTGTATTTCCCTATTTACAACCTCTTCTATTTTTCTGACATTTAAATAACGAGTACATTTTAACATTAAATTCAAATTTTATAATATTTTAAGTACTTTATTAAGTTTTTAAGATGAAATTTTTTATGTATTTAAACTCTACAGTCTATACTGACCTTTTGATGTAGTCGAACTGTATCTATCTAATCCAAAAAATAACACATATCAAATTTTAGAAACTTAAGTGACATAATAGTATGTAAAAAAATAATAACAATAAAGACATCATTAATTACAGAATTTTATAGTTGTTAAGAGGGTTTATCTATTTCCAAATAATATTAGCAACTTTTGATTTGTTTGCCGGTGGTTCGAACTTCAAAGTTTTAGAAAATAATGTTACGGAAACACTGGGGAATACAATAATTCTAAGAATGAATACTAACGTTTAGTATTGACATAAAGGTACCTATGTAAAATATTACAATGTTTCAAGTATATTTTACTAATAAAAATCTATAATAGATAACTACTAACTATTCTATCATTTAGACTGACCTTTTGCATTTTTTTTCCGCGCAATATCCAAATTTTCTCTAACAAATTCACCAATTTCTACAAATAAAAATATAATGTTTTCTAAATTTAAATTGGCATAAAAGTATGTAGAAAAATAATAATAGTTTTCAATAGAAACCATGTAGTTCAGTGATTCACAGAAAAAATTTAAAAAACAATATATCATTAGTTCCGAATCGAAGCTAAAACTAAGTAAAATGTTTAACGTGCCTATATTTGATAGTTGTTACTTACTTTGTGGTTTTGGAGCACGTTGTGGGTCTAAATATAAAAAACAATCTTAGGTATCAATATAAATTCATAGTCGCATAAAAATTTGTGTGTGAATTAAAAAAAGAACTTTATAATATATTCATGTTATCTTTCATCAATACATTTTGTCATTAAATTAAATACCTTAAAGTAATGACATATAAAAATTATAACTTAAAAAAGTTAAAACTATAAGGTATAATTTAACAGTATCTAAAGAAAATTATATAGAACTTCACATGTAGAACTTCCCAATTAAAGAAACAGAAACAAAGTAAAAGATGATAAAAAACATACCTGATGTACTAGCTTGCGTACAAGTGGCACAATCTAAAAGCAATTATAATATGTTAGGTGTGTTAAAATTATTATAGATTTTATAATATTAATTGGTTTGACGGAAGTATATTTTTTGACTTATTTACATTTACCATAAAGTTATGTCATGAAAACTAACATAACATTTTTAATTTAAAAAAGTTAATACCTAAATGAATAAATGAACAGTGTCTAAAGAAAATTTGTTTTTTCTATTTACATTCTTGCCTTTATTTATGGTATTATCACTCAATGGAGCGACCAAAATTAAATTATCGTATAATTAACTAGACCAATGCAAAACATCACTAAGCCAATTAAACGAACTTCACATTAAGAACTCTTGAATTAAAGGAACTGAAACAATGTAAAATATGATGAAATACATACATTGTGTTATAGCAAATCCGCAACTGTCACAAACTAAAAATAATTGTAAACCATATTAGGTGTGTTAAAAATGATTTTAGATTTTATAATATTAATTATTTTATATTTGACCGAAGTATATTTCTCGACTTATTTACATTTACTTTAAAGTTATGACATAAAAAATAACATAAAAGTTGAAACTTAAATGTATTAATTAACACTATCTAAAGAAAATGTGTATATCTCTATCTACTTCTAGTACGATCAAAATTAATTCTTATATAACTAACTAAGACAATGCAAAAACATTGCTAAACAAATAAAAATAACTTCACAATAAGAACTTTCCAATTAAAGAAACTGTAACAGAGTAAAAGATGATGGAATACATACATGGTGTTATAGTTTCCCCACAAGTCTTACAAACTAAAAACAATTATAAATTATGTTAGGTGTGTTTAAATAATTTTAAGATTTTATAAGAATAATTAGTTCATGTTTGAGAGAAGTATATTTATTCACTTATTTACCTTAAAGTGTACCATAAAAAATTACATAAAAGTTATAACTTAAAAAAGTATCTAAAAAAGATGTGTATTTCTTTATCTACTTCTTTGTTTTTACTTTTGGTATCATCATTCAATAGTGCGACCAAAATAATTTTTACATAATTAACAATATCAATGCAAATGCATTATTAAAAAAATAAAAATAACTTCATATTAAGAACATTCCGAATTAAGGAACTGAAACAATGTATAAGGTAATGAAAACATACCTAGTTTTATAGTTTTCTCACATGGGACACAAACTAAAAACAATTATAAACTATGTTAGGTATGTTAAAATAGTTCTTATATTTTATAATATTAATTAGTTTATGTTTGACAGAAGTATATTTCTTGTCTTCTTAACATTAACCTTAAAGTTATCATAACTGCATAGTGCAACCCAAAATTAGTTTTTATATAATAAAATATATCAATGCAAATGCATTACTAAATAAATAAAAATAACTTCCCATTGAACACATTCCGAATTAAGAAAGTGAAAAAAAGTAAAAGGTGATGAAAAACATACTTGGTGTTGAAGTTTTCCCACAGCTATTACAAACTAAAAACAATTATAAATTATGTAAGGTGTGTTAAAATGATTACAGATTTTATATTATTAATTATTTTATATTTGACTAAAGTATATTACTTGACTTATTTACACACACCTTAAAGTTATGACATTAAAAACTACCATAAAATTTTAAACTTGAAAAGTTAAAACCTAAATGTATAAATGAACAGTGTCTAAAGAAAATTTGTATTTTTCTATCTGCTTCTTTGTCTTTATAGTTGGTATTATCACTCAATAGTGGGACCAAAGTTAAGCATCGTACAATTAACTAGATAAATGCAAAACATTATTACACAAATTAAAATAACTTCACATTGAGAGCTTTTCTAATAAAGGAACTGAAATAAAGTAAAATGTGATGAAAAACATACCTTGTGTTGTAATATGCTTACAGGTGTCACAAACTAAAAACAATTATAAAATATGTAAGGTGTGTTATAATTATAGATTTTATAATATTAATTAGTATACGTTTGACTATTTAGTATATTTTTTGACTTATATACATTTACCTCAAAGCCATGACATAAAAAAAAACAACTTATTTAAAAAAGCACAGACTTTTTAGGTAGATTATTAGCACCTTTTATGTGTTTGCTGGTTGTTTGAACTTACAAGTGTTAGAAAAAGGTTTTACGAAAAACACGTAAAAAAAAAAAGAAAAATGACAAGTATAAGAACTGTTATAATGGTATGAAAAAAATAATGAAATTATTAAAATGCAATAATTAATGTCTTCAATGGGTAACTGTATTGTCCATATTGTACTGACCTTTTGCGTTCTGTGGCTGGACCTCATCCAAATTTTGCCTACCTAATCCAACAAACTAATGTTATTGCTAACTTTCATAACAGTATTTTTTAGAAAAATAATTATTAAATATGAATCTTTTTTATACGTTTTTAAGTACTTAAGTGCAGTGTTGACATAAACAAATCTTCATAATAAACATACATACCATAAAACCGTTTGCTAATTTTAAAGTTACATAATACTAAGACCGTAAGATCAAAGAATGGATATGAGGTCGAATTTCCTCCTTCATCCGGTCGCTTATAACATGACGTTTAAGAGCTTTTGCAGGATGCTGGCAAAGGCACTGGTCCAAAAAGAACACGTGGGATCAACGGCTGAGTGATTACGATCCTAACAATTGGTACACTTTGGCACGTTTTTGGGGGGGGGGAGGGGGAGGTAAACTGAGAATTTTTCTAAATCCGCGAACTTTCTTTACCTACACTCGGTAAGTGTATATAAAATTTACATTTTTTAAAATAAACTGCAAAGAAAGGGGGGGGGGGAAATATCTACATACAAATTGGTATTGTTAAACTTTAGCAATTAATCATTTTTTCATTTTTTTTTTATTAATAATAATGTTTAGTCATCGGTCTCAAATCGCCGGAAACACTGCCCGTATTTATTTTTATAAACGATAAGAAGTAGTTGTATTTTCGTTTTACACATTTCAATAGTAATTTCAGTACAGCTTTTTTTAACTCAAAAGACAAATAATATACATAATAATTTGTTTAGCTTTTGTAAGTACACCGTTATTCTACTTCTACTCCCATTCTTAACGATAACATTACACAATAATTTAGTACGAATTTCTTAAATAAAAAAATGTATGTGGCAATTATAGTAATATATAATATAACGTGCCGTTAATATTGTTAGTTGGTACTTACCTGGTGGCATACCTTTAGTGACTAAATTAAAATAATAAAATAAGATATTAATCTAAATTCATACATGCATGCAAAAGTTTGTATGGAAAATATGTATAGATAATTTACTGATTTATGTAATCAACATCAATCGATAAAAAATGGCTTTTAATTAAAATGACTCATAATTATAACGACATTACATTGTAAATTTTGTATAACCATTTAAAAAATGAAGTAGTGTGAATAATATAAAAACACAAATTACCCAACGAGACTTCCAAGATAACGAAAGCTATAAACAAAAATGAGATTTTCTGCATGATGTTACATCAAAACAGACAAAATTCAAATGAAATATAAAAACATTATTTTTTTTTTTTGCTTAATAGCGGATGTTATTCAGTTTTTACAAGTATTGGTGTATAATTGTATGACGCAGACGGTTTTCTTTTGGACGGCAAAACACTTGTGCAAACTGACGAGTGGTCGTGAACTTCGTTGAAGTCAAGCGGTTGACTACGACCTTGATATTTAACGGCATTCCTGTTCAATTTTACAGTACTATAACGATATTTTGTAAATCAGTAACCATTACAATATACTACTAATTAAACATTTTATATAGTCCGAGAAATAATATTGTAAATGTCTGGTGTTATTATTGGATAAGGGTAGACATTTTTTGTGCATTTAGCCCCATACGTAAATTGTAAAAAAATATACAAATATACATGGCGATTATTTTTTTACATACCATCAATTTAGTTTATTCTCTGGCATTTTGACTCACTCTTTTCGCTTCAAAATCAAGAAAAACTACAAACAACTTTAAATATTTTTACTTGTTGTTACGAAAAGCTATAATTAAAAAAAAAAATTAGTTCCCTTAATTTCATGGACAATAACTAAGAAAATTATTTTCTAAATACAATCAACATTATTGTATAGCTTTTAACAACCCAAATAATATTGAAAGGAGTGACGTCTTTTTCTTTATTTTTTTTTCGAAATGTGTTTAGATCTACCATGAGTCGAAAGTAAGAAAATGTAGACCTCAGGTATGATCGGTCTGGTATTTTCACTACCTACATGACCGAATTTAACAATTAACCAAACGTTTATTATGAAACATTTTATTTTTAAACCTCTGCACTCGAGCTAAAATTTAATTTAATTTCCATCAAGTTCAAAATAATTCACACAGTTTACTATGCATTCAGCGTTTATTATAATGTGATTTTATCAGATTAAGTCAGTGTTCGCGCCAATACGTTTTTTTACCAATAATTTTTGGCAACAATTTTTTTTTATAAACGGCGTTTAAGATAGACTACACGGAGCACATAAAATTGCCTATTTTACAGCCGTTAAGGCACCTGTGATCCTATTGAGCACAAGCCGGTGGTGACCACAGTCGGTATAGTGGGGTCGAGGCATAATGGGATCAAAGCATAGTGGGACGGCCAAATCACAGGTATACAAAAATTATTATAAATAAAAGTAATAAAATAACTTTAAAATAAACGCATTGATGCTAATTTTTAAAAACTGCACCTCACTTTAATACTTTTTCACTGTGCTGGTTCATACTAGCTTGTTTGGACTTACTCGTTTGTAAATACTGACTACTGATTCGCATCAAAGCGTTTATTTTAAAGTGATTATATCACATTTAGCTGTAAAAAATTCTGTAAGCCGGTGACCTCCCCATTTCCACTATGCCCATACCCTAATTGTACCATAACCACCCTATGCTCCGTCCCCACTATGCCCTCACACCATTGTACTGGCTTTTTTAAAGACAAAATTCTTAATTTTTGGTATCAAACAAAATGTTCCGACACCATATTTTTTTTTAAGCACAATGTTTAACTAAAATTTATTTAATTAGATTGATTGAGACAGTTCAACTACTTGTTTGTGATTTTACTAATTTTGTGCACCAATTTCTGATTTATACCATTTATTTGCCGCCCAGCAGACACAACGAAAAGCCAGCCTTCACACTACATGACAATCACACTGTGATAGCATTATGATGTTGTATTATTGTCGAAACACACTTTTTAAAACGCACCTACAAAAATCGGGTCATTTATTCTTGATAACGAATAATTTTTCTATGAGTGAAATCATAATATATTGATAGGTATAATTAGTAAAAAACTAGACATTATAATTAGCCAGACATGAACATTTTATTATGCATCAGTGAAAAATACAACTTTAGTTTAATAAAAAACTATTTTACTGTATTTAAATACTACTAGATTATTCAACGACACTTTTGGATCCTTTCTGAAATTAAAAAACGTTATTATTATCATTCATAGCTCAAATAAAATCAATTTTTATAGTATCATCATTGTTAAAATATAAAAACGCTATTTTACAATTATATCTTTAAAATATCCCTTGAAAATACCCTTCCATCAATTTTCTTTGCTTATAAATATTTTATTGATAAGTTACTATGTTTAAGATTTTTTTACAGTTGTTTAGCTAAATAAGTATTTAACAGAATTTATTTAACAATTTTAAAAATTGCCTATATTTTTTTTTGGAAAAACATTGTTATACAGTGACATTTTAGTATTGTCTCTTCAAAAGTAAAATTGCATAATAACATTAATAGTATTTAGTATTACAAATATTTTATTATATATTAATGTAAGTATATTATTTTACCTATTGAATATTATATATAATTAATTGTTAGGTTAGGTTACCTCGTTGTTACAAACAAGAACCATCACCAGGAGTAGAACAGAAACCTCTTTTACATTCACGTACAACTTTGCTGAAACCTAAAAAAAAATTGAGAATTTTACAACACTTTTAAATGTATAGGTAAAATTCCATATAATTTACTTCTTAATATCTAAAGCCATTTTATACAATAATAACGATCAAAAATGTACTTTAATTTAAGTCATAAATATACAAAATATAAAATTATATTAAACATTTGAAATATTATAATTAGTATATACTTTTTTAGTTTATTATTTGTTTTTTTATTTAATTTGTATTAAATTGTACGAGAAAAATTGAAATTAATAGTTTATTTTATTAAAAAGCAAAAGCAATAAAATGAAGAGCACGCTGTTTTTTAAAAAAATTATTTTTGATCTGTTATTATTTAGCTAAATATTACATTTCATATAGCGTCCGGGAAGACGATGGTGGCAACAGAAAATAATAATAGTTTTTTGGTTTCTCACATCTGGTTCACCGTGAATGGAGATAAAAATGAAAAAAAAAACACCAAAACTTGAATTTTAGTAATTAAATCTTACTAGAATCACCCTCAAGACGTGTCCATAAAAATATTGTCATGATTTGGTAACTTTTTCTAAGATTTAACGTGATTGTGTTAAAATATACAAAATCAGCGGAAAATACAGTTTTAATTCACAGAATAAGAGTTCGAACTCCAGACAAAATTTTAACTAAAAAGGTCTAAAATTACGGCTAAAAAACCCCCCCAAAAAAAACAACTGAAATTGGTCATTTATTTAGTTGCTACTCGAAAGAATTAGTCCAGCATTAAAAAAGTTACAGTGTATACAGACATATAAGATGCCCACATCATTTTGAAACCAATCAACCATCAATATTTTATTTTATAATACTTACTTTTTTTTAAAGATTTTCCACATTGGGCACAATCTAAAAACAATTAAATATTAATAAATAAAAAAATTAGTCGAATAATATATACTTATATGTATATTAAATATTGACATTAATATAAAATTTTATAATATTTTGGTTCTGCTCTTAGTTAAGTACTTTATTAAGTTTTTAAGATTCCTTCTAATCCAAAAAAATACACATGTCTAATTACTAATTGTTAAACATAAAGTGACATAATAGTAAGTAGAAAAACAATAACAATAAAGATATCTTTTTTTACAAGATTTTATAGTTGTTAATAGGGTTTATATATTTCCAAATAATATTAGCAACTTTTGATAGGTTTGCTGGTGGTTTAAGCTTTAAAGTTTTAGAAAATATTTTGACGAAAACATGGGGGATTACAATAACTCTAAAGGAGAATAATAACAATAAGAACTGACATAAAGGTATGGAAATTATAACAATGTTTAAACTATTCTATCATCTAGACTAACCTTTTGCATTATTTTGCCGCGCACTACGCAAATCTTCTTCAACTAACTCACTGATTTCTACAAATAAAAATATTAATATTTGCTAAATTAAATTGGCATAATAGAATGTAGAAAAATAATAATTAAATAGTTTTAAATAAAAACCATTGGGTAAAGCTTTTACAAAAATAATTGTGTAAATCTACACAGACATTTTTTAGACTTATTTGGTTAGGTCAGGTCTTTGTGCTTCATACACACACTTATAGGATTAGTGGTTAGCAATGTTTTGATAAAAGTTAGAATAGGTATCATTTAAATTTTCCAAAACTTTTATCCATTTTTTTTTTTAATACCACTTTTAAACAATTTATTAACATTACTTACTACATTTTTAATTTTTAGTTTTTTGTTTAGCAATTTTTTTTTCATTTTAATAGAGCAATATTTAGTCTTTTGATGAACTCATTTGACTTGTTCTTAAGAAGTGTTAGAACCTCGTGATTTGAATTTGAAATTTTTAAATATTTTTTTTAATTAAAGAGGAAGTCACCTTTTTATCTCTTATCTTTACGTTCCTTCATGATAAAATTGGTTTAGCGGTTTAGATGATATCATGGGAATAAAAAGCCTTACTTTAAAAAACTATAAGTCTTCACTACGCATTGAAGCTAAGACTAAGTTATATGTTTAACGTGTCTTAAATATATAGTTGTTACTTACTTCGTGTTTTTGACGGATCTTGTATATCTATATATAAAAAACAATCTTGGGTATCAATATGAACTCATAGTATCATACGAAAATTTTAGAAAATAACTCTATAATACACTCAAGTTAACATTTAGCAAAACATTTTGTCATTTAATTAGATACCTTAGTGTTATGACATAGTAAATATTATAAAAGTTATATCTAATAAGTTTACATCTTTTCACACAAAATTAATAAAAAACGGAGCACTATTGACTCTGAAAATGGAATATTAAGTACATTGTTTACTGTTCAAAAGGTAATGAAATGTATGCGTTGCTATTTAAGTTTCAAAAGCAGTGCACGGAAAGTACGTGTTCTCTCGACCGCTGTTAAAATGGCACATTATTTATAAAGTTATTAAAGTTTAAAACTTAGGGCAGGAGGAAAGGCGGAGAGTAGTATTATTAATGACTGCACGCACTTTCCAACCACACAATCCCTCTCATTCTAATTACGAACTACTATAACTTAATTTAAAACTTAAATAGTTGTTTAAAATAGGTAATAACTACTCTATGATCTATACTGACTTAGTTCATTCATTCGCCGCGTATTTTCGAGTTCCTCAACATTCATTTCGAAAAAGTCTACAAATCAAATAAATGTTTGCTAAATTTAAATTGTCATAATAGTATTTAGATAATTAATAATTATATAGGAAGGATAAAACATGAATCAAGTATTATATGTTTCAAAGTACGTTAGTTTCCATTAAAAAATATATAAATTATTCTTTAAAATGTTGTAGACTTATCGATGCTATTATCAATATGTGACGATATTTTGATAAAAAGATAAAATAGGTATCTTTCCCATTTTCCAAAACCTTTATCTAACAAAAAAAAATTTAATCGATATTTATTAATACCACTTTTAAGCATTTTACTATCAATGCCTTTAGCCTTTTTAATTTTTGTTTTAAAAAAAAAATATATACTTCTAATGGACTACTTTGACTATTTTTTACAAGTGTTAGAGCCCCGTGATTTGAATATGAAAAGTTTGAATATTTTTCCGACATTAATAGGAAAGGGGTGACCTTTTTAAACGTTTTTCCAATAAAGTGCATTTTAGGTACGATTTCTGATCTATTGTTTCCTACATGAAAAAATCGGCCCAGTGGCTTAGAAGATATTATTATGGGCATAAAAAGAAATTTTTTTAAAAACCAGAAATCCTCACTCCGCATCGAAGCTAAGACTAAGTAAAATGTATAACGTGCCTTTAACTGTTAGTAGTTACTTACCTTGTGAGCTTGACGCACTATGTGGGTCTAAATATAAGTAAAACAATAATTAGGTATTAATATAAATTCATAGTGCCATACAAAATTGTGAGGAAATTGAGAAAAGAACTCTATAATCCCTTTAAGTTTACATGATGAGTAGCACAATCGGTATTGCGCACCGATATATTTTTTAAAATAAATTTAAATAATTATTATGGCCGCAAGTTTAACCGTGGTCAACAGCAAATTTAACGTTTGCCGTTTGTAGAGGGCGACTTATGTTACAAAGCACATGCGTGCCTTAACTCATAAACCATTACAAAATTTGAAAGGAAATAACTTAAAAAAGGTTTGATCGGCTGACTCAAAACCAGCACCGGTCCGAACGCAAAAAAAATATATATTTCTAATGGACTACATTGACTATTTTTTTACAAGTGTTAGAGCCCCGTGATTTGAATATAAAAAGTTGAATGATTTCCCGACATTGCTTTTTAGGTACAATTTCTGATCTATTGTTTTCCTACATGAAAAAATCGGTTCAGTGGCTTAGAAGATATTATTATGGGCATAAAAAGCCATTTATTTAAAAACCATAAATCCTCATTCCACATCGAAGCTAAGACTAAGTAAAATGTATAACGTGCCTTTAATTGATAGTAGTTACTTACCTCGTGAGCTTGACGCACTACGTATGTCTAAATATAAGTAACACAATTAGGTATTAATATAAATTCATAGTGGCATAGGAAATTGTGTGTGAATTGAGAAAAGAACTCTACAATCCATTCAAGTTTACCCGGTGAGTGGCACAATCGATGTTGCGCACCGATATGTTATTTTAAATAAATTTAAATATTAATTATAGCCGCAAGTTTAACCGTGGCCAACAACAAATTGAACGTTTACCGTTTGTAGAGGATGACTTATGATATGTTACAAAGCACACGTATGCTTTATCTCATAAACGACTATACAATTTGAAAGGTTATAACTTAAAAACTTAAAAAAGTTTTGATCGGCTAACTCAAAACCGGCACCGGTCCGAACGCAAACTTTTTACATCTCACACAAAATTAAAAAAAAACGGAGCACTACTGACTCAGAAAATCGAATATTAATCAGTAAGTAAGTAGTGCTATCTCGACCGCAGATAAAATGGCACATTATTTTTAAAGTTATTGAAATTTCAAGTTTAGGGCAGGAGGAAAGGTGGAGAGTAGTATTGTTATTATCTGCGTGCACAAATGTCCAATCACACATCCTAACTATTAAACTCCTATAACTTAAAACTTTTTTTTTTTACATCAGAAATATACAATCTGTACAATGAGCACAAAAAGCATATATGATAAAAGTAGAGATAAATTACATGAATACATTTTGATGGAAGAAACCACTCATTAGTGACACTTCCAATATAACTTAAACTAAAACTAAAATAGTTGTTTAAAACTGGTTATCCACCAATCAAAATATTTAGTACATTGTTCACAGTTGAAAAGTTAATTAAATGTATAAGTTGCTTATTAAGTTTCAAAAGCTGCATTTTTTTAAAATATACAATTATTAAAATCTACAATAGATAACTAGGTAATACCCGCTCTATCGTCTATACTAACCTCGTACACTCGATCGCCGCGAATCCTCTAAATCGAACATTTCTACAAATCAAATAAATGTTTGCTAAATTTATATTGTCATAATAGTATTTAGTAAAAAAATAATTATATAAGTTGAAAAAAACATGAACCATGTATTATTCATTTAAAAGTACGTTAGTGCAGGGCTTCCATGAAAAAAAATGTTTAAATCATCATAGACATTTTGTACACTTATCTATTTTTGGTCTATGTGGGACAATATTTTGATAAAAATATAAAATTAGTGTCTTTTCCGTTTTCCAAAACTTTTATCTATTAGAAAAATGTTAATAGATATTTTTAATACAGCTTTTAAGCATTTTATTAATAATGCCTACAACATTTAAAATTTTTTGTTTATTAATAATATAAAAGTAATGTGCATAAAAAACAATTATTTTAAAAACTATAAAACCTCACTCCGCATCGAAGCTAAGACTAAGTAATATGTATAACGTGCCTTTAATTGATAGTTGTTACTTACCTTTTAAAGTTAACAAATTTTGTGGGTCTGAATATAAATAACAAAATTGGGTATTAATATAAATTCATAGGCACATACAAAATTATGTATATTTAAGAAAATAACTATTATACATTCAAGTTAATTTCTATCTATACATTTGTCATTTATATAGATACCTTAAAGTTATGACATTAAAAATATATAATATTTATAACTTAAAAATGTTGAAACAATAATTAACATTTTATATACTAGGAAGTATGTCGCAATATAAATATGCCGTTTATGTTTATAATAAAAAGACTTGGTTAGTAAACAAGAAACCTTGTGTCAACCATGTTGTTTTGGCTTAAATAGCATTTGTTTTAAAGGGATCCTAACTCATTCAATCTATAACGTTTTTATGTATAACGTGAGTGTATTATTGTTACACTGTTTAATATATGCTATGTAATTTTGTAATTTATTATTGTAATATGTATTTGACAATAGTAGTGTGTTTAATTATTTAAATTATTCGTGTTTTGTTATTTATTTAAATACTATTTCCACTCGCTTTCACTCTTATATTATATTATTGTATGATATTTCATCAAAACATGTATTTTGTTTTATGTAGATTATTAGAACCTCTAATATGTTTGCTGGTTTTTTTAACTAAATAAATTAAGCGAATTGAGTTAATGTTTGCTAACATTAAAAAATCAAAATAGTATTTAGAAAGTAACAGTTAAGTAAGTTTTAATATAATTCGGTGATAGCGATTTAAGGTTTCTGGGGAGAGGGGGAGGGGTGGTAAACTTAGAATTTTCTAAATCAAAGTACTTTAGTGCAGTGTTGGCATAAATACATCTTCATAATAAACATATATAACATAAAATAGTTTGGTAATTTAATAGTTACATTAGTGTAATGTCGTAAGACAAAAGAGATAGTACAAACTTAAACCTGAGAAAATGGACAGCGGCAACCGAATACTGTTGACTGATGACAAGTAGTGCACTTAAGTCTAGTGTTTTTATATTTTTTTTTTATTTAACTTTTGCAGTGAATCATTAATCGCACTTCCACTGCCATAACTTAAAATAGTTGTTTAAAACTGGTTATCCACCAATCAACATATTTAGTACATTGTTCACAGTTCAAAAGTTAATTAAATGTATGCGTTGCTATTTGAGTTTCAAAAGCTGATACCAAACAAATTAAGTAGGGAGGCGAGTATAAGCAAAAGGAGAATACAAAATACTTTATGGTCCATACTAACCTAGTTCTTTCATTCGCCGCGGATTATCGAATTTCTCACCTTTTAATTCGAAAAAGTCTACAAATCAAACAAATGTTCGCTAAATTTAAATTGTCATAATAGTATTTAGAAAATTATTAATTATATAGGATGCATAAAACATGAATCATGTATTATACGTTTCAAAGTACGTTAGGGTTTCCATAAAAAAAAATATAAATCATCATTGAAAATTGATAGTCAAACTCCTTAACTTTCGAACTACCATAACTTAAAATAAAACTTAAATAGTTGTTTAAAACTGGTTATCCACCAATCAAAATATTTAGTACATTGTTCACAGTTAAAAGGTTAAATAAATGTATGCGTTGCTATTTGAGTTCCAAAAGCTGATACCAAAAAAATCAAGTAGGGAGGCGAGTATAAACAAAAGGAAATTACAAAAAATTGAGATCACATTGTATAAACACATTTTAAAAGAAGAATTCAATTTCTTATTTAAACCCCATGAGATATTGATTGGATTACAATAAAATTATCATCCTGTTAACTAATGACGTGGTTCGAGGAAAATCACGGGGGAAAAAAGGCTAGTGAGATGTGACTGAATGTTTTATAAAATAATAACAATTAAAAAAAATATATACTGGTTAAAGTCTACAATAGATAGTAGTAGTAAAAACTACTCTATTATCTATACTAATCTCGAACATTCGTTCGCCGCGCATCATCGAATTCTTTATCACCTAATTCGACAATTTCTGTGGAAAACCATTATTTTAAAAACCATAATTCTCATCGAAGATAAGGCTAAGTAAAACGTGTAACGTGCCTTTGAATGATAGTTGTTACTTACCTCGTGAGCTTGACGCACGTTGTGGGTCTACATATAAAAAAAAAAATAGGTAGCAATATAAATTTATAGCGGCATAGAAAATTGTGTGTGAATTGAAAAAAGACTTTATAATACATTTAAGTTAACTTTTATCAATACATTTTGTCATTTATATACATAAAGTTAGCTACATTAAAAAAATATAAAAATAATAACTAAATTATTTATAAAGATTTAGGTAGATTATTAGCTCCTCTGATGGGTTTGCTGGTAGTTTGAACTTAAAAGCGTTACAAAAAGTTTGAACAAACCAATAAAAATAATTACACATTAGGAACTTTCCAATTAAAGCAACGGTATGAAAGTAAAATGTGATGAAAAACATACCTATAACTTCCCCACAAGTGTCACAAACTAAAAACAATTATATACTATGTTAGGTGTATTAATATAATTTTTAGATTATATAATATTAATTAGTTTATGTTTGATAGAAGTATATTACTGATATATTTACATTTACCTTAAATGACATAAAAGATATAAAAAAGTTACTATAGTAAACTAACTATAGTCTATGTACGGACCTTTTACGCCACTTGGCAGCTCCGAATCCTCATTATCTGAACCTAATTCAATAAATTATACAAAATAAATTAATTTTTGCTAACTTTAAATTGTCATTATAATATTTTGAAAAAAAACAACGTTACTTGTAATTTTAATAACAATTTTGTGTTATTCGTTTTAAAGTACTTTAGTGCAGTGTTTGCATAAATCAATTTTCATAATAAACATAATATGTAACAAAACTTTTTGCTGGTTTTAATATTACAATAGGGTAATGTCGTAAGACAAAAAAGATGGTATGAATTTAAACCTGGGAAAACGGACAGCGACACCGAATACTCTTGTCTAGTGTCTTTATATTAATTTAACTTTTACAATAAAATATTATTTCCATTTTTTTTTTTTTACTAATTTAATTGTTTAGTCGTCGGCCTTAAGTCACCGGAAGCACTACCCCTATTTATTTTTAAAAATATATCATATATTGATGACGTGGTAACCATTTAAGGCCCCTGGATACCGACCATTTTTAAGGAGTTTCGTATAGGCAATATTTAAGAAAAAAGTGGTTTTAATACATTGCAACCATGCCAGTTAATTTACCGGTTCATTTTTAAAAGCATCATGTTATTATTTTTAATTTAAATCATTTTGTCTATGAATAAAAGCCATTTTAGTTAATATAATAGTACATTTGTTGTCCATCGCACAGGCTGAACCAGTGATCCGATAGGTAATTTGAAAACAGATTTAAATTTGTCATGAAGTTTACTTGAGATCGGTCAGCGTACTTTTTTGATATCTTATTCCTACTACGCATAAAACACGTTTGAACATTTTATAAAAATTCAAATTCAAATTTGGAAAGGGTTAAAATTAAAAATTGAAAAAAATGCTCTGACTGATCTCAAGTAAACTCCAGAGGCCTTAACAGTAAAAAAAAAATGTTTTAAACATTTGAATCGTTCATTTAAAAAACAACATAAGTCACCGATTTTTTAAAAATGACGGTTTGTTGATTATATACTTAGTGCCGTGTTTTGTGTGAAAGTTAAATTTGTCAAACTCATGTTTAATACAAATATTGATTACAAGAAATTAGAATCACTAGTTATGAAGTTTTGAAGTTTTTTGTGGCTAGTGTAAGACTTCAATGTCGTTTTTGAAATGATCGATTCATTTTAATAGTAATTTCAGTACAGCTTATTTTACCTTGAAAGATAATAAGTAATTTTCATAATAATTGCTTTAGCTTTGGTAACTACACCGTTAGTTCTTACTAACCTAACCATACTTCTACTCCCATTCTTAACGATAGTATTAACAATAATTTAGTACAAATATCCTAAATAAAGAAATGTATATGGAAATTATAATAATATACAGGTTGGCACAGGAGGATTTGACTAATTAAATAACTTTTGTTCTAGTGAATATTTTTAAGATTTTTCTTTTAAAAATAATTTATACTCATTTGTGCTATAAGCACTACGGTTTTTAATGCACTTAACTATTTTACTTTTAAAAAATTTTTTTTTATTTTTCGTTACATTTAAAAAAAAAAATGTTGTTAAGAATAAATTGCTGAACATTTTGACTGGTCGACAACCAGATTTGGATAATTACTTTTTAAGTTACTAAATGTTAAAGAAATAGGATGGGAAGTGGAGTGCGGTAGAGTAAGCGCGTAGAGCTATTTTTATCTGCGCGCATTTCTCTACCGCACTCCACCTCCCATCCTACCCTTTAACCTTTAGTAACTTTTAAAGTAATTGTTCAAATCTGGTTATCGAGCATTTAAAATTTTCAGCAAATTATTCTTAACAAAATGGCTATCTTGAATTTTTAAATAAAAAGGTAATAAAAAAAATAAAAAAATAATTAAGTGCAATAAAATACATAGTGCTTATAGCGCAAATGAGTATAAATTATTTTTAAAAATATTCACTAGAACAAAAGTTATTTCATTTGTCAAATCTTTGTGGGCCCTCCTGTATAATATATCGTGTGTTAATAATGTTACTAGTTATTACTTACCTGGATATGGCAGACCTCGTGTGACTAAATTAACATAACAGAATTAAGTATTAATATAAAGTCATACTTACAAGCATAAGTTTGTAAGGAAAGTATGTATAGATCATTTACTAATCAATGTAATTAACATCAATTAATACTTTGTGCAAATACTGTTAATTTTGTATAATCATTTAAAAAATGAAGTAGTATAAATAGTATAAAAACACAAATTACCCAACGAGACTTCCAAGATAATAAAAGCTATAAAAATAATAGCGATTTTCTGCATAATGTAGCAATGAAATTTTTTAATCTAAAAAGCACTGTCCGACAAGGAATCTAAAGTTTTAGACAAGCAAAATTGAAATGAAGAATTTACAAAATTTGGATTTAATGTGAGTGTTGTTCAGTTTATACTAGTTAAAACACTTGTGCAAACTGACGAGTGGTCGTGAACTTTATTGTAGCCACACGGTTGACTATGAACTCTAAGATTTACTGTATTCCTATACGATTTTACAGTGGTATAACGAAATTTTGTAAGTCAGTAACCATTACAATATACTGTTCTGTTAAAAAAAAATAGTTAAAAATAGTTCACACAGTTAAGTATACATTCGATCTGGGTCAAAGTACCGAGAACGTAGATTCACGCATCTGTATGTACCACTCATTGAGTCATACATTCTGTCTAGACTTGCAAAGCGGTTCTTTTGTAGCAAGCCACATTTTTGTCTACAAACTGTATTCAAACGAAACGGTGATAATAAAATTGGGCAAAAGTAATAATCTAGTTTGCAAAGTTGTATAACTAGTAAAAAACAAGGCTTTTTCAACTGGTATAAGTTTATCGGTTGCAAAATTTCACACACACACACATAAGTCTAAAGAACAGATAATAATTATTTAAATTTTTTAAATATTTGTAATTTGTCACGTTTTTAAAACAGACTAAAAAATATTAATTCATTTAATATATGAAAATACTTGTAAGATACTCTTTATGTAAATGTACATATTTTATGACTAATTTTGAAGTACACTTACAGTGTACAGACCTCGGGATTAGTGGTAAACAATTTTATACATGCCTTAAAGTACTGGCTTTTATCAAACATAATCCTTTCAACTTTGACAAGTTAAATTAATTTAATTTGATTGGTTTTAGATAGTTCGTCTACTAGTTTACTATGCAATCAGCGTTTATTATAAAGTGATTTTATCCGATTAAGTCAGTATAGTGGGGTCGAGGCATAATGGTATCAAAGCATAGTGGGACGGACAAATCATAGGTCTACAAAAATTATTATAAAAAAAAGTAATAAAATCACTTTTAAAATAAACGTTAAAGTGCTAATTTTTAAAAAATACACCTCACTTTAATACTTTTTCACTGTCCATATTATGCTTGTTTAGACTTACTGGTTTGAAAATACTAAATAATGATTCGCATCGAAGCGTTTATTTTAAAGTAATTTGATCACATTTAGCTGTAAAAATTCCTATAAACCTGTGACCTCCCCATTCCCACTATGCCCCTACCCTACTGTACCGTAACCACCCTATGCTTTGTCACCACTAAGCCCTCACCCCACTGTACTGGCTTTTTTAAAGATATTATTCTTTATTTTTGGTATCAAACAAAGTATTCCTACACAATTATTTTTTAAGCACAATGTTTAACTTAAATTTATTTAATTAGATTAATTGAGACAGTTAATCTACTTGTTTGTGATTTTACTAATTTTGTGCACCAATTTCTGATTTATAGCATTTATTTGTCGCCCAGCATACACAGCGAAAAGCCAGCCTCCACACTACATGACAATCACATTGTGATAGGATCATGATGTTGTATTAATGTCAAAACACACTATTTAAAACGCACTTACAAAAATCGGACCATTTATTCTTGATAACGAATAATTTTTCTATCAATAATCATCTATTGATAGGTATAATAAGTAAAAAACAAGACATTAGGTATAATTAGCTAGACATGAAGATTTTATTATGAATCAGTGAAAAATATAATTTTAGTTTCGTAAAAAACCATTATACTACATTTAAAATATTCTGGATTATTCAACGAAACTTTTGGATCCTTTCTGTAATTAATAAATAAATTTCATTTTACAATTATACCTTTAAAATATCCCTTAAAACTACACTTGCATCAATGGTTTTTGCTAATCCATATAAATTGAAAAGTTATTGATAAGTTACTATGCTTAAGATTTGAATACAAATGTTTAGCTAAATATGTATTAAACAGAGTTTATTTAACAATATAAAAAATGCCTGTATTTTTTTTGAAAAAACGTGGTTATGCAGTGATATTTTAGTATTGTCTCTTTAATTTAATATATATTAATGTAAATATATTATTTTACCTATTAAATATTATATATAATTAATTGTTATGTTAGGTTACCTCGTTGTTACAAAGAAGAACCATCAGCAGGAGTAGAACAGAAACTTTTTTTACATCCACGTACAACTTTGCGGAAACCTAATAAAGCATTGAAAATTTTACAACACTTTTAAATGTATAGGTAAAATTCCATATAATTTACTACTTAATATTTAAAGCCTATTTCTACAAAAATAATGACTAAAAATGTACTTTAATTTAAGTCATAAATATTTAAAATATAAAATTATATTAAACATTTGAAATATTATAAATAGCATGTACTTTTTTATTATTATATTTTTTGTTTTTTTTATAATTGATGTACTATTTTATACAAGAAAAATTGAAATCAATAGTTCATTTTATTAAAAAGCAAAAGCAATAAAATGAAGAGCACACGGTTTTTTTTTAAAAAATTATTTTTGATCTGTTATTTTTCAGCTAAATATTAAATTTCATATAGCGTCCGGAAAGACGAATCTGCCAACAGAAAATAATAATAGTTTTTTCATTCCTCCCATCTGGTTTACCGTGAATGGAGTTAAAAACAAATAAAACCCAAAACTAAATTTAATTACTAAAGGTTCAACCTTTAGTAATTAAATCTTACTAGAATCACTCCAAAGACATGTCCATAAAAATATTGTTACGATTTGGTAATTTTTTCTAAGATTTTTTATTTATTTATTTATTTATTACTAAATTGACGCCCCAAAGGGCAAGAGTACAGTTAAAAGTAAATTTTACAAGTTATAACACAAAAACCAAAAACATTAACAAAAAATTGAGGATAGAACAAGTATTAAATACATATCAATCAGTATAAATGATTTAACTATTTAAAACCGATCTCTTTATTATGGCTACAGAGTTAAAAGAGAAGTCTACTTTAACACTAATTTCGTTGCATTCCGTTAGCATTTGGTGGACCGGAGCAAAAAGATTTTAGTTCTGTCGAACAGTGGAAATATAGAATAATGATTGAGAGCGTAGGGGAACTGAAGGAACATTAAAAGGGATAATATCAAGTATTTATGGGCAATCAATTTTATAACCCATGTATCCAGCAAACGTCAAAGATTCGCCGTCGCTGAGCCAGACTAGCAATTCCGAAATCTGAAGCAACTGCACTCAAATCATCATCTTTAACGTATTTCCCCACTTTCACGACCAGCATACGTAGAACCCGTTTTTTTAATTTATCAAGTTTATTACTAAAGTTAGCTTGATATGGGGATCAAATAATTAGTCCATACTCAATTATGGAACGCACCAGAGCGCAATACAAAACTTTTAAACAAATAGGATTAGAAAACTTCTTTAAGGAAACCTAACATTCGTAGAGCTTTATTATAAATAGTTGAAATGTGCTCAGTAAAGGACAAAACTGAGGAAAGGATTACACCTAGATCTTTAATATGCGAAACATTTATGAGATTAATACCATCTAAATTATATGTATATAGTTCGAATGAGCGTTTACGACAAAAAGTAATCTGAAAACATTTAGATATATTCAAGCATAAACCATTTACAACACACCAGTTATGAAATCTGCATAAATCCTCTTGCAAATTATATGGCTATCGGCTACTGAACGAATACTAGTATAAATTTTCACATCATCGGCAAAAAACAAACATCTAGAGTGATGGAAGACATCAGCGAGATCATTCATGAAAATTAAGAAGAGCAATGGAGATAAATGCCCACCCTGAGGTACTCCAGAGGTGACATGGATAACGGAAGAAATAACATTTTTTATCCTAACTTGCTGTAGCCTGCCTGAAAGGTATGAAGCCAGCCATTTAAGTAATTGGTCCTTCACTCCAATATTTTTTAATTTATCAACTAAGACTGCATGACTTACTGTATCAAACGCTTTTTTCATATCGGTGTAAATTGCATCAACCCTACCACCGGTCGCAACAGTAGAAGCAATATCTTAATAAAATACCAGTAGATTGGTAATAGTTGATTTAAAGCCACGAAAGCCATGTTGGCAGTTATTTAAGACATTTTTAAAAGTCGATGATAGCTTAGGTTCTAAAAGTTTCACAAATAGTTTAGGTAAAGCACTCAGTTTAGATATTGGCCGATAATTACAAACATCAGATTTGGCACCAGACTTAAAAATAGGAGTAATGTAAACAGGAAAAACATCCGAAGACAGGGACAAACAAAACAAGAAGTGAATTGGACGGGTAAACGAATTGCGGTAGGAACTAAAAACAATACCAGGGACAAGGTCAGGTCCGTAAGTAGTATCTGTGATTAGTTGAAGTGCTTCAAATACATCGAAAACCGATAGCGTACACGAGGCTATAGAAAACGAAGTAGATGATATAGTTTTTGTGTACGCTGCTCTGGCAGTCTGGGTCCAACAGAATAATTAGAAGCAAAAAATTCACAAAACATTTCATTTTAACGGGTTTATGTTAAAATACAAAAAAAATCTGCGGAAAATACAGTTTTAACTCACAGTAAAAGACTTCTAACAAAAATTACTACTAAAAAACCCCCCAAAAAAAACACTGAAATTTGTAATTTATTTAGTGGCTACTCAAAAGAATTAGTCCAGCATTAAAAAATATACAGTGTATACAGACATGGAAAAACCCCACATAATTTTAAAACCAATATCAATATTTTATTTTATATTACAATTTTTTTTTTAATTAAACTTACCTTTTTTTAAAGCTTTTCCACATTTGTCACATTCTAAAAACAAATATATACTAAATAAGGTATGTTAAAATATATAGAAATGTATTTGTGAAATTGTTTACAAGAAGCTCATAAAGCCAGAAACTTTTAATTTGATAATGACACAGAGTTGAGTTATTAACTCTTTGATGACACTTTGATTTTCATTCAAGGTTAATTTAATTTTAGTTTTTAGTGAATGTAAAATAACAGACTTAACAATTAAGAGGACGTCACACACCCGTTATTTTCTTCAAAAAACCCGCCTTACGCGGATTAATTTTACAAAGGATATCAAAACTAAGAAACCACATTTTTACATAATATAAACTACAACGATGTCTGTGTTCTACCATCGCCCTTTTTTAAATATTTTAACCAGTTAACGGACCATTAAACAATTAAGAAAGGACTTTTTTGACTATTTTAAAAGTGATATAGCGTTGGTTGTATTAGGTATATCGAAAAAATACGGATGACGGAACACAGATAATTTTGTCATAAAATTTATGAGTATGAATTTCTTTCCTTAACTATGTATAAAGCCTGAGAAAAATTACTCCGCGCAAAGCAGTTTTGATGGCAAAAAAATAGTATTTTATCCTTTAGAAATGACTATGACAGTCTGACAAAAAAAATGGCAATTAACAAAGTATTCTCATTACTGCATTAATAAGTAGGTATACATTATAGTTCAAACTCCAAATTAAGATTTTTCGAAAAATTGCCTATACTTTACTCCTTAGAAATGGCCGGTGTGGCGTCCTCTTTAAGTCTACAATACATAACTACTAACTACTCTATCATCTAGATACTGACTTTGTACATTATTTTGCCGCGCGTTATCCATTTCTTCTTTAATTAATACACCGATTACTACAAATAAAAATATTAATGTTTTATTTTCAACCCAGTCTATTTTTTTGGCATTCGAATAACGAGAACCTTTTTATATATATATATATATTCTACAGTCTATACTGACCTTTTGGTGTAGTCGAACTGTCTCCTTCTAAACCAAAAGTATACACATATATAATTACTAATTGTTGAACATAATGGTATGTTGAAAAATAATAAAAATAAAGATATCATTTTTTACACGATTTTAAAGTTGTTAAGAGGGTTTATCTTTTTCTAAATAATATAAGCAACTTTTGATTGGTTTGCCGGTGATTTGAACTTATAAGTTTAAGAAAATATTTGACCGAAAACACGAGGGAGTATACGAACTCTAAAGGAGAATAATAACAATAAGAACTGACACAAAGGTATGGAAAATATTACAATGTTTAAACTATTCTATCATCTAGACTGACCTTGTACATTCTTTTGCCGCGGATTAACCAACTCTTCCATAACTAATTCACTGATTTCTAAAAATAAAAATAATTATATTTGCTAAATTTAAATTGGCATAATAGTATGTAGAAAAATAATAATTAAACAGTCTTAAATAAAAACCAGTTTAGTAAAGATTTTACATATATAACTGTATAAATCTACATAGACATTTATTAGACTTATCTGGCGTAGGTCTTTGTGCTTCATACACACACTATGATCATAACTTCAAAAAAATGTTACACTTACAGTGTACAGCCCTTAGTGGTAAGCAATATTTTGATAAAAAATACAATAGGTATCATTTCCATTTTCCAAAACTTTTATCCATTTTTTTAATACCATTTTTAAACAATTTATTAACATTACTTACTAAATTTTTAAATTTTTAGTTTTTTGTCTAAAATTTTTTTTCATTTTAATAGAGCAATATTTAGTCTTCTAATGGAATAATTTGACTTGTTACATGATTTTCTTTAGCTCGCTACGTACGTACGTTTAAATTTTCAACTAAGTCCCTAATAAATGTATCAGATAATGTTATATATTGTAAGTTCTTTTGTAATTTAAATTTAGTTTAATGTATTTTGTATTTTTTCACGCTATTCTTTTTAGTCAAAAACTAAAGATGTTTAACAATATTTAAAATTGTAGTTAATTTTCGGTTGTTTTCAAAGTAATTGACATTTTAAATAAAACATGCTACAATTGACAGGCAAATTGTTCCTGTAATAAAATTATTTTTTACTTTTTAGTTCACTTTTTACTGTTTTAGAAAAGCATGTTTTAAAAAAAAAACTTTAATTTATTTTTTAAGAACCTCGTGATTTAAATTTGAAATTTTTTTGATTTTGAAGAGAAAGTGACCTTTGTATCTCTTATTTATACGTTCCACCATGATAAAATCGGTTTAGCGGTATAGAAGATATCATAGGCATAAAAAGCCATTTTTGTAAAAACCATAAATCCTCCCTTCGCAATGAAGCTAAGACTAAGTTATATGTTTAACGTGTCTTAAATACATAGTTGTTACTTACTTCGTGAGCTTGACTCACTATGTGGCTCTAAATATAAGTAACAAAATTAGATATTAGTATAAATTCATAGTCGCATACAAAACTGTGTGGGAATTGAGCAAATAACTCTATAATCCATTCAGGTTTACTCGGCGAGTGGCACAATCGGTATTGCGCACCGATATGTTATTTTAAATAAATTGAAATAATAGTTATGGCCGCAAGTATAACCGAAACCAACAGCAAATTGAACGTTTGCCGTTTGTAGAGCACGACTTATGTTATGTTACAAAGCACACGTATGCTTTATCTCATAAACGTCTATACAGCTTGAAGGGTAATAACTTAAAAACTTAAATAAACTTAAAAATGTTTTGATCGGCTAACTCAAAACCGGCACCGGTCCGAACGCGAACTTTTTAAATCTCACACAAAATTTTTAAAAAAACGGAGCACTATTGACTCAGAAAATATACACTTACTAAAATCTACAATAGATAGTAGTAGTAAAAACTACTCTATTATCTATACTAATCTCGAACATTCGTTCGCCGCGCATCATCGAATTCTTTATCACCTAATTCGACAATTTCTGTGGAAAACCATTATTTTAAAAACCATAATTCTCATCGAAGATAAGGCTAAGTAAAACGTGTAACGTGCCTTTGAATGATAGTTGTTACTTACCTCGTGAGCTTGACGCACGTTGTGGGTCTACATATAAAAAAAAAAATAGGTAGCAATATAAATTTATAGCGGCATAGAAAATTGTGTGTGAATTGAAAAAAGACTTTATAATACATTTAAGTTAACTTTTATCAATACATTTTGTCATTTATATACATAAAGTTAGCTACATTAAAAAAATATAAAAATAATAACTAAATTATTTATAAAGATTTAGGTAGATTATTAGCTCCTCTGATGGGTTTGCTGGTAGTTTGAACTTAAAAGCGTTACAAAAAGTTTGAACAAACCAATAAAAATAATTACACATTAGGAACTTTCCAATTAAAGCAACGGTATGAAAGTAAAATGTGATGAAAAACATACCTATAACTTCCCCACAAGTGTCACAAACTAAAAACAATTATATACTATGTTAGGTGTATTAATATAATTTTTAGATTATATAATATTAATTAGTTTATGTTTGATAGAAGTATATTACTGATATATTTACATTTACCTTAAATGACATAAAAGATATAAAAAAGTTACTATAGTAAACTAACTATAGTCTATGTACGGACCTTTTACGCCACTTGGCAGCTCCGAATCCTCATTATCTGAACCTAATTCAATAAATTATACAAAATAAATTAATTTTTACTAACTTTAAATTGTCATTATAATATTTTGAAAAAAAACAACGTTACTTGTAATTTTAATAACAATTTTGTGTTATTCGTTTTAAAGTACTTTAGTGCAGTGTTTGCATAAATCAATTTTCATAATAAACATAATATGTAACAAAACTTTTTGCTGGTTTTAATATTACAATAGGGTAATGTCGTAAGACAAAAAAGATGGTATGAATTTAAACCTGGGAAAACGGACAGCGACACCGAATACTCTTGTCTAGTGTCTTTATATTAATTTAACTTTTACAATAAAATATTATTTCCATTTTTTTTTTTTACTAATTTAATTGTTTAGTCGTCGGCCTTAAGTCACCGGAAGCACTACCCCTATTTATTTTTAAAAATATATCATGTATTGATGACGTGGTAACCATTTAAGGCCCCTGGATACCGACCATTTTTAAGGAGTTTCGTATAGGCAATATTTAAGAAAAAAGTGGTTTTAATACATTGCAACCATGCCAGTTAATTTACCGGTTCATTTTTAAAAGCATCATGTTATTATTTTTAATTTAAATCATTTTGTCTATGAATAAAAGCCATTTTAGTTAATATAATAGTACATTTGTTGTCCATCGCACAGGCTGAACCAGTGATCCGATAGGTAATTTGAAAACAGATTTAAATTTGTCATGAAGTTTACTTGAGATCGGTCAGCGTACTTTTTTGATATCTTATTCCTACTACGCATAAAACACGTTTGAACATTTTATAAAAATTCAAATTCAAATTTGGAAAGGGTTAAAATTAAAAATTGAAAAAAATGCTCTGACTGATCTCAAGTAAACTCCAGAGGCCTTAACAGTAAAAAAAAAATGTTTTAAACATTTGAATCGTTCATTTAAAAAACAACATAAGTCACCGATTTTTTAAAAATGACGGTTTGTTGATTATATACTTAGTGCCGTGTTTTGTGTGAAAGTTAAATTTGTCAAACTCATGTTTAATACAAATATTGATTACAAGAAATTAGAATCACTAGTTATGAAGTTTTGAAGTTTTTTGTGGCTAGTGTAAGACTTCAATGTCGTTTTTGAAATGATCGATTCATTTTAATAGTAATTTCAGTACAGCTTATTTTACCTTGAAAGATAATAAGTAATTTTCATAATAATTGCTTTAGCTTTGGTAACTACACCGTTAGTTCTTACTAACCTAACCATACTTCTACTCCCATTCTTAACGATAGTATTAACAATAATTTAGTACAAATATCCTAAATAAAGAAATGTATATGGAAATTATAATAATATACAGGTTGGCACAGGAGGATTTGACTAATTAAATAACTTTTGTTCTAGTGAATATTTTTAAGATTTTTCTTTTAAAAATAATTTATACTCATTTGTGCTATAAGCACTACGGTTTTTAATGCACTTAACTATTTTACTTTTAAAAATTTTTTTTTATTTTTCGTTACATTTAAAAAAAAAAATGTTGTTAAGAATAAATTGCTGAACATTTTGACTGGTCGACAACCAGATTTGGATAATTACTTTTTAAGTTACTAAATGTTAAAGAAATAGGATGGGAAGTGGAGTGCGGTAGAGTAAGCGCGTAGAGCTATTTTTATCTGCGCGCATTTCTCTACCGCACTCCACCTCCCATCCTACCCTTTAACCTTTAGTAACTTTTAAAGTAATTGTTCAAATCTGGTTATCGAGCATTTAAAATTTTCAGCAAATTATTCTTAACAAAATGGCTATCTTGAATTTTTAAATAAAAAGGTAATAAAAAAAAATAAAAAAATAATTAAGTGCAATAAAATACATAGTGCTTATAGCGCAAATGAGTATAAATTATTTTTAAAAATATTCACTAGAACAAAAGTTATTTCATTTGTCAAATCTTTGTGGGCCCTCCTGTATAATATATCGTGTGTTAATAATGTTACTAGTTATTACTTACCTGGATATGGCAGACCTCGTGTGACTAAA
This sequence comes from Adelges cooleyi, assembly GCF_023614345.1. Classification (NCBI taxonomy): domain Eukaryota; kingdom Metazoa; phylum Arthropoda; class Insecta; order Hemiptera; family Adelgidae; genus Adelges; species Adelges cooleyi. The sequence continues at coordinate 10,473,408 of NW_026096268.1, read as the reverse complement.
TTAACATAACAGAATTAAGTATTAATATAAAGTCATACTTACAAGCATAAGTTTGTAAGGAAAGTATGTATAGATCATTTACTAATCAATGTAATTAACATCAATTAATACTTTGTGCAAATACTGTTAATTTTGTATAATCATTTAAAAAATGAAGTAGTATAAATAGTATAAAAACACAAATTACCCAACGAGACTTCCAAGATAATAAAAGCTATAAAAATAATAGCGATTTTCTGCATAATGTAGCAATGAAATTTTTTAATCTAAAAAGCACTGTCCGACAAGGAATCTAAAGTTTTAGACAAGCAAAATTGAAATGAAGAATTTACAAAATTTGGATTTAATGTGAGTGTTGTTCAGTTTATACTAGTTAAAACACTTGTGCAAACTGACGAGTGGTCGTGAACTTTATTGTAGCCACACGGTTGACTATGAACTCTAAGATTTACTGTATTCCTATACGATTTTACAGTGGTATAACGAAATTTTGTAAGTCAGTAACCATTACAATATACTGTTCTGTTAAAAAAAAATAGTTAAAAATAGTTCACACAGTTAAGTATACATTCGATCTGGGTCAAAGTACCGAGAACGTAGATTCACGCATCTGTATGTACCACTCATTGAGTCATACATTCTGTCTAGACTTGCAAAGCGGTTCTTTTGTAGCAAGCCACATTTTTGTCTACAAACTGTATTCAAACGAAACGGTGATAATAAAATTGGGCAAAAGTAATAATCTAGTTTGCAAAGTTGTATAACTAGTAAAAAACAAGGCTTTTTCAACTGGTATAAGTTTATCGGTTGCAAAATTTCACACACACACACATAAGTCTAAAGAACAGATAATAATTATTTAAATTTTTTAAATATTTGTAATTTGTCACGTTTTTAAAACAGACTAAAAAATATTAATTCATTTAATATATGAAAATACTTGTAAGATACTCTTTATGTAAATGTACATATTTTATGACTAATTTTGAAGTACACTTACAGTGTACAGACCTCGGGATTAGTGGTAAACAATTTTATACATGCCTTAAAGTACTGGCTTTTATCAAACATAATCCTTTCAACTTTGACAAGTTAAATTAATTTAATTTGATTGGTTTTAGATAGTTCGTCTACTAGTTTACTATGCAATCAGCGTTTATTATAAAGTGATTTTATCCGATTAAGTCAGTATAGTGGGGTCGAGGCATAATGGTATCAAAGCATAGTGGGACGGACAAATCATAGGTCTACAAAAATTATTATAAAAAAAAGTAATAAAATCACTTTTAAAATAAACGTTAAAGTGCTAATTTTTAAAAAATACACCTCACTTTAATACTTTTTCACTGTCCATATTATGCTTGTTTAGACTTACTGGTTTGAAAATACTAAATAATGATTCGCATCGAAGCGTTTATTTTAAAGTAATTTGATCACATTTAGCTGTAAAAATTCCTATAAACCTGTGACCTCCCCATTCCCACTATGCCCCTACCCTACTGTACCGTAACCACCCTATGCTTTGTCACCACTAAGCCCTCACCCCACTGTACTGGCTTTTTTAAAGATATTATTCTTTATTTTTGGTATCAAACAAAGTATTCCTACACAATTATTTTTTAAGCACAATGTTTAACTTAAATTTATTTAATTAGATTAATTGAGACAGTTAATCTACTTGTTTGTGATTTTACTAATTTTGTGCACCAATTTCTGATTTATAGCATTTATTTGTCGCCCAGCATACACAGCGAAAAGCCAGCCTCCACACTACATGACAATCACATTGTGATAGGATCATGATGTTGTATTAATGTCAAAACACACTATTTAAAACGCACTTACAAAAATCGGACCATTTATTCTTGATAACGAATAATTTTTCTATCAATAATCATCTATTGATAGGTATAATAAGTAAAAAACAAGACATTAGGTATAATTAGCTAGACATGAAGATTTTATTATGAATCAGTGAAAAATATAATTTTAGTTTCGTAAAAAACCATTATACTACATTTAAAATATTCTGGATTATTCAACGAAACTTTTGGATCCTTTCTGTAATTAATAAATAAATTTCATTTTACAATTATACCTTTAAAATATCCCTTAAAACTACACTTGCATCAATGGTTTTTGCTAATCCATATAAATTGAAAAGTTATTGATAAGTTACTATGCTTAAGATTTGAATACAAATGTTTAGCTAAATATGTATTAAACAGAGTTTATTTAACAATATAAAAAATGCCTGTATTTTTTTTGAAAAAACGTGGTTATGCAGTGATATTTTAGTATTGTCTCTTTAATTTAATATATATTAATGTAAATATATTATTTTACCTATTAAATATTATATATAATTAATTGTTATGTTAGGTTACCTCGTTGTTACAAAGAAGAACCATCAGCAGGAGTAGAACAGAAACTTTTTTTACATCCACGTACAACTTTGCGGAAACCTAATAAAGCATTGAAAATTTTACAACACTTTTAAATGTATAGGTAAAATTCCATATAATTTACTACTTAATATTTAAAGCCTATTTCTACAAAAATAATGACTAAAAATGTACTTTAATTTAAGTCATAAATATTTAAAATATAAAATTATATTAAACATTTGAAATATTATAAATAGCATGTACTTTTTTATTATTATATTTTTTGTTTTTTTATAATTGATGTACTAATTTATACAAGAAAAATTGAAATCAATAGTTCATTTTATTAAAAAGCAAAAGCAATAAAATGAAGAGCACACGGTTTTTTTTAAAAAATTATTTTTGATCTGTTATTTTTCAGCTAAATATTAAATTTCATATAGCGTCCGGAAAGACGAATCTGCCAACAGAAAATAATAATAGTTTTTTCATTCCTCCCATCTGGTTTACCGTGAATGGAGTTAAAAACAAATAAAACCCAAAACTAAATTTAATTACTAAAGGTTCAACCTTTAGTAATTAAATCTTACTAGAATCACTCCAAAGACATGTCCATAAAAATATTGTTACGATTTGGTAATTTTTTCTAAGATTTTTTATTTATTTATTTATTTATTACTAAATTGACGCCCCAAAGGGCAAGAGTACAGTTAAAAGTAAATTTTACAAGTTATAACACAAAAACAAAAAAAACAAAAAATTGAGGATAGAACAAGTATTAAATACATATCAATCAGTATAAATGATTTAACTATTTAAAACCGATCTCTTTATTATGGCTACAGAGTTAAAAGAGAAGTCTACTTTAACACTAATTTCGTTGCATTCCGTTAGCATTTGGTGGACCGGAGCAAAAAGATTTTAGTTCTGTCGAACAGTGGAAATATAGAATAATGATTGAGAGCGTAGGGGAACTGAAGGAACATTAAAAGGGATAATATCAAGTATTTATGGGCAATCAATTTTATAACCCATGTATCCAGCAAACGTCAAAGATTCGCCGTCGCTGAGCCAGACTAGCAATTCCGAAATCTGAAGCAACTGCACTCAAATCATCATCTTTAACGTATTTCCCCACTTTCACGACCAGCATACGTAGAACCCGTTTTTTTAATTTATCAAGTTTATTACTAAAGTTAGCTTGATATGGGGATCAAATAATTAGTCCATACTCAATTATGGAACGCACCAGAGCGCAATACAAAACTTTTAAACAAATAGGATTAGAAAACTTCTTTAAGGAAACCTAACATTCGTAGAGCTTTATTATAAATAGTTGAAATGTGCTCAGTAAAGGACAAAACTGAGGAAAGGATTACACCTAGATCTTTAATATGCGAAACATTTATGAGATTAATACCATCTAAATTATATGTATATAGTTCGAATGAGCGTTTACGACAAAAAGTAATCTGAAAACATTTAGATATATTCAAGCATAAACCATTTACAACACACCAGTTATGAAATCTGCATAAATCCTCTTGCAAATTATATGGCTATCGGCTACTGAACGAATACTAGTATAAATTTTCACATCATCGGCAAAAAACAAACATCTAGAGTGATGGAAGACATCAGCGAGATCATTCATGAAAATTAAGAAGAGCAATGGAGATAAATGCCCACCCTGAGGTACTCCAGAGGTGACATGGATAACGGAAGAAATAACATTTTTTATCCTAACTTGCTGTAGCCTGCCTGAAAGGTATGAAGCCAGCCATTTAAGTAATTGGTCCTTCACTCCAATATTTTTTAATTTATCAACTAAGACTGCATGACTTACTGTATCAAACGCTTTTTTCATATCGGTGTAAATTGCATCAACCCTACCACCGGTCGCAACAGTAGAAGCAATATCTTAATAAAATACCAGTAGATTGGTAATAGTTGATTTAAAGCCACGAAAGCCATGTTGGCAGTTATTTAAGACATTTTTAAAAGTCGATGATAGCTTAGGTTCTAAAAGTTTCACAAATAGTTTAGGTAAAGCACTCAGTTTAGATATTGGCCGATAATTACAAACATCAGATTTGGCACCAGACTTAAAAATAGGAGTAATGTAAACAGGAAAAACATCCGAAGACAGGGACAAACAAAACAAGAAGTGAATTGGACGGGTAAACGAATTGCGGTAGGAACTAAAAACAATACCAGGGACAAGGTCAGGTCCGTAAGTAGTATCTGTGATTAGTTGAAGTGCTTCAAATACATTGAAAACCGATAGCGTACACGAGGCTATAGAAAACGAAGTAGATGATATAGTTTTTGTGTACGCTGCTCTGGCAGTCTGGGTCCAACAGAATATATTAGAAGCAAAAAATTCACAAAACATTTCATTTTAACGGGTTTATGTTAAAATACAAAAAAAATCTGCGGAAAATACAGTTTTAACTCACAGTAAAAGACTTCTAACAAAAATTACTACTAAAAACCCCCCAAAAAAAACACTGAAATTTGTAATTTATTTAGTGGCTACTCAAAAGAATTAGTCCAGCATTAAAAAATATACAGTGTATACAGACATGGAAAAACCCCACATAATTTTAAAACCAATATCAATATTTTATTTTATATTACAATTTTTTTTTTTAATTAAACTTACCTTTTTTTAAAGCTTTTCCACATTTGTCACATTCTAAAAACAAATATATATTAAGTAAGGTATGTTAAAATATATAGAAATGTATTTGTGAAATTGTTTACAAGAAGCTCATAAAGCCAGAAACTTTTAATTTGATAATGTCACCGAGTTGAGTTACTAACTCATTGATGACACTTTGATTTTCATTCAAGGTTAATTTAATTTTAGTTTTTAGTGAATGTAAAATAACAGACTTAACAATTAAGAGGACGTCACACACCCGTTATTTTCTTCAAAAAACCCGCCTTACGCGGATTAATTTTACAAAGGATATCAAAACTAAGAAACCACATTTTTACATAATATAAACTACAACGATGTCTGTGTTCTACCATCGCCCTTTTTTAAATATTTTAACCAGTTAACGGACCATTAAACAATTAAGAAAGGACTTTTTTGACTATTTTAAAAGTGATATAGCGTTGGTTGTACTAAGTATATCGAAAAAATACGGATGACGGAACACAGATAATTTTGTCATAAAATTTATGAGTATGAATTTCTTTCCTTAACTATGTATAAAGCCTGAGAAAAATTAATCCGCGCAAAGCAGTTTTGATGGCAAAAAAATAGTATTTTATCCTTTAGAAATGACTATGACAGTCTGACAAAAAAAATGGCAATTAACAAAGTATTCTCATTACTGCATTAATAAGTAGGTATACATTATAGTTCAAACTCCAAATTAAGATTTTTCGAAAAATTGCCTATACTTTACTCCTTAGAAATGGCCGGTGTGGCGTCCTCTTTAAGTCTACAATACATAACTACTAACTACTCTATCATCTAGATACTGACTTTGTACATTATTTTGCCGCGCGTTATCCATTTCTTCTTTAATTAATACACCGATTACTACAAATAAAAATATTAATGTTTTATTTTCAACCCAGTCTATTTTTTTGGCATTCGAATAACGAGAACCTTTTTATATATATATATATATTCTACAGTCTATACTGACCTTTTGGTGTAGTCGAACTGTCTCCTTCTAAACCAAAAGTATACACATATATAATTACTAATTGTTGAACATAATGGTATGTTGAAAAATAATAAAAATAAAGATATCATTTTTTACACGATTTAAAAGTTGTTAAGAGGGTTTATCTTTTTCTAAATAATATAAGCAACTTTTGATTGGTTTGCCGGTGATTTGAACTTATAAGTTTAAGAAAATATTTGACCGAAAACACGGGGGAATATACGAACTCTAAAGGAGAATAATAACAATAAGAACTGACTCAAAGGTATGGAAAATATTACAATGTTTAAACTATTCTATCGTCTAGACTGACCTTGTACATTCTTTTGCCGCGGATTAACCAACTCTTCCATAACTAATTCACTGATTTCTAAAAATAAAAATAATAATATTTGCTAAATTTAAATTGGCATAATAGTATGTAGAAAAATAATAATTAAACAGTCTTAAATAAAAACCAGTTTAGTAAAGATTTTACATATATAACTGTATAAATCTACATAGACATTTATTAGACTTATCTGGCGTAGGTCTTTGTGCTTCATACACACACTATGATCATAACTTCAAAAAAATGTTACACTTACAGTGTACAGCCCTTAGTGGTAAGCAATATTTTGATAAAAAATACAATAGGTATCATTTCCATTTTCCAAAACTTTTATCCATTTTTTTTAATACCATTTTTAAACAATTTATTAACATTACTTACTAAATTTTTAAATTTTTAGTTTTTTGTCTAACAATTTTTTTTATTTTAATAGAGCAATATTTAGTCTTCTAATGGAATAATTTGACTTGTTACATGATTTTCTTTAGCTCGCTACGTACGTACGTTTAAATTTTCAACTAAGTCCCTAATAAATGTATCAGATAATGTTATATATTGTAAGTTCTTTTGTAACTTAAATTTAGTTTAATGTATTTTGTATTTTTTCACGCTATTCTTTTTAGTAAAAAATTAAAGATGTTTAACAATATTTAAAATTGTAGTTAATTTTTGGTTGCTTTCAAAGTAATTGACATTTTAAATAAAACATGCTACAATTGACTGGTAAATTGTTCCTGTAATAAAATTATTTTTTACTTTTTAGTTCACTTTTTACTGTTTTAGAAAAGCATGTTTTAAAAAAAAAACTTTAATTTATTTTTTAAGAACCTCGTGATTTAAATTTGAAATTTTTTTGATTTTGAAGAGAAAGTGACCTTTGTATCTCTTATTTATACGTTCCACCATGATAAAATCGGTTTAGCGGTATAGAAGATATCATAGGCATAAAAAGCCATTTTTGTAAAAACCATAAATCCTCCCTTCGCAATGAAGCTAAGACTAAGTTATATGTTTAACGTGTCTTAAATACATAGTTGTTACTTACTTCGTGAGCTTGACTCACTATGTGGCTCTAAATATAAGTAACAAAATTAGATATTAGTATAAATTCATAGTCGCATACAAAACTGTGTGGGAATTGAGCAAATAACTCTATAATCCATTCAGGTTTACTCGGCGAGTGGCACAATCGGTATTGCGCACCGATATGTTATTTTAAATAAATTGAAATAATAGTTATGGCCGCAAGTATAACCGAAACCAACAGCAAATTGAACGTTTGCCGTTTGTAGAGGACGACTTATGTTATGTTACAAAGCACACGTATGCTTTATCTCATAAACGTCTATACAGCTTGAAGGGTAATAACTTAAAAACTTAAATAAACTTAAAAATGTTTTGATCGGCTAACTCAAAACCGGCACCGGTCCGAACGCGAACTTTTTAAATCTCACACAAAATTTTTAAAAAAACGGAGCACTATTGACTCAGAAAATATACACTTACTAAAATCTACAATAGATAACGATGTAATAACTACACTATCATCTATACTAACCTCGTATATTCGTTAGCCGTGCATTTTCGAAATCTTTATCACCTATGTCGACAATTTCTGTCAAAAACCATTATTTTAAAAACCATAAATTGTCATCGAAGCTAAGGCTAAGTAAAATCTATAACGTGCCCTTAATTGATAGTTGTTTCTTACCATGTGAGCTTGACGCACCTTGTGGGTCTACAAATAAATAACAAAATTGGGTATCAATATAAATTCTTAGTCGCATACAAAATTGTGTGTGAATTGAGAAAATAACTCTAGAATACATTTAAGTTAACTTTTAGCAATACATTTTGTCATTTATATAGCTACCTTAAAGTTAGCTACATTCCAAAAATGCATAAGTTTTAACTAAATTATGTATAGAGTTTTAGGTAGATTTTTAGCGCCTCTGTTGTGTTGAAAAAGGCTAAACAAACGAATAAAACTAACTATACAACCGAATGAAAGTAAAGGGTGATAAAAAACATACCTGATGTGTGAGCTTCCCCACAAGTGTCACAAACTAAAAACAATTATATACTATGTTAGGTGTGTTAATATAATTTTTAGATTTTATAATATTAATTAGTTTATGTTTGATAGAAGTATATTACTGATATATTTACATTTACCTTGAAGTTATGACATAAAAGATATAGAAAAGTTATAATTTAAAACTGTATAGAGTTTTAAGTAGATTATTAGCGCCCATGATGTATTTGCTGGTTGTTTGAACTAGTGTTAGAAAAAGGTTCGACGAAATTCACGTGAAAAAAAGAGGGGAAATGATAAGTATAAGAACTGATGTAATCGTATGTAAAAAAAAGTAAATTTTAGTAATGTCATAATTTATGTCTACATTAGGTAACTACTAACTATAGTCTATGTACGGACCTTTTACGCCACTTGGCAGCTCCGAATCCTCATTATCTGAACCTAATTCAATAAATTATACAAAATAAATTAATTTTTGCTAACTTTAAACTGTCATTATAATATTTTGAAAAAAAACTACGTTACTTGTAATTTTAATAACAATTTTGTGTTATTCGTTTTAAAGTACTTTAGTGCAGTGTTTGCATAAATCAATTTTCATAATAAACATAATATGTAACAAAACTTTTTGCTGGTTTTAATATTACTTTAGGGTAATGTCGTAAGACAAAAAAGATGGTATGAATTTAAACCTGGGAAAACGGACAGCGACACCGAATACTCTTGTCTAGTGTCTTTATATTTATTTAACTTTTACAATAAAATATTATTTCCATTTTTTTTTACTAATTTAATTGTTTAGTCGTCGGCATTAGGTCACCGGAAGCACTGCCCCTATTTATTTTTTTAAATATATCATATATTGATGACGTGGTATTCATTTAACAGTAAAAAAAAAATGTTTTAAACATTTTAATCGGTCATTTAAAAAACAACATACTTTTATGTTTGATTTTTTAAAAATGACGTTTTGTTAATTATATACTTAGTGCCGTGCTTTGTTAGTTCTTACTAACCTAACCATACTTCTACTCCCATTCTTAACGATAGTATTAACAATAATTTAGTACAAATATCTTAAATAAAGAAATGTATATGGAAATTATAATAATATACAGGTTGGCACAGGAGGATTTGACTAATTAAATAACTTTTGTTCTAGTGAATATTTTTAAGATTTTTCTTTTAAAAATAATTTATACTCATTTGTGCTAAAAGCACCACGGTTTTTAATGCACTTAACTTTTTTACTTTTTAAAAAAATGTTTTTATTTTTTTTTGTTACATTTAAAAAAAAAAAATGTTGTTAAGAATAAATTGCTGAACCTTTCGACTGGTCGACAACCAGATTTGGATAATTACTTTTTAAGTTACTAAAGGTTAAAGAAATAGGATGGGAAGTGGAGTGCGGTAGAGTAAGTGCGTAGAGCTATTTTTATCTGCGCGCATTTCTCTACCGCACTCCACCTCCCATCCTACCCTTTAACCTATAGTAACTTTAAAAGTAATTGTCCAAATCTGGTTATCGAGCAGTTAAAATTTTCAGAAAATGATTCTTAACAAAATGGCTATTTTGAATTTTTAAATAAAATGGTAATAAAAAAAAAAATAATAATTAAGTGCAATAAAATACATAGTGCTTATAGCGCAAATGAGTATAAATTATTTTTAAAAATATTCACTAGAACAAAAGTTATTTCATTTGTCAAATCTTTGTGGGCCCTCCTGTATAATATATCGTGTGTTAATAATGTTACTAGTTATTACTTACCTGGATATGGCAGACCTCGTGTGACTAAATTAACATAACAGAATTAAGTATTAATATCAATTCATACTTACAAGCATAAGTTTGTAAGGAAAGTATGTATAGATTATTTACTAATTAATGTAATTAACATCAATTAATACTTTTTTCAAGACACTATATTGTTAATTTTGTATAATCTTTTAAAAAATTAAGTAGTATAAATAGTATAAAAACACAAATTACCCAACGAGATTTCCAAGATAATGAAAGCTATAAAAATATTAGCGTTTTTCTGCATAATGTAATAGTGAACTTTTCTAATCTAAAAAGCACTGTCCGTCAAGGAACCTAAAGTTTTACAAGCAAAATTGTAATGAACAATTTACAATTTTTTTTTGGTTTAATGTGTGTGTTGTTCAGTTTATACGAGCATTGGTGTATGAAAGTATGACGCAAACGGTTTTCTTTTGGGTGGCAAAACACTTGTACAAACTAACGGGTGATCATGAACTTCATTGTAGCCACTCGTTTGACTATGAACTTGAAATTTAACTCCTATACAATTTTACAGTGATATGACTTTTGTAAGTCAGTAACCTTTACAATATACTGTTTTGTTAAAAATAGTTCACACAGTTTAGTATGCATTCGATCAGGGTAAATGTATCCACGCATCTGAATGTACCACTCATTGAGTCATCCATTCTGTATCCTTGCTTTGTAAACTTGTATAACTAGTAAAAAACAAGGCTTTTTCGATTTTTCAAATGATACAAGTTTATCGATTGCAAAATTTCACACACACATAAGTCTAAACAACAGAAAATTATTAATTAAATTTTAAAAATATTATTAATTTATCACATTTTTAAAATTTACTACATTTCACACACACAAGTCCAAAAAACTGAAAATAAGTGTTTGAATTAAAAAAATAACTTTAATTTATCAAGTTCTTAAAACCGACTAAAAAAAATTAGTTTATTTAAAATATGAAAATACTTGAAAGATACTTTAAATTTAAATGTACATATTTTATGACTAATATTGAAATACACTTACAGTGTACAGACCTCAGGATTAGTGGTAAACAATCTTATACAGCCCTTAAAGTTCTGGCTTTTATTCAACGTAATCCTTTCAACTTCTCCTTAAGGTCATGTCTTCTTGTATTACTTGTTTCTTGTTTTTATACCAATAATTTTTGTTTATTAAAGGCGTTTAAGATAGGCTACACGGAGCACATAAAATTGCCTATTTTACAGCAGTTAAGGCATTTGTGTTCATATTGAGCACAAGCCGATGGCGGCAACAGTCGGTATAGTGAGGTCGAGGCATAATAGGATCAAAGCATAGTGGGACGGACAAATCATAGGTCTACAAAAATTATTATAAATACAAGTAATAAAAGCACTTTAAAATAAACGCTATAATGCTAAATTTTAAAAAAATGCACCTCACTTTAATACTTTCTCACTGTACTGGTTTCTACTTTGCTTGTTTAGACTTACTAATTTGAAAATACTTACTACTGATTTGCATCGAAGCGTTTATTTTATCACAATTAGCTACAAAAATTTCTGTAAACCCGTGACCTCCCCATTTCCACTATGCCCCTACCCTACTGTACCATAATCACTTTATGATCCGTCCCCACTATACCCTAACCCCACTAAATGGCTTTTTTAAAAAAATTATTAGTCATTTTTGGTATCGAACAAAATATTCCTATACAATTTTTTTTAAGCACAATGTTTAACTTAAATTTATTTAATTAGATTGATTGAGACAGTTAATCTACTTGTTTGTGTTTTTACTAATTTTGTGCACCAATTTCTGATTTATAGCAACCATTTGTCGTCCAGCAGACACGACGAAAAGCCAGCCGCCACAATACATGACAATCACATTGTGATAGCATTAGATGTTATATTATTGTCAAAACACAATACTTAAAACGCCCATACAAAAATCAGTCCATTTATTCTTGATAACAAATAATTTTTCTATGAGTTATATCATCTATTGATAGGTATACTAAGTAAAAAACAAGACATTATAATTAGCCAGACATAAACATTTTATTATGACTCATTGAAAAACATAATTTTAGTTTAGTAAAAAACCATTATACTACATTTAAAATATTCTGGATTATTCAACGAAACTTTTGGATCCTTTCTGTAATTAATAAATAAATTTCATTTTACAATTATACCTTTAAAATATCCCTTAAAACTACACTTGCATCAATGGTTTTTGCTAATCCATATAAATTGAAAAGTTATTGATAAGTTACTATGCTTAAGATTTGAATACAAATGTTTAGCTAAATATGTATTAAGCAGAGTTTATTTAACAGTATAAAAAATGCCTATATTTTTTTTGAAAAAACGTGGTTATGCAGTGATATTTTAGTATTGTCTCTTTAATTTAATATATATTATTGTAAATATATTATTTTACCTATTATATATTATATATAATTAATTGTTATGTTAGGTTACCTCGTTGTTACAAAGAAGAACCATCAGCAGGAGTAGAACAGAAACTTTTCTTACATCCACGTACAACTTTGAGGAAACCTAATAAAACATTGAAAATTTTACAACACTTTTAAATGTATAGGTAAAATTCCATATAATTTACTACTTAATATTTAAAGCCTATTTCTACAAAAATAACGATTAAAATATACTTTAATTTAAGTCATAAATATTTAACATATAAAATTATATTAAACATTTGAAATATTATAAATAGCATGTATATTTTTATATTATATTTTTTGTTCTTTTATAATTGATGTATTAAATTGTACAAAAAAAATTGAAATTAATAGTTCATTTTATTAAAAAGCAAAAGCAATAAAATGAAGAGCACACTGTTTTTTTTTTTAAATTATTTTTGATCTGTTATTTTTCAGCTAAATATTAAATTTTATATAGCGTCCGGAAAGACGAATCTGCCAACAGAAAATAATAATAGTTTTTTCATTCCTCCCATCTGGTTACCGTGAATGGAGTTAAAAACAAATAAAACCCAAAACTTGAACCTTTAGTAATTAAATCTTACTAGAATCACTCCAAAGACATGTCCATAAAAATATTGTTACGATTTGGTAATTTTTTCTAAGATTTTATATTTATTTATTTATTTATTACTAAATTGACGCCCCAAAGGGCAAGAGTACAGTTTAAAGTAAATTTTACAAGTTATAACACAAAAACAAAAAATTGAGGATAGAACAAGTATTAAATACATATCAATCAGTATAAATGATTTAACTATTTAAAACCGATCTCTTTATTATGGCTACAGAGTTAAAAGAGAAGTCTACTTTAACACTAATTTCGTTGCATTCCGTTAGCATTTGGTTGACCGGAGCAAAAAGATTTTAGTTCTGTCGAACAGTGGAAATATAGAATAATGATTGAGAGCGTAGGTGAACTGAAGGAACATTAAAAGGGATAATATCAAGTATTTCTGGGCAATCAATTTTATAACCCATGTATCCAGCAAACGTCAAAGATTCGCCGTCGCTGAGCCAGACTAGCAATTCCGAAATCTGAAGCAACTGCACTCAAATCATCATCTTTACCGTATTTCCCCACATTCACGACCAGCATACGTAGAACCCGTTTTTTTAATTTATCAAGTTTATTACTGAAGTTAGCTTGATATGGGGATCAAATAATTAATCCATACTCAATTATGGAACGCACCAGAGCGCAATACAAAACTTTTAAACAAATAGGATTAGAAAACTTCTTTAAGGAAACCTAACATCCGTAGAGCTTTATTATAAATAGTTGAAATGTGCTCAGTAAAGGACAAAACTGAGGAAAGGATTACACCTAGATCGTTAATATGCGAAACATTTATGAGATTAATACCATTAAATTATATGTATATAGTTCGAATGAGCGTTTACGACAAAAAGTGATCTGAAAACATTTAGATGTATTCAAGCATAGACCATTTACAACACACCAGTTATGAAATCTGCATAAATCCTCTTGCAAATTATATGGCTATCGGCTACTGAACGAATACTAGTATAAATTTTCACATCATCGGCAAAAAACAAACATCTAGAGTGATGGAAGACATCAGCGAGATCATTCATGAAAATTAAGAAGAGCAATGGAGATAAATGCCCACCCTGAGGTACTCCAGAGGTGACATGGATAACGGAAGAAATAACATTTTTTATCCTAACTTGCTGTAGCCTGCCTGAAAGGTATGAAGCCAGCCATTTAAGTAATTGGTCCTTCACTCCAATATTTTTTAATTTATCAACTAAGACTGCATGACTTACTGTATCAAACGCTTTTTTCATATCGGTGTAAATTGCATCAACCCTACCACCGGTCGCAACAGTAGAAGCAATATCTTAATAAAATACCAGTAGATTGGTAATAGTTGATTTAAAGCCACGAAAGCCATGTTGGCAGTTATTTAAGACATTTTTAAAAGTCGATGATAGCTTAGGTTCTAAAAGTTTCACAAATAGTTTAGGTAAAGCACTCAGTTTAGATATTGGCCGATAATTACAAACATCAGATTTGGCACCAGACTTAAAAATAGGAGTAATGTAAACAGGAAAAACATCCGAAGACAGGGACAAACAAAACAAGAAGTGAATTGGACGGGTAAACGAATTGCGGTAGGAACTAAAAACAATACCAGGGACAAGGTCAGGTCCGTAAGTAGTATCTGTGATTAGTTGAAGTGCTTCAAATACATTGAAAACCGATAGCGTACACGAGGCTATAGAAAACGAAGTAGATGATATAGTTTTTGTGTACGCTGCTCTAGCAGTCTGGGTCCAACAAAATACATTAGAAGCAAAAAATTCACAAAACATTTCATTTTAACGGGTTTATGTTAAAATACAAAAAAAATCTGCGGAAAATACAGTTTTAACTCACAGTAAAAGACTTCTAACAAAAATTACTACTAAAAACCCCCCAAAAAAAAACACTGAAATTTGTAATTTATTTAGTGGCTACTCAAAAGAATTAGTCCAGCATTAAAAAATATACAGTGTATACAGACATGGAAAAACCCCACATAATTTTAAAACCAATATCAATATTTTATTTTATATTACAATTTTTTTTTTTAATTAAACTTACCTTTTTTTAAAGCTTTTCCACATTTGTCACATTCTAAAAACAAATATATACTAAATAAGGTATGTTAAAATATATAGAAATGTATTTGTGAAATTGTTTACAAGAAGCTCATAAAGCCAGAAACTTTTAATTTGATAATGACACAGAGTTGAGTTATTAACTCTTTGATGACACTTTGATTTTCATTCAAGGTTAATTTAATTTTAGTTTTTAGTGAATGTAAAATAACAGACTTAACAATTAAGAGGACGTCACACACCCGTTATTTTCTTCAAAAAACCCGCCTTACGCGGATTAATTTTACAAAGGATATCAAAACTAAGAAACCACATTTTTACATAATATAAACTACAACGATGTCTGTGTTCTACCATCGCCCTTTTTTAAATATTTTAACCAGTTAACGGACCATTAAACAATTAAGAAAGGACTTTTTTGACTATTTTAAAAGTGATATAGCGTTGGTTGTATTAGGTATATCGAAAAAATACGGATGACGGAACACAGATAATTTTGTCATAAAATTTATGAGTATGAATTTCTTTCCTTAACTATGTATAAAGCCTGAGAAAAATTACTCCGCGCAAAGCAGTTTTGATGGCAAAAAAATAGTATTTTATCCTTTAGAAATGACTATGACAGTCTGACAAAAAAAATGGCAATTAACAAAGTATTCTCATTACTGCATTAATAAGTAGGTATACATTATAGTTCAAACTCCAAATTAAGATTTTTCGAAAAATTGCCTATACTTTACTCCTTAGAAATGGCCGGTGTGGCGTCCTCTTTAAGTCTACAATACATAACTACTAACTACTCTATCATCTAGATACTGACTTTGTACATTATTTTGCCGCGCGTTATCCATTTCTTCTTTAATTAATACACCGATTACTACAAATAAAAATATTAATGTTTTATTTTCAACCCAGTCTATTTTTTTGGCATTCGAATAACGAGAACCTTTATATATATATATATATATATATATATATTCTACAGTCTATACTGACCTTTTGGTGTAGTCGAACTGTCTCCTTCTAAACCAAAAGTATACACATATATAATTACTAATTGTTGAACATAATGGTATGTTGAAAAATAATAAAAATAAAGATATCATTTTTTACACGATTTAAAAGTTGTTAAGAGGGTTTATCTTTTTCTAAATAATATAAGCAACTTTTGATTGGTTTGCCGGTGATTTGAACTTATAAGTTTAAGAAAATATTTGACCGAAAACACGAGGGAATATACGAACTCTAAAGGAGAATAATAACAATAAGAACTGACACAAAGGTATGGAAAATATTACAATGTTTAAACTATTCTATCATCTAGACTGACCTTGTACATTCTTTTGCCGCGGATTAACCAACTCTTCCATAACTAATTCACTGATTTCTAAAAATAAAAATAATTATATTTGCTAAATTTAAATTGGCATAATAGTATGTAGAAAAATAATAATTAAATAGTCTTAAATAAAAACCATTTAGTAAAGATTTTACATAAATAACTGTATAAATCTACATAGAAATTTATTAGACTTATCTGGCGTAGGTCTTTGTGCTTCATACACACACTATGATCATAACTTCAAAAAAATGTTACACTTACAGTGTACAGCCCTTAGTGGTAAGCAATATTTTGATAAAAAATACAATAGGTATCATTTCCATTTTCCAAAACTTTTATCCATTTTTTTAATACCATTTTTAAGCAATTTATTAACATTACTTACTAAATTTTTAAATTTTTAGTTTTTTGTCTAAAATTTTTTTTCATTTTAATAGAGCAATATTTAGTCTTCTAATGGAATAATTTGACTTGTTACATGATTTTCTTTAGCTCGCTACGTACGTACGTTTAAATTTTCAACTAAGTCCCTAATAAATGTATCAGATAATGTTATATATTGTAAGTTCTTTTGTAATTTAAATTTAGTTTAATGTATTTTGTATTTTTTCACGCTATTCTTTTTAGTCAAAAACTAAAGATGTTTAACAATATTTAAAATTGTAGTTAATTTTCGGTTGTTTTCAAAGTAATTGACATTTTAAATAAAACATGCTACAATTGACAGGCAAATTGTTCCTGTAATAAAATTATTTTTTACTTTTTAGTTCACTTTTTACTGTTTTAGAAAAGCATGTTTTAAAAAAAAAACTTTAATTTATTTTTTAAGAACCTCATGATTTAAATTTAAATTTTTTTGATTTTGAAGAGAAAGTGACCTTTGTATCTCTTATTTATACGTTCCACCATGATAAAATCGGTTAAGCGGTATAGAAGATATCATAGGCATAAAAAGCCATTTTTGTAAAAACCATAAATCCTCCCTTCGCAATGAAGCTAAGACTAAGTTATATGTTTAACGTGTCTTAAATACATAGTTGTTACTTACTTCGTGAGCTTGACTCACTATGTGGCTCTAAATATAAGTAACAAAATTAGATATTAGTATAAATTCATAGTCGCATACAAAACTGTGTGGGAATTGAGCAAATAACTCTATAATCCATTCAGGTTTACTCGGCGAGTGGCACAATCGGTATTGCGCACCGATATGTTATTTTAAATAAATTGAAATAATAGTTATGGCCGCAAGTATAACCGAAACCAACAGCAAATTGAACGTTTGCCGTTTGTAGAGGACGACTTATGTTATGTTACAAAGCACACGTATGCTTTATCTCATAAACGACTATACAGCTTGAAGGGTAATAACTTAAAAACTTAAATAAACTTAAAAATGTTTTGATCGGCTAACTCAAAACCGGCACCGGTCCGAACGCGAACTTTTTAAATCTCACACAAAATTTTTAAAAAAACGGAGCACTATTGACTCAGAAAATATACACTTACTAAAATCTACAATAGATAACGATGTAATAACTACACTATCATCTATACTAACCTCGTATATTCGTTAGCCGTGCATTTTCGAAATCTTTATCACCTATGTCGACAATTTCTGTCAAAAACCATTATTTTAAAAACCATAAATTGTCATCGAAGCTAAGGCTAAGTAAAATCTATAACGTGCCCTTAATTGATAGTTGTTTCTTACCATGTGAGCTTGACGCACCTTGTGGGTCTACAAATAAATAACAAAATTGGGTATCAATATAAATTCTTAGTCGCATACAAAATTGTGTGTGAATTGAGAAAATAACTCTAGAATACATTTAAGTTAACTTTTAGCAATACATTTTGTCATTTATATAGCTACCTTAAAGTTAGCTACATTCCAAAAATGCATAAGTTTTAACTAAATTATGTATAGAGTTTTAGGTAGATTTTTAGCGCCTCTGATGTGTTGAAAAAGGCTAAACAAACGAATAAAACTAACTATACAACCGAATGAAAGTAAAGGATGATAAAAAACATACCTAATGTGTTAGCTTCCCCACAAGTGTCACAAACTAAAAACAATTATATACTATGTTAGGTGTGTTAATATAATTTTTAGATTTTATAATATTAATTAGTTTATGTTTGATAGAAGTATATTACTGATATATTTACATTTACCTTGAAGTTATGACATAAAAGATATAGAAAAGTTATAATTTAAAACTGTATAGAGTTTTAAGTAGATTATTAGCGCCCATGATGTATTTGCTGGTTGTTTGAACTAGTGTTAGAAAAAGGTTCGACGAAATTCACGTGAAAAAAAGAGGGGAAATGATAAGTATAAGAACTGATGTAATCGTATGTAAAAAAATGTAATAATTTATGTCTACATTAGGTAACTACTAACTATAGTCTATGTACGGACCTTT
Source organism: Adelges cooleyi (assembly GCF_023614345.1). Lineage (NCBI taxonomy): Eukaryota > Metazoa > Arthropoda > Insecta > Hemiptera > Adelgidae > Adelges > Adelges cooleyi. The sequence goes on along the minus strand of NW_026096268.1, from coordinate 10,454,284 downwards.
TACGCCACTTAGCAGCGCCGAATCTTCATTATCTGAACCTAATTCAATAAATTATACAAAATAAATTTTTTTTGCTAACTTGAAATTGTCATTAAAATATTTTGAAAAAAAACAACGTTACTTGTAATTTTAATAACAATTTTGTGTTATTCGCTTTAAAGTATTTTAGTGCAGTGTTTGCATAAATCAATTTTCATAATAAACATACATAACATAAAACCGTTTGCTAATTTTAAGTTACATAATACTAAGATCGTAAGATCAATGAATGGATATGAGGTCGAATTTCCTCTTTCATCCGGTCGCTTATAACATGACGTTTAAGAGCTTATATTAGTAACTTTTAATTGGTTTGCTGGTGGTTTAAACGTTAAAGTTTTAAAACATATTTTGCCGAAAACACGGGGGAATTACTAACTCTAAGGGAGAAAAATAACAATAAGAATTGACATAAAGGTATGGAAATTATAACAATGTTTAAACTATTCTATCATCAAGACTGACCTTTTGCATTATTTTGCCACGCACTACCCAAATCTTCTTCAACTAACTCACCGATTTCTACAAATAAAAATATCAATATTCGTTAAATTTAATATTGGCATAATAAAATGTAGAAAAATAATAATTAAATAGTTTTAAATAAAAACCGTTTAGTAAAGCTTTTACAAAAATAATTGTATCAATCTAGACAGACATTTTTTAGACTTATCTGGTTAGGTTAGGTTTTTGTGCTTCATACACACACGCAATATTTTGATAAAAGATAGAATAGGTATCATTTCAATTTTCCAAAACTTTTATTTATTTTTTTTAATACCACTTTTAAACAATTTATTAACATTACTTACTACATTTTAAACTTTTAGTTTTTTGTTTAGAAATTTTTTTTCATTTTTTTAGAGCAATATTTAGTCTTCTGATGGACTTATTTGATTTGTTTTTAAGAAGTGTTAGAATCTCGTGATTTGAATTTGAATTTTTTTTTATTTTAAAGAGGAAGTGACCTTTTTATCTCTCATCTATACGTTCCTCCATGATAAAAAGGGGTTAGCTGTTTAGAAGATATCATGGACTACAAAAAGCTATTATTATAAAAACCTTAGTCGAAGCTAAAATGTATAACGTGTCTTTAATTGATAGTAGTTACCTACTTTTTGAGCTTGACGTACTACGTATGTCTAAATATAAGTAACACAATTATGTATTAATATAAATTCATAGTGGCATAGAAAATTGTGTGTGAATTGAGAAAAGAACTCTATAATACATTTAAGTTAACTTTTATCAATACATTTTGTCATTTAAATAGACACCTTAATGTTATGACATAATAAATAATATTAAAGTTAATACTAATAAGTTTACATCTTTCTATCAAAATAATAAAAAACGGAGCACTATTGACTCTGAAAATGGAATATTAAGTACATTGTTAAAAGTTCCAAAGTTAATTTAATGTATGCGTTGCTATTTAGGTTTCAAAAGCTGCATATTTCAAAATCTGCATTTTTTTAAATATACACTAATTAAAGTCTACAATAGATAACAAGGTAATAACTACACTATGGTCTATACTAACCTAGTTCATCCTTTCGCCGATGATTATCGAGATCCTCAACGTCTAATCGGAGAAAATCTACAAATCAAATAAATGTTTGCTAAATTTAAATTGTCATAATAGTATTTGAAAAAATAATAATTATATAGGTTGAAAAAATCATGAATAATGTGTTAAATGTTTAAAAGTGCAGGGTTTCCATAAAAAAATATAGAAATCATCCTTGAAATTTTGTAGACTTATCGACTTAAGATAAAATAGGTATCTTTTTCATTATCGAAAACTTTTATGTATCAAAAAAAATGTAAATCAATATTTACCACTTTTAAGCATTATATTATCAATGCCTTCGGCCTTTTTAATTTTTGGTTTATCAAAAAAATATGTACTTCTAATGGACTTTATTGACTATTTTTTTACAAGTGTTAGAGGCCCGTGATTTGAATATAAAAAGTTTGAATGTTTTCCGGACATTAATAGGCAAGAGATGATCTTTTTAGTGCTTTTTAGGTACAATTTCTGATCTATTGTTTTCCTACATAAAAAATTCGGTTCAGCGGCTTAGAAGATATTATTATGGGCATAAAAAGCCATTTATTTAATAACCATAAATCCTCACTCCGCATCGAAGCTAAGACTAAGTAAAATATAACGTGCCTTTAATTGATAGTAGTTACTTACCTTTTGAGCTTGACGCACTATTTGGGTCTAAATATAAGTAACACAATTAGGTATTAATATAAATTCATAGTGGCATACAAAATCGTAAGGAAATTGAGAAAAGAACTCTATAATTCATTCAAGTTTACCTGGAGAGTAGCACAATCGGTATTGGGCACCGATATATTTTTTTAAATAAATTTAAATAATTATTATGGCCACAAGTTTAACCGTAGCCAACAGCAAATTCATTGTTTGCCGTTTGTAGAGGACGCCTTTTGTTACAAAGCACATGCGTGCCTTATCTCATAAACGACTACAAAATTTAAAAGGTAACAACTTAAAAACTTTAAAAAGTTTTGATCGGCTAACTCAAAACCGGCACCGGTCCGAAGGCGAACTTTTTAAATCTCACACAAAACTATACTCCTACAACTTAAATTATAACTAAAATAGTTGTTTAAATCTGGTTGTCCACCAATCAAAATGTTTAGTACATTGTTCACAGTTGAAAAGTTTATTATATGTACGCGTTGCTATTTAAGTTTCAAAAGCTGCATTTTTTTAAATATACTCTTACTAAAATCTACAATAGATAACAAGGTAATAACTACTCTATGGTCTATACTAACCTAGTTCATCCTTTGGCTGCGGTATGTCGAATACATCACGTATTTTGAACATGTCTGCAAATCAAATAAATGTTTGCTAAATTTGAATTGTTGTAAAAGTATTTAGAAAAAAAATAATTATATTAGTTAAAAAAACATAAACCATGTATTATTCATTTAAAAGTACATTTGTGCAGGGTTTCCATAAAAAATATATAAATCATCATTGACATTTTGTACACTTATACAGGGTGTCCCATTTTAAAATACTAATCGATTTGTCTCTAAAAATACTAATCTAATTAAAAAGTTGCTTATTAGAGACTTTTAGAATACAAAAGAGGACGTTATAAAAACTTAAAAAATAGGGTCAAAAATTCAAAATGGCTGACTTACGGTAAAAACATGTTTTTATAAATGGAAACCATGTATTTTTTGTTAACCAAAGAAATATTCTTATCAAAACTAACAACTTTTGTAGGAAAATTTTTTCGGTCAAACCCATAATTTAAATGGTAAAACCCATAATTTGTAAATTAAGTATCTTTAGCTATTTTTAGTTTTGTTATTTTAATTTAATGCATATGGTAACCTTGTCATGTGTAGTAACCTTGGTATGTGTTTGATTAATTAAAATATACACTTACTAAAATCTACAATAGATAACTAGGTAATAACTACACTATCATTTTTACTAACCTCGTTCATCCAATCGCCGCGGCCTAGCGAATTCCTCATCATCTAATTCGAAAAAGTCTACAAACCAAATAAATATTTGCTAAATTTAAATTGTCATAATAGTATTTGGAAAAATAATAATTATATACGTTGAATAAATCATGAATAATGTATTAGGTATATGTTTAGAAGCACGTTAGTGCAGGGTTTCCATAAAAAAATATAGAAATCATCATTGAAATTTTGTAGACTTATCGATTCTAGGCCAATATGTGACAATATTTTAATAAAAAGATAAAATAGTTATCTTTTCCATTTCCCAAAACTACTATGTATCAAAAAAAAATTTAATAGATATTTTTTTAATACCACTTTTAAGCATTTTATTAGTAATGCCTTCAACCTTTTTAATTTTTGGTTTACCAAAAAAAAAAATGTATACTTCTAATGGACTATTTTGACTATTTATTTACAAGTGTTAGAGCCCCGTGATTTGAATATGAAAAATTTGAATATTTTCCCGACATTAATATGAAAGATGTGACCTTTTTAAATGTTTCCCAAAAAAGTGCTTTTTAGGTACGATAGAAGCTTAGAAGATATTACCATGGCCATAAATTATTAAATAAAGCCATTTATTTAAAAACTATAAATCCTCACTCCGCATCGAAGCTAAGACTAAGTGAAATGTATAACGTGCCTTTAATTGATAGTAGTTACTTACCTTGTGAGCTTGACGCGCTATGTGGGTCTAAATATAAGTAACACAATTAGGTATTAATATAAATTCATAGTCGCACACAAAATTGTGAGGAAATTGAGAAAACAACTCTATAATGTATTCAAGTTTACTCGGTTAGTGAGATAATCGTTGATGCGCACCGATATGTTATTTTAAATAAATTTAAATAATAATTATGGCCGCAAGTTTAATCGTAGCCAACAGCAAATTGAACGTTTGCCGTTTGTAGAGGACGACTTTTGTTACAAAGCACATGCGTGCCTTAACTCATAGACCACTACAAAATTTGAAAGGTCCGAACGCAAACTTCATACATCTTACACAAAATTTAAAAAAACGGAGCACTATTGTTTTAGAAAATTGAATATTAACCAGGAGTGCATGGAAAGTATTGAAATTTCAAGTTAAAGTCAGGAGGAAAGGTGGAGAGTAGTATGATTATTATCTGCGTACACCAATGTCCAATCACGCATCCTAACTATTAAACTTCTATAACTTAAAACTAAAACTAAAATAGTTGTTTAAATCTGGTTATCCACCAATCAAATAATTTAGTACATTGTTCACAGTTCAAAAGTTAATTAAATGTATGCGTTGCTATTTAGGTTTGAAAAGCTGCATTTTTTAAAATATACACTTACTAAAATCTACAATAGATAACTAGGTAATAACTACATTATCATTTATACTAACCTCGTTCATCCAATCGCCGCGGCCTAGCGAATTCCTCATCATCTAGTTCGAAAAAGTCTACAAATCAAATAAATATTTACTAAATTTAAATTTTCATAACAGTATTTGTAAAAATATTAATTATATAGGTTGAATAAATCATGAATATTGTATTAGGTATATGTTTAAAAGCACGTTAGTGCAGGACTCCATAAAAAAATATAGAATTCATCATTGAAATTTTGTAGACTTTTATATTCTAGGTCTATGTGGGACAATATTTTGATAAAATGATAAAGTTAGTGTTTTTTCCAAAATATTTATCTATTAAAAAAATGTTAATAGTTATTTTTAATACAGTTTTTAAGCATTTCATTAATAATCTCTACAACATTTGAACATTTTTGTTTAGCAATATTATAAAAGTAATGTGCATAAGAAACAATTTTTTTTAAAACTATAAATCCTCTCTTCGCATCGTAGCTAAGACTAAGTCATATGTATAACGTGCCTTTAATTGTTAGTTGTTACTTACCTTTTAAGGTTAACACACTTTGAGGGTTTAAATATAAATAACAAAATTGTGTGTGAATTGAGAAAAGAACTCTATAATACATTTCAGTTAACTTTTATCAATTAAATGACATTTTGTCATTTATATAGCTACCTTAAAGTTAGCTGCATTAAAAAATTATTTAAGTTATAACCTAATTAGGTATGTATAGAGTTTTAGGTAGATTATTAGCGCCTCTGATGTGTTTGCTGATAGTTTGAACTTAAAAGCGTTAGAAAAAGGTTAAGCAAACGAATAAAAATAACTATACATTAAGAACTTTCCAATTAAATTAACCGAATGAAAGTAAAGGGCGATAAGAAACATACCTGATGTATTAGCTTCCCCACAAGTGTCACAAACTAAAAACAAGTATATACTATGTTAGATGTGTTAATATAATTTTTAGATTTTATAATTTCACTCTGCATCAACGCTAAGATTAAGTAAAATGTATAACGTGCCTTGAATTGATAGTTGTTACTTACCTTGTGAGCTTGACGCACCTTGCGGATCTAAATATAAATAACAATCTTTAGTATTAATACAAATTCATTGTACACATAAAATTTACAACTTAAAATTGTATAGAGTTTTAGGTAGATTATTAGCGTCTCTGATGTGTTTGCTGGTTGTTTGAACTAGTGTTAGAAAAAGGTTCGACGAAATTCACGTGAAAAAAAGAGGGGAAATGATAAGTATAAGAACTGATGAAATAGTATGTAAAATAAAGTAAATTTTAGTAATGTAATAATTTATGTCTACATTAGGTAACTACTAACTATAGTCTATGTACGGACCTTTTACGCCACTTGGCAGCGCCGAATCTTCATTATCTGAACCTAATTCAATAAATTATACAAAATAAATTTTTTTTGCTAACTTGAAATTGTCATTAAAATATTTTGAAAAAAAACAACGTTACTTGTAATTTTAATAACAATTTTGTGTTATTCGCTTTAAAGTATTTTAGTGCAGTGTTTGCATAAATCAATTTTCATAATAAACATAATATGTAACAAAACTTTTTGCTGGTTTTAACATTACAATAGGGTAATGCCGTAAGACAAAAAGATGGTACGAATTTAAACCTGGGAAAACGGACAGCGACACCGAATACTCTTGTCTAGTGTCTTTATATTTATTTAATTTTTACAATTGAATATTATTTCCATTTTTTTTTTTTACTTATTTAATTGTTTAGTCGTCGGTCTCAAGTCACCGGAAGCACTGCCCCCATTTATTTTTAAAAATATATCATATATTGATGACGTGGTAATCATTTAACAGTAAAAATAAATGTTTTAAACATTTGAATCAGTCATTAAAAAAACAACATAAGTCACCGATTTTTAAAAAATGACTTTTTGTTAATTATATACTTAGTTCCATATTTTGTGTAAAAATTAAATTGGTCAAACTCATGTTTAATACAAATATTGTGTACACGAAATTAGAATCACTGCAAAAACTAGTTATAAAGTTATGAATTATTTTGTGGCTAGTGTAAAATTTCTATTTTATGACTTGTGTCGTTTTTGAAATGATCAAATTGATGACGTGGTCATCATTTAACAGTGAGCGCTAACACACTGCCGCTTTACCCACTCGGCCACTCTTCCTCCTAATATATAATATAACGTCCGTTAATATTGTTAGTTGTTACTAACCCGGATATGGCAGACCTCGTGTGACTAAATTAACATAACAGAATTAAGTATTAATATAAATTCATACTTACAAGCATAAGTTTGTAAGGAAAGTATGTACAAATCATTTACTAATTAATGTAATTAACATCAATCAGTACATTGTTTAAAACACTATATTGTTAATTTTGTATAATCATTTAAAAAATGAAGTAGTATAAATAGTATAAAAACACAAATTACCCAACGAGACTTCCAAGATAATGAAAGCTATAAAAAGAAAAGCGATTTTCTGCATAATGTAATAGTGAATTTTTCTAATCTAAAAAGCACTGTCCGACAAGGAACCTAAAGTTTTACAAGCAAAATTGAAATGAACAATTTACAATTTTTTTTTGTTTAATGTGAGTATTGTTTAGTTTATACGAGTATTGGTAAATGAAAGTATGACGCAAAAGACTTTCGTTTGATACCAAAACACTTGTGCAAACTGACGAGTGGTCGTAAACTTCATTGTAGCCACACGGTTGACTATGAACTCGAAACTTTACTGCATTCCTATACGATTTTACAGTGATATAACGAAATTTTGTAAGTCAGTAACCTTTACAATATACTGTTCTATTAAAAAAAATAGTTCACACAGTTTAGTATGCATTCGAACAGGGTGAATGTACCGGGAACGTGTATCCACGCATCTGAATGTACCACTCTTTCAGTCATATATTCTGTCTCTTTGCTTAAATAATATAAGACTAGCAAAGCGGTTCTTTTGTAGCAAGCCACATCTTTCTCTCCTACTAACTGTATTCAAACGAAACGGTGATAATGAAATTGGGCAAAAGTAATAATGTAGTTTGCATACTTGTATAACTAGTAAATAACAAGGCATATTAGATTTGTAAAATGGTATAAGTTTATCGGTTGCAAAATTTCACACACACACAAGTCAAAAAAACAGAAAAAAATTGTTTAAATTTAAAAAATATTTTAAATTTACCACGTTTAGAAATAATTGAAAATATTTGTAAGATACTCTAAGTGTAATAGTACATATTTTTTTATGACTGATATTGAAGTACACTTACAGTGTACAGACCTCGGGATTAGTGGTAAACAATCTTATAGAGCACTTAAAATTCTGGGTTTTATCAAACGTAATCCTTTCAACTTCTCCTTAAGCTCATGTCTTTGCGTCCTTTATTTCAGCTTAGTATGTTCTATTCTTGAATATGCAGTAGCAGCTTGGCACTCATGCCTATTGCGGGACCAGGTGCGCATCGAGTAAGTTCAAAACAAATTTCTGGCCTTTGCTGAATTTATTTTAAAAATAAAACATCATCAACATGACTGCTCTCTTATCCGCTCAGCGCTCAATATTCCTACATTAACTTCCCGTCGTGTCAAGGCTGACGTGTCTTTCATCTCTTCTCTCCTCAACGGCTCTTCCGATGCCCCCGAATTGCTCTGTTTTATCTCTTTCCGTGTTCCATACCACTCTACTAGAAACCATTTCCTATTCCAACTTCCCACACCACCGCAGTGCCCATCACTGCTACCGACTATTACTACTACTGTTACTGCAGCTGCACTGTTTCGCTTTGTTTTTTGTATACTTACGCACTTCATCTTACCGATTAAATCCGTTTCCTTTGCCGGCTACCGAGTGTGGTTCTACTTAATACCGTTTATTTCACCGGATCACCCCTGGATCAGTGGAGATTCATCAAAAACCTACAGTCAGCGGCGGAGTTTCAGGCTAGATACATATATATATATATATACTTTATATTCATTTATAACAAATTATTAGTTTATAAGTTATCCCACCCCTTCTGTACATGGTCTCTTAAGCTTAACCTCTGGCCAGATTAATTTTATGTTATACTCAGTTTATGTTTTTGCAATAGCGAAATAGTTTTTAAAGAACAACCTTATGGTTCTATTTATTTATCAAAATACCTTCTACAGTTCAAATCCCTAATACTGTCATAATTTTAAGCAAACGCTGTATACTTCCTTTTAGTCTGTACTTATAGTTGATGCTTGTCATGGCGTAGATAAATATCAAAGTTATGATACAAGATCGAAAAGGTATACTATTTTTTTATTTATTTATTATAATAATAAATTTTTTGACATTTTTGTAATTTTTTAGTTATAATATGTTATTTAAAAAGTAAAAATTCTTAATTTTTTGAATCAAACAAAATACGACTACACTATGTATTATTTTTGTTAAGTAAAATTAATTTAATTATATTGAATCAGATAGTTAATCAACTAGTTTGTAAATTTATCAGATTAGCAATTTTGTGCACCAATATTTTTTTTTTTTTTAAACTTTTAAGTTAAATTAATTTAAGTAGATTTGTTTCAGATAGTTCATCTACTTGTTTGTGATTTTATAAGATTACCAATTTTGAGCACCAATGTCTGATTTATAGTATCCATTTGTCGCTTAGCAGACACAACGAAAAGCGAACTTTCAAACCAAATTACAAAAAGAGTGTGATAATATTAGGATGTTATCTTATTTGTTGAAACACACTATTTAAAACGCACCTACAAAAATTAATCAGTTTATTCTAAATAACAAATCATTTTTCAATTGGTGAATTCATGTATTTTATGTATTGCTAGGTAAATAATAAAAAACAAGATATTTTAATTGGCCACAGGTATTATAATTTTATTATGATTCAGTGAAATATATAATTTTGGTTTAGTAAAAGATAAAACAATTTAATAAGAATATTATTCTATATTGTATGTAATGCAACTGGATTTTTCAACGACACTTTTGGATCCTAAAAAGATAAACAATTTTTTAACAGAATTTAACAATAAACTTATTGAAGACATTATTATTTGTTTGCTTGTGTGTTTATCATCATAATATTATTTGGGGTTTTTCAATAATAAAGATTTTAACTTCATTTTTAAATAAAGAACTTTACGTTATGCATACATAACATTGTTTTATATTTTCATATAATAAGCCTGCTTATTCACCCGGCTGTTTCTGATGATTTGACTACCAAACTAGTCACTAGCACCATAGTGTAATAAAAACAATTTTACATAAAGTAAATCCGTTGTACTTATCATGATGTTATAAGAGTTTAAAACCTATAATGGGAGGGGATGTGCTTTTGGAAAATGCACGCAGATAAAAATAATGATTGACTCCACGTTTCCTCATACCCTGAACTTGAAACTTCAATAACTTATCACTTCAATAGTTATCCAAAACTGGTTATCGACCAATAAAAATGTATAGTACATTATTCTCGATTTAAAAAGTTAATTAAATGTATGCGTTACCACTTAAGTTTTAAAAGTTGCTATCAAAAAAACAAAGTTGAAAGGCGGGGTAAAAACAAAAAAAAGGGGAAAAATTTAGATCACATTGCATAAAAACACTATGTAAAATTTTGTATTAAACCCAGTGAGATATTGAGTGGTTCACGATAAGTTAATCAACCTGTATACTAATAAATATTATTTTACCTATAAAATATATTATATAACTAATTATTAGGTTAGGTTACCTCGTTGTTACAAACATGAACCATCAGGATTTTTTTCACATTCGCCTTTCTCTGAAATTATTTTATTTACATGTTACGTAAAAAAAATTATAAAATAAAAACAATTTTACATACAACAATCAAAACAAAGGAAGCCCTATAGTGTTAATAATAAAAAAAGCAAAACCTACTAAAACACTGGCAACAGCATACGATATTTGCCACTTGCTTGAGCCGCTGTTTGGAAGCTACACAAACATTTAGGTGATTTAACATTAGGTATATATTTTAAAAGTTTATTGAAATTAATTGTAAAGCATATTAAATTTGATATGACCACATAATAATGCAAACACTTTACAGTGCACACATGACGCTACTTACTACCTTTAAAGCATTTTTAATATATTGAATTTTTTACACATTTTTTCTGTTGTAACGAGGGTTTATCTATTTTCAAATAGTATTAGCAACTTTAGATTTACTGGCCGGCGGTTTGAACTTACAAGTTTTAGAAAATATTTTGACGAAAACATGGGCGAGTACAATAACTCTAAGGGAGATTAATAACAATAAGAACTTACAAAAAGGAATGTAAAAAATAACAATATTATATTAATTAAAGTCTACAATAGATAACTACTACTCTATCATGTAGACTGACCTTGTACATTATTTTGCCACTTTTGTTCCATTTCTTCTCTAACTGATTCACTGATTTCTATAAGTTAAAATATTAATGTTTTATTTTCAACCCAGTCTATTTTTCTGGCACTCGAGTAACGAGTATTTTTTTATGTATATAAAATCTACATGCTATACTGACCTTTAACTAATGCACCGATTTCTAAAAATAAAAATATTAATGTTTGTTAAATTTAAATTGGTATAAAATTATGTAGAAAAATAATAATTAAATAGTTTTAAATAGAAATCTTTTAGTGAATCTTTTAAATAAATATATAAACCTATATTGAAATATTTTAGGCTTATCTGGGATAGGTCTTTGTGCTTTATTTACATTCTATGATCATAACTTTAAAACAATGTTCCTGTTTTTGTAATATCTAAGTATAATATTTATGACCCCGGAATTAGCGGTAATCAATATTTTTATAAAAGATAAAATAGATAACACTCCCATTATTTTAATACCACTTTTAAATTTTTTATTAACAATACCTACTACATTTTTAACTTTTTTACTAGTAATATTTGTGTCATTAATTTAGAGCAATATGCACCCCTCTAATGAATTTGACTATTTTTTAACAAGAGTTAGAGCTCCATGATTTGAATTTCCAAAGTTTGAATATTTACTTGATTTTGAAGAAGAATGGGTTACCTTATTAAATTGTTTAACCTATAAAATAACTCGTAGGTACAGTCTGTGATCTATATAATTCCTAGATTAAAAAATCGGTTCAACGGTTCACACACAAATAAAAAAATAAAAACCCATTATTTCGAAAAACCATAAATCCTCACTCCATATCCAAGTTAAGACTAAGTAAAATGTATAACGTGTCTTTAATACATAGTTGTTACTTACTTTGTGATTTCGGCTTATTTTGTGTGTCTAAACAAAAAAAAAAAAAACAATCTTGGGTATAGGTCATAGTTGCATACAAAATTGTGTGTCAACTGAGAAAAAAACTCTATAATCCATTCAAGTTTACCCGGTGAGTGGCACAATCGGTATTGCGCACCGATATGTTTTTTTTAATAAATTTAAATAATAATTATGGCCGCAAGTTTAACCGTGGCCAACAGCAAATTGAACGTTTGCCGTTTGTAGAGGACGACTTATGTTACAAGGCACATGTGTGCCTTATCTCATAGACGACTGCTATTTAAGTTTCAAAAGCTGCATTTTTTAAAATGTACACTAAATAAAGTCTAAAATATATATATATATATATATATATATATATATATATATATATATAGGTAATAACTACTCCATCGTTTATACTAACCTCGTACATATGTTCGCCGCGCATTATTGAATACATCATCTAATTCGAACATTTCTGCAAATCAAATAAATGTTTGCTAAATTTAAATTGTTATAATAGTATTTAATTCACACATGTTCAAGTCAACTTTTATCAATACATTTTGTCATTTAACTAGATACCTTAAAATTATGACCTTAAAAAAATCTATAAAAGTTGTAATGTAAAAATGTATAGAGTTTTAGGTAGATTATTAGCCAATGTTGGCCAACTTTAAATTGTCTTAATAGTATTTAGAAAATATTAATTAAATAGGTTTAAATATGAATCATGTTTTATACATTAGTTACCTATGCACCCCGAAGTGATAACTAACTGGTCCGGGGCCGCAACTAGGAAATCAAACGCGCTTGGGCGATTTGAGGTTTATGGGACGAAGAAAGGTGGAGAGTAATATTATTATGGTCTGCGCGCACTTTCCAACCACACATCCCCTCTCATCGTAACATTCCAACTACTAAAACTAAACTTAAACTAAAATAGTTAAAACTGGTTATCCAACAATCAAATTTTTTCGTACGTTGTTCTCAGTTTAAAAAGTTAGTTAAATTTACGCGTTGCTATTTAAGTTTTAATACCTGCATATTTATCAAATATACGCTAATTAAAGTCTACAATAGGTACCATTGATTTTAGAATTTATATAATATGTATATTCTAAAATCAACGATAGATACTGACCTCGTACAGTTGTTTGCTGTGTATTATTGAATTCTTCATCATCTACTTCGACAATTTCTACAAATCAAATAAATTATTGCTAAATTTCAAGTATCACAATAGTATTTAGAAAATTAATAATTATAATATAGTTTGAATAAAACACGAATCATGTATTATACGTTTAAAAGTACTTTAGTGCAGGTTTTCCATAAAAAAAAAGATGTCATGGGCATAAAAAGCCATTATTTTGAAAACTAAAATTCCTCACTCCGCATCGAAACTAAGACTAAGTAAAACGTATATTTAATTGATAGTTGTTACTTACCATGTGAGCTTGACCCTCTTCGTGAATCTAAATAATATAAATAACAAAATTCGATATTAATATAAATTCTTAGTCGCATAGAAAATTGTGTGTGAATTGAGAAAATAACTCTATAATACATTCGAGTTAACTTTTATCAATACATTTTGTCATTTATAAAGATGGTATGACATTACAAATATATAAAAGTTATAACTTAAAAATGTATATAGTTTTATGTTAATTGTTAGCACCTCTGATATGTTTTGTGGTATTTTGAACTTAATGAATTAAGTAAATTGAATTAAAATTTGATAACTATAAATTGTCATAGATGTTTTATATCTTGTCTGAGATATATTTGTTGTTATTTAATTAACAATATAACACAAATTCTTGTATTACAAAAAATTGTTTATTTTAACAAAAACACACTATACCTATACGAATAATAATTATTAGTGTTATCAAGCACTCTTTATTATACAATAAATATTGATACGCTGTCTTATCACTATATAATAAACATTGTTATCACATATCACAATTGAAATATTTTGAAAAATAACAATTAAATAGGTTTTAATATGAATCTTGTTTAGGCGTTTTAAAGTAGTTTAGTGCAGTGTTTGCATGAATAAATCTTCATAATAAACATTTATAGCATAAAACTGTTTGATAATTTTATAGTTACACTATAGTTATGTCGTAAGACAAAATAGATGGTACGAACATAAACCTGGGAAGATGGAGAGCGACAACCGATTACTCTTGACTGATGGCAAGTGGTGCACTGAAGTCTACTGGTAAAAAAGCATAGAAATCCAGTGTCTTTTATATTTATTTAACTTTTTCAATTATTCTTATTTCAGTTGTTACTTATTTACAAAATCGAGGCGCCGGATGTACTGCCCATATCTACAGAATGATTATTTTATCGTAAGCCACTCAATAAATCACAAAGTTTAATAAGAAATTTAATTTTTTTAAACTTTTTTTTTGTACAATGTGATGTTAATTTTTTTTGTTAGCACATTTTAAAAGAAGAATTAAACTTCTTAATAAATTCTATGAGATATTGTGGCTCATAATAAAATGATTATTCTATATATTAATGACGTGGTCATCATATTATAACAACTGACGATAACATTTTAAATCTACATCCTCGTGGTATGTAGTTTTTTTTTAACACTGGTAGACGCACTGGTTTTGTCACTGATGTGACAAAACGGTATGTAAAATAATAATTTTTTTTTTAATAAATACTAATTAAAGTCTATTATAGATAACTAGGTAATAACTGCACTACCATCTACAGTGTTCTACACTAACCTCGTACATTCGTTGGCTGCGCATTTTCGAATTCTTCATCACCTATTTCGACAATTTCTGCCGAAAGACATTATTTTAAAAACCATAAATTCTCATCGAAGCTAAGGCTAAGTAAAATGTATAACGTGCCTTTAATTGATAGTTGTTACTTACCGTGTGAGCTTGATGCACCTTGTGGCTCTACAAATAAATAACAAAATTAGGTATCAATATAAACTCTTAGTGGCATATAAAATTGTGTGTGAATTTAGAAAAGGACTCTATTATTCATTCAAGTTATCTTTTATCAAAACATTTCGTTATTTTTATGGCAACCCTTAATTTATGATATAAAAATATAGAAATGTTATAACTTGAAAATATATTAGGTTTTAGGTAGATTATTAGCGCCTCTGGTGTGTTTGCTGGTTGTTTCAAGTTAAAAGTGTTAGAAAAAGGTTAAACAAATAAATAATTACAGGACTACACATTAGGAACTTTCCAGTTAAAGCAACCGAATGAATGAATCATACCTGGTGTTTTAGTTTTCCCACAAGTGTCACAAACTAAAAACAATTATAAACTATGTTAGGTGTGTTAATATAATTAACTCGAATACGCTACAATCGATTGAAAAAAAAAAAATCAATTCTTAAAAATAAGCAATAATATAGAAAGTAATAGTCGACTAATATATACTATTATGTATATTAAATTCTGACATAAAATAAAATCTTATATTATTTTTGGTTCTGTCCTTAGTTAAATACTTTTTTAAGTATTTAAATTTGTGTTTAATTTACTTTTCAATTATCATGAATATTATAATATTACAAGCTGTCCCGACCCGACGTTGCCCCGGATTTAGTTTGCCAGGGCTGAGTAAAATAATTACAAATAAGATAAAAAAATAGTCAGTACTCCGGGCTGTATACTGTACAGCTTTAGCATACCCCGTCTCGCTTTTTTTTGGATCTACATATGCACATTACATTATATTGATTATGCCCCCTCCTTACTCAAGGGTCGCAGTCCTAGTCCCAGATCCAGTTCCAATTGTGAAAATGTTTAATAGCGTCCCCATAATCGTGGTACATATAATCGGCCTGTTCCTTTAATCATAACCTACCATTCGCCCAAGTACCGTGGTTACCATGGTTACAAACCAAGTGTTTATTTTGGGGATGTAACGAAAAATATTTCGTGTTTAAAATACAAAATTCGTGTTTGAGGCCACCCTTAAGGGGGGGGGGGAATTATCAAAAAGTTCTATGCCAGTTATCTTCGCGGGAGTGTACACAACAACTTCCCAAAGTTTCGTGACTATCGGATGGGCGATACTAATGAATAAAGGACAAGCAGACAAACATGCATTCATTTTTATAAACATATAGATTAGTTTATGTGAAGTATATTTCTTGACTTATTTACATTAACCTTAAAGTTATGACATAAAAAATATAGAAATATTAAAACTTAAAATTGTATAGAGTTTTAGATGGATTATTAGCGCCTCTGATGTGTTTGCTGGTTGTTTAAACTTATGTGTTAGAAAAAGTTTCGACGGTATAGACAAGAAAAAAAGAGGAAAATTGATAAGTGTAAGAAATAATATAATGGCATGAAAATAAAATAAAATGTTTTAAATATAATAATTATTGTCTTCATTAGGTAATTATACTGTACTGACCTTCTGCGTCCTTATCCTCACTACTCTCACCTAATCCTATAAATTATATATATAAAATTAATGTTTGCTAATTTTTTGTTGTTATAATAATATTTAGAAAAATAACAATTAAATAGGTTTCAATATGAATTATGTTTTATACGTTTTAAAGTACTTCAGTGTACTATTTATTTAGGGCATGAGGACAGGCAGAGTGTGGTATTATTTTTATCTGCGTGCACTTCCCTTTCCATCCTAACTCTTGTAACTTTAAAAATAGTCGTTTAAAACTAGTTATCATCCAGTGAATAAATTTAGTACATTATTTTTAGTTTAAAAAGTTAATTAAATGTATGCGTTGCTATTTAAGTTTCAAAAACTGCTATCAAGAAACTAAGTTAGAATGTGAATAAAAACAAAAAAAATGTATGAAAAAACGTAAGCACATCGTATAAAAACAATATGAAAAAAAAATTATTACATTTCTTATTAAACCCTTTAAGAATATTTGAGTGGTTCACGATAAAATTATCACCCGTTTATTGTGGACGTGTACATCTTATAACATTCAACGATGTTTTTCGATGCCTCGTCCTTGTTTTAAATTGAGAAGGAAGTGGAAAAAATATCTCATACAAATTAGTGTTGTTAAAATAGTAAAACTTCAGCAATTAATCATTATTTACATTTTTGTTTTACTAATTTATTTGTTTGGTCATCGGTCTCAAGTCGCCGGAAGCACTGTCCATATTTATTATTATATATTATATTTATATATCATACATTGATGACGTGATTATCATGTAACAGTAAAAATAAAAAAAATTATTAAGTAGGTGTATTTTTGTTTTACGCATTTTAAAAGTATTTTCTGTACAGCTTTTTTTTATCTCGAAACATAAATAGTTTTCATAAACTAATATTTTGTCTAACTTTGGTAACTACACCTTTTTTCTTCTTCACTCATATTCTTAACGATAACATTATACAATAATTTAGTCTGAATATATTGAATAAAAAAAAGCATAACGTTAATATTGTTACTAGTTATTACTTACCTGGATATGGCAGACCTCGTGTGACTAAATCAACATAACAATATTAGATGTTAGTATAAAATTCATACTTGCATGCAAAAGTAAGTAAGAAAAATGTGGAAATATCATTTACTAATTAATGTAATCAACACCGATCAATAAAATATGCCGTTCAGTTTAAATGACTTAAAATTATAATTATACTAGATTGTTAATTTCATATTGTAATCCAGAAAATGAAGTAGTGAAAATGGTATAAAAAACAAAAATTACCCAACGATACTTCCAAGATAATGAAACCTATAAAAAGAATAGTGATTTTCTGCATAATGTAATAATGAACTTTTCTAATCTAAAATTTGTCCGATATGGAACTTATAAGTTGTACAGGCAAAATTTAAAATGAATAATTAACAAATTATTTTTCTCTTAATAGTGAGTGTTGCTTAGTTTATACAAGCATCGGCCTATGAAAGTATGACTCAAATGATTTTCTTTTGATGGTAAAACACTTGTACAAACTAACGGGTGATCGTGGATTTTATTGTAGCCACGCGTTTGACTATGACCTAAATATTAACTGTATTCCTATTCAATTTTACAGTATAATAACGATATTTTGTAAATCAGTTACCATTAAATTATACTGTTAGTTTAAAAAACTTAAAATCATAAATACTCTAAATTAATAATTTCGTTTAGGTGGTGTTAGATTACACTTTGTTTTGACAAGAAGTGTTACTCTGACTAAATAGATATTTTTTCCAATTTTTGTCTTAAATTTGTATCATATTATTCGGTATACTTATAGAAATTGCCAAGAAAATGATTGTTTTACCGATATCAAAACTTGTGACTAAAACCTGGTCACATAGAATGTGTGAAATATTTTATGCGTGAATAATCCGAGTAATAATACTGTATACCAATGTCTGGTTTTGTTATTGAACTAGAGTAAACCTTTTTTTTTTGCTATGCTTTTGTGCATTTAGCCCATTACGTGAATTGTACTTGGTTTGTAAAAAAATATGCAAATATATAGTAGTCATTATTTTACTTAACATCAATTTAATTTTACTTTTGCATTTTGACTCACTCATTTTTTACTTCAAAATCGAGAACTACAAACAACTCTAAATATTTTACTTGTTATTATGACACGCTATAACTTAAAAAAAAAAAAAAGGTCTTAAATTTTAGGGACAATAATTTAGAAAATAATTTTCTAAATAAAATAATATTTATATTCTTTGACAAACCAAACAAATATTGAAAGGTGAGACGTCTTTTTTTTTCGAAAAGTCTTTATATCTTTCTTGTGTCTAAAGTAATGCAATTGTAGATTTCAGGTATGATTTCTGATTTTTTAACTTACTACATGAACAAATTTAACCAAATATTTATAATGAAACATTTTAAATCAAATTAATATTTGCTAATTTTAATTTGTTATAATACTATTTAGAAAAATAAAAATAAAATAGATTTCAATATGAAATAGGTTTTATACGTTTTAAAGTACTTCAGTGTGTATTCACGTAAAAACATAAAACCTACCGGCTACGATCTCGTTATGTTGCACTTTAAACACGATTACGAGCACAAAAAAATACTCAAAGGCTACCAAATTTGGTGAACCCTTTGCAATTAACTGCCCGGAGGCTGATGCCATGTTTGGGACGTCTAGGTCCAAAATTGGGGATGGTCCCTTAGAAGGGATTTAGACTCTAGAAGTTTGAGTGTACCTAATAAAACTTTTTAAAACCAAACGATCCCCGTTTGATCGGTGTCTCTAGGACTATTTGCCGCAGAATTACGCGTACTAAAAATTCCCCAAATTTTAGGGGGGGGGGGGTAAAGTCACTTTTAGTATGTAGTTGACCTTTGCACCCCAAAGTGTCCGTGTCCACTAACTAGTAAATCGAACTTGCTAGGGTGATTTGAGGATTCCGTGAGGGTGGGGGGTAAACTCAGAATTTTCTAAATCCGTAAACTATCTTTGCCTTCACCCGGTCAGTGGTACAACCGGTATTGTGCACCCAATATGTTTTATTAAACAAATTTAAATAATAAATATGGCTGCCGCCTAAACGTGGCCAAAAGCAAATTAAACGTTCGCCGTTTGTTGAGTACGACTTATGTTACTAACAATTGTGCGCCTAATCTCATAGACGACTAAAAGTTAGTAACTTAAAATAGTTTTGATTGGACCGACTCAACACCGGTCCAAACGCGAACTTTTTACATCTTTTCACACAAAAATTTTAAAACAAATTTGTGAAGGGAGTGGTAGAAAATATCTCATACAACTTAGTTATGGTTAAACTTCAGCAATTAATCATTTATCACATTTTTATTTTACTAATTTAATTGTTTAGTCATCAATCTCAAGTCACCGAAGCACTGTCCGTGTTTATTTTTATATATATTTATATATTATATATTACCGTAACAGCAAAAAAAAAAAAAAAAAATATTAAGTAAGTGTATTTTTGTTTTACACATTTTAATAGTATTTTCAGAACAGCTTTTTTAAGCTCTAAAAATAAATAATTTGTATAAACTAATATTTTGACTAGCTTGGGTAAGTACATTGTTATTCTAATTTACTCTTATTCTTAACGATAACATTATACAATAATTTAGTTTGAATGTATTAAATAAAGAAATGTACACGGCAATTATAGTAATACATAATAAAACGTGCCGTTAATATTGTTAGTTGTTACTTACCTGGATATGGTAGACCTCGTGTGACTAAATTAAAATAACAAAATTGGGTATTATTAAAAATTCATACTTAAAAGCAAGTAGTGTAAATAGAAATTACCCAACGAGACTTCCAAGATAACGAATGCTATAAAATGAATAACGATTTTCTGCATAATGTAATAAAGAACTTTTCTAATCTAAAAAGCCCTGTCCGATAAGGAATCTTTAAGTTGTACAAGCAAAATTGAAATGAACAATTATCAAATTTGTTTTGGCTTAATAGTGAGTGTTTTTCAGTTTTTACAAGCATCGGTACATGGAAGTATGACGCAAACGGTTTTCTTTTGGTGGTAAAAAACTTGTACAAACTAACGGGTGAACGTGGATTTTATTGTAGCTATGCGGTTGACTATGATCTTGATACTAACTGTATTCCTATTCAATTTTACAGTATTATAACGATATTTTATAAAGCAGTAACCATTACAATATATAATTAATTTCAAAAACTTAATTTTATAAACACTCTAAGCTAATAATTTCGTTTAGGTTAATTTCACTTTGTTTTGACAAGACGTATTACGCGGACTAAATAGAAACTTTTTCTAAGTTTTGTCTTAAATGTGTACTGTATTATTTGCCAAAAAAGTGTTAACCGATATCAAAACTCGACGACTTGAATTAAACCTGATCAATTAAAATGTGTGAAATATTTTATGGGCAGTTTTAAATAGTCCGAAAAATAATACTGTAAATGTCTGGTGTTTATAGTGAACTAGGGTAAACCTATTTTTTTAAACTTTGTTTTTCCTAAGTGCATTTAGCTCCATACGTAAAATATATTTTCGATTTGTAAACAAAAATAAGAAGTACATTGGGGTCATTGTTTAACTTAAAAAATTAGTCTCAGCTTCGTACGTTCTATTCTTGAATCCAGAGTCGTAGTTTGACATACATACCCAGTGCGGGACGAGGTACGCATCGAGCGAGTTCAAAACATATTTGTGGCCTTTGCTGCTTTTATTTTAAAAACAGAACATCCTCAACACGACTACTCCCTTATCCGCTCAGCGCTCAATATTCCTACTTTAGCATCCCGTCTTGTCGATGATGATATCTCTTTTATCTCCTCTCTCCTTAACGGCTTTTACGATGTTCCGATTTGCTCTGTTCTATTTCTTTCCGTGTTCCATACCACTCTACTAGAAACCATTCCCTATACCATAATTTTCTATGGGTATAATCACCCATTATACATTAGTCCATTATCACCCATTTGTCTCCTCACGGACACCACGAAAAGTCAATCTTTCAAACCACATAGACAATACGGTTGTGATCTTATTAGGATATTAACTTATTGACGAAATACACATTTAAAACGCACCAACAAAAAATAATCAGTTTATTCTCATTAACAAATCATTTTGTCACATTACTTCATCATGTCATTCATATAATTTATATATTGATAGGTAGAACTAACAAAAAACAAGATATTTTAATTGGCCAGGTGTTGTAGTTTTATTATGATTCAGTGAAATATATAATTTTAGTTTACAAACGTTAAATTAATTTAATACGAATTATTCTGTATAGAATGTAATACAACTGGATTTTTAAACGACACTTTTGGATCTTTTCTGTAATTAAAAAACATCATTATTATCATTCATAACTCAAATAGATCTTATTACATAATATCAGAATTTATGATATGGTTTGGGGTTTTCAATAAAAACAAAGGAAGTCATAAACTGATAATAATGAAAAAGAATGTTGTATTTATCATGAACTCTACATTATCTCATTTATTATATATACTTTTTTTAAAATCTTTTTGCCAAGTTGATTGGTTTTCTTTAATAAAAAAAAACATTGCCTATAATTTTGTTGAAAAACTTTGTTACGCATTGACAATTTTGATTGTCTCTTCAAAAATAAAATTGTATATTAACACCAATAGTAATTAGTAATACAAGCAATTTGTGATATATATTGTATTTATTAAATATATGTAATTAATGATTAGTTTAGATTACCTCGTTGTTACAAACAATTATTTTCTTGAGGAGTAAAACAGAGATCTAATTAGTACGATTCTGGGCCTGAAATTATTTTATTTTATTGTTAGCTAACTAAATTGTCTTAATGATTATTGATTATGTAAGTTATCCAATAAAATAACAAAATAGTTACTTATACATTTTTAATTATAAAAAAGAACTACTAAATTTAAGAAAAAAACTACTTACTGCCATTACCAAAAACCTGGTCGCAGGCATAACACAAGCCAGACGTCACAAAGCACAACAAATTTACAGCTTGCTTGGACCGGTGTGTGCATTCTAAAAAGGGTATTGAAATTTGTAAATTATATTTAATTTAATTTAAATATGAAATAACCACATAATAATACAAACAGTTTACAGTGCACACGTCATGGCACAACTTATTAACTTTAAAGCGTTACGAACATATCTTATTAATAATTACTTCACGTGAAACCAGCCTAAAAAATATTTCTCAAAACGGGCTTTTGGCAACTGTTAAAATGTTTGTAACATTGGAAATATTTTACAAAAACATTAAGTCTAACTTTATTGTAATACAATATAATATAATATATATATATATATATATATATATATATATATGTACATTAAATATTGTAAGTATTCCATAGTTATTAGAATAGACATTTTCCCAAAATGTAATATATATATATATAAGTTTAATGTGAATAGGAGTTCCGCCCAGTGATATTCGTACACAAGATGTTCGAAGTTATGTATATATTGTTTTATCACAAATACTTATTGTATATTTTTTATAGATTTTTAATTTAAAAAAAATTGGATTTGAAAACTAAACTTTGAGCTATTAAGCGAATTAAAATCAAATATCAAGATATTTATGGTTAATCAAATTTACTGCCCACTAGGAACTATCCTAATTAAATAACAGAAAAAAATTAACAAAAAGGTTATGCAAAAAACTTATGACCTCCTAGGCACTAGAAACCATTTTTTAACTAAACGTCAGATGAGTTGAAATATAATGTATTCTATTGCATTATATAGTCCATGTTTTTCGAAACTATTTGCTGACTTAAAATATACCTTTAAATCAATTGCAAAAAAATCACTGGGAAACATTTAAAGTTGATCTAAACATTTATTTAAAATTAATCATACCTTTTCCTATAGCTCTTCCACATTTTACACAAACTAAAAACAATTATTAAGTAAGTTAGCTGTGTTAAAAATAAACGAAATATGTTTATACAATTATTTACATGAATTGAGATTACATTGTATAACAATATGAAAACAAATAATTAAATTTCTTTTTCAAGCTTATGTTATGAACCCCTGATATATTTAGTTTTAGTTAGAATAAGTATCCGCAATAGTATTCAGCAGTTATTGTAAAAACAGAGCATCAAATATTGTGTGCTAGACGTGGCCGGCCAAAGAATGTGCTATTGTTTTATTTTATGGTTAAGCAAGACCGGAAGGCTAGCCGACCGCGACCCTAACGCATCAAAGCATCGTCAGTCTTTTGACAACCGTACATGTGTATGAACTTGTGAAGTCGTACTATTTAAAATAAATTATTTTAATATTAATAAAGGTACGTTTTTATTTTTTTTTTTTTTTGTTACTCTCGTAACACTTATGAGTTATGAGATATTGTTAAATTTCTTTTTCAACCTTATGAGATATTGAGTGGTTTGTGATAAAACATTACCCATTATAAGGTAATTATTTAAAACTGGCTATGGTATATCCAATATTTTCAGCATTATTTTTTAAATTAAAAAAAAATTATATGTAACGTTAAAGTATATACGTTAAGGTAAACGTTTATACTAACCATTTGAATCCTTATGAAGCATCTCCGCTAAATCCAAAAATGTTAATAAATAAAATTAATTTTTGCTAACGATAAGTTGACATAATGGTATGTACAAAATAATAATAGTATGTGTGTTATTTTTTCAAACGTTTTTATGATAACTTTAACGCTGTTTTAAATTAAAACGAAAAAATTCTTTTAGAATAATATAACAACAGAATGATGAAAAACGTGCATTTATAGGGGTGAAAAGTAAAAGATGTATATTATTTATCTGGAAAAATATTGATGTTAAGTATCCATTAACGAATTTAAAAATACAGTAAATAATGTGCACTGAAGCTGACAATGAGATTAAAGACACTAAAGAAAAATGCTATTTCTAATTCAGGAAAAACTCCAGACATTTACTTCATTATTACTATAATTGTTAAACTGTTATATAAAAAAGATTACATATTGTACATACGTGTTATACTCGTATAATTTTTTTTCTCGGTCTTTTGTATACCTGATGCAAAATAAATAAATAAAATTGTAAGGTGGCATTAAAGTCTTTTTTGTGTAACTTCTGATTGTGTACCACCTCGATTATTAGTATCATATCATATCATATTTAGTTTACATATTACTCATATCACTCATATTACACTAAATATATATTCAAACGTTTTTTAAAATATAACGCATTCAATAGTATTTATTTTAAAAATGTAAGCTATAAAAAAACTGGAGTCCTGCTTTTTCGTTGAATATGTTAGGGATATATAAGAGTTATAATTTAAGACAATTGTTTAAACTAAAATTTCTTAAAAGTACAGCTAAGAAACACAAAAAAAACTATTATTCCTCGTGGGTGAGGGGGCATGGCTAAAATTAAAATTTTTTATTTAAAGGCATGCCTAGGAGAATAACAAATGAAAATTTCCTATACATTTTGGTTCTACAACTTGATTCAAAACTTTTCCCAAAGTTATAGCCAATAAAAGTTGAAACTTTTAAACACGCTAAAATAAATTTAATTTATTTTTAAACCCTATGAGATGTTAAATGGTTTATTATATGAAAAATAGGCTATAACAAATTTTTATTCTACACTGACCTTTTGAGCTTGCCGTAGCATCATTACCTAAATCAAATAATTATATAAATATAGATTTTGTTAGGAAAAACTTGTAAATGTAAACATTTCATTTAAAACTGAAACGAAACACCTCTAGATATAATTTAAAAATAAAAATATTATACTCCGGTTTTTCTTTATCTCCCTAGTAGGGGGCTATTACTAATTCTATATTGTATACTGACTTTGTGAGCTTTCCGGCTCTGTCGAAACAACTCCACCTATAAACCAAAAAATTTTACAAATAAAATAACTGTTTGCTTACTTTCAAAAAACAAAAAGGTTTGTGAAATAATAAAATGTTTATAGGTTTTACTTTTTTACACGATTTTATAGGAATCAAGATGTGATTATAATTGAAAAATAAATTAATATATAATTTTTTTACTATTTTATTTATAGCCCGATCTAAACTGCAAAGCTGTTATAATATTTCAAGAAGGTTTATCTATTTACAAATAATATTAGCACCTTTGCTTTGTTTGCCGGTGGTGTGAACTTCTAAGTTTTAGAAAATATTTTGACGAAAAACACGGGGAAAACAATAAATGTAAGGAGAATGATATCAACAAGAACTGATATAAAGGTATGTAATAAATAACAATTTTTAAAGCATTTGATACTAATTAAAGTCTACTATAGATAACTATTAACTACTTTATTATCCAAACTGACCTTGTACATTCCTTTGGCGCGCAATATGCAATTGTTCTGTATTTAATACATCCATTTCTATAAATAAAAATATTAATGTTCGCTAAATTTTAATTGGCATAAAAGTATGTAGAAAAATAATAATTAAATAGTTTTAAATAGAAATCATGTTTTTTGCGATTTCTTAAGATTTTGGTGAAGCTACTACATAAATAAATCATCATTAAAATTTGATTTTTGATCATAACATTTAAAAAATGTTCCTTTTATTGTAATTTCTAAATGTATTATAATATTTTATGACTGATATTAAAATACTCTTACAGTATACAGACCTCTGAATTAGTGGTAATCAGTATTTTGATAAAAGATAAAATAGATAAAGTGCCTTTTATAGATAGTTGTTACTAACCTTGTGTTATTGGCACAGCTTGTGGGTCTAAATATAAATAACATAATTGAGTATCAATATAAATTCATATTCATTACTAAATTATGTGTGAATTGGGAAAAAAACTTTTCATTTAAAACTGAAACGAATTACCTCGAGAAATAATAAAAAAAATAAAAAATCCAGGTTTTTCCTTATCCCCCTAATATAATGTAGAGGGCTATTACTAATTCTATAATGTGTACTGACTTTGTGAGCTTTCCGGCGCTGTCAAATTATCCTCATTTGATCCTAAAAATGATAAAAATCAATTTAATGTTTGCTAACTTTAAATTGTTAGAATAATATTTAGAAAAATAAAAATAAAATAGGTTTATTATGAATTATCTTTTATAGGATTTAAAGTACTTTAACCCCCTAACAATTGGTATACTTTGGTGCCTGTTCCTTTTTAAAGCAGTTGACATGTTTGTGGCCATTACCGGAACAATGACTTAGACTTGTTTCTTGTAACAGACCTCACCTCCATTTTAGAAGAGCTCCATTTTTATTTCGTAGTGCTCCTATATGTGCTTTATTATTGTTCCTTTTTGTTATGCGACGATTAGTCCTCTGATTTTCACTGTTTGCGTATAATAGAACCACCTCATCTTTATCTGCCATATCGTTAAACTGCACGTCGATATCTTGAGTGTCCTCATTCGCTTTATCAGCTCGAGAAGTCTAAATGGCCAGTCGTGATTACGAGTATAAAAATTACTCAAAGGCTACCAAGTTTAGTAATCCTTCGCAATTAACTGCCCGAAATCTGATGCCATGTTTAGGACGTATAGGTCCCGAAATTGGGGAGGATCCCTTCGATGGGATTTAGACTCTAGAAATGTAGGCATACTCGATAAAGCCTATTAAAACTAAACGATCCCCGTTTGATCGATGTCTCTAGGATTATTTGCAGCAAAATTACAGGAACTCAAAATTCCCAAAATCTTGGGGGTCACCTTCAGTATGAATTCGACCTTTGCACCCCAAAGTAATTGCTGATGGCCCGTGTCCACTAACTAGTAAATCGAACTTGCTACGGTGATTTGAGGATTCCGTGGGGGGGGGGGGTAAACTCAGAATTTCCTAAATCCACAAACTATCTTTACCTACACCCGGTGTACAACCGGTAATGTGCACCCAATATGTTTTATTACATAAATTTAAATAATAAATATGGCTGCTGCCTAAACGTGGCCAAAAGCAAATTGAACGTTCGCCGTTTGATGAGTACGACTTATGTTACTAACAAATGTGCGCCTAATCTCATAGACGACTAAAAGTTAGTAACCTTAAATAGTTTTAAGTAAACTTTTTACAACTTTTCACACAAAATTTAAACAAAAAAAGGAACCCTAGTGACTCAGATAATCGAATATTAATCAGGTGTGCACTAAAATTATGTGCTCTCTAAATAGCTGTTAAAATAGCGCATTATTTTTAAAGATATTGAAGTTTTAAGTTTAGGGCATGAAGAAAGGTAGAGTGTGGTATTATTTTTATCTGCGTGCACTTCCCGACCGCAATTCCTTTTCCATCCAAACTTTTTAACTCTTATAACTTTAAAAATAGTCGTTTAAAACTAATTATCATTTAGTTAATAATTTTAGTACATTACACTAAGTTTAAAAAGTTAATTAAATGTATGCGTTGCTATTTAAGTTTCAAAAGCTGCTATCAAGAAACCAAGTAAGTAGGGGAATAAAAACAAAGAAAAATTATGAAAAATCGAGATCACATCGTATAAAAACAATATGAAAAAAATAATTACATTTCTTATTAACTATCTACTTCATTTCTATTTTTAACGGTAACATTATACAATAATTTAGTCTGAATGTATTAAATAAAGAAATGTACACGGCAATTATAGTAATACATAATAAAACGTGCTGTTAATATTGTTAGATGTTACTTACCTGGATGTGGTAGACCTCTTGTGACTAAATTAAAATAACAAAATTGGGTATTATTAAAAATTCATACTTACAAGCAAGTACTGAAAGTAATATAAAAATAGAAATTACCCAACGAGGCCTCCAAAATAATGAACGTTACAAAAAGAATAGCGTTTTTCTGCATAATGTAATAGTGAACTTTTTAATTAAAAAAACACTGTCCAGTAAGGAACTTTGAAGCTGTACAGTCAAAATTAAAATGAACAATTAACAAATTGGTTTTGGCTTAATAGTGTTTAGTCTTAACAAGCATCGGTACATGAAAGAATGACGCAAACGGTTATCTTTTGGTGGTAAAACACTTGTACAAACTAACGGGTGATCGTGGATTTTATTGTAGCTATGCGGTTGACTATGATACTATCTGTATTCGTATTAAATTTTGCATTTTGCAATTGTAGCCAAGTAAATTTCAATAAAAATATTTATAATATCATCATTTTGTGTTGCACCTTAGGTATTTTTTGAAGCCAAATTTTCAGAAATTGTTTTATTTTTTAAATTATAATTTTGTTAATTTTCTCGTGGCTGCGTCTTCGTTGGATAGTTGGTCTTCTTTATTTATGTTAACTCAGTCAATGGTTAAGGTGTTTTTATTAAAAGACAAAAATACTTTAAGTATAGAAATATATTCCAACCATCACCAATTGCATAAGATGTTATACTCAATAATAGGACAGTTAAGTGTTTGCTTGAACATCCGGAAGCATCTGATATCTAATGGCAAGCGGGCGGCTTTTAATGGGGTCCCGCTAAAAAACTGGAGGTGGTTTTGCATAATTTTTTACAATTTGGCCCCACATGAAAGGGCTTGAGTTGGTGCTAGGTGCGGCTGCCCATCGGATGACCAATTTAGACATTTCCTTTCTAAAATGCGGTCGTATTAGCCATTAGTGATACGCGCTTGAAATACTGGACCTTGGGCCGTGCAGGTGCGCCATCGAAATCTATCTGCATACAATTTTAATTGCGACTCTTCTCACAGTGTGTGTTGTAGGCCTCCTTACATACTTTATTATGTTCTTAGTATTTTTGCAAAATAGCAATAATATGCAAATTAGTGATCGGTTAATGCAGTATAAGTAACTGGCATTGTAACAATATATTATCTCAAAAGTAAAAATTCTTATTTTTTTGTATTAAACAAAATATTACTACACTATGTATTATTTTTGACAAGTAAAATTAATTTATAAGATTGAATCAGATAGCTAATCAACTAGTTTGTGATTTAATCAGATTACCAATTTTGTGCATTAATGACCGATGTATGACATCCATTTGTCGCCTCACGGACACCACAGAAAGTCAACCCTTCAAACCACATGGCAATAATATAACAATAATATTATGATGTTATATCATTGTCGAAACACGCTATTTAAAAACGCACCTACAAAAATTAATCAGTTTATTCTAAATAACAAATTATTTTCAATAGGTGAATTTATATAATTTATGTATTGATAAGTAGAACTAATAAAAAACCAGATATGTTAATATTGGTCAAGTATTATAATTTCATTATGATTCAGTGAAATATATAATTTTGGTTTAGTAAAAGTTAAAACAATTTAATAACTAGTAGAATTATTCTGTGTTGAATGTAATGCAACTGGATTTTTCAACGACATTTTTGGATCCTTTCTGTAATTAAAAAACGACATTATTATCATTCATAGCTCAAATAGATCTTATTACATAATATCATCATTGTTAAAACAAGTTAATTCCTTATATATATATATTTTACTATTATGCTTTTAAAATATTTCTCGAGACTACCAATACACCAACTTTGGTTTTGCTAATCCATATAAATTATACTTTTGATATGTTACTATGCTTAAGATTTTTATACAGCTGTTTAGCTAAACTAGTATTTAACAGAATTTAACAAAAAAACCTTTTTTAGGAAATTATCAAGTACTTGATTTTGTGTGATCATTTATGATATGGTTTGGGGTTTTCAATAAAATCAAAGGAAACCATATATTGTTAATAATGAACAAAAACCGTTATATTTATCATGAAATTTACATTATCTCTCTTATTATATATTATATATTTTTTATAATCATTTTGCCGAGTTGGTTTGTTTTCTTTAATAAAAAAAAAACATTGCCTTTATTATTGATAAAAAACTTTGTTAAGCATTGACAGTTTTGATTTGTCTTTTCAGAAAAACAAACTGGATATGAACACCAATAGTATTCAGTAATACAAGCATTTAATGATATACATTGTATTTATTAATTATATATAATTAATGTCAGGATAGATTACCTCGTTGTTACAAACAATCACCTTCTTCAGGTTTAAAACAGAGAAAGTCTTTGTACGATACTGGCCCTGAAATTATTTTATTTTTATGTTAGGTACACAAACTGACCTATTGGTTATTGATAATTTAAGCAAATCAATGTATCAATAAATTAGTTACTTATACATTTTTAATTAAAAAAAAGATCTACTAAAATTAGGATAAAATTACTTACCGTGATAACTTTCGCAAAATTTGCAGACAAAACCCAAGCAACACACGGCACAGTACATTTGCAACAAATTTGCGGCTTGTTTAGACCGATGTATGCACTCTAAAAAGGGTATTGAAATTTGTAAATTATATTTAATTTAATTTAAATATGAAATAACCACATAATAATACAAACAGTTTACAGTGCACACGTCATGGCACAACTTATTAACTTTAAAGCGTACGAACGTATCTTATTAATAATTACTTCACGTGAAACCAGCCTAAAAAATATTTCTCAAAACGGGCTTTTGGCAACTGTTAAAATGTTAACATTGGAAATATTTTACAAAAATATTAAGTCTAACTATATTGTAATACAATATAATATAATATATATATATATATATATAATATGAATACATTAAATATTGTAGATTAGAAATTTTCCCAAAGTGTAATATAAATATAATTGTAATTTAATTTAAGGTTAATGTGAATAGGAGTTCCGCCACTGGATGGTCCATAAGTTACGTGTATATTGTTTTATCACAAATACTTATTGTATATTTTTTACTGATTCTATTTTTTTTAAAAACTCGATTTGAAAACTAAACTTTGATATATTAGGCGAATAAAAATCAATTATTAAGATATTTTCGGTTAATCAAATTTGCTGCCCACTAGGAACTATCCTAATTAAAAAACAGAAAAATATGAACAAAAAAGGTAATGTAAAAACGTATGACCTCCTAGGCCATAGAAATCATTTCGTCAGATGAGTTGAAATATAATGTATTTTATTGTATTATATAATCAATGTTTTTCGAATCTATTTGCTGACATAATTTATACCTTTTAATCAATTGCAAAAAAATCACTGGGAAACATTTAAAGTTGAGCTAAACATTTTTTTAAAATTAATCATACCTTTTCCTAAAGCTCTTCCACATTTTGCACAAACTAAAAACAATTATTAAGTAATTTAGCTGTGTTAAAAATGATTGAAATATATTTATGAAATTATTTACACGAATCGTATAATGCCAGAAATGTTGAACTCGCCAATGTTTACAAAGTTAAGTTTTTAACTTTTTATGGGTACTATGATTTTCATAAAAAGTAATTTTAACGATTCTAGATTAATATTGTTTTCAATGTATTGTCGTTAAATAACAAATAACTTTTTTCATATTTACCAGTTATGTCGTAACTTATTTTTAACCATTTTATTTTATTATAATATAAGAAAATCATAAAATGTTTTTAAATATTTGATCTATACTATTGCATATTTTTGTACTAAACATTGTCTGGCATCTACAACATTTTGTGTTACACACTGTAATGCATTTTATGAAAGATTCTTTAAAAATGTTGTTAAAAAAGAAATGCGGTCGGTAAATACAATTAACTTGATCAATGCATAAACATTATTTAACAAATATATAAATCTTCACATTAAGAACTTTACTTTTAAACGAACTGAAACAAAGTAAAAGGTGATAAAAAACATACCTTGTATTGTAGATTTCACACAAGTGACAGAATCTAAAAACAGTTACAAATCATGTTAGGTGTATCAAAGTCATCATAGATTTTATAATATTAGTTTATGTTTGATAGAAGTATATTTCTTGACTTAAAATAATACTAAGAACCCTTAACCATAAAAATGATATACTCTCCGTGTATACGCTGTATTTCGGGCACAATGTTGTCATCTTCAGTGCTAACGAAACACTAGATAGCTTTTTCTAGATTTCTCGAATTCTTTACATGAAACGCCTAATGCCAAAAAATCCTAACTCACAAACGTTTACAGAATTAAATAACATTTTTTTAAAATTTAAAGCATAATTTTTTAAGTTTAAAAAAAAAAAATAAAATTACAGTCCATTACATTCTTATATTTTATTAATTTTTTATTATTTTCAACGAAAACTTCGGTAGCATGTTAATTGATAAAATAATCGTCACAAAATGTTGAGAGAACAATTTTACGGATTCTATTATTTCAACTACAAGTATTTTTCATATATTATTGAATAGTCATTAAGTTAATAAAATATATACGTTACCATTTAAGTTTCAAAAGTTTCTATCAAAAAAACTAAGATAAGAGGGGGGTAAAACAAAAAAATTGTGAAAAATTGAGGTAACATTGTATAACAACAATATAAAACAAATAATTAAATTTATTTTTCAAGCTTATGTTATGAACCCCTGATATATTTAGTTTTAGTTAGAATAAGTATTCGCAATAGTATTCAGCAGTTATTGTGAAAACAAAGCATCAAATATTGTGTGTTAGACGTGGCCGGCCTAAAGAATGTGCTATTGTTTTATTTTATGGTTAAGTAAGACCGGAAGGCTAGCCGACCGCGACCCTAACACATCAGAGCATCGTCAGTCTTTTGACAACATGTGTATGAACTTGTGATGTCGTACTATTTAAAATAAATTATTTTAAGATTAATAAAGGTACGTTTTTTTTTTTTTTTTTTGTTACTCTCGTAACACTTATGAGTTATGAGATATTGAATGGTTCATGATAAAACATTACCCATTATGAGGTAACTATTTAAAACTGGCTATGGTATATCAAACATTTTCAACATTTTTTTTTAAATTAAAAAATTAAGATAATATATAAATATGTATTAAAGCTTTCATTAAACTATTAGACTGATCCTTTTGGAATGTTTGACAAGACCGAATATAATCGATAAAACAAAACAAAATCAAATTCATGCCGATATAAGGAAGACAAAAATAGACTTAACAGGTATAAAATCTATTGGTATATATGAACGTTTATACTAACCATTTGAATCCTTTTGAAGCATCTCCGCTAAAACCAAAAATGTTAATAAATAAAATTAATTTTTGCTAACGATAAGTTGACATAATGGTATGTAGGAAATAATAATAGAATGTGTTATTTTTTTATACGTTTTTTAAGGGCTTTAATGGAGTTTTAAATTAAAACGAAAAAATTCTTTTAGAATAATATAACAACAGAATGATGAAAAACGTGCATTTATATGGGTGAAAAGTAAAAGATGTATATTATTTACATTTAAAAATATTAATGTTAAGTATCCATTAACGAATTAAAAAATATAATGAATTATGTGCACTGAAGCTGTCAATGAGATTAAAGACACCAAAGAAAACTGTTTTTTCTAATTCAGGAATAACACCATACAATTACTTCATTATAACTATTATTGTTAAACTATTATATAAAATAGATTACATATTGTACATACGTGTTATATTCATACAATTTTTTTCCACGGTCTTTTGTATACCTGATGCAAAATAAATAAATAAAATTGTAAGGTGGCATTATAGTCTTTTTTGTGTAACTTCTGATTGTGTACCACCTCGATTATTAGTATCATATCATATCATATTTAGTTTACATATTACTCATATCACTCATGTTACACTAAATATATTTTCATACGTTGTTTAAAATATAACGTATTCAATAGTATTTATTTGAAGAATTTAAGCCATAAAAAAACTGTAGTCCTGATTTTTTGTTCAATATGTTAGGGATACATAACAGTTTTAATTTAAGACAATTTTTTAAACTAAAATTTCTTAAAAGTACAGCTAAGAAACACAAAAAAAACTATTATTCCTCGTGGGTGAGGGGCATGGCTAAAATTAAAATTTTTTACTTAAAGGCATGCCTAGGAGAATAACAAATGAAAATTTCCTATACATTTTGGTTCTACAACTTGATTCAAAACTTTTCCCAAAGTTATAGCCAATAAAAGTTGAAACTTTTAAACACGCTAAAATAAATTTAATTTATTTTTAAACCCTATGAGATGTTAAATGGTTTATTATATGAAAAATAGGCTATAACAAATTTTTATTCTACACTGACCTTTTGAGCTTGCCGTAGCATCATTACCTAAATCAAATAATTATATAAATATAGATTTTGTTAGGAAAAACTTGTAAATGTAAACATTTCATTTAAAACTGAAACGAAACACCTCTAGATATAATTTAAAAATAAAAATATTATACTCCGGTTTTTCTTTATCTCCCTAGTAGGGGGCTATTACTAATTCTATATTGTATACTGACTTTGTGAGCTTTCCGGCTCTGTCGAAACAACTCCACCTATAAACCAAAAAATTTTACAAATAAAATAACTGTTTGCTTACTTTCAAAAAACAAAAAGGTTTGTGAAATAATAAAATGTTTATAGGTTTTACTTTTTTACACGATTTTATAGGAATCAAGATGTGATTATAATTGAAAAATAAATTAATATATAATTTTTTTACTATTTTATTTATAGCCCGATCTAAACTGCAAAGCTGTTATAATATTTCAAGAAGATTTATCTATTTACAAATAATATTAGCACCTTTGCTTTGTTTGCCGGTGGTGTGAACTTCTAAGTTTTAGAAAATATTTTGACGAAAAACACGGGGAAAACAATAAATGTAAGGAGAATGATATCAACAAGAACTGATATAAAGGTATGTAATAAATAACAATTTTTAAAGCATTTGATACTAATTAAAGTCTACTATAGATAACTATTAACTACTTTATTATCTAAACTGACCTTGTACATTCCTTTGGCGCGCAATATGCAATTGTTCTGTATTTAATACATCCATTTCTACAAATAAAAATATTAATGTTGCTAAATTTAAATTGGCATAAAAGTATGTAGAAAAATTATTATTAAATAGATTTAAATAGAAATCATGTTTTTTGCGATTTCTTAAGATTTTGGTGAAGCTATTACATAAATATACAAAATTTATAGATAGTTGTTACTAACCTTGTATTATTGGCACAGCTTGTGGGTCTAAATATAAATAACATAATTGAGTATCAATATAAATTCATATTCATTACAAAATTATGTGTGAATTGGGAAAAAACTCTTCATTTAAAACTGAAACGAATTACCTCTTGAAATAATTAAGAAAATAAAAAATCGAGGTTTTTCCTTATCTCCCTAATATATATGTAGAGGGCTATTACTAATTCTATATTGTATACTGACTTTGTGAGCTTTCCGGCGCTGTCAAATTATCCTCATTTGATCCTAAAAATGATACAAATCAAATTAATGTTTGCTAACTTTAAATTGTTAGAATAATATTTAGAAAAAATTGACAGTCTCTTAGAGTAATTTTGCGTTTAATGAGCTTGTAGAAAGTGTCCGATAATTCAAGCACTTTGTTTTGCGCAGCCTCTGAAATACGGCTACTTCAACACCAAAGATGACCCTTGGGTCATCTGGGTTCTTGATCGACGAGCAGCTTCCTGTCCAAATTGGTGATATGCTTAAGCACGTTTCCAATGTCCGCATCTCCGGCTTTGATGATCAGTTTGCCTATTTTAAACGGTGATTAGCTCCATTCTTAGTGCACGTGCTTTCATGGTCACCTCCGACTATAAATTAGTATTTTTTTCTGTGGTGTTCGATCTTGCACAACAATTGAGGATAAACGTCACAGGTTGTGATTTGTCCCTATTGCCATCAAAAGCATCTTTTTTGAAACAGACTTCGTCCCTATTTTAGAAGAGCTCCATTTCTATTTCATAGTGCTCCTATTTTGTGCCTTATTATTGTGATGCAACGACTAGTCCTCTGATTTTCACTGTCCGTGTCCATTAGAACCACCTCATCATTATCTGCCATATATTTAAACTGCACGTCGTTATCTTGAGTGTCCTCATTCGCTTTATCAGCTCGAGAAGTCTAAATGGCCAGTCGCGTTTTAAGCAGTCGTGGGAAGACAGACACGATTACTTAACTATTAATATTGAGCCACTCGATCCGTTTATCGCATCGGGTTACCGGGGAATGTAACAATTACACTGAATCGGCTACGGTCTCGTTATGTTAC
The DNA here is from genome assembly GCF_023614345.1 of Adelges cooleyi. Lineage (NCBI taxonomy): Eukaryota > Metazoa > Arthropoda > Insecta > Hemiptera > Adelgidae > Adelges > Adelges cooleyi. Next base: position 10,417,503 of record NW_026096268.1, on the reverse strand, counting down.
ACCTTAATCACGATTAAGAGGGCAAAATTTGCTCTAAGGCTACCAAATTTGCTGAACCCTTTGCAATTAACTGCCCGGAGGCTGATGCCATGTTTGGGATGTCTAGGCCCCGAAATTGTGGTGGGTCCCTTCGAAGGGATTTAGACCCTAGAAATGTGGGCGTACCCCATAAAGCCTTTTAAAACTAAACGATCACCGTTTGATCAGTGTCTCTAGGATTATTTGCCGCAGAATTACGCGAACTCAAAATTCCCAAAATCTGGGGGGGGGAAAGGTCACTTTTAGTATGTAGTCGGCTTATGCACCCCAAAATGATTGCGGATGGCCCGGGTCCACTAACTAGGAAATCGAATGCGCTAGAGTGATTTGAGGATTTCGTGGGTGGGCAGGGGGGGGGGAAACTCAGAATTTTCTAAATCCGCAAACTATCTTTACCTACACCCGGTGAGGGGCACAAGCGGTATTGCGCACACGATATGTTTTTTTAAAATAAATTTATATAATAAATATGGCTGCGGTCCAAACGTGGCCACCAGCAACTTGAACGTTAGCGATTTGTGGTGTACGACTTATGTTACAAACAAATGTGCGCCTTATTTCATTAACGATAAAAGTTATTTACTTAAAATAGTTTTGATTGGACCGACTCTAAACCGGCACCGGTCCGAACGCGAACTTTTTACATTTTTTCACACAAAATTAAAAAAAAAAACGGAGCACTATTGACTCAGAAAATCGAATATTAATCAGGAGTGCACCAAAAGTATGGGCTCTCTAAAACGCTGTTAAAATAGCGCATTATTTTTAAAGATATTGAAGTTTCAAGTTTAGGGCATGAAGAAAGGTAGAGTGTGGTGTTATTTTTATCTGCGTGCACTTCCCAACTGCAATTCCCTTTCCATCCAAACTTTTTAACTCTTATAACTTTAAAAATAGTCGTTTAAAACTAGTTATCATCTAGTTTACAATTTTAGTACATTACACTTAGTTTAAAAAATTAATTAAATGTATGCGTTGCTATTTAAGTTTCAAAAGCTGCTATCAAGAAACCAAGTTAGGAGGGGAAAAAACAAAGAAAAATTATGAAATATCACATCATATAAAAATAATATGAAAAAAATAATTACATTTCTTATTAACTATCTACTTCATTTCTATTCTTAACGGTAACATTATACAATAATTTAGTCTGAATGTATTAAATAAAGAAATGTAAACGGCAATTATAGTAATACATAATAGAACGTGCCGTTAATATTGTTAGTTGTTACTTACCTGGATATGGTAGACCTCTTGTGACTAAATTAAAATAACAAAATTGGGTATCATTAAAAATTCATACTTACAAGCAAGTAGTGAAAATAATATAAAACTAGAAATTACCCAACGAGACATCCAAAATAATGAAAGTTACCAAAAGAATAGCGTTTTTCTGCATAATGTAATAATGAATTTTTCTAATTTAAAAAACACTGTCCAGTAAGGAACTTTGAAGTTGTACAGTCAAAATTAAAATGAACAATTAACAAATTGGTTTTGGCCTAATAGCGAGTGTTGTTCAGTTTCTACAAGCATCGGTTCATGGAAGTTTGACGCCAACGGTTTTCTTTTGGTGGTAAAACACTTGTACAAACTAACGACTTATCGTGGATTTCCATGTAGCAACGCGGTTGACTGTATCTTGATACCTATTTAATATAGCATTTGGCAATTGTATCCAAGTAAATTTCAATGAAATATTTATAATAACATTATTGGTGTAGCACCTTGGGTATATTTTTTAGAATATTTTCCGACATAATTATATTTTAAATTATAGTATTGTTAAGCCTCTCGTGGCTGCGTTTTCGTCGGACAGGCTGTCTTCTGAGGTTTATTCACAATATAGTGCAGATAAGGTTGCAGTTTTTATATTTTACTTATGTTAACTCACTAAATGGATAAAGTTTTTTTATTAAAATACAAAAATACTTTAAGTATACAAAATATATATTCCAAATATCACCAATTGCATTAGAGTGTTATGCTCAATGATAGAGGACAGTTAAGTGTATGCTTGAACGTTTAGAATCATCTGATCTCCAATGGCGAACGGGCGGCTTCTTATAGGGTCCCACTAGACAACTGGAGGTGGTTTTGCATAATTTTTTACAATTTGGCCCACACATGTCTGATCTTAGAAAGGGCTTGAGTAGGTGCTAGGTGCGGCTGCCCATCGGATGACCAATTTGGACATTTCCTTTCTAAAATGCGGGCGTATTAGCCATTAGTGATACGCGCTTGAAATACTGGACCTTGGGCCGTGCAGGTACGCCATCGAAATCTATCTGCATACAATTTTAATTGCGACTCTTCTCACAGTGTGTGTTGTAGGCCTCCTTACATACTTTATTATGTTCTTAGTATTTTTGCAAAATAGCAATAATATGCAAATTAGTGATCGGTTAATGCAGTATAAGTAACTGGCATTGTAACAATATATTATCTCAAAAGTAAAAATTCTTATTTTTTTGTATTAAACAAAATGTTACTACACTATGTATTATTTTTGACAAGTAAAATTAATTTATAAGGTTGAATCAGATAGTTAATCAACTAGTTTGTGATTTAATCAGATTACCAATTTTGTGCATTAATGACCGATGTATGACATCAATTTGTCGCCTCACGGACACCACAGAATAGCATTGTCGAAACACGCTATTTAAAAACGCACCTTTAAAAATTAATCAGTTTATTCTAAATAACAAATTATTTTTCAATCGGTGAATTCATATAATTTATGTATTGATAGGTAGAACTAATAAAAAACAAGATATTTTAATATTGGTCAGGTATTATAATTTTATTATGATTCAGTGAAATATATAATTTTGGTTTAGTAAAAGTTAAAACAATTTAATAAGAATTATCTGTGTTGAATGTAATGCAACTGGATTTGACAACGACACTTTTGGATCCTTTCTGTAATTAAAAAACGTCATTATTATCATTCATAGCTCAAATAGAATTAATTTCATAACATCACCATTGTTAAAACAAGTTAATTATACATATGTATTACAGTTATGCTTTTAAATTATCCCTCGAAGCACATCCCTTACATTAATTAAGAATCACAGAATCACAAAAATGTAGAGAAAAGGAGGAAACGACGCACCATATATTGTGTCATTGTAACTCCCTAGCTACTTTAAGGCAAATTGCTTTTGGAAAACCTTTCTTTGGAAAGGATGAAATCAAAGATATTAGAGCAAAGGAAATACTGAGATTTACAAAAAAACTCTGGTTTATTCAACGCACAGAGTTATTAAACTAAGTAAGACGTAGGTGTAAGGGCTACGTGAAATTGAACTTCCATGAGAGGGTGTGCACAATGGACCTGCAGATCTGAGTACATAGGCACTACCTGAGCCCACCCACTAACCAACTAAAACTAAAACTACTAAGCTTAAGATTTACAGCTGTTTAGCAAAACAAGTATTTAACAGAATTTTTCCAAATTTCACATTTTTTTATAATCATTTTGTCAAGTTGATTGGTTTTATTTAAAAAAAAAAAAAAAAATGCTTACATTTTTTTTGAAAAACTTTTTTTTGCCGTGACAATTTTGTTTTTGCCTAATAAATAAAAATAAAAATAATTAACTACAATAATATTTAGTAATAAAAGCTTTTTGTGATATAAATTATATTTATTAAATATATATAAACAACAGTTAATTTAGATTACCTCGTTGTTACAAACAATCATCTTCTCCAACAGTAAAACAAAGATCGTCTTTGTACGAATATGGCTCTGAAATTATTTCACTTTCATGTTAGGTAAACAATGTGACCTAATGGTTATTGATTATATAAGAGAATCAATGAATAAATAAATTAGTTGCTTATACATTTTTAATTAAAAAAAAAGATCTACTAAAATTAAGATAAAATTACTAACTAAAATTATTATGGCAACCTTCGTCGCAAATAAAACACGCGCCACACGCCAGGCAGCACAACAAATTTGCAGTTTGCTTGGACCGGTGTATGCATTCTAAAAGTGTGTAGAAATTTGTAAATTATATTTAATTCAAATTAAGTATGAAATTACTACATAATAACACAAACACATTACGACACACACACACATGACAAAACTTACTAACTTTAAAGCCCACGTACATATCTTATTTATCATTTCTTTAACCACCCTAAAAAATATTCCTCAAAACGGGTTTTCGTCAAACAGTTAAAATGTTTGAAACGTTGGAAATATTGTACACAAAACATTAAGTCAACTATATTGTATTACAATAAAATATATACTGGGTGATTGGTTAACTATGTGCAAATCAATAACCTAAAATATATTAGACTTTTTTTAATTTTATAGTTATTAGTCGGGACAAATATAATATATTTTTGAAAAATAGATCCCCATCACTTATATGTTAAAACCGTATGAACTTAAGAATTTTAAATGGTAGAGATGTTTTTATCTGCGCGCATTACTCAACCGCCCTTCCCCCCTCCATCATAAATATGTGTAAATACATTATATATCTATTGTAAGTGTTTCATAGTTATTCGATTTCAAAACTTTTAACTATTAATCGAAATAAAATAAATTATCTAGATATTTATGGTTAATCAATTTTATTGCCCAATGGGAACTCTCCTAATGAAAGGACTGAAGCAAATTAAAAAATAAGGTAATACAAAAAAACATTATATAACCTCTTAGGCCCTAGAAATTTTTTTTAAACTAAACGTCAGATGAGTTAAAATATTATATATTTTATAATATTAATTAGTCCATGTTTGTCAAATCTATTTGTTGACATAGTTTAAATCAATTTAAAAAAAACCACTATGAAATATTTAAAATTAAGCTAAAAATTTTATTTTTAATTAAACATACCTTTTCCTAAAGATTTTCCACATTTGGCGCAAACTAAAAACAATTATAAAGTTAGCTGTGTTAAAATTGACAGAAATATATTTGTGGAATTATTTACATGAATCGCATAATGCCAGATATTCTGAATTCGAAAATGTTTACAAAGTTAAGTATTTAACTTTATTTTATTTTATTATGGTATAAGGAAACAATAAAATGTTATTAAATAATTTGTCTATATTATCATATTGCATATTGTTGTATTAAGCATTGTCTGGCATATACAACATTTTGGGTTACACACTTTTAATGCATTATATAATTATAAAACAAACTCTTATGTATCCAAACCAAGTGTTTTTTTTTTTGGTTAGAATCGAAAAGTATTTCGTTTTTTAAGTACAAAATTCGTGTTTGAGGCCACTCTTAGGGATGGAATTTTCGAAAAGTACTACGCCATTTACATTCGAGGGAGTGTACTCAACTTTTTCAACAGTTTTTTTAAACTAAAAAAAAGAAGATAATATATAAATTTGTATTAAAGCTTTCATTAAACTATTAGATTGATCATCTTGGGGTGTTTGACAAGACCGAATATAGCCGACAAAACAAAACAAAATCAAGTTCATGTCTAACAACTCTATAAGGAAGAAAAAAATACACTTAACAAATATACAATCTTTTAGTATATAATATAAACGTTTATACTGACCATATGAATCCTTTTGGAGCATCTCCGCTAAATCCAAAAATGTTAATAAATCAAATTAATGTTTGCTAACGATAAATTGGCATAATGGTATGTAGATAAATAATAATAGAATTTGTGTTATGTTTTTTTTATACGTTTTTTAAGGGCTTTAATGGAGTTTTAAATTAAAACGAAAAAATTCTTTTAAAAATGTTACAACTGAATGATGAAAAACGTGCATTGATTGGGGTGAAAAGTAAAAGATTTATAATTACATTTAAAAATATTAATGTTAAGTATCCATTAACGAATTTAAAAATACAATGAATTATGTGCACTGAAGCTGACAATGAGATTAAAGACACTAAAAAAAACTGCTTTTTCTAATTCAGGAATAACACCATACATTTACTTCATTATAACTATTATTGTTAAACTATTATATAAAATAGATTACATATAGTACATACGTGTTATACTCATATAATTTTTTTCCTCGGTCTTTTGTATACCTGATGCAAAAAAAATATATAAATAAAATTGTAAGGTGGCATTATAGTCTTTTTTTGTGTAGCTTCTGATTGTGTACAATCTCGGTTATTAGAATCATATCATATCATATCATATCATACCATATTTAGTGTACATATTACTCATATCACTCATATTACTTTAAATATATTTTCAAACGTTGTATAAAATATGTATGACATACAATAGTTTTTATGTAAAGATTTAAAGCCATAAAAAACTGTTGTCCCGATTTTTTCCTCCGTTCAATATGTTATGGATACATAAGAGTTATAAATTTAGACAAAATTTTGACATTTTCGTGTCTTTGCTCTGACACATAACCGAAAAAAAAGTTATGAAAAACTTTTCACGAAAACTGACGTAACGAAAAACTATCATCTAGACTGACCTTGTACATTCCTTTGGCGCATAACATCAAATTCTTCTTTTTTTAATACAACCATTTCTACGAATAAAAATATTAATGTTTGCTAATTTAAAATTGGCATAGTACTATGTAGAAAAAAAATAATTAAATAGTTTTAAATAAAAATAATTTTTTTTACGATTTCTACAGATTAAGGTGAAGCTTTTACACAAAAAATGTATAAATCTTCATTAAAGTTGTCAAGATTCAACTGGCCTAAGTCCCATATATATATACAGAGTGACTATAACTTTAAAACAATGTTTTTTTTTTTTTGTTATTCCGAAATTTAATATTATATTTTATGACTGATATTAAAATACTCTTACAGTGTACAGACCTCGGAATTAGTGGAAATCAGTATTTTGATAAAAAATAAAATAGATACCATTTTTTTAATACAACTTTGTATTAGCAATACCTACTACATTTTTAATTTTTTGTTTAGCAAAATTGTTTTCATTTGTTTAGAGAAATATACAGATCTTTAATGGACTAATTTGACTATTTTTTAAAAGAGTTAGAGCGCCATGATTTCAATTACCAAAGTTTGAGATTTTACTCGGTATTGAAGAGGAAGGGGTGACTTTTTTAAATCGTTTGCCCATTAAAATACCTTGCAGGTTATAGACTCTATATAGTTCCTGTATAAATAATTCGATTCAGCGGTTACTACGAAAAATTAATTAAAATCCATAATTTTTAAAACAATTATTCCTCAGTTCCACATTAAAACCAAAACTAAGTTTAATTTATAACGTGCCTTATATAGATAGTTGGTATTTACCTTGTATTTTTGGCGCATCTTGTGGGCCTAAGTATAAAAAACAATGTTGGATATTAATATGTTCATTAAAACATAAATAATTTGTATAAATTAATATTTTGTCCAGCTTTGGTAACTACACTGCTATTCTACTTCACTCCTATTCTTAACGATAACATAACACAACAATTTAGTCTGAATGCATTAAATAAAGAAATCTCGATTATTTCATGACTGCGGTTTGATATGTCGACTGATTTTATTTGTTGACAACGATGTATAATAAATATATTACATTATGGTATTTACTAAGAGCCTATATTATATCACTTATTTTAAGGCTTATGTTGAAATACTTCTTTTTACTTAGCTACCATTTACACTGAGTTAATGAAGTGTTTTTGTTGAAATATCGGTAGTTTTTTAAAATATTATTATACAAAAATATAGTATTGACCGTCAGTATTTATCAATAGCAAATTAAACACAAACACAACACACCACAAGGTACAGCATAAGTGTAGCTGTGTAGCTGTAGACATAACAATGTTAGGACTCCCCCGAACCGACCCCTCACCGTCACACACAACGCCTGGCACCGCGCAGTCATCATAATAATTTTTTGACTAAAACAAGTATCTCGAAACCTCAAAAATGTTGTTTTATTTTGCTTGTAACTAAAAAAGTATTCAACCAATCAATATGTTAACTTGCTCGATCCAATCTACACAACTTTCCCAATCTACTGATATCTCGTATGTTCATTTCTGTCCAGCCGTTTGCCCAAAAAATCATTCCGAAGCGTCGCTTCGTGTATAGTATACACGGCGGTGAGCTCTCGCTATTTGTTTTACTTAGCTCCGCGCCACTACCGTGTCGCTGGATATAACGTGCCGTTAATATTGTTAGTATTAATTACCTGGATGTGGTAGACCTCGTGTGACTAAAATAAAATAACAAAATCTGGTATTAATAGAAATTCACACTTATAAGCATAAGTTTGTAAGGAAAGTTTTTATAGATAATTTACTATTTAATGTAAACAACAACAATCAATATAATATGCCGTTTAATTCAAACGGCTTAAAATTAAAACTACACTACATTGTTAACTTAGTATAGTCATCCAAAGGCTAAAGTAGTGTAAATAATAAAAATTACCCAAAGAGACTTTCAAAATAATGAAAGCTATAAAAAAAATAGCGATTTTCTGCATAATGTAATAATGAACTTTTCTAATCTAAAAAACACTGTCCGATTAGGAACCTTTAAGTTGTACAGGCTAAATTGTAATGAAAAATGAACAAATTTTATTTGGTGAGAGTATTTTAATAGTGAGTGTTGTTCAGGTTTTACAAGCATCGGTATATGAAAAAATGACGCAAATGATTTTCTTTTGATAGTGAACACTTGTACAAGCTAACGGGTGATCGTGAATTTTATTGTAACCACGCGTTTGACTATGACCTAAATATTTACTGTATTCCTATTCCATTTTACAGTATTATAACGATATTTTGTAAATCAGTTACCATTACATTATACTGTTAGTTTAAAAAACTTAAAATCATAAATAATCTAAATTAATAATTTCGTTTAGTTGGTGTTAGATTACACTTTATTTTGACAAAAAGTGTTACTCTGACTAAAATAGACATTTTTTCCAAGTTTTGTCTTAAATTTGTACCATATTATTCGGTATGCTTATAGAAATTGCCAAAAAAATGATTGCTTTACCCGATATCAAATCTTGTGACTAAAACCTGATCATATAGAATGTGTGAAATATTTTATGCGTGAATAGTCCGAGTAATAATACTGTAAATGTCAGGTGTAAGTATTGAATTAGCGTAAGCCTTTTTGTTTTAAACTAGGGTTTTCTTATATTAATTTATCCCATTACGTGAAATGTACTTACGATTTGTAAAAAAATATACAATTATATGGTGGCCATTATTTTACTTAACATCAATTTAGTTTTTACTTTAGCAATTTGACTCATTTTGTTTCTTAATTCAAAATTGAGAAAAACTACAAACAACTTATTATAAATAAAAGTGGTGAAATCATTTTTAAACAAACACTTTGATGCTAATTTGTAAAAACTGCTCCTGACTTAAATATTTTGTTCATGTGCTGATTCATTCTGTGCTTGGTTTGATCTCTACTGGTTTGAAAATACTAATTACTGATTCGCATCGAATCGTTTATTTAAAGGGGATTTTATCACTTCCATTTCTAAAAATTACTGTAAGCCGGTAACCTCCCCATCCTCACTATACCCCGACTCTACTGTACCACAACCACACTATGCTCTGTCCTCATTATGCCCTGACACAACTGTATCCAACTGTACCTAACTGGATTTTTAATTCTTAGTTTTTGGTATCAAACAATTTTTGCGTACACCATATATTTTTTTGTACACAAAATGTTTAAGTTAAATTAATTTAATTAGATTGGTTCAGATAGTTCATCTACTTGTTTATGCTTTTTTAAGATTACCAATTTTGTGCACCAATGTCTGATTTATAGCGACAAATCGCCTCACGGACAACACGAAAAGTCAACCCTTCAAACCACATGACAATAATTTATCGATAATATTATGATGATTTATCATTGTCGAAACACGCTATTTAAAAACGCACCTACAAAAATTAATCAGTTTATTTGTCACCCAGCAAACACAACGAAAAGCCAGAATAATTTGTCAATAGGTGAAATCATATATTGATAGGTATAATTAATAAAAAACAAGACATTTTAATTAGCCAGACATTAAAATTGTATTATAATTTAGTGAAAAATATAATATTTTAGTTTAGCAATTTAAATATACTGGATTATTCAACGACACATCTGGATCCTTTCTGTAATTAAAAAACGTTATTATTATCATTCATGGCTCAAATAGTATTTATTTTCATATTATCATTATTGTTCAAGCAAGTTATACATTTATATGTATTACAGTTAGGCTTTTAAAATATCCCTTGAAGCACATCCCTTACATTAATTTTTTTTTTTGTTAAACCACATAAATTATATTTTTTATAAGTTTCTATGTTTAAGATTTTTATACAACTGTTTAGCAGCTATTTAACAGAATTTAACAATAAACTTTTTAAAGAAACTATCTTCTTTACTTCAATAACTTTAAAAATAGTTATCCAAAACTGGTTATCGACCATTCAAAATTTGCAGTATTTTAGTTTAATTGTTTATTATTATACAATTTAAAAAGTTAATTAAATGTATGCGTTACCGTTTAAGTTTCAAAAGTTGCTATCAAAAAACAAAGTTAGAAGGGGGGGGGGGTAAAAATATAAAAAACGGTGAAAATTTGAGATCACATTGCATAAAAACATTATATAAAGAAAAAATTAAAATTTTATAATAAACCCAGTGAGATTTTGAGTGGTTCAAGATAAGTTAATCAACCTGTATACAAACAAATATTTTTTTACCTCTTACAATTATATAACTAATTGTTAGGTTAGGTTACCTTGTTGTTACAATCATGAACCATCAGGATTTTTTCCACATTCACCTTTCTCTGAAATTATTTTATTTATATGTTACGTAAAAAAATGTATAAATAAAATAAAAATAAGAATAGGATAAAAACAATTTTACATACAAAAATCAAAACAAATAAAGCCTTATAGCGTTAATAATAAAAAAAGCAAAACCTACTAAAAGACGGGCAACAGCATAGGACATTTGCAACTTGCTTGAACCGGTGTTTGGAAGCTACACAAACATTTAGGTGATTTAACATCAGGTATATAATTTAAAAGTTTATTAAAATTTGTAAAGCAAATTAAATTAAAATTAAATTTGAAATTACCACATAATAGTACAAACACATTACAGTGCGGACGTACAATAATTTCTTCACATTTAACCAGCCTTAAAAGTCGTGGTTTTTTTCAAAACGGTCTTCCGTTTACTGTTAAAGTGTTTGTTAAGTTGGAAATATTGTACACTAACATAAAGTCTAATTATATTGTCTTGTAATATAATACATAAATATATAATTTACATATGTATTGTACGTGTTTTTAATTTATTCGATTAAATAACTTTTAACCATAAAGCGTATTAAAATAAATAACCGAGATATTAACGGTTAATCAATTGTATTGTCAACCGAGAGCCCTCCTAATGAGAGAAATAAAACAAATTAACAAAAAAGGCAATGTAAAAAACATATGACCTTCTAGGCCTTAGAAATAATTTATAAACTAATCGTCAGCTGAGTTGAAAAATGTGTAGGGATACTAGAAGTGGTAGGGACGGGGAGATCACAGGTTTATAGGAACTTTCACAACTGAAAGTAATAAAATTACTTTTAAATAATCGGTTCGAATTAGTTAGTATTATTTTCCTTTATTAGCAATAATTGAGTGATTGAGAGGACCTGTGTCCTCTCCGTTCCCATTATGCTTTGACCACATTATGCCTCAACCGCACAGTACTGGCTTACTCGAATAAAATTACTTTAAAAGAAACGCTTTGATGATAATTTGTAAACACTGCACCTCATTATAATATTTCCTTACTGTGCTGGTTTATACTGTGTTTAGTTTGGACCTTACTGGTTTGAATATACTAACTACTCATTCGCATCGAAGCGTTTATTTGAAAGTGATTTTGTGACATTTAGTTGTAAACATTTCTGTTAGCCTGTGTTCTCCCGACCCCACTATGCCCCGACCCCACTGTACTGGCTTATTTGTTTTTAACATTTTTAAAAAATATAAATGGTCCTCTATAAAAGCGAGCCTTATTGAAGGTGTGATTTAATAATAATACGTAATAAACTATTGTATCAAACCACCCATTGTAGTATCGAATGATTACATTTCATTTAGCGTTCGGGAAGACGATGGTGACAACAGAAAATAATAACAGTTTTTTCGTTTCCACATCTGGTTTCACCGCGAATGGAGTTTAAAAATAGTATTTCAAATAACAAACCTAAATTAAAGTCTACAATAGATAACTACTATCTACTCAATCATCTAGAACTCACCTTCTGCATCTTTTTTCTGCGCGTTATCCACCAAATCTTCTTTAGCTAATACACCGACTTCTACAAAAAAAAAAAAAATTAATGTTTTAGTTTCAACCCAGTCTATTATTGTGGCATTCAAATATCGAGTACTTTTTCATGTATATAAAATCTACAGTCTATACTGACCTTCTGGTGCTGTCGGACTATCTTCATCTAGTCCTACAAATTATATATATATAAAATAACTTATTGCAGAACATAAAGTGACATAGTGATATGTAGAAAAATAATAACAATAAAGATATCATTTTTTACTCGATTTTGTTGTTAATATAGTTTATAGATAAAATTTTGATTCTAAGTCCTCGTCCTCCAGCGTAGTCGTCGCCGCGTCTCCAGAAGCATACTTTCGAACACTCTAGTGCACGCCAACGGTGCGATTGTCGCCCCTAGAATATTCTACGGCCAATATAAGCTTTACACCACCAGACAGCCAACATCAGTCTCACTCGAACTTTAGTCTACTACAGTACTACTTTCCCATGTTCAGTGATATTGTTTGTGTTGTTAAATAGAAGTGTGATAATAGAACATTTGGTTTGTTTATTATTATTATATTTAATTTAAATATAATATTTGTATTGGTTACTAGTGTTTACTCATTTACTTCCATGCTATACACCTAACCATATACTACTTAAAGTCTACAATAGTAAACTAGGTAATAACTACTCTATCATCGATACTAACCTCGTACATACGCTTGCTGCGTATAGTCAAATTCTTCATCACCTGATTCGACAATTTCTGCCGAAAGACATTATTAAAAAAAAACATTAGTTCTCACTCTTTGTCGAAGTTATGGCTAAGTAAAATGTATAACGTACCTTTAATTGATAGTTGTTGTTTACCACGTGAGCTTGACGCATCTTGTGGGTCTACATATAAATAAAAAAAATAGGTATCAATATGAATTCGCATACAAAATTGTATGTGAACTGAGAAAAGAACTCTCTAATATAAACGTTATAACTTAAGAAAGTTAAAAGTTAAATGTAAAAATAAACAGTGACCATAGATAATATATTCTTCTCCATCTACTTCCAGGTCTTCATTTTTGGTATCATCACTCAATAGGGGGACCAAAATTACTTCTTACATACTTAACTAGATCAATGCAAATGCATTACTAATCAAATAAAAGTAACTTCACATTGAGAACTTCCCAATTGAAGGAGCTGAAACAAAGTAAAAAGTGATGGAAAACATACCTGGTGTTATAGTTCCCTCGCAAGTCCCACAAGCTAAAAACAATTACAAATTATCTTAGGTGTGTTAAAATAATTTTCAGATTTTATAATATAAATAAGTCCAATTTCTGTCAAAATCCATTATTTTAAAGAACATTAATCCTCACTCCTCATCGAAGCTAAGGCTAAGTAAAATGTATAACGTGCCTTTAATTGATAGTTGTTACTTACTTTGTGAGCTTGACGCACCTTGTGGGTCTACATATAAATAAAAAAATAGGTATCAATATGAAGTCATTATCGCATACGCAATTGTGTGTGAATCGAGAAAAGAACTCTATAATACATTCAAGTTAACTTTTGTCAATACATTTTGTCATTTATATAGCTACCATAAAGTTTTGACATTAAAATAATATAAATTTTTCCAATGCTACAGTCCTGGCTCATCCAAACACTTCAGCACCTTTAGCCCTTTTCGTCAATGCTAGCCAGTACGCAATTAGTGCGGCTCTCCAACAGCAATTTCAGCAACCAAGGGAGCCTTTAGCTTTCTTTTCCAACAAGTTTAACCCTTCTCAAAAGAAATGGAGTACTTATGACCAAAAACTGTATGCCATCTATGACGCTATTGTTTCCAACCTATGCTTGAAGTCAATCATTTTATTGTATTTACGGATCATAAGCCTACGTTTGCTTTTTCTTAAAAAAATGACAAATGTTTCCAGCGACAATTTCGCCATTTAGACTTTATTTCTCAATTTACAACAGACATAAGACACGTTTTCGGGAAAGAAAATGTAGTCGCTGGCTCACTGTCACACATTGGATAAGTTTCAACACCAGTTAACTTCACAGCTCTGACACGTAGTCAAGAAGCCGATCCGGAACTTCAAAACCAAACTAGTTATCACCCAAAAATCAAACGATCGTGTTGAACGTTGGCACCGCTCTCTTAAAGACGAGTGAGCTGATCTTCAATCTTCAGTAGCAGAGGTAGTGTACGGAGAGACATTACGAGTTCCTGGTGAGTTTTTATCTCCACTGACAATCTCTCCTGAATTTTCAGACTTTGTGGCAAATCTCAAAATCGTGATTTCCAAACTCTGTCCCGTTCCAACATCACTTCACCCAAAAAACCGCATTTTCGTCCATCAAGATCTAGCATCATGTACTCATGTCATGCTACGCTCCGATTTGGTTCGAACTTCTCTGCAGCCACCTTACACAGTCCTCATCCAATTCTAACCCGCCGTGACAAGACTTTTGATATTTTAGTTAAGAACAAGAAGGCGACCGTATCCATTGACCACCTTTAAGCGGCTTACTTCATGACAAGCCCATCCAATTCAACTAAACGCATCCCAGCGAATCCAGCTAAAGAAGAACTTCCTAGCTCGTCTATTGACGATGCCACTTCCACGAATAGACACTAGGTAACAACTCGCTCAGGTCGTCGTGTCCGTTTTACCAAATTCTTTCAAGCATAGCAACTCACTTCCCAGAGGAGTGATGTGGTGATATCATTTTTTTCATGATTTTATAGTTGTTAAGAGGGTTTATCTATTTTCAAATAATATTAGCAACATTTGATTTCTTTGCCGGTGGTTTGAACTTATAAGTATTAGAAAATATTTTGACAAAAACACGGGAGAATAATAACAATAAGAACTTACAAAAAGGTATTTAAAATATAACAATTTTTAAAGTATATTATATTAATTAAAGTCTACAATAGATAACGACTAACTACTCTATCATCTAGACTGACCTTGTACACTCTTTTGCGGCGGATTATCCAATTCTTTCTTAGCTAATCTACCAATGTCTAAAAATAAAAATATTAGTGTTTTCTAAATTTAAATTGGCATAAAAGTATGTAGAAAAATAATAATTAGATAGTTTTATATAGAAAACATTTAGTGAAGCTTTAACATATTATACTGTACATATTACATATTATATACAGTAAATATATAAATCTATATTGAAATTGTTTAGACTTATCTGGCCTAGTTCTAGATAACTACTAACTAATAACTACTTTATCATCAAGACTGACCTCGTACATTCCTTTGACTCGAGAAATACGATTCTCTAGCTAATTCAATGATTTCTATAAATTAAAAAATTAATATTTTATTTTCAACGCAGTCTAATTTTCTGGCATTCGAATAACGAGTACTTTTTTATTTATATAAAATCTACAGGCTATACTTACCTCTACGTAGTGCAGCGATTCCTAAAAATAAAAATATTAATGTTTGCTAAATTTGAATTGGCATAAATAAATGTAAAAAATAATAATTAAATATAAATCATTTAGTGAAGCTTTTACATAAATAAATATATAAATCTATATTGAATTTTTTTAGACTTATCTGGCCTAGGTCTTTGTGCTTTATTAAAATCTATGATCATAACTTTAAAACAATGTTCCTGTTTTTGTAATTTCTAAATATAATATTACATTTTATAACGTGCCTTTAATTGATGTTGTTGAAATAAATGGCAGTTGTTACTTACTTTCTGAGCTTGACGCACCTTGTGGGTAAAATAAAAATAATTATAAGTTAATTATAAATTTAAAAAATAGGTATCAATATGAATTCATTGTTGTATAAGCAATTGTATGTGAATCAAAAAAAGAAGTCTATAATAAATTTAAGATAACTTTTATCAATACATTTTGTCATTTTTATAGCTAACTTAAACTTATGATATAAAAAATATATAAAAGTTATAACTTAAATTTGTATAGAGTTTTAGATAGATTTTTAGCGCCTCTGATTTGTTTCCTGGTTGTTTGAACTTAAAAGTGTTACAAAAAGGTTCGGCGAAATACACGAGAAAAAAAAAGGGGGAAATGATAAGTATAAGAGCTGATTGTAATGGTATGAACAATTTTAATTTTTTAAATATAATAATTTAATGCTTTCATTAGGTAATTGTAATGTCTATATTATGTACTGACCTTCTGCGTCCTTATCCTTACTGCCCTCACCTAATTCTATAAATTACACATATCAGATTAATGTTTGCTAACTTGAAGTTGTCATAAAAATATTTTGAAAAAAAAAAACAATTAAATGGGTTTAAACATGAATCTCAAGTTACCTCTTATCTGTAACGGGTACACTTGACACCCCGTTACCACTCACCCTAAAACATGCTTACTGAGCATTTGTCAATATGACAATGGGTAGGAAAGACAGCGAACACACAGGACAATGGCCTTCGCGCCGACCCCGACAATCAGTTGAGACCTGACCATCACTTAGCCCTCATATAACTTATATAGTTTTATCACACTTTGACGCCGTTTACTCTTATCCCGCATCGTGCGTGTTCGCTCAACTCCGCTTTTCCAGGAGACACGGGTTAGCTTCTAGTTCTCGATCCAAGATCCGCTGATTTAATCCTATCGGCCACCGTTCAGTCTAGTTTAGCCAACTAGGCGAGCAGGCTTGTTACAATTTGGTGGAGGCGCCGCTCTCAGTAAGTTTATTTTGCCCTAGGAAAGACCCGGGTAATCTTTTTGCTTTAGGGAATAAATTACGGATACGACCCCATAATTGTGCCTTTTAATCGATCTAACTCTCAGGTTGTAATTTTATTTTAAATTCTAATTGCATTGAACCTCGATATTAATTTAAGTTAAATAATAAATAATTAGTACTCTATATAGCGACATATTATATATTAAATTACAAATCACGAAATTCGATAAAGGTTTTTTTGTAGTATATGCTACATACTTTATTAATTGTTTACTGTTATGTATGTGTTAACATATGATGCAGTATAATTACTATATTAAAAGGGTAAGAAAATAATCAAACTTTTCGAATAACCAAAAGGGTATGGACAATATTAGGTTTTGATAGGGCAGTAGATCTAGACGATTTATCATCATCAGACTTAATAAAATACTCTAAAGAAGCAAGTCATATCAATACGCTAGAAGCATTTAATCAGTGTGATAACATAAAGGTACCAAAGGTACATAGGCTTATACATAAATACAGAAAATTTCATATACTTAGGGCTGTTAGTAAAAAGCAGTATACACTATCACAATTTAAGGGAAAATCAAAAGCCGATAAAATAACTGTATTACAGCAAGACCCCAAGGGGCGCTGCTACAAATGTTGTACAAAAAACGACCTCTATAGTATAACTGCGAACAACAGTAATCCAACTGACAATAACGTAGAAAAACCAGGTATCTAATCAAAAAATTAGTATCGAACAGCCCATCATAAAAAATACACAAAATACAATAAACATACCACTAGGCGTAGACGAATCCTTAAATATTAACGCCCCTCTGATTAATCATTTTAGTGTTACGACAGTTAATATAATGAACATGCCACAAACCTTTTCGGGTAGGATTACTGACGACGTATAGGATTACTTTAAAACCTCCGATAGAATAGCGGACTCAAACAAATGGAATGAAGGGTCTAAAGTAGTAATACTCCCACTTTAAGGAGTAGTTAAGTTAAGCTGAGAATTAATTAAAACATCTTTTCTGGAGTTTTATAATTATAAAGATAAATTGGAAATATTAATGGGGAAACTAATGAATAGGAGAGAACAAGTAAGCGAATCGGTGCAGGAATTCGTCCTGAACGTTACTGTGGAATGTCGCAGGGTGGATAAGGACATGGAAGAGAGTAGGATTATTGACCAAATATTAAAGGGGTTAAATGAGGATGCTTATTGGAATGTAATAAATATAGATAATTTAACCTTAGAGGCTTTAAAAAATAATATAAAGAAGTATGCAGAACATGTATCGATACGCAAAAAAAATGCTAATCCAGATGCGCAAACCCTAAAGTTACAGGTAGAAGCTCTAACGGCTAACCAGACAAATTGAAATAGGTGGGCAGCCTGGGTACTCTAACTTAAGGAATACTACAAGTAGTGAGTTACAATTATTAAAAGATCAGATTGAAAAACTTAAAATTAATGGTAATAATAATCCTAGAAGGAATTTCAATAACAATTTAAGGAAAGATTATAGGCATAACAATAATTATAATGGTCTAACCTTAAAAATAAAAAAATAAATAATTTTTCTAGCGGTGCTACTTATAGCAATGGTAACAATAATTACAAAGGTCGTAATAATAATTATAATGGTAAAAATAGTAATAATTGTAGTGGTAATATAAATTACAGTGGTAACAATAATAATAGTGGTAATAATTATAACAACAGAGGTAACAGTTACAATGATAGGAGACCCAATAACAACGGTCCCCAGTTTAATAGAAATGGTAATAATTATAATAACCAGGATAGGCAGAATAATAGGGGTGGTAACGGTGGCAAAGTTAGGGGACCAAATTTAAATGGCTACAATGGACAAATAAATAATAGTAGACCAAGGCAGGGAGATAATAACTATAACAATAAGTTTAGTGGGCCACCCAATGCAAAAAACTAGGAGGTCAAAACACCAAAGTTAGGTTGAGTTTTGACCATAGGTTCAAAATGAAAAACCCTAACTTTAATGTAAAAAAGACACAAATAGTCACCCCCCCTCCCCAGCCCGAGTAAAATGTATAACGTACCTTTAATTGATAGTTGTTACTTACCATGTGAGCTTGACGCACCTTGTTGGTCTACATATAAATAACAAAATTGGGTATCAATATAAATTCTTAGTCACACACAAAATTGTGGGTGAATTGCGAAAAAAAGTCTTATATTAAATTTAAGATAATTTTTATCAATACATTTTGTCATTTATATAGCTACCCTAAAGTTATGACATTAAAAATATAAAAATGTTATAACTTAAAATTGTATAGAATTTTAGATAGATTATTAGCGCCTCTGATTTGTTTCCTGGTTGTTTGAACTTAAAAGTGTTACAAAAAGGTTCGGAGAAATACACGAGAAAAAAAGGGGAAATGATAAGTATAAGAACTGTTTGTAATGGTATGAACAATTTTAATTTTTTAAATATAATAATTTAATGCCTTCATTAGGTAATTGTATTGTCTATTTTATGTACTGACCTTCTGCTTCCTTATCCTTACTACCCTCACCTAATCACCAAAAAAAAAAAAAACAATTAAATGGGTTTAAACATGAATCTTGTTTTATACGTTTGAAAGTACTTCAGTGTAGTATTTACATATAAAAATTATATGTTATGTAAAATATAACATAAAACTGGTTGCTAATTTTAAAGTTACAATATAAATTATATACACGTATAAAGAAGATGCTTTTTCAGTTTCTATAATCATATCTTCGCTGAAATTATTTATAAATCTAATGTTCAAAAAGTGCTCTCTAACCTAAAAGATGAAACAACTGCAGGTTTTGATGGAATTTCGGTTAAAATCATTAAACATGTAGCTAATGAAATAATAAGTCCTTTAACACATATTTTTAGTTTATATAAAGTATTAAAAACAGTATATTTCCAGAAAAATTTAAGTGGCAATAATTAAACCTCTGTTCAAAAACGGGGATAAAACATGTATAAACAACTATAGACCCATTTCTATGCTGAGTAATTTCTCAAAAATATTCTAAAAAGTTTTAAAAATTAGATTATGCACTTGATGATGAAAATAAAGTAATGGCTATATTTTTAGATTTAGCTAAGGCGTTCGACACAATAAATCACTCAGTACTTTTAAATATTTTGCCTGAATTTGGTATTATTTCATCAAGTTTAGATTAGTTTAAGAGTTATTTGGAAAACAGAAGGCAAATAGTACAAATAAATAGCTTTATCGGTAATGAAATGGTAATAAACTGTGGAGTACCACAAGGTAGTGTACTGGGTCCCATTTTATTTATCTTGTACATAAACAGTGTCTGTAATTTAAAAATTGAAAGACTTATTACTACCTATGCTGATGATACGTGCATACTTTTCTCAAGAAATTCATGGGTTGATGTACGTATTAAAGCTACTAAAGGTTTTAAAAGAGTAGTCAATTTTCTAACTATGGTTTAGAAAACTATCGATAAATTATAATAAAACTATATTTATGAATTTAATGTTTAATGATAGATAAGATAATTTCGATACATTAAAAATTCATGTCTGCGATAATAATAACTCATGCAATGATATAAAATGCAAAACGTTAATAACAGTCTCTAGTATTCGTTATTTGGGTCTAATTTTTGACAGGAATTGTAAGATGGAATCTGCATGTAAACAATTTAGTAATGCGTCTACGTACTATAAGTTATAATTTTTACAAATAAGGAGTTTGCACATTGCAAGTAGTTCAAACAGTATATTTAGCATTATATCAAGCATTAATACAATATGGTCTACTTATATTTGGGGAGGCGTTTCTGCTAATGCCCTGAAACCTTTATTAATCAAACCGAGACAAATTGTTCGAATATGTTTACAGGAACCTACTATTGAAGGTTCAATAAGTCAAAACTTTAAATTATTTAAGTATTACCTGTGGATTTACTATTAAAAAAAACTTCCATTTTATCGGTAGGTAAAAATATAGACAATTGGAGAAATATAAATAATGAAAAAAAAAAGGGAACATTTAGCATGGGATGTTAAGTGTTGTATTTTAAAAAAGCATTTGGTGAAAAATTCATGACATCATTCAATAACAGTGTAGTTACCAAAACTAGACAAAATATTAGTTTATGAAAATTATTTATGTTTCGAGATAAAAAAAAGCTGTACTGAAAATACTATTAAATGTGTAAAACAAAAATAAAGATACTTAATATTTTGTTTTCTTACTGTTACATGATGACCACGTCAACAATATATGATAATATACAGGGTGTCATGGAAAGTTCTACCGAGCTTTAAATTAGACATTTAGGATGCTCTACGGGTACAATAAATTGTATTCATTTTTTTTAATTTTAAAATTATTTAAAATAGAACTTGTATCTCATTATAAAATAGTCTAACAAAAAAATTATTTGCAGATTTGAAATCAGGAGAAAAAATCTTGTTGAATTGATATGTAACATGATTTTTTGGTATCTGGCCACACATGCGTCCACAGGTTGGCCACTGAGTGGCCGGCATGTAATCAAAATCAGCATATGGCATGCGACACATCATTTTGAGTTAGAATTTTATTCTCAATTCAGTGGTGTCCTTAGAATTATTTTATATTGAATGATATGTCGCATGCCACATGTTGGTTTTAGTCACATGCCGGCCACTCAGTAGCCACTCAGTGGCCATACTGTGGTCGCATGTGTGGCCAGATACCAAAAAATCATGTTGCATATTAATTCAACAATATTTTTCGTTCAATATTCTCGTGATTTCAAACCTGAAATTAATTTTTTTCGTAAGACCATTTTTTTAATGATATACAAGTTCTATTTTAAATCATTTTA
The DNA here is from genome assembly GCF_023614345.1 of Adelges cooleyi. NCBI lineage: Eukaryota > Metazoa > Arthropoda > Insecta > Hemiptera > Adelgidae > Adelges > Adelges cooleyi. Next base: position 10,395,567 of record NW_026096268.1, on the reverse strand, counting down.
AAATTTTAAAAAATGAACACCATTTATTGTACCCATAGAGCATCCTAAATGTCTCATTTAAAGCTCGGTAGAACTTTCCATGACACCCTATATAAATTTATTTTGTTCGTGTATAAGTATGCAAACTCTTCCTAAACGGCTGGACAGATATTTATGAAATTTTGTGTGCGCGATTGAGTTGATTCGAGAAAAGTTTAGATTTACAATTTGATCCGATAGTACATGTTTTTAACTTTTAATTAATTAAAATAATTAATTATGACTATCAACGTTATCAATAGTTGTCTATACATCTCTATGGTTTTTCATACCACAGGGATACAATGATCCGATCAGCTGATTGTGTGTCTATTCTAATACACGGACAACGCCGGGTCGGGACAGCTTGTTAAAATATTTTTCTTCACTTATATTCTTAACGATAACATTATTTAACAATTCCGTCTGAATACATCGAATAAAGAAATGTATACGGCAATTATAGTAATACAATATATAACGTGTCGTTAATATTGTTACTAGTTGTTACTTACCTGGATATGGCAGACCTCGTGTGACTAAATCAACATAACAATAGAAGGTGTTAGTATAAAATTCATACCTGCATGCAATAGTATGTAAGGAAAATATGTAAAGATAATTTACTAATTTATGCAATCAACATCAATCAATAAAATATGCTGTTTAATTTAAATGACTCAAAATTATAACTACAATAAGTTATTAATTTCGTATAGTCATCCAGAGAATAAAAACACAAATTACCCAACGAGACTTCCAAGATAATGAGAGCTATAAAAAAAATAACCAGTTTCTGCATAATGTATTAATGAACTTTTCTAATGTAGAAACACTGTCGGATAAGGAACCTAAAGTTGTACAAGCAAACTTGAAATGAAAAATTGACAAATTTTTTTTGTGCTTAGTAGCGAGTGTTCTTCAGTTAATACAAGTATCGGTATATGAAAGTATGACGCAAACGATTTTCCTTTGATGGTAAAACATTTGTGCAAACTAACGGTTGATCGTGGATTTTCTTGTAGCCACGCAGTTGACTGTGACCTAGATATTTTACTGCAGTCTTATTCAATTTTAAAGTATAACAACGAAATTTTGTAAATCAGTAACCATTACATTATACTGTTTAAAAAAACTTAAAACCATTAGTACTCTAAATTAATAATTTCGTATAGATGGTGTTAGATTACACTATGTTTTGACAAGTTGTGTTGCTCTGACTAAATAGAATTTTTTCCAATTTTTGTCTTAAGTGATCGTGAACATCAATTGTAGCCACGCGGTTGACTATGAGTTCGAAATTTAACTGCATTCCTTTATAATTTTGTAGTGGTAAAACTAAATGTTGTACCGAGAACGTGTATCCACACATCTGAATTTACCACTCTTTCAGTCACCTTTTGTCTCCCCGCTTAAATAATATATGACTTGAAAAGCGGTTCTTCCGTAGCAAGCCACATCTTTCTCTACTACAAACTGTATTCAAACGAAACGGTGATAATAAAATTGGGCAAAAGTTATTATCTAGTTTGAAAACTTGTACAACTAGTAAAAAACAAGGCATTTTAGATTTGTCACACATAAATTTAAAAAACAGAAAATAATTATTTAAATTTCAAAAATATTTTTAATTTTTCACGTTTTTCAAATGGTCAAATAAATTAAAAATTTGAGTATACTATACTCTTTATATATTTTTATGACTGATATTGAAACACACTTACAGTGTACAGATCTCGGGTTTAGTGGTAAACAATATTTTAGAGGCCTTAAAGGTTTGGTTTTAATCAAACGTAACACCTACAACTTCTCCTCAAGCTCATGTCTTCGCATCTTTTATTTCAGTTTAGTACGTTCCATTATCAAATATCCATACCTCGTGCAAGACCAGATACGCATCGAAGGAGTCCAAAACAGATTTATAGCCTTTGCTGTTTTGTTTTAAAAATAGAACATCCTCAACCGGACTGCTCCCTTATCCGCTCAGCTCTTAATATAGCGATAATATTATGATGTTATTATATTGTCGAAACACACTATTTAAAAACGCACATACAAAAATGTGTTAAACTGGCGTTAGAGTTCATAGGAAAACGTTTTATTAAAATTCATATAAACGCTTGTTGACGATGAATCATCGTTTTCTAAAAATGGGCTAAAAATGTTGACTGATTGATAACCAGTTTTGGACAACTATAATTAATGTTATAAGAGTTTAAAAGTTAGGATGGGCAGTGTGGTTGGGAAATGCGCGCAGATCAAAATAATGCTACGCCCCACCTATCCTCCTGCCCTAAACTTGAAACTTCAATGACTTCAATGATTATAAACAGCGGTCGAGAGAGCACATTTTAGCGAGTGTTAGTCAGACCACGTACAAACAGTTTTATTAAAGTATGACTCAAACGGCAATGTTAATTGTACGAAAACAAAACGATAGATGTTTCTGAAACACCTGCAAAACGGAGCAAAAATGTAGTTGGCAATAAACAATTTTGGTTAACGTTCAAAATTGGAGTTCTTTAATACTCCAAAAATTCCAAATATTTTTCGAAAAGAATTAGTCGAAACATCTAGTTTATTATTATATTGAGCATCAGGTCAGACATAATCATTGCTGTCTTAATTGACTTGCCGAAAGAGTCTTGTTGAAACTATGTTTATCGTTTATTCTCAATGTTTTGACGTGTATGATTCTTAACCTAGTAGACAAAAATTATAATTCACATTAAGTACATTATTTAGCAAGTGTTATTCTGACTATGTTTAAACTATGTTTTATTAAAGAGTGACACAAATGCCTATGTTAACTGTAAAATAACAAAACGATACAGATTTCTAATAAAAATAAACTCTAATGTTAAATAGAACATGGTAATTAATAATCAATAATTTTGATTTTATTTCGGTTTTAAAACTTTTGTTATAGTAATCATATTATAAAATTGCTATTTTACAAAGCGTTGGACTTAAATTACCCGTTTAGTGAAAACCAAATTCCATTACTAAACAGGTGTGCACTAATCAGATTTTCGATAACTCAAACAAGTACTTTGGTATATAAGCCAGAGGTATCGCCATACACGGTGATTCAAAGACAAAATGCGAATTAAACAAATGTTAGCCAAAACCTAAGTATATTATGAAAATAAATAATCGTGAATCTATGTACGTAGTACCGCCAGTTTCTTTTGGTTAATAAACATAAAAACCTAATATATTTTAAAAAAAAACTACACATCCACGAAAATATTTTAACTAATATTATATTTATGTTTTGCAATACACAAAGTTTATATATTGTTAAAATCAAAAAATGTGGTCTGAACAAATATAAATTAAACAATGGTTTCTTTAAAGTAACGCCAAAACAACACAAACGTTTATTGTAAACAGCCCAATCGCTAAATTATTTCAAAAACGAACAAATTATTATACGATTAAATCCATGTTTCGTCAGTAGCAATATTTCATTAGCTCAAAAAGCATCAAGTAAAGTAAAAAAGACCGTTTTTGTCAGAGTAATTGAATTCGACACAGAACTATGAAGCACTACTCCTCAATACTCAAAAAAATGTTTGTGCTGTTCATTTGCCATTCTGTACAACTAATGGAAACCGGATATTCCAGCAATGATCAAGTGGAAAATTATAGCCTCTCAGATGATTTAAAATGCACATTCCTGTTCGTTGGGTTGAAACACATGCTTCTAACTCAGGTTTTAATTCGCCCTCATTATAATACGCCAACATCATTGAAGGCCAGTGACGAAAGTTATTATAAAAATACAATTGGACACCAAATAACTTCTTTGTACAGTTTAGGAATACGGAATATGGGATCCCTGTGGCTACTACTTTTGTATACGAATTTAGTAATTGGTTTCGCTAAACGTTCAAAAGATATACCGGCAGACTATCAGAAACTTGAAGCTACACACAAGTATGTTATCAATAAAGTGCTTAAGGACCAAGACGGATGCCGCGAAGGTAATTCTTTTGATAGATTCGATGATGTGATTCACTCAAAACCTTTTCCGACAAAAGATGAAATGATATATATGGTGCACATAAACGATAACAAGGCCAGAGAACTGCTGAGCAGAAACAATACATTTGAGGATTTTAATAATAGAATGTTTGTAGACAAGTTAAAAATGAAATATATTTTTTTGAACAATTATGTTTTTATGTCTGTATTCAACGTGCAAGTGACCTGGCCAGAGCTAACTATTGTACGATTGGAAAAATCTTATCGTGATGCGCGTACACTGGATTGGGCCTCCGACAACCTTCAAAATCTGAAATCATACTATGAGCTGATCTTTTCATTTCTAAAAGTTATCATGTTGCGGCTGACGTTAATACACCTGAAATATCTACAACACTATTCAGAAGGTTTGAAAGACTACGTGTATTGCGTGCGTCAGTGGTACAAAGAGGTAAAACAATTTGGTAAATGTTTAAGCTTGACCAATGACCTACATGTAATAGACTTGCTATCTGCCATCCATTATCTCTCTACTGGAAAAGAGACAATAGGCAGCGTGGCTGGGTATGTACATTCAACACTAGTATCTCTTTGTCTACCTCTCGGGTGCGAGGCCGACGAACCACTCAATAAAGGATCACGCAATAATAAACCAGCCGAAAAAGGATCTGAGACATCTGTACCGGTCGAGTATCACAGTTTGAAAAACTCTAAGAGGTTTTTTTCTCAACTTGATAAGGCGTTTAAAAATGTCGACTTTAGCCTCATTCAGTTACTCATAGAATATATTGACGAAATCCAATCGGAAAATGATATGACTGGTATTCTAACAGTGCCATAATAACGCAAATTAGTAATAATTATAAAACTAAAACTGTAATATTATTATTATATTAACACACTTGTAAATCATGCTATTGCTGCAAATTTAAATAAAATAAATAATCACATTAAAATTGTATTATTATTTTTTTGAACTTTTTAGCTTCGATGCAATGCGAGAAGGTATCGGTTTTACTCTGATGTGGGCTTTTTTTTTCGCTGTATACACTGTAACTTTTTTAATACTTGACCAATTCCTTCGAATAGCAACTCTATAAATCACAAATTTTGTCTAGTTTGTACTTTGGGGGAGTAAAAGTTGAAAAAGTTTAATTCTTTACAGACGAAAGTTGAAAAAACAAAAAAAAAACCGTACGAGTTTTTAAGTTAGAACTTTTAATGGCTATAATTTCGAGAAAAAGAGTCGGATCGAGTTGAAATGTATAAGAAATAATTATTTGGTATGTCCGCACACGTCAGTTGTGTCAAACTTAAACTATACCTATTTCCCACCCCCCTAGGGGGGGTACAAGTTTTTTTGTTTTTCGGGGTTTTTAGCGGTAATTTTAAAACTTTTGGGTTGAAAATTTGCCAGTAGTTGGAACTCATATGTACCCATAACATATTAAACGGGAAAAAAATTCGGCACTACAGTTTTTTTTTTAATTGCCGGGAAACTGTGTTTTCGCAAATTTCGTATATTTTAACAAAAACACCTAAAATCTTTAAAAAAAATTGATCAAATCATTAAAACAATTTTATGTATATCTATGCAGAATGATACTATTAGGTTTTGTGCTCAAGTACCACTTTTTACTTAAAGTTTACACAAATTCAATTTTTTTTATAACTTTTATTTATAATAAATCTTGTAGACCTGTGACCTCTCCGTTTCCTCATTGCTTTGATTACATTATGCCAATACTCTACTGTACTAGTCCTCTTGGATAAAATCGCTTTCAAATAAACGCTTTGATGCTCATTTGTAAATACAGAACCTTCATTTAAGACTTTCTAACTTTGCTGGTTTATACTGTGCTTGGTTTGGACTGTACTGGCTTGAAAATACTAACTACCGATTTGCATCGAGGCGTTTTTTCGAAAGTGATTTTATCACTTTCAGATTTAAAAATTCCTGTAAACCTGTGACCTCCCCGTCCCCAATATGCCTCGACCCAACTATGTTCCGTCCCCACTATGCACCGACCCCACTGTACTGGTTTTTTTAAACACTATTTTGACAAGCCTGAGTCTCTTTTAATTTAAAGAAAATAACAACAATATAACATAATAATATACTCATTTTAGTTAAAATGAAATTATGGCTCCCTTGCAATAATCGGTTCATAAAAAAAAAAAATTTTAATAAAATATCAACTCTATTTATCCATCACAACACATTAAACGTTAAACAAAATAGTCTCTGAACAAATAGGCAATCATCAGTGGCGCAAAACCAGGGAAGCAGAGGAAACTTGCCCCTTATGTTTTGTAGGTAGTATGGGTAACTATGGCAAAAAATAATGTAGTTAGACGGTCAACCATAACCGTATAGAACCTCATAAAAAATATACAATTTTAAGCACATTGTTGACAATTATTATATTTTATACAATATATATATATATAGATAGGCATCAGAGTTTTAATTTGAAAGTGATTCTATCTTTACATATCTAACGATTGTAATGGTTATAATCAGTTTTTAATTTGTATTCAACTAACATTTTTAACTCTAATTATAATATCTGTATTGTTCATATAGCCTTTCATATCGTTTGATAATTCAGACAAAGTACAAATAACTGTTGGCACCGCGCATTTTATTGGTTTTTACATTTAAAAAGCAATTGTATAATACAAAACCCGTTTTTTTTTTTACTGTTCTTTTTTTTTTTATGGAAAACAAGATGTTTTATGGCCATATATTCTTTTATTATTTGTGTTTTGAACGTTTGAATTTGCTCGCTCTATAATATAGCAAATACAAATTTTTCGCTAAAAAAAATAGTCGTTTTCGATGAACAACATCTGTAAAAAAGGGAAATATGTTAGAACATAAAAGTTTATGACTCATAAAAGTGTGTGTAACTGTTAACGCTGCAAATGTCAATATAGGACACTTGTTTTCGATCAAAAAAACCATAATAAATCTACACGAAATATGTGGAAAAAATATTAATTTTTTTACACTGTGTGTGCTGAAATATTATTTAGTGCTAGCATTTTATAAAATATGAAACTATGATGAATACAGCGGGTACTTAATTTACTCAAGCGTGTTTTTAAAAAAAATTGTTATTTTGTAATAATGCAAAACTATACGACCTTAGAACCAATACCTATATACATATAGTCTGTAGATAATAAATGTATTGCTACTGTTAAAACTTGAAACAACCAAAAATATTATTCATTACAGAAAATGATGACGTAAAACAATCTATTGGTAAAAAAAAAACTCAGTGAAAATCAGGGTTATTTCACTTACATTAAAACAATTGGTATAGCCATGATTTTTTATATTTAAATACAGTGCAAATGTACATTTTTTTATTATTAAAACTAACTGATTAGTCTTGCCCTAAAACAAAATTTTGGCTAAAATATTTTGTTTTTATTTCAGTAAAATCAACCCGAGTGTCACTGTATTTCTATTTTTCCAACAGATTGCTTAACATCATCATCCACTAGCGTTTTGGTTTTTCTTTGAGAAACATAGTTTCAGTATAATTTCTACAAATAATGTTGTCAATAGCAATTTCGCTGAGTGTAAGATCTTTACACTGTGAGACTTTAATCCACATGTTTAAACTACATCTGAAAAGTACAATATAGTATAGGTTATCAGCTGATATGAGTAATGTTATCACTTCATTATTATCACAATTAAGCATAGACCTCTAAAGAAATGGACTGACAGTAGAGAGAGATGTCCGAATATCGACATCGTTAAAAAGAGACGGAGAGAGTTGTTAGGTATGGTATGGAAGAAATAATGTCATTGAGAAATAGTTATATGAAACGAAATTTTTATATATTTTTTTTATTTTTATTTTAAATAACATTTACAATCTGTACATACAAAATATACAATCAGAAAATACGCTAACAATGTAATAAATGACTTGTAGACTATGAGTAGGGAAGCTATCCAGTGATAGGACCCTATGACAGGTTTCGGCTAGAAATTAAACGGTAGCATTACAATTTAGGAGGTCTCGACACCAACGTCTTTTAAGACGACGAGGGGGGTTGTCCGGGATAGCAGCTGTGTGGATTCGAGTGGAGGAGTAATCTAGAGTGGAATTTTTCATAATGAGTCTTAACTAAATTTTCAACTGATTCGATGTGTAAGTCATTGTGAAGGGTGAGGTTGGAAACATACCATGGAGCCGAGGGAAATCGATTGACAACCTACTATTCTTTTTAGTTGGGATGGTTTGGCACAACCCCATATTTGAGCTCCGTATGACCGAATTGGTCTTAACATTGACTTAAAAACAAGAATTTTGTTATGAAGCGTGAGTTTGGATTTCAGTATAGGACGTAGTAAGTGCGAACGAGTATTTAGAGACTTCCTTTTTGATTTTAGGTGGGGGCCCCAGGTTAGTCTTTTATCTAAAATAATACCTAGATATTTGACTTGAGACAAGGAGGAGATAGGAACTTCTCGGAGGGTGAGAATAGGCGTATTTTTTTTGTCGAGTGTAAAAGAAACATGTACAGATTTTTCTGCATTAATTTTAATTTTCCAGTTTGAGGACCATTTTCCAATTTGATCGAGATGTTGTTGAAGAGCATTAAATGCTTCGGGGGGTCTCTATTGGAGGATAGAATAGCTGTGTCATCGGCGTAGGTGGCTAGAATAGTGTTTTGGGTGTGAGGGATGTCTGAAGTGAAAATGTTGTAGAGGTCAGGAGAAAGATCACTTCCCTGAGGAAATCCTGCTAATATAGGAAAGAGGGAGGAAAAGGCAATACTATGACGAACTTTAAATGTACGATTTTCAAGGTATGATCGAATTAGTAAATAAAGAGGAACAGGGAGGAATAATTTGATTTTATACAACAATCCGGTGTGCCAAACTCTGTCAAAGGCTTGTGCTACATCCAGGAAGACACCCGGACAATACTTTTTGTTCTCAAAAGAAGAAGAAATTACATCGACTAGCCTGTGCACATGTTGTATGGTCGAATGTTTTGCACGAAATCCAAATTGTGCATTGGGTATTACATTTTATGGTTTCCATAATTGGTCTTAATTTTTTCAGGACGATTTTTTCGAATAGTTTTCCGAGCACTGGGAATAGACTAATGGGTCTATATGAGGTTGCAAGATTGGGGGGATTTCCTGGTTTGAGTATGAGAATGATTATGGATAATTTCCATACGGCGGGGAAATAAGACAATCTCAACATTGAGTTGAAAATAAAAGTTAGGAGGACAATTGTTTTTTTAGGAAGATGTTTTAGAATCTTATTCGTTATCAAGTCATGACCGGGGGATTTATTAGGCTTTAATCTTTGAATCAAATTTACAATTTCATTTGGGGAAACATGTTTAGTAGAAAGAGACATAGGTAATGGAGCGTCAAGGAAGTTACTTAATTCTTCTAAATGTATGGTATTTAGAATAATGTTAGGATGAGGTAAAAAATATTTGAAAGGTGTTCTCCAAACAGTTTGGCTAATTTATATATTAAACAGTTTTAATTCAGATTATTAAAATATTGAATTGTATTTGTCATCAGTTTAAATTCTCATAATGGTTTTCCAATGTATAATTGGAACTCGACGTTCGCTCTTAGGTACTCTGAGTTGGACTTTCTCATTACGTGCCCAAACCATATTTTGTTTTTTTTTTTAAGTCGACACTCGACAATTAATACCCGCCACACATTTTCTTAGTTTTCAAACTTGTTTTTTTATAATCTGCAACTCAATAATAAATAATAATTAAATATGAGTATTTAATATTTTTTTATTCCATGTGTTTTAAATTTTTATTTCATAGGAAACCTAACAAATCTATCTATCTCTTTCTAATGATGTTCATAACGCGGCAGTATAGGATGGGTGTGTAAAAGGCGCAGTCCATTTCTTTATAGGTTTATGCAGTTAAGGTACCTCTTTTTTGAAAGATATTGACATAAATTACCCGTTCGCTAAAAACAAATTTCCATTAAAAAACAGGTGGAAACAAATCAGATTTTCAATTACTCAAATACCTATGTAGTTTGGTATTACAATATAAGCCACAGTCATCACCATACACGATGATTCAAGGACAAAATGCGATTTAAGCAAATGTTAGCCAATACGTAACTATATTATGAGAATAAGCATTTGTGTATCTAATTATCGGTTAAAACCAAAATAATAAATGTTTTACTATAATTACGGTTTTAATTGATTGATTAACATAAAATCCTATTTTATTTAAAAAAAATATTGTACACGTACAAAAAAATTGTATCCAATATTATATTAATGCATTGCAGTACACAAAGTTTATCTATTGAAATAAAAAGAAATGTGGTGTGAACAAATAAAAAAAAAAATTTCTTAGTAGCGCCACAATAACACTAACGTTTATTGTAGACACTCCAATAGCTAAACACCGTTCAAAGTATACATTATCATACGATGAAAATCATGCTTCCTCAGTAGCAATACTTCTCTGCCACGAAAAGCATCAAGCAAACAAGACTTTTTTTCGACAGAACAGTTATTAAATTTTACAAAACACCATGAAGCTCAAGACATTTTTTTATTGTTTTGTGCTATTCTTTTGTCAATCGGTAAAATTAATGGATATCAGATACGAATATCGCAGCGAGGATCATATGGAAAATTATAGTGAGTCCAATTATTTAAAATGCACATATCTGTTCAGTGGGTTGAAATACATGCTGCTAACTCAGATTTTAATTAGCCCTCCATATAATACGACAACAACATTGATGGTCAGTGGCGTAAGTTATTATAAAAATACAGTTGAATACCAAATAGCTTCTTTGCATAGTTTAAGAATACAGAATATGGGATCCCTGTGGCTTGTACTTTTGTACACGGGTTTAGTAACTGATTTCGCTAAACGTTCAACCGATATTCCGGCAGACTATCAAAAACTTAAAGCAACACACAAGTATGTCATCATTAAACTACTTAAAGACCTACGCGGATGCCATAAAGATATTTCTTATGATATTTTCTATGCTATGATTCACACAAAACCTTATCCGCCAAAAAATGTGCTGGAATCTATGGTGCACACAAATTATAATGAGGCCATGGAACTGCTGACAAGAAACAATATATTAGCGGATTCATCTAATAAAGACTTTGTAAAGAGGTTAAAAATGATAAATATTTTTTTTCGAAAAGCTGATTTAATACATATAAGCAAAGCACAGGTGAGCTGGCCAAACATAACCATAGTACGATTTAACACCTCTTATAGTGACGCACATAAACTGGATTGGTCTACTGATAATAACCTTCAAAATATAAAGTCACACTATACGCTTAGCTATTCATTTCTAAAAGCCATCATGTTTAATTTGTCGTTCAAACACCTAAAATATCTACAACACTATTCAACATTTTCGAATAAATACGAGTTTACTGAATGGTACAACGAGGTCAAAAAATTTGGTGAATTTTTAAGCTTAACCAATGATGAACACGTAAAGAAATTGCTGTTTGCCATTAACAATCTCTCTAATGGAACAGAGAAAATAGATAGTGTGGTTGAGTATGTATACTCTGTACTAGTATCGCTTTGTCAGTCTCTCGGGTGTGAGGCTGACAAAACATTCAATATAGTCAGTAAAGAATCTGAGGCGTCTGGCGCAAGTTCATCGAATGCTGATACAAAAAGTTCGGAAAATACAATTACCCGTGTGCCGGTTGAGTATAACAGTTTAGAAAAGGCTAGGGTGTGGTTTCTTAAACTCTGTAGTACATTCAATAATGTCAATTTTAGCGTCATTAAATTACTCATTGAATATATTGATGAAATACAACTGGTAAACGATATGGAGGGGTTAACTTTTGACTTCTTGTAGTCTGATATTACTATAATAACATAAATTAGTAATACTATTATCATTTTTAATTAATCGAATCTATTTGTTACAATTTATGATATTAATGTATCTTTTATTATCTGTATCTACTGGAATTACCTATTGTTATCTATAATACTATATTTGATAATGGACATTTGTCCTTAAAAATTATTAGAATTAAATAGATTTATAATTAAAACAATTTTTTAATCATGTCATATTTGCAAATTTAACTACAATACATTATTATCACATTACAATTGTATAATTTGTCCATTATTTATTTTCGTTTTAGACTATTTTGACGTGACTGAGTCTCTTTTAATTTAAAGAAAATACCAACAGTAAAACATTATATACTCGTTTTGTTAAAATTAAATTATAGCCCCATTGCAATAAGAGGTTGATAAATAAAACATTTTTAATAAAATATCAACTCTGTTTATCCATCCCAACACATTAAAAGTTTCAAAAAAATGGTGTTAAGTCGCTGAACAAAAATAAAATAAGCAATACCAATACCTTTTTTTGATTTGAGGAAATGTGACCACGTCGTTTAAAGGAGATACTTAACCACGCGGAGAGTGCGTTGATAATAAATTATCAGTGGCGCAAAGCAGAGGACACTTGCCCCTTCTGTTTGGTAGGTAGTTAAGTAAGTAGGTGAGTGGATATGGTATTATTTGTGGAAAAAATAGGGAAATTTTAAATAATGCTAATTGGTTGCGACATATTAGTACTTGTAAAAAAATGTAATTAACAGAGTAAATCGAAAATATAATACATATAATATATTATATTTTATTATTATTATTATTATATTATTATTACTATTATTATTAAAAATTCAGCATATTGAAAAGCAAAGTCAAGTTGCATACGACAAGTACAATATGAGAGTTTTTATAAAAACCTTTTTTTTCTTCTCTTTAATTTGACTATGGTTTTAACCTTCACCATTATTATTATTACTTACAGCTTAGAAAAATACACATTGTGATAAACTTATTGTAAACCTCTCGATATCTCTTTGGGTTTGATTAATAATTGGTTGTTTTTTTAAACTTTCTTATTCTAAGTGATCTCAATTTTCACTATTTGTTATACTGTCCCCCCTCCCAGATTAACACACTGATGAATATAACTTTTGAATGGTTGATTAAAAATATTTGTATTTTTAACCAATTATTTTTTAAAAAACCAGGACAATGGGGTCGGGGCATAGTGGGGACGGGGAGATCACAGGTTTACAGCATTTTTAAATCTGAAAGTGATGAAATCACTTTCGAAAAAACGCTTTGATGCATATCGGTAGTTAGTATTTTCAAGCCAGTACAGTCCAAACCAAGCACAGTATAAGCCAGCAAAGTTAGAAAGTATTAAGTTGAGGTGCTGTATTTACAAATAAGCATCAAAGCGTTGATTTAAAAGTGATTTTAACCGAGAGGACTAGTACAGTAGAGTATTGGCATAATGGAATCAAAGCATCGAGGGGACGGAGAGGTCTCAGGTCTACAGTAATTATTAAAAATAAAAATTTTAAAATTGAATAAAATCACTTTCAAATAAACGCTTTGATCTAGTCATTAAATAAAGTATTATCATTCATGACTTTTGATTATTATTAAAATATATCTTAATTTGAACATAGTAATAAAATAATAAAATATTTTTTATAAGAAATCAGAGCTACAAGATGATAAACTAAAAAATTAAAATTAGCACGAAAACATCATGGATGTTTGCAAATATTATAATATTTAAGTACTTTTCTGTAAAACATTTTTTTACATAGGGTTACTATCTACTATATTTTTTTTTACCGTTGGTGTTAACACCTTTTGTCGTCTAACCTTGGCTTAAACAAATATACGCAAAACACGTGTGATATGCTACCGTAGTTTGACATTGGCATCTCGATGTAACCAAAAAAAAAAAAAACAGCCATAGAATGCAAAAAAAAATTCAATAGTGTTTTGGACAAATTAGTCAAAAATAAAAATTAAAGCCAGTAAATGTTGAAACTTTAATTTCAAATCGATTCGACTCAATGCCAAGTAGTTACATTTTGTGATTTATAGAGTTGTCACTCAAAAGAATTGGTCCAGTATTAAAAAAGTGACAATGTATACAGACACAAAAAAAAGCTCACATCATTGCAAAAACCAATAGCATCGCTGCTCCACATCGAAATTATTAAATAGATCTATTTATTTTAAAAACGCTCATTACTTTGTATTCTATTCCATATTAAAATATTTATTATTGCGGCGACACCAAAAGTTCGTGGTAAATTTTCAATAAATCAGTGGTTTCATTTTAGGCCAATGCGAGTTATAAATTATTTCAACTAATTGTTAAAAAAGTTTTTGTATATTTTCGCAAATCGGCGCACGTGATTTAAAAGTGACACCGTGTTCAAAAGTAAACGAATATTTAAAGATATGATTTGAAGTGTTGTTTATCGAATTCTCGCCTAAGCGTTTATGCTGATTTGAGTATAGTTATCACTTCATTATTATCACAGTTAAGCGTAGACCTCTAAAGAAATGGACTGATAGTAGAGAGAGATGTCCGAATACGGACATCGTTAAAAAGAGACAGACAGAGTTGTTAGGTATGGTATGGAAGAAATAATATCATTGAGAAATAGTTATATGATAACGAAATTTTTTATTTTAACATTTTTAATTCATTAGTAGTGCATTCATTAATGCATTGGTACTCCCCTATGTATACTAATAGTATGTAAAACAATATTAACAATATTTTAGTATAACAATCATTTACCAAAAATAAATTGTGTATAGAGTTTGTAAAGAAAAACTGTTTTTCAAAACATACTTACACGTTTTATAAAAAGTAAAACCGAATGTTCATTGAAATAACCTAAATGAAATAATTTATTGTAATGGTTTTTAATTATTTATTACCAATATACTATACATATCTATTTAAAACAATACATCATACCGCCGCCCCGGTAAAACAATGACACGACTGCAATAGTTGAAATTTTAAATGAGAACCAAAAAACCAAATTATTTTTCACTAAAATGATAATTCATGAATGGACAATTAATTATTATAACTAAAATATTTCAACTACAGTTACGTCGTTTTTTTACCTTATGCGTTTGCTATACCTAAACACATTGAAGCATTGAATGTAAAGACATTCCAGCACCGGTTTTTGAAGGATTGGTTGACGGATATTTTCAAAGATATCCGCCGTTCCAGTGGCGCCCGATTGTTACTAGTAAGTACTCAATCTTCGTGGAGGCTCCTTCAATGTTACCAGTAAATGGAGAGAAGAACTGCGAGCTGAAACATCTGTCCCACCTGACGAACGACTACCACCAGGCGGAAACCTACCATGGCCCATATGGAAAACAATAAATAGGCTTAGAGCCGGAGTGGCCAAGACAAGAGCCAATATGGTGAAATGGGGATACCAAGAAGGACCTGGTACAAGTGAATGCGGTGAGAGCCAATCCGATGAACACCTAATACAATGCATCCTCCCTCCGCCAGGATGCACAACTGACGACTAGGCGCTTGCCAATGAAAATGCTATATCAGTAGCCACCCATTGGCTGAAGCAAAATATCTAACACATTTATATTTTTACTTATTTTTAAAGACTATTTATTGTATTTTATTTTATTTTTATATTTATATTATTAATGAAATTAGTATTTATTATTATTATTGAAGCATTTAGTCCATTTTACCAAATTTTTTAGTTCTGTCATTGTAAATATTGTTCTACAAAATCATATCCTTAAATGCTTAACAAATGTTAAATGTTAAATGCTTAAAAGCTTTACAACCTCGAACAACACAATAATAAATAATAATTAAATTTGAGTATTTAATATTTAATATTTTATTATTCCATGTGTTTTCAATTTTTATTTCATAGGAAACCTAACAAATCTATCAATCTCTTTCTAATGATGTTCATAACGCGGCAGAATAGGCTGGGTGTGTGGAAGGCACAGTCCATTTCTTTATAGGTTTATGCAGTTAAGGTACCTCTTTTTTGAAAGGGATTGACATAAATTACCCGTTCGCTAAAAACGATTGAAACAAATAACTTTATTATGAGAATAAGCATTTGTGTATAATATGTTTTACTATAATTTCGGTTTTAATTGGTTGACTAACATAAGACCTTATTATATTTTAAAAAATAATTGTACGCTTACAAAAATATTTTATCTAATATTATATTAATGTCTTTAAGTACAGAAAGCTTATCTATTGAAATAAAAAGAAATGTGGTCTGAACAAATAAAAATAAAAAATTTCTTAATAGCGCCACAATAACACTAACGTGTATTATACACACTCTCACACGCTAAACTACCGTTCAAAGTATACATTATCATACGATGAAAATCATGCTTCCTCAGTAGCAATACTTCTCTGCCTCGAAAAGCATCAAAACCACACGACTTTTTTTCGACGGAACAGTTATTAAATTTTACAAAAAACCATGAAGCTCAAGACATTTTTTTGTTGTTTTGTGCTATTCTTTTGTCAATCGGTAAAATTAATGGATATCAGATACGAATATCGCAGCGATGACCATATCGAAAATAATAGTGAGTCTGATTATTTAAAATGCACATATCTGTTCAGTGGGTTGAAATACATGCTGCTAACTCAGATTTTAATGAACCCTCCATATAATACGCCAACAACATTGACGGTCAGTGGCGTAAGTAATTATAAAAATACAGTTGGACAACAAATAGCTTCTTTGCATAGTTTAAGAATACAGAATATGGGATCCCTGTGGCTTGTACTTTTGTACACGGGTTTAGTAACTGATTTCGCTAAACGTTCAACCGATATTCCGGCAGACTATCAGAAACTTGAAGCCACGCACAAATATGTCATCAAAAAACTACTTAAAGACCTACGCGGATGCCATAAAGATATTTCTTATGATATTTTCTATGCAATGATTCACACAAAACCTTATCCGCCAAAAAATGTGCTGGAATCTATGGTGCACACAAATTATAATGAGGCCATGGAACTGCTGACAAGAAACAATATATTAGCGGATTCATTTAAAAAAGCCTTTGTAAGGGAGTTAAAATTGATAAATATTTTTTTGCAAAAAGCTGATTTATTGTATATAAGCAGACGACAAGTGAGCTGGCCAGACACAACCATAGTACGATTTGATACATCTGATCTTGACGCGCGTACACTGGATTGGTCTACTGACAACCTTCAAAATATGAAGTCACACTTGACGCTTAGCTATTCATTTCTAAAAGCCATCATGTTTAATTTGTCGTTCAAACACCTAAAATATCTACAACACCATTCAAAATTTTCGAATAACAACGAGTTTACTCAATGGTATAACGAGGTCAAGAGATTTGGTCAATTTTTAAGCTTAACCAATGATGAACACGTAAAGAAATTGCTGTTTGCCATTAACAATCTCTCTAATGGAACAGAGAAAATAGATAGTGTGGTTGAGTATGTATACTCTGTACTAGTATCGCTTTGTCAGTCTCTCGGGTGTGAGGCTGACAAAACATTCAATATAGTCAGTAAAGAATCTGAGGCGTCTGGCGCAAGTTCATCGAATGCTGATACAAAAAGTTCGGAAAATACAATTACCCGTGTGCCGGTTGAGTATAACAGTTTAGAAAAGGCTAGGGTGTGGTTTCATAAACTCTGCCAAGCGTTCAAAAATGTCAATTTTAAGCTCATTCAATTATTGATTGAATATATTGATGAAATAAAACTGGTAAACGATATGGAGGGGTTAACTTTTGACTTCTTGTAGTCTGATATTACTATAATAACATAAATTAGTAATACTATTATCATTAAATAATAAACCATTATTAAATAATGAAATTGTTGACTCTTTTCTATTAATCCTAATTAACTTAAAAGTTTTTAACACTCGTTGTAATCATTTATTTTGTATTCATCAGTTTTCCCAGAGCTACATGTTAATTCACCCAATAAATTTAAATTTTAATGTCCCATGGCAATAATCTTGATACTTAGAACCTTTTTAAGTAAGTTGTTTCCCTTTTAATTATATTAATTTAGTATTATATAGTTAATATTATCTTATTTATATATATGTATATATAAAACAGATAAATATACCTGTATATATCTATTATATAATCTAGTGTCTGAGATTATGAATATAATTTATTTCTTATTAATCGAATCTATTTGTTCTAATTTATGATATTAGTGTATATTTTATTATCTGTATCTACTGTTATTACCTATTGTTATCTATATTACTATATTTGAAAATTGACATTTGTCCGTAAAAATTATAATAATTAAATAAATTTATAATTAAAACAATTTTTTAATAATGTCATATTTGCAAATTTAACTGCAATAAATTATCACATTAAAATTTTAATATTTTTCCATTATTTATTTTCGTTTTGGACTATTTTGACGTGACTGAGTCTCTTTTAATTTAAAGAAAATACCAACAATAAAACATTATATACTCGTTTTGTAAAGGTACAATGTACAGACACAAAAAAAAGCTCACACCATTGCAAAAACCAATAACATCGCTGCTCCACATCGAAATTATAAAATAGATCTATTAATTAACGCTCATTACTTTGTATTCTACTCCATATTAAAATATTTATTATTGCGGTGACACCAGAAGGTTATGGTAAATTTTCAACAAAGCAGTGGTTTTTATTTTAGGCTAATGCGATTTATAAATTATTTTAATTTATTGTCGGGAAAGTTTTTGTATATTTTCGCAAATCTGCGCACGTGATTTAAAACTGACACCGAGTTCAAAAGTAAACTAATATTTAAATATATGAATTGAAGTGTTGTTTATTGAATTCTCGCCTAAGCGTTTACACGAAAACACAATTTTTTAGCACAATTTTTATACCTGTTTGATATACAAATAATGAGAAAAAAAACGTTATAAACATTACTACTACGAACTAGATGGTATAATAACAAAAACGAGTAAACGTTTTCAAAGTTTTACCCAAAAACGTATAGCTGTAATTGTATGAGCAAAGTATGAGTCCGAGTTTACTGTTTTTCTTATATTTTTCAATAAATATTATTTTGACACCAAACGACTGACAATATTCTTTATCATCAACACGATGACTATGATTGGACTCCTCTTACTTAAGATGGATATGTGATTTAATAAAATATACAACCAAAATGTATCATTCGTTGTCCTACTTTGATCCACAAAAAAAAAACTTTAAATCGAAATACAGAGTTAAAAACATAAAAGTAAACGTCCTATTCATAAATAAACTACACTGATGTTTCATGTAGTTTGTTAGACTATCTTCAGACTAATTTTCAGTTCTTAAATATTAAAAATGCGCAAAAATATGCCAACCTTTCTCGTTAGGTGGTGGGGGGTTGTCAAAATTTCGGTTATTCCATATGCGTTTTTGTTGATAGCACATTTTATATTGAAAATGCTAAGGTTATAACTAATCGAAAATATTTTCAAAAAAACATAAAATTTCTGCACGTGTAGCACACATGAGAATGTCTGAGTACACTTTTTTTTCCATCGATAAAACTATTCATACATTTTAGGCAGAAAAAAACGTCGATCTAACGACAAAAAGAATGTATAAAATTGTAAATGTTTGAATTTCCAACTTTTTTTTCGTTTCTTTTTGCACACCTTAGTGTTACTTTTTACACGTTGAAAATCCGAAGGTCATAGCAAATCGTCGAAACTTGAAAATGTTATCGAATCGGATACACTGTTAACATGCCATTTGCGCACATAGATATTGTATTATTGTACGACTACTGCCTGTAATAGTCCGTAAAACAAATAGTAACCTAATATAAGTATGGCTGTCGACGGATATTCAAAAGGGAAAAAGCCATTAAAATTTGGGTCGCAACTTAAGTTGGACCGAAATGACTGAATGTGATAAAATCACTTTTAAAAAATGTCATTAAAACCAAAACTTATGCTTGGGCACTCAAAACTTACCGGGATCGCTCTAAATTGTATCCGTTATAATATTGGCATGATTTGATAATTTTTTACTTATTTTCTTTACCTTTTTTTTATGTATTAAATTACAATAAAGAAATCTTTCTAATGATTTATGTTACAACTTTTAGTAAGTTACATAAAAAAAATGTAGGTACTACATTTCATAATTTGCCTATAATATATATTTTGTCCCAAGACGTATACATTTGTTTTTGTGTATCCGTCAGCCGTAGCAGCTGAATCGCAAAAAAATAAGGCCACCGTTTTTTCGACTGTTTATGGCAAATTTCAATATTTTACATAATTATCGTTACTTTTAGTAGTTAGCATAAAAATATTATCAAAATATCAATTGCTAAAGATTGCTCTGTATTTTCGGCAAAATATTATTTATTTAAAAAGAAAATCAAGCGTATAAGTTTGCATTTAAGTTTAAATAGTCCATCTTTTTTAGACCCTCAGAAAAAGTACTAAACGTTTTCAGTTGATTTAGCTGAACGTTTTGGCTACATTCGTTTACTTTGACTACTTTTTGCTCATCGATAATGAAAACAAAATAATATATCGTTGTAAAACATACACCAAACAATAATACACAAATAACTTTAATTTTGCTACTAAACCTGTAATTCTTGTAGTTTTGGTAATTGGAGACACTTCAGTTTGTGTAAAAAATGTTTTCAAAAAAATAAGCGTATATAACAGACTTTTGCGAGATATCGTTGATTATTGGACTTATGGGTTCGTCTTGACCTAAAATGAGGCCCCTAATTTTTTTAACATGGATATGTCATTGGGCTAGGGTTCAATTGAAAAATCTGCGCGAACGCTTAACGTTACCAACTATATATATATATATATAGTATATAGATATCGCGTTTTCAATTGTATAGATAAATTAGCTTTTTAGCTTAGACTTTAAACCAATTAGTTAGATAAATTGGGTTATTATAATTTTTATTCAAAATCTTAAGACTGTACAATCACTGAAGGAAAAAATAGGACAGTTGTTTAGTATTAGTTTTATTTATTCCGTCCAACGGCAGTTTCTAATGAAGCTATATAATAATTATTATATTGTTTTTTATTTTTATGGCGACTAAATAATTTATGTTTTTATTTAATATAAATTGACAACTTTGGCAATGATTTCTCCATGACCTTTTCAACACAACCATGGTTCTAAAAGATCATCAATGCTTATGGGATTTTTAGAAACGTTTGAAATATATTCGGTAATACGAGAAAAACCACGAACATAACATAAAATTTATATATATATATATATATATATATATAAACTTCTTTTTGTGTTTCACTTTCATACTAATGTATAACAAATTGGCGACGAGGGAAACTCTTTATTTCTTACATAGACCATACTGTCTATTAAAAGTAAATTAAAGTTATTTACGTGTCTAAGAAGTCCAGTGAATTAACAAAAAAAAATGGCTGAAACCAAAGAAACAATTAAATTCAATTAAGTAATTGGAACACCCGGAACATTTGAACCTGAAAGGACGTGACCATATTCGAATCTAAGCTGACAAATTTTTTTTTGGCAAACGGAATCGAAAACGAAGTTCAAAAGAAAGCCATAATGCTTTCGTTAGTAGGGGAAGTAATTTATATAATTGTATTCGGTTTATGCGTTCCAAGCAACCCAAACACTCAGACTTATGCTACACTTATCGGTCTTTTAAATAAATATTATAAGCCAGTAAAGTCCTACTTCGCTGCGAGACATGCGTTTTATCAAGCCAAAGAACGTACAGATAAAACAGTTCCTAAATGGAGTGCCTGAGTCAAAAAGTATAACCATTACACATTTAATATGAGTTCTCAATTTTAATCAGACAGAAAAAATTTAAGTAAAAAAAAAAATTGAATTGTGTAAACTAAAAACTGTGTTGCCGAATTTGTTTTCCGTTTAATATGTTATGAATACATATGAGTTCTAACTACTGACAAATTTTCAACTTAAAGGTCCTAAAATTACGGCTAAAAAACTAAAAAAAAAAAACTTGAACCCCCTCTAGGGGGGTGAGAAATGGGTTTAATTTAAATTTGATACAATTGACGTATGCGGGCATATCAAATTAATATTTCTAATAAATTTCAACTCGATCCGACACTTTTTCTCGAAATTATAGCCAGTAAAAGTTCTAACTTAAAAACTCATGCGGTTTTGTTTTTTGCAAATTTCGACTGTGAAGAAGTAAACTTTATCAGCTTTTACCCTCCCTCCCCCCCAAAGTACCAACTAGTAAAATTTGTGATTTATAGAGTTGCTACTCGAAGGAATTGGTTCAGAATTAAAAAAGTTACAGTGTATACAGGTAAAAACATTTTTAACTCTAATTATATTATCTGTATTGTACTAAAGCCTAAGATACCTTTCATATCGTTTGATAATTCAGACGAAGTATAAATAATTGTTGGTGTCGCCAATTTTTTTGGTTTTTACATTTAAAAAGCTATTGTATATTACAAAAACAATTTTTTTATTTTTACTGTTCTTTGTTTTTATGTAAACAAGATTTTTAAGGTCATATGTTCTTTTATTATTTATGTTTTTGAACGTTTGTATTTGCTTGCTTGATAGTTCCATATCGTTCCTAATAGTATAGCAAATACAAATTTTTCGCTAAAAAAAAATAATCGTTTTCAATAAATAACATCCGAAAAAAAATATAGTTAAAAAAAACTAAAAAACACGCTTAAATAGTAAAATAAACTAAAAAGTAGAAAATAATTTTCAATATAGAAATCAATTAATAAAAAATAAATAGTATTATTGTGAAAAAAGCGTGGGGTGCTACATATATCAGTTCTTGAAAAGCGCCCCACACTTTTTTCACAATAATACTATTTATTTTTTATTAATTGATTTCTATATTGAAAATTATTTTCTACTTTTTAGTTTATTTTACTATTTAAGCGTGTTTTTTAGTTTTTTTAAACTATATTTCGTTATTTTCCACTTTTTAGTTCGATGTGCTTTTAAATCGTGTTTTTTAATTCTACTACATACGTGTCTCTATTACTTGAAAACTTCAGGTAAACAACAATGAATGCACGCATGTACGTTCGGTTGCCTAACGCTTTTAGTTACATAGTTACATACAAACAACCATACAAGTGAAGCTAATATAAGCGTGTTAAAAAATGGAATTATGTTAAAACATAAAAATGTATGACTCATTAAAGTGTGTGTAATTGTTAACACTGCAAATGTCAATATAGAAAAACTTGTTTTCGATCAAAAAAACCATAATAAATCCACACGAAAATTGTGGAAAGAATATTACATTTTATACATTGATAACTGAAATTTTATTTAGTGCTAGTATTTTATAAAACATTAAACTATGGTGAGGTTAGGCATCAAAGCGTTAATTTGAAAGTGATTTTATACGAGAGGACTAGTACAGTGGAGTATTGGCATAATGGAATCAAAGCAACGAGGGGACGGAGTGGTCACAGGTCTACAGGAATTATTAAAAATAACAGTGATAAAATTGAATAAAATTACTTTCAAATAAACGTTTTGATGCTTATTTGTAAATACAGCACCTCAATTTAATACTTTCTAACTTTGCTGGTTTATACTGTGCTTGGTTTGGACTGTACTGGCTTGAAAATACTAACTACCGATTTGCATTGAACGCATTTTCGAAAGTGATTTTATCACTTTCAGATTTAAAAATCCTAAAAACCTGTGACCTCCCCGTCCCCACTATGTCCCGACCCAACTGTACTGTTTTTTTTTTTTGGAAAAACATAGTGGACCAAAGTAAACACATATACAATGCCTTGTTAAATTTAGTTGGAATGGTTGACGATTCATGTTTCAATCGTTTGAATTGAATATGTATACTATGAATATGTACTTTCATTAGAGCAATCTCACTCTAACTATTTATTCTTCATAGATTATATATTCTTTCAAAGCTCTATTATATTTCTATTTTACTAGATTGACAATGTACAAAAACAAAATGCACCTAAAAATACCTCTTCATAGATCCTTAAATTGTAAAGGATGGGGTAGTGAAACGGGTTATCCCATTTAAATGCATTGAAAAATCGCCCGTTATATTGCTCCGCCCTGTATATTAATTTCTTGTAGTGTTCTAAAGAAAAATTGAGTTTCTAACATTTAAATTAAAATTAATTCTTATACTGGTACTGTGATTGAGAAGACAATACATTTTACTTAAATATATTACTTATTACTAAAATATTACTAAAGTTTATAGCCACTAGCTGTCGACTATTGCATGTTATTTAACAATAACCTTTTAGGGAGATTTTAAAAATTGTGTTTTTTTAATAATATATAGTGTAGGAGCAGTCTCACAAAGTTAAATGTTCACGAGATTTGATCTAGTCATAAAATAAAGTATTATCATTCATGAAATTTAATTATTATTAAAATATATCTTAATTTGAACATCGTAATAAAATAATGAAATATTTTATAAGAAATCAGAGCTACAAGATGATAAACTAAAAAATTAAAATTAGCACAAAAACATCATGGATGTTTTGCAAATATTATAATATTTTCAGTTCGTGTCTGGACACCGTAGTGGTCGCACGTTCATTCCGCGAAACGTTTTGATAGCTCTCGATAGCAGTGAGTAAAAATAGTTATTACAACCAGAAATCACTATTCGGTAATGTATTCCTTTTATATCTAAGCACAAAGTCCACCAACATAAATACCGTATCGAGAACTAAACCCGCGCCTACGGGCGATAAGCCCGCTATCGTCCATACATTGATAGCCATACACACCAATTAAAATGAGCTCTACATCTAACTCAACAAAGCAAATAACTACGCGCGCACATTCTAATAATGAACGCAAAGTCCCACCAATCGTAATAAAAAAAATTTTAAAAACGAAGACAATGCTCACCTTGATCGTCACACAACTCACAACTCCGACGAAGAATTTAGATCTCCCAGAAAAACGTCAAAAATATACGACTCGCCAACCAAAAATTTATTTAACACACCAAATCGATATTCCGTTCTAGATAACACTAATACCAAAGATCAAGAAATGTTTACCTTTAACGACAATACACTTAATATCACACAAACTATTAATCAAAACAATCACCCAATACAATCCCAAACGACCTACAAATTTCTTTAGACCTAATTTCAAACTGGTTTACAAAATGGAAACTCGCTCTTAACCCAACTAAGAGCGAAGCGAAAATATTTACCTTAAAAAGATATACAAATCCACCTCAATTAAAAATTAAAAATCAGCCTATATTATGGAATAATAAAGATCAATCAATTAAATATCTTGGAGTTTACCTTGATGAGAAATTAACATGGAAAATGTACATAAATAAAAAATTAAACCAAGCCTACACACGATTGAAAATCTTAAACCCCTAATTAATTACAGCTCTACACTTCAGATCAAATGCTCACTTCTAATATACACTTCAATAATAAGACCTTTAATAACATATGCATGCCCAAAATGGGCAGCCGCATCCCAAACAAAAATTACAAACGATACAAAACAAATTTCTCAGAATAGCTCTTAAAGCCCCATGGTATATGCGAAACACAACTCCACAACGACACTGGAATACCATACCTAACCACATGGATAAATGAACAATTTAAAAAATTTCATTCGAAACTAAACACAATGGAAGGAGCCCTTCACTTCAAAATTGGGAAAAGAACCAAAAACCGGCGACTAAAGCCACGTCTCCCACAAGATATCTTACTACCTCCAGAATCATCATCGTCATCTTCATCATCGGTATCATCAGATTAATGACCTAATTAAAACAACTCATAATTTATGTACAATTTTCTAAATTAAAATAATTTATAAATTATTTTATTACTCTATTATGCCTACCTAGTTATGTAACTTATTAATTAATATACTGTAAAAACAAGATTATGTTGAAACAATTAAAATATAATAAATAAAAAAATAAAAAATAATAATATTTAAGTATTTTTCTGTAAAACATTTTTTTACATAGGGTTACTATCTACTATATTTTTTTTTACCGTTGGTGTTAACACCTTTTGTCGTCTAACCTTGGCTTAAACAAATATACGCAAAACACGTGTGATATGCTACCGTAGTTTGACATTGGCATTTCGATGTAACCAAAAAAATAAAAAACAGCCATAGAATGCAAAAAAAAATTCAATAGTGTTTTGGACAAATTAGTCAAAAATAAAAATTAAAGCCAGTAAATGTTGAAACTTTAATTTCAAATCGATCCGACTCAATACCAAGTAGATACATTTTGTGATTTATAGAGTTGCCACTCAAAATAATTGGTCCAGTATTAAAAAGTGACAATGTATATAGACACAAAAAAAAAAAGCTCACATCATTGCAAAAACCAATAACATCGCTGCTGCACATCGAAATTATTAAATAGATCTATTAATTTTAATAACGCTCATTACTTTGTATTCTGCTCCATATACAAATATTTAATAATGCGGCAACACCAAAAGTTCGTGGTAAATTTTCAACAAATCAGTGGTTTCATTTTAGGCCAATGCGATTTATAAATTATTTCAACTAATTGTTAAAAAAGTTTTTGTATATTTTCGCAAATCGGCGCACGTGATTTAAAAGTGACACCGTGTTCAAAAGTAAACGAATATTTAAAAATATGATTTGACATCGTTAAAAAGAGACAGACAGAGTGGTTAGGTATGGTATGGAAGAAATAATATCATTGAGAAATAGTTATATGATAATACCCGATAACGAAATTTTTTATTTTAACATTCATTAATGCAATAGTTGAAATTTTAAATGAGAACCAAAAAACCAAATTATTTTTCACTAAAATAATAATTCATAAATGGACAATTAATTATTATATCTAAAATATTTCAACTACAGTTACGTAGTTTATATACCTTATGCGTTCGCTATACCTAAACACATTGAAGCATTTAGTCCATTTTACCAAATTTTTTAGTTCTGTCATTGTAAATATTGTTCTACAAAATCATATCCTTAAATGCTTAACAAATGTTAAATGTTAAATGCTTAAAAGCTTTACAACCTCGAACAACACAATAATAAATAATAATTAAATTTGAGTATTTAATATTTAATATTTTATTATTCCATGTGTTTTCAATTTTTATTTCATAGGAAACCTAACAAATCTATCTATCTCTTTCTAATGATGTTCATAACGCGGCAGTATAGGCTGGGTGTGTGGAAGGCGTAGTTCATTTCTTTATAGGTTTATGCAGTTAAGGTACCTCTTTTTTGAAAGATATTGACATAAATTACCCGTTCGCTAAAAACAAATTTCCATTAAAAAACAGGTGGAAACAAATCAGATTTTCAATTACTCAAATACCTATGTAGTTTGGTATTACAATATAAGCCACAGTCATCACCATACACGATGATTCAAGGACACAATGCGATTTAAACAAATGTTAGCCAATACGTAACTATATTATGAAAATAAGCATTTGTGTATCTAATTACCGGTTAAAACCAAAATAATAAATGTTTTACTATAATTACGGGTTTAATTGATTGATTAACATAAAACCCTATTTTATTTTTCAAAAATATTGTACACGTACAAAAAAATTGTATCTAATATTATATTAATGCAATATGGGATCCCTGTGGCTTATACTTTTGTACACGGGTTTAGTAACTAATTTCGCTAAACGTTCAACCGATATACCGGCAGACTATCAGAAACTTGAAGCCACACACAAGTATGTCATCAATAAACTGCTTAAGGACCTAAAGGGATGTCATAAAGATAATTCTTATGATATTTTCTATGACATGATTGACTCAAACCATCATCCGCCAAGACATGTGTTGGAATCTATGTTGCGCACTAATAATGATGAGGCAACAGCTCTAAAGCAATTAAACAATATATTAGCGAATTCATTTAAAAAAGCCTTTGTAACGAAGTTAAAAATGAAAAATTTTTTTTTGCAAAAAGCTGAATTAATGTATATAAGCAGAGCACAAGTGAGCTGGCCAGACACAACCATAGTACGATTTGATACATCTGATCTTGACGCGCATACACTGGATTGGTCCAATAGAAAGTGTGGTTGAGACGTTGAGTATGTATACTCTATACTAGTATTGCTTTGTCAGTCTCTCGGGTGTGAGGCTGACAAAACATTCAATATAGTCAGTAAAGAATCTGAGGCGTCTGGCGCAAGTTCGTCGAATGTTGATACAAGGAGTTCGGAAAATACAATTACCCGTGTGCCGGTTGAGTATTACAATTTGGAAAAGGCTAATGTGTGGTTCCTCAACTCGGTCTAGCGTTCAAAAATGTCGATTTTAGCCTCATTCAATTACTCATAGAATATATTGACGAAATAAAACTGGAAAACGATGTGGAGAAGTTAAATTTTGACTTCTTGTAGTCTGATATTACTATAATAACATAAATGAGTAATACTATTATCATTAAATAATAATCTATTAAATAATGAAATTGATTACTCTTTTCTATTAAGCCTAATCGACTTTAAAGCTTTTAACACTCGTTGTAATCATTTATTTTATATTCATCAGTTTTCCCAGAGCTACGTGTTATTATTATACGTGATAAATATTCATACATTTTAGGCAGAAAAAAACGTCGATCTAACGACAAAAAGAATGTATAAAATTGTCAATGTTTAAATTTCCAATTTTTTTTTCGTTTTCTTTTGCACACCTTAGTGTTACTTTTTACACGTTGAAAATCCGAATGCCAAATCGTCGAAACTTAAAAATGTTTTCGAATCGGATACACTGTTAACATACCATTTGCGCACATAGATATTGTATTATTGTACGACTACTGCCTGTAATAGTCCGTAAAACAAATAATAACCTAATCTTTAGTATGGCTATCGACGGATATTTAAAAGGGGAAAGCCATTAAAATTGGAGTCGGAAATTAAGTTGGACCGCACTGACTGAATGTGATAAAATCACTTTTAAAAAATGTCAATTAAATCTAAGACGTATGCTTGGGCACTCAAAACTTACCGGGACCACTCTAAATAGTATCCGTTAAGATATTGGCATGATTTGATAATTTTTTTTAAACATTTAACATCTGCGAAAAACAGTTTTCCGGCAATTAAAAAAAACATGTTCTCCCGAATTTTTTTATTCGTCTGATATGTTATGGAAACATAATATTATGAGTTCTGACTCCTGACAAATGTTTTCAACTAATAGGTCTTATAATTATTACGGTTAAAAACACAAAAAACTTTGCACCCCTAAAAAAGTAGCAGTCTATACAGACAAAAAAAAAATCCTTCACCATAATGCAAATATATTTCAGGATACAGCTGATTGACTGTTACAATGGAAAGATGAACAATTGTGATTTAATAACACGTCTAAATGGCCGACACAATAAACGCGGAGAGAAATTTTCAAATTTTCATCAATTTCAAACGAGTATAACTTTAAAATGTATGAATAAAAATACAACTTTTGTTCACTAATTATTTTTTAAAAACTATTCTAAATAAAATAGCTATCTTGAAAATTCCATTATTAAACAGGTGGAAACAAATCAGATTTTTAAATACTCAAATAACTATGTAATTTGGTATTACAATATGAGCCAGAGTCATCACCATACCCAATGATTCAAGGACAAAATGCGATTAAAACAAATGTTAGCCAATACCTAACTTTATTATGAGAATAATCATTTGTGTATCTAAGTACTGGTTGAAACTAAAATAAAAAATGTTTTACTATAATTTCGGTTTTAATTGGTTGACTAACCTAAAACCTTATTTTATTTAAAAAAAAATTGTACGCTTACAAAAATATTTTATCTAATATTATATTAATGCTTTGAAGTACAGAAAATGTATACATTGCGAAAAAAAGAAATGTGGGCTGAACAAATATTAAACTGTTTTTTTAAAGTAACGCCACAACAACACGAATGTTTATTGTAGACACTCCGATCGCTAAACTATCAAAGTATATATTATCATACGACGAAAATCATCAGTAGCAATATTTCTCTGCCACGAAAAGCATCAAGCAAACAAGACTTTTTTCGACGGAACATTATTGAATTTTACACAAAACTATGAAGCTCAAGACATTTTTTTATTGTTTTGTGCTATTCTTTTGTCAATCGGTTAAATTAATGGATATCAGACACGAATATCGCAGCGAGGATCATATCGAAAGCTATAGTGAGTCTGATTATTTAAAATGCATGTATCTGTTCAGTGGGTTAAAACACATGCTGCTAACTCAGATTTTAATGAGCCCTCCATATAATACGCCAACAACACTGACGGTCAGTTACGAACGTTTTTATAAAAGTACGGTTGGATACCAAATAGTTTCTTTGCATAGTTTAAAAATGCAGAATATGGGATCCCTGTGGCTTGTACTTTTGTACACGGGTTTAGTAACTAATTTCGCTAAACGTTCAACCGATATACCGGCAGACTATCAGAAACTTGAAGCCACACACAAGTATGTCATCAAAAAACTACGTAAGGACCTAAACGGGTGCCATAAAGATAATTCTTATTATATGAATCACTCAATACCTTATCTGCCAAAAAATGTGTTGATACAAATGGTGCACACAAATAATAATGAGGCCACGGACCTGCTGAAAAAAAAAAATATATTCGCGGATTCATTTACTAAAAAGTTTGCAGAGAAGTTACAAATGAAAAATCTTTTTTTCCAAAAATCTGATTTAATGTATATAAGCAAAGCACAGGTAAGCTGGCCAGACATAACCATAATACGATTTGAAACATCTTATATTGCCGCGCATACACTGGATTGGTCTATTGACAACCTTCAAATTATAAAGTCACACTATACGCTCAGCTATTCATTACTAAAAGTCATCATGTTTAAGTTGTCGTTCAAACACCTAAAATATCTACAACACTATTCAACATTTTCGAATAACCACGAGTTTACTCAATGGTATGACGAGGTCGAGATATTTGGTAAATTGTTAAGCTTAACCAACGATGAACACGTAAAGAAATTGCTGTTTGCCATTAACAATCTCTCTAATGGAACAGAGAAAATTGAAAGTGTGGTTAAGTATATATTCTCTACACTAGAATCGCTTTGTCTGTCTCTCGGGTGTGAGGCTGGTGAACTATTCAAAATACATAGTAAAGAATCTGAGGCGTCTGGCGCAAGTTCGTCGAATGCTGATACAATAAGTTCGGCAAATACAATTACCCATGTGCCAGTTGAATATAACAGTTTGGAAAAGGCTAGAATGTTTTTGCTACAACTCTGTTGTGCGTTCAA
Organism: Adelges cooleyi; assembly: GCF_023614345.1. Lineage (NCBI taxonomy): Eukaryota > Metazoa > Arthropoda > Insecta > Hemiptera > Adelgidae > Adelges > Adelges cooleyi. The sequence continues at coordinate 10,364,287 of NW_026096268.1, read as the reverse complement.
AGATGTCGACTTAAGCCTCATTCAATTACTCATTGAATATATTGATGAAATCAATCTGGAAAACGATATGGAGAGGTTAGTTTTGGATTTCTTGTAGTCTAATATTATTATAAAAACTTAAATTAGAAATAATTTTAAAATTAAAACAATATTATTATTATAAAAACCCATTTGTTAAACATGTCATAACTGCAAAATTAACTACATTAAATAAATCATATTAAAATATTAATATTATTTGATTATTTATTTTCATTTTAGACTATTTTGACGTGACTGAGTCTATTATAATTTATAGAAAAGACCAACAATAAAACATGATAATATGCTCGTTTTTGTTAAAATTAAATTATAGCCCCCTTGCAATTAGAGGTTGATACATAAAAAAGTTTTAATAAAATATCAACTCTATTAATCCACCACAACTTATTTAACGATTAAAAAATTATGGTATTGTGTCTCTGAACAAATATTAAATAAGCAATATCGAAACCTACTTTAATTTGAGGAAATATGACCGAAATAAGCCGAGGACACTTGCCTCTTCTGTTTGGTAGTTAAGTAAAAAGGTGGGTGGATACGAGTATGGTATTGTTTGGGGAAAAATAAGGTAAGTTTAAATAACACTAATTGGGTGCAACATATAAGTACCTACTTTTAAAAAAATTAAAATAACAGAGAATATTGAATATATAGTACATATATTTAACTACTATTACTATTATTATTATTATTATATTACTATTACTATTACTATTATTATTAAAAATTCAACATATTGAAAAGCAAAGTCAAGTAGCATATATAAATGCAAGCACAATACAAGAGGATTTTTTATTAAACCTCGTCTTTGTCTAATTTAGTTAATGTGACTATGATTTTAACACTCACCATTATTATTACTTACAACTTTGAAAAATACGCAGGGTGATCAACTTATTGTAAAACTCTTGATATCTTTTTGGGTTTAATTAACAATTGATATTATTAATTAATATGAATAGTTGTATTATTCGTCATTTAGTTGACAGTGGTGTTTTTATTGAGAACGTGCGGATGAATGATGACCTTAGGTTTTCAATTGAGCACGATTACCTACCATTTTACTATCAAAGAACATTTTTTTTCACGTAATTGTTATTTGTATTACTACACAGTGACGCGAACCAGAGGTAGTGGGAGGGGTGGAAATTCCACTTATTATTTGGTAGGCGGGTTAGTGGTCAAATATAAAAAAAAAACTTCAAATGTAAAACAGAACATGGTTTTATAGTTTTACAATACTTTTGATATAATTTCAATTTAAGAACATTTGTTATCGTAACCATAATTTATTAACCCTTAATTTATAATTAAAAAAAAAAATGCAAACAATTTTAAAGTTTTAAATATATAATAATATTTAATATATATTAATATATTTAATATAAAATTGCAAAAAAAGATATTACGTACAATTATTTTTCAGTAATAACGTATCTTTTTTTTTTGTGTAGGATATTATAACAAATTGTATAATATTCAAATATGTTTTATAAATAATTTTAGAAGGGAAAGGCGGCGAATTGGAAAGTACCTATAGGCAGAAAACCCTAAATACGCCACTGACAACGGCACTTTTTGTGCTTCGTGATAAAGGTTGTTATTGTACAATCGGGTGTGTATAATGGGTGTTAATATCCCGGAAGATAAAATACTTTTCTAAATTATTCTTTTTTATACTTTTGTAGTTTATTTCGCCCAATTTCAATATATTTTTTTAAAACTATAATCCTATCCCTTACGTGTGTTAACCTTATCAACATAGAATGTTTGTATGGTAACTTTTTTATATTAGCTTTTTGAATTAAAAATAATTTGATGAAAATTTTGACTGGTCGATAATCAGATTTGGATAGTTACTTAAAAAGTTATTTGCTAAAATTTGTTATTTGCGGCGGGACTTAGATTCTTACAAATTTGTTTTCTTTTAAATTTTGTAAAACAAACAATATTAGTTTTTATAGTTCCTAAAATTAAAAAAATCCGAGAAGTTATATTATATGTACCACGTATAAAGTAAAAATGTGTACAAAGTTCACCAAATAGATACTATATAATACTAATAGATACTATTATAATACTTATGTTTGAACATGACACTTTTTTTGGATATATCTAATACATTTTTCTACACGCGTTTCTTTTTAAAAAATATATTAATAATAATTAGATGATTAATTTACCAAAGTTGACCATACTATTAATTTTAAAAACATATACTATTTTATTTGAAAAGCCGTAAGGTGTTAGAATAATTATACACACAATTATATCTTTGTGAATTTCGTTTTATTATAATAATTTGTTTTATATTATATTATTGATGTAGGTATACATGTGTTTATTTAGTCTTTTCAGGATTTATTTTATTAAGTATTACATTATCATGTCCAATGTGTTATTAATCTACAACTAAAGCTGTCTAATAATTAGCAGATAGGGATATATAATCTTAGTTTGTTTAAGACAAATGATGTAGCTTCATTGATGTATAAATCCTATTATTACTGTAATTCATATTTATTCAATTTAAGCAATGTGACCTGCATGAGAAAAAAATACTTAAAAATTGCCAGCCGAGTCGGCTGCGTAGCGACTGGCGGCGGTCGCAGCGACCGTGTTGTACTAGATGAAGGTAGGACGGGCGGCCGGGAGTCAAACCGCGTATAAAATAAACAAAAAAAATTATAATCTGGTTTACAATTGGATACACCGTGGATTCCGTATTTTTACTTTCTGTTAAGCATTTTCCGGGATTTTACGATTAAAACGAATGTTAGCCAAATACCTAACTATATTATGAGAATAAGCATTTGGTGTCTAAGTACCGGTTAAACCAAAATAATAAATGTTTTACAATAAATGATTTCGTTGGTTAGTTATAACATAATAACATATTTTTCTTTTAAAAAAAATTGTACACAGGCAAAACCATTTTATCTAACATTATATTATTGCATTGCAGTACAGAAAGTTCATACATTGGAATAAAAAGAAATGTGGTCTGAACAAATATAAAAAAAAAAAAAACTGTTCCTTTAAAGCAACGCCACAACAACACGACAATGTTTATTGTAGACACTCCGATCGCTAAACTATCAAAGTATATATTATCATACGACGAAACTCATCAGTAGCAATATTTCTCTGCCACGAAAAGCATCAAGCAAACAAGACTTTTTTCGACGGAACATTATTGAATTTTACACAAAACTATGAAGCTCAAGACATTTTTTTATTGTTTTGTGCTATTCTTTTGTCAATCGGTAAAATTAATGGATATCATATACGAAGATAACATCGAAAATTATAGTGAGTCTGATCATTTAAAATGCACATTTTTGTCCAGTGGTTTAAATCACATGCTGCTAACTCAGATTTTAACTAGCCCTCCATATAATACGCCAACAACACTGACAGCAGTTGACGAAAGTTATTATAAAAATACCATTAAATTCCAGATAGCTTCTTTGTATAGTTTAAAATTAAAGAATATGGGATCACTATGGCTACTACTTTTGTACACGAATTTAGTAACTGGTTTCGCTGATCGTTCAAAGGATATACCGTCAGACTATCAGAAACTTGAAGCCACGCACAGGTATGTCATCAAAAAACTACTTAAAGACCTAAACGGGTGCCATAAAGATCATTCTTATGTTAGTTTCTATAATATAATTCACTCAAAACCTTATCCGTCAGAAATTGAGTTGAAAAATATAGTGCATAAAAATAATAAAGACGCCACGGACCTGCTGAAAAAAAAAAATATATTTGCGGATTCATTTAATAAAAATGTTGTAGAGAAGTTACAAATGAAAAATCTTTTTTTGCAAAAATCTGATTTAATGTATATAAGCAGAGGAAAGGTGAGCTGGCCAGACATAGCCATTAAACGATTGGACAAATATTATTTTGACGCGCATACACTGGATTGGTCTACTGATAACCTTCAAAATATAAAGTCACACTATACGCTGAGCTATTCAGTACTAAAAGTCATCATGTTCAAGCTGACGTTAAATCACCTGAAATATTCACACTATTCAGAAGGATCTATGAATGAATGGTACAACGAGGTCAAACAATTTAGTGAATTTTTAAGCTTAACCAACGACCCACACGTAATGAAGTTGCTATCTGCTATCAATAATCTCTCTAATGGAACAGAGAAAATAGATAGTGTGGTTAGCGATGTATACTCAATACTAGAATCGCTTTGTCTGCCTCTCGGGTGTGAGGCTGGCGAACTATTCAAAATACACAGTAAAGAATCTGAGACGTCTGAAGCAAGTTCGTCGAATGCTGATACAATAAGTTTGGCAAATACAATTACCCATGTGCCGGTTGAGTATAACAGTTTGGAAAACGCTAAGAAGTTTTTTGTTCAACTCAGTCGGACGTTCAGTTATGTCGATTTTAACCTCATTCAATTACTCATAAAATACATTGATGAAATAAAACTGGACAATGATATGGAGGAGTAAGATTTCGACTTACCAAAACAACTTATAATAAATAATAACTTATAAATAAGTAATAATTTTAAAATTAAAACATATTATTATAGATACCCATATGTTGATCATGTCCTAACTGCAAATTTAACTACAATAAATAATCACATTAAAATATTAATTATATTTTATTATTTATTTTCGTAATATACTATTTTGATGTCATTTAATTTAAAGAAAATAGCAACAATAAAACTTTGTATACATTGCTTTATTAAAATAAAATTATAGCCCCCTTGCGATAAGAGATTGATAAATAAAAAAGTTTTAATAAAATACCAACTGTATCAGTGGCACAAACCCAGGGAAGCCGAGGACACTTGCCCCTTCTGTTTGGTAGGTAGTTATGTAAGTAGGTGGGATGATATGGGTATGGTATTGTTTGTGGAAAAGTAAGGGAAGTTTAAATAACACTTATTGGGCGCAACATATAAGTACTTGTAATAAAATAAAATTAACAGAGAAAACTGAAAAAATAATACTTATATAATATATTATTACAATTATTATTATTATTAAAAAGTCAACATATCGAAATGCAAAATCAAGGAGCATACTACAAGCACATAATGCAATCACAATACGAGAGTTTTTATTAAACCTTGTTTTTCTCTAATTTAGTCAATGTGACTATGGTTTTAACCCTCATTATTATTATTATTTACAACTTAGACAAAAAAACAGGGTGATCAACTTATCGTGAACCACTAGATATCTCTTTGGGTTTAATTAATAATTGCATTTTTTTTGTAAACTTTCTTATTCCAAGTGATCTCAATTTTCCACTATTTGTTATACTGTTACCCCACCCAGATGAACACACTGATGAATATAACTTTTGAACGGATGATGAAAAATACAAATATTCTTAACCAATTCTTTTTAAAAAATGGCTATCTTGAAAAAAACTGAAAAAGGTAAAACAGGTAAGTGCAATAATAACCGTGGTGCTTATAGCGCAAATGAGTATAAATTATTTTTAAAAAAAATCTCAAAAATATTCACTAGACCATAAGTTATTTCATTTGTCAAATAATTGTGGGCCACGCTGTACAGGGTGATTCATTTTGGGTAAGACACTCATTTTCTCATAAGATATTAATATTTTGAACAACATTTTTTCCCCAGATTTTTTGGTACACATTGTATAAAAGACATTGAAATATTGGTAGACAAGCGGTTCTTATCTGCAGATTGCCTATTCCAACATAGGTACACAGGCTAGTTTTACAAACCCACTTAATTAGCTACGAATGGCGATTTAATCGAAAACATTAATGACCGTGGTACAAGACGTAACTAAAATAATAACTGCATTGGTGATAATACATAATTTATGTCGTTAACAGGTATTACAGCAGTATGGTCTCTAATCTAGTTATCATTTTTCCTACAATCAATACTTTATACTTATACGTTCAACAAGTAACAACTAACAACACAGTGTAGATTTATTTGTTATTATAAAAATTATTATACTTTATAAAGTAAAATGTAAAGAATAACTCTAAAACGGTCGTTTACAATCGCACAAGTCCATACATATATGTGCACAACCGTCGTGACGCGTCGCTATTATTTTTTAGTTATGTTCAATATATTCAATATAATATCAAAACATGTAAATCTGAGCTCAAATAATTTACACAAAATATAGAATTTTCGATTTAATTTGTTTACAACTTTATTAATAAAATAATACAATAAAATGGACTGCTCAAACGGCAGAGTTGTTGCCTAAAGACTTTAGATATTTGTAAACTGCGTTATAAAGAATCTACAAAAAAATTCATCACAATTAAGTTTGGTAATCTTGTTAACTGTTATTGTGAATACCAAAACGTTTAGTTATTATCGACTTAATTTAAGTTGGTAGTTCCAATAGGTGATTCGTTGAACTTTACGTTGTTTTCTGTTTCTGTAATGGTAAATTGTTCAACATAATATTATATTAATATTAATAATAAATTATACCTGCTTGTTCTAACTGTGGCAGACTTGCAGTATTTAAGAAGGAAGGTGCTAAACTCTGATACCGTTGGATCCTCTGACGTATCCACTTACAACTCCCATTGCGTCCTAAGCTGTTGATCCAACTTTTTTTGTAACAAAAGTTGAACAATTAGATCCCATTGATCGACAGCATAGGATAGATTTTGTAACGCTCCAGTTGATTCGATCATTACATTCAGTAATCTCCTGATGGAACTGATGTCCCCAGATAATGCTTTTGGCGCACTAAGTAGTTGATCTAGACAACTTTTGGCTATCACCTGACGGTTGGAATATCGCACTGTTAATTGTGATAAAGCCAACTCATAGGTTTCTGTCGGTTAACATTAAATTACTTATGAGCTTCAATGGTCCTCCTTCTAAATAAGACTTACGATAACCGAATTTGACAACCGATGACATGGACGTTTCATGGACTAACTATTGATCACCTAGTGACTTTGAAAATCAGGGTATTTTTAAGGCAAACAATATTTTACTATAATAATAATAATTTATATAATCTATATAATTTAGTGTGTATTATTGAAAAGGAAGCGAAGATGCGCATTGTCTTCGGGGTAAGTACAGTCGGTGAATAATAAACTCAATCGTTTAAAACCAAATACAACTCTTCACGGTCCAAAGTCCAACTTAATGAAAACCCCAACGGTGCAGTACTTATTATTAAAAATAAACGGTAACAACTAAACTAATTATAACTCACGAACAGTAATGAATAAACCAATTATTTAGAATCACTTAAATGAATTTGTATAATTTCACTAGTTTCAAACACTTAGGTATTGCAAATCCATTCGAAGGACCAAATAATGTCAGGGATTTGAACTGTAAAAAGGTGTTTTGATAAAAAAATAGGACCATAAGGTTGTTCTTTAAAAACAACTTCGCTATTGCAAAAAACATAAACCGAAATAACGTAAAATTAACCTGGCCAGGGATTAAGCTTAAGGGACCATATACAGAAGGGGGAGGCGATAACTTATAAACTCATAATTTGTTATACAATTAATATAAAGTATATATATATATATATGTATCTGGTCTGAACTCCGACGGCGACTGTTGGTTGTCGATGAATCTCCAGTGGTCCAGGTGACCCGGTAAGAGAACGATGACAGTATTAGGTAGAACCACACGCGGTATACGGCAAAGGAAACGGATTTAATCGGTAAGTTGAAGTGCGAAAGTATACAAAAAATAAAAACGAAAACGGTGCATCTGCAGTTGGACGCAGCATTGAGCAGTCGGTGCGATGGACGATAGTGCAGCTGCAGTAACAGTAGTAGTAGTAATCGGTGGTGATGGGTACTGTGGTGGTGTGGGGTGGTAGTGGTCGAGGTAACGCCCGAACAGGAATCGATTGCCATAAATTACCCGTTCGTTTAAAACAAAATACCATTATTAAACAGGTGGAAACAAATCAGATTTTTTATTACTCAAATGTAGTTGGTATGTAGTTTGGTATTATAATATAAGCCAGAGTCATCACCACACCCAATGATTCAAGGACAAAATGCGATTAAAACAAATGTTAGCCAATACCTAACTATACTATGAGAATAAGCATTTGGTATCCAAGTACAGGTTAAAACCAAAAAAAAATAAATGTATTATTATGATTACGGATTTCGTTGGTTGATTTACATAATACCATATATTTCTTTAAAAAAAAATTGTACACGGGCAAAAATATTTTATCTTTTACTCAATTATTGCATTGCAGAACAGAAAGTTCATATATTGAATCAAAACAAAATGTGGTCTGAACAAATATAAATAAAAACAACTGTTTCTTTAAAGTAACGCCACAACAACACGAATGTTTATTGTAGACACTCCAATCGCTAAACTATCGATCAAAGTATACATTATTATACGACGAAAATCATGTTTCATCAGTAGCAATATTTCTCTGCCTCGAAAGGCATCAAGAAAACAAAACTTTTTCGACGAAACAATTATTGATTTTACAAAAAACTATGAAGCTCAAGACATTTTTTTATTGTTTTGTGCTATTCTTTTGTCAATCGGTTAAATTAATGGATATCAGATACGAATATCACAGCGAGGATCATATCGAAAGCTTTAGTAAGTCTGATTATTTAAAATGCACATATCTGTTCAGTGGGTTAAAGCATATGCTGCTAACTCAGATTTTGATAAGCCCTCTATATAATACGCCAACAACACTAACGGCAGTTGACGAAAGTTATTATAAAAATACCATTAAATTCCAGATAGCTTCTTTGTACAGTTTAGGAATACGGAATATGGGATGCCTGTGGCTAATATTTTTGTACACGAATTTAGTAACTGATTTCGCTAGACGTTCAAAGGACATACCGGCAGATTATCAGCAACTTGAAGACACACACAAGTATGTCATCAATAAACTATATAAAGACCTAAACGGATGCCATAAAGATAAATCATTTAATAGTTTCTATAATTTGATTCACTCAAAACCTTATCCGCCAAAAATTGTGTTAAAAGATATAGTGCACAAAAATAATAAGGAGGCCATAGAACTGCTGAAAACAAACAATATATTAGTGGATTCATTTATTAATGAGTTTGTAGAAAAGTTGAAAATGAATAATCTATATTTTAGAAAACGTGATTTAATGTATATAGGCAGAGCAATTGCGAGCTGGCCAGAGATAACCAAAGTACGATTGGAAAAATCTCATCTTGACGCACATACACTGGATTGGACTACCGACAACCTTCAAAATCTAAAATCACACTATATACTGAGCTATTCATTTCTAAAAGTTATCATGTTTAAGTTGGTGTTAAAGCACCTGAAATATCTACACTATTCAGAAGGTTCTATGCATGAATGGTACAACGAGGTCAAACAATTTAGTGAATTTTTAAGCTTAACCAATGACCCACACGTAAACAACTTACTAGCTGATATCAATAATCTGTCTAATGGAACGAAAAATAAAGATATTGTGGTTATGAATGTAAACTCTGTACTAGTATCGCTTTGTTTGTCTCTCAGTTGTGAGGCTGGCGAACCATTCAATATAGTCAGTAAAGAATCTGAGGCGTCTGAAGCAAGTTCGTCGAATGCTGATACAATAAGTTTGGCAAATACAATTACCCACGTGCCGGTTGAGTATAACAGTTTGGATAAGGCTAGGGCGTTTTTTAATCGGCTTAGTCAGAGGTTCAAATATGTCGATTTTAACCTCATTCAATTAATCATAGAATATATTGATGAAATCAAATTGGAAAACGATATGGAGAGGTTAGATTTTGATTTCTTGTAGTCTAATATTAATATTAAAACTTAAATTAGAAATAATTTTAAAATTAAAACAATGTTATTATCATAATAACCCATTTGTTAAACATGCCATAACTGCAAATTTAACTACAATAATATATCACATAAAAATTGTAATATTTTTCCATTTTTTATTTTCGTTTTAAATTATTTACCCGTGACTGAGTCTCTTTTAATTTTAAAGAAATACCAACAATATAACATTATATACTCGTTTTGTTAAAAGGAAATTATAGCACCCTTGCAATAAGAGGTTGATACATAAAAAAGTTTTAATAAAATATCAACACTATTAATCCACCACAACACATTTAACGATTAAAAAATTATGGTATTGAGTCTCAAAACAAATATTAAATAAGCAATAGCAAAACCTATTTAAATTTGAGGAAATATGACCATGTCATCTAAAGATGATAGGAAATTTTCAGTGGCCCAAACCCAGGGAAGAAGAGGACATTGGCCTCTTCTGTTTGGTAGGTAGTTAAGTAAGTAGGTGGGAGGATACGAGTATGGTATTGTCCGTGGAAAAATAAGGGAAGTTTAAATAAAACTAATTGGGGGCAACATATTAGTACCCACTTTTAAAAAAATTAAATTAACACAGAATATTGAATATAAAATACATATATTAAACTACTATTACTATTATTATTAAAAATTCAAAATATTGAAAAGCAAAGTGAAGTAGCGTATATAAATGCAAGCACAATACAAGAGTTTTTATTAGACCTCGTTTTTCTCTAATTTAGTCAATGTGACTATGGTTTTAACCCTCATTATTATTATTATTTACAACTTAGACAAAAAAACAGGGTAATCAACGTATTGTAAACCTCTCGATATCTCTTTGGGTTTAATTAATATTTTTTTTTTTTTAACTTTCTTATTCTAAGTGATCTCAATTTTCCACTATTTGTTATACAGTTACCCCCTCCCAGATGAACACTTTGATGAATATAACTTTTAAATGGATGATTAAAAATATTTGTATTTTTAACCAATTCTTTTTAAAAAATTATTTAGATTAAAATAGCCATCTTGAAAAAAAATTAAAAAAATTATAAAAAACGTAAAACAGGTAAGTGCAATAAAAACCGTGGCACTCATAACGCAAATGAGTATAAATTATTTCAAAAAATCTCAAAAATATTAACTAGAACATAAAATATTTCATTTTTCAAATCATTATGGGCCACCCTGTATACGACGGCATATATAGTTATAAAATACAGTTGTTTTTATTTATTTCTAAAAATAACATTCATTGATTATTGCTGATCTTCTGGATTTATTGGCAATTTCTTTACTATAGTTTTATGTTTGTTTTATTCTATTACTCTGAACTAGAAATTATGAACATGTATACTAATGAGTAATTAGTATTGGTATACTACTTTATATTAGCAGAGTAGCTAAAATAATGAAGTTAATAACTGTCTTGGACAAACACTAGATCAGAATAAATTTAATTTAATTAATTATGAAAGCTATATACCAGTGCCACTATTTCTACACAGTGCTAGTATTTACTTTAATGCCATTAAAAAACACAGTTTTCGCCGCCAGTACAACGAAGCTGAACTACGAATATGCCTGAAGCATTCGACCCCAGATTTTTACTGATAAGAAGTTGAGTGGTGTCACCTTATCGTCTCTACATCGTGGTGGGGACCTATGACCATGGGAACGTATGGTCGAATGCCCAGTGGATGAAAAATTGATTCTACAAGTTGTCTAACAGTGATTATGGTATCTCCCAATGGCATCTACATAAATGTGTATAAGTGGCACGCCCCCGCCCCCCCTTCTAATCCATAATATTTAAATGTATGTAGTTGTGTAACTACACATCCAAAATTAAAAATTCAAGTAAACATATGGTTTTATATACAATAGCTATTGATAATTTTAACAAAAAAAAATAGGTGTTGCTATTTGAAAATCAAAAGTCGCTATCAAATAAACTAATTTGGGAGAAGGGTAAAAACAAAAACAAATTATACTGTATTAAAGAAATTTTGTTATTCTTAAAAATTCTGTAAAGTTGTACGATAGAGAACCTCAAAATATACAGTGACAAATTTATCGTAGGTAACATATACATTGTTTAGCAAGTTATTATTCAGACATTGCAGTAACGGTTTTATTTAAATATTAATATTCGCCAAATCCCGTTGTGTTCTTGGATATGTTATTCGATTGCACTGTATCACACATTCGACACTGTAAGACGCATAGGCTTTTTTGCTAGACAAATACAAAACCACGGTTTTTTTTTTTGTATTATTTCACAATTTTTTTAGCACTGATGTTTACAAAGGTGTGTTTTCGTTCTTTGGCCACGGACGAGTACGTTTTGTTTTATAAATAATGTAATTTTTTTTTCATGTTTTTACCCGCGTTGACAAAAGTTACGGGGTATGGAGAAAACAATTTCTTACTTTGTTGCCGGTCAATTGGCAAGTGCTTTTATGAAATAATATGGTTTTTATCGTACTTGGTTACAAAATCATTCACGAAAAACCCGTGACTTCCCCGATCGCCCGACGTGGCCCACTCTTCTGATTTTTATGTTTATTTATTTATTTGTAAAATAATAATAATAGAAAGTCTAATTATAATTTAATTATTATATCAACCGGGAGATGCGTCCGTGATGGGAGCAGATAATCGTATTATTATCAACCATTCAGTCCAGTGTTTACAGATAAAAGGATTGTACCTAATGACACAATTATGTGCCTAAAAAATAATTTTTAGTAATAAGGCGAATACGATTAGGGTTGATCGTCCCATATATTGTAATTAACAGTATAATTGAAATATTTTCATAAGGTACCTATTGACTGCGGTCAACGTATAACATTCCCCTTCTTTTTTTTTTTTAAGGTTGCTTGATAAAGAAAGAATAAATTTCTATCCCTTCAAAGGGCTTATGATATTTGTTCGGGTTGTCAACGTTTATCGGTAGTACTATGTCTCAAGAATAGTCTATACAAATTTGGAACTTTTTGGACTATTTTTTAAAAAAGTTAGGGAGCGCCGTAATTTTAAATTGAAAAATATGTAAATTTGTTTTGTTGTTTTAATTGATTTTTATAATGTACCTTACAGATTTATGAAATGAGTTATAATAATTCTGGAAGACGTGTTAACTTCCCCCTACCCTAATATATTCCGACCTCACTATGCTAGTTTATTTGTAAAATGTATATCTATATTTTATAAATTTAATTTTGATAAAAATAAGTGCTGACATATATAGGTATTACATTGAATTAACTTTTACATTAAGCATGTTTGTTTTGAAAGTAGTAGAAGTAATTCAATCTTTTTTCCCAAAATTGGCGGAGAAATTGTCTTTATTTTTTTTTCAACCGTAGTTTATGGTATTTAAATTATACTTAAAGTATACTGTATTGTGTGAATCGATTAACTACATTTAAATAATTATTGGTTTTATATATTTTATTCTAGTAGAAAAATCGCTTTTCAGGGACAAAAAATACCGTGGAAACCTAAAAAAACAACAATAATATAAATTTTGAACGTAAAATAAATTGTTTTTCACTGAAATATTTTAGTATTCGAAACATTTGTACAAATAAGAACTGTTACAACAACAACAACAGCAGAAAACACAAAAGCAATTTCGTTTTAACGGCAAACGAATAGATTTTTAATTCAAATCTACAGAAGTCAGACGTGTGCTAATACCACGGGGGGGGGGGGATCTACCAATCCCACCCTTTCTAGGCACGCACCCGATACTCAAAGATGTATTATATTCATGAAGTTTGACGAGTTCAACCCAAATGATTAATTACAAAATTTGTTCAAACGTTTTATGCTATATATCAGTACACAGCGGTTCCGGAGGGGTTGCTAGCTACGCCGGCCACGGTGTCGAGCCAGCCCACTACGTTTTAAAGTAATACTGTTATAATTCATGGTACCTTTATCTAGTAATCAAAATTCATATCTAGTTTCGAAAAAGTATTTTGCATGCTAAGTGCTGATAAACTGTAGCGTAAGCCTAGCTATCTGTCAGATCAGAAACGTTCTACTACTAATAAAGCGAGGATGCTGCTTGCTTGAAGTACAACTTTTTTTTTTTTTAATTTGAAAGATATTAAATTTGTATATGTTGAAAATCAAGTACCTGGTGTTGCTTACTTCACGGGCTTAGTAAGCAACGGTTTAAAATATAAAGAAATGTTTAGAAGTCAGTCGGCTAAATGGTCTAAAATAGTCAATATTATTAAATGTCTAATTTAGTTAAAGTTCCATCAACAGCAGCTTAAAATATATATTTATATATATAATAAAATAAACATTAAACAGTAAGTAAAAATAAATTATGAGACAATTTTTTTGATTACTTCTTATAAAAACGGTCTAACAACACAAGAATGTCGAACGCTAAAATAATATGTCTAAAGGCAACTCTTTTAGGAATTTTAAAGCAAAATAATAAATGTTTTATTATGATAACGGATTTCTTTGGTTGATTAACATAATAACATATTTTTCTTTAAAAAAAATTGTACACGGGCAAAAATATTTTAACTAACTTTATATTAATGCTTTACAGTACATAAAGTTTACATATTGAAATAAAAAGAAATGTGGTCTGAAAAAAAAAACTTGTATTTAAAAAAAAACCACAACAACAAGAACGTTTATTGTAGACACTCCAAACGCTAAACTATCGATCAAAGTATACATTATTATACGATGAAAGTCATGTTTCATCAGTAGCAATATTTCTCTGCCTCAAAAAGCATCAAGCAAACAAGACTTTTTTTCGACGGAACAGTTATTAAATTTTACAAAAAACCATGAAGCTCAAGACATTTTTTTATTGTTTTGTGCTATTCTTTTATCAATCGGTAAAATTAATGGATATCAGATACGAATATCGCAGTGAGGATCGTATCGAAAATAATAGTAAGTCTGATCATTTAAAATGCAGATATCTGTTCAGTGGGCTAAAGCACATGCTGCTAACTCAGATTTTAATGAGCCCTCCATATAATATGCCAACAACACTGACCGCAGTTGACGAAAGTGATTATAAATATACCGTTAAATTCCAGATAGCTTCTTTATATAGTTTAGAAATAAGGAGTATAGGATCCCTATGGCTACTGCTTTTGTACACGAATTTAGTATCTGGTTTCGCTAAACGTTCAAAGGATATACCGGCAGACTATCAGAAACTTAAAGCAACACACATGTATGTCATCAATAAACTGCTTAATGACCTAAATGGATGCCGTAAAGATAGTTCTTATGATAGTTTCTACAATATGATTCAGTCAAAATCTTACCCGCCAAAAAATGTATTGAAACAACTGGTGAATGAAAATAATGAGGGGGCCATAGTAATGCTGAAAAGAAACATTATATTAGCGGATTCATTGAATAAAGACTTTGTAGAAAAGTTAAAAATGAGTAATCTTTTTTTTAGAAAAATTGATTTAATGTATATAAGCAGAGCATATGACATAAGAATATGGCCAGACATAACCAAAGTACGATTGAAAACATCTCATCTTGACGCGCATACACTGGATTGGTCTATTGACAACCTTCAGAATATAAAGTCACACTATACACTGAGCTATTCATTTCTAAAAGTTATCATGTTTAAGTTGATGTTAAAGCACCTGAAATATCTACACTATTCAGAAGGTCCTATGCATGAATGGTACAACGAGGTCAAACAATTTAGTGAATTTTTAAGCTTAACCAATGACCTACACGTAAACAACTTGCTATGTAATATCTATAATCTCTCTAATGGAACAGAAAAAATAGATATTGTGGTTAGGCATGTAAATTCTGTACTAGTATCGCTTTGTTTGTCTCTCGGTTGTGAGGCTGACGATCCATTCAATATAGACAGTGAAGAATCTGAGGTATCCGATGCAAGTTCGGCGAATGCTGATACAATAAATTTGGCAAATACAATTACCCACGTGCCGGTTGAGTACAAGAGTTTGGAAAAGGCTAGGGCATTTTTTGTTCGGCTTAGTCGGGTTTTCATAAATGTCGATTTTAGCATCATTCAATTACTCATAGATTATATTGACGAAATCAAACTGGAAAACGATATGGAGAGGTTAGATTTTGACTTCCTGTAGTCTAATATTATTGTAGTAACTCATTTTATTAATAGTTTTAAAATTAAAGCAATATTACTTTTATAATAACCCATTTGTTAAACATGTCATAACTGCAAAATTAACTACATTAAATAAATCATATTAAAATATTAATATTATTTGATTATTTATTTTCATTTTAGACTATTTTGACGTGACTGAGTCTCTTATAATTTATAGAAAATACCAACAATAAAACATTATATTGCTTTATTAAAATGAAATTATAGCCCCCTTGCGATAAGAGATTGATAAATAAAAAAGTTATAATATGCTCGTTTTTGTCAAAATTAAATTATGACCCCTTTGCAATTGTTGGTCCATAAACAAAAACGTTTTAATAAAATATCAACTCTATTTATCCCCCAGAACACTTAAAATGTTTAAAAAAATCGGTGTTAAGTCTCTGAACAAATAAAAAATAAGCAATAGTAATAGCTTCTTTAATTTGAGGAAACATGGCCATGTCATTTAAGAAGATACTTAACCACGCGGAGAAAGCGTTGATAGGAAATTATTAATTGCGCAAACCCAGGGAAGCAGAGGACACTTGCCCATTCAGTTTGGTAGGTTGTTAAGTAAGAATATGGGTTTATACGGATATGGTAATGTTTGTGGAAAAAGTAAGGGAAGTTTAAATAATACTAATTGGCCGCGACATATTAGTATATATTAGTACTTTAGGATGTGTATATTTGAAATAATTAAACTCATTCCATTATTGATTATAATATCAATTTTTTTTTTATTAAGAATACATAGTCATATGTATATCTATTAAATTTTAAATAATTAATCAAGTATGCTACATTTGCCAGCGGAATTCTAACAAAGCAGTAGATAGTAGGAACAGTCGAGCATTTTGTCACAGAAAATGAAAAGTTAAGTAAACTAGAATTAAGGGTTAATTAAATACATTTTTATTACGTAGGAGTCATACTACAACCTCACTTCAACAAAACTGATGGACACAATATTAGAATACTAATTGTAGCCAATAGTAAAAATGTATGTGCCTATTACTCTGTATATTACATGATTCATGTGTACACAATCATTAGATTTGAATAAATCAACTAAATAGCAAATTAAGCAAGACAAAATGGAACCTGCAAAAATAATGCTTATGATGTTACCATAACGTTTAGCTAATAACTATGCCTTTGATTACTATTAAAATAAGTAATATTTTACCGAGTTTTCATACGATTAGATGATAATATGGGCTAGTTTTTCGTTGACGTAGGCTACAAATGTATTTACTAAGGAATACTAATTGTCACTTATGTTTAAATAAATACAGTGTAATAACACAGAATTACGGTTAGGTTAGGTTATTACGGGGACCTTATGACCGAATGCCCAGTGGTTGAAAAATTATCTAACAGTGATTATGGTATCTCCCAATAGTATCTATATAAAAGTGTACAAGTGGCACGCCCCCCACCTTCCCTTCGTTTAATCCATAACATTTGAATGTATGTAGTTATGTAAGTACACATCCAAAATTAAACATTCAAGTATACATGTTTTATATACAATAGCACTTGATAATTTTAACAACAAAAATTGGTGCTGCTATTTGAAAATCAAAAGTTGCTATCAAAAAAACTAAACTAAAACAAAAAAATTTTTTGAAATATTGAGACCAAGTTGTATAAAAATACTATGAAAAAAACATTAGCTATTTTTTGCATACAGTATTAAAGAACTTTTGTTATTCTTAAAAAATCTATAACGATTACAAAATTACTCGAAATGTTGAATATGTTATTATGCTGAGCTTTAAGCCAGAAAAATATTGCTGATTAAATTGACATGCCGATAAAGTTTTCTTGATACTATATTTATCGTTTATTTTCAAAGTGTTGATCAAATTGACATCTCGAACGAGTCTTATTGACAGTCTATAGTTATATCTGCTTTCATTCTAAAAGTGTTGATTTATTATTCTTCTTTTAGTTGACAGTGGCTTTTATTGAGAACATGTGGATGAGTGATGACTTTTGGTTTGAATTGAGCATAAATGACTACCTTTTTAATAACAAAGTACATTTTTTTTCACTAAATTGTTATTTGTATTACTACGCAGTCGCGCGAACCAAGGAAATTGAGGGGGGGATTTCACCTATTATTTGGTAGGTGGGTGGTTAGTGGTCAGATATATAAAAAAAAACCTCAAATGTGAAATAGAACGTGGTTTTATAGTTTTACAGGAATTTTAATATTACTTCGATTTATGTCTTCCTGGATAAAGAGGAATGTTAGTATTTTCAACGTTTTTTTTACCCACATTAATAACATTTATCAACCAACATAAAATCCTAATTTATAATTTAAAAGAAAATTACTCATAAACGAAATTATTTTATCTTATATTATATTTATGCCATACAATACACAAAGTTCATATATTAAGAAAATGAAAAAAAAAACAGTTATAGCGGTTTAGAAGATATCGTGGGACTAGCAATAACGTATTTGTACTGTAAATTTTAATATTTGTTCTTGTGCAGGGTGGATACGATAAGGGTTGATCGTCTGTCTATAAAAATGTACAGTTATAGTTTCCCATATATCGTAATTAACAATATGATGAAAATATTTTCATTACCTGTTGACTGTTGATTCACTCACACATAGCAACCTAAAAACTGACTACGGCCAAAGTGTAAATTTACTCTATTTTTTCTTAAAGGGATTTTTCTTTGATAAAATAAAAACATGACAACACATTTTTGAGAAAATTGTATATGTTATAGTTCCATTTTAGATCTACCTTCGGTCTTTTTTTCAGATCTAAATCTCTAAAACTTTGTTTGAAAAAGTGAAATAAAGAAAAAAATTCAATCCCTTCTAGGAGAAAGGGTTTATGATATTTTTTCGGTTTGTTAATGGTTATCGATAGTACTATGTTTGAAGAATAATTTATATAAATTTGGAACATTTTCATCAATTTTTAAAAAAGTTATAGAGCATCGTAAATTTAATTTGAAAAATTTGTAATTTTTTTGAGTGTTTTTCTCGATTTTGATGGGGAAGTGGTGACTTTTTTTAATTTTTGGCCTTATAAAGTACCTTATAGATACGATTCCTGATCTGTAGAGTTGCTACACAAAAAAAACGACTAAATGGTTTACAAGATATTGTGGGTCCAGACAAAAAAAAAAAAAAAACCTCCATTGTAAAACAATACCTTCTCAACTCCGTAGCGAAGCTAAAATGTGGTCTGATCAAATATAAATTAAATAATAAATTCTTTGAGTAACGCAACAACAACATGGACGTTTGTTGTAAAGAGTCCAATCGCTAGTGCGTACGTGTGTGGACGTGGCACGAGATGGAACTGGGGCGGGGGCAATGGAGAATACTGGACTGTTGAGAAGGTTTTTGTTCTTCGGTTGTCTGCAAGAGAGTGAATTCTGAGTTAGTGTCGACCTCCTTATATAGTCACAGGTAAAGCGTGGACGCCAGTGATTGGTCGAGGGCGTGGCGGTTTCGAACACTCTCAATGGTCGGAGGTGGGCTAATTATGGTAACCACCGGCGTTGGTTGTGTTGCCGTAGTCGTACATACAATTAGACACCAAATAGCTTCTTTGTGCAAATTAGGAATAAAGAATATGGGATCCCTGTAGCTGATACTTTTTACATAATTTAGTAATTGGTTTCGCTGAACGTTCAAACGATATACCGGCAGACAATCAGAAACTTGAAGCCACACACAAGTATGTCATCAATAAATTTCTGAAAAAATTGTTTAAGCTTAACCAATGACGCACACGTAAAAAAAATGTTTACTGTCATCAATAATCTCTCTAATGGAAAAGATAAAATAAACAATTTGGTTAGGTATATATTGTATTCAATACTAGTATCTCTTTGTGTACCTCTCGGGTGTGAAGCCGAAGAACCATTTAATGTAGGCAGTAAAGGATCTGAGGTATCTGTACCAGTCGAGTATCACAGTTTGGAAAATGCTAGAAGGTTTGTTTATCGACTTCAAAAGGCGTTCAAATATGTCGACTTTAGCATCATTCAGCTAATCATAGAATATATTGACGAAATCCAACCGGAAGATGATATAGTTGGTTTTGTAACAACAACATAATAAGTAATACAAATTAGTAATAATTATAAAACTAAAATATTAATCATTTTATATTGACACATTTGTTAATCATGTCATTACTTCAAATTTAAATAATATAAACTATCACATTTAAATTAAATTTTTTTGTTTTTTGTCATAGACTATTTTAGAACCTAACCCTGTGAAAATCATGTTTATTTAACTTAAATAAAACAAATGGTAAAGCCATAGTTTTTTTAAATTAAATTAAAGTACAAATGTAAATTTTTTTATTATTGCAAATCATTGATTAGCCCTCCAAAAAACAAAATCTTGGCTACAACATTTGTTTTTTTTTTAGGTGAAAACAACCCGATGTGACAATCGGATTTCTATTTTTTTTTAATTGCGATGGATGGGTAGTTCGTAGTGTAGCAACGTTAAAGTCATAAAATCGGATCCAAAAGGTGTATTTTTGGGCCTTTTTACCATCAAACTTTGTACTAAGGAAAAACTAAAAAACTACACTTTGACCGAGGTCCGTTTCTACGTTACTTTGTGTGAGTCATTCAACATGCATTTGAAAATGTTTTCTATTTATATTTAATAACGATGAATGGGTAACTATGGTGATAAATCATTACAGACAGACGGTCAACCCTAATCGTATTGCATATACTGATCGTATCGATATACTCGTTTTTGATAGACTATTATAAAAAAATTTACAATTTTAAGCACATTGTTGACAATTATTATATTTTAATCAAAATACATAGATAGGCATCGAAATGTTTATTTGAAAGTGATTCCATCTTTACATATCTTACGATCCTAATTCAGTTTTTTCTTGTATTCAACTCACATTTTTAACTCTAGTTATAATATCTGTTTTGTATTAAAGCCTAGGACACCTTTTGTATCGTTTGATTATTTAGACAAAATACAAATAACTGTTAACCAACTGTTTGCCCATTTTTTTAGTTTTTACCAATATCTTTACACATAAAGTCTGTGGATAGCAAATTTATTTCTTCTGTTTAAACTTGAAACCCCCAAAATTATTATTCATTATTGACAATAACGACGTTAAACAATCTATTGGTAAAAAAAAACCCAGTGATAAGCAGGTTTATTTCACTTACATAAAACAAATGGTACAGTCATAATTTTTTATATTCAATTACAGTACAAATGTAAATATTTTTATAATTGCAAATCATTGATAAGTTCTTCCCAAAAACAAAATCTTGGCTAAAACATTTGTTTTTTTTTTAGGTGAAATCAACCCGAGTGTCACTGGGTTTTTATTTTACCAACAGATTGCTTAACATCATCATCCACTAGCGTATTAATTTTTTTGAGAAACACAATTTCAGTATAATTTCTATAAAAATGTTGTCAATAGCAATTTCACTAATACCCGTGTAGTTTGTCCCAGTATTTAAATGGTTATACAACCTATTTTTTAAAAAGAATTCACCTAAATTACCGGTTTAGTATAATAATTTCATTATTAAACCGGACACAAATCAGACTTTCAATTATTCAAATGTGTTATTTAGTATTACAATATATGCCAAAGTTATCAGCATACACATTGATTTAACGACAAAAAGGAATTAAAACAAATGATAACCAATAGCTAAATATATTACAAAATTAAACAATCGCTAGTCCACGTAATAAGTATAGGATAAATCCAAAATAATAAATGTTTTCCTAAGATTACGGTTTTCGTTGGTCGATTAACTAAAAAAGCTGTTTTATTTTTTTTTTAAAACTGTACACTTACAAAAATAATTTATTTTTGGGAGGGAGTCTAGAACTTGACCCTTTTTTACTTGTAGGTTTTTGTTGGAGATTTAGTATTACAATATATGCCAGAGTAACCACGGTGCTTGTAAGGCAAAGTATAATTAAAGCAAATGATACCCAAAATCTAATTATATTATGACAATAAACAATCTTGTATTTACGCACTAAGTACCGGTATAAAATCTAATAATAAATGTTTTACTAAAATACGATCATCGTTGGTTGATTAACATAAAAATCTATTTTTTTTTTTTTAAATTGTACACTTACAAAAATATTTTATCTAATATTATATTTATGCTTTGAAATACACAAATGTATAACAATATTCATACATTGTTAAAAACAAAAAATGTGGTCTCAACAAATACAAACTAAACAATAAACTCTTTGAATTAACACAGCAACAACATGAACGTTTGTTGCAAAGAGTCCACTCGCTAAATTATCGAAAAACGAATACACTATTACACAATCAATTCATGTTTCTCCAGTAGCAATATTTCTTTACTTCAAGACGCAGCAAGCCTAGAAGACTTTTTACGGCACAGTAGTTATTGAATTTTGAACTATGAAGCACTTCTCAATACTCAAGTTTTGTTTTGTACTATTTTATAGTCAGTCAGTACATTTAATGGATTTCAGATACGAATATCGCAGCAATGATCATTTGGGAAATTATAGTCCGTCTGATTATTTAAAATGCACATATTTGTTTTGTGGATTAAAACACATGCTGCTAACTCAGACTTTAATTGGCCTTCCATATAATACGCCAACAACACTGGCGGCCGGTGACGTAAGTAATTATAAATATAATATTAAATTCCAGATGGCTTCTTTGTACAGTTTAGGAATACGGAATATGAGATCCCTGTGGCTATTACTTTTAAACACGGGTTTAGTAACTGGTTTCGCTCAAAATTCAAAGAATATGCCGGCAGACTATCAGAAACTTCAAGACACATACAAGTACGTCATCAATAAACTGCTTAATGACCTAAAGGGATGCCAAAAAGATAATTCTTATGATAGTTTCTATGATATGATTCACTCAAACCCCTATCCACCAAAAGATACTTTGGAAGAATTGGTGCACCATAATAATAATAAGGCTTGGAGACTGCTGAAAATAAAAAACATATTAGAGAATTCATTAAATAAAAAGTTTGTAGAGAAGTTACAAATGAAAAATCTTTTTTGGAAAAAATGTGATTTATTGTTTATAAGCAGATCACTGGAGAACTGGCCAGACATAGCCCTAAAACGATTTGAAACATCTTATAATGGTGCACATACACTGGATTGGTCTACTGATAACCTTCAAAATATAAAGTCACACTATACATTGAGCTATTCATTTCTAAAAGTTATCATGTTCCGGCTGACGTATAACCATCTGAAATATCTACAACAATATTCAAAATTTTCTTTAGAAAGTTCTATGCATGAATGGTACAACGAGGTCAAACAATTTAGTGAATTGTTAAGCTTAACAGATGACCTACACGTAAAGAACCTGCTGTCCTATATCAATAATCTCTCTAATAGAAAACAGAATATAGATGATGTGGTTAGGAATGTATATTCTGTACTAGAATCACTTTGTTTGTCCCTCGGGTGTGATGCTGGCGAACCATTCAATATAGTCAGTAAAGAATCTGAGGCGTCTGACGCAAGTTCATCGAATGCTGATACAAGAAGTTCGGCAAATACAATTACCCGTGTACCGGCTGAGTATAACAGATTGGAAAAGGTTAGGGCGTTTTATTTTCGACTCAGTCGGGCGTTCAGAAGTATCGACTTTAGCCTCATTCAATTACTCATTGAATATATTGATGAAATAACAATGGATAACAATATGGAGAGGTTAGTTTTGGATTTCTTGTAGTCTAATACTACCATAGTAACTTATATTATTAATAGTTTTAAAATTTAAAACAATATAATTAATATAAAAACCTATTTGTTAATCATGTCATAACTGCAATTTAACTACAATAAATAATCACATTAAAATATTAATATTAATTATTATGGTTTTAGAGTATTTTGACGTGAGAGAGTCTCTTTTTATTTAAAGAAAATACCAACAATAAAACATGATAGTATACTCGTTTTTGTTAAATAGAATTTATGACCTCTTTGCAATTGTTAGCTCATAAACAAAAACATTTAATTAAGATAATAAACCACGCGGAGAGTGCGTTAATAGGAAAGCATCTGTTTAGTAGGTAGTTAGATACGAGTATAGTATGTATTTTTATTAAAGTAGTAGACCTTAAGAAAAAAACAAGTAAAACGACTAACAGCTCACGTGGGATTCGAACTCTGAAGCCCCGGCTATCATTGTATATGTTCTTCCTAAATTGCCACGCATTTTTTCTCTTGAAATTTGTAAGCACACTTTGATGGTATGTTATATGTGTGTAGTATTATTATCACAATTAAGTGTTAATTTGGGATTAGTTTTTGTTTTTTGGAAAACGCTGAACCCTTTTCATAGTATAGGAACTACAAAGATATACAATTGGATCCGAAAGGCACATTAATCGACCTTTTTTACCATCAAACTTTGTATTAAGGTAAAACTAAAAAAAAGGGAAAATCACACTTTGACCGAGGTCCATTTCTACGTTGCTTAGTGCGAGTCAATCAAGACGTATTTGAAATTGTTTTCATTATATTTGCAATTGCGTTGCATGGGTAATTACAGCAATACATTATTACAGACAAACGGTCAACCCTAATTGTATTGACCCCAATACTGAAAATACATAACATGATAAATGTATTTATCATTTTTATTACTATTAATTATTATAAACCTAGAAGGATTTCTCTTAATTTTGTTATATCTTAGTCTCGCTTTTTTGTGTGAAGTACAATACTAAACTTTGAAAATAAACACTACAAGAACATCTGTTGTAACCATATTGCAATATAAAGTTCTTCATAAATCGTAAACAAGTTTTTCAACAGCTACCTATAGCCTATGTATCATAAAAAAGAAGAAATAACGAACAAAAAAAAAATTAATATTTTACTTTAAAAGGTATATACCGTCTAATGTAAGCAATAAGCTATAATATCAATAAAAAACTAAATGTGTTTTTATGATTTACACCTAGAATAAAAAAAAGCCAAGTACAGCGGGGACGAAGAGGTCACAGGCTATAGGATTCATTATTAATACAATTAATAAAACGATTTTCAAATAAATACATTGATACTATTTTGTAAGCACTGTACCTTACTTTAACTTTCTTACTTCGCTGGTTTATACTGTGCTTGATTTGAAATGTACTGGTTTGAATTTACTGTCCACAGATTCACATGTATATTATTTTAAAAATAACTTCTTAAAAGATAGATAATTTCTGAAAAATGTGTCTTCGTCGACAACCAGTTTTGAAAAATGACTCTTAAAGTTATATTTAACCGGTACCTAAACAAAACTACAAAAATAAAATCTGTTGAAAATATTAACCAAGTTTACAAATTTATACTTTAACGAAACAACGTATTAGAACTTCCTAAGATGTCAAAAAAATAAAAAATGTTGACATCTTAGACAAAAAATGGCCAGCTAATAATTCGACTACTTTGGCTGGTTCAATATCAAGTCTGTAAAGGGATTTACGGCTTCTTTACTTGGTTTTGTTGAACACGGATTTTTACTTTTTTTAATAATGAAAATATTTCAAACTTAATTTATTCAAGGATCATAAATTAAGTTTTTAAATCACAATCAAGTTTTAAAAAAAAAACCAGAAACGATGAAAAATATCTTTTTTGAAACGTTGGACTTAAGTGATCCGTACCCAAATTCCCATATTAAACAGATGGAAACTAATTTATTTGTGTACCTCTCTGGTGTGAAGCCGAAGAACCATTTAATATAGACAGTAAGGTTCTGAGGTATCTGTACCAGTCGATTATCACAGTTTTGAAAACGCTATAATGTTTATTTTTCAACTTCATTAGGCGTTCAAATATGTCTTGAGCCTCATTCAGTTAATCGTAGAATATATTGAGAAAACCAATCGGAAGATGATATAGTTGGTTTTGTAACAGTACCATAATAATGTCAATACAGGAAACTTGTTTTCGATAAAAAAAACAATAATAAAGCTATACCAAATATTGTAGAAATAATATTTACATAAAGTTCTGTGGAATAACAAATTTATTTGGGTCTCTACTGTTTAAACTTGAGACCCCCAAAATTATAATTTATTATTGACAATGATGACGTAAAACAATCTATTGGTAAAAAAAAAACAGTAAAGTTGGGTCGGTGTACAGTAGGGACGTAGCATGGCGGGGTAGGGGCAGGGTGGGGACTGAACGTCACAGGCTTACAAGAATTTTTAAATTCTGAAAGTGATAAAATTACTTTCAAATAAACGCTTCGATGCAAATCAGTAGTTAGTATTTTCAACCCACTTCAGTCCAAACCAAGCACAGTTTACACCAACAAAGTTAGAAAGTATTTAATTGAGGTGCTGTAATTACCAATAAGCATCAAAGCGTTCATTTGAAGGTAATATTATTATTTATAAAAATTTCTGTAGACCTGTGACCTCTCCGTCCCCTTTATGCCCCGACCCCACTATGCTCCGCCCTCACTATGCCCCGACCCCACTGTACTGTTTTTTTTTTTGCAAAAACATAGTGTTCCAAATAATACATAATCAATGTCTTGTAAAATTAAGTTGGAATGGTCGATGATTCATGACCATTCCACCATGAGAAGTTTTTTGGCCATACCTTCTTTTATTATTTGGGTTTTTTTTTTACGTTTGAATTTGCTTGCTTGATAGTACCTTATTGTTGCAAATAAAATAGCAAATACAATTTTGGCGTTAAAAAAAACAACTTGTTTTTAAAAAAACAACAACCGTAAAAAATGTAAAAATGTTGGAACATATAAGTTTGTAAAAACTAAAGTGTGTGTAAATTGTAAGGACCGCAAATGTCATTATGATAAATATGTTTCGATATAAAATAATAATAAAGCTATACAAAAATTGAAGAAATACATTTTTACAGAATGTATACTGATATAATATTATTTAGTAGTATAATAATGATAAACAATAGTCATAATTATAAAACTAAAATATTAACAATATTATATTGACACACTTGTAAATCATGTCATTACTGCAAATTTAAATAATATAAATTATCACATCAAAATTTTAATTGTTTTGTTTTTTGTTGTAGACTATTTTGATATGTCTGATTATCTTTTAATTTAAATGAAATAACAACAAAAATATAATATACTCGTTTTTGATAAAATGAAATTATGGCCCTATTGCAATATAAGATACACAAATAAAAGAGTTTTAATAAAATATCAACCTCTATTTTTCCATCTTATATATTATTTTTTATTAATACTTATTAATTATTTATGTTATTAAAAATATTTCCATCTTATAATTTAAAAAATTTGTAGACAAACTTTAATTTTATTAAAACTAAACCAAAAAAAAAAAGGAAAATTTGCACAAAACCCCCAAAACTATTATTCATTATTGACAATGAGGACGTAAAACAATCTAGTGGTAGATCTCTTTCTTGGATGCAGACTCGGCTGAAAAACTTTTATATTAAATTACAGTACAATTGTAAAATTTTTTATTATTGCAAATCATTGATAAGTTCTTCCCGAAAACAAAATCTTGGCTAAAACATTTGTTTTTTTTTTAGGTGAAATCAACCCGAGTGTCACTGGGTTTCTATTTTACCAACAAATTGCTAAACGTCATCATCCACTAGCGTATTGATTTTTTTTAGTAACACAGTTTCAGTATAATTTCTGTAATAATGATGTCAACAGAAACTTCGATGGTACTTGTGAAGTTTGTCCCAGTATTTAAATTGTTATGAAACCTATTTGCTTAAAAGATTTCACGTAAATTAGCGGTTTAGTTAAAACAAAATTTCATTATTAAACAGGTGGACACAAATCACATTTTCAATTATTTAAATATGTTATCTGAACGCACGGCAGTGCGTTAGGCCAAGTTCCAGCAATGCCAGGGTACCTTTTATATTGACATTGTAACTCTGCTCTTTTGTTTGTATTGCCTTGCACTTGGCCAGTTTCTGAATGAATCATAAAACATCATTATCATATTTACTCACTTAGGAGTTACGCGGGTGTACTCAGAAGAAAAAAAAAAGGTCATGTTCCCCTCCCAAACATTTTTCAGCCATTCAAAGTATCTACATTTTGGCTAAGTCTTTTTTATGCCTCATTCAGAAAGGTCATGTTTCATTCAGAAACTGGTCAAGTGTTATATGTGGATAGTATTATTATCTAATTTTTAGCTTCGATGTGTAACTGGATGATATTATTATCACAATTAGGTGTTTTAAATAAGTTTTTATTTTGTTTGCGTACAAGATTTTTTTAAAACCGCTGAACCGTTTTCGTATTGTACAACGTTTTGTTATATCTTAGTCTCGCTTTTTTGTGTGAAGTACAATACTAAACTTCGAAAATAAACACTACAAGAACATCTGTTGTAACCATATTGCAATATAAAGTTCTTCATAAATCGTAAACAAGTTTTTCAACAGCTACCTATAGCCTATGTATCATAAAAAAGAAGAAATAACGAACAAAAAACAAATTAATATTTTACTTTTAAAGGTATATACCGTTTAAAGTATGCAATAAGCTATAATATGAATAAAAAACTAAATGTGTTTTTATGATTCATAGTTAAAATTAAAAAAAAAGGCCAGTACAGTGGGGACGGAGAGGTCACAGCTCTAAAGGAGTTATTATTAATAAAATTAATAAAACCATTTTCAAATAAATACAATGATACTAATTTGTAAACACTGCACCGTATTTTAATACTTTGCTGGTTTATACTGAGCTTGATTTGAAATGTACTGGTTTGAATTTACTGTCCTCACATTTGCTTGGAAGCGTTTATTTGAAAATAACATAATCCATTTCTGATATAATAACACTTAAAGACCCGTGACCTTTTCGTCCCCACTATACTCTGTCTCTACGATGCTATGACCCCAATAATTGAGAGGGTTGTAAATATAATGACGTCACATTTTCTTAAAAGTTTATAGGCTAACCTAAATTTTTTTAATTTGACATCTATCGCGTTTCTCTTTAGGAGATCATATTACAAATTAACTTTACACTTTGTAAAATGTACTTTATTTTAGGAAATATAGGGTGAAGAAATGTATTTTCGTGGTATAAGCGATTTCGTGATATAGTTTGTTGATCGTATCGCGTAATCCCCTATTAGAAAATTGTCTTGAAAATCACACTGATTGTTAAAATAGCTGTTATTTTAAAAACTATAACACGAAATTGCTTATGCCACGAAAATACCTTTCTTCGCCCTACAGCTGATTCACTAGTAGATAAGACATTATTTTTTTAAACAAAATTCAATTATTAATTTTTTTTTCTAGAGCTACAAACCCAGAAAACTTAATCGTTTCAACATAATGTAAATTATACTAAAAACAACTTCTTAATAATTGGATAATTTCCTAAAAAAATGGCTTTGTCGACAACCAGTTTTAAATAAATACTCTTAAAGATATACTTCACATATCACCAAGCATTGTTGAAAATATTAACCAAGTTTAAAAACTTATATTATAACGAAAGAACATGTGTTATTGTTGAATTAAACCTAGAAAAAAAACCAATACAGTGGGGACGAAGAGGTCACAGGCTATAGGAATTATTATTAATACAATTTATAAAACCATTTTCAAATAAATACATTTATACTAGTTTGTAAACACTTCACCTTACTTTAATACTTTCTTACTTCGGAGGTTTCTACTGTGCTTGTTTTGAACCTTGGAACCAACATCTTTACACATAAAGTCTGTGGATAGCATATTTATTTCTACTGTTTAAACTTGAAACCCCCAAAAATATGACTCATTATTGACAATGACGACGTAAAACAATCTATTGGTAAAAAAAAAAACAGTACAGTTGGGTAAAATTAAGTTCCAGCAATGCCAGTGTACCTTTTTTACTGACATTGTAACTCTGCTTTTTTGTTTGTATTACCTTGCATTTGGCCAATTTCTGAATGAAACATAAAACATCATTATCATAATTATTCACTTAGGAGTTACGTTGGTGATAACTCAGAAGAAAAGAAAAAAGGTTCAGTTACCCTCCAAAACATTTTTTAGCCGATAAAAATAGTGGTATCTACATTGTGGCTAAGTCTGTTTTATGTCTTATTCAGAAACTGGTCAATTGTTAGGCAAATACAAATAAAAGAGCAATGTTGCTCATGAAAGTAGGAGTGAAGTGTAGTTATGAACTAAAGAAATAGCAGACTTGGCTACAATAAAGATATCACTATTTTGATAGGCTGGCTTTTTGGGAGGGAGTCTAGAACCCTTTTTTACTTGTAGGTTTTTGTTGGAGATTTAATATTACAATATATGCCAGAGTAACCACGGTGCTTGTAAGGCAAAGTATAATTAAAGCAAATAATACCCAAAATCTAATTATATTATGACAACAAACAATCGTGTATTTACGCACTAAGTACCGGTTTAAAATCTAATAATAAATGTTTTACTAAAATTACGATTATCATTGGTTGATTAACATAAAAATATATTTTTTTTTTTTTAAATTGTACACTTACAAAAATATTTTATCTATAATATTTATGCTTTGCAATACACAAATGTATAACAATATTCATACATTGTTAAAAACAAAAAATGTGGTCTCAACAAATACAAACTAAACAATACACTCTTTGAAGTAACGCAACAACAACATGAACGTTGTAAAGAGTCCACTCGCTAAATTATCGAAAAACGAAAACATTATTATACGATCAATTCTTATTTCTTTAGTAGTAATATTTCTTTACTTCAAGCCGCAGCAAGCCTAGAAGATTTTTTACGGCACAGTTGTTATTGAATTTTGAACTATGAAGCACTTCTCAATACTCAAGTTTTATTTTGTACTATTTTATAGTCAGTCAGTACAATTAATGGATTTCAGGTACGAATATCGTAGCAATGATCATTTGGGAAATTATAGTCGGTTTGATTATTTAAAATGCACATATTTGTTTATTGGATTAAAACACATGCTGCTAACTCAGATTTTAGTTGGCCTTCCATATAACAAGCCAACAACACTAACGGTTAGTGGCGTAGAATCTTATAAAATTACCATTAAATACCAGATGGCTTCCTTGTACAGTTTAAAAAAAAGTAATATGGGATCACTGTGGCTACTACTTTTGTACTCGGGTTTAGTAACTGGTTTCGCTCAACGTTCAAAGAATATGCCGGCAGACTATCAGAAACTTAAAACCACACACGATTATATCATCGATAAACTGCTTAAGGACCTAAAGGGATGCCATAAAGATGATTCTTATGATAGTTTCTATGGTATGATTCACTCAAATCCTTTTCATTCAAAAACTGTGTTGGAAAGTATTTTGAAAACAAATAATACTGAGGCTATGGAACTGATGAAAAGTAAAAACATATTAGAGGATTCAAGAAATAAAAAGTTTGCAGAGAAGTTAAATATGCAAAATATTTTTTGGACAAAAAAAGATGTATTGTATATAAGCAAATCACAGGCGAACTGGCAAGACATAACCATAAAACGATTTGAAACATCTTATTATGACGCGCATACACTGGATTGGTCTATTAACCACCTTCAAAATATAAAGTCACACTATACTCTGAGCCATTCATTTCCAAAAGTAATTATGTTTAATTTAACGTACAAACACCTAAAAAATCTACAAAAATATTCAACATTTTCGAATAACCCCGAGTTGACTGAATGGTACACCGATGTCAAAAAATTTGGTGAATTTTTAAGCTTAACCGATGACCTACACGTAAAGAACCTGTTGTCCGATATCAATAATCTCTCTAATAGAACAAAGAATATAGATGATGTGGTTAGGAATGTATACTCTGTACTAGAATCGCTTTGTTTGTCCCTCGGGTGTGAGCCTGACAAAACATTCAATATAGTCAGTAAAGAATCTGAGGCGTCAGACGCAAGTTCATCGAATGCTGATACAAGAAGTTCGGCAAATACAAATACCCGTATGCCGGTTGAGTATTACAGATTGGGAACGGCTAAGGATTTTTTTTTTCAACTTCGTCGGGGGTTCAGAATTATCGATTTTAGCCTCATTCAATTACTCATTGAATATATTGATGAAATAGCAATGGAAAACGATATGGAGAGAATAGTTTCGGAGTTCTTGTAGTCTAATATTACCATAGTAACTCATATTATTAATAGTTTTAAACATTTAAAACAATATAATTATTATAAAAACCTATTTGTTAATCATGTCATAACTGAAATTTAAATAAAATAAATAATCACATTAAAATTGTATTATTTGTTTTTTTCGCCATAGTCTATTTTGACAAGTCTGAGTCTGTTTTAATTTAAAGAAAATACCAACAATAATTCATAATATACTCGTTTTTGTTTAAATTCTATTTATTTGTCACAACACATTAAACGTTAAAAAAATGTGGTGTTAAGTCTCTGAACAAATATAAAATTAATAAAAGCAGTAGCTTCTTTTTATTGTGAGGAAACATGTCCAAGTCATTTAACTATGATAATAAACCACGCGAAGAGTGCCTTAATAGGAAACCATCTGGGTGGTAGGTAGTTAAGTAAGTAGGTAGGTGGATACGAGTATGGTATGTATTTTTATTAAAGTACTTACAAAAAAAGTTTTTCAGCCGAGTCTGCAACCACGAAAGAGCATTTTCATGTCTCGTTGAAGTATCGAATAAATTTAGATTAGTTGTGGAATTATAATTTAAAAAAAAAAATTACATGGAGCTTCCAGTTACAGCATAAGGCCAAGGAGATTAAAAAATTACGTACAATCAAGTTTCTGGCTAAAACTGTAGTGTTTATTATCTGGCCAAAAGTAACTTAACATAGTTTAATATATAGAGAAATTAACTATTTTGAATTTATTATTTAGTTCTAATTTAAACGTTGAACGTACAACATATCTCTTATCTCAAATCAGATAACAGCGTAACAGATTAACATTCGAAATAGATCCGAAATGGTCGTGCCGATAATTGTCTTTCGTCTTCGCTTCGTAGTTTTTGTTACATGGCGGCGCGTGACAGCGTAACGCTTTTTTGGTAACACTTTTTTTTTGGTTATTTACCGGCTAATTCTCACCCCCAACCCCATTCCCATTCCCACCCCCAACCTCATCTTCAACCTTATTTCTTTTTTGGTAACGCTTTTTTGATAACGCTTTTATGGTAACGATTTTGACATTTTCATGTCTTAGCTCTGGCACATAACCAAAAAAAGCGTAACGAAAAAAGCGTTATCAAAAAAGCGTATCGAAAAAGGCGTAACGAAAAAATAAATGGGGATGACGATGAAGTTGGGGGTGGGAATGGGAATGGGGTGGAATTAGCTGTGGCAAATAACCGAAAAAAAGCGTAATGAAAAAAGCATAACGAAAATAGTGTTACGCTGTTATCTGATATGAGATATCAGATAGTGGGTAGGGGATAGGGGTATGATATAGAAGATAAGAGATAAGAGATATGTTGTACGTTCAACGTTCAAATTAGAACTAAATAATAAATTCAAAATAGACTAATTCTCTATATATTAAACTATGTTAAGTTACTTTTGACCAGATAATAAACACTACAATTTTAGCCAGAAACATGATTGTACATAATTTTTTAATCGTCTTGGCTTAACTGTAACTGGAAGCTCCATGTAATTTTTATTTTTTTTTATAATTCCACAACTAATCTATGTTTATTCGGTACTTCAACGAGACATGAAAATGCTCTTTCGTGGTTGCAGACTCGGCTGAAAAACTTTTTTCGGTTATGTGCCAGAGCTAACACATGAAAATGTCAAAAACAAGTAAAACGTTGAAGATATTTTCTATATATATTTAAAAATGATAAATGGGTATAGTAACAAATCATTACAGACAGACGGTCAACCCTAATAGTATTGACCCCAATACTGAAAATACTAATTTAAATAAATGTATTATTAGTTATTAATACTATTAATTATTATAACCCTAAAAGGAAATCTTTTTATTTTGTAATATCTTTTTCTCTTTTTTTTGTGTGAAGTACAGAACTAAACTATGAAAATAAATACTAGAAGAACATTTGTTGTAACCATATTGCAATATCAAGTTCTTCATAAATCGTAAACAAGATTTTCAGCAGCTACCTATAGCCTATGTATCATAAAAAAGAAGAAATAACGAACAAAAAACAAATGTGTTTTTATGATTCATACTTAAAATAAAAAAAAGGCCAGTACAGTGGGGACGAAGAGGTTACAGCTCTAAAGGAGTTATAATTAATACAATTAATAAAACCATTTTCAAATAAATACATTGATACTATTTTGTAAACACTGCACCTTATTTTAATACTTTCTTACTTTGCTGGTTTATACTGTGCTTGATTAGAAATGTACTGGTTTGAATTTAGTGTCAGCACATTTGCTTGGAAGCGTTTATTTGAAAATTACTTTATCAATTTCTAATATAATAACACTTAAAGACCCGTGACCTTTTCGTTTCCACTATACTCTGTCTCTACGATGCCACGACCCCAATAATTGAAAGGGTAGTAACCATAGTGACGTCACAATTGTTTAAAAGGTTATAAGCTAACCTAATTTTTTTTAATTTGACATTTATCGCGTTTCTCTTTAGGAGAGCGTTAAACAAATTAACTTTACACTGTGTAAAATGTACTTGATTTTAGGAAATATACAGCTGATTCACTAGTAGATAAGACAATATTTAAAAAAAAAAAATTCAAGTTTTAATTTTTCTTTTTCTTGAGCTACAAACCCAGAAAACGTAATCGTTTCAACATAATGTAAATTATACTAAAAATATCTTCTTAATAATTGGATAATTTCCTAAAAAATTGGCATTGTCGACAACCAGTTTTAATTAAATACTCTTAAAGATATACTTCACATATCACCAAAAATTGTTGAAAATACTAACCAAGTTTACAAACTTATACTATAAAGAAACATCATGTGTTATTGCTGATTTAAACCTAGAAAAAAAAACCAGTACAGTGGGGACGGAGAGATCACAGGCGATAGGAATTATTATTAATACAATTTATAAAACAATTTTCAAATAAATACAATGATACTAATTTGTAAACACTGCACCTTATTTTAATACTTTCTTACTTTGCTGGTTTATACTGTGCTTGATTTGAAATGTACTGGTTTGAATTTACTGTCCAGAGATTCACATGTATATCATTTTAAAAATAACTTCTTAAAAGATGGATAATTTCTTAAAAATTTGTCTTTGTCGACAACCAGTTTTCAAAATGACTCTTAAAGTTATATTTAACCAATCACCCAGTACCTAAACAAAACTACAATTATAAATTCTGTTAAACAAATTAACCAAGTTTACAAATTTATACTTTTACGAAACAACATATGTAAAACTTTCTAAGATGTCGAAAAAAAATAGAAAGTTGACCTCTTAGACAAAAAATGGCCATTTAAAAATTCGACTACTTTGGCTGGTCCGATTTCAAGTCTGATTTTCGGCTACTTCACTTGACTATGTTGAACACGGATTTTTTACTTTTTTTAATGTAAACAAGATGCATTTTAATAATGAAAATATTTCAAACTCAATTTATTCAATTATCATTATTAAAGTTTTCAAATCACAATCAGGTTTTAATAAAAAACCCAGAAACGATAAAAAATATCTTTTTTGATACGTTGGACATAAGTGATCCGTATCCATATTCCAATATTAACAGGTGGAAACTAATTTAATTGTGTACCTCTCTGGTGTGAAGCCGAAGAACCATTTAATATAGACAGTAAAGGTTCTGAGGTATCTGTACCAGTCGATTATCACAGTTTTGAAAACGCTATAAGGTTTATTTTTCAACTTCATTAGGCGTTCAAATATGTCGACTTTAGCCTCATTCAGTTAATCGTAGAATATATTGAGAAAACCAATCGGAAGATGATATAGTTGGTTTTGTAACAGTACCATAATAATGTCAATACAGGAAACATGTTTTCGATAAAAAAAAACAATAATAAAGCTATACAAAAATTGTAAAAATAATATTACAAATTTTACAGTGCTGATTTTTTTAGTATACTTAAATTGTATAAGACTAATTATATAATGAATATAGTTCATAATTAATTTACAAAAGTGTGTTTTTAAAAAAAAATGGTTAGTTTGTAATAATGCAAAATTATACAACCTTGGGACCGATATCTTTATACAATAAGTCTATGGATAACAAATTTATTTCTACTGTTTAAACTTGAGACCCCCAAAATTATAATTCATTATTGACAATGATGACGTAAAACAATCTATTGGTAAAAAAAAAAACAGTAAAGTTGGGTCGCTGTACAGTAGGGACGTAGCATGGTGGGGTAGGGGCAGGGTGGGGACTGAACGTCACAGGCTTACAAGAATTTTTAAATTCTGAAAATGATAAAATCACTTTCAAATAAACTCTTCGATGCAAACCAGTAGTTAGTATTTTCAACCCACTTCAGTCCAAACCAAGCACAGTTTAAACCAACAAAGTTAGAAAGTATTTAATTGAGGTGCTGTAATTACCAATAAGCATCAAAGCGTTCATTTGAAGGTAATATTATTATTTATAAAAATTTCTGTAGACCTGTGACCTCTCCGCCCCCTTTATGCCCCGACCCCACTATGCTCCGTCCTCACTATGCCCCGACCCCACTGTACTGTTTTTTTTTTTGCAAAAACATAGTGTTCCAAATAATACATAATCAATGTCTTGTAAAATTAAGTTGGAATGGTCGATGATTCATGACCATTCCACCATGAGAAGTTTTTTGGCCAAACCTTCTTTTATTATTTGGGTTTTTTTTTTTACGATTGAATTTGTTTGCTTGATAATACCTTATTGTTGCAAATAGAATAATAAATACAATTTTGGCGTTAAAAAAAACAACTTGTTTTTAAAAAACAACAACCGTAAAAAATGTAAAAATGGTGGAACATATAAGTTTGTAAAAACTAAAGTGTGTGTAAACTGTAAGGACCGCAAATGTCATTGTGATAAATTTGTTTTCGATATAAAATAATAATAAAGCTATACAAAAATTGAAGAAATACATTTTTACAGAATGTATACTGATATAATATTATTTAGTAGTATAATAATGATAAACAATAGTCATAATTATAAAACTAAAATATTAACAATATTATATTGACACACTTGTAAATCATGTCATTACTGCAAATTTAAATAATATAAATTATCACATCAAAATTTTAGTTGTTTTGTTTTTTGTTGTAGACTATTTTGATATGTCTGATTATCTTTTAATTTAAATGAAATAACAACAAAAAATATAATATACTCGTTTTTGATAAAATTAAATTATGGCCCTATTGCAATATAAGATACACAAATAAAAGAGTTTTAATAAAATATCAACCTCTATTTTCCATCTTATATATTATTTTTTAATAATACTTATTAATTATTTATGTTATTAAAAATATTTCCATCTTATAATTTAAAAAATTTGTAGACAAACTTTAATTTTATTAATACTAAACCAAAAAAAAAAAAAGGAAAATTTGCACAAAACCCTCAAATTGCTTAACATCATCATCATTAACTAGCGTATTGATTTTTTTAGAAACATAATCTTAGTATAATTTCTGTAATAATGTTGTCAATAGAAATTTCGATGGTTCTTGTGAAGTTTGTTTCAGTATTTAAATTGTTATGAAACCTATTTTTTTAAAAGACTTCACCTAAATTAGCGGTTTAGTTAAAACAAAATTTCATTATTTAACAGGTGTACACAAATCAGATTTTCAATTATTCAAATATGTTGTCTGAACGCACGGCAGTGCGTTAGGCCAAGTTCCAGCAATGGCAGGGTACCTTTTATATTGACATCGTAACTCTGCTCTTTTGTTTGTATTACCTTGCACTTGGCCAGTTTCTGAATGAATCATAAAACATCATTATCATAATTATTCACTTAGGAGTTACGTTGGTGATAACTCAGAAGAAAAGAAAAAAGGTTATGTTCCCTTCCAAAACATTTTTATCCGATAAAAATAGTGGTATCTACATTGTGGCTAAGTCTGTTTTAAGCTTCATTCAGAAACTGGTCAGGTGTTAGGCAATTACAAATAAAAGTAGGAGTGAAGTGTAGTTATGAACTAGAGAAATAAGAGACTTGGCCACAATAAAAATATTACTACTTTGATAGGCTGACTTTTTGGGAGGGAGTCTAGAACTTGACCCTTTTTTACTTGTAGGTTTTTGTTGGAGATTTAGTATTACAATATATGCCAGAGTAACCACGGTGCTTGTAAGGCAAAGTATAATTAAAGCAAATAATACCCAAAATCTAATTATATTATGACAACAAACAATCGTGTATTTACGCACTAAGTACCGGTTTAAAATCTAATAATAAATGTTTTACTAAAATTACGATTATCATTGGTTGATTAACATAAAAATATATTTTTTTTTTTTAAATTGTACACTCACAAAAATATTTTATCTATAATATTTATGCTTTGCAATACACAAATGTATAACAATATTCATACATTGTTAAAAACAAAAAATGTGGTCTCAACAAATACAAACTAAACAATTCACGCTTTGAAGTAAAGCAACAACAACATGATCGTTTGTTGTAAAGAGTCCAATCGCTAAAATATCGAAAAACGAATACATTATTATACGATCAATTCTTATTTCTTCAGTAGCAATATTTCTTTACTTCAAGAAGCATCAAGAATAGAAAACTTTTTACGGCACAGTAGTTATTGAATTTTGAACTATGAAGCACTCCTCAATACTCAAGTTTTGTTTTGTACTATTTTATAGTCAGTCAGTACAATTAATGAATTTCAGATACGAATATCGCAGTAATGATCATTTGGGAGATTATAGTCCGTTTGATTATTTAAAATGCACATATTTGTTTTTTGGATTAAAACACATGCTGCTAACTCGGACTTTAATTGATCTTCCATATAACAAGCAAACAACACTGGCGGCCGGTGAAGTAAGTAATTATAAATATACCATTAAATTCCAGATGGCTTCTTTGTACAGTTTAGGAATACGGAATATGAGATCCCTGTGGCTACTACTTTTGTACTCGGGTTTAGTAACTGGTTTCGCTCAACGTTCAAAGGATATACCGGCAGACTTTCAGAAACTTAAAAACACTCACGATTATATCATCGATAAACTGCTTAAGGACCTAAAGGGATGCCATAAAGATGATTCTTATGATAGTTTCTATAATAAGATTCAGTCAAATCCTTTTCCGTCAAAAGTTGTGTTGGAAAATAATTTGAGAGCAAATAATGCTGAGGCTTTGGAACTGATGAAAAGTAAAAACATATTAGAGAATTCAAGTAATAAAAAGATTGCAGAGAAATTAAATATGCAAATTCTTTTTTGGACAAAATGTGATGTATTGTATATAAGCAAATTTCAGGCGAACTGGCCAGACATAACCGTAAAACGATTTGAAACATCTTATTATGACGCGCATACACTGGATTGGTCTATTAACCACCTTCAAAATATAAAGTCACACTATACCCTGAGCCATTCATTTCCAAAAGTAATTATGTTTAATTTAACGTTCAAACACCTAAAAAATCTACAAATATATTCAAAATTGTCGGAAAACCACGAGTTGACTGAATGGTACAACGAGGTAAAAAAATTTGGTGAATTTTTAAGCTTAGCCAATGACCTACACGTAAAGAACCTGTTGTCCGATATCAATAATCTCTCTAATAGAACAAAGAATATAGATGATGTGGTTAGGAATGTATACTCTGTACTAGAATCGCTTTGTTTGTCCCTCGGGTGTGAGCCTGACAAAACATTCAATATAGTCAGTAAGGAATCTGAGGCGTCTGGCGCAAATTCGTCGAATGCTGATACAAGAAGTTCGGCAAATACAATTACCCACGTGCCGGTTGAGTATAAGAGTTTGGGAACGGCTAAGGATTTTTTGTTTCAACTTCGTCGGGGGTTCAGAGGTATCGATTTTAGCCTCATTCAATTACTCATTGAATATATTGATGAAATAGCAATGGAAAACGATATGGAGAGGATAGTTTCGGAGTTCTTGTAGTCTAATGGTAATATTAGACTACAAGAATTACCATAGTAACTCATACTATTAATAGTTTTAAAATTTAAACAATATAATTATTATAAAAACCTATTTGTTAATCATGTCATAACTGCAATTTAACTACAATAAATAATCACAATGAAATATTAATATTTTTCTATATATAATATAAAACACTTGTAAATTATGTAATCGTGCAAATGTAAATAAAATAAATAATCACATTAAAATTCTATATTATGTTTTTTTTGCTATAGTCTATTTTGACAAGTCTGAGTCTATTTTAATTTGAAGGATATACCAAAAATAATACATAATATACTCGTTTTTGTTTAAATGAAATGTTGGCTTCCTTGCAATGATCGGCTTATAAATAAAGTTTTAATAAAAAATCAATTCTATTTATTTGTCACAACACATTAAACGTTAAAAAAATGTGGTGTTAAGTCTCTGAATAAATATAAAATTAGCAATAGCAGTAGCTTCTTTTTATTGTGAGGAAACATGTCCACGTCATTTAACTAAGATAATAAACCACGCGAAGAGTGCTTTAATAGGAAAACATCTGTTTGGTAGGTAGTTAAGTAAGTAGGTAGGTGGATACGAGTATGGTATGTATTTTTATTAAAGTACTTACAAAAAAACAAGTAAAACGTTGAAAATGTTTTCTATAAATATTTAAAAATGATGAATGGGTAACTATAGTAATAAATCATTACAGACAGACGGTCAACCTTAATCGTATTGACCCTAATACTGAAAATAATAATTTAAA
This sequence comes from Adelges cooleyi, assembly GCF_023614345.1. Lineage (NCBI taxonomy): Eukaryota > Metazoa > Arthropoda > Insecta > Hemiptera > Adelgidae > Adelges > Adelges cooleyi. The sequence goes on along the minus strand of NW_026096268.1, from coordinate 10,323,312 downwards.
TATATGTATTATTAATTATTATAACTATTATTTATTATAACCCTAGAAGAAGATCTTTTTATTTTGTTATATCTCTTTCTCGGTTTTTTGTATGGAGTACAGAACTAAACTATGAAAATAAATACTACAAGAACATTTGTTGTAACCATATTGCAATATCAAGTTCTTCAGAAATCGTAAACAAGTTTTTCAGCAGCTACCTATAGCCTATGTATCATACAAAAGAAGAAATAACGAACAAAAAAAAATTAATATTTTATTTTAAAAGGTATATACCGTCTAAAGTATGCAATAAGTTATAATATGAATAAAAAACTAAATGTGTTTTTTTGATTTACACCTAGAATAAAAAAAATCGAAGTATTCAAATATAAATTAAACAATAAATTCTTTGAGTAACGCAACAACAACATGAACGTTTGTTGTAAAGAGTCCAATCGCTAGTGTTTCGTATCGAATAGTTGTTGGTTTGACTGTTGTATAATCGTTTTCAATATTGATGAATATTGGGTATAAAAAATAGTGTTGGCGCTGGAGTGGCAATGGAGAAATACTGTACTGTTGAGAAGGTTTTTATTCTTCGGTTGTCTGCAAGAGAGTGAATTCTGAGTTAGTGTCGACCTCCTTATATAGTCACAGGTAAAGCGTGGACGCCGGTGATTGGTCGAGGGCGTGGCGGTTTCAAACACTCTTATTGGTCGGAGGTGGGCTAATTATGGTAACCACCGGTGTTGGTTGTGTTGCCGTAGCCGTACATACAATTGGACACCAAATAGCTTCTTTGTGCAAATTAGGAATAAGGAATATGGGATCCCTGTGGCTGATACTTTTTTACTTGATTCAGTAATTGGTTTCGCTTAACGTTCAAACGATATACCGGCAGACAATCAGAAACTTGAAGCCACACACAAGTATGTCATCAATAAATTTCTGAAAAAATTGTTTAAGCTTAACCAATGACGCACACGTAAAACACATGTTTACTGTCATCAGTAATCTCTCTAATGGAAAAGATAAAATAAATAGTTTGGTTAGGTATATATTGTATTCAATACTAGTATCTCTTTGTGTACCTCTCGGGTGTGAAGCCGAAGAACCATTTAATGTAGGCAGTAAACGTTCTGAGGTATCTGTACCGGTCGATTATCACAGTTTTGAAAACGCTATAAGGTTTATTTTTCAACTTCATTAGACGTTCAAATATTAGACTTTAGCCTCATTCAGTTAATCATAGAATGTATTGACGAACTCCAACCGAAAGATGATAGTTGGTTTTGTAACAACAACATATTAAGTAATACAAACTAGTAATAATTATAAAACTAAAATAATATTATTATTATATTAAAACACTTGTAAATCATGTTATCGTGCAAATTTAAATAATCACATTCAAACTGTATTTTTTGGTTTTTTTTTTGCTATAGACTATTTTGACAAGTCTGATTACCTTTTTATTTAAGGAAAACTACAGCAAAAAAAACATAATATACTCGTTTTTGATAGACCATTATAAAAAAATTTACAATTTTAAGCACACTGTTGTCAATTATTATATTTTAAATAAAATACATAGATAGGCATCGAAATGTTTATTTGAAAGTGATTCTATCTTTACACATCTAACGATCCTAATTCAGTTTTTTCTTATATTCAACTCACATTTTTAACTCTAGTTATAATATCTGTTTTGTATTAAAGCCTAAGACACCTTTTGTATCGTTTGATTATTTAAACAAAATACAAAATTAAAAAAAAAATACCAACTGTTCGCCCATTTTTTTAGTTTTTACCAATATCTTTATACATAAGTCTGTGGATAAAAAATTTATTTCTACTGTTTAAACTTGAAACCCCCAAAATTATTATTCATTATTCACAATAATGACGTTAAACAATCTATTGGTAAAAAAAAACCCAGTGATAAGCAGGTTTATTTCACTTACATAACACAAATGGTATAGCCATAATTTTTATATTCAATTACAGTACAAATGTAAATATTTTTATTATTGCAAATCATTGATTAGTCTTCCCCTAAAATAAAATCTTGGCTACAACATTTGTTTTTTTTTAGGTGAAATCAACCCTAGTGGCACTGGGTTTTTATTTTACCAACAGATTGCTTAACATCATCATCCATCAGCGTATTAATTTTTTTGAGAAACACAATTTCAGTATAATTTCTATAAAAATGTTGTCAATAGCAATTTCGCTGATACCTGTGTAGTTTGTCCCAGTATTTAAATGGTTATACAACCTATTTTTTAAAAATAATTCACCTAAATTATTGGTTTAGTATAATAATATCATTATTAAACCGGACACAAATCAGACTTTAAATTATTCAAATTTGTTATTTAGTATTACAATATATGCCAAAGTTATCATCATACACAGTGATTAAACGACAGAAAGGAATTAAAACAAATGATAACCAATAGCTAAATATATTACGAAACTAAACAATCGCTAGTCCACGTAATAAGTATAGGATAAAACCAAAATAATAAATGTTTTCCTAAGATTACGGTTTTCGTTGGTTGATTAACTAAAAAATCTGTTTCATTTTTTTTTTAAAAACTGTACACTTACAAAAATATTTTATTTAATATTATATTTTTGCTTTGCAATACACAAATGTATAACAATATTCATACATTGTTAAAAACAAAAAATGTGGTCTGAACAATTATAAACTAAACAATAAATTCTTTGAAGTAACGCAACAACAACATGAACGTTTGTTGTAAAGAGTCCAATCGCTAAAATATCGAAAAACGAATACATTATTATACGATCAATTCTTATTTCTTCAGTAGCAATATTTCTTTACTTCAAGAAGCATTAGGTATAGAAGACTTTTTTCTGCACAGTAGTTATTGAATTTTGAACTATGAAGCACTCCTCAATACTCAAGTTTTGTTTTGTACTGTTTTATAGTCAGTCAGTACAATTAATGGATATCAGATACGAATATCGCAGCAATGATCATTTGGGAAATTATAGTCAGTCTGATATTTTAAAGTGCACTTATTTGTTTATTGGATTAAAACACATGCTGCTAACTCAGACTTTAATTGGCCTTCCATATAATACGCCAACAACACTGGCGGCTGGTGACGTAAGTTATTATAAACATACCATTAAATACCAGATGGCTTCCTTGTATAGTTTAAAAAAAAGTAATATGGGATGCATGTGGCTACTATATTTGTGCACGGGTTTAGTACCTGGTTTCGCTCAAAATTCAAAGAACATGCCGGCAGACTATCAGAAACTTCAAAACACATACAAGTACGTCATCAATAAACTGCTTAATGACCTAAAGGGATGCCAAAAAGATAATTCTTATGATAGTTTCTATGATATGATTTACTCAAACCCTTATCCGCCAAAAGATACTTTGGTAGATTTGGTGCACCAAAATAATAATAAGGCTTGGGGACTGCTGAAAATAAAAAACATAACAGAGAATTCATTAAATAAAAAGTTTGTAGAGAAGTTACAAATGAAAAATCTTTTTTTGAAAAAATCTGATTTATTGTTTATAAGCAGATCACTGGAGAACTGGCCAGACATAGCCCTAAAACGATTTGAAACATCTTATAATGACACACATACACTGGATTGGTCTACTGATAACCTTCAAAATATAAAGTCACACTTTACACTGAGCTATTCATTTCTAAAAGTTATAATGTTCCGGCTGACGTATAACCATCTGAAACATCTACAACAGTGTTCAAGATTTTCTTTAGAAAGTTCTATGCATAAATGGTACAACGAGGTCAAACAATTTAGTGAATTGTTAAGCTTAACAAATGACCTACACGTAAAGAACCTGCTGTCTGATATCAATAATCTCTCTAATAGAAAACAGAATATAGATGATGTGGTTAGGAATGTATACTCTGTACTAGAATCGCTTTGTTTGTCCCTCGAGTGTGATGCTGGCGAACCATTCAATATAGTCAGTAAAGAATCTGAGGCGTCAGACGCAAGTTCATCGAATGCTGATACAAGAAGTTCGGCAAATACAATTACCCGTGTACCGGTTGAGTATAACAGATTGGAAAAGGCTTGGGCGTTTTATTTTCGGCTCAGTCGGACGTTCAGAAGTATCGACTTTAGCCTCATTCAATTACTCATTGAATATATTGATGAAATAGCAATGGAAAACGATATGGAGAGGATAGTTTCGGAGTTCTTGTAGTCTAATATTACCATAGTAACTCATATTATTAATAGTTTTAAAATTTTAAAACAATATAATTATTATTAAAACCTATTTGTTAATCATGTCATAACTGCAATTTAACTACAATAAATAATCACATTGAAATATTAATATTTTTCTATATATAATATAGAACACTTGTAAATCATGTAATCGTGCAAATTAAAATAAAATAAATAATCACATTAAAATTCTATATTATGCTTTTTTTGCTATAGTCTATTTTGACAAGTCTGAGTCTATTTTAATTTGAAGGATATACCAACAATAATACATAATATACTCGTTTTTGTTTAAATGAAATGTTGGCCCCCTTGTAATGATCGGTTTATAAATAAAGTTTTAATAAAAAATCAATTCTATTTATTTGTCACAACACATTAAGCGTTAAAAAAATGTGGTGTTAAGTCTCTGAACAAATATAAAATTAGCAAAAGCAGTAGCTTCTTTTTATTTAGGAAACATGTCCACGTCATTTAACTAAGATAATAAACCACGCAAATAGTGCATTAATAGGAAAACATCTGTTTGGTAGGTAGTTAAGTAAGTAGGTAGGTGGATACGAGTATGGTATGTATTTTTATTAAAGTACTTACAAAACAACAAGTAAAACGTTGAAAATGTTTTTTATATATATTTAAAAACGATGAATTGGTAACTATAGTAATAATTCATTACAGACAGACGGTCAACCTTAATCGTATTGACCCTAATACTGAAAATAATAATTTAAATATATGTATTATTAGTTATTATAACTATTATTTATTATAACCCTTGAAGGAGTTCTTTTTATTTTGTTATATTTTTTTCTCGCTTTTTTGTGTGAAGTACAGTACTAAACTCTGAAAATAAATACCACAAGAACATCTGTTGTAACCATATTGCAATATCAAGTTCTTCATAAATTGTAAACAAGGTTTTCAGCAGCTACCTATAGCCTATGTATCATAAAAAAGAAGAAATAATGAACAAAAAACAAATTAATATTTTACTTTAAAAGGTATACCTTCTAAAGTAAGCAATAAGCTATAATATAAAAAAAAAACCAAATGTGTTTTTATGATTCATGCTTAAAATAAAAAAAAGGCCTGTACAGTGGGGATGGAGAGGTCACAGCTCTAAAGGAGTTATTTTCAATAAAATTAATAAAACCATTTTAAAATAAATACAATGATACTAATTTGTAAACACTGCACCTTATTTTAATACTTTGCTGGTTTATACTGAGCTTGATTTGAAATGTACTGGTTTGAATTTACTGTCCTCACATTTTTTTTTAAATAATTCACCTAAATTACTGGTTTAGTTTAAACAAAATTTTAATATTAAACAGGTGGACACAAATCAGATTTTCAATTATTTAAATATGTTATCAGAGCGCACGGCAGTGCGCCAGGCCAAGTTCCAGCAATGCCAGTGTATCTTTATACAAACTAATTTACCCAGTTTTTCTAACCCACATATCTCTGTTTCCTCTTTAGATAAGCTTTGAAATTAGTAACATAGATGAAACTTGAGTAACTTAGGATACTGTAAAAATTTGAGCCCCTAATAATGAGTCATTTCAAAGGGGGAGAATTTCAAAATTTACATATTTGTTACTGATTCAATCACTCACTCATTATCAAAATTATAAAACATTTCCCGTATAGGTAGAAACGTGAAGTTAGGCACAAAGGCAGGTCTAGTAGAGTAACTAAAGGGAAAAATCTGAAATTTGTAATGTTTTATTTATTTATTTATTACTAAATTGACGACCCAAAGGGCAAGAGTACAGTTTAAAGGAAATTTTACAAGCTATTACACAAAAACAAAAAATATTTGAGAATACAACAAGGATTAAATACATATAAATCAGTATAAAGGATTTAACTATTTAAAACCGATCTCTATATTATGGCTACAGAGTTAAAAAAGAAGTCTACTTTAGGACTAATTTCGTTGCACTCCGTTAGCATTCGGTTGACTGGAGCAAAAAGATTGTAGTTCTGTCGAACAGGGGAAATATAGAATAATGATTGAGAGCGTAGGTGAACTGTAGGAACATTAAGAGGGATAATATCAAGTATTTCTGGTCAATCAATTTTTTTATTCAATAACCCATGTATCCAGCAAACTTCAAAGATTTGCCGTCGCTGAGCCAGGCAATTCCGAAATCTTAAGCAAAATTGTTCTCAAAATTAATGCCGTTTCAGGGAGTGTAGTACAAAATGCATGATGTGACGTGCATGAATATTATTTGAATATTGATTAGATTATTCCAGCGTAGTCGAACACACGTTCTCATTTAGTGTTACATTATGGCAATAAACAATTGTTTATAATTGACAGTAATTCTTATCAAACATTATTTCTTTTATCGGTCACCAAAGTAGTGGTATCTATATTGTGGCTAAGTCTTTTTTTATGCCTCATTCAGAAAGGCCATGTTTCATTCAGAAACTGGTCAAGTGTTCGACAAATACAAAAAAAAGAGCAGTGCTGCTCATGTAAGTAGGGTGTAGTGTAGTTATGCACTAAAGAAATAGCAGACTTGGCTACATTAAAGATATCACTATTTTGATAGGCTGACTTTTGGGGGGGGGGGGTCTAGAACTTGGCCATTTTTTACTTGTAGGTTTTTGTTGGAGATTTAGTATTACAATATATGCCAGAGTAACCACGGTGCTTGTAAGGCAAAGTATAATTAAAGCAAATAATACCCAAAATCTAATTATATTATGACAACAAACAATCGTGTATTTACGCACTAAGTACCGGTTTAAAATCTAATAATAAATGTTTTACTAAAATTACGATTATCATTGGTTGATTAACATAAAAATATATTTTTTTTTTTTAAATTGTACACTTACAAAAATATTTTATCTATAATATTTATGCTTTGCAATACACAAATGTATAACAATATTCATACATTGTTAAAAACAAAAAATGTGGTCTCAACAAATACAAACTAAACAATTCACTCTTTGAAGTAAAGCAACAACAACATGAACGTTTGTTGTAAAGAGTCCAATCGCTAAAATATCGAAAAACGAATACATTATTATACAATCAATTCTTATTTCTTCAGTAGCAATATTTCTTTACTTCAAGAAGCATCAAGCATAGAAGACTTTTTTCGGCACAGTAGTTATTGAATTTTGAACTATGAAGCACTCCTCAATACTCAAGTTTTGTTTTGTACTGTTTTATAGTCAGTCAGTAAAATTAATGGATATCAGATACAAATATCGCAGCCAGAATCATACCGAAAATTATAGACTCTCTAATGATTTAAAATGCATATATCTGTTCAGTGGGTTAAAGCGCATGCTGCTAACTCAGATTTTAATTAGCCCTCGATATAATACCCCAACAACACTGACAGTAGTTGAAGAAAGTTCTTATAAAAGTACGGTTGGATACCAAATAGCTTCGTTGTACAAATTAGGAATGCGGAACATGGGATCCCTGTGGCTACTACTTTTGTACACGGGTTTAGTAACTGATTTCGCTAAACGTTCAAAGAACATACCGGCAGACTATAAGAAACTTCAAAACACATACAAGTATGTCATCAATAAACTGATTAATGACCTAAACGGATGCGATAAAGACAATTCGTATCATAGTTTCTGTGGTATGATTCAATCAAACTTTAATCCGCAAAAACATGTATTAATAAAAATGGTGCACACAACTAATGTCGAGGTCACGGAAATGCTGAAAAGAAACAATATATATGAAGATTCAGTTAATAAAATATTTGTAGAGAAGTTACAAATGAAAAATCTTTTTTTGCAAAAAAGTGATTTGATCTATATAAGCAAAGCACATGCGAGTTGGCCAGACACAGCAATAAAACAATGGGAAAAATATTATCTTGACGCGCGTACACTGGATTGGTCTACTGACAACCTTCAGAATATAAAGTCACACTATACGCTGAACTATTCATTTCTAAAAGTCATCATGTTCCGGCTGACGTTCAAACACCTAAAACATCTACAACTCAATTCAAAACTTTCGAATAAACACGAGTTGACTGAATGGTACAACGAGGTCAAAATGTTTGGTGAATTTTTAAGATTAACCAATGACCTACACGTAAAGAACCTGCTGTCTTCCATCAATAATCTCTCTAATGGTAAAGAGAAAATAGATAGTGTGGTTAAGAGTGTATATTCAATACTATATCGCTTTGTCAGTCTATCGGGTGTGAGGCTGACGAACCATTGAATAAAAACAGTAAAGAATCTGTGGCGTCTGACGCAAGTTCGTCGAATGCCGGTACAAGAAGTTCGGCAAATAAAATTACCCTTGTGCCGATTGAGGATGACAGTTTGGAAAAGGCTAGGCTGTTTTTTCTTCAACTCTGTTGTGGATTCAAAGATGTCAATTTTAGCCTCATTCAATTACTCATTGAATATATTGATGAAATCAATCTGGAAAACGATATGGAGAGGTTAGTATGGGAATTTTCGTAGTCTAATATTACCATAGTAACTCATATTACTAAAAAATTTAAAATTTCAAACAATATTATTATTATAAAAACCCATTTGTTAACCATGTCATAACTGCAATTTAACTACAATAAATAATCACGTTAAAATATTAATACTATTTTATTATTTATTTTCGTTTTAGAATATTTGCCTCGCAATTTTGTCTCTTTAAATTTGTAAGCACACCTCACTGTTATGTTATATATTATGTGTAGTATTAATATATTATTTTTAGCTTCGATGCGGTACTTGAAGATATTGTTTTTACAATAAGGTGTTTTAAATTATTTTTTTTGTTTACATAGTGTAGCAACTTTATTGATCAAAAACCAAATCTGAAAGGTACATAGTGGGCCTTTTACCATCAAACTTTGTATTAGGTAACAATTTAAAAAGGGAAAATTACACTTTGACCGTGGTCTGTTTCCAAGTTGCATTAAATGAGTCAATCAACACGTATTTGAAAATATTTTCTATATATTTTTATGCATGGGTAACTACAGTAATAAATTATTACAGACAGACGGTCAACTCTAATCGTATTCACCCTAATACTGAAATTACATATTTAAATATATGTATTGTTAATTATTATGACTATTATTTATTATAAACCTAGAAGGAGTTCTTTTTATATCTTTATCTAGCTTTTTTGTGTGAAGTCCACTACTAAACTCTGAAAATAAATACTACAAGAACATCTGTTGTAACCATATTGCAATATCAAGTTCTTCAGAAGTTTTTTCAGCAGCTACCTATAGCCTATGTATCATAAAAAAAAGAAGAAATAACGAACAAAATACAAAGTAATGTTTTACTTCAAAACGTATATACCATCAAAACTAAGCGATAAGTTATAATATGAAAAAAAACTAAATGTGTTCTTATAACTTACACCTAGAATAAAAAAAAGCCAAGTACAGTGGGGACGGAGAGGTCACAGATCTACAGGAGTTATTATTAATACAATTCATAAAACTATTTTCAAATAAATACATTGATGCTAACTTGTAAACTCTGCCCCTCACTTTAATACTTTGCTGGTTTATACTGTGCTTGATTTGAAATGTACTGGTTTGAATTTACTGTCCCCAGATTCGCTTGGAAGTATTTATTTGAAAATTACTTTATCAATTTCTGATATAATAACACTTAAAGACTCGTGATCTTTTCGTCTCCAATATACTCTTTCTCTACGATGCCACGACCCCAATAATTAAGAGGGTTGTAAATATAATGACGTCAAATTTTCTTAAAAATTTATAAGCTAACCTAAATTTTTTTAATTTGACATTTATCGCGTTTCTCTTTAGGAGAGCATTATACAAATTAACTGTACACAGTATAAAATGTACTTGATTTTAGGAAATATACAGCTGATTCACTAGTAGATATACTATGATTACGGTTTTCGTTTCGGTGGATAGGGAAGGCTGGAGGATTGGATGTGTGATGGGATGGTCTTGATGGCCGGAAAACCCAAGAAGAAGAACGGTTTTCGTTGGTTGATTAAAATAAAAACCAATTTTATTTTTGGGAAAAAATTGTACATTAATAAAAATATTTTTTCTGATATTATATTTATGCTTTGCAATACACAAAGTTTATAGATTATTAAAATAAAAAAATGTGGTCTGAACAAATATAAACAAAAAAATGGTTTTTTCAAGTAACGCCAAAACAACACAAACGTTTATTGTAAACAGCCCAATCGCTAAATTATTTCAAAAACGAACAAATTATTATACGATTAAATTCATGTTTCATCAGTAGCAATATTAGTTTACCTCAAAGAGCATCAAGTAAACAAGACCGTTTTTGTCCGAGTAATTGAATTTTACACGGAAACATGAAGCACTCCTCAATACTGAATAAAATGTTTGTGCTGTTCATTTGCCAATCTGTACGGTTATTGGAAACCGGATACCAATATTCCAGCAACGATCATACCGAAAACTTTAGCCTTTCTGAAGATTTATTATGCACATTTTTGTTTAGTGGATTAAAACACATGCTGCTAACTCAGATTTAATTGGCCCTAATTATTATAATACGGCAAGAACACTGACTGCCGGCGACGAAAGTTTTTATAAAAGCGTGGTTGTATACCAAATAGCTTCTTTGTACAGTATAGGAGTACGGAATATGAGGTCCCTATGGCTACTACATTTGTACACGAATTTTGTATCTGGTCTTGCTGAAAATTCGAACGATGTACCAGCAGACTATCAGAAACTTGTAGCCACACACGAGTATGTCATCAATAAACTGCTTAGCGACCAAGACGGATGCCGTAAAGGTAATTGTTTTGATAAATTTGATCATATGATTCACGCAAAACCTTATCCGACAATAGACGAAATGAAATATATGGTGCGCAAAAACCATGACGAGGTCAGAGATCTGCTAAGGAGAAACAATACATTTGCGGATTTGTTTAATAAAAAGTTTGCAGAGAAGTTAAAAATAAGAAGACTTTTTTTGAACAAATATGATTTAATGTATACAAGTAGAGATCTAGCAAGCTGGCCAGACATAACTATAGTACGATTGGAAACATCTTATCGTGACGCGCATACACTGGATTGGTCTATTGACAACCTTCAAAATATAAAGTCACACTATACGCTGAGCTATGCATTTCTTAAAGTTATCATGTTCCGGCTGACGTTTAAACACTTAAAATATCTACAACACTATTCAGAAGGTTTGAAAGACTACGTGCATTGCGTGCGTCAGTGGTACAACGAGGTTAAGAGATTTGGTAAATTATTAAGCTTGACCAATGACCTACACGTAAGGAACTTGCTATCTGCTATCAATTATCTCTCTAACGAAAAGGAGAAAACAGACAGTGTGCTAAGGTATATACATTTAATACTAGTATCTTTTTGTGTACCTCTCGGGTGTGAAGCCGCAGAACCATTCAATATAGACAGTTAAGGTTCTGAGGTATCTGTACCGGTCGAGTATCACAGTTTGGCAAACGCTAGAAGGTTTGTTTATCGACTTCAAAAGGCGTTCAAATATGTCGACTTTAGCATCATTCAGCTAATCATAGAATATATTGACGAACTCCAACCGAAAGATGATAGTTGGTTTTGTAACAACAACATAATAAGTAATACAAACTAGTAATAATTATAAAACTAAAATAATATTATTATTATATTAAAACACTTGTAAATCATGTTATCGTGCAAATTTAAATAATTACATTCAAACTGTATTTTTTGATTTTTTTTTTTTTGCTATAGACTATTTTGACAAGCTCGAGTCTCGTTTAATTTAAAGAAAATAACAACAAAAGTACATAATAATATACTCGTTTTTGTTAATATGAAATTATGGCCGTCTTGCCATATGAGGTTGATAAATAAAAAAGTTTTAATAAAATATCAAGGCTATTCATCCATCACAACACATTAAACGTTAAAAAAATATGGTTTTAAGTCTTTATGCCATATCCACTTCATTTAATTAAGATAATAAACCACGCGTAGAGTGCGTTGATAGAAAATCTTCTGTTTGGCAGGTATTTTGGATAACTATGGTAATAAATTAATATAGACGGACTATGAACCATAATCGTATAGACTCTTTTAAAAAAAAAATACAATTTCAAGCACATCGTTGAAAATTATTATTTTTGTAATGTTAATTTGAAAGTTATTCATAAGTTTATTTATATCTAACGATCATAATCAATTTAATCCGAGTTTAACTTGTATTCAACTAAAATTGTTAACTCTCTTTATAATATCTGTATTGTACTAAATCCTAAGACACCCCTTTTGTATAGTTTGATTATTTAGACAAAATAATATATAACTGTTAACCAAGGGTTCGCCCATTTTTTTAGATTTCACATTTAGGAAGCGATTGTATAATACATATATAATTTTGATAGTTTTACTGTTATTCTATTTTTTAGGGAAAACAAGATATTTTTTGCCCCTATCTTCTTTTATTATTTGTGTTTTTAACGTTTGAATTTGCTTATTTGATAGCACCTTATTGTTACAAATATTATAGCAAATACAAATTTGGCGTAATAAAAAAACTTGTTTTCAAAAAACAACAACCGTAAAGAAGGTAAATATGTTAGAACATAAAAGTTTATAACACCTAAAAGTGTGTGTAATTGTGAACACTGTAAATGCCTATGTAGGAAACTTGTTTTCGATAAAAAAACAATAATAAAGCTGTACAAAAATTGTAGAAATAATACTTCAAATTTTACGGTAATTAATTTACAGATAAATTATTTAGTACTTAAATTGTATAAAACTAATTATATAATAAATATAATTGATAATTAGTTTACACAAGTGTGTTTTTTAAAAAAAATTGTTAGTTTGTAATAATACAAAATTATACAACCTTGAAACCAATTATCTTTATACATAAAGTCTGTGGATAGTAAATTCATTTCTACTGTTTAAACTTGAAACCCCCAAAAATATTACTCATTATAGACAATGATGACGTAAAACAATCTATTGGTATAAAAAAAACAGTACAGTTGGGTCGGGGTACAGTGGGGACTGGGAGGTGACAGGTTTACAAGAATTTTTAAATTCTGAAAGTGATAAAATCACTTTCGAATAAGCGCTTCGATGCAAATCAGTAGTTAGTATTTTCAAACCACTACAGTCCGAACCAAGCACAGTGTAAACCAACAAAGTTAGAAAATATTTAATTGAGGTGCTGTAATTACCAATAAGCATCAAAGCGTTCATTTGAAAGTAATTTTATTCAATTTTATCACTTTTAATTATAATAATTTCTGTAGACCTGTGACCTCTCTGTTCCCTCTATGCCCCGACCCACCATTGATATAAAACAGGTTATTAAACAAAAATGTATTTATTAGTATTCGAATTGAGTATTTATTAATAATTATCTGGCGATAATAAGCAAAAGGTATTAAATGAGTGAATTATCACTTTTAATTATAATAATTTCTGTAGACCTGTGACCTCTCTGTTCCCTCTATGCCCCGACCCACCATTGATATAAAACAGGTTATTAAACAAAAATGTATTTATTAGTATTCGAATTGAGTATTTATTAATAATTATCTGGCGATAATAAGCAAAAGGTATTAAATGAGTGAATTTTCATAATTGGTAAAAACTTATCTTTAGCATGCTAGATTTGTATTTGTTTGCGTAAAAAATATTTTTTAAAACTGCAGTCACCTATCTCTGACGTCTATGGGTGAATGTTAACACAAAATAATTGAGGTCGCAGTACCACTTGTGGGAACTATTGCCAAACGATGGATAAACAATCACGTTTTAATGCGATTACATATTGTTGGCTGGCAATTTAAATATTATAGAAAACAACTGATTTATGTAAACTACCACTCGTTATTTTACCATAAAAGACAAACTCTTAACAACATTTAAAACGACTGTGTTAATAAGAATAACGTCTATAGGAGCAATTGTCCCGCGTCAATGCAAATTTCAAATACTATACTGTACCAATATTTTAAATGCCAGTGCGAGTTTCAAATATTATACTGTTTAAAACGGCTGTTAATCGACGAATAAGTTACAATAATTGTAGTCTCGAATTCTAGATAAATATTTAAACACAGATTTTTCTCGTTAAAATACACAGAAGTTTTAAAGTGTTACAGAACATACAAACTATCACTGCTAGAGTAGCTATTGAATTTTGAACTATGAAGCACTCGTCAATACTCAAGAAAATTATTTATTGTTTTTCGCTATTACTTTTTCAACCAGTACAATTAGTGGATATCAGATACGAATATCGCAGCAATGATCATATCGGAAATTATAGTCAGTCTGATTATTTCAAATGCACATTTTTGTTTAGTGGATTAAAGCACATGCTGCTAACTCTGATATTATTGGTCCCTCCATATAATACGCCAACAACACTGACGGCCAGTGACGTAAGTTATTATAAATGTACCATTCGATTCCAGATAGCTCATTTGTACAGATTAGGAATACGGAATATGGGATCCCTGTGGCTACTACACTTGTACGCGGGATTAGTAACTGATTTCGATAGACGTTCAAAGAATATACCGGCAGACTATCAGAAACTTGAAGCAACTCACAAGTATGTCATCATTAAACTGCTTAAAGACCTAAGGGGATGCCATAAAGATAATTCTTATGATAGGTTCTACGATATGATTCACTTAAAACCTTATCCGCCAAAAAAAGTATTGGAACATATGGTGCACACCAATAACATTGAGGCCACGGAACTGCTGAAAATAAACAACACATTAGAGGATTCGTTTAGTAAAGAGTTTGTAAAGAAGTTACGAATGCAAAGTCTTTTTTTTAGAAAATGTGATTTAAGGTATATAAGCAGAGCAATAGCGAGCTGGCAAGACATAACCATGGTACGATTAGAAACATCTTATCGTGACGCGCATACACTGGATTGGTCTATTGACAACCTTCAAAATATAAAGTCACACTATACGCTGAGCTATGCATTTCTTAAAGTTATCATGTTCCGGCTGACGTTTAAACACTTGAAATATCTACAACACTATTCAGAATTTTCGAATAAACACGAGTTTACTCAATGGTACAACGAGGTCGAAATATTTGGTAGATTTTTAAGATTAACGAATGATTTACACGTAATGAACTTGCTATCTGCCATCAATAATCTCTCTAATGGAACAGAGTATATAGATAATGTGATTAGGGATATATATTCAATACTAGTATCGCTTTGTCAGTCTCTCGGGTGTGAGGCTGGCGAACCATTCAATGAAGACAGTAAAGAATTTGAGGTGTCTGATGCAAGTTCGTCGAATGCTGGTACAATAAGTTTGGCAAATACAATTAACCATGTGCCGGTTGAGTATTACAGTTTAGAAAAGGCTAGGGGGTTGTTTCTGCAACTCTGTCGGGCGTTCAAAAATGTTAATTTTAGACTCATTGAATTACTCATAGAATATATTGATGAAATCAAACTGGTAAACGATATGGAGAGGTTAGGTTTTATTGATTGATTTCGATTTCTTGTAGTCTATATTGTGTAGTTAATAGTGTCTAGGTTAATACTACCATTGTAACTCGTGTTATTAATGTTTTTAAAATTTAAACAACATTATTATTATAAAAACCTATTTGGTAATCATGTCATAACTGCAAATTTTAAATTAAATAAATTATCACTTCAAAATATTAATATTATATTTTTATTATTTATTTTCGTTTTAGACTATTTGCCACGCATTTTCTCCTCATTTAATTTGTAAGCACACCTCGCTGTTATATTATACACGTGTAAAGTAATTATTTAATTTTTAGCTTCGATGTGAAGCTGGAAGATATTGTTTTACAATGAATAATTGTACTTGTATAAACAATGTATTATAAAAAAAAAGTAACGAACAAAAACCAAGTGAGTATTTTACTTTAAAACGTATATACCGTCTAAACTAAGCGATAAGCTATAATATGAAAAAAACCAAATTGTTTTTTTGATTCACACCTAGTATATAAAAAAGGAACTGGTTACAGGTGTACAGGAATTGTTATTATCAAAAGTGATAAAACCACTTTCAGTTAAATGCTTTGATGCTATTTTGTAAACACCGCACCTCACTTTAATACGTTCTTGCTTTGCTGATTTATACTGTGTTTGATTTGAACTAAACTGGGTTGAACTTATTGTCCACAGATTCGCATGGTAGCGTTTATTTAAAAATTACTTTATCAATTTCTGATGTACTAACACATAAAGACTTCAATAACTGAGAGGATTGTAACCATAGTGGCGTAAGTCACATTTTCTTAAAAGTTAAGTACTGTAGGCATATTTTAAAAAGTCAACATATCGAAATGCAAAGTCAACTAATTCATTACTCATAATCTCTTCTAATATATGGCAGAATACTACAAGTGTTTAATGCAAGCACCATACAAGAGTTTTTATTAAACCTTGTTTTTCTGTAATTATGGCTAATCTGACTTACATATTATGGTTTTGTGTATTTTAGTTAATGGGAATATGGTTTTAACCCTCTTATAATTACTAACACCTTAGAAAAATATGTTGACAGTTGACACCCAAGTACAAATGTTCCAAATTGTCCCCACTTAATTCCAATTGATAGGCGCCACTGTTACTACCTTCTGAAACAGTTTGCTTGTACCTCAGAATTATCCAATTACCCGGTTTATAAGCTAACCTCAATTTTTAAAATTTGACATTTATCTCGTTACCTTTATTAAAAATAACTTCTTAAAAGAAGGATAATTTGTTAAAATTTTGGGTTGGTCGGCAACCAATTTTGATTAATTACTCTTAAAGTTATAGTTAGCCAATCACCTGGTACTTGAACAAAACAAATATATTATCTGGTGAAAATATTAACCAAGTTTGCATACTTGTACTACAACGAAACAAGATATTTTTAATTTACTAGATAATAACAGTTTATAATGAACTTGTGAAGTATAAGTTTATACAAATGACAAATGAATTGTGCACATTTAAATGTATTCACAAGCAATTATATAATTCTGCAATATGTTTGGATCTTTTCTGTAATAAAAAAAAAAACTTTATTTAATGCACAGTTTAAATATAATTAATTTTTTTAATGTTACTATTGTTAAATAAAAACATTGTAAATTAAAATTGTTTTTAAATTGTTCATATAAATTAAGAAATAATATTTTATAACGATTAGATTAGTTTACCGTATGATTAAGGACGACAAGGTCCTGCCCAAGGTGTACTACAAACACCGCCACTTGTATGTCTCGCATGAGGGTCAGCTGAAGAGTTTAAATTTATTTCTTAAATATATTTACTTACTTTTAAATAATCAGGTAAGTGAATCACCAAATTAGTTACGTATACTTTTTTAACTTTTAATTAAAAATAAACATTTTTTAAATTTAGATACTTACCAAACAGACAAGCTAGGCAGTCTACAAAGCAAATACAACCCTGTTTCGCGGCCATACCCACGCATTTGGCACCTGCGCAAACAATTAAGAAAATTGAGTAGGTATTATATATTTAAAAAATAAAATGAAAATTATGAATCATAATTAAATTTTTTAAAAGTTGAAATGACCATAAAATAGTGTAACTACATTGAGGTCGCGCAACTTTACTAACCCTAAGTTTTAAAACATGTTTATGATTTCTTAATTTTCTAAAATGGCGTACCTTTTTTCATTTTTGGCCCACAACCTAAGAAAAATAATTTATTTTTTATTTATTAAATATCAGAAGTGGGAATTTGATATTTAAAAATTACAACTCCTGACCTTAGTTGAGTATTATACTGACCTTTCGATGCGTTCGAACCAACTCCATCTAATCCAACAAATTACACAAATCAAAAACTCTTTGTTAAACATAAAGAGTCATATCTCCAGCTTAGTGGTTTAGTAATCGTTCGGTAAACAATAGAATAGGCTTAAACACTATTGCAATAACTTTTTTTTTTAATACCACTTGTAAATTACGTTCCTACGTTTTTATTTTTTGTCATAAAATATTTTTTTTACCAATGTATACATTTTCACTAATCATAGGTATACTCTAAATAATGTAATTTATTAAAAAAAATATCTTAAAATAAATGTGGCGAGTAATTCTGTAATAAATATTTGTGCACAATAAAAGCAAACTGGTACACATAATATGTCGCAAAAAAAATGGGGAAAAAAAATGAAATAACTCTTTACTGACCTTCTGTGGTCTTCGGATCACTTTCATCTATTTGAACAAATGTCACAAAAATTACTGTTTGCGTATATTACTCTACCGCGCTCCACATCCTCTCTTGAATTGATAGAAGTACAAAATATAGTTTGAATCGCGCAAATGAGTATAAATTAATACTTAAAAAAAAACTCTAAAATATTCACTAGAACAAAAGTTATTTCAACTGTCGAGTCATTGTGAAACACTCTGTATATAATACAACTGGAAATAAAACAATAGTCTTTACTGACCTTTTGTAACATTCGAAACTTCTGCACCTAATCCAACAAATAATAAAAATAAGTACTGTTTGCTACCAATAAAATTACATTATTTTATATAGCATCATAGTAATTGTATGTATAATATTTTACACGCATTTGTTATTAACTTGGTGTTGCAATACACCAAAAACATATTTATAATGAAATAGGGTGAGTGAGGGTGCTGTTATCTACTTTTAGACCTAGATTACTTCCTGATCACATTATACATACAATAAATCAGTACCAACGTACAAGATAATATATAAATAAATAGGTATGAAAAATAGAAGTAAAACATATAACAGGCTATTAATTAATGTTTGTTACTTACCCGGTGGTGTCGGGAAACCTTGTGTGACTAAATACAAACAACAAAATTGGGTATCAAAATAAATTCATAATATAGTGTACTAACGTAAATAATTTTATGGGAAAAAATTAGTTGTGTGATCAACTTGTTTTAAAACAATATTTAATTTAATAAGATACCATAAAACCATATAATTATAGAGTTTGATTAATTTCGGATAATCATTCTATGTATAAACTATTGTGATAAAAATACAAATTACCCAAAGATGTTTTCAAGATAATTACTGCTATACAAAAAATTGCGATATTTTGCATAATGTATGTATGATTTTTTTTTTATTCTGAAAAACACTGTACGATCGACAACCATAAAATATACAGACTAAAATGTAATTGAACATAATAATATACTTTATTTGGCAAGTGTTTTGCCGACAATAATATAGAAACAGTTTTATTTATGTAAGAAGCAAATTAATATGTTATTTGTAAAATAATGATCGTTTTTAAAAAAAATACACAAATGTTGTATGAGTACATGGTTTTACTACAATTGTTACATCTATAACAGATGTTATATCACCAATACTTTGTTAAAATTTGTGTTGGATTTTTTATAAAAATATAAATTGTGCGATCAAAATTCGACATTTTCAGTAGATCATTATGAACAGTAAAAATTAATTGATTTTTAAGTGAAAAAAACGTATAGTCACATAGGTTGTAAATGAAAAATATTGAAAAAGCTACTCACGAAAACCCTAACCGAAAAAAAGGTTAGTTTTTGTGTAAAATCTATTATTAATTGTACATTATAATAATTATAAAACTTTACTTATACAACTATAATGCCAATTATAGCAAACGTATTTGCCAAGAAATTACAATTTCTCTCCGCTTATTTTTCATTTTAAAACGTCTTCGATCAAGAAATCACTGTCTGCACATAAATAACATTTTCTCATTATTGCATTCAATCTAATTTTACACCCTTGTGTAAAATTACGGAGTTAGAAATAGAATAAGACAACAGGAGGAATGGCACCTTTATTATCACAGTCTGGGAGGGTTATTTATAAATCATATAATGCATAATAATTATGCTAATATATCTTTTTAAATTAAGGATCATTTAAAAATTAATTTTTTTTTCTAATTAAGTGAAACTATAGTAATAAAAAAAAAACGCTGGGAGAAATACAAACCTTGTTTTTATTCTATTGTTTTTTTTTTTACTAAGTTTAGCGTTATGGAAACACTTTTTATTTTGATTACTATTTTCATTTTCGAATAATAAGTTTAATATTAATACGTTTTGTTTTGTTTTTTGTTAAATTTTGACTATTTTTTGACAATTTTCTTATCTTAAATGTCTTTGCCTCGCCCAGACGCCAACAGTGCAGACGTTCTGCCCGAGGACGGTTCGGTAGCCAACGTGGACAGCGAAAACAATGCGACAGCTTGGCCTATAGTGGCCAACGAAGACCTGGAAGCCAACAGTGCAACCGTCTCGCCCGAGGACAGTTCAGTGGCCAACCTGAACAGCGAAAACGACTCGACGGCCAACCCCGCGGTGGCCAACGTTGCGGCCGCCGCCGACGAATGGACGTTCGTCGGCACGGCCGGGGAATCTGCGGTCAGACCGTTGTCGCCCACGGCCTCGGCAGCCCGCTTGACCAGCGGCGACCTGACTTCAGTCGACTTCTACAACATCAACAGCGACGTTTACAGCGCCCACTCGTCCACGTCCGGCGACCAGCTGATGTTGTCGGCCGAGCTCGACGACACGTCGTGCCTGTTCGTCGTGCAGTGTTCGCGTGAGAACGACGCGTGGGCCCGGGCCACCTGCCTGATGGCGCTCGTTTCGGCCTTCGTCGGCGACGGCGTGTTCATTTCGCTGTTCCTGTTCGACTCCCGCGTCGGCACTATCGAAAAGGTGCCACCCGGCACGCGCACTTTGGAACACATGGCCATGTACGCACTGTTCTTCTACGGCGTCGGTAAATTACTTGGTTTATAAGACCCTAATATATACAGGGTGATCGTTTTATCGTTAATTTTTTTTTCGCATTGTTTTTATACGATGAGATCTGAATTTTCAAAATTTTTTTTTTGTGTTTCCCCCCTCAAAACTAATTATTGACATGGATATGTCTTTTGGCTCGGGGTCAATAAGAAAAACTGTGCGTCACGTTGAACGTTACCGAGGAAAATATATACGTGTGTAGCGATCTAGCAGTTGTTTTTTGCAATAAAGAACTGATAAATAATTATCTGATAAAATATGAGAGATGAGAGATTAGAAATAAGATATTATTTTGTGTATGTATATATATATATATAGATAAGATATATAAAACTTTTGGCCAGAACATATAATTAAGACTATAAATTATTAAGGCTATTAAGACTATAATAATATTAAGACTATCATCACAAATCGCAAAGAGATTATAGATCGGAAATAGTCATATAATTATCAGGACATATCCATGTATCTGGATAAAATGTGGATACTCTTGAAGGACCTTACTTTGCTCTTGCCCAAAACTTAAAACTTCAATAACTTCATAAATAGCTATCCAAAACTGGGAATATATTAACACACAAAAAAAATTGACATTTTTCGAAATTTCACAGTGTTTAATGCAACATTGAAAATTGTTACGGATACTTGAAAATAGTTTTGCTTTGGCTTGTCCAAAATAATTGTTTCTTAGCTCCAAACCGATACATTTCTTACGGGTTTTTTTATGTTGTTACCTCTTTAGGGCCTTTAGCTTGTGCCTTGGTCAACCGACATGGATTCAGAACTTTGTTGTTTTTGGGATCACTGCTGACAATTGTTTGGTCAGCGTGTCTGTGGTCCGTCGCCGAAGTGTTGGTCGACAATCTAGGATTGTTCTTGGCCGTCGTCGGCGGTAAAGACCGAAATTATTCATACTATTCACAGTAAACCATCATATTGTTATTTGTCACCTATCACGTACCCTACTACACTGGTTTTCTCCACAAATCATCGTATTAACACTCACCGGCCCCGGTTTGGAACCCGTGTCTATCGATGAAAATGTTGTGCGAGATAAAACAATTCACCGTGATTGTATTTCATTAACCTTACATTTGTATTTTGTTGCGATTATAAAAATTAAAGGAACTGGCGCGGGTCTGTTGCGAACGTCGTTTACCATCCTGTTGTCGTTGCTATACAATCTGTCCCGGCAAAAAGCCCATTTGTGCGTGCATCTGGGCAGTTTCAGCGGCATGCTGATAGTGGCGCCATTCACGGAGTACGCCATTCTCTACGCCGATTGGAAGACGGCCTTGATTATCAATATGAGTAAGTACGACACCGAGAAATGGATCGTTATCTTAATGGGCTCGTTGTTGAGCCAGACAGACCCTGTAATGATGTCACCGCGGTGAACAGTCAGAAGAGTTTAATATGAAACCATCACTTCCTTGGCACTGGCACTTTGGTCGTTTTAAGTTCGCCAGTGTCACGATGATCAGGAGTCGAGTTATGTCTTGGCACCGGTCCGAATGGAAATGTCATTTAGGTTTCACTTATAGGTCCTCACATCTACTAAAGTTGTCTTAGTCACATCCAGATTTCCTGATCCGATATTCCTTACATTATTCTGATTCGATTCGGATTTCTCCTATGTATTCCGAAACTTTTTGATAAGGTCCGGAGTCGTGCCATGGCTGCATTACATTTTCAATGGCAACCGGATCGAATTCCGACTTCAAATCTGGTTATTAAGATCCAATTCTGAGTCAATACTGATTTAAATTTCTACTCGGGGATTGAAGAGTGCAATGATAAGTTATGCCTATTTATAAATAGTAACTGAAACTTCTCATTAAATCTATGAATGCAAATTGTGTGCGACTGAGCATAACCTCATCTGACTGTCTCGCGCAGTGCATTTTTAAAGATACCTTGGCTACGACGTTCGAGTCGGAGCATCTAAAAGCCTTTAAGCACCATTGATTAGGTGATAACTATAATTTTATGATCTCCACGTCTATGCACTGTACCACCTCAGTGTTGACGGTATATACGTTTGTATTTTGGATATTCATCACCACGCCAGTACCACAGAAAATCGAAGTGGTCGACGACGGACCTAAAGTCGTCGTAGAGCACTCCTTGCAGATGAACTCAGTGGCCGTCGCAAAGAACGCGCAATATTTGATAGAAAACCGTCAGTTTCCCACCGTTTGGAATACCGTCGGCAATCGACAGTAAAGACGATTAGGAGCTGCATTCTAACCAGCAACCTTTCCTAATATTATATTCGTATTAGAAAGCATGTTTATCACGGTTTCGTTTGTCACAGGTTGCGCATAGTGCCGTTTACGGTCGATACCCCGGTGCTGAGTCGAACAGACACCCTGAGGTCGATCGGCTTGCATCACTTGGGAAGGCTGTACACGGTAAAAGAGCCTGACACGTACTGTCACAACTTGCACGGCTTCTTCGGACCGACTTTAGTAGGCATTAGACCTATGTACCGAGACGACGTACTCTTCACCGGCAACATCTTTCACTTGCTCGACGAAAACCTAAAGGTAGCTTAAATATAATAATATCAGGCGTGTACATATTATCAAACCGCGTAACAGGACAGAGAATACTTGTATCCGCTACTTATGACAAGAATAATGACCGTGTCCGACGTTAAAGACGAACTGAAGGGTTGGGCCAAACTGTGTCCGACGTCTGTGAGCCGAACCTTTCATTCCATTATGAGTGCTAACATTTGGGGAAGCATTTCGTTCATACTGTATGCTGCTAGCGAGTTTTTGGTTCACGCTGCTCGTTTTATACCGTTTATGTTCATAAAAGGTGACAGGCCCAAAATATTGGTTCGCTATTCCATTTGTGTGCCGCGGCCGTGCACAGTTAATTGATTCTGTGCAGCTGATTGTCCATCATTTAAGTCTGTTCTTCGTTATTAGTTACCTAATCGTTTTCGAAGGACCACCATAACTCAAAACCTGGTTTACAGGATTCATTCCGGATCTTGGGTCAGGCCCAATTTTAGTTCACTTTTTTGCCCAAATTGATCCAGAGTGAATCGTGCAAGCCCGGCAAAATTGAGATATTATGACCCTGACTGTGCTTCCTATACTTAAACTGTATCGTTGACCAGGTCCGCCTGGTATGATGAAAACGTCTGCGGAAGCCGCGATCACGTTAATCGCTGGTTGTTTCGGACTGCTGGCTGGTCGAGGCTTGGGATATGTACTGCACGAGACCTCATCGACCGCTGTGCCTCTATACACCGTCGGCATAGTTCTGATAGCGAACGGTCTATCGCTCTTCCTGTCCACCACGACCGACATTGCCAAGATCTTGCCTTATTTCGCCATGTACGGTTTGTTTTTCGGTAAATTTGTCATTACACTAATCGTTCACGACTTTTGCAGCACTGTACATAATTAACATATGAGCCTTCGGGCCAAGTGAACATTTAGCCCAGTTTATCAACCGGGTGGCAATTAAAAATGGCAGGGAAATGTAATTTTAATTTTAAATTTAAGTAGTAGTATATTAACGTGATTATTAACAATATTATGCTATCTGTCACATATGGTGTAATTTAAAAATATATTTGAAACCTGGCTGAACCTAAATGCCTACTGATATGTACATACAACAAACAGGCTGAGTTAGAGACGTACGATAAACAACACTATAATATTATTCTAATGTCATCATTTTTGGGGGTGTTTTTAATTCCTATTTTTATCATTTTTTAATTTAAATTCCAGGTTATTATAATTCTATACAAAACGCACTGGTGTATAACGTGTTTCCCGTGCACCAGATCAACAACGTGTTCGGACAAGTTTCCTTGGTCCGGGCCGTGGGCTCGTGCATCGGAATCCTTGTAGCAGGTATTTCATTTGAAAATATATGTATGTTTATGGAAAAAACCTAAGTCCGTATTTCCTTAGCGTATAAGGGACCTACAAAAGTATAGAAAAATAGTAATTTTCAAAATATTCATATTTTTCGAGTTATTGAATGTCTTACATCGAGTAGGTGAACCTGTATAATCATCCAGGTCACTTTTTATTGTTAATATTGTTATGATTCAATACATTTTACAGTGAGAATTCAAGAGAACTGCCGGGAAAGCAGCTATAACGTTTACATCTTTGCCGGCGTGCTGATGACCGCGGCCGGCGTTTGCGTGGGTCTTTTGCAAGTCGCTGTCAATAGCACGACAATGGTCGACAATCGGTCTTCGAGTACTTACTACCTAGACGATGTATATCCCACTAGTATTGTGACCAAGGTTACAGCTTGTCCGCCAATCTTAACCACGTGAAAGCCTCAGTTTATGTATAATATTGTTGTTTTTTTTTGTTTAAGTTTGTGTTTTTTTCAATGTTATACTTATTTTGATGATTTAGTCCAACATATCTACAGTAGGCACTATAGGACAGTACCTAACCTGAATTTTTTATCGTAGATTCATTTTTTTTAAAAAAGCGACTTTTTTTTGGATTAAGTTACGGTAAAGTGACAAAGCAAAAACTACGTAAGTAAGACTACATATTTACGTCTTAAATAATATCTTGGTTATTAATTTTAAAACGATTTTTTGGGTACATTTTTGAGGATGTCATATCGAAAAATCTTTTAAAAATTAGAAAATATTGTTCAATAATATATTATACTAAACAATAAGAACAATTACATTATAATACAATATAGTATTTAATCTTTTGTAGGAATTTGGAACTTGAGAAATAATAATTATTTGTCAAGATCGGAATTTGTTTTAAAAAAATCCTACATTATATAATTAACAATTTTCTACTTATTTTGAAATATTTATTTAATGATCAAATTACTTGAATAAATGTTTGAGTAGCCTGGAGTCACCGGGTTGAAGGCGGAATTGGCGCTTTTTTCTACATACACAGGTAATCTTATTATTAGCTATAATAATAACATAATAATAATTATTATTATCTTAAATTATTTATTTAAGACAATTATTTGTTCTATTTAAAAAAGGATATGCAATAATTAATTTGGCGAATCGCTTAAATAACCATAAATAATTAAATAAATAATTGGTATACCTAATAAAATAATAAACAATTTTCAGACGGTAGTTATCTTACATATGATGGGGATGGCGGTAGTCGATATATTTATCTCTAATATAACCTGACTTTGAATATGTCGATTCGCATATTTCAATTTATGTAAACAGTGGAAATGGGAACGCACATCGAACAACCCAGGTGTTTTTCTATAGTAAAAAAAATTGTGTTTTCGAGTTAATGCTTAGGCGAGAACTCGATAAATAATACTTCCATAGAAAATCATACATGTAAATCTTTATTTACTTTTGATATAGGTGTAACTTTTGAAACACATGCGCTAATGTGCGAAACTATACAAAATCGTCACTCTTTAACAATTATTAAAATAATTTATACACCTATGCAATGGTCTTATCATTACTGACTAATTGGTTCGTATTGGCCAAAAACGGAACCCCTAATTTGTTGAAAATTGTCCACCATCTTTTATGGTCTCTTGTGGGTATTTTTAAAATTGAAAAAAAAAAATTTTATTGAACTCAAACCGAATATTTTCGTCATGGTTTAAAGATGGAATGAGTACGCTTTAGAATAATTGCAATTTTGTAGTATTTCTTTTTTGAAAACATTTTTGGTTATCATATTTTACAATATTATAAAAATACTAAACATTAACCTTTTTTTAAAATTATTTTCCATAAGCCTATCAGATTTTAAAAACTTAAATAGTATTTTGTGTACATATTTAATTTACTATTTAAACCGAGAATTATTTTCTGAATAGTATACCGGTTGATAACCAGTTTTGGCTAATTACTTTGGGAGTTATCAAGCATTAAAATTTAGGACGGGAGAAAGGATGGAGTGAAATATTTTTTTTCTGTTGACAACTATGCTTCTGTAAAAATACTGAGCTGTGAAAAAAAAAATAGAACAGGTAAATGTTTAGTAATAATTTTATAATATTGTAAATAAACACCAACTTAAGTGTCTCCAATTATTATAAAAACTACAAAAATGCTATTATTTTAAGAGAAAACTTGTGTCCTGTCCTTAATAAATCAATCAATTTTCTAGTGTATTTTGATTTATCGAAATAGTAGAATAACATGATTTTGTAATATACTCGAAGGTACATGTGTGTACAGGTTAATATTGGGTGTTTGCTTTACAACGATTTATCATTTTGTTTTCTTTATCGATTTGCAAAATGTAGTCATAAGAATAGAATTTAGCAAAATAACGACCGGAAAGGCATAACACTTTTCCTGAGGGTCTAAAAAGTTCTTTTAGTTCCTGGCGTGCGAATTGTAAAATTTATTATCTACATTTCCTTTTTTTTATGTAATGTTATATCAGATCAAAGTTATTGTTTTTATCATATTTTAATAGGTAGATGAAAAAAAAAAAGGTTAAGGGAACAAATGCCCTCGTGTCCGGCCAGACATGAATTGACGTTTAACCCAACCAACGTTTCTGTAGTAAATTTCTTGGTTTTTTCGGTTAAAAAAAAATTATAACACTGCTACAGTTTTTTTATACTTAAGCATATTAAATCAAGACTGTCTCATTTCGATTTGAGGCGTTTTAACTTCCAACTTGATGATAATTCTTAACCAGATGACACTGGTGAAAAAATAACAAACTGCCACATTTTGTCTTGTAGCAATGTATTAACAATCTAAAAATAAAAACAAAATTTCTCATTACGGCTTATAAAATATTTAAAATGGTAAACTGGCACAACAAACCAACTTGGCAGTTTGATTTGTTAAAACCTATTGCTGAATAGCCGTAACCTCAAATTGTGGTGTCTGGCAGAGATTTGACTAAGTAGCTTGAAATTAAAATAACATGCACCGGGTAACAAAAAAAAATAATTGAAAAGTATTAAAATTAAAGCTTTCAAAGTTAAAATTAACCATTTGGGAGCAGGTTCAATCTTTAAGTTGTATTTCCTCAGAACTTGACACCAATTTTTTTTAACGTTTTAGGTGTTGTGGCGGATAAATAGAGTTGCTATTTTATTAAAACTTTTTTGTTTATGAACCAATAATTGCAAAGGGGCCATAATTTAATTTTAACAAAAACGAGTATAATATTATCATGTTTTATTGTTGGTATTTTCTTTAAATTACAAGAGACCCAGTCACGTCAAAATAGTCTAAAATGAAAATAAATAAAAAAATAGTATTAATATTTTAATATGATTTGTTTATTGTAGTTAATTTTGCAGTTATGACATGTTTAACAAATGGGTTGTTATAAAAGTAATATTGTCTTAAAACTACTAATTTGTGTTACTACAATAATATTAGACTACAGGAAGTCAAAATCTAACCTCTCAATATTGTTTTCCAGATTGATTTCGTCAATATAATTTATGATTAATTGAATGATGTTAAAATCGACATCTTTGAACACCCGACTAATCCGAACAAAAAACGCCGAAGTCTTTTCAACACTGTTATACTCGACCGGCACATGGGTAGTTGTATTTGCCAAACTTATTGTATCAGCATTCGACGAACTTGCACCGGACACCTCAGATTCTTTCCTGTCTATATTGAATGGATCGTCAACCTCACAACCGAGAGGCAAACAAAGCGATACTAGTGCAGAATATACATCCCTAACCACACTATCTATTTGTTCTGTTCCATTAGAGAGATTATTGATAGAAATCAGCAAGTTCTTTATGTGTTCGTCATTGGTTAAGCTTAACATTTTACGAAATGTTTTGACCTCGTTGTACCATTCAAGCACCGGACGTTCTGTATAATGTTGATGTTTCAGGTGATTTAACGTCAGGTTGAACATGATAACTTTAAGAAATGAAAAGGTCAGCGTGTAGTGTGACTTTATGTTTTGAAGGTTGTCAATAGACCAATCCAGTGTATGCGCGTCATTGTAAGATCTTTCCAATCGTACTTTGGTTATGTCTGGCCATATGCTTATGTCATATGCTTTGCTTAAATACATTAAATCACTTTTTTTAAAAAAAAGATTAATCATTTTTAACTTCTCTGCAAAGTCTTTATCAAATGAATCCGCTACTGTAGTGTTTTTTTTCAATATTACTACGGCTACCCTATTATTTTCGTGCACCATATGTTTCACCAAATCTTTTGGCGGATTTGAGTGAATCATACCATAGAAAGTATCATAAGAACTATCTTTATGGCATCCGTTTAGGTCTTTAAGTATTTTGCCGATGACATACTTGTGCGTGGCATCAAGTTTTTGATAGTCTGCCGGTATATCGGTTGAATTTTTAGCCAAACCAGTTACTAAATTCGTATACAAAAGTAGTAGCCATAGGGATCCCACATTTTTTATTTTTAAACTAAATAAAGAAGCTATCTGGGTTCTTATGGTACTTTTATAAAAACTTTCGTCAACTGCCGTCAGTGTTGTTGGCGTATTATACGGAGGGCTAATTAAAATCTGAGTTAGTAGCATGTGCTTCAACCCACTGAACAGATGTCTGCATTTTAAATAATCAGACTTACTATAATTTCCCATGTGATCCTCGCTGCGATATTGGTATCTGATATCCATTAATTTTACCGATTGACAAAAGAATAGCACAAAACAACAAAAAACCGTTATGAGCTTCATAGTTTTTTGTAAAATTCAATAACTGTCCCGTCGAAAAAAAGTCTAGTTTGCTTGATGCTTTTCGAGGCAGAGAAATATTGCTACTGATGAAACATGATTTTAATCGTATAATAATGTGTTCGTTTTTTAAATAATTTAGCGATTGGAGTGTCTACAATAATCGTTGGTGTTGTTGTGGCGTTACTTTAAAGAAACAGTTTTTTTTATTTGTTCAGACCACATTTCTTTTTTTTCAATAAATAAACTTTCTGTACTACAAAGCATTAATATAATATTAGATAAAATATTTTTATACGCGTACAATTTTTTTTTAAATAAAATAAGGTTCTATGTTAATCAACCAATTAAAAAAGTTATCAGTGTAAAACATTTATTATTTTGGTTTTAACCGGTACTTAGATACACAATTTATTATTCTCATAATATGGTTAGGTATTAGTTAACATTCGTTTAAATCGCATTTTGTTCTTGAATCACCGTGCATGGTTATAACTCTGGCTTATATTGTAATACCAAAGTACTTATTTGAGTAATCGAAAATCTGATTAGTGTACACCTGCTTAAAAATGGAATTTGGTTTTAACTAAACAGGTTTATTTAAGTCGAACGCTTCCAAATAAGAGGTTTTTTCCTCGTTTCTCGGTTTTATATTAAAACCCGACTATGATTTGAAAACTTAATTTAAGGCAATAAAATAAAATAACTTAAGCTAATTACACGATGTGTTTTTTTATTATTTTTATAATAAATTATATGACATTAAATTTTACTAATGAGGGTAAAAACATCGTGTAAAATACTAATATTTCTCTCTCTTTCTAGGAAGACATTATCTTCTAATAATAGTAAACAAATTGTAGTAGTAATTGTAGACTGTGGCTTATATTGTAATACCAAATTACATATTTGAGTAATAACTGAACGGGTAATTTACGTCATCCCTTCCAAAAAAGAGGTATCTGAACTGTGATAATAATAAAGTGATAACAATACTCATATCAGCTCATAACCTATACTATATTGTAGTTTTCAGTTGTATTATTATAAAACAAAATGTGCATTTACAAAGTACAAAGTACAAGCTTTTTTTTTTTAATTTATAAATTATGGTTACCATTACAAATGTTCTTAAATTGAAACTAGTATCAAAATTATTGAAAAACTATAAAACCATATTCTATTTTACATTTGAGGTTTTTTTTTTATATTTGACCACTGGTTAGTGGTCAAATATAAAAAAAAAACCTAGGAAGGTGGGTTGGTAGGTGGGTGGTTACCCACCTACCAAATAATAGGTGGAATTTTGACACTTTGAGAATAAACGATAAATATAGTATCAAGAAAAAAATGTCGTCATGCCAATTTAATCCGCAATGATTTTCTGACTTGAAGCTCAGCATAATAATATATTCGAAATTTCGAATAATTTTTTCGAAAAATAGTTGGAAAATGTTGAATTGTAATTTTCAACGTTAACCGAAATTATTTATTGCTAACAAAATGTTTGCTCCATCTCACATGTTTTTTTGCAATATGTATTGTTTAGTTATTGTAAAAATAACATAGTCTTTTAAGTTATATTTAAAATTTCATTCAATATATAATAATGTTAAGTCGGAAGTCGCTGTCAAAACAAAGTGGTTAGCATTTTTAATTCGATCAACACGTATCTAGACACATAATATAAGTACTTCTTAGTTCTTATAGGTACTACGTTTGAACAAATTTTGTTTCACAAAGGTAAACCATAACAGACATTTAGCCGACTGACCTCTAGACATTTTTATCTTTTTTCAACTCGTAAAATTAAGCGGGATGACACCACTTTTACCAAAGACTATTTTCCATTGTACACTTTTTCCCAATGGCCAGCTTCTCATCAAGTCTCTTTAACTTTTCAAAAAAACACTACTTAAACTTAATTTTGAACCTGTAACCTCCTCCCAGACTGTAGCCTATAAACCTAGGATATTTTTAGTTAGCGGAGCGAAGCGACGGCGCCGACCGATTGTAGCGAGCGAGTGCCAAAACATTCGGAGAACTGCCGTCCTTATCAGTTATTAATACGAATTCCGTCCGCTGATAAGAAACTGGAAGCTCTAGTTAAATTTAATAATGATTCTGATTATAATGCAAATAGCACGACGACGCTAAAATGTTCTAGACAGATAACAGATTTGTGATAGTGTGTGTGTTTGTGTGATAACGAGTGATTGCCACAGGTGGAGGTAAACTGTCGCGCCTTTTTGGAGGTAATCAGATCAAATTCCCAACTCCGGTAGGACATTTTTCGCAATGTGTTCAAACTATAGTGTATAACTATATTAATAGGTTTAACGATGAGGATTCGGTTTTTTTGACAGAAAAACATAGTTGTTTAGTTAGAAACATTAGATTTTGTTCACATCAAACAAATTTCGCGCAAATCAAAATCCGAGTGTCTTAGAATTGTTGTAAAATAATCAAATTTTATTAGTTGATACCAGAAAGTTTTTCCGTGCTGAAGATTTTTTAAATGTTTGATAACTCAATGCACTATTATTTAATAACTTACTAAAAAATACTAAATAATTCTAAAATTATAAAATTGTAGGTACAGAAAAAAAATGTTCAATAAAATCATCAGACATTATTAAAAAAACGTAGTATGCAGTATTAGAAGTAGTAGTAAGTAAATAAATAGGGGAGGTCCAGTGTTTACATATAAAAAAAATATAAATATCAATAAAAGCA
This sequence comes from Adelges cooleyi, assembly GCF_023614345.1. Classification (NCBI taxonomy): domain Eukaryota; kingdom Metazoa; phylum Arthropoda; class Insecta; order Hemiptera; family Adelgidae; genus Adelges; species Adelges cooleyi. Next base: position 10,290,823 of record NW_026096268.1, on the reverse strand, counting down.
TTGTAACTAACGACAATTATGTGCTTATAAATTACATTTTAGTGTTAGGATGGATACGATTAGTGTTGATAGACGATAGTCTGTCTATAAAATGATTGTGACAATCAAAAAAAAAATTTAAGTAAATATCTTATGACTTCAGACTTAAGAGTATTATCATAAAAATAAATCATATAAATAATTTTTTTTTTGATAGTGAGGTGTTAACCAATAGCCATTTGTTTTCTTGATTGTCGAATCTTTCACAATAAGTTTGTCTAAAATTATTCAAAAACACACGAAATATTAATTTTTCTTGATAAGAACGTTTGCATTTTATAGCAAGCCTTTAGTGTTATTTAATTTACTTAAAATTTAATTAACTTATATATAGTAGGTAAATAAATCGATAGATCAAATGTATACAAAACTGACCATATAAAAATCATGAAAGAATTTATATGCAGTTTTACTAGGTATTACAGTAATTACTGTAAAATGGAAAATTCTTTACATACTATAAATAAATAGTATAAAAAAAACCGACTGCAAAAGTTAAAACAAAATTTTACTAAACAAGATAATCACAAGTGTGAACATAGAAATTATTATACAATTTGTTATTAAATTAGTAATTTTGTTAATTACCCAATTAAATTACAAGTTATATGTAATGACATAGTTTACCCGAGCAACGTATGGTTTAGGAATTGTTAACACCCGTATAAATTATGTATATGAAAAAAAATTCAAAATTTGTTACAACAATATTTCTAACCAATATCGTTTAAAATCTAAATGGTTATTTCCCGCTTCAATTTGGAGTCAACACTTCTGCATCACTTCTAATGCAATTTCCATCTCTTTTTCATTTTTGGTTATTAAAGCAATGTGGTCTGCGAATCTAAGCAATTGTATAAGTTCTCATTCGACTATCTCTCCTATTTTTGGTCTATTGAGCTTTTCTTTATTTTTTGGATTGGTTGTTCGACATTTTTGCAATCAGAATTTTTCTGAATTATATTTTTACACTTGCAATAATTGGTACATTAAGGGTACCTAAAAATGCCTGCATCAGGTCATGATTAATTTTACTATTTTATTTTTATATTCATTTAAACCCTTTTTTAAAACAATATATGGTTTTATTATTGTAATTACTTTTCCAAAAAAATGTAAACTTAGTTTCTTACACGAAAACACAGTTTAAGTGTTATTCATTGAAATAAGAAGAAAACATATTATTTTGGTGTGATGTTTTGTAGGCTTGTTCATACAGTTACCTGATAGTCATACACCATTTGCACTAAATAAGAAATTTATCTAAAACAAAAACTATGTCGTTACTATTGACCTAGATGTATTATACTAAGTGTCTAAAATTTAAACAAAAAAACATTAATAATTTCTATTACTAATGATAGTCCTCCAGCCTATTTCTCAAAATGCTAATGTAGGATTAATTTTCGTACTCTGAAAAGTTCTTACATAAATCTTATTTAAGCCAACCCAATACCAATGTGATTGTGGCCAGCCAGAATATGTTTTTCCACAACTCACGCTCTCTCACTACATATACAATATAATATATATAAACCTGAACTCACTGGAAACGAGGCTAAAAAATTGTAAAATAAAATTAAACGACATAAAATCAGCTCGCGCCACACTGTGTCCTTAAATGAAACTCCGATTTCCCAATGCTCTCAAATCAAATGTTTAGGCGTAATATTTAACAAGCTCCTAACCTGGTCACCACATTTAAAAAAAAAACGTGAAGCTATCAACTATCGACTAGATATGCTTCGACCTCTTCTACACTCAAAAATACCAATAAAAAATAAGGTTCTTCTTTACACTACCCTTTTAAACCTTATATGAACTTATGGTATTATTTTCTGGTGATCAGCAAAACCTTGTGTTGAGAAAATGTTTTTTTTTATCTTATTTGGTGTCTTAACTTTAAGATTCCTTATTCATGTTATTCACTGTCAGTTTTGCACTCTAAATATCTAGCTAATTTAATTATTGTAAATATTTTATCAAAAGTATTTCAGCCGAGTCTGCAACCACGAAAGAGCATTTTTATGTCTCGTTGAAGTACCAAATAAATTTAGAGTAGTGGTGGAATTATAAATAATGATGTAGTATTTTAACAAACAGTAACAAGCTAGTATCTAAGGTGGCTAGTATATTAAACCATCAAGTTTCTGGCTAATATTGTAGTTTTTAATATCTGGCTTAAAACAATTCATAGAGAATTTGGGCCCATAAACTATTTTGAATTTATCATTTAGTTCTAATTTGAACGTTGAACGTACAACATATCTCTTATCTCCTATATCTTACCCCTATCCCCTACCCACTATCTCCCACCCCTATTCCCCACTCCCTATCTCCCACCTCTATCTCCTACCCCTATATTCCACCCCCAACCCCATCCCATCCCCATTCCCTTAAATTATAAAAGTTATTGACACAGTATAAGTTACTGTATGCGAGATGCATTGAGCTTTGCCAGATTTGCATGTAATGTTTCAATTAATATGTATTTCTTTTTTAATGAGAAAGCTGTACCAAAATAAGAAATGTTATCTTTTAAGTGTTATAATTTGTTTGCATACATTTTAAGTAAGCAAATAATAATTTTATTTGTAACATTTGTTGGATTAGTTAACGCACAAGTTGACGGATCGCCGCCGAAGCCTGGATGTGGTCAGTAAAGACTGTAGATTTAATAGTTTACCTAATGTAGAAATCAAAAGACAGTATCGGACAATACCATACCCGATTTTTTTATGTTATACTGAAATTTTTAAAAAAGTGACATGAATGACTTCAAACAGTAATTTTTTTTAGGGTTATTTTGCGGAATGGGCAAAAATGATTCAAAAAAATCAAAAGAGACAGGTCAGTAACTACCTATGTGTATTGAACTTGGCCAGATATGCATACAATATTTTAACAAAATATGTATTTTTTATTTAATGCCAAAGCTGTACCAAAATAAGAAATTTTATCTTTATTATTTTTTTTTTTTTTTTTACATACACTTAAGTTTAATTTGTTGGATTAGGTGACGATAAAGCGTCAAAGAATGAAAAAGGTTAATATAGACCATAGGTTTAGTAGTTTACTTAATGTAGAAATCAAACGACACTATTACCTATCCTGACTTTTTTATGATATATTAAAATTGTTAAAAAAGTGTCTTTTGAATCGTTTTACATTTTAATGGAATAATAATTAAAAGTTTTTTTTTAAGTAAAAAGCTGATTTGTTTGGGGAGGAGGGAGTAGGGGATGATAGGTAACTAATGATAGTATAAAAAACGAATCTTTAAAGTAATATTGTTGGACATAAAGTGTAGGAAATGATGTGTATTTAATTGTTATTTTTCTATAAACTTAGTATTAGCTATAATAATAACTAATAATAATAATTATTGTCTTAAATTAGTTATTTTAGACAATTATTTTTTTCTAATTAAAAAAGCATAAGTAATAATTAATTTGGCGAATTGCTTACATAATCATGAATAATTAAATAAATTGGTGTAACTAATAAAAAAACTAACATTTTTTAGACTATAGTCGACGTGAATCTGACGGTCAAGGCGGTAGTCGAATTGTTTATCCCTAATATAACCTGAGGTAAATATTTATGTATTATGCATTTTATATTATTGATTTTAGTTTTATTTCACGTGATTATAAACACAAAAGCCAGCATATAAATACCTAGTGTATATTTCTGGTAAAAATGTTGTTAGTTAAAAAAATGTTATACAAATATTTGGCATATTGAATTATCGAATATAATTTATACCGTTAAATAAAAATAAAAATTGTTCAGATGGTAGTTTTAATAGTCTAATTTCTACATACATAAGCAATTCGCTTATTTTTAACTATGTCGACATTTTGAAAATAAATGATATTTGAGCTATGAATGATAATATCTTTTAATCAATTACAGGAATGATTTCAAGGCGTAATTAAAATGTCCAGTTTCTACAGAAAAACCATCATTAAATTGTGAAAAAATTAAAAAAACTAAATTTAAAAATTTCATTACATTATAATATACTAAGAATATATAGCAAATTCAAAGCGATTTGTTTTTTTATTGATTATACCTATTAATATACGCATATTTATTTCCTATTTATCAAAGCTAGCATTTTGTGTTACCTGTGAGACGATGAAGTGTTTCTTTCATTTATTATATAACATAGAAAAAGTGTACTAGATTTGGTTATTTAGCTTGGAAGTAGTTAAAATAAAAACTAGTTATTTTTCAGCTCCACGGAAAAACTTTGGATAATGGATATATTCTTGTCGTTCGTTGTAGAACACATCTCATACAACTTATATATTATAATTATAATTATAATTATAATAATTATAATTATAATAATTATAATATATTATAATAATAATAATAATAATAATAATAATAATAATAATAATAATAATAATAATAATAATAATAATATATATAAAATGTCAATTCAAATAGCCGACGTCCCGCCAGTCGCCTAATCGTCTCTTCCATGGGATTCGTATAATACATCTGGCTCATAGACAAGCATAAAGGCGGCTTGGGCAGCGCGTGGCGTTGGCGCGCGTTTTTATCATGTCACGACGTTATCGTATCAAATAATAACGGTGACGGCGTGTGTTGTTTTTATTGCCGAGTTTGTACTTTCCTTAAATTAAACGTAAAATTATTATTATTATTATTAATTACACTGTTGTTCATTGTCATACGTGGTTTTTTATTCAATAGTGTTTCCCGGTGTGTCAAACGTTATCATATATATAATAATGAAAAATTAAAAACGGCGAACGGCGTGTTTTGTTTTTTTTGGTGAATTTTTGTCTTTGTAGTTTGTTATATTATATACATATAATTATATATTAAACGTATAATAGTTATTATTAATTACATATTTGTCCGTAATTCGCTCACGGTTTTCGTTCAAGAGAAATCGACGTGTTTCCCGGTGTGCAAACATTACCTATTAATATGCGTCGTTGGATGTCGGTACGTTTTTTAGATTTAGAATATATATAATAATATATAGTATAGTAGTATATTACATTTCGCTTAAACCAAATTATCAAATTAATTAGATGTACAAAATTCTTATCTTCTTCAAACCGCTGTGTGTGGTGATAACGATACATTTCATATTTTTTGTTGAAAAATTTGTTGACTACTATTTATTTTCAACTAAATAACTTACTGACTTATTTTATATATATGTAAATTATTTGTTTTAGGCCAATACTATAGTGAAATCATAACCGACGTGTGTCCGTTTAGAAGATTGATTGCTACTTCTATCTACTCTGTCTTTAATTAATACAATAAGTAGTTATTATTGTTACCATCGGTTACAGACTGTTATCCTATGCCGTCACCGATTAATTTGCCTGCGGCCAACAGAAAACTTACACCGTAGAAGTTCATTTTTTGTTATTTATGAAGTATTTTTTAATAATTAGTGCCTATCTAATCTCTATACTCAACCCTAATTTAAATTGACAGTTTTTTTTTCATTCTACAGTATCTTAACCGACTTCTCTTAACGCTTTAGTTTCTTAACGTGCACACACATACGATACTAATGTACAAATAATTAAGACATTAATTATTTCAAATTTTTTTGTTAAAGCTGTACAATTATGATCACTACATAGAATAAAAATTATTTTAGTTTTTTTATATATTTTTTTTTAATGATTTATTATTTCACGTTAAATTGGCATTATTTGAATATATTTTAATTATTTCATTTAGTAGGATGATTTACCTATATAAATATGTATGATCACTATCGAGTACTATCACTAACCGTTTGGGGTTTTTAAAATTGTTATTTGACTTAATTTGTGGTTTTAATATTTTAACTTTGGAAAATTCAGACATTGTAGGTAAGCTATGTGGAAATCAACAATTCAAGCTAAGAAAAATCTAATAATTGTCATTAAAGTTGAAAATATAGTTTGTATTCTTTGAAATTGACAAACATATAACTTTATTTTTTTAAATCATGTATCTGATTTCACTTTCCAGATAATTTTTTTTTAGGAAGTATTATTGTAAATTATTTAGTAGAAAAACATTTATTTACCTATCTTAAAATAACATAATACATGGATTAATTAAAGAAAAGTTTATTGTTGTTAAAATAATAATAATATATATATATATATATATATAATGAAAAATATTTTTTTAAAAAATAATAATAGTATATTTGATGCACTGAATAAAAATTGTTCAGATCTAAAAACAATCAATTTTTAGTTTTATAAACCTGGGGATACTTTTGTGTGCTTAAAATGTATATAAATTATTGACATAAAATATCTATGTGTTCATTCCGCTCTAATAAGAAATAACTATATCACATGATTTAATTTATTTTAATCACATTATACATAGCAACATCTTTGCTATTGTAATCATTCCAGTTTTTACTCCCTGGCTTTATAATACTTATTTAACCAACGAATAAATGCATTTTTACACAGTCTTATTATAAAAAATTATAGGTATGTTTTTTAAAAGCATCAGCAAAAGTCCCTATATCATCTTTTTAAATTCTTAAAACAGTTGTCTTTAGATTATTTTAGCGTTCAACATTTTGTGTTCTTAGACCATTTTTATGAGTAGTAATCAAAAATCAAAAAAATTGTCTGAACATTTATTTTTACTAACTATTTAATGTTAATTTTTTATATTATATGTATGTATATATATTTTTTTTTTTTGAGCTGCTGTTGATATAGCTTGAACTAAATTAGATACTTATTAATATTGACTATTTTGGTTTTTTTTGTGGTGTGATTTCAGACATAGGGCATAATTAAAACATAAAAATAAAATATTAATTTCAAATCATTTTATTGCATTTTAACATTTTGAAGCATGGTGGTATAAGTAATATACTACTTTTTCAAAAAATAGCCTACTCTCGCACAGTGGTATATATTTATTACCACCTTCATAATCATGTTCAGAGAAAATCGGAGAAAAAAATGCTGTGCTTCAAAGGGTTAAAATTTATATTGAAATTCAACATTTAATTTACTATTTTATTATTTATAGAAGTATAATTATAAGTATTCGCTCCACCCTAAAAAGTATAGTAAATCTATAGATTTTGCTATATTTTTTTAAATTGATACTACATAATGAAAAATAAAATTATTTTAAAATTTTTGATTATTATCATTTAGTAGGATGAATTGTTGGTTAGCCATCTAAAAATATATCAACATATGGATTTATATACCTTTCATGGTTTACTTAAAAAAGTATTAATGTATATATCAATTTATCTATTATGTATAAAATATGTCTGGATAAGTATCAAATAATTTAGGTATTTTATGCACTGAATATTATTATTATTATCATTTTGTACTCTGACCGTTTTTATAATCACCGCCGGACACTCGAATAATCAAAAATATTTGCTACAAATTATTTCAGACATTTCATTCATGTTTTGTACTCTTGAGTTCCTAAGTAACCGTCACACAAACATATCATCCTTCCACACTTTTAAACTTCTAAAAACCAACAAACGTCAGACCTTAAGTATCAAAGTACCTTTAGCATTAAAGGTCCAGATCCAAAAACTAAAAGATTTGCATCGAGACATTTCATTTAACCTCTCTTTGGACATTTTTATAAGCTCTGCCAAATAGTCAATCAAAAATCAAAATAATGTATTTATCACTCTTCACTTCTTTCCCTTTTAAGTTTTAATATAAACTAGACATTTCATTCATGTGATTTACTCTTGAATTCTTAAACACTTATGAACTTCTGTTAAACCACCAGACATTTAATATACATATTTAATGCATTATGCTGTTGGTTACATTCTAAACGTACAGTACGTCATTACCGAATAATGGCATAGACGGTGATTTCTGAACAAATAAGGATTTTAATTCAACCAATATCTAGATATATAACGTATACGTTTGAAAAAGTTTTGTTGCACATAGGAACACCATATCAGACATATACAGACTGACCTCTAAACATTTCTTTCTATTTTTAACCATAGCTATTATCAAGCCCGTGGAGTAAACAACACCTCAAACAATTCAAATTAAAAAAAAAAAAAATTGTCTTTTAAGCAAGTAGCACACTCGCTTTAGTAGTAGGACGTTTCTGATCTGACAGATAGCTAGACTTGCACTACAGTTAACCGGTACTTAGCTTGCAAAACACTTTTTCGAAACTAAGTATGAACTATGATTACTAGATAAAGGTACGATGAATTATAACGGTATACTTTAAAACGTAGTGAGCTGACTCGACACCGTGGCCGGCGTAGCCGGGCACCCCCCTCGGAACTGCTGTGTACAGACATATAACATACTACGTTTAAACAAATTTTGTTTCACAAAGGTAAACCTTAACAGACATTTAGCTGACTGTCCTCTAGACATTTTTATCTGTTTTCAACTCATAAAGTTAAGCGGGATGACATCGGCCTATATTGATGACGTGGTCTATAATATAAAAACTTTTACCAAAGACAATTTCCATTATACACTTTTTCCCAATGGCCAGCTTCTTATCAAGTCTCTTTAACTTTTTAAAATTTTAATTTGAACTTAATTTTAAACCTGTTACCTCCTCATAGACGTAGCCTACAAACCTAGGATATTTTTAGTTGGCGGAGCGAAGCGACGGCGCCGAGCGAGCGAATGCTAAAAACATTCGGAGACCTGCCGTCCTTATCAGTTATCAATACGAATTTCGCCCGCTGATAAGGAACTGGACATTGGTAGTTCATACAAATTGGTAAAAGTGGTAGCAACCCAAGTAAGCAACACCGGACACTTGATATTTATTAACCGTCTAACTTCTAGACTATTCTTTTCAATTTAAAATTTAAAGAAATTACAGATACATAGCTAGACTTACTCTTCACTTAATCAGTACTTAGCTTGCAAAATATTTGTCCATAACTAGGTATGAATTCTGATTACTAGATACAGCCTATAGGTACCATGAATTATAACGGCATTCCTTTAAGACGTATTGCGATGGCTCGACACCGTGGCCGGCGCAGCCGGGCACCCCCCTAGGAACCGCTGTGCACTGACTTCCACATACCGTGGCCGGCGCAGCCGGGCACCCCCCTCGGAATCTGTGACCTCCCCGAAAATACTTTGCAGCGAGGGGACGTGAGCGTGCCCGGCGTAGCCGGGTACAGTACCGGGAATCTGTGACCTACCCGCCCGACTCGGGGGCCTGGGGGCGGAGCCCCCAGCTAGAGCGGAGCTCTAGTATTATAATATAATTGTAAAATATATCATTTTTATTTAGTAAAAATGTACACAATTCAAATAGAACATTATATTGTATTTATTCATAAAAAACTGGAATATTTTTGTACCAAAGTCGGATCCTTTCTGTAATAAAAAAAACACATATATATATATATATATAATCATTTTATAGGGCAAATAAAGTTTATTTATATGATGACTTTAAAAAAATATCCTTTAAATCTACAGAAAAAAACACTTTTAAAAGAAACATGATTTTATGCATACAATTTTTTTTTTGTCTTATCATAAAATCTCTTTGGAATGAATAATGTGTGTCGGTAATTTTTTTTATTTTTATAAATTGAGATCCTTCCCGAAAGGCTTCAAATTGTTAAAAAATATTCGTCTATATTTTTTGAATTTCTATATTTTTTTCTATTTCAACGAGAAGCCATTGTCTATCAATTGAAGAGCTGTCAAAATTGCACACGGCCGTGATAATATGATCATGGACATTCCGTGTTACGACGACTTTAACTTGAAATATACATCAATCGACAGACCTTTCTTCTACCTATTTATAGATGCTTTAATCGCCATTAAATAAATAAAAAATATAAACTTCACGACAAAGTAAACAAGTCGATTTTTACTTTTGGCTCGAAAAAAAAGGACCAACCTATAACCATATTAATACCTAACAATAATAATAATAATTATAGTAATATAATAATACCTAATATCCACTAGGTACAATTAAACCTATGGGATGGACAATGCAGATGTTTATTTGCATCCCCAATCCAGCAACGCATGAAACCACAAAAACCTTTTCCCACGGATTCTGCCGCTGTAGTAAACATTATAATACATTTAATTTGTTGCAGTATTAATTATTACATTAGAGAACTTTTAACGTTAAAACATTTTAAAATATATTACCAAGATATTTCACATGTCCAAGATAAATAATTTTTATAATAAATATAAACGCTCAATTATGTAAACAAAATTCATTGTTTTATTTAAATTAGATTATTGCGCAAACCTAATAAAATGATTAATAAAGTACTTCACGTTGAAAACTCTCAATTAAAGGAACATAGTAAAATGTGATGAAAACTCATACCTGATGATATAGTTTTCCCACATTTGACACAAACTAAAAACAATAATAAACCATTTTAGGTGTTCATTATATAATATTGATTAGATTATACTTGACATAAATGTATTTATTGACTTATTTACACATGGAAAATATCGATCAGAACAAATAGGTCTAAATACATTTGTTTCCAATATAATTATTAACTGGCTCTATATGATCTTGCGCAACATTTTCCGGTGTTTCATTAACAAATTATATAAAACAAATTATTATTTTCCAACGTTAAAATATAAATGGTTTTAGAGACATAATTCACTACGCGATTTACAATAACTTTGGTCAGGATAATACATTAAAAATTTAATAAATCTTTAAAATACGGCATGAAAAGAGGACTGCGGCTGACTAAAAAAAAAACTACTACATCCCACTGTTCCTGCTGTTTAATTTTTTCTATAGTAATTTTTATTAGTTACTTTCCACCAAATAAAAAAATGTCCACTAAAAAGTAAAAACTACTTTTAAAATAAATTATTTGATTAAAAACTGAAATCGTTTCACATAAGTCACTTGCCGAATATTTTAGTATATCATCAAAATATCACGTTAATTTAAGTACTGACAACGTTGTATAGTATCATTTGATTTCTACATTAGCTAAACTACTAAATCTATAGATTTAACTAACCTGCGTCTTCCGGCCGCTGACCGTCCACATTAGCGTCATCTAATTAAAAAAATTATACAAACCGTATTATCGTTTGCCGACAGCTTTAAGTTTATGTAAAATGGTATTATGGTTTTTAATATAAACTTTGTTTTTATAGTGCAGCTTATACATTCAAAAAAATAAATAAATATTGAAGTATTCAAGACATAACTGGCCACGTTCCTAGTTACTTTTTTAAAAATTTTAGTATTTCATCAAAATATTAGATTAGGTACCGACCTATTTTGTCTTTTGATTTCTTCGAATCACTCTCACCTATACCAACATAAGAACAAAAAAAAATTATTGTTTGCAAACATAAGTGTCAAATTATCTATACAATTTAAAACGATACAGACACAGGCCACATTTCAGGTTAGCTACTACCCTATCGTGTCTTTTGATTTTATAAATTGAGTTATCATTTTTTAGTCCTAATCTTGTGCATCTTTTCATAAAAAAAATTATTTTTAATATATGATTGCCATTTTACATTGTAATAATATATTATACTAAGTCAAAATTCAGAAAATCATTGTTGATAAAATTGACATTTCCAAAGAATCTTACTTATAGTCTATAGTTAACGTTTTATAACTTACAAAGTAACTATTTAAAGTTGGTTATCGGACAGGCTGAACTCTCAGAAATCTATTCTTATTCAAATATTGCTATGTTGAATTTAATAGAAAAAATATAACGAAAATTTAAAAAAACATACTTTAGAACAAAATGTATTTCATTTTTTACATCTTTGTGGGATACCCTGTATACATAACAACGTAGTTATAATAACTCAGTAGTCTATACTGACCTTTGACCTCCGGCTTATCACCTATTCCAACATATTATAATACAAACAAATTACTTTTTGCTAATATCATTGTATTGTCAATAGTATAAGAAAAAATCAAAATAGGTATAATTTTTGTCATGTTTCAGTATTTATCTCGATTCATCATTTCATTGAAAAAATATCATTATACTTATCAAATATATTTTTAGTTTTAATGGTGTGTAATACACTAAACATTTTCAAGACCTACAAAACTACGCGATAATGTTATACAATAAAGCTATACAAATTTATAAGATATTTAAAAACAGCCAGTACAGTGAGGTCAGGGCTAGTGGGGACAGGTCACGGGTTTAGAGGAATTTTTAAATCTGGAAGTGATAAAATCACTTTCGAATAAACGTTTTGATGCGAATCAGTTGTTAGTAATTTTAAGCCAGTACAGTCCAAACCAAGCACAATGTAAACCAGCAAAGTTAGAAAGTATTAATTTGAGGTGCTGTATTTACAAATAGTCCTAAAATTACGCCTAAATCCCCAAAAATTAAAATATGAAATTTGTGATTTATAGAGTTGCTACTCAAAGGAATTGCTCCAGTGTTAAAAAAGTTACAGTGTATACAGACAAAAAAAAGGCCACATCATTGTTAAACCAATAGCATCTCTGCTCCACATAGAAACTAAAATTTACATACAAATGACACGACGTTGACATTTTTTTGTTACTTACCACCTTGTGGATATGGCCGACCTTGTGTGACTAAACCAAAAATTAGGTATTAATATACAATTGTACTCGCATAAATAATTTTGTGAGTAGAATATAATTATGTGTAATAACTAGATACAAATAAACATGATTATTCTAGTGTTTGGTTAACTTTGGGTAGTCAGCCTGAGAATTTATTGCAAGAAAATACATATAAAAATTACCCAAAGAAGATTCCAAAATAATGACAATCACAAAAAAAAAATAGCAATTTTGTGCATAATGTATTAAAGAACATTTGTTATTCTTAAAAAATTTGTAAAATTCTACGATAAAGAACCTCAAAATAAACAATGAAACATAACGTACGTAACATACATTGTTTAGCGTCATTGTTAAGTGTTATTTAGACCTTGTAGAAACAGTTGTATTAAAGTATAACATAAAAGACAATTTTTTTTTTTTTTACAATAACAATACAATACATATTGCAAATAAACATGTGAGATGGAGCCAACATTTTTTCAGCAATAGACAATTTCGGTTAACGTTCAAAATTTTATAAAATTATAATTATAATATTTGGTTCAATTTGGATAATCATCAAATGGTTCAAAAAAAAAAACAATTATAAAAAAATGGCAATTTTTGCATAATGTATTAAAGAACAATTGCTATTCTGAAAAAAAATGTATAAAATTGTACGATAGAAAATCTAAAAATTTACAGAGGAAAACTTATATGATCATAACATACGGTTTTATTTAAGTATTACTCATAAGGCAATGTTATTTGTACAATAACAAAATCATAAATTTTTCTAAAAGTATGGCACTCATGCAAAATAGACTATAGTTTCATAGTGTTACAATTATCAACAAAAAATTTGCTACTTTAAACAAATCCTTAATACATATTTACAGATGTTATACCGTTTATACTTTGTAAATGAACAAAAATACAAATAATAATTACCCAAAGTAATTTCTAAGATAATGAGAATTGCATGTATTAAAGAACTTTTGTAATGTAATAAATAATAATAATATTAAATACAAATAAAACTTACCCAAAGATGTTATACAGACTGCTATACAAAAAATGGCAATTTTTTTCATATTGTATGAATACAATTTTTTTTATTCTGAAAAAACTGTAAATTGTACGATCGAAAACCTCAAAATGTACAGAGGAGAACCTAAATGATCATAACATACATTATATTTTAGCAAGTGTTATTCAGATCATGTAGAAACAGTTGTATTAAAGTATGACGCAAACGGCAATGTTATTTGTCAATAACAAAACAATATATGTTTCTAAGACGCCTGTGATACGGAGCGAAAATGTTGTTAGCAATAAACAATTTTGGTTATGTATTGTCTAAAAAATCTGTAATGTTGTAAGATAAAGAACCTCAAGTTATACAGTGAAAAACTGTTTTGTTAAAGTATAACATAAAAGACTATGTTAGTTTTACCCTAACAAAACAATACATATTTCAAAAATCGTGTGAGGAGTTTCCAAGACAATGATAGCTAAAAAAATAGCGATTTTTGCATTATGTATAGAAGAACGTTTGTTATTCTGTAAAAATCTGTAAAGTTGGACGAAAAATGTATAACAACATACATTATACATTATTTAGCAAGTGTTTCAACGTCAATATGGAAACAGTTTTATTAAAGTAGGCCGCAAAAAGCAAGGTTTTTTTGTAAAATAACAAACCAATTGACGTTTTTAAAAAACCATGTGTCATAAAGCAAACATTTCGTTTGCAATAAACATTTTTGTTATTAGACGAATTGTCGAATATATTATTGTTTAGTGATACTCAAATCAATAAATTGATAAATTTGATAAATCATTGAAATATTAGGTTTGGTGATGATAACTCTGTTAAATATTTAAAAATTTAGAGAAAAAACAATAAATATCACGCACAAAACAATAACTGTACAACTGCCATTTTGTAGCCGACTATAGGCAATACGCTTTCCATATATTGCTTAATTGTAATATAATAAACGAAAGAAACACTAAACGAAACATTAATAGGTATAATCAATAAAAAATCAATCTCTTTAAATTTGCTATATATTCTTTGTTTATTGTAATCTAATTAAATTTTAGTTTTTTAATATTTTTTCACAGTTTAATGATGATTATAGTGTAGAAGCTGGACATTTTCATGACTCTACGATATTATTCCTGCAACTGAAAAAAAGATATATAGTTATATACTTTTTATTTAACGATAAAAATTATATTTGATAATTCAATATGCCAATTATTTGTATAACATTTTTTTAGCTAAAACAATTTTTACCAGAAATATACACTAGGTATTTATATGCGGGCTTTTATGTTTACAATCACGTGGAATCACACTAAGTTTAATAATATAAAATTAATAATACATAAATATTTACATCAATTGCAACTTCTCGCACTTCATACGAGTTTAGTTTAATATCGGTCAACCAGTCAGGGTAGGCTATTAAAACATGTATTCAAGTAATTTGATTATTAAAAAAAATATTTAAAATTACATAGAAAATTATTAATCAGAAAATGTAGGATTTGTTTTAAACTGTAATTATTTATACCTATTGTTTAATATAACATAATATTATTAAACGATAATTATAATAATAATAATTGTTACAAGATTTTTCGATTTGGTAACCTTAAACATTTATCCAAAAAAGAAACATTTTCTGAACATTTTGAAACAGTTTGGAATTGTTACTTTAATTTTTTTAGGGTTTAAAATATAGGATGGAAGATAAAGCGTGATTGAGTAAGAAAAGCTATTACTACATTTCACATATCTTGATATATTCATTAGTTTCCAATAAGTTTCAGTATATCATAAAAAAGTCAGGTTAGGTGTCTTTTGATTTCTACATTAGGTAAACAATAGTTTACCTGTAGTTTAATAAATCTACAGTCTTTACTGACCTTGTCCATGCTTCGGCGGCGGTCCACCAACTTTAGCGTTAACTAATCCAACAAATTTTACAAATCAAATTATTGTTTGCTAACTTTAAACGTGTGTAAAATAAATTATCTAGTTTTAAAGATACAGTTTCTTATTTTGGTACAGCTATCACATTGAAAAAGAATTACAAATTAATTGAAACATTACATGCAAATCTGGCCAAGCTCAATGCACCTCGCATACTGCAGTAACTCATACAGTGACAATAACTTTTAAAATAAATATAAATATACTCTTTATACACTTACAAACGTCAAATCTCGAGCTTGTTCTTACAGTAAAAGTTTAGTAAACATTAGAATAGGTTTCTACACTATTTTATCTTCTTTTAATAACAATTTTTTTTTAATAAAACTTATAAAAACATTCCTACGTCCTAAATTTACTGTGATACAATTTATTTTTTACTAATATATATTTTAATCAATAATATGTATACTTTATTTACGTGCCGTTAATTGACAGTTGTAACTTACCTTGTGAGCTTGACGCACCTTGTGAGTGCAAACATAAATAAAAAAATTGGGTATCAGTATGAATTCATAGTCGTATTCATATTCATATAAAAAATTACATTAGAGTTATAACTTCAAAGTTTATAAAGTTTTAGGGATATTATTAGTACCTCTGATGTGTTTGCAAGTGGCTTACACTTGTAAGTGTTATAAAAAGGATCGTCGAAAAACAAAAAGGAGAGTGATGAAAACAAAAGTTACATAATGGTGCGTAAAAAAACAACAATTCTTAAAATATAAAATAATTAAAGTCTATATAAGATAACTACTAAATCCATCATCTATACTGACCTTGTAAAATCTTTGACGACTTATAATCCAATTTTTTATTACCTAATCAGACAAATTATATTAAATCGAATTAATATTAATATCAGGTAGAATTCGTTAATTGATAGTTGTAACTTACCTTGTGAGTCTAAATAACAAAATTGGGTATCAATATGAATTCGTAGTCGCATACAAAAGGGTGTGTGTATTGACAAAATAACTTTATAATACATTCAAGTTAACTTTTATCAATACAATTGGTCATTTAATTGATACCTTAAATTTATGGCATAAAAAATTACATAAGAGTTATAACTTCATGATGTATAGACTATAGTGTTTTAGAAATATTATTAACACCTCTGATGTGTTTGCAGGTGGTTTTAACTTATAAGTGTTAGAAAAAGGTTCGACGAAAACCACGGAAAAACAAGAAGGAGAGTGATAACTACAAAAACTTACAAAATGGTGCGTAAAAAATAACTATTTTTAAAACATATAATGATTGAAGTCTACATTAGTAGTTAGTACTAACTAAATCATCTATACTGACCTTCTAAATTATTTGGCGGCCCATCATCCACATTAGCGCCATCTAATACCAAAAATTCAATAAATACATTAGTATGCTAACTTTAAAATGGCTTAAAAGTTCGAAGAAAAACAATAACTAAATAGGTTTAAATAAGAATCATGTTGTACATTTTTAGAGAAACATTTGTTGCAGCTTTTACATTAAACAATCAATCAATTTAAATTGCATAAAAAAAAAAAATAAATATTAAAATATGATTGTTTGCTTATTTCGAGCTTAGTGATACAGTAATCGCTTGGTATATAATAGAGTAAGTTTTTACCCTATTCTAATAATAATTTAAAAACTTTTTTACATCATTAATTCTCTGAAATCAAAATTTTTTTCAGAAATGTATATTTTAACCAATTATAAATATACTTCTAAAGAATAAAATGTAATAAGCAATTCTATTATGATTAGTTGTACGCGTATAAACTCCAAGATTATTAAATTATCCATTTTGTTATTCAATAATAATTGTAACCGGGGCTAATAGTATTGTATTTCATTATATCATCAAAAAACCAGGTTAGCTACTACCCTATCGTGCCTTTTGATTTTATAAATTGAGTAGTTATCATTTTTAGTACTAAACTTGTACATCTTTTCATTAAAAACAATTGTTTTTAATTTATGATTGCCATTTTTAAATTGCAATATATTATACTGAGTCAAAGTTCAGAAAATCTTTTTTGATAAAATTGACATGTCATAATAATCTTAT
The DNA here is from genome assembly GCF_023614345.1 of Adelges cooleyi. Lineage (NCBI taxonomy): Eukaryota > Metazoa > Arthropoda > Insecta > Hemiptera > Adelgidae > Adelges > Adelges cooleyi. The sequence goes on along the minus strand of NW_026096268.1, from coordinate 10,273,115 downwards.
TGATAGTCTGGTTATCGAACAGGCCGAATTCTCAGCAAATTATTCTTATTAAAATTGCTATCTTGAATTCTATCTAAATCTAATTCAATTATTGCAATCTAAAAAAAAATTTAACCAAAAAAAATTATTTAAAACGGCAAAAAAGTTAAGTGGTATAAAAACCATGTCGAAAGAATCTTGTTGATAGTCTATAGTTAACCTTTTAAAAGTAAAAAGTTTATTAAAAAAAAATCGTTATATTTATCGAATATTTTGTTGAGTTGTGGTGCTGTGTAATACACTAAAAACAAATTTATAATGAATGTAATCTTTAAGCGTATTCTAGTTCAAGGCCTATAAAGCTATGCGATAATGTTACACAATAAATCTGTAGGATAAATTTAAAAAATATATACACACAAATTTATGTAAAATAAATGACGTGACGTTAAAATTTGTTTGTTACTTACCTGGATTTTCAGGACCTTGTGTGACTAAACAAACAATTAGGTATTAATATAAATTTATGCTCACCCAAAGAAATTTCCAAAATAATGACAATAACAAAAAAAAAAATAGCGATTTTTTGCATAATGTATTAAAGAACATTTGTTATTCTTAAAAAATCTGTAAACTTCTACGATAAAGAACCTCAAAATAAACCGTGAAACAAAACGTACGTAAGATACATTGTTTAGCAAGTGTTATTTAGACCTTGTAGAAACAGTTATATTAAAGTATAACATAAAAGACAATTTTTTTTTTACAATAACAATACAATACATATTGCAAATAAACATGTAAGATGGAGCCAATATTTTGTTAGCAATAAACAATATATTTCAGTTAACGTTGAAAATTACAACTCAACATACTTCAAATATTTTTCGAAAAAATGTATTCGAAAATATGTTGAGTATATTATTATACTGAGCTTCAAGTCAGAAACTAATTGCTGATTAAATTTATACGACTAAAAATTGTATTGATACTATATTTATCATTAACTCTCAAAGTGTTCATGTAGTGGAAAACATTTAGCAAGTGTTAAGCTTACTATGTAGAAACAATTTTATCAAATGATGACTTTGAAGAAGTAACTTTGCTTTAAGTTGTTTTTAAAAATCTTTGGTTTGAAATTTGATAAAATATAAAATTTTATAAAATACTTCTTAGTGTTTTCCCGGGGAAACTCTTACTTCACGGATTTAGCGAACCCGGAGCCCCGAGCTGTGGCACGCCTATCACCCTATACAACATAATGTATAGCAATAGCCCAACTCTGACCTTAAGTGGTTAGAGTAGTCTGATCCTCCAGGTTGCGAGTTTAGCGCAGGGCTTACGACCCTGCCTAGTAAAAACTCATTGTTCAGGAACTAATAAACATGCCTCGGATACGTGGAGTTTTGGATAATCAGACAGGAAATCGGAAAAATGGCTTACTTTTTGGAACATGGAATGCACGTACTGTTTTTTAAACCTGAAGCTGCCCAAAACATTGTTAAGGAAATAGAGAAGTACAAGTTGAAAATAGTGGCTTTACATGATATTAAAAAGGTTTAGGTTACTGACATGCTAGACATCCAAGAAACAATAATATTCTAAGGTAACTGTAATGAACAAAGCCAATTTGAAACTGGGTTTGCAGTACACAAAAACTTAATACCAAATATAAGAGATTCCAATGAAATCAATTCAAGAATTTCAATGCTGACAATAAAGGCACAGTTTTTCGACACAACTTTTATAAATGTGCATTCTCCTTCGAAAGATAAACCACAGGAAGAGAAGGACGATTTCTATGATTGCGTGGACTCAACACTAGATGCTGTAACGAGCCTGCTCGCCTAGGGGCTAATCCTAGACCGAACGGTCACCGATAGGATCGAATAAGTGGATCTCGGCTTGAGAACGTGAAGCTACCCCGTGTCTAAACTCAAGTAGTCCCCTTTATATATTTATATGCACCGCACGAGGGGCTAAACGGGCGGTTGTGCCTTTGAATGACGTAACTCCGAAGTATGCAACTATAACTATTTATTTGTAAGGTAAAACTAACTATACAATATATATACAATACACTTCTACCTGGGTCCCTGAGATTGTCAGCTGGTCCTGTAGAAGTGGAGTCGAGCGAACACACACGATGCGGGATGGTAATAGGCGGCGTTAAAGCGTGGTAAAGTGCGTAAGTCGGATGAGGGCTAAAATGGTCGTTAATCGCGGTTCGAGGATGGTCAAGTCTCCACTGATCGTTGAGGTCAGCGCGGAGGCTATTGTTCTGTGTGTTCGCTGTCTCCCCTACCTATTGTCTTATTGATAGATGTCCGGTAAGCGTGTTTTAGGACGAGTGGTAACGGGGTGTCAAGTGTCGTCGTTACAATGCATTACCGAAATACAAAATAAGAATAGTCTTAGGTGACCTAAACGCAAAAGTTGGTAAAAAGGCTATATTCAGACCAATGATTGGTAACCATAGCCTACACGAAACCACGAATGATAATGGATTAAGACTTCGGAGGAAAAAAGCTAGAAACCAATGGCCTCATGACCAAAATAATAGAGAAAAAGAAACCACGTATACAGAATATCAGAAAAGCGCAAGTAGAATATTGAGGAATGAAAAACGAAAATATACTCGAAAGTAATGGAAGAAGCAGAGGCAGGCACAAAAATGAATAGAATGAGGTAGTGGTACCAAAAAAAAAATCTGTAAGAGGAGGATACAGAAAACATAACAAGTTCTTAAAAAATAAGGATAGTTCACTGACAACAGGACAGGAAGAGATTTTGGAAAAATGGAGGCAATATTTAGGCCAACTGCTCAATTGAGAAAATCCAGAAGAAACTTTTAAATGGACACTAGTAGAATCCAACGATGGGCAATACCTGCCCACAACTAGCAATTGAATAAAACAGCAAATAAAAAGACTAAAAAGTGAATTATTGCGCTAGTGTGCTCTATCCACAAGCGTGCCATTTATTAGATATCATAAAACCATAATTTTATGTTTGATAAATTTCGGGTAATCGCCTGAGAATGAACTATTGTAAAAAAACGTAAAGGTAAAAGTAGCTATAAAAAAATAGCATTTTTTTGCAATATGTATTGAAGATTTTTTGTTATTCTGTAAAAATCTGTAAAGTTGTACAAAAAATGTATAACAACAAGGTACAAGCAAGTGTTTCACCGTCAATATGGAAACAGTTTTATTAAAGTAGGACGCAAAAGACAACGTTATTTGTAAAATAACAAACCAATACATGTTTTTAAAAAACATGTGTGATAAAATTTTCAAACATTTTCGGCTAACGTTGCAAAGTACAACTCAAAATTGTTAAAATATATTTCGACAAAAAAATAGAAGAAATATCGAATATAATATAATTTAGTGATACACAATTCGAAAAATCATTGGTGATAAAATTCTGTATTAAAAGCTACCTGTAAAATAAAATTATAATGTCGAATAAGTGTTATGGCAACCGGTACACCCACTCAATATATGAAATGCGTATTTAGATTGAAAAATCCCACCTGAGGGCAGCTATTTTGTGTACCAGTTTCAAAGAAAGTTATCCAAAACTAGTTAGCGACCATTCAAAATGTGTAGTAAATTATTTTCAATTAAAAAATGTAATGTAAGTATGCGTTAGAACTTTCAAAAGTTTCAAAACGGGGTAAAAACAAAGAAAATTGTAAAAAATTCACATCACATTGTATGATAACAAAATGAAAAAAGGTAATTAAATTTCTTATTAAACCCCCATGAGATATTGAGTAATTCACGATAAAATAATCACTCTGTATATGTTATAAAACAACGCAACACAATTCTGGTATTCTTTACTGACATTTTGAGAGATTCGTACAACCTCCACCTAATGTAATAATGTTAAATGCAAATACAACTTACCCAAAGATGTTACCAAGAAAATGACTGCTATACAAAAAATGGCGAATTTTTTCATATTGTATGTATGAAATTTTTTTTATTCTGAAAAAAACTGTAGATTGTACGATCGACAACCTCAAAATGTATAGAGAAGAACCTAAATGAGCATAACATACATTATATTTTAGCAAGTATTGCTCAGACCATGTAGAAACAGTTTTATTAAAATACGATGCAAAAGACAAAGTTTTTTGTAAAACAACAAAACGATACATGTTTCTCAAAAATATGGCACTCATGCAAAATAGAATATAGTTTCATAGTCTTACAATTGTCAACAAATTTAAACAAATCCTTAAAATATGTTTACATATGTTATATTGCCAATAATTTGTAAATGAACATTTTTGTTGTTTCGTTACAATAATATACATTTTTCAACCAATAAGTCATTTTCAATACAATACAATATTCGAACAATAAGCATAATATGTTATTGTTTATATATACAATTAGCAGTGTATCACTTGTTTGAAGAAACCATCCAGTGATGGAACTGCGTTGGCTGGAAGAGTAAAGTTTATGCTACCAGGTCTCTATACAATTTTTTTTTTTTGGCGACGAGGTGGGTTTTCAGGAAGATCACTGGAGATCAGGTCATTATTAGAGGATTAGGATTCCCCTGGAGTCTATTTTGGAACCTTTTATATTGAATTTCGGCTACTTCGACTACAATAGGAGTAAATGTCCTCGTGGAGCGATTTGTTAGAAACATAAGGAGGTGCTGCAAAGATGGTGCGAAGGACTAGGGGTTGAATCACTTAGATTCTGTTTGTGTTGGAGATTTTCGCTGAACCCCAAATTTCTATACCATAAGACCATACTGGATTAAGTAACATTTTGTACAGCGTAAGTCTTGTTCTTGAATTAATATGTGATTTATTGTTTAGTAGTGACCGAAGAATCCTTGGGCGCTGATTTAGGACTATTCTTTTTAATGTAATTGTTATCTTTTGATGTGCTGTTATTAGTCTTACAATGATGTTAGTAGTAATAAAATGGGGCTTTACCGCCCATTTTAATACATATTTTAGAAAACAAACTGGTAACCAATAACAAAACTTCTTTATATAGGTAGCATAATATATTTTATTTATCACATGAATTATAACATTTTACGATTTATTAATCAATGTAACATAAAGTAAACTTACATAAAGGTTTTCTGTCTTTATTATTCAAACACCTAAAAAGCTATATCAATTACAAATTACATTAATTCTGCATAACGCACATGAAAATTATCCTGAAGAACCGAATTCTTTTTCTCCTCAATTAGTTTCATCTAATTACAGAAGTTCTCTGAGTTCTGGGTACACAATTTTTTTACATATTAGTTGTGCTACTCGATATCCACGTTGAACGATTAAGTCCACATCAGAATGGTTGAATAGGAGAACACCAACGTTTTCACGGCAGTATCATTATTAAAGATTCGGTTCTTCAGGATAATTTTCATGTGTATTTTGCAGAGTTTATGTAATTTTTAATTGATTTAGCTCTTAAGGTGTTTGAATGAAAAAGACAGAAAACCTTTATGTAAGTTTACTTTATGTCACCTAGATTGGTATATCTTAAAGTATTATAATTAATGTGATTAAAAAAAGATATTATATAAAGAGATTTTGTTATTGGATACTAGTTTGGTTTACTGATAAATTAATAAAAAATAAGCGGTAAAGCCCCATTTTATTACTACTGATGTTTTATGTGTGTTGTTTTATAAATTAACACACTGTTGTTAGAGACAATTCTACATCTACAAATTATTATTTACAGATTTAGTAATTGATACATTTCGATTGCGAATTTTGCGTATTATCTGTACAATGAACAATGTATAAAAGCATTCGTCAAGTTATTTACCATATTTATAAAATATACCAAACTGTATGAAGTATACAAGGTGCTTCATAAAAGGTAAGGCTACATTTAATTTTCAAATAATTGAAATTTATAGTTTTTATTGTTAAAAACATTTAATTATATATTTTGTACTATATAATAAACAAATGTATGCAAGAGTTAATTATGAATTCATGTAATATGTGTTTTCGAATTAGTAAAAGTTGACTTAATTATGTAAATTTATATGCATTTAATAAGCAATTGAGTATGTCTGCAAAACGTTTGGTTCCTTTCTGTAATCATAAAAATTGTATTAATTCATAGCTAAAATAGAATTAATTTTTATAATATTACCTATGTTTAAAATAACCAGTGTAAATTTGATATGTTTGGTATTTACTTAAAATCTCTAGGAAAGATAATATATAAAGAATTATGTATAACGATTTACCTTATACTTCATGATGGGTACATGAATGACAACGGTACATAGTATTAATGTGATGAATATGATGATGATGACTACTACTACTACCAAGATGTTGCAATTTGTGTTCTACATCTGAAAAGTTTAAATTTCCATTCTAAATATAATAACTCTTTTATAAATAATTATGTAAGTAAATCAACAAATTAATAACATACATATTTTTAATAAAAAAAAGAATTATTTTTTTAAAATAAGTAAAGACTACTTACCATCTTTTAAATTAGCACAATAAACGTAACCCCATTCCCCAATGCAAGTGCCGCAAGCACATACAACATTTTTCACACCTTTACATATATTTCCGGCAGCTACAAAATTATTTAAGCAAATACAATATCAGGTATTTAAAAACACAATGAACAAAATTAATCAAAAATCGTTTGTGTAAAATAATTTAAAATAGGCACAAACTTTGCACATCCGTACTACCTTTATCGTTTGGTACATAAGTTATTAACGATAATATTACACTAAACTAGTCTAAAGTAAAGTTCTGTCCCCTTTAATCAAAACGGGTTCCATTAACTGTTAATTATTTGCCAAGTTGACATATTGTACAATGTACATGGACATAGAGTCTATTTTTTTATATTCTTTAATTGTTTGAAGGATGTTCGATTTGAGAACTATTAACAATCAAACATCTTAAAACAAATTATAAAAATATTTCGGACGTCCAAGATAATAAACTTAGCTTTAATCATATATATTTTTGGTACCATAGTTGAAATGTGTAAATAAACTGAATGAGAATATAAAGTAATGAATAAACATACCCTTTTTTATTTTATTCCTACAATCTAAAAAAACAATTAAAAAAACTAAGATATGCATGTTAAAATAATTCAACCGATTAGAAGATATTAATTCGTTGAAGTTTATGACAAAAGTATTCTTCACGAATAACATAAAAGTAATAATAAATCTTAATCTTTTGTAAAATTGTTGTGATATATTGTCGTCATATTTGTGTATAATTTATAATTACCAATTTATGTATAAAGTAGGTAACTACAAACACTGTAATCATTACTAACCCGTTGCCTCATTTGACGGCTGATTATCCAAACTTGGATCAACTAATTCAACAAATTACACAAATCAAATTATTGTGGGCAACTATAATATGACATTATGTTGTGTAAAATATTATAATTAAGTAGGTATCATATAGTACACATTTTTAGAGTAACATTAGAAAAGTTTTTATATAAAAAAAAATGTATATTTATTTACTTTTTTGCTTAGCTTTGGTGCCATGTATGTAACAAACAACAATTATCAATTTATAATTATTGCCATCTATAAACGTACAGTTAATCTACTTCCAGTCATATATTATTTTACGTTAACAGTATACAATAAATTTGTGCAAATGTGTAAAATTTATTTGGAAAAATGTATATAAAAAGTTAGTTAAATTTATAACGTTCGATAATTATTGTTTTTTGTTACTTACAATTGGGACCAGACAAAATAAATAGAGAATACCCACGTGGACAGTTAAAACACCCAAAGCAATTACTAATGCTGTTTTCCAAGGTCTCACACATGCTTCCCAGACCTACACAATAATTTAAGCAAACACAATAATAGTTATTGCAAAATATAATGAACGTTACGAAACAAAATTAATTTATGTAAAAGACTACCTACTATCACATAGTCCACCAACGCAATTATCAACACCTCCACCTGTGCAATTAGGGCGATTAAAAAAAATTAGTTCTTTTAAAAATAAGTAATGACTACCTACATGGACCATAACAGCAATCATTACAAACGTCCGGTGGCAGCATTCCCTCCACATCAAAGGGAACTAATACAACATATTAGGTATCAATATAAATTCCTAGTCGCATACATACATTTGTGAAATATATGTATCATTATATGATCTTTTTGAATTTTCTTTCAACCTCAAGTGTCATTTAATTAGATACCATAAAATCATAATTTTAGCTCTATTAAATATACTACTGACCAGATGCGTCCGGTGGCTGCATATCATCTACATCATAGGGAACAAATACAACAAATTATAGAAATCAAATTAATGTTTGCTAACTAGAAATTGGCTCAACAGATTGTAGAAAAATAACATCTAATTAGGTTTCGGTAGGAATCATGTTTTATTATAACTTTGGTGCAGCTTTTAAATTCAAAAATAAACAAATCATTGTTTCTATAAATAATCTTTTTTCGTTTCTGTACTGTTTTCTATTTTTAGGCCTATATTACCTCAAGATATGATTACACAATACATAAGTATAAATTTATAAGATAAAATAAAAAAAAGTAAAAGATATAACGTGTCATGATTTATGTCTGTTACTTACCCACTAGATCACGAGTTCCTAAACAATAAAACTATATATTAATACAAATTCTTCCTCGCATACATAAATTTGTTAGTAAAATACGATTATGTGATTATGTTGAACTTGATAGGACAAAATCATAATTTTAGGTATTAACTCTATTGTCTACACTGACCATATGCATCCTACCCAAATCATCTAAGTTTCTGTACTATTTTATTTTGTTTAGGCCCATAGTACTTCACGATAATATTATACAATACAATCAATATAAATGTAATAGACAAAACGAAAAAATGTGTATAAAAATAAAAGTAAAATATATAAAGTGGCGTTATTTATATTCGTACTTACCCGTTGATAATGGTAAACCTTAAGTGATTAAACAAAATTAATTATTAATTTAAATTCATACTCGTTCACATAATTTAGCGAATAAAATATGATTATGTGATTATGTTGAAATTCTTTTAACATCAAACGTCATTTAATTAGATATCATAAAATTAAAATTTTAGTTACCAACTTTATAGTCTATACTAACCTCCTGCGTTCGCCAGCCGCGGCCCATCCACACCAGCGTCATCTAATCCAACAAATGTAAAAATTAATGCCTTTAAAGATAAAATTTCTTATTTTGATCTCGAGCTTAGTGGTACAGTAATCTTTCGGTGAACAATAGAATAGACATTTGCAATATTTTAATAACTGTTTTTTTTAATAACACTTTTACAAACATTTTTACATCTTTAATTTTTTGTTATAAACATTTTCTTTTACCAATGTATATTTTCACCAATAATATGTATACTTCTAAAGAATGAAATTTAATTTTAAATATATCCTAAAATATAGTTTCAAACGTTCATTTGTATTTGACGTTTTGACCCATTTAAAATATGATAAAAAAATGTAGTCTATACTGACCGTTTGTAGGCGGTGCATCATTCACTGTATTGTCACCTAACCCTAAATTCAAAAAGTCAAAAATCAAAATGTCCATTAGGAGCGTTACCACTCGTTGAAGATTATAATTTACAGTAAATAAATACAAATGTATAGGATTTTAAGTAAAAACGTTTTATATAATTCATATAGAAACCTAAATAATATTATATTTTATAAAGTGTTGTGAATGCATTTTTAGATGAAATCACCTAATCCTAATGAAACTGGTATTTCTTAAATTCAGACTACATTGCTAACCATATAATTTTTTACATGCTGTTATAGTTGTTTTGAATGTTAAGTCTATTTCTAGTGAGAGAATATAACACATCCGATATGTGTTGCTGGTGATTTGAACATAAAAAATGGTCGATGAAAAACACGGTAAAAATAAAAGAGAATGATCAGAATAAGTACTGACAAAATGGTAAAAAAAAATAATTAAAATTTAAAAATATAATAATAGTTATTAAAGTGTTCATTAGGTAACTCTATACTGACCATGTTCTGTGTCCCGTGGTGGCGGTGTTTTATCGGCATTTTCATCAACTAATACAACAAATTATACAATACATTAGTTATCAACGGTTGCTAATAACTATCACTTATCATTATTCTCTTAAATCTTATCTCTGATCTATAATCTTTGACCAAAACATAACACATATCTCATTAAACCCTATATAATTAATGGCCCATTATGAAAGAATCACCCTGTATATAAAACAACTTGAAATCACTCATTAGTCTATACTAACCTGTGATCTCCGAATTATTACCTCCACCTATTGCAAAAAAATAATACAAAAGAATTACTTTTTGCTAACATCAGTGTAGTGTCATAATAGTATAAGGGAAAAAAATGTCATTTTTTACACGTTCGAGTTTTTATCTTAGTGTACTTTTCATTAAAAAAACATAATTATTCTTATCAAATATTTTGTTTGCTGTTGGGTGCTGTGTAATACACTAAAAACAAATTTAGAATGATTGTAATCTGTAAGTGTATTCTACTTCAAGGCCTATCAAACTTCACGATAAAATTAAAATTTTACAATAAATCACTACAAACGTACAAGATAAGTAATATATACAAAACACAAGTAGAATATATAACAGGCTCTTAATTTATGTTTGTTATTTACCCGGTTGTGTTGGAAAACCTTGCGTGACTAAATATAAACAACAAAATTAGGTATTAATACAAATTCATACTAGCGTAAATAATTTTACGGGAAAACAAATATGTTCATCTAATCAACTTCTTTCAACATCAAATGTCATTTAATTATGTACCATAAAATCAAAATTTAGTGTTTGGTTGACTTTGGATATACAGCCTAAGAATTTATCGCCAAAAAAATAAAAATAACAATTACCCAAAGATAATTCCAAAATTATGACCTTTATAAAAAAAATAAAAATTGTTTGCATAATCTAATAAAGAACTTTTTTTATTTTGAAAATTGAGTAGATAAATACATTATAACTTAGCATGTGTTTTCAGACCATGTAGAAACAGTTTTAATTAAGTATGACGCAAAAGACAATGTTTTTGTAAAACAACGATACATGTTAATAAACCGTCGATAACGGACCATTGTTTGTAATGTTATAAGAGTTTAGAAGATAGGATGGGAGGGGAAGTACAAGGTTGGGAAGTGCGTGCAGATAAAAATAGTACTACACTCCACCTTTGCTCCTGTCGTAAACTTGAAACTTCAATAACTTCAAAAATAGTTATCCAAAAGTGGTTATCGACAAGTCAAAATGTTAACAACATTATTTTCAATTTAAAAAGTTAACTAAATGTATACGTTACAGTTTAAGTTTCAAAAGAGGGGATAAGAACAAAGACAATTGTAAAAATCGAGATATCATTCTATGAAAACAATATGAAATAAGATAATTACATTTCTTAAATCCAACGAGCAGAGATGGCCTTTTTTTTATTTAAGTTCAAAGTTAAAAGTTAACTCGACAACTAAATATTTTAATTATCACACTAAGTTAACATTTTAATCATGACTTGTTTAATCATACAATAACAAATAAAATTAATCATGAAAACAAATTTCAACTTTGAAGTACGATTAAATTGGTCATGATTGAAATATTTAATCATGACCAATAGTTAAATTAGTCATGATTGAAAAAATTAACTTTTTTGTAGGTACACACGAGTGACGAACAAAGTTATAAGAGATTTAAGAAATACATTTTTTCATAATTTTATATTATTATATTATAGTATTATTCTAACTTGAAAACTTATATAAGACTAAAGTCGCATTTATAATAGTTATTTAGAAAATAAGACATTTTTATTTTGAGTACTTTTTTCTGTTTCCCTTAAAACTACTTGATAATTATAAGTTGATTAAATTATCCTGAGAAAACGAGTACTACGTAAAAAGAATGTATTAATTACGAATAACAATAATTAAAAATATCTAAAAAATGAATCATAGGTAACAGTTAAGTTAATCACGATTTAAAAAATAAAATAAAATATTAACTAAATAATGCCGAACTCTGCCCATGAGATATTGAGTAGTTCACGACAAAATGATTACCATGTATATATTAAAAACCAACAAGGTAGTCTTAACTGACCTTTTGTGACAATCAAATCACCTTATCTAAGAAATAATAATAATATTAAATACAAATAAATATTACCCAAAGATATTTCCAAAACTATGACAATTATAAAAAAAATAACAATTTTATGCATAATGTATTGAAGAACTTTTGTTATTTTGAAAATTGATTTGATAAGATAGAGAACCTTAAAATGCACTGAAAATAAATTAAATGAACATATTGACATACATTATACTTTAGCAAGTGTTTTTCAGACCATGTTGAAACAGTTTATTCAAAGTATGACGCAAAAGACAATATTTTTGTAAAACAACAAAACGATACATGTTTTTAAAAAATGTGGCACTCGTGCAAAATAGAATATACCTAGCTTCATATTATTACAATTCTCATCTTAGAATTTTTGTTGATATTATATTATTATAATAATGATACGTATAAAAAAAATTGCTAATTTAAACAGAACCTTAAAGCATGTTTACAGATTTTATACCGTCAATACTTTGTAAATGAAAATTTTTGTTGTCTCGTTACAATAATATACATTTTACAATCAATAAATCGAAAATTTTGGTAAATCAATAATGGATTTTGAAATGAAAAATTTCCAAAAAAAAAATCTGTATTCACATTTAATTAGTCATAATATTAGGTGAAAATATATCAACCAAGTGTGCAAATTTGTACTTATACAAAATAAGATATTTTAAATTTACCAGATAGTAAAAGTTTATTATAAATTCGTGAAATATATGTTTTTAGATCAATAAAAATGTACACAATTTTATTATACATGTATATATATTATATATTTATAGGAAACTGTATATTTCTGCTACACGTTGGAATCCTTTCTGTAAACAAAAAATGAATTAATTTGCAGCTTAATAAAATTAATTTACATAATGTTAACTATGTTAAAAATAACCAGTGTAATCTATGTATTATATTATAATATAAGCATTATATTATATATAAATATAAAAAAAAGTTTACCTTATGATTACCAACAAGTATCATCCCTGTGATGATGGTGATGATGTTCTTCAGCTGAAATGTTTTAATTTGTATTCTGTTAATACCAATTAATTTATAAATTTGCTAAATGTAATTGAATCTTCAAATTTATAACTTATACGTTTTTAATTAAAAAAAATTATCTTTTAATAATAAATAAAGACTACCTACCTTCAATTATGCCTTTAATTACACAACAAAAACATTTTCCAACTTTTTCGACAGCTATACAAGGATTTAAGAAAACACAATATTAGTTATTTCAAAATACAATGACAATACGAAACAAAGTTGATTTGTGAAACGTTTAAAAGATTACCTACCAACACGTAATCGTTCAACGTAATAACTGACACCTTTAACTATGAAATTAGGACAATTAAAAAAAAATTATCTTTTGAAAATAAGTAAAGACTACCTACATTCATACCAGCAATTAAAACAACCATAACAACAATTTTCCACGGCTTCACACGTGTTTGTGGCAGCTACAAAAGCATTTAAGCAAATATAATATAAGACATTTCAAAAATGAATTTGTGTAAATCTTAAAATGAGCACAAAATCATGTAATTAACAAAACAAAGTGAAGGGTAATGGAAAATCATACCCGATGATATAGTTTCCCCACAAGTGATTTCAACTAAAAACAATTAAAAAGCGTGTTTAAATAATTATGCATTTTATCATATTAATTAGTTTATACTTTACAGAAATGCAATTTATTGACTTAGTAACATGTGGTGAAAAATGCGAATAACTTACAAACGTGTTAATCTACAATGTGTATAAGAAAACCTAATGGGTAAAAAAATATATGATTTCTTACACGATTTTATAATAACTTTGGTGAGGATATAACATTAAAAAAAAAACAAGTAACTCTTTAGTTTTATTTACTATTTTTTTTTACATATTGAACATATTATAATAATAATTATTAGAACATTAAATGTTTTTACTATAGTTTGAAGTTAATAGGTCCTAAATTCACTTTTCTCTTCAGACATGTATAATATATTATAGTATAAGTATAATGTTAAATATTTAAAAAAAAACAATGAACATTATGAGTCAAAATAAATGTGTGTAAAATTCAAAAGACTACCTACCATCACGACATTCCACAACGTAACAACAAAGACCTCCACCTATGCAATTAGGACGATTAAAAAAAGTTTTAAAATGAGTAAAAACTACCTACAATCATAACAGCAAACAGGACAACCGTCAATGTCTTCAGACGTGCTTCCGGCAGCTAAGCAAGTAAAATATTAAATATTTCAAAATACAATGAACAGTATCAATCAAATCTAATTTGTGTAAAATTAAAAACGAGCACGAAATGACATCGCACAACTGTACTAAACTTTGTTTCTAAATGTATAAGTTACTATAGATATAATATTTGTCTTTATTGTCTATACTGACCTAGTGAGTTTTCTTGTTCATTTGAAACTTCTGCACCTATTCATCATAATAATAATTAAATAAGAATTATTTTGTATATGTTTTTATAATAACTTTGGTGCAGCATAACATAAAAACTAAAAAAAAAATATTTATATTTTTCAACATTTCATCAAATGTTTTCAAATAATATAATAAATAACATCTTCATTTGGTAACTACTAACATTATTGTCTATACTGACCATATGCACCCGGTGGCGGTATTCCATCCACATCAAAGGAAACTAATACAACATATATTTGATTTCAGTTTCTGTTCAGTTATCTACTTGTAGGCATGTCTTACTTCACGGTATTATTATAAATTACATAAGTATAAAATATGTAAAAGATTATTAGAAAAAATGTGTATAAAAATAAAAGTAAAATATACATATAACGTGTCGTGATTTATGCTTGATACTTACCCTGTGATAATGGTAAACCTTGAGTTTCCAAACAAGAAAACTAGATATTAATACAAATTCTTTCTCGCATACATACATTTGTGAGTAATATATGATTATGTGATAATTTTGAACTTCTTTCAACGAAAAATGCCATTTAATTAGATAAGATAAAATAATAATTTTAGGTACTATCTATATTGTCTATACTGACCATATGCGTCCTGTGAAAGCATTCCATCCACATCAGAGGGAACTAATACAACAAATTATAGAAATCAAATTAATGTTCGCTAACTGTAAATTGACTGAACAGTTTGTAGAAGAATAATAACTAAATCGGTTTAAATGGAATCATATTTTATAGGTTTTTTAGTAGCTTTGGTGAAACTTCAATATTCAAAAATAAATAAATCATTGCTTTTGTCAAATATTTTATTTTGTCTCTGTACTGTTATCTACATATTTTTACTCATAAAAAAGAAGTCTACATTAAATATACAACATGCCGTTAATTTTTTATCATTGTTACTTACCCTGTGATAATGGTAAACCTTGAGTTTCCAAACAAGAAAACTAGATATTAATACAAATTCTTTCTCGCATACATACATTTGTGAGTAATATATGATTATGTGATAATTTTGAACTTCTTTCAACGAAAAATGCCATTTAATTAGATAAGATAAAATAATAATTTTAGGTACTATCTATATTGTCTGTACTGACCATATTCGTCCAGAGGCAGCGTTTCATCCACATCATTGAGAACTAATACAACAAATTATATAAATAAAATTAATGTTTGCTAACTTTAAATTGGCTCAACAGTTTTTAGAAAAATAACATCTAATTAAGTATCAGTATGTCGCGGCCCGTGATACATATTACTAATAGGACGCCGCGCACTGCGGCGTACTATTAGTGATATGCCACGGCCGCGACACTTTACCGCCACAATCCGTCCGGCAGACACGAACTGACTGGCTGACCACCACTCTCTACCTAGGGTGCAAAGTCCAGTTCGGACGCCGGCATAGCGCGGCGAATATAATGGGTAGCTAATCACTTCCCGATACGACGCGCGACCGACGACTTACCGTTTTCCCAACGTATTCCGTCCGCCCTCGTATCACCTAGAATTAATTCGACGCCTTATCCCGACTTAACTTCTAGCGACCCCCCCACGACTAGCCCGCTAGTTCGATCATTCCGGATCCGTCCGCGTTTTTGTAAACTTAAATTTTAAACCTATTTTATATATTGCGTGGTCGAACAATAAACAGTGTTTACGCCGCAACCCCGTGTTGAACTTATTGACTTAACCCCAACCCGTGAGTTGCGTCCACACACGACCGCGTCAATAACTGGCTCCCCGAAGGAAAATCACCCTTTCTCCCGTTTCCAGCTCCAGTACAGGTACATTACTTATACGCTTGCTTCCGGGAAACCGCCTGCTTAAAATAATTACTCTTAATTAATTTTTTTTTTTTCTTTTTTCTTCTCTTTCTCCCCTTAAAGTAAAATAATTAAACTCAAACTGAGTCGAGTTAGGTTAGCTTAAGCAGCGACAGGCAAACAGAAAAAAAAGTTTTTCCGAATTGGTGACCAAAATAGCTGAGGCACACACACAACCGTAGGCGATTTACTACGATAAAGCGATTAACCGCTATCACCGTAGCCGCCGTCAGCTGACACCGTCGAACGCTAATCATAATCTGTAAACACATTTATGTTGTTGCGCTATATCTATGTGTTTACAGTAGGCGAATAGTGAAAACAAACACGCTGAGTAATAATATAATTTTTAGTTTGCTGTGAAGCCCCTTTTTGTTTTTTCTGCTCTTGTTCTCGACTTGCCTTTTCTTCTTCTAAAATTTTTGTTTTTTTTTGTTTGTGTTAAAGTGCTGCGAAAATACTGTAGTGTTATAATAACCGCCTCAGTACGCAGTCACATCAATAGCTCAAAATCTGTTTTCCTAAACAAGAATTTTTGATTTGTTTATTACTTTTTTTTTTTCCCCCTCGACTACTGAGACAAATTATTTATTTATTTATTTGTTTTTTTTTTCTTGTCATTATTTTCGGTTTTTTTTTTTTTCGAACCGTTGACGATAGTTAACCACCGTCGCGCGTATCGCCGACGACACTAAACAACGGGTTTCGGAAAAATTTAAATCTAGTGTTTAACATTGTTTTTTTTTTACCACACTAATTTTTCCTGCTGTCTTGAAATATTATTGGTGCTATTATTTCTTTTTTTTTTTTTCCTCCTCGTCCCAAAGTTCTTTTTTTTATTCGCTCTCCTTAAAATATTGTATTGATGTTACTATCTATGCCTTTTTCTTCTTCTCATAACCGTCGAATATAAGTTGATTGTAGTTGCGCGTATCGCCGACACCAACGGACGACTGGTTTAGAAGAAAGAAAAATAAGGTCGGATGTAACATTATATAATATACCTAATATTATAACGTTTATATCATTTTTTTTTTGTTTTTTCCCCTCTTTCCCCCCCCCCCAATATTCCGTCCTTTCCCCCTATTATTATTATTATTATTTTTTTTTTCTCTCCTCTTCTTACTCCCATTACTCTAATTACTGCTGTAATCATTCTTGTAGTGGTTTTATATACCTGTTGACACAAACGCTGATTTCCGTCGCGCACATCGCCGGCGCCAACAGCCAACAGGGTATATAAAAAAAAAAAAAAAATAATAAAAAAAAAACAATTGATTAATTATAAATTAATAAAATAATTTTTCAAAAAAAAAAAAGAGAACCCTCTCATAAAATTTGTCTCACCTAGTCGTTTTCCTTCTATTTATTAATTTAAAATGGACAGCAAACTACTAAGGAATATGAGTAAAACCGAACTCATGCGCGAATGTGCCTATCGTGGTTTATCATACAACGGGACGCGAAACGATTTATTGGTTATGTTGGAGGGGCACATAAGAGATGTGGGTAGTGATCCGAACTCAACTCTCCTGCCACCTCGTCCGCCCATTGATGATTTGACTCTTGACGAATCATCAGTGGCGGATGCGAACAGGGGCGGAACAAATAATAGCGAAAACGCTAACGCAAATATCACGATACACCGTGAGCCCGCTGTTATAAATGGAGTTGTGAGTAATATGTTATTCGACTCGAATACAGAAGAACTACAACCACCACAAAATAACAGATCGATGCTATCATCTCAGCCTCCTCCACTTAATCCAATTTCGGAAATGTTCGACGACCTCCGTGTGGTAAACACAATCCAAACAGCTAGCACCCAGATAGGCGATATAAATCGTGACATCCGCCTTCAGGCTCTGCTAACCCGTATGGAGATCCGAATTTCCGAATTAGAAATGTCGGTATTACGGTACCGCCATGAGGAAGTGAGAAACGAGGAACGCTTTCGTCGAATTAAGTCCTGTTTACGCGCTGCGAACATTAACATCGATGACGACATCGACGACCCTCTTATCACCCATCCCCGGTCTTCTAATATTCGGCTCGATCAAGACGCACCAATAGGACCGCGCGGTTATACCGAAAGAGAAAGCAACCGGCTGCCCGATGGCCTAGTCGACCGTTTAAGCTCTCTCGAAATCGCGAACGAACGGTTTACCCCTAGCGCACAACAGCCGAATAGGGACCGCCGACGCGAAAACGTCCGTTTTCAATGCGATCCCCCACCAAACCAAACTTTCGCTCGCGATCATTTCAACGAAAGCTTCCAGTCGAATCGTCTCCACCCCGGCGGAGACTATGACTATGACCGTAGAAATTACGCCGAAAGTACAATCTTTCCCAGATCTGGCCCTACGTCGAAAATCAACTCCAGTGATCATTATTACAACGCTGGAGTGGGCAATCATGAGAGATCGATCCTTATACCGTTAAACGACCTCACCGCCGCCCGTGCTTCTTTCCCCGAATTTTCCGGGGCCAAAGAAGAAGACCCGGTCGAGTTTCTCGACAGTACCGAATGTATTTTGCGACAATCGAAAATACACCGCTCGTCGTGGGTTAGGGCCGTTGAGCCGCAGCTGAAGGGCGCCGCCGAGAGTTGGTGGAAGCCCATGAGAGTCCTTAAGTTATCTTGGACCGAGTTTCGCGGCGAACTAGCCGAGAGATTCGATAATTCCGACCTTCAGGCCCACTTATTGGCCGAAATTTTGTCAGTACGACAAGGTACAAACCAACGTCTGACCGATTTCGTGCTACATAAGAACCAGCTGACGTGCCGAGTGCGCTCTCCGATGTCGGAAGCGCAAATAGTGAGTACGATTATCGGTCTCATGCGCGATGAATTCCGCACTCATTTACGGCTTCAACAACCCACTAACTTCGTAGACCTAAGGCGAATCGCACATGTTTTAGACAGCACTACGTACGCGACTGATAACAGTTCAGCAGTACCCCACAACACGCCTCAGGTCCATGCGAGCAGGTACCAACCCCGACCTAACATAAACCCTCCCAATAACGGGGAAAACGCCCAAAACGCCCGCAGACCGAATACGGACCGAACGCGCAATCGAGACCCCCCTTCACCGTGTCTTACATGCGGGGGCAATCATTGGCACCGCTTCTGTCCGAACAACTCGGGAAACGGCGGGGGAGCCCAGGGACACTAGTCCATCCCACCGGCTCCTCACTCCAGTTCCACAACACTAACTCCTTAAATGCTCGAAATGTGCCCACCCTGATTCAACAGTCCGATGTGGTCACGCCAGCATTTAAACAAGGGGACATAGTAGTTGACAAACCCGGCAATACTCAAAGTGCACCGACCAATAGCCCAATACCCCTCTTCTCCGAAGTCCAGAACCCACTGACAGTGACCCTTTCCGCAGTGGGGACGAAGGTAAAGGAGAACGGCACCACACATCACCGGTGTTCTACCCATAAGCAATTGGTGCACTTAGCGATCCCCTCAGACATGCCCATAGATGATATACTCCCTACGGGCTCTGAAAATAAAAACACACCTAAAAGTAACCACGCCGAAGTGGACAGAACCATAGAGAATCTGCTAGCAGTGAATGAGTTCGAGGTTCCTAATCAGTTCTTAGAACACCCACTTCAAAACAGCTCTAAGACGTTTATCCATAAGGCAGCGACTAAAACACGCCCTGAATCAATCCCCACCCCTGCCGTTGAATTAGAATTCAAAACGGGCGTCGTTACCGCACTTTTAGATTCACAAGCGCAAAAATCATATGTAAGACCGGACATAGCAAACAAGTTTGGAACTCCCCTCAATGGACTACCCTCTATCGTACGAATGGCCGACGGACACACGAAGAATACTCGTGGGTCTTCGTCATTCGAACCTAAGATAGCTGATCTTAATATATCTTTTAGGGCCTCCATCTTAGACGACTTGTACTGCGATATCCTCCTAGGACATGACTTCCTCGTCGAGAACGAAGTCTCTTGGGACTACTCCGCATGTACAATTCACTTAGGTGCTAACAGACGCACAACAGCTTGTTGGCGAGGCTCACCAACCCCCTGCCCTACAGAACCAGACCTTTCTGAAGTCGAAATTTCGGGCGATCCCACCTCACAGGACCACATAAAACGAATATTGTTACAATACCCAAACGTTTTTAGCGGGAATATAGGCCGCACGAAACTTATCGAGCACGAAATCCGACTCAAAAACCGCACTCCTATCGCGCTTAAACCATATCCATACCCTGTAGAGAAACAAAACTCTATAGACAGTATGATACGCGATATGGAGGAACAAGGCCTAGTCGAACCGAGCACATCGCCCTGGGCCGCCCCTATAGTCTTAGCCAAAAAAAAAGACGGGTCCCCCCGACTCTGTATAGACTATAGACGTTTAAACGAGGTCACCGAATCAGACGCTTACCCCATGCCGCATTTGAACGAAATGATTAGAAACATGCGGGGGGCGAAAGTATTTAGCGTTTTGGACTTAAAATCTGGCTACTGGCAGGTCTCCCTAAGTCCAAGTGCGCGTAGATACACTGCATTCAGAACGCGAAGAGGACTCTTTCATTTCAGAGTACTTCCGTTCGGCTTAAAGAATTCCCCTATGACGTTTGTGAGGTTAATGAACGAGGTACTTAGAGGATATTTAGATGAATTCGTTCAGGTATACTTGGATGATATAGTAATATTTTCCAATAACTTGCCCGACCACTTAGACCATCTCTCGAAAGTTCTCGAACGGCTCGAACGTCATGGACTAACGTGTCATCCTAAGAAATGCAAGTTAGGAACTCCCGAAATTTCATTTTTGGGGCACTTAGTTAGTTCAGAGGGAATTCAAAAACAACCGGAGAAATTATCAGCGATCAGAGACTTTCCGATACCACGGAAAATTAAAGATCTACGTAGGTTCTTAGGCGTATGTAATTGGTATAGTCAATTTGTCGACAACTACTCCGACACGATTGAACCTCTAACCCGCCTATTAGGACATGGGGTAAAATGGCGATGGGAAAGGATAGAACAAGACGCCTTTAATCAAATAAAGAATGCTTTGTACCATTCCCCAAAGTTATCTTCTCCCGACTACGAACGCCCGTTCTGTCTGCAAACTGATGCAAGCGACATAGGCGTTGGTGCTATTCTCTTCCAAAGGGGTGACAGCCCGGAGGAAAGAAGAGTCATCGCCTACGCGAGTAAAAAGTTGAGCGATACTCAGAAACGATACGCTGCGGTCGAACGCGAATGCTTAGCGATAATTTGGGCAACCGATAAATTCAGAATTTATCTCGAGTCGGGCCCATTCGAGCTATACACCGATAACTCCGCGTTGACATGGCTTCACAGAGCCAAAGACAAAAATGCTAAATTAACCCGGTGGGCAATCCAGCTAGGTAATTTAGACTTCCACACGACACATGTCCCAGGGGCCCAGAACCAGGCGCCTGACATGCTGTCGAGACATCCGACTCCGGGCCCCCCCGTAGACGAGGAGGCGCTCGATGAAAATCTTATAGGTGTCCCGACCCTGACACGCTCCAGACATGTAGGCGATACCCCCGATAACATTTTCACCGTTACCGATTCACCGACAGACTCTGTCGACACACCCTTCTCCTTGTCTTTATTGAAAACTTGGCAGACAAGGGATCAGGCCGTGAAATCTATCATAGATTCCGTGAACAATGACTCCCCTGCAAACAATACCAGACAAGCGACCCCCAACTCGAAGGACTTCTTCTTAGTTGACGACCTTCTAAGAAAGCGAATCGGTACGAAAAATGGAATTGAACTGAAACCAATCGTGATCCCCACTTCTAATGCGCCACAGGTAATTTGGAAGTATCACGATCACTACCTTTCCAACCATCCTGGGTGGAAAGAGACTTATAGGGCGGTTCGAGAACGGTTTTACTGGCGAGGTCTAAAGAATCAAGTTAGGCTCTATGTCAAGTCTTGTCACATTTGCGCGTGCACTAAGCCTCTTAACGCCAAGGCGGAAGACCCTCTTTCGACTAGAAAACCGCGACAACCCTGGGAGGTCATCAGTATCGATCTCATGGGCCCTTATCCGAGAACCGGACGGGGCAAAACATGCATACTGGTGGCCACCGATTGCTTTAGTAGATGGGTCGAAGCTTACCCCTTAGGGTCCGCCACTACTAAAGTTATCACACAAACACTCGAGCGCGAATTCTTTGCGCGCTACGGCTATCCCCGTGTGTGCCTCAGTGACAATGGCCCCCAATTCACATCGAATGAAATGCTCAAAGCACTCGAGCGATGGGGGGCGGTGGGTTGGACGACCCCAGTTTATCACCCAAGAGCCAACCCCACTGAGCGTCGCAACCAAGAACTGAAAAAAGGACTCCGTACACTTTTAGTGAACGATAGTCATCGTTCTTGGGATACGAAACTATCGTCGGTACTTTTCGCGATTCGGAACAGAACGAATGAGATGACAGGTTACTCACCGTCGGTTTTAGTCCTTGGTAGAGAAGGAAAAAGACCGGGCGATTGGGTCCTAAACCTTCAATCGACTGTCCCAATCGAACAATTTGACGAAGAGCGTCGGAGCCGCGAAAGAGTGGCCATGAATCTTCTGAAATCAGAAGGGTCCCCAATAACCCCTGAGAACTCAAAATTCAAAGTGGGCGATTGGGTGTATCACAAGGCGCACCCCCTTTCAAATGCCGATAAAGGATTTCACGCCGGATTTGCACCCAAATGGTCAGGTCCGGTGAGGTTGGCGAAGAAGATTGGAAGGGGAATATACCTAACCGATCAACGCCCACCAAAGAAACTCCATGTATCATGCATGAAACCCTCCGCTACCACCGATATACACACGAAAGAAACTAGCGATACTTGACCGACACGGGAAGTATAACAAACGTAATTATGTTGCTTATTGTTGTTACTAATTATATCGTGTTTGTCCCCCCCCCATTTCTGTTCTTTTTTTTCCCCCCTTTGTTTCAGCGCATCATGGCCAGCAGCCGACAGCCGAGCGCCGACCAAACCTTGCTACAAGGACTAGCAGACCAAGTAATGGCGATGCAGCGGATGCTGAGCAGCAGAGGGGTGCGCTTTCCCAGCCATGCATTCAACACCGCTGACGAGGCCAATAACGCCTCCCCCGACGTCATTCGGAGAGACCCAGTCGCGTGGGCCCTCTACTCACGTGGCTGGCGGGACTGCATTGCCCTTCTGGCCACGACCCCCATCGGTAATCAGATACCGGTCGGTCCGCCGGTGACAACGGGGCCACATCGGCAACTCCAAGCCGGGCCCACCTACGGGCAACCTAGGGCACCACAGCCCAGGTCGACGGCTCCTCTCCACCAGCTACCACCACGGTCGGCAGCACCGCAGGTGGCGTCCAGGATGCCAACTCCTCCGGTACGCCCGTTCCATCGACCGACGACCGTCCAGGTGGGAAAGACGGTGCGTTTTGTCGGCAGCGGAAAGCCAGCGACGGCGGGACCTCCCAGGGCAAAGGGGACCGTCCCGAAAAAAACCAGAACCCCTTCGGCGAAGCGAAAGTCGGCTCTCCGTCTCCGGGCATTCCGTCAGGCGAAGAAGGAGCAGACAGCTCAAACCCAGAAGCCGACACCATTTACCTCGCAGCAGTTTAGACTGGAAAAACCGGACCATGGGGACGCCGGGCCATCTAGAGACGTGCGCGCCGAGGAACAGCCGACGAGCGACCCGATCCACCCCGAGGTCACCCCGGTGGAGGCCGCCGTCGACCCGCAACCCACTGTCTCAGCGGAAGAGGAAACCCCATCGCTGGAGCAGGAGCTCGAGGAGATGGCCGAAATGGACTGGACGAAGACGGACACCGAACCGGAAGACTTCCAGTCCTGTCCTACTAGCCCTATCGACAAGCCACTGTAGGGCGATCCGCCATACCGTAGTCCGCCATCGGTACCTTACAATAGGTCCTGAGGGCGAGTTGATAAGGGACTAATCCTTCTCGGCCCTGTTAGCTACACCACTACCCGACGGATTGACGGCTTGGCGGGGGAGGGTTGACACGGCCCGTGATACATATTACTAATAGGACGCCGCGCACTGCGGCGTACTATTAGTGATATGCCACGGGCCGCGACACTTTACCGCCACAATCCGTCCGGCAGACACGAACTGACTGGCTGACCACCACTCTCTACCTAGGGTGCAAAGTCCAGTTCGGACGCCGGCATAGCGCGGCGAATATAATGGGTAGCTAATCACTTCCCGATACGACGCGCGACCGACGACTTACCGTTTTCCCAACGTATTCCGTCCGCCCTCGTATCACCTAGAATTAATTCGACGCCTTATCCCGACTTAACTTCTAGCGACCCCCCCACGACTAGCCCGCTAGTTCGATCATTCCGGATCCGTCCGCGTTTTTGTAAACTTAAATTTTAAACCTATTTTATATATTGCGTGGTCGAACAATAAACAGTGTTTACGCCGCAACCCCGTGTTGAACTTATTGACTTAACCCCAACCCGTGAGTTGCGTCCACACACGACCGCGTCAAGTAGAAATCTTGTTTTATAAATTTTATAGTAACTTTGGTGCAGCTATTACGTCATAAAATAAATCAATCATCGTTTTTATCAAATATTTTTTTTTAGCTTTGTACTGTTATCTAGGTTTTGGCCTATATTACTTAACGATAATATTATTATACAACACAAAACCTTTGAATTTAAAAGATAATTAGAAAAAAAATGTAAGCAAAATTTATAACGTGCCGTTAATTTAGGTGTGTTACTTACCCGGTGATAATGGTAGACCTTGATTTACTAAACAACAAAACTGTATCAATACAAATTCTTATTCGGATTTATAACTTTGTTAGTAAAATACTAAAATTATGTGATCATATTGAACTTATTTCAACATCAAATGTCATTTAATGAGGTACCATAAAAATCATAATTGCATTGTTAATTAAATGTTGATAGTCAACCTGCGATTTTTTTTGTAAAAAAATACAAATGAAAATTACCCAAAGATATTTCCAAGATAATGACTACTATATAAGAAATAGCAATTTTGCACATAATGTATTAATGAATTTGGCTTATTCTGAAAAAATCTGTTAAGTTAGACGATTGAGAACCAAATATGTACGCAAAAAAAACTTAAATGAACACAACATACATTATTTTGCAAGTGTTCTTCATACTAACATGTTTTATCAAAGTGTGACGCAAATACTATGTTATTTGTATAATAACAAAATGATATCTGTTTCTAAAAAACCTGTGGGACAGAGCAAACATTTTGTTAGCAATAATCGATTTCGAGTAATGTTGAAAGTTACAATTTGTAATACTTTAAATATTCCAAATATATGTCAAACAGAATAAATGGTAAGATGAATATCCTGTTACATCGAGTCTTAGCTCTCAAGTTAAAAAAACATTTTTGAAAAAATGTCTTACTAAAAGAAACCCGTTCAAATAAAATAACTATGTCAAATGAGTCTTATCTCTATTGATAGTTATTTTTTATTCTCAGTGTTAATGCAATTCTCTTCGCGTATTTGACTGTAGCTTATATTAACCCAAATCTAAAAATTTAGTAAATGGTGCGTGGATAATGAAGTTACTTTTAATTAAGTAACTGAAAATGAATAACCTATACCCGGAACAAAACACCAATAATATTTAATTATTCATAAAACAATATCTCTCTAAAGGGAGTACCCCTTGTTAAAGATTTATCATACATTTAAAAACCTAAACGATTCTACTTGATCTTTAAGATATCATTTAGGTCTCGATAGCTGTCACAGGTGCAAATATTTAGATAACTCCTATACAATATTGATAAAGCCTTTAAATTTACATTGAACCTACAAATTGTATTGATACTATCCTGCGAAAATATCAACCACACAGTTTGAGTTTTACGTGGGATAATGGTTAATCATATGTTTGATGCATCGACGGCGTTGCAGTATGACCAACATACATTTTCTAATTTTTATTTAAAGTTGGTAATTTATCCCTGTTATCCTTTTGTATTTTTTGCTGAGCCTCCACCAACTTAAAAAACTTTAAAAAGAACTTAAACAATAACTTAATTTTAAAATGTATACATAACCCTACCAGCCTATGACGATAACGGTGACATTTCTCTCGTTGTCTCATTCTATTTCCGACTCCATAATTTTACAACCTTGTATAAAATGAACCTATATATAATACTGAGAAAATTTAAATATATCTGAAGATGGTAGTTTTGTGATAGATGAAGATTTAAACGAAAAAATAAGCGAGAAGAGATAGCAATTTATTATATATATACATATAAATATAAATTACTAGTTAATTTGTTTTTATTTGTCACAAAAATCCAATACTCAAAACCCATCTTAACCAAACATAATGTTTATTTTTTAACTCAATCAGTAAATTTATCTTTAATGGCAAATAATTTTTGAATTACACATAATATATTAACGGGTATAAGTAATATAAAACAGGAAACTTTATGTTTGCCAAAAAGATAAAAACTATTGTGATTTCATGAAAAATTTAATTTTAGTTTTGTAAAAGTGTCCACGGATGAATTTTAATTATCATGCATATACATGACTTTTGTGTTTAAAATCACATTAAAACTAAATTCAATAATATATAATGTATAATACATAAATATTTACCTTAGGTTATATTATCAATATAGAGATGTACCATCACCATTAGAAACAATTACGGTTTCCGAATACTAGTGCCTGAAAGTGTTTTATTTTTTTATTAGGTGTAGCAACTTATTTAATTATCAATACTTACATAAGCGATTCACATATAATCCAAAATCATTTTGGAAATATATTAAAAACCTTTAATCAGATAATGATATCCCTGCTGTAATGGAATTAAATAATATCACTAGAACTAATGGTCCTGAAATAGTCAGGTCAACAATTTTTTAGTTCAGTATACACTAATTTTAACCTAAATGTAAAAAAATTCAACCACTCCATACCTAATACAACCTATCTTCCTTCTTTGAATCTTTCATTATCTTATATATATATATATATATATGGACGGATTAATTTTTAACCCCATTCCTGGCCCTGATGGACATAGAAACTTAGTTATGAATTTTCAATTAAAAAAACTGGCTCCAAGTTTTCCGTAACTAATTATATAGACTCATTTCCAAGTTATCATCTCTCCCTAAATTATTTGAAAAACTATTTGAACCACCACTACACGTTCAATAAATAAGTTACTTTCAGTTAATCAACACGGGTTTAGACCAGGTATGTCTACTGAAACAAAGCTCTTATGTTTCTACACCGACTTGTTGGCATAAACGGTAATCTTTTAAACTGGTTCAGATCATATCTGACTAACCGCTACCAACAAGTATTGGTTAACGAGCACTTTTAATCTAAATTCCCTGTGACCTCTGGAGTACCTCAAGGAGGTCATCTATCCCTTGCAATATTCTTACTATTCCTGATTGATATTGATAATTGCTTTACTCACTGTAAATTTAAACTTTTTGCAGATGATCTTAAAATATATTATACAATCTCATGCCTTAATGACTGCTCCATATTGCAAGATGAATTTAACACATTTTTAAAATGGTGCACTGGTTAGGTATATTCAAATCAGATAATGTGATATGGCTTTTATAAAATGTGTCATCAATATAATATCTGTTGTTTTCTTTTTAAAAACCGACGATTAAAATATGATTGTATGCTTATCTCGAGCTTAGTGATACAGTAATCGCTTGGTATATAATAGAGTAAGTTTTTACCCTATTCTAATAATAATTTAAACACTTTTTACATCTTTAATTCCCTGATGTCAAAATTTTTTTCAGAAATGTATATTTTAACCAATTATCAATATAATTCTATGTAATAAGCAATTCTAAATCAATAATAATTAATAATTGTAACCGGGACTATTAGGTATTGTATTTCATTATATCATCAAAAAACCATGTTAGCTACTACCCTATCGTGCCTTTTGATTTTATAAATTGAGTAGGTATCATTTTTAGTACTAATCTTGTACATCTTTTCATTAAAAACAATTGTTTTTAATTTATGATTGCCATTTTAAATTGCAATATATTATACTGAGTCAAAGTTCAGAAAATCTTTTTTGATAAAATTGACATGTCATAATAATCTTATTGATAGTCTGGTTATCGAAAAGGCCGAACTCTCAGCAAATTATTCTTATTAAAATTGCTATCTTGAATTCTATCTAAATCTAATTCAACTATTGCTATCTAAAAAAAAATTTAACCCAAAAAATTATTTAAAACGGCAAAAAAGTAAAGTGGTATAAAAACCATGTCGAAAGAATCTTGTTGATAGTCTATAGTTAACCTTTTAAAAGTAAAAAGCTTATTAAAAAAAAAATCATTATATTTATCGAATATTTTGTTGAGTTATGGTGCTGTGTAATACACTAAAAACAAATTTATAATGAATGTAATCTTTAAGCGTATTCTAGTTCAAGGCCTATAAAGCTATGCGATAATGTTACACAATACATCTGTACAAATGCGTAGGATAAATTAAAAAAATATATACACACAAATTTCGGTAAAATAAATGACGTGACGTTAAAATTTGTTTGTTACTTACCTGGATTTTCAGGACCTTGTGTGACTAAACAAACAATTAGGTATTAATATAAATTTATGCTCACCCAAAGAAATTTCCAAAATAATGACAATAACAAAAAAAAAATTGCGTTTTTTTGCATAATGTATTAAAGAACATTTGTTATTCATAAAAAAATCTGTAAACTTCTACGATAAAGAACCTCAAAATAAACCGTGAAACAAAACGTACGTAACATACATTGTTTAGCAAGTGTTATTTAGACCCTGTAGAAACAGTTATATTAAAGTATAACATAGAAGACAATTTTTTTTTTTACAATAACAATACAATACATATTGCAAATAAACATGTAAGATGGAGCCAATATTTTGTTAGCAATAAACAATATATTTCGGTTAACGTTGAAAATTACAACTCAACATACTTCAAATATTTTTCGAAAAAATGTATTCGAAAATATGTTGAGTATATTATTATACTGAGCTTCAAGACAGAAAATAATTGCTGATTAAATTTACACGACTAAAAAATTGTATTGATACTATATTTATCATTAACTCTCAAAGTGTTGATGTATCATTCTTCATGTAGTGGAAAACATTTAGGAAGTATTAAGCTTACTATGTAGAAACAGTTTTATCAAATGATGACTTTGAAGAAGTAACTTTGCTTAAAATTGTTTTTAAAAATCTTTGGTTTGAAATTTGGTAAAATATAAAATTTTATAAAATACTTCTTAGTGTTTCCCCGGGGAAACTCTTACTTCACCGGTTTAGCGAACCCGGGGCCCCGAGCTGTGGCACGCCTACCACCCTATACAACATAATGTATAGCAATAGCCCAACTCTGACCTTAAGTGGTTAAGGTAGTCTGGTCCTCCAGGTGGCGAGTTTAGCGCAGGGCTAACGACCCTGCCTAGTAAAAACTCATTGTTCAGGAACTAATAAACATGCCTCGGATACGTGGAGTTTTGGATAATCAGACAGGAAATTGGAAAAATGGCTTACTTTTTGGAACATGGAATGCACGTACTGTTTTTTAAACCTGAAGCTGCCCAAAACATTGTTAAGGAAATACAGAAGTACAAGTTGAAAATAGTGGCTCTACAAGATATTAAATGAGAGGATACTGACATGCTAGATATCCAAGAAACAACAATATTCCAAGGTAACTGTAATGAACAAACCCAATTTGAAACTGGGTTTGCAGTACACAATAACTCTTAATACCAAATATAAGAGATTCCAATGAAATCAATCCAAGAATTTCAATGCTGACAATAAAGGCACAACTTTTTTCAACACAACTTTTATAAATGTGCATTCTCCTTCGGAAGATAAACCACAGGAAGAGAAGGACGATTTCTATGATTGCGTGGACTCAACACTAGATGCTGTAACGAGCCTGCTCGCCTAGGGGCTAATCCTAGACCGAACGGTCGCCGATGGGATCGAATAAGTGGATCTCGGCTTGAGAACGCGAAGCTACCCCGTGTCTAAACTTAAGTAGTCCCCTTTATATATTTATATGCACCGCACGAGGGGCTAAACGGGCGGTTGTGCCTTTGAATGACGTAACTCCGAAGTATGCAACTATAACTATCTATTTGTAAGGTAAAACTAACTATACAATATATATACAATACACTTCTACCTGGGTCCCTGAGATTGTTAGCTGGTCCTGTAGAAGTGGAGTCGAGCGAACACACACGATGCGGGATGGTAATAGGCGGCGTTAAAGCGTGGTAAAGTGCGTAAGTCGGATGAGGGCAAAAATGGTCGTTAATCGCGGTTCGAGGATGGTCAAGTCTCAACTGATCGTTGAGGTCAGCGCGGAGGCTATTGTTCTGTATGTTCGCTGTCTCCCCTACCTATTGTCTTATTGATAGATGTCCGATAAGCGTGTTTTAGGACGAGTGGTAACGGGTTGTCAAGTGTCCCCGTTACAATGCATTACCGAAATACAGAATAACAATAGTCTTGGGTGACCTAAACGCAAAAGTTGGTAAAGAGGCTATATTCAGATCAATGATTGGTAACCATAGCCTTCACGAAACCACAAATGATAATGGATTAAGACTTCGGAGGAAAAAAGCTAGAAACCAATGGCCTCATGACCAAAATAAAAGAGAAAAAGAAACCACGTATACAGAATATCAGAAAAGCGCAAGTAGAATATTGAGGAATGAAAAACGAAAATATACTCGAAAGTTATTGGAAGAAGCAGAGGCAGACACAAAAATGAATAGAATAAGGCGGTTGTACCAAAAAAAAAAAATCTGTAAGAGGAGAATACAGAAAACATAACAAGTTCTTAAAAAATAAGGATGGTTCACTGACGACAGGACAGGAAGAGATTTTAGAAAAATGGAGGCAATATTTTGGCTTCTGCTCAATTGCGAAAATCCAGAAGAAACTTTTGAATGGACACTAGTAGAATCTAACGATTGCGAATACCTGCCCCCAACTAGCAATTAAATAAAACAGCAAATAAAAAGACTAAAAAAACAAAAATCTCCCGGGGAGAATGGGATTTATGGAGGAATATTAAAAAAAATTAGACGAGGAAACAATATCAAGAATACACAGTATAGTTGAAAGGGTTTGGCAGGAGGAAGTACTCCTGGATGAGTGGATTATTGCGCTAGTGTGCCCTATCCACAAGTGTGTTATTTATTAGATACCATAAAACCATACTTTTGTATTTTGTATAGTGTTTAATAAATTTCGGGTAATCACCTGAGAATGAACTATTGTAAAAAAAATATAATACAAATTACCCAAAGATGTTTCCATGACAAAGGTAGCAATAAAAAAAATAGGGTTAATATATACGAAAAATATATATGAACATACATATAACACATTATTTAGTAAGTGTATCACCGTCAATGTGGAAACAGTTTTATTAAAGTAGGACGCAAAAGACAACGTTATTTTATAAAATAACAAACCAAAACATATTTTTAAAAAACATGTGTGATAAAATAAACATTTTCGGTTAACGTTGCAAAGTACAACTCAAAATTGTTCAAATATATTTCGACAAAAATTAGAAGAAATATCGAATATATTATTATTTAGTGATACACAATTCGAAAAATCATTGGTGATAAAATTCTGTATTAAAAGTTACCTGTTCAAATAAAATTATAATGTCGAATAAGTGTTATAGCAACCTGTACACCCACTCAATATATGAAATGCGTGTTAAGATTGAAAAATTCCCCCACCTGGGGACAGCTATTTTGTGTACCAGTTTCAAAGAAAGTTATCCAAAAATGGTTATCGACCATTCAAAATGTGTAGTAAATTATTTTCAATTTAAAAATTTAATGCAATGTATGCGTTAGAAATTTCTTAAGTTTCAAAACGGGGTAAAAACAAAGAAAATTGTAAAACATTTAGATCACATTGTATGATAACAAAATGAAAAAAAGATAATTAAATTTCATATTAAACCCCCATGAAATATTGAGTATAGATCACTCTGTATATGTTATAAAACAACGCGAAAAAATTCTGGTAGTCTTTACTGACCTTTGTGACATTCGTACAACCTTCATCTAATGTAATAATGTTAAATGCAAATAAAACTTACCCAAAGATGTTACCAAGAAAATTACTGCTATAAAAAAAATGGCGAATTTTTTCATATTGTATGTATGAAATTTTTTTTATTCTTTAAAAAACTATAAATTGTACGATTGACAACCTCAAAATGTACAGAGAAGAACTTAAATGAACATAACATACATTATATTTTAGCAAGTATTGTTCAGACCATGTAGAAACAGTTGTATTTAAGTATGACGCAAAATGCAATGTTTTTCGTAAAACAACAAAACGATTCACGTTTCTCAAAAATATGGCACTCATGCAAAATAGAATATAGTTTCATAGTCAGTGTTGGGAAAAGATAACTTTAAAGTTATCTAGATAAGATAACGGATAATTGAGTAATATACCATCTAGATAAGATATTAAATTATTCATTTAACATTTATTTAGCTAAAAGATAAAGATAAATACAATTTTATCTAGATGAAAAATAGATAAATTAAATTTTAACCTTCATAAAATGTTATACGAAAATGTATGAGTGAAACAAAGTATTTTCACAGATTACAGAATAATTTAATAACCAATAAGACGTAGGTACTAAGAAATGGACAGTTACGTCCAAGAGCAAATTTTCCTTATATTAGATTTCGTGATTTATGGCTACTCTGTTCACTCTGTTTATGTCATCTTTTATGTAGGCAACAGTAATAGTATAAATAGGTATAAAAAGTAAATACAAGTTTATCAAACTCGATAATCGATGACGGGACATTTCATTATCGGTTGAAACTATTTATAAACATATTGTTCTTTTTTGAGGCTTAACTATCGTTTTGGCCACATACGGTCTACGGACTACGGAGAGCCCACATTATGTTTAAAATGTTTATTACAAGGTTTTGTTATTTTATTTTGATTGAAAATACAAATAACTTTTTGGAAACGGCTCATTGTTTATTGGACTTGTATTACTATTTACTATTTTACTTTTATAGTCTTTACTCTTTACCCTATATGTAGTTACTGATACAGGACTCGCCTGACATGTATATATATTTGTAAAATATAATTTATAACCATTCTGCTCAAATAAACACCTGCACTTTCGACCATTTTTTTTGTTGGGATTTTGGTCAATGTTAATCTTGAAATTATTATCGTAAAAATTCTTATAAACACGTTTTATATAGCACTAGTAATTATTTCGAGAGTACTGGGAAAAAAATTATCAACATTAAATAAAAACTAAGCACTGTAGTCGAGAACTACGAATATAAATAATAAATTATACGATAATACATATATAACTCTTATCTACTTCTACCTATTAAAAATAGGTAAAAGACGTTTTGTATAATCGACTAAAATACATTGGATTACAATGGAATATTGGACTTGTCTAACAAGCCAACCCCAATGTATTAATAATATATTCTTATATCACTAATCACTATTCATTAGGACCTAGGTATATTAATATTTTTAGGCTTGGACTACATTATGCGTTTCGTCGGATCCCGAAACCTGTTTTTGTAAAACCCACGAATAAATAACTTAAAAAATAGTTACAATTTTTATCTAGATTAATTACCTCAGATAACCGATTTGTTTATCTAAATAAGATAATAAGATGATTTATTTTTTTTTATCTAGATAAGATGTTATTTACAATTTTTATCTAGATGATTTATCTAGATAAAATTATCTAGATAATTCCCAACACTGTAATCATAGTCTTACAATTGTCAACAAATTTAAACAAATCCTTAAAACATGTTTACATATGTTATATTGCCAATAATTTGTAAATGAACATTTTTGTTGTTTCGTTACAATAATATACATTTTTCAACCAATAAGTCATTTTCAATACAATACAATATTCGAACAATAAGCATAATATGTTATTGTTTATATATACAATTAGCAGTGTATCACTTGTTTGAAGAAACCATCCAGTGATGGAACTGCGTTGGCTGGAAGAGTAAAGTTTATGCTACCCGGTCTCTATACAAATTTTTTTTTTTGGCGACGAGGTGGGTTTTCAGGAAGATCACTGGAGATCAGGTCATTATTAGTGGATTAGGATTCCCCTGGAGTCTATTTTGGAACCTTTTATATTGAATTTCGGCTACTTCGACTACAGTAGGGATAAATGTCCCGGTGGAGCGATTTGTTAGAAACATAAGGAGGTGCTGCAAGGATGGTGCTAAGGACTAGGGATTGAAACACTTAGATTCTGTTTGTGTTGGAGATTTTCGCTGAACCCCAAATTTCTATACCATAAGATAATACTGGATTAAGTAACATTTTGTACAGCGTAAGTCTTGTTCTTGAATTAATATGTGATTTATTGTTTAGTAGTGACCGAAGAAGCCTTGGGCGCTGATTTAGGACTATTCTTTTTAATGTAATTGTTACCTTTTGATGTGCTGTTATTAGTCTTACAATGATGTTAGTAGTAATAAAATGGGGCTTTACCGCCCATTTTAATACATATTTTAGAAAACAAACTGGTAACCAAAAACAAAACCTCTTTATATAGGTAGCATAATATATTTTATTAATCACATGAATTATAACATTTTACAATTTATTAATCAATGTAACATAAAGTAAACTTACATAAAGGTTTTCTGTCTTTATTATTCAAACACCTAGAAAGCTATATCAATTACAAATTACATTAATTCTGCATAACGCACATGAAAATTATCCTGAAGAACCTAATTATTTTTCTCCTCTATTAGTTTCATCTAACTACAGAAGTTCTCCGAGTTCTCTGAGTTCTGGGTACACAATTTTTTTACATAATAGTTGTGCTACTCGATATCCACGTTGAAAGATTAAGTCCACATCAGAATGGTTGAATAGGAGAACACCAACGTTTTCACGGCAGTATCATTATTAAAGATTCGGTTCTTCAGGATAATTTCCATGTGTATTTTGCAGAGTTAATGTAATTTTTAATTGATTTAGCTCTTTAGGTGTTTGAATAATAAAGACAGAAAACATTTATGTAAGTTTACTTTATGTCACCTAGATTGGTATATCTTAAAGTATTATAATTAATGTGATTAAAAAAAGATATTATTTAAAGATGCTATATAAAGAGATTTTGTTATTGGTTACTAGTTTGGTTTACTAATAATTGCATAAAAATGGGCGGTAAAGCCCCATTTTATTACTACTGATGTTTTATGTGTGTTGTTTTATAAATTAACACACTGTTGTTAGAGACAATTCTACATCTACAAATTATTATTTACAGATTTAGTAATGGATACATTTCGATTGCGAATTTTGCGTATTATCTGTACAATGAACAATGTATAAGAGCATTCGTCAAGTTATTTACCATATTTATAAAATATACCAAATGGTATGATGTATACAAGGTGCTTCATAAAAGGTAAGGCTACATTTAATTTTTAAATAATTAAAATTTATAGTTTTTATTGTTAAAAATATTTAATTTTATATTTTGTACTATATAATAAACAAATGTATGCAAGAGTTGATTATGAATTCATGTACTATGTGTTTTCGAATTAGTAAAAGTTGACCCAATTTAATTATGCAAATTTATATGCATTTAATAAGCAATTGAATATGTCTGCAAAACGTTTGGTTCCTTTCTGTAATCATAAAAATTGTATTAATTCATAACTCAAATAGAATTAATTTTTAAATTATTACCTATGTTTAAAATAACCAGTGTAAATTTGATATGTTTGGTGTTTACTTAAAATCTCTAGGAAAGATAATATATAAAGAGTTATGTATAACGATTTACCTTATGCTTAATGATGGCTACATGAATGACAACGGTGCATAGTATTAATGTGATGAATATGATGATGATGACTACTACTACCAAGATGTTGCAATTTGTGTTCTACATCTGAAAAGTTTAAATTTCCATTCTAAATATAATAACTTTTTTATAAAATATAATTATGTAAGTAAATCAACAAATTAATAACATACATATTTTTAATAAAAAAAATTATTATTTTTTAAAAAAAAGTAAAGACTACTTACCATCTTTTAAATTAGCACAATAAACGTAACCCAATTCACCAATGCAAGTGCCGCAAGCACATACAACATTTTTCACACCTTTACATATATTTCCGGCAGCTACAAAATTATTTAAGCAAATACAATATCAGATATTTAAAAATACAATTAACAAAATTAATCAAAAATCGTTTGTGTAAAATGGTTAAAAATAGGCACAAACTTTGAACATCTGTACTACTTTTATCGTTTGGTACATAAGTTATTAACGATAATATTACACTAAACTAGTCTAAAGTAAAGTTCTGTCCCCTTTAATCAAAACGGGTTCCATTAACTGTTAATTATTTGCCAAGTTGACATATTGTACAATGTACATGGACATAGAGTCTATTTTTTTATATTCTTTAATTGTTTGAAGGATGTTCGATTTGAGAACTATTAACAATCAAACATCTTAAAATAAATTATAAAAATATTTCGGACGTCCAAGATAATAAACTTAGCTTTAATCATATATATTTTTGGTACCATAGTTGAAATGTGTAAATAAACTGAATGAGAATATAAAGTAATGAATAAACATACCCTTTTTTATTTTATTCCTACAACCTAAAAAAACAATAAAAAAAACTAAGATATGCATGTTAAAATAATTCAACAGATTAGAAAATATTAATTCGTTTAAGTTTATGACATTTAAGTATTCTTCACGAATAACATAAAAATAATAATAAATCTTAATCTTTTGTAAAATTGTTGTGATATATTGTCGTCATATTTGTGTATAATTTATAATTACCAATTTATGTATAAAGTAGGTAACTACAAACACTGTAATCATTACTAACCCGTTGCCTCATTTGACGGCTGATTATCCAAACTTGGATCAACTAATTCAACAAATTACACAAATCAAATTACTGTTGGCAACTATAATATGACATTATGTTGTGTAAAATATTATCATTAAGTAGGTATCATATAGTACACATTTTTAGAGTAACATTAAAAAAGTTTTTATATAAAAAAAAAATGTATATTTATTTACTTTTTTGCTTAGCTTTGGTGCAATGTATGTAACACACAACAATTATAAATTTATAATTATTGCCATCTATAAACGTACAGTTAATCTACTTCCAGTCATATATTATTTTACGTTAACAGTATACAATAAATTAGTGCAAATGTGTAAAACTTATTTGGAAAAATGTATATAAAAAGTTAGTTAAATTTATAACGTTCGATAATTATTGTTTTTTGTTACTTACAATTGGTATCAGACAGCCCTTCTGTGGCAACAAACAAAAATAGGTATTAGATACACTCATGTTTTACACAAACATTTAAGCTAATCAAATATCAGATAATTTCAAATATAATGAATGTTATGTAACAAAATTAATTTGTGTACAATTTTTAATGAGCACAAAATTATGTAGTTAAAGAAACAAAGTAATGAAAAATCATACCTGGAACTATAGTTCTCCCACAATCAGCACAAACTAAAAACAATTATAAACTATTAGGTGTGTTTAAATTATTATTAATTTTTATCTTAATAATTAGTTTATACTTGACAGATTTATGGACTTATTTGTTTCAAATATAATTATTAGCTATTTATACGATATTGCGCATCATTTCGCGATGCTTCATTAACAATACAATATACAAACGTGATCTGTACACATAATGTGTGAAACACCTCCAATGTGTTGCCTGGTGGTTTGAACATAAAATGTTCGACGAACATCACGGTAAAATAAAAGGAAAACGATAAGAATAAGTACTTACAAAATGGTAAGTAAAAACTAATTACATTTTAAAAATAAAATATTAACTATTAAAGTCTTCAATTAAGTGACTATTAGGTAACTGTATTGTCTGTACTGACTATATATTATCTTACCCGGTGGCGGCGGTGGTCCATCCGGATTTTTGTCAACTAATACAACAAATTATATAAATACATTAGTTATTAATGTTTGCTAAGTGTAAATTGGCTTCACAGTCTGTAGAAAAATAATAACTAATAAGGTTCAAATAGGAATCATGCTTATACGTTTTTATATTAACGTTGGACACAGTATTTACGTTAATAAAAAATAATACATTTTTATTTAAATTGTAAACAAAAATGTTAGTATCTACGCTAAACGAGGATACATCGGCTAATAAATATGTCTCTATTCTTATCTCTGATCTCTAATGATTTATCTCTAATCTTTCGCCAGAATATTAAAAATTATTTATCAGCTGTTTCGTTCACAAAACTACCGCTATTTTCTGATTGTTCCCGAACCATTTTAAATATTTTTTTTTTTTTGTTTTACCCCACTCCCAAACCAATTATTTCTTGAAATTAAGGTTCAAAAGTTGCTATTAGAAAAACCAAGTTGGGGGGAGGGGGTAAAATCAAAATCAATATAAAAATAAAAAATGTCTTATTAAATCCTATGAGATATTGAGTGGCCCATTAAAAAAGAATCACCATGTACATAAAACAACGTAAAATAACTCAGTCAATACTAACCTGAAATTTCCGGCTTGTCACCTATTACAACAAATAATACAAAAGAGTTACTCTTTGCTAACATCATTGTAGTAGTGTCATAATAGTATAAAGAAAAAAATATGAAATTGGTATCATTTTTTACACGTTTTAGTTTTTATCTTGGTGCAACTTTAAATTAAAAAAATATATTTATTATTTTAATCAAATATTTTGTTTAGTTGTTAGAAGCTGTGTAATACACTAAAACCAGTTAACAATAAATATAATCTGTAAGCGGATTCTACTTCAAGGCCTATTAAAATTCACGATTATGTCTTACAATAAAACAGGACAAATGTACAAGATATATATTTAAAATATTATAATAATAAATGTAAGTAAAATATGTAACAGACACATTTTTATTTTATGTTTGTTACTTACCAGGTGGTTTTGGAAAACCTTGTGTGACTAAATTATACAACAAAATTGGGTGTTAATATAAATTCATACTAGCGTAAAAAATTGTACGGGGAAAAAAATATGTTCATGTAATCAACTTCTTTCAACATCAAGAGACATTCAAATTTGTTACCATGAAATTATAATTGTAATGTTCGGTTAATTTCGGATAATCATCCCGTGAATGAACTGTTATAAAAATTATAGAATAAAAATTACCCAAAGATGTTTCCAAAATAATGACTGCTATACAACAAATGGTAATTTTTTTCATATTGTACGTATGCAATATTTTTTATTCTGAAAAAACCGTAAAGTTGTACGGTAGAAAACCTCAAAATGTACAGAGAAAAACTTCTAAGAGCATTACATACATTATATTTTTGCAGTTGTTATTTAGATCGTGTAGAAACGGTTTTTATTTAAGTATGACTCAAA
This sequence comes from Adelges cooleyi, assembly GCF_023614345.1. Taxonomy (NCBI): domain Eukaryota; kingdom Metazoa; phylum Arthropoda; class Insecta; order Hemiptera; family Adelgidae; genus Adelges; species Adelges cooleyi. Next base: position 10,233,022 of record NW_026096268.1, on the reverse strand, counting down.
CGGCAATGTTATTTGTACAATAACAAAACGATAGGTACATGTTTCTAAAACACCTGCGAAACGGAGCAAAAACGTTGATAGCAATAAACAATTTTGGTTAACGTAAAAAATTACAATTATTTAATACTTCAAATATTCCAAATATTTTTAGAAAAAAAATAGTCGAAATGGCAAATTTATTATGACATTAAGCTTTAAGTCAGAAAACCCTTCTTGATAAATTTGACATGCCAATAGAAGCTTATTGATACTATATTTAACAAAAACAAGTTTATAATGCACATTCATATTCATATTGCAAAGCTATTGCTATGATTACTATGTAAAATCCAAGTATATGAATTGGGAAAATCAGTTAACTAAAAAACTGTTTTTTTCCTTTAGGAAACCCTACATTATTTGTTTTTCTTAGTATTTGGCAATATTTTGGTCGATACTTAATTTTATAACCAATATATTAAATGGATTTCTGTGAGTTTACTGCATTTTACCTTAGGAAAAAAAATGTGGAATAATTTAATTATCTGGTGTACGAAATAAACTCAATTTCCTAAATTTGGCGTTTCTTTTTAAGTGTGCAGCATACAAATTAACTGATTAATATACAAAATAAACATAATTATACGATAAATACAGGCTGGTTCATTAAGGATAAAACAATATGCTAATTTGTTTTACAATACTATTAAAAAACCACTACTTAGTACCTTTTTAAGTAATTTTCCGAGAGCAATTTACTAATATCATATTTAACCAAACTAATCATAATTCCTTAACATTTAATTCAATCCATAGATTTATCTAGACAAAACTGTTTGAGATTTTTCAAGATGTCGGCATAGCTTTTAACGATAGAAGAATCATATACACACTACAATTAAACAAAACTACAATAATAAAATCATGCGAAAACATATCAACCAAGTTTGCAAACTTGTATTAATACAAAACAAGACATTTTAAAATTGCCAAATAGTATGAGTTTATTAGAAATTCATGAAATATATGTTTTTTGATTAGTAAAAGTTTACACAATTTTGATATATATATATATATAAGACACTGTATATTTCTACAACACGTTTGATCCTTTCTGTAAAAATCAATTAATTTACATAATGTTAACTATGTAAAACATAACTAGTGTAAATTAATTAAATGTTTTGTATTTTCATAAAATCTCAAAGGAATGATATTTTATTATTATATATATATATATATATATATACATAATATATAAAAATATTGGATTTGTTTACCTTATGATTACCAGCAGCATCTATGATGATGATGATGAGGATTTTGAGGATTTTGAGGATAATAAGGATTTTGAGAATAATAAGGATGTTGAGGATTAGGAGGATAAGCATAATATTGAGGATATTGAGGATATTGAGGATATTGAGGAGGACGAGGATCACTATGATGATGGTGATGAGCAGCAGCTTCATCATCATCATCATCATCATCAGCAGCTTGATCATCAGCTAAAATGTTTTAATTAATGTTCTATTAGTACTAACTAATTTATAAATAGTCGTGTAAGCGAATCTCTAAATTTATAACATATATCTTTAATTTAAAAAAAAATTATTTTTTAAAAATAAATAGAGAATACCCACGTGGACAGTTAAAACACCCAAAGCAATTACTAATGCTGTTTCCCAAGGTCTCACACATGCTTCCCAGACCTACACAATAATTTAAGCAAACACAATAATAGTTATTACAAAATATAATGAACGTTACGAAACAAAATTAATTTATGTAAAAGACTACCTACTATCACATAGTCCACCAACGCAATTATCAACACCTTCACCTGTGCAATTAGGGCGATTAAAAAAAATTAGTTCTTTTAAAAATAAGTAAAGACTACCTACATGGACCATAACAGCAATCATTACAAACGTCCGGTGGTAGCATTCCCTCCACATCAAAGGGAACTAATACAACATATTAGGTATCAATATAAATTCCTAGTCGCATACATACATTTGTGAAATATATGTATCATTATATGATCTTTTTGAATTTTCTTTCAACCTCAAGTGTCATTTAATTAGATACCATAAAATCATAATTTTAGCTCTATTATATATACTACTGACCAGATGCGTCCGGTGGCTGCATATCATCTACATCATAGGGAACAAATACAACAAATTATAGAAATCAAATTAATGTTTGCTAACTAGAAATTGGCTCAACAAATTGTAGAAAAATAACATCTAATTAGGTTTCAGCAGGAATCATGTTTTATTATAACTTTGGTGCAGCTTTTAAATTCAAAAATAAACAAATCGTTGTTTCTATAAAATATCTTTTTTCGTTTCTGTACTGTTTTCTATTTTTAGGCCTATATTACCTCAAGATATCATTACACAATACATAAGTATAAATTAATAAGATAAAATAAAAAAAAGTAAAAGATTTAACGTTTCATGATTTATGTCTGTTACTTACCCACTAGATCACGAGTTCCTAAACAATAAAACTATATATTAATACAAATTCTTCCTCGCATACATACATTTGTTAGTAAAATACGATTATGTGATCATGTTGAACTTGATAGGACAAAATCATAATTTTAGGTATTAACTCTATTGTCTACACTGTCCATATGCATCCTACCCAAATCATCTAAGTTTCTGTACTATTTTATTTTGTTTAGGCCCATAGTACTGCACGATAATATTATACAATACAATCAATATAAATGTAATAGACAAAACGAAAAAATGTGTATAAAAATAAAAGTAAAATATATAACGTGGCGTTATTTATATTCGTACTTACTCGTTGATAATGGTAAACCTTAAGTGATTAAACAAAATTAATTATTAATTTAAATTCATACTCGTTCACATAATTTAGCGAATAAAATATGATTATGTGATCATGTTGAAATTCTTTCTAACGAGGTGTAGCGTTGAGGTGCCGGGTTTAACCGTTTATAGCTATCGGTCCCCGCCCTTTCAGTGAGTAATATAATATTATTATGTGATAATTTTAAACTTCTTTTTAACATCAAACGTCATTTAATTAGATACCATAAAATTAAAATTTTAGCTACCAATTTATAGTCTATACTAACCTCCTGCGTTCGCCAGCCGCGGCCCATCCACACCAGCGTCATCTAATCCAACAAATGTAAAAATTAATGCCTTTAAAATGTCTTATTTTAATTTCGAGCTTAGTGGTACAGTAGACATCTTTCGGTGAACAATAGAATAGACATTTGCAATATTTTAATAACTGTTTTTTTTTTAATAACACTTTTACAAACATTTTTACATCTTTAATTTTTTGTTATAAACATTTTCTTTTACCAATGTATATTTTCACCAATAATATGTATACTTCTAAAGAATGAAATTTAATTTTAAACATATCTTAAAATATAGTTTCAAACGTTCATTGGTATTTGACGTTTTGACCCATTTAAAATATGATGAAAAAATGTAGTCTATACTGACCGTTTGTAGGCGGTGCATCATTCACTGTATTGTCACCTAACCCTAAATTCAAAAAGTCAAAAATCAAAATGTCCATTAGGAGCGATACCACTCGTTAAAGATTATAATTTACAGTAAATAAATACAAATGTATAGGATTTTAAGTAAAAACGTTTTATGTAATTCATATAGAAAAACTAATGATGATTTAAAGTTACGCCTTGATTCTCTTACGTCCCGGTTCGATGCGATCGTAAGCGAAATGGTGGATTTGCAAAACAAGTTTGAGACACTCCACACTTGAGTCCTAGCGCTTGAATCTCATGCCACTGACAATTCATCGTCAACCACTGCTTTCGATGTCATCCAGGAGCTTTCTGAACGTGAAAGAAGTAAGGCCAATGTAGTTATCCATGGGCTGCCTGAGTCTACCTCCTCTGACCTCGCATCAAAAATTGCCGAGGACAAAAGTAACTTGACGGATTTTTTTGCTCAATTGTCTTCTAATGAGCCTACTGAGTTTAAACATATACGTCTTGGGAGAAACTTGTCCACATCTCCACGACCTACCAAAGTGATATTTGCCTCGAATTCCATTGCTACTCAAGTTCTGACTACCTTCCGCTCTGCAAAAACTCGTTCTCCTTCGTTCCAACCACAAATCTCTATGGTTCGGGACAAAACTCGTCTCGAACGTGAAAAATTACGTGCATGTCACCGAGAACTAGATGAACGTCGTAAAAACGGTGAATCTGATCTGAACATTGTATATCGTGACGGCGTCCCCTGTGTCCTGAAAACTCGCCCAAAAAACTTCAACGCCGATCGACGCCGCCTCCAAACATAATAAATGTACCATTTTCTGAAAACTTCTTCGGTTATTATCAAAACTGTCGAGGTTTGAGAACAAAACTTATAAATTTTAATTGTAATACCTCTAATTTTAATTACTCATTCGTTGTTCTTACCGAAACATGGCTTAATAGCAACTTTTTTACAAATGAACTGGGCCTCACTAATTATAATGTATTTAGATGTGACAGATCCACTCTTACTAGTAACCATGAACGTGGTGGTGGCGTTCTTATCGCGGTCTATTAACTCTATTATCTCTATTGAACAACTATACGTCCGTTTTTCACTTAACTCCATTAATTTTATCATATGTGGCGTGTATCTGCCACCCACTAGTTCCATTGATACCTACAAAGCTCACTTATCTTCTGCTGCCGCTGTTATCGAACAGTTCCCCTCCCATAACTTTGTTTTCTGTGGAGACTATAACTTACCACTTATCTCATGGTCAAATGATGACTATGGCCTTTCTTACTCTTCCACATCAACTTCTCAAAACCTCTGCGTTCCCGAGTTCTTCGCCATTCATGGATTTTTTCAGTTAACTGATGACTCTTAACTATTGCGCAAGCATCTGAGCACGCAGTTCCTCCCGATCGCTATCACCCTGCCATTTTTCTATCACTCAATATATCTCTTCCTTCATCCTCGCCTCCATCAAATTCCTTCTTTGACTTCTCCAAAGCTGATCTTCCACGTATTGCACACTTTCTTAATTCTTACAATTGGGAACTCACATTTCTCACTCTAAACACTGACGACGCTATGAAATGTTTCCTTGATGCCATACACTCATCAATTCTGTCGTTTGTCCCTAAAGTTTACATTCGTCAATCTTCTTACCCACCTTGGTTCACTCGAGAGCTAAAACACCTCGTGCATCTAAAAATCCAAGCCCACGCTAACTATAAAAAGTCTCTCTCACTTGCCGACTACCGTTCCTTTTCTCTTCTTCGTGCTCGCTTTAAATTCCTGTCTAAAATAACTTATAAAAATTGTATTGCCCGAACTGAATCTTCTCTTTTATCTAATCCTTGTTCCTTTTGGTCCTTTATTCGTAAATCTCGCTCCTTACCATCCATTCCCCCAATGTCGTCTATGGAGATTCCACAAGCTCAAATCCCTCAGAAGCAGCCGCTATATTCTCTAACTTCTTTTCATATGTTTATAATTTCCTACCAGTTCATCTTCAACACCACCTACTAATTTTTCAGTCCCCCAGTTTAATCTTCCTAGTCATATCTCCTTAACAGTAGATGATGTCAGTAATGCACTCAACTCTCTTCGTAATATTAGGTCCCTTGGTCCGGATGGCATTCAAGGTGACTTCCTTTTCAAACTCAAAGACGTAATTGCTTGGCCACTTTTCATTCTGTTAACTAAATCCCTAGATTCCGGTATTTTTCCCTCTATCCTCAAAGTTGGATCTATAACTCATATCCATAAGTCGGATGACACAAATAATGTCACCAACTACCGTCCCATAACCATCTTACCACATATTTCTAAAATTTTTGAAATGATCGTCTTAAAATACATTCGTCCATCCTTAAACCACATTCTTGTGGATGAGCAGCACGGTTTCCGACCAGGTCGCTCATCCACAACGTGCAACTTAGTCCTCTCCTCTTATATATTCGACTCCTTCCGTGAGCATAGCCAGGTGGATGCGATATATACTGATTTTTCAAAAGCGTTTGATCGAGTAGATCACTCTTTTCTGGTCAAAACTTTAGATCTTATTGGTATTGGCGATCCTTTACTATCTTGGATACACTCGTACTTAGTTGATCGTTCTCTTTATGTCTCGGTTCTTGACTCACATTCTTCCTTGTTCACCCCTTTGTCAGGCGTCCCACAGGGCGCTGTTTTATCTCCACTCCTTTTCGCCTTATTTGTAAATTCTGCTTCTTCAGTTCTTTCCCATGCAAAACTCCTCATTTTCGCTGACGATATGGAAATCTTCCTTAAAATAAATCCCATCCGTGATTGCCACTTGCTCCAATATGATCTTGATAGATTGGTTGCTTGGGGTGAGTATATTGGTCTCTCTCTTAATATTCCCAAATGTTCCTTCATAACCTTTACTCGCCTCCGATCACCTATCCATTTCTCATACTGCATCCACAATATTCCTGTTATGTCTTCTGGTGACTCAATACGCGACTTAGGATTCACACTTACCCGCAACCTCTCCCCAAACAAACATATAGAAGAGATATGTTGTAAGGCGCTCAAAATTCTCGGGTTCATCCTTCGATCCTCTCAACTATACCATCTTGTCCTGCCTCTCAAAACCCTCTACTGTGCTCTGGTACGACCTATCATTGAGTACGGTAGTGTATTGTGGGACCCAGCTCCCGCATCGGCCAGTGCTATGCTTGAGAGAGTTCAGCGAAGGTTTCTCCGTGCTGTTGCGTTCAGACTTCATATTCCTTGTCCTCCCCATGATTACTCTCCTGTCCTACAAGCTCTGGGCCTTCCAAGCCTTGTGGATCGTAGACAGGTGAGTAATATTTCTTTCCTATCCAATCTACGTAACGGTAAGATTGATTCTCCTACTCTTCTATCTCTCGTCAGTATTAAAGTTCCACCTCAATCCACTCGCTTCCATGCTCCATTCCACATACCTCTCTCATCTACAAATTTCCTTGAAAACTCCCCCATCACCCGTCTAATGCGGACCGCAAATAACGACCCCTCCTTTTTGTCTTAATCATTTAACAAATAATGTATTAATTTTAATTCATCTTATTAAGAATATTGTTTAACATTGTAAATACTATGTACATTTTGTATTTTGGGCTTGACCCGTAGCATTAATAATAATAATAATAATAATAATAATAATAATAATAAATAATATTATATTTTATAATGTGTTCAATAGGTAACTCTATTGTCTATACTGACCATGTTCTGTGTCCCGTGGTGGCGGTGGTCTATCGGCATTTTCGTCAACTAATACAACAAATTATACAATACATTAGTTATCAACGGTTGCTAGTAACTATCACTTATCATTATTCTCTTATATCTTATCTCTGATCTATAATCTTTGACCAAAACATAACACATGTCTCATTAAACCCTATGAGATATTGAATGGCCCATTATGAAAGAATCACCCTGTATATAAAACAACTTGAAATCACTCATTAGTCTATACTAACCTGTAATCTCCGAATTATTACCTCCACCTATTGCAAAAAAATAATACAAAAGAATTACTTTTTGCTAACATCAGTGTAGTGTCATAATAGTATAAGGGAAAAAAATGTCATTTTTTACACGTTCGAGTTTTTATCTTAGTGTACTTTTCATTAAAAAAACATAATTATTCTTATCAAATATTTTGTTTGCTGTTGGGTGCTGTGTAATACACTAAAAACAAATTTAGAATGATTGTAATCTGTAAGTGTATTCTACTTCAAGGCCTATCAAACTTCACGATAAAATTAAAATTTTACAATAAATCACTACAAACGTACAAGATAAGTAATTAAATTATGTATACAAAACACAAGTAAAATATATAACAGGCTCTTAATTTATGTTTGCTACTTACCCGGTTGTGTTGGAAAACCTTGCGTGACTAAATATAAACAACAAAATTAGGTATTAATTACAAATTCATGCTAGCGTAAATAATTTTACAGGAAAACAAATATGTTCATCTAATCAACTTCTTTCAACATCAAATGTCATTTAATTATGTACCATAAAATCAAAATTTAGTGTTTGGTTGACTTTGGATATACAACCTAAGAATTTATCGCCAAAAAAATACAAATAAAAATTACCCAAAGATATTTCCAAAATTATGACCTTTATAAAAAAAAAAAAAAATTGTTTGCATAATCTAATAAAGAATTTTTGTTATTTTGAAAATTGAGTAGATACATACATTATAACTTAGCATGTGTTTTCAGACCATGTTGGAACAGTTTTAATTAAGTATGACGCAAAATACCATGTTTTTGTAAAACAATAAAACGATACATGTTAATAAACCGTCGATAACCGACCATTGTTTGTAATGTTATAAGAGTTTAGAAGATAGGATGGGAGGGGAAGTACAAGGTTAGGAAGTGCGTGCAGATAAAAATAGTACTACACTCCACATTTGCTCCTGTCGTAATCTTGAAACTTTAAAAATAGTTATTCAAAAGTGGTTATCGACCAGTCAAAATGTTTACAACATTATTCTCAATTGAAAAAGTTAATATAATGTGTGCGTTACAATTTAAGTTTCAAAAGAGGGGATAAGAACAAAGACAATTGTAAAAATCGAGATATCATTGTATGAAAACAATATGAAACAAGATAATTACATTTCTTAAATCTCACGAGCAGAGATGGGCATTTTTTATTTAAGTTCAAAGTTAAAAGTAGTTAACTCGATGACTAAACATTTTAATCATGATTAGTTTAATCATACAATAACAAATAAAATTAATCATGAAAACAAATTTCAACTTTGAAGTACGATTAAATTGGTCATGATTGAAATATTTAATCATGACCAATAGTTAAATTAGTCCTGATTGAAAAAATGAACTTTTTTGTAGGTACACACGAGTGACGAATAAAGTTATTAGAGATTTAAGAAACACATTTTTTCACAATTTAATATTATTATTTTATAGTATTATTCTAACTTGAAAACTTAAATAGGACTAAAGTCGCATTTATAATAGTTATTTAGAAAATAATCTAATAAATCTTGAGTGTTTTTTCTCTGTTTCTCCTAAAACTACATGATAACTATAAATTAATTAAATGATCCTGAGCAAACGAGTATTACGTCAAAAAATAGTATTAATTACGAATAACAATAATTAAAAATATCTAAAAAATTAATCATAGTTAACAGTTAAGTTAATCACGATTTAAAAAATTTAATAAAATATTAACTAAATAATGCCCAACTCTGCCCATGAGATATTGAGTAGTTCGCGACAAAATGATTGTCGTGATTACCCTGTATATATTAAAAACCAACAAGGTAGTCTTAACTGACGTTTTGTGACATTCAAATCACCTTGTATAAGAAATAATAATAATATTAAATACAAATAAATATTACCCAAAGATATTTCCAAAACTATGACAATTATAAAAAAAATAACAATTTTATGCATAATGTATTGAAGAACTTTTGTTATTTTGAAAATTGAGTTGATAAGATAGAGAACCTTAAAATGCACTTAAAATAAACTAAATGAATATATTGACATACATTATACTTTAGCAAGTGTTTTTCAGACCATGTTGAAACAGTTTATTCAAAGTATAACGCAAAAGACAATATTTTAGTAAAACAACAAACGATACATGTTTTAAAAAAATGTGGCACTCGTGCAAAACAGATTATACCTAGCTTCATATTATTACAATTGTCATCTTAGAACTTTTGTTGATATTATTATAATAATACGTATAAAAAAAATTGCTAATTTAAACAGAATCTTAAAGCATGTTTACATATTTTATACCGTCAATACTAAGTAAATGAACATTTTTGTTGTCTTGTTACAATAATATACATTTTACAATCAATAAATCGAGAGTACCCATTGTTAAAGATTTATCATACATTTAAAAACGTTAACGATTCTACTTGATCTTTAAGATATCATTTAGGTCTCGATAGCTATCATGGGCGCAAATATTTGGATAACTCCTATACAATATTGATAAAGCCTTTAAATTTACATTGAACCTACAAATTGTATTGATACTATCCTGCGAAAATATCAACCACACAGTTTGAGTTTTACGTGGGATAATGGTTAATCATATGATTGATGCATCGATGGCATTGCAGTATGACCAACATACATTTTCTAATTTTTATTTAAAGTTGGTAATTTATCCCTGTCATCCTTTTGTATTTTTTGCTGAGCCTCCACCAACTTAAAAAAACTTTAAAAAGAACTTGAACAATAACTTAATTTTAAAATGTATACATAACCCTACCAGCCTATGGCGATAATGGTGACATTTCTCTTGTTGTCTCATTCTATTTCCGACTCTAAAATTTTACAACCTTGTATAAAATGAACCTATATATAATACTGAGAAAATTTAAATATATCTGAAGATGGTAGTTTTGTGATAGATGAAGATTTAAACGAAAAAATAAGCGAGAAGAGATAGCAATTTATTATTTATATACATATAAATATTAATTACTAGTTGATTTGTTTTTGTTTGTCACAAAAATCCAATACTCAAAACCCATCTTAACCAAACATAATGTTTTTTATTTTAACTCAATCAGTAAGTTTATCTTTAATGGCAAATCATTTTTGAATTACACATAATATATTAATGGGTATAAGTAATATAAAACAGGAAATTTTATGTTTGCCAGAAAGATAAAATTTATTGTGATTTCGTGAAACATATAATTTTAGTTTTGTAGAAGTGTCCACGGATGGATGTTAATTATCATGACTTACACATGACTTTTGTGTTTAAAATCACGTTAAAACTAAATTCAATAATATATAATGTATAATACATAAATATTTACCTTAGGTTATATATATATATATATATATATATATGACTTGACGGATTAATTTTTAACCCCATTCCTGGCCCTGATGGGACTCCGGAAATCCTTTTAAAATCGTGCAAGTGTGTATTATCTCTTCCAATTTAAATTATTTTTAACGAGTCACTAAAAAGTAGAAGCTTAGTTATGTATTTTCAATTAAAAAAACTGGCTCCAAGTCTTCCGTAACTAATTATATAGACTCATTTCCAAGTTATCATCTCTCCCTAAATTATTTGAAAAACTATTAGAACCACCACTACACGTTCAACAAATAAGTTACTTTCAGTTAATCAACACGGGTTTAGACCAGGTATGTCTACTGAAACAAAGCTCTTATGTTTCTACACCGACTTGTTGGCATAAACGGTAATCTTTTAAACTGGTTCAGATCATATTTGACTAACCGCTTCCAACAAGTATTGGTTAACGGGCACTTTTAATCTAAATTCCCTGTGACCTCTGGAGTACCTCAAAGAGGTCATCTATCCCCTGCAATATTCTTACTATTCCTGATTGATATTGATAGTTGCTTTACTCACTGTAAATTTAAACTTTTTGCAGATGATCTTAAAATATATTATACAATCTCCTGCCTTAATGACTGCTCCATATTGCAAGATGAATTTAATACATTTTTAAAATGGTGCACTGGATAGGTTAGGTATATTCAAATCAGATAATGTGATATGGCTTTTATAAAATGTGTCATCAATATAATATCTGTTGTTTTCTTTTTAAAAACCGACGAATTTCCTACATAGGTAATCTTTATATTTTTTTCGTTTAGTATAAATCATTTTTTTTTTTCGAATTATTTCAACAATACACGTGCACGTTATTTTTCTACTTATTTGCTACATATTTAGATGTTTAAGAGGCCCTCGGTTAGGTTAAGGTGTTTTCAATTCTTGACAAAATTTTTAAAATTAATATTATTATATACTCGATCTGATGGAAGTATATTTGGCCAATAGACTGAAAGGGAGAGCGTTAATGTATGTGTTATTCCTAGTGGTTAAAGTCAACGGATCGTTTTCTAGTTGCAAGTCAAACGTGTGAGCTTGTTGAATACATAAACTGAAGTTTGGTCGACAGCGGCAGTGATGGTGGCGGTGCAGTGGATGAGGTTAGGCGGGCCCCGTCACTCGACATTTTCGCAGGCCTCCGACCATAAGACATATCCAGGTCAGACAAAAAAAGTTTTCTAAATGTTTATACACATAATATCCAAGCGTGTGCGTGTGATGTAAGCTAAAATGGGGTTATTGACAAAACATGAATTTCGTAAATAATATTTGACGCCCGAGGTTTGAACAATAATAATTAAAAAAAAAACTATTGCAGATTAGTAACAATGCAGTATCGAAATGGAAACAATAACATCTTTGCGGCTTAGTTACAATTAAGTATTGAATAGGTGCGGGCTGTCGACGAAATGACGCTATCAAAACCGTCACCAATGACGATCGCCTTGTGCCTGATGGCCTCGTTGAGCGCACCGGCGGTAACGCCGCTGGAAACAGGTTACGGATACGGCACGAACGAAACCCCGTCGACGGCGGACCGGTACAGAGATTTGAAATGCACGTATCTTTTTTTAGGACTCACTCACATGCGGTTAGTGCAGCTCATACTGTTGGACACGAACGTTCCTACCCAGACGCCGGTCGGTCTCGTGGGCACTTACAAAATCCGGACGGTGATATGCACCCTGTACGACGTGGCCGACGTGGAAATCGGCTCGTTGTGGCTGCTACTGTTGTACGCGAACTCGGTCAACACTTACTACGACAAGCACATCCGCCACGCAAATGAAGACGACCGCACTGCCGCCGTGTACAGACTGATTGACAATCACGATTATGTGGCCGGCAGAATGCAAGTGGAACTTTCGACCGCCAATTGTCGACCTAATGACCGGGTTGTCTCGTATGAAATGAGGTACGTGCGACAGGCGGCCGCCTCGCCGAACGGCCAACCCGATGTGAACGGTATCCGAGCTGAGACCTCGGACAACTGTCAACAGCTGAACGTACTGTTAACCGCAAACAATTCGGAACACGCGTACGGCAGGCTGTACAAATCGTTGATGGCCAGACAGATGTTCCTCAACAATCTCGGCGTCAACGCGATGCTCAAGTGCGATCTGATGTACTCGTACGACTTGCAGGTGGACTGGGACGGCATGCCCTATGTGCTGGACGATGCTTACAACAACGCCATACAAATGCACTCCCCCACTGCTTTGTTACTCCCGTTCTTTAGCTACAAGAGATATTACAAAGCGGTGTTCAGTCTGTTTGTGTGCATCCTGTACCGGTTGACGTGGCGATTTTTGTTGATAGCCAATACGTTTACGGGCGAACGTCGAGAAAATCACTTGAAAATATGGCGGGCACTGCTGGTGGATCATATCCAGAAACTGTTGTGGCTCCAAGACGACCGGGACGTCATGTTTATGCTGGTCACCATCGACAAATTCGGCCGCAACGTCGTAGATATAGACTACGTTAAGGAAGAGTTCTGGATTAAGCTGCACAGAGTTGACGTTATACTCCAATGCGTGGCCACCAACCCGATGACTCTGGACGAGAACACACTCACCTCGAGCGCGAATCAGGGCACATCCGGCCAAGCGGACATCGACTTGAATAGCTTTAAATACGCAATAGCCTTCATAGCTGATCTTGAAAAATTTTTCCATTTGGTCAATTTCAAAGTTATCCGATCGATCGTGAAGTACATTGACGTGGAAGCTTCATTTAGTGTGTAGCAGGTAATATTATAACAATGTATTGTAATGCTAGTCAATGTTATATTGTCAAGACGGGACCAAGTCAGCTTCGAAAACTTAATAATACTAACAACCTGTGTAAAAACCTATTCGAAATACTTGTTAACCATTGACACAACATAATATGAAATTTGTATATTACAAATGTTGCTATTTTGAAAATATAAAATAATAAATTCAAATTTGTTCAACTTCTACAACACTGAATTTAATTAATTTTTTTTTTAAACTGTTCAAAAAAACGACTTACTCGATTTACTGAATTCATTAAATACAAATTAATAGCACTACAACGTTTTGAAGAGAAAATAATTTTATATTAATAAATTTGATATAAAATATATCTATGATATCCAATACCTGTGTTCAGTTTTTTAACTTGTACTTAAAGTAAGTAATTTATTGCTGTAGCCAACTTGCCCAGGCAGGTAACTGCATTGCTAATAGTGTAAATATTCACATGTCATTTTTTATATTTTTTTGCTGAGCCTCTATCAACTTTTAAAACTTAAACAACAACCTAAGTACTAACTTTATTTTAAAATTTATGTATAACCCTTTCAGCCTGTGATGATACAGGTGACTTTTCTCTTGTTGTCTCATTCTATTTCCGACTCCATAATTTTACAACCTTGTATAAAAAAATTAACCTTTATTTGATACTGAGAAAATGTAATTGTATCTGTAGATGGTAATTTTGTGGTGTTTGAAGATTTAAACAAAAAAATACGTGAAAAAAGATAGCAATTTATTATTATCAGTCATTACAGTTTTACGTTCATTACATATATTTATATATTAATTGTCAGTTAATTTATTTTTATTTGTCACAAAAATTCACCACTCGAAACTAACAACCAAGCTATCTCAACCAACAAAATTTTACATTTTTTAATTCGATAAGTAAATTTATCTATAATAACAAATAATTTTTGAATTACACATAATATATTAATGGGAATAAGTAATAGAAAACAAAACATTTTATGTTTTCCAGAAAGATAAAGTTTATTGTGATTTCATGAAAAATATAATTTTAGCTTTGTAGAAGTGTACACGATTGAATGATAATTATGTTGTATTTAAAAGAAGCTGAATATTTTTACAGCACTTTTGGATCCATTCTGCAATAAAGTAAAATATAATGTACAATTATATTATTATATATATATATATATATATATATATATATGCTGGCTTTTGTGTTTATAATCACGTCAAAATACACTAAATTCAATAATGTATAATATATAAATATTTACCTCAGGTTATATTACCAATATTGAGATCTGTATGTACCATTACCATTAGAAACAATTATTGTCTAGGAACATAAGTGCCTGAAAATGTTTTATTTATTTGTTAAGTATAGCTACTTTAATTTAACTATAAATACTTACATAAGCAATTCACAAACCTAATTATTACTTATACTTATTTAATTAGAACAATTAATTCTTTTAAATTAGTTAAAGATTACCTGGGTAGTAGCCCCAACCCCCGAGATATATTCTTGCATAATGCGCTTCTTCCTTAACATTCTTCCACCAGTTATGGAGGGCTACAAGAACGGTTATTCAAGTAATTTGATCATTAGTTAAATATTTCAAACTACATAGAAAATCATTAATCCTATTATAGCTTAGGGGTTTTTAACTTTTAGTTACAAATTTTGAACTTGAAAAATAATATTTTGCACAAACCTCAATCTAAGTATTTCATACTATAGTATAATTATTATTGTTTATCATAGTAATTATTATTATAAAATATTTTTTAATTGCTTAAAGGTTATTCGATTTAATAACTTTTACCAATAGAAATGTTTAAAATATATAACCATAATATATTTAAGATATAGTCTTATATTAGTGAATATTTAGGTTACTACTAATTCTATAATCAATATATCTATACTGACGATTTCTTGTCTTCTTCTTCCGTTTATTCGAATTATCTCCATCTAATCCAACAAATTATACAAATAAAAATTTCTATTTGCTAACATCAAATTGATATACGTAAAAGATAATCGTTTCATTATCTAAATGTAATATATTATTTGATTTCGGTTCTGTGTAATACATTAAAAACAAATTAATACTAATGTATTCTCTAACCTAACATTTAAAGTACATTTTATATACAGTGCATTTTAAAATAAAAAATGTTGATTGTTTTTCCATTGTCTGCGAATAAAAAATAATTATTTTTTAAATGATCTTATCGTCGTTTTAACCTAACAGTCAGACTTAAAGTCCCGTAGTATAAAGAAAACAATTTATACACAAATGTATGTATGAATTTAACTGCTGATATTTGTATATGTACTTGTATCAAGTTGGTCACTACTAACTCTATAGCCTTTACTGACCTTTTTCATCTTTCGGCCCTTTCGAACATTCTCCTTCTGATCTTACTATTGATAAAAATACAATATTACTGTTTGTTAACTTTCAAGTGACATAATGGTAAAAAAATGAATTTCTATCTGAAAAAAATTATCACAATTTTTTTAAATGTTATTTAAAAAATCATTTCTACATCAAAATGGTTTTTTTTCCTCGGTAACGTTCAGCGTCTAATATCTCATCTATAATCTATTATTTCTAATCTAGTATCTCTAACATCTTATCTCTAATCCATTATCCATGATTTTATATGTATACCCGATAACGTTCGGCATTCGCACGATCAGATTTTCCGATTGACTTCCAGCCCAATAACTTATCCATGTGGAAAGTTTATAAATAATGATTAAATATATATTTATTTTTATCTACTATTTAGTTTTTTGCGTACTACTATTGTTAACGTAAAGTCTGTCTCTCTACAGACAGATATAATACGTGTTCTCTCCCATCCTCGATTATTACCAATGTATGTATACAGTAATGTGTTATTATTAACGCTTATAGTCTATACTGACCTTTGAATAATACATATAGTTCATCTAATATATAACAAACAATACATTAAAAACAAATTAATATCAAATATATTTTTTAACATAACTTTATAGGTACATTTTACATATCACAATAGATAGTACATTTCACAATCAACAAAATATTAATTGTTTATTCATTGTCTGAGAATAAACATCCGAAATGAAATAATGACGAATGTTACATGCACCTACTTTATTGTTACAATAATTTTATTAGGTACACATTTATATCAAAATATCACATAGTAGCGTTACCGTTCGAAAAAATTGTTGTACATAAATATATAATTAATATGTACAAATATATAAGATAAGTACAAAACTCCACCATGACATCCGTCAGAGGCCTCCAAATTTAACAGTACTTCGAAACGAATAAAACGACAATAATTCTTAATAAAACTGGAATACATTTTTCAGCGTTATAAATCTACTATCACCTATGCAACAAACGGTCATAGTACATTTCTAAATTTAGCGTTAAATCTTATTTTAAAGATGAATATAACGTTTTCGAACAGAAACGTTGTGCTTATGAACCATTATAATAGAGCCCCAATGCCTATACAGCTATCAGGTTAAGTAATGATATTTTGATTTCTACATTAGATATACTACTAACTATATAGACTTTACTGACCAGCTGTGTCTATCGGTTGCTGCCCATCTACTTCAGCGCCATCTAATTCAACAAGAAATACAATAATATCACAATGGTAGCTACTACCTCTATTGTATATACTGACCATTTGCGTCCGGTGGCGGCGGTCCATCCACATTATAGGGAACTAATACAACAAATTGTACAAATAAATTTAATGTTAGCCAAATTGGCTTAACAATTTGTAGAAGAAAAATAACTAAATAGGTTTAAGTAGGAATTATGCTTTATACGAAAAAACATATATTAAAATATAAGGAAAATGTATATCGTTTTGTTAATTTATATTTGTTACTTACCCGGTGGATTTGGCGTATCTTGTGTACCTAAATTTAAACAAAAAGATTAGGTATCAGTATAAATTCAATTTCGCATTTATAATACCTAACCTAATCACGTTTTATTTTAGGTACTTTAGGTTATTTGTTATACACGCATAAACTCTAATAGAACCAACCTATACATTCTTAATTTAATAATTGTATTTGGAACTAATACTGTATGCATGTTTAGAAATATTCCCATTTTCGAATGGTACGTATGTACATAAGTAGTCACGGTGAGTAATAAAGCAAACTGATACGAAAAATATATTGCAAAAAAAGGTACTACATTTTCTTGGATAGCTATAAAAAAATGTTTTAAAAAAATTGTATAAAAAATAATTGTAAAATTTAAAACGATACAGACAAAATATGTCAACTATTTTAAAACTTTAAGAGTTGTAGTCTAAAAGGCCCAAGGTTGGTATGGAAAAGGATAAAATGATAACAAACGAAATTACTGTACGCTAACTTCAAAGTGACATAATGGTAAAAAATGATTCTCGACTCACAACTATTTTCAATATTTGATAAATAAGTACAAAAAAATGTATATAAAAATCTGAATAATATTTATAACGTGACGTTAACCTATGTTTGTTACTTACCCGGTGGTTTTGGCAGACCTTGTGCGACTAAATTAAATAAACAACAAAATTCGGTATCAATATAAATTTATACACGGGTACAAAAGTTTGTGATGGAAATATTTTCATATGATCAACTTTTTTCAACTCCGTATGTCATTTAGTAAGATACCAGAAAATCATAATTATAGCGAAAAAATTACAAATACAAATTACCCAAAGATATTTCCAAGATGATGAAAGATATTAAACTAATTGTGAATTTGTGCATAATGAATGAAACAACCTTTTTTATTCTGAAAAATACCAATAAATTATACGAAACTGATAGTTGAGCTGAAACGAGCAGAAATCGTATTGCCCACAAGTATTACTTTGACTAAAAGACGAAAAATAATATATTATTTAGACATTGTGGTTTAATACAAATAAAGAAATCGCAGTAAAACACAATTGCTTTTCTGTAGGTACATGTAGGACAGTGCGAAAAAATAGTATAAATGACAAAACAAATAACGTTGAAGAAAAACACTTGTTTTCGATACACATTTTACAAGTACACGAAATAGCAAATTCAACTTTTATCATTTATTTTCATAATGCCAACATGGTTGCACAATAGAAATAATACACAAACTAAGAGTAGGTTATTTCCAAGCCTTGGCATTTCTTACTCTTCCAGCTTACATTTTTTCTTTACTTCATTTTTTGCAGATTGTGCTGCTTTTTTCATGCACTTTCTAGATTCTCAGGCGAGTCACTTCAATTTAAAACCTTAATAGTTTCCACAGTTCTTTTATTATCCTTTCGACTAAAGTTCTCTTTTTCCATTTTCTTTCCTTTGGTATAGAGGATCAATTTCATCGGGTCCCTGGTCATTCAGGGATCAGCGGCAATGAAATGGCTGACTCGATTGACTTTTTAGGTTTAATGCCTTGCCCCGGCAGGTAATAAGGTAACAAAGCAGGTGACAACCAGTTTTAAATATTTACTTTGAGTAATTAAAGTTTAAAAAATTTGGACGAGTGGAAGGGTAGATCCGTCTGCATGTCGTTAACTGTGACTGTAACTGTTAATTATAATATTATAATTATTATTGAAATTACGTATATTGATTCATAGCCCTTTATATTCCAGCCGTACCTTCGAAATAGATAATTTAAATAATTTCTAAGCAGAGTGTTGTATCAATTTTACATTATCGCCAAATCAATAGTCAGAAGACAACATACCACATTCAACGCATAGGTTATAAAGATAGAAAAATCATATACATACTACACTTAAACAAAACTAAAAATATGAAATCAGGCGAACATATATCAACCAAGTTTGCAAAGTTGTACTAATATGAAACAAGATATTTTTAATTTGCCAGATTGTATGAGTTTATTAGAAATTCGTGGAATACATATGTTTAAGGTTGAGTAAAAGTTTACATAACTTAATTATAAAAATAATACATATTTATAAGCAAGTGTATATTTCTGCAACACAATTGGATCATTTATGTTATAAAGAAAAACGATATTTAATTCACCGCTTAAATATATATAATTTGTATAATGTTACTTATGTTAAAAATAACCAGTTTGAGTTAAATGATTTGTATTTTCATACAATTTCTAAGGAATGATATACTATAATATGAGAATTAAATGTACAAATATCTGTTAAAGATTATGTTAGTTTACCTAATGATTACTAATAATATCCTTGATGATGAAGATGATCAATCATCATCTTCACCTGAAACGTTTTAATTTATTTTCTAGTTATACTAATTTATTTTTAAATAACCATGTAAGTGGATCAGCACAAGCTAAACATAAAGATTGACATAAACAGTGACAAATACACTCGAGGCAACCACCAATACAGCTTCCCACGCCATCACAAATGCCTCCCACATCACACATGCTTCCCAGAGCTACAAAACGATTTAAGAAAATACAATATTAGTCGTTTCAAAATACAATTACCATTTTTAATCAAAATTAATTTGAACAAAATTTATAGAATACCTACCATCAACACCTACATCCGCGCATTCAGGGCCACAACGAAGACAACTTCCCACGACTTTACACATGCTTCCGGCAACTACAAAAGCATTTAAACAAATACAATATTAGGAATTTCAAAATACAATGAACTTTATGAATCAAAATTAATTTGTGTAAAATTTAAAAAGAACACAAAATTATGTAATAACTGAAACATAGTAAAATGTGATGAAAATCATACCTAATGACACAGTTTTCCCACATTTGACACAAACTAAAAACAATAATAAACTATGTAAGGTATGTTTAGATAAACATACATTTTATCATATTAATTCATACTTGACAGAAATGTAATTATTGATTTGGTAACGTGTAGCGAAAAACTCTCCACAGATCCGAATAACTAGGTAAATGTTGTTATTTTTTCAATATTTCATCAAATGTTTTCAATTAATATAATAATTAAAGTCACATTTGACAATTATCGAAACATAGTAAAAAATAATGAAAAATTATACCTGATGATAAAGTTTTCCCACAAGTGCCACAAACTAAAAATAATAATAAACTTTGTTTGCTATGTTTAAATAAATATATATTTTATTATATTAATATTATAGTTTATACTTGACAGAAATATAAACTCTATTGTCTTTACTGACCATTTGGATTCCGTGTCGGCGTTCTATCCACATCAATGGCAACTAATACAACAAATTTTACAAATTAATGTTTGCTTACTATAAATTGGCTCAACAGTTTTTACAAGGTTAATAATAAATAGGTTTAAATAGGAATCATGTTTTATATTATGTGTTTATAGTAACTGTGGTGCAGCTATTACATAAAAAAAAAAATCTTTTTCGAAATTTTCTTGGCAAGTCTAACCTAGTCAATTTATCTTTTGTTATTTCGTTAATTTATGTTTGTTACTTACCTGGTGGATTTAGCGGACCTTGTGTAACTAAACAACAGAATTAAGTATCAAATCGATTTCTATTCGCATACATAATTTTGTGAGTAACATATCATTGCGTGATCATTTTCAATTTCTTCCAACATCAAATGTAATTTAATTAGATACAATAAAATCACGATTGTAGCTACTAACTGCATTGTCTATACTGACCATATGCATCCGGTGGTGGCGATCCATCCACATTATAGGGAACTAACACAACAAATTATACAAATAAATGTAATGTTTGCCAACTTTAAAATGGCTTAACAGTTTGTAAAAAAATAATAACTTAATAGGATTCAGTAAGAATCATGCTTTATACGGTTTTAAAATATTATACAATTAATTAGTATGAATGTACACGATAATTAATAGAAAACATGTATATTAAAATATATAACGTTTTGTTAACTTATGTTTGTCACTTACCCAGCGGTTTTGGTAGACCTTGTGCGACTAAATATAAACAACAAAATTAGGTATAAACACAACTTCACACACGTGTACATAAATTTGTGAAGAAAATATTATGATCTATAATCAACTTCTTCCAACACCGTTTGTCATTTAATTAGATACCATAAAATCATAGTTATAGTGTTTGGTTAATTTCGAATAGTCAACTTAAAAATTAAGAATAGTGAAAAAATTACAAATAAAAATTACCCAAAGATATTCCAAGATGATGAAAGCTATAAGACATATAGCAAATTTGTGCATAATGTAAGAAATATCTGTTGTTATTCTGAAAAAAAACCTTTAGTTGTACGACTGAAAACGAACGTATATTGTCAAACAAGTGTTACTCTGACAAAAAGACTGAAAAAGGGAATTGTCGAAATTTGGGTTTTTCTATGTGCAGTTTTGATGATAAATCTTTTTATTTTACAACTGTTAAAGTTATAAATTGAAAATACTTTTGAAACACTTACAACGTCAGCACTTGTGTACATAAAATATGTTTAAGTACATTTTTTTTAAACTGCTATCGATAAATATTCATAAATCAAGTATATAAGATTTGAATAGAAAAGTACGACAAAATAATATAATACAAAATTGTCTATGTTGGAATTTCTTTATATTTTTATTTTTTTGCGTACTTGTCATTATCACTCTTAGTATTAGAAACTCGAAGGTTATGAGAAATCATCAAGGTTCAGGGTCTGATATGTACCGTACTGCTTATAATTATGGATTTAGGTCTTTATTATCAAACCCGAGTATTATAGCCGGTATTTTTGTACATTTTCTCAATATTTCAATATGAAGTATGAAAAGATATTTTATCGTCGTTGTAGTTGTTCTTATTTGTACAGACGTTTCGAATACGAAAATATTTCACTGAATAAGAATTAATTTTTTTGTTCTACATAGGTCGATATAATATCAATAGTTTTTATGACTTTATGCATATAGTTGTATTCAAGATTCCACGGTATTTTTTTTTTTAAACGAATTTGTTTCTTGTCGAAACACTTAAGAATACAAGGCAAAATCTCAGTATATCAATTGTTAATAAACACTTATTAGTTATAAGTTACTAAGAATATATGCAGAATTGTACATACTGAATATGTGCTACATAAAATCAGGCGAAAATATATCAACCAAGTTTGCAAACTTGGACTGATAAAAAACCATATATTATTTTCAATTTAAAGTTTATTATTAATTCGTGAAACATATATGTTTATGGTTGAGTAAAAGTTTACACAATTTAATTATATAAATTTCTATGTATTTAATATTTATAGGCAAGTGTATATTTCTGCAACAAATTTCGATCATTTCTGTAATAAAAAAAAAACTTCATTTAATTCTCAGCTTAAATAATATTGATTTGTATAATGTTACTAATGTTTAAAAAAAACAGTGTAAATTAACTGTTTTGTATTTTCAAAACAATTCTATGGAATGATATTTTAAACATAAACATCAAATATATAAATATCTTTTAAAGACTAGGTTATTTCACCTTATGATTGCTATTATAAACCATGATGATGATGTCCAGGATGACGATTGTGGTGTTAAAGTCTATAAGGATGACTATGATGTGGATCTTCAGCTAAAATGTTTTTATTTATTTTATAAATATACTAATTTATAACGTATAATTTTTAATTAAAAAACATAAATACATACTGATATGTTCAAGGAAACAACAAATACATGTTCCCACTTTATCACACACGTATCCAGCAGCTTCACAAAGATTTAAGCGTATGCAATATTAGTGAAATCAATGATATTTATTACTATAAAATTAATTTGTGTAATAATTAAAAGACTACCTACTGTCAACACCTTCACCCATGCAATTAGAGCAACCCCGAAAACAACTTCTCACGGCTTTACACATGCTTCCGGCAGCTACACAAGCATTCAAGCAAATACAATATTAGGCAGTTCAAAATACAAAAAACATTATGAATCAAAATTAATTTGTGTAAAATTTGAAATGAGCACAAAATTATGTTATTACTGATGAAAATTCATACCTGATGACATAGTTTTCCCACATTTGGCACAAACTAAAAACAATAATAAACTATGTTAGGTATGTTCAAATGAATATGACATTTGTTCATACTAATTAGTTTATACTTCAGAGAAATGTGTTAATTTGTATATGTATTGTTTCAAAATAGTAACCCAAAAAATGTTTTGGATGACTTATTTATTGTATAAGACGTCCAAAGGTTGAAAAACATACCATTTTTTATTTTTGTCTCGCAACCTAAAACACAATAAAAAAACTAAGTAAGGCATGTTGAAATAACTATAGATTTTATTAATGATTCTTGGCTTTTTATTTATATGAAAAATGATTTAAATAAATACCTAGGTACCGCATGAACTAAGAACGCTAAGAATTAGCCCGAGAAGTGTTAATTATAAATATTAACGTTTTAAGTAATATATGTGTTGAATAAAAATATAAACATTGTCTAGTGTCTAAACTATATAATATAATATATACGGGATACGCCCTTTGCTTTAAGAATTCATTCGTACTACTAACTCTTCTTCTTATCGTGTCTGGTGCTGGACTTTATTAACATATTACTAATTCTATTGTCTATACAAACCTTGTGAGTTTTCTTGTTCATTTGAAGTTTGTACACCTAATATATCAAAATAATAATTAGCTTAGGTGTCACATAATATATGCAAATTATACAAATTTTATTTTTTTCAACTTTTCACCAATTGTCTTTAAATAATATACTAAATAAAATCTTCATTACATAACTACTAACACTATTGACTATACTGACCAGGTACGTCTCGTGGCGGCGTTCCATCAATATCAAAGGGAACTAATACAAGTTATACAAATACAATTAATGTTTGCTAAATTTAAATTGGCTTCACAGTTTGTAGAAGAACAATAACTAAATAGGTTTGAATAGGAATCATGCTTTATATTATGTGTTTAGAGTAACTGTGGTGCAGCTATTACATAAAAAAAAAATTTGTTTTTGAAAATTTCTTGGCAAGTCTAACCTAGTCAATTTATCTTTTGTTATTTCGTTAATTTATGTTTGTTACTTACCTGGTGGATTTAGCGGACCTTGTGTAACTAAACAACAGAATTAAGTATCAAATCGATTAAAATTAAAGCTACTAATACAGCTTCAGAAACAGTAAGAGTATCTACGGGTAATTAGTATGAATGTACACGATAATTAATAGAAAAATGTATATTAAAATATAAAAAAAATATATAACGTTTTGTTAATTTATGTTTGTTACTTACCCGGTGGATTTGGCGGACCTTGTGTGCCTAAATTTAAACAAAAAATTTAGGTATCAATATAAATTCATTTTCGCATTTATAATACCTAACCTAATCAGGTTTTATTTTAGGTACTTAAGTACTTTTATCATAAATTACATAATGTAAACGTGTCTAATTAATCATTAAGATGTCATCTAGGTCTAGATCAAAGGCCCGGTGAATGGATCGATAGCGGCAGTTATGAGGTGGATGGAGGAAAATGGTCTTTAGCCCTCAACAGGGAAAACCGAGACGATAATACTCACCACCAAAAGAGGTTACCGAAACCGGCGTTCGCCGTTGGGGCAACCCGAGTGGATACTCATACACCTGCGCTATCTAGGGGTGGAACTCAGTAAGATCTTAGGATTTCAAACTATTAACTTGTTAAAGTTGATTTTGGGCCACGCAGTGGGCACAGAGAATGTGTACAAAAGTGAATATTGGGTCTTTTGACCTCTACACTAGGTAATCTATACTAGTAATCACTAGGTAATCTAACTACTAACTCTGTAGTCCTTCCTGACCTCCTACGTTCATCGGCGTTGGCACATCTGTATCAGCGTCATCTAATTCAACAAATAATACAGTTGAATACCACTTATAAAAACTTCATAATTTTCTGCTATAAAATATTTTTTTTCCAATAATATGTATAATTCTTAATAATATAGTTTATTTTCAAATATACCTTAAAATATACATGACAAGCAATTATATTATAATTATTAGTTGTACACGCATGAACTCTAAGGTAATCAATTTATTCATTCTAAATTTAATAATTGTATTTGGAACTAATACTGTATGCTTGTTTAGAAATATTCCCATTTTCGAATGGTACGTAGGTATATAAATAAGTAGTCACGGTGAGTAATAAAGCAAACTGGTACAATAAATATATCGCAAAAAAAAGGTATGACATTTACTAAGATTGCTATAAAATACAAATCGTTTGTAAAATCAAAAACGATACAGATATAATATTTCGACTTCATAACGTGACGTTAACTTATGTTTTTTTACTAACCCATTGGTTTTGGCTGACATTGTGTGACTAAATATAAACAACAAAATTAGGTATAAATACAAATTCACACACGTGTACAAAAGTTTGTGAAGAACATAATATAGTTATGTGATCAAAAATTCTTTCGACACCGTTTGTCATTTAATTAGATAACATAAAATCATAGTTATAGTGATTGGTTAATTTTGAATAGTCAACCTGAAAATTAAGTATCGTGAAAAAATTACAAATAAAAATTACCCAAAAATATATCCAAGATAATGAAAGCTATAAAACATAATATACTGTTTTTGTGCATAGTAATGTAAGAAAGAACTTTTGTTATTCTGATGTACGACTGAAAATTTGTTTAGCGTAAAGATAAATTGAAACAAACAGAAATCATATAGCCACACAAATGTTACTCTGACAAAAGACTGAAGAGATGATTGTCGAAATTTGGGTTAAAAGTCGAAAATACTTAACAATACGAAATACGAAACACACATTTCGACACTTGTGCACATAAATGTTTTAGTACTTTTTTTTAAATTGCAATCCATTAATACTCATAAATCAAGTATTAAGTTTTAATCAGAAATTTACCGAAAAATAATATATAAAATTGCCAATGTTCGAGTTCCTCGTTTCTATTTTTTTTTGCATTTTTTATTATAATTTTTTGTATTAGAAACTCGAAGGTTATTAATTAAGATTCAGGATCTGATATGTACCACACTGCTTAGAATTTTGCATTTCAGGTTATTATTAAACCTGAATTTTTTAGCCGGTATTTTTGTACATTTTTCTCAATTTCACAATATGAAGTACAAACAGATATTTTATCGACGCGTAGGTTTTGAATGAAAATGTATCATTTTCTGTTATAACGAAATTGTTATTGTGCTTTCCGTTGTTATTGTCGTTGTAGTTGTTCTTATTTGTACACATATTTTGAATACAAAAATGATTCACCGAAAAAAAAATTATTTTTCTGTTCTACATAGGTTGATATAATACCAATAGTTTTTACTATTGATTGGAATTCTTGCCTAACGTTAACTCGAAAACAATAAGTTTTTACTTTGGAAAAATACTTGTGTGATTTGATGTGCGTTTCCATTTCCAATATTTACACGAATAAAAATATAGTAATCGTCAATATAAAATTGTTTTACACGTGCAAAAGACTGTTAATATTATTTACTTACCCCATGTTAAGCTTGCATTATAATAATGCACACCTAACGTCGACAAAATACAAGGTCTTAAGAATTACATGACACACCTACCTTATTTCTAAAACTATGAAAAAAAGAAACTAAGTGAACCATTTTTGGTTTTTATCGTACAAAAATATTTTAAGGCCATTGTAATTTCTTCCCCTTTAACAAGAGGATTTAGCGAAGGGGTGATTTTAGAATGACATATATATTATTTAGCAACCTTCATATTAATTTAGATATTATGCATGTTAAACTATATATTTTTTTTTTTTTATAATTTGATTGAACTTTTAATTTTATAAAATCAATCAAAAGAGCCGGTGCCTATAGAAATTTCTTTTGAGTAATAAATTCCATCAAAATGTTAAGACTGTGCGACCACTATGGGAAAATATAGTACCTTGAATAGTATTTTTTCATCACAAAGAAAAATATGTTTATTGTACCGACACTACCGTGATTGTATGGTTTTAAAAATATTTCAGTGTACAATTATAAAACAGAAGCCAAACGAATTGGATCGGATCTCAGTGAGAAATGGTGATGGAGCATAGGACAATATTAACTATTTTTAAGTATTTAATTCAAGTTTTTCAAAAAATATTCTAAAACATTTCCAATTTTATAAATTTTTTTTTTTAAATATTATCTGATACAGTTTAGTTTTGTTTAACAAAGCATTAAGAAATGTATTTAAACTGAGCTAAGGCCCTTAACCAAACCAAATATACCTAAGAATTTAACATGTTTTTAGTTCTATTAAAAAATATAAGGTATATTATCACTGATTATGAATTTAATAATATTTATGAACAATGGTAAATTGTATTATGGTAAAATGTTTAACAGATTACAATAAACATTATAACAGTAACGGGTTAGTTGTACTTGGTCATGCTATAAAACTTAAGAATTGATTAGTATTTAACTAATTTTAACGCATCCAAATGGTGTGGTATCTTTGTCTGCCATAAAATTGATGGAAATGTAAACTTTCTCATTTCGATCAATAACATTCTGAATATTTCTATTCACATCGAATTTCTCATAAGGATGGTCACAGTTCTCATGGTCAATTTTAACGAATTGCAGATCATCTGCTGTACTGTGAACCATATGTTCAACTACAAATGTGCTCAACTGTAAATTAAACAAAAAAAACAAGGTATTTTTTTTTACTGCATAAAGAATCAATTTAAATTAAGTCAATTTCCTATTTATTCTAAAACAAAATAAATAGCAATGAATTTACATCGTGTAGCACGGTTTCCTCCAGGACCTCTGATCTGGACAAAACGGTTATAGAATGATTGTAGCCTTCCGACGTTTTTTGGCACGCGTATATACCCGCATGGGTCACATAGTCAGTGGCGAACACAACCCAATTCATTTCCCCATCAACATTAGCTGCAAAGTGGATTATTACCAATTTGGTATCTATATAATATTATTCTGTTCACTATTGGCAATCCAATTATTCATTTAGTATTAAGCAGATTATTTGTACGTAGGGTGTATTGACGGTAAAATAATTCACATGACCATTTTAAACAAACACCTAGGTAGCTGTAATATAAATCTAATGAAGCACTCGTCGAAACGGTTCGGTTGTGCGGTTGGAACAACCAGATGGCAAGAATAGTATAATGGTGGTAATCGAAATTCAAATTACTCACGCATGGGAGAAGTGACAGAAACGGTCGATTGTGACGGTAAACTTGGATCGGCTTCCACTTTCCCTGTAAAACTGTATTTAGCTTCACGGTCGTAACCCGGTGGTCTGTATCCGGTTACATCTACACCATTTATCAGACCTATACAATCTGTACAACGTAGACAACCCGTACAACTTATACAATCTATACACTCTAAACATTTCGTACTCCTCTTGCAATTCTTACTGGCTACACAATCTTTACAGTCTACACAACCTTCACAGTGCATGCAACCTGGACAGTCTCTGTTTTCGCGAATTCGAGTGTTTTTGAGTTTCAGTGTGTATAAATCATACACTACGCACCGATGTTGTGGTTCCGTCGAATGAAGAGCGTACCATGTTCCTAAAAACTATAGAAAATGCGCCGGATCAGTGCACTGTAATTACATAAAACAATACTTTTTAAGACAATTTTACTTGGACTTACTTGTGCCGGATCGAAATTAGGCACAGGTGGCAAATTATAACATTGATGACCCGAAACGACGTTCAAAGAACTAACTAGCAGCACGGGTAAAAGTCGCAAGCCAGTGGACTTCATTGTATGACGGTGTAAGTAGTCACGTAAATTGTATACTATTGAAATCTACAAATAAAATTTAACAGCTATGTCACTTTGGTAGTCAATTTTTTATCAGTCAGAAATATTAGAATGTAGAAATAATATTAAAATATAAAAAAAAAAAAATATTGCAGTTATATTACTCAAGTCATCGGTGTGGTGAATATAAACGACCTACCAAAACCCCAAAATTTGATCTAAGTAATAATATTTTTTACAAGTGTTCAAATACAAACATGTAGGTAGGTTGTTATTCGATTTATCCATAGAGAGAAGAATTATATACTTAATAGACTGGTCATAACACGGGTTTTGGATAAATATAACTCAAGTTTCAAAGCATAATCTGATTCAAAGCATACTTAATTTTTTTGCAGTTTGATAATATACGGCTTACTTGAACAATATATTTTACGACCGAAGTCAATTCGATAAGGTTGACAGACTGTTTTGAAGTGACTTACTTGCGTATTTCGTATGGGCGACCAAAACTCTAATAAAATCTAATATATTTTGCAGGGTACCCAAGTTGAATTATTGATATAGCTGGTGTATTTTTTTTTTTTATAATAAAGACTTCATATTATTATGTACAATTTTTCGGCGCACAGTTTAAACTTATTCTTTTTAGCTATTGGTTTTACTCAGTAATCGACATGGCCTCAAATCTAGAAAATATAGCCTGCGTGTTTGATGTACAGGGTGATCCAATAATTTGAATATTTTAATACTTATTTATACGGGAGAAAACGTTGCACTCTGTATGTATAATATTATATCTATGTTAGACAATCGCTATATGCTATATATTTTTAGATTTATTGAAAATAAATAAGAATAACAGGTTTTAGTAATAAAGCCGAGGGAGCACGTGTATTAATATAAGATGTTTGTCTTACAATGATTTATTATTTTGTTTTCTCCGTCGATGCGAAAATAGTAGTCAAAACAAATAAATATTATACTTATAAAACAGATTTTTTTACAATTTAGGCGTCTACCAAACCGATAAAAAGGAAAAATACAAATTTTTTGATATAAAAATTACAAATTGTCTAAAAAAATATAAAAGATTTATAATTTTTAGATTATTAGAATTGTTTCAACAAAATTTCCGTCCTATTCTTATTGAATCTCCCTGTATGTGTATACATATTTATATAATCCTCCTCGCCCCGTGGGATTCTTATAACTAGTGCACTTATCTACTTTTGGACCATTATGAAAACATTTATAGTTTGAGTGTCCAATTCTATAAAAAAAAATGTTCATCAATTTTTAAAAAGTAAGGTTTTTTTAAAAAAATTGCACAACGCCACATGTGCTTAAAAAAAAAAATCAATTCAAAATTAAATATCCCCTTGAACAACAATACTAATTTAAAATTGGCCTTTGTTTGAACTGTACTAGTTTAGTCTGCACTGGTTTTTTTATTATGACTTTAAAATAAATGTATTTAGACAATTTTTTATCCAAAAGAATTAACCGGTATTAGAAATCTGAAAAGTAAAGTATTGTACATTTACTTAGGTATGTAAATTTCTCGGTGGTTTTTCTCGATATCTAAAATCAAGGTGTACACAAGTATTCACAATCTATAACGTTTTAGCATGTAACGACGTGAGTTACCTTTGTTAAGAAGTTACCATTGTTAAGAAAATAAAACTGCCGTACTGACAAATAATAAATGAACACGTATGAACAATACCTAAAAATATTTTTAAAAAAATTGCTTTACTGTGTAACAGCATTTATTAAAACCCATTATCATACAAAAAACATTAAAAACAAAATGGTGGTTTCACAACAATAAAACTAACCTCTTATTATGTTATCTTATCAACAAGCCAAAAGGTTAGGCTATTTATAGAAACTTCTGCCATCTGCTAAATTTTATAGAACTATTATAGGTATTTTATTCTGTTCTTCTAGACCAACAATTAGGAGGTATGATATTAAATGGGTATATGAGGTATGATATATTAAATCACGTTTAAGGGAATGCTTCGATCCGAATATGTAAATACTTAGTGATGAAATCTTTTTTAGATTTAAAAATTGGTTTGATCCAACGTTGATAACTTCTTCTATACTGTACTTGATTTAAATTGTGCAGGTTTACTCGTTTAATTTAAACATAACTTCCCCATGGGTTACTGGGTATGGGCTACTGGGTAATAATGTATGTATTATTTATTAATATTGTAATTATTTTTTTGGGGTGAACATACTAAATGGCATATAGAATTGTTGAGATAATATTGAGTAGTTTTTGTAAATAATTTGTGTATGCACTAAACTTATAATAAATATAATATTGTGGATTCTCAAATACGTATGCTCCAATTTCGAAATATTTATTATCTCTTTATTCCATTGGACTTTATAAATATTTATTGATTAATTATCCTAGGACGATACAGTGTATTTTTAACGAAAAAAGTACAGGACAAGTACAATTTTGACATTAAATACAAGTTTTGTATTTAAAAAAAAAACGTTTCAAGTATCAGACGAAATTGTTGGCCTTATGTAAGAAAGTATCAAAATTATTTCAATATACTATTTCATATAATATACTTATTCCTTTGTGTACTAAGATATTTGTCCGATAGAATAGCATGCACAACGCTAGGTATACGTTAAAATGCATATAAAACCAACACACATTTTACGAGTGTAATTAAAATCAATAACTACCAAGAAAAAAAACTGACATAGCGTTAGTGTAATGCAAATATCAAATCATATTACCACCAACAGCTAAGTAAATATGTTATCATAGGCACCCAAACAATATTTTATGGTACTATATTTTTGTTATGTATGAATCATCTTTTCACATCTTATCATTTTTTGTGTACACAAGTGTTCCACGATCTATAACGTTTTAGTATGTAACGACATAATTTTACACATTTTACAATTAAATTTCAAGTCTATATTACTAATTATATACGCATAATCTACGGTTGTAGAAGTTTTTACTTAAGAAATAGCTTTATTATTCTACAGATTTATCTTTTATACTCAGCTAATACTTAAATGATAATTGAATCTAAAAAAAATAAAAACTAGTATTATTATATTTGCAGATAAAAATGTCATTTTTATATGTTATAATACCGTTTGCTTTGGTAAACGTTTTTGTAGCTGCAGTAGGTAATTATTGAGTAATTATATTATGGTACACAAGAAAGAAAAAATCTAAAAAACAAATTCAAAATTTTTTTTTTTTATAGATCGATACACTACGGAGGTTTTCAGAGCAAGTCAGTGAAGATTTTTTTTTCCTATTGAATAATTTGAAATATAGTTTTACTATATTTATTTAATATATTTACAGACCTACATTTGAAGCAGGCGAAAGGTAAAATCGAATTAAAATTAATTTACTAAAATATAATGTCGATGATCAGTTTGTGTGAGAGGAAAAAATAATTTTTTAAATTACATGTTTTTATTTTTAATTTTTTTTTTAAATTAAATAAAGTCCGCGACAGCTGTGGCCATTGGACTGACATAAGTTTTTATTATCTACAGTGTAGACGCTCAATTTATCTAAATCATTTTTTTTTTCTCAAAGAATATATTTTTTTCTACAATATAATTACAATTGACTTTAGGCAGTGACTAATAAACATAATAAGGTAAGTAATGTTCAGTGTAGTTTTAACCACATTTTATACTCTTATTCTGAAGGTTTTTTTATTAATTGAGATTTCATATGACTCTTTTTTTTTTTTTAATTGTTTTGAAATAAAATAATAATAAAAATCCCATGATTACGATAAAAAAAAAAATCGGATACTTATTTTAAGTTTTTTTAACCACTTTTTTTGCATCTAATATTTCCAAAGGTAAAATTCGCGAAAAATAATAGATATATATATAAACTAGAGCTCAACCAATAATTTTTTTATTCCAGATCAATTGCCGGCAGTGATTAAAGCCATTGTTATCGAAGATTTTCTGATAAGTAATCATAATTTTATAGTAAACAAAATAATAATAACAACTGTAAAGCAACAAATTATTTTCTTGCAAATGTAGCAATGATGTAATTTTATTCTAAATGGAATTTTTCTGTCAAACAACGCAGAATTGACTTCATCGAACCTCGCTTAATTGTAGGCCCCGGTGCAATAACCAGGTACGTCAAATTTTCAAAATTGTTTAGGAAACATAAAAAACTATCTATAAAATTGGTAAATGAACCAAAAGCTAAAAATGTGGTGTTATTCTTCTTGTAAGAATAAGATACATCATTTAAACTCATTTCCTTTGGTTTACATTTGATATTTATGATAATATTTATAAGAACTAAAAAAAGTATGATATTTATATTTTCAATGGTTACAATAACCAGTTACGTCCAATTTTGAATTTTGGACATAACTGGTTATTGCAGCCAACAGAAATTAAAAAATCAGTTTTTATTATTTTATTTCAATACCATTCATTGGACGTAATCGGTTGTTGCACCAATCGAAAGAGATTTTTTTTCTCAATATTTCTATATCAAAACACGATTTTGAAAAAATGTGGACATACCTGGTTATTGCACCGGGGCCTTCAATTAATCTAATCGTCAGATTTACTTCAATTCACCCATTTCTATACCATATTCCTAGTCGGTGTCCTATAATAAATCGAAAAATAGTATTTTCCGAAATTCATAAAATATAATATTTGCCTTAATAAAATCTAATTTCATTAAATAAAACATTTATTTTATGTCAATTTCAGAGGATGTAAGTTTTATGTTAGCATCACCGGGTAATAATACTTTTGGAAATATTTCTACATACCTATAGTTCTTTGATATTCATAAAGTATAAATTTTGTAATAATAATTTCAGATAACGAAGAAGAACACGTAGACTTAAAATATGGTAAATAGACAGTAGTAAATTATTCATCTAAGTACTCAAAATATAAGGAATGATCAAATAATTACATAATAATACATTTTTATCGGGGTGAATTTACTACATTAAAATGTATTTTGTTTTAAAATTTAGATAAAATTGTGTACCAGATTTTTTTGCAAGATATAATAACACGTACAACGGGTAAATACCAAAATGTAATAAGGTTTTGATGATCGTTAAAAAATTAGTTAAAGCTGCTAAATTGGTTTATTCCTACAAGCAATTTTTAAAATATTTTACATTGGTTAATTTGTCTAAACATTCTCAATTCTAAGATGTCTGTTGTAGTGAAATATAAAATGATCAACATTTTTTCAACCGTATAGTAATATTTGATATATTTTGGTTACAGGTATACCTGCGATAACTGTTTTAAACGACGGTAAAGTAACAATTATATATTTGTTTTTTAGAGCACTTGTAAATAGCCAATGTATAAGTTAAACAGAAGAAACAAGAATTGAATCTTGTGGTAGGCTGTTTTTTTAGGTGACATTTGATGTTTTTATCATGTTACCAAGGCATAATACGAATTATTCAAACCTTGTACAGTCCAACTCAACTGCAGTATAAACCAGCCAAATAACAGAAAACTTGACCTCACGTTGATACTTGTTTATTGTGTTTGGTTTGGTGGTCCAAACATCCTCGAACACTTTTCTGAATTTTAGTGAAAAAGACTTTTAAACTGGTGATACTATGTTTTTGGGGGTCGCTTATTTTGAATTAGATATAGTACCTTTTTAATTTTTAGCCAGTCAAACGGGAGCACATCATTTTAAAAAATAATTTGTTGCGAGTTTACTCCATTTTGAAGGGGAAGAGAGCAATATTTAAAAATTTTCCTCAAAAAGTACCTATTAGGCCCTAATGGTAGGTTGTAAAATAAATGAGTTATCTAATAAATGTAATGCAACTCACGAGCAACCATTTATTTTTATTTTGTTAGAGATGAAAAACCAATTAGAAGAAGCTAACCTGAGAGATTTGGCAATAGCAAGAAGAAAATTAATTATTGAACCTGTAAAACATTTAATCCGTTCCATAATAAGTAAGTATGCATATTGAATTTTTTCACACTCAGAACTGTAGAACTTTTTCATAATGACGACACTGTTTTTTATAATACAAAATCGTCTTAATTATTCCTTTTTAAATAAATTTAAAACAAACACAGTGACATAAAGGAATATAGTAACAAATAAGCTAAATTTGGTAATTTGTTTTATTTGTTGAAGGAGCACCAATCAGTAAGATATTAAACTATACTTTCCCTATAAAATACAATCATTATTAACGTTTACACGCAGAACTGTAGAACTTTTTCACAATGACGACAATTCTTTTTATAATACAAATTATCCTTAATTATTCCTAATCATATAAATTATAAAACAAACACTAGTTTTTTTTCCAATTGTACACCCCTTAGTAAAAAAAGTTTTTCTTTTTTATTTGTTTAAGGAGGACAATTTAGAGAGGAGTTTGCAGACTTTGTCGATGTGTGTCGTTTAATAGGAGTGTTAAAGGCTATTGAACACCCAACTTCAGCCATAGAATGGTCTGACTTCTTTGAAGAAACTAACGGAAGATGTATTATATCTTATTTCGACCATAAAATATACTTTTACAAAACAATTGAAAACGAGATTTGGGAAGTCGATAGAGAAGATAATCAACTTCATCTACTCGCTGATCAAGTAAACTAAAATTGACCAGAAGCTATAAGGATAACTTATTTTATGGTACTATATTATTGTTATATATAAATCATTTTTGCACATCTTTTAATATCAAAATTGTAAATAAATTTAATGTCTACTAAAATAAACAGTTTTAATCTCGATTATAAAAACATTTGTTTCTTATCTATTGTATTTATTACATGTTCTTACAAGTAAGGTATTTTACGCGTACATTATTTGACGTGTCAGATTTTATAATACAGGGTGATTCATTATGGATAAATTACTCACTTTCTGGGAATATATTATCATTTTGAAAACAATTTTTTCTCCCTGTACTTTTAGATAAACATAGTAACATAATTTTTAATTCTTAAAACATTTTTACTTTAATCTCTTATACGTAATAGATGTATGGACTACGATTTTTCAAATGGCTATATAATATGTTTTAAATTCCATACATTTGTAGACAAAAGATGTTAAAATATATTATCGTTTGAATTTTTAATTTTCATCCATCTGTTCGGTTAGCTAAGACTTTGTAAAGATATTATATTTTCAGTCGTATGGCCTATAATACAGCTTTATTTCTACTTCTGATTCCTTCCCTATTTTCCTAACCTTATTAAATCTCTTTGCCAATGCGACTGACGGTTTCGTTGTTTATATATTTTCTGAATATAATTAAGCTTAATTATTATTATATAAAGATTTAGTACAGTGGTGACGGAGCCTATTGGGGGAGGGGGGGGGGGATCACAGGCCCATAAGAATTGCTTCAAGTTAAAAATATATACATTTCTCGGTTGTTTTCTGCGATCTCGAAAACCAAGGTGAAATATTTTTTGTGTGTACAAGTGTCCCACAATCGAAAACGTTTTAAACTGTAACGACTTAGTCAAAATTGTTA
Source organism: Adelges cooleyi (assembly GCF_023614345.1). NCBI lineage: Eukaryota > Metazoa > Arthropoda > Insecta > Hemiptera > Adelgidae > Adelges > Adelges cooleyi. Next base: position 10,196,020 of record NW_026096268.1, on the reverse strand, counting down.
GGAAAAAAAAAATTGCCGTACTGACAAATAATAAATGAACACGTATGAGTAATACTTACAAATGGTAGGAAAAAAAATCCAGACCCCTTACAGCATTTATTAAAGTTGAATATCATACAAAAAAAGTGGTCCGTGTCGCGGGACACGCGTTTGGAACAAAGTCCTCCCCTTCGTATGCGGGTTTGGCATAATTAATCATTAACGGATCAGAATTCTAAAATAGTGCAATTATACAAAACGAATTGTTATCCAATCATCAGTTCGAGAAGTATAATAAATTACGAAAAACCGAATGCAATATGTAAGTTATCAAGTACTTTCAAGGGTAAAAATGTGTTCTGTAGTAATCAAATATAAATATTTTATAAGTTTTTAGACTTCTTGCAATATAAATTACCTTAAAAGTTGAAAAAAAAGTTGTAAAAAAATGCAAAAAGTGTTGAAAGGGGAGCCGGATTCAAACCCGGTACCACTCACTCCTGGGAAACCGATCACGCTCGACCGCACCACATATAGATTTTTTCATAATCTTTTTTCATAACGCCTTACATTTTTTCTCGGCTAGGACCCCTCGCCAACTGCGATAAGGAACTTCGTTCCAAAAACATTTAATATAAAGTAATGGTTCCACTACATTACACTAAGCTCTTATTATGTTGGCTTTTCAACAAGCCGTAAGATTAGGTACCTATTTATAAATACTTTTGTCGCATGCTAAATTATATACAACTAAATGAGGTACACTATGCTGTTCTTCTGGACCAACGATTAGAAGGTAGTAATGAAATCACGTTCATGGGAATGCTTCGATGCGAATCTGTAGATACTCTGTGATGGATTTGATTGTAATCAAATTAGTTTCAGATTTAAAAATGTATACGATCAAACTTTGTTAACTTCTTCTGTACTGTACTTGGTTTAAACTGTGCTGGTCATTAATATCAAATTGTATTTTTTTATTTTCAATGTATCGGCTACTGGGTCATAATGTATGTATTATTTATTAATATTGTAATTATTTTCTTGGCGTGAACATTCTAATTGGCTTATAGAATTGTTGAGATGACATTTATTAGTTTATGTAATTAGTTTGTGTACAAAACTTGTGGATTCTCAATTATGTGTGCTCCAATTTCGAAATATATATTATCTCTTTATCCCATTGGACTTTATGAACATTTATTAATCAATTATCCTATGATGGTACAGTCTGTTTTTAACGAAAAAAGTTCAGGACAAGTACACTTTTGACATTAAATACAAGTTTTGGGTTTAGATAAAACGTTTCAAGTATCATCAAACGAAATTGTTGGCCTTGTGTCAGATAGTATCGAAATAATTTCAATATACTACTTCATATAATACACTTTATTCCTTTGTGTACTAAGATATTTTTCCGATAGAATAGCATGCACAACACCTTTTACGAGTGTTATTAAAATCAATAACTACCAAGAAAAAAGTCTGAACTAGCGTTAGTGTAGTGCAAATATAAAATCATATTACTAAAACCGGTATTGTTAGCAAAAAAAAATAGGTACCCATCGAAATTTGTTTCGGTTCTATTGTTTCAGTCGACATAAAAACCTATTCAAAAATTTCGAAAATTCACATTTTAAAAGTTTAACACGGTGATTGAGTTGATATTTTGCTTATAATTTCCATCATTTTATATTGTACTTTAAGTAATTGTAAGCTGTTTCCTCGATCGTAAGTATATTTTTTCGTATCTGCTCGCTGTAACTTTCTAACAGCAAAATAAGTTTGATTTAATTGCAAGTCTATATTACTAAAAGTGTACGCATAATCTACAGTTACGCTGTACACGGTATTTTAAAGTGTCAAACATTTTAAATAACCTATCTTTTCTAAATTAAAATTGTGAAAAAACACCTAAAAATTCTACAGGTAATTTTTCAACATAAGTGTACAACACGTTATAAATCTTAAAATGTATGTCAAAGTATTAAAAATATAAGTTTTTACTTTAGTCCTATTTGAAATACCTACGTTTGCAAAATAGACTAGAAAACGAGTTAAATGGTTTTTGTCAATTATTCAATATAATTATTACCATGAATTTTTTAACTAGATGGTTTTTATAAAATAACTGTAAGATTTACAACTTAAAAATAAAGTAAAAACTGTAATTAAAAAAAAATTAATTATGCTGTAGAGACAACACTGACTGTCTAGATATCCATTTTGACTTGATTTCAGAACCAAGTCTAAAAATAGTCTAATAAACGCCCAAAAAAAAATTATTATAAAATTAATAGAAATTTTATCTTTATTCGTCTATTTTTTAAATTGTTATGATTTTTAGAGTATTTTATCGAGTTAAGTTATTTTTATCGTTTCTATAATTCAGCTGTTTTGGCAATATCTTGAATCCAGTAACATGAGATCTGTGTAATTAAAAAAAAATGATGTAGCGTCTTAGCTCCCCATCGTAGCTGAACAATTAAACAGTCACTGAGTCTAATATAAAAATATTCAATGTTTATTATCATTTTTGTAGAACCCCATCTTTATAGATTTATAATTTTACAGATTTATACCTCAATTGATATTTACATGATAATTGAATCTAAGATAAAATAAGTACTAGTGTTATTATATTTGCAGATAAAAATGAAATTTTTATATTTTATAATACAATTTGCTTTGGTGAACGTTTTTGTAGCTGCAGTAGGTAATTATATAATTATTATACAAACGTACACGAGAAAGTACAAATTTAAAAAACAAATTACACATTTCATTTTTTTTTTTTTGTAGATCGATACACTACGGAGGTTTTTAGAGCAAGTCAGTAAATGTTTTTTTTTTTTTTGTATAGAATAGTTTTAATAAATTTATATAATTTAATTACAGACCTACACTTGAAGCAGGCAAAAGGTAAAATATAATACAAATTAATATACTAAAACATAATGTTGATACACGATTTAGGTTAGGTTAGTTAAAATATATATATATATATATATATATATATAAATATAAATAGTCGAGATAAAAGGTATCACCAAAGTTGAAATACGCGAAAAGGATTAGATATACGGGGTGATTCTTTTATCATGAACCAGTCAATATCTCACTGGGTTTAATTAGGAATTGAATTTTTTTTTCATATTGTTTTTATACAATGTGATCTCAACTTTTCACAATTTGTTTAGTTGTTTCCCCACTCCCAACATAGACTTTTTAACTTGGTAACTTTAACCGTGTATACAAATTATAGCTCAACCAATTATTTGTTTATTTCAGCTCACTTTCTGGCAGTGATTAAAGACATCGTTCATGCACATATTGGGATAAGTAATCATAATTTTATAGTAAATAATATAACAACTCTAAAGCAACAAATTAGTTCGTTGCAAATGTATCAATGATGTAATTTTACTCTAAATGGAATTTTTCTGACAAACATCATAGAATTTACTTCATCTAATCTCGCCCAGTTATTCTATTCGGCACATTTACACCAATTCACCCATTTCAATATAATATTCCTAGTCAGTTTATAGTGATGAAAAATTAACACTTGTCTTCCTTTTTATTATTTATAATAAAATACAAATTTAATATAACGGTACAAAATAAAACATTTTTTTTATGTTCGTTTCAGCGGAAATAAGTATTATGTTAGCATCGCCGGGTAATATTTTTTAAGGAATTAGTTCTACATACAAATTACCCAGTTATTTTATATTCACGATAGTATAAAATTTTGTTATAATAATTTCAGATAACGAAGAAGAAAACGTAGACTTACAATACAGTAAATATTTAGTAGTAAATTATTCATCTAAATACTCAAAATATTAAGAATTATCAAAGACTTACATAATATTGATTTCTATCGTAATGAATTTTGTACATTAAAATGTATTTTGTTTTAAAATTTAGATAAAATTGTGTACCAGATTTTTTTGCAAGATATGATAACTCGTACAACGGGTAAATACAAAACTGAACTAAGGTTTAAAATTAATCGATTAAAAATTAAAGCCGCTTATTCCTACAAACAATTTTTTTATTTTTTTACATTGATTAATTTGTCTAAACGTTTTCAATTCGAAGATGACTGTTGTAGTGAAAAATAAAACGATCAACATTTTTTCAACCGTTTAGTAATATTTGATATATTTTGGTTACAGGTATACCTGCGATAACTGTTTTAAACGACGGTAAAGTAACAATCATGTATTCGTTTTTTAGAGCACTTAGAATTAGCCGATGTATAAATTAAACAGAGTGAACAAGAATGGAATCAAAAACATATTACGAATTATTCAAACCAAGTGCAGTCTAAATTAGTACACTCCAACCGAATCACAGTATAAACCGGCCTAATAACAGCACACCGTCACTCACGTTGATAAATTTTACTGTGCTTGGTTTGGACCACCAAAGCTTTATCACTTTTCTGGGTTTTAATGCGAAAGACTTTAAAATTGGTTTTTTGGGGGTCGCTGATTTCGAATTAGATTTCAATTTTCATCCAGTCAAAAAAAGAAGATCGTTTTAAAATATAATTTTAACGGGTTTACTCAATTTTCAAGGGGAGGGTTAATATTTTAAATGTGTCCACGAAAATTATCTATTAGGCACTAATGGTAGTTTGTACAAAAAATGGGTTATCTAAAAAATGTAATGCAACTCACGAGCAACCATTTTTTATTTTGTTAGAGTTGAAAAACCGATTAGAAGAAGCTAATCTGAAAGATTTGGCAGTAGAAAGAAGAAATTTCATTACCGAAGCTGTAAAACATTTAATCCGTTCCATAATAAGACGTAAGTATGCATATCGAATTTTTTTTATATTCTATCTATAATTTTTTACATATTTTGACACAATTGATCTCTAATTGTATTAATTTCGATTGTTCTAGTTTCCTTAATTTAATTTAAATAATAATCAAAATACAAAAAAAAAATTATAATTTAGGTACAGACCATTCATTCTAACCACAGAAACAATTTGTTTATATAATAAATCTATAAGCTCAAACTACACAGATATTGAACTAGACTTTCCTATAAAATACAATCATTAGTAACGTTAAGATAACACTCAGAACTGTAGAACTTTTTTACAATAACAATGTATTTCATAATACAAAATCGTCTTAATTATTTCTTTTTAAATTAATTTAAAACAAACACAGTAACATAAAGGAATATAGTAACAAATAAGCTAAATTTGGTAATTTGTTTTATTTGTTTAAGGAGCACCGATTAGTGAGGAGTTTGCAGACTTTTTCGATGTGTGTCGTTTAATAGCAATTTTAAAAGCTATTGAACACCCAACTTCGGCCGTAGATATTTGTGCCTTCAGTGAAGAAACTGACAGAAGATGTGTTATAGCTCATTTCGACAATACATTTTACCTTTATAAAAAATTCTTAAACGACATTTGGGAAATCGATGCTGCCGATAATCAACTTGAACTACTCGCTGATCAAGTAGAATGAAATTAACCGGAAGTTATATAGATAACTTATTTTGTGGTACTATATTATTGGTATATTATATAAATCATTTTTGCACATCTTCTAATATCAAAATTGTTAATAAACTTAATGTCTTTAAAAATAAACAGTTTTAATCTCGATTATAAAAACATTTGTTACTTATGTATTGTATTAATATAAGTAATTGTAAGCTGTTTCCACGATCGTAAGTATATGTTTTATACATTTTGTTAAGGTTTATTAGTTATTTAATTCTGAATCTACTCGTTTTAATTTTTTAACTACAAAATAGAAATAATTATATTGCCATTCTATATTACAAAAATTGTACTTATGGTATATTTATGTGCCATAATATGATGATTCATTATGAATAAATTACTCAATTTCTGGGAATATATTAATGTTTTGAAAACAATTTTTTCTCCCTATACTTTTCGATACACATTGTACTATATTTTTTAATTCTTAGAACATTTCTACTATGATCTCTTATACGTAATAGATGTATGGACTACGATTTTTCATATAGCAGCATAATATATTTTTAATTCCATAAATTTGTAGGCACTAAATTAAAAAAATTTGTTAATATTTCAATTTTTTATTTTCATCCATCTAATCGATAGTTAAGACTTTGTAAAGTATTTGATTAAGACTTCTCAGTCGTAATGCTAATAATATAGCTTTATTCTACTTCTGATTCTTCCCCTCGTTTTTAACCACTGATAACCATTTTCCAGCTACCATATTATTTTAGATTCGATTGGGAGCATCGATGCTATTGGTTTTACAATGATGTATGTTTTTATTTGGTTTCTGTATACACTGTAACTTTTTTAATACCGGACCAAATCCTTCGAGTAGGAACTCTATAAATCACTCCTTTTATCTAGTTGGTACTTTAGCATGCTAAAATATATTTGATTCAATAGCATGTTGTAAAACGAGTATTGCTAAACCAATAACTACAGAAAAAGAAGTCTGAACTGACGTCAATGTATTGTAAATATATGAAATCTTACTTAAAACCGCTATGTAAGCAAAAAAAACAAAATAGGCACCCATCGAAATTTATTTCGATTTTATAGTTTCAGTCGGCATAAACACCTATTCAAAGTTGCAAAAATTCACATTTTAAAAGTTTAACACGGCGATTGAATTGATATTTTGCTTATAATTTCCATCATTTTATATTGTACTTGAAGTGATAGTAAGCTGTTTCCACGATCGTAAGTATATTTTTTATACATTTTGTTAAGTTTTTATTAGTTATTTAATTCTGAGTCTACTCTTTTTATTATTATTATAACGTTTTTATGAATTCAAAATCTTGTTTGTCGTTCCGGGTGGAATCTTGCAATTCAAAAAGACTTATTTCTCATCTGCCAGTAAAAATTATGCGTGGTGCGTTGGGCGTGAACGGTGCTCAGACATAAGCGGTCCGGGTTCCCAAACCCGTTCCCATCATTACACTTTTTTGCATTTTCTTACAATTTTTTTCAACCTTAAGTAGCAATTTATATTGTAAGAAATCTAAAAGTGTATAGAATTATTGCATTTTAATACCACAGAATACATGTTTACTATGTATATTCATTATATAACATTGTACATTTAAATATATAGATACGTACATACGAAAACGAAAAAGAACAAAATAACTAAAGTAAAAAATGAATCTAAAAATAACGTTTTTATGCGTTTTTTTTTTAGTAGTTTTAAAATTGTATTATTTTATAATCAATGTATGGGCTACTGGGTAATAATGTATGTATTATTTATTAATATTGTAATTATTTTCTTGGCGTGAACATTCTAAATGGCATATAGAATTGTTGAGATAACATTTAGTATTTTTTGTAAATAATTTGTGTAGGCACTAAACTTATGATAAATATAATATTGTGGATTCTCAAATATGTATGCTCCAATTGTGAAATAAATATTATCTCTTTATCCCTTTGGACTTCATGAAAAATTATTAATTAATTATCCTATAAAGATACAGTTTCAAGTATCATCAGACGAAATTGTTGGCCTTATGTCAGTGACTATCAAAATAATTTCAATATACTATTTCACATATTATATTTATTCCTTTTTGTATAAGATATTTTTCCGATAGAATAGCATGCACAATGCTAGGTATATGCTAAAACGCATAAAAAACCAACATACATTTTACCCGTGTTATTCAAATTTTTAGTAATTTTTAAGTACTGTCACAATATTTTACATGTCAGATTTTATAATAATAATTTAATAAATTTAATCATAATACAATTTTTATTACAAGTTATACGGCTGTTGAATTGATACTTTGCTTATAAATTTTATCATTTAAAATTTTAATTTAAAATCAGTAAGCTGTTTTCACGATCGTAAATACATCTTTTATATCATTAATAATCATTTTTTTTACTCTTTGTTAAGTTTTATTAGTTATTTTAATTTTTATATCTGCTCACTGTAACTTTTTAACAGCAAAATACATTTAATTAAATTGAAAGTCTATATTACTAATTATGTACGCATAATCTACGGTTATAGATTATGTAGATTATCTACATAATCTTTTCCAAATTAAAACTGAGAAAAACACCTTAAAATTCTACAGGTCATATTTCAACATTAATGATTGAATTTATGTAAGGTTTTTACTTTAGTCATACTAGAAATAGCTTTATAATCTTACAGATTTATCTTTTAAACTCAACTGATACTTAAATAATGATTGAATCTAAAATAAAATAAAAACTATTGTTATTAATTTGCAGATAAAAATGACATATTTATCCGTTATAATACCACTTGCTTTGGTAAACGTTTTTGTAGCTGCAGTAGGTAATTATTTAATTATTATATAATGGTACATGAGAAATTAAAAATCTAAAAAACCAATTCAAAATTTTATTTTTTTTATAGATCGATACACTACGGAAGTTTTCAGAGCAAGTCAGTAAAGATTTTTTTTTCGATAGAATAATTTTAAATATAGTTTTACTATATTTATTTATTTTATTTACAGACCTACATTTGAAGCAGGTGGATGGTAAAATATAATTAAAATAGATATACTAAAAAATAATGTTGATAATAAGTTTGTGTGAGATGATAAAATCATTTTTTTAATAAAAATTGTAGTTATTATGATCTACAATGTAGACGCCCAATTTATTTATCAAATTTTTTTTTTTCTTGAAGAATATATTTTTTTCTACAATTTAATTACAATTCACTTTAGGCAGTGACTAATAAACATAACAAGATGAGTAGAGTTCAGTGTAGTTTTAACCGCATTTTATACTCTTATTCTGGAGGTTTTTTTTATGGATTAAGATTTTGTATAAACAATTTTTTTTTCATTGTTTTAAATAAAATAATAATAAAAATTCAATGATTACGATAAAAGAAATAAGGATACATATTTTAAGTTATTTTAACAACTTGTGTTGCATCAAAAATAAATAATTTTGAATCTTTATTAGATATATATAAATTATAGCTCAACCAATTATTTGTTTATTCCAGGTCAATTGCCGGCAGTGATTAAAGACATTGTTATCGAAGATTTTCTGATAAGTAATAATAATTTTATAGTAAACAAAATAATAATAACAACTGTAAAGCAACAAATTATTTTGTTGCAAATGTAGCATCGCTGAATTGACTTCATCTAACCTAATTATTACTATTCTATTGTCAAATTTACTCCAATTCGCCCATAATTTCCGAAATTCATAAAACATAATATTTGCCTTAATAAAATCGAATTTCATTAAATAAAACATTTATTTTATGTCAATTTCAGAGGATGTAAGTTTTATGTTAGCATCACCAGGTAATAACACTTTTAAGAATATTTCTACATACCTATAGTAATATGATATTCATGAAGTATAAATTTTGTAATAATACTTTCAGATAACGAAGAAGAAAACGTAGACTTAAATTATGGTAAATATTTAGTAGCAAATTATTTATCTAAATACTTAAAATATTAAGAATAATCAAAGACTAACATAATATTAAATTTTTATCGGTGTTAATTTTCTACTTTGATATGTATTTTGTTTTAAAATTTAGATAAAATTGTGTACCAGATTTTTTTGCAAGATATGATAACTCGTTCAACGGGTAAATACAAAAATGTAATAAGGTTTTGATGATCGTTAAAAAATTAGTTAAAGCTGCTAAATTGGTTTATTCCTACAAGCAATTTTCAAAATATTTTGCATTGAATTATTTGTCTTAACATTCTCAATTCAAGATGTCTGTTGTAGTGAAATATAAAATGATCAACATTTTTTCAACCATATAGTAATATTTGATATATTTTGGTTACAGGTATACCTGCGATAACTGTGTTAAACGACGGTAAAGTAACAATTATATATTCGTTTTTTAGAGCATTTGTAAATAGCCAATGTATAAGTTAAACAGAGGAAACAAGAATTGAATCTTGTGGTAGGCTTTTTTTAAGGTGACATTTGATGCTTTTTTCAAGTTACCAAGGCATAATACGAATTATTCAAACTATGTACAGTATATACTAGTACAGTCCAACTCAATTGTAGTATAAACCAGCCAAATAACAGCACACTACACCTCACGTTGATAATTTTTTACTGTGTTTGGTTTAGTTGTATAAACATCCTCGAACACTTTTCTGGATTTTAGTGAAAAAGACTTTGAAATTGGTGATACTGTGTTTTTGGGGGTCGCTTATTTTGAATTATTTATTCGTTTTTCATTTTTATCCAGTCAATATGGAAGCACATCATTTAAAAAGTAATTTGTTGCGAGTTTACTCCATTTTGAAGGGGAAGAGAACAATATTTAAAAATTTTCCTCAAAAAGTACCTATTAGGCACTAATGGTAGGTTGTAAAATAAATGGGTTATCTAATAAATGTAATGCAACTCACGAGCAATCATTTATTTTTATTTTTTTAGATATGAAAAACCAATTAGAAGAAACTAATCTGAGAGATTTGGCAATAGCAAGACGAAAATTAATTATTGAACCTGTAAAACATTTAATCCGTTTAATAATAAGTAAGTATGCATTTCGAATTTTTTTATTATTTTATATGTAATTTGTTTACAAATTTGTACACAACTAGTCTCTAAATAGTTTAATTTCAATCGTTCTAGTTTTTTTAACTTAATTTAAATAATAATCAAAATACAAGTTATAATTATTAAGGTACACTCTCGCGGAAAGTATATAATTTTTTTTTTATAATAAAGATATTAAACTATACTTTCCCTATAAAATACAATCATTAGTATCGTTAAGACTACACTCAGAACTGTAGAACTTTTTCACAATGACGACACTGCTTTTTATAATACAAATTATCCTTAACCATTCCTAATCAAATAAATTATAAAACAAACACTAGTTTTTTTTCCAATTGCACACACCTTTGTAAAAAAAGTTTTTCTTTTTTATTTGTTTAAGGAAGACAATTTAGAGAGGAGTTTGCAAACTTTGTCGATGTGTGTCGTTTAATAGCAGTGTTAAAAGCTATTGAACACCCAACTTCAGCCGTAGAAATGTCTGAATTCTGTGAAGAAACTAACAGAAGATGTATTATAGCTCATTTCGACCGTAGAGCATACTATTATAAAACAATTGAGAACGAGATTTGGGAAGTCGATGAAGAAGAAAATCAACCTAATCAACTTTATCTACTCGCTGATCAAGTAAACTAAAAGTGACCAGAAGTTATAAGGATAACTTATTTTATGGTACTATATTATTGTTATGCATGAATCATTTTTGCACATCTTTTAATATCAAGTAAAACAAAATTAACCAGAATATATAAGGACAACTTATTTTAGGGTACTATATTATTGTTATATTTTTAAACCATTTTTGCACATCTTCTAATATAAAAATTGTCAATAAACGTAATGTATTAAAAATAAACAGTTTTAATCTCGATTATAAAAACGTTTTTTACTTATGTATTGTATTTATTAAATGTTCTTACAAGTAAGGTAGTTTTTAAGTATAAGCACAATATTTTGCAAGCTAGATTTTATAATACAGCTTGATGCATTACCGATCACGTATTTTCCAGAAGATTTTAATATTTTTAATATTTTTTCTCCATATTTTTTAGGTACATATTCTACTACATTTTTTAATATTTGAAACATTTCGTACTTTATTCCTTATATGTAATAAATGTATGGACTACGATTTTTCAAATGGCTATATAATATGTTTTAAATTCCATACATTTGTAGACAAAAGATGTTAAAATATATTATCGTTTGAATTTTTAATTTTCATCCATCTGTTCGGTTAGCTAAGACTTTGTAAAGATATTATATTTTCAGTCGTATGGCCTATAATACAGCTTTATTTCTACTTCCGATTCCTTCCCTATTTTCCTAACCTTATTAAATCTCTTTGCCAATGCGACTGACGGTTTCGTTGTTTATATATTTTCTGAATATAATAAAGCTTAATTATTATTATATAAAGATTTAGTACAGTGGTGACGGAGCCTATTGGGGGGGGGGGGATCACAGGCCCATAAGAATTGCTTCAAGTTAAAAATATATACATTTCTCGGTTGTTTTCTGCGATCTCGAAAACCAAGGTGAAATATTTTTTGTGTGTACAAGTGTCCCACAATCGAAAACGTTTTAAACTGTAACGACTTAGTCAAAATTGTTAGGAAAAAAAAATTGCCGTACTGACAAATAATAAATGAACACGTATGAGTAATACTTACAAATAGAAGAAAAAAAATCTAGACTCATTAACATAATTTATTAAAACCAAATATCATACAAAACACATTTCATATAAAGTAATGGTTCCACTATATTACACTAAGGTCTTATTATGTTGGCTTATTAACGAGCCATAAGATTAGGTACCTATTTATAGAAACTTTTGTCATAGGCTAAATTATATACAACTAGATTAGGTACACTAAGCAGTTCTTCTAGACCAACGATTAGGAGGTAGTTTTAAAAACACAAAATATGTATCTCAAAGTTGGTGTCCTCCAATTTCGAAATATATTATTTCTTTATTTTTAAGTTGTAAAAAGATTAATTCCGGAAATACAAAAAATTAAGCGCTTTTGGACTTTTTTAACAGTTATTAATTAATAATCCCATGACGATACAGTTTATTTCAAACAAAAATAGTATAGGACCAGTACAATTATAACATAAAAAGTAAGTTTTAGTCGTGGAAAAAACGTTTAAAGTTACATCAGACGAAATTTTAGGCCGTTCCAGAAAAAGAAACAAAATAAATTCGTTATATTATGTGTATTAAGATATTTTTCGACAGAATAGCAAGTACAATGATAATATGTTATGCTCAAACGCATATAAAACCAACGTACATTTTACGAGTGATATGAAAATCAATAACTACCAAGAAAATAGTCTGAACTGACGCCAGTGTAATGTAAATATGACATTTTTACCTAAAAGACCTATGTAAATAGGTACCCATAAAAAAAACACTTTTTGAAAGTTTAGCACTATGATTGAGTTGATAAATAAATATATTTCTAAAAAGTATTCGTCTTGTCGATTGGAATAATAATTGTGATTCCATAAAAACTACTAAATACAAATTATTTCGAAAAGTGAAAACTATAATAATTGATCTTTTTATACACACAAATGTGAAAAAAAATATATATATAAGTTTAAAAAAAAACACTTTTTAAAACCGATTCAAACATCAAAGCTGAATAAAATTATAAAAAAAAGGCTCCAAAACAGATTTTCTAAAAATTATTTACATGGACAACTCCAGATAATTATTTTCAGAACCAAGATCAAAAGTAGTCTAAAAACGATTGATAAAATCCAACTCCCTGAAAAAAAATTAGATTTTTACTTTATTTGAAGTTATTATTTAAAGGTGAAAATGTTATTATTGTTAATGTTTTTTTTTTGGAGTTTTTGGTTATTTTTATATTTTTTAAATTCAAATGTTTTAAAAATATCTGAAATCCAGTAGATTTTGATATGTTATTATATATATATATATATCTTAAGACTTCATCTTTATAACTTTATAATTTTACAGATTTATATCTCAGCTGATATATAAATGATAAATGAGTCTAAAATAAAATAAATATTATTTTTTATTATCATTTGCAGGTATAAATGAAATTTGTAGGTGATTATTTAATTATTATACAAACGTACAAAGAAAGTACAAATCAAAAAGACCAATTCAACATTTCATTTTTTTTTTTGTAGAACGATAAACTACGGAGGTTTTCAGTGCAAGCCAGTAAAGATTTTTTTTTATAGAATAGTTTTAACCCTTTCGTTCCTGGGATTTTTTTTTTGAAACATTTTCAGTCGTATGGCTAATAATAAGGCTTTATTTTTTACTACTGATTCCTTCCCTCATTTTTCTAACCTTATTAAATGTCTTTGCCAATGCGAGTGACAGGTTCAATATACATATATTTTTTAATATATATTTATTCTAATTCATCCTAACAATTATTATATAAACAACATTGTAAATTTATGGCTAATGACCTCTGAAGTCGTAGCCCATATTATAATTAAAAAAAAAAAAAGTTATTATTTAGATATTTAGTGTAAGAGATAACATTATCTAAATGGAGTTCTAAAAGTAGAAAAATAACCCTAAAACGGTGGTTTTAATCGCATAAGTGCATACTTTTGTTTGGACAAATAAAATTACACATTAATTTAATTTCTTATTCTCCTGTAAATCAGTGTGAATAAATAAAAATTCGGATTGGTGTTATACAAAATAAATTTTCCTTTTTAGAGTTATTGAAAATTGATATATTGAAATTCGAAGGTTCTAATAAATAGTAGGTTGACAATATTCTCACACAGATATACAAATTTAGGATTTTTGCACACAGATATTTTAATATAATTTTTGACATCTATACGACGTTTGATTGTAATGAAATCACATTCAGATATAATAAATCCTTTGACCAAACTTTCAAAGATAACATCTTTATTTTTTCCGAATTCATAAAACATAATTTTTGTCATCTTTTTTATTAGTTATAATAGAATAAAAAATTAAATCCAATTTCATTAAATAAAACATTTATTTTATGTTAATTTCAGAAGATATAAGTTTAATGTTAGCATCGCCGGGTAATAATTTGTTTTTAAATATTTCTACATACCTAGTTATTTGATATTGATGAAGTATAAAATATCTTTATTACAATTTCAGATACCGAAAAAAACGTAAACACAAAATACGGTACATATTTAGTAGTAAATTATTTATATATAAAATACTATACATTATATTGAGTATAATCAAATACTTATATAAAATTTCTATCGTAATTAATGTTGTACATTAAAATGTATTTGTTTTAAATTTTAGACAAAATAGTGTACCAGATTTTTTTGCAAGACATGGTAACTCGTACAACGGGTAAATATAAAAGTCAACTTTTTAATACGAACAATTATGAAATTGTTTCATTTAAAAATGTTAGATATTTAATTAGAGTTCATAATTCTACATATTTTTTGCATAAATTTTGATGGCCGACTAAAAAATACTGACTAGTACAATGAAACCAAAAATCTATATTTTTTTAACCTAACCTAACCCTATAGGAATTTGATAAATATTTATATTTTGGTTGCAGGTATAGAAGTGATTACTGTATTAGACGATGGTAAAATTACAACCATATTTATTTACGCTTCGATGCAAATCGAAGGTATTTATTCTACCACGATGTGGGCTTTTTTTTGTCTGTATACACTGTAAAATTTTTAATAATGAAACAATTCTTTTGAGTAGCAACTCTATTAATCACATATTTTATCTGGTTGGTTACTTTAGCATGGTAAAATATATTTAGTACAACAGCGTTTTTTCGAAAGTAATTTTATCACTTTCAGATTTAAAAATCCCTGTAAAGCTGTTCCCACTATGCCCCGACCCCACTGTACTAGTTTTTTCATAGGGTTTTCTTGATAATTGGCCAATGTTTAAGTTGACCAGAGGGAACAAGAATAGAATCTTGTAGAAAGCTGTTCTTTAGTTCACATATTTTTATGCTTTTGTCTTGTTACCAAGACATATTACGAATTATTCAAATCAAGTACATGCTAGATTAGTTCAGTCCAATCCAACCACAATACAAAACAGCCCAATAACATCACACTAAACCTCACGCTGATAATGTTTATCTGTGCTTGGTTTGGACCGCCAAAGCTTATTTACTTTTCTGGATTTTAATGCGAATGGCTTAAAAATTGGGCAAACTATATGTTTTTGGGGGTAGCTGATTTCGAATTATATATTAGTTTTTAATTTTCTTCTAGTCAAAATAAGGCATATCATTGTAAAACATAATTTTAACGGTTTTACTCAACTTTCAAGGGGAAACATAATAATAATATAATAATAATATAATATAATTAATTTTTTTAATTTTTTTCTCGAAAAGTATCTTTTAGGCTCTAATGGTAGGCTGAACAAAAAAAAAATAGCCATTTTTCAGCCGAGTCTGCAACCACGAAAGAGCATTTTCATATCTCGTTGAAATACCGAAAAAATTTAGAGTAGTGGTGGAATTATAGATAATGAAATAGTATATTAACAAGCAGTAACAAGCTAGTATCTAAGGTGGCTAAATCATGTTTCTGGCTAAAATTGTAGTGTTTATTATCTGGCCAAAAGTAACTTAACATAGAGAATTAAACTATTTTGAATTTATTATTTAGTTCTATTTGAACGTTGAACGTACAACATATCTCTTATCTCATATCAGATAACAGCGTCACATTTTTTTGGTAACACTTTTTTCGTTATGCTTTTTTCGTTACGCTTTTTTTCGGTTATGCACCACAGCTAATTCCCACCACCAACCCCAACCGCATTCCAATCCCAACTTCATCTTCAACCCCATCTCTTTTTTCGTTACGCTTTTTTGATAACGCTTTTTTCGGTTATGTGCCAGAGCTAAGACATTAAAATGTCAAAAAGGAAACATGACAAATCTAAAAAATGTAACGAAAAGTATTGTTGTTTCTTAAATATCTAATGTTCCAGTAACACCCCATCTAATTTCATGTACTTCTCAATTTATTTAACAATGATTTGGGCCGCTCCAGGTTTGAAAATAGTACGTACGTTCTATGTCCCAAACAATAAGCCATTTTTCCAATTTCCAGTCTTATTATCCAAAGCTCCACGTATCCTAGGCATGTTTATTAGTTTCTGAACAATATATTTTTTCTAGGCAGGGTCGTTAGCCCTGCGCTAAACCCCCAACCTGGAGGACCAGACTACTCCAACCAATTAAGGTCAGAGTAGAAGAACTGAACCAACTAATTAAAGTTAGTTCAGTTCAGACCTCAAGGCCCTGGGTTCGCCAAACCCGTAGCACTGTTAGTTAGACAGATCTAAAAAATGTAAAACAACTCACGAGCAACTAATTTTTGTGTTTTTTATTTGTTAGAAATGAAAGCCCAATTAGAAAACTCGAACCTATCAGATTTGGGATATGCAAGAAGAAAATTGACTAGTGAAGCTGTAAAAGATTTAATTCGTTCTATACTAAGTAAGTATGCATATCGCTTTTTTTATATAACTATTTTTACAAATGTGTACACAACTAATCTCTAATTGTATTATTTCGATTGTTCTAATTTAATTAACTTATAAAAAAAATTATCATTTAATTATTATATTTAAATAATTTTTAAAATACAATACAAATCATAGTCTATACATTCACTATTACCACAGTAACATAAAGAAATATAGCAACAAATAAATTAAATTTAGTAATTTTTTTTCATTTGTTTAAGGCGGAGAATTTAGTGAAAAGTTCAAAGACTTTATCAATGTGTGTCGGTTATTATCAGTGTTCAAGGGTATTGAATATACTTCATTCGTATATTTTGCTGAATTCAATAATCAAACTAATGGACAATGTATTATAGAAGATTTAGACAATAATGCATTCTATTACAAAAAATTTGGAAGCGAGATTTGGGAAATGGATGATAAAGGTAATCAACGTCATCTACTGTCTGATCAAGTAAACTCAAATTGACCAGAAGCTTTAAGGACAACTTATTTTAGGGTACTTTAATATTGTTATTTATAAATCCTTTTTACACATCTTCTGTTATAAAAATTGTCAATAAATTTTGTTGTCTTTAAAAATAAACAGTTTTAATCTGAATTATAAAAACATTTGTTGCTTATGTATTGTACTTATTACATGTTCTTACAAGTAAGGTAGTTTTTAAGTACTCTTCTCCTTATACTTTTAAATATAAATTGTACTCTATTTTTTAATGCTTGGAACATTTTTACTTTCATCCCTTATACGTAATAGATGTATAGACCACGATTTTTAAAATGGCAACATAATATGTTTTTAATTCCATAAATTTATGGGCACTAAATTTTAAAATTTGTTATTATTTCAATTTTCATCTTTCTGGTCGTTAACTAAGACTTTGTAAGGATATTATATTTTCAGTCTTAATGCTAATATAGTTTTATTTCTACTTAATGTCGACATTAGCCTTATTGCGTTCCAAAGTACAGATTTATCGTTTTAGAGCATACTCATCTTCATACTTAGGATAACGTCTAATACTTATATTTTTAATAAGCATCAATTTATTAAATATCTTCAATCAAAACTTTTAGGTTCGAAAACGAGAGGAAATGTAAAATTTTAGCACACAATATGTTGAAATTGTGTGTATTTTTATAGCATATACAACACAAAAGACAAGTTTCTTTAGTTCCGAATATAAATAGTCTAAAACTATAATGAAAAAAAATTCTAAAAACAATCATATAATATAGGTTTATACTTCATATCAAGTCATTTTTTAAAACGTTGAAAAAAAATATTATATGTATGGCTCCATGTTTCGCACAATGAAGTGCGTCGGTGCTAGAGTATAAATTATAAATTTCTAATATGTGATACAATATTGTGTAAATAAAACAAAACCATGTATACAATTGCATTAAATGAACCAAACTTAAAAATATAACATTATTTAATATAATGTATTAAACAAACAAAATGTAGGAATTCAGAAAAATGTACAACAAAAAATATTAAATGTCTAAAATATGTTTTTTTACATGTATAAAATACTGAAAAACACATAGACAAAAAAATGTTAATTTTAAAATATAGGTAAAGACTGATGACTGAGAGAGATCTAACTATTCTTCAACATAGACACGTTATTGTCGTGCCGGGTTGAATTTTTGGGCAAAACACTTGAAGCGCACTTTGCATTCGCAAGGCAATCCGTGTTTATGGCTTTCTGCGAGGTAGGATATCACCGCAATAGGTTTTAGGCGCACGTCGCAAACTTAATAGTGTATGTTTTCATGTCCAATGAGGTAGGATTTCTCTGAAAACGATTTAGAGCATACACTACACCTGTATGGCTTCTCTGGGTTATGAACCCGTTTGTGTGTATTAAAGGACGCTTTCGTTGAAAAAGATTTTAAACACACGTCACATTCATAAGGCCTTTCGTTTGTATGGATATGTTTGTGTTTTGCAAGGTAAGAATTTCTATTGAACGACTCGGTATACAAAACATTTGTACATTTGTGTCCAGCCAGGTAGTCTTTTAGGGACAAATATTTTAAGCACTCGGTACACTTTTCTCCGATATGGACACGTTTGTGTTGGATAAGGTGAGAACTTTGTGTGAAATACTGTAGACACACGTCACATTTGTAAGGCTTCTCGCCAGTGTGTATGCTTACGTGCCGCGACAGACCGGATCTCGCCTTAAATGATTTTGGACAAACGTCACATTTGTAAGGCTTTTCATCAGTATGAACAAGTTTGTGTTGGATAAGGTTTGAATATTGTCTAAAACACTTTAGACACACGTCACATTTATATGACTTCTCGCCAGTGTGTAAGCTTACGTGTTGTATCAGACAGAATTTCACCTTAAATGATTTTGAACAAACGGCACATTTGTAAGGCTTTTCATCAGTATGAACAAGTTTGTGTTGGATAAGGTTTGAATATTGTCTAAAACACTTTAGACACACGTCACATTTATATGACTTCTCGCCAGTGTGTAAGCTTACGTGCCGCATCAGACCGGATTTCGTCCTAAATGATTTTGAACAAGCGTCACATTTGTATGGCTTCTCGCCAGTGTGTATGCGTACGTGTTGCATCAGATAGAAATTCGCCCAAAATGATTTTGAACAAACGGCACATTTGTGAGGCTTTTCATTGGTGTGCGTTCGTACGTGGAATACCAGACTGGATTTAAACGCAAACAATTTCAGGCACACAACACATTTGTAGGGTTTTTTACCAGTATGCAGGCGTATGTGTGATGCCAGACTGGATTTTACCGAAAACGATTTTAGGCACACAACACATTTATAGGGCTTTTCGCCGGTATGGACACGTTTGTGTAACCCAAGCCTGTTTTTTAAACTAAAACTCTTGAAACACACGTCACAAGTGTAGGGCTTCTCGCCGGTGTGCACACTTTCGTGGTTTACCAAAATGCATATTGACGAAAAAGATTTCCCGCACACCGCACACGTGTAAGGCTTTTCTCCAGTATGCACTCGTTCGTGTATTGTAAGGTTATGTTTTCGAGTGTATTGTTTTGGACACAAAACACATTTGTATGTCTTCTTTTCAGTAAGGGTACATTTGTGCCCAGCCAGGTAGTCTTTTAGGGACACAATTTTTAAGCACTTAGCACACTTTTCTCCGATATGGCCACGTTTGTGTTGGATAAGGTGAGAACTTAATGCAAAATACCTTAGGCACACTTCACATTTGTAAGGCTTCTCGCCAGTGTGTATGCTTACGTGCCGCATCTGACTGGATCTCGCCTTAAATGATTTTGAACAAACGTCACATTTGTATGGCTTCTCGCCAGTGTGTATGCGTTCGTGTATTACCAGACTAGATTTCCTGGTAAGAGATTTTAAACAAACGCCACACTTGTGTTTTCCTAGTAAACGATTCGCCGTTACAGTTTTGTGGATGGTAATCATATGACGGCGAATTTGCTTTTTGGTATAAAAACTTTTTTTACACAAATCGCATAGGAATGTCTGAAGAACGTTTGAACATTGGTTGGTTACAGTTTGTGCCATTTGATCTGTTTTGTATATTTGTTTTAATGTTATTTTCGGGTACTGCACTGGAACAAACAATATCGTGCCATTCAAATAAAAAGTTTAAAAGATATATTGCAGTTCCCCCCCCCCCCCCCGATTTTATTGATTAAAGGTACATAGGTAAAATATATAGGTACATATATTTTTTTAATTTATTATGCAATATTAATATACACAAAGCCTGAAAATCGAATTTAAGATAGTATTTTTCAGAGCGCTGTTAACTTTTAGAATTTTTAATAGTAAGGTATATCATTGGCCCTATAACAAAACATACAGATCACTGCTGTATGCACTATCTGCTGTATGCAAAAATAATAAAATAACCAACATAGAATTAAATGTACCGGTCAGCAATACTTCTACACAAAAGTCTCCCAAACATGTTAGGGCAAAAAACCGATTTAGCGTTTCTCTCCTTGCTTTTGTAAATATTTACTTTTTTTGATAAATTAGTAATTTTACTATGAACGGTCAACCATAATTTAATATTCTTATCTAAAATATTCAAACAGTACTAGTTTATTGATATATATATTATATTCATAAAGTATTTATCATTATTAATACAAATTGTATTTCTAGGTTTTATAAGGAAAAGGTGTTATGTATGTATTAACGTTATTAGATATTATAAACATACATATATAGTGGAGACTGTCCACTAAACGCGACGAGCGGTCACCGGCACACTGATTGTGAGCATTAACAATTGTGACGTTTTATAAAAAAAACTATTTTGTTATTAATTTTATGCTTTGTGTTCTGTTATATCATCAGTGGCGCCGAAGTCCATGTTCATGCATGCGGTCGCCATACATATACAATTTTCTTTTGGGAATAGGTACCCCGTACAGTATAGTAAAAACCATATTATCTTAAATCGTGGTAAATAGTAATAACAGATTGTAATAGTGATAACTAATTAGTAGGTATACCGCATACCTATGGAATAAGTTGTTTATATTTAGTAGAAAATGTTCTATATTTTCTGTAGATGGAAGGGTGAGTGGGTAGGTGGTTAGGTGACTCGCCATACATATAATTATAGACTTCGGCGCCACTGTATATCATAGTATAACAATAAATATACACAAAACCAAGAATAGCGAATTTAAAATGGCATTTTCCAGAGCTCTGACCACGTTTAGAACTTTAATAGTAAGATAAATCATTTATTTACTTCACTCGATTTAAGAATAATTTGCTGAAGATGTTGACTGGTCGATAGCCAATTTTGGATAATTTATTACCCTGTAGATCCGCCTTGCATAGTATGTCATCGACACGTTCAAATGTTTACACAACTTGAGTTATATTTCTAAAATTTATGGCTACATAATATAAATTATAAGAAGCCTAACGTTTTTCAAGCCACACGATACGTGCCCTGTGAGCATGATTTTCTATTATATTATAATAAATATAATATTAGCACAACTTTTATCAATACTGCTAAACACTATAATATATTGGCTACTCTTCAACTAATGTATAAAAACATATTTTATTATTACGATATAACTATTTTACGAAATATACTTATCTTTTTACTCAATTAAAACTAAAAATAAAAAGCCAGTACAGTTTGGCCGGGACATATTAGGGACAGAGAATATTGCGACGGGGAGGTCACAGGTCTATATGGTTATAATACAACTGAACAAATATTTTCAAATACCTGTTCACTGTTGATTCACTCACACAAAATATGGTTACCTAGAAATTGACTCCGGTCAAAGTGTAATTTCCCCCCTTTTTTGGATGAAGGTTTCCTTCATAAAAAAAAATGTTTATTATAGATTTTTAAAAAAAAACTCTATATGTTATGGCCCCGCATTCTTCCTTATATTTTGGGCCTAGAGGGTACGTTACAGGGTTAAAATGCGTCCATTGGCCAATGCACAAGGTACATTTAAACAAAGAAACATAATATTGTTATGGTTTTTGATTCTTTTTTTGCCCTGCAGTCACGGGAAGAGAGAACAACGGCCAGGAGAGCGGCGACAAAGACCCTTTGTGACAATGGACGGGTAGAGGGAGAGGGGAATTGCAAGCTGCGTTGCTGTGTTGGGGTTCATTAAAAACACCAATACCAATAATATATTTTTGCTTGATATGTGTACAATAAAAGAAACAAATTGGCAGTGCTAGAGGCCAATTTATATATATATATTTTTTTTTTGCATTTCCCTCAATAAAAAAGAAGTTTGGCTACAGTTATTTTTAAGAAAATTGTATACCATTTCTGGTCAATAGAGTAGCAACACTAAGAAATCGGTCAAGCGGCTTAGATGACATCGTGGGCAGCAAAATAAAAACAACATCTTTGTAAGCTAAGGTAATTCATCAATAAGTTATATGATCTACAATTTGTTAATACTTAATAACAATACACAGTAGGTTGTATTATGTTTAAAATTTACCTGGAATCTGACAACCGGTGTCGGTTTGTTCGGAGATTTTTTTACTAATTTCCAATCCGACGTTCCTCCGGCTACAATATTGCTCAAAAGTCACTTAATCTTTATAGCGATTTAAAATAATATAGAGTGTACGGATCGAGATTGATAGTAGTACACTGGAAAATGCAACGACATATTATATACATATTGATTATTTCTGAACATAAGTTCAACATAATATTATACAAAACATGTAAACGACCAACCCAAAGGGCTGCAAACTGCACAATATGCAATATACAACACAATGATAGATTTTGCACAGTTTAAACGTTACCCTGGACCGGTGGGCGGGACTTCCCGGTCGTCTGGCGGACATAATGCACATTAATCAATAATCCTCCCAGTACCTTGTGAAGGGGTGGAATGCAATAAAAACTGATGTCGTTGCACCTTTTCACTTTTGTTGTGTTCAAAATCGAGACACTGCGTTTTTTTTATAAAAATGTCTTCTTTTTATTTGATACTGTGGTAGAATTATTATTGGCTTTGTACGCATAACGCAATAAACTGTAATAACTGCTTATACTGTAATAAAAAAACATAATTTAATTTCACTAGAAAAAGGGTTATAATAAAAGTTTTTTTTTAAACAAAAGTACAATTTTACCTAAAAAAAAAAGTAAAAGTAAAATATTTTAATAACCACTTTTGTTTTCTGTACGGCACTTTTTTTTTATAGGATATTATTAATACATTTTACATATCATACAGAGAAAAAACGTTCTTTTTTTTTTTATTAAATAAATATTAGCTATCAGTTTTAGTTGATAAAGGGCAAAGGCCCAATTTTACAACTTTTAAAAATGCCATTAACGACATTAATTGTCCATAACAGTTATACTCTCAAAGTGCATGTGAATATATAAGTATTAGACAACATTTATACTGTGCAGCACTTTACTGGCAAAAATTCCCAACAATAAACAAATTAAAACGCTTATTAGAAATTCTTAAACTATTTTTTTTCTTTATTTCCCTTTTTAAAGCAGTCCTGGGGATTTAGGCCTGAAACGTAGACCAAATGTAGATCAAGATTCAAGAATGGAACTATAACGTGTACAGTTTTCTCATAAGTCTGCAGTCAACCTTTTATCGCTCTCGGTTATAATAATTCCTGTAGACCTCCGATCACCCCGTCTCCACGTGCCACGGCACCGCTGTACCGGCTTTGCTAGTTCACTATACGGGTTAAACGGGATCAATAAAAACATTATTTTGACCGTGACCGTTGGGCGCAGGGATGCCTGGTCGTCTGGCTGTCTCGGTTTGAATGCACGTTCCCAACAAGTGTTTGTGCACGATGCATTTAAAGTGCGCGTACATTCCACTCGGTATTGTCTCTTCAATTCAGTTTTGAACCGTTGTAATATTTTCTAACAACTATGTGAACCAATCACACACGTGCAATCGTCGAGCCCGCAATATTATAATATTACAGCGCGTTGGTTTTCTTATGAATCTACCGCGCTTGTGCAGTCCCGCCAAGAATTGGCTGCCCGAACGACACTCCAACCGATCAGAAAAGAAAACCGCCAATCGCTTCGTGTAAAATTTGGTTTTTCCGAAATCTTAGTAAAGTGAAAGACCTCCGACAATTCTTAGGGTTGACGTGGGAAGTGTTGAACACAGATTTTACGGGCCGTCGCCCTAGTACCAGCAAGGACAACACCCACATCTCAGTCATCCCATAAAGGTAACTTGTTTATCATGATTAATTTCACTATAGCGTAACAAATGTATTAATTATTAATATTCTAATCATTTCATTGGCGTGAACGGTTTAAATGACGTACAGAATAACGTTTAATAGTTTTTCTAGTTTATTACAAAAAAATACTAAAAAAGAAGTCTGAACTGCTGACGAATATATAGTATACATGTATCAAATCTTACCTAAAACAGCTATGTCAATAAATTAACATAGGCACCCATCGAAATTCGTTCCAATTTTACTGTTTCAGTCGACATAAAATCCTATTGAAAACTTACCAAAAAAATCACTTTTTAAAAGTTTTAACAGTATTTTGCTTATAAATTCATTAACATTTTAACATTTTACTTTTGATATCAGTAAAGAATTTCCACGATTGTAAGTATATTTTTTGTACACTTTGATAAGTTTATTAGTTGGTTATTTCTCAAAAACTTCTCATCATAACTTTATACCCGCGAAACAAAATTAATTAACTTAAAATATAAAACATTATCTGATAAATTTATGAGCGACTTTGTTGTACAGGGCCCACGCTCTTCTTTTTAGGCAAAAATTAAAAAAGAAGTTTAACATTATTTAAAACTGTAGTTAATTTTCGGTTGTTTTCAAAGTAGACATTTTCAACAAAAATGTGCTACAATTGATTGGTAAATTTTTCTTATAGTAAAATTATTTTTTACTTTTTAGTTCACTTTTTTACTATTTTTTAGAAAAGCATATTTATAATAAAGTTTTTTTTTTTATTTATTTATTTTCTTTTTACTTTTAAGGTTTAAATAAAGGCACTATTGGTACTATAGGTATTATTGGAGAATAGATTACTAACTTCATTTTGGAAGATTTGAAAAAAAAACCTGGCATTTTAGTGAAACGACCCCCACATATTTCCAAATTCCAATATTACCACCGGATATTGTATTGTCATCTGAGATGAGTGTCTGTGCAAATTTTAAGCATATTTTCCAACCTGTTAGTGCACGTTATTTTTTTAGGTCTAACAGTTCTATGTTTTATATGGGTTTTTTTGTATTTATTTAGTTGTTTTTTGTAATATTGCTAAATCACATTGATTGTTTCACTAAGAGATACTTATTGTTTTTCCTGAATATGATATTAATCGTCCTAAGTGACTTTGGGCATTAGATGTAATTACCTTCGATGATATTATTTCTATTGTAGAACCTCAGCTTTGCATAAAGCAGTATGAAATAAAACAAAAATTATTGTTAATTATAATTTGCAGATAAAAATGATATTTGTAAATGTTATGATATCATTTGCTTTGGTAAACGTTTGTATAGCTGAAGCGGGTAATTATTTAATTATTATACAAACGTATACAAGAAAGTACAAATTTAAAAAACAAATTCAACAATTCCTTTTTTTTTGTAGATCGGTACACTACGGAGGTTTTCAAAGCAAGTCAGTAAAGATTTTTTTTTTTACTTATTGAATAATTTTTTTAAGTTTTACTATATTTTTAAAATTTATTTACAGACCTACATTTGAAGCAGGCAGAAGGTAAAATATAACTAAAATTGAAATACTAAAATAAAATGTTGTTAATAAGTTAGTGTGAAAATATAAAATGGTTTTTAAATTATAAATTTTAGTTATTATAATCTGTTCAAATTAAAATTGAGTGGGATGATTTTTATACTTAAAGAAGGGCTTTCTATAATTTAATTACTATTCACTCATAATTCACTCTAGGCAGTGACTATTAAACATAACAAGATGAGTAGTGTTCAGTGTAGAGGTAACTGCATGTTATATACTCTTATTCTAAAGGTTTTCTTTAATAATTAAGATTTCATATGAAACATTTTTTTGAAATAAAATAACAATAAAAAAACGATGATTACGATTATGGACCAACAACCTATTACAATTAATAATTACATTACATACAATTACATTTAATAATTTAAATTATGTATCTTTTTTAAAAATAATTTTTCAACATAAGAATATTGACTAAGCCGACAAAATACTGCTGAATGATCCTAAAAATCGAAATAACTAAATTTAATAGGTGTGATGTAGATCTGATTTTTAAGTTAGTTAATAAACACGAGAAGACAAGAGAAGTTTGGACAGGGAGATAAGTGAAGGGGATGAAGAAAATAACCAACTCAATTTGTTCAACAAAAATTAGGATACATTTTACAAATTTTTTTAATAACTTTTGTTGGATCAAAAATAAATAAATAAAAATATTTAATAGTTAATACTAAAGATAAAATAGGCGAAAAGGAATACTGTATATATATATATAAGTTATAACTCAATGCATTATTTGTTTATTTTAGCTCAATTGCCGGCAGTGATTAAAGACGTTGTTCTTGGAAAATATATGACAAGTAATAAAAATTGTATAGTATATAAAATAATAATAACAGCTATCAAGCAACAAATTATCTCGTTGCAAGTTTATCAATGCTATAATTTTTATAATACGTTTTTTGACAAAAAACGCTGGATTTACTTCATTTAACCTCACCTAATCATTATATTTCATTCTAACCGCCACATTCACTTCAACTTACTCATTTTAGTGCCATAGCCCATGCATAAAGTTTACTTTAATCAATAAAAAAAAACATATTATTTGCATTCCTTATTAGAATTTATAACAGAATATAAAAATTAATGTCATTAAATAAAACATTTATATTATGTTAATTTCAGGGGATATAAGTTTAATGTTAACATCACCGGGTAACATTTTTTTGGATATTTTTCTACTTACCGAAATATTTGATATTCATGAAGTATACAATAACTTTATTATAATTTCAGATACCGAAAAAGAAATAGACACAAAATATGGTAAATATTTAGTATTAAATTATTAATATATAATATACTATATGTTATATTGAGAACAATCAAACGCTTACACACAATTAATTTCTATCGTAATGAATGTTGTACATTAAAATATATTTGTTTTACATTTTAGACAAATTAGTGTATCAGATTTTTTTGCAAGACATGATAACTTATACAACGGGTAATTATAAAACTAAACTCTTTTTAATCGAACAACTATTAAATTGGATAATTATTCAATTTTATCTAATTACAATAAATATTCAATTAGAGTTTATAATCCTACATATTGTTTGCATACGGTTTTGATGGTCGACTAAAACTTAGTAAAAGCCCTTAATTCCTACCAGCAGATTTTTGAACATTTTATATTGATTTATTTGTCTAAATATTCTCAATTCTAAGATGACTCATTTTGTACAGTAAAACTAAAAAAACTATATTTTTTAACGGTATAATAATTTGATATATTTTGGTTGCAGATATAGATGTAATTACTGTATTAGACGAAGGTAAAATTACAACCATACACTTTTTTTTTAGGCTTTACTTTGTAATTGGTCAATGTAAAAGTTAAACAGAGTGAACAAAAATTTAATCTTGTAGTAGGCTGTTCTTTAGTCTACATTTGTTGCTTTTGTTTTGTTACCAAGGCATTTTACGAATATTTCAAATCAAGTACAATCTAAATTAGTACAGACCTACTCAACCACAGTATAAACTAGCCCAATAACCGCTCACTGGAACTCATGTTAATAATTTTTTCTGTTCTTGGTTTGGAACATTTTTGGATTTAACGCCAAAGACCTTGAAATTGGTTAAACTATATGTTTTTGGGGGTCGTCGATTTCGAATTAGATATTAGTTTTCAATATTTTTCTAGTCAAAAAAAGAAGCACGTCATGTAGTAAAATACAATTTTAACGGGTTTACTCTACTTTCAAGGGGAAAAGTTAAACAATTAAAATTTTTCCTCAAAAAGTAACTATTACCCACTAACAGTAGGTTGTACAAACAATAAACACATAACAGATCTAAAAATTGAAATGTAACTCACGAGCAACTAATTTTTGTTTTTTTTTTGATAGATATGAAAAGCCAATTAGAAAACTCTAACCTGTCAGATTTGGGAGACGCAAGAAGAAAATTAATTAGTGAAGCTGTAAAAGATTTAATTCGTTCTGAAATAAGTAAGTATGCATATCGCATTTTTTTATTGTTCTTTATATACAATTAATCTAGTTGTATTAATTTCGATTGTTCTAATTTAATTAACTTATAAAAAAAATTATCATTTAATTATTATATTTAAATAATTTTTAAAATACAATACAAATCATAGTCTATGCATTCACTATTACCACAGTAACATAAAGAAATATAGCAACAAATAAGCTAAATTTAGTAATTTTTTTTCATTTGTTTAAGGCGGAGAATTTAGTGAAAAGTTCAAAGACTTTATCAATGTGTGTCGGTTATTATCAGTGTTCAAGGGTATTGAATATACTTCATTCGTATATTTTGCTGAATTCAATAATCAAACTAATGGACAATGTATTATAGAAGATTTAGACAATAATGCATTCTATTACAAAAAATTTGGAAGCGAGATTTGGGAAATGGATGATAAAGGTAATCAACGTCATCTACTGTCTGATCAAGTAAACTCAAATTGACCAGAAGCTTTAAGGACAACTTATTTTAGGGTACTATAATATTGTTGTTTTTTAAATCCTTTTTACACATCTTCTGATATAAAAATTGTCAATAAATTTTGTTGTCTTTAAAAATAAACAGTTTTAATCTGAATTATAAAAACATTTGTTGCTTATGTATTGTACTTATTACATGTTCTTACAAGTAAGGTAGTTTTTAAGTACTCTTCTCCTTATACTTTTAAATATAAATTGTACTCTATTTTTTAATGCTTGGAACATTTTTACTTTCATCCCTTATACGTAATAGATGTATAGACCACGATTTTTAAAATGGCAACATAATATGTTTTTAATTCCATACATTTATGGGCACTAAATTTTAAAATATATTATTGTTTCAATTTTCAGCTATTTGATTGTTAACTAAGACTTTGTAAAGATATTATATTTTCAGTCTTAATGCTAATAATATAGTTTTATTTCTACTGCTGATTTTTATGTCATCATAGAAAAATTACATGATTGTAAGTCTGTAGTCAATTTCTAGGTTGCTAATACAATTTTAAAGATTTTTTTTTTTAATAAATAATAGGTTGATAATATTCTCGCATAGATATAAAATTATAGGGTTTTTGCACAAAGATATTTAATTATAATTTTTGCTACTGCCGTTTTGAATAATCATACAAGCAAATATATTAAATTTTCAATAAAATAAACGTGTAAAAATTACATAGGAAAATTATTTTTAGTGTGTTCCGTGATTGTAATTTTTACACGTGTGCTTTTAGTTGCGTATTTGTTTAATGGCTATAGTATGTTCGTATTGGAACTTAAAAAATTAAAACATAATTAATATAATTTTGTATCCGTTTGATAGCAAAATGGGTGTTCATGAGAAAAAAATGCCGGACTGGCAAATAATAAATGTGTTGATTGTATAAACACTACATACATATAATAATAAAAAAGCAAGACTGTATTTATTAAAACCGAATGTATTACAAAAAAACATTGAATATTAAATGGTGGTTCCACTATATTATATACTAACTTCTTATTATGTTAGTTTCTCAACGAGTCACAAGATTAGGTACCATTTATAGGAACTTCTGTCATGTGCAAAAATGTATAGAACTAGATTAGGTACATTATTCTGTTCTTCTAGACCATTATTTAAGAGGTGGTAATAAAATGCCATCGTAAAATGCTAATAAGTGGTAATAAAATGTTTAATTTGGCTAGCCCTTTAGTGTATTTCCATATTGGCATCGAACTGTTTGATTGTAATGAAATTACATTAGGATTTAATAATTGCTTTGACCCAACTTAACTAACATCTTATGTGTACTGATTTATACTGTACTTAATTCGGTTTTCTCTCTTTGGGCATTTCAAATACGATTTTTTTGCTCATCCGGTCGGAAGATAAGAAGAAACATTTCTAATGACATATAGAATTGTTGGGATAACGTTTAGTAGTTTTGATAATTTATTTTATGTACTAAACTTTCGATAAATTGTAAATATTGTGATTTCACAAATATGTATTTTCCAAGTTTGAATTGTATTATCTCTTTAATTTTTAGGTAGTACAAAGATTGCTTCTGAAAGTACAAAAGCATTAGGAAATTTTACTAATTTTTATTACTACATATTCCCATGACGATTTATAACAGGTACAATAATTTTGTAATAAATTCACTATATTATTCCACATAATATATTATGCTATGTTGTATGCGTTTCATACAACACCAACATATATTTTACGAGTGCTATTTACCTAACCTAACCTAACCCAGAAAAAAGTCTGAAATCACGTCAGTGTATTGTAAATATGAAATCTTACCTAAAACAGCTATGTCGATAAATTAACTTAGACATTAATCGAAATTTCTTCCAATTTTACTGTTTCAGTCGACATAAAAACCTAATCAAAAGTGGCAAAAAAATCACTCTTTAGTATCTAAAGTATTTTCCTTATAATTTCTATTATTTTAATATTTTACTTTTGGCAACAGTAAGCAATTGTAAGTACATTTTTTATACATTTTGTTTAGTTTTATTAGTTATTTATTTCTGAATCCGCTCACCATAACTTTTTTACCCTCAAATAAAATTAATTAAATTGCAAGTCTATATTACAAAAATTGTACGCATAATACAGTTACGCTGTTAACTGTTTTGAAAACATCTTAAATCCAGGAACATAAGTTATGTGAAATAAAAAAAAAATTTGTTGAAGTATCTTAGCTCCGCAGCAGAGCTGATAATTAACCAATAGTCTGATCTAATTTAATCTTTATTTAAGGTTAATTATTATTTTTTTAGATAAAAATTAAATTTTTTTGGTATTTGAATATCGGATGCTTTGGTAATTTGTACACAATGTGGCAAAAATCTATAGGAAAAATTCAATGTTCAACTTTTTTATAAATCAATATGTTAAACAGATTGTCAAACGTGATAGTGATGGTGCAAGTTATTTTTTAAGTCTATTAGATCTATGTTTGAAAATGTTTTTTATTGTATTTATATAGTATTTTTTTAATTGCTAAATCACACATTGATTGTCTCGCTAGAAGATAGTTTGGGCAGTAGATGTAATTAACTAATATGTTATTACCTTTATGTATTGTAGACCCTCGGCTTTACATTAAAAGCTTACATTTAAATGATAATTGAGTATAAAATAAAATAAAATTTATTTTTTATTATTATATTTACAGATAAATATGAATTTTTTTTATTTTATGATATCATTTGCTTTGGTAAACGTTTTTGTAGCTGAACCGGGTAATTATTTAACTATACAAAAGTTCATGAGAAAGTACAAAACATCTAAAAAACAAATTCTACATTTCATTTTTTTTTTTTTTTGTAGATCGATACACTACGGAGGTTTTCAGAGCAAGTTAGTAAAGATTTGTTTTCCTATAGATTAGTTTTAATATATTTATTTAATTTATTTACAGACTTACACTTGAAGCAGGCGGAAGGTAACATCGATATACTAAAATATAATTGTTGTTGATAAGTTTGTGTGAGATTGTAAAGTGATTTTTTAAATTTTAGTTTTTATAATATGTTTAAATCTTAAAATAGAGTGGGGTGTAAAGTACAAGAGTTTTAAACACAATGTAGACGCTCAATTTATTTAAATCAAATTTATTATTATTCTCAATGAATATATTTCTTTCTATAATATAATTACAGTGTTCAGTGAAGTGGTAATCGCTTGAAGCGTTGTATACTCTTACTTTAATTTAATCGAAATAACTAAATTTAATAGGTATGATGTAGATCTGATTTTTAGTTAAGTTAATAAACATAAAAGGACAAGAAAAGTTAGGACTGCCAGCACGCTTAGCAAAGGGTGAGGAATGAAGAAAATCAGCATCTCAATTTGTTCAACAAAAATAAGGATACATTTTAATAACTTTTGATGTATTTCAAATATTCATTAGGTATCACTAAAGATAAAATAAATGAAAAGGATAATATATATATATATATATATATATATATATATATATATATATATTAAAGCTCAACCCGTTATTTGTTTGTTCCAGCTCAACTACCGGCAGTGATTAAAGAAATTGTTCGTGGAGATTTTCTGATAAGTAATTATTATTATATAGTATATAAAATAATAATAGCAACTACAAAGCCACAAATTATCTCGTTGCAAATTTCTCAATGATGTAATTTTACTCAGAATGTAATTTTTCTGGCAAAAAACGCTGGATTTATTTTATTTAAACTCACCATTATCCCATTTAGTTTACTATAATAAATCGAACAACATACTATTTGGCTTCCATCTTATAATTTACAATACCTAGAATACAAAATAAAATCTTATGTCATTAAATAAAACATTTATTTTATGTAAATTTTTAGGGGATGCAAGTTTAATGTTAGCATCGCCGGGTAATAATTTGTTTGGAAATATTTTTACCTAACCTAGTTGTTTGATATTCATAAAGTATAAAATGTATTTATTATAATTTCAGATACAAAAAAAGAAGTAGACACAAAATATGGTAAATATTTAGTAGTAAATATATAATATACTATATATTATATTGAGAACAATCAAAGACTTACATACAATTAATTTCTATCGTAATGACTGTTGTACATTATAATATATTTGTTTTACATTTTAGACAAATTAGTGTACCAGATTTTTTTGCAAGACATGATAACTTATACAACGGGTAATTATAAAACTAAACTCTTTTTTAATCGAACAACTATTAAATTGGATAATTATTCAATTTTATCTAATTACAATAAATATTCAATTAGAGTTTATAATCCTACATATTGTTTGCATACGGTTTTGATGGTCGACTAAAACTTAGTAAAAGCCCTTAATTCCTACCAGCAGATTTTTGAACATTTTATATTGATTTATTTGTCTAAATATTCTCAATTCTAAGATGACTCATTTTGTACAGTAAAACTAAAAAAACTATATTTTTTAACGGTATAATAATTTGATATATTTTGGTTGCAGATATAGATGTAATTACTGTATTAGACGAAGGTAAAATTATAACCATACACTTTTTTTTTTGGTTTTACTTTGTAAATGGCCAATGTATAAGTTAAACAGAGTAAAAAAATATGAAATCTTGTTGGTGGCTGTTCTTTATTTCACATATTTCGATGCTTTTGTCTTGTTATTAAGACATTTTACGAATATTTCAAATCAAGTACAATCTAAATTAGCACAGTCCAACTCAACCAGTACAAACTAGTCCAATAACAGCACACTAAACCTCACACTGATAATTTTTATCTGTGCTTGGTTTGGACCACCAAAGCTTATTCACTTTTTTGGATTTTAATGCAAATGACTTAAAAATTGGTCATCATATATAGTTTTGGGGGTCGCTGATTTCGAATTAGATATTAGTTTTCAATTTTTTTCTAGTCAAAAAAAAGGGACATCATTGTAAAATATAATTTTAACGGGTTTACTCATCTTTCAAGGGGAAACGTTGAAACAATTTTAATTTTTACTCGTAAAGTACCAATTATGCACTAATGCGATGCAAAGTGCAACTAATTTTTGTTTTCTATTATTCGTTAGAAATGAAAGGTCAATTAGAAAACTTCAACCTATCAGATTTGGGAGATGCAAGAAGAAAATTAACTAGTGAAACTGTAAAAAATTTAATTCGTTCTGTAATAAGTAAGTATGCATATTGCGTTTTTTTATTTTTTTTTATACACAATTAATCTAGTTGTATTGATTTCAATTGTTCTAATTTAATTAACTTATAAAATAAATTATCATTTAATTATTATATTTAAACAACTATTAAAATACAATACAAATTATAGTTTAGACATTCACTATTACCCCAATAACATAAAAAAATATAGCAACAAATAAGCTATTATTTTTTACAAATGTGTACACAATTAATCTCTTATTGTATTAATTTCGATTGTTGTAATTTAATTAACTTTTAACAAAATTTTTATTGAATTATTATATTAAAATACAAAATATATATATATAATTTAGGTACAGACATTAATTCTTAGCACAGGAACACACTGTTTATTTTTTTTTTTTTATAATAAATCTCAAACAACGTGGATAATGAACTAGACTTTTCCTATAATACAATCATTAGTAATATTAATATTACACTTTGTTATTTCAATTTATATTGAACATGGTAGAATTTCTTTACGACGACAATGTTTTTCTTAGTATAAAATCTTCTTAATTTAGTTTTTTTTTTTGCAATTTTGATTAAAAAAAAATCGGTGATGATATACAGTATTTTCAGCTGTGTATCACTCTGTACATTCTATTACTTTTCTATATTAATAAAGGAATGAAGCATTAAATTAACTAAGTTTGGTCACTTTTGTATTTGTTCTTTGTTTAAGGAGGAGAACTTAGTGAGGAGTTTAAAGCTTTTGTCGATGTGTGTCGTTTAATAGCAGTGTTTAGGGCTATTGAAGAACCAACTTCGGTCATAGAAGCTGCTGATTTCTGTGAAGGAACTCGAGGACGATGTATTATAGAACCTTTAGACAATGATTCAGCATTCTATTACAAACAAATTGGAGACGAGATTTGGGAAATTGATAATAATGATACTAAACTTCATCTACTCGCCGATCAAGTAAAAAAAAATTGACCAGAAAATATAAGGACAACTTATTTTAGGGTACTATATTATTATTGTTGTATATAAATTATTTGTGCACCACTTCTAATATGAAAATTGTCGATAAATTTTGTTGTCCTTAAAAATAAACAGTTTTAATCTCGATTATAAAAACATTTGTTGCTTATGTGTTGTATTTATTACATATCAACCACTTCGGTAATGTATTGGCTTGAAAAAACGTTTACATATAAGTACAGTTCAGGGTACAAAAATTATTCCTGCATATTTTTAGTAGAAACGCATTTCGGTTTCAAGTTATTTTCCAACGTTTTATTGTGTGCTATTATTTCAAGTTTTGAAAATTGTTTTCGTGGTCGAGTATTGATTTAGAGAAGATATGTTTACTCATATGCTATTCGCATCGACGCGAAACTGAAAAACGAAGACACTGAAAACAATGGAAAATAACTGTATGTTTTTGCACACAATACTTCAAGGTATTTTTTATACTAACGCATTTAACAGTGCGAAAAATCTGGCCGCATAGACCGTTTTAAGTTTTTTTATGTGTATTATTATTACACATGTGTACCTTTGGAAAACTGTAAAAAAAAATCACATATAATATCTTATGGTGTTCAACTAAAAAATCGGCCCCGTAAAAGACAACCGCACAGTTGATCAAAAATATAAATGTTTGAGTTTAATTAATTGAAACAAGAAACTAAACTTAAAAAGTAATTCTCAATTTTATCTGGCTTTTTAGTCTTAAACGTAAAAAAACAGACCACATGCAATACCCTCAAGTTTTAAAAGTCTTCTGGAATAAAATAAAAAAATAAAAAGTTGAACAGTCTCAAAAAAAAAACCTACAAAGTAAAAAATTAAAAATAGTTGACATTTTAACCTTACCACCGCGCCACCGACATCACCGCCGCTGCTGATGTATTATCATTTATCAAGAACAGTTTAACCTATTGAAAACTTAATTTTCTTTTGTAACAATAAACATATTTTGGAATAATATAATATATATATTAAATATATGCCAAAGCCAACCATGTTCAAACGCCGCTAGAATGTCATTTTTTGGGTAAAATTGCCCTCAATTAAATTTTACTTATCCCATTCCTGTTATAATACAGAAACAAATCTGTTTATGTAGTGCAATATTGTACAATGTATAATTGACAATACTTTCATACAAGCAGTACAGTATATAGTAGGTATAATATTATTATTAGGGGTTATATAATAAAATGCCTCTATTAGTACACACGTACGGTTAAAGTAAATTATTTCCAAGCTGGGTAACAAAAAAAAATAAGATAATTTTTTATTTAACATAATAAGTTATAAAAGTAATATTGTCTTTACACTTTTCTTGGTCAACGGTTGACAGTTCATGTGGACGAACTGACATTATTCGGTTGCGCAACTGTAAATAAAAAAAAATATTTGTTTTTAGACCGATTAATCAATTTAAACTAGTTTATTTCAAACAATAAACATTACAATAGTAGTAAAAGTGTTTGTTATTCTGTATTTACTTGATCTAAGTGCGTTTTGTTTAGGACCTTTGATCTCGACAGAATGGTTACAGAATGTCTGTGACCGTAAGGTATTTTTTGACTGGAATGCACGCCAGCATAGTTTTCATAATCAGTGGCGAACACGACCAAAGACGATTTCCCTGTAATGAGAATTGTACAAATTACTAATTAAGTATCTAAAAAAAAAGGAACCAGTACCCCACTGTACTGTCAGAGCATAGTGAGGCGGTATCGTCACAAGTCTAAATAAATTATTACTACATAAATTATACTAATTATTTATATTATATCACAGTTTTGATAAGAATCTGTATTCATAGAAAAACAATTATGAATACAAGCGTTGTATCTAATAACAATAATGTGTTTAAAAATATATTTTTGTTATAAGGGTGGATACGAACAGGGTGATCATCTGTCTATAATAACTTATCGCCATAGTTACATACATTTTGGAGTACCTGTTGTATGTTTGTTAACTCACACGTGGCAACTTAGAAATTAACTACGGTCAAAGTGAATAATTTTCCCATTTTTTATGGGTTTTTCCCAAAAAAAATGTTGACATCCAATTTTTGAGAAAATTATATATGCTACAGTCCCTTCTAGATCTATATTAAGTTTAATTTTCAGACTTTGAAACGCCTAAAAGAGTGAAATAAAGAAAAAGTTCTACCCACCTTCTGAAGGCAAAGAGTTTATGATATTTTCTTAGTCTCGTCAACGTTTATCGGTGGTACTATGTCTATAGAATATTCCATACGAATTTGGACCGTTTTTAATAAGTTATAGAGCGCAGTAGCTTCAAGTAATGTAATATGCAAATTTTTTTGGTGTTTTTCTCGACTTCGAAGAGAAAAGGGTGAACTTTTTTAATTTTTGGCCCGAAGATGTATCTTTTAGCTAAAATTTCTGATATATAGAGTTGCTACACAGACACAAAATAATAAAAAAAATGATAATAAAAACACATTATTGTAATAACAATACCTTGTCGGGTCCACATCGAAGCTTACATCTGTTCACTATGGGCAAGTAAATTTAACGAAAGGTTTTGAATGTAAATTTCGACATTATGAGAGGATTTTCGGTACCATTGGGCGATGTATTAGGCGATTAGACATTAAAATTTCAAGTACTCACTCTGAGGGAAAGTAACGGTCATTGATGATGGCAGAATCGAATCGGTTTTCAGTTGTACGGTATAACGGTAATTACTGTATTTATCTGCACCGATTGTAGAATTTTCGCTAATATTATGTTCTAATCCGTTCGAATTGGGACAACGCGTACAATTCGTACAACTGTTACAATTTCGTAAATTCGTACATTTCGTACAACTTTTGCAATTCGTACAACCGTTACAAGTTGTGCAACTTTTGCAATTTGAACAACCGTGACAGTTTGTGCAACTATTGGAATTTTCACAATTCGTACTACTTACACAACTCCTGCAACCTTTACAATTTGTACAGCCCGTACAATCATTGCAATCCGTGCAATCTCTACAGTTTACACAATTTTTACAATTTCTACAATTTATACAATTCGTATTATTAGGTTCTTGTGTGTTTGCAAAATCAAAAACCATACACCGACTCGACAGCGACGTCATTTGTACGGCGTACCATCGTCCTAGAAACTTCAAAAATAACCAGAGATAAGTATAGTGAGTATAGTAGTTAAAAACTTTCCACAATAGTTTTAATTCAATAAGTCGTTCATAAAGCTTAACTACAACACTTAAAAATACTTCCTGGTAATGTTTTTTTTTTAGCAATTATCATTTGTATCGTTGAAAATAGGTTGTGACTTAATAAAAAAAAATTAATCATAAAAAATATTTTGTAAATTGTAAAAAAGTTAATTACTTTTTAAGTTAGAATTGTTTAAATGAATAAATAAAGTTCCCCGTATTAATCAAACACAAAAAAAAATCCAGAAGAAGTCTTGAATGTTAAGCTAGAGATCTTTTTAAGAATATCTAATTTGAATAGGCTACTATCGATTGGTAAGTAAGACAATTTTTTTTTAGACGGATGTGCATAATATACTTGTACTTACTCTTTCCATTACGAAATCGGGCAAAGGTTCAAAATCGGGGTGTTGATCCAAATGATAAGAATGTCCGGAAATGAAATTCAAAGAAGTAACGAGCAACACAGACAAAGTACATAATCCTTTAAACTTCATTGTACAGCTGTGTAAATCAAATGTGATTGGATTCTATTACAAAAAAAAATATTTTATCACTTAAATAGACAATATATAAAAAGTATTATTTCTTATTATGGTTTTTAGGAACATTTGTTGAAAATAAGTCGGGATAAAATGGTATTTTGGTCAAACTATAAATTGCACGACTGAATCATTATGGTATTTAGTAATTTAGTAATTTAGGGCAGGTAGTCTTACTCATAAATTGACTAACAAAATTACTTAGAACTGTAAACGTATTGAGCATTTTTTATATTCAATTAAGAAGTTTAGTACTATTACTAAATCGTTATGTGACTTTCACTTACCTTATAATAGTATTCTGTAGGTTTTTGTCGAGTTCAATGAGAAAATAATACTTGCAGTCTAGATCTGAATGTAGTGTGTTATATACCTACCAAATGTAATCAGTATATCTTTTTTTGAGATTATTTTGCCAAAATATAAAACGAATTTATTGAAAAGTCCACTTATATGCGCGGCTAGGAATATAAAGTATTTTTTTTTTTAATAATATATTATTTTATATTTAGTCCTATACAAAATAAAAAATATACACTCGAAAATTGTTTTCAAACTTTTTATGATGAAAGGTGTACGTGAGTACACTGAATCTGGAGAGCTACAAAATATGTAGATAATACATTTTGTTTATTTAGATGTTGTTAGCCATCCATAAAGATAATAGCTTAAAACTATAAGACTCTGCACATGTAGTATTTTATAAGTTGTGTAAGTTAAATAATTTAACAACAGCTAACATCAATACAAGAATTAACCGTTTTCACCCTTTTATTAACCCCTTACCAGGGAGATGCAGATGAAGGACGATTATAGCCGGTAATTCCTTATTGTAGATAATATTGTGTACACATTATTAATTACAAATTGAAACAAGATAATAGGTAAAAAAAGTTAAGTAAAAAATAATAGTATAGTTAATTTTTCCCGTAAAGAAAAGACATTAGAACATGAATATGTCTTATTGTGCATAGAAGCAGAATTAATTTAATAAAGCAACTATTAACTAAGTATATTTATACAGATAGTGTAACTTTTCAAATAAATTTATTTATTTTCATTTTGAGTAGTGGATATAGCCAAACTATTACTGACAATGAACATGAAGTATCATTTACTAAAGTAGCCAAAGAATTTGTATATTTTTACACAATTGAAATTGGACCATTCTAAGTAGTCAACACATTTTTTTAAGCTATTTGGCCTAACACCACATGTCCTAATACTTTTAATATTTCACCTAATGTAAAATTAACCTCGTGTTTAATCTCGGCCAGTGAAGTGTTTAACGCCTTATCGAATTTGAAGTATATTAAGTGTTTAACAATCGTTTTCCCGGATAGATAGGAATCCAGTTTCATAACTCCGATTTTTGAGAACACTGTAAAATCATTAGAAATGATCGCCCTCATTTCAAAAAACTAGTGGTTTACCGAATTTGTTGCAAAAACTACTTGAGCCTATCCATATTTAGTAATCTATTCAAATTATTACAATCTAGATTTATAACTCAACTATTCAACTACTTATTTCTGGAAGTTGTATAAAAGGAAATTATCGGATATAACCGTCCCTCATTTGTATCTCCCGGATAAGAGGTAATAAAAGGGTGAAAACGGTTACTTCTTATTTCGATGTTAATTGTTGTTAAATTGTCTATCTTGCACAACTTATGCAATACTATACATAGTAACAAGTGCGGGGTCTTATTGTTTTATAATATTATCTTTCCAGATGACTAATAATATCTAAATAAACACAATTTATTATCTATATATTTTGTTGCTCTCCAGTTACAGTGTACGTGAATTCCATCATAAAAAGTTTAAAAACAATTGTCAAGTATTTATTCTTTGTTCCATATAGGCCTAATATAAAATTATGTATAATTATGTAAAAAAAATATTATTTTATAATCCTAGCCGCTCATATAAGTGGACTTTTCAATAAATTCGTTTTATAGTTTGGCAAAACAATCTCATCAAAGATATACTGATTGCATTTGGTAGGTATATAACACACTACATTCAGACTAAGACTGCAACTGTTATTTTCTTTAAAACTCATTTAACTCGACAAAAACCTACAGAATACTATTATAAGGTAAGTGAAAGTCACATAACGATTTAATAATAGTAAAATGTAGTACTAAAATTCTTAATTGAATATAAAAAATGCTCAATACGTTTACAGTTCTAAGTAATTTTGTTAGTCAATTTATGAGTAAGACTACCTGCCCTAAATTACTAAATACCATAATGATTCAGTCGTGCAATTTATAGTTTGACCAAAATACCATTTTATCCCGACTTATTTTCAACAAATGTTCCTAAAAACTATAATAAGAAATAATACTTTTTATATATTGTCTATTTAAGTGATAAAATATTTTTTTTTTGTAATAGAATCCAATCACATTTGATTTACACAGCTGTACAATGAAGTTTAAAGGATTATGTACTTTGTCTGTGTTGCTCGTTACTTCTTTGAATTTCATTTCCGGACATTCTTATCATTTGGATCAACACCCCGATTTTGAACCTTTGCCCGATTTCGTAATGGAAAGAGTAAGTACAAGTATATTATGCACATCCGTCTAAAAAAAAATTGTCTTACTTACCAATCGATAGTAGCCTATTCATATTAGATATTCTTAAAAAGATCTCTAGCTTAACATTCAAGACTTCTTCTGGATTTTTTTTTGTGTTTGATTAATACGGGGAACTTTATTTATTCATTTAAACAATTCTAACTTAAAAAGTAATCAACTTTTTTACAATTTACAAAATATTTTTTATGATTAATTTTTTTTTATTAAGTCACAACCTATTGACAACGATACAAATGATAATTGCTAAAAAAAAAACATTACCAGGAAGTATTTTTAAGTGTTGTAGTTAAGCTTTATGAACGACTTATTGAATTAAAACTATTGTAGAAATTTTTTAAGTACTATACTTATCTTTGATTATTTTTGAAGTTTCTAGGACGATGGTACGCCGTACAAATGACGGCGCTGTCGAATCGGTGTATGATTTTTGATTTTGCAAGCCAACAAGAACCTAACAATGTAAGTTGTATAAATTGTAGAAATTGTGTGGACTGTGTGAACTGTAGAGATTGCTCGAATTGTGTCGGTTGTACAAGTTGTTTGAACTGTAATAATTGCAATACGTGTGTAAGTTGTGACAGTTGTTCAAGTTGC
Source organism: Adelges cooleyi (assembly GCF_023614345.1). Lineage (NCBI taxonomy): Eukaryota > Metazoa > Arthropoda > Insecta > Hemiptera > Adelgidae > Adelges > Adelges cooleyi. The sequence goes on along the minus strand of NW_026096268.1, from coordinate 10,153,522 downwards.
AATACCTGTACAAGTTGTACGGGTATACGAAATTGTAATAATTGTGTGAGTTGTACGACTTGTAACAATTCGAACGAATTGGAACATAATATTAGCGAAAATTCTACAACCGGAGAAGATAAATACAGTAATTACCGTTATACCGTACAACTGAAAGCCGATTCGATTCTGCCATCATCAATGACCGTTACTTTCCCTCAGAGTGAGTACTTGAAATTTTAATGTCTAATCGCCTAATACATCGCCCAATGGTACCGAAAATCCTCTCATAATGTCGAAATTTACATTCAAAACCTTTCGTTAAATTTACTTGCCCATAGTGAACAGATGTAAGCTTCGATGCGGAACTGACAACGTACTGTTATTACAATAATGTGTTTGTATATATATATATATATTTTTTTTTGTTTCTTTACCCACGACAATGTCTTCTAAGCCAATAAGATTTCTTCGTGTAACAACTCTATAGATCCGAAATTGTACCTGAAGTTCTTGGGCCAAAATTGTAAAATTTCACCCCTTCCCCTTCAAAATCGAAAAGATATGTTTATATTATCCTACTTCAAATGACTACGCTCTAAAACTTCATAAACCCTTTCTTTTCAGAACGGGGGTGGATATTTTTCCTTATTTCACTTTATTAGGTGGAGTTTTAAGGTTTAAAGTCGGAAAATTAGACCTAATATAGATCGAAAATGGGCCTAAACATACACAATTCTCTTAAAAATCTATTAATTTTTTAAAAAACAAAAATAATGAGGAAATTACACTTTGACCGTAGTCAAAGTTACTATGTGTGAGTGAATCAAAAGTCATCAGGTATTGGACAATGTATAAGTTACTATAGACAAATGATAACCCTATTCGTATCCAACCCTTACAACAAAAACATATTTTTAAGCACATTATTGTTATTAGGTACAATGCTTGTATCCATAATTGTATTTCTATGAATGAATACAAATTCTCATCGAAACTGTAATATAATATAATATAAATAATTTGTATAATTTATAAATTTTAAACAATACATTTGTATATTCCAAAGCGTTTATTTAAAAGTTGTTTTATCACTTTCATTTGTAATAATAATTCATTTAGACCTGTGACGATACCGCCTCACTATGCTCTGACAGTACAGTGGGGTACTGGTTCCTTTTTTTTTTTAGATACTTATTTAGTAATTTGTACAATTCACATTACAGGGAAATCGTCTTTGGTCGTGTTTGCCACTGATTATGAAAACTATGCTGGCGTGCATTCCAGTCAAAAAATACCTTACGGTCACAGACATTCTGTAACCATTCTGTCGAGATCAAAGGTCCTAAACAAAACGCACTTAGATCAAGTAAATACAGAATAACAAACACTTTTACTACTATTGTAATGTTTATTGTTTGAAATAAACTAGTTTAAATTGATTAATCGGTCTAAAAACAAATATTTTTTTTTATTTACAGTTGCGCAACCGAATAATGTCAGTTCGTCCACATGAACTGTCAACCGTTGACCAAGAAAAGTGTAAAGACAATATTACTTTTATAACTTACTCTGTTGAATAAACAATTATCTTGTTTTTTTTAACCCATATTATATACTTTAATCGTACGTGTCTCTATAAATAGAGACATATTATATAACCCATATTAATAATATTATATACTATACTGTAGTACGCTTATAGAATTATTGTAAAATATACAATATTGCAGTTCATAAACTATTTGTATTTGACGAAAAAAATAAATATAGATAAGTTTCTGTATTTTTAAAGAAATGGGATAAGTACAATTAAATTAAAGACATTTGAGTGACAGTAAACAAGAGCTACCAGTTGGAATCGTCAGAATCTAGAATAAACGTAAAGTGACATACCTTTTTTAACGTCCGATAAGTAAACAAATGAAAAATCAAATTATAAATAAAATATGAAAAATTACAACACTAATTAACAGAAAATTTACATTTAGTTAGAAGCCTCCTAATGAATTATTATTCGATTGTCAAAAACTTAGTCCCTATTCCTACATGAAACGTTTGTAATCAAATTAATGAGAAAACATAAATATACAAACTGCACAAATTGCTCAAACCATACAAATTGTGAAAGTTGTAAAAATTGTGAAGATTGTGTAAGTCGTCCAAATGCAACAAATTGTGAAGGGTGTGTGAGTCGTTCAGGTTGTCTCAGATCTAAAGCCTAAATCCAATAAACTACCATTATACCGAAGAATTGAAAGTCATCATCCGAGTTTACAATGGTCAACTTGACCACTTGCCACACAAGTGAAGCATTACAATATGATTTTTATTAGATGTTTGGTTAAGCTATGTGTTTGATTTTTGCTCATTTGAATAGCTTGTCAATCGTCCATATAAAATGTCAATCGTTGATCAACCCAAATGTGATAACAATATTACATATCTGTCGGTAGTTACTATGAAATTCTGGAATTATTATTGCCACATGCCAAACGATAGGATTTCCTTTTTAAATAGTCTCCGCTGACTTGTAATTAAATGTAAAAATGAACTCCAGATATTTGTGGACAATTGTAAAAAAATATGTATTTATAAAAATTAGTGTCAAATACCGTTCAAACATTTTCCAAATGTGTGTAATGTGTATTGAGATCAGAGCTGTGCAATTGAGATTTAAGTGTTTTCAATGAATGCCATTAACTTTTCAAATAGAAACAATATTATTGAATTCAACAACTCTTTTAATACGAACAACAGTCTGTTTGTTTAACATTTAAATAACAGATAATAATAAACGTTTGAAGTGTTTTTATGAGCCCAAAGCCAGATTTACATTTTCATTTAATCATTTTTAAACTTATACAGCCAATGTTTTTCACTTATGTAAGCAATTGCGGTTAAGTAGATACATTGATTTGTTGTTATTATTATTATTTAATACAAATCACGATGGAAGGTTTGAGATAGTGTGGCAAAAAAAAAATAGGCGTTTTCAAATATTATAATGTATACATAGGTTGTAAAATAAAATAGTAACTTAACTAAATATAGGTATAACATAGACTTAAGTTTAACTAATACATTCGAAATATTTACATAAAGAGCCTAATAATAATATACATAAAACATATTTTCATAAAAAACAAAGAAAAGTACATAAAAATAAAATATAATTTTTTTATGCATAATAAAAAATTCCAAAAGTGGGGAAGGCAATTCTGCGTTTAAAATACATTATCTTATTATTATTATGGTGGAAACGATGAGGGTTGATTTTTTTTTTTTGGGGGGGGAGCTTTTTTAATAGAAAAATAACGTTTAACTAAAGATTCCTAACTAAAAAAATTCCCACCACTTTTAGGGAAAGAGCTTTAAATGTTTTTTTGGGTTGTTGAAAAATTTATAGATTTCTTTTATTGTTTTTTAGGTTATGGAGGGGTGATATATTATATATTTTAAAACCTGCAAACATTTTCAAAATACATACATCAATACAAAATACAATTTTTCCCATACATTCTCTGTAAAACACTTAGTCCACAAGACTTTATGAATTGTTACAAATTAAAGTGATAACATAACTTTCAAATAAACGCTTCAATTCGTACCTATAGATTTATATATAAAATAACTTTCATAATTTGCTTAAAATTGTATTTGTAGTATTAGAATATGATTAGGGTTAATCGTTGAAAACACAAAAACTCGAATCAAAATAAAAATGGCTTTAATAACGATAGGTAAGTATTCCAGAATAAGCAAGCATCTTCCTCGTTACAAAATGTTGTCGACCATAGTGATAATAATTATTATTGTAACATACTATTATTGTATTGAATATTTTGTTAAAAAAATTCAAATTTGCCGCCATTTCGACGAATCCATCAACCAACGGCCATCGTTAACCGGCCGGCGTGGCGCGCGTTTCCACGTGAACAATCGATTGTCTAAGAATCGAATCACCCAAAATCGATAGTATAGCACTTCCATGTAGTTAGTTAATAATAATTATTGTAGCGATAATTATTGATCATTATTGATCATTAGTGATTGATCCCCATTGGAATGTCCGGCCAGAAGATTTTTCCATATAAAATTGTCAATTGGTTTTATTTTTACTTTAGTATTATTCAATCGATAGTGTAAGAACATTTGGTTTTTTTTTTTTCAAATAACAAACGAACAGAGACTTACCTACCGGCACAAGACACATCACACAAGTTAGTAGTTACAACTGCACCTCACCCGAAGCAACTGCTGTATTGCCAGTGGAAAAGTAAAACATTAATAATACTTATTATACCTAGACCAAGATGAAGTCGTTGTTGAACGTTGCGTTTTGTTTTATCACTTTTTTCCACAGTCGTTAGTCCATATGTTATTAATTATTACTATTCTTCTTGTTGTTTACTTGGATTTTTCTTCTGAATTCTAAAGATTTTCGTGGTTTTTTTTCCCCCTCACAGTTTCGGCAGAACGTATGGCCGGTTTCGAGGACACGGTCCAGAAGAAGGCCACCAACGCCAAAGTGTTCCTGGACATGACCGCCGACGGCACCAGCATCGGTAGAATAATCATTCAAGTGAGTCTTAAGACAAAATACAATATTGTATATTTTATTGCTGAGCATATAATTTAAAAAAGTATGAAAATTTAGGGGGGGGGGGAAATGTGGTTTTTTTTTAATGATGGATAGGGCAGTATAACTTTAAAGCTCTGTATAGTGAATAAACTTTATATATCTCATTAAGTTCTGTAACTGCACTTCTGCATGTCAAGGTGGTTCTAACAAGACCTTTAATAACAAAACTTATTGTTTTAATTGTAATTAACTTGAAAATAATTTGTTTTAATTCGTATTGTGTGTCTTCTTGACAAGCTCTTTCAATAAGCTTAGAATAAAATTTCTATATTTTATGGCTTAAAATAAAATTGAAAATTATTATGTGCGTTTATAAAATGTGACACACACACACACACACATTTTTTTCAAAGTTTAAATCATTATACCACTTGGGTATGAAATCCAATCTACTTGTATCTAATATCTATTTTCTATTACTATTAGTCTGTAGCATTTCGTTTTTTTTCTCCAATTCCCAACAAGTTTTTAAAGTTATCGACCTAAAAATTGTTTTTTCATTTCATATTTTAATAACCAAAAAAGTAAAATTACTTCATTTCGGTTATTCGGGTATTGGTTTTTTTTTTAACACATCATGTGCAGTACCGGGTATTACTATAAAGCGTGTGTGTTTATCAGAAAAAAAACGTACCTATTGTAACAACTGGCAAGACCATATGTCGTCAAAGGGTCTTATGGAATTATAAAAATAACTCCCCCTAGTGCAAATAAAAAAAAAATAAGTAATATTGGGTGACAGTACATAAATTATTATTCTATACAAAAATGTTTTTACAAATTTACTTTACTCGGTTAGGCCTGAACGGTTAACCCGCGTCTGGTCCGGGTTTTGGTCGGGTCGAGTTACAAAACAATAATTTATACTTCACAGGTGGGTCCTTTGTAAATAAAATATTGTATTTTAGCTTCGACGCAAAGCAGAGATGCAGATATTATGTTGTAACGATTTGTACATTTTTTTTTAAAGAAAAATCAACCCCCTCATCTCTGCTGTACGGGCTTTAATTTTGTAATTGTTTGCAGCTGAGACATGACATAGTTCCCAAGACGGCGGAAAACTTCCGAGTGCTGTGTACCGGCCAACAGGGATTCGGCTACAAGGGAAGCATCTTCCATCGCGTCATCCCCGGCTTCATGTGCCAAGGAGGAGATTTCACCAACCACAACGGCACCGGAGGCAAATCGATCTACGGGAAGAAATTCAAAGACGAAAACTTCACGTTGAAGCACACCGGACCGGGTAAACGTTGTATTATATTAATTTTCCAAAATTACATTAAAAAAAGCGTCAGTACAGTGGTGTCGGGGTGGCATAGTGGGGACGGAGCGGTCACAGGTCAGACAAAATCACTTTTGAATAAACGCTTCGATGCGAATCTGTGGATAGTATATAGTGAACCAGTTGTAGCTAGTTTAGAAGATATCGTCTGTCTATAAAAATGAACTAAAAATTTTTTTTTTTTTTTTTTTTTTTTTTTTTTTATTAAAGAGTATTTACAATCTATGCTGCAAGGCATAATAAGCAAATAGTTACATTGATATATATACAGAGAGAGGGAAAAAAAAATAAACAAATAGAAACGGTGATTTGATATGAGGAGGGAGGCTATCCAGTAATAGAACCCAACGTGATTTTTGTTCTAATTATTTTTAATTAGATTAATTTGAATTATTGTATTAACAGATCTCGACACCAATGTCTTCGGAGTCGGCGAGGTGGATTTCCGGGGAGTGAATTAGAAGCAAGTTGAGATATTAAAGGGTTAGAATGAGTGTGTAGTTTGGAATGAAATTTTTTGTAGTGTTTTATGGCTAAATGGTTTATTGGTTCTATTTTAAAGTCATTTTGAAGTGTGCAGTTTGATACATACCATGGGGCAGAAGAGATAATACGTAGAGTGATAGATTGGAAAGCTTGTAAGGTACAACTAAAAATTTGACTACAGATTTTTGAGAAAATTGCATAATATGTTATAAGTTTCATTTTCAGATCTAAATCTCTAAAACTTTGCTTGAAAAAGTGAAAAAAATTCTATCCCTTCTAGGGCAAAGGGTAAATGATATTTTTTCGGTTTGTTAAAAGGGCGTCGGACCGGTGATCTGCAGTGGTAAAAACATGTTTACGCCAACTGAAAATAACTCGCTTAATTTTGGTTTTAAAGTAAAAGCACCCATTATAAAATCAAAAGAGAACAATATTCCGGAGGCAAGACGGTGCGTTTTAAAAAAAAAAAATCATTTTTTTAAAAGTTACAGTCATTTAAAAATGTTAAAATAGTCGTTATTTCTAAACTATGTAATTAGCGTTATACTTGGAATAATGGAAAAAATACACCGTCTTGCCCTCCGGAATATTGTTCTCTTTTTAATTTTATAATGGGTGCTTTTACTCTAAATCCAAAATTAAGCGAGTTATTTCCAGTCTGCTTAAACATGTAGAGATGAAAAAACATTTTTAAATCGCTTTCAAGGATGCTGCGATAGTCCAAAAAATTAACTTAACTACCAAAATAGAGTTAATAATAATTACACACCACAGTTTAACCTTTAAATTATGGTTTTGTAAAAAATTACCTATACTTTACTCCTTAAAAATGAGCGGTGCGACGCCTTTTTAATGTTTATCGATAGAACTATGTTTGAAGAACAATTTGTATAAATTTGGAACTTTTTCGACTATTTTTAAAAAAAGTTTTAGAGCATCGTAATTTGAAGTTGACAAAAAAATGTGTACATTTTTTGGGTGTTTTTCTCGATTTTGACGGGGAAGGGGTGACTTTTTTAAATTTTCGGCCTATCAAAGTACCTTTCGGGTATATGATTTCTGATCTATAGAGTTGCTACGTGAAGAAGAAATCGGTTGAATACAATAGAAATGTATTACAATTTTTCGTCTCAGGTGTTTTGTCCATGGCAAACTCCGGACCCAACACGAATGGCAGTCAGTTTTTCATCACCACCGCACAGACGGAATGGTTGGACGGCAAGCACGTGGTCTTCGGTCATGTCGTCGAAGGCATGGACGTGTTGATGAAAATCGAATCTTTGGGAAGCAACACTGGCGTGACCAAAAAGAAAATCGTCATTGCCGACTGCGGAGAACTCGAATAACTGCCATTAATGTTACTATAATTTTCGTCAAGTTTTTAATTATTAATATTATTTTTTTTTTTTTTTGTTCAGTAAGTCGCAAAAAACTAAAATTTAAAAAAATATGTGTTCTCTAGTCGTATAAACGCAATTCAACAATAACGTTACTACGCGTTATCATTCTTGTTTTAAAAATTCTTTGATCACAATGTATTGTGTTAACAGTGGCCAAAAAAATAACTAATAAATAGCAATACAATTTTACCGTTATAACCACAGTTTTGACCTTTTCCCACCAAAAGTTACACTCAGTTCAGGTTGTAAAAACATAATTCTGCCGTCAATTCTCAGAACTTAAGATAATTGGTTTTCAAACTTGTAAATTCAAAACTGATCTTAGAACGCGCTATTAATCGAGTATGTAATAGACTTGTTGGCTTTTTTTTTTTATTATTATAAAACAAAGTCTCGTTAATATTAATATCGAGGTTAGCGGTTGGCCATTTGAAAGTGCCGCGCAAAATGTGTGTGTATGTACAACGTCTTTGGCCGTTGTGCCGGAACGTCTTTGGCGCGCGCAGCCTCGCCGTGTGGTCGATTACCGCGGCTATATAACGACCGCGCCGCCGGTGGGTGGCCACCACTCCAGCCCTAACCTATAATAAAACACAATGGCGTCGACCACGTTACGCTTGTTCACCCGCCGGCCGCCGCACCAGTACCGTTGCGCCGCTCCGCTGAAGCACTTTTTTCCGCCGTCCGGTAACGCTACTTGTTCGTTGTACTCGACAAAACCGAAATCCAGCAAAATGAGTCTGCCGAAAGTTTTCTTCGACATGTCCGCCGGCGGTGACCCCGTCGGACGCATCGTAATCGAGGTGAGTGTGCAAAAACGCCGGTGATGCGTTTGTTTTTTTCGTTTGGCGCCGCGGTGAGGCCATTGCCGATTGCGCAAACGGCAAAATGTCGCCCGACGCCGCCGCCGCCGACCCACGTTTTCCAAAAAAAATAAATAAAAATTGGTTTATTCGTTTAATAATTTCAATTTGTTCTTCTCACCAATAAGAGTTATTCGGTTCTACTTAAGCCTTAAGTTTGTTTTTTTCGAGCTCACGTTTAAAGGGGCAAAAAAAAACGATCGGACCTCGTGTCCGTTTTGTTTTTCCAAGCCAAATTCCAGCCTTGAAATAGAAGGACATTTTTGGACGGCCTCCAAACGTTTGGTCGTGAACTTCAAATAAAAACAACTCTGTTCTGTCTTTAATTAGATTACTACTACAATAGTACTATCCTAATTAAACGGCGGCGTGCGACTAATCTAATTAGGATTGTACATTTTAGTGTTTAGGGTTAGATTTTGAGTACTGCGATTTAGGTCAGCCGAATTACAATTAATTGGGTTACCGGTTATTGCGGTTCCGGGTTGTGTGCCAACCGATTTTTCAATAATAAGATGATAATATTATATTATTTTGTACCAAGTCAAAGAAATTGTCCAGAACTGGATTTTTATTCATTTCTTTTAGGTAATACTCAAGTTTTATTTCTCGTTTATACCTATTTTCCAGTCGTGTTTATACACTTAATTAATTATTCTTATGGTAATTATGATTGTGGGTAAATCTCATTGTCGTTGTTATAATGACGTTGGACTGTAAATAGAAATTATAATACCTATTGTTTTTTTTTTCGTATTTTCTCTGTACCTAATTAAATATTCTCTTTGTATAGACGTACTTTCACTCGACAAAGGTATGATACATATGAAAAAAATATATTTTCGGTTTTTGATTTCCTGATGATGATCGATTCAAAAGAGCATAGAATTCACATCGATATCTAAATGTGAAATAATATTTTTTCGTCGTTATGTTTTCATGTAGCTCCGTAGCGACGTCGTACCTAAAACGGCCGAGAATTTTCGTGCCTTGTGTACCGGCGAAAAGGGATTCGGCTACAAGGGAAGCATCTTCCATCGCGTCATCCCCAACTTCATGTGCCAAGGAGGAGATTTCACCAACCACAACGGCACCGGAGGCAAATCGATCTACGGAAACAAATTCGAAGACGAAAACTTCACATTGAAGCACACTGGACCCGGTGAGTGGTCATTTGAGTTTAGAACCGACTACGTCGCCTTTGCAATTATAAAATTCAATACCAAACAATTGGTTTTCTGTTTTAGGCATCTTGTCCATGGCCAACGCAGGCCCCAACACTAACGGCAGTCAGTTTTTCATCACCACCGTAAAAACCACCTGGTTGGATGCCAAACACGTCGTATTTGGAGCCGTAGTGGACGGCATGGACGTTGTCAAGAAAATCGAAGGTTTCGGTTCACAGAGCGGCAAAACCACAAAAAGAATCACTGTCGACAATTGCGGCCAGCTCAGTTAAACGAGTTATACTGATATGTCAAACATAATATAATTAAAAAAAAAAATAATAATAATATAATTAAATACCGAACAAAATATAAATGTTAAGCATGTTCAACAATAATTTATATGTATGTTTGATGCAATTTGGTAATTTGGAAGAGAAAAAAAAGAACATAATTATATACTAAACTTGATAATACATTCACATAGTTATTACAAACACTGTTGTTTTTGTGTCTGTCCTAACATTCTTTTTCTTGAATCGTGTCTAGGGTTTGAAACCGAAAGCGATTTTTGTTTCAAAGTTGGTAACATTTTTTTTATTCTCAATCGAGGATTAAATAGGTTTTTTCCAACTCTTTATATTTTATTATTACTACACGAGAATGAATAAAAATATGATATTCCGATTTCATTTAGAACAAAACGTTTATACTGTTCCAAAAAATAATTTATTAACTCAAAAATATGCTAACATCTTAAACAAAAAAAATGTTTTTGATTTATTTAAGTTCAAAATCAGTTAATGATTATTTTAGGTATAACTATGAGGTCAATTTTGTCTTGGAAACCTTTTTTTGACAAACGGTTGCCAAATAATGTGTTCATTTTCAGTCTTTAAAAAAAAAATGTCACTTCCGATTATATTTTATTTGTTAAGTGGCTATCCTGAATTTATGATGACCAAATTTTTGTAATTTAAAGGCAATAAAATATTATTTTGATTTTCATTATTGTGTTGCTCATTTTGGATTTACAATATTTTCAAATTTTGATACAAACACAAAGTGCTTTTTTTTATGTATTATAATTAAATATTAAGTGCAACTGACAACACTTGTGACATTTTCTAATTTTATTTTGCAAATTTTTGACCAATTTCAGGCCTCAATAATTTTATTTCATCCATCTAAAGCTTACCAGCAATATGATTATGTTTGGAAGTTGGGTCAAACCGAGCCGATAATATTACTAATGTCTACTCGTAGTATCTGACATCCTTGTTGTGGTAAAGTAATAATATCTTAATTGAGTTAAAGGTCGAGTGTTTATTTTTCTAGATAATAAATAATTAACAATATGACTACGAGACAATAATCTACTTAGGAAAATAAAGTATACACGTGCACTTATCGAACTTGTTATGACGTTCAAATAAAAACAATACAATCAATTTAAAAAAAAGACTACGTATGAAAAATAATTGAGGAACTTGTCTTTAGTAAAATTAAATAAGTCTTAGAATTTTATTAAAGTATTAAAATAGTCTAAAGGGAAAAATATATTTAAAGCGCAATTGACAATATTGAATTGTTGGACAAAAAAATGCTTTTTTAAGACATTTTCTAAAACAGTTGTCGACTTGAAAATAACAACAACAAAATATTAAAAGACAAATTCAAAACAAGTTCCGTCCTTGGCCGTTTATTATATTTATTACAATAAATAAAAAAATTACCAATACATAAATGGCAAGAATAAGGTACATTACTTAAGTTTTATTTAGTATTTTTTTTTTGCGACTTGAAAATCTTATTTAACAAGCAAACTCGAAATTTTAATTCATTAACATTATTTTTTTTAACAAAACTTACTTTCGACCGTTAACAAACAGACGTATTTATTATTCGCAAAAATTAGAACGATAATTATTATTTACAATAAGTTATAACGTTTTAATATAAAACTAGTCGACAATTTTTTATAATACAATTTGACATATTTTTAAAAATAAATTATCGTAATTCTACGTCAAAAGTACATATTGGTAACTTCCTCTATCTCCTTCTTTTTTCTTTTTTTTTTGCCAAAATAATAAATGAAAAAAAAAATTGGTAGTCTATCGAGTTAAATAATAGTATTTTTTTTTTTTTTTACGATAATATGATTATCGGATATTGTTATTGATCGCAATTATGATGTTCCGACAATTCCTTCATTTCAATTCCGACGGAACATTTTAAGTTATCCGCGATTAGATAATTGGCCACTATGACGGTCCAAGCGTGGCCGTCGACTTTTTTACAATATTTCACATAGGACTCCATGTCGGAGTCTCTCTTGACCAAGAAAATAGTGTTGTCTTGAGGTTTGCACGCAAATTTCTGTAAGCAATACGACGACGGTGAGACATTACCGTACCGACTACGGTCTAATATTAAAAATCTACCTATTTACCGGTTGAAGCGTGTGGCGTTCCTCGAACACGTAATGTAGATCGTCTTTTATGTTGTCCGACATTTGGCCAAAGCACTGGCTGAAGAACAGGTACACGCTGAGCACATTCAAATGGTCTACTCCATCGTTACCGCCAGAGACCATGTAATGGCCACCGTGCCATCTTTGTACTTCCACCGAAACTGCAATCGATACGTGTTGCATCACAAGACCAACGGACTACATATAATTTTACCGTGTTGCGCTTACCTCCGCTTAGATTTATGCCCGTGCACTCCTTTAAAAATTCAAACATGAAATCCGTTTTCATTAGGTTGACGACAAACAAGACTTTGTCGGGCAGATCGTTCAGGTCGACGTATTTGTAATTTCTTTATTTAAAAAATAAATATAAACAGACGTGAAAGATTTATAAGCACAACAATTATTGTTGTTACCTTTTATTCAACGGTCCGTTGACTTGCCATTTTAGGTCGTTAGAAAATATCTCGTTGGAAAAAATGTCAACCATTTCTTGTTTGAAAAATCCTTCCAGCATGATGAACCCGTCGCCGACGAATGACTCACGGACAATTTCTCTGTAGTCAGGATCTTCGAAGATTGTTTCGATAAACTCTGACGCATAAGTCTTGGTCTGTTTAAATAAAATCATACCAATTAGAGTATGGAGTGTAAAAAGCTCGTGTTGTCTTGATGGACGACGGCATTACTTTGGAAACGGTAATTGGTAAAAATATCGGAGTTGGCAATTCCACTTGTTGGTCATAAGGTTTCCACGATAAACTATCGCAATGGAACCAACCGTTGATGGAAATACGAGAAAAATTTGATACGTTCTCCGCAACCTTAAAACATAAGAAAAAATTACATATTTTATTACCTAACTACCAACTAAAGGTCTCTGAAACGAGTCTTATTTACTACTAACCTGATGGTAAGTGTGTTGTCCTACTGGAAAAAATATCATGGTATTGAATTCTGGATTGATACTATTGACGATTTCTTTGGCATTATAATTTTCGTCGATCGAATAGACATCGAGCGTGCCGCCCCATTCGTTTAGCCAATCATAGTTTAAATAATAAATAAACGCCACAGATCTATCGTCGACACGATCATCGTGACATAGTAAATAATCTAAAAAAAATTGAAATGGTTATTATAATTTTCGTTTGACAGAGTACTATTGTTATTGTATTTAAAAAAAAACAGTTTTCATTAGAAATTTACTTTACCGCAACTCTTTTTTTTTTATTATTATTATTAAACAATATTTTTGTTAAATTAGTGGTTTATTATCTTTATGTTGACTTTAAATAGGCCCTTGAAAATGTACAAACTCTAATGGTCCAGAAGTTATGAATACTTAAACTAAAAGCAATTATCGCGAGTTGGCGACAAGAGTTGAAAAAGCAACTGTTTTGTGCGTGCACGAGCATATTTTCTTTGGCCAAGTCGCTTACTGACTATTAAATGTAATTTCAAAAACAATAACAATTTTATATATCATTATGTATAACAGTTATATTATGTTAATTCTTTGCAATTAATATTAAACTATAATTTTTAAAACTGACGAATTTTTATCGTAAAATAAAACATAGCGACAAAGAGCGAACGTTTACCTCCATGGTTGTACATTGAACACGAAACGCTAGTAGTTTTGTTAAATGTTTTTTCCAGAAATGTAGCAATTTTTTTCTTCATTTCTGCAAGTACGAGCAGGAATTGTTGTACTTCGTCGGGTTTGTCCTTGTTCGAAATACGATAGAAATCCGGCGATTGGCCAAACGAATACAAGTCGCACGATTTCTTTTTGAACTTCATTGTCAACAGCGCCGAACGCAACTTAAACGCGTCGGAGTTTGAAATTATATTTTTACAATCCAATTTATATATATCGTAAGGAGCATCCAGTTTTGTAACTCCTAAAAATTAATGAAAAAAAAATTAGTTTATTATTTAAAATTTGTCCATAGCTGAGTACTCACCTTTAAAATTAAATGGGCCATCAAAAGAATTGGCATTTTTCGTATTGTTATTCATCGTTTCAACAGGATGTACAATTAAACTAGGTACAAACAAAAATACTAAGTAAGTTATGTGAATTTAGTAATTCAACTACCAAGCGTTAGCATAGTTATTGAAAAACTAATTGTCCAGAGAAAATATCGTTTACGTGGGTTCGAACATTTTTCGTTTAGAAGGAATAACATAACAGTTAAGTCGATAAATGATAAATCATTTTCAGAAAATTGAAAAACAAAATTATAACATTCTGAAAAATTGGAAATAATATTATGTTTTGATTTGAATAAATACATGGTAGGAACGTATTTTTGATAAAATTAAGGTTATCGTTAACCGCGTTAGTGGTATCCGTGGTATGTGTGATATGAGACCAACGTTTTATTACCGGTCGCTAGATGTCGCGGGTGCTACAGTTACAGCGAATGTTGCATGCCACGACTTGTAGTTACTCCGACGTTGCTTTATCAGTCATTTGCCACGAATATAATCTACTTCGAATATACAATTACTACGATTAGACGGTTAGCCCGAATTTAACATACTCCTACATCGTAAAGTAATTAAATTAATCATACAACAGTTAACCCGATATTGTGATACCACGAAAGTATTTTACTTCGACTATACATGATAAGAATACTTGACCACTGGGCATAATGAATTTAATATGTTATACTACATTATATTACATTCATTAATTACGTTTTAAAGTATATTCTTTATTATCAATTGCACATTTTAATATACAATATTTTTTTTAATTATTGAGTAAAACCCTTTGGCAACAAAGGCCATTATAAGGGTTTTATTAAAATAGTTGATATACATAATTGAATACAGTAGACTATACATTTAAAATAGAAAAGTTAGACAAAAAAGATAAGAATTTTATAAACTATTTTTTTAATAAATAATTATATAAATCTGATTGTAATATAATATAATTTAGAAGGTAGGTGATTACTTTAAATTGAGGCCCAAGGGTTTCAGATAGATTTTCGAATATATTATTGTTAGTTCGTTGTGACTGGTATTATAAACAATTATTTTTAGGTTTTAGAGTTACTTAAAATATTATAAAATAATTGTAACATTATAAAAGTTGGTTTTTAATTACGATTAATATGTGAAAACACATTGGTATTATAAAAAAGTAACAATATTGAACCAGTGTTTCAATTTTAAATCAACTGTATGTCTGTATAGAGTATAGATTATACCTTTTTTAATGACATTTTTTATATGCATATTCATTAAAACACAGAGGTATTTAAAAAAACTAAATATTACTTTAATTTTATCTTATCATATTATTAAGTTGTAAATTAAAAACATTTATATTATGCTGTTAAATTTCTTGACTTTTGGAGATCTGTTTTTGTTTATCAAAGGTGATACAAACCATACAATTATTTCTTGTTGCTTTCATCTTCTACATCAATGTTGTATATCAAACATTTGTTTAACACCTCTCTAAACATTTTTTGTAGAATCGTCTCAGATATTATTAAAATTTTTATTTCGTATTTGTATTAACTTTTGGCTTCAAAGTTTGTAAAAATAAATGAATGTTTACTAGGCACTATATAGCAACGTAATGGATTAAGGGACACCAGAAAGGACCATGGCCCGCTCACTCAGGGCTCACAACATCATCGGGGCCTTCAAGATAGAAAAAAGACAATTAACATAATTAACAACATTAAAATGTAGCTTTATCCCATTAAGTGATTAGATAGTGTAATTATTATTTAAATATTCTGTCGATGTTAGAGCAAACAAATTTTAAGCATAATATATATTTGAGATTTTTAAAATCATTCATAAATAATTATTATATTTTTAGTACTTAGGAAATAACATTAACGGCCGTCTATAGTAGTTTGGGAACATTTAAGTACAGTTTAGCCTATAATTTTAATACTGGTTAGGATTATAAATATTTGGTTTATTTTTTTTTTTATCAAAACAGATAATTTTAATAATATTAACATTATTATATTAATGTTACATTATGTATATAATATACATAGTATTACATTATTATATTATTGTACATTTAGAAACCAATATTACTGTTTCCACTTTCCATAATTAAAAATACAACATACATTATAATTTCTACGATAAATATTTTAATAATTTAGGTTGGTTTGTAATGCATTTATAGAAGAACAAATAATATATTTTTTTTAAGTACAAATTGGTTATCGATTGCATAATGACGCTCTTGAACAACGATCTTTAAATGTATATATATGTACTTGCACGCTAAAACTGCTCAGCTCTTCTAGAAAGTTAATCTCTTGAGAACTGTTTAAGTATACATATATATATATATATATATATATATATATATATATCATTAATTATTCAGTTGTTTGATTTTAACCAGCGGTACTTCAATCGATAATAATACCTATATTTTAGTATTTTGAAATTTGACATTACTCATTTGTCTATATGGTGGAATAATATAAACGTCATTAATTTATAGTATTCTCCGATAATCGCAATAAAACCATGTATATACGAAGTACATTATATAAGATTAATTATATAAGATTATTATATAAGAAATAAGATCCTAGCTCCTGAATAAGATCCTAAGATCCTAGTTAAAATTAAAAATCTCAGTTGAAGCGGAGAAAGTTAAACGTTCGAGTATAAAAAAGCCGAAAATATTTTAACCAACAGTATTTTAGCCGAAAATATTTGGTACACCTTACCTTTGATTGCGCATTAAGGAATATAGCTGGTGGCCTAAGTCAGAACAAGTTAAATCCTGACTATTGGTAAGGTCGTCGGCCAGTCAATTCAGTATATTTTTGGCAATAGTTTTACAGATATGCTAAGGAGATTTAAATATTGTGTATAATTTATGACCCTGGTAACCTTTTCAAGATATGGCATTTTTATTTTATTACGTCAGACGCTTTGTTGTTTGGAGACTACAGGTTTATACACGATTTTAGAAAACATACATATTATTTTTTGTTGTATAGGCCTTAGGCTAACAATATGGTAACGAGTTTTTGAAATGTAATACACAGATATTATTAATCGCAACATTTTCTATGCTAATAAAATGCCAAAAAAAAAACACACATGAGGAAGTACTTAAAGTTAAGCTAAAGATCTGAAATGTTCGAGATTTCTTACTTAAATAATTACTTTCAATAGGCTACCATCAATTAGGGGGTTGGGGTAGGCAAACCTGTTTTTCTTTTAAATACAGTCCAATATGCATTTAATGCCAAATAGTGTGATTCTGCGTTTGTTCAGTTTTTAAATTTTGTTACCTCTTTTATTCCGGCCTTCTAGTCTGCAGTTGATAATTTATCAATAATAAATGCATTTTTAAGAAAAAATAATGCACAAGTTTTTGTAGTAGTATTAATAACATATGACTGTGTTATATGTTTACCTCTTTTACACATGGGAGGGGTTGGTTATGACTCTCAGACGATCAAAATAGTAATAATAATAATGAACACTTTGTTCAAACGCCAATGTATGGTAGTATAAAAATGTGTACATTTTATTTATATTTCTCAAGTCACTTATGCAATTCAAAAAACAGTTCATCGTCGGTTTCGTCCAATATATTGCACGGCTTCTGTTAAGAAATAACAAAATAAACAGTCATAAAAATTTATGCAATCGCCAATTTAGTCTTGGACTTATTTCATTGGTTGTTTGATTTTTTGGGGTTTCCTCGATAAAGTTAGTGCAACTTTGAATTTAAAAAAAATGATGTATGGCATCATCTTAAGTTGAAAATAACCATCTGAAAATCTAGTCTCTACCTATCCACATATTCGTCCCTCTGCTAACCTCCCTTCGGTGTTTTTCTCGATTTAGAATGGAAAGTGCAGGGAACTACCCTCGCCTGTGGCGTCCGACAAGACATGTTACCCTGTGTGTTAGCTCTCAAAGCAAAAGGCCATACACATAAGTAAATACAAGTTACCTATGTGTAATCTCGACCGCGACCCTCTCATGTCCGGCACAAAGTTACCATGTCTTCTAAGCCGTTCATGAGCGAATCGTACGAGGAATTGGTCTTGGCGTTGACCCCTTCCACCACCACGCTGGCTTTGGCGTCTGAAATCGTTTTCTTTAATATCAAATTCGCTTCTTCCGCACGGTTGGCGCTTCTCAACAGCGCCGAGTAGTCTAGCGCCACTCGCAGCAGATCCGGATCGGTCGGTTCAAAGTTAAACTGGCACTGAGACATGCCTTCGTAGTAACATTTGTCGGAAAACCTCAAAGCGTCTTCGTATCCCACCATCTTCCAGACGCATCTATCGAAAAGGCCAACACGATAGTTCAACGACACTCTAAGTGTCGGGACACTAAGGTACGAACCTACCCCGTCCTTTGTCGTAGGGGATGCCACTGACTTACCCGTAAAATGCTGCTTTGCTTCTGTTACAGAACACGTGATGACGAACATCCATGGTATCTTGTTGACGCCGATCGAGCATTTCGACAGCTTCATTGCAAATCATAACTAGGTTGGCCCGTAGCTGCAATTTCATCGTCTCCACTTTGCTTGCAACGTCTTGGCTTATGTGTCTCGCTTGTTCTAGGTCGCCTAGGACCCACAAGCGATGGCACAGGTCTTCCACCGAGTCGAAATACTCTTGGGTCACCATTTCCACCTGAAGTTGCCCGTACATCGTCTAGTAACAACTTAACAAAATTATAAAACTATAACTATGCAACAAAAGGAAAATATTTGTAACGGTTTGAAGTCAATTGAACTTGGCGCGCGAGTGAAGTCAAGTGTCAGTCGGAAAAATCGCAAATGAAACTAACAAATTTTAAAAAAAACGGTCGACTTGTAAACAATAATTATTTCTATTAGCCAAAACAATTTTCTATCTATAGTTCAACGGTATATAATGAGGTCGACTTAACCAATAAGACGACCTTATATTTTCTCGAAAATGTTAGTAGACATTATAGGACTTATAAACGTCTCCTAACAGTTGATGGGTCTCGTTGAAAGAAGAACAATTCACAACTTCACCCTTAAATCGTCCAATTATATTGCGTTATGTTACTATCTACGTATGTATTTAATAATATTTAATTATATTATAATATGTAAAAATATAAAAATAACAGCTTTGACTTTTTTTATCAAATTAAAAAACAAAAATCTCTCAATTACAACATTTATATTGTGTTTTTCACATCCCCCCTTTTAAAATTATTCACATGAATAGGTATGGGTAACAACGGCAATACATACTTATAGACCGACGATCAACCCCAATCGTAACCACCCTAATACTTAAATTATAATTTTAAGCACATTATAGCTTTTTCAGTGCTCTTTATCTATTATTTTTGTACATGCGATTATCCGTTCAAAGGAAACCACTTATTTTCTAAGAAAATAATTACAAATGTCTGGCTTTTCTTTTTTGAAAACATTTGTATTTAATATTTTAATGTACAACATTGTAAAATTACTAAATATTTACCTTAATTAGTATTTTTTCAGAGTGCAGTCAATTATTTTTTAAAGTAGCAACAATTTGCTGGAAATTTGACTGGTCGATAACCAGTTTTAAATAATTACTTTTAAACTTAGAGTTTGAAGTGTGTGAACTCTAGAGAGGGTGGAGTGGAGTGCCTATTATAACCGCTCCACCTTATAAATTTCAATAACTTTATAAAATATGTATGTATTTAAAATCGATCAGTCAACATTTTCAGAAATATTATTCTTACTTAAAAATGACAATGGAGTATTAATGTTACCATTTAAGTTTCAAACTGAGTGTCAAACGGATTTCATCCAGCTGTATTGCCTGTATAATATTATCAATATTTTCATCCTCGACGAAAGGATCAACTGGGACCTGCGGGAAACAGTGCAATTATTATTATTTATTGTTGATTATTTTCACAGTGTTACAGTAGCCAATAGGCAGTGCATACCTATGTAAATAATATATTGTTGTTACGGTATAATATGATGGACGTGCGATGGCGACACGAGGGACGGCCCTCGTTAAAGGTTTACTGATGTAACCTTGTGTAATCCTATGGTAAACACGTGTCCTTTGGGCGTTCTGGCCTTTGGTCACGTTCTCATATGGGTAGCCGTTTTAAAAGCTTACCGTCGGGTGTGTGACATTGCTGCCAGCCGTGCTTAATGTAGTCTATGCCACCGACCCAATACCCTACCCTGTGTGTAAATGCTGTATGTATAATATTGTACATTCACGTTGTACACATCATGATCCGTCGAGTCCATCGTTAATAATCCTGTCGTCAATGTATGTGCACACAAAATAATTTCGTTAATCGCCGGATACCTAATAATTATTGTCGCGGTATAAGTGCAGTTTAGTTCCCACACGCTTTTTTCAAATTTTTTTTTTTGAATATATGTACTTTTTTACGATAAAAATTATGGTGAAGTCAGATTTTGGGGGTCGGACTTACTTTTGAAGTTATAAGCAAAAACTTCATTTTCGTCATTTTTTAAAAAACCCTATAACTTTTTTAAAAATTAACATTTTTAAATATTTTTCTAAAATTATATTCGTTTTTTAATTTTGAAGTTTTTGGTAAAATCAGAATTGCTCTAGCTTAATTAACTATTGAGTTATTCGTAAAAAACTGTAAAGGCGATTTTGCGTGTGCGCATCACTATATTATAACGGTAACGGCCGACGCGAGGACGTCTCTCGCCCGTCGTGGTCCTTTTTTTTTTTTTTGTCGTAATACCTTGTAGATATTAATACCAATATATATATGTATCTATTAGCCCTGATAAGGGTGGGTTCGTAACATGTGTCGACACTGCCCCCCCCCTCCTAAACGGGTTAATTAGTGCATATATGTGCGTGGTTCGGAGTAAACGGGAACGGTTAGATAATGTTACAATACATTATATCATTACACATTTTTTTTTAACATTAATTACCTCTAGAAATTGTTTTTAACCTGTAAGGTAACTTTTTTATTGTCAACTTCATACTTGAAAGGCGATAAAAATAATTTCATAGAATAATATACTGTAAAAAAAACCACGATTCAAGTCTAAAAATATAATTTTTTACATCAATATTTTATCACAGCCAACACATAAACTAAAATAATTTTACTTGAAAAACATTTTGAATTTTAAGAACGTTCATTAATTGTTACTTTAAAATTTTTCAAGTGACAAAATAATAAAATTAAACTGATATTCAAGTCAACAAGGATTATTTTTAAGGGGCTAAGCTTTCTTTAGCCTCTGCCTAGTTGCGCCAATGGGTTTAATTAATAATTACATTTTATTTTTCATGGTGATTTTATCTAATGTTTGCTTTTTTACAAATTGCTATGTTCCCGCCCCCATCCCACCATTCTTTTTAAATCAACTTTTGAAATTTAAAAAGTGTAATTACTAATTAAACCCAATGAGCTATTGAGTGGCTTACGATAAAAAAAAATCACTGTATAACTTACAATTTTTTAAGTTTTTGTCTTTGTGGACAGGAATAATTTTCTCACCATTTTTATAAAATGTAATTTATATCCACCCAACCTTAGTTCATTCCTCGCCTAAACTTTTAACGCTAATACTCAAAAAGTACGTTTGTTCATTCTGCTTTAAAAAGGTATCTAAAATATGTATGTTTCTATTTGACTTTTAACAACCGTTATTTAAGACAATATTTTATTGTGGTTTTTTATTATTAAAGTATGTACAAAGGATTTTAATATGAATTTTTTTTAGCTTTCCCAATTGTTTCATGTAAAAAAATCACTGTATATGGATAACCCTGTTTAGAACTAAAATCACTTTTTTTTTTTATTTTTTTACGCTGTCTCAGATTTTTCCCAGCACTTTTAGAATATGGTTTGTACGTTTAACTAACAATTTTCTAAAATTTATTTTTGAATTAAGCAAGCTTTTTTTCTGTTCTACTTTCTTTGACGAATTCAAAACTGGTCTCGGAATCAATGTAAAGTTTCAAACTGGAGTATTTGTTTATTAAAAAAAAAAGAAAACTTACACTATCTAAGGCACATCCGTATAATAAGTCAGACATTAGGCATATAATTGTTTGCGTATACTTATGTATATCTCAATCGAGCCGTGCTCGCGTTGAATAAAATAACGATTTGTATTATTTTTTTTCTACAATAAACACCCCGACAAAACATATTTATCAAATCCCGTTGCTCTTTAATATTGTATAATATTAATCCACTTTAGTTATGAAGTTTATTGTCCGTGCGGTAATTTTTCGAAATTACTACTCACCTCCGTTAGACGTTTTTTTTTTCTATCCATTACACCCCTTGGTAATTTGCATCCCTATATATGCCACATAAGTATATATATATATGTATACACGTTATTATTATTGTTGTTATTTTTACGTTTTGTGTTCCAGTGGGAAAAAACACAGCAGCCGCGACAATCCCCTTCGTGTGGGTCATTCATCCCCTTTCGACGGGCCGAGGTCGTTACTTTTAGGCTTTACACGGTGTCCGATGACGGTGCCGCCGGTCTGGTTGTATGTACAAAAACAATGTGTCAAGAGGTTTTTATAATTTTCATACCTACTTCAGCTATTTCCATCAAAAACCAATGTAAAAAAAAAGCGTACAAGTCGACAGCGACCGTTGGAGAACGATTGAAAGCGCAATAATTGGTTATTAATTTTTGGGTGTAAATTAAAAAAAAAATAATAATAATATTAATATCCGGAGGACAAAAAATATTATCCATGTTACAGGTTACTTCGTTTTATAAATTAAATATTTACATTAAAACTTCAAGGTTACAATTGTTTGTGGACTATACAAAGAAAGATGAATAAAATTTGGCCTAACAGGGGAGGGGGCGCAAAGCTAAGCTCAGTGGGTAATTTTGATAAAGAATATTTCCCATTAAAATTTAAAGTTTGGAGTAAAGTATTATTTTCATCTGCACTCCACCTCCCATCCTATACTTTAAAGTTTAATAACTTGAAAAGTGAATCATTCGAAATTTGGTTATCGACCAGTCAACATGTTCAGCAAATTATTTTTTATTAAAAAAATTGAATTAAATACAGAGCGATTCGTTAACTTTGAACCTTATATTATCAGTCAATATCTTAAAATATATTAGAGGTTTTTAGTTATTCTTTTTTTATACTTTCAAAGTTATTAGTTAGTCCAAATTTGATATATTTTTCAACTATTTGACCTCGTCCCTTATGAACTTAAGATTTTTAAATGACAATGTATGTGTTAGATAATACTTTTAAATTAAGAATAATTTGCTGAACATTTTCAGTGGTCGATAACCAATTTTGGTAGGAAAGAATAATTTAATCATCTTGTATACGTTTTCATTTAGTTTCATAAGCCGATAGTGCAGCGGGAAATACTAAAACGACATTCTTAACAATCATTTCAAAGAGAAAAACTATAAAGTTGTAATTTTCTCCCCAGAAAATTAGTGTCTTACGGTAAACGGATCACCTTGTTATTAAGGATTTCCTTCCCCATTAATATAACGGACACACTTGTATTAGTCGCTCCTCAGACCTAAAATGTTTACTTATATCTATATTATATAGTGTTATACAAGTGGGCTTTAGCGAGATTTCGAAAATGTATTAACATTTGCACGACCCTCGCCGGTCGTGACATCATCATTTTTTTTCTTCTTATTTATACAGACATCTCGTGCGAGTAAGACGTTGGCAGGCTGGCTGATAGGTACCGCGTTATTATATATGTATATATATATATATATATATATATATTATATATATATATATATATTGTTATATTATTTTCCATCAGACCGGACACTGGCCACGTCGAACTCGACCGGATTGCAACCAAAAAGGGCTCATCCTCTCGACGTTATTTATCTCTTATATGTGGTGCGTGCAAACATAATAATATATACAATATACCTACACCGGCGGAGGGTTGCTTTCCGAAGCTGACAAAGCGGTTTTCACCTTTCATCCCCCTTAGACCGGGTACGGGACTCAATTAATATTAAACCGTCCAGAGCAGGTGAGCCCTGCATGGCGTGTCCAAAGATAATATTTTTCACCATAAAAAAAAACCATACACACACAAAATAATAATAATATAAGTGCCGAGAACGAGATCACGCGGTCATCGACAATGCGATAATAATTAATATTTTTGCTTTCGGTCCGGTTTAATACAATAGTTATAATAATAAAATATCATTCTACAGGGTGATTGGTTACGGCTATGACCCCGTCAATATCTCAAAAATGATGTACTTTCCCAGTAATAGCAACTAGCCCACATTTGATATTAAGTTTTCAACAATATAACTCCATCCATTATGTGTTAAGACCCAGGACTTGAGATTTTATACAGTCATAGTTAAACAACAAATCACCATAGGCGCAATTTCAATCAAACAAATTTAGGGTGCTTAAGCTCTACATTTTCCAAGTATTTAAATTTGAATTTTTATTGATGAGGTTAATGGTTTTTTTGAGCAAGGATGTTGTACATAGATTTAACATTTTAACACTTTAGTTTATTAGCATTTTAGTTTTATAATAAATTGGGGATGCTAATGCCTAATACCACCTGAGTTCCCCTCTAATTGTAATCACCCTTGACCCTGTATACCGTTGTAGTTGGTCAATTATAGCGCTGGCACATAATATTATTGTATGATAATTATGATGATCGATGTGGGTGCAAGTAAATTGAATTCGGAGGGGTTGTGGTGCGTAACACTTAACTGAAAAGTAAAACCTATCGAGTTCAACGTGCTCGAAGCTGTTAAGCCTTGGGTTTTTATTATTATTATTTCTTTTTTATTCGGGGTTCGCTCGTACCTGTACAAAATACCTGCAACAATAATTGATGGCCATTTCATACATTATATACAGCCCGGAAACGTAGAGTGTACACTCTAAATAAAAAAAACCATTAAACCGGGACGTCCGAAGATTTTTCAATGGGAATAGTGGATACGGTATTATTGTGAGCTTAAAAAAAATGCGTATCCCTCTACAGAGCCGAATTTAACAATTGCTGGGAATTTTTTAAGATAGAGATACATAGATTTAAGATAGTATTAATAAGTCTAATTACCGTTACAAATTCTGGGAATGTAGGCGGATATATTAATTACCAATTTATATTTCAAACATTAACTTAGTATGTAAACATGCACTTACAAGTATATTGAGGATACGGACTTAAAGGATAATGCTCCCTAACTTGCTCCGTTAACTTTACCGAACAGGTTTACAAACTGCGTTTGATTTATCGTTATGTAGAATGATTTCTCATAGATCAGCACAGCGAACAGTTAAAACATCTATTATGTAGGTTCAGTTCAAAAACTCCTTTTCGAAATCGTCTCGGTCGTCGGATTTCCGTAAGACATTAGGTCGATGGCTTTTGTTTAAGCCGATTAACTGTTATTGTTGGTCTCTCTTTCTCGAGTCTATTAGAGGTATGTACCTATTCGGCAGATGTACATAGTATTTTGTGTTGTTGTGCCTTTGCCGGTAAAGCCCTGTGGTCAAACATCATGGTAGTTTTTCCCACGTCTATTAAAAACGCACGACCACCGACAAAAGAAAAGAAAAACAGTAAGCGCTGTATCTAGACAAACTTAAACGCGACTGTTCAACCTTATATACAGGGTGATCTATTCACTCATTTTTTTTCTGGAAATAATTATAATTTTGTTGTTTTTTCTTATCGAAGGGAACTTATTAAAATTAAAATAATTTGTTGAAAATGTTGACCAGTTTTCGATAATTACTTTTAAAGTTATTAGAGTTATAAGTGTAGGACACGACGGAGAGTAAAGTATTATTTTTATAAGCTTTTTTTATGTTACAATATTAAAAAATGACTGAATGCTTACCTTTTTAAGTATTTTCCGAGCTCCAACAACTTCTGAAACTCAAATAATTTACTAAAAATCTCGATATCTAAACCTTTTCAATTAAGAATTAATTACTTAAAACTTGGACTGGTCGATAACTGGGTTTCAATAATTACTTTTAAAGTTATTTAAGTAGAAAATTTAGGACGTGAGTACGGTTGAGTAAGAATTAGCAGGTAGAAATAATACTACACTCTACCCTTCCTGTACTAAATATTGAACTTTATAATAACATTAAAAATAATTATTTAAAATTAGTTATCGTCTACGTTTTTTGCAAATTATTTTAATTTCAAAAAGCTAATAAAACACATACTTTATCATTAAAGTTTTTACAAGCTCAAGTCTGGGATAAGTCTAATTGAGACGCTTGTTCTAAACAAGGGCCAGATTTCAAATTTTGGTTTTTTCAGGAGACACAAAAAAACTAGTTTTCTTGGTACAATTTATTTTTAGCGAAAACTTTTTAGTTTTGCCTAATTTATTACCTATATAATTTGTACAATGGGTTGATTCAATTTATAAAATATTAGTTTTTGATTTTAATCTAGCCTAAAGAATTTTTTAAAAGCTGTAAAATTGTGCATTTTTCTAATCAATACTTTTAAAATTGAGAGTTGAATATTATATTTAATTAATAAAAAAAAACCACTCATTCTGTGTATGAAATGTGACATGTTTATTCAATATCATGCACAATATTGTATATTTGGTGTGTCTTATCCATAATGAATCACTCTGTACACATTTTATTTGTTGAGAAAAAACCGCCACGCTATTAAGTTTATTTTGTTCGGATTAAACGTTGTATATTTTTTTTTTTATTATGACCGCTGCTTTGTGCGTGCACAAAAAAAACGCGTTTTCGCATAAGGACAAATAAATATTATTATAAATAACTGGTTGAATTCGATTTCGATTTGTCTCCCACGGTGCCCAAAGTATTGGATTATCATTTGAACAACGAAAAAAAAAACAATAATAAAAAAGCTATCATAATAAAAGTATAAACGATTCTGCTGAGATTTGCGCCCCGTGTGCAATATTGTTGTAATCCAGCAACAAGTACCTAACCGCATTGTGTCGGCTATTGCCTGGCTAAAAGATTCTTCGGTTTTAAATAAATACAAATATTATTATAACACACCCAGCAGACGTTATATTATGCGGCCTAGGGAGCGAGGCACGTGGCCGGGGTCGTGCCGCTCTTGTCATAACATTTAGTTTTCCATTTAACACCACCCTATCTCCACCAGTGGGCAGATGGGGTGTGTGATTTACTCGATCCGAAAGACGATAAAAAATTAACTATGTTCGCAGGGATCAAGTGTCCTAATCGGAGGGTTCCCTCGTCGAGTGCTCAAGTCCCGTCCGGTTAGAAAAGTGCTGTATTATTAAAATATATTATAATCTGGAAATAATATTAATAATCCGATAAGGTTCTGCAATCTGTAGACGGTAGAAGTATTTTTTTTAAATTTATTTATCTAAAGAATGTTTACATTCTATGCTACCAGGCATAATAAGCAAATAGAAACATCAATATATATACTATATATTATATTGATGTAAATCTGAGATATTTATTTTTAGTTCTGCGGTTAAAAGACAACCGTGTTCGAAAACAAAGAAAAAAAGTCCTTAGTGTTGACTTATTAAGTAAAATATTTTCAAAATAGTATGCCGTTTTATGTATGTAGTTTAACGATAAAACTTGGAGTAAAATGTATTCGAATCTGTAAATAACATACAATATATAGTTCTCGGTCTTGTCATGGTAGCTCGATAATAATTATTTGTTGTATTACTTAAGGAATAAGCAAGAAATACAATTACTAATAATAAATAAATTTGATTATAAAAAAAAAGTTTCAACTGAATGGAAAAGGCCAGCTAAATATGGCAAACTTAAATGCGGTTATCTTTTCAGCGCACATTTTCATTTTTCAACGGTCATCAAAACATTTCAAGCCATACACCCTCTAGGTTAGGTTAGGTTAGGTATCCTCTACTAAAAAGCCGTTTGGTTTTATTCTTAAAAGAATCCGTGACAATGGTTAAAACTATATAAATAAACACTTATTAGTGTAGTTTATTCGACTGATAAATAATAATTTTAGATAGGTCATTCCTATTTGTGCAAACTGTTACTAGTAGATACAAACTAAGCCCCACCCCATCCCCAAAGTGTAAAAATCATAAATGCTTTAACCCTAACCGTGGAAAATGTTGTCGTAAAAAGAAAGTCAATAGAGCCACCCATATTTTTACGTTTAAACACACTATTTATTTTCTAGTGAGTTTCAACCGATGTTCAAGGAGGAATTATTGGTATTATTGCAAATCGCGGTAACGTGTGTTGTGGACATATCGGTTAAAAACAACAGCAAGGAAAAATAATTCACCGTAAAACCAACCAATACTATATATTTTTTATCGCGCATCGAAACCGAAAACAAAAAAACACTTTTGATTGACGTCATAGGAAAGACAAATGACTGTACAAAACACAATAATATTTGATTTAGAAAAATGTAGATACCTACACACTTTCACTACACAGTTTTCTTGCCCTTGAACGTTGCTCGTTCCACATACTTTTGCATCAGTTGAGAGGCCACTGTGTTTTAAAAAAACTTAGATTTATTGTGTTCAAGATTAATTGGCTTGTGTAATACGATATTACTAAAATGATTTTCAAAAAATGTTGTGTCCTATTTATAATTATTTTCATGATCCAACACGAGCCGGTGTTGTGCGAAGAAAATGAACTGGTCGAGCACGGAAAACTAGTAGCACAGTGGGAGCAAGTAAGTTCATTTGACACTGGCTTCAAGACCGACGAGTTGGGACCCCATTTCTCTAGTTTATCCAACCAACAACTAAGGGAAAACATGTCTTTCAGGTTCGACCTACTTAAATGCAGTCATCTTTTGAGCGCCCGTTACCATTTTGCAATAGTCGACAAAATGTTTCAAAAAGACGATTCTTCACTATCAAACGGTTCGATTTGCTTCTTAAAAGAAACCGCGACAATGGTTAGCCTATTTTTCGATGTAAAAAGACTACAGATGTCTGAAGTATGGTTAGTTTACCATCACGCATTCGCCATGAACAACTACTGCCGTTTATCTCCGACAAAACCAAATGGTATTCAGAAACATTTGATGGAGCAAAATCGTTTTGTTATTACTGAACTCGACAAATATCTCGAGACAATATGTTACGGTGATAATATTTTCAAGGCAGCGGCAGGCGTTGAACGGGATCCGTTCCCGGAGGACGGTGAATATTCTAGTTTTCAGGCACATTTTATAACACTTGTGAATCAAACAACGCTAAACGATTTACACGAGCGTAATCTGGAAAAAGGACTTGGCAGATATATCAACGCAAATATCGATGAAACTTATTTAAGAAACGCGATTGACGAAAAATATGTTCAGTTTCAAACCAGATTTCAATCGTATTCACCTTCGCTTTTGGATAACAACACTTGGGGTACATTGAATCGATCAATGAATGATTATTTAAGGTTTCCTAAAACAAACGGGTTGAAAGGATTACTCATGTTTGGAAAACTTAATAACATGATTATTGACACATTTAGATTTATGTTGGTACGACTCACGTGGGAATTCATAGCGCAAATACATTGTATGATACACTCAATGCCAAACCAAGCTGGTGAATTTTACACAGAAAAAAACGTTGATGTTTATATTGAAGATTTTCAATCGGTTTTACCGGACGTTATTAATGCGTTACATTTAAACGAGGACGACATCTTCTACGAACTCAATAGTGTCTTAACAAAAGGTACAGATCATTTTAAACAAAACGAAGACTCTGTGTTTGGTAAAATCAAATATGAACATGAAAGGGCATCCAATGATTTGAAAATCCCAATATTAGAACATATGTGTATGTCACAACAAGCGGTCCATCAGCAATCGTCGGATAAAGCAAGAACAGTTGTTGGTGAGATTCAACTGTACTTTAGCGATTCTCTTGAATTCGATTTGTATCAATCTTACATAAAGTTTATCAACGACTATAGCGATCGTATTTCGATGTTTTTGAAATCGACAAAATAAAAAATATAAGTCACGTAATAAAAAAATTTACAATATGTTTAATCTACCGAGAATACTCGATTTAGAATAAAAAAATGATTTTCTAAAAAAAATTAATAACCTCCCTCGATGTAATTGACAATTATGTTAAAACACCTTCTTTTGTTTTTTATATATATTAATTTGAAAGTTTTTAAATTAATTGTATCTCTATTTATAATAATATATTAATAATTTTTAATAATTTACAACTATTTTTGTGGATATCAGAGTATATAATTTTATTATTAAGGTCATTTAGTTAGTCGTTAATGTAAAATTTTCAAAACATATATCTTTATTTCAATTTATATGTTAAATCTATTGTGCTCTACTGTAAAAATGCAATTGTACTAATAAAATATGTTTGATTCGATGAATCGTATGAATGTTATTACTTACATAAAATATTATCTTTATCAATACCTACAATAATTTTATCCTCAGTGGTAGACGGTGTAGTGTACATTTGTAAGGTGTGCATGCTGTCAATGGAACATGGTGCTACACGGTTTCTTAAATATAAAATTAAGTTTTATACTATTTTTGTTACTTCAAAAAACGTCCTGGTATCAAAAAGTACCAGCTATCCATTGAGTCATTGATCATATTGACGTGACTTATATCTGGTATGATGTCTTGCTGTGTTTTAAATGTAATAGTAAGGTACTCGGCGAAAAACATTTTTCAGTTCCAACGATTTTTTTTGGAAATTCTTGAATAACGCTTTCGCTCTTTTCAATGTTTAGTCTTATTTTAGATTTTGAAAATTAATTGAGTTGAACACAAAGCCGTTAACAGTACATAACATTATAATATATAATAGAATAATATTTTAAATTGTTAGCAAAAATAAAAAAAAACATTATATTTTTTTGTAATAACAAAATGTATGGTGTGTTATTATAATAAGGCGCAAACCAGCATTCTATAAGGTTTTAACTTTGTAATGTAAGGTTAAGTAAATAAAAAAATATAATAGTTAAATTCCTTCAGTATGTAACAATTTATCTTACCGGCAAGTTGTTACGGTTTGACTTAGTCAAGTATAACAAGTTTTTTTTTGTTATTAATAAAATATTTTTTTTCTATTTAAAACGTACAGACATTTATTTAGAAAAAGTTTTTAATAGAAAATGACTCTTATTAAGTTCTCATTTAAAATACACAAAATAAAATTGTTAATTTGAATTTCTATTTCCTTTTTACACCTTATACGCAGCTTATGATATTATAATAATTACTATTTACGGCTTTGTAACACAGTTGAATTATTTTCGAACTTCTCAAATAGGTGATGGAATTCGACTTTACAACCTGCCAGTTGAAGAACGCCGCCCAGAAGCAAATCAACCTGGAACAAAAGTGTCACTGTTAATTTTTTTTTTTTTTACGTTTATTTATATATATCTTATATATATGCCAGTTGGCTTATATATTGCCATCCTCGTACTAACTTAGTTAACCGCATTCGGTAAGTTGACGTCACCGATATAAATTGTAGAGCTTTGTGTTTGACTGGGCGAACTGAGTTGGACCACATTTATACAACACATCTGCATCCTTAAACATTTTGCCTAAGGTTTAAGATTTTGTTTTTATAGTTTTTTTTAAGGAATTTTTGTTAACCCTTTCTTACTTATTGTTACCCTTTTATTGTTTACCATGTCCATGTGCATTGAAAATGCTATAGTATATTGTATATTTTTTTTCTTTGCTCTTTCTGTATAGTAGTAGTAGTAGCCTGTTATTATAATACACTTGATATTTTATAACAATTACTATTTTCGGCTTTATTTGAATTAATTACGAACTTCTAAAATAGAAGATGGAATTGACATTTGCAAAGAGCTAATGGAAGAACACCCAAAAACAAATCAACATCGAGTGGACAGCAGGTAGATTGTATTATCCTATATAAATTGTTTATGTAATGTTTGAATTATTTGCTATTAATCATTATCAAATGCCGTATTATATGTATTTTATGTAAAATAAATAATATTGTTTCCATATTGAATTAGTACAACTTACTATTTTAAATCTAAAAAATTTTAATTCACTTACAAAAAAAAAGTTACTCAGGTTAAAACCTGTTTAAAACGATTATATTATATAGATATTATTACAAAATAAAAAAAATAAAATTGTAAAAAAATTTAGTTTTTATTTTGTCGCCAACACAATTAAAATTAAGGGAAAAATTATTAATTTTAACGAGCAAGGTAAGTACAACTTACTTAATAATATTATTCTCAGCCTCGATTGCTAGTATTTTATGTATTTTTAGCATGACAAGTTTAAACAAATATTAAGTAGGTACTCAAAACGAGTGGCGACTAATAAGGTTATAATTTAACCTATTATAATTACTTATAATAATAATTTTAATGTATTGTAATTTTACTGAACTATAACATATGAAACGTATGTAAAAAAAAAACGAGTAAAGTAGCTGTAGGTACATCATTCCATAGTGATCATATCAAAAATAACACACAAAAAGAATTAAATTGGAGATAATAAATTGGAATGGGGTTTGGAATAAAATGAAATATCAATTAATAAACACCAAAAGCTGTCGAACAGTTTCAATATGCTCAAGGAAGTACAGCTAATGAACAAACTATCGCATCTTAATAACGTCGGGTAAATGACTGGCGTTAATTTCAAGATTTAAACATCATTCCTTACTGTTAAAAAAAAAATATGTTCACTGTAAATTCTACACAGAAAAATAACTAAAAGTTTTCATAAAAAGATTAACCAACAATTCAAACGATTTTACCATAGTATTTGGTGTTATTTTAAATCGGAACCTAAGCCCATCATGTTCACCGGTAAAAGAGCTAAATTCTGGTCTGGCTATATTGATGTCAGCACACTTACTTAGTTAGAAGGCTTTCTGGACTTTTTCCCCTGCAACTGCAAGAAAGATGCTGGATGAAATTATGGACTTTTGACCGAACGAATACAGCTGTACGTTAGAACAACTATACTAAACATTGAATTTTGGCAACGGTGTTTTTGAACGGTTAAGTCCCTCTCTCTCCCCCCTCCCCTCAAGTACACACAGAATTGTGTAGGATTTCTAATGACACGCAGAACGCAGATGTCATCATCCTGAAAAACTGTGACGATAATTAATGATAAAATTTATATTATCGGCCGACGACGAACCGTTTCATTTCGATCCATTTCGCGTGAAAAGAGCACTCAAAGCGGCGACGTCGCAACGGTTTGTCATGTTGCAAGAAGAAGAAGAAGGATCAGAAAAATGTATACAACCAGAAGGGGCGCTGAAAGGGGGGGGAAGGGTACAAAAAATATGTCTTTTGATTTGGACCGTCAACCGGAGGGACGTGGTGGAGGGGAGGTGGAAAAAAGTGTTGGAAATTCAACTGGCGGCGGCCACGTCGTTATCGTCGAAGATATCATCATCATATCGTCATGTCAGCGCGTGAGGTCTCTCTTTTGATTTGGACCGTCAACGTCCAATTGGGGGTGGGGGGCAAAAGGGGAGGGATGAAAGAACGATGGTTGTGGGGGGAGGATGCGACGAGGGCGTGGGGGTACGTTTCCGCTGTGGCGGGGAAAGCTTGATTGATTGCCGGGACCGCGTCAGGTGACACACAAACGGCGGCTATGTAGGCCGCGGTCGTCGTCGTCGTCGTCGCTAATGAATCTATCCGTCGCGGCAAGGCGTGGGTAATCCCATTTACTGAGAGGAGGTCGCACAGGTCGCAGTTACGCGCGACACACGTCTTATATGTATGTACATAATGTTATGTATATACATATAAGATATAGATCAGATCCGCAGCGGCGTGTCGGCACGGGCGGCCAGACCGCGGCCGTTCCCACGGCATGATTAATCTAGACTGTTTGATCCAACAATAAGTTACCTACTGTCAACAACCCCCCCCCTCCGGTGGCAGCCCCTCCCTCCCGGGAGATGAGACGCGGGAGACGGTTAAAAGACGAACCGTGTGCGATGGTCCGAAGAGGGTGGAATGTAGGAGGAGGAGGAGAGGGCGGAGTTCAGCGGTGTACGCGGTATAGTCGTTTGGGCGCGACAACCGTAACGAGGACCGATTTATCTCGCCGAGAAACCAACAAGCAAAATATGGTTGGACGCTCTCCGAGGGTTTACCTTTTTCTTATTTTCTCGCTCCTTTCCTCCTCTTGTTTGTCCACAGCGGCGGTCCCGGTTACGAGTTACAAGCGTTCAACTTTTTTTATTGGTTTTATACTGTCAACACGGTCGTACGGTAATAGAATTCACCGAGTTTGCCGGCCCGACTGCGCCAGTGTCTCCAGGAGGGATGCGCGCTCATATTTTAACGTGTGTCCGTCCGGCTAAGGGTAGGTATGTTGTTGTACAAGGGCTGACACCCGGGATTTGATGGGTTGATCCGGCGCGCGCGGTATCATGTCAAGCGGTCAGGCGAGCGAAACGCGGCCGTTGGAAAACGGACAACAAACGGTAATCCCGCTGCGGCCGGTTTTCCCCTCGTTCGATAAAACGGGGTTTTCCCATTGTTACACGGCCCGAACAGAGGACGTGTAACGGAATTCCAGTAACATTCTCGACGGTTCTGGCCGGCCGATAATCGCATTAACCTCCCCCCCCCCCCCCAAAATAAATATCCACAAACTGCGGAGAAAACTGTACAACAACCCCAATATGTAACGTACCGGTCACCACTTAAGACTGTGACGTGGTGTAGTCAGTGGTGTACGTTGAACAAGATATTGAAAAAAAAGTCGAAGGAGTTGAATTTTTCTACATTTAACCCGCCCCCAAGTACTATCGCACACGATTTCGGATCTAATTGTATGGAATATTTATAAAAAAAAGCTATAGCTTGTAGTGCAGAAATAGTGATTTGTAAGATAAGATACAGCTAATGTGGTTTTGCACTTGTAGTGTTTGTAAATTGGACAATTGAAATTATTCTCCCGGAAAGCATACTTTTTGCACTTTTGGCGACTTTTGGCTCTGGATAACCTTTAGGACACCCTGTACATGACGCTGGCGACAACAAACGTGTGCCCTACCTACCTGCAGCTGTATTGTACAGGCAGATAACGATTTGGTGTAGCCATCGCCCCGGGAGGGAAAGGGTCGGCCAAACGAGGGATGGACTTGGCGGAAAGGGTCGAGGGCAGAGACAAGTCGTTTCCGTGCCGACACGCCACAAAGTTTCACCGGCCGTTAAGCTCAGGTCGTATAGCCGGACGCCATTTTACCGCAAGCTGTGGGCAAGTCGTCGATTCTCCCAGTTGTTATCATCAGCTCACATCTCATCTCAGCTGGAAAAAAAACCAATAATAGTTGTCCAAAAAACGACCGACAAATAAGATAACCAAAAAAAAAAAAACAATTGACAAACAAACGACACAGGCGTAAAAGTTAACCGGTAGTTTTTTAATTAGCCACAATTTGGTTTTTTAATGTTTTTTTTTTTAAATAAAAAAAGTTTCTGAAAAAAATATACAGGTTTTTAATTTTCAACTTTGACACGTTCTAATTAAGCGAAAAATAAACGATTTAATAAAATTAATTAATTTAAAAAAAAAAATCATCGATTGGAAAACTTAAAATTAGTTAATAGTAATAATAGTTAGTTGTTTAGTTAATAATTAGTTGTTTTTAGGTGCAACGCTGCAATGGAAAAATGATTTTGAAAATTAAACACATATTCTATAGTTTTCTTTAAGTTACAAAAATTAGACTTAAGTTTGATCTACAATGTATCTTCTCGTGTAAAAAATTATATGTATATCTTAAAGTTATAAGAACAAAACCAAGATCAGCTGTCCTAAAAATAAAAACAATATTGATCCTTGTTACATTACAACCTGACTTCCACGTTGGTCATTAAATTTATCAAACTCAAATTATACATATTAATACAGAATACCTACTACAATAATAAATGTTGAAAAAGTATTTTTAGTAAACTCTTAAGTACTTTATTCCTGAACAAACAAAAACTGTACTTAATTGTTAGTTTTTGTAATTACTAAATAATTATTGCTATAACTGAAAAAAAAAAAATTTTTAAATGTATAAATTGTTTAAATTAATATTTGTTAGCAAATTCTTTTCAATTGATATTCAAATGCTAAGAGCAGAATGATAAAATATAAAATAATAACAAATTTAGACTTAATTGAGTTATTAAAGATTCAGGCTGAAGGTAAGTGCATAGTCTTATGTTTAGCTACTTCATTGCGCTTCTCTCTTCACGTCTCGCTACTCTTAATATGCTTAATAATTCAAAAGGTATTTGTTGAAAAACTGTTATAGACCAATCGTTATTTTGAATACATCCATTTTTCTTCTTAATAAAAATATACCAAATCAATAGTTTGAGGTTTACCTAGTGTCTAGGACTAATCGCTGGTGAAAAATCTTTAAATAAACTTAAGAAATTGTTTTTTTTTTAACGCTTTTCTCACTTGCCATTGTGTACGGTTCGATTATTGCACTGGCAATTTATTATTGCTGGGCTTTTCGGCGGCTTAACCGTTGGCGTGTTGTATAGTATGTTTTGTATACACTTGAAAAAACAACACCTATTCCGCTCTTTTCATACCATTCGCGGTTAAAACGTTAAAGCAATATTTATACAAAAAAAAAAAAGCAACCGAGACCACTATAGCTATCTTGTAATACTGTTCTTGTGGGGTCATCGCGCCATGTTTTTTTTATTAATAACCCGTCCGGGTAAAAAATTGTTCAAGGAATAAATGGCCAGAGGTAAAAACGCCCTGACGGTTGAGAAAGTGGAAGAAGTTGGTTTTGGCATGAAAAAACATCTTGGATGGTCGATAACGCTTAAAAACATAATTCTTGAGATGTTGAGCTGCGGCTAAAAATGTGTACAAGCAACACGTTCTTAAACTTTGTAAAATAAATTGAACAAACGAGTAAATAAGACGAAATAATAAATCGAGTAAATTTAGTGACATTTTTGAGCTAAAGGTAGAAATTGTTTCCACATTTTTATCTTTGGATGATTTTTTTGGGCTTTGCTAAACAAATTGAGTTGGAAAAAAACATAAGCAACACTTGTGGTTATGTATTATAGTCAAGAAATATTAAAATTCACCCTTAGCCACAAAAATAACATAGAGTATTATTGTTGTAGTGAAGGATTCATTTAAACTGGGTTTACTAATCGAGTAAAACAATAGTTATCTCGGTTGACACCGGTCTGATAACATTATCTGTCATGTTAAGATATCGAATAATATTATTAGTATAAAAAAATCTTATTTGGATAGTTTACTAAAATACAATACTATATAAATTCTCAAACTGCTCCACGTTTTTAATTGTTGTTTTTTTTAAATATAAATCACACACATATTATGTAGGTAATATTGCAAAATTACTTTTATTGAGTACATTGCACTACGCCTTGTCGTCTAACAAAACGTGTTTCTTATACAAAAAAAAAAGATAGGACCTCTTAAAATATTATCACGTTTGAGAACTGCAGCTCACGAAGCGGTTGTTCATTTTTTGGCGGGTCGTATAACGTTGTGTTATTTTTAGTGCGTGGGTGTGTGAGGAAAAAGTGGGAAGGAAAGCGACCGAAAGAAAAAAAATTGTGTGAGCAGTGACAGAGTATAAACGACGTGGGCTAGGGGTGGGCGGCCAAGCAATATATATATATATATGTATAGTACACAGTGTGTGCACAAACACATACACACCACCACATCAGTGGAGCGAGGAGGGGAAGTGTTAGGCTAGCTGCTACAAGCTATTACACAAACGGTTGGGATTGTGGCTCGTGAGAAACCGGACACCCGGCGGTTCGCTTTTCGTTTGCACCCCCCCGCGCCTCTAAACGAGTACACACGGCACTCCGGTAGCGAAAAATCAAAAGGGATGAAAAAATAAATAAAAGAAAAACCCGCCCCCTCATCCACCGCGCGCCCAAATATTATAGCACAAAACATATACAGGGTGATGGCGGTTTAACAATTATATTTTACATTGTACGAGACTATTTTATTGGCCACAGTATTGCGCGGTTGGTTTATAAACCACCTGTTCTTATAAGACATTTTTAAAATTTAAATAAAATTATGTTTTCTCATTAGGTACGCGATCGATCACCTTCAAAGTGTCTCTGGATAATAATTATTATCTTTTGAGAATAAAATATTTCTCGCGGTCACCGCCCTGTATGTACACCGTACACACCCTGTAGGGGGTGTGTGTAGTGGCAAAAAGGGGTATTATACAACTTAATTACCCCTTCGGCGGTACCAGATTATCTTCGCCGGATTACTCGACCGCCGCCGCAGCCGCTCATTAACCGTCACGGCCGTTTTGGCGAGAACACAAAAGTGTCTTGGGGAAATCATTAAAGGATTACCGGCCGGGATTTGTTGTTTCTTATTTCTTTTTTTCTCCGGCATTTAAGAAAGCCCATAAACACACACACACACACAACACACCGTAATCCATATAATCGATCAGCATCAGACGAGGTACAGCTGTTTCAATTATTTGAAGTCTGTGCGATACATCTTATGCACCTAATCTTTATTTTCGATTTTCTCTTGCTTGACGACAAGATACAAAATATGAGTTGAAACCGTTTCGAAAAAAAAGCTGCAAAA
Organism: Adelges cooleyi; assembly: GCF_023614345.1. Classification (NCBI taxonomy): domain Eukaryota; kingdom Metazoa; phylum Arthropoda; class Insecta; order Hemiptera; family Adelgidae; genus Adelges; species Adelges cooleyi. The sequence continues at coordinate 10,114,528 of NW_026096268.1, read as the reverse complement.
TTTTCTTTAGATCTCTGAAACCGATAAACGGATTTTATTATTTAGGCTCTTGTTAGTAGACAACCTTGGCATGTGCAGGAGTGCAGTGAAGAGTTTCATAACACATTTTTTTTCATACTTTTTTAGTTAATTGCTTAACAACGGAAGATATATTCAAAAAATGGCTTTGATTGGCTTTCGGGTAAGTACGTCGGTAGGTAAGTGCGGTAGTCTAGCACTTTGGATGTGTAAAAAATAAAAAAACAAATAACGACAAAAGGATTTAAACAGGCGTAAGTACACCGCATCGTCGTTATTGAACGTCAACATCTGGACCGACCGCTGAAAAAAAAATATATAAGAGCAAAAAAATTGTTAAAAAAAAAGAATAATAATAAAAAAACAAATATCCCATCGAGGAGCGACGATGGTGGTAAAAAAAACTTGGGAAGAACTTAGGGAGAGTGGGACAAACGGCCCGGAGCCGTTCGCATTTGCATATGTTATATATTGTGTGCTCTTGTATATACACACACATTACATACATATGAAATAATATGTGGATTGTAATTTAAGGTGCTCCATAACCGCCACCGGTGTACGCACATGACAATATAATACACACACACATATACTTAGGGCAATTTGTTATGAAAAGTAAACTCTACTTTAATGCGTTTTCGACCCCACGGCCTATATATATATATATATATATATATATATATATATATATATGTAGGTACATCATAAATACATCCTCCGCTGCAACGGTATACATTGTTTGTTCACGACAAACCCTTTTTAGGTTTGTCTGTATTGTTTTTCGACACGTTTAAATGTACATTCTGTATTATTTAAAAAAAAATATATATATATATATATATATATATATATATTAAAGAAAAATAATAATAATACACTCAACAGTTGCCCACGAGCAACAAAAAAAAAACGTGCCATAATAATAAGCGAGGTAAAAATATTAATAATTCTATTTTCTACCCCAGAAATGATTTATAACTATTGAAAGTTATAAAATAGCTTTCTAATATAACGCTTCGAAGCGAATCTGCAATTGGTACAACGTTTAAATATTTAAAAGGCAAATTATGTGTTTCAAATTAAATTATTCTGAGTAGTATAAGCAATACAGGGTATTCCACATTCGCTTTCTCAAAAAATAGTTATAATTTTCTAATTTTTTTCTATTTTAAAGTTTTCCTGACTTAGGTCATCTAAACTGAGAGCTAAATACAATTATTTTTTTGATGGATTTAAGAGCTATTTACAAAAAAAAAATTACAGTTTGTTAGGATAACAATACATAACTTAAACTACTAAAACATGCATAAACAAGTGTTATTTACAAATATAAAAGATAAAAGATACAGTATAATAGATAAGTATAAACATAGAGATGGATAAAAGTATGTTCACAGTTATAATAAAAACTACAATTTTCTAGTTTTTCTTTTTGAAAACATTTATACCTATGTTATTTTCCAGTATGTATGTATAAAATTACCGAGTTATTTTTTAAACTATTTAAACGATATCGTATTTAATGTATTTAATTCACTTGTTAAATTTAGAATGATTAGCCGAAAATGTCGATAACCAGTTTTAAATACTCGCTTTTAAAGTTATAAGAGTAAGAGTAGAATTTAAAGCGAAATGTGTAGGGCGGTTGAGTGATGCGTGCCAATCACTTCACTCCACTCTTCCTTAACTTTAAACTTTGATGACTTCAAAGGTAATTAATGAAATATGATTATAGACCGCAGTCAGCTTTTTCAGGAAATTATTCGTATTTTAAACAATACATTAAATGTATATTGTATAGGTACGTTCCCATGTATGTTTCAAAAATTGATTTATTATGTATATATATTTTATAAGATTGATTTACACGTGTATTCGCTTTATTTATTCGTTTACTCTATTTACTTACTCGTTTGTTCGTATTGATATTGACAAAGCGTAAAAAATATTATCACGCTCCTACATTTCTTGCTTTAGTTCAAAATCTCACGAATTTACAAGACTACTTATGTGGTCAATATTGCTCTTTCCATTGGACCATCCTAAGAGGCCGACATTTTGTCTGGCTTTTTGGTCTTAAACAAGCCCCAATATGACTTTTACTCGCAGAAAAAATGTACATATAAATTAAAAACAATACCTCGAAGCTTGTACAAAATGTTATATTAACCGGAAAATCTATCGACGCGGTGGAAATGTATTAAAAGCAAATTTTTCTCAAAATATTGTCCGTAGAAAACTCTTTAAAAATACACACCCCTTGCAAATTCCCTCCAAGTTAACTTCCGGCGGATACCCCTAGCGGCTGTGGTCCGGCAAAGCTACGACACACAGGGTAGTTATTACCTACGAGGAGTGAGGTGGTGAGGGGTTGTTACGGAACGGACAAGGTACCGGCGAGGGGTGGGTTTGTTACATAGTAGTGATAGGTGCGCCGCGGACCGGAGGGGATGTAGGAGACGAAATTAATAACTTTTTGGAGGGGGTGGGGGTAGGGGGTGGTGAACGGGTGCCGGTCTCGAGCCGCAGGGTTTTTCCGTGTTTGACACGTTGTTACGCGACCCGGGCCCACGGGTACGGCGGGGACCCGGACGGGGGTGGAGGGAGGTGACCGGTACCGGCCCGCAAAGACACGCCCACGGACCAACGCACACACGGCCGTGGAACCGCCGGCGCCGCCCCGCCGACTTAGTAACACCGGCCGTTACGCTGCCGTTACGGCTATTCGCTTTTTGGCCCTGCTGTCGGTCAAACGCCTTTTGCACACAGCCGCACCGCCGCCGCCGCCGCAGGCCAATGCTCGTCGATCGCCGTCGCCCCGCAGGTGAGTCGGATACCTGCGTTAATAGTCATTTATTATTATATAAGCATCAGTTGGGGCATGTGACCTACCTGGTTTTTCTTTGGTGACACCACCTTCCTGGTTTACCTGGGTTTTGTTCAATTTCTGGTGGAAAAATAAAATATAATTTTTGTGTTTTGGGTGTTCAAACACTCCCCCCCCCCTCAAATGCTTGGTATTTTGTATGGTTATTTACTTATTCAATTTTAATGTTATATTATACTTTAATAGACAGGTATACAAAACACCCCCCAAAAGTTTTTTCTGCGTACGTCCCTGGCGCACAGGGGAAGAACATTGTTCAAATAGTTTTTCTCAATATATGCCATTAATTTTTTTTATTTATGTCAATAGATTGTTTGAATAAATACATTTTTTATCTTTCACTTAATGTGATTTTTTTTTTGTTCTTGTAAGAGAGAGAGGTATCACGAACTTATTGTTTTTCCTATACTCAGAAATGAACTACTACCGTTCTTTCCCTGTGCCGTTCAAGTATATTTACAATCTGTAATATTAGATATAATTAGTAAATTTGAAGAAAATTATACAATGACAGGATGATACTATAGAAGGGGGTGTCCAGTAACACTACTTCAATGTATATACTATATACCATTGTAACTGACAAGTAACCCGATATAGGTACCACCCAACATTAGAATGCATGTGGTCAGTAGGTTTTAAAAATGAAAATTTTTCAAAGAATACATGGCACCACTTCGGTTATTTAGCATTTTATTGTAGCAAATTGTAATAAATGACTCATTTTTAATTATTTAATGTGAATTTATGTTATTATAAAAAAAAAAGGACACAATTTACAAATGTTTTAATCGTATAAAATAAATCATACATTTTCAATAACATATAATAATAACATAAATGTACAATAACATGTAATACTCTTAACATTAGTATTCAGAGTTAAACTATTGGTAGGCATTATTTTCCTGCTAAACAAATGTCGGAGTTAGGTTGCAAAATCTCAACTTAAAGGTTAAACCAATATGTGTAATTATTTAGTACAGTAATCAGAACTCTTTTTTATGGTAGTTAATTTATTTTTCGGACAATCACAACACCTTTGAGAACGGTTTAAAATGTGTTTTTTTTTTTGTTCTAAACATAGCTATATGCATATTCTCTACTAATGACTAAATAATAATCGTAGACAACTTTTTTTTTACATATTTTAAATAATAAGAAATAGGGTTGAAAAGCTCTTGATTTTGTTTGTGGTCAAGTGGGCCTGTTGTACTCAATATAAATTTGGGATTAGTTACCGTTAGTCAACAACGTACAGGTACTTATATTATTTTGAACCTTTTTTTTAGTACAAACGCAATCTATCTGAGCTTTTGGACATCAGCTCGAAAGAAATTCGTTGGAAACATTTTTCCATCTACTGGCAGTGTCGTCGCAACATGGTTTGATGTGCAGATAATGGGCACAGGTATGACTAGTGTTAGTTAGAAATTGTTTTTAAAAATTTATTTTATTTTAAAAATTAGTCCTTGTAACTAAACAATCTGAATAGTTTTAATCGATGGTAAGCAAAAATAAGGAGAAAGAGTAACTGCAATGCTTATGTGGGACGAAAGTAGTTAACTGTACCTAATTAATACATCCGACCTAGCTAAAAACCAAAGTCATCGGTAAGCGGAAGAAACTATTTTGTTGATTAAGTACGACCGATGGAAAAAAAATAGAAAATCAAACGATAAATCTAAAATGACACAACGGCGGTTTTTGGTATTCGTTAAAAAAAAAAATACATAAACAAAATGATCAAAAAGTTAAAGTAATAATAACTTTTGGCTGCTAAAAGGCGAGTAGTGTAAAGAAAATAAATTGTTTGTTATTGTCTTAAGTAATTAACTAGCGCCTAGTATCAGATAATGAGTTTTTAATACCCTCTTGTATAAAACATTAATATTTTTCACCTAAACAGCACAAAATATACCAACGACTTGATTTTTTTTTAATATTCATTTAATTAATTATACCAGACTTTCGCTTGTCGATCGGTTTCAAGTTTCAACAAATTGACAATAACAGCAAACTTAGCGTGTACTTTTGTACAGCAAGTTTAGACAAACATTTTTAACTTTTAAACTAGTTTGGAAATCGACTCGGAGCGTTAGACAGAAACGACTTAACAAGAATACTATAAGAGTGGAAATTTTAAATAAAAAATCAGTACAACGGACGGAGTGGTTGGATGACATAGAAGGAAAATGTGTAGAGTAGATATAGGTGGAAAAACGATGACCAAAATGATAAATTTCTTCTAGAAAGAGGGAAAGAAGATTAATTGGCTATTGGCCACCCTTTTGTTTCCGTGGGATAAGACCAAACTCGAATGTCTTAAGCGTCCCGTTTCGTTTCTTCGAGAAAATCATATTTTAATCCGTTAAGCAAATACATATTATATATATAATATATATATATAATATATATATATATATGGATATATATATATATATATATATATATGGTGTCGATGGCGCAGTCGGTTACACTCCGGCTTCGCTTTTAAAAGGATTGCAATAGCGCCGCCGTGATCGCTTTTTAATCTCTCTATTATTGCGAAAAGTTTTGTTGACCTTTTTATAAGCCTTTCTTTTCGAAAAACCCCGGAGAAGAAGAAGACTGTATATTGGACGCGGGGCTGCGATAAACACCAAGGCGGAGGGTGTGAGAAAAAAACGCCACGGGCAAAACTTTAACCGACCAGCAAAGTTCGAGGTGGCCCATAAAGAAACGTTTTATTCCTCCTTTTTTTTTTTTTTTAACGATAAATAATAAATAAACCGAGTGAAAAAAAAATACCTTGCTCGTCGATCGAACTGTACATTATTTAAACGTCTTCGAGATCAGCGCCTTAAATGGCCTTTTATACATTTTTAATATCCGTCTCACGCCAAAACACAGTAGACCGTCTGTCGTCTGGGCTAGAAAACGATCGAAAAGTTACCACCGGTATTGCCCCTGAAAATCCCTTTAAAATACATAAAGCACCCTCCTTCCCTCTCCCCTTCCTCGCAGCTTAGCCACTGTCCTGTAGTACTTACTCATTTAAATAAAATTGACACTTGAACTCAAAAATTATACCAAGCGGTTTATTTAATTGTCGGGTACTTTTAGATAAGAGTGTAGTCTGTGCGCAGAGTAAGGTCAATGTGAATAAAAACATTTGTCCCCGAAATCTAACGAAGTAAAAATTTTTTTTTAAAAAGTAGGTGAATATATAGAAAGTGTTGAAAATGTAGATTACGATCGGGGTGGTTTAATACCGAGAGTAAACTTACATTCTAACTACATGTTCAGCAATAATATGCAGAGCCATTGTTGGCTACTTGTGTCATAGCTTAACAATTACACTTCTAAGTAGAAAACATCACTTTAATTTTGAAAAAAAAACGAAATTCTCGAGCCAATTTTTTTCATGATATCGTCGCCCACAACACTGTATAACGTAAATCCTAATCAGACGTGATGACGTTCCTTCGGTATATATGGTATTGTGTGTGTGTGTGTGGAATTAGTGGAAACGACTTTTACACTCCAAACGCCAAACGTTTGCCCTTCTCCAATGCCTGTGAAACGCTTGGCGTGTAATGCAATCGCCGTGGCGCTCCCGGGCGTACGGGGTGGTTGGCAAATCCACTCTTGTCTCCAACACATAAATATATATTATGTATATATATATATATATATATATACTATACGCGTTGTGATGTTACTTAGAGTTTGTCGAATTGAACTTGCCGGAGACCGCGATCCGCCCGTGTTAAGATGCTGCTGTATACACTCTTGAGAAAAGCGCGCGTTAAACTTTGGCCGGGTCGCAGGCAGGCCCGAGGCGGTTGCAGCCACAACAGCTGGGTCTAGATTGTATACATATAGCTTTTTCACAACACGGTGGCAACGGGATACCACCCCCCCCCCTCCCCCGCTACCCCCGGGAACATCCATTAGCCGACTTAGGTCCTGAGGGCAATCATGCCGTATATATATATATATATATATATATGTGTGTGTGTCATGGTCGTGGCGATGGTGGTAGTGGTGGTGGTGGTGGTCTTTGTCGAAGACAATCCGTGTAACCGTGGAGGTGTTACGAAGTTAAGCAACACCTCGGAATAGAACGAATACTTAAGTATGAGAAGGCGAGTGGGGGGGAGCAGCAGAAGGGGTGAGATAGTTTTGACACCTCACGAGATAAGAGGCTTTGGCGACAAGCTCATTAATAAACCACACGCACCAACTTTTCAGCGCTGGCAGTAACAGTTCTGGCAAATACGCCATGATATATGTATAATTATATCGCTTGTTTATATTCATAAATATTAGACTGTGACTGAGAAAAAGAAAATTTTACTTAGCCCTCCTCCTCGCAAATCAATAGTAGCCCAGAAAATCACATGTAACACATCTAATCGGTAAAGTCATAACAGGGAAAATCATATGATCAACAGTTCCCCCTCATTGGGGTTCTGTATAAAAAAAAAAAATCTATTTAGTAGTTTAGGAGGAGATATTTTGGGTTTGAGTACAAAGATAATTTTAAAAACAATACCTTCTCAGCTTTGCATTGATGCTAAAATAATGGCCAGTTAATCCTTAAACTTTTTTTTATATGGTATATAGAGCTAATAGAGGCTATAGAGATAAATGATAATACCATTATTGGTTTGATGGTCATATACTCATATAGATAACAACATATAGCGCTTATGGCTAGACAAAATATTGCTCTTTCAGCCTGTTGATTTGTCTGTTCAAAAATATAAAAATGATGATTCTTTTCAATTATTATTTACCAAAGTCAAAGGTGTTAATCATTAGTTGATTAATACCGTTAGTTATCGATAAAATGCAATTTTCTGTTAATTAAAAAAATAGTAAATGACTTAACCAATAGTTAATTAACACAGTTTACAACGTTGTACAATAAAATATGTATTAATACAGATTTAATCGTTGACATAGCCCACCTTTGACAGCGGTTAACATTTTTTACATTATTAAATTGTAGTTTAATTATTTATTTTGTAATCGAAATAAGATCATCATAGTTTAACGTCAATTGTGTACAATAAAATTATAACGAAGACACACGGTGTGTATAATTATTAATAAATCCGGTATAAAACTAACTAAGATAATATTATGTATTCTAACGAAACTTTTATTAATATTGTAGGCGACCGACTGTTGGACATCCCGTGCAAAGTTTGTGGGGATAGGAGCTCCGGCAAACACTACGGCATATACAGTTGTGACGGTAAGACTCGTTTTTATTACACTATCTAACACTCTTCCTTCCTTCAGCACAATGTGGTAAATCCACGGTGTCCGGGTAAAAGGAGTTATGTACGAAAAAGGGGTTAATTTTTTGATAAAAACAATACCTTCTCGGGTCCACGCCGTATCTTTTTTATTATTCGTTTAGATAACGAGGGCGTGTAGGGGAGGGAATAATAGAAGGGGACGGAAGGGTCATTTATCAAAAAACAAACAAACATAATATTATGTATTATTCAATGTTTAATAATAGAAAAATCAGCCGATCAGATATTGTTTTCCTCACAAAAACCAAATGGCGTGCTGATTAGAACTATGTGTATTTTTCGGGTAAAATACATTCCTAGTTCCGGCTATTTAAACACCCTTAACATGCGCCCCAAAACATTTTACCTCTTTAACCCCTTTGGCCCGGAGACCATTACAACGCTTTGTCGTACCCGTTCGTAGGCTGTTCGGGGTTTTTCAAAAGGAGCATTCACCGGAACCGGGTGTACACGTGCAAGGCACAGGGCGAACTCAAAGGCAGGTGCCCCATTGACAAGACTCACAGGAACCAGTGCAGGGCGTGCCGGCTCAACAAGTGCTTCCAGTCGGCTATGAACAAGGACGGTGAGTTTTTGTGCAAACTTTTGACAATCCATTTTTTACCCTCTGCGCCAGTAAAATGTAATATAATGTTAAATACTTATACAAGTACAACCACATGGCGTCCCATCAGCGGATTTACTTGTTGCTACTTCTCCTGAGTAAAATATATAAATATTTTTAAGTTCACAGTCACAGCGTTTGTGTTGGTGTGGTTTGTCGTATGGTTTTTTTTTAAAAACCTGACTTCTTAAAACGAGTAACGAGGGGCAATCCCTATTGTCTATTGTGCTTAATATGTAGCGTATGCTAGTAAGACCCACTCTTGAACCCGCTCACTGTTTCTGACTGTTGTCAGTTGAAATGAGTACCGCGGAAATTGTAAAGTCCTCCCAGCTCTGTGCTTAAAATAAAGTACTCTAATATACTGCAGTCGTGTAACATGGACATGCGATCATCATTCAGCTGATCGCAAACAAGCGTTGGTCCCTTTTTCAATTGTTCATGACATTTCTTGACTTGAATGTGCTTCAGAAGTCTACTAGAGGTCAGTGGGCCGTTTCTTTTAATAGGATTTATCATAACTGATGCATGTACCTCCCGAGTATTGACTGAACTGGTTATCTCAATTTTCATGCTTTTAAACGTCCCCGTTGCACTTAAAACGACTAAAGTATAGTTTGCGGGAGGAATTTTAACCGCCTAAGAGTAATTGCTTTGAAATCCTCGTGGGGTGGTGTGGGGAACTAAAACGCAACTGCTCCTTACACGGTGCCTTGGGAGGGAAAATGGACAAAATCAAGAAACGCTCTTCGACAGGTCTGCAGGCTCTGCTATACCGCAAAAGTTACACATCGCACTCGCACAAAACTCCTTTAATTGTATGCAGATCCACGACCCTGTGGTGCCATCGTGACTGAACATAATATCAGCGGCACCGCAACGGAATTTAGCAATGGCATTTAACGAAGCCGTCGTTCGCGTTTTAAGTACCACTTTGGCGTTCTTTTACAGAATGTAAAATAACTCCTGAGAAAATCGCACCACACTTTAACTGTTTGCCAAGAGGAACACATAAAATGGTTATGATATTATCATGGTGCATAAAAGTTCGTATTACGGACGAAGGGGAAAATAGAATATTATGATTAGTCAGTTTACATCAAAATCACTCTACTAAAGCGTTCATACAACAAGGAAGATTTTACTGTCTACAGTGTCCGTGTTGGCTGTAAGTGAGCTAGGGAAAACACAAGGATACATCTTCCAATCATTCTTCTTTGCCACAATTTACTCAATCAGCTAAATCTTCAAAGTTCTCATTTTGCATTCCTAATTTCATATCATACCCAAAGGCCAAACAGTCTTCATCTAATCAACAATTATCAGTGCAACACCCAAACCATCTCTTGTTGACTCGCTTTAAGGGCGAAAATCTCTAAGATTAGCACATAAGAAGGCAATTGCGTCGGTACAAAGCGGGCGGTGACGGTTAAATGCTCAGTTGAGATAGCCTCGGTGACTTTCGTCAATCTAAATGCTTAAATATTTCGCAAAAACTCCTCGAAAACAGTGAGATGATTATCAAGGAGGTCAAGGGAGATGCTTGAGCGTTGCTTACGGTTTTCGGAGCCCCACAAGGTTGCCACAATGAATGAGGGTGGCGGTTTATTTTTGTAATAACAATGGTGGTTCAGCTACCTCTTGAAAAATTGTACTAGTTTTCTTGTTCGAAGCGGTCAGAGTTGTTTGGGAAAACAATTAGCTGAGGTTTTTCCGACTGTTTTAAACGTATTTCGCTCACGTTTGTTTTGGCCGTCCATTACGCACTTCCGGCCGTGGTCGCTCATTAACGGGGCCGATTTTCTTTTTTTTCTCCTCTCCCTTTTTAATCTCTCTCTATCTCGACCGTTGTGAATAATGGCCCGCCCCTTAACCCTTAACGAAACGTCTAGTTTATAATGTCGTTAACGCAAAGTCTTCAATCACGCCTCCGCCGCTACCGCCATACATTGTGCGCTCCACCGAACCTCCTGCCTCTGCCTATAATATAGCTCCATCCGCTTTCTTCGACTTTGACAAATGAACCGATTCTCACCGCCAAAAGTTACACATATATATTTTATATATATATACGCATACCACCGTATAATATACGTATAAATTATATTAATAAAGGTGTTTGTGCGTTGTGTCGGATCATCGTTTCATCAACGATTACCTCTCTCTCTCCCTCGCACACAGCAAGCGCGTTATAATAGGTCACCCCGCCGTAAGTAATGCTCGTCGCCCCCTTTTGGGGTTTACGTGCGAGTTTCCGACAGCTGACGTAGTCGGATTAAGTGACTTACCAACAACGGAAAAACAAGTGTAAAATAGAAACGGCGATCGAGGGTCTGAAGGGTCGTGGTCGTCGATTTTGTGATGGGCGTTTGAAAACGGAGCCTTTGCCATACGCAACCGTTTAGATAGCCCGAGTCCCACGTGCCAGAGATTAACACAGGGCAAACAGTTCTCGAGGGTCCGGATTTGAATGAAAAATAATTATTCGGTCAAGTCCTCCGGCTAATATCGTCGTGGGACGCGTGAAGTGTAAAACGAACAGATCAGAACCATCAATTTGGAATCCTCGTCCGCCCCCCCCTAAATAAAATACAGTTGTCCAAACAAAAGTAACAAGTCTTAAAACGTAATTGAATCAATACGGGGAAGACCGTTCTATTTTGATGCTGAAAAACTGAAAAAATGATCATCCTAGTAGGCGCTTGAAAATTAATTGCATACCTGAACATCACAATCAAACTTAGTTCCTTGATATTTTTCACAGTACACTCTGGCCACCCTAGTCCTACACCTCCATAGACCTCTATCTTCTACACACTTGTTCAACCACCCCAGCTATCCTCATATCTATTCCGTCTATCCATCTTTTCTCTCCTACTGCCTCTGCGTCATATGTTTTCATAACATGACCTTACTGTCTCAACCGATTCTGTCTCATTTTCCCCACAATTGATGCAACTCCTAGACTACCCCTTCCACAGTATACTCTACTTAGGTTAAAATAAAAGAAGGATTTTTATCCCTGGACATATTTACCTAGACTTTTGTTTCAACTCGGACTCCGAACATCCAAGTTATCTATTTAAATATATTATCATGGCTATGCGTGCTCGATCGTTACCACAGTTTTTTTCCTTCAATTTCGATGGGATTCGGTTGTTGTTCCTCTTGTGCATGTGTTCTATGCCGTCTGACAACACAATAAGGCTCATATCAGATATTTGTTTTGGTAGTTAAACTTTCCAGGGAAAAAGGCAACGGTACCAGACGAACGTATTGTGTTGGATAATATATGCACAGCGCCGTCGTGCCCGTATGAAACGGTGGCGATGGCTTCAGATACTCGTTAGTTAAAACAACAACGACCGAGACCGTTTGTTCTTTAATGTTAGCGGATCATCATCATCATATGGTAAAGGTAAAAACCGTCGAGAGCGTTTGGTATCGAACGAGGAAGATGGGGGATAAAATATATAAAACGGGGAGGGAAAAAAAGGATCTTCCATACGATGATAGGGGCGGCTTTCAAACATACAAATAAATCGTCTGGGTCACGCGATACTACGGTTATGTACCATATTTTTATTTATGTGTATTTTCAGGGCAACGTATCGATTCGGTACCCCGCCTCTTCACTTTCTGAAATCAGTAAGTTTTTTTTTCCAAAACCGTTTTTCGAATAACGATATTCTACGATAATATTCGATTGTGTGAAAAATATAAATATAAAATATACCCGTACCGGCGCTGGCGCTAATTTAACAACCGCAGACCCGATCCGAGGGCTTTGGACAGTGAATTATACACTCACAATATCCCGTGTGTAGTGATAATATAATATTGTCATACTATAGGGAGAGAAAGTTTTTCAATCAGCAGTAAATATCATCGAACAATGCCAAACGACATTATTATTATTATAATCCCGTGATAAATCGTCGTGCTGTCCCTCTTGTAGTGTTTATTTTGGTTGTATTCATTGTAAACGCTTATAATGTGATAGTATTATTTGTTACCTCCGCCGTTGTGATATACAAATCGAATTCAATGCGGATTCGCCCCCGTTCATTTTTTTTTTCGCGTTAAAAAAAATCATGGTAAAACTCGGATTAAAAAAAAAAAACCCCTTATTATTTGCACGCTTCGGTTACCGCTATCCGAAAACAAAATGGTCCGATGAGATTTTTAAACATAAAACATACGTATATATTGTTAGTTCCAACAGCCAACAGGTTAAACGATTATTGGTGGTGGGCTTAGTCTTCATTTGAAAAAAAAACATATTTGGGTCTTTTTTCATTGTCATTGGCATGACTCAAAAATTGTCCGTTTTGGGTGTATTTAAGTCTATAAAAATGTGTCGATAACAAAGGTAAAAAAATCATTTAACATCCATTTCCTCACATCCCTAGGTTGTCCGCAAGTCTATGAGTTCTGAACATTGCAATAGTCCGGTAGAGTTGTCTGCTAAATGATGACAATTGGAGAATGACCATTAAATCAGTAGATGTGCTGCAACACTAGTTCCTTTCTCCACCGTCAAGTTTTTAATTTGCCACCGGTCAGGAATGGTTTGAGAAATATTTTTTTTGAAGTAGTCTACAACCTAGTTATCTACATTCCCCCCAAAAGCCACCACTCTGCAAAAGCTACCGCGACCCCAGGATAGGTCACTCCCTTGGAATTTGGCTTTGGAAAATGACAAACTGTCAAAGAAAACGACAAGGAAGAGATTGATTGAAAGCGTTTTTTTAGAAAGAAGTTAACATTTTTTTTTTTGTAAAATGTCAATACCGAAAGTGGTCCCTATTCGATAAACGACCCAAACACCACCCTTAAGTAGAATATTGCACTTTTCGTTTACAGCCGTGCAACACGAGAGAGGTCCGAGAAAGCCCAAGTTGCATCATCACCACCATCACCATCACCATCACCAGTCGCTTAAGGAAGGCATGCAGCCGGCCGGCAACCAGCGGACCGTCAATCAGATTCAGCTCAACGCCGAGCACATGATCCAGAAGACCACCGCCGTCGGATATCCAAAACCTTCGCCCATGGAGACGCCTCTGCCTCCGGTGCCGCCTCAACACCAGCATCCGCCTCCTCTGCCCCCGCCGCCACCGCCAACCATGTTACCGCCTACCCCGCCACAAGGGCACGTTTTTCTCGGCCAGCAGCAGCCACCCCCTCCCCCGGGACTACTGCAGATACTCATGTCCGCCGAGAAATGCCAGGTATGTAAACGTGCAAAACACTTAAGAATATTAGAACATGACAGGGGTTCGTGTTATCTATCCTCTCCCAATAACCTCGATTTACTATCGATTACTAAACCTAAAAAATCTTCTTGAGTACTCACAACCTTAATCTCCAAACCTTTGCAGCAACTTAATGTACCAAGTACGTTCCAGTATAGTTTGTCCCGTTAAAAATAATCGTAAAAACGTGTTTATGACAAAGCGTGGTGTAGGTCAAAGCGAAATGGTCGTTGACAAAAATTTGATGATACCGTTAAAAACAGAGAAACTTTAGGTTCTTTTTTATTTAAGTTAAAATATAAATATGAATAATGGGTTAATAGTGTCAAAAAAAAAGCAGACGAGAAAACCTAGATGAAGATCTCCGTATTGTTATAGTGAGTGGCGTTTATTGTAAAAGTGAAACATCTCCGTGTAATAGAATTTTGAAATAACGAGCTTTTTGTAAATTAATGTGTAGGAAAATAAAATATACAAGTATTCATTCGGTGTTTTCTATTATTTTTTTTTATATATTTTTGCATTTATTGTAGTTGCTTCTCTTTTATAACGAAATAAATTACTAGAAATGTGACTCCGTCAAGCAAACATATGCATAATTAAAATTTTTGGATTTCCACCACTTTTTCAAAAAAATCTGTCATTATTATTTAAAACAGTGTTTATATATATTTTGTAAAATACAACACCTCTCTCCGTGGCCCCGACAGTGCTAGCTATTTTCAAAACTATAGATCTAGTTGTAAATAAATAATGTGTGTGTCTAGCACTCACTGAAATTTCCACGTTGTGATGTACTTCACGCACCTTGGGATCTATTTGAACCTTTTTAAAGAGCCGTTGACGGTATTGTAATGATACTGATAATGTTCACGATCACGTTGACCACACGGCTATTGTACAACGGGGTGCTGTCGAAGGCAAAACGGTTTTGGTAAATTCCACGTGATGGTGCACACGGGGGATGATTGCACAAGGGCGATGATGAGTCAGTGCTGGCTCTCGGACGTTTTGATGTGAGAACCGGACCACATGGTCCGCGGGTTTCAGCAATCGAACCCTTTGTTCGGCCGGGACCACGTCAAAGACGCCCTCTGGCTTTACCGTATTATACATTTATACGTGTAATGTAATACATACATACATACAACTACTAAACGCCAGTGTATATAGATATCATGCTCGTGTACACATTGTATACACTCGATGCGCACGGACGGCAGGCTTAAGTTCGACTTTTATCGTTGGAAACAATATACATCCATTCACACACACATTACATTCACAGACAGAAAGGGAGCGGCAAGAACGATTTGAGAGGTTCTAACGGTATAAAGCTGCTTAGCACTTATAATACATAATATATATCAGTGGAGTAAACAAGCGTTAATCTCTTTTTAATTTATTTCACCTCTTTGACTTTTAATTTCAACGGGAAAAAACCTAACGGATTAATCGAGTACATATATACATATTATAGTAAATAAAATGTACTACTTTGTGACTAACCGTGTCAATGTTGAGTAGTTATAGCTGTAAGGTGTACCTATAAACCAGGGACTAGCATGTCCATTATCTGACTTTTTTTTTTAAATATATAGGCATTTGTTCCTCCTTTACTATTAAAAAAGTATGTAAATTTTAAACTAAACAGAACAAAACAATTAAAAACTGCAATTTAAAATCTCAACATTTTGTTGGAATTTATCCTAATTGAAAATGTTACATAAATTGTTTTGCTGCATTACGATTTAAATAATAATGAGGTACAGTTAAATCTAAAAAATATGAAAAATCTAATTTTTTAATAATTCTTTTTAATTCGAAGTGAAAATTGAGTAGTTTTAACTAAAATTGTTTTAATTAAATCAAAGTATTGGATAGGAATTATCCGAAAATCGAAACTGTTTATTTTTATAATTTGTTTTAATTTTAAGGAGTTGATTTGGAGTGCAAAAATGTCAGAAGCTTCCTCGCCAATCGGCATACCACAATCCAACAGTCCTCCGGGCGCCTTATCGCTGTCACTGTCGCCGACTTGGGAAGTTTTGCAGGTATGACGCAAATACTTTAGTAATTTAAAGTTTAACATACAATTGACAAAACAAAAATACCAACTAGTGTGTTCACAAGTAATTAGTCACAAACTCTATTAAGGATAAAGCATACGCGGTTGTATTATAGTTTTGTGTTTAAATGGACCATGAAAAAAAAATGCATCATAGATTTACCATAATTATACAATTTGTACGATACAGGCATTAATCTATATTTAACTGAAAGTTATGGTACTTTTGAGTTTAGCTTTTCTCAGTTTATTTTTAATGTCTCAGCCACCTATAGTATACAAAAGAGTAAAGACTTAGGCGGTTAACCTAACCTTTTTACATCACTGTATATATATATATATATTTGTTGTATTAGTCTAAAATACTATATTAGTAGTATTAGCCAAAGAACTGGTGTGTTTTCACCAAACTAAAATCGGACCATCTTAAGTAGTCAAAAAAAATGTTGTCAGGCAAAAACACAAGTCTCTTTCAATGCCATCAAAAAGATCCGACGGGTAAACCGGTCATGTTGTTCGTCATAAAAGGGTAGCAATAATAAAACATACAGTAAGGGTAGTTGTATTATGCGACGAGGAGGGTTGACTTTTCGACTGCCCGCCTACTTTTCTGCGGGTGGCGTAAGGTGGGCCGTTTATCCAATGGGCTGTGATTTGAGATTATGAAAATGGCGTACACCACCGGGCAAATCTAGCCTATACAGGTGTGCTTAGCGTACTTACGGCTTTAGCATTATACAAAATGTGCATGGAGTATTATACTTTATTCTGATACACGAATAAATAATAAATTACATTACTTAAACCACCAGTTTAACACAAGACCCGCCCGTTTTCTGGGGAAATAACAGAAAAACAGTTAAAATTTTGTAGTTTGTCTTTTTTGAAACGTTCCCACTTGTGTTATTGTACGCCTGTTGTAGTTTAAAATTTAGAAAGGCAAAAAGGGTGGGGTGTACAGAATATTATTTTTATCCATTAAACTGCAATAAAAGTAATAATTGTACAAAACCGGTCGTCGAACCGTAAAAACTGTCAGCTAATTATTTTGAATTTAAAAAGTCAATTAAATACTTACGTTTGACCATTTGTGTTTCCAAAGTACTATGCATAGTGCTCTGGAAAATACCAAAACAAAAAAAAAGGTAAATATTAAGTAATCGAGACACTTATTAGAACAAGGGCCAAATTCGGGGTTTTTTGCAAAATGCGTTTTTCTTATACAAATTTTTTTATTTTTTTATTTGATATTGTGGTAGAATATTGTCCCACCCAGAATGCATACCGGAACATATAAGAAAACATAATTTTATTTTACTAGAAAAATTAGTGTTATTTTATAAACCAAAGTGAACCAACTGTGATCATAAAAGTCTTACAAAGTAAAAAACGGTAATAACTACTTTCAAATGTTGTAATATTCTCAAAGTTAATATTGTTTTCTATAATATGACTTTTATTTTTGTTTTTGTTTTTAAGCATGTTAATACAATATTGTGTATGGTATTAAATACAAATGTTTATATTTCATACACAGAACATGTGTTTTTTTTATTAAATAAACTTTCAATTTTAAAATTTTTGATTAGAACAAAAGTCCTATTTTATAACTTTTAAAAAATTCTTTAGACTAAATTAATATTTTATAAATTAAACCAACCCATTGAATGGTTTTCCATTGAATGTACCTAGAAAAATCGTTTTATGTGTCTCCTGGAAAAAAAAAACAAAATTAAAAACTGGGCCTTTGTTCTAATAAGCGTCTCAGTTTTATATTGTAATATACATTTAACCAAAATTCTGCATAATTGCAATTATTTTAAGAAAAAATTAGTGTCTATTATCCTTAACGAATCACGCACATACTGTATATTTAAATATATTACATGTATACAATATTTACAACATACATATTGCGTCACTGTTAGGAATTAGGATTACCAAAATATATTTAAGTTTAAACACACAAATATATTACACATAAAATATACAACCTACTGATTGCTATTGATCGTTCGCAGGAGACCACGGCTAGGTTGTTGTTCATGGCTGTCAGATGGGTCAGGTGTTTGGCTCCGTTTCAGACACTTTCCAAGCACGATCAGGTAATATATACTTGTATAATCTATAACGTCTAAGTAGTTTTTAAATTTATTCTATAAATAGCAACTGTAGTTATATGTATGTATGGCAAATACAAATTGTTGAATAGTGAAAAAAAAAAATACTAGGTATATCAATTTCAAACATTGAAAAACTCCTTAAAAAAGTAACACTAATTCCTGGTGAACTCTCGATACTCTTATATTTTTTTAGATTTATTTATCGCACATACTAGCTAAGTACCTACTCCTGAAACGTACAAACGTTTTCATTGGCATTGCTAATTATACATATGTATTATTTTAAAGCTTCGACAGCTTGGGCAAGACAATTTTGAGAGGATTTTTTTTTAACTCGGTTAGATCTTATACAATACAGATATTTGACATAAACGCGATTACCTACCAATTTTTTTACTTTTGTGCAGTTGTTGCTGTTGCAAGAGTCGTGGAAAGAACTGTTCTTGTTGCATTTGGCCCAGTGGTCCATACCTTGGGACTTGTCGCCGCTGTTGAACTCCGAGAAAGCCCGGGAAAGACTTCCGGCCGACGACCACAAGGTCAACAACGAGATGAAGATCATTCAAGAGATACTGGCGCGTTTCCGGCAGCTATCGCCGGACGGAAGCGAGTGCGGCTGCATGAAAGCCGTCATCCTTTTCACACCGGGTAGGTAAACCTATCTGTAGATGATGGAAGTATGTAAATATCGAATAAAAACCGTTGCAAAGAAAATAATGTGCTTGAATATGAACGAGCGAGTGGATAAAGAAGGTATTAACTGACAAATTCAAAACTGTTCAGGAGGAAACATTTTAGTCAATATACATTAAACTGTTATAATATTTTGCTAAATTATGTAATAATATATCCCAACACGTTTGTTCATATTTTACAACAACTGTCACGTCTTATAACAGCATTATCCACTCACCCCTTCAATTGTATTTAATTTGGTAGTGATGGAACTATAAAGATCCAGATTTTCAAAAAAAAAAAAAGAACGCTATTTTAGCCATTTAAAAATACACGATATTATTAACATGTACAATATTAAGCTGTGTATCCAAGTAAAATGTTTTTTTAACGCTTAACTTTGACGATAAACTGTTTTTTTAAAACAGTAAATCTTTTCGGTTTGTTTTTTTTTTCACATTCCCATTAAAAATGAAAATCGGGTTTCTACATAACCTGTTAAAGTAGTCAGAGAACTCTAAGCTCTTTACACAAAATTTGAAATCTGAAACTCGATTGATATGTTGGAAAATTATTAAAACCATTTATTCCCTAAATATTGCTTACATAAAACGCCTTAAAACCCGTCGGTTTTAAACCCCTTAAGGAAAAATATACAGCCCAAAGGCAACCTTGGGTACCTAAACACTTTAAAATTAATATTTTACATATTTTACCCCATTTTCAAGACGAATAGTCAGTTATGAGTTTACACAATTAGGTATAACTTATAAGATAGATGCAAGTAGCAATTTTGAATTATTAAATAAAAACAACATTGAACGTTGAACAAATGATTAATTGTCGCATACATTACCTACGTAATACATTAGCAATATTTGCAGCATAAATTCAATATGTTATAATACTACTAACAATAGTTTCCACACAAATGTTTAGTCAAAAGCTTAAATTGCTTAACATTTTAAAAATATTTCCAAAAAAATTATTCGGTCGGTTTAAACATCATGTCGTCTAGGTGGAAAAATTAAAAAAAAATATTTTAACAAACATTTGTCAACACAAAGTAACATTTTTGATAACCGTCAATTGTCAACTGAATCGTCAACTGACAAAATTGTCGACGTTGTTTTTCCCACAGAGACCCCGGGGCTGATCGACGCACAACCCGTAGAGATGTTGCAGGATCAAGCGCAATGTATCCTGGGCGATTACGTGCGAGGTCGGTATTCCAGGCAACCGACTCGGTTCGGTCGTCTGCTCCTAATGCTGCCCAATCTCCGGGCGGTCCGTCAGGCCACCATCGAACGGCTGTTCTTCAAGGAGACCATCGGCGACATACCCATTCAGCGGCTCTTGGGCGACATGTACCACATGGAAAAATCGTACGCATAACTAGAACGGCATCGAAAACATATTAATATCAATATTAGTACAATATTGTTATGCGTCCAAATCGCAATCAAGTCCTTTTGTTGGTTATCGTTTGGCTTTTGTGTTTTTGCAGCAAAACAAATACAATCGATTAGATCTGAAATGACAAAAGTTACATATTATTGTCTAAGTATTATTACATACAACTAGTTCTATAGTCTCTTGTTACCACATCGTATACCAATTTTTTCTTTGTTCAATTGACAGTTATGTAAATATTTTTTTTAAAATTGTATTTCTAAATGTAAAACAAAAATGTATATTTAATATTTATACACTTAAACTTTAAAGCACACGTTAGAGAAGTGCCTAGTCAAGATAAGTTTTTAGTCGAGTGCATTCTAGTGTGAAAACTACATGTTTAAAACTAAGTATTATACAATATTATATACTTATATTGCTTAAATTGTCGTAAATGCCTCTTAAATTATTATGTGGATCATACGATACGTTACTCATAAAAAAAAAAAAAAAAAATCTAGTCATTATATTATTATATTTATTTTGTATTTTTAAGTATTGTATAATAATAATTAGTAATTACTTTACTACAGTACGTTGGAAAATAAAAATAAATAAAATAACAAACTCGAGTGATTATTGTTTTTAAACTGTCCGTTTACGTGTCTGTATTGGGTTTAAGTTGGGGTAAAATTTTTTGGGGAAAAACAAACGATAGCAATATTTATAATAATAATTACAATATATTTACGACGTTTCACACGTGAAAAAGTACATTCGATGACATATCTTAAAAAAAAAATTCTAAAAAATAATGACAAGAACTACATGGTTTTTAAATCTATTCTTAATCAGCTTTGTTTCAATTAATATTTTATAATATTCAAAATAAAAACAGTTATAAAAAATCTAAAGGTCGCCCAGATCTACGCTTTCTACATAACAGTCGTTACTATTGTCTTTGTGGTTCGATTTTGGATCCTTGGACGCAGCACCGTTCAATGATTTATTGATTTTCGGATAATCCAATCGACCCCAAGACATTGCTTCGGCTTTTTTCAGTTTGATCTCCACTTTAGTTGGTAACATGGACACGACGCTGCTGTCTACATCCACAATCTAAACACAAATTTCATACGTAAATAATTAGTTTAATGTACGACACGATTATTAACAACGAGAGAAATTAATTTTATTACGCCGTATAATTCTATATTTTTGGCGAACACGGAATTTTCGGCTGGGAAATACAATTCAACGGACAGACCGACGGCAGACAATCGTACTACCGATTTGTTTGGATTGTACTTTTTGGCGAAAATCGATACTACCACCCACGGACCAGTCTGATGCCAATCGAAACGACAATTGGTTTGTCCTTGAGTTTTCTAAAATCATAAATAAAATCCATTTCATTGCTAATTGACCCATAACTGGTACAATGATAAGAAGCCAACATAAGATTTACATTGACAAGCGGCGTGTGAGACACCGCACCTTATCGGTTACGGGTCAACGGTTATTAAACAAATAGAGAAAATCATACCGTGTCTTTTATCCAGCAATGTTCTCCCTCGGAACACCCGGCTTGTTCCAAAAAAACATTGAAATCTGAAGTTTTCTTATTGCAACACGACCAATATTTCATGCCTTCGTGGAAAATCGGTACTCCGGGATGATTCTTACATGTTTTATTAACGGCTTTTTCGTTAGGACCTTCGTACGCCTAATTGTCAATCGTACATGTTTAACAGACAATATGTAGTTTATTATAAAGAAAAAAAAATCGTTCTATACCTGTTTACAGCCGTTGTTCTTACACATTGTGCCGACCGGCACGTCTGTTAGGTCGGTGGAATCACTCGCGTTGCTGCTACCTACGTTGAGTGCAGATATTTGTTGCAACAAATTAGGTGATACAGTTGGTTTTAAGCACGTCATCGGCGAGTCAGCCGGTGGTCTGGGTAACGACACAGGTTTTGGAGCGTGGTATTCAATCACGTCGTCCTTGGTATCCTTGTCAGGAACATACTTTTCGGGCTCTTTTGGTTTGGTACCGTTATGACAGCCTTTCGTGCAACCCTAAAATTACATCCAAAACAGCACTATAGTCGTAAGGGTATATGTTGTAATCATCGAGATTAACAATGTTTTCTTTTTTAATTTTAATTAATTACTTTTATATTGAGGAATTCGGTGAAATCCGTACACTTTTTCTTGCAGCAACTCCAGCCTTTGTAGGCGTCGTGGAAAAACGGTTCGCCAGGATGAAAGGTACAGGAGCCTAAGGCAACAATAAAACGTCTCATTTGTATGATATCCGTGTGATAAGTATAAACTAACATACAAAATTAATTGTTGGGATAATAGTAAAACAACAGATTAGGGAAAAGAAAAAAAGAAATCTTTTTAATTAGGTTTTTTATGCTTTAGTATGCGTGGCTAGGTTGAAAAGTAGACTAATCTAGTCATAGAGTTTGATTTTTGAAAGTCGAATGGAGAGCAACGATAATTCAAAAATATTTTTAAGCAATGTGTAGGTATTTGATTTATAAATTCATCAATTGTATAACGACGAATAATAATATGTTGGGTTGATATTTAATGTTTTTACTGTAAGTATTAAGTTCTTAAAAAACTCACAATAGATCTACGATCCACAACATACAATTTTGTACCTATTCAGAACGATGAAAATATTAACATAAATTTATTATTCAAATTAATTAATGACGGTATAAATGCATTACCTTCTGGGTTTTTGTTTGGATCAAATTTTAAGGTACATCCGCGATTATAACACAGGATCAAATCGCCGTTGTTGGTCATTGTCTTAAATTACTTGACGAATAAAAATAAGTGTTTATAATTTATATTTCCAATTATCGTTTTTACAATATTATTATTAGTTTGTACAAAGAATAAGTGGAAAAATTCAATTTTGCAAAATAGAACGTGATTCGTGATTCCAAATTGATAAGCGGTTTTTTGAAACTGATAAGTGGTAAAACCAGTGTAGCCAAGAGACAAATAATTTATATCCCCATCCTCATTGAAAAATAAAAACAAGCAAATTTCGCATTTTGAACTTTTTTTAATATTTTACATTTTCTTTATTTCATTCACAATTATTACTATATTTATTTTATAAGTTCTCAAAGCAACACAGGAAAATCAAATTATTCTGTTATTTTCAAAATAAAAAAAATTACAAAATTGTATTTACCTATTTCGAGATATAAAAAATAATTAGTTTAACTTTTTAATTTTACTGACTAGTCTAAATGAAATAATTCTGCACGACAAGAACGACAAATAAACATTAAATAAAAATAAAACTAGCTTAATACTATAAAGTTCAACGTAACGTTACAATCTTGTTCGGATTTCCAACGATCAGTTTCGACACAACCGTATTCAAATTGACAATCGGCGGCATTTAAATTAAACAATTCTGAGTTGGTTAATATGGCTAAAAAAAAAAAATTAATAAGTTTTATTTGGATGATGCATTAAAATTACAATTTAAATACACACTTAAATCAAGGATCCGTTTGAACCCAAATACAATTTGCTCACCGACAAAACATTTGCATTAGGGCGTGCTTGATTTTGACTAAAATAAAAACAAAATAAAATTGTTTTAAGTATTTAAATTTAACTCGACAATAATAAAACAAATTTTTTTTCTTTAATAACAAATTGTTTTAACATCATTTTATAACTATGACTGCTTTCTGAGTTGCAAAAGTGGTGAACAGAGGATTGGCAACGAGACGTTTATTTTTGTTTTGAGGTGTTGATCTATCCGATAGATTACACATTGGAAGAAGAGATAAAATTAAATTCTTAGGTTGCATGCTGGACCTTTTGAGATCCCTTAAGTTTCTAAGTTAAGTCAAATCGAAAATACATTTTTAGGATTTTAGGTAAAAATAAATACCGTGAAAAAAAAATTGTACACAAAATTATTTTGTTAAATATTTACCGACCTTTTGCATGTCGATGAAGACCCGGGAGTTTGCATTCCAGAACCTGTACTCACCGAGGACAGGGACACGTTACTCTGATGATGATTGTTTTTCCTTAAATTTTTGATACACAATATAGTTTTAATAATGTACTTAAACACGTTTGGCTAACACTATTCTGTTTGTTGTAGGCATTAATACCTGTAATTCATGTCTGGCTGTTTGAACACTACATCGTTACAACTATTACGATGCCTCGCGTCCTCTTTGATCAGCTTAAACGGTGTTGAGTTCATTTGAAAAATTGGATTTTTATCTTGCGTATTTGTCAGTTCAGGAAACATAATATTATTACCGTTCAAAGCTCTTGGACAACATGAAAAAAATATTATCATAATATTATGTTATTGTAGTAAATAGTATTTTTTTTATAAATCACCAACATACTTTTTGGCAATCTCCAATTGATTTTCAAGTTTTTTTATATACATTTTGGCTCTGTTGTATTTTAACAGCTAAACAAAAATAAGCATACCTGTTAATCCGCAAGTAATAAAAATAATTCTTTTACTCGGTACTTACGATACGCTGATGGTGGGCGACTAATTTATTCTGGTGAGCTTTTTGAAATTTCATCACTTGTAATAGTTTTGTGCACACATTGTTTGGTTCCTGGAAGTACTCCAATACCTGGCGATTTGTCTGAAAGGCCTGCGGAACAAATACTAAGATTATTATCGAAGAAGATAATATAATAATAGGCTTGGTTTATTGGTATTTTTTGATTAAATAAATACCTTATCTCCAATAGTAGTGTATGAACAATTGCTTTTACATTCTTTGCATTTCTTTGAGGTACCTAAAAAACAAGCAAATTTTACCGAAAATCGAGTTAAATCTTGGAAAACCCATTGAGACACACTTACTGTCTGTAAAACAACCGCAGGTCTCACAAAATACATGACCGCAAGTTGTGAGGAAAAACAATTTGTTTGCAACGTTTTTCGGGTTGGGCTGAACGAAACATGTATTGCAATGAATCCAGGCCATATTGTCACAGATTACTCTACAGTAAGCTTTTTACTCACTCTTTTTTAAGATTTTGTTAAATTTAGTATAAGTATTTTACAAAAACACTATTGAAAATTTTGAAAATTATTGCCAAGCGGACAGTGTTTACTGTTTCGCCATTTGTTAATTTTATATTTCGTCGGAAGCAAGTGCTGCCAACTTAATTACGGCCACGGACATTAATACTAACATTACGCTTACTTTTATTATTACATTTTTTTTAAACAATTAAATAAGCGATTTTTAAATCAATTATAGCAGTCGGTGGCCGTTTTGGATATAAAATAACGATCAATGATTCAACTAGACAAAAGTAGTAAGCAAATTAGAAAACAGTCGGTAGATCAACCTCAACAGACAATTTAAATTTTAGCAAATGGCGGGAAAAAACCCAAACAAATTATTATTTTTTTTTTTAATGTTGGTATATACGCTTAAAGTTCTCATAGATTGGACTTGTGCGATTTTCTTAAGTTTCTGAAAGGTTAAACATTTTTCATAGTTTTACCCGAAAAATCCAAAAAAGTTTCAAACAAAAGTGGAAGATAATTTTGACTTCTCAAAAAAGTTGTCGGTCTACCAGTTTGAATAATTTTCTAAAATGTATTTCTAATTGAGTTTTGTGTTTTATAATTTTCTTTGCTGAATTAAATAAATGATCTCGGAATTAACGAACAATTTTTAGTTTCTATACACAAAACACAATTTAAGAAATTAGAATTTTTCTTTTTCGAGACGTTTACCTAAGTCTAACCTAACAAAGGAAAATCCAATTAGAATATCCATCGCATTTAAGTAGTTCCTACCTTGTTTGGTCAATATTATTGACTCAAAAATGTCACACCAAAAAAATGTACAAATTAAGGTGTACTATAATATAGTAAAAACAGTCCAACTGCTACTAAACTACAATAAGAAACCAAGGCATTACCAATAACTCTTTCTCCCAGAAGGGATAGAAACTTTTTTCCTTCATTACTCTCTTTTAGGTGTAGCCAGGGGATACAAATAAGGGGGACTAAAGAAGCTGAATCCCCCCCTCTTATGTACTTAAACTGTACGCAATAAAGAGTATATTTATGTTTATTTTTTTATAATATAATATATTAAAATATGTATTTTTTTTTTACTATGTAAACTGTAACTCTATGACTATTTATATGAGTTTGGAGTGAATTTTTTTTCTAGCCCTCCCCCCTTTTTTTTATTCACCCCTGGGTATAGTTTTAGGACATAAGATCTGAAAATTAGATCCGAGGAAGATCTATAGTGCGACTAAGACATGTACAATTTTTCTTAATAAATATGTTATCAAACATGTATTTAGTATTTGAAATTATTCTGGTCAGGTAGCACTGCAGAGAGCCTTCCTATTCCTACATTATTGAATATTGTCACTGTATCTTTGTCATCAGACTTGCTGATTATACATTTGTATAGATTGTAAATAAAGAAAATTGTTTAATAAAAATATATAAATAAATAGGCATATAGGTACACTTGTATGAATTTGTTTGATTTATTAAAGGGTTATAACATAAGACTCGTATAATAAGAAAATTTATAGATTTTAATTTCCATATCCATCGGCCGGAAGCACTAAAATTAGTGATTAATTATCTATGTATTGGTTTGAATTAAAACAATGAAACAAGCATAATTTGTTTTAATTAAACTTTAATTGACTTCAGTTAGAAGATTTTTTCGATTCGTAATATTTTTTAAGATCGAAGAATGATTGCTGAACGGAGAGGAATATTATTTAATTAATTAAACAATTAACAATAAATATTGAAGAAAAAAAAGTAGATAAGATATTATACTACAAGTAGTTACAAATATAATAATTTGTTTAAGTTTACAATACAATATTATGAACATAATAAAAGTACTCGAAATACTTGGCTATAATATAATATGAATACTTCTTAAAGTTACTGTACTATTCTACATAAAAATGGCAGTTACAGATAATACAATAATTATTATTATCATCAGTTTTTATATAAACGTACAAAACCTTGTTTTTTGTTTGACTTAATTAAACTGTTTTAAATAACAATAGACATGAAAAAACTACTATTCTTAAAAATATCAGGTATAAAATGACAAGTTTAAGTACCTATACAAATCAAAACGATTACGGATATTGGTTCTTTAATTTATTTTTCATAGTAGAGCTTTGACGTATTTTATGCACTTTACAAGTTTTTATTAATCGAATATCATTTTTAAAAACAATTTTTTTATTTAAGAGTAACATTTGACTTAGTTTTAACCGTCATTTGAAGGAAAACGACCAAAATAATGCTGTTCAACAATACAATTTCTACTTATTATTATGCTATAATCGTATAATTGCATTTAGAATGGTTTCTAGGTCTAAAAAAACTGACCAACTGATTTCTATATCGAAAGTCAAACGACCGGATAACTACTGCTATGATATTACAATAATTAATACAATTATCCAAACAGCATTATACTACTCTGCCACATTGAACCTATAGTATATATAAATTCCAAAACAGCAGCTGCTAATGTGACTATCATCGTTCAAATAAAATTAAAAAATTTCTTCACAACTTAAACCACCCACTTTGGTCGTCTTTCATCTTCAGCAATTCTTCCAATGCGAACGATCCTTTTCTGTAGTTGCCGTTGTCGAAGGATTTGCTGTGTAAAAAAAAAAAAAAGAACTTTACAATCATTGTCAATACTTGTAACATAATATTGTTCGTCTCATCTCAGATAAATGCTCATCTTTCTTACCCTGACTGTATCTTACCAGGGGTTCCTTCCTAATCCTATCTAGTCACAACCTAGCGTTGTCTTTTTGTATCTAATCCAACCGTTAGGTCTTCAACAATTCCCTCATTCGCTTATGTTTAATCGGCAAGCAAGAAAGTAAATAGGTTTTCCGCTACTAAACTTACTCCGTTTTAGACCTAAGTAATTCTTAAGCCATGCTACAGGATTCGAAGCGACTTAGATACTCACATGGACGTCCTTGCCGAGGAAACTGTAAGTCTGCTCATTGGATAACTGTGCCTGGCCTTGACCTGTTTTTTCTGCTGTCTCTTTTGTTGGAGCCACTTGTAAAAAATTTTCTCGTTTTCCGCCCGCCTCCTTTGTTCTTCTTCGGTTCTTTTTTGCCGCGCCTCCTTCCTCCGACGTTCGCGATCCATTTTCAATCTACGTCTCTCCAATAACTGTTCGGCGGACAGACCGTACTCCGACCTGAGACCGTTGTATCCCGGCAGTCTGGACCGTTCACTGCCGCCACTGGCCGACGCCTGTGCTTGTTGCTTGGCGCAGTCTGTCGGTTTTTTTTTAATCACCAACTTGGCGCCCTTGTTGCCCGCGTTGTCGGTGTGGAACTCCAAAAACAGATCGGCGTTTGGCGTTTTCGCCGGCCGCTGGATCTTGCAGCTTGCGCCCGTCTTGTCGGCGGTGGCTCCGTCGCCGTCCTTTGCCGCCTTCAGGTTGATGTGGAAAAACTTGGCGGATTTCGTCGACTGCTTGCCGTCGCACGGTGGCGCGCTGTTCTTGTCCAGAGGTTTCAGTTTTCCCGTGGTGTCCAGCTCAAAGTAATACGCGGACCGCGGCTTGCCCGTGGCCCGGACGCCGCCGCCGGACCGGTCGAACGCGGGCGGCACCACGGCGGCGGCGGCGGCCTACCGGGATCGGGCTTCTTGGCCGCCGACTTTCTGGGGCCGTGGTTCTTTTTGCCCGCCGGCTCTGCCGGTTTCCGTCGCCGCCGTTCCTTGCTCACGTCCTTCAACCTGTTCCTCAGTTCTTCGGCGTCCAACTTTTTCGGCACGTATATGTTCACTTCCGCGTCGTCCGTCGTCTTGCCGCCGTCCGCCGAGCCGTTGTCGTACAGTTTGTACTGCGAGTGCGTGAACAGTTCCGGAAAGTACGCCACTTGTTCGTCGATGGCCGGCCCCCCTTGGCTGTTGCCGCCGCCGCCCTTGGTCTTGTTCATGATCGTTTCGAATTCGTCGCCGGACTCGATCATGTTGACGAACGGCGGCGGATCGTCCGAGTCGGACGAGAAGCTCCGACTAAACGACGCGCTCGACATCAGCGCCTTGTCATCCGCGTCAGTGCAGCCATGTTGTTGTTGGAGGTCCGTGGTCTGTTTGTCCGAGGTCTGGCGGACGACCACGTCGTTTTGGTCGTCTTCCTCGGCACCAGGCACCAAGTCCACTTTGGCCACGACCGTTCCGTTTTCTTCGCCGGCTCCCTCGAAACCCGTGTCGGAACCGTGAAGCCTCTCCGTGCCCACCGACACAGTGCCTGTTTCAGTGCAGAAACCAAAACAAACAATTAAACTTTTAACGTATTATCAACGAGTATGTGATAACACAACATGGTATATTATCACATGGAACATCTGTAAGCACAAACAAGTAGACAATTGATTATTATTGATAAGGTTACAAGATTAAGACCGTCAATAGTAAAAATGCACTTGTGGGACCTCAAATCGTCGTATTACTCGCAGAGATCTTTACAGAGAATGTCTTCTTATTCTTGCATTAGTGCCATACAAATGGAATAAGACAGCCAAATACTCTCTTACCACAAATCTCTAACACCACCTAACCTAACCCAACCTCTTCCAGTGAGAGTTTAGAGGAGTTTATCAGGGGCAGCAATAAGCACATATTTGTTATTTTAATAAATTTGGATAAACTTACAAATGATGCTTATAAGAGTAAATTTGGGAATGAATAGTCCGAGATCTTTTGGCCATAGAAAAAGGAAGGAAAACGGATATGAATGATTCTTGTAAAGACCTGTGGAATAGATGGAGAGATAGTGAAATGTGGGAAAAAATAGGATTTTGATGGCCGACCCCATTTGCATGGGATAAAGCGATGAAGAAGAGACTATGAATTGGACAAATATTTACTGAATCTATAAGCGGTATTTCAGTTTGTGATATTCCCACAAAATTAGCTTGTGGTGAAAGGGTCGATGTAT
The DNA here is from genome assembly GCF_023614345.1 of Adelges cooleyi. Classification (NCBI taxonomy): domain Eukaryota; kingdom Metazoa; phylum Arthropoda; class Insecta; order Hemiptera; family Adelgidae; genus Adelges; species Adelges cooleyi. The sequence continues at coordinate 10,084,148 of NW_026096268.1, read as the reverse complement.
AGTAGAGACTTAAGTTTAAGATCTTCTGAAGGTCTACACCGCGCTTAAAGTAGATATACGAGTACCTATGTCGTCGAAGCTGTCCAAAACCACTACGGTGTTATCGAATTTGACTCTTGACGATACGCTGGCCGGTAGCACTTGGTCGGTGTCGATTTGCAGTTGTCTGTTGGCTTGATCCATTTTCAACCGCAAGTCATAAGGTCGTTGGGTCGGTTTCAACACGGTGCCAGAAGTGAAATAAATCTCTATAAAAACCGTACACAGTAGATTTAACAGTGGCTGGATCAGCCAGTAGAATCAGGGAGACAATTGACCCATTTTTTTTAAAAAATACTTGCTTATAAAATTTTCTTCGTCGTCCTCGTCCCGTGCATTAGTGCCGTTCGATTTCGACGAGTTAACTGTTATCGCAGTCGATTTTGAAGTGAATTTCGAAGTTTCCGTTGAGTACTCACGGTGGTCGCCGTCGAAAACACTTGAACAGCTATTATAATTACTGTACTCGGCGGCTGATCCGTAAACGTCAAACGGTAAGACCATATTATTCTTCTCGCCGTCGTTTTTTCCAATGTTGTTTTCCATTTTGCCCTCGCAACGCGTCGCCTTTATATAATATACAACAGTAATCATTATTGTCGACATTTTCAATTAATAAAAAACAATTTTTTCACATAAAAAAGCAAAAAATGAACTCATATCTCTTTACAGAATTGAAACCGGACCATCCTAAGTTGCTTTCAATTCAATGGATCACGAACGGCTTATGATCAACCGTTCAATCTCTTCTGCTGATCATCTCTTATCAGTTATCGAGGGATTACCGATTTCCCCTAATCACCATCCCATACCCACCCTATCCAAAATAAATACAATATCCTACCCTGCTTATTATTCTTTTTCATACCTATGATATTTAACTGTTTAATAAATAGTTGAATTAGTTTCAAACTCGTATAAAATACTTTTTGGTCACAACACTATCGATATACCTTGGAAAAATGAAAAAATATCAAAAACCTAGAAAAGGTAGTTTTCTTTATTTTTAGGTTCAACGACGCCATGGTTTAAAATTAGACGGTAGATCTAAAACGGCGCTATATCATATTATACAGTTTTCTCAAAAATCTATAATTCAACTTTTTTTTTTATTGAGTGAGTGAATTAACAGTCAACACGTATTTGATAATATTACAATATACGGATAAGAGGTTGTTATAGATAGACGTCTAACTCTATTAGTGTCCACCATAAAATTAACATAAAAAGTTTTAGGCACATTATTGCCATTACAACGTTTACATCGATATTTATACATAACATATTCGCATCGAAGCGTTTATTTGAAAGTGATTTTATCACCTTTTGTTGTAATAATTCTTTTAGATTTGCGAGCTGTAATATATATTTGAACAAATCAAAATTGACTACTAAATAATATTATTACACAAAAAAACTAGAAGCTTTTGGTTTTTTTTAAACATATATTTGAATTCTTAAAGGTAATTAATAATTATAAAATGAAATTTTATAGCTGTATATATTTAGTAATTTTATCAAATGCGAATAAGATAACTGTTAAACGAATAACTGTTGTGGCTTTGTTGGCTAATGATGTGTTTCGAGTTAAGTGTCTGTTGGATTTTCAATTATATTGGAATCTGTCCAATCTTCGTTTTGTAGTATGGTTTTGTTAAGATTATCTTAGAACTTCGTACGGTTAGTCCTTAATGCTGGTTGTTTTCAGTATGGGATCATACTCAAAGCCAAGAGGGGTCGCGTCGAAACCGGTTACATGCACCCCAACGAATGTATTCAAGTGCTGTTGTATTTCCTTTACTGTGACGATGGGCGGATTTGATGCGGCCAACGTCTGGACCATTTCCGCAGCTACGAAAATGCCGTCGTCAACCTGCGAAGTCAACCGGCAAAAACTTTTAGAGAATCCACGCAAGCTTTCCAAGGCGATGTCCATTACATGTGCGGTGCACTCAATGAGTGTATCGCGATTTCGTTTGTCGAGAGATCTGCTGTCCAAAGTCAAGCGGTCGTAGTACCTCTTGAAGTTGTCCACGACCCGGGACACGTTTCCGGCGAAAGCTGGTGAAAACACGAAAACATTCCTTGCAACCGCATCATCAATCCGTCGATTTCGGCGATCATTTCCCAAAAGACACGCACGCATTCCGTCGATTCGGATTCGTCGACAATTTTCGCACACTGTCGCCGCGCTGCGCCCACGCCATAATCGTAACACTCTCCGATCACGTGCACATACCGACAGCTCATGAACTGATGCGTCTGGCGGATTTTGCGATGCACGTTGTCGCAAGTGGCTATTTGGCGGCCGTCGTCGCTGTCCGTCGCTAGTATGTCGGCCATGTTCAACACTTGCGACGCGCCGGCGGTTCCCGTCCGCTGCACCACTATAGCGGTGCCGTCGGATTCGGCCAGCGTCGGCCATCCGGGATAAGTGAAAATAATTTTATTCATGGTGTCCACCGCCGGATCCAGTTCTGCCAACACAGCGTGCACGTAAAGCGTTAACAAATAACAAACACTAAAAGGTCCGGCCAACGTTTTTACACACACACATCTATGACTTGAGCTAAAAAAAAAGTACAGGCTTGACTGAAAAACGCACACCGACGAGATTGGCGAAAGCGGGGAAAGAGAAAATAGACACGTATCGCGTTCTTACTGGGTCGTATGCATTGATTTCACAAAAAAATATTACACGGATGAGCCGCGCTGGACGCAAAAACGGCCGCCGATTTCATGCGGGATTCCCGCTGGCAACGAAGGTACCCTCGTCTTGGTTACCACCCGCCCGTTCGTAAACTACGGCGGGGGTACCTCCGTCGCCAGCGGGAATCCCGCATGAAATTGGCGGCCGTTTTTGTGTACGGCGCGGCTCATGTGCATATTATATGAAAATCAACGCTATCGGAGTCGCTGCTTATTTACCCAGATGTAGCTTTGTCAAGTCGAATAGCACAAAACCGTCAAACGTAATTAGTATACGAAAAAAGATATTATTTTAACCGATTATTAAAAAAAAAAAAAAACCGTAGTAACGTCAATAACGTACGATTATGGTTGATCGCCTGTCAATACTGATTTGTCGACGTTATTACCTATCTGTCATAATAATTACTACAATCAAAGTGTGATTTACAATATTTTTTTTTTTTAATGGTTGACTACGGATTTGGAGGGGTCAACTTTTTACATTTTTCGCCTAATTTAATACCTTTTAAATATGATTTTTGATAATATATAGACAGAAATAAACCGGTTCAAATCAGTGGCCAAGTGTGTTCAGAAGGTATGTCCACATCAATAGAGTACCATGCAAATTGCAACTATTCTGGAATTATATCTGAATTATACCCAAAGTTTAAGTTTTTAAAAACAAAATTGTCCTACCAAGTGTGCACTTTGAAACAAAATAATTGTTATTATAACCCCGTATGTGTTTTCTATTAATATGTATTATTAATTGTAACAATTTTTTAAATGAATTGTATTCGTTTACAAAATTGATACTTATAAAACCATTTAAAAGTACATCGACATCAAGGCTTTTTTGGCGTAAAAGGTAAAAATAAACCCCACTAAAGCCTGACAAATAATACAAGTAACCTAGTAATATTATTTCAAAGAGTTGAAAACTACAAAAAAAAAAATAACAACTAAAAAGTACACAACAACAGCTAAGCTTACCATTTTGTAGATTCTTTTGGACAATTTTACAATAACAATATATAGATGTTCTAGTATTCGCGTTTAGTCGGTTTATAAACTATAAAATATGTAAATTACTCTGAATATTATAAAACAGATCATGTTAGGTAAGTAACTATTGAATAATAATAAAAAAATATATAACTATTGAAACGCTGAAAATAATATTATTGCTCAGACAAGAATGAATAATCGTTACCGAAGACACGGTTACACACCCAAAGAGGTGTTTGAAGTAAAAAAAAAAAATCTATAAAATACTATAATAACACACGCCTACAAGGTATTGTTGTATATATATATAGTTATTAAACAACATGAATTGAAAATAGTATAGTGAAAATATAAAATAACAAATAATAATAAAAGGTAACAATTTGGTTTGGACGGCACTGGCTGTTTATCGGTGTTGTCCGGGTAACGCGCCGGTCGATGGTAGACGGGCGACAGGTACGCCGGTCCGTCCGCGATAACGAGCGCGATGGCCGCCGCCGCCGGGCTACCGTACGCCGGCGGCCATGTTGTGAGAACCGTGATACCGCGGACCGCCGACTTACCTGTCGCTCCGTTGTCGCGGCGTTTGCCACACTGCGGATATTATGATTTTTTTCTGTTGAATGTTGACGTTTGGTTTGTTTACATCCTACGTGTATCACCGGAAGTCGTGATTAAACGCCAAATAGGTGTACATACTATAGTTTTTTTTTTTGGTTTTCCAAAGTTCAGCTTGCCACACACACAAATTTTTGTTACTTGGTATTATTGTTTCAACGACGATGCCCACAGCGGCCACGGCCAGAAGTCGCAGAACGCACATCCTATGACCCAAACCGGAAGGAAACAGGTAAAAAAAAATTATTATTTCAGTTTTATTTATGATTTTACACCAAAGGCTCGAGTACTACAGTGATAAAGTGTAACAATAAAATATATACAATATTAAGTTATAATAGATATAATAGTGAAACAAAAAATTGTGTTAACAAAACATAAAAAATTAAATAAACATTTCAAAATGATTCAACAAGTACCTACAAATTGATAATATTCGAATAACGGCTATGATAATGTGCAACGTGTTTAGATCGAAGGATTATCAGGTTTTTAATAAAAATCGAAACAAGAGTTTTACGAGATCAGATTGAAAAATTGGAACTGGAACGAGAAAAGTATCGGCAAACGCGGACTTAAAAGCTGAGGACAAGAAATGTGACCATTTAATAGCTTGTACATAAAATAAACATCAAAGTAATGGCGTTTCCTAGTTAAGGGATCATAGTTAAAACTATAGTGATAGGCTTTGTGTTAGTGTTTTTTTTAAAAGATGAGTAGCGTGAAAACCTACGTTGTACCTGCTCCAATAATTCTTCTAATAATATAACATAATTGGCAAGAATTCTATTTTTTTTTGGTGTGGAAAATTATGGTACCCTTCAGTTACTTAATGTGGCCTTTTTTCCAAGAATAAAAAATGTTCATATCAAAACAAATTAAATATAAATATATAAAGCATTTAAATTAGTTTTTTCTCAAATGATGGTTCTGTTTTAGACCAAATACATTTAATGTATAAAAAATTACATTAAAATCAACCAATTAACCAATTAAATATTGTCCAAATTTATTGTACTGAAAACAAATAGCTACATTTTGTTTTTAAAATTTGTTCCATGATTTTATTTACGTTCTGAATTAATATATTCAAATATTTTTGCGCACCTCCACATTATAATTATTGTATTATTACAAATAATGTTATTTTTTTTTCTAGATTATTTCATGTTATTATTACCCGTCGAACGCAGAAAAATGATGTCGATGATGTCGTCCAGTAATAGCGCTTTGGCCGTGTCTGTATTGGTGGTTTTGAGTATCGCCCACTCGGTTTACACGGAAGAATCAAAATGTCAGACTTACGCCGACGGCACTGTGTTTCCGTCGAGCTCTGCCGAGGCGACCGGCCACAAGCTCCAATACACCAAGGCTCTAAGTATGTCGCGACAATTCAGTATCGGCCCAGAACGCGATTACAATGCGCAATCATGGTTCGGGATAATAATATTTGTACGTTTTTTTTAAAAATTTATTCGCAGTATCGAAACCGGCTCCCGACTGGAAAGGAACGGCCGTAGTGGACGGCACGTTAAAAGAGCTAAAACTTAGAGACTTCCGCGGAAAGTACTTGGTGTTTTTTTTCTATCCGTTAGACTTGTAAGTTTTTATTATTTATAATTGTTTTGACGATTATTTAAAACAAACGATTAATTTTGCGCTGTGATTTTAGTACGTTTGTATGTCCGACGGAAATATTGGCTTTCAACGACCGCATTGACGAGTTCAGACAAATCGGCGCCGAAGTGGTCGCGGCTTCGGTCGACTCTCATTTCACTCATTTGGCGTGGGTCAACACTCCGCGCAAAGACGGAGGACTCGGCAAATTGTCTATTCCTCTGTTGTCGGACATGACCCACAGGATATCGAAAGACTACGGCGTTTACCTGAGCGACGTCGGCCATTCGTTGAGGTATCGTTAAACGTTATTTTTTTTAATTAAAAAAAAAAAAAATACTCAACGGGGTTTGGTCCAATAAATAATTTTGTTAATCCTCCGTTCTAGAGGATTATTCATCATAGACAACAAAGGCGTGCTGAGACAGATCACGATGAACGATTTGCCGGTCGGACGTAGTGTCGACGAAACCCTGCGGTTGGTACAGGCGTTCCAGTACACGGACATGCACGGCGAAGTGTGTCCGGCCAATTGGAAACCGGGCGAACAAACGGTAGTGGATTTTTTTGTGGCGACCTGTCGATAACCGTTGGGGTCGTATGTCAATGATAACAATATTTTTTTTATTGATAATTATCTTTTCTCTAGATCATTCCCGATCCTGTTAAGAAAAAAGAATATTTCGACAAACTCAACGAACTATAAAAGAATTTTAAGAGATCTCGAAATCACATCACATCACGGCCAAGACACAACGTTTGAGAGCACTTATGACCTATGTTATATAATATATATATATATTTATTTTTTTTTTTGTTATAGTATATTATTGATAAGTTTATTTTTACAGTAGAATAATTAACAATTATTTCTACTTGTTATTTGTACACAAATGTGTATACCTACGAATTAATTAGTGTTAATCGCCGTAAAAGGTATAAAATAGAATTATTATTTTAAGTGAATAAATAATAAAAATAAATGCACAATGTCCTGTGAAAATATCTTATAATTTATAATTTTCGAGTAAAAAAAAAACGCATTTATTTACAAAAAAAAACAAGTGTTCATAGTTTTCCATTTATACAAATACAATATTTTTCACAAGTTTACTTAACTGTCGGTGATTTTTAAACATTTTTTTTTTTTTTGTTATCGGACACATTCACTACGGTAGTACAATAAACAATAAACTGACAATTTTACACAAGTGACGAGATACTATTTGAAACCGTAATATTATTATTTTTATTTAATCTGTACGAAGTTCGATCGTGACTAAAAAAAAATAACGTTGCAAACAAAATATTAAACGCCAAAGGTATAATAAATTTGCAATTGTTATTTTTACTTTGTCAAAATACACATTCAACGTAAAACCTCTCTTGCACGATTTCTGTTATACCGTGTCGTACCAAAAGTGTAATGTGACTTGAAAATCAAACGAGTTCACATATTATGTGTGTAAATACATTATTTTTAATTTACATTTATCGACAAAATAATTTGTTTTATAACAATACGGTGCGAGAAAGGCTTTGCGGTCGAGATAAAAAAAAAAATCACAAGCAAATTTACCGTGCAACGGTTTGTCCGATACTTTTTTTTTGTTCGATACTTATATATATATTATTTATATGTATAAAAAAAAAAAATATGTTTTATCGTTTCAAAAAAACGTTTCGAGATCAGAATTATTATTTTTCGAATAACCGAAAAGTATATAAGAACATATTATAATATTGTGTTAACCTAACCGTTATTTTTCATCATACGTTAATGACATATATTTGTAATAATATACTACAATCAAATATATAGGGTGTAATGTAATACAGGTCAAATAGTTGTACAATATAATAATTTATGTAAGTAATTTACAACAATATAATTGATTTTGTGTCAGGAAGAGAGAGCTTTCACAGAATTTGTTTGCCAGTGGGTTCTGCCGATTGCTGCTTGGGGGGCGTCCGCAAGAGATAATATCATCGTCGAGTCCAATAACAGATATGAGGAGATAATGGAATACATAATTTAGATTTCAGATCATCTCGAAGCCACTTTAGGTGTGTTGTTATCAACAATACAATATTATCGGTCGTGTAAGATAAATAATTATCGGACAATAAATCTTCTCTTATATTCGTTTTGTCGTCGCAGGTTCATGTCTCTGTGCCTCATAACGTGAGCGTAGCGTTGGCCGCGCCGCCGCCGTTGCCGCCGGCCGGCCACGCCACGGACGCCCACGCGGGTCATATGCTCAACGACGGCCGCTTCTTCCGGTCGCGCTTGCTGCTGTTCTTGCCGAATATCGTGCCCAGCACCTTGGACACGCTGTTGACGCCCAGCTTGCGCCTGATGGGCAGCCCGCGGAGCAGCTGGACGGCCCGGGTCTCGCGCAACAGCGAGTGGAACGCCAGCGAGACTCCGGCAAAGTTTTCGGCGGCGCTCACCTCGTAAAACTGACACCCGAACCGCAGCGACAGCTCCTGTCCGGCGTCCACCGCCACGCACCTGCAACATACGGGGCAACGCACGATTAATAATGTTATTAATTAATTAATTACAACTTTTAATATTCGCTTGTACTCGATAGCTTTGGGGCGGGGGGGGGGAGAGCTCGGGACATTAAAAACCCTTAAAACTTTAAGTCGGTGCTGTTTGTCAACCTAGAATATTTTTTAGTTTTTAGAGTTCTTTTTTTCTGTACAATTACTAATAACCCCCCTCCCAAAAAAAAATTTGCCCGAAAAATGTTGACCCTCTTTGACTCCTTGCAAAAAAAAATATTTATAAGACAATAACTCAATATTAAGACACCGTTTTGCTTTTTCCTCGCTCTCCACTAAATACCCACTCATTAATTGGCCAACTTTAAAAGAGGTTGGTTGGGTTAGGTTAGGTTCAAAAGGCGTTAAGGATATAGCTGATGCATTGTCGCCTCTGTTTAGGATAGGTTTGGTTAGGTTAGGTTTGGTTGGGTTAAGTTAGGTTTGGTTACGTTAGGTGAGTTCAAAAGGCGTTAAGGATATAGCTGATGCATTGTCGCCTCCGTTTAGGTTAGGTTTGGTTACGTTGGGTTACGTTAGGTTTGGTTGGGTTGGGTTAGGTTCAAAAGGCGTTGAGGATATAGCTGATGCATTGTCGCCTCCGTTGAAGACCGTTCGTTGCACAATTGCTCTGATTCTATAATTTATACAATCGTCACGTCTTTACCCTATACAATTAGACACATAATATGACAAAGGTGTCGGTGTAATTGAATATCCATATATTTTTTTCTTCCGAACCACAACTGGCCGAAGAGGAAACACAATAAGACAATGACAACAACAACGACGGCGGGGGTTTCGGTGCGCGACCAAATAGAAGAGCGCAACAAGTGTCACCCACACACGTTTGTATAATATAATATTGTTATTACTTATTACATACGGCGTGGGGAAAGACGAGATTGGTCGTTTATTAAAATCACTATCTACCGGTGGGTGGGTTAGGGGGGGGTAGGTTTTCTTCCCCTGTTTGTATGTGTACAACATAATAACATTACAACTATAGGCGTTTGTCATAATATAAACGTCGTCTCGTGTCACGTTTCACGTGTGTGTGTGTGACGACATTGGTGCAGTAATAATAAGTGTTTTTGTGATGAATATAATATCAAAATATATGTTTACCTGGAATGATCCAGATCTCTCTTGTTGCCCAACAACAGCGTGGCAAAGTACGAAGGCAACTTGAGCTTGCTCAGCTTGTCCAACAGGTCTTGGGCTTCGATGAAACTCGACCAGTCGACCACGCTGTAGACGATGACAAACGCGTCGCCCCACCGGATGTGATCGAACAGACATGTGGTCTGAAAAGAAGAAAAAATATATATTATTATTCACAGCTGCAGAGTCACACTACTATCGTGACGACAACCACCACACTTCTATTAATATAATATAGTTATTATTGTAATATAATATATATATCTTATGTTTATTTAAGTTTTTGGTCCTGTTTGCAGTACAGAGATTATTACCTATTTGAATAATATTGCTTTATTTCCATTAATCAACAGGTAGGAGGTAAGAGGAGGATTCATCACGTCTACAAGTTGGATAATATTTTATTATTGGGAATATTTAAATTATTCCAGTACCGACCGTTTTTGTTTAATTAAAACGTTTGTATAAATGATTAATTACATTCATAAAAATATTAAAAACGATACCCACTGAAAAAAAAATGGTTTCTTGACTTTCATTCGGTTGCGCAACACTTACAATAATTATTAATTCAAGACTTTTGTGTTTACACAATTGTAAAATATGTATTTATTAATTATTTACAATGAACGTCGTAGGTAGGTTTACAAATAATTGATTTTCTTTGGAATTTCTCAAGGTATGCCTCTACCTGTGTTGAACGTATATACTTGGCTAAGCCCAAAATATTTCCAAGGTCGCTCGTTACTTAAGATTTTTTTTTCCATTTCGAGTCTTATCTAAAAATACAACAATGGATTGCCAGAAATTTTCAAATATTGGCTGCTATTCGACTGCTGTCTTTAGCTTTTTGACATTTAAAAAAAAATTGTGTATTTTCTCTTGAATTATTTTCTTGTGGCTGACACGTGCAACGGAAACGCCTTGTTAGAGCACATAACACATTTATTGTATTAAACGCAGCTAATGGTTATCAAATTGAAAACAACTAAATTGAATACCAGATAAAAACGTATGAATGAACAATAGATATAAATTATTGTGCCAAGTTGTTGTCTAATCGACTGCCAAACGGTTTTTGCCTAACATAATTGGTGATATTATAATTAGGTACCTCCTGTTACATTACATAATAGGCCAAAACGACAATGGCGTTTAATAATTATTATTCGGTTATTGATAACACCGCTTGTAAATTTAATTCACATAAAATGCTACACGAGAAATCACGGTTGTGGCTAATCCGTCCAATAGAGAGGAAAGAAAAGATATATTTCAAAAACAAAGAAAAGTAAACGTTGCCCACTTAGTCTGAAGACAACAATAATAATATTATATTATACAAATGCAATTCTCATGGTCTAACCGCATTTGCACATGCCTTTGTCATTTTTTCTTTGCAGTTGTACTTGCAACACACATATTTTTTTTATGGCATTCAAAGCTGTTAATAGGACCCCCCCCCCCAAATTGTAGGTGTAGGTGAAATTTATTTCTTGGTAATTTTAAATCAATACACAAATTCAAGCACTTTTTATGATATTTGCCAATGCTAAACAATAATCAAAATATGTGTTTTAGGAGTGACACATTTCCTTAGAATTATCTCTGTCGATATTGACACAACTTAAGTGTGTTATAATTTTTGATTAAATTCAAACGCACTCTAAGAGGATTAACACAAAGCCGGCGGCGGCGTTAAGTATAATAGGTAATAATTATTCGATAACTAAATAAATAATAAAACGGATTTTATTAGGAAAACACACGAATTTTCCGTGTCAAGGCGAAACCGTTTAAACGCATAAACTACTCAAATGTGTAACTACGTGCCCGGAAATTAGGTCGACTTCATTTTACACTACTAAATCTTCTGTAGTTACATTTTAATTTATATCATGAGAGCCGTTCAAACAACTAATTAGAAAACTACATTACTAAGGAGCGCGACACAGTTCACTCTTAAAAAAAAAAAAAACCTAATTTCCATATTCATACTTAACAATCATTAAAGAGGCAAATCTCTATTAAATACACAAGTAAGTAAAGTACATACCCATAATTGTCAAAACAAAATATGTCAATGTCAGTATATTTTATGTTTACTGAAAGTTTTCCTCAAAGCGTTTGAACTCTAAACGTTTGAAAATAATAGTTTTTCTTTTACATATTAGAGCTTTTATGTGGGCGAAGCCGATAAACGATGAAATTTTTCCTAATCAGTAAATTTTTCTTATCAGTAGATAAGGGAAATTTACTGATAAGAAACGTTTCTTATCAATTGATAACACAGTGGGCGTTATAAATCCCCATAAGAGGTCTATATTTAGATTTGGTCCTGTGGAAATAATATCCAGTCGATGCGACTTGATTATGATACTGTGGTTTTTTTTATTCTATATAATTGTACAAATTATAATAATAATAGGTAATATATATATTTCAAAGTCGTTATTTTATATTGTATAGTTTTTACTCGTTGATTATTATAATATAATAATGAGCTTATATTGTAATACCTAGTATGGATGTCCTTTGGTCGGAAAATAATGTACTATGTATTGTGAGTACGGATCAAGTCCGTAGGGGATTCACGATAGCGGATGTACTAGGCGACAAAATCGGCTTTGTAAATTCAAATTCGTACAAAAAAAATATATATAGATGTATACGATTAATATTATATAAGTACAATATAATTGTACAAACTTTGATTGCCGGCGGCGACTCGTTAATGAAATAATAAATATTGAACACACAAACCGGTCAACACTGATAATAATATATGCGAGGGACACGTGTGTGTAGATTTATTGTTAAAGATTTTTTTATGTCTGCTCTCGTTTGTTTATTTTAATCAGTATCTCATTGTGTATGTGTGTGCTTTGGTAGTAGACGTTTATTGTACCTACGGACCGGAACAAATCAAAATCAAGTGCAACGCTATATTGACGTTCATAATTATCATTATTATTATTACTATGCACACGACAAGCTATACTGTACAAGTACAAAGTGTGTGTGTGTATGACCTTCTGAAAAAGATATTATGACAATTATTTTGTATTAACAACGCACCGACACCTTCGGACCGACGTCAAGTCATAGAGATGTATTTTTTCTAAGTCGATGATGAACAAAACCCCCCCTGCCCCCCAAAAAAAAGTCAGGGTTAGACCGAGAAACCGACGAATACTCGTGGGAAGTTTTCTATGTGATTTTTGGTTGGGTATATTAAATCGGCCATTAGATGTCTGTTTGTGTTTAACGGTGTTAAACGGTATAGTATTATAATGTCCAAAATTATTTTATTATAGTATGGGATAAATGTGGACAAAAAAAAAAAGCATTGTGAAAACTATAATGTGCCCAAAGACAGCTGATAACAGCTGCCTATAAGATAATAGTGATAAGGGACATTTGATAACGGCTCCTGATAAGAGAACAGTTAGGTTTAGGTCGGAATTGTGTTAAATAGGTAATGTTAGAAGAAAGACAAAGACTGTTGGATAAATATGAGAGGAGAAGGAAACATATTCATGATTCTATGCTTCTCCCAGTGGCGGAGAAATTAATGAGTTATATTTTAGAGGTTTTTTCCTTAATACGATTTTCTTGATTTTGAATTGAAAGGTGTTTTGCGCAATTTGTTCTTTGGTTATACTTCTAGACATTTTTGTACTTGGTCATATTTTCCTAGACTTGTTTAGTAGGCAAAATAAAGCACTTAACATATTATCTTATAATTTAAATGACCTAAGTTTTTCGATTTGTTTCAGTTGTTTTAGATAGTTAATTTAATATGTTTAAATGATGATCTCTTATCGGTTTGCTGCAAAATATCACATTGGATTTTTAATTATTACAATTCGAAATAGGAAATATATCAAACCGATTTTTTTATATTAATTAGGAAACATGTTATCACACAACCCGTAATTAACTGGAAATAATAATAATAATAAAAAAATCAACAAATGCCCTTTACGGTTGACCGGTGTTTATGAAATGATACTTTATTAGATTAAGTTGATTGAAAACCAAAATTACAAAGCCATTTTGGGTTAACAGGGTTAAGTGTGGTAATTGTCAACGAACGGGGCAAATGTAAATGTATTTTTTTTTAATTTGATTATGTATTATAATATCTTATAATTAAAAGTATAGAGTTCAAATTGAAAACCGTCAATTGATTAAGGATCAACGGACGGACAAACTTCAAAGAATGGAAACGTTTTTCAATCAGCAAGTCAAAACCGTAATTAAACACAGATTATTTTTTTTCCCGGCACACTTTCACTCTGTTAAATATGTATTCGTTTCATCTTCGACGATTTCAGAGCGTTTTTATAGTTTAAAGGTGTGTAACTTTCGATGAATTTTCAAACTATCAAAGCAAAAAAACAAATAAATATAAATTGCTCGCTTATCAGAAATACACAAGTACCCTTTATTGAACCATCATAAAAAGGATATTATAATATATTTTACATAAGGTAATTGTAAATAAATCCAAATGGATGGATAAACATTAAATTATTGTTTTAACAAACAGAACAGCAGTAAACGACTACTGCGAAATTTGTTACACCATTTAAATATAAAACATTATGTCAAACCATAGACATTGTTTGACAGGTGGTTAAACATATGGCTAGGTATGAAATAAAAAATTGATTGATAAAATATGCCTCGATCGTTTATTGATCGTTGTGTAAAAATTTTACACAGTTTACACACTTTACTCGGATCTGTTTCATATTGATATATATTTTACAAAGTAAACAGTCGAGGTTTCGAATTACCGGTTTGATCTAGTTTCGTCATATCGATATCTATATAACATTATACATTGTGCTAGCCCGTATCAGTGTTTTGCTATTATCAATAATTGTTTACAAAAATAGAAAAGTAATAATAATAATGATTAAGAAGATACGACGTCCCGTCAACTATATAACCCGACACGAATGTGTCAATCAGCACTTAACCCAGAATTGTACTGGACTATTGCCAAATAATACTCTTATTTTCATTAAACTTGAGTACCAATCGCTTAACAATGGGGACTTTTTTCTCACGTGTGGTCATACTGGTTTTAGTCCTTTTTTTAACTTCACCATCGCATACAAGCTAGTATATATGTTATTTAATTTCTTTGTATTATTACTCTATGGTAAAAATGTAAAAGAACTGTAACATCATAATATAATGCCTTGAATCTCGGAAACGAAGTAATCAAGAAGACGAGCGACAGTGTGACCGCTTTAGAGGTTAAACACTGCCCGGTGTAAACACCCTTATCAATTATATAGATCAATAGATAACACAGATATATATATATATATAATAATCTAGCTTACTAATTAGTGATAAGAATGGAAGCGGACATCCGCCATTTTATATGTGTGTGTACAATTATATATATCCTGTGTTATCAACTTCACTTGTAATTGGTATAAACATATTTCCATGTGATAACGTTCTAATTCCCACAAAGATTGCGGAAAATAGTAACTTTAATTATCTCTATTGGCGGCATGTACACTTAACAATATTGTTTATTATATTATATATCTGAGGTTATTATTGATCTCTTATCAGCTGATACTGTTATCGTTGATTTATTATCAGTTATCAAAAAAATTATCGATTTCCCTATATCGCTATCTATGTGTGATAAGGTTCCAATTCCCACTAAGACGGCAACTGTTGTTAAACACTACACGGTGTATCCCCGTTATCAATTAAATAGATCAATAGGTAAATTAAAATTTCATATGACACTATGATGACACTGATTATGTTTTGTATCACATGTTTACAGTAGTAAAATTATTTTGAAAAATATGTACAGGTCAAATATGATGTAATTTCGGTATTCTGGTCACACTGCAGATGACCGTTTGTCATAAAACGAGTCCACGATAACGATGGCACACAATATTCGTGACCAAGAAAATTATATTATTACGTTATACACGAATACTAATAATAATTAAAACGGTTTGTATTACTATTGTTGAACGGTAACTTTGATGATTATTGACAGTCGGATCATGACCGGAGAATAAACTATACAGCGGTTATGACTTCATCTTGAACTAGACCTTCGCCTCTGCCTCGCCGGAGAGAAAGTACCTATTGATCACAGCGTTTATGAATGAACATTTTTCAAAAAATAATTCAAACAACATTTATTAATCGATTTTGCCTAGTTTAGAAAAAATCACCAAAAAAAAAAAATCACATAAGAGGACTCGTATTTTTCAGTTTTAGCAGTTGGTCTTGACTCGCTATAAATACACTTTTATTAATTGTTTATTATGTAACATATGTTTCATAACGCTTTATGCAATTCGCGTCGTTCGACTAAATAATAATAATATAATTAAATCGAACATCCAAAATAAGACTAAATAGTTTAACGTACAAAACTATATTGTCGCTCGTTTCATCACACAATTAAGATTATTTTAATGAATTTCACGAAAACCGTGTGTGTGCGGTAATTCTCCTCTCTCTTGATTGGTCTTAATTAACTCTTTTCGTTATAAGAAATTATATAACGGTAAATCGTTGGGAGGTTTTTTTTCCATGTAAGTATGGATAAATACTTTTTTTCCACATTTATATATTATGAATGTATACAAATCCGGACCGTAATGTTAGTATTAATTATAGTGGTAGTAATTAAGTTACATTATTGTGTACATTGATATTGTATTATAATTGCCGTTGTTCTCGAACAATCAAAGCAACGTCTCGCGGTGTGTCTTACTTAATCGATGGCACGTGCATTCTCAATTACGCAGTTTACATTACTATTATTATTATTATTATATTATTATGAAAACAAATTAAAAACAGGTGGAATATCGCAAGAACGAAACAACCCTTAGATGTGTATATGTATGTTATGTAAAACTGTTTGTAAAATAAAACCAACACTTGTTGGATTATTTCAAAAAACTGACCGACGACGCGTTTCCGGCGTTTTAATTTTTTGGCAAAGTCAGCTGTTTTTTATACTTACAATTTTTTTTTTGCATTTTCACTTACGCGAGGAATTTAAACGATTTTTGTTTTTTTTTTATGTGTGTTTCTAAACGATTCGAAAAATTCAACAAAATAATCCAAACAATAGGCTCGGCAAGTGTATACGCGGAATAAATCAAGGTCGAAATACGATCACAGAATATTGTCTTGGCGCACAATAATAACACTTGTGTATGTGTGTAAAAAGAAAGAATGGAAATTTTTTTTGTAGTGAGCCGGTTCAAGGACAGCACGCTATAATTAATCGCTGGTCGTTAGGAAAATTATCATAATTTTTTTTATGGTTAAAATTGTTTTTTACTGTTGCCCAAAAGAGTCCATTGATCTCGGCCGGGTCCTAATTCATCGACGGTACACCGTGTACACCGTGGTCCGTTTAATTGTTAAGACCGTGGGGTGAAAATCACTGGCGATGCCTGTATGTCTAATTAGAAAAAAACAAAAATACCGATCAAAGTATAAAGTGGTTGTATCTTGAAAAAACTTACTTAACTTACATGCAGGGGGTGGGCGGTGGCTACAGTAGTTTTAATGTGTTGCAAAAAGTAGGACTAAAGTCAGTCTGCCAAGATAGAAGAAAATAATTATCGTTCAACATATCGTGGTGATAAGATATCAATGATAACAGTATTTTGAAAAAAATATTGTTTTTAAATACGATAAAATATATTAAATTTATTATTATTAATTTGTATACAAGTTTTAGCTATTTATTTGTATTAATTAACAACAATGTCTAGTTGTTTTATTTGTTCAACGATAAAGATTTTTTTTTCCTTTATGTGGTCACACTGGTTTTAGTCCTACATTTTACTTCGCGCATGCATACAAACTAGTAAATGTTAGTTCATCCCTTTATATTATTACTTTATGCTTATATTATGTTTTGTATCATCACGTGGTTGCAATTTTAAAATATGTATAACGGAGAAATGTAATTTCGTTGTTATGGTCACACTGCAGCTCGGTTTTTCCATTTTATAATATTTTACTTATGGTAATTTTGAAGGAGAAAAAAAGATGTTCGTTAATGTTATTTTGCAATATAAATTTAATTATTACCAAATATTCGGTCTTTTTTTTATCACCATGTAGTATTTTTTTATTCATTAGGTATTGAAAACCATTAATTACACGTTGACGTTAACGAGATATTGCAAATTTCGACCCCCCCCCCATACGGCGGGGGTGATGAACCTTTGGCCGGTGTGCACACACATGAGATTTACATTCTGTGTACAAATAATAGGTATGATATGTGAACTTATTATTTATTATCGACTTGTTCGAGTTCAACGATACCGTCGATGGCCCGAGGGCCGATGGGTCTACCATGCGAAATTAATAAAAAAAATTCTAACTGTATACACGCTATTATTATTTAATAGGTACTATTGTTATACTTTCATAAAGGCGTATACGCTACTGCAGGTGTCGATTGTATTGCCCTTTCTCGTTCGGGCACGAGTAGAGTGTAATGTGTACAGTAGACAGTAGAGAAATATATTTTTCGGACCCAAAGGGTTAAATAATTAAAAAATTTTTTCGTACCGCTGATTAATTATTATCGTTGTTATTATTATATACATTGTTGACTCGATTTTTTTCCCTCTTTACATAATAATAAGTAACCACACGACATATTGCCACGGGCTGATGCGCCAGTTACTTAATAATACAAAGAGCTGTGGAGCCAGTTCAACAACCAAAGCATGGTCGCAGAGCAAATGTATATATGTAATAATATCATTAATCAGTTATCAACATTTGTTGTAGTCATAAGAAATAATTTAAATTTTCACTTGGTAACGTTTTCTGTTGAATACTGTCTAATGAAATAAATTGTGGCCATACACAATTTACACACAATTTATTTCACCTAACCCAACCTAGTTTTGAGTGGTGATATAATTAACATTACAGTCTATACATGTAATGAGTTAATAACTCCAGAAGTATATTTATCTAAAACTGGTTAGTCGTCGCTTGTTGTAATTATATAATTTTGATTTACAATATGTTACCGAATCTAATACAAATTCGACCATTAAAAGCCAGCCCTTTAGAAATATATATAATACTTAAACCTCGTCGGGGTTGTTCAGAGTCCACACTCGATTAATCCTATTCCTCGTTGCACGTCCGTTATGAAATACAATGTCAGTGGAAGGCATCAATCACACTTAGAATATACTCTCTTATAAGAAACCCACTGCGGTAATGAGTCGAATGAGCACAAACCGTTATGAAAATGACCAGTTGGATTTTTCACGCCTAATTACATAATATTATCCAAACACTCAGTCCGCCTGACCAAATGGGGGGGTGCAATACGAACGGTTAGGGTTTCGGAAAATAATAAATAAAAATTACCGTCTCGGCCAAAGTACAACAACACCTTGGGCGGGTTCGTCTTGTATAATAATAAGATATGGCCCTGACAAGGTGGTACCGCATGTGATTAGAGTCGGGGTCAAGACCGTGGACGAGTTATCGACGCCCTGGTCATTACCGTTGTTATAATTTTCACTTCAGAAATAGAAAAAAATAATAATAACAAAGAATACTATAATATTTAAGTACCCGGGTCCTATGCATAGCAGTCGGCCACCATTTTGGATCTGTCTTCAAAAAGCACCGACCGAATAATTATGTAAGATTATTATTATTATTTCTCAAAAAACTAAGTCATAAAACAAACGTTGTTTATTAATACTTAAGTACACCACGACGTTACAACCTAACCGCGTGAGTTATTATAATACGGTCTAGTGTGTGTGTGTGTTGTACAATATTATACTTTATGAGTACTACACAAAAATACTATAAAACAATAATAATAAAATGCCCATACCTGCAAAGGTATGTAAAATATGTTTTATTATTGAGGTTTACCTTAATTATTGTGCGTGAGAACCTAACAGGCTATAAATGCACACACACCACTTGAAGGGATGAACTAATATGGATAATCCTATATGATAATATCTATTATGTACTTGCTTAGCCTTGCTAAAGTAAAACAAAAAAGTATACATTAATATATAGGGACTTTTTATATTAAAATATAATATAAGTAGCCAAAAAAACGGTGTTATTGTGATTAAATGAAAGAGCTAATACTGTTTTTGTATAAAGAAGTATTTTATAATTAAATAAACAATTACATTAAAGCTTGGTTAGAGGCTAAACGGAAAAAGAACATGCTTATACAAGTATGTTTTGATATGCACACACATATCAAAAACAAACAGTAGTGATAACAACATTATGATAACAGTTATCACTTTTCACAAGTATTAGCTATAAAGTTTATTTTGTACAAACAAATCTAAGAAAAAATGAACAAGTACATAATAATATGCTAAGACTTGTAACAAAATAAATAACAATGAACCGTTTATCGGTCCTGCCTTGGAAGATTTATGACTTTTTATTCAATAGAACTAGAATTGTACACTTAATAATTATTAGTAACAATAGTAGCAGGTACTATTTTTTTTTTGTTGTAGCAATAATTTAAAAAGTTGCAATCTTTTTGCAGATGAAATTGTTTGTACCTACGTTATGATGTGTGTATATTTGTATAGTATAATAATTTCATGACGAAAAATAAACGACGCTTAATATAGTAATAATTGAGCTGTACCGGTATATGCTGTGATGTGTGAAAACGTGACAACGGGTTATCCTTGAACTTAATGGTTTTATAGTAAATGTTTGTTTTCATAATATTATTATTACAGTAAACGCCGCATTGTGCTCTGTCGTTTCAAGCAAATAAATGTATATATATATATTTATTTATTCATTGTGACATTCAAACAGGTGATGACAATAATATTTGGATTTGAACAAACATGGCGAGCGATTAGTGTGAAATGTACGACATTGAAAATCATCTTTTTAGTATACTCACAATTTTTTTTTGGAGGGGGGGAGAAGGTCTAAGAGACGACTAGCAACCCTTCAGTAGTGTAAGCGCCCCCCTCTCCTATTTTTAGGTCTATACAAATCGTAATAATAGTTTTAGGGCTAAAAGTGCTAAGCTAAACTCTTGTAAATTGCAAATGGCCAAAATATGAATTTTTACAATTGTTTTTTTTTTAAACAAAAATAACGATTCCTTTTCGTATGAATAATTTTTTTTATTTTTTTTTTTTACTTTATTTTTGAAAACAAACAATCTGTAATTTAATTTTTATTTATTAAAACGAATTTTGAACATAATGCCATAACAATTAACATTAATAATTATACGGTAGGTACTTATTATTTAAATGAGTAAAATTTATATAATATCCTATAACGTCACAAATGTTAGCGTTTGCTTAGAATTTATTATAGTAAAATAGAAAATAACCTGTGCCGAGTTAAAGCTAAACAGTCTTAACAACAACCGTACATTGTTTTCCCTTGATTTAAGTTTGTACTCTCAATCAACGTTAAATTACATAATAACAGAAAATTTGCTAATTGAAAAATAAGCTAATTTAAAGGGGAACAATATTCCAAAACTTTCATTAGAGCAAAGGATTTGGGGAAGGGGCATTTTTTTTTTAAAGGGGACTAGTCATCCAGACCTACTTAATTAGGCCTATTTTATTAATGTACGTTTTTGAATCTAATATATATATATATATTTTTAAGGTGACAAATTATTGAAGTGTATTTAAAATTAAGTGACTAAACCTGATAAAAGCTGACCGATTTCTACCGTTGAAAAATTGATAAGATTTTTTTCTACTAAATAAATCATGTCCTGCTTATATATAAATGGTTAGTGAAATTACTTTGTGTGAGTATAATATAAATGTTTACTGAAAGGTCGACACGAAAAACCGCAATGTTTGCGTGCAAGACAAATTGCAAACAATGTGATTTATTGATGTAAAAAAATTGAAAAAAAAAAAACAAACCGATACAACAGTAATAACAATTGTACGTTTAATGCCGGCTATACAGGTACTTATTATGTATGTACTATATTTGCATAATTTCATTCAATTTTTTTTATTCTTATATTTTTTCTAATAAAATTTATCGTGCGGAACGCCAACTCTGGATAGACAATGTAATAATATTTTTACACAAACACACACATATTATACTTAGATCATAATCTTAAAATCGAATGTAAAAATATTAGAAATTATATTGAATATTGTTTTCGATTTTTCACAATTATACAGGGTGATCCATTTAAAGCGTAACACAATCGTTTTTTTTTTAAATAATTACAATTTTTTAGTTAATTATTATTTTTGAAGTCATTTTAGTTAATGTAATTTTCAAGTATAGAACAATTTTTCTCTAGAAAATAACACAAAAAAAATGTAGATAAATATTTAATAGTAGTTTCTAGTTTTTCATATAGAAAAACTACAAAATTGCAATCAAGACTTTAAGCGACTTCGAGTGTCTTACGTGATGTCTTAAATAGGTCAATCTGTATGGAATGCATTCGGCTTGGGTAATTTGAATAATAATAATATTTTAAAAAATCAATGGAATTTATACTTAAGCTTGTGAAGAGAGCTGATAAAGTACGACACGTCGTGTGTGTGTTTTCTTATGTTACAATTAATAATAATATGCGCTAACAAGAACCGGACAATGTGAGTGAAATCCTTTTGTTAAATAAAAAATTGTAAAAAAAAACAAACGCCTCTGGCTCAGTGTAGAACATAATCAGACCAACAACTAGGTATAATAATATATTATATTTTTATCTATGTGCACTGCAGTTCAATATAGTATAACACACACAGAAAATTACCCGAGGGTGTTGGCACACAACGACTCTCATATTGTTGTATTTTTTTTTTATTCATATTCAGATATACCTATTTTTTTACTGCCACTGATCCATCAAACTCTTGACAAGATGATCCCACGTGAAAAACCGTTGGACGTGACTTACACAGATAATAACCGGTATTCGACTGCAAGTAGAAGAAGTACATGAAGTAAGCACCTGAAGAGAACTGTTCAAACAATATGACACTGTGTTTGCACGTGGTGCTTGGATAGTTCAACTTGGCAAAAAATAGACTTCACATCCAAAACCGAAAAACTGAGAGTAATATCATTCGAGAAAAGTAACTTTAAACCGAGAACGCTAATTAACGACTTGGGGACACGCCTGTGCGATTAGTGAAACTTCAGACGATACCCTCAGGGTTTGGTGGTACAATTCAGATTTATATACACACAGTTGTAATTCTTTTTGCCTACATTAATTCTCAAAAGTGATTACTCATTATTACCCCTTAAGTGCAAATTCACCGCCATATAATCATAACGTTCAACCGTCTTATTGTGTTTTTCTTTATTGTGTTTGTCGCAATCCAGTGTTTATACAATCCACAACAACAACAGCAACAATATTAATACTCAAGTAGTAACTTAATCGAAAGCCCGCAGAGGCGGTACTGCCATTAATATGTACTGCCATTAGTTCATACCACTGTTTTATGGCCAAAGAACCTCCCAAAGTCTTATTGCACTTGACGAGACTCTCGTTTATCGAAGAAATCGTTTCAAAAGTATTTTCACTTCACATCAAAACAAAACTCATCGTACCTCTTCTAAATACGTCTTGCAGTTCATTAAAAGCGGTGAAGTCAGGTTAACTTTTATTGCTTATTAAATTATTGTACAAAGTAACCTTATCTGTAACTACAAATTTATATCATTAAGAAAAAAATAATACAAGATCAAGCTATAAGACCACGCAGGGTAATTATTTTTCTGTAGAAAAAAAATGTAAATGTATTGTTACAAGTGATATGGTTAAATAACTAGATTAACTTAATTAAATAGCATTACAGTCAACCTCACCCACACAGTCTATACCGCTTTAAATGCTAATAATAACTCGAGAAGTATTTTACCTGAAACTGGATATCGACCAGTCATTTAATTTCATATTAAATAACAAAATTACACCTTTTAATTATAATAACCCAAAAAGAGTTGAGACAATAAACTTATATTTTGTGTCGATAAACGACTGGTAGATAACCAGTTTTGAATTGAAATACTTTTTTAAATATTAACTATATTAAAGGTGCCTATGTGGATAATGATAACATTACAGTCTACCTTACCTTGCATTCTACGCCTTTACACACAAAACTGGTTATCGACCAGTCATTTATTTTCACATTACATCATTTTGCTTCTGGTCCTCCTAAATCTTGTACACAAATTTTTGACCCTGACGTTTAAGTACAACTTTTGATCGTTAATTACACATACCGAAGGATTTTATTTAAACATTTTTTGCTTTACCCATATGAGTGAGTGTTAACCAGCTAACCCGTACCGTATCGTTACTGTATTGTGTACATATTGTAAACGATAAAATCTCTCGGCACCGTACCTTACATACATTGTGTGCACACCATAAGGAAGTATTTCACCTATTAGCATTATCTCGTCGACACCGAGTGAATATCCGCCAAACAATCTTCTTCCTGTTCCTATGCATGCACACTGCGATCGCTTTATTATGACATATAATACTATTATCGTTGTCGTTTTACACATATGCTCGATTTGATTGTAATATATGTATATTTTTTTTTTTTACTAGCAGATATATTGGGCGTTCCATTTTACATAATGTATATAACATAGCTTCGATAAACCGTATAATATTGTATGTGTATATTCATAGACTATTCCCCGGGCGTCTATGCCGCATAATATGACTTCAAAAAAAAAAAAAAACTAAATGAGGAAAAGTGAAAGCTCGGTTGTGCAGAGAAACCGTTTTGGATATAAATTATAACGCACCCACCGAGTCGTCGGTCGACTAACCGAATTCGAAGTACGCATGTAATGAAAATAATAATATAAATAAATATAAATAAATAAAATGATATACGCGCCATAAGGACATGTCGTCCTGTAATGAGTATACCCGTATCCGTGTCGGGGAGGCGGTGACTATATAATAATATTAAAATAATTTATCGTTATGGCGAAAACTCTTAAGGTTAAACGACCCGAGGTAGGCATATATTACCTATTATTATAATATCGATGATCGGTTGCAGTAGGCGGACAAACAAGGGGGAAAAACGCACTATAATTTGAAAGTTTTTATTCTTCGAAAGTCCTATAAAAACCGCTAATGTAATTTACCCACTTGAGCGAGTTTTATGATAGATAAAAATATTCATATTATACTGATTAACGGACACGGAGGGAGCTGAAAATCGATATAAGACCTTACAACACCACCTTTAGTCAAACAGATTGTAAATTTCTTATATTATTATCAACACAAAACAATGTTTTAAAAAAGAAGACTGTAATCGAATAAGCTATTTGAAAAATTGGCCATTGAAACGATTATTTGTGATATTTTGATCGCCCTGTACACAAGAGGTAGTTTGGACGTTGAGATAGTATAAGAAACGGTTGGGGTATAATATTATTATGTTGAAATAAAGGAGGAAAATGATAATTGTAAAACGGATAGAATATTTTATTATGGATCATTTCATCTTGAGAGAGAGAGAGAGAGTATTTGGCCCGGTCGATACCGTTTGTATGGAACAAAGCGATGAAGGGAAAAAAATGAAATATTTTTAGAATATCAATTAAAAAAATATATCTACTGTGTTCTTGTGCACACAAACACCTGACCAGTTAGAAAATGGACTTAAGACACGACCGATCAAATGGACGGCTAGATAGCCTTATATAGGCCGTCTTATGGGAAATCTTCTGTGGGTCTGTCATGTGAACGAAATTGATGGATGGTACTCGAACTGCTTCACAGAGAAACGATTTCACGCCACCGACATCAATTCTATGTACAGCGTGGGCTTGGAGAGGATTTTTTTTGGACAAACTTGCAAACATTTTTTTTTTATAAATCCTCTTAACCCACAATAAAAAAAATAGATAAATAGTTCGATAATCAATTCGATAGTCAATCTGAAAACTAACAATCATTCATTTAAGTCGATTGGCAACAATTTGCACAATGATTTCTCAATAAGGCGGTGTTGCCGTTTGACCGCTTTACCTTGTCGGTTGGTTTTTATGTGTGTGCGTGTTTTTTTTCTCTTAATAATCTGTCTGCAGCAAGTAAACACGATTAATAATTATTACCATTATCTTGTAAACACATGTTAACTGTAGATAATTTGTTGGCGGTGTACCTATGTAATTACTATCGACTCATTCCGCCTACCGCGTGTGTCCAACCACACAGCGTTCAGATCCGACTTTAGTAGGTATAATCACTAAATTTAACCGGTCGTTAACGCGGTTTTTGTTTATACGATAAAAAAACAATAAAAAAATGAAGAGAAAAAAAAATTAGGACTTCTCTACTCGTGCCAAACGATAAAGCTGCAATGATACACACTGTAATTGACCGAAGGCGACGGTTTGCGTTTATTTAAAACACTTTTAGAGACGATTATTATTATAGAATAACTGGCAAGAAGCATTAGTGAAGAGGCCGCATGGAGCTTATTAGGGCAAGGGAGGTCGTAGGATTTTCAAGAACTATGAAAACTAAAACTGATGGCAGCAATAAATAATCGAGACACTTATATTAGAACAAGGACCCAATGCGTTTTTTCTTAAAAAAATTTCGTTTATTTTATTTTATATTGTGGTAGAATATTCCAAACAACCTGAACGTACTGCAATAAGACAGCAAAATAATATTTTACTAGAAAAAGAGCTTAATAAGAGTGTTGTTTTATCAATCAATAAATACAACTGTGATTGAAAAAGTCTTACAAAGTAAAATATTGTGATAACTATACTTTTATTAAATGTTGTAATATTGTTTTCTATATGAAACTTTTGTTTTTGTTCTTTTTTTAACAAGCATGCTAATATAATATTGTGCACCATATTGAATACAACTGATACATTTCATACAGAGAACAAGTGTTTATTTGTATTAAATAAATATAATCAATTTTAAAAGTTTTGATTTGAACAATGGCCCAATTTTATAGCTTTTAAAAAATTCCTTAAACTAAATTAAAATTTAAAATTAATATTTCATAAAAATAAAATCAACCCATCAAATGATAAAAATTTGGCAAAATTATAAAATTGGTAAAATAGTTTTTTGTCTCCTAAAAAAAATTGGTGAAATTGGTCTCTTGTTCTAATAAGTCTCAATTGTATTTCCGTATTAAGGGTGGATACGATTGAGGTTGATCGTCTGTCCACGACGCGACAACCTGTTGACTCATTCACCTGCTGATTCACTCGCACGAGCATATAGCAACCTATTTCCATTGTAAAAACAATACCTTATCAACACCGATTAGAAGTTGAAAAATAAGAACCTGCTGTTGACAAATTGACCGGTTTGTCGGACACAAATACCGTTTGGTTGTTGTGCGAAAAGCACACAGGTTTCTCTGTGCACGATTTTGAACTTTTTTTTTTCCTTCTTAAACCTTTTATATCCGTATAACGACCCTTCTGATGATTTCTTGTCCGTGTGACACACAGCTACAGCCCGTGCGGACAGATAAAAAGGTCAAGACAGAATAGGTACGTACAAAAACGCTTTGGCCAGCGACCCCCCTTTGGCGTTAGTGAAATCAACAATACCACAGAATATTATAACTCTCACTGCTACAATGAATTATTATTACCTAGATGCATTGTAACAGGCTTTATACGCATAATATTATAAATTATTATATAGAAAACTTACCTGGTTTAAATCAAAAATTTGATAAGCGTTTAAACCTATAATAATAATATTTCCACATTGGTGGTAATAAAAATACAATAAATCATAACGACAAAGAAACACTACCGGTTTACTACTATAAATATAATAAATAAATACAATCGTCACCTATTATATATTGTGCAGGTGACGATTAACCAAAAGGGACTACAACAATATTGAAATTGAGTCCATGGCGAAACAGCAGGTAATACAATATGATAATATTTCTTATACATTCATATCGTTAGCGGTTTATGGCCTACATTATTGTATTAATAAAATAATATAATCGTTAAAAAAAACAAAATCTTTCCCTTGAAGTCAATAAATCGTTCGTGAACATGTCTTTAGATCAGTTTATTTTCTGTCTCTTATCAGTATAATAATTGTCTTATCAATAATATCTTATCAGTTATCCGGGAATTTTAGATTTCCTCTTATCACTTTCCATTCCCACCTCATTGACACTTATCACTTAAAATCATATCACTATGAAGCTTAATAATAAACTGTATTAATTATTAATTTGAATTTTATTGCTTGTTGATGTGTTTTTATACAGATTTTTGTATTTTTAGTTATAAATATTTATTAGTAATCAACGATAACAGTAATTGTGTAGTTTAGTAGGTTTTTTACAATATTATTATAAATTTAATCGACCAGTGAGAATATTCAGTAGATTGCTACTACTAGTAGTAGCTTATTTAATAGTCAGCATCATTCCATGTTTGTTGTGTTCTTAAGTAATGAGCAGTGTAGAGATGGATGTTATAGGGTGGCCAACTGCAAATGATTGAGACGACATGTTGTGTAAGCAGGGGAGAAGGATGAAATAAAGTAAATCAAGTAGTAGAGATTTATTTCGAAAGATTTAAAAATAGAAAAGGTGGAACTAAGCAGAAGCGGGTAAAGGTTGAAAATAAGACACGGGGGTGAACAAAGACATTTCCGTTAGGCCCGTGTCGATTTTGGGTTGTCCGGAAGTGAAATAAATTTCCATAACAGCAACAACAACCACTATTATGCATTGTATGTGTGTACTGTGGCTGAATTATTATGACATGACAGCCGTGCGGGGGAAAGTATGGTAAATCGTGACAAACAAATGCGTGGATAGTTTTTTGTTAAGTCTATATTATGGATTTCAATGTGTCTGTACGCTGCGAAGGTTGGGTCAGGTTAGGTTTGAATCATAGGCACCAAAGCGACAGGGGCAAGGGAAAACAAGGGAAACGTGGATACTATGGGCTTGGCTTTGGCAACACCACCGCGATTCAATTATTTTAACATGGCAATGTCACAGATTAGATAAAACCAGATAGTGCACTTTGAAAAAATGAAAACAAAACATTTATATGGTACTCTCAGGCCAGTGTGATGGTAATCCCCCTGTTGTACAGTGTGGTCAAAGAAATATTATCAATCATATGTAATGTTATCAGTTATCACCATCAACCATCGTTGATCAACTACTTGTTATCAGTATTTCTTATCAGTTCACGTTATTATGGTTAATAGTGTGTACAATAATTTCGGCACTGTAATTAGGACCTACTGCGTTAAGTTTAAACCAATCAAAAATCGTCATTTGAACATCTATTGTTTTGCAATGAAGTGCGCTATCTGGTTTTATCTAATCTGTAATTATTATTTTATGAAGGAAAATCAAGATTTTGGGCCGATTCGTTTCACGTCTGTAACGAAGTACAACCAAATGGGATAATAATAATAATATGAACTGAAACGGCTGTCGAGTTCAACGTGTAAAGGTAGGTCTGATAATAATAAAAAAAAAAACAACCATCGAGAAAGCACGAAAAACACGAAACGTCATCGTGTAACCGTCGTGTCCTGTTGCGAAAAAAATATGTAATATATAAATTTATAAGGTCGTAAATATTGTCTTTGTCATTATTATTATATTGGTGTAGTTTCGATGACTATAGCCCGTTAAATTATCGGTCCATTCACGATTTCTCTCTGGCTCTTGGCAGTATTTAACAAAAAAAAAAATCCTTCCTTAATAGGTTGGTGAAAAAACCATAAACTTTTCAGGTATTATATTAACTTAACGGTTTAACCACATATCGTTCACTGCACGTGTTAACAAAAACCAAGAAGTCACATGACTCAAACTGAAATCAGTGACCGCAGATTCAAGCATAAAATTTCTTAATTATACCACAGATTAGATAAATAGAAATTATCTAATCTGTGATAATATAGTCAGTTATCGTTTACGATTGATAAAGAGTTTGTACAATAATATTGTAAAATGTCGCTTATAGCATGAATTTTAATATTTAAAAAAAAAATGTAATTTAAAATCTAAACAACACCACAGTGTCATTATTGTTAATTTTCAATAATACCTATAATATTTTTTTATTTTTATCTAATCTGTGATATTTAGTTCAGTTCAGGTTAAGCTCAGTTATGTTTTTTTTTTGGAGTATAAAAATTGTTGTCAATTTTTCACGTTTAAAATAATTCACACTTGCGATTCTGATGATTTTATTAATTGTTTGATTGGTGATGAACCTATTCTAACTGTTGGTTAAACCGCTTTTATTTGTTAGGGTAAATAAATTACATTAAAAGGTGCCCCCTACTCCCAAAATCGAAAACTTTTTTAGACGTTATAAGTGCATGCGATTAGTGTCTGTTTAACCATTATAATAACAATTGAAGTTATCTATACCAGTCGGAGCCAGGGAGATTGCTGAGTTCTGGCAGGTCTTATATGGAAAACAACTACTCGTGAATATTTTTCATAAAACAAAAACATAAACTACCCAAGTTGCTGTTTAGCCGGAATTCCGGCGGTGTCGGATTCCGGTGCAAATATAATACAACAATATTATTATTATTATTATTACTATCGGCTGACTCGGCGCAATCCTGGTGGTAGTGGTGGTAGTGGTTGTATTTCTCGGTATACAGTACAATCAGGTGCAATGGTTTTAAGATACATATCGTGTGTGTAGCTGGCTTGTGTGCTGGTACAAAATGCATATTGTATGTAATATTTTTATTATTGCAATAGTTTTATGTGCGTGCCCGCCAATGGGGACTTGCCGGCCGCCCAGTTTAGTCGCGTTTGACTTTGTACAACTACACTAGAAAAAAAATAAAAGAAAAAACTAGTGGTTTTTTCGCGGTGTCGTCGACCTTTTAGTTAGGTTTATTCATCTCTTGGGGCTTTAACCCCCCAAAAAAAAGATGATAGATCAAAAAAAAGATCTTACTATTCATTCAGTAGTGCCTTCTGTTTCCTATCTTTATTGCGCCAATGTTTTTTTTTTTTTTTTGGCAATTTAGTCACGTTTTACTCGAAAACGGAAAATTCCAAAAAAGAAAATCTACAGACTTTTGGCCGGAAAACGCGGCGGTTTTTCCGAATTAAACCAAACTTTTATTGTGTTTTAATTAAACACTGCGCGAACGGCTTGCAAAGGTCAAAGGACTCGGAATCTTTTCTTTCAAGATGGATTTTATAACTTCTACTAAACATTACTATGCGAGTGGCGGCGAAAATAAATTGTATTGTGGTTTTTGTTTGGCAAACAAAATATGGACTTTGTTTAATGTATACCACCATCCCTTGCGGATTTCCCGTCCGCTTTCTGATTGACATAATATTATGTTTTATGGCACGTGACTAAGCAAAGGGGAGAGAACGGCAACGGAGACCGCAAGTCCTAAAACTTAGGAAAAAACTTGAGCAATACTTGTGTGGTTGTGTATATACAGTAAAGAAATAAAATAATTAAATATTTAAACAAACCCTTAACCACAAAAACAATGCTCTATAACGGGTATGTATTTCGGCAGCAATGTTACACCATCAGCGTACACAACAGAATCAGTCTGTAGAGTATCGTTTTTGCCGTTAAGGGTTGAATTTAAGTATTTAATTATTATTTTAGTTGTTTCCTAGTGCTTTTTTTTTCACTCTAAAAGTTCTAGTGTAGTGTTAATTTGTAGTTTTGGTCAAGGTGTACATTTTCAACCTAATTAAGTACCTTTCGGCTTCGATTTCTTATCTACCGACTTTATAAAGAAATCGATCCTGTGGTCTATCAGGTTAGGTTAGGATTAATGAATTTGTGACACATGGCAATAGGGATAGAAGGGGATAAGAAGAGTAAAAGAGGGGATAGTGATAACTGTAGCGACGGGATGGTGATACGGGTAAACAGATAACTGATAAAATAATCGGCCGATAACATATGAATGATAAGATCCGCTAAAAAGCGATAATTGATAAGAGACAGAAAATCAGTCGATCATAAGACGACATAATAATATTTATGATCCAACACAGGCATAATTTACATTACAAGAAACTAGATTGCTATAAGTGTACATGCCACCAACAGAGATGATTGGATTTACCATTTTCTGTCATCACAATTGTGGGAATTAGAACCTTATCACATGTTTATAACTGTTATCCCTGCTTATAACAACAACAAATTTAAGCTGACAGCACAGAATCACAGATATATATGTATATAATTTTATACACATAAATCCAACGAAATGGCCGACGTCGACTTCCATTCTTATCACTAGTCAGCAATCTAGTTTATTATATATCTGTGTGATTCATTCAATGTCTTTCCCCTTTCAAAGAAAATATTAAAGTTTTTTTTTTTTTTTGTATTGCCCGTTTTGATCAACAACAAAGTGATAGATTTCTATAATATAAGGTATATTGTATATCTCACGTCATATTGAAGAAACCTTTAAGTACAATACAAAACAACAACAACAACAACAACAGCAGCAGCAGCAACGGTGCATAATATTATTATTATATTATATTTTCTTGTAGTCTGCCAACAACAACGACGACGACATTGATCATAGATCAACACGATTTTTGATTATCGTCGAGCGCCGGCAGAACTAATTGGAAGCGTCGCTGGGCACAATATCATCCTACACTATCAGCTTATTGTCGTTGTCTACACGTATATAACATAATAATATATAGCATAACATGTGTACAATTATTGCTATTATACTCTGATACGGCTTGTAACGACGCACTTGCACCGAGTGTCGTATTCTTGGCCAGGACTAAGATTATAAAACACTGACATAATGGCCGACCTCAAGGGGGGTAGTCGACCGGCAAGCACAAGTGGAAAATATATATATATATATATATATACCTAATAAATACAATAATGATAACAATAATATATAACTATTATTATAATAGTCACAGCGATGCAGTTTAATCGTGGACCAATTTCACGACTCGACAACACTGGCCGTGTATACCATCACATTATACCTATTATTATTATTGTATCACGCTGTATACTGTAAGCAATTATTGTGTGTAAAGCACAGCCAAGTATATTATATTACACACGTTTGGCAATTGTTATGCGACACTATTGAGGGGCAAAATTATTATTTGCGATATTATTATATTTTAGGGTTGATCATTTTTGTACTGTACAATATTACACACATGTGTACACCGTATCGTCGACAAAATAAAAAAAACTATTACAATAGTTCAGCCTGGAAAGCTAACACTTCGGATCACTTAAAAATATTTAATTTTAAACTCTCTTGTAAAAATTGTATTAAAAAAGCCCCCTTTTGGTTCTCACTCACCAGAGCTAATCAAAATCAATTGTTTTACTACAAAGTGCCTTCCATCTGGTCTTATCTAATCTGTGGTAGGAAATTCATAAAACAAAACAAAATATTAAAAATCAATAAAATATAAAGTTTTTGTGTGATGATCACCACCGCGGAAGAGAAACCTTAAAAGAATTTATATGTTAGATAATATTTTTTAGTAAATAAATTCGAAAATGGATATATTTTTGTCGACAAGCGATTGCAGTAAATATCAAGTGCCAATAAAAAAAATTAAAAAATGATGCTAACAATTTTTATGTCATTTAATATTATGACCACGATGCCCTTTATACAAATTTTAAACCGTTGTAAACACCAAAAAAATGAAAGTGACATTTTTCTATTTTTTTTTATCACTAGTATGACAAAGCCAAAATACTACTAACGTTTATTATGTCACCTACAGGTACCGTTTACAATAATAATATTATATTATGTACATAAGTTCTATCATTTTAATCTCTGGATAAGACAACATGAACAGGGTGTATACATACTGTACAGGGTGATCCATTATGGGCATGGCACTCGTTTTCATTTAAAATTATTGCAGTTTTATGGTTTTTCTCTTTTGGATACATTTTCTGTTATGTTATTTTACAATACTAGACATTATTAAAAATTATTGTCTTTTTTATTTTTTTCCACAGCGCTATCAACCGTCGAAAGTTAAACGGGAACGTGTACCTACATTTAATTAACTTTTTTAATTAGGAATACTTTGTTTAAAATTTTCAAATGGTCGACAATCAGTTTTGGGTAATTACTTTTGAAGCTCCTAAAGTTTAAAGTTTAGGACGGGAGGTAAAGTGCCCATTTTAAATTTGAATAAATTTTAAAGTAATTATCCTAAACTGGTTATCGACAGGGTAAAATTTTCACCAAATTATTATTCAGTCGACTAAATATATTTGTCTCCATTTAAGTTTGAAAAAGGTTTGGTAATTTTTGTAATTTTGTACAATAATACGTGATATAAATAAAAATGCATTTTTAAAAAAAAAAATAAAAAACTATAAAATTGTATAATTATTTTCCTAAAAAATTAGTGTCTTATCCTTAATGAATCGTCCTATGTAGAATACACACCTTTTTTTTTTTGTATCAAACCAAAAACGACGCAATCTTGTAAAACTAGACACGAACATCTCGAATAAAATATGTTTTTTGGGATATCATATTACATTTAATTTTTACACGTGTATTTTTTTACTATTCCTAATTCGTATCTTTTCCCACATCTTACACCTTCCTTTTTGTAAAATCAAAATTCTCGTTTGCTGTGAAACACATAATTTAATTTCGTCTTCGTTATTATATTTACATATATAATATAATAATAATAATAATAATAATACGTGACTTGAAAACGTGTAACGCATAAAACGTCACATGTATACTATTTTCATCCAAAAATAATTGTTCAACGTTTTAAGTGGTCAAAAATGACCAAACTGGACCTGAAAAATATTAGTGTTACAATTGCAATCGCATAAAGTGTATTACCTTTATTTGTTCTGAATATTAAAAATGGACATCGACAGCTATATAGCAAACAGCTTGAGCACAACACTAGATCTAAACAATTACACAATCTGGAATTCATCCTGTCTTTGGTCAGAAAAGTGTAATTTTTTTTTTGTATTGTGCAGAAAATTTAACACCAATTTTAATCATCTTAAAATGTTAGACAAAACACAATTAATGAGTTGTATGCGGTCTTTGGACCTAAATAACATTACCATTTAACAAGTTTGACGGTTTTTTTTATGTTAATATAATATCAATGTATTTTTATGCAAAAGTACTAAGAACTAAGTCGTTTGCTTATCAAATCTTTTACACATGAGAAACATATATTTTGGTGTTTTTTTTTTAATAAGTATTGCTAGGACAGTCGCTTTGCAAGTCCTACCTTCATTACACTAATCGTTGATTACTTGTAAATTTATCACAATAACTCATTAACAACATAATTTAACTATGCGAATACCTCCTTAAGTGGAGAAATACATGTTTAATCCATCGCAAACTTCCAGGGAGAAGATACGGTTCATGTCTAGGCAACGATGATCGATTAGAAAATAATTTAAATGAACGATTGTTATCGTCAAGCATAGCCGCATTGACCTGGGGGGAACAAACGACAGCATAACACTTTTTTAAAGGTGAAAAAAAATCAATACACTTAACAACAGCTGCTGTACCGGTTTGGACGTCAAAAATCATCACTCCGAATTGAACCCGTTCGGTTTTTTTTATTTTTTATAAAATATATTATATGTTTACAAAACCGGGTAGAATAATATTATAAAAATAACAGAAAACCCTTTAAGTGCATAGTGATAATAATAATACACCATATCCATGTTTCGATCACAAGTCGCGGTTATTGTACTTATGTACCTACCCGTTTACTTTCGTATTGGGTTCTTAATAAAAACAATAAAAAAAAAAAAGTAATAATAATAAACCACAAGAAGGTGAACGAACGAGTAACGCTCAAGTAAGGCCATATCTTAATAATAATTGTATATTATAAAGAAAAAAATCCCGTTTCCTTTTAAATACCGACGAGGAGTCGCTTTTATTATTATACCGCCTATTTTTATGAATCCGACAGTCAAGAGCACTATTCCAAATGGTTAACTCCTCCCCTAAACTCAAAAGTAACTTGTTTTATTTTTAAAAAAAGCCAGACGATTAAAAAAAATAAAAAATCCTAAACGAACAGTACAAATGGACAACCCTATCCCTCACATGAGGTCGGGAAATGCACTCTTCTGATCAACCAAGTCGGTTTATCTATAAAAGTGCATCCACACAAAATCAAAGATATTTGGACAAACTGATAAGCCTGAGAAAAGTCACTAAATTAAATAACTGATCACTTGATCACATTGCAATTGACAAATTTCAAATAATGTCTTGACCAATATGCATTTCTCGTTAACTAACAAACAATTTAGAAAAACGCATCAAGCTGAAAATGTCTTCATACTTTGCTCTTTTATAAACCGGTGGTTGAATGAACTCTGTTGAAAATAATGTATTAATATGTATAACGTAGTTATTCTCGAATTGGTCTAGCGGTTCATTAGACACGACTTACACGACCTAACCTTTCAGATTTCATGTTGCTGTGAATTCCCCAAAGAAATGATTATGTAAGCTAAAAATACTTCCAATAAAATCCTTATTATAGTTAACGATAAAAAATTATATTTAACGTTTAGTCTTTAAGTGTAATCTTAAAATTAAATTTTGTTTAATTAACTTGTTGTAGTCTAATTATACAATATACTATCCGTGAACCATAGTAGGTAACTACAGTGTACTATAGGATAGCTAGGTACTCCTCATAGAACCAAATTGTATATAACATTTCTAATAAGTCATTAATTGCGTTCACGCCCATGCTTATCCCCTATAAAAATCTACAGAATAACGGGTAAGTGCATCATAGTTGGTACTTACATACTAATAAGTAATATTATAAGGTATGTATGGTGAGATAAAAAATTTAAAAAAAAAACCGCAACGGTTATCCAAATATTTTCATGTTGCAGTGAATATTTCCAATTGAAATAATTATGTTAGCCAAACAATTTTCTAATAAAATCCTTATTATATTTAATATTTATTAAAATATTGTTATCTTAAAAGGTTAAGTTCTAAAGGGTAATAGTTAAAATTCAAACGGCAAAATACCAATTTTAATTCATCCATCCAAAGCAGATTGAAAATAAACGACTGGTCGATAACCAGTTTTGAATTGAAATACTTTTTGAGTTATTAGCTATTGACTCAATAACTGGTTTAACTAAATGAAATATCTATTAAAGGCGCCCGTGGGTATAAATAACATTACAGTCTACCTCACACACAGCCTATACCACTTTAAATGCTAATTATAACTCGAGAAGTATTTTATGTCATTTATTTTCATATTGTCATAATTTAAAATAATATTTTTAACTGGAACATTAAAGTGCAATACATTGTAGACGGTTAAATAGGCATAAGGGTAATGATTTTATCGGGAATTTTGTTTTAACTAAAACTAAATTATTTCATAGCAAAAAAAATTACTGTAACATGAAATTATTTGTGAAAAAAATCATTCCAATGAACTCTGTTAACATGCAACGGGCGAGAGACGACTGCGTGTAAACGCATTGTGTTGTCTCAGCTGATCGAATGGCGTTTTCTTATATACACGACCATTATTATACACACACAAAGACACATGTACACACATTTAACTACCATATTTAAACGGACAATATATTATTTATATAGGTACATTGTAGGTTTGTGTATACACTCACCGAACATTTGCATGTGTCGAGTATTTCCACTTCGGTTAGAACGCTATCGAACGTCACGTCGTGTCTGTACAACAGGTCTGCAAAACAAAAAAAAAACAAAAACGCAATCGATTAATTAAAAACAATATTATATACTATACATTTACACGGTAAAGCATGTGCTCGTGTGAAAAATACAGTTCCATAACGAGTATAGAGGCACGTTGCATAGGAAACGCACACAAAAGACATATTTCCCCTTAAACTGTTTCGTTAAAATGTAGTGATCTGTTTTTCAAAAGGTATTATACAAGGCACATTCAGCAAAGGACGGTCTATACTTTTATGATTAAAAATAACTAATGCGCCACTTAAAGTATAATCATTTTGAGTTTTGCTAGACAAGAAATATTTATAATTCATATTAGGAAGTAATTTTAGAGAGTGTAAAAAAAAAACATTGTTGCGGTCACGACGTGGGAAAAATATAACACACAAATCGTGAAGTTATAATAATATTGTATAGATGAAAAAATAAAACTCAAAAAGAACGGTTTTAAACAATATAACAAGATGAACATAGAATACACCCTGAGGGCAGTTTGGAGATTGGAAGAGTGTGAGAGAGGTAAACCAAGACCGTTTTCGGATCGAAATCAGTTGCCAACAAATGCAACACACAGTAACTATCAGGTTTACCCGCTTGGTTGCTTTCTCGGCTGAACCGAAAACAAAATCCCATTCGGTATATAGTTCATAGTGTTATTATTATCAGCTCTAAGCGAATTGTCGACGAGCAGAACCGCCAAAACTGTCGCCAAAGGTCGAAAAACCTCTTCGGCCGTTTAATAAAATATATGCAAAAGCAAGTTCCGGATGCATTTAGACTTCTGCGAAAATGCTCTTCCGAATTCCTACATTATATCAGCAATCTGACAAAAGATCTAAACAGCTATCATACCGACGGGATCGTATCAAACGGGGCAGTTCAAATTGTGGATATTACAGTAACTGTCTCTGTCAAATAATTATTATTGTTATTGTTTTAGTCGGAGAAAGTTTCAATAAAAAATCCTCAGTATAATATTTAAACATCCTTAAATCGCACTTAATAATTTCAAGTAAAAAAAATATTATTTTAAAGAATGCAATATAATAATGGGTGACTTTTAAAAGTTCAATAGCGACCAATGTATTTGTTAGATTCACCTATAAAAAGCAATAGGATGTAATGAAAAAAATACTTTAACATGATACATGAAGAGGTGAGTACTATAAGGGTGTAAGTTACTTGTATATGAAATGCATAAAAACCCGCAGACGTTTTTAACAATTTATTTATTTATTTATTTTTAAATTGAGGTTGAAATTTTTGATATTATAAATACTTTTATTGACCCCCCATTACCCCATCAACTCCTCCCGTTATCACTTACACAACTCAAGAATAAGGGGAGTGTGTACTCAATTTCGCCATACTATTTTTTTATCAGAACTGCATTCGAGTTAGAAAAAACTTACTGTTTATTGAAAAAACATTTTCATCTCGGGGTACATAAGTCTAGTTTGGTTCTGAAAACAGTTTCATAAATACTATGTTGTCAAGCCTTGGTAATTTCAACACTTAGAATAGTATATTATACATAATATTATATTATATACACAAAACAAATGATATACAATATAACACTTGTAAACGACTACTGACTAGTAAAATGATTTACTTACTAAAAAATAATAAAACCGATAACCGTAAACCGAGAGATATCAGATAGATAAAATTAATGTGACAATTATTTACCTCCCAACAATATCTAAATAGTTCCTATTATAATATTATTATACGCATCCGCCATACGCCATATAAATGCACAAGCAGCATCGAATACACATGTGTTGTTTACATTTATAAAAAAACCTTTTTCCACAGTCCTTAATACAGGACTATAACCGTTTTCCAGATTACAATCACTATTATTTCAAATTGATATTATTATCCGTTTATTTATTATAAGTATACATATATAAAGTACTCCGGATTAAAATGCACGTGCGGTAAAATACCTGCCTGTATTTTTTTTATTTATGTTTTTTACTCACTAATACGGTGTATTATATTATATAATTATCGTGTATACACACACACACGAGTCGTCTCGAGAACACATGTTTGTTTTTTTATTTTGAAAATAAATATGATGATGATGTGTATATTTATTTTTGTTGTTATTGATTGGTACTTACTCGTGACACGGTTAGGACGAGAACCCGTGTGACCACCAACGGCGATTGAGGAGTACACTAGGCACTTCCTACCTTTTCTAAGTATAATATTATAAGTAAGTGTGTAAGTACGTGTAGAAGTTTATAATATTACTATTTATATGGAAACTGTTGTTACAGTCGAAGGACACGAATTTTCGCATCACGAGTTCTCGGGTTATGAACAGGGTGATCCATAACTCAAAACGGTAACGTACCTAATATTATATTACTAATATTTTAATAATCTAAAAATATATACGGTGCAAGTTTGAAAAGCCAATAGAACTCTAGAATTTACAAAAAAAAAAAAAATAAGTTTACAAAAATTGAATAATGCTGTAAATTTTTTTATTTAGAAAATATACAAACTGTACAATTTAAAGTACAATAAGTATTTAATATGATACAAAACATGAGATAAACTCGATAGAGAAGTCATCAATATGTCTTAAAAAAAAGAAAAAAATTAAAAAATTGTAATAAAAAATCTTCGGAGAAAGTGATGATAGTGTCTCACGTTAAACGGATTACCCTGTATAATTTTTCCTCTGCACTTAATTACACTCTTCGTCGAATGTACAGCAAGGGTGGGGGGCTTGGGGGAGCCTGGGGGTTAAGGAGATGCAACAGGTATGAGTTTACACGAGATGCTTATCCGGCCAACAAATGAACATGTTACGTGTCACACGCTATTGTAGAGCAAGAAAACCGGTAGGGAAAAAAACCGTTTATAATTTATATTGTTTTC
This sequence comes from Adelges cooleyi, assembly GCF_023614345.1. NCBI lineage: Eukaryota > Metazoa > Arthropoda > Insecta > Hemiptera > Adelgidae > Adelges > Adelges cooleyi. The sequence goes on along the minus strand of NW_026096268.1, from coordinate 10,043,668 downwards.
AGGTTGAAAATAAAAATCAAGTGTGTTTATATAGATTTTAACTTTACTGTAAAGCGTGCAATAACCTTTTGCAACGTGTTGTTGGGACGAAGAACAACAGAGCTAACCTAAAACCAGATAACTAAGACAAACCCTGTTGGTGATTTTTTTTCAACACCTTTTTTACTAAATATTATCTTAAAGGATAATTATAGTTAAAATCCTAATGGCAACATACATAATTGCAATTGCCTATCAGGAGCGAAATGTTGTAATGAAAATAAACGACTGGTCGAAAACCAGTTTTGGATTAATATTTTATGAGTTATTAGCATTTAAAGTCTAAGCGAGAAATCAAGTGCGGTTAAGTGATAACATTACAATCCACATCATTCCCAGTCTACACATTTAAATTGCAATAACTCAAAAAGTTTTTTTTAAAATTAAAATATATAATATGTTGTTATTACATCTTACACTAAAAAAAAATAATTTTAATTTATCATTATTTATTAAATTATAACCGGATGTAGTGTTAATACACACCTCCTTTTCTCGTGCCACCATGTTTAGTAGAAATCATACATCATATTTACATTATTGTGCAATGGTAGATGCCAAAAAGTTCATCGTTTCTAATCTGTTTTAGCCTGATATTATTACTATTAAAATATCCATAAACCCTGTACAATAATAATTTTAATATGTGCGAACAATAACCCCAGACCAGTGATTTACCGAACGACGGTTATTAAGCTACACAAACAAAATAAAACTATTTGAACCACCTCCGTTGCTACTGCACAGCACTTAGAACAAACTTTATGTTAACACAATGTTTACATACACATCAATAATGTACACTAATTTACAACATTGCAAAGGTTCATAGACCTCGTTGGGGGTTTTCACACACTAGTCTACACGTGCTACCGAATAAATCCACAAGTATAATATTAAATTATCGTTTACGCTTTAGTCAAACATAGTAAAAAAAAAAATATTAGTTAAATCAAACTTAAAAATTCTAAGTTAAAAAATAAATAGTAAAATAACAACTATTATTTAAAAATCATTGTTCCCTTTGATGGAACGACATTCGGTCATGGAAACGTCTTGTGATCAGCTGATTTTCTAACTGTTATCCCTAATCTCTTATCAGCAGATTTTTTTATAATTTATCTCTTATCAACTAATTCCCTTATCAACTGATTGGAGAATTGTCGATTTTCCCTAGCCCGTCCCCTCCTCTACCCCTACTCTATTTGTCAATAATAAATAATTGCGAAATTACTTTTATTGTATTGGAGCCGAACAAGAACGTTTACCTTCACTCGTCCCTTTTTTTATATTTTCATTGTAAATCTATACAATAAAAAATCGACGGCGGCTAAATCTCAATAACACCGATGCACACAACAATAGAAACCAATTTGAACGCTGAAGTTGTAAAAGATCTAATTTGCAATACGAATTTCAGAGAAGACAATCCAAACACACAAGTTCAACGAGCTGCCGACAGATTTAAATAGAAAAAAAAAATGATAATTATATTTTGTTGTCGCGTGTACAATGTTGAAAAACCAAAATGAACAAAATTTCTTTTAAAAGTAATTATTCAAAACTGATTCTAGAGTCTAGAATCTAGACCAATGCAAATGTACAGCACATTTTTATCAATTTACACAGTAAAATACTAAAAATGATCAATACTCAGTAATCGTATGATACTGTAAATAACTTAAACGAGAAGACGCAGCGTATAACAATAATAGTAATACTACAACCATAGACGACCTGTGTCGGTGTGGCCGTTGACCGGATGATAAATTTGTCTGCGGTTTTCATTTTTTTTTTTTTTTTGGGAACGCGTCCAGGAGATTCCTGAAACAAGCTCGGGCTGCACCAGGAGGAAATCCTACCTCAAGTTATGCGGTCAACACACATATCGAGTACATATAATAATAGGGTCGGTGCACGTGCGAGACGTGGCCGCTATGTTAAGGTGCCAAAGAAAAAAAGAAAAGAAAAAAAACTTACATCATTGTAAGAGACCAATACCTTTTCTCAGCTCAAGAAAACGAAAAAAACATATATAAGATATATATATATATATATATATATATATATATGTGTAACGTGTAAACGTTATATAAGTCTCAGGGTGAGCTGAGCTTGCGTATTATAATTGGAGATGTACCCGGTAGATAATAATATACGAGACCGGGTTGTTGACAGTATGTGGTTTAAATGTATATATATATACATTTAAATATATATACACCATATATATATATATATATATATATGATGATTTTTTTTTACACACCGGCCTGAGAGTATTTTTTTTCTTTAATTAATATGGGAAAATGTATGGTTTTTTTTTTTTACCTGGTCGCATTTCCGCGTGTCGCCACACCTATCGCCCCGAGGGAACGCACAATAGTATAGAATGGATTTTTCACGCTCTCCGCGTAGGAAACTTACGGGAAGCACCGCCGGGTAAGTATACCGGCCTAGTAAAGTCCTAGAAAAATCCATTGACATCCGCCGTAAATCATGCTGGGTCCGGCCGCCGAGTGGATGTAGAAAAATGTAATTTAAAAAAATAAACACCAAACGGCCTAGTACAATGATAATGATAATAATATATTACCTAACCTTGTCAAAGTCGGCGATCGAACGTGATTTATTACACAATACATACATTGTGTACATAATATTTGTTCGGCGTTTATTTCTTTGGGTAAAACAAATAACGAACGTGTGAATACAACGTTGAATTTTTCATTTTTTGAACTATTACATAACCCCCCCCCTCACCCCACCCCCAATTAGGGTTCTGTAACAAATGGTAATTTTTGTGAAATTGTTAATTAAAATTTACAAAAAAAAAAAAAACGTGACAGTAATAATTAAACGTACCTTACTACTTAACCATTTGTGTTTTCTTTATAAACCGCGTCAAGGAAAATAATGTTATATACACGTAAAATTATTGTTAATGATTTGGAAAACAATCATATTGTGCTAACGATAACGGCTCATTGATTGATAATATAGTATGCCGCGATACGTTTTTTTTACGATATTAAAAATTCGACTGTTTAATTTTATGTACAACACGTTTGTACAAATTAAATAGAAAAATCGTCTAGTTCAGAATTGTTTTAAAAGAACAGTTCAGAAGTGATTAAAAAATGTCAACCCACATTCAACAGTGACACAAGGCAGAACCGAACAAGTTTAGTTTAATTTCATTGAATTTAACCTAACCTAATCTAACCAAACCTAACCAAACCTAACCAAATCTAACCTAACCAAACCTAACCTAATCTAACCTTTAGTTTTAACAAATTTAGTTACAAAGCATAAAAACACACCATATCATACGTCAATTAGTATGACACAAACAATAATAAGTAAAAAAAGAACCAAATCTTTAAGTAAATAAGCTTTTTAAATTATTTAAGAAACAAATAAAAGTATAAAAAAGTATAAAGTCAAAAAAAAATTAAACAAACTTTATATTAACAACGTCAAGCTGTTTTTTTTTTAAATTATATAATTTGGATTAATATTGTGTAAAACTGGGTTAAACTGAGAAGTAAAACCCTATTGCGCTCTGAATTCTTATAATGTAAGTTGTAACATTTTTAGTAATAAAACGTTATTAAATTAATTTGAACATTTTTTTTCTTTGTACCCCTTGACTTTTAACAACGACAGTTGAATTCTTTTGTATCGTTCTGACCTATATTTTTTTATCGACGAATACACAATTGTAGTAAATTTCTAAAATTGTATAAAATAATTTTTCTGAGGTGTTTGTAATTTGTAATTTACCATAAACTCTTCTTGTGTCAGGCGGTTTCTTATTAGATTTTCTGCTTATAACTCAATTATGTCTTGACATAGACACGTCACTCGGTGTAAGGTGAACAGTATTGAAAATATTCTCCTTTTGACCCACCAATGAGTAATCTATAATTATTATTTTTTTTTTTTTATGACTGCTCTTGATTGTTTAATTTTGTTTTCTCCACCGTCAGTGTACTCGGTTGTCGTGCGACAGCTCCGGTATATTTTGCAACCGTTGGCGATTTCCCAGGATTTAAAAATGTCATAGTATAGGATATGTGTCATATCTCTGGTATTTCCATTTGTGTAGTGCATTCTTCAAATATTTTCAATTTGGTCATTATCGGCCGAATGAGGTGTCCAAGGGGAGTGTATGTGTGATATGGTGGACGGTTATATTTAAACGCCGGTAACAAAATTTCGAATTATTCCTCTTCAATTGCATAGGATTGTTAACATAAAAGTCGGTATTTTTTATCCTAGTGTTCACATTTTGGTACGGTTATTTGATATTTCAATGTAATACTACAGCGCCCCATACTGTTTGGATACCAATTGTAATGATTAAAAATATAAGGGTTGGTTTTGTAGTAGCCGTAACAGTTTTGCATGGAAATTAAGCGATTAAATATGATTTTAACCTAACCAAACCAAACCTAACCAACCTAACCTAACCTAACCTAACCAAACCTAACGTTATTAAAAATTGGGCGATTGTATATGGTTTTCGCGCAGTTCCTTGGTAAGTGTAGGTATCTGGTTATTATGGTTTAATGACTTACGGAACGCATTAAGTCTGGTCGGCGGTCCGACATACTTGAGAGAAAAAAACGGCGGTGCCTTAAAAGAACAACTATACTATGCTATAATTATTACTAGTGTGTGGGAAACGTTAACGGAGAGGTATTTGGACTTTGGTAGTGTGCCGGTTTTGTGTAAAAATGCCGGACACAGGTCAGCGCCATAAAGCAATAATAAACGCGTCGCGCTACTGAAATTTACGAACTGCTAAAAGAGATTTCTATGTACGCAACGACTAGGATATTATTATGTTGCTAAAAGTGTATGTGTTTATTTTTTATCATAATTATTTGGAACACGCGTTTTACGATACTTGTAAACGGTGTAATATTCTAAATCTAGTGTTTACCATTATTATTAGATCTACAGACGGAACACGGTATGCGGAGACGACACGGCTTATGGGTTTTACGATCTTATTGTTGCGTGTCTACCACGTGCATAGTAGTAGTAGTAGTATAATATAATATTATTATTATTATGCACAATGATAATATTACTACTCTATAGCACTGATGGCGACCGTCGTATAATAATTACTCCACAGTGGACCGACTTACGTAAAAGTCCATAAAAAAAACCACGTCCGAGTGAGTGAAAGTTCTAAATCATATAACGGCGACGATTGTTTTGGTTTTTTTTTTTTATAGGTAACCAAATGTAGCACCGTAAAAACAATATCCATCGGGAACGCGGTGTGCCTTTTACCAGAGCAAATAAACCACCAAAAATGAACACTGGACCATTAACGAGTAGTATTCGGAGGCCAAAAACAAGAACAAACGACACCCGTTAGATAATAATGAAAAAAAAAACGAAAATTCTTAAGTTTTTATTATAGTTACCGTTTTCCGCCATCTTTGTGGGAATTATAACCTTATCACATGTTTATAACTGTTATCACTGTTTACAACAATTACAAGTTGTGATGATAGCACATAGTAATAACGGAAAAAAAACGAAAATTCTTAAGTTTTTTTTTTATTTTAAAACATAAAATAACTTCAGAACACAGTTATAGTTATAATAAACTAGATTGCTAAGTGTATACATGCCGCCAAAAGATATAATTGAAGTTGAATTATAATTCTCGGCCATCAGAACTATAGGTTATGGTGCAAAATCAAACTGGTCTTGTTAGTTACCGGGTACATATACAGGTTACCAGTCCGGTTACAATTTAAATTCGCGCTATCAGGAGTGACGATCAACTATCGTAGTGGTTACCTTCTGAAACCCGGTAACCATTGTATCTACCGCCAAAACCAATCGTTTTAAATATTGTGTTACAATTGATCGATTTTTAAACGACACTTGTCGCGTGTGTATCAAGTCAAAACGCACAAAACGAATGGTGTTATTTTTTTAAATAAGATTTTTATTTTTTATTCAACCGTGCACCGACCCCATGAAGATAATTGTGTTAGCTGAATGACACACGTTTACAATACACTCGAGGCAAAACATTTGATTTACACGTCTTGTCGGTGTTGCGGTGTAATATTATATTATTATAATTGTTTAATATAATATTATCACACAAGTTGTTTGGAATATACCTTGAAAAAAAAAACCAAGAGGGATATGTTCCTGGGTAGGTTTATTGCTCGTAGAACATCTAAACTGCATTAAATGTCCGTGTTTTTATTCCATTGCTCGGCTGCCATTTCCGAAGAAAGCCGTTGGCGTAATTGCCATAACATTATTATGATCATAGAAAAGCTTGGAGCTGCGACTTGACATTCTAGTATAGAATAACGATAAGTCATTGAGAATAAAAAAAAAATGCTGATATTACACGAAGTACAAATTAAAAAAAACACACCTTCTCCTCTCGACACGTCCATTGCTGCAAAATGAAATCAGTGTATATCGCTATTCATAGATGATTCACATAGATGATTATAGCAAATAACAAAGCCGCGAAACTAAATCCGCGAAGAAGTGGACTGAGGTTCCTAATTTGAAGAAAACGCATTGGAAAATAGGTTAGATTTTTTGCCACGAATATAATTTAAAAAGTGCATTTGTCAATATAAGTGTTTCATTATGTTTCAAATTTTTTTAACTAACACTGCCTGGAATGCAAAAAGGTGTTTTTTTTTATTAAAAAAATTTAAAAACATATTTACTCCTTACAAATGGGTCAAACGAGACTTGGTAATATCGCATTAGGACAGAAACGTTAAATTTGATCAAAATCACAAACTGTTATTTGCTTAAAGAATTTGAAATTGCAATTATTATAATTTGTATTGTTTTCAAAATGATCAAATCCCTACTGCTAGACTGTAGCTGATTTGATCAGTGGATTTCCGCTTATCACTTTTATTTTATCAGCTGATTCTCTTATCAGTTATGCGGTGCTTTGGATTTTCTCTTATCACTATCAGCTCATCCCCTTTACATCCTTATGATAACTATATAGAAATTCGTCTTTTAATTATTATCTCACACTATTAATGCCTTCTCAATAATGACAAACGCACAGAATTTTGTTGTTTTCCCTTCTGCTTTACAAATATCAAATTAATTTTGCTTTAACGACGCATTGACTGACATATACGTCAGTGGGTCATTGTGGGATGTATTATGTAATCGGGTTTTGCGACCAAAATCCGATGTCGAGATATGCACGAGGCGAGTCAATTGGAAAGAAATCTAAAGGCGAAGAAGACATAAGTAGGTACTCCACTCCTACAGAAATTTCAAACGCCATATTATTATTATACAAGACAGGACCCCATATAGTGCTTGCTCGTGTAAACGGGACACACTGTCCTCTCAACGACGTTCCTTTCTTTAAGTTTACTTTGATTTTTATCCACCTTTTTTCTATGTACGACTGACGTGCCATTATTATTAAATGATATTATTGTTTTTGTTTTATCAATATTGATGTTCAACGGACAAGCCCAACGTGTGTTTCATACGATATTGTTGCAAATCAAAAATAAAATCTATTTCTCCGTTTATTAATTTGTAAAACTGTCAGAGAGTATTGAAAAACATGTTGTGAACAGAGTTGGGTATTGAACAAAATACAATAATATATCATTCCAATATCGGAAGTTATAATTTTCAAATTTCACCGTTTTACATATTTTGTGTTATTATGATAAAAATACTTTTAAAAAATATGTTGGGCGATTGTTTTATTATAATTTGGTATTCAAATAATGTTGATTGAAAGTTTTTCGAAGACTTTAGATTTTTATAATTGTTATTCGTTATTTAATTGGCTTTTTTCCCCTGAACTATGACTGTGAACAGGTGATAGTATTATTTCTAGAATGGGTGTACCTATCAGAAACCGTATGGTATATTATTATGATGTTGGCAAGAGCGTGATAGCCGCCGGTAACCGAAAAACTGTATACTTACAATAATTCCAACAGTGTTCATATTATATATTAAGGCTGGTACTTGAAAACCGATATTCTTACAGATCTAGTGTGGCCCAGTTCCTTAAACGGTTTTCAGTCAGACTATTGTTTTATTAAGGAAAACCCCCCAAAAAAAGGAAAAAATCACATTTTTTTAGGTGTTAAATTCCAGATTGAGTATGAACAGCTGGTATCAGAACCAATCAAAAATAACTTCAGAATACAACTTGGTAGACTTTAATTACCAAAAAAAAAAAAATATTTATTTCCCCAAAACTGTTAATCGTCAATGATATTTACCTGTGTTGGAACTGTATTCGCCTATGTATCGTTTGGTTAGATATCGCACTGTAACAGCTGTAACAAACAAAATAAAACGGTTAATTATCGTACAAATTTAGGTAATTCAACTATTTTAATTGACCGATTTTATTGAATTTATTATTTCTTACACGGAGACAGTTAGGTCGAAAGTATAGGAACAATTTTTGATCTCTAAGATCAAACCGATAAAATTCATTAAAATATAACATTTAAAATGTTTATTTTATTATTAATTATTTATTTTATACGCCTCGTTATAATATGATAAAAACATTATAATACACATATTTACCAAGTTTCATAGCATAACGAGTTAAATAGTTAAAACATGATTATAGTAAGAATATGGTTTATAATTATCGAACTTTAACACTACATTAATAAACGATTTAGATGGACTTACTAATAATAATTTGAAAATAACGAGAAATTTGAGATAATTTTTATTTAATGTACGAAACTAAGTTTTTCTATAAATATCTACATCATTTGTACTTTATTTAATATATTTGTTTGATTTTTATTACTCAAATATATATAAATAAAACATTATTCGAATTAAAAATGTATTTAAATAATTTTTTTGAATTTGTTATTTGAGTTTTTATTAAAATACACAAAAAAAAATGTTCATATTTATTTAAGCAATTTTTACTTTTGAATAATCCCCGAGTTAGGATCTATGAATATATAATTGAGTACTAATTACTAAAAATCAATTAGGAGTGTTTATTATTTGTATTCGAATTCAAAGTTTTTATCAGTGCGTTTGATAACACAACGGAATGTGCTAAATTTAGCATATTTATGCTATTGTTAGTATCACGAATTAGGTAAAACCAGAATTTATTGATTGTTATCAGAAAAACCCTTTCCTGGGTTTTCTGAGTTTCCATTGCAGCCTACTCGCATTTAATGTTTATACAGAATGTTATTGTTAATATGGTAACAACACAACCATGTCAGTGTTTGTGATAATAGACTTAAACGACTTTGGGATATTTTTTGAGGTTTATCCGGATTGACACCACGTTGTATTGTTGTTATTATTTTTTGTTTGATTACCGAGACAACCCGACAACAATATTGTATATTTATTTGTTTTTTACAGCTCGTTTCCAATCGGCCGGATAGGTATTTTAATAAACTAATTCGAGCCAAAAATCACGAATTCGATACAACACCACCACCACGACCATCGAGTGGTGTCTATATAACGCAACACTCAACATAAATACCAAGGTACGATGAAATCTAATATTATAAATTAAATATTTTAAATGCAAGCAACACGGGCGATCGAATATCGCAGAGGCCGTGGTTTTATACAGGCGCTGCTAGGTAGGCGTAAAAAAAAAAAAATATTCAATTACAATATAATTGCCCGGAAATAATTTTAAGTTTTCAAAACAACAACAACACACACCTAAGGGATATCCAATTACCTGTGGTTTTTTTTTTTACCCAAACGTAACCGTGGTCAGTTTTTCCAAACAAAAGAGAAAAATGTACGTTTACTGGCGGATTAGTTGTAACCCAAACACCGTTATTGTATTTGTTTGGATTCGGTTGCCCGATTTTGACCGCAAGAACCGAAATGATAGCACCGAAAATGAAAATAAATTAATCCGTATAACCTTGATTTGTAGACATTCAATTTTTTTTTGGAATCCTAAATAAAAATCAAGAAAATGAAATCACTTTGAAGAAACGCTTAAAACGTTAAGCACAAATACGGTCTTTTGATTTTGTAAAAAAAAAAAGTTAACTTCTTATCAGTAGATCCTAATCAGTTATCTGTTATTACTATTACCCACAGATATATATATATATTTAATAAGCTAGATTGCTAACTAATGATAAGAAATTAAAAAGTCGGGGTCCGCCATTTTTGTGGGATTTATGTGTGTGTAAGAAATAATATACATATATCTGTAATTCTAACACTTATAATTGTTATAAACATATTATTTTCACGTGATAAGTTTCTAATTCCCTCAAAGATGGTGGAAAATGGTAACCTTAATTGTCACAATTGCATTGGTAGCATGTACACTTGGCATAACCAGGTTATTATATATGTTTATCTGTGCTATTTCCTGTTATTTCTTATCACTCCCATATTGTCTAAAAAAAGGCGGCGTTTTTGAAAATTATTTTAGCAAAGATGAAAATATAATTTCTTTGAAAGCCTAAATTAAATAGTTGTAACGTTTTGTAATTTTCACGTCTTAACAAACTGAGACACATGTAATCGGTTACAGACCTTAGAATATATTGTGGAGGTTGTGTTCGCGTGGGTGTACACTAATCGGATATATTCGCAGTGTCGTTTAATGTGAACGACCCACCATGTTGTTTCGTTAAATCGTTAAAAATAAAAAATTAAAACAACCAAGTGTGGTTAAATAAAAAAAGTTTCCTAGCTGATTATTTACTTTATACACACACTATTATTTATTTTAAGTCAGTGTTCGCATTTGATGATGTCTCTAGGAAAAATCTGTCACTTCAATTAGACAAGTACTCTTTGCTTGAAAAAAAAATACTCCACTTTATTCCTAGGTTTCCTAAAATAAATTACAAAATTAATCTCTCCCGGTAGTTGACAAAAAAAATGTGTTTATTATCATGTCAACTTAATCAGAGACATCAAGAAGAGCTATTAGACACAAGTAACAAACGTCCGACGTTCACATTTTGTGCATTTAGAACAAGTCATTAGCTTTTGTACACTAATAATAATAGTTAACGTCATATAACAAATGTGTATATGTAAACAATAAAAAACGCCAAAAACAATTATCATCTACACCGAACCGTGTTTAATATGAAAAAATACTACTTTGCTAAAAAAAAAACCACTAATCAAAATCCAGCTTTTGTACTAGACATTATTTATTTGTCTGTGTTCATTATAAAAGAAAAAAAAATTACAATTTACAACAGACATTTTATGGTATTCCAAAAAAGCTAAAAGTGTACATTTACATAAAAAAAAATATATATAATGCTATTGAATAAAGTTAAAAAATGATCAATGTAATGTGTCTTATCAACGATTTGTATTATTCTTATCTTAATATTTATTATTAAATAACTAGGATTAACACAAAACGTGGACTAACGTGTATTGAAATAATTTTCAATGCAAGTATTAATAATAAATACACTTTTATAAAATTATAAAAACAAAATTGTATTTTAATTAAATATTGGTCAATTTTCTAATTTGTAAATTATTTGTTTTTGGAAAAGGCACATAAATATGCACATCAATTAATTAACTATTTGATGTAGTAAATAAGAATGTATTATAAAATATAAATAGTTATTTGTTGAGCTTTTTAATACTGTTTCGGTTATTTTAAATAACTATTGAGTTGAAATGCTATTTAAGTATAAACAAATTATTTAGAGTTAAGATTGAAAACGTATATTATTTAAATAATTTTTTATTTAAATTTGATTAAACAAAAAGAAAATATTACTTATGATTTGAACAATAATTATTATTTCAATGTATTTTAACTTCGATGAGGAAACGTTTTGTTTGAAAAGGATTTCATCACTGGCAGTTTTTATTTTTTAACAGTTATTTGAAACAAAAAACATTGAAATAATGCTCAGGTTTGAAATCATTCTCAGGATGACATTCTTTCCCAAACCCTATTTTGTTTAAACTCCAATAACTACTTTAAATGCAAGTACTCAAAACTCTATTATCGACCGGTCGACATTTTCAGCAAATTATTTGTCTTTCGATAATTTCATAAAATATGAAACGTCCCAATTTGAGTAACGAAATTCGACGGCGCTCTAAAAAATACTAAGAAAGGTAAATAAATAGGACATTTTTTAAATAATATTGGAAATCAACTTTGACTGAAACGTTTACAGAAAGAAAAACGATTTAAAAAAAAAATAGTGTCTCACGTTAAAATGAATCACCCTGTACTTACGGTACACCCCAAAAGAAATAAGATGAACCGTAAGTTTGTCGATCCTAACGATGTTTGCATAGTCGCCAAAATCTTTTTAAAAGAAAAAAATAGGTCATTTCTCGACCTTGTTCCGAATATCGTCGAGTCCCTTTGGGACGGTAAAGTTTTCAAGATTCGCAGCCTCCCTTTTATTAGTCTGTTATATACAGTCGGACAGAGTGAGGGTGACATACCCTATACCTTTAGCCCCGAGGGAGGGGAGGGGGGATGAGTATAATAATAACACTAATAACATACATGGTACGCGATAATAATATTTTCCCAGTTTCCCAAGCACAATATGTCTGACAATATTTCTATACACACAGGGTAGTATTGGTTTAAGTGAGAAATCCGGGTCAAGGATCTTTGATACAGACGAAAGGTCTGTGACGGATCGAAAGGGACTGTTTGAGAAGAAAATGGGCGGAAAATGAAAATGATATATGACACTTTCTAAACATTGGGTTTTTTTTTTATTGTTGTACTTACACACACAGCTGTGTCGGCTGATATAACCGAGAGAGAGAAAAAAAACACATACATTTATACATATATAAATAAATAAGTAGAAGAAGTATAACACATCTCGGTTTGTGCGTTATTCACACGGGTCTTGTTCTTTCCAATGGACAATGATTGGACGAGTCATGAATGAAAAGACAGAAGGGGAAGTTCAGGAAGATAAAAATAATACTACACTCCACCTTTCCCCCTGCCCTGAACTTGAAACTTGAAAAATAGTCGTCCAGAAATGGTTTTGGATCAGTCAACATTTTTAGTACGTTATTCTCAATTAAAAAATTCTCACACTGTCGATTGCCTTTTTTAGTACTTCGGTGCTGAGTATTGGCATGGCATTTCATTATGATATTACACACCATGTGTATTCATATTCTGCGACTTATTAATAATATATTATTTTACTCCAAATCGATTGGGCGGTCGTTTACCCGAACAACTACAAACATAGAATGGTTGACGATTAACTTGGAAGTCCTACTACGGGTACTATAAGCCCTATAAGTGACCGAAGGGGGGAGGGGCGAGGAAGACCCTCGAAACTAATTAGGAAAGGAATTTCAAACAGGTCGATTTATCGAAAATATGGACATATATAAATATATCAATAATTCTTGTTACTACAACGAGGGTCTCTAGAGAAATCCGTGGAAAGGTTCTGCGTTTTAATTAGCTTACACGCGGATGACTTGGTTTCAATGAACCCAATTTATTCGCTCAATCAATAGCCCGGGCAAGACATAGTAAGTGCACGTTTTAGTAGACAACCCACACTCATAAGATAGTTGCAATTGTTTTAATTTATAAGTTTAATAAACTCGACCGTTGATTTTAGACACCCCCCTCGTCCCCTCAAATTTGCAAAGTAAACGAGCCATTCGATAATGCAAAAACAGATCTTAGAGATAATAGACAATAACGCCCAGTAAGGTGACTTCGTGATCGTTTAAGGCGTTACCTTGTTGTTGTTGTAGGTACAAACAGAACTATTTACCATACTCGAAAAATTTACCACTAATAATTTTTTCAAACTTTATAATGAGGTTGATTGATTTTGAAATAGGTCTATATTATATAGACACTTATAAAAATAATAGGGCCAATTTTAAATTTTGGTTTTTTTCAGGAGACACACATAACTATTTTCTAGATACATTATTTTTTTCAACGAAAATCTTATATTTTTTGTCTAATTCATTACCGCGTTTAATGGGTTGATTTTATTTTATAAAATATTAATTTTAAATTTTAATTTAACCTAAGGAATTTTTTAAAAGTCGTAAAATTGGGTCTTTGTTCTAATCAAAACTTTTAAAATTGAAAGTTTATATTTATTTAAAAAAAAATAAGACACTTGTCCTGTGTATGAAATGTAACATATGTACTCATCATTATATTAACATGCTTAAAAAAAAGTGTCATATAGAAAACAATATCAACTTTGAGACTATTACAACTCGTAAAAGTAGTTATCACAATATTTCACTTTGTAAGACTTTTGTTATTCACAGTTGTACTTTGGTTTAAAAAACAACACTTATTTAGCCAGACAATGCGTTATCTATGGACACACCATTTATATATCATGTTATTTTTTATTAATACAAAATTTGTAATTATGTAAATGATAAAAAAAATATGTTTAAAGTGTAGACGGATGCTTTTGGACCGACTTGGGCGTGATTTTTACCATGTTTAAAGGATGCTTTTTGTCCCATAATCCTTTAGATCTGCTCCAAATTGACAGATAATAATTATTACTGTTTTTGCCCTCAACGAGGGATTTTTTTTTGGACTGTTTTTGCTCGCAAATGTCTTATAATCGAATAATTTTATGGGCACGAAGCGATAGTGTTTTTGCACGCTTTGGAGATAACAAACGCACGGCCGTCCTTATAATAATGGAATTTTATGTCACACACACAACGTTAGTGATAATATTATTATTAAGAACACATTTCACCAAGTGTATGTATATGTGTGTGACCTAAATAATAAATTATAATAATACTACGGTTTAAAACACTCGATTCGTTTTGTGTAAACTATTTATTTTATACTATGAAATCGATTGAATACAACATAATATTATATTACACACCATTTTCATCGCAACAAAATAACATATTTTGTTCGGAAAAAGATTAAAACGATTGTAATCGGCGTACGTTTGGTCGGTCGATAGAAAAGTATAAGACAAAATAAATCACTGACAGTGCAGTTGTATTATGTCACTAATACAATTAAAAAAAAAATCAACAAATAAAAGAGATCGTTGTACAACGGTTTATAAATAATAAAATGTGTTGTAATAAATGTAATTATGTGCAGCGGATCGTACTTGGCCCGGCGATTGTGTAGTGCAATATGTTGTAGATCTCTTGTAATACAATATACTATTATACATCTTTAGAGTACATTTTATAATAATATCACACCTTTAGAATTGTTTCTCAGACGCTGATTATTCCAATCGACCGTCGACTGAGGTGAACGTGATAGAATTCATAAGCAAACGATACAAATATAAAAGCAAATTGTTATAACTCGATCCTATATTGATTTCAAGCGCGATTCGAGAGGGCTCATGTTTATTACATAATTTTTGTTTTCACAGTTAAATCTAATACAATATGTTTGCCATTCGACGTTCAATAATAGCTTACCTTAGCGTTACCCGCCGAACTCCAAATTATATGGAAAGCGTACCAAGGAGGCGGCAATTTTGTCTACCGATTTCATGGAAAGTAAAAATGCTACGTCACTTTTCCATGATAAGTATTAAAATGTTAGGTTAGGCGATGATAACTCATCCGTCATATCACAGGTTATTTTCATAATATCACCACAGGTATCTTATCTGTGATAATATAGTCTGTGGTCACGTATTTGGCAATATTTATACACAAAATGGCAGCTACTTTTCAGGAGACATTTTCATAAACAGCCAGCTCTAGGCAAGACGCGTTCCATGTATTCAGTTCAGTGGCGTTATCGTTTGAAATAATAAAAATGTTGTATTGTGTTTGAACATTTTTGTTAGCTAAAACAATATTTTTTTTTAGAAACATTACTAAAGCATGAAATTTAAATAATACTGTAAATTGCTATATGATATAACACACTGGTAAGTTTTTCAAGTGTATTTTTTCTTTTTATTTACAATCGACGTTTAAAAGTTAATAGTGTTAGCTGATTAGGTCGACATGTATCTATAATATCTTGTCATTGTCTTCTTTAAGAAAAAAAAAAAATATAAACCATTGCTCTCAAGTGGTTTTGTACGCGTTTTATTATTTGCTTAGCTACTCTCGATAGAAAATTAAAAAAAAATCCACTATAAAAACATTATAATATTAATATATTTTTAGTATTAATATAATATTGTGTACACGGCGGCGCACGGCAAAACGGTAGAAATTCTTCTTTTCTAATCTGTCGTTTATATTAATATCTATTATTATTATTATTATCATTAAATAAAGGTCGTACGGTGAGAAAGTGTAATTGGTTTTTTTTATTTACCGCGCGCAGTCAGTCGACTTAATGCCACATCCGATAAATAATAATTATTATTATAGGCAGGTATAGGTAGGTGTGTATGCTACAGTTGACACTAGGCGAAATCGAAAGTGCTCGGATGACAAAATCACCGTAGTGGGTTATCAGATACCTTAAGAAATAAAAAAACCGGTGTTATACATGTATTGAAATTAATATATTACTGCACACGTTTTAAAAGCGGAATTTTTGACTTGACATTCAAAAATTGTACATACATTTTAATATGTCAAAAAATTACCTAAATTCCTTATCACTCCTTATCATCTAACCGGGTGCGGCCGTTGATAATAATTTTTGATCATTTTCAAAATAACTTTCGCCCGCAGAGAGAGCTATAAGGGTAAAATTCATGTTTAAACCAAATGCTTTGCTTGTAAGCAATCAAAGTTGGCCAAAGAAAAATGAATCAGTGGGTTTTTACAGATTTTTATTGGATTCATATCCATACCCAAAGAAAGAAACTTAACAAAAAAAAGAGGATACTTAGTAAATGTAAAATATGTATTGCATACTATATTAAACTAGGGATATAGCTTTGTCAAAATAGTTTTGTCCTTGGCTTTAAGAGATCTATTTCAAAGACGGATGTACACCAATGCCACCCAATTTCGTCTTTTTTTTCTACACGACAACACAATACTATTATAAAGGAACCGCACCAGGAAGATATTATTTCCTTAACTGTTAGTGTCTAACACTTACTTGGCGAATAATGTTTTTCAGAATTATTTTTAAGGAAAACCATCTTGCGTAACTTGCGGAACGCGTTGTAAACCCTATTGTCTGCGAACACGATTTGGTACAAAGTAAACAATAAACATTGGTTTATTTTTTTAGTTTTTTGTGACTTTTTGTAAAACAATAGGGGTACGATACTTGGAACTATTCGACCATCACGTGTATAAGCCGACAAGTGCATGGAAAAACATAAACCGTGCATTGTAGTATTTTTTAAGAAAAAAAAATTAAGGCAATGTTACACACACACACACACGCACACTCACATACCAAATACAAGTAGGTAACGCAATTTTTTTCTCTGAAACCTTACCACTTTTTTCATTCATATTTTGAAATACAGTCTCTGGGATCTCTCTCTCCCTTTTATTTTTTTAAATAAAACTAATAACCTGCTAAAGAGTCCCCATATCCATCAATGCACCTAAGCCAACCTAACCTAACTAACCAAACAGTTTGGCCAACTTAATATTTTTAGCTAGATCAACTATTAATTTATTATAGTTATTCTAACTAGGTACTTTTTGTCCGTGTAACCTAACCTAACCTATTGACTGTAAGTAAGTTTTCGTGCGTATATTATTTTCTATATATTATACATAAAAAAGAAAAAGTAAATAAATTCGTTCGTGTTATTTGTTTTATTACTCGGTTAATTTGAGAAAAAAAACATTGTTGCGTAATGGGGTTTGCCATAAGGTCTGTGTGCACAAAATATACACCTAATATTTATTTAGAAGAAACCAAAAAAAAAACCGTCAAGTCATGTAAGAATCGACAGCGTGTGTAAGTAAGTACGGAGAGCGATGGTTTCTTTTAGAAAATACATTATAACCAAATAATATTGATCTGTCCTTAATAGTGATTATAAGTACTTATTTTATAAGACGGTATTTTTTTGCATTATTAAAGTGTAAAAACAATGTTGTTAATTTAGGGGGTCGTAATAGGTAAATAATCATTAAGTAAAAGAAAAGGCGAGCAGCAGTGTGACCACAATGACGAAATTACATTTCTCTGGTAGACAGTTTTAATTTGTTTCACTACTGCAACCATGTGATACAAAACATAATATGACTTATCAGCTACAATATTATCATATGAATCGCTTGAATTTATTAATTAATCTGTATAGTTAATAAGAATTATACTGTGCAGTGTTTAACAAACTATAAAGCAAAGTGTTTATTTTAAGTGGTCACACTGTCGCTCGCCTTCGTGATTACTTCGTTGTCGAGTGCAAGGCATTGATGTGAAATTTATTAAAATTAGTATTTACATTTGTCTAGTGCTAAGTAATTTACTGTATTTATTGAGCTATTATAGAATGAGTTTAGACGTGGTTTTTAACACTTTACCAGATAAAAGTCCATTAAAATTAAAAAACAAAACAAAAAAGGATTTGCTTATGGCTCTTATAGTTTGTTTTATTTTCAATCAGAATAGTGCAGTGAGAGATATTCGACCGGAAAAATAGAACCAAACGGATCTACTAAATCGGATGGTAATTACCCAAAAGGAATTCATAACCTTTTGCAAAGGTCCCGACTGAAAGGTTTGACCCTTGACGTGATACGACATGACACATTAATATAGGTATATTTAATATTATTTTCTCAAACCGAACGTCGGAGACGAGTTTTCGAGTTGAATGCAAATTTGTATGAATTTATTTAAAATAATAATATAATATTCATGTATTGATGCAATTTCTCGTATAAAACGCCTTTTAGCTTCGATGCAGAGCAGAGATTTTATTTTTTATTATATACATATATAAAAAAAAGGTGTCTCCACGTGTAGCAGACAAGTCTTGTACTGTATGCGCTTGAATTTTTTTTTTAACTAAAAAAACACCATACGGTCGACTCTACTGTAATTGTAAGATGATCGATTGCTTAAACAAATATTTACATTGACCTTCTCGGCGAGGTTACGCTGTGCAGATAATAGTGAAAACGACGTCCCGTTATTTGCATATGTCGACAAACTTATAGGTCGAGCAGAAAGTGAAACAGATATTATAATATAATATGAAATCTTCGAGATTATTAGAAAATAACAAGTATGTATAATTTTATAAAAAAAAATTCTCAATTCAATTATTTTATTATCATATTGGAGTAATATAATATTATCTTTGACCGTGATCACTTATATAGTGCTTTAATTAATACATCTTTACATTTTAGTAATTTCTGCCTTAAAGTTTTGGACATTTTTTGTTTATTTTTCTACATTTTTTTTTACCATACTTTATTAGTTTTATCTTTTTGAACACTTGTAATGGGAATATCGTTGTTTTACAAACGATTTTGAAAATCTTTTTTTTTTTTTAATTTTAATTAAAGACAATGCTGGCGATAATTAATTTCGAATATATACATTTCAATTATTATGTTACGGTAGTTATAGAGCCCACACGAACACGGTTATTCAGTCAGAACACATCAAAACTAATCAAACGGGCCATGACTAATAATATATAATAATTATTATATACCTAAACTTGGAAGCAAAACGAGTGTTGCGTAAACGTCGGTTGGCAAATGTTAATTGAATTGCCAAAAGACTATGTTCTTCTTCTTCAAACCGTTTTGGGATGAAAATAAATAAAGACGGATGTTTTTTTTTAAATCTAGGACGAATTTTTTTATTCATGTACAAACGAGTTTCGATACTAATAATATACTTTTATGTGACCGGATTTTTCCACCGATAATCAATAGACTTGAGCGTGGGTGGTTTTTTATTAACAGGCGGAACTAACTACACTGTAAACGCACGTGGCAACTCAAGAAAGTATACCTACCCACAGTGTTCGGATAACTCTATGAATTTCAAGTTACAATTGTTTATTTTTTTTTTTCAATGAAAACATTTTTGTGTAAGCCAAAAAAGTTTCAAATAAAATATTTATTATAATTAGTAAAGATAAAAAAATATATATACCTAACATTGAATAACAAATATTATCTTAAACAGTATAGTTTCATATAGGCCATATTATGTTAAAAGCCAAATTTTTTAATTAAAATAATGACTGGTCGATAACCAGTTTTGAATGAATACTTTTTGAGTCACTCCTTATTAAAATATTACTTTCAACTTGAACATTAAATATGATACGAGTATTTTATCATTATTTTTTGCTTTGGTTGTGGTTTTGGGCTTTAGTTGTAAAACATTTGCTCAGAGACAACCAATGTTTGATTGGGTTGGATAGAAAGCCCTCGGAACGATACTAAATAATATTTAAATAAGTATGTTTAATTAAATATCATGCAAATGAAAACCACAGTTTTTAATTGAAGAGAAAATTTGTCAAACGTTCTAATTGCCAAATTATACGAATTTAGTTTAATAATATTGGTATGTTTTTTTATGAATTGGCAGAAACTATTTATGTATACATACTTTCAAGTAATAAATATAGTTGTTTGTGAATAACCACCCAACTCACTTAAAAAGCTTACTAATTTGTTTGAAATAATAAAAGTGTATAAATGTTTGAAATACAAATCAAATCATACAATTACATTTTTATCCTTTTGTACTTAAAACGTTTATTATAATTTTTTTTTTAAATTTAATTATTACATTTTAGTATATGTTTATGTCAGTTTGTGATTTCTGGACTAGGTCGGGTTGATTGCGTTTTTTACAACAATAACGAAATTCGTGACAATAAACTTTAGACAGTAATCCCTAAATATGTGTACTTAACAGATCTCCCCTGTAAACGGTTTTATGTATAATAAATATAATTTTTTCTTCTTCTAAATACTCTTGTTCAAAAGGGCAAGACAAAAGTAGGTTAGGTCGACCGCTCGGATTAAACTCATTTTAGTAAAAATAACAAACAAATTAAAAAAAAAACAATTATGTTTTGTTTTCGAATACTATATGCCGAGCTATCGAATGTGAATGGTAAACAAGTTGGAGTCTCTAAAATCAATTTTTAGAAATCCATTTTTAGATTTCTAGACCGCGTCATGATCCGTTAAGATTCATTTTTAGGCGCTCAAGTACATTATCGTCGTAACACATTTATTAATCTTATTGTTATATTTGTATACTTTATGACGTGTTCGGCAATGCGACAGATTTAATTCAGAGACTGATTTAGTTGTACTTTTAATCGTTTATTATTAATCAAAGTAGGATTATAGCTGAGACGGCTAGCGTGTGTTTATGTTTATGCAGTTTTCATAATTGCCCTCAACGACTGCCCACGCGCGGGTGCCAAGATCCAGTTTTTTTTTTTTTATTCGGTCTTTGGCGGTACAAAAAAAAACAGATTAAATAAAACAAACAGTAGCGAAGGCATAAAAAAACACTCAAAGAGAAGAAAAAAAAAAATATATATATATATAGTATAGCTCGCCGCAATAATGTACACCTGTTGCACGCGCCATAGTAAGTATAGTGTGTCAGCAAAGAAAAAACAATTTATGCACATTATACAAAGTCACTTTTGAGACATCTGTCTAAGACGCGTGTCGCAAACCGCAGCAGAGTTTTGCAATTAAAATGTATCTATTTATAATGTACCTATTAATATCATTAATGATAACGTTATCTTAAGCTTGCGGCGATAAGAAACGACAACACAAAAATAGTGCCACAACAATAATAATTTGGCTGCACTGTAAAGTATAATTTTATATAGTACTCGTATGTTACAATTTAAATTATGTAAACATGACTATTTCATGTTATACACAATAATTTTGTCAAAAAGTAATACTTGGTATGTTTCAAAATGTATACATTCGATTGTTTAATTGAATAATTATTTGCTCGTGTCCATTGTACACTCTAAGATGATGTATTGCTGGACAGGCGTAAGTGGGTGATGAATTTTAGCATTTTCTGAATATATTCCATCTTATTCGCCATTAGTGGTTAACTCAAATCTTGTTTGTTATTCCAAGTCTAAATTAATGCTCAACTAAGTCTCCAACGAAGGTTGGATCTATGTAGATGATTTAAATAAAACGATACATAGAATCGAAGAAGGTCGCTTTTGACCTTAAAAGAAAATTTTACCATTTTGGGCTTTGCATATATTTTTCATAGTTACAAGCCACTAATCATAATTTTATTTTATTGTTACAAATTATTAGCTCTTTCTACTATTACACGATTTAGAAACAAGAAACAAAATACAAATAGTTTAATGGAAACTTTTGTCTCAGATTTCGTGCATCAATCTAGCTGTTCTATAAGTTCTACAATTTTTTGGTTTTTTTTTCAACGTGAAATAAAATTTTATATCAATTTATTTAAAATATGAGAATATTTAAAGAAAAAAGTTTCATTCATTAGTGTTATATATTTAATATTTATACCATTCTACAGATTGGCACCGAAGGCGATTCGTTCGAAAGTGATTTTATCACATTCGGCTGTAATCAGAGTTCTATCAGAGTTCACAACAATGGGCCAGGTGCTGGCATTTTTTTATTAAAACTATTGCGACTATCGATGGAAATTTGATACGGTCGGATAGCTAAAAACACACCGAATGGCTTTTTCTCATTTACACAACAATGACAACATGTCCGGTAGGATTAGCGAGCCCACATGTCCCGACCACAGCTTCGGCGCCTCCGCGTGATACCGGTGAGAAAATCTATTTAGTTCTCCAACCATGACATGTATCCATCTATATTTATATATAAATATAATATATATATATATATATATGTGTGTTTGTATGTAAGTATAATACAGATATAAGTATATAGGTATTTGACGATGGTTGTATTTCCTTACACAGTTTTACGGATAGGCGTCATTCATTTTTACACCGTCTGAGTCTCTGCGGTGCTCGGATCGAAATACAATCAATGAGTACCTAACCACATCATATTATGATATATTATTATTGTAAAGATATCTATTGCGGATACCGATATGCAATAAAAACTATCCGTACGATCGAGATCTGTCCCCGCATGAATGTAGGGTCAAGTGAGGTGTAATTAAATAAACGAAAAGGGAACCACCCAGATGATATACTTTGTATTTTATTTTATAGCTAAAAGTATTCGGTCGAATTGAAAACAATTAATGTATTTGAAAAATATAATTTACATGTGTCTTGTGTGTGTGTGTAACAAAGAAGAGAGGAAAAGGTAGATGATAGGGTTTGATAGTGATACAGGGAAAACCGGTAATTTCTGGAAAACTGATAAGAGACTAATGATAACAGTAATGTCTGATAACAGCATCAGCTGATAACAGATCAATGATAAAAGACGGCTGGAGGGTTTATCTATTTACAATGGTCACCCCACTTGACTCTAAATATTATGACTGCTAAAGCCCTAAAGGGTAAATATTTTTGACTTGGTCAATAAAAACGAGAAATGTGACAATGAAAATCGATTGGACCTACTATTTCGTAAATGTGCAATAATAATAATAGTAAAAAAGTTGTCAAAGTAGAAATTCTGTGAAAGATTGCAAAAAAACACAAAGCTGAGCATTGGAGAGATGAAATGTTAAAGATAGCTTGTCCAACTGTAATGTTTTCTCAGTTATAACCAAACCAAATATTTTTTGAAAAATAAACAGGATTTTTGTGGTACCATTTCTAATGCTGTAAAATGTAATTTGTCTACTAACCTTTTTAACGATCTACCTTGAATGTCCTCAATGAACCTACGTAGGTAGCTTTCTATGATCAATCTATATTTAACAATTTCTTGTACACCTTAATTTGCCCACCGAGTGATTTTATTGGTTTTTTTTTTACAAACTAGTTAATGAGAAAATATAATTAAATATAATATTGAAAACATAGTAGAGAAAATAAATGACAATGGAGTAAAAATAAACAACGAACTTAATGACTATTTATAACTAAACTAATATAATATATTTGTATTAGTTTTTAACACTACACTCGATTAACTTAACAACAATTTCCATTATTCATAATTTAACATTTTCGTCGTTTGTTATTATTGTTTTTATAATAACCGATATTTTAAAAGTCAAACGAATATTATTTAAACTATTATTCAAACAAATGTTAATTAAAATAAATTCTCCATTAGTTGATTACAAATGATATCTATTGGTGTACTAAACTATTGGACGAATAAAAAATATTTCATTTCAAAATCAATTAACCGTTAAAATTGTTCAAGATTTTGTTAAATCGATCACGATGTTTATTGGATTTGGTTCAGTGAAAAGAAGGTATGGCAAATAGAGAAATGTGTTTAGAAAATAGAACATAAGGGCCTAGGGCAAAACAACTGGTTATAATAAAGTCGAATTGTCAACGTACAAATAATAAATTATTTAAAACTAGAACGAAAATAAAAAGATAACTTCCATTGAAAACGTTCCTTTCGATTTGTGCAGTATAAATCTTTGTCGCCTAAGTACATAAACTGTATAAATTAAAACTACC
This sequence comes from Adelges cooleyi, assembly GCF_023614345.1. Classification (NCBI taxonomy): domain Eukaryota; kingdom Metazoa; phylum Arthropoda; class Insecta; order Hemiptera; family Adelgidae; genus Adelges; species Adelges cooleyi. Next base: position 10,019,078 of record NW_026096268.1, on the reverse strand, counting down.
TCGGATTAATACTACCTTCAAGTTCCACCGCGATACTATCGTTTAAATTTCAAAAGAAACCCATTTCAATGTTATCTCCAAGCCAATAGTGGTACCAGTAAAATGGCCATTTCCGTTTCATTCATCAACTCAAAAGTGCTAATGACAGGTGGGGTTATGCTATTTTGTAGAATAAAAAAGTGTTTACGTGTCAATGGGATGCCTAAGATACCTAAGCAGTTGAGGGAATAGAAGACATAGCACACATACATCGGCGGTATTTAAATAAAGCACTTATCTCTCCGGCTGTGTCCTGTGACTGTCGTCAACAAGAATTTTCAATACTTCCAAAAAAAAAAGCAACTGAAAACACTACAATTATTATTGTTATTATAGGAAATTTCTCCTCCGGCATGCAACACTGTCCGTCCGCCACCTCCGGTCCGGTTTATTACCCATATTATTATAATATTATATTGTACACTCACAATCGTTATCAAATTAACCGACCATTATCCATATAGGTACAAAACAACACGAGGCGTTTTCAAGTGTAATCATCGACAGGTGCGACCCACATCTGAGGATCACTACCACAAACTGGCTTCGGGACTTATTATCGCTTTTGGAAATACATTATTATTTTTTTTATTAGTATTGTTATTTTCAAACGATTTCCTAGTACACAGGTTAGGTTACCAACAGCAGCAGCAGCAGCACACGACTATTAGTACACACTCAAATCGACGGTGTGCGTAAGGACAGGATTGTACATCATAAACCATCAAATTAAAAATACTATATTACAGCATAGATTATATGAAACCAGATAGTGTACTTCATTGTAAAACAATATATTTTCAAATTTATACACTCTAAATACAGTAGGACCAAATTATAATAACAACGTAAACTGATAAGAAATACTGATAACAAGTAGTTGATCAACGATGGTTGATGGTTGATGCGGTGATAATATTACAGATGTTTGATAATATTTTTTTGACCACACTGTTTAGCAGAAGAATTTAAAAATTCATTTTTGAGAGTATTAAAGTTTTGTTTACATCTGTTACCATCAATTTAACGAATATTTAACAACATTAGCAACTGGATATCTCTTTGGCCAAACGTTACTTGTAGGTGGTCGACGGTCATTAATCGCGTTCCAACCGTTTGATTACCATTGCCTACACCACATGTAGGTAAGTATTATTATTATTATTGTACGCGCGTGTAGTGCACACTATCAGATGTTTTCAACGGTATACACTATAAATATCCTACGGGTCTAAAACGAATATACATATTAAATATATATAATAATAATCTCCTGGCACGTTCCTGTCCCCTGTCGGTATTGCACCCCGTGCATTAGTTGATATATTATGACATTCCAGAAAACATTTTACACGCTACAAAAGTCACACAGACGGTAGCCGTGGACGGAAGGAAGAATATTATTATTAATGTCTTGGGTGGCATAGGCAAAGCACGGGCAAGAGGAGGACGTTTCCTTGGTCTTCCCCGAGATAAGAGCTATCGATACAACGTCGTACAAATAATGCGTTCCCATTTTTTATACAGCTATAAAAAATTGATCTAGTCAGTACTGTAGGAATGTGAATTTGGGTGCAGAGGTCACGTGTGCGTCAAAGGTTAAAATATTATACAGCCGAAAGTGATCAAATCACTACACACTTACACATTGTGCAGGAAAATATCAATACTTTAACCATTTTAATTGTCATCCCTGGACTATGTTTTTTCCAAATGGGTACACGTGTTTTTTTTAATTCCATACGTAGACAAAAATAAAAAAAATGTGGCGCTTGAACTTTTAATTTTCAACCTAATCAACCTTATTCGTTTGCTATGACTTTTTCAAGATATTACATTTTCCTTTATAATTAATAATGTCTTATTTATTCGATTGTCCAAAAACCAGTAGCCTTCATTGTGTTTGAATAGGTAGACAAGAACCGCTTGTCAGTAATTATCCCAAAACATTTTATGCATTTTAAGAGCTACAAAAATAAAATATAATAATATATCACTTCTCGACTGTCTATGATTTTAAATGGTAAACTTACAAATGGTGGGTACCGTTAAATGAAATATTATGTTACTAGTCAATTGGCCGAATAAAAAATATTTCATTTAAAAACCCATTAGTATTGTAATATTGATTGAGATTTTGTTAAATCAACCTGCACTCAATGTGTGTAATTATCGTGTTATTATTTTACTTTAAGTTAGGTTGTGAGGTATATGATCAGTTATCAGGTACACATCGGATCTACGTTCAATCTAATTTTTTTCACAAAAAACTAGGCAACGTGCAAACAATATATTCAATAAACATATATTTTGTAGCGTTACTGAAATATATCGTTTTGGCTTTTAATTGTTTTGTAATATTTATATACATCATTTAAATGGTAAGGGTTGTCAATGAATGTATAGTTTAACCTTGACAGACGATTAACCCTAGTAAGTGGTAGTAAGTAGCAGTCCTCACCCCTACACCGGGAGTAGTACAATTTCAAGCGCATTCTAGAATTTACAATGCTTATATCGACCTCTTTTTTTTTTTAAGGAAATCTGCTCGAAGAAAACCGTCGGCATAACCGAGCGTGGGATGTCTTATTATAAATGCATCCGATTAAAACATTATAAACACTAGGTATATTGTTGTTATATCATATAGCGCATTGGTAGTGTAATATATTATTGAAACAGTCCTAATTTGGCACGATATACACGCCTAGGGTTTTATACGGTAAAATATACATATTATATTTTTTATCTTCTACAGCTATATTATTGTAGTGTTGGTGCATGCAAAAAAAAGTCCATAGTGGAAATGGCAAATTATGTTTTATGTCTGTATGTGAGCTGTGCCGTGTACGACATGACGGTGCAAATAAGAGGTTTATTGTAATATGCATTTTATGCATCTTGTAATGGACTAAAACGGTACAACAACATCGTTGTTATTATTATATTTTTATGATGCATAAAGTCGACAAATAGGTAAAACGGGGGTAAAGCCGTTTGAATCGTCGTGGCTGAGATTTTATTTAAAACAAAATATTTAGAAAAAAAACCTACCTACCTTAAGATCTAACCCCTTGTGTTTTCTAGATATACAAATGTGTTTAATATAAAATTATGTGAACCTGATCGTGATGATATGGTAATAAATAATATAGAAATCATTTTTCTAATATAAAACTCAAAAACCAGTACTGTGATACGTTGGAAAAGTGTAGTCGAGGCAGTTGTTGAATCTGAAAGTGATTCAATCACTGTCAAACGCGGTTGGATGCGAATTTCTGAGGTAAAAAAAATGATATATGAAAATGTTAAAGATTACTCGTGTACTGCTAGTCTTTATAATAATTATTCATGTCTGAAATTTACCAATATAAAACTGTTATAAAAACTTTCTCCGATCTTGTTGGAGAACTTACTATATTATATGTAAGTTCTCCGACAAGATTGATGTCGATGAACGATTATTATTGGTATGAGGTAAAAATAAAATAGTGACAAAAATGTATTGTAAGACATTCTTCAAAGAAAATCATATTCGAAGAGTCGTTCAGCCGTTCGACCTTGGTCGGTGCTTAAGGAAAACGCCTTTGAGAAAGATCATACCGTTATATTTTTTTGTGTAGTAGAATTTTTCGACCAAAAATACACTGGCACACTAAGTAGTCCAATTATAATTTTTTCGCAAACCGTTTTTTTTTATTGTTTAATTCAGAAACGTACGACCGATACCGTATATTGTCCGTTTTTGTCGCTTCTTTGTCTCCACAATAGGATTGGGCACGTAACAATACATAAAAGCACACATATACACACACACACACACACATATTTTATAATATACTTTAAAAAAAAACTGAAAATAATTATTGTAAGAAAGAGTTGAGCACGGACTGAGCTCGACAAAAAACATGCATTTAATTGACTTAGAAAAAAAATGTATATATACATAATGATAGTTTATTTTTCTGTTAAAGAAAATCATTTATTTAAAATATTTTCAGAAGCATATTTGGCTCCTGGTGCGTTTTTGTCATGCAAATTTGTATTTGTATATGTTCAACAACATCATCACGAATTACATTCATCAAGTGTCCTATGTGTGAACAAACCTAAAGAAGCCGATGCAAATATACAAAGGAAGTATGAGCCATATATACAAAGTGTGTAGAATTTGAGGTGACCCTTGATTTTTTGATGATATAATAATAACTTAATTTTTTTCATCCATTGCTGTATCAACTTTTGAAATTTAAATGACAAAATGTAATATAATATTGAATTTAAATTGGGAATAACTTGCTGAGAAATTCGCCTGGTCGACAACCAGTTTTGAATAATTACAATATTGAAGTATTAAACTCTAACAACCTTAAGTATGTAATTTAACAGTGCCGTATTTCCCAGTAAACACTATAAGCTAGTGCTTAGGGCGGCAAATAATTTTTAATATAAAACTTTTTTTATTGTAACTACAGCTGAATGAAATGAAACTAGTTATACATTTTTTTAGATCAACGGGATTGTGGTAATATTTATTGTTATAAGGGCAAAATCGTAGAATAAATCGTCCTATTAGCATTGCTGCTCCATTATTATTAAATTTGCCATTGTCTTGTTGTATTTATGTCTTGACAACAGACAACAGAATACGACGATCATAAAATAAGATATTGGTAATAAATTAGACAAAAACATAGCACGGGTTGACGATTGTGTGTTTATCGTAAAATCAGTTTTTATTTTCAAGTCTACAATATGTTAATATCACACAATATAATAATATTTAATAAAAAATCTAATCATAAGACGATGCGATCGCGATTGGGCACCAGTTCATAGTATGCACGTGTTCGATGTTTATTTTTTTAGTTTTGATGAAAAGTTAATGTCCTAATTTGTATGAATATTTAATTTTTTTTTTTTTACTGTGATTTGTGACTTTTTTTTAATAAAAGCTCTAGTAAAATGAGTGACGGCCGATCACGTCTGAGTGGGTATCAGTATAAAAGAATCGCGGGAGAACAAAATAATAAACTAAATAACTTAGTGCAAAAAACCCCAAAAATAGTTTTTTTTTTATACAAACTAAATATTATTATAAATTAAGTTGACACTACACGAGAAACGTTCGCTAGTTGTCCAAACTCGGTGATACTTATACTACGGACATCACTCTTATTCAAAACGTTATTTCCTCAGAAAGTTTTTCAAATGAAATTAATGAACCAATAGTCGATTTAATTATCATTGTGATTTATATCATATTTTATAAGTTTTTCTTATGAAATGTATGTACCGTTTTTATAACAGCTGTATAATTTTATTTTACATCATTAAACCGTTTAGTAATAAAGGAAACATTTACGTTTGTATACTTTAATAACATTTTTTAGACTTAGAAAATATTTATGTTATAAGGCGGTAATTTGTTTAGTGCTTACAGCGGCACAATGGTGGAATCAGTCGACATTGTCAGCAAGTTATTCTTAATTTAAAAAGTTAACTCAACACTTATGTTACCGTTTAAGCTTGACAAGTCGGTACAGCTCTGAAAACAAAACTAATAAAGAAATACAGCAATTTTAATACCGTCTTATATTGTAAAATAACATTAACAAAATGTTGCCAAAAAGGAAAACTACAAAATTCCTTATCCCATGCGAATCACCCTGTAGATCAGGAATTGTACCTAAAATAAGGTCAAACATTATAATTATGGCGCACTATGATTATTTTACAAATTGACAAATTAGTTCCAAATTTGTTAGGAATATTTTTTAGATATTATGCTATTTAAAAATATGTGCACATATTTTAACTTTTACAATGTTTTTTATGTTTCTACCGTTTACATATTGGCATCCAAGAGTTTTTTTTTTAACCTAACCTCTAACCTGTGATTTCTTTTGCCACAATATATTGTGTGTATTATTTACAACCGGCTAACGAGACGAGACGCCGACAAATTGATTCGAAAATTGTTATTTTTTTTTTTTATTGGAAAATGTCAACCGGACATCACACATTATAATATTAAATTTTACCTACCATAACAGGTTTTGCTCAAAAATAAACGAAACGTGATAAATCCGTATAAAAAAAAAACACCAGTAGTTGCGGTACACAACAGCTGTTGTAATTTGTTATATATATATTAAAAAAAATAGCATCTCTGCTTTGCATCGAAGCTGAACAAATGTAATCCGATAGTGTTATCGTTTGGAGAAAAAAAAAACGAAAGTCTTAATAAACACAGACCACCACTGAGCGATTATTAATCGTTGTCAGAAAATTAAAAAAAATCACACTAATAAATATTTCAACCGAAAATAGGTACTTTTCCTTGTTCCAAAAAACCTTTAGGTAGAATAGGTCGACCGCATTGTATGTGAAAATTATATTTTATTATAAGAAAACAAACTGCTGGATGCGATTTTTCACTGTATCACTATTGTCTTCCGGTGTATCCATTTGTGAATATTTTTTGGTCTTGAGAAAAAAAAAATACTATTCTCGATTTATCTCGCCGGACAAGTCGGTGATAAATATCGAGTGATTGGCCTTTCCAGGAAGAAAAAAACATTTAAATAATATAAATACTACTTTTTAACAATAACTCATACACATATAGTACACGCATAGTTTTCATTTAGCTGGCACGCGGTTTGCACGGTCAGCACAGAGTATATACCGTGTCAAGTGCATTTACATTTAGACATTGTGTAAGTCGCATGGGCTATATAAAAGAATACTTAAGTCGACACACAGGTTAACGGTGTTAACATACATTTTGTTGTCTTACACACTTTAGACAAAACATAATATATTATTATACTGTTTATTGAGTTTAATAGCACTCAAGCCTTACAATACATTAATATAGTATACATTAACATATATAATACATAAATAGTACTCTTTGATTGGAAACACTGAATTTTGACGGATGACCTATTAAATGTTTATTAAATGTAACTTTGCAGTATGCTGTGTGTATATCTAAAACTAGAGCCAATCTAAACACAATGAACTCATTATGTTAACATACTGTGCACCAAATATGACCTACAATAGGTGTAGTCATTTCTAAGTATAAACTAACTATATTATATTTAAGTAGAAAATATTATATTAAAGAGTACCATGGGATGACTTTAAAAAGTCTAATAGCTACATGTTTATTAGATTTGCTTATGGAAATCAAAATAATGACTTGTTTATAACCAGTTTTAGATAAATATATTTGTTGAGTTCTTACCCTTAAAAACTACCATTTGAAATGATGTACATTTTGTTTGTCTATATATTAAACACAATTTTTTACCATTATACACAATAAGAATTTTATTGGACATTTTTTTATATCTTACAAATTTTTTTTATTTCATTGGGAAAATGTCTGTAACATGAACTTTACAGCCGTGGAAAACGGCATCAATATAATATTGCACGTTTGACTTCACACACGCCTCTTCTGCTTGTTCATTTCTATTTAATTGCCATCAACTCAGACAAGCGCATCAATTGACTTGACCGTTATCCACCTCTTCGATAATAATCGTTAAGCGTGCAAGTTCATAATCTCGCATTTCCTAAGATGTCTTCAGTAGCATATCAATAATATTGTGTAGCACCACAGAATAGGAAAATAAAAATTTTAATAGTGATAGATACAACAAGAGAGCTGTGTTGTAACTAGACTGACAAAAAATATTAATAATTAGGTTTTTTTATTTTTTTTTATGGATATTTAAGGTGTTCAATTAAAATGTCCACTCTGAGTAATTGGAGAAAAACAAATAAATCACAATAATAGAGAGCAAAAAAAAATCTAAATAGCAGACCCAACCGGTTTACCTTTTACAATTTATTAAAATACTATTAACATTCTTTACAACGTCTAATGTAATATATTTTTTCTTTAAAATAAGAGTTACTTTTAAATGAATAAAATATGTGTTTTTTTCTTTCATGTTACACATTTCTAAAAAAAAAAATATATTTTCAGTTCAACCATAGTTTTCAGAGTGTACTGAACCGTCCTGAGTCGTTCGTGGTGTTGTGGTGGAGAAAAACTTTTGCGGGTTTTTCTTTTCTTTCGGCGATACCCTATAGGAAAATAATAAGAAAATACCGAGAAAAGTTTTTTTTGTCGTTTGAAAATAATAACGACAGATCGGCTTCAGCATACTCGATGGAAAATGGAAATTGTATTCATTGCGTGAACCGACTTATGCGAACTCCACCCAGTTGTTACCGGTGTGATGAAAAGGGCAACAAATAAAAATAAAAAAATTTGTTTTCCACAAATTCTACTCCAAGTAGAACACAACACACACACAAATAGCGAGTGCAATAACATCGGTATTGTCCGAGCCGACCGCTTTAGAAGTATTTATTTTCCATTCGAAAGAAGCCAAGTGTCTTTGCACTCGAGTTTAATCGATACCGCGCAAATAATTACATTTAATTGGTCGCAGAGCACTCATTTCTCGGGTTTTTTTTCCCCACATACATTAAACAAACGATGAACTCTGTGCCGACGTTTTATCTTACATTTTACACTTAAATTTAACCCCCCCCCCCCCAAGGAAGTAACACATATCTGCCCTATCAATGATAACACATTGAATATCTTAATTTTGTCCAATAAAATCTCTATTACATAATTAATTTAAAAAAAAAAAACATGTTTTCTTTATTAATACTTGTATTGTCAAAAGACTTTTCACTATTTTCGCATTTTTCCCTCCTCAAAACCGATGAATACATTTTAAAATATTTTTATTTTGGCGCGGATTTCAGCTTACCGAATGTCCGGTTATTGTATGGTTACCAATGTGGTAAGTGGTAACGTGCAATTGATAATTATTGTTATCAACTATTAAAACGAGACGCGTAAAACCTAAAATTGCAATAAGTTTGAAAATCGAATTGTTTATTAAGTATCAAATTGTTATTACTCGTCATTTTAATTTTAGGTATTTATTTTTTTCAATCTCCCGTTTAAATTACAAAACTATGCGATTAACATGTGGACAGAACGATTTATTTTATTTGATCATTTTTAGCGTGCCTTTGATTTTTAATTTGGTATTACTGTAAACGTAACTGGGTAGCTATATATATATAACATTTATTTTTACAATTACTAAACACACCCAAACGAGTTGTGTATAAACATTTGAAATTAAAATAATGACAATTATGAAACGAGTCATACTTCCTGCAAGTAATGCCCACACAACTCCAATCGCTTATATTATCTAGTCATTATTTATTATTCCAATACGATTCAGGAAAAACATTATACGAGGTTATCATTTTAAAACCAAACGGTGGAAACTTTTTGAAAATGTATGAACAACCATCCAGAATATATATTTTTCCCGTTAAATCCAACCGCGTGCAGTATTATATCTGCTATACTATAATATAATAAAAATTATTATGTACAAAGATGTTAACCTAACGTTAGATGAATTTTATAATTATTATTGGTTTTTACAACGTACCGTCGTAATATTGTGTAAAATTCATTGTTAATTACACAACAATAGATAAAACAATATTGTAATAATAATGAAAGAATATGATGTGGGCGAATCTCAGGTTGTTTACAGTATTGATACTGTGATCCAGGTACACTGTATACAGGTATACTGTATACAGTGTAATATATTATGAAAATATATAAAAACATCCAAGTGGACAATTCTTTTGTTTGAAAAATAAAGATGGCAATCCGTTACATTTTTATGCGTAAAATACAAAAATCAACTTACAAAACTAGGTAAGTACACTACATTGCCTGAAGATCATAACTGGATTTTTGGGTTTTGTTTCGAGTGAAACGATAAATACAAAGGTTGCCAACGCGTTAGCGAAGATAATAAATATTTAGGTTTCCGTTATCATCCTGTATATTGTCTTATGAAATTCAAGTATAAGTATACTAGCCAAACTTACCCGATTTGCCTACGCGCGAACTTCCGAGCACGACGGTCCTGATTCGTCCAATGTTGGTCATTTTTGTATTAGGAAAAAATACAAGCTGATCTGAAATGGAATAAAAAAAATGTATATATTAAATCATAATACAATATTAAGTACACTGTAAAATCTATAGTTTTTTTTAAATGAGTGTTTTTTTTTGGCTGAGAGTCAGTTCAAAATTTTCAAAAAAACTTCAATAAGATCAAAACGTGTCTCGTTTTTTTACTTACACCGACTTATTTACTCGTTTACTCAAGGTATTTACTCATTTATTGGATTTATTTACTTTTTTATTCTGTTTATTTACTCGTTTATTGGATTTAATTAATCTTTTATTCCATTTATTTACTCGATATGTTTAATAACATTTATTATTTGCTCGTTTATTTGCTTTATTTGCCAGTTTACTGAAGTTGTTTACTAGTTTATTGGATTTATTTATTAGATTTAATAACTCATTTAATTTATTACATAATAAGCTAGATTTAATTACTCATTTACTCAATTTATTTATTAGATTTAATAACTATCACTTATTAAATTAATAAACTCATTATCACGATTTGTTTGTTCAATTTATTTACTAAATTTATTATTCGCTTTATTTGCCAGTTTTCTTAAGTTTTTTACTTGTTTATTGGATTTATTTACTATTTTATTCTATTATTCTTTGCTCGTCTACTGTATTAAATTAGTCGACTTGTTTACTCGTTCACTGTTGACGTTAAAAAAAAAACATTAGACCAAACGATATTCAAAAATAATAATTATGATATTTGACTTTAATCACGTCCCTTTTGACTTGCATATACATTTCCACGATCAAATTACCCGAAACTACACGAGACAAAACATTATTTTTTATGAATTTTAACAGTTATAAATCTTACAAAAACATAAACACTTATAAACAAAAATCTAAGCTCAACGGCTTACGACCGCTATAAATGTCAAAATATGAAAATATATCATATTATAATTTATGATTAGGCGCCAAACATTTTTCTAGCATTTAATAATAATTTTTCCAGGGACATCATATACATTTTATTTGTTACATAAATCATAAAACATAGTAAACTTAATCATAACTCGAAGAAACAAATAATAATAAAAAAACTGCAACAACGGGCAAATCAACTAATTTATTTATGCAATATTTTACATTTAAATTGACTTACTAGGAAATAGGAGTTTTTAATAATTATCTTTTTGCATAAAACCGTAATTGCGTTACTTTTATTGCCAGCGCAAGTGCCAGAGTTAAACAAGTAAACAATTTGAATTTTATGATGTTAATAATATTATTTCCATTAGTATTATATTAGTGGCCGACTTGAAACGATTTACTTCAAAACATTAATGAGTATACATTTTAATTTTTTTATGACATATTATTACATTGGTACTTGCCGTTATGTCTTGTACCGTACATAACCATTAACAAAACAATTAATCATAATATAATAATTCCTAACCGATAAACATTCAAAAGCCATTAATCACTCGGAGTATAGACAGTTATAACCGATTTGGATGAAATTTTACTATAAAAGTTTTGTATTATTACAGCACAGTTTTTCAAAAAGGCAATCTGTATAGACAAACCGTTTGTAGTGGGTAAGGACCGGTTAAAACCAGTACCCGGGTTAGAGTTATTACCTATATTGTGTTTAACACCATACCGATAGTAATTACCAACGCAAGAATAATTATTACCATTAGTCGTAACACGTTATTATAGTACTATTATTTTTATTTTATCCTATTTCTATTCTTTTCTTTTAAATTAAACCTAATTAAATTGAAATGTTCTCTTAAACCATCAATTGATTATACATAATGGCAAAAAACATTTCCACTTGTGATAAGATAAAAAAAAGTGACTAAACAAAAGTTAAAATGTGATATTAAAAAAAAAAAAAAACTTGGAGAAGTGTTTGAAAAATTGTATATAATTGCTATTATTAAAATAGTTTGGAATTATTATATTTTGATTTTTAATCAAACCAAAGTAAGTAAATTTACCTAATTAATCAACGTCCTTCGATTAGTAGGTATAAAAACGTTTTTGTTTACCAACGTTGATAATAGTGATAAGATAATTAATACGACCTCAATACGTTTTTTTTCTTTTCGTTATTGCTATCTTGGATTTTTTTTTTAACCTTGTTGTTAATAAAGAAACCGTTCAAACCAGATGTCGGACGTTTAGTATTATTTCTGGCGCCGAATTTCATTTTGACTTTAGACACACATGTTATATTAATGTTGACTATTAAATCTCAGTTCCTACGCATTTCTTTTTTTTTTTTGTAATTAATTAATCAATTAATTATTCGGTTGGCAAAAAGTCGGTGAATTATTATTTAAATATATAAAACGTGTCCGGGGAACGGCGGCGGTAGGGAAAAGTAGAGCAGTAGTGAAATATTTTATAATTATGTTTAAAATAATAATAAATAAACAAATCAGTTGAGTACACAGTGTTTTATGGTTTAAGCCGGGGCGAGAGGTTAACGAACCGCGGCTTTAACAAGATGAAAAATAAAAAAAATAAAATATATTTATCTTAATGTCTTAAGGTCGAAAAACCGGGCAGCGGTTTGTGGTACGATAGAAAAAACAAAATATCTTTAACTTTAAATCTCGACTAGTTTTTATAAATAAAAAAAAAATAAAAAAATAGGTACAATTTAATAGCGAAACGTCGGATTGTTTAATGAGATAGGATTTTATTTCTCAAACATCAAAATTAGTGGCCCCAGACTACTTGCCAATTAAATTAACCAATTTTATTATAATAAAATATACACTATTCGTTTCAACACCGAAAGTGCTTGTCCTGTAGAGGAAAGAGAAAATACTGCATGGAATTATCGCAACTAAAGTGTAATTTATTTTTTTAGCGACTAAATTGAATAGTCTAGTAAATAAATCGAGTAAACGAGTAAATAAATTGAATGAGCGAGTAAACAAATCGAGTAAACGAGTAAATAAGTAGGTTGTAAAAACGGGACACGTTTTGGTCTTATTGAAAAGTGTTTTTGAAAATTTTGAACCGACTCTCAGCCAAAAAATCACACTCAATAAACTAAAATTATAGTTTTTTTACTACACATAATATATTGAGATTTAACGTAATAATTTGAGTTAACACGTAAACAAAGCGAATAAACGAGCAAATAATAAATGTATTAATTAAATTGAGTAAAAATACCAAGTTGACGTGTAAATAAATTGTATAAATGAGTAAAAAAAAAGAGTAAACGAATAAATACCAAGAGCAAAAAAAAAAAACTAATCAATCCAATAAACGAGCGAATGAGTATAAACATATAAATAGCGTATCGCATAAGCAACCGATTGGCAATTAACGGCGGCGTTAACAATAATTGATATGTATCGCTGCCCATTTTTTTTTTATCGCGACTTTTAGACTTGAGCAAGAGTTAAAAAAGGCGTAAAAAAAACAAAAATTATTTCATTTTTTCAACACCGAAACGCGTTTTTAAATTTTTGCACGCCCTTGTCAGATTATTAAATTCCGAATGAAAAAAACAACGCTATAAGGTCTGTGTTGTGAACAAACACTATAATTGCAAATGTAGCAGCAATGTTGTGCAGATAACGCGATGAGTAAAAACACGGTGTCGCGATAGGCCGTCCGAGTGCCTCAGCGACTTATCGTGGTATCGCGGTAAGCCGTTATCCGGCAACGCGACGCACGGTCGTACGCGGTCTTATCATAGGGGAACAACGAATAACACAAACTTACCTCGAGTCTGAGTGCGTTAACAGCAATATATATATATATATATATATAGATATTGTTCAAACGGCAAATTGTAGGTAAGCTGTAATTACAAATGCGGTGCAAAACGTTTTTCAGGTGTTTTTTAGTCTCAACGGCCGGAAACCGGAAGCCGGCGACGTAGTCCGTCAACGCGTCGGCGGCGGGTGTGCGTGTGGTGAAAATTCGCCATACGTTCAACGCGGTAAATTATTAAAAAAAAAAAAAACCCCACAAAGTACGTATTGGGAAAATATTAAACCGCTGCGATGATATTTATCGAAACAAACGTACGAAAATATTTAATATCGAACGCTAAAGCGAAAACGAGAAAGAAAAAACGGCGGTAAACGACTAACACCATAAAGTCGACGGCAGACTAGTGCGCGGCACGGTAAACACGTTGCGACTGATTGCGGCGGCGGCGGCGGTGTCTGGTCCGTGCCACCGGTGTGTAATTATTGCGCCGCCGCAAGCCGCGCCGTGCCGCTGACCAGCTGCGGCGCACAGTTTTCATAAGTGGCTGTCGAAGATCAACAGTTTTAAGGTAAACAAATTTTTTTTATTTTGGGAATTTTTGAAAAAACTAAAATATTATGTTCTTACATGTTCTACTTTCGAATTTGAGTTTCTCAACTGATGATTCGCGCTGTTCAATCCTTCGAATGCCGTTAAGGGTTTTTTTTTTTTAAACTACATTTTTGACAAAATATTTACAATCTATCTGCAATAATTTGCACAATAAGTAAGTAAGTTAGTTAAAAAGAAAAAAACACAGTCAGTGAATAACGCGATTAGGTTATCACACAGTCGAGACACTTAATTTGTGATAAAAAAAAAAGAAACATTAATTTTAGTTGTTCTTGAGAGGAGATCTCTGGGCCAGTTTTTTACAAGTCGTCTTACGGAAACCGTTGTTTAATGCTGTTACAATTCCGAATGACACAATATCTTTTCCCATTATTATCGATTAGATGTTTTTGACACTTACCATTTTTTTTCTTGCTATGAAGGAGGTGTGCGAGAGAGTGAAAACTATATAAGAAGAAATCGTACGATAGTCATACAATTGTGTTGATAAGGGAAAATATTGTATAAATGGGAAGGGGGTATGATCTTATCAGATGACATTAAATATAATAAATAATATGATCTTATTCCAAGAGAGAAATTACCTTTTTTATACATTAGATTAAATTATATGGGTAAAAAAACAAGCCATGAAAGCTGTTATAAATGTAAAATAATAATTTCAACATTTTTACCTAAGTACATACAATTTTCTGTACGCATGGCCGATGCAGAATGTTCTGGCAATTGTCACTAAAATATTATTATCTTCAAACTTAAATTTCCGAATTAAAAAATTAATTACCATACTTTTTGTAATCGTGTGAGTACACGTCAAGTTGAGACACTGAAACTTTCTCGTTCCAAGTTTAACAGAGTAGAAGTTGTTTGTTAACCTAAACGTCATTACCTAAACAACGATTTAGATTCGAAGTTTTTTATTTTTAATATATTTTAGATTCGAAGCGGAGCTATGTGTTTTTACAATGATGTGTTTTTATTGATTTTTTTAAGAATCTCCACAACAATGTCTGTGGTTTGGTATTATTAACATCAATGTGAGAAAAACATGTGTTTTTGTTTAAACAAACATTAGTTCCAACGCAATAATAAAACCAGATTTTTACTGAAACCCATAAAATTTAATCTAATGTATGAAAATAAGTAATTGGAATAAGATGACATTATTATACATGTATACATATGCTGTCATCTGAAAATTGTATTACCCCTCAACCAATAAAAAACCGATATTAGTTTCAGACACAGAATTCCCCTCTCGCTCTCCTTAAATATTGTTTTGCGATACTTACAGTGGTTTTTTTTATCAGCACAATACGTATTTATCAATTTATTTTAGGTTTGAATGTTTAGTTTTTTTCTTATATGTGTAATCAAACAAAGATTTTTACTAATATCCTTACAGTTTAATCTAACATATGAAACATGGCTTGCAAATATCGCCAAACTTGTGTACACAGCGAACGAACCCAGATAATATATTTTTTTTTGTTCTACTGAAATCGAAATAATTTATTATTCAAGCTTCATATACTAAACTGTAAACAATGAGTAGTAGCTAGTGTCGGTTTAAACTAATTTTATAGAGCACACAATTTGAAACTATTGTATATTTTTCTACATTGAGAAAACAACTATGTCTCAAAAGTGGTTCAGCATATCGATAATTGTACTTATTATAGTAATTTGTACGTTTATGTCAAGTGTAAAACAGACGTTCGGAGTGGGCTGTTTGAGAAGGACAGGCAAAGAAAAAGGCCCGGTAAGTGTAAATTATAAGTATCTTGTAGACCAACTTGTTCTCGAACAATTTTATCACACAACTTTTGTAAAAAAAAACCACATCAACTTTAAACAACAGGCTCTAATACCTCGTTTACATTCAGCCCAACAAGAAGTTTATTTTTTGGAATGTAAAAAATCTAAAATCATTACTGTTAATTTTTGAAGTTTGTATAAAAATCTAAGATACCAAGATTTCAAAAAGTAATTTCCGAATACTGCTGACTGGTCAATATACCGGATGATTGGTTACTTATAAATCTAGTCAATAACTTAAAAGATATTAGACTATTTAACATTTTTTTTTTCATGCTTTTATATTAGTTGGGACAAATTTATAATAGTTCTAAAAAATAAAACCCCATCCCTTATATGTTAAAACTATTTTTTTTTTTACCAACTATTATTAGGTATTATCTGTATTCTAATTCAATGTCTGACTATAAATGTATAATGCATGACTTTATTCGTTTTTGCCCCCCGTTCTCAAAATATCAAATTTAGAAGTCGTCTTGAAAATAGGTAAGATAGGGTCAAGAATGCTAGCTATTATTGCTTTGTCGTTGGCTAAGGTGTAAAGTGAAGTTGTCTTAACTGAGATAAATAAGTTGAAGAGTAAAGGCGTGGTATAAAAAGTATTTATTTCTTTTTAAAAAATACAAACCGATTTATTTCAAACTAGTGTTAATGTTTTACCTAACTTTAGTATGATCTATTTCTAGACAAAACAAAAGTAAACGTAATCGAACATAATACCTACCGTTGACAACAACCTCCTGTTTCACTCCATCGACCTCGTCTCTACTAATTATTACCATAACTGTATTCTGTGTCTGCTTCTCTAAATATTTGTATTTCTTCATATCGTTGAACTCAATTTACTCTTCTTTTCCATTAACTTCCATTAACTTCCACTCAATACAATCGGTCGTATCATCCACGTCCACATTCGCTCTATCCCAATAACATTCTCAATCACATCTAAACATTTCTTTTTTAGTCTCACCCAACTCCATTCTTCATCCGTCTCCGTTAATTTATTGCTTCTCTCTCATCTTTTATGCTATATTTTCCCGTATCAACATAATTGTATGACAATTAAGATTTATTTCTACATAATTTCCACGCTCCGACACACCTCCTAGACATGTGAAGTTTGGTATCCATAAGAATTACTCTTTCGCCAATCATCGATATTTTCCCTTAAATTTCCATGCTTCCACTAACACTCTAACTCGACCTGCACCTTCATGCCAATATTCCTATTAACCTGCTCTGTAGTCACAAACGTGTGACACATTATTAGGCCATAGTGTTAAAAAAAGTACTTGTTATAGGCTGTGTTCGACGACGACGATTACATTGACTTCAAAGAATTGCGTACGATGGTCGAAAAATACAATAAACTCTACAAAGACAAACTGGGAAAGACAAAAAGTAAAATTAACTTGACGTTACTTGGTGTTGAGGAGAGTAAAAGAAAACACATACAATGCACTAATTGCGTTATACTTAGATATTACTTGAAACAATTGAAATGGATTGTCGAAAAGCTAATCCGAGGCAATCAAACAGATTCGCAACAATTCAGCAGAGATTTGAATAGTATGAAAAACCACGTGACGCAGATGTTGTCTCTGCTGTATGCGTTAAATTCCAGCGATATCCAACATTGGCTGTATACGTTTTTCTTTAAGATTTCGGCCGTCCAATCGTGGAATGAAACAAAACAGATGGTAATCGACAATTTTGAAAGTTACACGGCTCTGGATACGGTGCTATCGAAGTTCATAACTTTGTGTTTGGACAAATCTTACCTACCGGTGGACGCACCGTTCAATTACAACATGTCCTTTACCAAGAGCAACAGCTACACCATCCGGGAAACCGTGTTCAGGCCTTTGTACGACAACTGTGTGTTTGACAAAACGTTCAAGTACCATTCGTGGTTTACCGTGGATAACATGTACTTGACCAGTTTGTGGGGCAAAGAAGAGGGGTTGTTTGTTGGAAACGTACCCGGAATCTCTATAGACTGGGAACCCGTACAAGCTAGGTTGGCCGAGCACAGGGCGTCTATGGAGGATTTTTACACCGAAAAGCTGTGGGTAGACGACCCTTACCGGTGTGTAGTCTATCACAGTTTGATAGTGGAACTTATCGACGTCAGACTGTACTCGTTCGTTTGTGTCCATTTGCACGTATACATTAATCTACAGGCCGGTGAAGGTGTGAACAATTACTGGCAGTACAACATTGGGTTCTACTACCAAGTAGCGAGAGCCTTTAAATATTCACAAATCGGTGACATCGCTGCCCAGAACACGTTGGAAAAATTGTACAACCTGACCGATGCCGACAGTCTGTTAACGGATGTAGCACTGAAAATACATATGATCCTCGGCATGGTACCACAAACGAGCAGGTTTGCGGATAATATTTTGAACATAAAAGCTGAACATTTGTCCGCCGAGTTACTGAATAAAAACTTAACCGGATTGATGGAGTTTACAGAAACGCTCAAGAACGAGATACAGCCGGTCGATTTTAATTTTCTCCTACTCTTCATGAAAGCCAGCGCCCAAGACGATGATAAGTTTTTTGCTGAATAACATGTTCACCAACACCTACCCGGTCCGGCATAGGCATAGTATTTAATAAGGAAATTGGTATTTGAGGTTCTAGCACCTCCCCCCTCCGTTTTAGGCTATCCGACGGTTTAACCATTAACTATTTAAAAACAAAAAATAAACATATGAAATTTTACAAATTTTGTTTTATTAATTCAGACAATTGTATTTTAACTGAACATATTTTCATTACCCGTTGACTGTTGATTCACTCACACATAGCAAATGACTACGGCCAAAGGTTAAATTTACCCTTTATTTGGTGCGTTTCCTTAATAATAAAAAAATAGCAAAGCTGCCATAATTTGTAAAAAATGTAAGCAAAAGGGATCTATCTAAGTCTCAAACTCGTTATGGAAGCAAATGTTTACTTACCCTAGTATTATTAAGAGGAAGATTATGCAGAACAGCTTGCGTACGAGTTCGCAAAACCACGGGATACATTTTTATATATCTAAGGTGCCTAGTAAACAAATCAAGTTTCTGGCTAATATTTTATTTTTCGTTATGATAACCGGTGTCGATTTTCCGTGTGTGTGCCATAACAAAGGCATAAAAATGTCAAAAGGTAATTGGAATAAGATAAAATTATTACATATACATACGCTGTCATCTGAAAATTGTACAAACCATCAACCAAAAAAAAAAAAAAACCAATATTTGTTTCAGACAAAAAATTTCCTTCTCACGCTCCTGAAATATTGTTTTGCGATACTCACAGTTGTTATTTTATCAGAACAATACCTTTTTCTCAGTTTGTTTTATGTCCAATACACGTTTTTTCAAATATCACAAAACCCAAATTTTTACTAGTATCAATGCAGTGTATTCTAACATTTAAAACATGGTTTTGAAAACATTTGTTCTACTGATATTTAAATATACTAAACAGTGAGTAGTACCTAGCTAGTGTCGATTCAAAGCGTTTTCGTAGAGCACAAAATTTGAAAATATAATACATTTTTCCACGCAAAGAAATCAACTATGTCTCAAAAGTGGTTCAGCATATCGATAATTGTACTTGTTATAGTAATTTGTACGTTTATGTCAAGTATAGAACAAACGTTCGGAATGGGCTGTTTAAGAAAGACAAACAAAGATGAAGGCCCGGTAAGTGTAAATTCTAAGTGTCTTGTATACTAACAATTTTGTCACATAACTTTTGTACAAAAAAAAATCGAAATCAACATTAAACAACAGACTCTAATACCTCGGTAACATTCAGCCCAATTTCGTGGCAGTGACTATGCCACTGAAGTATTTTGGGAAGCAAATACAGCAGTGCGAGGAGCAATTGCAATGGCTGATTATATTACCTTGTCGAAGACAGTGAGTATTAACATTGCCTGTTGTTTACATTAACCGTTTAAGTTGCTGCTCGCGCTGCAAAATTTCATGTCAACTTCTCTGCTCACTGCCATGGAAGTGGGCTGAATGTAAATGAGATATAAAGGTGGTATACGGTGTACTTTGCTCATTACCAATAGAAACATAATCGAACTTGTTACCTACCGTTGACAACAACCTGCAATTTTACGTCTAACCATTTCTCTTTTAGCCTTTCCCAACTACATTCTTCATCCGTCTCCGTTAATTTATTGCTGATCTCTCGTCTCTTCTCGTGACGTGCCCAAACCATGAGGCCATTCAATTCTGTCAATCTCCTTAGACAGTGACCACGGTGTTAAACAAAATTGCTTGTTTTAGGCTGTGTTCGACGATGACGAACACATTGACCTGAATGAATTGGATACGATGGTCAACACACACAATAGACTCTACGGCGAAAAACTGGGAATGTCAAGAAGTAAATTTAACTTGATGTTACTTGGCGTTGAGGAGAGTAAAAGAAAACACATACAATGCACTAATTGCGTTATACTTAGATATTACTTGAAACAATTGAAGTGGATTGTCGAAAAGCTAATCCGAGGCAATCACACAGATTCGCAACAATTCAGTAGAGATTTGAATAATATGAAAAACCACGTGACGCAGATGTTGTCTCTGCTGTATGCGTTAAATTCAAGCGATATTCAACATTGGCTGTACACGTTTTTCTTTAAGATTTCGGCCGTCCAATCGTGGAACGAAACAAAACAGATGGTAATCGACAATTTTGAAAGTTACACGGCTCTGGATACGGTGCTATCGAAGTTCATAAAATCGTGTTTGAAAAAATCTTACCTACCGGTGGACGCACCGTTCAATTACGACATGTCCTTTAGCAAGAGCAACAGCTATACCATCCGGGAAACCGTGTTCAGGCCTTTGTACGACAACTGTGTGTTTGACAAAACGTTCAAGTACCATTCGTGGTTTACCGTGGATAACATGTACTTGACCAGTTTGTGGGGCAAAGAAGAGGGGTTGTTTGTTGGAAACGTACCCGGAATCACTATAGATTGGGAATCCGTACAAGCTAAGTTGGCCGAGCATAGGACCTTGATGGAGGATTTTTACACCAAAAGGCTGTGGGTAGACGACCCTTACCGGTGTGTGGGCTATCACTGTTTGATAGTGGAACTGATCGACGTCAGACTGTACTCGTTCGTTTGTGTCCATTTGCACGTTTACATAAATGGATACCAGCCCGGTGCAGGTGTGAACGATTACTGGCGGTACAACATTGGATTCCACGACCAACTAACGATCGCCTTTGAATCTTTACAAATCGGCGACATTGCTGCCCAAAATACGTTGGACAAATTGTACGGCATCACGCATCGCTATAGCCCGACCGATGCCAAAAGTTTGTTAACGGATGTAGCGCTGAAAATACATAAGATCCTCGGTATAGTACCACCAACGAACGGGTCTGTGGATAATATTCTGAACATAAACGCTGAAGATTTGTCCGTCGAGTTGCTGAATGAAAACTTAACCGGATTGATGGAGTTTGCAGAAACGCTCAAGAACGAGATTCAGCCGGTCGATTTTAATTTTCTTCTACTCCTTATGAAAGCCAGCGTCCAGGACGATGATACGTTTTTTTGCTGAAGAATAACGAGTTCCCCAACCTACTCGTTTGGCATGAGCTTAATTTTTAGGAGGCAGGGGTGTGAAAGATTCCAGCGCCCCTCTCGGTTTTAGCCTAGCCGACGGTTTAACCATAAATTTTCAAAAATAAAAAAACTACATGAAAATTTACAAACTTATTTTTTTATCTAAACGTCATTAAACAGCATTTTAGCTTCGAATTATTAAATTTTTAATATATTTAAGATTCGAAGCGGAGCTATTGTTTTTACAATGTGTTTTTTTTTTGGTAATTATATTTCAAAAAACATTATATTGCATAAATATAATATTATATACTACATTTACAAAGTATACAAGGCCAAAATTTTATACAAGAGAAAAATGTTCTCGATAAATCGTGAAAAATAATTCTTAGTAAAGTATCATTTAAATAAGAATTTACACAATTATGTTTGTGTTTTGGTATTATTTGCATCAATGTAAGAAAACTTTTAAACTACCATTCGTTCCAACGCAATAATAAAACCGTTGTTTTACTGAAACCCATAAAATTTAATCTAATGTACGAGAAAGGTAATTGCAGTAAGATAAGATTATTATATATACAAACGATGTCATCTGCAAATTGTATGAACCCTCAAAAAAAAAAAAAAACCAAACACAGTAGTTTCAAACACAAAATTTGCCTCTCGCTCTCCTAAAATATTATTTTGCGATACTTACAGTTGTTATTTTATCAGAACAAAACCTATTTCTCAGTTTGTTTAAGGTATGACTGTGTAATACACTTTTTTTCATGTATACAAAATGTGTTTACTTAAACAACGCACTCTATAAAAATGTCTCTACTAATATCCAATCTAACATTGGAAACATGATTTTGCAAATATTTGTTCTACTGAAATTTAAATAGTTTTTATTCAAGCATAATATTCTAAACAGTGAGTAATACCTAGCTAGTGTCGATTCAAAGCGTTTTCATAGAGCACAAAATTTGAAAATATAATACATTTGTCCACGTAAAGAAATCAACTATGTCTCAAAAGTGGTTCAGCATATCGTTAATTTTACTTGTTATGGTAATTTGTAAGTTTATATCAAGTGTAAACCCGATGTTCAGAGTAATCTGTTCAAGAAAGACAAACAAAGATGAAGGCTTGGTAAGTGTAAATTCTAAGTATCTTGTAGACCAACAATTTTATCACATAACTTTTGTACAAAAAAAAACTACATCAAATTCAAACAACAGACTCCAATACCTCGTTTACATTCAGCCCAACTCCGTGGCAGTGACACTGCCACTGCCACTGTAGTATTTTGGGAAGCAAATACAGCAGTGCGAGGAGCACTTGCAATGGCTGAATGTATAACCTAGTCTAAGGCAGTGAGTGTTTACATTAACCGGTTAGGTTGCTGCAATATTTCAAGTCAACTTCTCTGCTCACTACCACTGAAGTGGGCTGAATGTAAACGAGGTATGAAGGTGGTATTAGGTGCACTTCCAGTATGACCAAAGTCGTTTGTAAATTTGCCCATTACTAATAGAAACGTAATGGAACCTAATACCTAACGTTGACAACAACATTCTGTTTCACTTAATCGACTCAATCTTCTCTACTAATTATTACCATAACTGTATTCTGTGTCTGCTTTTCCAAATATCTGTATTTCTGCTCATCGTTTAACTTAATTTACTCTTTTTTCCCCTTTACTTCCACTCAGTACAATCGGTCATATCATCCACGCCCACATTCGCTCTATCCTCATAACATTTTCAATCATGTTTAACCATCTCTTTTTTAGCCTTCTCCAACTACATTCTTCATCCGTCTCCATTAATTTCAACATAGTTGTATGACAAATAAGATTTATTTCTACATCATTTTCACGCTCTGGCACACCTCCTAGACATATGAAGTTTGGTGTAATAAGCATTACTCTTTCATCAATCACTTGATCATCAGTATTTTTCCTTTCTTTTCCATGCTTCCACTAACACTCCATCCAGGCCTGCTGCTTTATGCAAATATTCCTGTCTACCTGTCACAAATGTGTGAAACATTATTAGTTCATTCAATTCTGTTAATTTCCTCAGACAGTGACCACAGTGTTCATAAAAGCACGTGTTTTAGGCCGTGTTTGACGATGACGTATACATTGACGACTTCAAAGAATTGCATACGATGGTTAAAAAATACAATAAACTCTACGAAGACAAACTGGGAAAAGCAAGAAGTAAA
Source organism: Adelges cooleyi (assembly GCF_023614345.1). Lineage (NCBI taxonomy): Eukaryota > Metazoa > Arthropoda > Insecta > Hemiptera > Adelgidae > Adelges > Adelges cooleyi. The sequence goes on along the minus strand of NW_026096268.1, from coordinate 9,995,025 downwards.
AATAACTTGAAGTTACTCGGTGTTGAGGAGAGTAAAAGAAAACACATACAATGCACTAATTGCGTTATAGTCAGATATTACTTGAAACATTTGAAGTGGATTGTCGTAAAGCTAATCCGAGGCAATCACACGGATTCGCAACAATTCAGCAGAGATTTGAGTAGTATGAAAAACCACGTGACGCAGATGTTGTCTTTGCTGTATGCGGTGAAGTGTAGCGATATCCAACATTGGCTGTATACGTTTTTCTTCAAGATTTCGGCTGTCCAATCGTGGAGTGAAAACAAACAGTTGGTAATCGACCATTTTGAAAGTTATTCTACTCTGGATACGGTCCTATCGAAGTTCATAAAATCGTGTTTGGACAAATTTTACCTACCGGTGGACGCACCGTTCAATTACAACATGTCCTTTACCAAGAGCAACAGCTACACCATCCGAGAAACCGTGTTCAGGCCTTTGTACGACAACTGTGTGTTCTACAAGAAGTCCAAGTACCATTCTTGGTTTACCGAGGATAACATGTACTTGACCGGTTTGTGGGGAAAAGAACACGGGTTGCTTGTTGGAAACGTACCCGGAATCTGTATAGACTGGCAACCCGTACAAGCTAGGTTGGCTGAGCGCAGGGCGATGATAGAGGAATTTTACACCGAAAAGCTGTGGGTACACGACCCTTACCGGTGTGTGGGCTATCACAGTTTGATAGTGGAACTGATCGACGTCAGATTGTACTCGTACGTTTGTGTCCATTTGCAGGTTTACATAAATGGATACCAGGCCGGTGCAGGTCTGAACAATTACTGGCGGTACAACATTGAGTTCCACTTCCAACTAACGACCGCCTTTGAATCTTTACAAATCGGCGACGTCGCAGCCCAGAAAACGTTGGACAAATTGTGCGGCATCACGAATCGCTACAGCCGTCACTATGCCGACAATTTGTTAACGGATGTAGCACTGAAAATACATACGATCCTCGGCATAGTACCACCAACGAGCGGCTCCATTGTGGATAATATTTTGAGCATAAAAGCTAAAGATTCGTCCGTTGAGTTGCTGAAAGAAAACATAGACGGATTGATCGATTTTACAAAAACGTTCAACAACGAGATTCAGCCGGTCGATTGGAGTTTTGTCCTACTCTTCATCGAGGCCAGCGCCCAGGACGATGATAAGTTTTTTGTCGAATAACATGTTCACCAACACCTATCCGGTCCGTTATTGGCTTAATTTTTAGAGCAGGAGGAGTGTGAAAGATTCTAGCACCCTTCTCCGTTTTAGTCTATATGACTGTTTAACCCTACACTTGAAACAAATAAAAAAAATTACATGAAATCTCCAAACCAATTTTTTGTTATATTTTGTATCTTTAAATATACACTAGTGACTAGCGTATCGGCTAGAAAACAAAAAATTAAAATGTAACTAATTATTTATTATTTTTATAAGTATTTTACTAGTAGGGCATTGTATCTTTTATGGTGTAACTAATTAAAAATAAAGGAAAAGGGTAATGTATCTTTTAGGATAGGTACATACGTTTTTATACATAGATTTCTAAATAAGTGATTGGCTTTATCTTAATACTAATGAAATATTTAGACGGGCACGATCAGATTTCAGCAGCTGAATTAAATATTTTTTGTTTTTAAACGGAAATAAAATGTATTGAAAATCAGTAAAAAAAAAAAATGATAGGATAGCTGATTACATGGGTTTTGAAACGATATAACAAAAATAGAATATCTTTGAAATGTTAACAATAACTATGATAATATCTCCAAAGAACATGTAAACTGTCTATATAGCTTTTATATTTTTACTGGAATAATTATTAAAATTTTTGTGTATCTACTGCAACGGCAAAAAAATTATATCAAGTTCAAATGGCATACGCGGTATACATGGTGTAACATAACTAATAGATAAGTAAGTCATGTAGATAATTTCAAATCATGAAAGCATTAACATAATCATCTATATTGTATGTCTATTCCATGACTCCATTGTCTTAGGTGTATTTCATCACAATTCAGAGGAGTAGTTTATTTCGATATCATCAAGTACATGTCCTCGATTAATATCAATGCCTCGTTGTAAATTTCCTCGCTTAGTTGCAGTAACAACTCAGTAACAATATAATATAAATATAACAAAACAAGATTTTTAACAATATCCATAAAGTTTAATCTAACATTTGAGACATGGTTTTGCAGATATCACCAAACTTGTGTAAATAACGAACGCGCCTAGATAATACAGTTTATTTATTTTACTGAAATCTAAACAATTTTTTTTTAAGCTTAGACTAAACAGCGATAGCAGTAGCTAGTATTGGTATAAACCGTTTTCATAGTGCACAAAATTTGACAATATAATACATTTTTCCACATAAAAAAACCAACTATGTCTCAAAAGTGGTTCAGAATATCGATAATTGTACTTGTTATTGTAATTTGTACATTTTTGTCAAGTGTAAAACACACGTTCGGAATGGATTGTTTGAGAAGGACAAACAAAGGAAAAGACCCGGTAAGTGTAAATTCATTTCATGCTAACATGTAAACGAGATATAAAGGTGGTATTAGGTGCACGTCCAGTATGACCAGTCGTTAGTAAGTGTGCTCATTATTAATAGAAACATAATCGAACTTGTTACCTACCGTTGACAACAACCTGCAATTTTACGTCTAACCATTTCTCTTTTAGCCTTTCCCAACTACATTCTTCATCCGTTAAAAGATCAAAAAATATTTTGACATAAGTTCGGTATCATTGGCATTACTCTGACTACATCCGGGCTTGCTGCAGACTTGTGTGACATATTGTGAGACCACAGTGCAATTAATGTGTACCTGTTTTAGACTGTGATCGACGATGCCATATACGTTGATGATTTGAAAGAATTGGATACGATGGTCGACAGACACAACGAGCTGTACAGAGACGAACCGGGAAAGGCGAAAAGTATCAATAACTTAAAGATACTCGGATTTCAGGAGAGTAAAAAAAAACACATACAATGCACTAATTGCGTTATACTTAGATATTACTTAAAACAATTGCAGTGGATTGTCGACGGGCTAATCCGAGGCGATCACACGGATTCGCGACAATTCACCAGAGATTTGAATAGCATGAAAAACCACGTGGTGCAGATGTTGTCTTTGCTGTATGCGTTAAATTCCATCGATGTCCAACATTGGCTGTACACGTTTTTCTTCAAGATTTCAGCGGTCCAATCGTGGAGTGAAAACAAACGGCTGGTGATTGACCATCTGGAAAATTACACGGATCTGGACATGGTCCTGTCCGGATTCATAACTTTGTGTTTGCACAAATCTTACCTACCGGTCAACACACGGTTCGATTACGGCATGCCCTTGACCAAGAGCAACAGCTACGCCATCCGGGAAACCGTGTTCAGGCCTTTGTACGACAACCGTGTGTTCCACAAGACCCGCAAGTACCTTTGGTGGTTTACCGTGGAAAACTTGTACTTGACCGGTTTGTGGGGCAAAGAAGCGGGGTTGTTTGTCGGAAACGTGCCCGGCATCTCTTTGGACTGGCGACCCGTACAAACTAGGTTGGCCGAGCACAAGGCCAAGATAGAGGAATTTTACACCGAAAACCAATGGGTATACGATCCTTACCGGTGCGGACACTATCACTATGTGATAGCCAACCTGATCGACGTCAGACTTTACTCTTATGTTTGTGTCCATTTGTACGTTTACATCACATTGCAGAACTGTGGCACTGTCGATGAACCGACGGCTGACGGTCAGCAGAACGATTACAGGGAGTACAACACGCGGTTCCAACAGCAACTTTCGAAGGCGTTTAAGTTTTCACAATTTGGCGATCGTTTTGCCAAAATCACGTTGAAAAATTTGCTAGAAATCACGTGTGACTACAACGTGAACAACGCCTACACGGCGTTAATGGACGTAGTGACAAGAATACATAAGCTGCTGGTCGTAGTAGCGCCGAAACAGGTGGAAAGTATTATGACCGTAGAGGCTGAAGATTTCTCCAAAGAGTTGCTGGAAAAAAATCTAATCGGTCTGACGGAGTTTACAGCAACGCTCAAGAAAGAGATCCACCCGATAGATTTGAATTTCGTCCAAACCTTCATGAAAGCCAGCCGCCAAGACCATGTGCAATTTTTCGCTAAATGACATCAGTCACCAACACCTATCCGGTCTGGCATAGGCATAATGTTTAAGAGGGCGAGGGAACACAGAGGTTCTAGCACCTCCGTTTCAGCCATAAACTTTTGAAAAATAAAAATATTACATGAAATTACTCCAAAACCCAATTGTAAATTTGTATGATTATTCAAATACGCGTTTTTTTTTTCACCAAGCCATATGTAATTTTATATTTAATGGTTATTTAAATTAAAGCATGTTTAAAGATGTAACAGGGTGCGAAAAGTTTAAAGTAATTCAACTCCTTCACCGCCAAGTGGGGAAAAACAATAAAAAACGCCGTTTTAAACTTGGCATAGCCAACCGACACACTAATTCGCCTTGATGGAGTTAATGGTAAGCAACCATACATACTTTTACTAAAATTAACCGTGTTTTTTTAGGCCCAACTACTTAAGCTCGACAATACAATGGGGTTGATGTTTAACGGTGACAGGTTTGCAAACCGTTCTTGTTTCAGTTTTGGTCTACAACCGTCTCTGCTTTCAAACGGCCAATTGGGTTGTAGTATATTGTCCATTTTCTACAAAAGAAGTATTTCACTAATAATAAACATTATCAGTGGACTAGGATTGTATAATATTACACTTATCCATCAAAACTGATAGGAAAAACATAATGTTTTCCGATAAGTTACTATCATCACAACTATTAGACAAAATTATTCTCAACTAGCTCTTGATACTGTGATTGTTTAGCACACACGTTTTTTTTTTCACTCAGTCGGTATTATGCAAAAACAACTCGATTTAGATTTACCTAAAACGGCGTTTTACAAATATCGCCAAACATTGTATAAACAACGCACTCTACAGAAATGTCTTTACTAATATCCCGTACAGTTTGCTCTAACATTGGAAACGTGGTTTTGCAAATATTTGTGTTTAGTGAAATTTAAATAGTTTTTACTCGTGCATATAATATACCGAACAACGAGCAGTACCTGGCTAATGTCGATTCAATGCGTTTTCATAGTGCACAAAATTCGAAAATACAATATACATTTTTTCCACTTAAACAATACAACTACTATGTCTCAAAACACGTTCAGCGTATTATCGTTAATTGTACTTGTTATAGTAATTTGCACGTTTATGTCAAATGTGACACCGACGTTCGCAGTGAAGTTTTTAAGAACGGCAAACAATGATGGGCGCCCGGTAAGTGTACATTCTAAGTACCCTCGTAGACCGACAATATTTTTATCACACAACAGGCTCTAATATCTAGTTTACTCGCCTAGTTTATGCCGGCGTTCAGAGAGGGCTGTTGTGCGGCACGGAGGACGGACAAAGGAAAAGACCCTGTAAGTGTAAATTCTAAGTATACCTTGTAGACAAACTTGTTCTCGAACAATTTTATCACACTCTTTTAGATCCCGGCGTTAATAAGAGCACGTGTATTTCAGGCTGTGTTCGACGATCGAATAGACATTGACGACTCCAAAGAATTTCAAACGATGGTGGAAAGACACAACAAGCTGTACAAAGATGAACTGGGAAAGGCGCACTTATTGCTCGCTCAGGAGTCACTCGGTTATGTCGAGGCCAAGTTGAAACTCGTACAATGCACCAACTGCGTTATAGTCAGGTATTACTTGAAACGATTGAGGTCGATTGTCGATTGGCTAACGGAAGGCGAACACGCGGATTCGCGACAATTCACCAGAGATTTGATCGGCATGAAAAACCACGTGGTGCAGATGTTGTCTTTGCTGTATGCGTTAAATTCCATCGACGTCCAACATTGGCTGTACACGTTTTTCTTCAAGATTTCGGCGGTCCAATCGTGGAGCGAAACCAGACGGTTGGTGATCGACAATTCCGACAGTTTCACCGCTCTGGACACTGTCTTGTCCGGGTTCATCACTTTGTGTTTGCACAAATCCTACCTGCCGGCGGACACGCCGTTCGATTACGGCATGTCCTTCAGCAACGCCAACAGCTACACCGTGCGGGAAACCGTGTTCAAGCCCATGTACGACAACCGCGTGTTCTACAAGTACCGCAAGTACCACGGGTGGTTTACTGTGGAAAACTTGTACCTGACCGGTTTGTGGGGCAAAGAAGCGGCGTTGTTTGTGGGCAACGTGCCCGGCATCTCTTTGGACTGGCGACCCGTACGAGCTAGGTTGGCCGAGTCCAGACTTTGATGGAGGACTTCTACACCGAAAACCTTTGGGCACGCGACCCTTACCGGTGCGTGGGCTATCACATTCTGATAGTGACCTGATCGCCGTCCGGCTGTACTCGTACGTTTGTGTGCATTTGCTGGTTTACATCACGCTGATGTACAGTGACGCGGATGACGGAGTCACTGTTGTCGACGTTATCCATGTACAGAACCGCAACCAGCGGTTCCACGACCAGCTGACGAACGCCTTTGAATTTTCTTATCTCTGCGACAATTTGGCCGTGAACACGTTGGACAATTTGGCCGACTTCACATACGGCTACAGCGAGACCAAAGCCTACATCTCGTTAAGGGACGCAGCGGCGAGAATACATGAAATCCTCGAGGTAGCGCCGCCGACGGGCGTGACGTTTGCGGAGAACATAATGGACATGCACGATGAAGATTCCGCCAAAGAGTTGCTGGAAAAAAACATAGCCGGATTGACGGAGTTTACAGCAACGCTCAAGAAAGAAATCCACCCGATAGATTTGAATTTTGTCAAAACCTTCATCAAAGCCAGCGCCCAGGACCATGGTAAGTTTTTTAACTGAACAACATGTTGGGGGCTGTTACTAGTAAAAAATAAAAATAAAACACGAAAAAACCAATTAATTGTATTTTTTTTTTTACTAATTTATCACACCATCAGCAATATGTACAGTGTGAGGTCTGGGCTTTATCAATGGTGCCAAAATGTACACAATTTTTTTTTTTTTGGTACAATTATTGTGTCGTTGGTAAAATATTGTCACTAATTGTTTCTCTGATTATTATCAAAAGGGGTTATCCAAGTACACGACTTATAAGATTATCGGTGTAGGTACTTGTAGTTTTTCTGTGACTTCCTAATTAATATGGCAATTTAAATAATCTCAATTAAAGATTGTACGTCAATGCGTAAAAAACCGTTTTAGAACAATAAAAAACAATTTTACTCAGAGTAGGTATTATTCTTTCGGCTTTGTATAGGAGTATATGTTTGTTTGTATTTATTAAGAACAAAATATGTGTTTTTAGGAAATTTCTTTAGAAAAAAAAACCAGATTTTCACTAATACCCATAAAATTGAGTCCAACATAATACGAAACGTCGTTTTGCAAATTTCACCCCAACCGTGTGTAAACGACAAGCACCTAAGACAATATGGTTTATTTGATTTACCGAAATGTACACAATGTTTATTTAAGTGTGTATACACTAAACGGCGAGTAGAGCAGCTAGGTGTCGGCAAAGGCGGTTTTCGTAGAGTGCAAAATTTGAAAGTATAATACATTTTTCCACGCGAAAAAATTCAACTATGTCTCAAAACACGTTCGGCATATCGTTAATCGTACTCGTTATGGTCATTTGCACGTTTATGTCAACACGGGCGTTCGGAGAGGGCTGTTTAACAAGGACAGACAAAGGAAAAGGCCCGGTAAGTGTAAATTCTAAATATATCTTGTAGATCGACGGCTTGTTCTCGGACAATTCGATCACACCACACCAACAGCCATCAAACAACACACATTTTTAGATCACTGTATGTGTTTCAGACTGTGGACTGTTTGAGATGGACAAACAAAGAAAAATGCCCGGTAAGTGTAAATTCACGGATTTCTACGCAGCGGTGTTGATACAATGTGACGTGTTACAGGCGACGGTCGACGACAAAGTAAACTTTGAAGACCTGAAAGAGTTGGACACGATGGTGGACAGACACAACGAGCTGTACGGAGACGAACCGGGAAAGGCGAACAGTGTTAACAACTCAGTGTCACTGGGTTGGTTCGAGGCAAAAAGAAAACACATACAATGCACTAATTGCGTTATAGTGAGATATTACTTGAAACGATTGCAGTGGATTGTCGACGGGCTAATCCGAGGCGATCACGCGGATTCGCAGCTGTTCGCCAGAGATTTGATTGGCATGAAAAACCACGTGGTGCAGATGTTGTCTCTGCTGTATGCGGTCAAGTGCAGCGACATCCAACACTGGCTGTGGTCGGTTTTCTTCAAGATTTCGGCGGTCCAATCGTGGAGTGACAGCAAACGGCTGGTGATCGACCATCTGGAAAGTTACACGGATCTGGACATGGTCCTGTCGAGGTTCGTCACTTTGTGTTTGACCAGATATTACCTACCGGTGGACACGGCGTTCGATTACAGCATGCCCTTGACCAACACCAACAGCTACACCGTGCGGGAAACCGTGTTCAAGCCTTTGTACGACAACCGTGTGTTCTACAAGTACCGCAAGTACCTCGGGTGGTTTACCGTGGAAAACTTGTACTTGACCGGTTTGTGGGGCAAAGAAGAGGCGTTGTTTGTGGGAAACGTGCCGGGCATCTCTTTGGACTGGCGACCCGTACTCGCTAGGTTGGCCGAGCTCAGGGCCTCGGTACAGCGCTTTTACACCGAAAACCTTTGGGTACACGACCCTTACCGGTGTGTGGGCTATCACAGTCTGATAGCTGAACTGATCGACGTGCGGCTGTACTCGTACGTTTGCGTGCATTTGCAAGTTTACATAAATCTACAGGCCGCAACGGACGAGGACAATAATAATTACTGGCGGTACAACGTCGAGTTCCACCAGCAACTGGCGAACGCCTTTAAGTGTTCACAAATCGGCGACATTGCTGCCCAGAAGACGTTGGACAGATTGCACGGCATCACTCTTCGCTACATTGCGACCTATGCCGAAAGTTTCTTAACCGAAGTAGCGCTGAGAATACACATGATCCTCGGGCTGGCACCGCCGACGACGAGCGGCTCCTTTGCGGCAAATATTTTCAATATAAACCCCGAAGACGTGTCCGTGGAGACGTTGAAAAGAAACATAACCGGATTGACCGAGTTTACGGCAACGTTGAACACCGAATTGGACCCGGTCGATTTTAATTTGCTCCTAATCTTCATGAAAGCCAGCGCCCAAGACGACGACAAGTTTTTCGCCAGGTAACTACCCCCCCCCCCCTCATTAGTGATGTAGAAACAATTCCGGTTCGTTTGATATTTAAAGCAATATATATTATATTATATTTTTTTAACGATAAAGCCAATTTTGTTCGAGTAGCGTCTTCGAATAGATGTGAAAATGTATATGCAACGCCGTTGTTGACTTGGGATAGGCAACCGACACACTAATTCTCCTTGACTAGTAGTTAATGGTAAGCAACCGTACGTACACGAGCCATTCATCCTCTGAAGGGCTATAAACTGGTAGTTTTAATTTTTACACATCTGAATTTTACCATGAATAAAATGGCATATTGGCAATTGACGTCATTTGTTGTTAAGAGGGCGTCGCAGCGCCCATTTTTAAGAAGTAAAGTATAGGCAATTTTTCACAAAATCTTAATTTAAAGGTTAAACTGTGATGTGTAACTATTAGTTTAATAACTAGGACTCTGTTTTGGTAGTTAATTTATTTTTCGGACTATCACAGCATACTTGAAAGCGATTTAAAAATGTTTTTTCATCTCTACACGTTTAAGCATACTGAAAATAACTCGCTTAATTTTGGATTTAGAGTAACAGCATCCATTATAAAATTAAAAGAGAACAATATTCTGTAGGGCAAGACGGTGCGCTTTTTTCATTATTCCAAGTATAACGCTCAATACAAAGTTTAGAAATATCGACTATTTTAACATTTTTAAATGACTGTAACTTTTCAAAAAATGAATTTTTTTGCCCTCCGGAATATTGTTTTCTTTTATTTTTATAATGGATGCTTTTACTCTAAAACCAAAATTAAGCGAGTTATTTTCAGTCTGCTTAAAAATGTTTTTACCACTGAAAATCACCGGTGCGACGCCCTCTTAATGGTAAGCAACCGTACGTACACGAGCCATTGTCCTCTGAAAGAGCTATAAACTGGTAATTTTCATTTTTACACATCTGAATTTTACCATGAATAAAATGGCATATTGGCAATTGACGTCGATTGTTGTTAACTATTGAAAGATGTTGATATTGCTTCATTCCCTCGCCCAGTTTATAATTAAAAAAAAAAAATTACATAATTATATCATTCACACAAGTGTGAACCAAACTCGAGTTTTTTTATTGAAAATATGGTAAAAAAAAAAACACAATTTCGACAAAGGCCAAATTTTTCATAGTAAATTGTAATCATTTTTTATCATATTTATTTTCATACAAACGATAAACACAATTTTATATATTTTGTACGTTTGAGGTCGTTAAAAAAAAATTTGTACTAGATTAAAATGAATCAACCTTAATAGAAGTATAATAAAAAAATAATATTAATGACAAAAAAAAAACAAAGATAAGTATATTCAAATATAAATAATAATAATAAGATGTATCGGTTCGATACACTGAATAACTCAACGAAATGTAACATCAACGATAATAATAATAATAAATCAATATATAAAACTATATAAACACAATAACATACCGTCTTATATACTAGACGACATAACGTAACATTTATTTATGAAATTATTTCTATTTTTCAATTCGGATTACAATATTATTTACAATATTCAACCTAGGAACGGCCGTTGTGAGCAAAGCAAACACCGGAGTGCATACTTGTATGCTTCCCGTTTTAGTGTATAAAAAAAAATCAATAAAAAAATATATAATAATAATAATTAAATAAATAAATACGAGACTTATTTTGTTAATATTATAAAATTAAAAAGTTTTTGATTTCAAACATATAATTATGGCGGTGTACGGCATACAGACGTTTTATTTAATATTAATATTATCGTTTTTAAGAAAACCATATATGATAATAGTTAAGTTCACGGTACACGGTTTAATAATAAATAATGTATGAAAAAAAAAAACTATACAATATAAATGCAAAATAAATTGAAAAAAAAAAACGCTAGTAATTAAATCATCGTACTTCGTGCGACGTGTAAAACGAAAACAAATCTTCTACGGATAAGTTTTACAGGCGTCGCTGAATTTCGATAGCTCGATTACTTCGATAACTCAACTGTGGTCAGTGCGGCAAATAATAAATATTTTTTTTTTAATAATAACACAAAAACGTTACTTTTTTCGTTCGACGTACAACGCGCGCTTTGACGGCGAGACGTATATATATATATGTATAAAAAAAAAACAATGATAATTAACATTTCTATCGAAACGAGTAAATGATTAAAAATATAGTTAAAAAAAAATTAACACGATAAAAAGAAAAACGAAGAAAACGCTCTACGGCCACTCATCGTCGCAAACCGAGCTTCAGACTTTCTTCGAGCATCGTGATTGAAGATATTCGACACGAAACACAATCTTCCGGCATGACCTAAAAAGTTTTCGGTCGAAATTAAAAACAAAAAAAAAACCATCAACAACAACAACAAGAGGTAGGTATTTGGTGAAACGTTACTTTTATAAAATTGTCGTCCAGCAGATCGGCGGTGGTCGCTCTCGAGCACGGGTCGTGTTGCAGACAGAATTCGATGAACTCTTGTCCTTCGGTACTCAATGTGTCCGGAATGGTCGGCGAAGCGCCCATGCCCACTTTGAACATGATTTGATAGTTGGAATCATACTCGGACCACGGTCTCTGCGAACGTACAACAAAATCCGTTATCGGCCGTTAAAGTAGATGAAAATATATTTACACCGGGCAGACATCGCCTGACTTCCACTTACTTTTCCCGAAGCCATTTCGATCACTACACATCCTATCGACCAAATGTCGGCCGCTCTGCCGTGTCCTTCCGTGTTTGATTTCATAAATACTTCGGGGGCCATATAAGCTGGGAGGAAAAAGTACAATTTTTCATTATTACAACCCGTTTGCTTTTTGTTCTTACAAGACTATCCGGGATATATTTACCTTGCGTTCCCACAAAACCCTTGAGTTCTCCCGGTATGGTCGTGTGCGCTTTCATTTTCACCGCCGAACCAAAATCGCCCAACTTCAAGCAATTGCCTTCGGCCGTTATAAATATATTGGCGCCTAAATGGCACACGATAAACAATAATATTAACGATAACGATTACAAAAAAAAAAACGCCGTAACTCACTTTTGATGTCTCTATGGACAATAGCGTGCTGGTGCAGAACGTCCACTCCGCTGACCAATTGTTTCGTAAACCTTCGTATCAGTCCTTCCGGCAGTCCGTTTTCCGTGGCGGCAACTAAACTTTCCAACGTGCCTTCAGCGCACAATTCCATAAATATCACCATTTCTTCCTAACAAACAAAGTGTTTCGGTTTTAATTTTTTTGTTTTTTAGAATATAATATATTATACAACGCTATAACGTACTCGATGAATTTCAACTCCGTAGTATCTGACGAGGTTTTCGTGGACAATACCCTCGAATATTTTCAACTCTACGGCCACGTTTCTGATGGCTTTGTGGTCGAACGGTTGCAGCTGTATTTCTTTCATGGCCATCAATTCGCCAGTTTCGTTGTTTACGGCCGTGTACACCTTGCCGAAGCGTCCTTGTCCGATTTTTATGCCTCGCTGCCAACTAAAATGCACAGGACGAGGGCGAATGTACTCGACACGTTCAAAGTTGTAATCCGTTGTGCTGATGTGTCCGATCAAGTCTTGCGACCTCAACTTCTCTTCGAGCTTGTGGTCCAGTTTGTTTATTGCGTCCATCACACGCACGCTTCGTTCCACGTCTACGAGACATATAATTGAAAACACTAATTATTATTCCTCGACCGACACAAATACAATTAACCGCCTAACCTACCGTTTTTAGAAAATCGTTCAGTCTTGATGATTTTGTTCATTCCTTCGATCGCTGTGGCCGAACGTTTTTTCTTAAAAGGGTTAGCGTTGTTGGATAATGCCGAGTTATCGTCGTGCGTTCCGATGATATAAACGACGCAGTCTTCTATTTGGTTTTTAAAATCCTAAGCAAATAAAAAAATATTATGACATCATGTCGGTTTTGACGCCAACAACGCCAAGTACTACTGTGTTTACCTTAAAATCGTCATCGCTTAGTCCGGCAATGTTTTGCGGTTCACAGACGTTCAACAGAAACTCCAAGCCCGTGTTAGCCCACTTGGGTTTCAACCCGCGACCTCGTTCGTAGCGTTCGTGAACAAAATTAATCCACAGTTTTGAAATGGACATGTTGTACATAGCCATCTGATCCTTAAAAGGACCACACGCTATTCTGTTCGCTTCTTTGTGATACTAAACAAATATAAATTTTACGTTTAGTTAATATACAAAAAAAAGTGGCGTTGTTACGCTGTGTGTACTACGTTCAATAACAAGGTTGACTTAAACAACATTTTTAAATCAAAACAACGTTTTACACAAAATCATACCTCGAATGCAAATTTATACATCTGCTGTAGAACGTCGCGTACACGAGGCGCTAGAGTCGCATCGTCGATATTATCGTTGTTGCACGTGTTGAACGCTTGTTCTACGGACATTATCACTTCGGTAATACGTTGACAAACTTCGAAAACTTTTTCCTGAAAAAAAAACAACCCCTGAAATAAAGTAGGTAGTGAAAAAGTTTTTTTAAAAAAAATTGTTTTACCTTCAACGGTTTCATCGTCAACCAAATCGGCGGTAAATTGGTCGTGTAGGTTTCAGTATCGGTTTTCTCGTACTTTCTAAAGTGTTCGATCAGGTCTTTGCAAATGGTTTTCACTAGTGACATCACCAATAAAGCTTTTTCGCGATACAACCCCAAAACGCTTTGCAGTTCTCGACACACCGACAAAACGTTTTGCCTGAAACCAAAACGAATTGTAGAATACAAGTGGCGGAAAAAAAACAAATAATTGTAAATTATTATTTTTCGTATAAATCTACTTGGTTTGAGATTGATCGACATTTGTTATTATTTTGGAGTGTTCCAATATGTTGTTGGTGAAATTTACGGCAGTCGTTTCCAGCATTTGTTTGGCGATTTGACTAGAATCAAACAAAATGGGTTTTTTTCAATTTCACTATGCCTCTAACACAATTAAGTGTTATATTTTTAGACATACCAAAACGTTTGGGTCACCAACGGCCTCGAGTTGGGTATATGCGGCATTATGACCTTTAGATCGTTCCATTCTTCCTCCAGGATATTTTTCTGCGCTCTACAATGTTCCATCATTACCACCCACTCTTCCATGTAGCCTAGGTAAACCTCCAACACTCTTTTGGAACACATGTCGAAATGGTAAATGCGTTCTTCGAATATCTTCATGTCCTTTTCCATGTCGGACCACAGCGTCGATTGTACATGACGTACAAACCGTCTTCTATGCACTACGGCCAACAGTAGACCTTCTTTGAGTTCGCAAGTCAACTGTGTAAATATATATTGTATACAAATAGATATTAGTTATTACAATATTTCTTTTTATAAATACCTGTCGAATACTCATGATCGAAGGCTTCTCCGGTCTCGTGTCGAGTCTCATATGAAGATACGTGTGAATCAGATCCAACGAAATACGAGACAAAAATATAAAAGCAGCTCTGTACGATGGTAAATTCAAAGCTTGCGATTCGTCGCTCCAATAATTGTATCGCAATAGTTCTTCGTCGTGAGGATACGGTTCCTTAGTTTCGTCTTCCTAGATAACAAAGCGATCGTTGAGAACGTCGTCATGTGTTAGGTAAATACAATAAACCAGTTACCGTTACGGACGGATCTTTGAGCGTTAAATGTGCTTTGCGCAGAGCGTTTTTGTAGAGCGAGTCGAGAAATTTCAACGCTTTTCTTAGTCCTTTTGTTTTTAAAACTCCAGTGATGAATTGTCTGAAAAAATTACTATAAAAAATACATCTGAATAAGAAGTAGAGGTGAAGTTCATCGAAAGAAATATTAATTTATTATTAGCTGATAAGATATTGTTTTTGCAATAATGTTAATTCCTATTGGGTCCTAAAAAAAAAAAAACAAATTTACCTGTACGTTAACGATGCATCACACGTGTCCGAGTTAGGAACCATTGAATACGGGAAGAAATGTTGCCTCAGAGTAGCAATAGGCTGCGTGTTGTACACATCAAGATCCTTGTACGATATAGGTTCGCGGTAGTTGGCACTGGATCGTTTCAACTTGAACTCTGGTTTTTCTAAAACAACAACAAACAAACGAAACTGTAATGCATTTCAATTGGGGGGGGGGGACACAAATAAAATAATTTCATACCCGTGACGCTGTCTTCGGGCGACGGTGTCAAAGAACCTTTGCCGCTGTCGTTGGACGTACTGAAAAATAAGATCCGATTAGAATATAATTAGATTCGAAATGGACGTCGTCCGACTTGTCTACCAGACACACGAAAATTGTTCAAAGTTTGTTTTACATACCTGGGAGAACAATTTGTACTGGCTATCACATTCATACCGGACGAAGGCTCGAGAAATTCTTGTTCTTTCATTAAATGTCTCCCGAGAATCAACAACATCAAACGCTGTCGCTTTGTTATGTTGTACCACACGCACATGGCCTAGAAATCGATAAACACAATGAATATTTGTAAAAGTGTTCTGTTGAGACAACCGAGTTTACTTTAACACGATTAGTGAAATCTGAGCTTTTGTACAAAGGATAATGAGCGGCAAATGCACGACTGGACGGAAACAGCGACTCGACGTATTCCAATCTTTCCATGAGCTGTTCGACTTGCCGTAAAGCCATATTCTGTTGTTCAATGCATCGGCTACAAAACAACTTTAGACAGCCACTACGGTCCCAACATTGAATAGTTTCCTTGTCTAAAAAAAAATAAATAAAACAATATCATAAAAAATTAAAGTAGCCACTAAAACAGCGAAAGAAATATAAAGAACAATTATTTCAAACTAACCCGTAGAAGCAACATTTTCAGTATCGATTTCAGACGATTCGCTCGATGGAGTCCGGTCAAATTTGTAACTAAAGTAACACAAAATAAAAACAATCAAACGTTTATCTAACAATTGCGCAACAAATAAAGAGTCCATTTTAGAAAACCTTGTACCTAAAATGCATAATTTCATCGAGCAGTTGACAAATTTTTTTCCTCTCTTCGCAGAGATATTTGTCCTGACTCGTTATACTTCGGTCTGTTAACCTGGCACGTAGTTCCAACCATATTAGGTCTTTGAGCTCGCTCTGCCATAGTTCTTCTTCGTGGCTTAACTAAAATGTAGAAAACACACAATCGTTATCACAACACGTTTGGTTTTACATGACAAATTTTCTCGTGTTTACTTGTCGACTGAGTTCGTACGATCCCGTCGGCTTATCGCAATTGGCCAAGCGTTTCAGTTTGTCATAGAACGCTATTCTATTGATATCTTGTGATTTGGCTTGTTTTTCGGTTATGAACTTTCGACAGGTGACCAATTTAGAACCGACACTCCAAAAGCGGTTGTTCGTTTCCACCTGAGTACAGTACGTAAATGATTATAAACACTTTATCTAATCGTTTTGTAATTTACTTTACCCGACAACATGTTATAATGCTAAGAAGTTATACCTAGTGTTTTTTTTATTTGATATCAAATCTACTACTACTGGCTAGGTACTCGAACTTTGGCGATTTTCAATGCACGAGCAGATGGGGCGACAGTTCGAATGCGTTTGAAATTTAAATTCACCTATCTATGTTATATTAGGTTCAAGCAACAGTATTCTATTTGATAATTAATCGACTATTGAGAACTCGTTCGAAGGCTACTCGGACTGTCGTTTTTTTATGGCCAGTCCGACGCTGATGACTATAATGATTTTACCGAACCCCTTTGGCCGGTGTGTACGTTTAATACCTGCGCTTATTTAAAGTGAACGGCAGTTGAACAGTTTCTTACAAATATTTTCAACATTATCAGCCCCAACCTAACCGGTAAAGATTACCGCGACAAACCTTGAATTTGCAGAGTGGCGCTTCGGATTTGTCCGGACCGGTTTTCTGATCGTCGACGAGGGGCTTTTTGATGGACGCCGATTCGTTGCCACTAAAGATGGCCATGTTGACTGCGTTGTTGTTGTTGTTGTTGTGGTTTTTGTTGTGCAACTCGAACCGTTTGCTCACATTAAAACTATTTTTCTGGCAGAAAAACGAAAAAATCATTATTAAAATTATGTTGCGCAGCAAACGGTGTTAAAAAAAAACAGCGACGGTATTTAAACGAGTGTTATAATAATGTTGTTGTCGTTTTTGTTGTTATTATTCATTTTCTCGACCGGACAATAATTATTATTATTATTAATGGGAAAATGTTTACAATGTGAAAACCATTAGGCCGGACCGCAAAACATACGATTACCTCTTAGGTACTTACTTATCGAACGGTAACGAAAACTGGTTTCTCATCGTCGACGCAAAATGTCCGTGTGTGTGTGTGTGTGGTTTGTACGCCGAAACAGACTATGAAATAGAAAAAAAATATAATAATAATAGTAATAAGGGACAAAGTTCACCGGTATTATCGTTTATCATCTCTGATAATGGTAACAAAATATAATAATAATGATTACACATATTTTCGTGTCGACCGTCGAAACGCAAAGAATAAAAACCGTACAAATATACGTGTAGGTGTAACATTGTTTAATAATATTTATTATCGTTTAAACGACAAAAAAAACGCGGTTATCCACCCTCTCCGACGACGGTGCAATACCGGCTTAATGTAATTATTATTATTATTATTATTATTCAGAAAAGTCTTGTTACACGTGATAATAGTAGCGTTAATTTTATTTTCACCTCGGCAGCCGACGTTATCTCTCTTGTGTATTATAATTTAGTTTGTACACACAATATTATTATTATTGTGTTTTGCGGTATCAACAATAATAATAATAACAAAAAATAAACTTTTCAAAAAAAAAAAAAGGCGATAAACTTCACAAGACTTGATAGATAGATAATAATATTCCAAACGACTGTGACGACCTGTTGGCGAGAGCAGCACAGCCGCTGTACTTACCGCAAATGGAAACTTCCACGACTTCGACTTCGAGGAAGCGCGCGCTCTAACGTGGGATCGGCGAACCGGCCGAGTGGTCTGACTTGTCCAAACTGGTAAATAAAAAAAATAAATAGGTAATTATACAATGTCGTTATCGCCGAACCAGCCGAAAAAAAGTATAATACCTAATAATATTATGCAAAGCGAATAAATTGTTGATAAGAGATACGGGCTTTGAAAAACACCAAAAAGGGCAGTGTAATAGGCCTGCGCTCGAATTGGGGGGGGGGCAGGGGATCTGAGTACCCCAAGTGACTGGGGATGTGCAAATTCCCCCAGGAAAATGACCCGGAATTCATATTGTGAATATTATATAATTTTTATTAAATATTGTTCGTACTACGTTTCAGTATTTAATTAAATTTAAAAATCGATAGAAAAATAATAATCTACCTGCGAGAACGGCTATCGTTTTTAATTTATAATTTTATAATCTAGAAAAGAACTTTAAGCAACTTATATGGTTGTGTACATACATACGTAGTAAAGAAATGAAAAGGTATTAAAATAATCCTTAACCGTAAAAGCGTTTTAAATATTCATTTCTTTATTATAGTTATTAATTATTCGAATACGAGTATTACAGAATAGAAATACTTTTTAATAATTTCAAGTTTATATATATATATATATTATTGTTGAATTAATACCTACTAGATACAAACGGAATTCGAGTTATACAATTAATATCAGTATCTTCGGTGTAAAGATTAGAGTTTAAGTAATTACTTAGTTTTAATAATATTTATTTACACTGCCTAGCTGATTAAATTACAATTGTTTCCAAATGTTCAATAAATCTATTAGAATAGGAGCATTGATTATAAGTATTATATTGTTTATTATAATATTTATAATCAATGGCAGAAATTGGGTATTTTATTTTTTAACCCGAATGAACTAATTATTACTAATTAACAAAAATATTTATAATATATGAACATTTGTCATTTCAAATCACCCTTAAGATTCAACATTATTGTGTATTAATTAAAAAACAAATGTTTTCTTATTAATTGTTCGTACATACATATTTGTAATTATTTGCATGTACTCGTAATAATTTTTGAACTTATTATTATTATATAATATAGGCTGTATAAAAAAGATCATAATTTTGTTCTTTTTTTTTCAAATGCTATAAATCACTTTTTTTCTAGAGTATTTTATCCTTGAAAAAATGCTGTAAAGTGCTTGGTAGTATTGATTTTTTAAACGAAGGCGCTACCGGTGACCTCTAAATATTCTATTAATAACCTGGACAAATTAAGAAAATTTGTTTTTATCCAATAGAACATTCCGCCAAGAGGTACCAAAAAATAAAACATTTTTTATAGTTCACTCTAATGGATTTATTTACATATTATAATATATATTACAACCATATTAAGTTTACTCCTCTTGCCAACCCCACCCATCCCAAATTTCGCTTATGACCAACCTAACACTCGTTATTACTCGGTTCTGTTCTAATTATTATGTAATAACTTTTATATAAAAAAAAATATGCCTATATAGGTATAGCTTTTTAAGCATATAGGATAATCACTATTATTATGTAATTAAGTACGTCGCAGTAACTACATCCTAACAGATTGCTATCAAATTCATAACATCCTTTTTTGTTTTATGTGAGTCCTTGAACGAACCCGGGTTGGCTATACTATTTGTTTTTCGTGTATCACATTCGGTTAACACCGACATACACGGCTATTATATTGTACAGTTACTACACGCATACAAACACTTATACCTACCTGTTTATTTGTTTTTAACGATTTCGTTTTCCCCCGGCTGTTTGTACGAATCACACCAACTAAATGGCGAGTATTTTGTATGATGCTTTTAACTCGACAACAATTATTGTTGTTGTACAGTTTAATTAGTTTATTGATCCACAAGCAAAAACCTAACCGTGAAAAAAGGGCCAAGTTCCAGACCCCCTCGCAAAAAAAAAAATCGTCAGCCCCTCAAAGCAGTGTTACCAACCAGTGGCGTATTTATGGGGGGGGGATATGTGGGATAGATCCCCTCCCTTGCCCTTTTTTTTTTTACATAAGACTTAAGTATACACAGAACAGATCCCGCATTCTGTAATCTGTTTGGCGACATACTAATCTACTAATACATGTAGGTATATATTTTTAACAGTTGAATATATACCGATATTTATTCACTTTGTTATCCTGTGAGTGACATTACAACAAGAACAAATAAATTAAAAATAGGATCATCCTGGCGAAACCGGCTAAAACCTTATGAATAAAAAAAAGTATAAATATTATTATATTCATTGTTATTAAATGCCTTACATGGGAGTTACTGAAGTCAAAAGCTTAAAGGTAAAAGGAGCTAAACCCAATTTTTTTTTTTTTTTGATGATGGACTATTTTTGGCTAGGACATGACCATATTTTACATATTTTTGGAGGACTATTATTAGTTTTTGGGTACCTTGCCCCCGAAAAAACTAAAAAAGTCTATAATACTTTAAGAAAAATAAGGCTCCAAAAAAAATATTTCATATCCCCCCCCCCTCAAGAAAATCCTATATACGCCTCTGTTACCAACTATAGCGAGGCCGATTCTGACAGGAGTAACGTGTTTTGGTTTCTGCGCAGGACCTTTCTCTCGCCGAACAGAGAGTGTAGTTTAACGTTCAATCGTTTATTCGATTCATAAACCCAATTAATATATTTATGTGATTACTCGATATTTTATTCGAAATACTTTTTTGTTTACTCGATTCTTTACTAGTTAATTCAATTTATTCAACTCTTTTACTCTAATTATTGTCTTACTTGTTCATTATATTATTTGTCTATTAGATTTATTTACTTTTAAACAAAGTTTATAAAAACCTTTATGATTTTTTTTTTTCAACAATATTTCCTGCAAAATCCTTTTAAGCGAACAATTTTGATTTTTCAAAAAATATCGTTTAATAGCTCCCCCTGTATAGTAGAGTAATGATCTCATATCATTATCACATAGATCCCACACACATTTCAGATACACCATGTGTATAAAGGTTTTACGGATGATCGAAATGATCTATAATAATTACTTCATCAGTATAATATTTAACCAAAAATTTCGATCCAAGCGTTGAACAATAATAATTATGAGGCATAAAAAAATGAGGAGTCATTTTTTTTTCTATCATTTGTTTTGTATATTGTTAGCATAACCATTGCTAAAATATGCTAATGCTTTACAGGTTTAGGATGTGAATATATTACTTATTATGTATATAGCTCAAGCTGCTATAATATGTAATGGTTTTTTGTATTTAAAACGTAATATTTGATTCCGAACACATTATTAGTCTTGTAATGTCTGGTTAGGTACTAAATAACATGTTATGCATAGATAGGTTTTATACCTATTTTTATGTACATATATAGATGATGATTTGGCCGTCATCGTGACTGACGACGCCACAGCGAAGCATTATAATATTAGCCTTGATATTTTTAAAAACAAAATATCTAGTTGTACTAAAAAAAAAAACCAGCTGGTTAGGTTAATAATTGTCAATCAACAGATAATTATATTCTGGAATGAAACAAATTATTTAAAAAGCACCAAAAACGAGTGCATATTATAATATAAAAGTTGATGATCATACATGTACATGATATAATTAAAAATATTTCAATTAAAAATTATATTTTTATTCTAATTTAAAAAACGTACAAATAATAATGCTTATTAACGCTTTTTACATTTTCTAAATATACAAGCGACTTTTTTTCTAAGTAAAAACCACCTCGAAAGGCAAAAGTAAAGTCGACCGCTTCAAATCAAACTAAAGTTCCTTTCTATGTTGTCGTCAAACATGGTTTTGTAATAAATTAGAAATTAAAAAATTTCAAATGTTTCAATTTTAAGCCTTTAACAGAAAATGTTTTAAAACTAATATTGTGATACTTAAACTAATAATATCTCAGCTAGTTTAAGAACCATTGTTTTGAGAAAAAAATTAAATAGGTCTGTTTTTTAAATATGTAGATAATTTTTGTTTTTCTGTACATTTTATGCAATTTTTTGGACCACCAAAAAAAATTACATAGTTTAAACATTTATTTTTTGTACCTATCTCCTGTAAACCTGTTCTTCAGTTTTGTTTTGTATCGAGGAATTTTGTAAAATGGTTCTGGTTTTTTTAATCGTTTAATTTGGAAATATTTCACTAACTAATACCATTTAATTATTGTTATCTTGTTTTGGTTCATTTAAAATATCGTAAACATCGTTTTGTGATTTGTTTTAGATAAATTATCATTATTTTTGTGTTTATTATTTTGTATGTTTATTATCCATGTCAACAGTCAGCCATTAAATAACAAATTGATAAAATATTATTGTTATTATTTTTTTTTTTTTAGAGGTATGATTTAGACAAATCTGTACGAGCACGACAATTATTTTTGTCATTTAAAAATAGATAAATAGGTCGATGAATTAAATATTATCTTAAATAATAATAATAATATAATAACAACAACAGTGTGATAGATGTTCTGTTGATTAAAAATTAATATGCGCGCTATCTATATAAACACTTTTCTCATAATAGTATTCATAGATTTTACCATACTTAGCCTTTAGGCATAAAATTAACGATTTCAGTTTAGAAATCGACTGATTTAAATATATTAAACCTAGTACCTATATGATACTGGATTATTATTTACTTTTACAATAAGTATATATGAATATTAATTATTATCAAGACAAAGAAATTCTCAAACATCATAATATTGGCGAACTCGAACAATTCTAAAACATAAGTTATGTAATATCATTGGAATTTGTCGGTAAACCATATTATGCAAATAATGTTACTTAATAATTAAAAATAAATAAATACTAAAAATGGTGTACTATAATGAGACCATTGGATAAATAAGAACGCCTATAAAGTTATGTATAGTATTTTAAATCTATTAGGTATTTTAATATCGTAGCGAGATATTATTGTGTTGACAATTTAAAATTAAATTAGCGATTAACAATAACACCTATTTGGAATTTTGATAAATCTTCATTGGGAACATAACTTGTAGTTGAAAACTAAAACTGGTTACTGGTAAATACCAAATGGTATCAACCATAACAAAATGCTTTATAGACATAATTTAGATGTTTTTACAGTAAACTCTGAGCAGTTTGAGCCACTTATAAATTTTATTATACTTAGGTATTACTTTTATAACCTATTTAAGTGAGAGATAAATTATACCAATAAACCAAAGAAGACACGGTGCAAGTCAAAAGTGAAAGAGCAAATTCGACACGGTAACACAACATGTAAGTATATGTGTTGATAGAAATTCTACTATAAAACTATCCAAATTCCAATTTTAAACTACCGACAATTGTTATCGCAAATGGGTAGTAATGCGATAAAAGAAAGATTAGGTAATTATTACGTTTTCAAATACTGAAAATGAAAATAAAAGTAAAAAGTGTTAAGTATGCTATTATAAAGTAGTTATATAAGTAATTTAAGGGCACTCGTATTATTAATAAGTGATTAACTCGTTTGGAATGGATTAATTACACGACTGAAATTAAATAATAATCCTTTTGATATAGATCACAACTAAGATAGCGTAAATTATTATAATTAGAAAAATAAAAGTGTAATGACACAAGACAGAAAATTAAGTAACATTATTATAATATGCAAGTGTTGTTAATACTTAATGCATTGAAAGTGTAATAAAAATAAATAATATAATAAATAACGTATCGTTTTACCAGGTTTTTATAACATGTAAATACATAGGCGTTTTGCTTTTTTAGCTTTGTAATGTCGTTATATATATTTAATTAACTTTTTATAATAATTATAATATGCTTGACTGTTTGATAACCAATTTTAAATAAATACTTTTAAAGTTATTAAAGTATATAAGATTGAAGTCTTGAGGTGTGGTGCGATTGAATAATGTGCGCATATAAAAACAATATTACACTTTACTCTTCCTCCAGTCTTGAATTTTGAAATTAAATACATTTAAAAACACTTATTAAAAACCGGTTATTGATCAGTAAAAATTTGAAGTAAATTATTCTTGAATTAAAGAACTCCAATAATTGTTTTGCTTTACTTAGTGAACGTAAATCCCCTATTTATTAACACAATTTTGTTTATAAAATAATATTTCACAAATGAAACACTTACATATGTTTGTTTATTGGTATATAATCACGGTGATTTTAATTGGTTGTTAATTATTTTATAAGACTATAGACGTGTCCTTGGCAAAGAGTTTAACTATTTTTCTAACCTAAACAAAGCTACGCAAAATACGTTTATTCGGTTTATTATGATAGTTTTAAAGCAAATATATTTATTATTATTATTTACATCATCAGACTAAGTTTTGAGCGGTTGGTTGGAACTAAAAAAAAAAAATCTATTGTATTACCCAAATTACTATAACAAACCGTACTATTTGTTTAGTGGTCTTGTCTAAAAAATTATAAATATTAACTATATACTGTTAAGGTGAGAATTTGGTGATTAATCACGTAATCTTTGTATGTCACGAGCAACAATTAAATATAACTTAATTACCCAAATGTTGTTATGAATATGAAATAATGACTAATAGGGATTTTTAAAAATAAATCCTTTATACCAAAAACAAGTTTCTAAGGTATTACAAAAAAAAAATCCTACAACATAATTTATTAGATATAATTGTTAGTAGTTATATTAATAATAGTAGGTAGTAAATTTAAATTGTGTTCTTCTGGTACCTACCTTATATATAAGAAAGACATACAACATAGTGTTAAAGAAACGAAATGTAAATATACTTACTTTTGGAGATTATAATGCGCACCGTTTTATGCAATATTTTCAAACCTATAATTTGTCAAAACAAAAAAAAAAAATTGTACAGAATTATAATAATATCTTAAAACAATACTACAGCAAAATGTTCAAATAGTGAGCAAACCGAGTTTTAGATGACTATACAATTAAAATATAGAAAAGTGTTTTGAAAAAAAAAATCAATATTGAACACAATAATGCAATATAATAAATAACCAAGTGTGTTCCAAATCATACAAATACAACAATAAAACTATGAAGACATATAACATATTTAATAATGAATATAATTTAAATTAGTATAATAAAAAAATGTAATTTTTTTTTTTTACTTTTTTATACTTGTTTCTTTAATTATTTGTTAATTGAATAGTTCTCATGTATTGTCAATGGTTTATGATAAATAGGAATGTACCTAAAATATCAGAGAAAGCCTCTTGTTTTAACCAAAAATAAAAACGTACTCTGTCGCGTCGGTCATAAAAATGAATATAAATATAAATGACTTTTTGAAGGGGCAGAGCAAAAATATATTTTTAACAAATTGTAACAATTTTTTTATAATATGCTGTGTAGGTAACTTTTAAAACGTACAAGTCTTACAATCATTTACAAACTGTACAGCCTTTAGTTCGTACTTTTAGTTATCGGATAACCTAATGTAGGTACTTAAACCAAATCTGATAATGATTTCATCATTTGTGAACTTGATAAGTTAAAAATTCTCAGTATTTTTTGTGTTTTTTTTTACTTTAATAATTAGTATATTTACCAATGAAGTCTTATAAATATATATATATATATATATATATCTTATTTTTGACTCGATATAATATTATTGGAAATGATAAACAATTTAAATTAGACTTTTTAAATAGATATCATTTTAAAATAAATAACTTTCAATGTTTTCACGTGAACAACAAGAGCCATTTGTGCAAAATTGATATAAGTTTTTTTCGGATCAGCTACCTTCAAACTTTGTTGAACTGTGATAATTGGTAATGAAAAAAAATCCACGATAATTTTTAACGCTATTGTATATATTTTTTAACAAAAAAGTCATAAAAAATTCAAAATTCAATTAAGCAAAACTATAACCTAACCTACACCGTGTCACATCTGCAAAGGTGTGGTTCGACAAAAAAATATTTACATAACACAGATATTAGAAAAAAAAAAGAAAATATGTTGTTCCGGACTTAGCACCGTCGCAAAGAATAATATTTATTTATGAATAATATAATATACGTTTTATATATTTTGTTACACTCAATGCGCAAATAAAAAGGTAAACGTGCCCAATGAAAATAACATTTCAGTGTTTTCAAGATATTCAAAGACGTTCAACACAAAATAATATAATTAATATTATTTATTTATTGACACCCAAAGGGTAAAGTATATAGATGTGCATTAAATTAATATATAGATACAGATAACAAGACACAACATAAATACATTGGCGTTAAAACGAAAAATAAAAATTTACAATAACAAATTACTAACTTTAATTTTTAACTGTTGAAGTGAGTCGAAAAATAAATCATAATCAACAATTTTATTTGCAGAGGAGAGGAGTCGAAATAAATGGCTCTGGGCTGTATAGTTATTTTTAATAATAGGTACTAAAAAAGGGGTGCTTCATCTTGTAATGGAACTTTAAATTTTACTAACATAAGTAATTCTGGACAGTCAATATTGCCATAGTGGAATCAGCGAAAGCCCTGAATAGACTATCGAAGCTAAGAAACAAATAATGATACAAATTGTATCAGAAAATGTATTAATGATAATAATAATCACTTGGAGAAATTTAGGAAGTTGTAAAAAAAGGAATTTACACCAATTGTCGTTGTAGATAATTTAATATTCTTCGACTTTAAGACAGAGGTGAGGGGGCATTTTTTTTAAGCAATTTCACCTAATGAAATTTTCTTTCATATGTGCACTGCAAAAGTGTGGTTCGTTAAATTAATATTTACTTAATATTTAATTCGACGAATACGATGAAAATGTAGATGTGTTATAATAATTATATCAATGTTATAACGTTTAGTATCTTATAAGTTCATTGAATTTTTTTCATTGAATATAATAAATCACCGTTTTCACTAATTGTAGATTATTCAGTTCCGCACTAGTTTTATTTTGCTAATTTTGCTATTCTTCAATTTGAATGTCAGAACTACACATGTTCATGTTAAATATTGTTATTACACTAGATTCATGTATTACTCGTTTAAACTTAATCAGATTTCTTTTGGTTCGAAGTTCGTGGAGAACACATTTTCTCATCAGGATTTAAAGGCGCACGGTGAATACTTACAAAGCTTAGGCGACACCGTCTTGGCGATGCTCGAGAAACTTCATCGTAGAAGGAAACAAGTACACAGTCTGCCTCTGATCTGATGACAATAAATGTATACTTGAACAACGTCCTGGGAACGTTGTTGGTCAGGACGTTCGACAACAAAGAAATAGCTGATTCAAGCGATACAAACAATTTACACTATAAAAAAGAATTCTAAAAGAGCATTGTAGCTGGAAAATGGCGGTTTATTTGATTTCGAAAAGTCCGGAAACATTGTACGACTCCAAAGTCGATCCGGATTCAGACAAAGGTTACCACTACGATGAACTCAACGACCTGCGTTTATCAGGCTATGTAAACTGGGACTATTTGACAAAGGATAAGAATGAATTGCAACAACAGATGGCGCATCTACACGACAGCACGTTGGAATTGAAACACACGATGATCACCGACGTGTGAAAAAAGACACGTTATCGATTTTCTATCCTAAAAATATGTTCTTCTTCAACCTCGAGTTGTCTCGAGATGAAAACAAAATCTCCACCTCGGATTCGCTTCGGACCGGCAAAACGGATTACATAAGGTTGTTGCTGACAGTTACTCTGAATGCAAAGTTGGAAAACGGAAACCACGCCAACATAGCCAATCTATTTGCGATGGTTCGACGTGGAATGTCTTACGACACTTCCTGTGTTGACGGAAGTCGTTTCGTATGTATTGTTGGTCAGAAATATGTTTTACTAGGGACACAAAAAATTCCAAGACGTGCCGACCAAAGCTAAGTTGTTCGAATTGGGCAAAACCGTCCATCGAGTACTCGGACAATTCACCGACTTAAAGATTTTACCCAGAAAAGTTCAAAGACATTTACCCACGCCGAATTGAACCATCTGATTAAATACACCGGTAAAGAAAACATACAAACGGCGTTGCCAGAATGGTTAGCCACGGTTTTCAGGCGATGCTCCAACCTCATGGGGCTTAATAAATTTAATTTCCTCGACCAACATTACCCCATAAACTTGAAAACCTAATGTGATTGCAATAATATCGTTGAAGCGTTAAAAACAAACACCTCAAGTGTTGAAATATATGTTAAAGAATTGAACAACTATCGAAACGATTACCACGTTGTTGTAAATTCCAATAAATACGTTTCCTACGAAAATATGTTTCTGGCTAATACCGACAGCTATGACATTGTAGACGAAAATAAACTCGGTAAGTAATAATTTTACATTATAATTGCTTCTTTGTACTTGTAAAAGACAACATATATTTAATATAAAACTTAGTCGTAAAAATGCGTTTTCTATATAGACTATAAATTTTCACAGTTCTCTTTCTAGTATGATATTGAACTTTGAACTCTTTGTGTGAAAAATGAGAAAAATTTGTTGCAAATGAAAATTATAGCAATTTTTTTACATTTTTTTTTAGGATATAGCATTCTTATGCCAAAACAAGAACAAAAAGAATCAAGCCATTATGTTCGTTTGCTCGAAGATTTTGTTAAAATAAAAATATCACAGTCAAAATTATTAAATAGTTAAAGTGGTTTGACTAAAATATTGAAATACAATTAATTCTTTTGAAAAAATTGTATAAGGTGAAGGTTTATTATTAATTTTATTATCATCACATTTTTTTATTGTAGTTATTAAAACCATATGGATTATTAAATAAGTTGAACGTCTTCATAGTTTTATCGTTGTATTTGAATGTTTTTAACACATACTTACTAATATATTGATACATAAAATTTAAAAAGTACCTATATTTTAACACTTGGCAATTTATCATATTGTATTGTTGTTTCAATGTTAACTCTAATTTTTAATCGTAAAACAGCAATTTGTAATTTAACTCTATAAACTTTCAAAACTCAGCTTTTTCACTATTTGCACAACTTTCTGAAGTATTAGTTAAGCATATTATTACGTTGGCGTGTACCTAAAAGTATCATGTTTTATTTTGAAAATTGTAATTTTGGAAATATCGCACAAACCAATGCACATTATAATCACCAAAAGTAAATACTAAAATTTGGTTTCTTTAACACGTCAAATGTCATTGATTTGTGTTCTATCAAAAAAAAATAATTGTAATCAATATGTTTAATATATTATACAAAATCGTCTTGACTGTACTGATAATTATGCACAATTATTTTAGTAATATTTCTCAAAAATAAATATTGCCGGTACATTACTCCTTAATAAATAGTGGATTTACTCGTCGGTGAAGTAGATCCGTTGTTCATCTTCGCAAATTAAGCACATTATGGTCACGCTTTTAAAATATAAAAATCAAACTTTTCTTATCAACGTTAGTTGTTGTTATCAGCTGATCATAACAATTTAAAATAACCCGGCATCCGTGGATAGAGTGGATTACCCGGACCGCGGTAATAACCATATGTTTGTTATCAAAACATGAGTAATCGAGGTTATGAAAATATTTCAAGTGAAGTTGACCCTAAAATCAAAACATTATCATTTATTAAAAAAAAATAATTTAAATTTGATGTGTTAAATTTGAATATTTTCCTCTAAAATTGGTTTCAACCGATCCGAGTATTTTATTCGATTCGACGTTGATCGCATATTCGATTCGCAAAGTAATCGTTAAATATTATTCGGTGGGTAGATTTTTTTATTTTATTGATAACGACTCCCAGTCATAATATTAATCGTACCGTTTTATTGCCGAAATAACCTTTTTCAGCTGACCGCCAACCGTTTACTGTTGCCCTGTTGTATCGTATGTCAAAATGGGCGGATCGGCGAGCACAACCAGCAGAACATTGGAAATCGAAAATCCCAACGTAGTCAACATATCGGAAAAAG
The DNA here is from genome assembly GCF_023614345.1 of Adelges cooleyi. Taxonomy (NCBI): domain Eukaryota; kingdom Metazoa; phylum Arthropoda; class Insecta; order Hemiptera; family Adelgidae; genus Adelges; species Adelges cooleyi. The sequence continues at coordinate 9,964,668 of NW_026096268.1, read as the reverse complement.
TCGTCGACAGACTTCGAGGACAAGCGCAAGGCGTGAACGCGGAGGCTATCGGTGTGCCGACTTATCAAATCCAACCTTCAACCTTACAAATACAGAAGTCGGTCCAAGAAGCGTTAGAAGAAAATGATAAAAGATGGGAGCAACGTTTTCGTCATGTACACCAAGAACAAAACGCGCTTAGCCGCAAGATAGAAAACGAATACAAGCGGGCGTACATTTCGGTAAAAGAATTGTTGCCCGAAATCGGAGACGGAGTGCTAAGCCAAGGGGTACAGAAAAAGGAACAAGATTTACTGGAATGCTTGGCTAAAAATAAAGGCTCGCCGTTGAACTGCAACGATACCGTTAAAGAATATCAAAAGACACTTTTTCAAACTTCGAGTAATCAAACATTGTGAAAAGCATGTGATTGCGTCTAGCCTTAATAGAAATAACAAGAAACGCTATGTGTACATTTGAATTATATAATATCTCGAAAAAATATTTAATTAGTATTACTTTGTTGGTTCAATAAAATGTTACTACTTTGTTATGTATATAGTTAAGACGTTTCTTGACACAGTAGCACAGTAACAACCACTGAAAACCTGCAATCGCTACGTGAATGGTTTTTTTTAATAACTCGCCGCAAATGCGTTTGCTGTAAAAGATTGCAGACAGTATTGTTAGACAATTATTCTTTTATTTATTTACAACTCAAACGTAACAAATTAACTTCAATGTTGAATTAAACTTGGTTATTAATTTAACTCAATTAACAAAAAACAAAAAAGGTAGAAAAATTCAAGATTGTCATTGTAGTAAGTTTTGAGCCGGTTTACTGCTCTTTAAATATATTTATATATTTTTTTCATTTATTTATCACAAAAAGTATGCGTTCATTTTTATTTTAAAAAAAATTGTAACACAACGTCACATTATGTGCGACAAATTAAACTTATATTTTGAGCATATTCGATAGGTTTATACCAATTTGTTAAGTTACTTTCGCTCTTTTTTCTCAAAGAAAAACATTAAGTCGAATTTTGATCGCTCGATTTTCATATCACTCTGTACGTAATGGAATTACTGTTTCTGGTAAATAAATGCAATAAATATAGGAAAAAACATAAAACCCAAACGTACAGATATATGTTTAAACTATAAAATCTTGACGGAGACCATAATATTGTATAAGTGACCGAATGTCTGAATGTATCTAAAGAAACAAAAAATTAAAGACTGAAATTATAAGCACTACGACCAAATTAGTATATCGATACAATATATGAAATACTTTACCAATAGTCAACACGCCGTATCCCACGTTTTCAGATCCCATTCTGTACGAACACGTGGGCACGATGATTTCGGTGACGACGTGTGGGGATTGTTGTCCGAACCTCCACTGCGCTCCAGACATACTGCTTAAATTGTTGAAACCCAGTCTTTGTACAAATATACGTTCTTTTGTTTTCGCGTTGCTGACAAAATTGTACGAGTTATGATCGTGAGCGGAGATGATGAATTCATTGTTAAACTCGTGTAACACCTGCAAAATGTAATTTCATAATTAAAGTTCATCCAAAATCACTTGAGTAAATAATGGGATGTTACTTTATCCGTGTATTGGGACCATTTCGTCGTCAACGGTACGTGTGAAAACATAATTTTTATTGTTTTTGTCGAATTAGAAGTGTCTGTATTATTAGGCATTGATTCTATTAATTTGTTTACCTAAATTTTAAATTTATTGTAATTATTAGTAATAATTTATGAAAAAAAATTAATAAAAACCGTTACCATAATAAATTGAATATTTTGTTTTTCAATTATTTCCGGCGACCCAAAATGGGCATTGAAACGATCGACTTTTTCTCGGATAACAATTTCTTCTTCGCCTCCGATATCGTTGTCACCCGGAATGAAAATCACCTAAATGACAATTTGACCGTTTAACATCGTTTACAACAGAACAAAGAGAAACTATTTTTATAAACTCACATTCTGCGATGCTATAGGAGGAGAATTTTTCAAGAAAAATATCTTGCAAAACCTGTACAAATATCTTTCGAAACATTGTTGGTCGGCCAATGATCCTTCGTCCATCAGATCACCCATGAATACAACATTGTCGGGTCTGACGTGTTGGAATGCCCGGCCATAAGTGTTAAACAAGTATCGATCACTGTCCCAACGCGTCAACAAATTTTCATGCTCTTCACCCAATATTTGTGGATCGGCCACTAACAAAACTCTAGTGCAATAATCTTCATTACCGCAATACAACGATGGCCAATTGCCTGCATACAGCGAATATACAAGCCATTCGTTATAAATTACGGTTGCGGCTATAAAAAACGCTAGCACATAATTGATGTATTCACTGCAAAGAAAATTAAATATTCTATAGGAAATTATTGTTCATTACTACAACAGGCGCCTTATGGCATAGGAGTTGTTAAGCCATGCACAGCACCTACTTAAGAGAAGTAGTTTTAAACCAATAGTAATACATACGTACTTGAGCCGGTTTAATGTTATTTGCGAGAATGTTTTTAATCTTGACAAATAAAACAATTGGAACATTTTTGTTATTAAAAATATTGCATTAATACTTAATTTAATCGAAATCTATTATGTTTGTACATCAACGTTACTTGTATTTATTAATACCGATTAACATGGTTAGATAAACTTACTAGTAAAATAGTTATTAAACATAATATTATAAGTACGGTTAAAGGTGCATTTTTTTATTTGATTTACGATAACGTGACTTTTTTTTTAAGTATCTGATGCGCAATTTTTGTTCTCTTGTCTGAGATTCATATTATTTCAAATTGTTTTTATTTACTATCTAGTGTGCTCTACTATCAGCAGGTCTGTACGGACCCGTTATCACAATAACGATAACGTAACGTTTGATAAAAAAAAGTAAAACGGTTGTACTCCATGGTACAACCAGGCTCGGTTGTAACCATAACCGACCGGACGACGGTAGAGTAGCTGCTGGCAAAACGAGAAACGACAGCGGCTCCCTATTGGACGGCACGGCGGACGACCGACCAATCGAGACGTTCGGACGTTTTTCGCCGCGACGGTGGCCACACTGTAGCGAAAAACCGATATGTCACGGCCAACCTCCCGGCCCGGCCGCCGCCCGCCGGTGAGCAGCGAGCGGTAAGTGGTTGTTGTTCTCGTAGCGTTGTCTCCCCCAAGCGGCAAGCATACTAGCGAGGCCCGGAGTCGAGTCGTCGGCCGTTCGATGAACTTGAACCGTGTCGGGTTACCGTACTTTAGCATTTGATTGCCGAAACGATGTATTTGAAATCGAACTAAATATACAAACGAAAGGTGTGTTTGTTGCGCGCGTTACCGTTGTTGTTTTACACGTTTTGTCCGGTTTACATATTTCGACGCGGGTCGTTGTTGTCGATTGAACACCTTGCTTTGTGCCCGTACACGTAAACATGCTGTACATCAGGTATACGAGGAACCTGTTCCTCCGTGGCGTTGCGGTCATCTACCTGCAAGCGTTCATCTCGCTCTACGTGCAAAAAGCCGGTAAGTCGCCAACGAAACGATACTTGCCGCCCGGCTCCGGTCAGTCCGAACGCCGTGGACCGCGTTTGGACGCCGTCCGTGTGCCGTTGAACTTTCTATGAGTGTACCGTGTATTGCGGTGCTGGGCCAATTATTTATCACCCCACTAAAATAATTATTCGGATTAGATTATTTTTAACTGCATCTGATTTTCCACGCTAACCGTACAAAAATAAATTCTCACCATTTGAAATTATTGTTTTTCTCGCAAAACGATAGCAATTTTGTGTATAAATATAGATAATTATTTTTTCTGGAAAATTTTAGATGGCCTATGTGTAGTGAGCTGGGTGTTCTAAGTCCAGTTTCAGAACATGTGGATAAGTGTAGTCAGGAAGGAATCAAAATAACTAAAAACTAGTATAACGTAACAATCGCTGAACGACATTGATCGACAATGCGACGATCGGGGTCTCTTTTATATTGAGATACTTTCTATTTACAATAATAATTTCGTAATATGTAATTATTTATTAACTACAATGGGAAGTTCTTAGTTTTACTATAAGGTTTATAGGTTCTTAATTATATATTTCTAAATATTCATCAATTGCATAATAGTAAAACTAGTAGGTTCACCACAATAAATTTAGTCAAGTTCCCAAGCGGTTATTTTTCAAAATGTGTTTGTGTGTGTGAAGACCATGGGCGTAATTTGGACACCCTTTTTTTTGCCAATTTATAGCGTTTTTTTTACGCTGATTACGAATCTGTAGTCGGAATTAGGCGGACTCCTCTAGTTCAAAAGTTATAGCTACTCGAAATTGTGCGTATAATAACAGGCGACGGCTGGTGCCGAGCCATACATTTGTCGGCGATGCGAGGATAGGTTGGTTTAGTCCTTAAGGAAAGCTGTTTCTTCCTCTGAGGGCTTTGGGGGCGTTCGAGTCGGCTCCTGAAGCCAGCAGGCGTTGAAAGTTCAAACACGCGTAAATAATCATATTTCAAGTAGCTATGACTTTTGAACTAAAGAAGTCCGCCTAATTCTGACTTCAGATTTGTAATCAGCGTAAAAAAAACTATTTACAGCAAAAATAAGGTGTTCGGTAAAGTGAATTTGTTACAGACTATGTTTTCGGGTTTTTCTCGTCAAACTTAGTTTCTAAATTATGCCTAAAACACTCGTTCACCCGCAAACGACCTACGACGCAATAGCGGTTAAAAAAAACTAATTACCACGTTTATATACAGTCACTAATACCCATTGTGTTAATTTGTTAGCTATGAATAAAAATGTGTAATAATACGCATTAATAATTCCATTCGATTTGTCGAATCGTATATTACATAAGTCTTGGTTGAAATAAAAGACAGGAAATTAGATATTGAATGTTTGTTGCGAAAAACAAAAAATCAATGTTTTATTGAGGAATAATTATTTTAGTTTTTTATCGTTGAGTAAATGCCTCCGCAAAAAGTGACCTAATTAACAAAATTGTTATCTTATGGGAAAAAACTTAATTTGTACCAGTTTTAAAATTCAGAATACATACATTGGGTATCATGTGGGAATTCTTTTTGTTTTTTATGTGAATTACACATCTTATTACTTAAACAAACATATTTTTTCAATTAAGAAAATGAAAATATTATCTAACACATCTATCTACATTATCTACTGAATACAAGAATACAAGTTAATGTCATTACTTTTTAGCGAAATAATTAAATATTGATTATTGTTGTTTATCGTTTAAGGTTTGTACGGGGACAACGGCATCTTACCTGTACAGAATGTACTTCGCAATGAGAGCCCGAAAATATGGGATAAATTTTTTGCGAAACCCACTTTGCTATGGTTTTCGTCGGAAATTGGATTGACTGTTGAATACATGTTTGACGTAATTGCTTTGGTCGGAGTGCTTTTTGCTTTTCTCGGGTAAGATCTCTATATTAAATCGCCTACCTTAACTTTTGAACCTATAAATAATGTATGTTAAATATGTGCCGACGTAAATATTTGATAAATAAAAAAAAAAATATGAGTCAGGTTAGATTATAATAATTACGAGCTCATTTAATATCACTATTTATATTGTAAAACAGTTACCGAATGTTTTGTATTATGTAATTTTTAAGAAGTCGACTACGAATAATTTATAACGTTTAGTTAGTTATTTCTATCCACGACGTACCATATGTTTATGATTTACAAAGAACATTAATGTAACTCATGATTAGATACATAAGACCAATAAAACCTTAGCCGCAACAGCGTGGTATCTATTTGTTAACTCGTACAAAACAAATACACAGTTCTTTTTTTTATTTTTCAGACAATTGTCTTCTATTGTAGTGTACATAATTTTTTTCTATTATAAAAAAATACCTAAAAATTAGTGGGTTTGTATTATGTATGTAGAATACCTCCATTTTTCTGTAACATAAACAAAACTATAAAAATAAATACAATAAAACAATTTTTTAATTTACATTGTAATATTTATTTTAATATTTGTACATTGTAATTAAAAAAGTATAAACATAATAATTCCATTGAAAATTAATAAAATTTATACCCTAAAGATTTATTTACAATAATTTTTTATTTTGTTTAAAAAGCTAATAAACATATAACAAAAACTAATAATAACTGCTTATTAAGTTTTGGCTTGATAAAAAAAAAAAAAAAAAATAACAAAGTAAAGTAAAGTTAAAATTGTATAAACAGTTAATTTAATTCAGTCAATTGATATAATTAAGTTATGATGGCCACATAATTAATGTTCAATTTATGAAAGACGTATTGATATATTTATATTTTACGGTTATTCGTTTATTCCTTGATATAAATATTTATTCTGCCTTTTCTAAGTATTTTTAATGCATAATATTTGTATTTTATTACAGAAAAAAAAATCTTGTTTATTTGTTAATGATTTTATTTTATTTAAACAGGCAGTAGGACAGTTTAAGGATAAATTAAACTATTAAGTACTTTGTTTTACATAAATGTCTGATAATATAATCTGTACTAAACAATTAATAAAATGTAATAATGTGCCTTTTGTATTCAGGTTTGTATCGCAAAAAGTATGCAACAAATTTGTATTCTTCATTTTATGGATCTCGTACTTGTCGTTGTACAACGTCGGTCAAGTGTTCATGAATCATTTAGCGTAAGTACTCGACATATTATTATAATAACTGTATTTGACGAGTGGCCAAACAAGTAAAGCGATGCCAGTGCTTTGTTGGCGTTCACTGTCGTCGGTTCGACATTCAGTCGGTCATTAGCATTACATTATATTATTGTAGTATTTAAAAAAAACGTTTTTCGGTTACAGCGACCACCTACTTTTGGAAGTTGGCTCATTGTGCATATTGGTCGCTCCATTTTTCCACCTGAGACCCAAACCGCCATCAAAAAAACGCAATTTACGTCTGCATACCTCGTTGGTGTCTTCGCCTCATGATGGAATTCCATTTTGGCTCGTCAGATGGTTGCTGTTCAGAGTATCGTTTTCTGCCGGCATTGTTAAAATGATCTCGAAAAATCCCGCTTGGTACGATTTGACCGGTAAGACTCACAACAATAGTAGTGTATGATCGAAAACTCGATAAAGTCTTAATTTGTGAATACCATTTTGTTTTTTTCTTGTAGCTATGTCGAAATATTTCGAGACATTACCGTTGCCAAATACTATTTCATGGTACGTTCACTATTTTCCGGCTTGGTTTTTGAAATCGGTGACCGTACTGGCCGAAGTGAACGAGATATTCGTACCTCTTTTGTTTTTGGTCCCGATACGATCGGTTAAAAAACTGGCATACTATATCCAGGTAAATATTAAGGTTATTAAAAACAATCAACTAGCAGAGTATATTATTAAATTGTTTGTTGTTTCGGGCATTAGATATTTATGCAATTCGGAATATTGGCTTCTGGAAATTTCAGCTACTACAACCTTTTGAACGTGGTCCTTTGCTTGTCGCTGTTGGACGACCATACGTTCTATAAAGGTAAAAATTATTTTAAAAAAAAAAGTTTTTCAATCGAAAATAAGTTAAAAATTTTATATTAAAAACGTTTTTATTTCCATTTTCAGAGTTGGCCTTGACGAAAAGTCGCCAATGGTGCTCTGCCATATTCACAAGATTAATGACGCTCAACGCTGCCGTTCTTTTGGTTGCCATCGTTGCTACGCTGTACAATTTCAAAATCAGTCCTTCAAACACACCCGATTTCTCTGTTGGTAAGTAACAAAGGTTGAAAAAAAAATGTATAACGTTTATTAATCGATATTTGTTCCCGATTAAATTAATGTTTTAATAGAGTATATATTATGATATTTTTTAAACATTAATCTAATTGGAAAAAAATATGATATTAAAAGTTTTTTAAAAAATAATGTTAGACATCTGGATTACATATCTAAAATAAAATTACAATATTAGTCAAGTTAAAGTTATAATGACTTCAGAAAATAATTTAAGTTCTATTCTTAACATAAAAACTTTTCATAACGAAAGAAAACAGTTGTTATCGATTCCAAATTTCAAAAATATTAAGTAGAAAACAAGATGTCTTTATCCAAGTTGATAAATTTTTACTTGTTATTTTTTCGATTAATTAGAATATAATTTAAATTTAAAAAAAAAATTATTATTCAAATTAAAAATTGTGTTTTGGAACGTGTTCTTTTTTTTAATGAATGTTCCAAAGAATAATATATATGTCAATGTCTTAGACTCCAACAATTTATAAAAAGTAATTTTTGTTAAGATATTAAAATGTTTGCTTAGTCGTTTCAAAAACAGGACAGTTAACAATACCAAATTTGGATGATGACACTTATCAGCTTGTCGCCACTTAATTTTATGTTGTTGTTGTTTTTTTTTTTTAGTCTAGAGGTAATAACTAATGGACTATGGATAATTGGTATTAATACCTATTTATGTATTTATTTTCCAGGGTTTACTCCTAAACAGTTCATAACATTAATGGAGAAAGCTATACCGTTTGTTTTTATCTACGCTGCGATTTCGTTTTTTTTCCAATGTGCACAATCGTTGTATGTATGTATGCCGTCCAAACTCGGTGAACCCATAGGCAATCTGTTAAAATCGACAACGTACTTTGGAATCTGTTTGTTTTTTTTCTTTTTGAGCTCCTACAAATTATCTTGTCTTCATCCGTCTGCAAACATTAACAGTACCCTAACGAAAGATATGAAAATAGTTTTCAACGATATAGCTCCATTCCAATTAAGCAGTTCCTACGTTCCGCCAAAGGAATTGATTAATTTCAATAGCCGCAATGAAATCATATTAGAAGGAGCCAACGACATCAAAGGACCGTGGTACGAATACGAGTTTTTGTACAAACCAGGCAACGTTAATGCAACTCCGCCCATCGTCGGTACGTTTTGGTTTTCGAGTTTTTAGAGATTACGACTGAAGTACTTATCGACCGTTGTGATTTCAGCTCCTTACAAGGCCATGCTCGACGAGCAGTTGTTTTTTGCCGCCTACTCGACTCCGGCTGAAAACCCTTGGTTCTTGAGTCTCGTGTTCCGTTTGTTGAACAACCAAAAAGAAGTGATTTCACTGTTGGACGTCCCGGCACGTTTCATCAAGTCGCCGCCAAAGTTCATAAAAGCATCGTTGTACAACTACAAATTCTCTACAAACGTCCAAAGGTAGATGACGTATACCATTAAATCCGACAAAATATGGCCATATAAGCTGCTTTTTTTATATATATAATGTATTTAAAAATAATATGGGCATTATGCAAAAAAAAAAAATTGGCAATATTACTCTATTGTAATTAATCTATGTTAATTTATCGTTTGTGTATCTGCAGATTGAGAGGCATATGGTGGACAAGAAAGTTTATTTCGGAATATCTCGCCCCTACGGACAAAACCAGCCAAGTTCTTTTGGACCAATTGAAAAGTTACAAATTATTGTTGAACAGGACACCCAAGGACATCAACCCGATTTTCAAGCGTAAGTTATAAATTTAAAAATAAAAAAAAAATGATATATTAACTGTTGGCGTAGGAATAGTTGTATAGTAATTTTGTTGGTCGTCAGCACAATAAACTTAACCCGTAAACCCCAGTTATTCGTTACATACTGTGCATTGAATAAACCTCGTCTTTTTACCTAATCAGTAAAAGTCTTGAGTATTAAAACGAGAATAATATATTAAATATTTTGACCGACATAGAAATATTATAAATTTAAATAATATACTACTATTTTCAAAACACAATGTGTCTTGAGTTAAATTGATTGACGTATGAAATTATTTAAAAAATCACAAACATCAATAAAACCTCATTGTTGTAAAAAATATGCCTTTTCCGCACTGCAACAAATCTAAAATATATTTTATCACTTTATCCAAGTAAAAAATTATTCGATATTTGCCCAGCTCATTAGAATAATATTTTGAACCCACCAAACATTAGATCATTTTTAATGATTTAATATAAAGAAGATTTGATTTAAATTTTAGTTTAAAAAATTATATCATAGAACTATAATATAAACTATAACTATGCTTATGAATATAGTTACATGTATTAAGAATTTTTGTCTAATTAATGCGAGGTGACTGAAAAAGTCGTTAAGTGTTATAGACTTATTATCAACTTTTCTAGGTGTGACGACAGGTTAATAGCATTACAGTTTTGCGACAACAATTAGATTAAACGATAATCTTTTAAACTATCATATTGATAAACAACGTCATTTACATTCGATTGGGTTATCACTTCACGTCAAATTAACAATCGTATACGTAACAATAGTTCAAATACATTACATTCAATCGTTAGTCACTTCTCTGTTGCGTAATAATAATTTATCTAAGTGTTATTTTTTAGTACGTCAATATTGTTTGAGCTCGTTTTTTCAGCCCGGTTAGAAGTATATGAGTCTAATTGTCACCAAGAGTGTTATTATTTTAAATCATTTTTAATTGAAATTGTGTACAAATGTCGTTGAAATACAATTTTTTTAGATAAACTTATTTTAAAGAATCACTAAGACTCGCGCGGTTTTTTTTTCAATATTATTTATAATATTATAATTTAATTCTATTTTTTTATTTGTTTACAGACATTTTGGATCAGATCAGAACAACGCAGCAAACTGTGATCGATCCACGTCTTTTGATTTTTGGTTTTTTAATGGCCGGTTTCGTTTGTATAGCATTTCCGGGCAGTTTCAAAAAAGAATAAAGCAACTGTTTAAGTTGAAAACGTTGCCGTGGTATAAGACTTAAATTTACTCCTTTTTGATTTTTTCTTAAAAGTTTTTTTTTGTTACCTCTCATATAAAATTTAAAAAAAATGATCTGTATGCCCCTCGTATTATTTGTCCTTTTAATTTTTGTATGTTTTGTATATACACTTATATGTTCACATGTTTTTTTTTTCGTTTTTTTTTTATTTTATTTTATTTTTTGTTTTATACATAATATATTTCATACATATAGATGGAAGAATTATACTAGTTTGTATCTATCGCATCAACATAATATTATATATTAAAAAAAAAAATTCTTTCAATATTAGAAATTTAGCCATTTTAGATGTGTGATGTTTTTTAGAAATTTGATATTTTCCTGCCACTTTTTCGATATATATATATGTATTTAAACACGATATTTACAGCTCTGATTACACTATTATTTATAGTATTTTCCATTGTGAACTTTTTTTTTTTATTTGTGTGTGTGTGTGTGCATTTCGAAACATTGAATAATAAAAACTGATATCTATTAATTAATTAAACGAGTTCTGAATAAGAGTACACCTTGAGCCATTAAAATTATAAACACTATGCTGCGTATGGTAATAATGAAATACCGGCAGATACTTTTAACGCCCCATGCCAGTTTTTTCTCTTAGATTTATTGCAATTTTGTCATTTTTCTTTTTGAAAACATTTTTGCTTACTTATGCTATATTATTATAATATTAGACAATACTCGAATTTTTATCTTTTTTTTTTTTATTATTATTTTCTAGAGTTTTATCGGCTTTTATGACTTAAACGATATTGTACATATTTTATTAACTATTTAAATTAAGAATACTTTGACTGGACGATAACCAGTTTTGAACAATTATTTTAAAGTTTAGAACGACAGGTGGAGTTTAACTTTCATAAGTTTTAATTTGTTTATTCAAAAATGGTTATCGACTGGTCAAAATGTTCAGCAAGTTGTTTTTTAATTTAAAAAGTCAATTAAATATATATATATATATATATATATATATATATATATATATATGTTACCATTTAAAAAACAAAAGTTGATCAGGCTCTTATTTTATTTTTATTGTCTAAAGGCTTTGCCTTGTCGCTTCAACCAATCTTCTCTTTTATCTGCTAGTCTTTTCATTTCTTCGTTGATCAGGCTCTAGAAAATATTAAACATTTGATTGTAATATAGCAAAAACAAAAATGTTTTCACACAAATAAAACTATAAAATTGTATTGGGCGCCGAATGAATCACTCGGTATATAATAACATTGTGTTATCAGCTGTTGATCACAAGATGTGTTTCTCTCGTACGATCCTGTCTTAGACCAATGGGCACGCGGTAAATCGGTCTGATGTTATTCGACATCTTTATTTTTGTGCACTCGTCTTGTCTTTTAGCCCAATGGGTTTAATGTGCTTTGGACTTGTGAAGGAACAAGGCGAAGGTAGGTAAGTAAAAAAAACACTACCGTTTTAGTTTTAAAAAATAATAATATCTCCTAACATCAATATAATTCGAGGTAATAAATTCATAATGATGTATATATTATTAAAATAAAGTTAGTGTCGTCATGTTGGTACTCCGGTCGTGTCGGTGACTCGAGCGATCAGCTGATGCCAAAATAATTACCTTTTAATTTGATGCTATTTAAATTTAAACCCTTTTTTTTTTGGGGGGGGGTGTGTAAACATTAAAGACCAAATCTGTTCTTTATTTTCAAACATGGTTAAAAAAGGAAAATTGATCAGTTCTTAAAAGTTTTCAAGTTTATTTATTTTTAACATTTTAGCGTTATTTAAAAATACATAACATAACGTTATTAAAAAAACAGTCTTTACTGGGTTTTCCCCTGTAACAGGACCACGGTTAGGTTAGGTCCGGTTTATACGGTTGATGTAAATATATTATGGTTTTTCCCGTTAATCGGATGGATAATTATTTTTTTTTAAATACAACAATATTTTAGTGATAGGATTTTGTAATTTCAAAACCTAGGTATACCATTTACTTTATTTCCAGTTCGATCGAATTAAAAGGGGATTAGTTGCGCAATTACATTTATGATTATTATTTCAAGTTAGAATTAGTTGAAAAATTGCAATACCATAAGTACAAATGATGACGAGTTGCTCTTGTACCTTTAAAAATGATAATTTTACAATAAACTATCCATCAAAACTGGACTCCGGTAAGTCATTACCTTAGATATAGACATATAGTTACATTTATAATATATATTTTGTTTTAATTAGTGATCTTCTATGCAATGTGAGCTATGTATAATGACGGTGTCATCATACCTAGTGTAGCTACACTAGAGTTTTCTTAAAATCAAAATGCATAACTAAAAAAAAAAAACAATCCATCATCATTATTAATATGTAGATGTGTTGTTCAACGTTTTCTGAAGGTAAAACAAAATATGATTACTTGGTTTTTGGAATTTCAAATGTAAGAATTATTCAAGATTTTTTAAAGGTTACTAAGAGATAATGTGTTTCACATTTTATTATTATTATTCTATATTATGTAGACATATAATGCGTTGAAATTTTTTCACCCTAAAAATGTTACACATAATATTATGAGATATTTTGCCCTTTGAGACAACTAAAATACTATGATAACCTTGGCGCTGAACATTTGTTGAAATTTTCTTGATATTATTTATTCAAGTACCTACCTACTTTTGGTTTTCCGGTTTTTAATACAAATACATTTGAGTAGATAAATTCAACCAAACCCGTACAAATCCAGCCCGATAGGAAATAAAACAAACATGGGATTATCATTTTTTTTTTAAATATGTTAGCAAATTTACTTAGGGAAAAAATATGCGCAATAAATTATTTTCGTACTAACCACTATAGTCAATGACCCCAAAGTCATCTATAAATAAATTCGAAAAGCAATTAACGCGATATTTACATTTTATAATATTAGGCATGTTTGTATTATGATGTTCGAATTGGTTTTAGCTTTGTTGACATTTTTTATCGTTGATTTGTCTTTAACGTGTGAACAATTGAAACTTATTTTGATAATGACTAATTAGCAATTGCACGCAAAACGATTATTAATTAGTCAAACAAACACATTTATAAATAGGCGTAATTACTTATATTGCAACTGTTCTATATTGTTGAACAATGAAATGTATATATATTTTTTTTAATTAATCTAAATATTACCGCTTGTGGATTTGAATAATATTGTTATGGGTATTACAATTATTTGAGTCCTGTGTAGGTATTTATCCTAAATAGGAACCGATACTTTATCCTTTAGTATCCCACTATATTATAGATACATAGTAAGATCTGTTTCTTGGTCAAAAATATTATATTGTTCATTTATGTAAGTAAGATCTGCTGACAAAGACTATTGGCTAAAAAAAAATCCTGTAATAGGTCACTGCGCTGAGCTATCTTTTAGTAGGGTAAAATAGAATTTAAAAAAGACAATAAATAATATAACGAATTTCATTATACTATTTATAAACAAAAATGATCTCTTATAATATCAACATTTATTTTTAATAATTTTTTAAAACATTTTTTCTGCATTCTGTTAACAATCAATAAAAATATATTTTATCAGCTTTGCGCCCAGGCTCAAATTCAATCTCAAATCACTTATTCTTTATCTTGTTAATAATATATGTATTTGTTTAACCTTAGATAATTTAAAAGTAGTATACATTATATTGTTATTTAAATATTCAAACAAAAAATAAATAAAAGATAACGAATATACAAATATATATATATATATATATATGTTCGACGTTCGTATATAATGAATACACTTTGTCGACAAAAAAAAAAGCAAACAATTTTGTCATAGATAATCAAAAAAATAAAATAAAAACGTTGTCAATGGACGCTGTGATGGTCCGGTAAAAATAATATTTCAATAAAGAATTGTAATTACTGCAACAATTAATTTACACAATTATTTTTTTCGGAAAACTGCTTGTGTCAATTTCTATAGAGTCATTTCATGTCAAATCACTTAATGTGTGTGCGAATGGATTTTCTAAATGCCTCAAAAAAAAGTAAAGAAAAAATTGTAATTTAAGTGTAATTTTTCATTAAATTCTTAAACAATTTTTTTTTCAAATTTTTAAATAGCTAAAAATCGAAAAACAAATTCAGTTTTTTAAATGTCATTAAATTTGTATAGGTAGGTACAAAAAGTTAAAAATAAAATTGTTTTATTCTAACACATCATGCTATACTCTTTTGATTCACAACTTTTTTGGATAATTTTTTTTTTATGTATGATGTATAAAGTAACTTCAAAGTTTGGCATTTTATTTAAACGTGCTAGATATTAGAGCCTATAATTTCTTAGGGCTTAAACCAAAAAATCCCAAATTTCTACAACTCTTACTTATATGTGTATAGAACATTTGGTAGAAGTTGGTAATTGAGATTTATTTTTACTATGCATAAAATATTTGTTTTTAAGTCCAAAAAAAAGTGTGTTAAACACCCCGAATATTGCTGACGTTTTTACATTAAGCTAGTGTACTTAAGCCTCCCCCCTCCCCCCACTTGTTTTAAATTAAATTTCGCGCCCACAGCGATAGTGTAAACACGAACGATTTCATTAAACGTCTTATCTTATGGAGAATAATTATTCGTGTGCTATTTGGTGTTTTATGTTCCATTGAACCGAAGGCGTATTATTATTATCAATAGTGTATTTTGTTTTTATTCATAAAATTATGAAACAGTAGAATGGATTGTCCCGAATTACTATAGTGCCGTTCGAGGTTAATATCCCAGCTGATTACCAAACTAAAATTTTAATCCCACAATGACTTTTGTTTACTACACAAATAAAATACTTATCCTCCACAAATCACAGAACTGCGATAGAAAACCGAATAGTTAACTTTTTGTCATTATTCATTGCGTGAACGGTAAATATTTGTACACATTCTACAGAAATTTACAAAATCATTTTGAAATTACAAATTCATTCACTATATACATGAAAAATATTTGTTCCTCTAGGCAAATATGGTTTTTGAAAGGTTTTTCAAACCAAATTCCAGGATGTTAGCAGAGCTCTTGCTATTTGCTATTTCAACCCTTGTTTTTAATTACTTATACCCTTGTAAAAATAATCAGTGACTCGAAAATATAATAAAATGGAGCTGAAGAAGGGTTAAACTGCCCATAACTCCTTAAAGCCTTTTATAAATTGTTCAGCAAACAAATTTAATACTATCATTTTGCGATTTTTTTTTTTTTTTTTTATTCATACCATGTTATTAGTCACTCTATAATATTTAGACTATTTGCACCTATGAAATTAGTTTTTGTACGTTTTGATAAACAAAATTTGTTTCACCTTGTAAGTAAGACTCTAATACTGTAAATGTAATAACTTAATTTCAGCATAGCAAAAAAAAAAAAGTAACAGAAACAGTTTTTTAAACCCGGGGTTGTTTTTAAATTTATGTTATGTTTATTTATATTGAAATAAGGGTTTTGAGAATTAAGAATATTTAAGGATTTGACCTTAAAAATAATACATTACGGATGTATAAGTCACACATGTTCCATACCTTATTCTATTCAATTTAAACGCCTACATGAAAGGTCTTGATATCCAAGGACGACACTAGTGTGGTCTTCTATCGTAACAACTAAAAAAGGTTATTTAAACGGGTTTTTTAAGTAAAAAAACAACAGGACAAATGTAGTCCTATGACATCTGTAGTGTGTATCCACCTTGCTTTGTCCACTAACCTTTTGTCAATATATGTGATCTGATTTCATCCAATACAGATACAAATATTGTTAACGCCAATTATTTTTACATAGACGGAATTTAAGGGGGGGGGGAATTTAGGGTGTTAAGTTTCATACAAAAATTTACTATGAAGTGTCATAGCAATCATTTATTATCACTTAAGTCGGTTTTCGTTGTAGTCTCTAGCCAGGGAATAAGAAATTGCAAAAAAGAAATATACTAAAGTTAAAAAGTAAAGTCATAGCTACTTTGAAACATTATATAAACGTGTATTTCTTAGTGAAACATTAGAAAACCTTTTCCATCATGGACCAAGTAAAAGGGATTGGAAAAATATTTTAAAACGTTGTTATGGTCTTTGTGATAATGTGATAAAAAAAAAACTAAGTACAAAAAAGAACAGACCGTTTTCACTCATATTTATTTAATAACATTTTGAGTTTCACTTGTCTGGTTAAAAAAAAAGTACCTAATATATTTTGAGATAAAGTACATACAATATCAAACAACCGTTCACTCTTAATCAGTCGGATATGGTAATTATATTATACCAATTAATTATTAGTAATTAGCAATTATTGCATAATTGTTTTTCGTATTTACAATAATTAGGTGAGTAACATACAAATTTGGTATATATATATAATATGTAAATGAGAATACAGATTTTTATTTAGCACAATTGAGATTTTTGTTTTAGATGGCATATAATTTTTTCTTACTGACAATAACCCTAAGCACTATGTACATTTCTGTCTCACAGCGCAAACGCTGTTTTTTCAATGCACTTGCATTTTTTAAGTCGTATGCCCTATATTAATTAGATAACAATATCACATGGTACATACAAAAAAAAAAGTTCCCAGAATTTCTAAGAGATTTCAACAATTTATACATTTTTTTACACCGGTCTAAGGGTTTTCTTGAGTGCCTGGAACTGCAGAGCTACTGTGTCGGACCTTTATGTATATATATTTTTTTTTATGATTACCCGTCGGTTTTTTTCTTTCGGTTCTTCGCTATAATATTTTGACTCGACGTTAAAAAAAACCGCTAACCACGTCTACCATGCTACACCTTATCGGCTTATCTGATGTAAAAAAAAATTGTCAAATGGCATATGTGCAGTATAATATGTAAATCCGCGGTAAATAATAAGGCGCGATAAAAAAAATACTGGCAAAATATTAATTTTGTGCACCTAGACGGGTCGGATATAATATTGCATATAGATATTAAAACGCACACACATGACTGTACACTCATATTGTCTGTACCCATCTACTATGCATGTAAATAATGCAATTAAACAAAAATATGCAATTTCCCGGAATACCTAGGTACTAACTTACATGTGGCCGACTCGTTTACACTAAAATGTATTGCATCTACAGGTAAGTACGAACCGTTTTTGTTTGTATACTTCTATCTATGTAGGTAACATAGCAGTAATAATATTAATATATGCGGTGTATAAATACTATTACCATGTTTGATTAGCTTAGCCGTACTGAAATATTTATTTAGGCAATCCAAATATTAGGTACCGTCGCTGTACAACAATGACTATATATAATAATATCACCATAGTTAACCTCCAATTTTTTTTTGTTAAAAAAATGCCGCCTTGCTTTTGCGATTAGTGGATTTAAAAAAAAAAAATAATTGGGCTAACCATTTATAAAGTTAATCCTTTAAAATCGAGAAAAACAGTTCAAATTAAGGCGCGCTATAGTTTTTTTTTTTTGTAATATTCGAATTAGATCCAAATTTGTATGGAATATCATTTAACATTTACCATAGTATTATCTATATAAGTCGACAAACCAAAAAAATATCAAAAACCCCTTTTAAACACATGTTTGCGTTCACAATTCTTTTATCGGTATTTTTTTTTATACCTTCTGTCTACAGATTCGCATTAAAGCGTTTATTTAAAATAATTGTTTCAGAGTGCTATCGAATTTAAAACTTAAATGCTGACATGTATAATTTTTTTGTGAACTTTTTATGTAAAGAATAATGCGCTGAAAATGTTGACTGGCCAATAACGAGTTTTATCTAATTACTTTTAGTGTTATTAAGTTTTAAAAGCGAAGGTGGTATCTCCTTACCGAGAATTGCAGTGAAGTATTAATTTTGATCTGTGTGCACAATCCATCCACATTAACTTATAAACGGTAACAACTATAAGTGTAATTATTATAAAATGGTTATTGACCATTATATAACGTATGCGTTTACAGTTAAAAGTTTATAGCGCTCTGAAAGATATATCAAGAAAAATTGATTTCAAAAAGAATAATTACAAAACTTAATTTTTATCTCTCGAAAAATTAGTGATTAGTGATTTAAGTGACTCAAGTTGATTACCCTGTATAATGTACTAATTTGAAAAAAATAAAGTTACAATAAATAATATAGGGTGTATCATGATGAAAATTGAGATGGCAGTATTGCATGTAAAATGTACAGCTACACATGAGTCGGTCAGATCACACTTGTAAATAAATAGGTAATATTATAGCATGAGACATATTATAGTAGCTATAAAAAAACTGTTTTTATTACAATTTATAGGATATTATGCATGTTTTTTTAAAACATTTTTAGTATTTTATAATTTGTATACAGTGTTTTAGTATAGTTAATAGTTTGGTAGTGGTATTTTAATATAACAACCGGGTAAAATGTTCTAGTAAATCGTGTAGACTGATAATTAAATCAATATTGAAATTTGAAATTATTAATGAACAGCGTGTGTATTTATCATTTTGTATAATTATTATCCAGAGACCACGTGGTTAATGGTTTTCATATAATATGTTTCAGATATACCTAGGTGGTACTTACTCATCAAGTTAAGATCTATACTATAATATACTGAACATTAATTTAATTCACAACCCTATATGATAGACAGTTTTATTGAGTCAATAACTACAAATCCAAAAATATAACTTTAATTTTTTTTTGTACGTTTAATTTTTGCATAATTATTAGAATAACAGGCAGATAGAACACCCATTCAAGGTTAAAAAATACCTCCCTCGAGTACATATCATAACGATTTTATTTGGAGTTTTTATAGTTTTATGTATATTATTTTAATAATAATAAAAAAAATAATTTTTGGTTTTGGTTTTTTAATGAAATACACTTTTTTTAGTTTAGCGCGGAACATGTTAATAATACACTCAGTCTCAGTTAGGTTAGGTTAGGTTAGGGATGGCGAGCTAGCTGACCTAACCTAACCTAACTGGCGATCAGTATATATAATATAACTACTATTTGTGTAAAACTTAAAAAATAAAAAACTACAAACTTAATTTTATTTAAACTGTAGTTATAAATTATAATATAATATGGCAGTATCTATAAATTTCCGACATAAGTAGGCGGCCAAAAAACCATCGGTTCGTCGACTATTGTCTTCAAGGTCCGTGATATCTTTTCTATACATGTATACTTAGCGGGTGTGTTATATTAAAACTAATAATACTATTGGTAACGCAAAGCGAGAATTGCTAAATCTGCGTAACAACATGCAAAATGCTAAAATGACATTTCAATGACGTGCGCGAAACGTCCAAAAATAAAACACAACAAAGTAAAAACCAATGAGTAGGTAATATTATAATTTTTAAGTCATCCGGTTAGGTTAGGTACAGTACTCGGTTGCAATAAACAGGCGACAGTGCTGCTAAAAAAAAACCTCAAATGTACGTCACACAAGTAATTTATACTTTCACAATACAATATGAAAAATGCCTAGTGGCGATTGATGATGAAAGACTAAAAGCCGTTTAAACCCCTCAAAATGGTATTTATTATGTGCGCTGAACACTTAAAAAAATAATAATTAACTTTGCTAAACAAAATCGAAAAGACCATATTTTATATAATAATGAAGTTAGCCCTCCCAAGTCATCCGATTCCCTCCAAACTAGTGTCAATATTTTTTTAATTGATTTTTAGAATTTGCAAATTGCTCTGTCACCCTGGCTTTTTAGTTTGGGGGGACTTAATTTTGATAGCACAATCATATTTAAAATGAAACAATTTTGCCCCAAAGTTAAAAAACTATTCAAAAAGTGCAGTGCTATTGGTATTACTTATAATATAGTATAAAAAAACAATCACTACACGATGTTCGTGAAGTTGCCTCCCTCCTCCTCTTGCCCTTTGTCCAATCTGCTTCAAACTTGGGCCAATATTTTGCAACTAAGTTTTTAGAATTTAGAGCTTGTTCACCCAACGGTATAAGCGGTTTACGGTATGAGCTTTTAAAGTTAACTATAGTCCATAACATTACAATACTTAAGTGTATATATCATATTATAATAATTATTACAAGACATAATGTAAATCACACATAAATCATAATTCCAAAATACATTATTATTATTGAAGATCATATATTAAATATTGTAAACTCCTCTTTTTGTCCAAATAACCGTTTTTTTAATTATAAGTTATGATATTCCATTTTTTAGTATTTTTAAGTTCGTTTTTATATTTTGTAAGTTGAACACAACAATTTGAATAACCGATATTAATTGGGAGGGGTCCTCGCTTGACACGATAAAGCTTTTTCTAATGGGGGTGCCAAATTGACTGGTAAATTTACAGTTTTTTGTTTATTGCAATCGTTAGTGCAGAATTATATTATACTCTAACTTTAATAATATTAGTAAGTTAAGGGTAAATATTTGTTTTTATCGAAAGATTAATATCGATGAAAATATTTAAAAGTGATAAACGATTTTTTAACATATTATTATGTTTATAGAAATTAATATACTTATCTCATAATAAATAACGAATCTTGTCTGTTTCCAAACGTTAGTATGAACATTTGAACCTATACGTTTCTAATAAATGAGTTAAAAACCGCACATTTTAAAAATTGTAATTTATGTATACTATAATATTATATACATACATTAGTTTGTACACATGATTTCGGTTTAAATAGAGACACTTAATACCGTATTTATTTATGTTTAGCCTTTACGATTTAATTTTAGTGATTGTAACGTACGTTATAATATTAAAATATTATAATATTGTTATTATTGCTATTATCATGTGTACTATAATATTATATACATACATTAGTTTGTACACATGACTTCTGTTTAAGTAGAGACATTTAATGCCGTATTTATTGATGTTTAGCCTTTAAGATTTAATTTTAGTGATTGTAACGTACGTTATAATATTAATATATTATAATATTGTTATTATTGCTATTATCAATGTCTATTACATTATCAAAAAAAAATTATGTTTATATACATTGTTATATATTATTATTTTATATAAATTTGCAAACGTTTTTCGTTAGAGATAAGGAGTAATTAATTTTGACTGAGTCTTACGTAATACCCGTAATAAGTGATACCTAATCTTAAATACACAGATGTGTGGGAGAGGGAGTGGGAAGGAGTTTGGGAGGAGTAGGGTAGGGCAACACTCTGATCCCGATCCTTCCTGATATATATGGTATATAATATTATAATCATTAATAATAAAAATTCAGTGTATAATAACATAATATTTACTGGCCGGAGATTATAAAACATTTACTATAAACAGAACTCTTGATTTTTATTAGTACTCTATACACTTCAATATAATATAGCCAATGTTGACAAAAATTTTAATTCGAGCCCTATAATAATATAACTGAAAGATATAATGCTAATATAATATTATGATATAACTTAGTACATAATATATTAGACTTAATATTACAAACTGTTGTGATGCATGGGTTAATTAATTTTTTTTGCGTTGATTAAATGCAAGTTTTTAGTAGACCCAGACCGTTAAATTTTTGGAAAATAAATTTTTAAAATATTTGTAGCTCTTGTCTCTTGTCTCTATCCGTTTTAAAAATATGTTTTACTATTTATTTTTTTAAAGTAACTTAATATGTAATTTGCTGACATAATTTTCTTGCCAGCAGGGACATATAGGGTGAGGGTTGTTACCAAGGAAAAGATACTTACTAAAAAAAGAAGTGCTATTTTTTTGTTTTCTATCATATTTTAATCCTTTGTGGAAAAAGTAAAAATTATATAAATGAAAAATGTTGAAATACTGTTCGTAGAAACCAATAAATTATAATTTTACCACAACGCGTTTATCATACACACAATTGAGAGTTATGCTAATACAAAAAAAAATGATTGAATTAGCGAGACTTAACGGGCGTGTAAAAGAAGGAAACAAAATCTAATAGTTAATCGGATAAGTTAAAAAACAAATATTAGTTTAGACGAATTTACATGCTTCAAATAAAGAGATAAGGAAGTGTGTAGAGTAGATACATAAAACTATTATCAGACAGAGAAAGCAGAGGGAATGGTCTGATATTTCCTATCTGTAAGAGGTAAAGCGACGAAGAAGATAATAGGTATATATTAACGAGGAATAATTTTTGGCATTGATTATAATAAAATTACAACAGCTATTACATTGTATGACTATCAAAAATAAGGTATTATAATCCGTGTTAATTATTATATTTATTAGTCAAATGGATCTTAGATTTTACACAAAATCACTACTGTTTACCAACTACCGATATTAAATATTATGTATAAACGATTAAATTAAAAACTGTTTTTTTTAACTTAGATGCCTTAAAGATACCTATTGTTTTTTACAATGATTCGGTTTTATTTTTTGTGGCTGTACCCAGTACCCTCGATACTTTTTAAACCGCTGAATCGATTTCTTCATGTGTCTGAAGAAGGTACCCAAAATTTAAAATGTTCGCCTTACCTTCAAAATCAACATAAAAACACCCAAAAAGTCTTTACAGCGCGCTTTAACCTCCTAAAAAATAGCCCAATGAATTTCAGATTTGTATGGAATATTCTTTAAACGTATTATTATCAAACTTTCCTACACTCAAGGAAATACGAACAAAAAAAAAAGGGGGATGAGGGGGAATTACACATTAAACGTACAATATTACCTTAGGTTGCTATCGACAGGTGTGTGCGAATAATATATTCATTATGTCACCGATTCCCCCCCCTCCGTGTTGGCTTTATTGGGTTTACACTTAATTCCATCTTTAATTTAATTTAACCAAGCTACCAACAAATAGTTACAACAAACAAGTTACCAATAAACAGTAAAATTATCGTGGTATATTATCGTCCGCCGTTTGCCAATGTGTATAATAATGTCTTCTCAATGTATAATGTAATCTATTTACCATAATAATGTATGATAATATGTTGTAATTATTGTATACAAAACATATTGAGATGACTTCTGGTAGATGAACCGTTTTACGTCATTTAAACGACAATATTAAAGTTGTCATGGTGTTTCAAAACTTTTTACCATCTCCAAGAGTTATTATTATACATTATAATATTATGTTTGACCTCCAACTTTTCTGAACAACGTTTCTGTGTATATTATAATAGATTTGTATGCAAATGTATAACTATTGACCTTAGGAAAAAGGAAGTAATCGACTTAGGAACAGATATTTTATTGCGCTTCGTAGAACAAAATATTATTTTCAATTATAATAATTATTATAAGTAAAGCAATGCGCACATATATGGCGATAATATAGGCAACACCTGTTAAAAAATGACACGACAACGTTTAAAACTTTTCAGTAATTTATTGTTGTTTATTTTATTATTGTAATTTTCAAACATTATTTTCTCTTTGTTTGTTGTGTGTAGCGTTACAAATTATACTTTTTACACAATAATTTGGAGTCGTATAAAATGCTTGAATAAAAATACATACTAAAAAATATATAATCAAGGAAGACAGATCATAAATATAAAAAAAACAACATTAAATTAGGGTTATAAAAAACGTAGAGTTGGATTATAATATAAAACTAATAGTTTTGGATATAACTTCAAAAATAAGTGAAAATAACATATTAATTGCTGTATGTACACGTGTAAGAAATAAGTAAAATTAAATTAAAAGTTAAATGATATTGTTAGACATAAATGTATTATTCTTCTACCATTTTTAAAAAAATATTATACTATAGTTGCCGTATTTTTTTCATTTTATTAGGTTTATCATTTTGTATTTTAAAAATCAATTAATTAATTGTGCTCAATTCGAGTTGCTAAATCAGTTTTGTAGCAAAGAAGTTTTTAACCATGTTTTTATTTTAATCATAACACCAAAAGAGTATTATCTGGCCTTGTAATTCGAATTTTGTAAAATCGAGCAAACAAGTAAATAAATCGAGTAGATAAATTGGCGCGACGCAAAAAATGTTTGGCTAAAAAAAAATCTCCAGAATTTCCTTTTGAAAATGGTTGAACCTAAGCCATAAAAACGTTATCGTGTTAAAATAACTGACAAACCAAAACAAAATCTGTTCTAAGCCTGTCTCGAGTAAGGGAGGGTTTTTACAAGTACGGTAACCCTTCATTACACTCCGTTTAACGAGAGAACGCACCCGCGCAGTAACTATGCGTTATTCTCGTATAGGTCTGCGCAGCCAGGGGTAACACGTTTGAGTTTCTACGCAGGTACCAGTAGACACTGTACAAAGGACAAAATCGATAATTGTGTAATTTAGTGTACTAATCGAGATGTTTGATTCGCAAAAAAAATGGATAAAAACCAACCTAACCATGCATACAACAGCTGTAGCGATTTTTAGAAGAAATTCCCAACTTACATCACGAAATATGTTATAATAAGAGAACTTGTTGAGTTGTCCACTAGGTCGCGCTGTTTTTCATCGTTTGCATGATATCTAGGGTATGTAAGACCTAAGTTCATCTTGACACTTTGTGACGTCACGCGCCTGACAATATCAGGGGTTCGAAATGTATGGTCGGACGTCAGTGTTACCAGTATAACGGGAAATATAAAAACCGCGGTCCGCTGTTTAACGATATTGACTAACATTTGTCATTGGTACTAGTTATAATCAAATACCAATGATATTAGTTGTAATTTTTTTTTATAAAAAACTTATTACTCAACAGTTAATACAACGTCTACAAGAAATATGTTGGCAGCACCTCTTCGCTTACTATAATACTTTGCTAACCCCTACAACTTTTAAACCGTGTAACGGTCGCCAGGTAGCCCAAAATTTTGGCAGCCCAGCTGGCGGTTACCCTCTCACAGTTTGCCAGTGCTTAAGTAAAGTGAAGTTTTTTTTTATACAAAATATTGACATTTCAATTCATTAGCATATCGTGTGTAGAATGCCGTGCGTGGTGTGCGTTGTATAAGAACTTGCTGTGCCGGATGCCCCTCAGCGACACTATATGTATTTTTTTTAAAAAAAATTTTTTTATACTTATTAAATTACAATGACAAAAGACACGGTCGTCGTCGTCGTCATCATCGTCGGAATATTATCTGACTAATTTATCTGCCGTTCTACGAAGTGTGAACCGACCAATGACTATAAGCTGACGTTGCCGGCACGAAAGAAAGGTGCAGTCACGCGTACTTAAGTATACCTATGTATGTAGGAGCCGCGCGCTAAAGATCTACGTCCATCGGCGGCGGGTAAACCTTATTAAGACTTCGGTTTTTTTTTTAAGAAAAATCCGTTTTCGGAAGAACGCCAAGGCCGAATACCGGATATTACATATTAATATTATTATTATCATTATCGGAATACATATATACTAACAATATTTATATTTTGTACGACCGTGAACTCGTTTGTGGGACCATTTAAACCCGCTTTAATTAGGTGTGTGGTATCTTGTACTCTCGGCAGTGATTTAAATTATTTTACGGTTCCTAATAGTCGACTTCTTAACATCCTCCTACCACCCTTAGGTACAAGTTACAAGTATTTTCAGTATTAATCAATTGATTAATTTTACTGTACTAACTGTACTTGATTAAATGTAAATAAGTGTTTCCCGTCCAAATTTGTTTAACGATTAAAAATTAACAAAAGCCAGCCCTTGACGGCTTAATAAGCAAAATTGTCTTTTGACGTTAACATTGATAACTTATAGATAAACATATTTATTACAGCGTTTTCGAAGCGATTGGAGCAGGCTCGTGTAATGTGTGCAAGATTTCTTCAAGGTGAAGGGGGGCGGGGTCAGGTGAAATTTACGGTAAACTTTAAGGGGATGACAACAACCGAAAATAACAAAAAATATTAAATTATTAAAACTGGGGGGGGGGATAGGTTTAAGCATGTACCAGGTGTGGGGGAATTTACTCCACAAGTCTTTATGCACACCATTTGTGTAAGGGCTATAGCCCTCTTCCCTTTCTTTGATTATTTCCCTTATAATATATTTACCTAAAAACATTAATGACGTTGTCTAATATCAATTATTATAATTTATAACATTAAATACTTCTTAAAAATGAAGGGATGTGTGTAGACCATCACAAAATTAATTTCCTTTTGGAAAACTTAAATTTTATTACACACTTTTTGACGGTATATTGGTTTTGAATGGTGTGTAACATAGTAAACATTATTTTCATTATGTTATAATAATAATAATAATAATAATAATATATATATATATATATATTATGGAGTATATAATACTCAGTAGATTCTATGGAGTGGTGGGTTATGTATTTATGTATACATGTATAGTGAGAGTAATAAACTCATATTATTTGGCAGTCTTTTGTACAACCAAGTACACCTGCAGTTTGCGACAAGCACATATTTAAAAAAAAAAATGTTTTGTACAAGCCACTTAAGTGCGGAGGCGATTGTTTTCATACAATGTATTTTAATAAATACCGAATTTGTTTGGACTAAAAAGCCTTAAAATAATAAGCTATTATGCATTAAAAAAACCTTAAAACATGCATTTGAAAGTTGAAACCTTTGAAATATATAGTTTTATACAAAAATATGCATTTATAGGCAATTTTTTTTATTATAATTTTTATATTTCATACTTGTGTCAAAGTTCCCCTTTTAAAACATAGTTCATACTATATTGTAGGTCCATGTATTAAAATATTGTTTTTAAATAATCCACCATAGCAGTATCCAATAAAAAACCACTAGGCACTAAACAAAACCAATAAGAATTACTGTGTACAGTTTTTCTGGTCAAAATTCGATAAAATAAACATACAATTATTTGGAATGACAATTAAACGATTATTGTTTAAGTACATTTATTTTTTACTTTAAATCGGTCTTCTTTTGAATAATTTGTTTAGTCGAACAACACAAATAATTACACAAGTAATATGAAACGTTTCACATAATAAGCATTTTCAAGTTTATAAATAGCAAATTAAAATAAAATAAATATATATTTTTTAATATATAATAAAAATAAGACGAAGCAGACTAAAAAATATGAATTCTCTTGTGAATTTTTTTATCCATAACAAATTCTAAAATATGCAAAATATACTTTTTCCTCTCCATTTTGTCAAACAAAATCGTTCGCCTTTTTTTATTTTGGAACAAAAATTTAAGATACATCAATTATTTTTCGTTGAGTCCAAATTTTCTTTAATGTGTCTTGTTTTTTTTTAAATTGCCAACAAAGGCAAAAAAAAACACTGTTTTATTTTCATTTCAGCAATTTCAATGTTTTAGAATAATTTTCAAAAATATATTTCAAATGGAATAAACTCTAAAAAAAGAATAGAATAACAAACATAATATCTTATTTGAACTGTGTAAATATTTACCAAAATTTTTTTAATTCTGCTTTTTTTTAATGATTTGTTAAACTATAAACTATAAATAACTTATCGACGGATAGTTAGCTATTCTAAATAATAAAATAGATCATAAATGTAATTAAACCTATATGATTACTTTGCTGTTTAATAGATAAGTTAATGATTATGGATTGCCTGATTAATCATTATGGCCACTGAATACAATCATTAAAATTGAAGAAAATTGTTTAATTAAAATTAGTAAAACACATTTTTCCCATTAACATGACGTGGTTGCCTAAAAAAAACAACACTATAATCTGGCAAGTCTGCATATGTGTACAGAAGGCTCCCATTTTATTTACTGTAATATTGTAAATTATGTAAGTTGTCTTAAATATTAGTCGATTACGCGTATTTGGTTAATATCATGAAATAAAAAAAATGGATACAAACAAACCAATGATGTCTGTATAATGGATATTACAAATGGCAAATGGTCTGTTGCCAATTGAACAATTATTACTAAATTGTAAACATTCAAAGTAGGTATGTTCATAAATCATAATATATTATATTGGCCATTTAAAAACAATGTAAATATTTAATGTATTCGCCCGATTCCTTTGTTTCCAAATGCTATGGATTTTCCACGATCGAAACAACATTTTTAACACAAATACCTTTCTATATTATTTTTGAATGTACTAAAATATTCTAATTTTTCACTAAAGGCAAACATGAAACAACCGTTTTATAAAACAATATTGTTGTTCCTATTTGGTCGTGTAATTTCTTAGCAAAGATAAGGTAGTAGGTAAGTGTTTAGGAAGATGTTTGTTACAATAAAGAATAATAATGTTGACCTGGCCTTGCAGCAGCCTTTTGTAATGGAAATTTCAACATTGCTTTTCTCGCTCGCTCCTGTGTGTTTTCTCCGAATAACCAGAGAGGCGCTAAATTCTCAAACCGCAAACTGTGTACCTAACTCGCGAGTTACTGCAGTAAGGTAATGACTATTTCAATTTCAATCACTAATTGACAACATTTTGTAAATAATTACAGTAGTAAACATTCGACAAAAGGTGCTGAATACCATAATAATTAACATTGGCTCAATTTAAAGGGAGTGTGAAACACTAGACATACTATTCTAACTCCCAAAACTTTCAACCGTCCAAAAAGTCTATTTTTTTAGATTACCTACGTATTATGACCAATTTACCATTATTAAACTGACAGTGATGTGTACATTTTTTTTTATAAAAATTTACTTGTAATAAAGTTACTTATTTCCGCTCAATTCTCCAAAGTAATGAGAGACTTTCGGAAAAGTGTTCCAACCCCAATGGGTCTTTTCACTAGTTTTTTTTATACTCGAATTATTGTGATCGGCCGTTTCTCTATTGTTTCTCCGATTAAACAATAATACACCAAATTTTGTCTATGCGTGTCGGGCAACAATAATAATAATTGTACACGAACCCAATAGGTATCTAATATATAATGCAAAAAAAAGAAAAACAGTAGTTGATCACAGCAAAATCCAAAATAATATACAACTACCGTGTCTGTGTGTGTGTGTGTGTGTAACGGAGGCGGCACGGTCGCGTGGTGCGCCGCCGGTGGGGGCGGACCGGCGCGCACAGGGAGTAGAGGGATTTCCCGGTACGGTAAAAGTGTTGGCGGCACTGTGCGTCGGCGGTCCGTTTTCCACGGCGCGACTACCGTCCGCGTTGCGGCGTACGTTCTTTTCGCACTTGGCCGCCGCCGCCGACGTACCAGCTGCTGCCGACGCCGCCGCCGACAGTCAGCCAGCCAACCCCGCTGCCGCCTGACCGAACCGATCGAATCGAAGTTCGAAGTACCGTCGTCGCCGCCGCCGCCAATACACACTGTGCAGCACACACACACTTCGTCTTCGTCCAGTCGCTTTTCACTTCTCACTTGGCCGCCGTCGCGCGACTGCACTGCACATCACGGACGTACGACGACCACCCTATACTACGATAACGATAATAATAAAATATAATAAACGTGTAATAATAATATTTAAACCCGATTACTTTTTAAATAATTTTTCTCAAACGATTTGTTTTCGTTGCCAACATTTTTGTATTTATACTAATATTTACGGTTAATTTTTTTTTTTAATTCAATTTGTTTCCTATCCCCGGTACACAGGAGAACAACAACGACCGACCCGACCACAGACAACGTCTTGTTCCTGCAACAGTTTACCGGCAAAGCAACGTCCGCCAGCTAATACCGAAAGTACGCCGCCGTCATGCCCGAAGAAAAGAAGCTGTCGTACGCCTACACCAACGGTTTCGCCTCCAACGGCCACGGTAACAACGGATTGCCGCCCGAGAGCCCGGACGGCGAAATGTTCCTGTTCACGTCGGAATCCGTGGGCGAAGGACACCCCGGTAAGCTAGCTGACCGGATTGGGCACGGTTTTTATTTTTTCCAGGTACCAGGCACACGGAAAAGGTGCCCGGTGTGTGTTTGTGTGTATGTATGGGCACCCGAGGTAGTTGCGCGTAGCCGAACACGTGTTTCGTCGGCTGCCCGAACGAACGGCTAGCGGCTTATTTCATTTCCGCCGTTATCTCATCGTCGTCGATGTACTTGATATATTTTTAAATTTAAATTGTTTCTTGTTTTAATTCAACGTCGGATCCGTCTTTGTCCTCGAAATCAAATCGGTTTTCCTCTCCCCTTCTAATATTCTTAACCTTTGATTCTCGAGTTTTAATCTTTTTCTCTAGCGTGTGTGTATGTGTGTGTGTGTCTGTGTGCACAGTGCACACACTAGTTACTAGTATTGTGTGTTACACATTATGCATGTCTGATAAGAGAGGATAGGCTTTTTTTGTCGGCCTCTGCCGCTGGCCGGCGGCCAATCGACAGCGGCCTCAAATAAACACGCACGCCGCCGTCGCCGTGCCGGTGTATAAAATGGGACAAACAAAATATTTATTATACATAATAATAGTAGTAACGTTGTAGCATCATTTAAATGCGTCCTTCGCGTGTATTATTATTATTATTGTTGTTGTTATTATGGCGCCATTAAACTGGTTAAATGACCGTGTTTTTGTTTTTATTTACAGACAAAATGTGCGATCAGATAAGCGACGCTATCTTGGACGCCCATCTGGAACAAGATCCGGACGCAAAAGTCGCGTGCGGTAAGTATTACCTACTTGGACAAACCTTATTTCGTTATCTTCGATTTGGGGGTTTATTATATAAAAAAAACATTTTCATTATACCTACCTTAATTTTTTTTTTCAAACCCACTTAATTTCCCATCCGATATTACAATATTTTACCGTGTCGCGTATATATTTTAATTTATCCGAAAATAAATAATAAACAATAACAAAAAAAAAAAACGTGAACGACAATAATAATTGTATTATCACGAATTTTGCGCGCGCGCCCGTGCGGTTTTTTGAGGTTATGGCAATAATATTTCTACTGCGAAAAATAATTATTGATACGACATTAGCAGCGCTACTGCAGCAACTGATAACAAGTATAAAATAGTATTATTTACAAAATTTTAACATTTTGATTTAATACTTCGCCGACGATAGCAATCATAGCCGCGGTTTACCTCGTAACCTACTAAAAATTAAACCCCCCCCCGACTACATTATGGATAAAAAACAATTGTGTAAATAATTTATGCAGATGGATATTCTAATGCGGAACATTTGGGGAATCGTTTGTTCCCGACAAATAATCGAGTAGTGTATATAAGAATAATAATAATAATAATATTGTAGTAATTTTAATGTGTAATTAAGATAATGGAAAAAATAATTGTTTGTTTTTTTTTTGTGGTGTCCTCGACTGAAAGTATAATATTTTATCTTACTCGTTGAACGTGTGCGTGGTTGTTTTTTTTTTTGAGCAAATACTAAAAAATATCAATACCGTTATAGTGATTGTTGTATTTTGTGAAAGTGTATATTGTATTTCTCTTGAGACGTTTGATGTATTAAAAAAAAATATGTCTATCAGTCATAAAAAATTGGTGCTAAATCCTATGATGATTGAATACAGCCACAGAGAACTGACCACCAGTTTATCTAAAAAAAAAAAATAATATTAATAAATTAATTGTTCTCGTGTTCTTTTCTTTACATAAACACTATCTATCTGCAATGACGTTATATAATTATTGTTGTTTTGGAGACAATTTCTAGTTATTAATTGCTTTTTATTGTTGCGCTTTAAATAAAAAATAATATCAGTTTTTAAGAATCGCATAATTAACGGCGCCCGTTATTATTATTATGTATGTAATATTGTGCAATATTACAAAAAGTTTTTTAAAATTATTATTATGAATGAACTCTTGTGATCTCTTAAATGCATTTAAATTTGGATAATTTTCATTACGAAATAATTGTCTTTTAAAAAAATACCAGTCTTGCTGCGCAGTTTTCAAACGTATAACATGTAAAAATTGTTTTGAAAACGGGGTTTCGATAATTTATTACTAAAAATTTATTTGTAATCGACCTTTTGAATTTAAAGTAGCGCAAGAGTGCACTGAAATGACTTAATAAAAAGGTTGTGTGAAAAAATACAATTTCTAATTAGCGTTTCTCTTCTTTTACAGAAACCGTTACCAAAACGGGAATGGTGTTGCTCTGTGGAGAAATAACGTCCAAAGCCAATGTCGATTATCAAAAAGTAGTTCGAGACACCATTCGACATATCGGTTACGACGATTCATCCAAAGGTAATTGATTTGAATATATTATTAAACATATATAAAATATGTTTATAGAATTACGTTATGTTTCTTTGTTATAATTTATTTACGAGAGATAGATTTTTGAATTACAAATGATAATATAGTGTACAACATTTGAGAAGATAATCAATTGTTACGTCACTGAAGAGGTTATACTTAATCTCGGTATTCAAATCAAGTTTAATTGAATATATTGTACGTAATAAGTGATAACTGCGTAATGGGTAAAAGTAGGCGTTATGACTATTGGATAATTATTATCGTAAAATCTGTTGCCTAAAAATGATATTAATCTAAAATATTACCTCCATACGTAAAGATCGAAATAGTATTTACTGCTTTTATTATATTTGTTTAATTATTTTTACTTGTTTTCAATATTGTGTTTTTTGTAGTATTTTTCCTTTTGAGAGAATTAATCCGTAAAATATTATATATAAGTTAGTTATTTTTAGTCTTTTTCATTGTTTCGTTAATTTCTAACTTATATGATTTTCAAAAGATTGATGTCATAACTCATTAATGACCTTCTTACCTTTGTATTAAATATAAAATAATTATATTTTTATATTGCAGTTTATACTACAAACATATATAGTTCACGCCGTAGGTATTGCTTTTTGACCTCTTAATATTTATTTATACCTTAAATGTAATTAATACATAGGTATTTTATAATCTGTATTATTATTCAAACAAAAACCGTTATCTTTTTCCATTTAGGCCGCATCGCCGCCGCTGCTATAATGTTAACTGGTAGTTAAAACCGCTGCTGTGTTGAAAATTGTATAGACACAAATTTTGTTTGCTTTACCGTCGCGCATTACCCTCCAAAAAAAAACACGTCAAAGTTGAATAATTTAGAATCATATATATATATATACCGCCTACAGGGTTTGACTACAAGACATGCAACGTGCTCGTCACGGTCGATGAACAGTCGTCTAATATTGCGGACGGCGTACACATTAACAAAATCGAAGATCTGATTGGGGCTGGGGACCAGGTAGGGTATCGATAAAGCACATAAACAGTTACGGGGAAACTTTATTGATTGGCTGTTGCAAAAAAAAAATTTAATACAAAAATTGTATGCGTCTTTTGGGATAATAATAATAGTTTTTAAAAAAAATACGCTTAAACTTTTTTTTTTGGGGGGGTTTCGTTGTACAGCAGAAACGTGTTTAAGCATTGGGAAAATAATATTTATATTGTATATTATAATAATATGTTAAGCACAATGGTGGTTTTGACACATCCACAGTTTCGCTTTGATTACATTTTTAATTGCTAATTATCTCGCGAGGTAAGTGGTCGCCTTGATAAAAAAAAATATATATATATATAATAATAATAATTTTATTCATCATTTCTATATTATAAGTGCTTAGGTATCAAATAATAATAATAATATGTTGTATAGCGCGTTATCATACTCTCCGACGATAGATTAAAACCCTATATTAAACGTCGACTATTAATTAACACGGAGCATGCATATTGTAATATATTTTCTTTTATAAAATTCTATGAATTACAAATGATAATAATTTTAAAACAATTTTATCCTATTAAATACAATCTTAATACATCGGATCTTAAGGAATAGGATAAAATAAATAAACGATAATAAGACCCCGGCGGGTTTGATATCTATTGTGGAAGAATTGTGCATAATAATATTATCTTAATGTCAATTAATTTTTTTTTTAATTATATTATTTCAAACGCTTTTAACTTGTAATTTTTCCTTGCATGTGAAAAATATTTGATGAATAAAAAATATAATAATAATATTATAATATGCCTATTTGCATGTTAGTAATAAAAAAACAAAAAGCGACAAAAAGATTTATTAGTATTGTATTTTTTTTGTCGAAATCATTGTTGTGTACATAATATATACTCTACCGATCGAGGAAGTTAGATGAAACCGACAACCTCTACCTACGGATTTCTGGGAGGCATTTTTTCATTTTTTTTTTTAATGTAAACATATGTGTGGTGCTACGTGGGTGTTCTTTTTTTTTTCTTTTATATTACGATCAATCAGTTGTATTGTCTTAGACGAGGCTTGTTGTGTGGGTTGTCATAGACATAATAATAAAAAAAAAAAAACAATTTCAAACTCTTTCGACAGCAAAGTGTGCCACAGTTTTCAACCATTTTGATCTAAGATTGTCTGTTTAGTAATCATAATAATAATCTTTTTTTTTTTTTTTTAAATGTATCGTATCTCAACGGTTATTGTGTGTACGTATGTGTCGTTGTAATAATATAATACACTTGTTGTAATATTTTTAATGACAAATTTTCTATAAGCCATTTTTTTTTTACGGTAACAAACATAATATTAATATTAATTAATTATTGCAATAGGCGTTGTTGAATTTCTATGTTTTTTTTTAATTTTTACGAACACATAAGGTTGTTATTATTACGTGTAAACTTATGACGGCCAGATGTATGTATATAAGTTAAGAAAAATAATTTTTACAAAAAATTAGATGGTTTAAAAAAAAAAAAAGATATTTAAAAAAAATATTGAAAAATTTGCGAACCAAGTTGCTGATTGTTGCTATGTGTTGTGTGTTGTCCCGCTGTCGGGTTGCCGCAGGTTTTGATTACAAGACGTGTTCAGTGATGCTTGCTATCGATCAACAATCGCCAAATATTGCCGCCGGCGTGCACATCAACAGGCCAGCCGAGGAGGTCGGCGCCGGAGACCAGGTATGTTTTTTTTTCTGTAAAACAAAAAAACATCTCAACGATATTGTAGCCAAAACTTTCATATATATATATATATATATATATGTCCTTCTGCTACGTCTTCAAAATTTACTAGACGACATATGATGACTATGAGGGAAAAAAAGAGATAATAAAAAAATTCAACTGCGAGCAAAAAAAATATATATAATAATATATGCCTGATGTACATATTTATATTTGTACGACAGAAGCCGATAATGCAAAATCGGTATATTTTTCATACGCAATGTCTAGACTGCTGGGGTTTTTTATTAAACAGTTGTCTGTTGTCATCTTGTATGTACGGTAGCCGAGGTTTTTGCCGGCTGGAGTGTAATATTATGATGTTTTATGTAAATTTGATAAGTTAGACCGATCCAAGTGTCACGGGTGGTGTACAAACAATGAATTTGTGAAATAAATATTACACACCAACGACACATTTATTTTTTATCCCTAAATTTTAATTTCGGTGTATCGCATGAAAAATTTAAACATGGGACTAACAGCATGATAAAATATAAAAAAATAATGATATGAAGGGAATAAAAACAACGTTTTGTGTTTACCAAAACGTTTGCGTTATTTTGTATTGATAATTTTCGCTATATTTTGTTGGTATGTACAATACTATTATCGCTTATCGATTACAAACAAATAACTTTATCGGTAACTTTTTTTCCAAGAGAGCGCCGCCTTAACAACATTATATTTTTTGCATTCGTCAAATACAATATAATTATTATTATTTACCTGTGTACGTATGTCTTGGTTTAGGCAGCGTGTGGACCGCTATTTGTGTTGGGTTACACGCTTGCTCGGAAAATTGTTATTGTCGCTGAGTTTTAATTTTTTTTACCGAAAACTTATTTTTAGGGATTGATGTTTGGCTATGCGACCGACGAGACTGAAGAGTGTATGCCTTTGACCGTAGTGTTGGCGCACAAACTCAACGAAAAGGTGGCCGAACTCCGAAGGAACGGAGTGTTGTGGTGGGCTCGACCGGACACCAAAACACAGGTACAACGTGTGTTAACTTCACAGAACATAAATATTGTCGTTGTTGTTTGCTATTTTTCTATGTAGAATCTTGGCCACGGTTATTGTTGTTTTTCTTACGTTATCGTTTCGATGTAATTATTTGGTTTTTTTTTTTGTCTTTAATAATAATCATTGTAATTATAATCAAACGCGCCATGTCACCATGCCTACCGTAAGTTTTTTTTTACTGTTAAAAAAAAAAAAAGAGATCGCAAGGTCAAATTAATTTTATTAAATATCCGTATTTATATTACCGTAAAACGGTCGAGCAGATAACAAAACGCATAGATAATAGCCAAAACATATAATTAAGGATAATTAAACACAAACCAACCGATACGACAACGTCGATTGACATATTATGCAAATTTATTTTAGGTGACGTGCGAATACTGCTTGGTCGGTGGCGCATGCATTCCGCAGCGAGTGCACACCGTCGTTATATCCGTTCAGCACTCAGAGAAAATAGCCCTGGAAGACTTGCGGAGGGAGGTCATGTCTAAAGTCGTCAAGACTGTGATACCGCCACAGTATCTCGACGACAGGACAATATTCCACATCAACCCTTGCGGCCAGTTTGTAATGGGCGGCCCACAGGTAAAATTTCCATATATATATATTATATACTTTATCCCCCCAAAATAATAAAAGACGGGTGTATAATTTTTTTATTTTTCACACAGTGCGATGCCGGTCTGACCGGACGGAAAATTATTGTCGATACGTACGGTGGTTGGGGCGCTCACGGAGGCGGTGCGTTTTCCGGCAAAGATTTCACCAAGGTAGACCGATCGGCAGCGTACGCCGCACGTTGGGTGGCCAAGTCGTTGGTCAAATCGGGCCTGTGTAAAAGATGCTTAGTGCAAGTGAGTTTTCGAAACGTTTTCTTCAAGTCGTTTATAAAGTAAATGTACTCTATCGATATATATATATATATTTTTAAGGTATCTTATGCCATCGGAGTTGCAGAACCAATTTCAATAACACTTTTCCATTACGGCACATCTACCAAGACGCAAAAAGAATTGTTAAAAATCGTCAATAGCAATTTCGACTTGCGGCCGGGAAGAATCGTCAGGTCGGTATATCGAAAAGAAATATGCAACAAAGAACAATTTTGTTAACTGTTTCTCTGTTTTCAGGGATTTAAATCTAAAAAATCCCATCTATCAAAAGACGAGCACGTACGGACACTTTGGCCGTGACATATTTCCCTGGGAAAAACCGAAGACATTAGTCGAGTGATGACCGGCGGACTTCTTACACCGTGTGTATGATTCAAAACAAACACGTAGTTTTTTTTTTTTAATTATTAATATTTTTTTTTAATAACATTATCGAATCAAATGTTGTCACCCAAAATGATTGTGTAGCGCTAAGAAACGATTGTCTAGAGAAAAAAAAATTCCTTTACACGTATGTATGTATTTATATATGTATATGTTTCTACCATTTTTTTTTTTTTTTGGTTTTAAACAATTATATATATTTTTTTCATAAATTATTCGAAACTATATATTAAACTATTTTTTTAAAATTATTATTCATATTAGTGAAAACAAAAACAAATAAAACGTTATAACAATTTAAGTATCGTATTAATATTAATTATTATCATGTCAAAAATGTGTCCGAGTTTTATACCGATGTAAATATCAAAAAAATCGAAACTTTAACTGACATAATTTTTTTTTCTCGTCTGTCGCCTTAACAAAGTGCAAGAGAAATAAAAACATTTGACACATCTTTTTTTCTATTTTTTACTATTGTAAATTTTTTTTTGATAGTTTTTTGATTTATTACCGTTTTTTTTTGTTTTTTGTTAGTGTATTTCAAAACTGCAAATTCGATATATTATATTTTTTGTCTCGTAATAGGCAACTTTAAAAAAAATTAAACCAATTTACAAATTTATGTATATATATATATAAGTAAACTTTATATGTATACACATGAAATAGTGATTCATTATGTATGTATGTTGTTTTTTTTTTTCTTGATTAAGTCATCATTGTAAAACAAATACATATATATAATTTTTTCTTCTTCATTTTTAGCATTGTTATCATACGTGTATTTTACTTCGCCATATTTTTTTTTGTTTGTTACAACCATATAAATAATATGGTTATTATTATTGGATCATAATAATAAAAAAAAGTGTCGCTGCCCTCCATTTATTTAAAATGCTCTCGAATTTGTTTTTTTTTTTAATTACCTTGTGTCTGCCGTCTTTTTATATATAAGTTGTCGATAAAAACTAACAATACGACAATTGGGAAGTCTTGTGTTATAAAACGGTAGATATAATATTACCGTCAAATACAGTTTTAACTTTGTTTCTAAGTAAGATTAGAAAATTTGTTAAATTTGTTTATATCGACTGTACCCCTGATAATTGGTTATTAACTATATTATATTGACGTTAGTCGTAGTCGTCCACACAACTCGTCTTCCAAAATTATTTCTGCAATAGTTGTAATCCTTATGTTATAATTATTCTCTTTAAACATTTTCAATTAATGAACTTTGACGCAAGTCTAAGAAAATTTGATTAATGCTACGCCACAAAATTCCAACTTTTCTTTGCATTTTTTCAGATGATCTGATCTGTTCCATTTCATCTAAGATTGTTATTTTTTCACTTAAGCGTAGTTGTCATTTGGCTTCAAATTTTGTGAGTTTCTTTTTATTTCAATCGTTCACTTACAATATAAAATATGTTAACGATTTCAAATTTATCGTTCATCTGTACATATATCAAACGAATATAAGAAAATTATTTTTCAATTTTAAATGAACGTTGGGTTATTTAAATGGTCGCAACCAATAGTTATACTTAGTTTTTTTTAATTATAACTTTTTGAAATTGATAAATATAAAGTTTCAATATTAGGTAATTTTTATTACTATTTCTTTGTATCCAATGTTTTACTAATCAATTTTAAATTCTTATACCACATTATACAAGTACCGTTTGAAATAATATAACTCCTATAAGAAAAGTTCCAAAGTCTAGTTATGATGTTGTAATATGCACATTGCACCGATTTAATATAAATATTTTAAGCGCATCCACATTTTCTACTTTTTTAGAATTGGTCAAATTTTTTTAAACAGCTACCAAATTACCAAATAATAATTAATGTGTTCCAACTGTAAATGTTATGTCTGATTAACATAAAACTCTTCGGTAAGATTTTCTACTGGACTCCAAAAGTATAAGAATTTGTTCAGCATAAGTGGAAACGTTCATATGTTTGTTATTGACAAATATTTTGGTTTAAGTATTTATTGCACAGGAACTTACCAAATTCCTTACTAGATGTGAATATTTTATATAACATGACAAATTCGGGTCTTTGCTTAACGGCGTTTGTTACAATCCAAACGACATATTACCTGTGCAGAGTTAAATCGGGAAATTGTAAGACTAATTTTTCATTCTTAAGGACTACCTTTGATCTGAGTGTGTATTCAAATCAATATGCAGATACATAATTTGTTTTAATTCAAAATAAAAGGGTGGCTAGTTTTTGTGAAAACATTACCGCCGCCATTCAGACCTCTCTAACAGGTTTTATATATTATAAAATACAGTTTTTGTAAATTCTAAATTGGCAAATACACTTAATATATTTTTTTGAATTTTAGCCCTAGTTATAGTAAACACACATTTGGGTCTCTGCAGGTCACATGAAAAGATATAACACAGTTTATATAATAAAACAACGGCTTTTCGTCAAATTTTTTTATTAATAAGTATAAATACAGTAACTTATCGTTTTCCACCAACGCGAGGAGCAGCCTTTTGCTGTACCTTTCCTTGTACTTTCTTAGGTTGTTTCTGAAAAAAAAAAAATACATAGATTTTCAAAAGTAGTAATGGTGTTTAAAACAAATTATAATCCAAATACATACCTTCGTTTTGGTCGGAGGCGGTGGAGGAGGCTTCTTTGCCGCTTTAGCAGCCTTTTTTTGATCCTTTGCAGCCCTGCAATAAAAAAAAAAAATGTAATAAATAAATGGACCATTGATGACAAAAACCCAAACAAGGAATGAACGTTAATACTTTTATTGGATCTTAAGTAGATTTTATCGTGTACACAAAATAATGTTATTCTCGACAGGTACTTTCGTTGTATCATTTTTATTTGCGATAAACGAGCGTTTAAAAGAACATATTCATACATATTATTGTACCCCGTCAGTACGTTTAGATTTAACCATAAACCCAAACACGATAACAAGGGATTCAAAAAATATAACTAAGATTTTAGCGTTTGTTTTTAATTTCACAATTGTTCCTCATCAATGGTTTCTCATCAGCATTCTCTTTTCAAGATAGCAAATACTCGAATAACAATAAAAATAATCATAGGGATCAGGTCAAGTCGATATTATTAACATAATATTTCTCAAATTAGAGTATACTTTAAAATATGTATTTATAAATTTATATATTAAAACTAGCTGTAATAATTGGTTTTTTTTAGTTATTAAAAAAATGCCCATGTACCCCTCGACAGGTACTGACGTAATATCATCAGTGTTTGATATACCAGTGTTTAAAAGAGGCCGATACGTGTTTATTTACCCACGTCTGAACGTTCGGATCTAATCGTAAAATCCTAATCAATTTACAGACGGACAACAAGGGATGAATATTAAGAATTTAATGGATTGCGAAATGTTATTCTCGACAGGTACTCACGTTGTATCATTTGGATTTGCGATAAACGAGTGTTTAAAAGAATATATTATATTATTGTACCCTCGTCAGTACGTTTAGATTTAACCATAAACCTAAACACGAAAACAAGGGCTTCAAAAATGTATCAACATATAAATTATAGATTTTTTTTTAACTTTAAACAATGTTTTTTATTTCATTTAAATTATTCCTCATCAATGGTTTCTCATCAGCTTTCTCTTTTCAAGATAGCAAATACTCGAATAACAATGAAAAATAATCATAGGAATTAAGCAAATTGTTTATTACTTTTTTTCGGCGAGTTACGATAAAACCACGTTTTTCTTTGCTTGCCGTTTTAAATATTTATTTTAATGAAAAACCAGTAAATACACGATTTTAAAGTTTCCTCAGCATTAATTATTATATAATCACAATATAAGACATTCAGTAGTAGCAAATACTAAAAGTACATCATCAAAACTTTAAACTCGGATGTAAGTTTTCCAAAAATATACTCTATAAAAAACGCCTGAAGCAATTGACGCACGTAAATTAGTGTTAGCAAATACTCTTCACCAACAATTAAAGACGGCATTTGCAATAATATTTCAAGCGATAAATGAAAAAATTACTAAATATAAAGTTTTTTTTTTCTTACTAAATTATTTGTACGTTTTCTCAGGTTTTTTTTTAAGTTTGTATCATTAATAACTCAAAAGTAGCAAATACTAAACAAACATCATCGACTGCAGATATAATGGATTAAAGGTAATTATCTTTTAACTTAAGACTACTACTAACTCGTATACTACGAGTTTTTTTATTTTTACACATTTAGTTTGTATTTTCAAAAATGCTCAATTCTCATCAATGGTTTCTCATCAGCTTCTCATCAAGATAGCAAATACTCGAATGTTAATAATAATAATCATATAAATTGAGCATAACATTATGAATTTAACGATTGGTTTTTCAAAATTTAATCTTGTACCCCTCGACAGGTACTACCATAATATCATTAGTGTTTGATATACGAGTGTTTAAAAGAGGCCAATATATTATGTTAATGTACCCTCGTCTGTACGTTCAGATTCAACTATAAACCCGAACACAAATTAAACGAGGGATCGATATTCGTACTTTCACCTTATTGTTTATTGCAATGTTCTTTTCGACAGCTACTTTCATTGTATAATTTTTTGCATTAATGCCATATTACGACTATTGTATTTTTAAAGTGTACAAAATGTTATTCTCGACAGGTACTTTCGTTGTATCATTTTTATTTGCAATAAACGAGCGTTTAAAAGAACATATATATATATATTATTGTACCCCGTCAGTACGTTTAGATTTAACCGTAAACCCAAACACGATAACAAGGGATTAAAAAAATATAAATAGGTTAACTTAGATTTTAACACTTTAAACAAGTGTTTGTTTTTAGTCTCCCATTTGTTAGTAATTCGTTTAAAAAATCCTCATCAATGGTTTCTCATCAGCTTTCTCTTATCAAGATAGCAAATACTCGAATAACAATAAAAATAATCACAGGGACATAATTGCAAGTTATTTATTTTTAAGTATTTAAAAATTGTACATCCAGTTGCTTTAATTTTGGTAAACCGACTAAAAAACATTCTAATAAACATCTCTATGCCATTAGAAACAATTATTATTCCTCATCAATGGTTTATCATCAGCTATCTTTTCGAGATAGCAAATACTCGAATAAAATTAAAAATTAATCATAGGAAATAATCCCCAATTTAATTTACATTTTAACCTATAATCTCACATTGGACGACAAGTTACATTAATTGTTTGTTACTCACTTAATTGCAATATCTCTTTGGGCCTTCCTCATTTCGGGTTTCATATTCCTCTTGGCGATAATGTCGGACAGCGATGCGCCGACAACTGCACGTTGGAATTTATGAGTCCTCCTGGTCTTCTTTTTCGCGGTCTCTTCTTCCTGACCCTTGCGGTGCTTCCGCCTGCGAAAACAAATCCAATCGTAGAACGTAGGTG
Organism: Adelges cooleyi; assembly: GCF_023614345.1. Taxonomy (NCBI): domain Eukaryota; kingdom Metazoa; phylum Arthropoda; class Insecta; order Hemiptera; family Adelgidae; genus Adelges; species Adelges cooleyi. Next base: position 9,921,137 of record NW_026096268.1, on the reverse strand, counting down.
ATCAACGAGACCAACTTACGGACGTTCAACGACGAAACTGCCCCGACTCACCTGTACAATATCGTCCATGTCACCTTACGGGGGTTCCTCTTCATTAGGTGAGCGCGCTCGCATTTTGAATTGAGGAACGTGAAAGTCTTGACAAGGTGACGGAAAACGGACATGGAACAAACACACACACATACACAAAACGTTCAGAAGTTGATTTACATACAAACATAAGTATAATTTTTTTATTTTGTAAAAATCTCCAATAGAGTTACCTTTCCGTCGGCTTTCACCATGGTCTTGCCATGTCCGGGGTAGATTTTGTACCCGCTGTACGCGCACAATCCGATCCTTTAAACAAACAGAACGTCGTGGTGTAAGTCATTTTGTGTGAGTAAATTTAGGTGTTTTTTCATATTTGAATGCGACATTTAAACGTTCAATCCGGACCGGACGACCGGAATGAACGATATTTCAAACGAACAACGTCGGAACGTTGCCAATGGCGAAAATAAATACTAGTGTTGCGGTAAAACATAATGGATTCAAACGGATAAACTTACTTCATGTTGATGGCTTTCTGTAGACACCTATTGTAGAAAAATAATACACTGTGAGAGAAGAAAAATTATCAAATTCTACAGCGAAGTAACATCACGTGACCGATTGAAGTTAGGTCCGGTTGTAATATTATCGCATCCCGCGCGCGCGCGCGTTCACCACCGTCGGCAGTGTTGCCAACGCAACATATTTAAAAAAAACCCGTATCAACTCCGTACCAACATTACCGCATGCGGTCTGTTTTTCTTTTTAGACAAAAAAAGCCAGACAAAATTTCGACTACTTAGAATGATCCGATTTGAATTCTGCAGAGATACACGAGTTCTTTGGCAACTTTACGTCTAGAAAACAGATTTTTGATATTTGTATGTAAAAAAATTGTGTTTTAATATGGAAAAAATTGCATAAACTTATTTTATATAATTACAAGAAACTGAAATTTTTTAACGAAAATCGGCTTCCTGCAAAAATATGTTTGCTACATAACATAGTAAAGTAGTCAAAACACTTACAAAATCTCTTTCCATAATTGAAATTGGACCATCCTGTGTAGTCGAAATTTTGTCTGGTTTTTTGATCTAAAATAAACCAAAATGGCTTTTACTCGTGGAAAAAATTATTTAAATTAAAAATAATACCTTGAAGCATATACAAATTAATTGACACGGTCGAAATTTATTAAAACATATTTTTTTCTTAAATATTGTCTATACAAAACTCCTTCAAATCAGACTGCACGCATTTGTACTTTAAATTTTACCCAAAAAACAAGCACTTAAAAAGGTAAAAATTGTTTAGATTAAAATCTAAATTGTGAATGTTGGATAAAACCTAGATAGAGTTCTCATTATTTTAAATATGTAAAAAAAAATGTTGAAAGATTATTGTTTAGTCAAGTCAATAATAGAAAATATGCCTAGCTATGTTTAGATTTTAAAAAAAATGTATATAACTGTCAAGGATGCTGTAATAGTCTTAAAAAAATCGAGTACCATTACTAAGCTAATAATTACACATCACAGTTAAACCTTTAAATTAGGGTTTTGTACAAAATTGCCTATACCGAACTCCCTAAGAAATGAGGGTGTGAAAATAGATAATAATATTGCTGTCGAAAAACAACATTACTAATTGAGGTTTAAGTATTAATATTACAGAAATACTAAACATTAAAAACTAAAAATTAAAAATATTAATGCTATGAAAACATTATATTTCTCAGTTTTTACTTGTTATAGGTTTAGACCTATAATCTTTTCACCTAGAATTATGTACACAACTTATTGCCAGATCTTACACTATCGTTTAGTACTTCCTTGTTTTCCTTGTTCTACTGACACCAATATAATATTTTGTTTGTTATAAAAATTACTATTTACATTTTTTTTATTGGTAATACCCAATTTAAATTCTCACTTACTTTTACTGTAATTTTGACGATTCTTTGGTTATTAAATATTTTAAATAGTAATATTTATCCGTACAAATTATAGTTTTCTCTTGAAAATGATAAAATTAAAACTACATACAGTTAATCTAGAACAGGGTTAAAGCATATGTTATATAATTTTCTCAAAAATCTGTAGATATGTGGGATAGTTAAACCTGAAATAAATGATACAATATTTCACTAAATCATAAAAAACTTTTTTACTATTTGAGTAATTTTGAAATTGGATGTTTCTCGTTAATTACATCTATATTATTGACTGAACACCACATATTTATTTGCTCGTTTTTCTATTGAAGTGAAAGACACAATAGAAACAATATTACCAACTTAAATCAGGATTTGTTATGAAGCGTTTGCGGATTGCAAATCAAACGAAGCAAATACTATTAAATTTAAAATGTCATGATAGTGTTCAAGAAAATATGTGTTTAAATAGCATTAATTGAGATTAAAATAATAATTAGGATTAGAGGAAAGGAAAACGGAAGACTACTGTTAAGACTATAGTGTTAAGACTACTATAATTACAAAAAAAAAATGCCTGGATGATAAAATCACTACTAAAACAATTTTATTTTAGCTAACATTATTTCATGGAACAAATTAAGGTAACGTGACATTTAATATTAATCATATATTTTTTAAATATATCTATGTCTACTTTTACTAAAATGATAGGTGGCCATCTCAGGACCTTAATATATATAAATATGTTATTAAACATTCGACTGAACAAAATACACACAAGACGTTAGATTAGATTAAAAAAAATTGAAAAACTTCATTTACACAATGTACCTAGCTACCTTTTGTTTGATGTTTGTTTTTGTCTCTTTATTTTGTTGGTTACATCAGCAGCCATTTTGCCGAATGAACGAATGTAACGAAAACAATACACGCCGAATGTACTTTTCAACGTACTGACAAATTTTGCCGCCGAATTTTCAGAGACCGACGAGCAGCTATCACCATAATAATTGGACAATTTATATCCACCAGCATAAAGTTGCCAAGTGTTGGAAATGTCATCGATTTCGCGTTCAATAGATGTGACGATATCGTTCAGATCTTTTGGGTCAATTGTAGAGTCGGAATTCAAAGCGTTTCTTAAGTCAGCCAAGAATTGGTCTTCGTCCAAAGACACGGCCTCGGTGAAATCCGTTAAAATTGCAACAATATTTTCAAGCACACTTGCGCTTATTAACTCGTAATCGACGTTGTTTATTAGACAGCGTGCTATTTTTCCCAGCGCGATTATTTTCAACAGATCCATCACCATTTGTCGGAACACTCCGGTGTACGCTATGTTCGACAATCCCGGGTTTTCCCAGAATCTTGTGGCCATCGTCTTGGCGTCATCGATCTTCGAAGACACGCCTCGCCACTTGTCTGTCCGGTTGTACCATTTCTCTGAGAAAGTCGTTCAGCAAAGACGGACTGTGCAAACTGTTGAAATACAACTGTGACAAGTTGTAAAACGGTGTACCGAACTCCAACGTGTGCACCTTTTCCGCGGTATTCATTCGGAGCAACGCGTTTAACGCTGTTCGGTTGACCGTTATGGCATTTTGTCGGCGTACACAGCCGCGTGTTGTTGGTTTACCCGCGACGACGGTGCTGTTTTTGGAGTACTCGCAGTGTTGGCAATCGGTATCGAAATGATAATCTGGCAACGCCACGGCAAATAGCTTTCCAGTTGGGCAAATACGAAATCGTGCATCTCCATGATCTTGACCGCGTCGCAGTTCTTGCACTTGTCTTTGTAGAAGCTGGCCATTTGTTGCGAGTACGTGTAAAACAGCCACAGCTCGTTCAGTTGGATGCCTTTTTTGTCGAACAATATGTTGATTATCCGCATCGATTCGTCGAGTAACGAAATTTCGTTATTTGCGAATTTTCCCACCCACGACGACTTTGGTACGAAACCAAAGGTAGGTTTTGTTTTAGAATACACATCGCTCGTCCAGTTCATATGGAAATGGGCGCTGTAAATGAAACCGCATTTGAGTTCATTGTAGTCCAAGTGCGAGCCTTGACTGTTTTTAGGAATAGGCGATTTCGACACTGCCGTCAATGTGTTTAGCAGTTCACAAACACAGTAACTTTTCTGTTCCGGCACACCGTTTATCATGGCCGTACATTGGATTGTAATAGAAAAAAATAACCGTCCACAATTTAGTTGAAATCATGATTTCAATTTGTACGTCTTGGAATAACACACCACTGTCTTTTTGCTGAATTCGCAAAAGAAATCACACACGACTTACTTACCTTTGAAATTTGTCGGCAGAATATGTATTGTTTAAGAAATTACTTACTCGAACACTATATCCGTCTTCTGGTTTTGATGACAAAATTCACTCCAAACAACAACTGTGTAAACGTTTATAGTTTTTGATAAATGTGTTTTGTACTACAATGCTGGGACGAATATTTTTTTTTTTATAGAACAGATGTCGCCAAAAATGACATAAGCTCTTCTTGTCGATAGGAAATAATATTGATTTAAGTCCATAGTGATAATGCCTAGTTTTTATTTGTTTGTGTTGGTACACCAAATTTATGTGGCACACATATTTTGATTTGTAACAGTCAAAAGTTAAAACTAGTACTTAAAAAAAAAATCAACAAAACTTTTGGACTTTTCAAAATCAAAATTTTTTCATAGACACGCTTTGATTTCTTATTTAAAGACACAAAATTATTTTTTGTCTTTTATTTATACATGTTTCTTATACCAGCTATTGACACCTCTAATTACTCAAAAATGTATTTATTTGAAACTAGTCTAGCTATTATTATCATATATCATCCTGCTATAAACAGAAAACAAAAATATATAGGTTGTTATTAAATTTTTAAGTTGGATACCCTATAAAAAAAATGTTCTATATCTAAATACTAAATGTAATTTTTGATCATTTAAGTTTTATTTAGCTAGCACTATATCATTTTAGCTAACTATTTCAACAAATGTAGTTAACTCTTCTTTGACTCTTTTTTAATGGGTATATTTTGTTGATGATTCAACCATATTGGCAAATAACTGAATAGTGGAACAAGATCCGAATACATTTTTCAATTTACTAACAAAGTTGTTGGCTGAATCCACAATTTCCTTAGTCTTTGATTTGATACTATAATCATAAATTGACAAAGAGTATTCACTAGGATATTGCCAAGTGTTTGGTATTACATTAATTTCAAGTTAAATTTGATCAATTATAGTAATTAGGTGCTTTTTTTTTGCTTTTCAAATAATCAAAATTTATAGAATTTTTAATGATTGCGAAGATGCGGTAGTCATCTAATAATGGCATAGTAACTTCAATAAAATCAGTTAAAATTGCTACAAACTTTTTTATTGATGTAGTTTACTTTGTAAATTCTACCTGTTAAAGAGTACAAAATGATATGATGTAATGACCTATTTTTTTCAGCATGATTAATTTCAACAAGTCAATCACTTTAGCCTGGGTTAAAGTCAGTCATTAGAATAAAATAAAATTGAACCTAACCTTTTTTATGTTGTATTAAAACCCGTATAAAATAATTATTTACCTAATAGTGTTATATTACCTGGGTATCTATGGTACATATATTTTTTAATATAAAAAGACATACGGTTTCTGGTATTTTGAAAATGGCAAGTAAAATTAAATCAATATATATTTTTTGGCAACACTGTGGACTATGTAACTTGCGTTTGAAACAAAAACATTGTTTCTATGTAGGTATTATAAAAACTGTGTTATTAGGAGCATACACATAATAAAATGCACAAATAGCCAATTAAAGTTAATTAATAATTTGATTTATTTTTTTTAACAATAAAATGAAATAAAAGCCAACAGTATAATATGCAATAAAAATCAATTTAAATTGTCAAAAAAAAAGATGCACTACAATTATTGTGTATTGAATATGATATTTACTATAACATATTTATGTTATTATACTAAGTTTATTATAATATTATTGTGGGTAGGTTTAGTATGTACTGTTGAGTGTGTTCATCCTTTACAACAGTGTTCTGATTTGCCCGAAAGTCCATTGCACCTACGCCAATTTTCCACATACCAACCAGGTCCAAGTATATTGCACCAGTCGTCTGCAGAATGGTAATGACAGTCTAGCCACTGGCATTCTCTGGCGTTAGTTTCGATGCAGCCAATCGTCAACACAACTAAAATATAACACAAAACACATTATTAAACCGTATCATTATGGTTTGACGAAAAAAAAACTAGACAAATATTAATATTAACATTTGGGCCTGTACACTAGTATTTGGGTCGTTTATTGTAAAAGTGGTTAAGCTATACATATTTTTAACAAACGGAGTCACATTTAGTCGACATAATATCTTTTATTATAAAAGAGAAAAGCAACTCCAATAAATTGGAAAATAAATAGAAAATACACTGCGAATGAATACTATTATATCTTTTTTACTACCCAAAAAGCTCGTTTTTTTCAAAATTCAAAATTACAAGAAGATAGATAATTGACTCTTACAACAAACGACACAATTATTAAGGCGTATTATATAGGCAATTTTTTACTAAATCTCGATTTTCAGACGAAATTTTTAAAAGCGCATACTACCATAGTAAAGGAGGATTTATTTTAATATTTAACTTTTTTCTACAACTTTTATAACTCATATAGGATCTATTTATGTACAAAAAAATGTTTCTTTTCATTAATGTAGTTATTTCAATGTAAAAAACTGCAGCTGTTAACTTTTTTAAACTGAAATCATTTTTGCACCGTACCCTTCATTAATTGTATTCGATTTTGTTCCAATACATTTTTATTTAAATTTTAAATCAAACTAACCCTGGTTGAAATACTAGAGAATCAGGGCAATCATAATAATATTATTATAACAATTATAATGTGCAGAATTTTTTTTTTTAATTTTTAAAAAAATTTTTAATATTAATTTTGTGATAAAACATGTGATAACGATTAAAATATCAAGGAAATTATAAATGTTGTATTTATGGTAAGTAAAGCTTGGATGTTAATGACCATAAATTTATTAAAATATGCATTTTAAAATAATAAAATATACATTTATATGCCTTTAAAAAAAATTTTCAAATATTCGACTTGACAGAATATAAATAAAAATATATTTTTTTAAAAATTAAACTTACAAAATTTATGTTACTAAATCTATAAATAATCATTATAGGTTTGGTGATTTGAAATCTAGTCTTTGGGTATGAATCTGTTTTTACTAAAACAATATGCTGTCATAAACATCCAGGCTTTAGATTAGAAGATATTAGAAAAATATATATTTTATAAATATTTGTATACATAATATAATATTTAAATTGATTTTTTATAAGTACTAACAATATTATAAGTACCACTGAAATAATTGCCAACTAAAAATGAAACAACTCGGTTTGGGATACATCTTTATAGGTTGTTAATATATATATATATATATATATATATATATATATATATAACTGGAAAATTACCTAATGCGACAGCTAAAAAGATCAAGAATGTTCGATGGTAAGCCATTGTGTTTGTATCTTGAGCAAGTTTGTACAATATGCAATTGACGACGGTGATGTTGTGGAAAACTTAGCTGTTGAAAAGAGCACAATGTAAACTGATAGAAATACCGTCGACGGTCAGATCTTTTATATTAAATTATTAAAATATCTTAAATCATAATACCACTACTACTATTTGGGTAGGCACAAAACGGCATGACGTTAATGGGAAATACCTGTTGTTAATTTGATACAATAATATGCATTTTGAACTGTTGTGTTCGTTTTTAAAAATAACCGACTCTACAAGTACAATAATAAACCATCGATTTGCAAACATGAAAGGTCACGTGCGATAGGCATGAAAATAAGGAAATATCCGTTTGGTCATGTTTGTTTAGCACCCAATCTTCTAATTAGTAGAATAATTATTTACTTCAACAAAACATACATATTATACCTAATGTTTAGGTTTTACCGTGTGTATTGTCTTTTTTATCTGCGAACTAATTTTACCGTTCTAAGAAGTAACTCTATTTAGTTAAAATTATGCTTTAACACAATCTTTTATGTAGCACATCAGAATACATACCATAATTCAAACTGGTCATTAAAAAAAATTACTTTACCCACTTATCTTAATAGATTTTCCATTAATAATAGAAAAATAGAAACCCAAACAAAGTCTTTATACCCATAGATAAAATACGATAATGTTCTTAAAATCAATTAGTAAAATATTAACAGACACTATTACAACAGTGTCTTATACCTACACTAGACATACAGAACGCTGAAAAGTGCAAATGACTTGTTCTTGTCATGAGCTATTTTTTATTTAAATATAAAGGTGATAAAAGTTATTACTGAAATGTGTTATTTACCTATTTTGCCTTTTAGACAAACAAGTATACCTCCTTTCCAATATTACATTGTCTAACTGGTAAGGTAAGTGGTAACTCTTCTTTCGAAAACCTATTGGCCAAAATAGAAACAAATTAAAAGAAAACTTAAACTTGTTTCCGTTAAAGACATTTTCCGCTTTCATATTGAGAAGAGAAGTTAAACTTACCTTATTTTTAAAAGGGTTAAAAGCGTATGACAATTTTTTTTTTGTTGAAATCTGTTCAGTGGACACTAATGAAAGTGACTTTAATCTTTATCTGTATAAAATTAGGGCGTTTTCCGTTCCCCTTAACATTATAGTTATAACCTTTATAATATTAACCTAACTTAGATGTTGTCTCTGTATAAACAAGTAAAATTTTGCAATAATTACAAGAATAAAACAAAAATAAACCGCTAATAATGACAGTATCATAATTCTAATGGCATGCATAAAATGGTTATGGCCAATCCTTAATGGAATTTTAAACATTGGAGAATGATTGCATCTATAATAATTTCCTATAACAATAATTAAAGGCAATGACAATTAAAGGAGCACACAACACAAAAAAAAATGTTTTTAAAATTATTATTAAATGTTAAATTATTGTAGTCAGAACTATTAAAAACGATTTAATTAAAAAAGATAAATTGTTTCTGGTAATTTGAAACGGGCATGTAAAATGAAATCGATAGGTTTTTTTTGGCTACACTGGACTTTGTAACTTGCGTTTAAATATTACAACATGACAAGACGTAAGTATAAGCATGAGGGTTTGAAAATAAAAACATTGTCTTTATATAGGTATTAAAAAAATGTGTTTTATTAGGAGCATACAAATGAAAATGCACAAATAGCCAATAATAGTCAATAACAGTTAATTAATTAATTGATTTTTTTAAACCACGGTAAAAACCAATAGTATAACATGCAATAAAAATGCATCCGAAATTTCATCGAAAAATATTTGTATTACCTTTCCTTTATGTCTTTTGTTACATTTTTTTAAAGTATTCCTGAAAATGATGTAAAAAAAAAAAGAAAAATATTTTGATGTAAGTTTTCTTTTTACTTGAAAGCCTAAAATAGAATTAAATAATAATAAATACATGATATTATCGTTATCGCCTGCTTAGGCTTATGGACACGCCATTTTAGTTTTTTTTCGAATTTCGTTGGTGTACCTTATTGGAAGACGTCAATAAGGAGGAATACATTACTTATACCAAATCAAAGCACTAGAAAAATGTCTAGAATTAACAAAACAGACATATAAAAAAATGCTTTTTCAATTATTTTATTTTGAATTTAAATAGTAAGAATTTTACCGAACAGAGAAATTTAATACAATTATTTCGTCTGTAGTTAATTCTGGACCCTTACAGCTGCGTATATAATTAAATTATTATTAATATTTAAAATAAATGACTACATGTTTTGCTTACCGGTTACTTCGCATTAGGGATTGTATACTCGTTTCCAAACCACCTATGAGGTAGAGTATTTGGCTCGTTTTTTTTAACGTGGTATCTCCATCTACGATGATGCTCAAATTGTATTTACTGTACAACTACCAGAAATTTGTGGTAGGGGCGTTTCAAGCAATTGTGGACTTACGCATAGATGTCGATCCGGGCATAACTTAAGACTAACTTAATGACTAAAATGACTACTAATGACTAAAATATCCCGGTATCGACAGACTTGCGTAAAAGAGAGTACGAAGGAGGTTATCCAGTAGGATCACGGGATAGATATTGGTAATTTGATTTACAAAAAAATCTTGTTGGTGTACAAAATGTTGTGACTTGATTAACTGGACGCAAAATTTTAAGTAAGTAATTAATTTTTACTGAGCAGAAAATGTGAGAGGTTTATGAACTATAACGAGAACGACCACAACGCGAAAGTGAGAAGTTACAAACGAAAAAATTGTGTTAAAGTAGTTTAATCCAATTATCTGAAATTACAATAGTGCCAAAATGTTTAAATTTACTTAAATAAATAAATTATAATTGTGCGGTTGTCCAAAATAATTTATAAAGGGAGAATTGAGAGTGAAATGGCATCATCGTACATAGACCTAATCCACACAGTACTTGACTTAGTAGAGGGGAGGGGAGGTGTAACTCAATTGTTTAGATATTTTAGCGTAGGTACCTACTAGGTATCTTTATTTTACTTCCAAGTGATACCAGAATATATTACTCAGAAATGTATTGATTTAGTTGAAAAAAATAGTTCCAATAATTACACTCCCTTTTTATAAATTCGTCTGAGGAATACATTATTTATACTAAATCAAGCACTAGAAAAAGGTCTAGAATTAACAAACCAGTCATATAGAAAAAGTGTTTTTTCAATTATTTTAATATGTAAGAATTTTACTGAGCAGAGAAACTTAAGTACAATTATTTCGTCTGTAATTAATTCCGGACCCTTACAGCTGTACACAATTAAATTATTATAAATATTTAAAATAAATTACTACATGCTTTGCTTACGGGTTACTTCGTATTATTTATACTTATTAGGAAATTTATGGTCGACCGCCACATGTAAATAATTGCACTTGAATCTAAAAAAAAAAAAAATAACATAATATTAGTAAATAGTATTTAGTAATAATTGGATTTGGACTTTAGATTTGGTATCTAAATTATTATATATTAAGAGATTTCTACACAGCATGCTGGGATTTTGCATTACCTACTCTGAAGCCCAAATGTGAAATCGCCCTGTTAGACTCTCAAATGCTTAAATGAATTCACCAACTTTTAAAATTCCAAGCGTTCTTATAAAAGTTTTTTTTTTTTGAAACAGTTATTATAAATAGCAATGAGAGAGAAGAACATATTGCTGTATTATGTTACATAATATAATAACTGTATGTGTTCGAAATACCTACCATCAAGTTTCCAGGCGAAACCCCTTTTGAGTTTTTGGTCGCCTTCGGATTTTTTTTTTGAAATAGCTTGAAGTTACGTCCAAACTTATGGTAGAACATGACAGTAATATAGAACGCTTCGACACAATGCATATTGTTCGCTGAAAATATTAAAATCTAAGAATTGACTTTTAATACACTATCAATTACAATTGCTACGTCTTGTTATTTAAACAACAAACAGAAGTTAACATGGAAACGAATTGTTTTCAGCAGTTAAAAACTCACATAGAGTCAGCAAAGGTTAGCAAATTGTGTGTTCAAGGAGATCCTATATTGTATTATATTATTTATGATAAAGGATCTCTTTGAACACAAAATTTGCTTTACATTATTAATACCTATTAATTTAGCATAGATTGAATTAATTGACAGAGTAATTGTGGTTGATAGAAGGGTGTATACTGTATAAAGTAGCTCGTCCAGTATGCACATGCGTTTTATTCAAACTATTATTTATTATAAAAATAATCTTGATCAAAATAAACTTTATCAAATGAAAGATGTAAAACTTAATTAATTAAATATTAATGAAAATGGTTTAGAAATATTTTTAAATGATATGATATGTTATTGTTACTTTTTTTGACATTACACTGGCGCAGACGACGCAACTCCTTAATTAGTGAACAAAAATTAATTATGTTTTCAATCTTAAATCATATGTATATTATTTCTATAATTATTAGGATTTAGGAATGTGGTTTTACATTTTTTTTTTTTTAATGCAATTTAAGAAGCATAGTTTAGCGGGACGGATAGTTTTATTAAGGCCACGATATGATTAGAGATGCCTACTGAAAGATTTTGACGTACTTTCCAACTTCTTAACGCATAAACATGAGTCTTTCCTTCTCTCATATAACCACTCACCGGACCCCATTTTCAAACATTAGGATCAATTTATTATATACTGTAAAAATAATAAGGTTTTTTTTCACATATTGAGATAATAAGTAAATAGGACTCATTTATATGGAATCCCAAATACTTTATTTAACTTATAAGAATTAAATAAAAAAAGTATTTAACAATTAAATTGTTATGTCAAAAATGTTATCAGATTTCAGGACTTATTATTTAGGTCTGTATTATACTTATTAAAGGCGTAATATTAAACCTAACTAAAATTAACACGTTGTTTATAAATTAATAATAATTGTAAATACTTTTTTTATTTAATTCTTATAAATTATATAAAGGGTTTCTGGTATTTTGAAACGGACAAGTAGAATGATATCAATAGATATTTTTTTGGCAACACTGTGGACTTTGTAACTTGCATATGAAAATAAAAACATTCTCTATGTAGGTATTACAAAAACTGTGTTATTAGGAGCATACAAATAATAAAATGCACAAATAGCCAATTAAAGTTAATTAATAGTTTGATTTATTTATTTTTTTAACAATAAAATGCAATAAAAGCCAACAGTATAATATGCAATAAAAATCAATTTAAATTGTCAAAAAAAAAGATGCACTACAATTATTGTGTATTGAATATATTTACTATAACATATTTATGTTATTATACCAAGTACATTATAATATTATTATCGGTAGGTTTAGTATGTACTGTTGAGTGTGTTCATCCTTTACAACAGTGTTCTGATTTGCCCGAAAGTCCATTGCACCTACGCCATGATTTCACACTCCAACCAGGTCCAAGTATATTGCACCAGTCGCCTGCAGAATGGGCATGGCAGTCTAGCCACTTGCATTCTTTGGCGTTAGTTTCGATGCAGGCAATCGTCAACACGACTAAATAATATAATTACACAAAACATATTTTTATTATATTTTATTAAACCGTATTCGGTATTATTATAGTTTAACAGCTAAGTACCATATTACATAATAAATTATAGTTTAGCACTCTCGTCTAAAAATTTTTGACAAACAAAAGTAAAAAAAAAGTGAAATTAGTGTGTAGTCGAATAACTAGATAAATATTAATATTAATGGGTACAGTGTACAGGCTCTGGTATTTGGGTCGTTTATTGTAAATGTGGTTAAAACCAGAACCCTTAGTTTCTTTGTTTTTCAAAACATGATAAAACAAAAATTGAAATTTTTTTTTACCGTACCTTTCATTTTTTGCGTTCTATTTTGTTCCAATACATTTTTATTTAAATTTAAAATCAAACCAACCCTGGCTAAAATCCTAGAGAATCAGGGCAATCATAATAATATTGTAATACCTGACCCGGTGGACAATTAATAATAATTTTTTTTTTTTTTTGTATATATAAGTGCAATACCAAGTAGAATTGTTTTTACTTAACCCTTTCAATCCCCAAGCACATTATTATGTGCACAACTGTTTTTTTAATTTTTTTAATTTTTTTAGTGATAACATATGTGATAACGATTTAAATATCAAGGAAATTGTAAATGTTGTATTTATGGTAAGTAAAGCTCGGATGATAATGACCATATATTTATTAAAATATGCATTTAAAAATATTAAAATATACATTTATATGCCTTTATTGAAATTGGCTAAACATTTTTGGCAGAGTTTTCAAATAGTCTACTTGACATAATATAAACAAAATATAATTTTTTTTTATAATTAAACTTACAAAATATATGTTACTAAATCTATAAATAATCATTATATGCTCGATAGTGTCAAATATGCATATATATGTTTGGTGATTTGAAATCTAGTCTTTGGGTATAACTCTGATTTTACTAAAAAAATATGTAGTCATAAACATCCAGGTCTTTAGTGGTAACTATATGAAAAAAAAATTTATATTTTATAAATTTGTTTTGGGACAGATAACATAATATTTAAATTGATTTTTTATAGGTATTAACATTATTATACCACTGAAATAATTATTGCTAACCAAAAATTAAACAACGCGGTTTTAGATAAATCTTTTTAGGGTGTTTATAGATATTAATAACTGGACAATTACCCAATGCGACAGCTAAAAAGATCAAGAATGTTCGTTGGTAAGTCATTGTGTTTGTACAATATGCAATTGACGACGTTGATGTTGTGGAAAACTGAGCTGTTGAGAAGAGCACAATGGTAACTGACAGAAATACAGTCGATGGTCAAGTCTTTTATACTAAATTATTAAAATATCTAAAATCATAATACCACTACTACTATTTGGGTAGGCACAAAACGTCATGACGTTGATGGGAAATACCGGTTGTTAATTTGATAAAATAATATGCAATTTGAACTGTTGGTTCTGTTTTTTAAAAAAATAGCTAACTCTACAAAATATACAAATACAATAATAAACGATAGATTTGCAAACGTGAAAGGCCATGTGCGAAAGGCATGAAAAAAAGAATATATCCGTTTGGTCATGTTTGTTTACCACCCAATCTAATTAGTATAATAATAAATTACTTCAACGAAACATACGTACTATAATGTTTAGATTTTCCGTGTAAATACTAAATTGTCTTATTGTATGCATTGCTTATCTGCGAACTAATAGTAGGTACCGTTCTAAGAAGTATAACTCTATTTAGTTAAAAAAATATGCTTGAACGAACAATCTGTTGGCAATCTCTACGTTTGAATTTGCTTTCTAATGCAATTTTTTCTTGCAATCTTTAAAGTAGCATACCAGAGTACATACCATAAATACCATAATTCAAACGGGCCATTAAATAAAAATTACTTTACCCACTTATCTTAATAGATTTTCTATTAATAATAGGAAAATAGAAACCCAAACAAAGTCTTTGTACCCATAGATAAAATACGATAATGTTCTTAAAAACAATTAGTAAAATATTAACAGACACTATTACAACAGTGTCTTATACCTACACTAGACATACAGAACGCTGAAAAGTGCAAATGACTTGTTCTTGTCATGAGCTATTTTTTATTTAAATATAAAGGTGTTAAAAGTTATTACTGAAATGTGTTATTTACCTATTTTGCCTGTTAGACAATCAAGTATACCGCATTTCCAATATTACATTGTCTAACTGGTAAGGTAAGTGGTAACTCTTCTTTCGAAAACCTATTGGCCAAAATAGAAACAAATTAAAAGAAAACTTAAACTTGTTTCCGTTAAAGACATTTTCCGCTTTCATATTGAGAAGAGAAGTTAAACTTACCTTATTTTTAAAAGGGTTAAAAGCGTATGACAATTTTTTTTTGTTGAAATCTGTTCAGTGGACACTAATGAAAGTGACTTTAATCTTTATCTGTATAAAATTAGGGCGTTTTCCGTTCCCCTTAACATTATAGTTATAACCTTTATAATATTAACCTAACTTAGATGTTGTCTGTGTATAAACAAATTAAAGTGTGTGGGGAGATGTTTTTACAAAATTTGACTTCAACTACTTTGACCTTACCATTGTTAAACTATATAATATATTTGTTCAACAATTACAATTATTATACAATACATTGAAATATTGTTGAATATCTACTTTCTTTTTAAGCATAGTCTGCGGTGAAGGTAAAGAGTTATTAGCCAACAATAATAATTGTTGTATTCGAAGAAAGAATTAAGATAATAAGGCGATAGCCAATAATACAATTCTAAGAATTGCGTAGTTCACCGTTTACTGGAAGTCCAAATAACATTTTGCTAATGCCTAATACACCCATATTACCTGGTATAAGATGACATATAAGTTATTCAATTTTCAAAGCAGTTTTAAAATTGTACTTCTACTTCGTCATTCGTCAACAATATTTTGCGATACTTTAGTAATGAATAGAACTAGAAAACAAATTTAGACACCCCCCCTAAATACGCCACTGAATATAAACATGTAGGTAAATTTTGCAATATTTACAAGAATAAAACAAAATTAAACCACTAATTATGACAGTAATATAATTCTAATGGCTTGCATAATATTGTTATGGCCAATCCTTAATGGAATTTTAAACATTGGATAACGATTACAGCCATAATAATAATTTCCTAAAACAATTAAAGGCAATGGACAATTAATAAGGTGGGTCGACGATTTTTTGACCAAATGTATTTATTATATTATATTTATACAAATAAATACCTATCTAATATAAAATATGTATAATGCCATTTTAACTACAACAATTGACCGTTATTAATGCGTTAGATAAAATAACTATATTTTTTTCTAAATATACCATTGTGTTATGATTTATGTGTATAGTAATATATATATATTATAATATTATTGTATAGACTTTTAACCGCGATTAAAAACCATTTTGCGTATTAGGTTTTCCCCATTGTTAATCAAATGCAAATAGGCACAAATAACACTAATCACTAAAGAAAAGGTAATCTGCTAATTTGTGATTCGGTTAAATGAAATATAAATTTACTGATTTTTTTTGGCCTATGCCTTAAAGAAATCCCAGATGTGAACTTACAGTTATGTCGAGTTTAGTATTTTCCGGATAGCTATTAAAAATGATTTTGCTTATCGCCAAATAGGTAAATAGGTCTTTATACAACAATATGAATGACAACAGCTATCGGCGCATAATAATAATTGTGATTTTAATTTCAGACAATTTGGACATGCACCAACCAAGATTATCAAAATAAATTCTGGTAAAAGGAAAATTGCATTTATTAAGGCGCATTGTATAGCCAAATTTTAACATTAAACACCTAACATGAGCTAAAATTTGTAAAAAAAAATATTATGTAACAAGAGGATTGAAAGCGGTCTGTTTTTTATTTGAACGTCTTACACCAAAAAGTTTAAGAACATTTTGACCACTCAAGATGGTCAAAATATTGCCTACCTTAACTCCTTAAAAACCTCCCGCTTCCAATTCCATTCACACAGAAAAGATAGAAATACTTTGATTTTTAATAATTTTTTTCTTTACCTTTACCCTAACCTGACCTAACGGTAAGTTATAAAAAGTAACTACATTTCCATTTAGAAACTGTCGTTATCTTTGCTGTGGTCCGACAATTTTTTCTAATTATTTGTTTTAATTTTTTATGTAGTTTTTGTATATAAAAAAAAAATGTTTAAACCGGGTATTCAAAAATATTGGAAAATAATAACAGCTCTATATTTTGCTTAGAAATTAGCAAAAAGATCTTCCCCATAATAATGACGATAATGTACTTAAATTTGAACTTTTAGTGTAACAGGTCAACATGCGTCTGTAACGATTTGTTGTGGTTGTTAATTATAGACCTGTCGACTGTTGGTTCATTCTTATGTGGCAACCTAGAAATTGACTAGGTACAGTCGAGTTGTAGTTTTCCCTTTTTTTGGTTTTTCTTTAAAATGTGCCATAGCCTCACAATGAACCTAACTCAGGTTCTACCTTTAGTCTAATCATGTTTACGGTTTGTCGGTAGTACCTTGTGTAATGAATATTCCATGCAAATTTAAAACTAAAATAACTCATTGACTGTTTTTTGGTCAAATATTTTAATAGTAATCCTTATTTTAGTTTTGTAAAGATTTAAACCACTCTTGTTTGATTATGACATAAAAAAAAGTTTTAGTGTAACGTCACTAAATTGGCCACTCATGTTATCGCTTTAATAGTATATTAATATTAATTATTATTTTTCAAAAGTGCAACACGTCATTGATGCGACAACATTTTAAATTTGTATACAGTTTATTTAAGTCATAAATTATTTAAATTATAATAATCAAAATGAACAAGAGTTTTTTTCGAAAAGCATAGTTAATCGTTGGGTGAATCGCCGTCGGATCCCGATTCGGAATCTTTGCCTTCGTCGTCTTCGTTTTCGATCGTACCCGACTGGCATTTCGTAGCCCATTCACTTCTCGGAACTGCGCATTTCGGACAAATGGCCAAATCGCTCGAGCACTGATGGCACGACGTGTGGTACGGCTGTTTGACGCATTTATTGTGACATTTATTGCAGTTCTTGGGCGCTTTCAACATTTTATACTTTTTGTATTTAATTTTCCATTCCAAGATGTCCTTACAGCGCGGACACACGCTGGTTATTTGCACGGCGTTCAGACGTTTGGTCCGAATGTTTGTGTCGTGCAAATTGTTTTTGAACGCGAAACGGTTCTGATGTTTTTGCGGTCGCACTCGGTGTGCGTTTCCTTTTTGGCTACTCATTTTGCTAAAATAAAATTAAAAAAAAAACTAAAATACAAACGAATTACAAAAGTAACAAACGCAAGAGTTTAGAAATACACGTCATGTACTCGTACATACCTTGGCTATGGAAATTAACTTCCAACAAACTGAACAACGCGATTCGATTGTCAATTAATAATAACAACAATAATCTCAAGTCTTAACTAATAACTAAATGTTTTTATTTTCGAAATTTTGTTCGACAAAAAAAAAACGTGTGCGAGTGCGCTGTTGATTATCGCTTATCAATCGAAATAATGATAAGTTATCAGTGATAACAGTAATTGATAACAGATACGATGTGATAACAGTAGTTGATAACAAATACGATGTGCATAGATTAAATTCATGTATTTAGTCTATGCTATGTGATAACAGATATTGTATCAACTCATGGACACATTTATTTGAAGATTCAACCACAGAACAGAATAAATAATAAATAATCAACGAACTAATCTATTCTGCGATTTAACAGTTAAACAGGTACATAAATTTTACATTTAAGACTTGTTGTTCGGGCTGTGTGCAAAAACGAACCATGGGCAAGTCGTCGAAAGACAAACGCGATATTTACTATCGGTTGGCCAAGGAACAAGGCTGGCGAGCCCGCAGTGCGTTCAAGCTGATGCAAATCGACGAGCAGTTCGACATCTTCAACGGGGTAACGCGCGTGGTGGATCTGTGCGCGGCCCCCGGCAGCTGGAGTCAAGTGTTGAGCAAAACGTTGTATGCCAACAAGTCGGACAGCGAAAAGAAGGACGTCCAAATCGTGGCGGTCGACCTGCAGTCGATGGCGCCCTTGCCGGGTGTCGTCCAGCTCAAAGGCGACATCACCAAAGAGAGCACGGCCAACGCCATCCTATCGCAGTTCGGCGACGAGCTCGTAGACCTGGTAGTTTTCGACGGAGCGCCCGACGTCACCGGCCTGCACGATCTCGACGAGTACATCCAAGCCCAACTGCTGTTGGCCGCCCTCAACATAACCACGTACTTGCTAAAACCTCGGGGCACGTTTGTCGGCAAGATATTTCGCGGCAAAGACGTTTCCATACTGATCGCCCAGCTGGAGATATTCTTCGACGACGTGGCCATAGCCAAGCCGTGCAGCTCGCGCAACTCGAGCATAGAATCGTTTGTCGTGTGCCGACAGTTCCGATTGCCCAAAGGATACACGCCGACCATGGCCAATCCACTGATGACCAACGACTCTAGGACGTGGAGCGAAATGGGCGTCCATCCCGTAATAACGCCGTTTGTGGCCTGTGGCAGTTTGAGTGGCTTCGACGCCGATAAAACTTACGCTCTAGAAATAGACGGCCTCGAGTATACGCATAGGGATCCGGTTCAGGGTCCAATTTCACCGCCGTATGAAAAATCAAAACCCTTAATTACTACCAAAGGCAAAAGTGTTGTAGAAACACAAGAAGAAGCTACCGAATCGATGGAACGGCTACAGCTTCAATGATAACTTCGTATTATAATCTGACTATATTTTTTATATTTGATATTGTATGGTGTTTATCGTGTACAGACTCTTGTAAATATATATATAAATATATTTATATTTGCTTTTTAAATAAAAAAATTATCATTAATGCGTCGTCTACTTGAACGTAACATTTGTTTAAAGGTAAGGCCATCACATTATGATCCACTCGCTTAACTCTATCGACGACTGTATCTCGGCAAATGTATAAGTTATAAAATAACTTAAATAAATCTATAAGTTGTAACACTAAAAACTAAAAAAATGAAAAACCACAATATTATGATAGAATTTTTGGCATTTATTTGCAAAAAGAGAAATATATCTTTTATACTTAAATATCATCTATATACATAAACAATTTGTAATATTAACGTATAAAAAAGTTCAACTACTCGTCGTAACTTTTAACAAAAAAAAAAAAATTACATTTTATATATTATACTATTAGGTGATCGACTAAAACACTAATGGCATTGATTATACTCGTCCATTATATTTATATAGCTGTTTGTTGTTAGCTTCTATATTAAAATAAATACATAATATTATAACTATTTAACATTTTGATTCTATAAGGTCCTTTTTTTTTTGTCAATTTTAATAGTTCACATAATTGTTTTACTACGCCTGTCGACGCTATGGTAACAAATCGGAATTAATTAACGTAATAAATAACAGCGAATCGACTAAACAGAATAAAAAAAAAAATGTACCTAATAATAAAAGTACAAATACTATGAATTCAACAAAACCAGCAATCTGGTATTTTTCCTTATAATATTTAGACACATTACATTTACGCTAGTCGCTATCGTATGAATCTATAAACTGTTTTTGGTTGTACAAGATTTTTGATTTCGCTTAAATCGAAGAAACGCAAATGGCGTTTTTACATTTTAATAAACCTAAAAAACTTCTTTTCTCTTTGTAAAATTATTATATTAGGTATTTATATATATATATTATATTTTATTACAAGTTTTGATTTTTCAAGTAAAGAACAAAATAAATAAATAAAAAAAAAACTGTTAGAAATGCCCAACGTTATTATATAAATGCGTATTAGTATCGGTTTTCGTCTACGCGTTGCCGAGAGATCATAAGACGTCCGGACGAATCTTCTGCACTCGGCTTAGCGTACTGAAAAATAGTCAGTCCTTGACGTTGTGCACGACGTGGCCGCCGAAACCGTTTTTGTTGTTGGACAGCAACTCGCCGTTCCTCTTGGCGGTCCGCTTGACGACGTTGCCGCCGAAGCACACGGACGAACTGGAGCTGACGCCGGAGTCCGATGATTTTTCACTAGAAGTACACGAATTCACTTTGGCGGACGAGCAGGCGTTCGAATTGGAATTGTTGTCTCCGCCGAGCCGTTCCTTGACGCTTTTCTGCGCTTTCTTGCCGTACTCTGGCGACGACGACGACAGCGGTGCTTCGTCGTTGTCGGGCGCGAACCGCGGTTTGGCCGTCGTCTTGACTTTGGCGCCGGCGGCCACCGTGCGACAACCTCCTCCGTCTTGGGAATCGTCGCAGCTCGGGTCGGTTTTGTTCTCCTCGGTGCTGCTGCTGTCGTCTTCCGGGGCTGTGTACCGGGAGGACACATTTGTGTTAGTCGTGACAATGTAAACAGTGTGAGACAATTATTATTGTTGTTGTATACTTACACTGATAGTCGTGCATGACTTGAACGGCGGCTAATATTTTCGCTCTCTGTTCCGGGGCCACGATGCCCATGTAGTCGAGGTCGGCTTCGCGTATCTCACAAAAAGACTGCAGATCTCCGAAACCGTTCTTGGCGAACACGGACATCTGTTCCTGCGTGAACGGCAAAAAAACAACGTTAGAACTTTTTTTTTCAAACATCCAATTTTTAAAACAAATTACTACTACCTCCATTCCTATCGTCCTCAACAGCTGATGCAACGACTTGGGCCTGTGCTTTGCGGCGTTCTGCGGTTTGCTCTTTTCCAATCCGTTACTCTCGTGGATTAACGGTTGGACTTTGCCAAACTTAAAAGTGCCTATTTTATCACAGCCTTTCACCATACCTTTCCAGTTGCCGCTGGCGTTCATGGTAGTCACGAGTATGACGTCTCCTTTCTGTAAACACACACACATAACGTGAAATCAAAAACAAAACATTATCTCCGTTCTACGGTAAAACGTCGAGTCGTAGATGTGAGTTTAACAAGTATGATGTGCGTGTATGATGATATTATTGAAACATTTAATTATAGTTTAACGTTTATTTAATTCCAGAAAACTGTCTAAATTTGAAAAAAAAATATTCTTGAAGCTAAAACGTGACACTTTAGCAAGTTATCAGTTTTATCTGTTTCTTGATGGGCTGAATATTGATAACAACAGTTTTTATCGTGAAATATCGAGAGAGTGATTGTCATATTACAGCTTTAAGAGTATTTTTTCAAGTCGTATACATTTCAATTGATTTTCAAGTTAGCATTAAAACTTTCATTATTGATCAAATGCAAAACAAAATTCACGATAAAGTAAGCTTAAGCTAAATTTTAGTGATTTGGATAGGCCATAACTATCGTTTGGGAGGTAAGTAAAACAGTATTTTTAAGACAGTCTAATATATTTACTAGATTAATTTAGATAGAGTAAATATTACAATGATAACTGTGTCACTAGATTTAGCAGCGTTTAAAGTGTGCACCCAAATTTTAGATTGACCCTGACCGGCTCAGAACCGATAACCGTATATAATAACACACAATTTTTCTAGTCTACGAAACAAACATAATTGTATGGCGTTGATGGTATTTACGTTGAATTTCAAAGTATCTCTGTCGTATGGTTTTGGACTGCTGTTGGCGACGGCTCGGGCCAGGGCCAGTACTTGGACGTTTTGAGTGCCGTCGCAGCTACTCGGTGACTCTTCGGAACTGTGCGACGCGCCTCCCATTAGCGCTTGTACACCTATCGAACAAAGTGTGATATTATTGCATTAGTCAGGTACACAAAATACAATAGCACAATATTACTGGAAGCGCTTGGCAGGCTTTCGGCCGAACTGTGGTGCCGGTGCGATCTCTGTGTTTGTTTGTAGTGTTTGACCGAAGCCCTGGATCGATGCCGTTTACTGTGACGCTATAATGAAAATAAAAAAACCAAATATATTTATTTAATTTTTATAAATGCATATATTATAATAGGTTAGGTTAGGATTAGTTATTATATATATATGTATAGTTACGGGTGACTGTAGAAACGAATCCTCTTGGTCGGCGTAGTCCGAACTGTGGCCGGGCGAAACCATGTTGTCCGTACCCTAAGTGATACAAACAAAAGTTACAACACATGAGATGACACACAGTTGGGTTAGATGGAGTGGTTATAATTGAATTTTTTAACACTCACGTTTGTCCTGAGCCTGTGGTACAGTTCTGGATCGTAGTCGGACCGGTTGGTCTCCACGGACAACGAAGACATCCTAGAGCTAAGCAATAAGAAAATTTCATCAGTCAAAATTAATTTACAGAAAATAACCAGTTTATGTCAAATGATGTACATTCTTTGGAAATAACACCTAAACCGGGATAATATATTTTTGATTAAGGTATAAATATTTTTTTTTTTATACCAACACAAGTCGACAGAAGAAACGGGAAATGAACAGTGGAATTTATGAATTATATTATTTAATAATATATTATTAATATACATTCTTCTGTTTATTGTTAAGTGTTTCCGGTTAGCGCACGAATTTATTCGAAAAAGTTAAATCATTATTAAGCTTTTGTTAGTATAAAATAAAATAGAAAACCAGCAACAACCGCAACAGGTGATAGTATTATTATTATTTTTCAGATTAAAGTAAACATTTCAGGATGTTTTTTTTTTTGGCAAACGGTAATCTCGTTTGAACTAATATTGTTTTTC
The DNA here is from genome assembly GCF_023614345.1 of Adelges cooleyi. NCBI lineage: Eukaryota > Metazoa > Arthropoda > Insecta > Hemiptera > Adelgidae > Adelges > Adelges cooleyi. The sequence continues at coordinate 9,897,283 of NW_026096268.1, read as the reverse complement.
GTTTGTACCTGACCAACACACGGCTTTGGTGTTTTTTTTTTAAATTTTATACGAGTGCAAAATTATTGCGGTTTATGTTTAACGGACAGTATTGTTTTACGATTTTTATGCGCTATTTTTAATTAACGCGTTGTGTTTATTTAGAAAAAAATTCTAAAATAGCATCCAAATGTCGATTTAAAAAAAAAAAATACTATCAACCGAATTCATAACTGGTGTTTTTATTTTCAGAATTAAATGCAAAAGGGCATAATATTATGTAAATTCTGATTTTGCGCCTATTGCTGCAAAATTATTTCATTATTTTCAAATTTCTTATTAAAACAAGACATTTCCGCCATTTTTTATATACCTAACCAAACTTAACCCGACCGATTGAGGATATAAAAAGGACAATGGCCAAAATGGTTTTTTAATTAAGTACAAATTTCTAATAACCGAAAATTACAATGATAACAATTTTTTAAACAAATTACTTAAGATAACTCGTTATATAATTAATAATATTTCACAACACATTTTGACATTTTCATGTCTTAGCTCTGGCACATAACCGAAAAAAGTGTTGCAAAAAAGCGTTACGCTGTTATCTGATAAGAGAATTAGAGACGAGGGGTGGGGTAGGGGTTGGGAATGGGGATTATTTAAATACAGATTTATCATTTAAAGTTTTATCAATATACATAATATTTATTTTTATTTTATTTATTTCCTTTTGTTGTTTTAATAAAGCACAATTTTGTTTGTGTTTTGTGAGTTTTTATTAAATAATTTTTCAATTGCAAACAATTATTGGAATTTTTTTACCTAACCTAACTTAACCTGTAGGATTTCTTCAACAGCTGACCTCAACCTAACCTAACCTAACCTAACCTAACCTAACCGTATGACCTATAAAGTCTAGAGATGAATCGGACGAGTTAGTTTAGAGTCATCGAATTTGGGCATGAACGGGTAAGTGGTAATTAATAGGTAATAAGGCAAGTGTGTTTTTGTTTTTAAATGTTTTTTTACCATATACTCTGTATGTCCGACGTCGCATAGTCTCCGCTCTCTCGGTTCTGCCTCTTCAACGGTATGATGGTGGTGGGCTGACCCGAACCGGAAGCCGGCAACAACAGGCCCGTTTGTCGGTGACCTTGACCCGACAGCGATATGTCACCGGCGCTCCTCAACGAGATGACCGAACCCGAGTTTTTGTTCTTGGCCGGTTTGTGCTTGGTGTAACCGTAGTACACTCTGAAAATGCAAACAAAGAATAAAATACAATCGCTTCTGGCCTTGTCGTCACTCTCTCAAAAAACAAATAACCAAAACCAATAACCTAACCTAACCGAACCGAACCTAACCTAACCAAACCTAACCTAAATGGAAACACAGAATAAGTAATCGATTTTGTCCTTTATCCCTCTCTCTTTTTTACAAAAAAAAAAACAAATAACCAAAAAACCAATCTCTGACCTAACCAAAACTAGCCAAACTTAACCTCCTCACCTAACAAAATAAAATTAAAATTTTTTGTTTTTAAAAGTTACGGTTTTTATACGCAGAAGTGACGAAAAAACGGACGCGTTCTTTGCTAACTGTTTAATGGAAACATGTCTTCAAGCTAAAATTATTATATCCTTTGTTACACCTAAAACAAATGTTGATTGTAATATCAGCTTCGATCCGTTAAACGTAAGTTTTTTCTATTTACTATGTTTCTATTACTATGTTTAAGTGTTCTATCTTGATTTCAAATGGGAATGGGTGAGCTTTTTTATTCTACCCAATCTGGAGCAGGTGTTTTGGGAGGTAGTCAAATGGTAATAAGATTTTACGGGCAAAAAGATATGACGGGGGAGGAAATGGAGATAAGAGGATATCGGTAATCCCCGGATAATTGATAAAAGATTGTTGATAAGAGAATTAGCTGATAGTAGAGATGATTGATAAGAGAAATTCGGAAATCCCCGGATAGCTAAAAAAAATACAGAATATCAGCTGATCACCTGTTCCAGGTAGAACTAAACGGGATTTTTCAAACTGGACGCCTCAAATAATGGACTCGATCTTGTTGATCTTCGATGAAGACCTACTCTCATTTTTTTTTTTTTTTATGAATTTTGGCCGTGTAAAGTTAAAGCCTCACAACACTGCTACCAACACCACTGGTACTCACCTGCTGTTGGCGTGTTCCATGAGCAGCTCTTCGGGGTCCGACTCGTAGGGCGGTTCGTCGTACCAATGTCGCAACATGTCGTCATCGTACATGTAAGTCTCGTCACCCCCGCCACCGCTGCCGCCACCACCCCTGGACTTGTATGGTCCGGTCGGTGCACCGCCTCCGCCACCGTTGCCGTACCGCAACAGGCCGTGTTTGATTTCCCTGAGTATGTCTTCGTGTTCCCGGTCGAACCGTTCCTTTTTGATCATAGCTTCTTGGACTTTTAACTGTTAAAAAAAAAAAACCAAAAAAACACTTATTCATTTTCTCAGCTACACGGAAAAACATTGAATCGTAGGTATGGTTTTGCGGTTTATTGTAGTACATATCACTTATCTCGTGTCTTTTATCACTTATCTATTATCTCGTGTCTCTTATCACTAATATATTATCTCGTGTCTCTTATCACTACGGATATAAACTAGATTACTAAGTGTACATGTAACCCGTCCAGTTCATATTGAGCCTTAGGGCCGTATTTATAGACAGTTCTTAAGAACAAGCATTGCTTAAGAACTGACTATAAATACGGCCCTTAGCGACCGTTACTACGGTTTTCCATTTATTAGGGGTTGGTAGAACCGTCAGCGCAGCTGAAGTGTTGCCAACGTTATCGATACAGTAAATTGTGATGTTATCAAACTTCTACTAACATTTATTTGAAGTTTCGACATATTTTATTTCCACCGCGAACACCCGAATTGCTCAATGTACCTTTTTTCACTTTGCCGTCCAAGTTAAACGGACCGAACCGCCCAGAGCCCAAATGGTCCACAACCGCCTACCCCAATCAATTGCCGTCCATCCCCTTCCAACCCCCGGGACTTTTCCGGCCACCGGTGTGCGCTATTGTCGTATCCAAGACCGTAATATACATTCTCGCAAAGTACACACACACACTGTTATTGCTATATCAATCCGTACGTGATGATGTTGTTAGTACCTCTACCGCGGTCGCGGTCGGGGTGTGGTACGTGGTACGCCGAGTTTTGGTTTTATTATTTTGTATTTTTTTATGAGCCTCCCCCCCCGACCTAGGGGTGGCGCGGTTAGTATTCGAGGGGGCAAAAAAAAAATACAAGACAAAAGATACGCCGTGCCACGCGTTTTCCGCACGGACGTCGACCGTGTACAACCACCACCCTCGGTCGTCCCTTAACGTGCCCTCTCCTCTCGGGGTCGCGCCCTCCCCTTCGTTGCCCAACAAGATTAATGTTACCCCGGCCGGCAGTAACGCAACCTTTAATGGGTCCCCGCGGTCGTGAAACGCGAGCTAGCATTAACCTAACACACACACACACACCATACACGACACTGGGCCACGCAAAACTAATAACGTATCCAGAAAAGCAAAGAAAAAGAGGGTGTAAAAAAAAAAACAGCAACATTTGGTTTTTCCTCTCTTTTTGGTCGAGCCGTTGAAAAGTTTTTAATGACGCTTCGGCGCTCGCGCCTCGCCTAATCCGACTTTAATGTTGTTTATTAGTTTACACACACACACACACAGAACAATCGTACATAGAAAATACGAGGTGGTCTAAATGTCACTGTAACACCACGGAATCGAAACGAAACCAGATATTATATATTCTACACGCTATTTACCACGAGAAGGTAAACTGATAAGGGATACTGATAACAAGTAGTCGATTAACGGCGGTCGACGGTGATAACAATACAGATGTTTGATAGTATTTCTTTGACCTCACTGTATAACGGAAACGTTATTTTTTTCATCGTTTGGTAATACTGACTTGAGACTATTAGGGTTTGTTTGCATTTTTCGATTTTGTAAGAGTAACTGGTTTTATATAATCTGTGGTAAAATCGTGTAATGCCTTGTGCTCAGCAACGAAGTAATCAAGGAGGCAAGCGACAGTGTGACCACTTTAAATAAAAATAAATACTTTCTTTTATAAGTTTGCAGTATCACCCTTATTAGTTATATAGATCAATATATATAGATTAAAATTGCATATGTCAATACAATAACGTGATATTACGATAACTGATAAGTCGTATGGTTTGTCGCAGTGAAACAATTAAAAAATATGTACTAGAGAAATGTAATCCCGCCATTCTGGTTATACTGCAGCTCGCCTTTTCGTTTGCTTCATAATATTTAAAAAACACGTTTTTTAAAACATAAAATCGTTATTTCATTAAACCATCAACATTTCTCTTGACTTGGATAATATGTTTTTAGCCTGAGGGTTAATCTAAACATTTTCACGTCATGAAAGCTGTTTGTGGGCGTTTTGCTCGATATCAAAGGGGAAGGGTTAAACTTTTCGAAACTCAATAAAGTACTTTTAAAGTACGATTTCTGATCGTTAGACTTGTTACATAGCAGTTTAACTCTTTGAGCAGCCGCGGTTAGTGTATTAACCACTTTTGATATGGTCCAGGACCATTGGTCCTTCATAAGGGTAGTGGTTAATTTTTCTTAGGATTTTAAAAATTTCATTATTTTTACCACACCGTTCGCCCGAAGCTCGAATCACCTAACGCGGGACACCCGGTACAATATGTACAAGCGTAAAGATACTATTATAGCGTGTATTATTTTCTCTATAAAAATTGAGATAGAGAGAGAGAGAGAGAGAGTAAAACGACAGTGGCAAGTAAGAATAAAGGTAGCGACCGAAAAACAAGGGGTGAGGGTGGGTGTAGTCGAAGGAAAGTTTATATGTAGAATCTATAACATGTATAATGTTATATATGTTATACGTCTGGCGATAAAAATAAACAGTCTGCCGAAAAAGCAAAGAAAAAAAAATATAACCGGTAGCTTTGTAGTTTTAAAAAAAGATTTTCCTTTAGGGCGTGTGCCAATAAAAAAAAAAAATAAATAAATATACCTACACCTAGTCCTGTGCGGAATAAAATATATGCACACGAGGAGGATTTCAGGGCGAGATATTTAAACACACCGTATATATTGGAATGTGTTTGTTCCTTTGGGACGGCTTCAATCGTTTGAGTCTTAAGATGCAAAAAAACAATATAAACCGGTAATGATATGGAAAACAAAATGGGCGCGTTTTACCCGACACCACAATGTATATTTTGCACCACCTGTATAACTGCGGGTGACGGTTTACACGAGTCGTTGGAAATAAGACAAAACGTCATTTGGAAGGTGTTCTAGTTTGTAAGCATGCACCCCAACCAACTGTCCACCGGCGAAGAATCAAACAAACACTTACAACATATAACATTTTACATTTATAAGTTAACTATGGAAAATTTTTAATAATTACACTTACAACTATTAATATGCTACTAAATCTAGAAATAGTCATTATAGGCAAATATATGCTCAAATGTGACAGTATTTTGTAATCAGTAAAAATTCTAGTTATGGGTAAACTATGTAACTAACCTAACCCAACCATAAACCGTGTATTCAATTGCGAATCGCTAATAACACAGATTAAAGCGTTTCTAATCTCACTATTCTTGTCAATTTCTTATCGTACATATTTTATCAGCCCGTTCTTATCACAATTATATACCTTATTGGCTGTTTTTCTAATCATCAAGTAATTTATTATCAACCGAATACCACAGTTTTTATCACTTTCTTATCATATCTGTTATCAGTTTGTCTTATCAGCTGATTACATCAATATTTTTGTTACACTTTATTTTTGTCCACATCAAGCTTAATATAATTTCTTGTTCACCATTGTCCGTAGAAGAGGGGGGCAGTTTTTGTTTGCTTTCTTTGTATACTATAACTTCAATTTTGTACTTACCCGATGAATGGTTTCTTCAAATCCGCCGGCAGGGTGGTTGCCGACAATGTTCCTGTTGGCCGCCGACATGGGCATGCAGCGGTTCCTATTATCCATCATTGTCATGCCTAGACAATCGGGTGTGTTGGCCTGAAATAAGGTTTAAGCAAGTTCATAAATATTGCAAGAACGTTGATCGGGCTTGGGTTTAAAAACCAAGTCACAAATAGCTTAGTTTTAAATTGGTCTACAAAAAATGTCAGAATTTAACACGAACTTGTCATAAGCCAAGTAAGCCGGGGTAAGAGCAAAATCTGGTGACCTATGGTAAAAGATAAGAAAGTGTGATAAGGAGAGGCGATAAGAGACAAGGAGGAGTGATACATTTTTAGGAATAAGCGTGTGTCAAAAGCATGTGTAAAAAGAGTGATTAAATGTAATACATTTCTAAAAAATAAAAAATACTGCTGTCTGATTTTCCAGAAAACGTGGACTGTGAATACCGGTTCTTGTTTTTATTTCTTACTGCCAATTTTTACTACATAATAATTTTTGTCATAACATGGCAGAAGGGTCAAGGCAATCATCGAGTTCATTAGACCAGAACAAACACAAATCAGATAATTATGGCTGTATTTACTTATATATATATATTTTTGGGGCGACAGGCCAAATAGGGTCGTTCGGAATTCCATTATGGCGACAAGCAGAGAGGGTGAGTTTCGATCGAATATGCTCTTACAACGTTTTAATACCCCGGCGACATGTATTTGCATGTAATTTTGATTGTGATCTTAAGTAAAAAAAAAAAATATAATAAATACTGTATTTTGAAAATAACCCAGTATGTGGAACTTACGAGGTCAGTAGTCGGCGTACAAACCAAGTGGATGTATTCATCCAATCTAAAGTAGCCAATCGATAAAAATAATATACGAGTACAGGTAGTATCGTTTAGGGCACGAAAAAAATCCCACATACAGTAAAAACCCAAAGAAACATCTCTTTTTGTGTGTAGTTTTAAGAACCAATGTCTGAGAATTAAGGTAGATCATTTGAACATACATTTTATTTGAATGAATCTCGCCATCCATTCTAAATGGCAGTAGATACAATAAATGCCGAAGACTTGTGCTTGCTTTTCATAAATTTTAGACACACACCACAACAACATAAATGTCTGCGCATGCATACACTATTTCTTGTAATGTTTTCAAGTGTATAATACAATATGTTAACGGAAGTTTGTGCCGTCGGTAAGATCTAATAAGAGATGCCTTTGATGTCGTTCGAGTAATGATTTCCGTCACGTTACCCGTGATTGCGCGGCAGGCACAAAGGGATTTCCGGTCGGCCTAATGAATGTCTTGTTGCGGGAAAGGGGAACAAGATGATAGGACTCGCCCACCGCCGACTAAAACAGGGTGAAAATTAAGTATTAACTGTCGATTAGTTTCTGGAAAGTTCAACAACGACCATTTCATTAGTTCCCCATCGTCGGATATTGTCGGAATTTGTCCGTTGCTATCCCCAGTTTAAACCCGTACACGTAGGTTTGGTAATACAGTTATCTTTAACGCTGAGAGGGAAAACAAATGCGCCGTTCTCGAGCCTACAGGTTGCCCCGGGCTATCCTTAAGGATAAAAAATGGTCTCCACGGGAAACGATTGGCGCCTCCTTTTGCAAGACCCTCTTCTTGCCTGGACTTGCCCGTCGAAGCCGGATCATGATTAATTCAGTCGTTTCGCGGGCTGAGCCGAAGAAGGGTGGTGGTCGGGGCGAGGATACCTCAATCTCACCGGTCGAAAGTTCCATTAGGTTTTATGTGTGTATGTATATGTGTTTAGATAAAACGCCGTCCTAATCGGATAAATCGCGTACGGATACTTACACGGGTAAACGGTGACTTTTGGCAACACCTACACAAACCCATATAGGCTGTACATATATTATTCTAGAGCTCAGGCCCACGGCCAACACACCGAAATACACAAAAACGGCGCTATACTTTTTTTTTGGCCGGCAACACGAAGTAAACACGAGAACGATATTATCCAACCGAGTGGTTTTTAATTGCAACGTCGAAGAGCTTTGGTTCGATTGACGTTTGATCGATCACTATGGAAATACCGAAAAGCGGATATCATGACAGATAAGCCGAGAACACTAAAAACGTGTCGGAATCAAAACGGATTGTGTTTAAAAGACAATTTTCAAGATAAATATATTTTTGGGTTGATACGAGAAATTTAACGTCGCCATTTTCAAAAATATTAAGTGATTAGAGATAAGTGATAAGAGCTAAAAGCGAAGAAAATAACTGGGTTTTTTTTAGGATTTACATTTTGGTCACACTGAACATACTCAATTTTTGGACTAAACCCGTCATCGAACACACCCGTATTAAAAGATGATTACTACATTGAAAAAGACTGTTTTGCTATCATGACAGTCATCCCGAGCTAATTTAACGGATTCCCGGATAGCAAATTACATTAACTCAGAGTTATGCTAAAAGCAAAAAAAATGTTTGAAATACCCCAAAATAAGATGTTCTAAAAACACAATCAAGGGATCTTCCAATCCGAAGACTTCAAAAATCTAAAACCGCTCATCATAAAGTAGAAGTACATCGGGAGCAGAAATGTGCAAAGATCATTTTTAAATAATCTAGACAACGAAATAGATAATAGGTTAAAATTGCACCTAGATAACATAATATATGACAAGTATATCTTTTTATCTATTGGTAAAATGTTTTCAGGCTAGATGTCTTCCAAAAGAATTGGTCGACGCAAATGTTTAAATCCGAAAAAGGTGTTACGCTCTTATCACTGATAAGAAACAACAGCTGGTAAGTGATTAGTGATAAAGTACAGTTGATAACAGATATCACAGCATGAAATTTCAAGACCGGATTTCAAAATTTTATGACTTGATACGATCAGATTTTTAAGTGATAATTTCAACCTAACCTATGAACCGATTTGACTAGCGGTGAGATGATCACTATTCTGACGCCAGATTTGGTTTATATTTTGGCTTAGTGTTGAGAGGGAGTGATCTCAAGAGAAGATCGGCCACAGTTGGACACGTTATTACCAAATATGAAAATTCAATTTGTTTCAAAATCCAAAAGAAAAATACAACATAACGGTATTTGTACTATATATTAATAATCTCGACCTTCGATCGACCGGCATGTGGTTGTGTCACGCTTGAATGGAGACATTCCTCGGCCGAATTTCCACAAAAAGCCACTACCTTAATCGCGCATCGTTACCGTTTATCTAATATTTTATTCTTTAACTCGTATATATATCTAATGCTTTATTCGATTCGTTTCGGGGTTCTCGCTCGAGCAAAGACAATACACTCGGTTCAATCGTCTGTGTAATGACGTGGTGTCATCCAATAGGTATTATACAATTTATAAAGCACCGGAAGCACCGGAATCACAAGTCGTAGAACACATTAGACCCCGTCCATTGTATATTAACGAATTCTCTTCAAGAGTTTTCATCGTGTCTTGGCACCACAGTTGTAATTACCCTCGACCGACTCGGTTCCCGGATATACTGTCATGGTGCCGAGTAAAGATTTTCCAAGCTCCTTAATAGGTTTTATTTTTTAATTTCACATAGCTGGAATTCGACTCGACCCCTGCTTTCCCATTAACTCCTCTATAACGGCAATTGCACCCGAAGACTTAGCGTTTAAAGTAATAACGAGTAACACCACGCGGTAAGACGATGCTGCGAGAGGTTTGAGTTAACAAAGGAAACACAACTACACAATATTAAAAGGCAACAGTTGTTTGCGTACTTAAACCGGCGAAAAAATGTTTATTATTATGTAAAGTACCTAACCGGGTAGGTTAGGAGATAAATTGACCTTATATAGTCAGAGTCGGGCAACAGTGTGCGGTTGAATATTGCTTGCACATAACAATAAATCTCTAACCTTCCTACTGTCTTAAATTTTTATCTTTTATGACTAAAAAAATTGGTATCGACCGGTGAAAATGTTTAGTAAACTTTTTTTGATTGAAAAAGTTAATGAAATATTTACGTTACCGTTCAAGTTTCAAAAGTAGATTGTAATTATGGTAAGGGGATGAGAGGATATCGCAATAAACTCCGAATAAGACAAAACGGATTTTAAAGTTATAAAATATAATAAGCATTAAGGTTTATCAAGCAAAAATTTGTCCTCCTCTTCTAGGAGAACTTTAATAATCATAAAAATGTTTTTTAGCTTGCACTCACAGATTTCTAAAAACATATCACCCTCCTTATCTCTTATCACCCATTCTTAGCTTTTATCACGCATCTTTATCTCTTATCAGCTATTTATATCAAACTTCCTTATCTCTTATCACCCATGTTTAAAAATAAGTAGCTTTGCAAAATAGTCATGTTCCGGGACATTGTGTGTACCGAGTGTAGGACACCTTTGTGGAGAGGCTGTAAATTTATTTCAACTCGTTTTCGCGTGCCAACAACGTACCTACGACAACGATTGCTGCTACATTTACAATAATATTATTATTGTATGGAAAGGACAGAGAAAAAAAGAGGTCTATCTGTGAGGGGGGGATGGGTACTTTTTTTTTTACGATCCCTTCGACTGAATCCGAACACGAGTAGTCCCCTCTGATTGGCATGCAAATACTGGGAAATCTGAAATTCCTCCGGCACACGTCTCGCCAATAAGCGTGTTTTCTATAAAGAAATCATGTAGTAAGAAGGGACGATTTTACGACGGAATATAAAAACAGCCTTAAAACGTTTATACCGTCAACTGTATAGATTTATACATAGACATTGCATATTATAGTACTAGGTACATAGTTTTTTTTGGTATATTATCCAGTTGTCTGAATCAAATCTATTATGTCATTGGACCATATGAATCCCTTGAAACCTTCCAATGTCAATATCTGTGGACGGTTACAGATTTCATTGCCATTGTAGGCGTTTTGGCCAGTAGAAAATTGGGCGAATAATTATAACTCTGAATACGGTGGTCGCGTTTAAATACACAATAATATTTACTACAAGACGAATAGTGGTGGTCGGGTGGACTTTAGAGAGATTTGCTGGAAATTATGTTTTCCAAACGAGAGAAGTTTGGAATAAATTGCATTTCTAACGGGTCGGGACCCGCGACAAAGTGTACCGAGGGGGTTTAAGAATTAATTATAACGACTGTGGCGGTAAAACGGCGACAATGGAATTTACTTACATTATTATCCAAGCCAAAACTTGTTAAAGGGACCCCGTGACGGTATTCCACGTTGGCCATACAACGGTTGTGTGTGCTGTCGGTGGTGGTGTTGTGGGGTAATGTTATTCCAGTGTAAATGTGTCAAATGCTAATCGTTTTTGGAAATTTTGGCACTTTAACTAACGAGCGATGACAGCGGCAATCCATATATTTTGCGTCGTCGTGGAATATTGTTTTGGCTTATCGGAGTGAATTAGATTAGAATGTCAGACATTGATTAGACAGTAAAATACTACACGGTTGACTTGACGTTCAAAACGTGACCACAGATATATACAGGGTAAAGGTAAAAAATATCAAAATAAAATCATTTTTAAATAAAAGAAATAATGTTTAATATTTTGAATAAAAAGCTAGTTATTTTCTCCGCTCCGAGGAAATCATTGAATCATTATAAATGTTATCTCTTATTTCTAATATCTTATCTTTTATAAGTTATCACTTATCTCTTATCAATAATATATTATCTATAACTGACAAAATATAAAAGATAAGATACAAAATGTAAGTGATCATGTAGATTAAATGTTTTTCCATGGAGCGGAGAAAATAACTAGGTTTATTTTTTTAAATGAATATTAAATGTAGTTTTTGATTGTTAAACATAATAAAGATTTAACTAGCGATTTTTTTTGTAGCTAAATCCATTATTTTATATTAAAAAAAAATACTGTAATATAAAAATTAAACAACCCTGTTATATATATATAATACAGTAGGTTGCTGTCATACGTGGACCAGGCCTTTGTGTGAATTTTGGGGGGAAGTATCTCATGAATATTTAATGATATTATAAAAATACTGACAAATGTTTACACATTCGTGAGGCATAGGACATCGGTACGTGACAAGTGTATATTTGCTACAAAAACGCTATACATAATATTTTATCTTCAGTAATGGATAGCCGGATTAATTTGAGTGACAAAAAAATACCCGGGTCCAGTTTTGATATAATGTCATGAGGGTTTTGTTTAAATGATATTTTGTAATTTTTATTTATTCACTTTTTTACACCTACACGATAATAAAAGGAAAATACGTTTATACCCCAAACAGACACGAACACGTTTACTTTGAATAAATAAACAGTATTTGTTAAAAGTGACAGCTGATTGTAGTTAATGTCAACATTTTATAGTATTTATAAAACTGGAGTTCAACTTTAAATACCTATAAATTACTTAATTCTCAAAATAGGTAGATATATTTTGTCTTGAGGGATATACCGCAGTTGGCCGGTTTCTTTTTATCAGGTTATTAATCATTACATTATTATTTAAACATATAATAGGAAAAAAACTATTCTTAAAATATTTAAGAATGCTTCGTTATTTTGAGTTTGGTTGAAAAACGTCGAAGAACAATATGTTTTTAGACCTATCAATTTCTTAGCATCTGACTCCCACCATGCTTATCACTTTCTTATCATACATGTTATCAGTTGATTTATCCTTATCAATCTTTATTTGCAGTAGAGATTGAACTGCTGTCTACTGGTCACGATCGAAGTTCGCTATAATTACAGTTTAAGTGAAATAATCAGATAACTCAAACGCCGACATTTCACACATTAACGCGTTCCAAAGGCGATTATTATTGCAAACAATAAGATATTATCTCCCGGCACATTGTCCAAACTCAGAGATGCGTCTCTGAGTTTTGTATGCGAGCCAAGAATCCAAATGAATCACAAAACCGTTGCTGGTCCACATTACCTAGGTATACATATACAACAGCTGTACACGGTTTTACTCTGGCCTTAATCGAATTTATCCCTATTAATCAATACGCGGGTCATGTTCTCCGGACCGTTTGTTGATACGTTTAGCGCGTGATTGCCCCGCTGTCGCCGAATAATAATAATACATTATATGCTACCAAAAAGAGACCGGAGGGGAAGGCGAAAAGGGGAAACATGTAACAGACATTTTCGGGTCAGCAACCACGACGGCACTCGTAGGTATACAATAGGAAAAAAACGAGACGGATCAATAAAATGGAAAATTATAAAAAAAGCTATACATATTATGGGTCGGGAGGGTTACTAGTCTACAGGAATTTGAAAACTGAATTTGATAAAATAATTTTCGAAGCGAATCTATAGGTGGTAGGCAAGGTTACGGGGGTATTTGCAATAAAAGTGATGTAAATTTTAAAAAAATAACGAAAAATGATTCGTTTCATGTTGCATATTGATGATGATGTTTCGAGGTTTATCCACAACAGTGGTCCAATTTATCCAATTTATGTGACAACGCACTTAAAAAGCCACCGAAATGAGCAAATTATTTTAACTCTACAACGGATTTACCCCGAAGTAGAATCAAACGTTCGATAAAGCTTTGGAGTCAGCATCTCATATGAGATAATCGTTGACAAAGAGAAATTAATTGATAACAGACACAAAGCGATAAAAATTACGATTGATAAGGAGACATCATAGTGATAAAAATTACGATTGATAAAGAGACATTATGCCACAGACTTCTATACTAACTGGATAAGGTACTCGGGGCGTTTTAAATTGGCGGTAGTGAAGGCAAGCTTATTACGCGACCACCATGTTTTCGGTTGGCAAATCATTTATTATCACATAGAAGCTATATAATATTTTTAATATGTGTTTAATAACAAAAAATAAATAATAAGTAAAGACCTTTATTATGTGGGTACGACATTTGCCGTAATCGGTAATACACTTCATAGTAAAAAGATGAAACGTTCTGCCAACCCAAATAACGGCGCGTACTGTTTATGATGCTCCATGTGATAACAGGAGTACCTTATCTAGTTAGTATAGAAGTCTGTGCATCATGCTTACAAGAGATATGATAAGAACGTGATAAGAGACAACTGATAAGAGTAAAAAGGGTTATCAATATTCGACGTTTTTGGGTTTAAACTGAAATTGTGATTTTGTTGCGGTTTTATATAATGTAAGTATGTGTTGGTGATTTTTAGACTTGTACCGAATTTTAAAAGTTCAACGTATCACACGAGGTTTTACTCGGTCGTCGTTAGGTTTAGCACGGAGGAAAAAACAAGAGAATTCAACCGGTGTCGGTCGAAACGTTATTAATTAGCGATTAGCCGGCGGCAGGTTTTAAACCTTTCCGGGATCATTTATACCGACACACTCGTCCACACGTGTGAAAGTTATCTTTTTCTCGAGAATAATAACGATATTATAAACGACGACGGTGGAAACCCCGACGTTTAGCAACAGCTGCTGCGAGCTTTTATATTATATACACTGTGTACAGTGTGTTCCAAAAGTGGCCGCATGCTCAAAACACAATTAAAGCACCGTTTTCTTATGGGCCGACAGTGTAATTTTAAATACGTTCAGATTTCGTCAAGTACACTGCCCTTTTAGCCGTAAAACTCGGACCGAACAATTTGCTTTGTTATAATATAGTCAAATTAAATGTATATTTTCACAGACTTTTGGCACACACTGTAAGTGTGGCCGAGCACCGTTATTAGAGCACACACACTCGGTGTGGTAGTTAACGAGGTGGCACAGTATTAACGTGTTATTATTATTACTCGGGACCCAAGTTGGCGTTAAACCGTAAAAACATACAATAATAATAATATATTTCTCAAACTCACCCTGCTGGCACAGGCGGTAACGTTCTGCTGACTTCGCGACTTGTCACGTCTGTGAGTTTTGAAATTCCGCAAGAACCTCGTCAGAGTGATTTTTTTCTTGCCGGGTCGATCTGAAAACCACACAAAACAACAACGTTTCATTACGGCTAAAAAAGCTTACAACGTGTACACTTTGAAACAAAACCACACTCATATTTAGCCGTTATATTTTAACACACACAGTTGGCATAACTCCAAACCGAGCAAAGTTATTTGAATGAAAATACAGTTAATTGAAGGATTCAGTTGAAATCAGTTGAATTCAATTGATTCCAGAATTTCCCTTATATAAATTTTACACTGTCCCTTATCATTAATCTCGGTTGATTATCCTTTATCACTTATTTTTTATCAATAGACTATGGTAACCAAACATTTTGACCTCAAAACCAACCGCTTTTCCACAGGATCAAAATTAAAAGTTACGTTATTAAAATTTTTTCCGAGAATATGTTTTATCCTCCTTGGAATTCGTTTATCACGTTTTTGACTTTCAGATTGTCAATCCAGCATCTCTTATCACAGATATATACATAATAAACTAGATTGATAACAAACTAGTGATAAGAATTGAAGTCGACGTCGGCCATTTATGTGGGATTTATGTGTGTATTTATCAATATATATATTTCTGGGTTTTAGTGCTATCAACTGAACTTGTAACTGTTTAAAACAATGATAACAGTTGATAAACATGTGATAAGGTTATAATTCCTAGAAAGATGGCGGAAAATGGTAACTTCAATCATCTCTAACGGCGGCGTGCACACTTAGCAATCTAGTTTATTATATATATATATATTTGTGTCTCTTATCAATAATCTCTTTAAAACTTTTGATAAAGGATCAGTGATAAGAGAGGTCAATACCTTTTTCGAAGGGCATATTATATATTATCGGTTGCTTGTTACCTTAAAAAAAAAAAATAAACGTCATATACTTTTTGACGTGAAGATCTTTCGGAGGACAATACAAAAGTCTCACATTTTCGACACTTTAGGTTTAGCGACCGACGAGGGTCGCACCACGAGCTCCTTTTTTCCTCGTTTATTTTTTTTTTTTTGACGGGAGGTGGGGAAGATAGGACGTGTGGATTTTTTTATGCTGCCACTTTATTAAAAGGACCTCGTCGTCATACCTGTCGATAAACTGCCGCTTGTGCACGCAGCACACGGGTCTGCGGACCGTTTTTTTTTCTTCAAATTTATTATTTATGTTACACTTCACCGAGGCGAAAAAAACACTTACCGCCGGGTAATATGCAAAAGCCAATATTCGGGAATAAATCAACTTCGTCATCCTTTGCCACACGGTCGACCATTGTAGCGTTTCGGGGAAACCCGTAACGCAGTAGCCACAAACTCTCCCACTGTTTTTCCAATCTCTCCCTTTCCGGCTGTCTGGATACATTTATAAATATACACACACACACACACCCGTCGAGTTGTTGCCGTTCGGCGGCGCCCCGAGGGATGCAGTCTAATTTCCATTTAAATTTTATTCCTCTCTTGCCGACACGGCCACCTCCTCTTCTCCGCCTTGCCTTTTCCCGGATAAAATACATTTGGAGTATCCTTGGGAAAACCGCGAAATTGCCGAGTTTTTCAACAGGATATAAGGTGCTCGACCGCATGGAAACGAACAGAGAGGGGCGAATAGCTGCTGGTGGTCTTCTTTTCCACCGTCTCTATTTAGATTGGGCCGAAGACCGGCAATAAAATATATTATTATAACACCCCCGGCGTTGTTTGTGTAGGTATATAATAATATTTTAATACCGTTCATAACGTCGTTAATCGCACCGAACGAACGGAAAGCCAACGAAGAGAATAGCAAAAGAAAACAAATATTAGAGAATTTGAGCATGTTTTATGGCAGTTCAACGACTTTTCAGTGTTGTGCTTGGCTCTTATCAGCCGATTCTATTGTAAATAATATATATTCAGTTATCCAGGAATTAACGGTTCCTTTTTTTATCACCATCGCAACTGATGACATCACTAGTTTACTACCCCTTCCGAATAAGCTACACCAGATTAAAACAAAACAAGAGGAACTTTAGGAAAATTTATCGGATACGACACTCGATAGCGATAAGTTTGATGGTTGTCAATGAGAAATGAGAGAAAGCATTTGATAAGATAGGTGTTAGCGATAAGGATGATGACTGATAAGAGATATTCGAGTGATTAAACGGAAACAATTGAATCATAGATATGCTATCTCTTATCATTTATCTATTATCACTAATCACTTCTTTTATCTCTTCTCTTATCACGTGAAAGTGAAAGTGTAACGCGAAAATGGCAACATACAATTTCTTGTGTCTAGCCCAACAACATATCCTTGTTAAAATGTAATATTATATTTTATTATGATTTATACATTTGTCGCCTTTCCAACATGTTGCTTTATTTTCTTAAACGGTCAATCGAGACATCTAAACAATTAATTGGAGAAAGTATGTAAACAAGCACCATATCCTGGAATATGATGTTTCCCGGCAACAGAAAATATTTTATAGTGTTACTCAGCGTTTAAAAATACTTGTTTATTTTATGATATTTACCTGCAGGAGGGAATTCGTAGAAGTACGCCGATCTCGGACTTAAGCACCTGAAACAATTTAAATATTTACAAAATTAGAAGACTGGTTAATGACATAATAACAATAATAATAAACAAACTATATAAACATATTATGCAAATAGTGTTTTTTTGTCCTGACATTTAGTATCGTTAATTACTTTTTAACATTTTAACCATCATACGCCGTAAAATTATACTTTTGTAAGTCTCGTTTCCAAGAAGTATTGCCGCAAAAACTTCAGCCCACCTTACCCCGAACTTTTCGAGAAATTTGGTTTTTTTTAAAGTTAGTGTAAGAAAAATTACCACGCAACTTAAAAGAGATAATTGAAGGTGTCCACGAATATAAAAAAAAAAAAAATACACCAAAAAGTAGTTTCATTTCAACTTATCGCGCCGTTGTTTTTCAAAAAGAGACATTGAATAAGCTTATTGTATTGAAATAGATAGTTTTACAGCGTTGTCTTTTCTTATCAATAAATTATATCTTATCAGCCTATTATTTATCACACTTGTGGTTATCATAGATCTGTGGTGATAACAAATTACAGATAACAATAACAATTTAGAATTGATACTAAAAACTGATTTAAGTGAATAGTATAGTTTTTGTTTTATTCTGAAATTATTTCAAAACCTTAAAAGTATTTTATAAGTAGAGTTATAAGTATTATTTTGGGTTAAGTAACATTTATAAGAAAAGTTCGCCGTCGTATTCCAAGTTGGTTATCCGGTTGTTAGTAGGTATATTTTGCGTTTAAACTATTATAAGTCGACGTGAAGTTAACGAATTTTGAGTTACATATTTATTTAGCCAAGAAAAAATTCATAGATTAAGATTTATCTGCTTTTGCCTAACGACTATATATATATTTTAAACATTTTGAAACAGTTTTTGTAGATAATCCCGGGCTGGACCATAGGCCAGTTAGCGTTTTGGCGACCCATTTGGGTTTTACACCAATGATAAATGCTACTAATTAAACGCGTTAATCATTGCTCGGCCGTCGATGACAAGCCGCAGCAGCTTGTGGGTTGGTCGCCCAAAAGCTTTTCGGTTTTTTAATAAAACAACTCCGGTACAAAGCGATTAATATTATATTGTGTCATTAAATCATGCGTGCCATACTGATACGCCCTGGCCCCGTATATTGTTTCTCACCGACAAATAATATTTATTACATACTATTCTTGTTGAAATTAATTAGCGGAATGTATTCAAATATAATATAATAAACATACTAAAGTATATTTGCAAACCTAACCTAACCTTCATTACTGGTGAAAAAGCATTATATTCACACTAAAAATTCATGTTTAACAAACACAGTTTAAAAAAATATGTTGAAATCTACTAGCAAATGTTTGTGTTAGGACGCAGTTTTTATCGGTCATTGTTAGGCTAATAGAACTCTCTTATCACCTCTCAACTGTTATCATCAACGACGTCTTATCAGTAATCCCTTTCGGACTGGAATATACAACATGATTTTTGTGTTTACCATTGCTGGTACCTAATGTATATAAAATATAAATAAACGTATTTAACCGAAATAATAATAATAATAAACTCGAGATAACGCGCAGTTTGCAGAGTTGTTTGGTAAGTTTTACGCTCGTTTCACGGACGATAAATTTCAAAGACGTTGTCGGAAAAAAAAATTATACATTATCGCGGTTGTAGTAATAATAATAATATGACATGATGGATGGATGAATTTTGTATAAAAAACAACAACACAAAATACACATATTATCCGACTTTTACACGGCCACGACACTTTGGGGGGGAAAGCTTCTTTCGTTGAAAATGGCCCAGATAAGAGGCGGGTTCCCAAGAAGGATTTACAAGGGGAGGTGGCGCGCACAAAAAACTATAATATTATCAGTGAAAAACAAAAAAAATGTAACCAAACAAGTCCTCGAATAACGATAATACATGTACAACAACGTCTTGGACGGTTCGCTTGTTATTCTGGTGGCGATGTGAGCCTTTGTGCTGAGCAAACGCGAAGAGAATGCCAGCAAGGAATATTCCTTACTATAACAAGGGAAACGTTTGATGTACACACCTACCACAGAGAGATGAGAGACGTCTATGCTAGTGAAATAACAATATTACATTAACGATTAACGAGGATCTGGACCGTGAATAATAATAATAACGATAATAGTAATTATAAAGGGATTATAAAGGCACGTATGGCACAGTATTTACACTGTGCCCACACACCCGAATGTGCATAGATAGATATAATATTAATTTTCGACTATGCTGTAATGCAAACAAGAGCAACGTCGCGTACGCTTTTGATCGCCGAAGACAGTTGAATAAAATAACAATAGAATATTGTCAAAATGTTTTCCCTCCACAAACACTTTAGTTGTCTTTTTACCGACAGAAGACAAATTTAATAGTTTTATAGCTACTGGAGTCTGAAAAATATTTTCATTTTAATGTTTAATTGCCTTTTGGTGGTAACAAAGACAACAAACTATTATGGAAAATACCTAATCGTATCCATCCTATAATACTCAAAACAAAAAACTTTATAGCACTTTATAGCTTTTAATATTCTTTTATTGATTTTAGTTATCTTAATTTATTAAATTTTCTTTACTATTAAGACACCACGCATCTAATTTATGTATTATTCCTTCGTCGCATACAATTACATATAATACATATCCAACAATCAAAGAGAGTACAGGAAAAATGGCGATTTCGGTGACATAAAATTACTTTTGACTTTTCTGTTTTACTTACAAAAGACACTAAATACGTTTATCAATAAATTATACATGTGAACGAAGATGTTCATTTTTTTCGTAATATCTGAAGGAATATGACAATATAAAAACAATCGGTTTCTTATTTTTGTTTAAGTACCGTTTTTTAATAGTTAAGTATGGTGTGTTTTTAATTTTTGATTTAAAAATAGAACCATGTACACGCTTATGCTAAATTATTTATAGACATTTTTAACTTAAACTTTAGTAAATATTTAAACAACTTTTGTGGTGTACACCTTGTGTCGAGTTGCAATAAAAGACAAAAAAGGTTAAAATGTTATCTTTGATTCGTCAACGTTAAGTTAAGCAAAGAAATTAAAACAATTGTTTTTAAAAATATTCAAAACGGTTTTACATATTTAGACAAAATAAATAATTCTTCTTTTTAAAGTTAACGTTTTCTCTCTTAATTTTCCAAATGGTTATTATGGGTTTTGTTTCAGCTCGTTAATTCGTACAGATATCCATTAAACTTTTTCCCAAACAGTTTTTCTACGACCGTGTATTTATACCAAACAAACTTTAAGTATATAAATTAAAGGATTTTTTTTTTTTTTTTTCGTTTACTTAAGGTTTTAATTTTTGACACGGTTCACAGCCAGGTAGTTATAATAAAAAAAAAAGGCATAAACGTACATTTTATAACGACAAAAGTTCTACTTTTATTTAAATCAAAAAAGAAAACGGATCGATACTATTCGAGTCGTTAAAGGAAAAAAAAAAGTAGGGTATATTATGTATTAAAATATTACTATATGTTTCATTATTTTTTCCGCTTTATAAACAATAATAATATTATATCCGTCGACTTGTATAGTAGTAGTTCTTTTATGTAGACCGTAAAAATAATATAAATCCGAAGTATATTATAATAACGAATATTTTATGCGCCTGTCGTTACGAGAAAAAAATAATAATAAAAAACTAAATCTCCATAAATCGTGAAAATATAAAAGGGAAAAGTTTTTTTTTCTTATTATAACAATAATAATAATTACTATTGAAACGCTGCGCGATGGCTTTTGGACTTTGGGTCTCCACTGGTGGGGGGGTTGAGCGATAAACAATACATTTTGCCTTCAAGGCCTTCGGGGCTTGTTGTAATCAATTTAGCTGAGTGTGAATAATTATTGTGTTTAAACGAAGAAAAGAACTGAGAAAATGCGCAACAACAGTAGTTTACTCGGAAAGAAAAAGTTAAAAAAAAAAAAAAAATTACTCGGTACTTTTTGTTTGGTCTTTCTTGAAAATTGTATTTTCAAATATATTTTTGCATACTCAAGAGATTGGGCACGATTATTAATCCAGGATTACTTGGAATGGTTTTTTTGATTAATCTAAATAATCCAACAAGCACTGGCCAAGAGATCAAGGGATATTAAAAATCTTAAAACTTAAAATTAGTGCTTTTCGAAAAATCTACATTTATTTTTTAGCGAGAGATTGTTGAAAAAATAATAATTATAAGTGTAGCACTAATTTTAAGTTTTTAGAAACCCAAGCTCCCTCCCCCTGATCACCACCATGTATCCAGAATTAAAAACAATCCTTTATTCCATCAGGTCTGATTAATGGATTACGAATATTCCAATATGGATGGATTACATAATATATTTCTTCAATACAGCAAAAATGATAATACAGTAAAACATTAATAATATTGTTGTAACCTGTGAATGGTTTTTTTTTAAATTTATCAAAAGTACAGAAACGGTATAATATATCATAGACAGGGTTCTAAAATGTCGTGAAATTTTTCATTTGGGAGAAAAATACAAAATAGTAATCCGTAGTACATTTTGTTGGACAATTAAAATTAATGTAATCCTCAAATTTGTCCGTTAAAAACTACAATTTAACAATAGAAAGTATTATAAAATGTAAAAATTCATCCCTTGTGTTCGGTAAGACTAAATTCCATAGGAATGATAATACCATAGTTCACTATATAACCACGGTTATGGCTTACATACCGTTGGTACAAAAAAGTTGGTATACCACGATAACGATTTAGGTTACTCGTTTGTTTTATTTTAAAATGAAACAATGTGATAACGCAAAATTCAACGGTATCATTTCGATAGAACTGAAATGTACTAATAGATTTTTCATTATCATTATCATTAATTCATTTGCCACCTTTGCCGAGCTGATTTAGATAGTCATTTTAACAAATATATAGTTATTTATTATACAGTTTTGTTCGGCTTTTATTATACACAAAAATCATTTTTATTATTATCATTTTATGCCCGAAAATAAGTCAGGCACATAATATTATACCAACCCTCGTCGGTCGGCCCCTTCTCCGTTTTGACCGAATTCTATATTTTCCATATTAATTATCCCGACGAGTCGAGGCGTAGAAATGACTATGTAAATTAGTACCTACATTTGCATGGAATATTGTACTATTACCATATTATACATATCTGGACACAGGTGTCGTATTGTCTAAAATTTGGTGTGGTATGAATTATAGTTTTCGTATTGTTACTTGTATTTAGTAAAATAATTGAAATTTTTTATCATTATTTGTTGTTTTGGCGGTAAGAGAAATCGGCACTTTTTTTTTAAGGGAATACTTTTATTAGTTTTTCTGTAAAATTACAAATTTACCAATGTGAAACAAATATGATAAATACCCCCAAAAAAAAGTGACACGATTATAAATAAATTAATGGTCAATACATTTAATTACTTTTTACTTCCTCACAGTTTTAAATCATTCATTTGAAAATTATTTTTATCATTTTCAGTTATCAAGACTTGTAAACTCTCTTGACACCAATTGACGGCCATTATTCTTTTTTATGTCTTTAAAGACTTTGGAGGCAATGTCGTATGGTCATCGGATTCTTTTATCAATTATCTGTTATCAGCTGATTATCTTATCAGTTATTCGGTAATTATACCCTCCCCTTTATCTATACTTATCACTGCCTCCTCACACCACACCTTTCTTCTTTACTTTGTGACAACAAAAAGGATTACGCAATTTAAAGAATCACAGCCATAAGTCATAATCATATCAATATGTCTTATGGCAGACTTTTGTTGGAAATTAGTTTGATGCTTTTGTGACACAAAGGCGAAGGGAAGGAAAGAAAAGAAAAAGGGATAAGTTTGGGCGAGGTAGAGATGGGCGCGCTAAATGAAAATTACTGGATCTCTGGATAACTGATAAGAGATTATTGATAAAAGATTAAGCTGATAAGAGACGTGAAAATCGTATTATCAGCTGATCATAAAAGACATAATATTATTCACGATCCACTTTTTACTTCGTGGAAAAGTATTCGTTTTCTTTTCATGTCAAAAAAGTCAAAATTAACATCTGTCTATTACTACAAAATTGTCTGCATCAATTCTGGGAGTACAGAGATAGCTGGTTAGGTTAATATATTATCATGTTATTTGGAGTGTCTGTTTCGAGGATTGATTATAAGAGCGATGACGTGTTGGCCTTGTTAACAGGTTAAATACAAACACCGGAGTTTCGACAAACGACTGCGGAGGGGAAGGTACACAAAGTGAGATAGGGGAGGGTAGAGCAGCAGCAAGGGATGGTAAAATATAAGCATCGGTGCTGTTAATCTTAAGGGGCACGAGACACTGTAATTCAATTACGGGATTGCGGTGAGTTTGTAGGTAAATCATACCTATATATTAAATATACCCATCGTTATATGCTGTGGTGCTTCGTTCCCGGTTACTTCGACCTAAATTGAGAATAATGCCCCAAAAATAAAATAAAAAACCAGCAAAGTCAATACGGACGGTGTAATTAGGGTAGAAAAATCGATTGTTGTTGAAGTTTCAAAAAAATGTGTCCTTTTAACTTGTAAATCGACGATGAAATTAAAAGAGAAAACCCTTCGAGATGAAAATATTTAAGTCTTC
The DNA here is from genome assembly GCF_023614345.1 of Adelges cooleyi. NCBI lineage: Eukaryota > Metazoa > Arthropoda > Insecta > Hemiptera > Adelgidae > Adelges > Adelges cooleyi. The sequence goes on along the minus strand of NW_026096268.1, from coordinate 9,873,102 downwards.
TTCTTTCTATTAATATCGACGTCGTTTTTGGTTTTTCCACAAAAATAAAAAACGGCACGTGTGTGCCACCTTGAGTGTTAGAGTAATTTTACTTTTACAAAAAAAAATGTCCAATACAATTACGCAAAATTCAAACGCAGTTTGATCTAATACAATTATTATTTTCGATATTTTTGTACTTGTATGTATTTTTACCGAATTCCGTTGAAACGAGAGAGGAACCACCAACGAAAGCATATAAAAACGGGTAAGAGGAATTAAAATGGAAAGGTAAAGGCAGATATAATAAATAAAAATATGATTCGACATGAAAAAAAATTCAGGTGCTATTTAAAAACTTGTCAAACATTTTAAGAGCGAATGAATATTAAGTTAATTTTCTACTTATATATATCTTTTAAAGTTATTTTTCTTCAAGTTTTGGCGAAAGTTTGATAAAAAAAAAATTACTTTCTTAGAAGTCATTTTCTAACATATTTATCGGACGGATTTGAATATGTTTTTCTTAATGGAAAGCTTACAATTACCTCTTTGGTAACTAGAAGGCCAATTTTTCATTTAGCTATTAGACGTTAGATTGACTGGAGAAAAAGTTAAAATATAAACGCTGAAAAAATCAATCAAACTACTGAGGAGACATTAAACCTTGGAAAGTGTATTAGCGTTCAAGTCTTTTTGCATGCGAATTGCAAACAATTTTTGTATTTATATAAAAAATAAAAATGGGCTGATTCCTTTTATCTCTTAGTAGTTGATTCGCTTATCAATAATCTCTTATCAGTTATCAATTATCGATTCTTGTAACGATAGTATCCATATTGTTTTATATAACGTTTGATAAGTGACATCTGATAAGGGATTAGTGATAAGAGATTATACTTAATCGAGATTAGACGATTCAAACCGACCTGGCCGAATAAAGTGAGTGGCTGAGAAGGAGAGAAGGGGGCATTTTTCAAACAGAAAATCAGACATTTGCACGATCCAATGTCTTTTTCCATCTAGGAAAAGAGTTTTATATTTTTTGATAGATTCCATAAGACCTAATGTCTTGTCAATACAAAATGCACGTAACCGATCGGGAGAGCTTAACCGCAACACCCACGTGGGCTGCTATAAATAACAACACTACTCCGGTTAGGTTTAAGTTCCGAACCCGAATTCCACGGTACATACTTTTTGCCATAGTGTGTGTGTGTGTGTATAAGTCTCATGAAACCGCAACAAACGAGCGACTTCGACCCGGAACGGTTAGGTATATATATATATAGGAATTAGCGAAATTTCAAGTCTGTCAGTTCACCCTCGTCCACAAAAAGGGTGTTTTAATGAAATGTTGATCATCGAGAAATATGTGCTCTGTTTTGAATGCAGGACCACGAGGCATCACGAATACCTTAGTGAAATATTGTCATTTAACCGCGCACTGGCCTACTCTTTGACTTTGTAGCCCCAAACAGCTTGTAAGCCTGACCCAGCTAAAACTAAAGTATAGGTATTTTGGTGAAAACTGAGAACATACTGAGTATTGTACAAATGGCGTGGAACCCAAGTCCAGAGACGGGCATGTATTTGATGTATTTGAAAATTAATCAATTAAAAATACCCAGCCACAGTCTTCTTGAACCATGGCGACGATTTAAAAAACTAAATCATTTACACTTTTTTTTTTTACCAAAAAAAGGTTGAAAAGGTCATTGTTTAACGTCATTTCAAACGTCTAAACACAAAACACCTTATGGAGCAGTTCGAACATATTCGTTAATAACACTTATATAGTAAAATTCACAAACAGTTGTACAACTTAATTAATTGACATAAACTACAATTACTAAATGTATTGTGTATGGCAAAATTTTAAGTCGACACAAAGAAACAAACAAAATTGCATACATACAGAGTAAGTTTTCAAAACGTTATATAACAGTCATTGGATGATTATCTTGTTAATTTAGTTGTTCAACGATTGAAACTTTAATCAAGCATTCATAAAATAAGTAATAAATAAGCTTAATTATACCAACGAATTTGAACCAAATAAAAGCTGGGAATCGGACGACAAAGAAGCTTTAAATTTAATTAACATTCGGAGGATGTAAAGGGTTTAACGACGATTTATACATATGCATTTTAATTATTGAAAAAGACTAAGGGTTTTTTACCCCCAAAACGTGCGCGTTAATAATTATTCCCTTGTACTTTTTTTTTAATATTATTAATTCTTTAACAATACAACTAATTTACAATTGTAATTATTATCTCGCCGAAGGGTTAATGTAAACAGTAATAATAATGATAATAATAAAAAAAATCCATTACTAAACTAAGGATTTGTTTAAGTCCAAAAGAGAATTAAGTACAGAGTAGAATATTGCAGACGCCAAGCGCTTATTTGGCGTCCTTAAATAAACTGCCGGATACAAAAATACCATTTTTTTTTTTTGGGGATAAGTCCTTCGAGATTAACAAGCCCAGTGACTGTTAGCTAATTAAAAACGAAAACGACAAGTCTGAACCCTGGCAACAATGCCTGGAGCATAAAAAATAAAAAAGGAAAATTCTTACAGGGTAGTCCAAATTTAACGTTACAATAAGTTTTTTCAATGAAATAAGTTAGAAAAAGTTTCTAATAAAATTCATTGTTATGTTAAAATGGTGAAAAAAATTAGGTTTAATATTTAGTGAGCAAATATTATATTATATTAAATGGTGATTGTGAAAAGTCATACAACAACTATTATCGTGCATACTTCAATTACCTGTTAAAAGGAGAATGATGTAATAAAAATAATGACCACATAATATAAAACACAGGTTGCTATTTGATTTTTAAAGCTCAACCTTAATGCTTAACCCTTTAAAATACTATTTTCAACTTGAATATTAAATGTAATAATTTCAAATCGTTAAATGTATGTAAGTACTTTGTTTGGAACTTTTTTTAGCTAAAAAAGTACTATTGTAACATAAAATTTGAATAACAATGTAGTTCCGAGTTATGTGCACAATTCTACATTTTCCTACTTGGGTAATGTTAAAACACATTTTACAGCGTTTTTTTTTTGTTATACATTTTTGAAAAATAGACTCAAAACTAGCATTGCGTGCTTACTGTTTGTGACATAACAATATATTCATTGTGTTATACACACAAAGCTGTACATTATATTGTTTGAACGCGACGACTCTACAGGAGCAAAAAGGTGTAAGTGCAATTCTTTAGTAATATTAAGCGAATAGTACACAATATCCATTCATTGTTAGTGTAAGATATTATTTAAAAACAATATTGGTTATCTTAATCGACAAGCAATAATTATCAGCTGCGTTCAAAAATCTCCACACAAAGACAGTTTTTTGCAAATTGTCCTTGACTTTTACACGGTTCTTGTCATTTAATATGACTGACGCCATGACCTTTCATTGGAAATATATACAATTATATTTTGTTCAGTTCAATGTCAGTTGTTCTTAGCGCTAATATTTTACACGGTTTATTTTAACCTTTGTTTGGATCTTGTACAGAATATATACCTAGTTTTTTTTTTTACCAGAGAGATCTTTAAATGAGTAAACTCAGTCTGTCGTTAACGCTGAAAACGACAACATTGTACGCTCAGAGTTTATGTATTTTTATCGTTAAAGGTTGAAACATTAATTTCTTTACTCTTATAAGAATAGTATATTATCAGTGATCTACTATCAATAACGCTAATGAATGATAACGATTATAATCTATGGTTACCATCAACGTTAGCCCACCCGTAACCGTATACCTGGTAAAACGAATCCGTTTAATAGATTTATATTAATAGAATTTTTTTTTTTAATCCCCAATATAGTTTTTTACGTTTCTTTGCTCCCATTCAAAACTAAAGATGTTATTTTAAAATCAGTTCATCCCAATCGACGGGGGAACGACTCTAATGATAATTAAGCATTCAAATCCAGTAAATACTTGTGTTAAGCTGGCTGTTAAAAAAATAGTGGAACTCCCACGAACGGAGCTGGATAAAAAACAAAGCTAAATATAATCAATCACTGACCGTAATTTTGAATTATCGTCCGGGATTGTCGTTTTCTGAGATGAAATAATTTTTATTTATGGCTTCTGTCGGATCTGGACGTCCAGCTTCAGAGTCCGTGGGCGAAGGACACTGCCGTGGCAGAGAAATAAATACAGTAATTATCCCAGGAGGTATGTAAATTAAATTGAAAGTCACCCTCCTGTCGTTTCGTCCAATGTAAATTCGCTTGGATATAGTTAATAATAATAATTGTCATTAAGAACGTTCGCCTAGAGGGCGGTTTTCTGATAATCAGCTCAAAGTCCACAACCCCTCCCCCAGGTGTGTCGCGTTATGGAAGTTTTGATTTTTCAATTATTTTACACCCCAAGAACTTCGGCGGCGGATGTTAAATTTGTCAAACATTAACCGAACTCAAGTTTTTAACACAAGTGTTTAAAATCGGTTTAAGACGTTTTCGCCAAAATTATAACTTATTCTACATTTTACCTGATATTTTTAATAATGTGCTTTTTGACCACGGACATCCGGTCTTCGTGTAGCAAATATACGGATTAGGAATAGTAGTCGACAGGTAGTATAAAAACTGAAGCACTAAAATAATTTAACAGATTTTTTTTTGTAATTTCAAATTAAGACACGCCAAAAGTTTTTCAAATATTCTTTTCTCTCTTCTCAACATTTTCAGTCGATTATTTTCACATTTAATATACCGCTAAGAAGCTAAAAACTCACAATTTACATACGTTCCCATTTAAGTTTGAAACTATTGTGCTCAAAGCAAATGGCAAATACTTTGAAATTTTAAACAATTTTCAAACAAAATAAACAACGTTTTCAAAAAGAAAAGCTATACAATTATCAATTTAATTACTTCTCGAGTTATTATAATTTAAACGCATAGACTGTATGGAAGTAAACTGTGCAGTTATTTATGTTTTATAAATTATTTATTATATTATTTTCCATGCTTGCCTAAACTTTATAACTCAAATCTCAAAACTGGTAATAGACCAGTCTTTATTTTCATTACATAGTTTATCTGTAGACTATAATGTTTTTACGCTTTTAAGTAGGTACCTAACCTAATTCAAATATGTATTTCTATTTAACTTTTAACAATTGCCCTTTAAAACTACCCTTTCAGATAATATCTTCTTTTTTTTCTCTAAATGTATGTTTCGTTAAAAAATAAAATACGGGTTTTTACTACTCACCACCGTCCTGTAAAATTTGGATCCTTATGGGGCATGGAGTTGCCACACCTGCGAGAGTATCAGTGTAGACAATTACCCTATTTTTCTGTTATTTCAGGCGACACTGTTCACACTTAAGTGACATATTTTTTTTTTATTTCACAGTAATGGTTTTTTTTTTACCAAATATTGACCGTGTGAGGAGGCCACGGCGCCAATATAGAGTTGACTGCGGTCTAATACATTCACGCTGATATTGTTGCCAGACTTTTGCTGTAACTTGTATCTGTGTACATGCCCGACGGACTCGGTTCACGAGTGCTTTGCAAATAACGTGGTGCCGCCAAAACGAACCCCGATGCAGTAGTTTGCCCTTATATGTGTACATGTACCCCGTGTTCAGTATTCTGATGGAATACTCGAGTGGAGTGACTCGAGTAGCGCCTAAAGCCGCAATTTTGATCGACGCCAGAGTGCGAAAACAACTATACAGAGTGATTTTTTTTTATCGTGAACCACTTAAGATCTCACTGGTTTTAATCAATAACGGACTTTTTTTTCATTAATATAATGTGATTTCGATTTGCCACAATTTGTTATGTTGTTCTATCCATTTTTCAAATTTTATTAACTTGACAACAATTTTGAACTTTCCTGAAGAACTTGGCGGTTGGGCGTACAACTATTTATCATTACAGGCTTTATCTAGGTAAGGTTGTCAAGTGCGATTATATAAATAAAACAATTTTGACCAAAGTTATAAGCCTAAGAGTCTAGTTCGTGTATCTGACTCGATGGATTTTTCATTGAAAATAATTTTCCATTCTTAATTCTATCGAAACTAAAAGATTTCAAAGGATTGAGGAAAATTGATGTGGGCAGAGAACGTTTTTTTTTTCTAGTAAACTCATTAAAAATACATTATTTTTATTCGAGCAGCTTACCAGAAAAGTTTAGAGCTTTGATAGAAACTACAGCTATAATATTCTTGGCGCCGACACTGTCTCGAAAAGAAATCACAAAACATAATATACTTTTGATCATTCCGTCTCGTTTTGTCAGACCATAAAAATGGTCCAAAACAGTATGTACAGCAACTCAATATGCTATCAACTGTGCACAGGGTTAAATAAATTCATTATTATATTTTATGCCAAGTTAAAACTATTATTTCAAAGAACAATTATTATTTAAGAGCGACATGTATAAAAGTAAAATAGCAACTTCGGTAAATCTATTAGATTTACTCGAGAAAAACACAATAGTATAACCAATGAAAACAATGACCTGTTTTGGACAATTATTAACATAGAGGGTGAGGGGTAGTAGACTGAACTCGCCTTAACTTTAAATGTTAATAATTCAAAAAGGTTTTCGAAAAATTGGATTACGACCAGTTATTGACTTTCAACAGCTACGCTTTAAAACTGGAAAAACATTATTTTACTAAACATTAAATAGATTTTTTCCAACGTTAATATAATGGGGATTTTACTGGAAATTCGTTTAACTCACTTTGCGTATACTTATATTTTATTGAACAAATTACCGATGATCCTGCATAGATGGATTTTGTGTTTTTTTTTTTTTTAGAGATAAAACAGAAAACCGATTTGACAAATTCCGGCTGAACAACATAATCCCAGCTCTGCCAATTGTGGATTGCATTTATATAATATACACATTGACTGTCTGAACTTTTCTCATTGCCGGTAACTTCTTTCATTTGTGCCCGCCGCGCTTTTCTGAATAAGCTCCTGCCCTTAAGTATTGCGAAAATAATACAAAACGATTCCATTTTTCGGGTCGTTTCCTCGGCGCACTTAACCTTTATCGATGCCAATTGTTTTTTACGGTCACATATACTCTACACACACACACAATCGTTTATAATAGAGCTTTTTTTTACGCATTATGTTACCCTAAATTTTGGATTTCTCGCTCAAATGGCACCCTTAAACCGTAACGGCGTACTCGCGCGACAACAAAAGATTAACAGCGTGTATCGACCGGAAAAATGACTATTTTTTTTAATGTTTTTTTAGCAATTTTTTGTTTTGCTCTGTAAATATTTGGTCGCATGGCATTTGTCTACATTTGTGAACCGCGACAGTCGATAAGGCGACAGAATTAAAGAAAGCCGGGGATTAAATCTTGGACAAAGGACGATGAACACACACATCGGATATTACGCACCATTGAACCACCAAACGATCCATTAATACTATTTATTGCTATTATTAATCATCTTTATCGTTGCGGGGCCGATTTATCATTTCTACGTGTACCTGTGTAAAGATACAACGTTGTTGCTATTATACACATGTTACTAGGGCGGGTGGGATATACTGTTATTTGTGTCCCCCCCCCCTCTTGTATAATATGTGTTGCTATCTTGTGCCGGTCACCGGGAAAACCACGTTAATATCAGAGTGGAAATTCTTTACGGAGGGTAGAAAAAAAAAAGGTTTTTCCGCAACTGAAGTAAATATAAAATAGCCAACGATATTGTGGGGTAAATGTGCCGCAGAACCAGAAATGTATGTTAAGTAACCGCAGTTCAATAAAAAGCAATTGCAGCCACAGAAGGTAGTCGAAGAACGTTGCGGTGTATAAGGAGATGAAAGCAAACGTGGTAGGAGTTGTGAAGAAAAGTGAGTAATGATAATAAAAATTATTAGGTGTTGAACGTAGTAAGTGCATATGCTCCACAAGTAGGATGCGAACAACATTTTAAAGGAGGAATTCTGGCAGCATAGGTTAATGGTCTTCGATTTCTGGTGTGTAGGAAAGAACAGATAAATAAAGTGCCAAAAATTAGGCGGTGGAAGTTAACGGGTGTAAAAGAAACGTTGTTTGTGAGGAAAATGAAAGAAGTTGTGTGGAGCATGAATGGAAATGTAGATGAAATTTGGAATAGGATGGTAAACGGTACAAAGAATGGTGGCAGTGGTTTGTTGTAGGCGAGGTAGTATGTCGCAGTGTAGTAAACGCTTTAGTAGCTGAAAAGAGTTCAGACAGATTTTAGTACATATTAGTAGTAGAGATAAATGAAAAGTCTCCAACGAAAAAACAAAATATCAAATAAAGCAATACAACTTATGGCAGCTGTTGTTTTCGAAGAAGGTAGGAGACAAACTTAATGAAAAGGCAAAGCGAATAGAAGAACTGGAACTTGAAGACCACAACAACGAATGATTGTTTCTAATAAATTCTGACTAATCTAATTATTATTTTATCTTACTCAACACAAAACTCCTGGTGTCCTGGCTCCCGGGGAATTCCCGGACCTATGTAAATTAAACACACGTGCACGCGACAAGGTGTATTTTCCTGAAAACCCGACTTATGCTCGGCTAAAGCCGGGATTTGGGTTTTGATAGAAATCCATCTGCACCCCAAAGGCGAAAAATAAACCATAGGTCTACCATGAATTATTCAACGACCGATCCGTTCGAATGTGGACACGGTGTGAAATTTGCTCGCGTTTTCCATCGAAATATATCCAAATACGTACAAAGGTCTAAAATATTCCATTTAACAAAGAGCACATGTACATATCCTCCAAGGGATTCACGACGAGATTGTGATCTCCGAAAAAATTCGCATAAGCTAACCCTAACGGCCTGACCTAATCGCGGGGTTGCCTTCGACGGGCTATTATATCATGTAATAATATGCATTGAATCCATATTCGGCGATGGTTTTCTTGTTCAATTGAATTCTTTTTTTTGTAAAAAAATATTCTCACCAGTTTGGCCTCGGATAATTTACCATTGGCAAGGTTAGGGCCAGCAGAGGCTTGCTTTTGGCAAGCTTAAGAAGAAAAATAAGAAGGTTAAATTCAGTGGCGAAAATAAAGCAAAAGCTGAAAAATAAGAAACGTCTCTTATGAATTTGTTAGCGATTTATTCTGAAATAGGCAAAAAATTTGCTCTGTCTTTTACACGTTTTCTGTTAAAACAAATCGTCCACGTTTCCAAAAGAAAAAAATTTACCTAGTTGTGAGTTTGAAGGCTATTTGGAAATCAATTATAGACGTGCTAGAGACAATTCCAGACCGGACTAGGTTTCAGTGAAAAAAGTCTAAGGAAATTTAAATTTGAAAACTTTTTTTCTTTAAACTGTTTTTTAGCCAGCAATAAAATACTTGCGTTTTTTTTTAGCTAGATATACCATTAAATATTCGAGATAACACATGATCTATAAGGATACCCGTTTGTAGTAAAAGTACTTAGGAAGGAAACATGTTAAGTTGATAAAACTATCGAATAGTACTTTGCTTACAAATAAAGCAAAAATGTGTTAATTATAATCAAATACACAGGTATGATACATTTTTACACATTCACACACACATTAACACTATACACACGAATAGATTTTTCTGTCAAATTGTTTTGTTTGCAAAACCTCGTTATGGCGGACGAACAATACTTCTGTTATTTCGGTGGATTGTTCAAAATAAAATTACTTTGTAAAAATGAAAAGAGAGAAAGAAAGACTGGAAAAGAAAAGTTTCGTATGAACAAACGCACGTGCCGTTCTTTATGTGCAAAAACAAGATTTAGCATTCTGTAAACATCTTTGAATATATTTAACATACAAACATGATGTTGACGTCGATAGAAACATCAAAGACATATTCCATTAAAATACGAAGTTGTTTTTTTGTTAAATTTCATCATTATTTTTTGGTTTACACTATGAGTTAATAAAAAAAAACCGAAAAAATATATGTTTAAACTCGATCAATGACTTTATTAATGACCTTTAGAGGGCATATTTTAGTAGGTCTTTTCAAAAAGCTAAGCAATATATTCTAGCAGACATTTTTGGAAACAAAGAGATTCTGGTTTTATCTAGAAAATCGTTTTCAACAAAGGTCATGATAGTATGATAAAAAAAATAACTACCAACACAATATCCTAATATATATTTGACTGTAAGTTAGGTTTTTTTAAAAAAAAAGTTGCATGCCTCAAAATCAGTAGTTTTCTTAAACGGTTTTAGAACATGAAATATTAATCCTTTCATTTTCTATTTTCTACTTTAACATTTTGGCGCACTTTCAAACATAGCTTGACTTAAAAAAACTGTATGAAAATCGAATAGAATTAAATTTAAGATAAACTAATTAAAACTGCATTGAAGTAAAAGATACACAGAACTTGTATCATTTTCCAGTGATTGTATTTTAAATGAAATAATTATGTAAGATTAAAATCTTTATATCATTTAACGATAAAAATTATACATTCATTTTTAGTAAAACAAATATTTACTGAAAGGGTAATTTTGAAAATAATTTTTCCAATCATTAAACATAAGAAGGATTTCATTTGAAACAATCGGCCACTTTGAATGCCTTTGCAAATAGTAATATGTGTGGGGCGGTTAAGTACCGATTCTTCACAATAGGATATTTTCAAGACATTGAAGGCAAAACGGATATAATTGAAACATTAAACAGAAGCACCTACGCCGTTTGTGGAGACAATTAAAGGGCATTGAATACAACAGCTGTACAAGGACACAACAAACGGTTATGCCGAGCAGAGTCCGTTAAGTTTAAACGGACAGTTTATATATAATCTACAGTGTGAATCAAAGTGTATATAATACGACCAATTAAAACTGACGATTATGGGCGGCAAGTAGTACAAAGGCAAAAGGGTGAGCACAATTATTATTATTATTATTATTATTATTATAGTCATTACACCGACAGCGACCGGTAGGTATATATTGCTTTCCTTATTGGGTCACAGTGTGTGCATGATGTTTTGTACGATTGAGATGATAAAAATGGACGTTTTTCCTGCGGATCGTCCTCCTCGAACCGGATATTTTGTTTTGCCTGTGTATAACGTTATTTAGGATATTGTTATTTCCTTATATAATATATAGACCACTCAGGAGGTTGCCCCGCGTGCAACTGCATTAATAGGATAACGGTACCGAGGGCCTTAGTGTCATAATATTCAGCACCGTAGCGATAAATAACACACACACACACACAAGGTTTTTTTTTAATATTTTTATTACCTACAGCCCCCATTTGAAGTGACGGGGCGAAGAGCTCGGCCCCGCCACATAATTGGACGTACTTAACATATTTATGGAATTGTGTTTTATGACTTTCCCGTTTTTTGGCGGCTTTCCCGTTGGAGGGTGTAAAAAAAAAACAGCGCAGATTACCTGTGCGAACCCCAAAAGCCTCGTATATAACTCTACCCCGGAAGGGTCGCCCCGGATGACACCGGTTGTTGTGATCTCTAATTGCCACAGCCAGCACATGATGTATGTCGACCTCCGACTGTAATAATTCAATATTATTATTATTATTTCAGCTTCGACGCGATAACCGAGGTATGAAGGTCTATTGGTTTAAAAGTTCTAATGAGGTAACTGTTTTTCCCATATGTAGACAGATTTACATTGTATCATATATATGTTATCTCTTATCACTTAGCTATTATCACTTACCTCTTATCATTTATCGCAGCTGTACAACACAGTATCTGCATTTAACTCTACAGGATAAAACCTAATCTAACCGTTTTTGTAAAAAATGATTCAGATCTCAAACTGTTTATTCGCAAAGAGGACATTATAGACAAATTCAGCATGCTTTAGTACCGAGGACCGTATAAAAAAAATAATGTAAATTTAGATAAGAATATTGGTTACTTTGACGTTGTGCAGCTGATTTCTTAGCACTTATATTTTGTCTCTTATCTCTTATCACTCTAACTGATAGTGGAAGTGTAACGCGAATACGTTTTCGGGTTTTTACACGACTATGTTTGGTCGTTGCTGAAAACGATCGGGTCGACGAGGTTAGATGGTTTTACAGTAAATTGCAATCGTCGGCAGCTGGAAAAGCTCGCTTTGGAACCTTTTGAGGATTTTCCTGACAGGAAATACGTCGAACGGGACAGGTATTGGCTGTACGGTGTCGCCGACAATATCGTTTGTCAAACCTTCCCACAACTTTCCAAAGTTCTCATTCGACAGTTCCGGGAAAAAGGATACAGGTCTAAAGTGGTGAACAACTGCAAACCGTATTCTACCTACTCCCGTCAAGAGGAAAACATAGTTAAATGTTCTCAAGTAGTAAATATACATTGTATCCCGCAGCAGCACCATCGACGTCCTAGCAGCAAAGTTATTTACTTAATAGATATTTCTTTAACCGTACCCAGTTTTGTTTTAGTAGTTTTTAAAATTTGTTGAAAACGCGCAGAAAACTATATTATACACCGTACGTCTCTAATATAGATTCATTATTATAAATTGTTTGCAATTCACTTTGTTTCCGATTTTCTTTAAAAATAAATTTAGTAAAAACTTATCTAATTACAATAAAAAAAACAGACACTGTACGTCGTGTAATATTGTTTTTTGAGTTCAACCATTAATAATGATAAAAAATAAAGAAAATTAACCACGAAGATTTCTTATGTTTGTATTAGTTCACTAAAGTTTTGTTTTAAAAAAAACGGGTTGGTAAAAATAATATGTTTTTAAACAATATATTTTTGTTATCGTTTTATGAGAACCATAAGGATACCAGACTATTTGAGTTTGTTAAATTAAATTTCAAAATCACTTCCTGGCGTGTGAAGGCAAAAAGGGATATGAAATAGTAATATTTTAGGTTTCGGTTAGGTATTTATGTTGACCGTGTTTCTTACTTTAATATACATTTTGAGCAAGTCAATTTGTAAATATTTTATCATCAAAACCACGCTTTAACGTTAGCTAAAAATGAATTTAACACGTCAAATCAAATTAATTAGGTTTGTTTACAATCTTCAATGAGTGCATTAATATATTATTAATTATTTTTGTCTCTCAATAGAAAAAAAACAGTTTTAAGGTAAAGCCAAGAAAGTAGAAGAACGTGATAATGTTTTTATCTCATCAGCTGATATGTCCTTATCAACGATGGAGTTTCTTATCACGTTATCATACCTGTTATCAGTTGATTAGTCCTTATCTATCGCACTTTCGTATCAGTAACTACGGGGACGACTGCGGTTGACGATTTTTGATTGAATATCATTGCAAAAGTATTGATAATGAAACTGATTCAAACAAGTTTTGAGATATGCCAAAAAATAATGATACGATTTGCCTTAGGTGTGCGCCAACTAAAGGAGAGATTTAAAACTTTAAAGTTTAAACTTAAGTTATACCTTGTGCGTCGCAGGTGAAATGTAAAAACTACATTTTTGACGGGTTTTCGCCAAAGTCGACACCTAAGTACGCACGTCATAATACTATTCGAGGTAATACATACGTCATAAGCTTTATTATTTCAAAAAACGTGTCAGAAAAACTGCACCGCATTCGTTTATAACAGAACTGTCGTATAAATTCCAAAAACAACAAAAAAACAGCGTACCCATATCTAGGTTTTTTTTCAGTTGTGTCATATTTGTGTGTTAGATGTATTTTCAGACGACAAAATAACCGAACGAGGATTTGTTAATGGTAAATACATTTTCGAGTTTCCGCATTCGTCCAACGAGATGTTTATATTTACAAGGAAATACTTATAAAAAAAAATTATAAGTAATATAACGCAATAACCCAACGTTGTTGTTTTTTTTTATCACATTTCTACCACAATGCTCGTTGCAGTATAATTTATAATATTATTCTACAAACAACATAACTGTCAATACAAATGGCTGCTGTTGTCCTACGCCTACACACCAAGATATATAAACAACACATCAATTCAGCACTGGTTGCACCGCAATTTGACCTATTTACCGACGGAGAGAGTTAAATACTGTAAATCGTTCAAGTCTATATAACCTCTGGTTCTGTACAAATAGAGTATAAATAATAATTACATTTTTTAATAATAATTGGCGAGCAAAAAAAACAATAGGAAAAAGTGTGTGATGACACTTGATATTCGCATTGATGGCATTGTAAACAAAATGGAGCATACTGTGTAAACGCGATTATTTTAATGAAACAATTAAAAAAATGTCTATATGAAATTTCATATGTACCAGATTATTGATTTTTTTTTTTTTAATGTATCAAAAGATATAACCAAGTTCTAATCCGAGTATAAATAGAATCTATAGATTATAGCTGATAAACTTTCTCTGAACCGTATCTTTTCTGATGTATTACATAAATAACACAAGTAAATGAAATTGATAGTTCTTCTAAAATAACAATCAACCCACCACCACCAGTAACGACACAGGATTTTTTCATAAATTTGTTACATTTTAAACAGCTTTGAAAAACGTGTATGTGTTTTATGAGTAGAATAATATAATACCTATTTGAGTGTGTAAGAATATGACCAAATAACTTTAACGCAAGACTGGACAAGTTGATTTTTTATAGTAACTCCGCTGAGTTAAATTGCATCGATTAGGTTGTATGTTAAAACTAATTTAATGAATTACCTAGATTTAAATTGAAAAAAAAAACAAATAAATTAATGTTTGTTTCTTAAATTTTGTTATTAGAGTAATAATATAATTTGTATTATTTAAAAATAGTAAGTTTAAAGGGATACGTTTTTCAAAATCACACGGCAGGATACATATTTTATTTGTCTAATACAATTAGAAGGATGTAATGAAAATAATGCTAGTAACTGAAAAATTATTAATTTTAAAACTGGTTGTCGACTAGTCATCATTCTCATAACACCATTCTACTCTTATCAGACAATTAAAATAATAATATGTAAGTTGCTTTAAACAATTGCCTACTAAGATAATATAATATATATTTTTTTAACATCAAGTGAGGCGTTTCTTAGAATGGACGATTTTAAAACCAACCAAGATATTTCCAACACGGTTTGATATGAGTAATAATTTTCACTAGATGTTCAATAATAGTTTTACATACAGTGTGGCCACTTAACAAAAAAAAAATATCTTTTAGCTGGTTTTGAAAATTGTGTTTATCAGAAAAACCGTTTGGCTTATATGTAATCATTTCATTGTACAAAATCATTGCGACTCGATACGTCTACAACCCCTTTGTACATATATTATATACGGCCCGTGAGAAGTTTTTGTGTTTGACTTCCATACCCACACAGACCTCATAACTTATTATTGTAATATAATATATTGTATTATACATACCGTGGCGAATTTAAACCCCGTTCTGACGTTATCCACGCGTGATTGTTTACCGAACGTGTCTAGGTCCAGGCTTAACCCCCTGCACCCCTACAAATGGAGAGGAGGGGAGGTCATCGGCGCCGGCAACGAAGCTCGGACTTTGATTATCGCCAGGTAATCCGGATAGTGTGGTGCCACGGGTATACCTCCTGTATAAATCAACCGTATAATTTGTGTTTGCCTATCCGCGGAACGCATATTATACTAACCCCCCCCCCCACCTCTTTTGTGTGTATATCTATAGGGTACACCGAAACACCGGAGCGGGGTGGGCGGACAGGGGTGGTGCACCGCGCTCATTATGCAAATCCCGTGCATATCAAAAGCAGCGGCGCGGTATACTAACCGCCACCACCACCGGCACAACTACTATTGCTACTACTAATATAACTGCTGCTGTCTGTCATGTTACTAACGGACACACAACTTTGAATTCACAGAGAAACGCGGTGTAGGTATGTACAATATATATATCTACATAATAAATCAGTTTATCGCGCGTCGCCGAGCAAATTTACCCGCCGGAGGTCTGTTGTACTCGGCGGTGCCCCGCGGGCGTGCCATTAGGGACGGTGAGGGTCCGGAGGGGAGGGGACGAAGGTTTTTCCATCGACGACTGGGTTTTTTTTTTTGCTGAACATTTTAGGCCTGACATAAAGTTCGAAAAGCGCCGACTTGGACTTGGACCCAAAACTTGAGTCATGTTTAACGTCGGGATTTGGTTTGGATGTGTTTTTAATTTTTTTTTTGTGTCAGAACTCTGGATCATAAATCGTACCGAAAAAATTGAAAACGTTCCCCGACTCTTCCTCATTGGAAACCGAGCAAATCGCCCAAAAGACATATATATAATGAAATTAAGGCGCACTATAACCCGTTTATGGAATATGTCTCGATTATTAGTTCCAAATGAATTATTAGCGATAAACGTTGACGAAACAAAACAAATAATAACAATAATTTAATAACTAATTCATAATTTTACATATAATAGTACATACAATATATATATATAATCTTGTATTATTATTCGATACCCGCTCACTTTTGGCGGAAGCAGGGAAATATCATAAATATCTCTTTCTTCTAGAAGGGGTGGACCATTTTTCATTTTGACTGTAGTCTTAAGGCTGAATAACATGTAGATTGTTATAGATCAAACTTTTGACTACAACAATAACTTTTTTATTTAGAAAACCCTCGAAAATGTAGGAAAATTGTTCTTTGACCGTTGTACGTTTTTTTTAGTTTGCTACATTTGAGTTATTTAATCACTTACACTTATACATTAATTTACAGGCTTTTTAACCTTTTTTTTTTTTTTAGTCAAACGACCGAAGGGCAAAAAACAGGTCGATTGCCGTTTGTCATGGTCGCTTTCTCGACGCGAAATTCAATACTTTTTTTTCGAATTTGATATTATAATATATGACCTTCTGATGTTTATACTGCCAGTAGTAACACGATATCGCCAATGAAGCACAATTATTATATAGTACAACGTTTCAAGTTAAAGTAATTTTTCGGTCAGACTGCCCGGCCGATGTCGGTTTGACCGCACACAACAACATCACGGCTAATTCGTATACAATTATACACACACTACACGGAATATGATACTTAAAGACCTAACTAAGATATAAAAATATGGCATATATTTTTAAAATACCTATTTACATTGATCATTTCTCAACGGGGTTTCACGAACCGCGTGGAAAACGTCGACCGGTTAATTATAGTCAATTTCTATACTAGAAAAACAAGTTCAGACGGTAGTATATTTTGTTTGCTATGATTATTATTTTTTACACCTACTGGGATAAAATCTATAAATATATTGTCTATACACACTACTAGATTCAAAAATATAAACCGGAGTGTACAAGGTAAGGTAGACAGCGGAATAGAATGTTAAAATAGTTTTAAATTATTATATAGTATTTCAATAAGGTAATGGTGCCTATTTAACACCAGTGCTATTATTTCCAATGTGTCACCCAGCAAAAATATGATGTATAATATTAACTGTCCAATATCTGTTGTAAATTTTGAGTGTCAGAATGAAAAATTCACTCATCAAACGCACAACAAGAGGAACGATTAATTATTAGACTATATTACTGTCATACAAATTTTTGCCCATTTAAAATTCAATTTCTTATGAACGGGGCGAACGTTGGCATATTATTACTACTGCGTTTGTCGGTTATTCATTTTCAATTTATTTTTGCAGAAACCGTTTTACCGTCCGAGTCTCGTTATTGGATTTCTATCGCAGAATGATTGATTCGATTGCGGCAAAAAAAAAAATAATAATAATAATAAAAAATGCACTGCAGTCATCCGACATGAAATCCATATAAGCGTCAATCCGAAAATATTAGGTTCGTCGCACAACAGCACACGACACATCTGGAAGCGATTTTTTTTCCTTTATGTATTATTCATAGTGGAAATAAAAACAAAATTTCACTGCCAATTGATTGATCCGTTCTAATATTATTTTATAGATCCCACACGATAGCAAGAAGGCAAACCCACCCGTTTTCTTTTGTGAAACATTATTAATCTTCTAGTTTCAGCATTACGGTCCATTTGCCATGGATCCCCATTTATAGTTAGTTAAGATCTTTGTCAATTACATCCCTGTAACGATTTGTGGAGGTCATCCTTATTTTATGTTGAAATAAAACGATTTTAGCCAAACATGTTTCGAATAAAAACCCTAATTATACTTGATGATCGAATTTTATTTTCAAGTTAAATGTCAAAACCCTATGCGTTGTATGAAAATAACGACTGATCGATAACAGCAGTTTATTTGTTTATTCGGCTCAAGACTGTTATCTTGTATAATGAAATTTTTGGAAAGATTAATTCCAAATACGAATACATTCCATATTATATACATACATAATTTTGATTTAAAAACAAAACAAATGTATACAAAAAGGAAAAAAAACAAATCACAACTCCAATACAGAAACACAGTTTACGAATAATTAAAATAAATGCACCTCAAAATTATTTAACATGCCAGTAACATTCAATTGTGAATAAATTTTAGCGTTTAAAATTATAGGGTAAGCTAGACTGTAATTATTTGATTTTTATCCACTTCCCAAGATTTTTTTCAATTTATAAAAGATAATAATATACTAAAGTTACCATTTTAGTTTTAAAACTTTGACCTTGACATCAATAATTTAATTTTTTTACGATTTATCAATTGTTCTGAGTTAACACATAAAACTATAAATTTTACTTTATTGTTGAGCGGTTGGTACACTATAAATGATAAAAAAAAGTTTTCATTTCTTATCCACAGATATATATATACATATAAATACACCTAATAAACTAAAGTCGACGTCGGCCATTTATGTAGGATTTTTGTGTGCATAAAATAATATATATTTCTGGGTTTTTGTGCTATCAACTGAACTTCTGTAATTGATATTAGTAGTGATAACAGTTAAAATATGTAAGGTTATAATTCCCATAAAGATGGCGGAAAATGGTAACTTTAATTACCTCTATTGGCGGCATTTACAGCTATCTTATCACTAACCCTTTATCAAAACTTTTAGAAAGATTATTGATAAGAGACGACGAACTGAAAATGGTGGTATCTTGAAACGTTACTTTTTTTTTGTCTTTTTAACTGGACAGACTTCCATCACAGAATAAACAGAACGGAATCTTAGAGGTTATCAAAAAACGATCAGACATATTGTCAGAATTCAGCCGGAATGAACGAAAAATGAGAATTTTCCTACACCAGCTCTGCCATTTCTCGACCATTTTAAAGATGTCGGACATAATTTTATCTCTTCCCATAAGAGTCCATGTAAAAAATTATACAGTTTATTTTCTGTTTGTTCCGTTTTCTTTACATTAAAACAACTATAATAGCTATATTACACTCCCCGATGTAGCCATCTCCCCATACCTTTATATTTATTTGTTCATTGCCTTATTATACAGATATTGTTGTATTTAAATAAATATGAATAAATACTCCATATCTAGCAACAGTACCGTGACATAATTACATGTAACTTTTATCGATTGACGATTGCCCTTTTGCGGTTCGGTTCGGTTCCATAACGTCGAGCACGCGATTTAAATGTTATTTTACTTATCACGTGTATCGCTTGACAAAAAATTATTACAGCACATATATTATTATTATTATACCGAAGTCCTAATCACATTTATAATACACAGCACGAAATAGTCCGGCGGTCACGAAGATGTCCGTACACAAATGGGTGTGTATATTAAAAACAAATTAAAACACAATAATTAAAAAACCATTTACCTTGTTATTACAATGTAGGTACATAATATGTTAAAATGTATTGATAAAATATTACTAGGTATGTTGTTAAAAGTACATATTGTACCATGTTCAACCCTCTGGTTACCTACTCAAACGCCTTAAAAAAATTATAATCTAATCAAAACGCGGAGCAATGGTTTTTTGGTTGATTTATTGTCAGGGGCAATTTGATTAATAATAATAATAATGATAAATCAGGACCTTGAATCTAGGTAAGAGGCCAATTATTTATTCGAAATGTCGGAAAATGTAATGTACAAAAAAAAAAGCCGTTCCCGTTCACCGAGAAGTCCCTCGATAAATCTTTCTATGGCTTCGCTCTGGGAAAACGCACCACCCTTTTACAGCTCAAAGCACCGAATTGCCAACATAATACAATGTCTGAATGGCAACAACACCAATAAGAATTATTTTTGAAAATATCTATAAGTCTGTTTCTTGCTACTAGGGCTTTTGAAACCCACACCAGACACTCCGAAATCTGAATAAGGATGAGAAATATTTTTAAAAAGGCCGTTAAAATGGGGCAAAAAATGTGTATGACTCGCATTCGTCCACGTTAAATCCGACCAACGTTTTCAACCGTACAGTATGTGTTTAAGTACACCACACCCTAGAATTGGACGTTATCGCCCACCGCTAAACAACAAGCTCGTTTTGCTTGTGAAAAAGTTTCTAAAAAAAAAACTGTCTTATTTTTTTTTTACAAAGGTACACCCTTTAACGGCACACCTGGGACGGGCGACACGTATCCGGAGAAGTTCTAATTTAAAGATGGCCCCAAAGGAAGTACATTTTGTAAGTCATACAAAAGACGTGCTTTGCTGTTAGGGGAGGGGGGTGTGTGAACGCTTACGGTTAAACATACAAACACACACACATGGAAAAACAAACGTCACGTACCCATGTATAGGTACATAGAACAGCCACTTTAACGTGGCAGTTTTGCCCAAACACATAATACTCTAACATTAGACAATGAGATTGAATTCAAGGTACGAATATATTTTGGCCATTATCTGCCTAATAGCGTTTAAACAAAATTCAAAAATCCGCGGTCACGCCAAAAATGATTATTTATTAAGGAAACCAAAAAATTTAATTCATCACAATCTTTCCTCCCTCGAATAGAAAGACATCGGATCACGAATATAATCCGCCTTGTGATCGCCGGATTCACTTATCAATCATCTGTTATCAGCTAATTCTCTTATCAGTAATCCGATAATTATACCCCCACTTCATCCATACTTATCACTGTATCCTCGTCCTTATCGGTAAATAGACAATTTCTGTCTGTCTCTCCTAATAATTCCTCACCGTTGTTACCAATAGGTAAAATCGACAATATAATGAAAATAGTTGACTGTTGATTGAAAAAAGTGTAATTTTACCTTGAGAACATTGTTCATGTAATAGCAACTCATCACAATAAAAACAATACAGGTAATATATAAAGGTATAACAAGGCAACTTTTAAAAAATCGTTAGAAGGATAAAACCGAAAGACCAGCGAGTAAAGAAGTGGCGCAGATATCTTATCCAGATATGTTAAAAAGTATATAATATAATAATATTGGAGTTAAATAGCAGTCGATAGCTGTCGTCTTCTTGTCTTGGTGTGCGGTACGACAAAGGAAAATAATGCAGACTTGTAAAAAACCTTTACCGACCTTTTGCTGAAAAAAAAAACGAGCACCTCCTTCTATTAAAATACACTGATGTGCGAATCCCCGTGTCAGATGACAATAGGGGGCTCTGTTGCGCCACCAAATATCTCTGCACAGCCAATCGACAATCATTACAAGCTACATTAGCAAAACATTAGCAAAACATTACCAAAACAAGAGCAGTTATACGTTCAAGGTAACAGGAATTCAAAATAAAAAATACAATCCGGAATAGGTTTGAACTTAAAAACGTGTAAACGATACACGAGTTATTCAACTCTTTTAGCATAATATTAATCAATACTTCCCTCTTATCAGTCCAAGTCTCTTATCAGTCATCTCCACTTGGTCTGCATTCGATTAATGATAATTGTCTGTCTGTTATCAGTAATACCTTATCAGTTCAGTCCGGGAATTATCATCGATATCTCCATACCGTTGAAAATAAGACCAAGAGCTCGGAAAACCGTTTGGAAATCGTGTTGTAGAATTTGTCGAATGATAATTTCAGCGCAGAAAAATCCAACAAATAACGAACACGATAATAATAACAATAATAATAAATAGTCGAAAAACGTCGGCAAAATACACTTGACAAGATACTTACGATCGGGCTAATGGCCACAAAGAGGTCGAGTAGGCGGAATAGATTTCATATGCGAATATAAAGCACTATTGTAAATGCTGAACACCGCTAAACTTTTATGTATTCATAGAGAAGACCATAAACATATTTTTATCATGTGCCGCCATAGTAGTAGCATAATGTAATACAACGATAACGACAAACTCGAAGAAATGAAAATATAATATATTATTATAACTGCTCGCCGTGGTTTCACATTAGGAGAACCCACAAAAATAACTTCATACAGATTGGAATCACAAAAAATAATATTGGTAACACTGCCCATTTTTTGTAACACGGATGATTACATCACTTTCGTGGCCGCCATATTGAGGTAAAACGGCTACGCTTTTCCACAAATGGAGTTACCAGACCCGGTTCGAAGATCTTGGGTACACTTTATCATTTTCTGATAAATAAAACCCTCCTCAACTCAGTTTGATCACATTCTAGAAATTAAACTATTGTACAGACTGTTTTACTATAGTAATATGTTATCAGTATAATGTTTATAATACACAGGTGATAACAATTAATAAATTCAGCGGTGCTCAGTTCTGAAAGGATAATTTTTCTTATAGATTTTTTTTTCTATCGGGTTTTGGTTTGTTTAATTTTTCAGCAATTACATTGATTTAATAGGGAGTGCACCATCCGATTTTATCTAATGTGTGGTTGTAATTTTATCAATAATCAAATAACAAACTATATTTATTAAGTTTTAAAATTAAAATACAAAAAATTGTATGTATTTATAATAAATAGGTAGTGTCTATAAAATTTGATTTAAAAACGTTAAACATTTATCTTTTGCTTTTGTTATTGCTGTAGCGTGTATATTTAAGTGTGTATAGTAAAATGTAATTCGGGTTTGAAAAAATCAAGTTTTACCAAAAGTAAAGAGTAAATCTATTTAATAGTGCGGATCTTTTGGACCCGTGTTAACCGTTTGGTAACATTTTCGTTAACCTACCTAACGGACGGTTAGTGAACATGCATTTTTGAAAAATCCAGAAATAGGTTATTTTATATTTTCTTGGGATTCGTTTTGAAAATCGCGTTAAAGCAAACATTTTCTAATCAACGTCGAGGTAGAAAATTGTGCATGTAAGCTTTCACGGGAATTATTTGTTTTTCGTGTACCAAAAGAAGGTATTAGTGTTGTGGTTAACCTAGAAAAACACAATCAACGGATACGAGACAAGTATTTCCTCCTTAAGAGCATTACAAACTCGTTCAAAGTAAATCCGTTTGCACGTGCCACACAAATGGACACATACATGTTTTAATCGCGGTAGAATGTACACACAAGACCCACGTTTGAAACATCTTAATTGCGATGAGAAAATTAAAACGGAATCTACTGAATAAAACACAAGACCAGAATAAAACAAATTATCACTTAAAATTGCAACCAGACTCTTGGACGTTATTCGATTTGATTTATATTAAAAAAAAACTAAGTCGTGACTAAAATTTAAATTCTCAACCATAAATAAAAGTGATGATAAATTGAAAGTTAAATAAATATATAATAATTTCATACTGAATACATTTATAATATTATAATATTACATACGGTTAAAATCGTTAATATCATCAAATTAACTATTAGCTTTCAACTTGAATGAATATTGTCCAACACTGGTGGGAACTAATTTTTTTTATCTATATCGAAGACATAACATGCAAGGTGTTCTATTTAACTTATAATAATTGTCTTTAAAAATAATAGTATAATTTGGTAGTTGTTCTTTTCGGATACATTTTAGTTAGCATTATTTTACAGTACTAAACAATACTGAAATCTTTTGGTAAATTTTAAAAATTCCATTAGATTTCAAACTTAAACGGTAAAGTGTATATTTAATTTTTTTTTTTTTAAATTAAGAATAAGTTACAGAAAATGTCGACTGAGAGATAATACATTTTTGGTTAATCAAAGTTCTAAAGAAATTATTGTCAATTTAAAAAGTTGATCGAATATATATAATATATATATATATATACCTTACCGTTTAAACTAATAGAGTTCTGGAAAATACAAAAAAAAAAAATTTAATATTTAATTATATTGTAAAATAACATAAGCGAACATTTTGTTCAAATAGAAAAACTACAAAATTGCAATTAATCTAAGAGATACCGAGTGTATTGTATTGAATGTTGTACCATCCTGTAGTATCTAATAAATAAATAAAGATTTTTACAACGATAAGAGTTTGAAATAAAAAAACATGCACATTTTATTTAACAAGTAAAATCGAAACAAAAATTGTGAACATTTGAGATCACATTGTATATAAAAACGACTAATTTAAATTTCTTATTAAACCGTATTGAGCGATATCGAGTGGTCCACGATAAAATGATCACACACTGTACTTTATTTGGACAATCGGTTATAAATTATTATAATAACGCTATTGAGAGAACGCAGCAACGTAAAAACGATCATCAAGCTGTCTGTACAACATAATAATGTATTCGGTTTATGTCCGGATGTACAGTTTAATATGTTAATATTGCACCTAATATAATATTTAAAAAAACCTAACGCACACACATTTTACTCGGAACCGTTGTTGTACGATGGGTTTGAGTAATGATTTTATAATATTATTCTGTGTAGTAACGCGTTTTTGGTATTATATATATATATATATATTATAATATAATTAATTAACATTGTACATATCTTCAGTCGTATCCGGAACGGCAATTATTTTAATGATATTCCGTTTTGTAACCGTTAAACGCTTATCTGACGCAATTACAAAATATAATATAAGTACAGTATAATATACAACACAATACGGTGTATTATTGTGCGTCGTTTTATACACACAAAAGCGGTTAAAACCGTAATTTAATTTACCGTAAACAATGTGGTCGGTCCGGGCAGTTGTTTTAGAGATCAAAAATAAAATTATCCTCTTAATAAATATAATATACTATAACGTCTACCGAAAATCGTGGGCGAAAAACATTGAAAAGATTTGCCGTCGAGAACGGATAACGTAAACTCGTCCCAGAACGCCTCTTTGAAAATGTCCCATTCAAAAAACACACCCCTATTAATTGTTAAGGGGTCCGGTATGGGCGTTCGTGTGTTTATTTTACTATTAACGAGGATTCTTAATCGGCCATTAATTATACATAAATCGTACCATAAAGATGCTCAAAAGGGCCGAAAAAAAAAATGTAATCAGGAATATGTTATCTCTTATCACTTATATTTTGTCTCTTATCACGTATATTTTGTCTCTTATCTCTAATATATTATCATTTTTAAAAAACGTATGATAAGACGACAAAAGATGATAACAGACACAAAATCAGCTGATCATTTGACTTTGATCATGTCTTTCCCTCTAGGAAAAGATTGATGTCCACAACTATAAATGTATACTAAAACGTATTGTATAGCACCATAATAATATTCTATTAACTAATATTGACGGTAGTTGGCCAACATTCGCGAACAAAAACGAAGTGTGGGGAATTTAACGACTGTAACAAGTCTGACAAGACTGTGTAAGTTTACTTACGGTTGTTGGGTGGCATGCTGTTGTCTCATGGTGGTTGCCACGTGCACGGACGGTCGAGCCGCAGCTGGTGGGAATCGTCGGTCGGCCGTCGTCAACCCGTAGATCTCATCCTCTTCCCGGTCGCTTAGACAACTAGATGGCTGCGGGCAGGAAGAAAAAAAATGTAAAAATTAAAAAATACATCTATACTTAAAATGTAAAGGTAATTTTGCGAAAAGCTGTTGCGTCAAACATTGAATTTTTACAAAACAAATTTTAACATATTTAAAATATAAATGTTCTATCATCCACTTCCTTGTCACATCAAGGGTAAAAAGAAAAATAACTTAGCTCTTATCAGCCGATTCTCTTATAAATAATATATGTATTATCAGTTATCCAGGGATTAACAGTTTTCTCATAGTACCATCCCATCCATACTAGTTATTTTCACCGCACTACGAAAAAACATTTAATCGTGGAGATGTTATCTCTTTTGTATCGTATCTCTGTCTGGAAGTAAACACGTAACGCGACATTTCTTGTATCCAGCTCAATAGCATATCCATGTTAAATGGTCCCAAAGTTGTGAGAATTTCCATGGAAACTGCGGTTGTCTTGGTTGCTTCGGAAATGAAATATATTGAATATTAATGATACAGAATTTTAATGAGCTACTGTCAGATAACTTCTGATAATGGACTGGGATGAGGTGAGTGAAAGCCACGTCCAAAAATTTACCCTCTCTTCATGGTTTTACTGATAATAAACTGCTTCGTCGACAAAGTCAGTGCTACAGATAGTCGGTTTTTGAGGGAATGTAGTAAGATTGCAAATATTTTTTTTAAAAATCATTTCTCTTAACAGGGATGCGAAGTGCTAATGTTGGAACACACTATTGTATGTGATCCACTTAGCTGTTTACCGTTGCTTGAACTTGATTCTTTTCCAAATCATCCTTTAGCAAACAATGCTGCCATACTACTCCAATGTTGGATTTTTCAAGCAACCTTGTCAAGAGCGGCCTTGAAATGGCATAAAAATAGTTGATTTTGTTGAATCATATCAATGATTCTGTCTGAAACGTTTTGTTGACCTAAATGGATAATTTTTGAGACATGCCCAAACTTGATCACAAATTTACCACTTTCTCGGTTGAATCGCTCAGGTTTTAGATCCCTACGACTTCTCCCTCCACCTGAGGAGTTTTTGGCTAAGCAAAAGCAAAAAAAAAAATAAATAATTCCAACGAACCAAGGTCTCCAGACAAAAGCGTGGGAGGGGGGTGCACTAGAATTTCGCAACACGTACACTAAAGAGCGGACAAAAGTTTCCCAATCAACGGCGACTAGAATGGACTTGTATAGCCTGTTCGCCGTCGCCCTTGCCTATCCCGCGGGTTTCTTCCTTCTCCTTGTTAGCACGTCCTTCTTGTCCCTTACCGTATTCCTTTGAACGTCCGGCGGCCGTTCCTTATCCCGTCCACCTTAATCCCCGAGGGTCTAGCCGCTCTCACTTAACAACAACTGCACACAAAAGCACCGAGCCGATTGAAACGTCCGCTAGTCACACCGATACGTCTTCTTATATCTATACCACCAATATATACACGTATATAAATTCTTTTTTTTTTTTTTTACCTACACGCTCATTTTCGCTTTGATCCGAAAACCAGTAGCGTCAGGTCGATAAAGGTGTTCCCCGAGGAATACGAAAACGAAACGTTGCACCACTTACAGTGAACCTACAAAGCGATCCGAATGTCATAAGGGATACTACTTAGAGGTTAGTGCGCGAAAAACGCTTAGGAAATTGTTTTTTTTCATTTGTCATCAAAAGCTACATCGACTAAATGTTTGATAAATATAAATAACGACGAATAAATATTTAAAGTCACCACCAAAACACTTCATCATTGGAAAACCAAAGGATTTTTTAGACAAAAAATTACTTGATAAAAAAAACTTTATGTGTTTCTCCTATTATTAATTATGTCACCAGATTTGGACATGATTTGAATAGTTCAGAAGAGAATACTTAAACACAATATGTCTAAGTACAATATACAATATGCGATACATACTACATGTTATGCCATTGAAAAAAGAAATCAAGTACCTCAATTAACCCGAGCTGTCTATTATTATACAGATCGTTTTGGCGATTTAACAATGTTCAAAGCCGAGGCAGTCATTAAAAAAAAAACCTTAAATGGGTACATTTTGTGTGCGTTACTCACGGCAGTCGGTACTTAAGACGGTTTTATAGTTTACACAAAGGGTAAACAAATTGGTGTAAACTAATATACTTCTATCGTGATGGCTATACTGGCCCTTTGGGGGAAAAAAGGCGAATAAAATAAAACAAGTATGTGTACTGATCGGCGACACGTCCTATATGCTTACACAAATAGACTAACAACCATAAATTGTTTCCTTTGTACTTGTCGTGAGACGGTTCGGAAAAGAGCTTTCATATACAATATATATATATATACACACTCACTATATATATATATATAAGTACAAAACGTTCTAGAGCGTTAACGTTGAACAGATACGAATTTAATAACTCCACTACCGGATTTATTGGAATTTGTGAAACGTATCTCGAAGGACAAAGAAAACGGCTCCGAGACGAATAGCTATAATATCAGCTGTCTAAGGAAAAATAATTGCGTTAACTCGCTTTTGACTTGCTGCAAATAAAGAATATAACCTCGTCCTTTTTTTGAAGTCGGTTGAAAAGGCAACTTACGTTATGAAATGGTACGGCATTTAATACCAAATTTTACCGAAAATGGTACATTTTCTAAAAAATATGTCCATTTATACAAAACGTCTCAATCAGAATCAATTAATAAGCTCCAAAAACAAAAGTAAAAATATAAATGTAGATCAATTTCCACACATCCCCAATTTGTCCCAAAATTAACTTTTCAAGACCGCTCCTGACAGTGTGATAGGTCGTTATGAAAAAACCGACATTGGAATAGTATGGCAGCATTGTCTACTAAAGATGATTTTCGGAGAAATGCCCATCAATCAATAGTAAACTATGGGAATTACATGAGATGTGTACATTAATTCCCTGACAAGTTTTAAATTGGCCGCTAGGGTAGGGATGGTTGGAGAAATAGTTTTTAAAGGAGTTGGAACAGCATTTAAATCAAATACCGTATAACAAAAAAAAAAAGCTAAAAATAATTAACAAAATCTTGCAATATTTGAAAGGAAAGACCTACGTCAAATCTATGTGCCAGAGAGAGACTAGAATACTAAAACTTATAAAAGAAGAACAAAACAAGATCTAAGAAGCAATATACTAGGAGAACAGATTGTAGTGGTAGGAGACCACTAGGACGCCCAAGACTGAGTTAGATGGATAAACATGCTGAGGGAATAAATAATGGCGAAGAAATGGCAACTAATAAAGGTAGATGGAAGGAACAGTGGTTGCAGCGAAATACCTGAATGGCCTGAATGAAAAAAATGATATTATTTGATGAAATATGATTCATTGGTGTCGGGAAATTAACTAATTAAAAAGAAAGGAAGAGAAGATCAGCTGATAAGGTAGGATTTATTGAAAGAGAAGATACGACCTTTTGAAGGTACGAGGGAACGTAACAAGGTTGCCAACTCCTTAAAAAAAATTATTCTCAAAGAATTAACGTGGGGACAAACTTAAAACGTAATCCCCATAATGGGAGGTTATTTCTGGTTCCAATCCCAAGCAAGTGCTGCATCTATCTTTTATTGTACAGGCTCGTTGCCGGTGCTTACCGAATATTTTCCTGGTGCGTACAGATGATGGGAATACGAATTGTTGCCGCCGGTCAAATTGCATGGTGATCGCGATGGCGACGAGGGTGCCAGCAACGTGATCCTGGGCGACAACTCGGCCCATTCGGCGGCCCGCAGCTCGTCCAGGTATTCCAGGATATCCCGGTAATGGGTGCTGTACAAGTCGGCGTACCGGGACGCCAGACCTTCCAAGTAACCACGTTCGCCATTCTACAGAAGAAAGAAAGAAAAAATAATAAAGGATAAATATACAACAAAAAATAAATCTCGTTACAATTATTCATCATGTGTCCACATAATAATAATAATAATATACTGTATACTCTGGCGGCGGTCGGCGAGGGTGCATTTTAAGCGGTAAACATGGCGTTGGGGGTTGAAGAAAGGGGAGCATTTGCGCAGCAGTCGACACGTCATAATAATAGTGCGAAATTAAACGAGATTTCCCAGATTGGGAATATCCCATTCTCTGTGACGAGGGCGACAGCTTACTTCTAAATTATTATTCCAAATACCGAGTCCAAACGAATAAAACAACTAGGAAAGCAATTTGTTAGCTATATCCTTTTGGCCCGATACAGTACAATAGTATTGGATAATATAAATGTACTGTTTTTCTTATGATTTATGGGTATGTTACCGTCACATCCCGTATAGTCGCCCCAATTCGATATGAATCGTGTGCGTTTCAGTATGAAATATATATTGAGACAAATATTGTTCAGTCGACAGAATTCAATATCCTAGAAATTTCAACGACCATAAAATATATAAAAATGTTTAGAGACCGACGATTTTCATGCCGGTTCTGCTGAAAGGTAAACCCTACTACCCTAATCAACGTTATAAGTAGTAATTCAAATGTTATTAGCCCACCCAAAAAAAGAGGCTTTGATAAAATATGCAAACCCCAAAATTGTCCAATACCACTATGACTCAAAGGGTTAAGCTAAACTCAAGAGACGTGTACCGGTTAAAATAGAGGAAAAACAATGGTCGGACCAAAAAGAACCTTGGAGAAAGAAAAGATAGACACAGTAAATAGTGATAAATAAGAGAAGAAATTCAGCAGGAAGAGTTCATCAGAAAGAGTCTTGGATTTAGTCGTTTGTAATATACAAAACAAAAGAGATTATTCGTTCAGCGAAATGAGTGGAACGTATTGTCCAAAATTAAATGGTGCTTTATTTTTACAGACATAATGTACCACGGCGATCCCTTCAAATTACAAGCAATTAATTCACATTAATTTATCGTGTTTATTGTCGACTATATTTCTTACAGACCACAATATGCGGCCTCGACTTAATTTTATTTCATAATAAAAACAAAAATAAAATTGTTTCTCTCTGTAGTGATCCATAAGCACGAATAGAGAAGGATTTTACTCCTGGCCACTAATTATCCACGTCTCAGTGCAATACACTTTTAACAAGAACCCTTAAAAACAACCCTTTGGGATAATATTTATTTACTAAATTTTAAATATAATACGAATTGATTAGACATTGTTTTAGCTTACATTATTATTTCGTTGAAAAAATCACTGTAACATATAAAATTACAGGTTGTTCAGAATTTCAGTAGTAAATAAATATTTATTGAGTTATTAACATTTGAAGTTCAATGCTACTAGTTCATCGACTAGTCGTTATTTGTATTGGCGCTAGTCTTGTTACAATAAAACAAATGTCATATTAGATTTATAGTGGATAATGTAAATGCAATTTCTGTTGT
Organism: Adelges cooleyi; assembly: GCF_023614345.1. NCBI lineage: Eukaryota > Metazoa > Arthropoda > Insecta > Hemiptera > Adelgidae > Adelges > Adelges cooleyi. The sequence goes on along the minus strand of NW_026096268.1, from coordinate 9,841,981 downwards.
ACCCAAATACAATTCATAATGACTAGATTTCAAATAAGCAAACTTATATTGCATATATTTGTATATATTTTGATACTTTTGAGCATATATTTGCCTATAATGATTATTTCTAGATTAAGTAGCATATTTGTAAGTATAATTATTATTAAAAATGTTTCATTTTATTATTATCTTTGATAGTGATTATGAGAGTATGAGCTAAAGAAAATTATACACAACGTGGGAAAAGTATTTTACACTTTTCTGGTTATAAAATAATGTCCAAAATGTCTAAGAAAACCGCCATTGTTCTTTTAAATTTGAAAACATCACCAAAATAATAAATTGTAATTCAACGTTATCCTGATAATACCTTTTTAAATAATTAACCCGTGTAAAATGTTGGTTATATTAAGTCAAGTAGGCTATTTAAAAACTGGGGTAAAGTTTTTTTAGTCGTTTTCAATAAAGGCGTATAATTGTACAATTTAATAACTTTTAAATACATATTTCAATACATTTATGGTCATCCCAGCTCTAGTAATAAACATTGTGTTATAAAACAAAAAAATTGGCATTTTTTTAAATTTATTATCATCATATAATAAGAGGTGCGAGAAACACACGTATTACCCGACTGAATACACGGTACGGCTTTGTTGTTTGTCGGGTGGCCAAGGGTGGTATTATTACCAACTTTTAATAGGGTTCTCGTTTCGACTTGCCTCCCTGCCCATCACACCGGCTCTGTCTCTTTCTTTCCCTCGTCTCACATGCACATTAAGGGTAGGAACCCAGTTAATATCGGTGGTGGTGGTGGATAAACCTCTCCTCCACCGCTTTTGGCCCAAACCCCCCACCCCTAAAAACTTTTGCGCCTGATGACTGCCAGTGTAAGTATATATAGTATATACATATATATGTGTGTAAGTCGTGAAGTCGCCGACGCCGTTTATTGCCGCCAGACTGAAAACATCCACTTAATTTCAACGGGAAATGCCCCTCTGGCCGATCCCTTCCCCTCTCTCCTTCCCTCGGGGGGAGAGGGGGAGGGGCACATTCCGGATTTATATTTTATTTCCGTTGTCGTCGGTTAATAGGTACATACACACAATATGTATGAATTATTTTCCCAACGGTTTTTATTTCTTCTGTTGTGTTATTTCCGGGGCTTTCCCTTGGTCCAACCATTGACCGCAACAACTCGTTTGATAGTAGTTTTTTTTATTATTATTTAGCAAGTTGTTAAAGCTAAGCCCCACGACTATTCGTCAATTGCGTCGGCCTTGTGCGCGAATTGAGCTGACAATCGGCGGACCGTTTGATTGATTTTAAGGGCTAAAATATTCGTTTAGAAAAACACAAACGATATGAGCTTAAAATCTAAGGGAAATGGTGATGTAGCAACGTTCTATGTGACTTTCGAACGACGTTTTTTCAGACCAGCTGGATTGGAACAGTTACTTCTCAAACATACCCCGGTTGACTATATGTGATTTAACAGCCTCGTGTCCTTTATCGGTTTATGGAGCAAAAAATACAACTAAAAAAGCTCCCCTGTACAATTAACATTTTTTTTTATAAAAATGCAATTCAATTTTATTTTTGGTATTAGGGTTGATAAACCATCTACAGTGTATTGAAAAAGTATAATGACAATTTTTTTCAGACCTCCGGTGACTGTTGATTATTCACTTTCACGTGGCAAGTGTAGTTTTCCACTATTTTATTTTTTGAAGGGCGGGGGAGAGTTCCTTAATAAAAAAAGGTTAAACTCAGATTTTGAATGAAACCGTACATGTTACAGCCCCACTCTAGATCTTTGGATCTAATTAGACCTTTGGTCTAATTTTCAGACACTAACCACTAAAACTGCACCTAATAAAAAGCAGTGATAAAGAAACCAAATCTTCTGACGTTTAATTACTGGTTTAAGATGTTTATTGTTCCGGTTTTTTTTCTTTTTTTTTTTTAATACTTTTTGGAGAGGAGTAAAGCCCCACGCAATATTTAAGTACAAGATTATTCCTTTATTATCTTTTCTGAAATAATAAAAATCAGTAATGCGGTTTGATTTTAATAAAATATATTAATATTGTCTTTCGCGAATACCAGTACCGGCCAATGTAGTAAATGATTATTTTTTTATGAATTCTCAATTTTTTTTCTTTTATTATTAAAACTTTTTTTTGCACTACCGAGAAATAATTACAAATTAATTATCATCACTAGACAGGCACTATAGTAAAACACACAATGCTGCTCATTGTTCGTCGGATATAAACTCTATTCACTATAAACCGTCTTTGAATAGCAAAAATAAACTTATTGTTTGTATATATATTATACATTATTCCATCATTGTTGTTGTACCGAGTTGGTACGATGCAGCGATTGCTAGTATTTAATCGGTTTTCTTTAACAAAATAAAAATTCTAATTTAATCTCCAAATTGAATTGTATAAAAATATATAATTAATACTAGACGGGTAAACTTTTCTAAAATTAAAAGAAAAAAACCATCACTCGCTACAGTCGTTAGTATGAAATATATAACTTATTCACGAGCTGTCATAAACAATAGACGGAATCTTCTTAAAACTTTTATATTGATAACTTTTCACTTTATGGTCGAGATGGTTGTTTCGTGGAATTTTAAAACATTTCCATACTCTTCCCGAAAGGTTATTATTATGTTATAAATCGTAATTTCTTGCAAACATTCAACGCAGTGGCTTTGAAAAGTGTACTCAAGATGTATTAATTTTGGACTTACCTCGGTCACGTAATTTTACTTGTTTTAAGTATACTTACTTTGCAAGTTTAAAAGTATTTTGTGTGTGTGTGTGTGTGTGTACATCAAAGTAGCTGATGTACATAGGTACATATTGTGACGACGGCGAACGAGAAACGTTCATTATTTAAGGACTTTTAAGCGTGGAGATTTAGCCGAAGGGTTGTGATTAAATTGTAATATGTTAACAAGGTAAAGTGTACCCCATTTAGTAACTAGTTTACTTGGCTTGGGGTTAGCTACAGTATTACACGCACGTTGAACTTTAAATAATAATAATATAATAATAATAGAAAAAAAACAAGACTTTTACAGGATTTATAAAAAAACCGTTAACGTTTAGAATTTAATAAATTACTTTGCGAGTAATAAAACGATGTTAAAGCAAAAAAAAAAAAACACAAATTATATATTTAAACGTTAAAGTTTTTTTTATTGATCTAACAACATCGGCTAAAGAAAAAAAAGGCTAAGCTATTAATTTGTAAGAATTTAAGTATTACCTACAGGCGCTACAGCCGTTTTTGCATAATATATTATATTTTATTATGATAAAACTATGAAACTATAATACTTTAAAAAAAAATCGGTGTTATTAATTATTGCTAGAACGAGACAAGACGGCTCATGAACAATATTTCATTGCACGTTAAATAAATAAATAATGTGAGCGCAAATTAAAAAAAAAAAAGGAAATTCAGTTCTTATACAATGGGGAGGGGGAGATTCTTGCATAAAGGTCATTATGCGAAAAGTCATCACTTTAAGAAGATAAAAACAAAATTTTCTTTTTATCACTTTTAAGGTCAAATCCAAAAGAGGTCGTCATTCATTTTGCCAATAAATATTTTTAGATTTAAATCAAATAAAACGAGGTCCGCGAATGTGAGGATATCAATGGATACTTAGATTAACTGGGATAGTAAAAAAAAAAACAATGAAAACAGTAGAAATGAAAGTAAATTACAGATGCAGAAAAGGAAGATCAATGTGTAGAGAATCACCGTAACAACGTCAGCAGAAAACTCAAGACTAAGGTACATCCGAAAAGTATCCACATAAATTTCAATCCATGAAAGCTTTAACAACACCTTCATCAAAACTTAATTTATGTTATTTTATAATTTTTAAATTTGTATTTTTCCAGAGCGCTATCAACGTTCAAAACTTAAGTGATAACATAATCGAACCGCTAAATACAGAAAGGACACATTCCAGATTTTTTATTTTTTCAGAAAAGGCAAAAAACTTAGTAAATACTATTTCTGAAAAATATTTAATGAAACATTTTATGTTATTAAATAATAAAGTATTAGACAACATATAACTACTTATTTCTACAATTATTTATGGTCATGGACATATTATGCCGTTTATGCATAAAATTACTATACATTTTTTTTTTAACAATTGTATAAACATATATGTAATGTCTAATGCTATATTATTTAATATTATGAAATTTGTAGTTACATTTTTTTTTCTTCAGAAATATTAAAGTTTTTGGTTTTGAAAATTTAGAATCTGCGGACATGTGCCCTATCAGTATTTATCGATTCACATATTTAGTTTTGGATAGTTACTTTTAAAGTTATTAGTTATGTTTAAAATTTTAAAATATTTATTCAAAACCAGGTATCGACCAGCCAACATTTTTTTAGTAAATTATTCTAATTAAAAAATTTAAATTAATAAAATATACAGGTTTAAGTTTCAAATGTTGATAGGGCATTTATTTATATAGTTCTATAATATTGTAGAATAACATAAACAAATCCATTTTTAAAAAAGAATAACTACAAATTTGCGATCACTTTTGTAAGACAACCCGGTGTCTTAATGAAACGCTCTATATATATATTTATTATTTTCGTTCAAAGTTCTCGACCAATGAATTGCCACTATTCTTTCATGTTAACAACTAACCACCGAGGAACGGAAATCCGGTATTTTTTTTTTACTCAAAATCCATCACTATTATACTGTACATAAAATATGCAATCAGCTCCTCGCGGGGGCACAGGGAGGGCGGCAGCAGGGTGTACATTCGTTGTACGAATAAATAAGTAAATCGACTTGTGTATATATAATTCGCTAATTAATCGTTACACGAGACGACTATAATTAAAGGGCACCTCGGGGGTAGTTTAATTCGTCACGTGTACATAGAAAAACAGTGTTAACGGCATCCGCCATTCGGCATAGCAATTTTCGCACGCGCCGGAATATAATCATTTTTGAACTTACAGGACTTCTCTCTCTCTCTCTCTCTCTCCGGCAAAGGTTTAGAGCGCGTGAAAAATTGACGTCTTGGCAGGGAACACATTATAAAAGTGAATTTTTCACGCAGACGTCAGGTCTCCTCCGGGTCCCGAGTAATTTTTCCCGGTTCTCCCGAGACGTCAACCCCTGTGGCCCGACAGATCCCTTGCTCGGCCTTCCCTTCCTGCTATAACCTTACCCGCACCCCGTCGTTCTCCTCGCTTTTCTCCGCCGTGTACAAGAGACGAATAATAATCGCGACCCCCCCCCCTTCTTGTGTGTTTCGCCCTCGATCACTACCCCCCCCCCTCAACCCCCGAAATGACCTTTCCGACACGACAAAATTCTCGCAAGGGTCGTTATACACGGGCAAAAAGGAATGGCAACACTTGCCGGCTCGAAGGATCATCGGTTCCATCGTACAGCCTGCCGATTGGTTGTCTAACCTCTAACAGCTAGTGGACATCTAACAAAAAAAATTGTTTGACTTGTTTTTAGTTATTCTTTTTCATGCTCTTTTTTTATAGTTCTTTAAAGAACCGGTGTGACCGAAAAATGAAAAAAAAAGAACACTCCTGTTATATATATAGTGTGGTCAAAGAAATATTATCAATTATCTGTGTTGTCAACGATCGTTGATCGATAAGTATTTCTTTTCAGTTTACTTTTATTATTTGTAGAGCGTGTACAGTGTTTTCGGTATTACAATTTGGCCTTACTGCATTAAAACCGATCAAAATTCGTTATTTGAAAATCTATTGTTTTACAACGAAGTGTACTATCTGGTTTTATGTAATCTGTGATTTTTTATAGTTAGATTAGATTGCCCGAATTCGATTCCCTTATGTGTTTAAAACGTATTATGTTGAATTTTTTAACTCGATAATTACTTGAATTGTAGAATCATTAAAAGAAACTCATCGAGATGGCACAGTTTGAGTTTTCGCTTTTCAAAACACCATAAAAATAATTTTTTAATCTAAATCGTTGGGTAAGTTGTACTGGAAAGCGCGAGTAAATATATGAAGAGTGAAAGTGTCAAACGTTCCAAGTGCCAAAGTATAAAAATTGAACTTTATAACATGATTTGTATTTTATTCATTACCGGAAACACTCTAACATATTTTTGAGTTTTAAATATGATTGTTTTTTTTATAAATAACTTGAAAAATTTACAAAAATTTTTCCGGTAATGAATAAAATACAAATCAAATTATAAAGTACAATTTTTATACTTTGGCTCTTGGAACGTTTGACACTTTCACTCTTCATATTAGGTATGAAATTTTGAAATTCAGATCTATAAAAAAAAAACAATTTATAGTGCAAAGTACTATTTTGTTATTGTTTAAAAAAAGTTCAATAATAATTGACAGATGTCTAAATAGAAATATTGTACAAACAAAAAATTGTTTTGAAAATAATACTGAAAAAAAAAAAAATTGATGAAAATCAAGAAAAATATCAAATAACAGACGAGCATTTCATTAGACTATTAGAGGAAAAAACCAAGTTTACATTCGAGTTTGTAACCGCAAACGTTTGGCTGGTTTTTTCTTCGGCTTATTCCATATACAAATGGGTTCTGGTCGGGTAAATCCTCTTAGTTTGACATTTCTCTCTATTTGTCATAATTTCTATCATCCAACGTCATCACTATCTACTCCACACACGCTTGATTACATACAATTTTTCTTTAGTCAACCTCTACCTTTAAAATCCCTCTGTATGATTAATATTGTTCTTTATTATCACATAACACCCCACTGTTTCCTTTTTTCACGTCGTCCGTCCAATACCGCTTTATTCCTTCAACATAAATATTCTTCAAACCTCCCATTTTCTCTTGAGTAACCGATCTCAAGCTCATTCTAAACCTATTTTATGTAAAACATTTAAAATGTAAAGAAAAGTGTCGACGTGAAGTATTTTTTTCACGCGAAGATCGGTTTCATAAACTAACGCTCAACACAAAGTGCAAATTCAAAGTTCACCTCAATACAACTTTGGCAGTGTATTCATTAAAATTGTATGCTTGAACTTTCCGACGAGTTAATTAAGTACATCGCTCTTCCAGACAAATAATTCGACTTTAAACAAGTTACACGACTGCGAATTTAATAGATAATTAAAAGTTTCAAATAACCTCCATTTACTAATGCAATGGCTATGGTAAATTTGAAAAAAAATATTCTTAATTTAAAAATTTAAATGGTACCTATAGATTTAATCAGTTCTTTAGTAATGCATTTTTTAAATTTTCTTCTACTATTATCAAGTCATATATTATATTTTGTACCGACCTTGTGCCATAAAACATATACATGTTGAACGGTAATTTTAATATGGACATGTTATTGTACTGCATACAAGATATTTCATGTATATGTACATAAAAGTAGTATACAGTCTTGACGAGATCTTGTTTATTTATTTAAAACAAATTATAAACATACCTAAATAAACAGTATTATTGTTAGAAAATAATAGAAAATATATAAATAAACATTTAAATTTTAAACTGCAATTTTATTTCGTTTGAGAAGTATCAATTGTCTAATTAGTGAACCACTTAAATATTCTGAGAGGTCTCACTGAGATCATGACTTTTACTTTTTGACAGCTATGATTCTTAGCAGCAGTTGAATAGAAATATTGAAATAATATCAACTACTATTAAACTATTTTTTTTTCTTAAGAAACTGTAGTTTTTGTTAACGGTTCTCCAAATGGAACAGATCTCTTTTCAACACTGAATTTCACATAGTACTATATTTAACGTTACAATTGAAGTATTTTAATTTTGTGTTATATTCGTTTAATTAATTAAGCCCGAGCTTATTATGACATTATGCTAGTATTTATATATAGACCATATAAAAAAAATTATGTTTGCTTTAGAGGGTGTAAAGGATTTGTATTTTAGTTTGGGGGACGTTGGAAATCGTTTGTCACGGGACAACAGCTTAATTTTTGCCGGGTGACGTCATGTTCTTTTTTTTTTTACCAACAAAAAAAATGCAGCTGCCTGCGATAAATGCGCGATTTGCCATTTCACTTTACGTTAACAAACAGAATAATAAAAAAAAAGAAAAATTGAAGATAAAAAAAACCGTTTGTAGCGCTCGAGTGTAAAATTAGAATGTACCTGCTTATTTTTCTTTTTTGTATTCCTTATCAGTTTGCTGGGGAAATATAGGGGATATCACAACCAGTGGCGTATTTATGGAGGGGGTATGGGAGACAGATCCCCTCCCTTGACCTTTTTTTTTTTCTTTTTTTTATAGTTAAAATTTCCCTATTCTTCAATATAATATTAACTATATCTGTTTTCCAACTATTCTAAAAAGTCCAACGGCAGGGTTTTATCTCCTATATCCTCCCCCTTCCCTAAAAATACCTCATTGATCACAACCTTTTGACAAATACCGTCCAACCGTTTCCGAATACTGTCCAATCGAAACGGGTTCTCTTCCAACATCTCCTACGTTAATTAAACTTAAAACTCTAAGTACTCCGTTCTAGCTGCGGCTATTCACAAGGCGTTTTAACACAACTTTTTCTAAAATTTGGGTAACATTTTTCAGTAAGATTAAAATCTGTCCTATAGTAAGTGTTATTTACTCGACTTGTTTACTAGTGTGTACATTAATGTAGAACTATAATTTTAATTGGACCAAGTGTATGTATTTTTTCTCGTGCAGTTTAACAACATCATAATGTACCTTACAGAACAAAGACTAAAAATATTCTGTACATTTCTTCAGTGTAGGAGTAGATCACGAGTGTGTGGATGCCATAAACCATATTCACCATATTCATGTGGTCCCCCTCGAAGAGAAGGGGCAAATATTTTTCTATCATGCCTCAGACACACAACAGCTGTGTACTGTAAATTTGCTGCGGCAACCCGGATCTCCCCGAATAATCCCCATAATAAGAACAACGACTTTAGATTACCCTTCTCTGTCTGCCAATCGCAACAGAAAAAAATATGTCTTAAACAGCGAAAAAAAAATTACTCTCAAGGAGAAGAGGCGGACACGTCGCGGTCAAGTGGTGGCGGTTTTTGTACTCCTTTTGAGCGCTCGTCGGATAATGAAACGATGCAAGTTCCTGGCTGTATAGTGTATATATAATACACTGGCTGCTGGGACGAAGAGCTGCTCCGACTGATATTCATTAGAGTGGAAAAAAAGGGAAAAAAGAAACTGCTTTTGAAAAACCCGGGATCGCGGAAAAGTGGATTTATCTGTAAATCTCTGACGAAGTACGCCGAACAAAAAAAAAAAAAAAGGTTAAAAAATAAAATAATAGACCCCCAAAGCCAAAGAAATAAAAAATCAGTTCAACCACTTGTGTGTATTCAAAACTACATAAATTTTCCAGACTACGTTATTAGCATCGCTCAAGTGATCCGTATAAAACTTTATTGCTTCGACGGCGACAGGTGGCTACGGGTATAGGTAATGCAGTGGTAGCTGGTTTTTTGTTTTGTCATTCATCAGTTTTATTATTTTTTTTTAATATTTTCAATTCAAAAGTTTTCTTTATGGAAAATTATTATTCTTCGGCAAGACCTATTTTAAATGATGGGAGCATCGTTTGGAATCTTTTGCTGACACTCAACTCAATATATGGAACGGGTGTACTCAGTTTGGAAAATGTCCCTACTTGGGAAGCTGCCATTTTGTGTACCAATTTCATAGACTTTATCTTTTCAAAAAAATACAATTTTAATACAACAGTAACTATAGTGCCTAATTCATATCAATATAGTTTTAACTTGAATCCCTTAACTAGGACACACGTTACTTTGATGTTATATTTTAATGGTCACGTTTCTTGTCCTAAACTTTTAAGACTCATTCCAATCCATGTTTGATTTTGATGATACTTTTCTCGTCCCTGAGCTACTTTTTCAATATTTTCTCATAAAACTCCTCTGAATAGAATATTGCGTTTAAATATGATAAATTATCTTCTTTTGTTATTTTAAACCTGATAATCCTTCAATCTTAAAACGTTGCATGTTATGGTAGCAGTTATCCAAATATCATCAATTTTTTTGTTTAAAATAATGTATAATATCAATTTTTATTTGCTTAAACAATTTATAATGCACTTTTCTATCTTAATATTGTATTCTTGATATGTTTTATCGCCGTACTAGAGCCTTTGGCGTAAATCCAAATAAACACACCTTTAGTACACTTAATATTGTTTTTATCAAATTTTAATAGGCTACTGGATTTTGAAAAACCGAACAGATTGATGAACATCAAAAATTCATACGATAGCATTTTTTTTTTTCAAATTTCTTGTCTTACATCAGATCGATCACCTCGTACATTTTATTGTCGATTAAGTGGTTTACATTGAACACTTTGCGTTTGTTCGAAAGTTAATTTATCGCTTTCAGTTAGGTCATGGATTGTATTGGACACGTCCTGTTTTTGGCAAATCGAGTTCAAAAGAACTATCGGTAATTTTTCACCGGTTTGGCCGGTAACAGACATGAAAAATTAGCTATTATTTCGGTCACCGTTATAAATCAAACATAAATAATACATCTATACAAGCAGATACATAAGTCTGTTCGTGGAATCATTACCCCGTTGTAGTGTATTATATTATTATAGCCGACGTGTATACGTTTATAATCCATTGGGACGTGTATAAATAAATAAATTTAAAAAAAATAGGAACCAGCTAAACTCGGTTGCCAGGAAATTAAAAAAAACCTTTGCCAGCAGGTCATCCTTGGGAATTTTTGCCACGATAAAGTGTACACAAGATAAAGAATGGGAGTTTTTCCCGTTTTCACAACGGCATAAACGAGACACGCCATTTTCGTGTTTATGTAGATTGTAGGCAAACACAAACAAAATTGGGCAAAAAAAAGGTGGTGTCGTTTTTCAACTTGACAACATACATCGGACGCGGCAAACAGAGCAATCGAATTTCGATGGCGTATCACATGGTTTATAAATCGAGGTCGACCGACAGACGGGTCAAGTAAGTCCCTTGGTAAATTTTCCGATTTTTTGTCACTCTGTAGGTAAACCTATCTAAAATAAAAATCCTAACCTTTTCTTTCATTTTCCTAAACACACCATGATCCGATAGGTCTGTTAATTGTTAATAATATTCGCACACACACACATCACGTCCCAACCCAATCAGGATTAAGACGGCGTCGAAGGAGTTGAATATAGGCGATTTTATATCAACGCGGGAAATAGGTATCTATTCTGACATATAAGTTTTTTCTCAAAATTTTCCAATACAGGGTGATCATTTTAAATGCTGTTTGGTCGATGACCAGTTTTGGATAAGTATTTTTGAAGTTATTAAAGTCAAAAAGTTAGGACGGGAGGGGAAATGCGGTACAGTAACGACCGCAGATAAAAATAGTACTACCACCATCTATCCTCTCATCCTAATCTTTAAACTCAAATAACATTAAGAATAATTATCTAAAACTGGTGTTCGACCAGTGTGTTGAATTAAAATTGATTTAACCATATCAATTGAACGTTGATACATTTTGATTAAATTTCAAATAACGTACAAATAATTTTGATTCAAGTTAAACATGATTCAGTAAATGTAATATTAACATATATACCGTTCGCGATTAATGTCAACACAAATTTTGGACTGACCTCGTGTAATTTTAACATGGATATGTTCTGGATACAAGATGTCGCACGTCGCATTTTCGGGTTAGACTTACACTTTCAGTTAGAGATAATAGATTCGTGATAAGAGATACTATATAGGTCACAAGAGATAAGAGACAATATATGAGTGATAAGAGATAACATATCCATGATTCAAAGTTTTCCCGTAGAGCGGAGAAAACAACTATTTTTTTTTCAGCCTGTACATGAGGGGGCCAACAATATTATTAGTCCGGTATACACACTCCAGCCAAATGCCCGTACCCAATTTACGGTTATTAATTTCAACTAATGCCCCGGTCGTGTTTACCTATAGGTACCTAACAACGGTTTTCGAAAAAAACTTCAAATACCGGCGGTCAGTTAATAAATTTACAGAGTCGACGGTACCCCGGCACGGTAATAATAATAATAATAATGATAATATGGTGAACCTGTTAGAAATAATGACGAAGCAAAGACACGGCGGCCCAGAGCATATTAAAATCGTTTAGCGCATACATACATGATAATAATAATATAAATAATATACACACAGCCTATACTATAGGTACCTTCTACACACACGGTGCACCGGCAAGAGGTTTTCACATCGTGTTTTGCCGTTGAACTCTACTAATAGTTTCGATAAAGAATAAAAACTCAGCGACCAGAACAATGTAATACATTGTGGTGCGAGTATACAAGAAAATACCCAACGAATAAGAATTTAATTATTACGCGAAAAAAAAAAAAAAGAACTATGGTCGAAACAAAAAAGATATTTTTCATTATTATTATTATTATTACGGGTGTACTGTGTATTATATATCGTGTACTCAATACCTCTATAAGCATGTACACGCGGCCACTGCTATGAACAAATTTACAATGAAAAAAAAACCATTATCCGACGACTGTTGCACTCGATATTGAACAATTTATTATATTTATCAGTTTGCTATGCGGCAATGGGTATCATAATAATATAATATATAAACGCCTTTAATACTTTAAAGCGAGCGCTCCTCCTCGGCGGCGCGCCGTTTTTATCCCTCCGGCAGACCTTTTTTTTCTTTTTTTTTAAATTGAAAGGGCTTTGTACTGCTGCCGCGGAAAACCTTTATACGATAAATCAGAGAGCAATGGAAAATCCCTTTTAAGATTCCCTAGCGACAAAAAAAAAAAACCCCAAAAGAACACTTAGAAAAAAAAGGAGCTTCAACAACCCCATCGCCGTGTGGTATCCGGATCACGTAGGATGGCGTCAGCTTGCTGCTGTCCATGACCACGGAACGACAGACCCTGTTAACCGGCGCAAAATAAGAAGTAGAAAAAAATAATTTTTTTTTATCTTCAAAATCTCTACTCAATTCCGCGTCGATTGATACAAGACAATAAAATATAAACGAGGTCGGAAACCTCGGTTTTTTTTTTTAATTTCCTAAGGTGGGGACTTTTCCGGAAAGTACCATTTATTAGAGGCCTAACTTAACAGGCCGTTGCTTGTTTATTTTAACATGTTTATGTTTTATCGCTTGGGGTCATTTTAAAAGTTGTTCCGAAACGTAACGCTGGATGTCACACGCGGCGGTGGCGGAGGAAGGAGGGGGGGGGGAAATTAGAGATGTGAAAAATACAAAAAAGTTCCAGGGTTTTATACTTGAACAAGAATTCATATACATGTGCCTATGTATGTTTATGGTTGTAGTGTGGATACTCTTTAGTTTATTTTTACATGATTTCGTCTTATGGCCGGGGAGAATTTTTGTGACGTGTATGATAAGGAGAAGTCAACGATTTAAAAAGGCGAACAAAAATGTAGTGGTGAGCCTGATTTAACATGTTTAGATGTTAAGCCAATCAACTTTTATCGTAGGTAAGATTAGGTTCATTTTAGGTTATTTGTGAATTTTTTTGCTTGGCATGTGTAATATTAATAAATAATGTTGTCAGTTGTTTATCCAAGCCGCCGCTGATCGATGTACACAAATTTAGCATATTATTTTATGTATAAAAGTATGTTGTGCGTAGGTTTGGGCAGATCAAAATTCCCCGAGGAGTTGTGGAAGAAAAACAAGAGTTTTTGGACGACAAGCAATATAATATGGCATGTAATAAAAAAACACACCATGAACGTTTTTAACCCAACACGTGAGTCAACCACACGAATAGTTTTATTTTCGGTAGTCGTAAAACAATTATCACGACTATAATGTTAGGAGTTGGGAATGTTTTTTTTTAATGTAGTAAATGAGACAAAATTAAAAAAGATTCTTGTTGAGCTCACGGCACGCGTCTTACTATATAATATATTATCTCTGTCCCGCGAGAGAATGGTACCGCCACAGATAAAACTATATGGTACCTACGCTTCTTCAATCGTTTACTGATAACTGAAACCTTCCTCAACTTATTGCGACCACTTTCTAGAAATTAAATTATTTTTTCAAATAATTTGTATAATATAACAATCAATAGATTCAGTGATGCTCAGTTTTGAAACAATAATTTCTCATAAAGAATTTTTTTCTACCTATTGTTAACACTGATTGTGTGTTGAGGAGGTTTGGGTACTGTGGTACTGCGCAGAAACCGCAACGCATTCATTGATGTATGCGCCTGCGCAGACAGCAGTGGCGTGTTTTGGTTTCTGCGCAGTACCGTTCTCTCGCGAAATAAAGTAATGTCACAGATCAAATAAAACCAGATAGTGCATTCCCTGTATCTCTCCTCAACTCAAAGTAACCAGTGGTAGAAAAAACAATTATTTATGATAAATTAGTGTTTCAGTACATTTATTTCACAACGTTTATGTATAAATATATTAAAAGCCAAGTCGGTGTACGATTATCATGGCCCGCTGAACTACAAAATAATGTAACCGTGGAATTACATTACTCGTCCGACCGCACAGACAAATCAAGAAGAAAAACGATCAAATCAAACATAACGCATTTCCGACATTTATGAAGAGACTAATTTCGACATTTTGTTTACCAACCGCTTGTTCGTTTGTTTTCCACGTGAAAAAATATTACTTCAAAACACGATTGGATTTCCAACTGTTCGCCGAATCGTTTGGGCGGATAAAACTTAAGTTCGCGTCAACAACAGCATGCGAGTATAATACCACGGTCCGATGGGTTTTAGTCACAAATATTTTCACCTAAAGTAGTACAATTGTGCCCATGACAAATCACGAGGCATCATTAACATGGATATGTTAATGGGCTGGAGGTCTATCTGGATAAGTTAGGATAGGCTGGGTTAGTGATGGAGAGGACGAGAAAAAAAGTAAAAACAAAAGGAACAGGAGGTGAAAATAGTCAACCGATAATGGCTGCTATAAAGGGATCAGTGATAACAGACAGCTGATAATGGCTCCCTTAAGAGGGCTGGGGGTCAACCTAGAATTAACAAGAAGTATAGGTAATAAGCACTTAGAAGTGAAAGGAGAACAGGCCACATTCATGATTCTAAGTTTTCCCTTGTAGCGAAGGAATCAAACTATTTGGCATGTCACAAAAATTGTCCATTTGGGATAGCAAAATTCTTGAGCCAAAATCATTAGTATGCTTGGATAACAAAGGTAACCAAATTAATTATTAGCAATTTTTTTGGTGTAGGTAAAAAGTTAAAATCAACTCAATTTGCCCTTATAAATGCGGCAATGCTCGGTCTTGTTTTTGCAAGGTTTTTTAACCACATTTGCTGTTTTTTTATAATATAATCAAACGTCTAAATCCATGAGGCACCAAGGTAGATAGGATGTAGGAAATCTTCCCCTATCAAACAAAAAAACAAAAACATATTGTAACCGGGCTATGCGAGGAGCGAGAACGTTTCCCGAAGTCATTATTTACCACTAAAATGGCTATAGCTCATACATAAAAAAAGAACACTCTAAAGTCAACAGACAATAACCTGGAAATAAGTTTGTGCATGATCGAAGTTCTGTTTTGTTCAAATTATCGCTATCCCTTCCTGTTTGCCAGTACATTAAGCTAATACACGTTAGACGGAATAAAATGGAAAATAATTTTGAAGAGTGGCGGGTAAAAAATCAGAGCTCAATGATCAGCGATCATTGGCTTACACGTGTAGCGTAAAAAGCTCTAGTCACTTTTCACCGGATTTCCCACCCTTCAAAATCTTTAGAGGATTTTTTTTTCATCCTCCCTACCTGCCGGTCACCGCCTTGCTCTCTTGGGACAGGGGGAGCGATGGCATCGATTCGAGCCAGATAAATAAGTGTTGACAAGACAGTATTCCGGGAACAAAACTACACCGAAGTGCCGTGGTGTACTTACAACGATAATACACATAATCAAGTTTGCGAAAACCCGTCGCGGAACAAGTGCTCGGCGATAACGAAGTTAAAAGAGACGAACGCGACAACAAGTGTACGCTGTATATATATATATATATATATATTTATAAAAAGTCAGAAAGGGAGAGAAAGTACGGTTCGGTCGACAGAGAGAGAGGGTTTTTAAACTAATAACAAACCAACCAACGAAATCTCGATGGACGGGAAGGGTGAATTTGTGGAAGAAAAAAGTCTAGCGCTGGCAAGCTAATGGACGGCGAGAGGAAAAAGTTACAAATTTGAATCAACCCGAAGGGAAAGAAATAGAATTTTTGAACAGGGAAAGAAATCGAGCCTAGACGAGGAGACGAGGATCGTGATCGGTTTTCTCAAACGTTTCTTCCTTGTACGAATGACGAGCGGCCACTCCAAAAGGGACCATCCGAAAATCTTAATTCGCCCTATTCATTTTTGTACTCGAGGCCGAACGAGAGAAAATCATTTTCAATAGAAAATCCAAGACGGAAGACATCTGTAAGTTTTCAACAAAACCCATCGTGATACGTCCTACTATGGCTTGTTTGAAAATTGTTGGAAGTACACTTTTGCCCCAATTGAGTTTAGAATAGATTTAAGATTAATTGATCAAACTAAAAAAAAAAAATCTCTACACTCATCAATCTTTATCGTCCAACAATACAAGATGATTTATTAAGGATAAGAAACTACTAAGTTTTTCTTAAAATAATTGCCAAGTATTTTTTGTAAGTTTCAATAAGTTGTTTGTTATTTTGAATAGAACAAATATTAGACTATTTTTTTTTAAAGTTATTTACATCAAGTTCCAAGCTCTATTCATTAGTATTTGAAAACCAAAACGTGTGCAATGCACTTTGATAGTAATCAATCAATAATATATGACTGTCGACTTCTGAACATTGCATTCGTCACATGAAGTGCAAACCGCAAAGTGCATTTTTAATGCTACCGATGATATAACATATCAATTTCCATTAGCGTCGACTAGGTCTAGGATCACTATAGTGTATATATTATTATTATATATTTATAAATCGTAGTGCACTCAGAGAACGAATTACACATTCCCTATGTGCTGATTGAACGTACGACAGCGCCTACAGGTCTACTATCATTAATCTTGCTCAAAAAAAAAAAAAAAGAAATCAACAAGAGCTTTTGAAAAAACAGTCGAGGTGGTCTCACGGCGCACAATAAAAAGTATGAATAAAAAATAAAAGGTATTTGTGTTGTCGGTTGAATTTACAAAATAATGCTCGAGCGCGGCCAACAATGAAACCTCCAGAACAATATATATATATTTTTTATATGTATGTATTATTTAATTATTGTTATTGTTATAAACACTGCTGTAACATGCGTGTCTAACGCTGCTCACAACATTTTGTGACTTACACACAGCAACGATATGGCGAACCGGAAAGAGGCTATAGGGGTTGGGCTATTTCAGACCATTGACAAATAAAACCAGATCGATTCCAGATGGATAATATCAGAATATAATTATTATAAAAACGTTAATGTACCTATTGAAACGTACAAGACAGAGATAAACTACGACGTGGTGGGTACCTCTGCTGACGTCGGAAATCCCACGTGAAATCGGTTGCCAATGCTCGTAGCCTAATCTTGCAAGGATTTACTAGTAGGGAGAATTGCTAAAGTTGCCACTTTTTTTGCCCGGAAGGTGGAAAATCGAAACGAAATGCATACAATAATACAGTGTGCACACTCTTCGCAAGAACCGGTAAAGCGATAAAAATTAATTTATTACCGGTACACCTATATTTAAATCGCACACAGTCATAAAACAAAACGGGCTACAAGTTTCCCCCACTCCATCCCCCTCTATTTCCGTCCACCCCTCTGGGAGATAAAGCACAATTTTTCGTGTACTCGCCGGACCGTGTATAATTGGTTGTGCTTCTTACAAATATTTATACAACAACCACCGTAATGTCTGTTTACTCGTTAATTAACCGTAATTAATCAAGATGGTATCCGAAGGCGGCGCGACGGGGATGATTTAGGAACGATTTTTCTCATTATTCTCATTATTCTCAAATTTATCGCACGCGAACCACGACTACTTAGGCCTTTTAAAATTAATTTACCATTCAAATTTATTACGTTTTGTTTCGGGCAAATTACTTTCGCGCGAATATTTATGTTTTTTTTTAGAATGTATTGGTTTTGCGCTGTTGTTTTGTTCACGTCTTGAACATCCTAAACCTTTCTGAAACCTTCATAAAACACTGTTCGTAGATTAAGAGTCAAACCGTCTGGAACGAAATTAAGCTTTCCCATTCGAGAGGGCGCAAGTAGTTATTTACTTTTCTAAGCACAATTTTAACAAATTTTTGGTCTGAAAATGTAACAAGAAGGCGTACAGTATAAAAGAGGAAAGCATTTTAAAATTTTCAAAATAGTTGTTTCTACTATTCCACGAATGAAACCGCCAAACCGCTCTTTACAACTCGGGTTTTCCACGACTTTTTTATTATACAATTTCTTTTGAGTTTGGCACAACAGATTTCCACGAAAAATGATTTTAAAAAATCACACCTGTGTACTATGACGTCAATAATACATTTACGTTCCTTATACAGTAAGATGAGTTATATACATAAATATTTACAGCATTTTTCTATGACAAGTAGTATTTTGTCCACAGAAATAAATAAATATTCAAAGTTGTCGACCGGAATTAAATTGAAAACTTCTGGTTTGCGCGCCATTAAAATTCGCTTTATAGATACCAGGTTCTATTATGGTTACTCTGCGGTAAGTGGCGTTATCATAAAGATCAATTTGGCGCGAAAACCAAAGTTTTCAAATACGTTTCTTAAACAATTTGTAACTAGCTAAGTACTTTTCTTATGACCGGATTATAAATCGGTTTAATCATATACTAAAAAAGTTATTTTGAGCTGAAGCATGAAATGTTTTTGGACTTTCTTATTATTATATATCTATTACTTAATGAGTTTTTCTTATCAATAAACCATACCTATCAGCTTATTATCACCATTATTTTTACCAACAGCTTTATCAGCTGATTTTTACTTATCAATCGCCAACCTTTTAACTGTCATATCTTTTGATCAGCTGATTAGTTGCTAAAACACCATTTTGTAACGTTTTTCGGTAAAAAAATATTTTAAGTTAAAAAACAACATGTTTGCAACATTGTGAACGACTTCCCCCCCCCCTCTATTCGAAATGAATAAGTATATAGTTGTAGAATGAGGAAAAAATAGTGAGTTTCACCTAACATCTTTAATTTTAAATCTATTTTTTCATGCCGCCAAGGTGGAAATGAGGGATAACAAGATTACTATATGGTAATATGTTTATGGAACTGAGCGAACAAATTTAATTCAAACTTTTCCTCGAAGCAAATACATTACATTATGAACTTGTCTTATGATCAAATGCTGATTTTTTGTCCCTTATCAATCATCTCTCAACAGCTGATTATCTTATCAAAAATCTCTTATTAGACGATTCCCTAATCAGTTATCTAGGAATTATAATGTCCCCTACGCCTAGAACACAATGAAAATCAAAATTCAATCTTTCTCTCAAGAAAAGTTATAAGCTCATGAACTTGTCTTATGATCAGCCGATTTTACTATCTCTTATCAGTAATCCAGAAACTATGTATACCCCTTATCGTCATCCCAAGCCATCCTATTCGCTTCCCTTCTCCTTTACTATGCGAAACGTGCGCCATTCGATTATTATAATAATATATACTGGGACCCGAGAAGTCTTTTACATGAGAGAGGCGGGGAAAAAACCGACAGCCGATGACGTACAACCGACCAATTTGTAGTTTTATTAAAAAAAAAAAAAGAAGAAAAAACCTTTCCCGCGAGAGCGGCGATGGCGAAAGGACTTTGCGGCACGTCGTTAATTTAAACAAGTCGTTTATCACGTTAGGCGAAAGCAGTCACGCGGTGAACCCACGTTAATTTTTCTACCACCACACACATGCACAACACAAGATGAGTATTTATCCGCCTACTTTAGACAACACCCATTGTCTCTTGAAAACATCCACACACAGAGTTTTCCTCCATTGTCGACGAGCTGCCGTTTTTAATAGCCTTCCCTTGATACTATTCAACGGGCCGTGCGAGATAAAACGTTGATGTCGTTATCTACAGGCCGAACGAGGGCGGCGAAGACGGCAGCGGTCCAACAAACGACGTCTAATTCCAAAGGCGCCAAAAAAAGAAAACGCTTTTCCGACTTATTCGCTATTATTTATTTATTTAAAAACCGCATAAAATGTAAACCGCGATCGTACCGTACCGTATATTACTCGTGCCCCAAGTAAAAAACCTTGATGGCGGAAACCCTTGGGATTAATTTTTCAACTCTCATATTTTCAGCTGTACACGCGCTTCGCGGACGTCAACTCTTTAAGTATTGATCCTGCCCGGACGAGTAAGAGAAAACGTACACACGCCAAAAACGAATAAAAAATTACACACAAATCATCACGGTTAGGTTAATTCGGTTTTACAGGGTGCGAACAACTGGTTTCCTGAATACATAGACGATTTTCCAATTATAGGTTAGGTTAGCTAGTATGTTTTTCATTGGATACATGCCTTAAATAAGTACAACTTTAACACGACTAAAATAACGGTTTTTATAAAAAAAAAATCACAAATTTAAACATCAAACAATAAGAGAATTACATTTTTTTCATGAAGGGAATTGTGCGTTTTTTTGCTCACTCTCGAAAACTGATAAATGTAATATTTATGTCATGTTACAGTTTTTTTCTTTAATAAAATAATCATGCATGTTAAAAGAAATCCTTATAGTACATGTATGTTATGTATGTAATGGTAATAGGTTTGATTGAATATATTTTAGTAAACAAATATTATCTTAAAAGGTAGTTTTTTAGGATAACTGTTAAAAGTCAAGTAGTCACATACATATTTTAAGAATGATGTTATAATTATCCAAAACTGGTTGTCGACCGGTCGATATTTTCGTTACATCATTCTGCTTTTAAAAAGGTTATATTGGAATATTGTACAAAGGTTGCCATTCGAATTTTATGGGGTACCTCTCAGTGTTGCCCTTTAAAATTATTTTTTTACTATTTGGCCTCTGCATCAATGGCTATCGCCATAACTTTTACATTTACATGACTGGCTTAGACAATATTCTTAAAAAATATGTATAATGAATACAAGAAGAGCAACAGTAAAGATTTAGTATTTATAAGTTTGGACATTTGGTGTAGTATGTTTTAAACTTACTCCTTTCTTCCGTGTATGCTCTACACATTAAGTCAGAATAATAAGCTCGAACGTCTGATTTTTCTTAGTTAAATTTTACATAAAGGATTTTTTTTTAAACATTTTTTGCCTAAAACGATCATCATTTCGTGAGAAAAAACGAATGAAATCCGAATGACCCTGTAGCCGGGTAGAGACATAATGTGTTCAAGTAAGCTGCCGCTGTGTGTGCTGGTCCAAAGGCAAAAACAGACCGTGGGTATTGTTTATTTTCCAAAAACCCGTTGTAAGTATCATTATTATATTGTTATGTGTGTATGCAAAGAGAAAATAACAGGTGCGCTGCGGGTCCCATGAGTAAAATGTAATTTCTCGTCTGCCCCCGTATTAAAAAAAAAACACTGACGGCACATGTCTGCTTTGTTTTCACCATTAGGCGTTTACGTGTACCGAACGACAACGATAATAATTTGCGGTACTCCTAAAAACTTATTTCAGCGGTTTTTTTTTTTGTACATTTTATATTTTTACAAATATTCAGAGGCACGCCTGAGTGGTAGGCGGATGACGGGAAACACAGTCTTCTCCCCTCCCCCCAGCTCCGATTAGGTGTTTTATTAAATTAAGAAACTATTATCTTACCAGAGATTTCTAGTTTTAGACAAAAACGAATCGAATTAGGTGTTATCTATTGATATAGGTGATCTCTAACTAATAAGGTCTAACATTAAACTTATAGATTATTATACACCTGGTAATAAACTTGTCGATTTTATTAATAGTCACTATTTGAACTGTATGACCGTGATGGTGGGGGGGGGGAGGGTAAGTAATTTTCAAAAAAAACGTATCCACTCTTATTCGTTAAAAAATTACGTAACATAATAAAACAATTTTAATTTTAGGTCCACCCTGGTGTGTCTTTCCTAATAATTCGTAGCCGCCGATACCAATAGAAAATATCGTACCTACCTAATAAACAATGAAAATATTTTTCAGATACTTGTTGATTTTAGGAATTTGATACGGTCTAAGTGTATAGATTTTCCCTTTTTTGAGGGTTTTCCGTCTCTCGATCAATTCACAATATGTTAACTGTTGTTTCACTCACACGCATAGTAACTTAGCAATTCACTACGGTTTAAATTTAAAATAAATAAAAATGAGATGGAGGCAGGAAAGTAAAAAAAAAAGGAACTATGTAGATTATAATTAAGAAAGGAGTGTATCGAGGACTGTGAACAAAAGACTAATTTAAAGTCATAAAACTTGAAAAAGATTTTAAAGAAAAAGTTGCCACCCCTTTTAGGGGAAAGGACTGTGATATTATTTTAGGGATTGTCGACGTTTATCAATAGTACTTTTTCTAAAGAATATTTTGTGCAAATTTGAAACTTTTTTTAATTTTCAGTCCAGTGAAGTACCATTTCAGTCGTATCAACCGTTCAGAGATATTTTTTTAATCAACCAACCAAAGAGGTTGTTATGCCGGCAAAGACCACACCGCATATGAACAAAACCAAAAAAAAAAAAAAAAATGGAAGAAATTAAACCGAAAACCTTTTTTTAAATTAATTAAATCACAAATTGTTCGGAACAAAACGCTTTGGTCCTCTCCGGCTCAGTAAATTATGCGAGAGACGACCGTATGAGAGTTTGCATAAAAGTTTAGTAATTTTAACTTTTTTTTGTTATTTAGATTCTTAACGAGGAAAATATACTGCATTACCGCCGGTTTACGTTTAATCCCTTGTACAACCCTTTTCCGAAAACGCGGTGCATTATCAGGATCGTCCAGAGACATAAAATACACTTTTACTGGGACCTCGAAAAATATTAATTTTTTTTATATTTTTTACCATTTTTTTTTCAAGCTCATCGCCGACCACCGGCGGCCAATCTAGTATTAATAACTCAATACCCCTTTCTCGTGGAAAAAGACTCTGCATAATTCACATAAATATTATTAAATAATATACACCAGTTATTGTTGGGCGGTGGGTGGTTGTACCATCGCTTTGTATCCATGTTTTGTATGCTATGTGATGATTTAAATAAATGTAAAAATATAACCTTATAAGCTGTTAATCCTGGACGATTTACGACGGCCGTTTCTCATCAACAACAATGTTCACTTACCTGGAAAAAAAAATACACATAGAGTATTAAAAAACGTGTTGATATACATGTGTATTATACTTTTATATGAATAGTTAAATGCGATTGTAAACATAAAATAATTTTTAAAAGACTCATTTAAAAAAAGGTCGATCCCCAACTTGCTATTATGGTATAATAAATGGCGAAAATTAAAAATGAACTACATGTCACATAAATAGGATTACTAATTAACACAATATGTATAATATACAATTAAATAATAATGTTTACATTAGGTAAAGCAAACAATTTGAATTTAGTAGAAGTATAGGCAAACACAATTAGACTCGTTTAAACGTTTTGAATTCCAATATCAATTGGCTATAATTTTTTTTACAAGATTTTCAACCACTGTTTGCTTATGTTTTATCAAATCGATAAACGCCTTTTAAATGAAGGTGGTATATGTTTTTATAAAAGGTGAAAATCCAAGTACTTGAAATACTAGTTAGAAGGAATACCAAGATTAAAAAAATACAATAAAACCCTCAATGATAAAGACACAATAATGGCTAATCTAAACACTTCCGTGTATTTAATTTTTAGCTTTTCACGAATGACATCAAAGACCGCGCATGCGGTGGTTTTGGATTCAACAAACGCCACCGAATTAGTTCATCTACTCAGCTCTTATTTACTTTTTTTTTATTAAATAATTTCAAGTCCTTTGGCCTGGCGATATATTACACGTGGGTGTATCATTGTGGTTGTTTAATCAAAATATGTAGATTAGAGTGACGTTCAACCGAAACGCGGTTTGCACGCGTTGTCTGTCAGAAGAAATCACGAGATCATGTACAAAAACGAAAATGTGTCATTTTTGCTCTCTGAACATTTGTGCGAAACAAATACAGACACAGAGCTCGACCATAAAACACCATCACGACATGTGTCGTGCCTACCTACGCATGATAAAATATTTGTTCGTTTTCCACAAATACGTTGAAAGTAACACACAAACGTTTTTTTTTTCTATTTATATTTTAGCTTTCATACGGAGATGAGAAAATAAGGTGTGTTTTTGAGATGGTACAATTACAATTTGCTTAACCCCCCCCCCCGCCCATTCAGTGCCCATTGTAGCAAATATTCAACACGTTTATTGCATCATTTTGTTATGTAAGAAAAAATACATTTAATTAAGGTGGTGTCCTATAATTACTAGAGAAATGGCTACACCTACAATAGGTGTTAAAAACGTTTTTTTTTTTAGATATATACATTTTTACTTATTTTACCCAAATTTCTGATAGTTTAATCTACATAGAAAATTGTATACTATAAAATTTTAAGAATTGGCCATTGAAGCGTTAAAATTATATTTTAAATATCAGGGTGACTACAATTATTATTCAGGTTAATCAACTGCCTACAATAATTTATTGCCGTTGTTACCCATAAATCATAATTAAAAATAAATATATTTTTTTTTTCAGAAGCCTGTTGATTCATTTACACTCACAATTAACTACCGTCAAAGTGTAATTGACACCAGATTTAAAAAAAAAACGTGCATGTTATAGCCCAACTTTAGATCTACCTTCAGTATAATTTTCAAACTTAAAGTTCTAAAGCTTTGCTTGAAAAAATGAAAAAGAAGGAAAACTTTCCACCCCTACTTGGAGAAAGGGTATAGGATTTTTTTGTTAATTGGTCAACGTTTATCGACAGTACTTTACATAAAGTATAATTCATAGAAATTTGTATCTAGTTTGATTATTTTCAAGTTAGATCCAAGTTAAAATTAGTAATTATTTTTTTTATGTTTTCCTCAATTTTGAAGGGGAGGAAGTGAACTTTTTAAATGCTAACCCAATTAAGTACCTTTCAGGTTCGATTTCTAATATCAAATTAGTTCGCCTACTTAGCTTTTTTGATAAGTCAAATCAAACCGATTTTTATACGACTACCGCCAAATAAGTAGCCTAGTAAATCACAACAGACATTAAATCGATTTTGGTCGAACTTTTGTAAGTTCCGGTCAATTGTTGCCAAGTCGACAGGCACACGTACAATATATTATAATAAATAATACATACATTATACAATATACATTGACGCTTTTGTATAGTGCCAAAAATGATTTGTATGGTAAAATACACCCCTTTATGAAGGACAAAGAGAAAACAATATTTTTTACAATATATTTTTAATATAACGTTCAGTTAACACGATGAATTTCGTACCGTATTTTCAAACCGAACTTTTATAGCTGTTAATAGTTTGCAGAATTTTCATAAATTTGTTCAAAAACATAGCAAACCTTACCAACTTAAGCTGTTTAAAAGGTAAAGGGTAACATCTTAACATTTTAAATTAAGGGTTTGCTGAAATTGTTGACTTATACAATTTCAAGCTTCAATTTTCAGTAAATTATTGTTATTTTAAAAATTAAACTAAGTATATACGTTACCGATTTAATAGCTTAAGTTCAAAGAGTTTCACCGCAGAAGGGATGGGGTTATATTGTTGAAAACTATATCGACTTTGGGTTAACTAATAACCGTAAAAGTTTGAAAAAGAATAATTTTAAAAGTCTAATATATATTTTTGAGATATTGACAGGGATACAGTCAACAATCGGTCTGTATAATAGGAAAGTAAAACTTTATTTTTTTTTAAAAGCCGTTTTTATTAAAACTTTTAAACCTCGAGATATACCGACGAATAAAAATATTCAGAAAATAATTTTCCAAACTTGCCGTCAAACTTTCTTAATTCTAGCCAGTATAGGTAGGTGCCTAGAGACCGAAGTAAGGTTTTTAATAGTAGCTTCTCATCGTGGTTTCATTATATTATGATACATAACATACATTTTTTTTGCACTTTTCAGATTTGTTGACTTATTCCTTTGTTGAAAAATTGACAACGAAAGTGTTATTTCCATAAAAAGTTCCCACTAAATTGGTAGAAACGACAGGGTAATAAGTTACTTGAACTCTACAGCTACAACCATAATGGCCGACCCTGTAATAAACTCGGTGCAAGTAAAACCTTAATGCTTATCTACGACTTAAACGCACAGGTTTATTTGGTAAAAAAAAACCTGTTTATACCCAGGTTCAGATGACTTTGGTCGAATCTCAAAGGGGTCCCTCGATATATTATTATTTATAACTTCCCAAGTCAGCTGTTATCTCGCCGTGTGTGTTGGACGCATAAGAAATGAACAACCTGAGGGTCAAATCCGGAACCAAGTCGGCGTTTTCCCGTCAATTGTGTGTGCGACTTACGGGAGAAGAGCGGTTTTTCTCGAGGTCATTACACAGCGGCGGTGGAGTAACTTGGGACCCGAAAGCCAAATGCATTTTGTCGAGGGACGCTGTTAAACCGAGTAGAAAAATTCCGTTCACATTCCAAATTCATAAGGAATAGGGCTGGGCCGAGAACAATAAAACGGTCCACGAACCGCTACCGCCACGGTCAGAGGGTGTAACGGCCAAATTTCCCTAGAGGAAGCGGTGTACTCTCGTTTTGTACCAACTCTCTCTGTCTCTCACCCTCACTTGGTCCTCTCTTCGCTAAAATATTATTATTAAACATACCTACAGGGTTATTCATGTTAGGTAGTAGTCATTTTTTCTATGTAACAATAGCTTTAGCTAAAAATTTTCAAATAAAATCCCCATTATATATTATTATGTTAGTGATCAAAACTTATATTTAATATTCAATTTAAAAATGGTATTTTCAAAGGTTAAAACTAAATACTAGCGCTTAAACGTGTAGACTGGAGTTGAATTAAACTGTAATGTTAATTATATCCACTCGCACCACTTACCCGAACTCCTTTGTTCGCCTAAGCGTTAAATGCTAATTACTCGAAACTTGTTTATTTAAAACTGGTTACAGACTAATCATTATTACCATTACATCATTCTGTAATTAATATGTGCTATTTGACTTCCTGAAAAGTGCACGAGCGAGGCAGAAATCTCTTTCCGGTGCCCAAAAAAATGGAAAAATCAAAATGGGCCTTCAATTAAACAGCAAAGCGGGTGCTTTTCAACTAATGGGGTATTTGGCGGTAGAGTGGGTAGGTATGAGAAAGTATGGTGTAAAAGGTATGGCATGGGAATACCTAAAACTATACATTTTTACTCTACGGTGTGTGTTCAACACTAACTCTAGAACGCCTGGAGTAGTTTCGACCAAACTTAGTCATACACATATGACTTACAAAACATACTTTGAGGGGGTAAGACAACGTAAGGGTAGGGGGAGGGTTGGAAATCCATAGTTTTACGGGATAGATTGACCGAGCAACCCCGGGCAACTCAGCTAGTAAATAATCGCGTAAAAGGATTTTATAAGAAATTTTGATTAGCTCACATAGTTTTTTATTGAAAAAAAAAACACTACAACGTGAAATTCGTGTAACCCTGTATATCCACCACACTGCGAGCATTGTTCTAGTAATCGTAAATTCTATTTGGAAGAGCGGACAAAAGCAGTCGTGTCATCCTATCAACCTGTTTTGTACCCACCACACATATTATACACACGGGCGTGGGCGAACGAGTGGATGTTTGCCGGCGGTTGTCACGGGGGGGGGGGGCATCCGCGTTATTTATGTCGCTGGCCGACTTATCCCGGTTTTAATAAATTAACAGCGAACCCGGACTTCCCGCAGGATAACCGGGCGAGCATGACGAAAGGGCTGGCGTTTATTTATATATACAAAGAACGACGAGAGAGAAAGCTAGTCAGCCCATCCCTGCCTGTAACACATGTCCTCTCCATACAAAGGATAAAGTGCTTTGAAACCCCTTTGCGAAAAAGACATCTGCAGATTGTCTGCGTACATAGCCGAGTCAAGAGTCTGTCTGTGTCTTGTGGCGAAAACGGGAGAAAAACTTTAATTTTAAAATTTTGTCCGCTGTACAGGCCGCGATTGATTAACTACTGTGACCCAGTCAACATGTTAAAAGACTTTTTTTAAATGATTATTTTTTACACTTTTATAGTTACTGGTTGCCGAAAATGTTGACCGGTCAATCAACAGTTTTGAACAATCCAAACAATTGCCAGTCAACATCTGCAGCTAATTATTCTTAATTTAAAAAGTTCATAGACTTTAAAAGTGATCATTTAAAATGCTGAAGATCATAGGATTTTAACACATAACTCAATATGAGTTCACGATATTATGATCACCCTGTATTGTTGTAAAATATATCGAATTCGGTAGGTTAGGTACCGTCTAATGTCTGTAAAAGTATGAACAAAAGTTAATGAACTGGGGGTTCGCCAATAAGTAAGTGCCTACCTAATAAATTCATTTGACTATCCTTACATTCTTTTACCTTTTAAATCCTGCAACTTGATGTACCCGCATAAAGTGTGGATACTCTTAACTTTATTGTCAGAATGACCCCCAACCAAAAGATATTTCCGTGTCAAGAAGTAAATTTAAATAATTTAATACCCATCTTTTAAGACTTGGTCGCAGTTATCCGATCACTGTGTACACAACTTCGGGTGTCGACACGGAAGAGGGTGTATTATTTTTCCGGTGCGATTTTCCGGCTCGGTGTTTATATATACGATACGACACGTATAGAAGGGGAAAAAATGGATTCATTTGTAATAAGAGAAGGTGGCAATGGCGCTGCGCTGGTGTGTCGTGTGGTCGTTTGCGCCCTCGGCCGAAAAGAATTATTATTGTACCGTGTTATTCGCCGTTGGAGAATGAAATCGTTTAACGTCCTCCAGTTTTCGCAATAAAACCAATTAATACAGATTCTATCCGCCGCTGTTTATTTTATTTTTTTTTTCGTCAAATAACGAATGCGATAAATTTAATTTTTTACCCCTCCCCATGGGGTAGGCCGGGGGGTGCCGAAAGTAGAATTCTTTTCGCGCGCTTAATAAGGCGGATTAATGGACAAAGTTTTTTTTTCTTTAGTACTCTGCACTTCTCTCTCGTTTTAATCTCGCAAAAGCAATTCGTCTTGTTTATACGTCGAACGGAAAAAGGGGGGGGGCGAAAAATGGAAAAAAAGAACAGTTACAACTCGAAGGGTATTGTTATTATTATTTTTTTTTTTGTATATAATTTAAGTTTTAATCATCCAAAACGTTCGAGTATTGTCCCCGAAAGTGATTCGCGCAAAATACAAAAAATGAAGGCGCCTTCTTTTTATCTTGCTGTCGAATTACAATATGTTATGCTCATTTACACCGGGCGATCAATCTGATGTAAGGCACTAATTTTCTGGGAAAATATGAATATTTTAAAGAAAAAAAATGTTCTATCCTGTATAGGTACATATTTTTCAACACTTATACAATATTCATCTTACATATCCCTAAATAATTGTCTTCAGTTTTCCCAAAACTAGTGGCCGTCACCGTGTTTCAATAGGTTGATAACAACCGCTTGTCAATCATTATCTCAAAACATTTAATTGTATTATACCCGGTTTTGTATTGAAAAATATAGTAAAATATGTACCTACAAGTATAGGTAACAAAAATAGTTTTCAAAATTCTGGTAAAAAAAAAAATTTCCAATTATAAAAAGCTCTTCCAGATTTATTATAACTATAATTGAGTTTTGACAAGTAGTTTAGCCGATAAAACCTTCGGAATATCGAAACAAAGACAAATAAGAAGATAAAAAAGATAAGTCAATAAGAGCTGAAATAATAAAACCAATTCATATAATTAATATGAAAATTTGTTTCCATAAAACGCAATTAAAATTTGAACCAGTCTAATATATACATATATTTATGGTTTTAGCGAATATTAAAATAAAAAAAGTAATAATTATAAATGCTTTTTCTACGTCGTTCGAGTCCCATTGAATTTTTTTTTTTCATGTCTCAAGAGGAGCGTTATGTTTAGCCCGCGTCTGGGTCATGCGGTAATATAACGGTCGTGTTCTCTGATAGAGTAAAATGAGGGAACGGGCGAGAGAGGGGATTATACATGTAGGTATGCTTGTGCGATCTTCAAATGTTGCGAATAAAGCACATTTGCGTCAGTGATCACAAACACGGTGGAGAAGTGATGAAGAGAGATGGTCTCGGTGCCGCTGCTCCTCTGCGGGTACTAACCAACCTGCGTTTCTGCCACCAGAGATAAATGTAAATATGTATTATACACAGGGTTATACAAATTTCGCGTTACAGCGATTTTTCCAACGAAATCCGTTTTGTGAGCTAAAAATATACTTATTTAACTCAATATTTGGTAAAAATAAAAACGACAGTTTAAAGGCTAAGAGTGTTGACGGGTAACTGTTTAATATCAGACATTAACATACATATTTCAACTAGAAAAACGATTACAGTCTACCTCTCTCATCCAGTCTTTAAGCGCTAGAAACTCATGAAATATTTATCAAACATTTGTTATCCAATTGTTACTTATTTTCATTACTTCATTCTGCTATTGGTAGGTGATCCTACCAATTCGTCCTCTTGAATTATCCTTTAAAATCATATTTTTCACTTGAATAATAATTATCATTTCTGATCGTTCAATATAATATAAGAATTTGACATTTTTTTAGCTAAACAAATTTTTCAGAGGAATTTAAATAACCCTGTATATATACATATAAATACGCATTTTTTCATCTAATTTTTCCTTTTTAACGCGCCAGGTGCTCTCTTCTTAAATCATCGTTGACTCGGTCGAATACAATGCTGGTACCACAAGGTACACAAAACTTTCTCGCCGAGTGGCTTTTAAATTTTCGCCATACACAAATAAATTAATTTAACTTATCTTTGTCCCTCCTGTGAATATATTATATTCCTTCGTAACGAGACTGCCAACGCCCCACAAAAAGAAGGGTAGATTAATAAGCACGCACCTATAGGGTTTTTATTTGACAAGTAGTACGGCGTTTATTTAATAAATAACATATACACACACCTAACATAGCACACCTGTATTGTTATTACTTAGATGTTTGAAGTAATGGACGGAAGGTCGCATACTATCATTTGCGTCGAATCGGTTTGTCCATATATAGGTACAATAATTAAATAAATACCAATCGGTTAAAAATCAGCATTTTTTCAACATCAACATTACCACTAATTAGTACCCCCGGCGGCTTTATAGGATAAAAAATATAATATAATCTTTTAGATATGATGTAATAATAATTAGTAATGAAATAGTAACCACTTTTCAAAATGAAGCCTCGCTGTAGTATAGAGGAGACATACTTAAAAACCTTAATAGGCCACAACTATCATTTAAGATAATATACCTATTGCCCCACCCTAGTGGCAAGGAGTGGGCATGGGTGGCATTAAAAAAAATTACTTGAAAACAACCGATATTATTGTAGAATCTATAGTTTTTTTTGGACGCATAAACAGCCGGACAACAACGCTGAGTAAATCAGCAAGTATTAAACGCATTACACATTGTATAGGTAATTTTTTTTCAGCTAAAATTATTATTTCGTTGAAACAAAAATCAACAAAACGTGAAACAAGTACTTAACGGCACCCCTTTCGACGGGGGCGCAGGTTTATAAATATTTTAAACGACCTGGAAACCGGCTCATCTGTGTCGTACACGATCAGTACATAAGGTGTAGGGATTAATTTTTTACTATTCCCAAGGCGATTTCTAATTTATCAGCTCTCTGCTTCGCCTCCGTTCTACACAGCTTACTGTACTAGAATACTATCGCCGAATAATAATTTTGCTGCGTTTCCCTTAGCTTTTCCCTCCCACCGAACCCACGGTCGAATCTTCGCCTCCCCAGAGACCCTAAGCTGTCATTTGTGATGTTTACGTGCCCAGAGTCGAAGATTAGTTTACACTGGCGTGCGTGTACCCGTACAAAATATATACACAACCCTCGCACACGTCACACAAGGTTATATTTTTTCTTTCTTTTCATTCACTTTTTTTTTTTTGACGAGGGTCGAAAATACACGTCGAGGGTTGTTGCGCTGTTGTTAATTGGTCTCTTTCCCCGACGCCCTCGATTTTCAACGACAACTAGCATTCGACGATTAGCATATTATAAAGTAAGTGCGCGGTTTATTTCGCTCTATTAAGATGTTTATTGCCACATTATACTTGCGATGGGGATGAGAGAGATAATAGGTCAAGGTGGCAAGAACCCCGTGTTATAATGAGTTTTTGAATGGTCGTTTTTAAAAAAAATTTAGGCATATGGCGACAGCAACGATGGAGTAAAATATATACACTAAGAAAGTCTAATTACGGAATGCCTTAGAGAGATTGACTAAAAAAATGTTAACATTTTAGGCGGGAAGCCAATGGGTAATTTACAAAAACGAGAAAGGAAGTTAAGAAGATATTTCCTCCTCTTCAAGGAGAAACATATCGATCATGAATATGTTTTATGGTACCCGTCCACTTCTAATCTTAACTGTACATTGCAACTATTTACACAATATAAAAAAATTTCTTATTGTGCCCTGAAATATTTCAATACCTTCTAATCCCAAAGTATAAAAATTGAGCTATCGTTTGAAATACATTTTTTACATATATTTTTTTTTTATTCAATCATTAGTGTCATATCAATAACGTCCTTGGCCATACCGTATCCTACCAGAAGACCGTTCGTATACATTACACTGTGTATGGAATTCCCAATTACACCTTAAGAGGTTCCGCCGCCCATCTTGCACCGAAAATCTTGTGCAATTAAAATTTCATCAGAGCCTCGTCCGTTGAACAGTAAGAACAACTAGTCGACGAAGGTCAAACCGTCGCTTCCACATAAGCCACATACCTCATACGGTGTCCGTGTAAAAACAATAAGACTATCGCGTGACAAGTCATCTAGACTATAATGTGTTATTATTATAATAATATGTGTTATGTTTTCGTATCGGATTTACTTACTTGTTCCAGAAGAGCGTGCACTGGACATTGTACACGTTCAAGCAAAACACAATATTTTGTTGGAATTAGGTATGTAGGTACTACTACCGAGCTAAATCGAAACCTTAGATTATTGATCTACACACCGCGAAACGTTTTTTTTTTCATTTATACGACTTCCAGAATTGCTCTCAAATCAAATGGGGCACGGGGAAAGCGGATTAATTTTACATTGGCAATCGTTCTAAATCGACCAACAAATGATACAAACTGGAAACCAAAGAGAAAACCGACAATTTTGAAATTTATCCCTTTTATACAACCTTCACAAATCTAAATTTCATTGCTGAATCTAACGGTCAATCGATTTACCATAAAAACCGCCGATAAAAATAAATCAGTTAAGTATTAATAGTTAAAAAAAAAAAACAGTGGTCGAAAACCTAGTTTTCTAAATCAGCAAAGTCCAAACCTAGCACAGTCCAAACTAAGTAGAATAAAAATCAGTATAGTAAATTAACAAAGTCGGGTCGAAACAATTCTGAAAGTGATAGTAAGAATCCAGCATAGTCTAAACCAGTACAGTATACGTTTAGCACTGATTTGCATAGAAGTGATTTTTTTTCTTTTTCAATATGTTATTAGACCATATCGAATTCCTATCTTCTGACTAATTTTCAATAAACCGATAGAACCTATTTTATTAAGTATTTAAATAAGAAAAATACATATAAATAGTAATATGTAAAAAAAAAAACACAATCAAGTAATATTGAATAAATAATTAAGCATACAGTTGTACCAAAAACAAATATCGACATTTGTACACCTTGTAAAAACTAATAATTTTAATTCGAGTTGTTAACATTCGTTATTAACTATTTTTTATATTAAATATTTATAGAACTTTTTAATGACTAGATAAACGTTATTATTATTATTACTTTTCATGTTGGAGTTAATACGAGTAGTTTTGTGCTTTTAAAACTTTGAACTCTTTGAACTCTATAAAACCTCATAACCAACCTATTTTTGGGCCTCCTGTCAAATTTGTTTGTTTTCGGTAAGCGTTACACATATTATTATATTTATTTTTCTAAAAACTCCATTATAAATGATTGCGTTATACTCGTTTAACAGTAACTGCACAAATTGCACAAACAAAGCAAATTCGGACGTGAAAGTCTCTCGACGCATTTAATTAACACTAATGGGCAGCAAAAAAAAACAAAAAGTGTAGATGAAAATGTTTATCTAAAGGCAACGGTTATACTATACGGCATTCATAGGGTTTTTTTTCAAACTTAAATGCACATAACGGTAAAATATGAACACTATTTTTAGTAGGTAAATGAATATTGTAACGGGTCTTTAACATTTTTATCAATGCAGCTCTTACATGTGTCTCTTTAATTGACTTTAAGCATTGTATTGTAATAGAATATATTATTTTTTGTAAAAAAAAACTTTATTCCAACCCTAGTTTTATTACCGGGCAAAACCATTTTTTTTTTTAAAGCGCAAACCGTGGAAACTTTTATTGGATATTAAATACAAATTGAAGATGTTCAATGAACCGTAAAATCAAAAGTCTGTTGTACACCATTCGTTGAGGTATAATATTACAGCATTTGCATCTTGGTTTTGGTCACGTTTAGACAGTGAAATTAGTTTCTTTACGTTAAAACATATTATGTGCGTTATCCGAGTAAATTAAAAGTTGCACACAACGGCACATATACGAACTCTTAGTTGCTTTGTACAAAAATAATATTCATAGCTACTCGAGTACATAATATCTTCCCTTCGACATTGTAATCGGGACTGGAAGAAAAAAATAAACTTCCGCAAGCGAATGCGATCATAAAATGTAACCTTTTATCATTTTTTTTTAAACATAAAAAAGGTTATTATTTATAAGCGTAATAATAATTATACATATTTGTATTCATTTAAAACATATTTGAACGTATAGAATCATAAAAAAGTTAACAAATTACGGTATTTATTTATTTGGCACAAATTCATATTCTTTAAAACATAAGAAATTACAGTATTTGCTCGGAATTTGTTATAATAAAAATAACAGCCTGTATTTTCATTAGATTTCTTGGAAATACATGACTAATAAATTTGATTTGAGTGTGTACTCGATCAATGTCAAGAACAGGGAATTTGCTAATTAAAAAACTATTTTTTTTTTTAATTCCATAATTTTAAGTGGAGCTAAGTGTTTGGCGAGACATGTTTTTGTAGGAGGAGGGTTACCAGTTTTCGTGGGGATTTAATTTTTCCATTATTAATGATCGGCAAATATGCTCATTACATTAAAAAAATTAAATATTTGTTCTAAAAAAGTGACAACAGCGATTAATTATCAAATTAGCGACCAAAATTGACCGATTATGGAAAAAAAATTACTAGTTTCAGTTTCTGCTAAACTAAAAATAAGGACCAACCTATTTGGGCACGCCTCTGGTGTGCTTAATCTTTTGTTCGTTCTACATAGTATATTATACACTTTGTTAATTGATTGCGTTATAATGGACTATACGTTAGCGCGAGGCGATCACGGACAAACCCTATTAATAATACTACATTGCCTATAATATTATTCTAAGCGTTGTGCAAACGATCTACAGAAGACGGTAACACAGTGGGGCTGTTTGAGCGATTTCCCCTTTGCAGTTTCGGCTTACACAGAGTTTCTCGGAGCGTGTAAAGGCTTAAAGACCTGCACGAGAGCTATCTTGACACTATCAGCGGCGCGTCCCGTCGAAAAGGCCGGAAGGGACGGCACTTCCGATAAGATGTTCCGGGATTTATGTCCGACCCTTTACCGTGAATACATTAAACCCCACACACACACACCCGCATCGGATTAATTGTCTAGTTTCGCACACAAACACACACATTTGTGGCGTAGATTCCCATTTCTTTCCATTTTTGAGACCTACCAATTCATGTAGGTTTAAATGATTTAAAATGAGCTTGCACAGTGTTGCCAACGTTGCCATAAAACGAAATGAAGCTTTGCAAATGATTTTAAAAACATGTGAGGGAGATATAGATCCACCCTATTGCCACTGCGAAAAGAAACGGCCATATGTGTGGAAATAGAAAACTCGAGTGCTGGAACACAAGTATGGGAGGAAAGGTTTTGAGTTAAAATAAATCAATGAAAACAAATAGATATCCAAAGTTATTAAAAATCAACCCGAGAGTACCTACAAGCTATGGGCTACAGTTAGCATATGAGAAACTTCACCCAGAAGTCACAGTCGCATTGGGACAGGATTTCGAATGAAATGTTAGAATGAGCCGGACAGAGATTGGACAAAAGGTGAAAAAATAGAATAATGGGGAGATTATAATATTATTATGTACCTATTCATTGTTCGTATTATCATACAAAACGAGGGTTATCGTTTTAATCTTAATTTTATGTAAATAATAACCTTTTCTAGAGGGTACAGATCCTATTCCACAGCTTAAGACCCCCACACGTTACATTTTCATCGGACAACTAAATATTAAATGTTGGAAAAAATAGGGAGGTACATTTTAAATAAAACATTTATTTATACAAGCCATATTTGATATTAGAATATGAAATATATATATATTGATGTATAACAGATGAATACTGATGATATGTATACTCTGCAGCTCTACCCCCACCCAAGGTTATTTTTGTGTTAATAATCCACGTTTTAAAACTTGCCAACAGACTGAAAGGTTATAAGTGAGAAGCAGCTCGTCTACAAATCAATTACTTACGTTAGGTACCTATTTCCATTGGGACGGGTGACAATGTAATCAACGGCAACGCATTAATTTGGACAAAGGCACAAAGAAACTCGGCAAAGGAAGCCCTCGTGATTTTTGCGAACCGATAATTAAAATAATTAATTAATTTTATCGCACAACAAACAGCTTCTCCGTATACAACTGAAATTTCAATCTACACAAATAGTTTTTTGTAAGGTGTACAACCCGCCATCGCCCGTTTACCAATAAAAATTGGTATATTATAAAATAATTATTTTAATAATTTTCAAAGCTAACGCCTACGGAACGTCTTTAAAACACCTCGTCGTGTTTCTTACAAATACACGTCATATACAAGGTGATCCACTTGACGCTCATTTTATAGTTTTTCTTTTTGAAGCATTTGTATTTATTATATCCTTCAATTAGTATTATAACTACTACCCTACTATACACCTTTACAGAGTACTACATTCCACTTCTCGTCCTAAATTTAAACTTTAAAAGGAATTGTCCAAAACTGGTTATCGACTAGTTAACGTTTTGAGCAAATTATTCTTAACATAATAAAAATTCAATTAAATATACGTTTACGTTTAAATTTTAAAAATTCATAGAACCCTAGAATTTAATGAAAAGATAAAAACTTGAGTATTGCTTAATTCTGTAAGATAACATATTACCTAAGAAAATGAGTGTCTTTCGTTAAATGGATCACTCGGTATAAAAATACATGCTGTATATACATACATATATAATATATACATTTGATCAATCTGATGCAAACACTTATTTTCTCGGAAAATATGCATATTTTGAAAATAATTTTTTCCTATACTTATAGGTAGGTACATATTTTACTATATTTTTTAAAACTTTAAAAATTTTGATCTTCATCCCTCATACGTAAAACAAGAATGGACTTTGTTTCTTCAAATGGGAACATATTATGTTTTAAATTCCATAAATATGGTCATAAAAAAAATGTTAAAAAATATTATCTTTTGAATTTTTAAATTTCATCAATCTGTTCGTTGGCTATGACTTTGTAAATATATTACATTTCCCCTTTTTGTCGTCACCTGTCTTCCGTTTTCCAAAAACCAGTAGCCGTCACTGTGTTTGTAAACAGGTAGATACATAACAACCGCTTGTCTATCGTTATCTCAAAACATTCCGTTGTATCTGTTTTTATTATATTGAAAAATAAAGTAAAATACGTACCTACGAGCAGTTTAGGGAAAAAATAATTTTTCAAAATATT
This sequence comes from Adelges cooleyi, assembly GCF_023614345.1. Classification (NCBI taxonomy): domain Eukaryota; kingdom Metazoa; phylum Arthropoda; class Insecta; order Hemiptera; family Adelgidae; genus Adelges; species Adelges cooleyi. The sequence goes on along the minus strand of NW_026096268.1, from coordinate 9,803,631 downwards.
CATACTTGCTGAGAACGTATTAGTATTTATACACAAGATGAATCACCCTGTATATACTTATATAATTATAGATACTTCAAGTTTATGTTTAAAACAAGAAACGCGCACGCGGCCAGAACAAGGTTAAAACGGGATCATCGTTCCGCGTCGAGGTGAATTATACATCGGTAATTACTAAATTATACGCTGACACCGGGTAGAAACCTATAAATTTTCAAAATCCAAAAACGATATAACCCTCCTCCCCCCGTCTGATCCCCCCGTGGAGTGCATACTCGCTGGTCGAACATAGCAATTAACAATGAACGGACCAACACCGCGTTGCATTCAGTCGCCAGATCCGTACACGGTATGATTTACCGGTTGAAGTGCGACTGCGCTTATAAGTTGTTTACCGCTAAGATATAATATTATACAAGTGTTTCACACACACATACATATTATTATACACCACCGATGGCATTGAAATTTTATTTCTCGTTCTCTGGCAAACCACCACCACCGCCACCCCGTCGGAACCTAAGTACGTTTGGTTGAAAACAAATTAAATTGAAAAAAAAACCTGGCATAGCATAGTGAGGCGAAATATTGTAACTCAGAAATCGCTAAAAAAAAAGGCAATGTCGGTACCCGAATTCATGTTCATTCGTTCACACATAGCGGCGACTTGGAAATAGAAGTTTGACTACAGATTTTTTGAAAAAATTGGACATGTTATAGCCCCGCCTATAGATACCTACCTTCAATCTGATTTTCAGATCTTAAGTCTATAACTACGCTGGAAAAAAAAATATCCACCCTTGCTGAGGACTTGTTAGGAAAGACAGACGATCCACCCTAATATTAAAAATACAATTTTGAACACATTTTTGCATTCAAAATGATTTCATCCATATTTCTATCATCTACAGATTGACATCGAACCGTTTATTTAAAAGTGAAATAATTTATTATTTTATCACTTTCAGTTGTAACAATTCCTGAAATCCTGAACCCAACCCCAATGATATGTTTTTTTTATACGATTTTAAAAATGTGAGCAAGAAACTTTGTTTGTAAACAAACAGTGTAATCGATTTTATAACTAGGTACTCGTTTAGAACATATTATTTTATTGTCAAATAGACGAAGAAGAGTCGAGGGTGGTTATTCGATGGCGTGCATGACTATTCCAAACTTAGTTTTTGTCAACCGTCTGCACTTAGTTTATACACTCAGCACATAATAATATTATACGAAACGGCTCCTTGTGGTACACAGTCGACAGAGAAACACTAGCCGGGATTAAACTTTATGCCATATAATGCCTGAAGTTGTCCTAAAGAGATGTAATCAAACTAGAGTTTAGTGTCTAATAACATCCTGTTTGTGACGTCCGACCGAAGGAAAACAATAGATTTTTATAGAGCTTTTGGAAAAATAAAACCCGAGAGTGATGTTTAATAAGCGATAAAAAGGACAATATGAATGAAAAAAAATAACCCAACACGGCGGATTGAAAACAAAGTATAAGCTTCTTTGGAAACGGCAAAAAAAATATGATAAAATCACTTTAAAAAAACCCGTTTTCATATGCGTACATTTTGGTGATAGGCTATGAAGATATTTCCGAATTTACTTTAAAACGCTTTATTAAGTCTACATTATCCGATTGGAGCAGTTGGGGGTTTTCAACTCTCAGTTTGACGAAGACACAGCAAAAAAATATAACTTGATCACTTAAAACCCTTCAAAATAATCTCTAAAAAAAAGTGTTAAATGACTTAAAACATAAAAATACCTCCTCGGCTTGGTAACGAAGTTAAAACTAATTGAAAAATGTTCAAAACTCATTTTTAAAATTACTTAAAAGTTTTTAAACGATGCCCACTTGGCCTTCTTCATAAAGAATTTTAAAAAGTCGTTTAAATTGTATACATAAGTCAATTTTCAAATCTAATCTAATTAGAATTTAACCTATTTTTCATTTTTAATCTTTTAGATTCATAGTAAAAATTTAAAAAATTACTAGTATTAATTTAAATTTTGTTTTTTAATCAGAAGTGTACACCGTGCAAAAAAAAAATAGTTAATACATATTTATACTAATTATTGTCATGACATTAAAAAACACGTTGTAAAATGTAGTAACTTCTGAGCATTGCAACGAAGCTGAAAATGCGTTACTCCTCTAAACTTTAAAACTAGATTGTAATATTTTTGAAAAGTATAATGTATTGAAAATGTATAATTAATTAGTAACGAAAGTCCAAATATTTTTTTTTTCGACGCCAAATTAGGCGATTCGATATTGAAACTCTTGACATATGTTTCTAAATAATTATCCAATCTTTTTCATAATTTTTCAACTTTCTTTAAAAGGTTGAACGGTATTATATTACTCAAATTAACCTTCAATAATAAATCAGAATCATTTTACAATAAAGACTGCACCGCCATGACTCACCAAACAGGCATGTCGGGCGTTGGCGGCGATATGAGTAGTTTTCTTTATTACACAAATTAATTGCTAGATTACCCAAACTCAGAAGAGAAAACAACACATGAAATATAATTAATACGAATGCCGAATGATAAAAATGATACAAGTCATAAGTGCACACCTTTGTTACTTTTTATTTTACGACCAAAGACTTAAAACCAAAACCGCCGCGCATTATCATTTTACAACTGTACATGCATTTCATTTAATTACACATGACTCGAGAGTAAACCTACAAAAAATAGGTATACAATGCAGACAAAAGTATAAAAAAAACAAAACAGTGATTTAATTTCAAATGTTGTTGGATACAAATTTATTGGAACCTAAATAAAGCGTAAAAAAAATTATTTTGCTCATCTCATAATTGAAACAAACCATAATTAAGAATAATTTAACATAAAAAATATGAAACAACTTTTTTTTATAATTACCCCTATTAATAAATAAATATTGAGTGATTCTAACTAATAACACTAACGCCTATTTTAAGGTGAGGATTTTTCACAGATTATGAAAAGTACACTTCTTTTTAAAATTATTACTATTTTGGACTTGGTAAGTCAACTCTTTGATGTTTTTAAATTATAGGGCTATTTCGTAGATCCCGTTGATGTCCACCCACACTATCAGTATGGTTCGATGCCGGGACCCCCCTGTAGATAAACGAGATCGACGAATAGAGGTATACAGTCACCGTACGACGCAAAAGGCAAAATAAAATCACTTAAGTACACTTAAATGTCCCGAGTGCGGCGAGTTTCCAAAAAATAAAAATAAAAAAAAGCCAGCTCTTTCTTTTTAATCGAAATCTTCGGCAAAGCCATTTCGCAGACGTTCTTTCATTCAATCCGGGAAAACTTGGGCGGCGGGACGCGACGTTTTTTTTATTTATTTATTTTATACATACAATAAACATATATATATATATATAAATATATTTTTTTTTTGGCGACGAAAACGACTCTTCCGGCCGTTTAATGTAATGGATACCGTCGTTCCAAGAGCTCGAATCCTAAGGGTGTGGTGTAAGGGTAGTACACAAAAGACCGCGTGTCGTTCGAACATTAACGGTTATGGCCGGCGAAGTAGGTGTAGCTAAAATGTGCGACGCTATAAATATCACGGCGTTGTCCATTATTTATTTATTGGCTCGGTAGAAAAAAAAATGGTGTGAATGAACTGAAAAAAAAGCTTCTGAAATTTGTCCACGGTTAGTATCGAAACCCTAAGTCGTGATGCGAATTTTGTTAAAGGCGTGCAATGCACGAGCAATAAGAACAAGTGAAAATCCGGTATACGTTAAATACTTTTGCATTTGTATTGTATTCGTGTTTATTATGTGGCGATCGATAAGGATTAATCAACTGATAAGAGATATGATAGTGTGATAAGAGTGGAGATTGATAAGGACATGGCTGATTATCAGCTGATAAAGTAAAAACGTTATCACGTTTCGACGTTTTTAGCTTTAGCTCAAAAATGTTTTTTCTTTTTTTTCTGAGAAACATAATATAAAAAGAACCGATAATATAATGCACTGGACTTCAATTATTGGTATGTAAACGGATCATGTAGATGGTTGAATGAGCTTTTAGGTAACGTTAAAGCGTGGTTTAAATGATAAAATATATAAAGACTAGTTGGTTTACTTGGCATTCATATGGAAATAGGGAAAATGGTCAACGTTTTAATTTAAAATTTATGAAACTCTATAAAATAAACACAAATAAAAATTGTTTCCACTGGCAAATATTGTAAAATCAAAAACTTATACTTGATAAATACTACTCTATTCACTCGTATCCGTTTGGTTCTCACAAAACGATAACAAAAACAACATGACGTTTTTTATAAGAAATTATTATTTTTTTAACCCTTCAGTTGGCATTGTATATCTGATTGTACAAACATTTCATACGTGGGTCATTTAGCTATTATCATTATTTTTGGCATATCTCAAAAAATATGCATTATCCTGTGTATTCAAGTCAACAAAATGTTTGAATCAGAAACATTAATATATGTTTCAATAACAAAAGTAAAATAAAATAAATGAATAGCCATTTCCTCACAGCCCTGGTTTGTCCCGACATCTATGGTTGACCCATTCCAAGTGATTCTCTGCTAAGAAATTATTTTTAAAAGAATACCATTTAATTAACTGTTAACCATGAGAAACACGTTTTAAATATGTCCTAACATTGACACCTTACTGCTCTGACAAGTCTAATAGCTCTGTGTGTTTAATAAGTCCCGAGTCGAATTTCAGTATCTCTTTTATTCCAATGTGTCTGATTTCCCAAGAGAAGGTTTACCAAAGATATATTTCCTTTTGGTACTGATGGAATCATGATCATACAAGATATACGGTGTGAATTTTCCTCCTCTTCTCTACATTTACTACACACTGGTGATTCTGTAATCCGCATATGATCTAGATGTCTGAGTGGCGTGCTAATAGTCCAATCAACGTGTTCATTTGATTCCTGATCACAGTCTTTAGATCCTTTAGTAATATACCAGGATGCCGATGATTCTTAATTGCCTCGCTACGAATGTATTATTTGTTAGACATTCAAAGACCGACTCTGAAGTCAACGAAGAGTTTTACTCGACTACAGCCTTAGGAGCTGTTTGACTATCTCGCCAAAGATGGTGATGTTCCTTCCTGAAGGGTTAAATATGATCATGTTTTAAGCCAATATACTACTTTTGGCACTTCCACTTATCTGCCAGACACGACAAATTGCTCGTATGTCTGATGAATAATATTCCAATAATTTTCGAGTAGGTTTTAATATTCAGACGGCATTACCAAACCGCTTTAGGCGAGAGGGGTGGTTTTCGAAAAAATACCGTGTCTGGCTGACAATAAAAATCGAGGGCTTTTCTTCGATCGGTTGCAGGCGTTTCTTTCATAAAAAAAATATGTGCACTCTCCTCCTTCGGTCTGTTCTTTTGTCGTGTACGAAATCAAATTAGCTCGGAAATAACAATAGTAATAATTATTGTGTACAAAAAAAAAAAACACACTTTTCCCGCGTTTTCTTTATTACACACCGACAGCACCTGTCACGCGATACGAAACGAAAGAATATAATATTAATTTCATTTTTTTGCTTTTCCCTTACTCAAAAAAAAACGAAATAACCTAATCACGGCCGTATACTTATTTGCATGATATTTACTTGACGGTTGCAGATGTCGTCGGCGCATATCAACTTTTTTTTGTATACATTAAACGACAGAAAAATAATTTAAAGAACACTCCATTCTTTATCATAGTATTATTATTCACATTATTCGTAGCCGAATCAATAAGTCCAATATGTCTCTCTCGTTCGCCGAGCTTTGCCGCGGTATTTGTTGGGAAGTAAAAAATAAATTTAAAGGAAAAAAAGAGCTTTCGCCCAAACGAGACACGGCCATCGAGATAATATAAAACGGAAAAAACAACTAACCGGGTAAAGGCGAAATTAATTTTTTCCGTCCAAGAAACACGCTATTCTATATTAATGTTTTTTTTACTCAAAACGACGACAAACATAAAGAACAAATCAATAAAAAAAAATACAAAACAACTATAACGAATAATTATTACTGGCGACCGCTACGAGCGCGTTCAAGAATAACATTAAACGTGTACACACACATGATCGTCATTAGACGTGTACTTAGACCAGAGCGATGCTATTAATTATTTATACACATACAGGGTGATTCATTAAGGAAAAGACGACACTCGTATTCTAGGAAAATAATTACAATGTGTAGTTTGTTATTATGTACAGAGTGATTGATTAACTATACCAGCTATGGCTTTTTTTAGTTATTCTTTTTCATATTTTTATAGTTTGAATTTGATGTGTTTTTCAAAAATATAAGCCCATCCCTTATATATAGGTACACGTTAAAACCCTATGAACTTAAGATTTTTAAACGGTAACGTATAGGTACATATTATCTATTTAAACTAAGAAAACCTAACCTCACCGTCAGTTTCGAATAATTACTTTTAAAATTATCAAAATTTATAGTTCAGAACCATAGGAAGGTTGGGGTGAAGTATTAGTTTAATCATTTTTACATTACCTACATAAACTCTATTGACCAGTCAAAATCCTCAGCAAGTTATTCTTATTTTAAACAAAATACAATTTAATGTATACGTTCCCGTTTAAGTTTCAAAAGTTAATTGCGCTTTGTGCAAAATACCAAAAAAAGATAAATACATTCGGTAATATTGTATAATAACATAAAAATGAAAATCTATGAAATTGTAATTATTTTGTCTCGCTTCGTGGATGGATCACCCTGTATGTACAGATCAGAGGGAAAAACTAGTTCCCCAAAGATGGTCAAAGTCTACACGCACACAGTATATTACCACAAAAGAGCATATAGTCTCAATAATAATATTGTTATACAATATACATTTTCCTCGGAACGGCTGCTCTGATTAACAGCTTTCGTTGGACGAGACTGTCGTGACGATATCAGAGCTAAAGAGGTTCAGAGTTTTAAAAAAAAATAATAATAATAATTTTAATAATAATCCTAAAAGCCGATGGACTGGTTTTTTATTTGATTTTTTCAAATCCCCAAAGCCCGTCTACGTTGTCATCGCTATAAGTAAATGGGGGGGGGTGGGGGAGGGGTTAATAATTAGGCACTAATAAAGGCAAGTCAAAACGTAATGCATTATGTAAAATAAACCCGACTAACCTAACTCGAATATTTGAAGAAAAAAAACTAAAAATTATGACGAAGGTCAGTAAATAAATGTGTTGGATTATTTTCCACTTAATAGTTGTGGTTTTTATTTAATTACTCGAATCGTACGACGACGATATTAACAGCAATATTTGACAAATAATGCACGTAGTAGCCGTTTTAAGTAGTGAAGAAATATTAAGATTTTCTAATTATAAAATGTTATTTTTCTCCGAGTTATGTGGCGTAAAACAACAGTCGCTACTGGTAAGACACACACAGGTCGTTCTCACAGCGTACAATAATAGTAATACATAATGATAATAACTATTGTATGAGAGAAAAACATTAAAGGGCATTGGCCACGATTTAGTGAAAACAAGTGGAAACGTCCGTAATCTACATGGGAGTGGCGCCGTTGGACGGTCATAATGATAATGATGAAGGGTGTTGCTCAATATGTTGCTTCTATACAAGACGTTTGAATTCCGGTTGTTGCTTGGTGAGAATCGAAAAGGGTCGATTATTATCCTTCGCTGTGTGTTTTGAGCCGAGTGAACTATAAAGAAAAAGGTTTTTATTACCCGTTTATTGGATTTTATCCCGCGTTTAAATCATCATCGCACAGTTCTCGAGTAAACACCAGTAAAAAATAACACTACAAATAAACCAAAAAAAAAAAAAACCCGTTCGATTACCATTGCTAATATTGCCAAGCGTATGAGAATCAGTCAAATACCATAAGCTTTGATGCATACGATATTGTATCCGGAATTCGATATTGCAATACAAAAGGTCATACTGTACACTAAAAATAAATATGTTGGATTTTCTAACAGTACAATAGTGGTTTTTGTTTAATTACTTATGTCAGAAAATAAAAAGGAAAAATAGAATTTCAAACACATCATGTATTGTTAATTACTACAATTACCTACTTTTATTGAGTTTATACAAATCCAAAAAGACTTAATCGAGTCCTCGATCAACTCTGATGCTGATCACAATATTAAAGTTTTTGACAATTTTAAATGGCATCTAACATGTTATTCTAAAGTTTAAACTAAAATTTCAAATTATCTGCTTAAGATAATGAGTAGGATAAAGTAGAATGCGAGATGACATAACGATTTTAGCACCATATTGTTTACTATATATACATTCTTATACAATATCTTTTTGATAATTATAATTGTGTGTTACATAACATATATGCTTGTTAAGACTAAGGAATAGATGTTTAAACTTCATAATATTATAGTCGCAAAATAATTGCAACTCTGCTCAAAACCAATACAGTGTTTATCGCGTGTATGTAATCTGAAGTAGAAGAAAGAACTACTTTTCTTTGAGAAACTTATATTGGATTACACATATTATATTTGTGTCATGCTAAATATATTTGCTAAACTTGGACATTATTTAAATACAAATTTAATAAGACATTGCAAATAAAAAAACTTAAATAATAAATAAATAAATAAATAATTATAATTTTAATTTTAAAAAATATCTAAACAATACTATCAAACAAATTATTTGTTTAACAGATTTAAATAAATAAATAAAAACAATTATGTTACCTAATAAATTTTCTATATTTTTAACTCTAAAATGGAAATAATCATTCAAATACAAAGGTTAGTCAAATAAAATATTATTTGATGTTATAAATAATAGATTACTTGAACATACAAATGTATTACAAACAACTTCAGTAGATTCAACTTTCTGAGTACATTTTATTGGATCGAATTGAATGTTTATTATTTTTTTTTTTTTTATACAGTATAAACTTACAACTTAACTTTATTTACGGGGCCAAAAAGGCCGACTAGAAAATTAGTTAGATTTTTTATAAAAAAAAAAACCTGTGAAACTGTAAACGCTTAAAAAACATAAAAAATCGAAAGGAAGCGTTAAACTATAAATAAAAATAAAATGAAAATTGGACCATATTGCCAAGAGACTTTGCATTTTTAGTCTTGATTTGCATACAATTTAACAGAAAATATCTACAACGTTTAAAATAACTTTTGGTAATCTAAAGGAGGACCATGTAAGAGTAGTACAAACAAAAATCAAAAACGATTAGGTGGCATTCGGCATTTGTCTCGCAGAGATAAAATGCGAATTTTTTTGCTCGGTTAGAGTTTTTTTTTTTTTTTTATCAAAATAATATGTTACAAACGACCGAGCCGGTGGTACACGTGATCTCAAGGAAGTCAGTCGGATCAAAAATCCTTAGGAATGCGGTATAATACATGTGTATGCGCCGGCAATGCAACTGTGGAATGCTAGAAATCACCGAGTAGGTATAATAATATATAATATATATATGACAGGTGTAGAATGAGCATACACATAATATGATAAATACACTTGTCCCGTTACCACGGCGCGAACCGAAAACCGAAACAATCATTGCTTAAATAAATACAAACCAGTCTAGTCTAGGCAATAAAAGTCCAGTGCAAAATTTATCTCCAAGTGCGAAAATGCTCAGGTAAAAATCTCTCAGGAAAAAAAAATGACCAAGTAACCAAAAATGCCAGAGTTATTTTTAAGTTATTACATATATTATGTAAATCGCATCTAAATTAATAGTACAAAAATTGTAAATTGGTATTAAATTTGTCCACGTTTAAACAGTTTAAAAATGTATTGTGTATAATACTATTAGGTAACACCACAATATTTGAAAATCAAATAAAAAATTTTAAAAATAGGTCGGACATATTACTGTCAACAACGTTCATAGTGACACTTACAAACAGTTTGAAACTGTAAGAAGTAATTACACACCTAATTAGAGAACAGGTAAAAAAAACCTAGTACCGAAATACCGAAAAAAATTTAGATAAGTTAACAAAATTTTCATTCAAATTAAAACCATAATACATTTTAATATATTCAAGTGTAAAATATTAAATTTTGATATGATCGTTTCTTGTTTTTTAAGTATAGTTTTTTTTTTTTTTTTTACTTAAACGGGAAAGGTTTTCCCAGCGGACGAAAATTATAGTGATATTTTTTTTTTTGTTGGCGTTTTTTAATTTATTAATACTTTATTAAGCATCGAATTTTCTTCGAATCCATCGTTTTCTCAAGAAAATAATTTTATCAGATATTGCCACCATATTTTAACCTGTCGTAGAAACAACAATTTTCGTCGAATACTTACCTTAATTACTTGACACATAACACTCTAAACAAGTCGTTAGCAAGTGTTGCCAATCGATTAATTGTTGCCCGAGGTCGTTAAACTAACGAATGAAAATAACTTTCAAAATCAATAATGGTTTCCCATTACACGGCAAATACATATATGTACATTTATATTGACAAAAAAAATATTTGTTTTCCGAACGGTTCAAAAACTTTATTAAAACTTTTCCTTCTGTTTTATAACATAAAATATAAGTTATATATATATTTTTTTTTCCAAGTACAAAAATGTATTATAAACCAAATTCAATAATACTTTTGGACTCTGCTAAAAATAGTCTACTAAAGTATAATAATGAAAATAATCGTTTTTTTTAACAATTTATTATTAAAACTTGAATGGAGCATTGTATTTACACTAAAGTATGTAAATTTATGATAATTTTAATTTTTTTTTTTTTTTTTAATAAAAACTTCAAGCGTTACACGTCAAGATATGTTGCGGCCAGGAATATTTCCACCGACTTTAATAATAATGACTGATAAAGCCTGAAGAATATGATGAATAATAATAATCCTGCTGTTGGATGGTGCAAATATAAATGTATTTTATTTTTATTTATTATAGGTTTCCAACTTTCGGCTAAATATTAAGTTAACCGATACCGCTTTAATGCTAGAATCGTTTAGTAAATTAATACTAAAATTATAATATATTCCTTACGATACCCGTAATTTGAAAGTGAATTGAAAACTGTTTTTTGAACAAGGTTATAATATAAGAAAAATTGACAAAACTAACTATTGACTTTTGCCATCCTAACAGAGAATTATAGTTTTAAGATTAATATTTTGTTGGGGGGGAAAACCCAAAACAAACCAGCAGGTTTTTTTTTTTTTTGTTTATCCCCGTCAAACGTTTACCCGAAATTATGGGTTTTATTGAGTTTAGTTGAAAAAAAAATTAGTTATTTCCAACTCTGCAAAACAACAGACTTTTCTACGAGTAGAATTGTATCAAGTATAAATTATATACATCATAATATAAAAGCACTTAAAGAAAAAAAAACATCCCCACGACAATATTTTTTTTTCTTTTTTTTCCCCACAAGGGTTTTATTCTTGACATCTTGTATTCAATGTCATCTACGATAGTAGTAGTCGTTCAAATGTTTTCAAGTACTAACTGATTTTGCTTTTTTCCACCCTCTTTACGAGAACAAGTACGTAAACCTATGCGTCCTATCAACTTTTATTATGTTTTAGAACAGCAAATATCTTATACGATTAATTAAATGTTTTTTAAATCCTTTGCGAATGAGATAAATGTACTTTTTTTAATTTATGTTCTGCAAACTCACAAATAGTACCTAATCCATTTTCCAGTATTATAATTCAAGTCGTTAATAAATCATTAACAACAATAATTATTATTTAAACGTTACTGCCTTAAGTTTAACGTTATGCGATTAGAACTACAGCGCACCGTTGTTCGTACTAATGTGATCTAACCGATGTCTTGAATTACTAGGCAAAAGAATAAGGAATATAGCATTTTTAGCTAAGTAATTATGTACAAAAAGCTTGAACGTTGAATATATATTTAAGTTGGCTTTCAATACATAAATATTTTTTTTTTTTTTTATAAGTGTAACACTTTATCTACCTATTATTAATTTCAATAATATATAGTTGAGTGTGCGGATGCAACATTTTAAATTACTACAAACTATTTGCGATTAACATAAGGGTTTTAGATAATAATATGATGTCATCAATACAAACAACAATAGTTATTACTATTGGACTATAGTGAGCGGTGTGAATCGACTCATCGATCAACTATACGTTATTAGTTACACAAGTAAATGAATATCTCTTGCTCCAACCCAAAAGAAATTATCTTATGACTATTATTATTTTCTAAGCACATACTAGTGATGGAAATATGGAAATTCAGATTCTGGCAAAAATAACCCAAATTTTAGCAATTTAAAAGTAATAAAAACAAAAATGATTTGATGAACCAAAGTGGAAAATCAGATAATCAACAAGGCTTTAAACAGTTACCAAATAATGTTCAAGTTCCATCACTAGCATGTACAGAACAGTTTAAAAATGGTTGTGAGGATGGGTTCGAAAGCGCATTTCGACCGTCGAACGTAACTCTTACCTGAGTGGTGTACGGCTGCGAGCTCAGCCTGATGCCGTCCTGTAGCAGCTTGTCTTTGAGGAGCAGCTTGAGCTGTAGCTTGGGTATCCTGACCAGTTCGGCTTTGCCCTCCTCGTACTCGTCGTAGTGGACCTGTTGCAGCTCTTGCGTACTGCTGCCGGACGACTGCGCCGGACTGGGCACGCACTGTTTGGCCGCGGCCGCGTACTTGCACTCTTCCTGTATGGCGGCCGTCTCTTCCAGGGTGAAGTACACGCTGGCCGCCCCTTGCTCGCGTAGCGTGCGCACCGACTGCAGCAGGCGATTGCGGTGCGACGGGTTGAACACTCCGATGGCGTCCAGGTCCGGGTCGCCGACCTGCTTGCATATCTCCAGGTCGTCGTAGCCGTTGTCGAGGAACGAATCGGCGTACTGGCCCAGGTGGAGCGACCCGAGCCACTCGACAACGATGTTGCTGCCGCTCTTGTTACTAGCCATCGGACCGTGTCAACGTGACGAGCCGGACGACCGTTGGCCACCAGCTTTGGCCACAACACATTTACCGCGGGAATTAATAATTATTAATAACAATAATTTTAATGTGTTATAGAAAGCCAACGGGGAAAAAAATATAATAAAAAGTCAGGCAGGAAAAAAACGGCGAAAAAAAATTTAATAAATACTATATTTCGTTAAATATTATTATGATGTCGATAATAATATTTTTGTTTAACTCGAATAAACGCACACACAAACACACTTTATGGAAAACGTTGCGACGGACCGGAATGACGTTAACGTGCAACTCTACGCGGATTCTGTGCGGTTAACACTGCGGCCAAAAATGCGATAACAACGCGTGCGGCCTAATCTCGTTCTACCGGAGGACATATTGACATTCTCGGCGCGGTCGCGACGGCCACCGCTAGATGCCGCTGCCCGTCGGCCGCGGTACGCGGTCCACGCCGGGCACTTTTTCGGCAACCCGATTTTCGACGGAAGCCCACGGGCAACAACCGGGTTTTCGCCATCGTAACGGTGGCCGTCTTTCGTACGACCGTGGACTATCATAGATGTGTGTAAATAAGGTACACAATAATAATATTGTTTGAATAAATGTTACCTAATATCTTCGGTTGAGACGAACAATTGAAACACACGACATGATATTGGCAAAAAGGTGCCAATCACACAGTAGTTTAGTTTTTTTTTTACAGGAGAGCTAAAACACCTTTTTTTTTCCAGTTAATTTTAAATGTTCAAAATATCAAGTGCGATCAACTTTTTATGTAAGTAGGTAATATTATGTGAACAAATTCTTGCAAAAAGAAAATAATTTTACTTTGTGATGGAAATGGTCAGCCTTTGGGCGTTGAGAGTTCAATTTTTGGGTCCTTGCTCACAAATCACAAATTTTCAATAAACTGTTCATCAAAATACCAAGATGGGATAAACTTTTAATGTGGTAACAAGTAAAATTAAATTCTTGCATAAAAAGAAAATAATGTTACCTACGCTTAGAAATGGACAGCATTTGAAAGCTGAATTTTTGGGCTATTCGAATTTGTTTCAAAAAACTGTTTTTAACCTTTTCATACCAAAAGACGCAGAATTATTTTATTCATCAATTAAAAAAAGCAAAGCAACGGTTTTCTCAAAAACACTTAGACGGCACCTTTTCCAATATTTCCTTTTCAATTATAATAATTGAGGAATTCTCCAGACAAAAGGCCTGTAATATTATATGCAAAACGAGAAAAGCCAAATAAACGTTTTCAATACTTTTATTGAACAACATTTTGATTTTAAATATCTTTGACAAATGTTTTAAAATAGTAAAAACCTTAATAAAATAATTGTTTTGAGAATGAAATATGTTTTTTTTAAATTATTTTCCTAAAAATATACCAACAAGGACTTAATGTACCATTTTTCAAAAAAAAAACAACTTAACAAAAGAAACAACTAAATGAAATACTCTGATTTATGTAATTACTCATAGTATAGAAAACGAACTGTTGTGTATTTAATGTTTCCAATTGTGAAGTTTATTGTATATATTGTACATAATATGTTAATCTAATCTAATGTAACCCAACGACCTTTGATGTCATACTTAAATATAGAAAATACAACTCATAAAATTCCTTTTCTCAAATGATGGTTCTGTTCAAGCTTAATTTATGAAAATTCCAGTTTCTATCTGAAACCGGCATAAAAATTTGATAAGGGAAATTATTAAAAAAAAAAATGCACAAATTTATCCAAAGCTCTCAATACTATGCCTGTGCTATGTTTACCTTATTTTTGTATGATGAATGTGTTGGTAATGACACTTCAATCACTTTCAGATGAGCCGAAAATTGTGAAAAAATATATTGCAATAAAATCAATAAAAATATTTAATGGTAAAAAAATATTAACTCCTTGTACATCATTTTTAGGAATTATCTAATAACAAATCTGAAATCTGGAATTAAAAAAAACGATTAATCCTATATTATTTTTAAATCTTGAAACAAAAAATGTATAAACTAATTTAAGAATGTCGTACCAAAAAAAAATGTAAAACAACACCAAAAAAAAAAGTTGAAAAGAGAAGTTTTCAAAATTTTCCATTTCTTTCGATTTTCTCATTCGGATATTACTTTTTAAAAACTATTTCATCAAAAATCGTTTTTTTAATTTAGATAGATACAAATCGTATCAAAAAAAATGTATAAAAAATCTAGTTATAAAATTTTAGTATGACTAAAAAACTTTTAAGTTTTTTGGTAAGAATTCCAATTATTTCCATCGCCCTACCCTTATTTTAGTTAGTAACTATTTATTTATCCACTTTAAAAAGTTTGTGCCGCATATTATCCATTACTTCTAGATTGTATAATATGTATATATATATATATACATACCTACTCTAAAAACTTCCCTTGACCATAATAATATAAGACTTTTGCATAATACATTTGAATATTAGGATTAACTGAAATTTCGAGTGGCCATTAACTCGTTTACACTTTGATGGGGTATTAAAACTTTTTAGCGCTTATAAACTTTATGCCCTTTCAAAAAACATTATTTATAGCCTATCGCTAACCTCGGTGACGCCGTTTGACTGATTTCAGTGTTGTGTATGAGAAAACTGAGATTTACGAGGTCGTCAACTTTATATTATAATGACTTTGAAACAATTAAATATGCAAATTAACTTGTGGGGAAATTGCTGCTATCAATAGCATAGTTATTAAGTCCCAAAAACAGTGTATAATATCAGTGTTGACGATACACAAAAACTGGTGAATTATTTTTGATATTATGACATAAATCATACGTGTAAAAATAAAAAAACATATCTATTGGTTTAATGTAGTGCTTGTGTTTTCGCTTATTAAATATATTTTACGCACTTAAACTATATAATTGAAAAACCGATATTGAAAAGAATAAAAAAATTAGGTTGGCAACACCGTTGTGTTGATACTACCCCCACTAATTTATAAATAAATTAAAAAATCGTTTAATTAGTAACGTACCCAAAGGAGGAGAAAGAAATGAGGAGGAAACAATCTTTGTCTCAAAGTAAAGACTTTGGATCATGCATATTTCTTATATGATCATCCAATTCTCTTATCAGTTAGCCAGGAATTCCCCCTTAATCACTATACCACCCTCTATTTCTTTATAATTTATTGAATACTCAATAATTCCTTTTTGACGGAGAAAAACACTTATATTTTTCTTAAAGCTTTCTTAAAGCTTCTTAAAGCTTAAAATTTAGTGCTAATAATTGAACTGACAGTGGGCACGATTCTAAACTGGATTATAACTTAAAAATATACCAAGCTATGGCATTGCTTCTCCGTGGAAATTTACAATGATAAAAACGAAACGGCAGCCAATCACAATCGTCTATTTCGTTAAGCTGCCATTTTGTGAATTGATAAGACAAAAAAAAATTGGGGATATGCAAATACCTACCTGTTGTATTTAAACCACAAACTATAGCTATTCTATGCTATTGTCAAAAAACAAACCCCATTCTAAAGCAATAATCAAAAATATGAATACCTAATTCAAAACTTGCAAAATGTACCTTATCAGTAGCTTATTTGTTTTTTTTCAAAACGTCCCGAAAGTTTTGATGAAATTAAGTGGAACTCTCGGTATCTCAATTTTGTAACTTTAGTAGTTTCAACTTTGTTGTTGTTCAACTCGGATCGTGACTTGAGATTTAGATGAAATCAGAGATGTCTGCAGTATACTTGGGCCAAGTAATTTGTTCGCCAAAATACATAACACAACAGTTTACACGAACTGCTCGTGTAATTTAAATGGGATACTATAAATAAACAACGACCAAGTACTTGTAAGCACAATATAAGAGGTGGAGCCCATTATGCATGTATACGCGTAAGCAATTTAAAGTTCAACCAGATAATGTTATATCACTATAAACGTGTATACGATGATATTTTACACAATGATTGGAGAGCCAATAAAACAGCAGACCCTTGTTGACCAATGGACTATAGTAAGTTCACAGTGCATTGCAAAAGAAACAAGTAAAACTTTCTCGACAAATAATCGACCATCTCTCTAATTGACTGTCTATATACAGATAAAGGTTTTGTGCCATTTTATACAAAAAAAACCTTTGGCTAACATTGGCATTGTACTTTTGTGGTTGATTGGATCTTGGGGAAAAGCAAATCAAAATATTACACAGTAATGCCAATTGTGTATGTTGTATTTGCTGGGCCAAAGTGTAGATGACATGTTTTCCATAAAAAAAAACAATTTCCAAATATAGATATTTATTTAGTTGTTGTTAACCCACGATGCCACGTCTATTATCATTAGGCTTAGGGACTTATAGTATTTGTAATATGGACATTATAAAACTTAGAAGAGTAATATACTGGATGTTCCAGCATGAAAGGTAAGTAATAGGTGATTGGACATCTGGGGGACCCCCAAATAAGCCCCCCGTTTTCATTTTTTCGATAAGTTAAAAATTGAAGATTTCGACAGTTAAGTAAAAAAATAATGACTTAAAAAATATATATATATATTCCCTGTTATTCAGTGCAAAAAGCTCACCTTAAAAGAGGGGTCACATCATTTTCAGGCCCTTTCGGCCCCTAACTCAAAAAATCATAAGAGAAAAATGATTAGAGACCAGAAATAAATGATAAGTGATAAAAGATAAATGCTAATACATAATTGATAAGAGATAAAAGAAAAGATATAATTGGTAAGAGATAAATTATGATAGATTAGACATAAATGATAAGAGATTAGAGATAAATAATTAGAAACAAGAGATAAGAAATAAATAATAAAATATTAGGGATAAGAGATAAATTATTAGAGACTAGAGGTAAGAAAAATGATAAGATAAGTGATAAGAGAAGAGTTAGGGGCTGAAAAAGACTGAAAATTATGTGACCCCTCTTTTAAGGTGAGCTTTTTGCACTGAATAACAGAGAATAATTTTTTTTTTTTAAGGCATTATTTTTTTACTTAACTGTCGAAATCTTCAATTTTTGACTTATCGAAAAAATGAAAACGGGGGGCTTATTTGGGGGTCCCCCAGATGTCCAATCACCTATTACTTATATATATATATATATATATATATCTAAATACGTTTCAGAGTGCAATAAGTTTATATAATATGTAATTTTACTATGCATATTTTGAGGATTTTCTTATGTCGGGATATAGTTTGCTATTTCTACGTTTATTTGGGTTTTACGATGAATGTTATTACAGTGTAATTTTAAAGAACGACTCAGTTTCAATGATGTAATTTTTACAACAAAATTAAAAGATTTTTACGTTAGAACATTTTTATTTTTATTTTATTAGAACAGTTTTGTTAAAGTTGCAGTTAGACATTTACAAATATTTTGATTTTTTTTTTATAAGTATTATTTACTTTTATATATTTTATCATTTAAATTATAAATGTTTATAATTGATTTTAAGGTAAATATTTTTGTTTCAAATTTAATTGTAGACAAGTTGTATTTTCGATTGATAATTAATAAATCATAATTATCATCTACTATTCATTAGTTATTACTTTTTATAATTAAAAATTAAACAAATTTATTTTTTTTAACTGTGGTAATGTCTTATGTTTGACATGTAATACTATTTTGTAAAACTGTTTTCAAGAAAATTTCAAAGTCATCTGCTTGTTTGTGGAACGCTCTCATGCAAAATATCGTTCCTTGCGGCCACAACTATATTTTCCAAACAAATACTCCAATTAAGGTTTTTCTTGACTAGAATTTATACATATTATATACTGTATATAATTCAATAAGAAACCGAAACCGTCGAGTGGTTTTTAAAATGCAATGTCTTTTACTGAAAAACGCGTTTATGGTTTCACACTTTGAGTTTAAATATATATGTGTTTTTTATAAAAATAAAATATAAACAAAACGAATACAGTTTTTAAATTTCAAAATAAATATACTCCAAGAAAATGCAAAAAAAAACCGAATTATTAAAAAATCCGAGTACCCCGACTATAATCCGAATGTATTTGTTTTTATTATTTAATTTAATCATTTAATTTTTATCATTCTATTTCAATAAAAAATAATATTTACAAGCCCCCACTCTGTTTTTTCACATTCTTAGATCCGCCACTTGTGTGCAACTATAAACAAATCTAACCTCAAAAATAGTTAAGTGTCTGCCAAATTTGCAAATTGCCAATAAGTATTACAAAAAAAAAAAACATAATATAGTAGATACTTGAGCAAGGCCGGAACGGTCTGGTTAAATTTAAAAACAGTTCAAACGACCTTCTTCTAATCGGATTAAAAATTAAATACTAAATAGGATTAACAACCAACATATTGTACAATCAGATTTTCTCCACTTTGCACTTCTGCCATACACAGAAGAGGGGTCAGATATTTTCAATAATAACTATATCACATTCTGCCTTGGTTGATCAGTGGAGATTTTCAATACTCTTCTATTGAATTTCTTAAATATTCTTTTAACCTCCAGATAAACTCAGACAGACAAGCGAGACGGTAAGTTGTCTAATTTCCACCGGAACACTGTGCATCTATATGACTTTGCCTGATTGTGTAGTACTCACTTGTCTATGTGATTTTATTTTTTGGGGGTTTTCAGGAGACAAAAAAAAACTGTTTTTCTAGGTCCTTTTTTTTTTTTTAAACAAAATCTTTATGATTTTCCCCAGTTTATTACCGTTCAATGGATCGATTTAATTTATAAAATAATCAATTTTTAACTTTTAATTTAGCCTAAGGAATGTAATTAATGGGTCTTATAAT
Source organism: Adelges cooleyi (assembly GCF_023614345.1). Taxonomy (NCBI): domain Eukaryota; kingdom Metazoa; phylum Arthropoda; class Insecta; order Hemiptera; family Adelgidae; genus Adelges; species Adelges cooleyi. The sequence continues at coordinate 9,783,785 of NW_026096268.1, read as the reverse complement.
GGTGTAATTAAATAAATATAAACTTTTGGAAGTTTTGATTAAAAACAAACACTTTTTCTGTGTGTGAAATTTAACATTTTTATTCAACACCATGCACAATATAATATATTAACATGCTTGAGAAAAAATTAAAAGTGTTACAATATAGAAAACAATATTAACTTTGAGAATATTATAACTCTAAAAATCGAACCGTCCCGAGTAGTCAAAAATCTTGTCAGGCAATCAAGTACAATTTGATTGGAAAAAAACACAAGACCTGTTTTGTGACTTAAATGAATCACTCTGTATTGCAGTTGTCGGCTAAACGAAAACGATTATTCGGCCAAAGAAAATGGAATAGTATCTATTTTTATCAGCACAGCTGTTGTTATCACAATATCATTATCGTTGGACGCAAATCAACAGGTTTATTTCAAAATAATATTATAATTAATGAGATTAACAGCTATATAGCCCGTTGGACTTGGACTAGTTCCGGGTTTTATTATTATTATTATTATTGCATAAAACAACACAAGTTTATCATCATGAACAGAGTTTTATATAAAAGCGCTGCCAGTTTTTACTAACACAGTCAAACAACAAACAGAAAAAAAGAACAAACAATAGATAAATAGGTTTGTAATTTGTATTTTAACAATTTTTGAGAATCTCATTTTTTGTGTTTATTTAGTGCAATTTTTTTCTCATACAAGTAAAAATACTTGCAAAAAAAATGTCTGCATCCAGACGACTGTCGTCTCTCATAATGGGCGCACCCGGATCGGGCAAAGGTACGGTGTCCGAAAGGATCGTCCGAACGTTCGATATGCTGCACGTATCCAGTGGCGACATACTGCGTAAAATGATCCGCGACAAGACCGAGCTAGGCGTCCAAGCCGACAAGTGAGTTAACAAAAAAAATGTTTAAATTCTTCCATCACCACCAACAACGTTAATGTCGTCCGACACAGGTTCGTCTCAAACGGTCAGCTCGTGCCCGACGATCTCATGTTGAAAATAATCGGTTCCGAGCTGAGGCGGTTGTCGTCGGCCGACAGCAGTTGGCTGCTGGACGGATTCCCCAGGACCAAACCGCAAGCGTTGAGTCTGTTCGAAATAGCTCCGGTCCAGGTGGTCATCAGCCTGGACGTGCCGTTCGACGTCATTATCGATCGGGTCAAAGGTACGGACAAAGCTTATTGTTGTAAAACTTTTTACGTCGTGTAAAATTGTATAACCCACACACAATTTGTACGTCAAACAGGCCGATGGATTCATCCGGCCAGCGGACGGGTGTACAATACGGATTTCAACGCTCCCAAGGTGGCCGGGCGCGATGACGAAACCGGCGAGCCGTTGGTTCAGCGCGAAGACGATAAACCCGAATCGGTCAAGAGACGACTGGAGATTTATTCGCAAATGGCCGGGCCCATTTTAGAATTCTACGGCCAACAAAACGTTTTGGCACAATTTTCAGGCAACACCACCAACGAAATTTGGCCAAAAGTGTACGAGTATTTAGCGACAAAAATCGAACCCAAAGAAAAGCTTTAAAGGGTTTAAATAAACTACCAAAAATGTTATTTTACAATTTTTAAACAAAGTCTGCAATCGTTTTTCAGTGTTATCGGTTATATTTTTATGAACAATACCTTTTTTTTGGTTTTTAGCACAAATCGTAACGCATTCGATTAACTTTATAAATATATATTTAAGTATAAATAAATACATTTATTCGATTAAAATAAAATTATAATGTTTTTTTATTTAACACCAAAACGATTCATGTTACATTTATGTATACTATGTTTAATCTGATAACTTACACCGTGTCAATTCGTTGTGTAGCAAAAAAAGGTAATTGTGGTTTTTATCAAAAATAAAACTAATATTAAACCAGAACAATAAAATGTTCAAAACTTTTCCAGTCTTTTTAATTAGTCAACACCTTAAGAAATACATTAATAAGAAAAAAAGTACGTTAATTCAATAAAGGTCAGACTTTTTTTTGGCATGGTCAACGATTATCACATTGAAAAATATGCCTTGTCTAATTTTCTTACAAAAGTGTTGTCTCGTAAACTGAGTCAAGTCCATCAAATTATTTAAGCTCGAAACAAATCCAGACCTACTTAGCTTAACGAATTTCGATTCCAACACACGACGTCGTAATGACAACAATAAATACATTAATGTAATATTTAACCGAGTCGTACTATTATAGTATTTTTTTTTTTTGAAACAACAGATTCGGCAACAAACAATAATAACACAGTAAAAAAAAAAAAAAAGGATTATAGTGCTAAACATTTTTAATTTTTTTAACTTTTTTGTTGGACACAATCAACGATTTCCGTTTAACGGGCGTTTTACCGACGGGAGTCGTCTTGAGCGTGCCGTTTTCGACTACATTGTTGCGTTGTATTCTGAAATTGTAATAAATACATTTAAATAAAACAAAAAAATCAAAACAGTATATTAGTACTCACTTAGCTTCGGCGCTGTTCATTTTTTGAACGCATTGCTTTAGCCGGTTCCAATTTTTGCGGCCGGCCTGATTGAATCGGCTCGTCGAGGTTTCCAAAACGTCATTCAGCCGTTGCCAGTCGCAACTGTGATGCGAAAACTTATTCGAACTTATCACGCAGAGAACGTTCAATATTTCGTTAATGTACCGTTGCCGTCCGGACACGTCCGGTTGACTGTCGTCTAGAGACGTGAAAAACTGCAAAACGAATTTTTTTTTTTTTTATGTTACACGACAAACGCTACACACTAATTTATTTAAACAAAGTTGTTAATTACTTTAATAATATAGTCTGATAATTTGTTTTCAATTCGGTCTAGTTGACTCTTGTCGTCGAGCTGTTCCAACAGTCGCGTGTTCTGGTAAAACGACACCAGAATGCATACGGCCTGAGACCGTCTGTACCACCTGACGGCGTCGCTGAATGCAAACGGCAAAATGCACTCCAACAGATCCAAGTTGCGATCCCACGACACTTTCGATAGCAAAGACTCGAACAAGGCCACGGGCAACAAACAGTCCCTCTTGGTGAAAAAGTCTGTAAGACAATCCTCCAAAATGCCAATCACCATTGACGATTTCTTTTTTTTCTTGCTCGTTCTGCTCGAAATCATGTGCACGTACGATTTGACCAAAAACGTACAACACTGCGTTATGTGCGTGCTGATGTCCAAAAACACGGGTGTCGCTAAAAAATGGCAATATCGTTAACGTGTTTTTCCAATTGGTTACGTTGAGAATCTGTGCTCATTTGTTTTTACGTACTCCTGACGCCCTTGTCCATCAACAGTTTCAGGACCGTTGACATCAACTCTTCGTCCACGCTGTCCGTGTTGTCGACTTTTTTCAACTGACTGATTTTTTTCAACACCGATCGCACTCTCGTCTCGAGCGGACGCTGTTGTATGTCTTTGATACAGAACTCGAGCAACGCAAACAGCGCAGGGATCGTGTCCAGAATGAGACACAGCGACGGGTTGTTGTCCAGATATATATCGACCAAATCCATAACTCTGAAAATAATCAAAATTAACAAATATAATAATACACCTAATTTTGTTACGGAAAATACGATACCTCAGCCTAAAGTTCATTTTCTCTTTAATGTGTTTAGGATTCTTGCTAGAGTTTTTCTTGTAGTTTTTAAACGCTTCCGACAGCAAGTCGTCCATCATTTTGCCCTCTTCTTCGGTCATGTCGTCAATGTCGACAGATTCCTAATAATATAACTGTGTTATTGCACTGGAATATAATTGGTTAAAAATAAACCGTAATTACGTCGTCTGAATGTTGGTTAGCCGACATCATGGCTTTGTGCAGGGCCAACTTCAACTGTTCTGTGCTGTCTTGATCTTCGTCGCTCAGCTCTTCGTCAATGTCGGAACAGTCGCTCTCTTCCGCGTCGTCGTGACGACCGTTCAGCCCGTTTCCGTTAACTTTAACATCGGTTTCGCTGTCTTCTTCTTCTACGTCTTCTTTGTCAGATTCCGAATCGTCAGACTCGTCGTCGTCGTCGCTATCTTCGTTCATCGTATTTGAAACCGTATCGTATTCCGGATTCAACACCTGCAATTTAAGAGATCCACTTTGTTATGAATCTGCTTAAAAAATGAATTTTTCATTTATAAAAAAACAAACAATACTTGTAAAATTTGATGAGAAGCTTGAGGTGTTAATTCCGAACACAAATGTGAAAATATACGCGTAATCAGCTGCCGTAACAAATACGATTCTTTGGCCAACAACGACAACATCAGTTCAACAACGACTTCGACCCAATTAGGCTGGTCGTCTACGTCGTCTTCGCCATTATCTTTTTTATGGTGTTCGTAACAGTTTTGCAATTCCTACGAAAAACAGCCACGCAACGTTAGGATATAGTTGTTGTATTGTATTGAAAAAAAATTGATATATAAATAGTTTCACGTCCGACCTCTAGCGTTTCCTTGGCGACCGACGGCTCGACAAAAAGATAAAGTCCCATTTGCAAGAACATTATGTGGAAAACGAAAAGGATCGACTCCTCTTTGGATTTGCTTTGACACTTTTTCAGTTTCTTTTCAATTTCTCTTGTCGTCTTGGTCATTACTTTCCAAACGGCCAAGTCCTACAACGAAAACACTCGATTAAATAAAATGATATCGTTTTACAAACGGCCGCATCGCTACGAAAGCGTTTACCTCTTTGGACGTTTTCGACCTGAGCTGTCGGTTGGATTTCACCAGTTCGTCGGTGTAATGTACCAACGTGGACAGAGTGACCCTGAGCGTTTCCATGTTGGGTTGTTTGTAGCTGAGCGCTTTCAAAAACGAATCCCTTATAATAGCTATAAAACCGAGTAGGTACAACATTTTAGTAAGCATAACAGTTGTATTTGGTTAAGAGTTTACCCGACAATTCGTGACTAATGTGATATTTTTCGCTGGCGCTGGCGAAAAACGCGTTCTCCAACATGAATTTTATCTGATCGATTTTCCACGCTGTGTCCGTACAATTTTGTAATCCCAAAATCCTAAGACAGCAAAAAACAATTATTTTCGTTTTAAAGTCGATTATAGAAAACCATCAGTACACGTACCTAGCGAGAAGCTGTGCGGCGTATCCGCGATCTTGGATTTTCCAAAAATGAGCCTTGTCGTTGTTGCCTTTTTTCTTCATCAGTATAACCAGATGACATTGTTTGGCCAACAGTTTGATGTGCTCTTCGTCCATTTTCATCAAACAGTTTTGGACAATTTTAATGCCTGCGAAACAAAACGTGTAAACTAGAGACGACGGCCACGAACGAGTAATTCAGTTATCATATTTATTAGTCGACACTCGATTTATTTTCCAATTAAATAAACAAATTAAATTATTCAACGATATTTGAGTTGTGAAAAAAAAGGTCTCTTTAAAGTTACTTAAAAAAAAAATTGCCTTAATGACAAATAAAATTGGTCAAAATAAGTATTGAAATAAAAAAAAGGTTATAATATTCACTTTGTAAATAAATGAATGGATTGTCAACGACAAAATTCATTCGACATATTTAAGTGATTAATAAATTTATCAATTACCTGTAATTTTTTCGATCATCATATCACCCGGAGGCAAAATAAATTTCAACAACACTCTGTACGGTATTACGGCCGTGTCCAAACCACTGACACGCTCCATTACGGCAGTGATGCTTGTTTTGGCATACGACGTCAGGGCGTCGGCGTTGGACCGCGAAAAAGATTTCAGCAGCATGTCCAAAAACCAATTGGACAACAACGAGACCATACTGTTCGGCGAACAGTTTTTGACAAAGTTCGAAAACAGTTTCATTGCCGCCATTTGTTGGAACCGATTATGCGGGCCGGTGAAGTGAGGCTGCAGGACCGACCAAAACGACTGTACGAGAGAATCGCTGTCGTCGGCCAAAGTCAGCGCTTCGGCAAACGATTCATAAATCGGATGTTCGAGCATTTCCATGCTAGAAACGGTCTTTAAAAAAAAAAAAAACGACAATCGATAAGTAAAATCAATCATAAATTCACCGACCGCAATGTGTATTTACAAATATTAAAATCTTGGCAATTTCGTTCATAGACTCGTTGCACAAAAGATCCGTGGCCGTATCGAACACTCTCGGCACGAACGAGCCGTTGATTAAGGACGGATATTGTTTGTGTACTTCGATAATGCAATATAACGAATCTAGAGTTTGCTTTGCGATCGGCAAACCGATGTTTCTTTTCAATAAAGGCCACACGATCTCGGCGAACACGACATTACTAGACTGAAGAAATAGAAAAAACGATGAAATTTATTATAAATAAAAAAATACTATTATATTCAATAACCATAACTCTTCCTATTTAATAATTCCACTTACCGAGTCAATGCCTTTGGTTAGAAATTTATAAGTCAATAAAGGTAGATATGCCCTTGTTTTGGTGTTGTTCAAAAGTTCCGCTACGATCGATTTTTGATCGTCCATCGATGCGGTACCGAACAAACCACTACGTATGGTCGCTCCATAGCACAGAACTTTGCCCGAGAGAATGTCGCCTTCTTCCTACAATGTGTCATATAAAAATTAAGCCCAAAACAATTTGTATGATAAAATTAAAAAATTATAATAGTAATAGAAAAAGAAATTGCGTATGTCATTTAGTAATTTACTGAATAGTTCGAAACATTATTAAAAATAAAAATGTACTTGCACAAAAGTTTAAATAGCAAACGCGGTTTTATTTGAACGAATTTAAATAAATTATAATAATTACAATAAAAAATGCTTTAAATAAAGTTTTTCATTTTTCTTAAATAATTTTTCAATCTAATAAAATAATTTATTAAACTAATTTATTTAAATAAATAATTTTTTCTTTAGGTAAATTAATAAATGTTAAACAGTTTCTTAATTTTCAAATAAAAAAAAGAGATGACATAGAACTATCAGTTGCTGGCAATTTTTTATTTTTTTAGTTTAGTTTATCAGCCGGACTCGGTTTTTGTTTTTCGGCTCGAATAAAATCTTTGACTGAAAAAACTTTTCCACCTTCTTAAACGGAATAGGAAGCCAAGTTTTTCCCCTTAGCTCGTATTTTACTTTTTTTTTAATTTATAACAGTTTGTGTAGATAATCGGCATGGTTTTATCAGCGTTGTTCTTGAAATTGTTTAATTATTATTTAATATCAGTAATACAAAAACGACGACTTGTGGTTAAAATTAATAGTTTCCGTTCCAAGTACATTTTGGACATGTTATAATTTTTAAACATTGTTTTATCTGATTGTTCAATGTATACTTGAAAAAAAAAATAGTAGAGATTCACATTTAAGTTTTTTTGAGCAAATACGAAACAGATGAAACATTTGCCAGAGATATTGTAAAACAAACCAACTGGGTTTTTCGATTAATTTTGTACGGGGCCCATGACGATTAACAATACGATCAGCAGTCGCTCGGTTATACTCACCGCTTTGGAATCGTATTTCGATAATTCTTTGTCTACGATGTCTTTGAAACTGTGAAAGTCAAACCAAGACTTGTCGGTCAAGTAGTTGATAACGACTACTAGCACAGAATAATAGACGGTCCTGACTTGGGTTTTGGGAGAGCCCAGACCGCGTATCAATCTGGTCAACACGTAGAACACTTCTTTTTGTTGTTGCTCGTCCAGCTAAAGCAGGAAAAATAAAAAAAAAAAACAAATCATAAGAAATAGTCCATAACTTTTTGCAAACGTCATCGGTTCGGATTGAATCAGTCAAACAAATTTGGCACAAATTGTAACATGACAACAAATTTGTTGATCCCGTTCTTCGTCTCACCTCATTATCGGTGGACAGTTGCAGATGCTTCACCAGTTGCATGCACAATTTGGGTTTGCCATTTTGAGGGGCTTTGATGACTTTTTCGAACAGATCCAATACCGATTTGCTCGCCATTGTCGTTCCGAATCAAAACAGTGTCATTTTCACAAGTAAATAGAAATATTGAAAGTTACACCGGATAAAATATTCAATAACAAGCTGTTTTCCAAATAAAACACTACATGTGACAATTTAAATTTCAATAGCGATGGCCGAAGAGAGTCAAACACGTGATAATCGTTTGTTTATCAGCGCTGATGTTGGCAACGAAACGCTACCGGAAACACTGGCATGAAGTTAGCGACAAACGGCTGTTATCAGCTGTTATCATTTGTGACTTCGCTAAATCGCCAAAAGTCAAAACGTAGAGAGATTTTTTTCGTATTTTAACTTGGAACTTCACACGTCCATTGTGTTTTTCATACTTCCCGGGATACTTGCAAATTTATAAAACTAAAGACCTAACCGACTTCAGCAATGGTGAGTGCACAGTGATATTTAACACGGTATTAATTTTGCTTCAACACGAACCAAAACAATATGGGTAACTGTTAAAAATAATAATCAAACATTTTTTTTGATTTTTTGCCATAAGTTTTCTCTGAGCCTGTTCAACGATATCCTACGTCCTTTCAACGTGACCTACAGATGTTGGTCGGTGTCCATGTTGCCGGGCAGCGAGCGTGAAGACGTGGAACGCGGAGGAAAAAGTAAAACACCAGTCGACTGGACCAGTTGTCATTGTTGTTGTTATTACTTTGCCAATACCTAAATAACTTGTTGTTAACTTTTTACAGTCATAATGCCGCCATCGGCTCTGGACGCTTTGACACGTTTGAATATTAACTACCCAATGTTGTTCAAACTGTCGAATAAGAAAAACAATAGAGTCACGCATTGCGGAGTGTTGGAGTTTATAGCGGACGAAGAAAAAGTCTACATTCCGTATTGGGTATGTCAGACGCCGTACTGTTTAACTAATAATGTTTGCTTTATAAAAAAAAAATATGTATTTATCGTTTAGATGATGAAAAACTTATTGCTCGACGAAGGCGATATGGTTCAGGTTGAAAGCGTATCGTTGGAAGTGGCGACTTTCTCAAAGTTCCAACCGCAAAATTCCGAATTTCTCGACATAACCAACCCGAAGGCCGTTCTGGAAAATTGTCTTCGGAATTTCGCTTGCTTAACGACTGGCGACGTAATCGCCATCAAGTACAATCAGAAAATATACGAGATGTGTGTGTTGGAGACGAAACCCGGCAGCGCCGTCAGCATCATCGAGTGCGACATGAACGTCGAGTTCGCCGCGCCGGTCGGCTACCAGGAGCCGGAAAAACCAAAAAAACAAGTCGCCGAAGAAATGATGGTAGATCCGGCAGATTTAATGCCGGAACCGGCCGGTTTCATAGCCTTCAAAGGCTCCGGTAACAGATTGGACGGTAAAAAGAAAAAAGAAAATGCCGACGACCAATCGAATCAAGTGGTCCGAGTAGCGTACCAAAGAGGCATACCGGATTACGATTACACCATTGGAACGATTCAGTTTCTACGTAACATTCGTTCGGTGACGAGTGAGAAAGAGGTAATTTTATTTGAGTTTTAAAACTTTTATCTACACAACAAATTGCAGTCGTATAAATATCGTATAACGTTATACTCGTAACAAGTATAACGTTGTTTTTTGTATCTGTTTGTTAATGAAATATGTTTTTTTTTAGACCGAAGAAAACGTGTTCAAACCGTTTGCGGGTTCGGGATCGGTACTGAAGACGAAAACAAAAAAATAACGTATCATCCGCGTTACTACTCGTTGTACTTTTATTCCACACACCCATTCAATACACGTCTTGTAAATAATTATTATGTTATGTAAATACTGATTCTGAATAAATGAAAGATATATTTATGATAATAAAACGTTTGGTAAAACTAGAATGGTGCCAAAAACATTATAACATCATTACGCGTATTATAATATTATTAATATAAATTCTGGCTCTGTGTCAACGGTATAAAATACAATATTTGTTTTTACTTTTAAAGTTAAGGCCAAAGGGTCAACGTATCTTGTTGACGAGAAATATTTTATTATTCGTCAACATTTGAACGCGCACACAATTTAGACTCGCTTTATTAGATTCGTCGGAAAAATTCTGTTCTTCGCTTTACCTACTGAAAATTGAACACCGTTCGACATATTGTTGAATAAAATCAAAATTTTAAAATGTACCCTCAACTTCACACTGTATATAATTACTTTCCTCGACCAATCTACAAAGTACTCTAATTTTAATTGTTTTTAGGCTACTTGAACACGGTTCTAATTTAAAGTCTTAAGGGTTTCAAACCCTGTGTCCTGGACCCCTCCGAATTGGGGGGGGGGGCTTAACGAATAATCCCCACACATTTACACCACAATCTAACCCAAAAAAAAAACATAAGGCTCCACCTGAGCAGTGTGTCTGCGATTTGTCAATACAATAATGACAATATAATATGCAATATTCAAACATTACAGCACCCAGGTGTGACACATGTTGGTGGCAGTTGGTCGTCGTGTGTGTATATATATAGGCAGGTAAATTGTTATACAAATACACAGTAATGTTTACTTGAATAAATTAGTCATACAACATAATAATATGTATGATGGCCGTTTTATAATGAATATAATATAATATAATAATAAAAAAAGACAGCAGCACAAAAGGCCTCTCAATACTGATCTGCAGATGGTGCAAAAATCAGGCAAATATTGAATAGGTTTTCAAAATGAATTTATTATAAAGGCGATAATGTGTTTGAAATAATTGTACAAACAATAATAATAATAATAATAATATGTACAGCTGAAATATTTTTCCAATACCAACCTGTTGCCTAATGATTCATTCGAGTGTATTGTAATTTCCCACTTTTTTGAAAAAACTTAGATAGATTCTAATAATTTAGAAAAAAAATTAGCCAAAAAAACAAAAAATTTCATAACCCCTCTCCTCAAGAAAATCCTGTATACGCTTTTGGTTCACTCTGTCGGTCTGACCTTTGTAAATATTACAATATTTATCTATTAAAATTGCTTATTAGTTATTGTTTTAAATTGTAAAACGGATTGCATAAATAACAAATTAAATAAACAAAAAAAAAGCATTTTAAATGAAATACCAATTATTGTATTAAAAAATATTTGTACATATTAAAATCAAATCTATACAAATACCTAATCAAATAAATGTGTATAATATCTATATAAATTATATAATACACATATTATATTTGTTTATTGTTAACCTTAAACTAAATAGTCCATATCGAAACGAATATTTTTGTGACATTTTTTTTATTGTCCATTACACACACCCAAGAAATCAAGCTTATGCCTTATGATTAGCCTAATTTCTAGATCTCCCAATAAAAACCGAATAAAAAATATAATAATAATAATAATATTATATAATAATATAATAAAAAATATAAGTTTAATTATTATATCATATAGCTGTTATAAGATTAAAATACATAACATTATTATTTATTTCCAGCATGGAATGAGTTAATTTGACAAATTTAAATGTGCAATTAGTCAATGTACATAATTATGGAGTGATATGAAAAATACAAAATTTTAAATCTTGTTGCTAAAATCTTAATATCTGTGTGAGACAGTTTTGAGCATAGATAAGTATATTATGGTTTTGAGTCGATAAACAAAAATATCAAATTTTGGGAGATTTCTTATTTCAGAATAATTATTAAGTCGGGTACGACACAAAGACATCATCGTTCTTTATTCTATGGACATGATTGTATGTAAAAAAAAAATATGCTTTATCATAGATAAAAAAAAACAGTATAACATTATAAATTCTTCCTTGTTTTCCTCCTTCGCAGCGGCCATAAACGGTAAACAAAACACATAATTAATAAACCGCGTGACGCATTCAAAATATAGGTATATAGAACAGCTTTTATAAAAAAAAATATCCTTTCCTTTGTCATGGTATATTATATTTAAGACGTCATTTTCAAGACCATACAAACGCATGTGTGTGTGTGTTAATAAAGACGGCAGATGGCGCCACAGACAACTAGGAAGTACTATACTGTTATAATATAGGAAAACGTGATTGATTATACAAACGTTATCATTCTGTAAAAATCAAATGTCTGTGTGTGTGTAATAAAAAAGACACACAATCGACACATTGGTATTATATATTATTATTTTCATTCATCCGTGTTACATATTTTCCTTTGTTTTCGGTTAGCTGCAGATAAACCCAACAAACAACAACAGTATCACTTATAACACAATATTATAGGTATAGTTTTTTCCACCACCAGAAAGAAACGCACATAATGAACACCACAGCAGCAGCCCGATAGAGAGACTTGTCAGCATGCACAAAAAAGGCGTAATTAACCTGAGGTTCAATCAAGACCAAGGTGAGTGGTGTTTTTGGAAAAAAATAACACCCCCTTAAAGACATCTTACCCAGCGGTTTTCCCCCACATTTTCCAGGATGTTTCTCGTGTTGCACCGAGACGGGTCTCAGGATCTACAACGTCGAGCCGTTGGTTCAAAAGGACAAATACGGTAAACGCCTAGCCGCGGCGGCCCCGTTCGCTTGTTCATGCGTATTTATCTAGTTTTTTTTTACACAGAGTTTGGCGGCCTGTCGTTGTGCGAAATGCTCTATCGGTCCAATCTGTTTGCCATCGTGGCTGGCGGACGGTATCCGAAATACTCGCAGAACACGGTGCTCATCTACGACGATTTGGTGAAGAAATTCGTCATGGAAATCATCTGTCCGTCGGCGGTCAAAGCGGTTCGAATGAGAAGAGACAAGTCGGTGTACACCGGTCGAGAGTTCGGATATATAGTTGCGGGCCAAAAGTCACACTTTACAAAGCATTTTTTTTACGAAAATACATATATTAATTGGCGAATAACATGTGACTTTTGACCCTGAACTTAATCCGGACGCTCGTTGCCGATTTTCATTGTTGCTATCGTCAGGGTTGGACGTTATTTAAATAAGATAATGAATAATAGATAATTGGTTGTTTTATTATCTATTGACAAAAAAATTATCTCCGATTATTTTTTAATTTATTTGAACTTAAAACATTTTTCATATATCGTTTCATTTAGATAAAAAAAAAAATTCTTACGAATAATGTCCAACTCTGGCTATAGTAGAAAATTATTTGTCAACAACTTTTTTTTTTGTTTAACAGATTAGTTATTGCTAGTATTAACCAAATAAGCGTGTTTACATTTCCCGTGCCAACAAAACACATACTCACGATGGAAACTCGGCCTAACCCGATGGGATTATGTGAAGTCAGTCCTTTGGAAACGTCTGAGAAACAAGTCCTGGTGTTTCCCGGCCACAAAATCGGAAGCATTCAGCTTTTGGTGATTATTAGAGAAATTATTTTTAAACATTTAACTCTCTGTTTGTTGTCACGAGTAGTACACAGTGTTGCTGAAATATAAACCGATCGTATAATTACGTTATCAAGTTTAAGCCGATAACAAAAAACGTTAAATGCGACTTTTACAGGACGTTTCCAATCTGGAGACGAGTAGTTCTAGCGCTCCGATAACTTTGAACGCTCATCAAGGAGAAATCACGTGCTTGGCCGTCAATCAACAAGGGACCCTCGTAGCCAGCGCCAGTTCCAAAGGAACGCTAATACGTATTTGGGACACTGTGCGCAAAACCAAAGTCGCTGAACTGAGACGCGGATCCGATCCGGCCACCCTTTATTGGTACGTACGCCCTGACTTTGACGGTTGCGCGTTTATTCAATATAACATATTATGTTCTCTTGATAAGGCGATCGGGTAAATTTGTAATTTGTTATTGTGTTGTGTCGCAGTATCAATTTCAGTCCCGATTCGGAATTTCTGTGTTGTTCAAGCGACAAAGGGACGGTTCACATATTTGCGCTGAAAGATTCCGATCTCAATCGAAAGTCTAGTCTATCCACGTTAAGTTTTTTCAGTTCTTATGTCGAGTCGCAGTGGGCGCTTACCAACTTCACGGTGCCTCCCGAAATGGCTTGCATATGTGCGTTTCTCACTTCAAACACCGTCATCGGTGAGTACGATATTTTGTTTGCAAAACATTGTTTGAGAAACTGATTGAAAAATTCCACTGGCGTCGCGCCAGATTATTTGCATACATTTTTATTTTTATGTTTTTAACTCGTTATCGTAAAAAAATGTTTACGTCGATTAAAATATCTTGTCTTTATGGTAAAAATGTTTTTTTTATTTTTTTTTATAGCCGCCTGTCTAGATGGTACCTTTCATAAATACACGTTTTTAAAAGACGGCTCGTGCAGGCGTAAGGCGTATAATATATTTTTGGACGATTGCACGGACGAGGACATATAGATTTAATTTGTTAATTTATTTATATATTATATTTAAAGAATACTTTTTTTTTAAAACTAAAAATTTGTACGTTTTACAATAACCTAGTAAACGTCCGACGGTCGAACGGCGGTTGATTACGATCGGAATAATTTGTTATTAACATAAATTACGTATAAAGTCGTTTTGTTATTAAAAAAAAAACGTAAAAAAAATTAATAATAATAATTGTAAGAAAAGACGTGTTTGTTGTATTTATAAGATTTAACGCAAAAGTGTCGAATACGTCGTTTATAGTACTTGACCAATCGTATTAACAAAGACGACGTCGTCGTAACAACGTTTGTCTTCCAAACGACAGTGTTCGTACTGTAGCGACCACTTAGACGACCAGATTATTTTGTTTTTTTGTGTAATTGTACAAATCGCATACATTTTGACTTGTACACATAATGATATAATATTATACTAAATTTGTATAATTTTATATGTATATATAATATTTTTTTCAAAAATTTGTGATATAAAATGTATTTTTTAAGTTATATTTATTATTGTTATTTTCCTTTTTGTACGTGTTTTTTTTTCTTCAAAATATTTTAAAACGATTATTTTAGGAAAACTAAAACTTATAAATTCTACGTTGAAACTTGTAATTTTTATTCAATTGTAATTTGTACTGCAATTCGGCTTTGGAAGTACGCTTTTTTTAAAAAAATTTTACGGTTTTATTATTATTATAACTGTCAAGTTGTCTTAAACCGTTAAATTTTAAATGGTAAACGGCAAGATTTTATCTTCTGAAGATAAATATATATATATATATATATATATATATATATATATATATTATTTTGTTCAATTTAAGTTTTACAGAAAATTGAATTTCTAGAAATGTGTATTTATATTATAAAACTAAGAAAATCTGTGCGGTCAACCTACATAATTGCCCCAATTTAACTAGATAAGCTTAAAAGCTTTTTGTATGATTATGTTCTGACTGAAAGTGTCGACAGTAAAGTTAACCTGTTTTGGTAGCTTTTTAATATAATTATCTGTGACAAATTTTGTTTTACTACTTAAACACATTTTTTATCGCATGAAATCGAACCGGCAAGGTTTTGTTGTAGAAAATAACTGTACCTTCGACGTGAAGTTTTATCAAAAAATCGTTTATACTATAAAGTCGACAGTTTTTCTTATTAATGGTGTGACGAGAATTTTAGTCCGTAAACTTAATAAATTAAACAACAAATAATTAAAAAAAAAAAAGAAACAAAAAATATGATAGCGGTTTGTAAAAACCGAAAAATGCATCCGGCAGTGTTCAGGTCGCTCAAAATGTATACTACAACTGAAATTCTCAAAAATAGGCAATAGTGACCAATTTTTTTTGTTTGAATATTATAAAATTACCGAGTATTAAAATTTTTTTCTCAGTTTTTCACCAGATTCTGTATTGACTTTTGAAACTTGAACGGTAACGTACCTGATGTATATTCGATAAGCTTTGAAAATAATATTAATACCAAAAATAAAGACAAATACTTGATCATTTTTTTAATATATATTTGGAGATCTTGTAGTATGAAAACAATATAATAATAATAATACATCAATACTTGGGTCGTTTTTGCCAAATTTTTAAGAGTATATTTTCATAGAAATTTCCCTGTATATATATATACGTGTGTTATATTTTCTTTTCCATGAAAGCGCACCGATTGGTTTTACGTTCCATGAACGATGCGGCGAGGTCGTCTGGGCGGCGCCGCCTTGTTTTGCGCGCGCGGTGTCCGGTCGGTCGAAACGTAGTGCGGCGGCGCGTTGGGGGGGACCAGTGGTGGGGTGGGCGGGAAGAGGGAACCGGGGCGGCCAAACAGCAACGCCACCGCCGCCGGCGGACTGCGGAGTACCAACGTTGCCGCAAACAAAACCCGTCGCCGCCACCGCCCGTAACCGACGTTCGCCGCTGCCGTTGTGACTTGTGCGCACTGCGCATACACACACACACACACACACACACACTAACGAACCGTAGTGAGTTATAGCGACTGTTGTTGTTGACTGTCGTCGTAGTTTTGGGGCCGCCCGTTTTTTTTTTTTTCGCCGGCAGTCGTGCGCGTGTGTGCAATTTCCACAACATCGAATATTGTCGTTTATTTATTGCGCAGTTAAGTCCGTCCGCGCGCGGACTTACGGATTACACGCGTTGTTTTTTTTTTCCCGGCCGGAAAAATTCGCCGGAAAACCGGACGCGCCGGCAACGCCACCAGCCGTACCGCAGCCGCCGCCGCCACCACCATGGTGGTGCACCACAGCCAGACTTCCGTCACCATGGAAGTGGACCCGCCGCGGAACGCCAACAGCCCGGACGACCCGAAAACGGCCAACGGCTCGTCGGAGAACGAGAAAGCGGAAGATTCGGAATCGTCCGAGGACGGGCCGCTGGACGTCGGCGAACACTACCTGGTCCGCCGGTACGATGACACATGGCGTGAGTATAATATTATTTATTATTTATTAACATAATTATCATCATAATCATCATCTTCATCTATCATAGTAGTAATACGTATGTTTGTGTGCGCGCACACACACACTGTTCCCTTTGTTCCGCGGCCCGATCGCACACGGCCGCCGCCGCCGCTGCCGCCCGGCCGGTGCCCGCAGCAACGTGATTTCTGTGTGTGTGTGCGTGCGTGCGTGCGCGCGTCCCGCCGTTTGTTGTCGTCTCGGCGGGTTAGGTTGGGCGCGCGAGCGGGGTGGGAGGAGGTGGTGGCGGCGGCGGCGGCGACGAATAGGTTTCGCCCTGCCGGTGAGCAGACGCTCGCGACGCCCGGCGTTCCCGCTGGAGATGTGACGAAATGTTGTGCAATCGGCGGTAGCCGCCGAGCGCAACATGTGATTTCCAACACAATAATATATTTTAAATATTATCTATAATATTCGCGGTTTGTTTTCCGTTAGTGCGCGTTTAAATTCGCACGTTTTAATATTGTGCGAAAATAAAAACGCAAATTCCCGCGCATTTTGTCCTTGAAATTTAAAAAAAAACCTCTTACCCTCCTTTGCCCTGCCGTCGAGCTCGCCTCGCCACCGCCGCCGCTTGTTTTTGTTTTGGTCGAGCGCTCGCTCGACCTCCAAAGCGAACAATGATCGCGCGGTGACGTGTTTTCCCCCCCGACACCGACAATACACGTTGCAACGGCGCAACGTTTTATTTTTTCATTTTCGGGGGGGCGTCTTGGCGGCGTCCCGGCGTTTTCTTTTCCGTCAATTATGGTTTTTATTGTTGTTATTACCATCATCATCATCATCAATATCTTTTATTGCTACCGCGCAAATAAATCAATGACTCCTTATCGGCCCTCGGTCAACTACTGTCAGCTATTATTATTATGTTACCGACGTTGGCTATAAATAGAGTTTTACATTATCGTTCATTACGAATGCGCGGATGAATATATCGCTAGTGTAGTGCTTCTATTATTTTAGCGTCAAGTATGGAATTTAACCGAATCGTTAATGAAATTTTGAATTAAAACATAATAAAGAGATAACTTGTTTTTAAAGCAACAGATAAATGACTTTTTTAACACGCTTATATTAGCTTCACTTGTTGTATGTTTGTATGTAACTATATATATATGCTTATATGTAACTAATAAAAGAGATATTAAGAAATTTATTTAAAAAAGATGAAAAAAAGTGCAAATAAATGTAATTAATTAAAAAAAATATTTATTAAAACTTATATAAGATTTAATGACAATATTGTTATTGTTACTATATTTCTACATATTGTATTAACTTACTTATTTATTCGTATGATTAAATAATTGGTTAAAAAAATATTAAAACTAATATAAGATTTAATATTTTCAATAAATACATTTAACTTGAAATACTTTGTTGATTACACAATTTTTTAATTCAGGGTTAAAAACACCCTCAGGGTTATTTTCTAAAAATAAAATCAGCCCTGTCTGATTTTAATGGGTTAGGTTAGGTTAGGTATTATTGGGTTTTACCGATTTCTTTTTTCTTTCCACACTTTTTTTTTATGTTATTGGATCTATTATATATATGTTATTAAAGTAATGTTAAAATTAAAACGTTTAATGATTTTGCTTAGGTATATTGTGTTTAATATGACATCATTATCGTGCAAGCTTAACAGGCCTTGAAGGCGGCCTAAGGCTGCAATCATGAGATGATAGTTTCTGTACGAATTCGCTGTCCATTCTTTTTTTACATTTGTTAACGCAAAATCATACTTTTTTTTTTTAATAAATTTTATATCATAATATTATTTTAAATGAAAAAAATACGATTTTAAGTAGCTTTTATCTGATTAATTCAGAATTTTTATATATATTTTAAAATCAGTATTGTTTTTCGAGTACATCTATTTAGTATGTTATCTGTTGATTAATCATGTTGTATTAAAAACTAAACAATTTTCCTTATTTTCAACGATAAATTTTAGAGGCGTTTTTTTTTTATATAAGATATGTAAACTAATACAATAATTAACGGTTGCCTAATAATTCTATTTTAAAAATTCACCGGTTAACTTGTTTTCGGAATTGTTGTGAAATCGATAAATGAATACATATTTTATACAAATAGATTTTTTAAACTCAAAAATTCTTCAAATACCTTTGTAAATATATGCAACGAACAATTTTGTACTTTAAACTCTTTTGACGTTTAAATAGGAATTCGCGGGCCTTATCTTTTCAGAAACTATATTAATATTTTTGTTTTATAGATAAAAAATAATTTGACCTAAACGTTATTCGGTAATCCTCCATTATTTTTAGAATGATGACGATTTGAATGAGAAAAAAAAATTAATTCAACGGCGCTAATGAATTGTTTGTGTGTCGGTTAATCATAAGAATAATACAAATAAAATACATTATTAAGAAAATATAGATAATACTTATTTCGTTTGTGATTAACATCATTATTTTGTAATTTTTAAATTAAGGTTTCCTAAAAAAATAAAATATAAGTAGATAATAGAGACTTAATGTGGTGTTTGGCTTTCATTTGTGTAAAAAAAAAACTAGTATGGTGGTAGTTGTGGTTTACCAAGGGCGGGTCTAGGATAAAAAAAAAAGCGAAGATAGAAAAAAAATCCTCTTCAAATACATAACATAAGCAATAGAGTAGATTAAAAGAGAGTTAAAGATTACTTGGTGAAAAAATAATTGACATGTTATATTATGAAACATAAAAATACCATTTTAATGCATACAATTGAAGTACATAATTGTATCCGCCACTTTAATTGTTGTTTTTAATGGAAATAAAAATTGCTGCAATTCTATAAAAATAATTTTGCGAATTAATCTTAATTAAAACGTGATTTTCTTCTTTTTTTTTCACTTCTGATAGATCTTTACATCTGACCGACTCTGTGAAGCTGAACTTGGCTGATGGAGATTCAAGGTCGGAGAAGGGTGTTTAATATTTACACATTTTTTTTAGAACTTTTTTACGTTGTAATTTTCGAAAAAGCTATTTTCAAACAACCGAGACATTGTGGAAAACCCCAAAAAGCATAAGTTTACCCTGTAAATTTAATTAAAAAAAAAAAAAATTTGCTTTTTAACTTACCCTACCCGTTTAAGTAACTTGTGACGGTCAAGTCAATTTGAATTTCCTTAATTTTTTTTAAAGTCCATCAAATGTCTGTTATTTTATCGACAATTTGCGTTGAATTTTTTGAGGAATTTTCAAGTGTGATTTTTGGTCGTTTTTCCACCTAAAATAGCAACACTAGTTTATCAGGATTGTGTTTTTTCATCAGGTCGTAAAGTTGATGTATGATATTTTGTAAATATTAAAATACCAACTGGAAAATTCAGTTTGGACAATAATTATTATTTTTGTAAACGTAGTTTTTTAATAGAAAAAAAAACTATTTTCGTGACTGGTAAGGTTAAATGTTAATTACCTGTCAAATTTAAAATTATATTTCAAGTATAATATATTTAGGTATTTTGATGTATTTGGGAATATTTTTGTGATTACTATATTAAAACAATGCAATTGGTAATAACTGCTAAATATGTTATATTAAAAAAATATTTTCCGAATTCGTCGCTTTTTATTTTTTTTTAATACCAAGTTTATATTTACACAAAAGAAATTGTAATGAAAAAAAGGTGTAATTTTTTTATTTGTTACACTTGTAAGCAAAACGGAAAACACTTTTGATGCCATTACCTAATATTAAAATAAATTAATAACGTTCAACGCCATTGTTACATTGTTTTGTAAACCGTAATGATGGATAATTTTGTTTTAAATGCAATTAATTAACATACATTTTTAAATATCGAATGACTCATTGAAAACGCCAACGTAATAAAATATACAAAACCACTTGTGTAACACAAACCGATTGGTCATTATAATAATATGTTTTATATTATCCACTTGTGCTAATATAAACAAATTAAAACATTACAATCGTTGAACATAGTAAACCCATGATACGGAGGTCATCGGATAGACATCATTTATTACAAAATATATTATAGGTAAACGATCATTAACATGAAATACAAGTATAACTCAGTAAAGCTGAAGGAATAGTTTATCATAACTGTATTTTTACCTAATAAAAAAAAATGTATATATATATATATATATATATATATGTAGAAAAATAAATGATAAATGTTTGCCATTTTTTTCCCTCTAGCATTAATATAAAATATATTTTTATCAATTTAAAATTATTACTACCTACAATAAAACCGATAAAATATTATCTATTTTTGTATGGCTTAAATGTGTGGTATCTGTTGCTGCTGAAAATAATTTGATAATATATTACATCACAAGAGAAACGATTAATAATTGACTGAGAAATATTATTATCTTATAGCTCTCAGTTGGTAATTTTTTAATTTTAATTGGATTATACGCCTAGTAATCAATATGGACGTTATAGATACTCATTTACTATTCATTTGCTAGTATATTGAATGTGTGTTTAAACTAGTAGTAGTAGTAGTAGTAGTTGTTATTGATGCGCGTTCATTTGACAACATTAGCCTAGTTCGAATGTACACACTTCGATTTTATTTTTGTCTTAAATACTTACTGAGGGAGATCAGGGAAGGCTCTTTAAGCTGTCATATTTTTAGATGGGTTTTCAGCATTGAAAATCACTGAATCGTCTTGGGAGTCGAACTGGAGCAATGGGGGGAGCACCGATTGGTGTAAGTAGAGTAGAGAAATTGGTAGTATTTGGGATCAGTAGAGCAAGATAATGGAATAATCGGCTGTTGGCCATAAAAGAAACGCAGCTGGTTTGTCCAAAAATATGGCATTTTATTGGGTTTACTCAAAAAAATCTTAACTGGGCCGGCTTTAAAAAAAATTGGAAACTCTGAGATAACTGTTAACCCTTTTCAAATTAAAGGTGTGGCGAGATTGAGGTGAATAAAGATCAGGGAAAAAAGAAAAAAAATTAATGAAAATTACAGCTGAAAAAAATTGGTACTGATAACCGATACAAACAAATCAGATGATAAGAAATATTGATAAGGATAAAATATATTTAAAATATAAAATATAAGAGGGGAAGTATTTTTTTGGGGATTTCAAGACCGAAAGACTGAATAAAGATAATCTTAAGTAATTTGTACGACTTTTAATGGACTTGTGGGCAGAATTTAAACATTTTGTTCGATATGGAGACGTACAAAATAGGCGATTGTTCGTACCAAGTCTCGAAAATATTTACTATTAGCAAATATTAATGATAAAATGATGATTGAACAGAGATAGTGTATAGATAAGAAAAAAAAAGTTAAAAAAATATATCTTGCCTTTAAAAGTGAACGACAAACAATACTCGTTCAATAATACCGCGTCGTTTCTGTTTGCTTTAGTCTATAAATATTTGATTGAACACAATTTCAGTCAGTTAAAGTAAAATACAAACATCATATTATTATTATATTCGGTCGACCCACGCACAATTGTTGTACCGTTAAAAAAACAAGCCAACCATTACAGTAGAGATATTATATTATAATAAAAAAAACTTCATTACTGACAATGCGGGTTTGAGAAAATATTGATTTTATACCTAATGTTTATTTTTTCGTGTTATTAATAGTAACGGAAATCGGTTGGTTTTTTTTTGTACATTACAATTTATTGATCACACATTTGTCTGATTATTGATACTTTGAAAGTTTAAATCAATAAAAAAAAAATTAACAGTTTTTTTTTATGGTATTGGACTTTTATAATAAATTGATGTAAAATAATGGGAAAAAATTCAATTAAACTCCATTGAACTTCAATTTCCTCGAGTAGAAAATGTTATTGGGCCAACTGTAATTACACTCTTCGAATCAGAATTTTTTTCCAATCAAGTAAACGTTTTTTAAAAAGGTCAAAAAATATTCTCAATATTCTCAAAGTATAATTTTTGGTTAGGTTAGGTTAGGTTATATAAAAGAAGGTTTTCATACATATGTTGCGCGACTTTCTCTTTGATGCAAAGTAGCTGAGATGTTACTTAATATACTTTTGGCTATTGTTATGTAATACCCCCCCCCCCCAAAAAAAAATCTACATCACTTCTAAATTTAAAAAATATCCCTTCTGTTGTTTTAAATAAACGAGTCCATTTAAAAGTATAGCTGTGTGCATTTTTTTTCTTCAGAAAATTAGTTGATACCTATACAGTTTTTTAATACATTGTATAGGTTAGATTAGGTTTTTAAAAAATTGTATTTTTTTTAAAATGTATATATGCAAGTTGTAACTATATAATTTTAATTTCTATGTTTGAAAATTACTTTTCTGCCATAACAATGTTTAACCTCGTCGGTTTCCATACAATTTTACTACCTTTTTAATAATATTACACACTTTCAAAGCAGTAATAATAATTATTATACTAATCTCGACATCAACTCGAGTCGCTAAGTTTTAGTAAACGAAAGTTATGTATAAAGGAGTGGAATAGTTTAGGATTTATTAATGGGTACAGTGTTGAAAGTTGTACTTGGAAGTTTAACGACAAAGCCGGATAAAATATACCCCTTTGTAAAGAACCTGTTTTGCCCACGTCAGTGAGTTGTTAGCAAACAATTACTAGAAGGTACCTACTCGATACTGTGAACACACATCTTTTGTTGAAAATATTTTTAAGAAGTTTGTCGTCGAATTGCGGAGACGGACGAGAGGAAACCGAAAAAAGATATAAACGACAGGCGTACTTAAACAGTGATGAACTAAAAAAAAAAATGATAATATATACCTAGCAAAAAAGGTAAGAGAGTTCATGGCAGACGGAAGCGCACCTATACAACAACTGTTCAGTTAGAATAAGAGGAGAGGTAGGCTGAGGAAGAAGTGGGCGGATATATTATGTTATTAATAGACTCGAAAGGTGCATGAACTGGATGTGCCAAACGTAGGCCAACACCAAAAGTGACAAAGAACACACAAAAAGAGGAAATTTAAATATATATATATATATATATATATATATACATCAATAAAAAAAAAACGGAAATTAAAAAAAATAACAGTATAGCTATACAGCTAACCCAAAATGTGGTGTAACGCTGCTCGATTAAATGAAAAAATATCAATGTCATGTTTTTTGGACATACTTAAAAATGCGTTGGTTTATTTGTATGTGTAAACAAGTAAACAAACACTTTTGCAGGCTCATAGATTTTATTTTATTACAAGTACAAAGACGATACAACAAATCATACAACTAGTTTGGCTTTTGGCATGCACATAGGAGTAAAGTATATATATCTATATTTTTATTTGAAGTGTTCAAGTGATCGTTTTTCATGTTTGTTAGGTTTGAGTATTAAAGAAATAGGCAAACTTGTATAGATAATTAATTACTTTGGTACATTGGTCAATTTCGAAATTAAATCAACAAATTTATTCAGGACTTGCATGCAATCAAATTTTAATTAATACTGTGACGACATTATTTTACTCTTGGTGTTGTTAATCCATACGTTTCAGGATCGCGAAATTTAAAAAAGGAAGCTTAATAGTTGTAGTAAGTATATTTAATAGAAAAGCAAAAAAATTAACCTGCTATAACGTATTTTTTGTACATTTTTCTACAAAACATATTTTCCTTGTCACCTTATTCAGACTCTGGATTGGAATTTTTTTTTTTTTTGTAACTTAAATGTAGCTGTAGGTGTTTTTTCTTTTTTAAATAATTATAAATATAATAAATTGTGTATTAGCCTCACAAATTTGTAACCCGTTAAATTAAGTAGTTTAACGAGTCGTTTGTGATGCACTAACAGTTCATTGAAACAATTCTGGTTAATAACATAACCTAGGTTATGTGCGGATTTTCCGGTGTTATCACAAAGGAAAATGATAAAGCCGTCACATTTCTTATCAAACGTTATGATATTGATAAACATATTACATTAAGCTTTTAATAGCTATAAGATCTCTAATTTAATAAACCGGTAAATAAATGTATTTAAAAATCTCTAATTTAATAAACCGGTAACCAGTAGTTCAAAAAATTAATACATTTAATACACGTTAAATTATTGACTATTGCGAAAATGGCTAGTTCAACATTAATTATAAAATTAAAAATGATTCAGCGGGGCAACATAAGTGGCAGTTTTTTTTTGTATAAGTAGGATATTTAAAATTTTTTCCCATAGAATAAATTTTTTGATAACCAAATTCAAGGTTCAGAAACTTTGTGAAATTTAAATTTAAAAAAAAATTGTTTACATCCGGTTAATCAGTGTATTTGCATCGTTTGTATCTTAATAATAAATTGTCAGTGAGATCACTTGTCATCAATCATCCGCAATTTAAACTCCCATCGCAGCATATTTATGCAGTGCAATAAACCGTTCAACTGAGTTGGCAAAAAAACCAGTTGTTTTTAAAAAGCCCAACCCGTTTTTACAAATATACTAAGCAGTTATTTTCTATTCGCTTCTTTTTTTTTAACGATTACATAATAATCAAATTAACATTTTACAATTGAAAATGATGAGCTCTGTAATTTTCCAAGTAAAATAAAACGGAGCAACTAGCAGTTAGATTAGGTTTTACCGTGAGACATTCATTGTTATCTTTTCTAGAATTAAAATTATTTCACATAACAAAGAAATATGTTATTTCGTTAACATTTCTTCGGGTTTAATAATTATTATTTTATAGGAAAAAAACTAAATAACTGGTTTTTGCCAGTTTTCGGTTGTGTATAAAATAATTACCAAAAAAACAAATATTTCAAATCATTGAAAGTCTACAAGTCTTGCTTGAACACCTTCCCATTACTAATTATACAATTGGCAATTAACTGTACATTAAACTGTATTGTTTTTTTTTTTAATACTTTTATATAATAATATACACGTCTACAACAGTACAATAGTGTAAATACCTGTGTTATCTTTCATTGTGATTGACCTATGAACAGTATGTTATAATGAACATAATTAATTCATGCACGATTTTTGTTTTTTTCCGTTTTAAACAACTTCAGCGATTAATCAGCAACACAAATTACTACTCTGGTATTTATTTGTTGATCTAAAAATGTGGTTTTTTGTTGACAAAGGTGAAAAAGTTTCCAGTTAGGTTAGGTTTTTTTTTTTGACCTTGGCTGATGGTTCTAATTAATTATAACTAATTAAGCGACAACTATAACAACAACAACAAACTATATTCCACTACTATACAGGGTGATTGGTAAAGGAATAGACACTCGTTTTCTCTTGAAATAATTGAAATTTTTTTTTTTTTTTTTTGAGACATTTTAGTTAGTCTACAACAATATAGTAGTCGATATTCGAATTTTTATCTAATTTAGTATTTTCTAGAACTTTTAAAACTTATATGGTAACATAATAAAATAGTTAATTGAGTTTTAAAATTCACAATAGTTTTCTGAACATTTTGTAAAATAACAAAAGGAAAAATGTTCCCAAAAAAAAAAAACCTACAAAATTGTATTTATTTTAAGAGAAAACGAGTGTCTTGTTTCTTACATTCCCTGTATACACTATTGTTTACTAATTTTTTTTTGTATTTTTATATTACCGAACAATGAAGTATTATAATACATTAATGTATTAAGTATACTTAACTTATAGATATTAGCGATTTTGTTGATAGTATTTTAGGCAACTCGCCTAAGAATGGAACCGCCCATTCATGCCCTTGTTCCTTATAAACATAAAAAAAACAATCGAATGTTTTTACCACGTTGTAAGCAAAGAAGAATACTTGTCCAAAATAAACTTGATTTGTGGTAGAGGACAAGCGATCGTCCCCTATTTTGGTCCTTTAAATTCAAAAGAATTTCCCTTGTCAAACAATAATTAAGAGATAATTATTATTATGTCGTGTTTGACAAATTAAAATCTAGTTATTTTGAAAACACATACTTAATAATATGAAGAAATAATTATCACGTTGTTAATTTGGCGGCTACGTGACATTTCAAAAAAAGGATTCCGTAGAATTAAAATGTTGCGTTCACCATTTGAAAACCAATCTTGCTGCGCGACAAGCGTTTCTTTGTAATAATATTTTAATACATTTTTTTATTAAATTTCTATGTTGTTTTTTTGTTTTATCAGATCCTGCAGAAATTTTACATACCCGATTCAACGACCACGAACATCACTTTGAATATTATGTCCACTTCGAGGGTTACAACCGAAGACTGGACCAATGGGTTCGAAGGGAACGGTACGGCAACAATATATAATATTCTAGTTTTGCAATCATGCAAAATGTTGTATCACGTATCCTGTTAAATTACTATTTGTGTGTTCTCCAGGATAATGAACTCGAGATTTGACATTGCCGAAAAATCTTGTTGGAGACAAAAAGAAATAAATAAAATGCCCGATCTTCTCAATCAGTCCGACAGGAAGATTACGAGAAATCAGAAAAGGCGACACGACGAAATAAATCATGTACAAATGGTATGCAAGTAAATAATTAACAAACGGTATATTATTGTTGTATTTTTCTCAAACTAATCATTTTTTTTTTTTTTTTTTGAAACTATAGTCCTATGCCGATATGGATCCCACAACGGCCGCCTTAGAAAAAGAACACGAGGCGATAACAAAAATAAAATACATCAACAAGGTTCAGTTGGGAAAGTACGAAATCGACACGTGGTATTACAGTCCGTTTCCAGCCGAGTACCAAAAAGAATCCAAGATTTGGATTTGCGAATACTGTTTGAAGTACAGCAAGCTGGAAAAATCGTTTAAATACCACATGGTAGGTTTGAAAGCGAGAAAAAGTTTAAAATTAAAATTAAAAAACCGATTCTCTACATAATCAATAATACCCTGCCGTTTTACAGAGTCAATGCACGTGGAGACAGCCGCCCGGCGTTGAAGTTTACCATAAGGGATCGCTTTCCATTTGGGAAGTGAATTCCAGTCAACACAAAATGTACTGTCAAAATCTGTGTTTACTCTCAAAACTCTTCTTAGACCACAAAACACTCTACTTCGACGTGGAACCTTTCCTGTTTTACGTACTTTGCGAGGTCGACAAGGTGGGAGCCCATTTAGTCGGATATTTTTCAAAAGTGAGTATGCTTGCATCGCTTGCGGCACTCCGATGTGTGTCGTCAATGGTTTTTAACTGCGAGAATGTCGGACGAACAAGTAATTTACACATTGTGTTCCGTCTGTTTTTAACAGGAGAAAGATTCACCCGACTGCAACAACGTAGCTTGTATTCTGACCATGCCACCGTTTCAGCGGCAAGGCTATGGCAAACTGTTAATAGCGTTTAGCTACGAGTTGAGCAAGTTAGAAGGGCTCGTAGCCAGCCCCGAGAAGCCCTTGAGTGATCTCGGAAAACTGTCGTACAGATCTTACTGGTCTTGGATACTGTTGGAAATCCTCAAGAACACGCACGGCTCGTTGTCCATCAAAGACTTGAGGTAAGTCGAACGACAAACAATCAAAAGAATTTTACGGAGGAAAAGAACCGATTTCTAACGGAATGCTATTGTGTTGTTTTTTTTTTTAGTGCGATGACCAGTATTACGCAGACGGACATCATATCGACGTTGCAGTCGATGAACATGGTGAAATACTGGAAAGGCCAGCACGTGATTTGCGTGACGCCCAAAAACGTCGAGCAACTGGTCAGTTCTGAACAGTACAAAAGGCCCAGGTTCATAATTGACGCGAGCGCCATCAAGTGGACGCCGAAAAAGTACAATCCTCGGCCTGGGCCGTCCAGGCACTCGCGGTCACAGAACGTGGCTACGTAGACCGAAATGGATCGCTGTTAAGAAAATTGCATGCGTGGCAGTAATTCCTAAAAAAAAAAAAACAAAAAAAAATACATATATATAAAAATGTATAAAAAAAAAAACATTACCTAGTAGTCATTTAAAAGTTTACCTAATGTATATAGATATTAATTTTGTGTTTTTTTTTTTTTTTTTTACATATATTTATATTATGTAATAATAAAAAAAGGTTTAAATATGACAAGGATAGACCAGATAAAGGCCGTTGTAGTTGTTCACACAGTAGATAGATAACGTCGTTGTAAGCCCTCGACTAGACGAACAATATTTGTTTTTTTTTTCTGACAATGATACATAACATTGATCGAACTAATTTATTTATTAACTATTCTATATTAATATGAAATAATATTAATATAATATTAAATATAAATATAATATATTAAACGTTGTAATTTGCCCACGTGGTCATTGTTAATCGGATTGTTGTAGTTGTCAGCTTGTGTTGTGCGTACCTTATTTAGCACGTACGACGACCGGCACGCAAGTATTTAAAACAAAAAAAAGAAACCGCCGTTTTGTCGTTGTCGATAATTAGACAAACGCGGAATAATTATTTTTTAAATTAAAAAAAAAACCCTTATTATTATTATTATCGTCCCTTGTCATACCTTTTTCGAAAATGTGATAGTATTTTATTTCGAATGTTTTTTTTTTCTTTCCAAGTACGCGCATAAGACCTGAGTTGATATATATATATATATATATATATATATTATTATTATTCTCGTATTGTATTTCTCGATAATTTCTATTTTATAACTTTTGTATTTGATAAATTTATAATTTATAACGGTACGCTTAATGTATGCATCTCATACATCATATATTGTATTTATAAACAAATTTAATGTATGTGTTAAACTATACAACCGCGCATTGTCGTTGCAATAACAATGACTAGTAGCATCATATTATTATTATTATTATTATTAAATATTATAGGACACGTCGTACAGTATTGCATTTCTATTCCCCCCGTATTTTATGTTCCAACGGGTTTTTATTTGTAACTCGGCCACCATTTGTTTCGTAGACGATAAGGATTGTGAAAACATAACTTAATATATAAATATATATATATATATACATACATACATATGTATCGTTTGTGATCATAAAGGTTGATGGATTTGCTTTGTTTGAAAACTACCAGACATGAAAATATATAATAATAATATATCTAACGAATAAAATTTAAACGCTTTTCCATTCATGTATACACTTAAATATTACTGATGAAAAAACTTGTTAATAGCATTGTTTTGTTTTGTATTGCAATAGAAGACAAATATAGAATTTTTTTTTTAAAATTTATTTATATTTTTTTAATATGTGTGTATTTTTCCAGCTCGATAAATTTAATATTTCCAACTGTGGAGTACTACCGAAAGGACGATAAAAACTAGTCGCTTACTTTTTACAATAAGAAGTTAAAAAGGGAGTAATGGCGCTAGATCACAGTTAATTTCTTTTCATTAAAATAATTCAATTTATCTTTAATGATAAACTTTTACTTATCAAGCGTACATATTTGGCAGGTATGATTAATAGAAAACAAAACATTTTAAATTTGTCAGATGATAAAAATTTATTGTGATTTGGTGAATATATATAATTTTAGTTGAGTAAAAGTTTATAAATACAAATAGAACTTTATATTGTATTCATAAGAAACTGGAATATTTTCACAAGCCACAGTTGGATTCTTTCTGCAATTAAAAAAAAAAAAACCCAATATAATCATTCCTAGGGAAAATAGAATATATTTTCATAATGTCTCTATTGTTAATAAAAACCTTTGTTAATCGGTTAATTGTGTTACAATCGGGCCTTTTAAAAATAACTGCTAAATCTACTTTTATAAAATATCCTCTAAATGTACTTTTTAAAATAACTCTGATTTCTATCTTTTTTCTTAAAGTTTTCCTATTTAATCGAAGAGTTAAACACAGACCTAGTAGAGTTGGCCTCAACTTGCAACATTCATCAAATGTATAGATGATTTAACCGTCACATTGAATGAGTAAAAAATGTTAACTCCAGAACAAAGTACCTAAGTTGGTTTTAGCATTTGGCTCGAAACAATAGGACCACCCTAATACATATATGTAAATTATATTACGTTATATTAAAATTAGTAATAATACATATGTATATTGATTAGGTTTGATTACCGTATTTGTAATAACAATGAGTACCCTCTGGTCATTCTTTTGGAAATTTACAACAACAAGATCCTGCTAGTTTCACCACATTGCAGAAAGCTACAAAAACATTTAAATAAAATAGACATTATGGGTATATAAATTACACGAACAAAATATACAACAATAAAACGTTTAATTAATAAATAACCGAGATATTTTACATGCCATGTATTGCCCAAACCTAACTTAAACAAGTATAGAAACTTTATAATATTGAAATCTCTCCAATCGGAGGAGCTGATACAAGCAAATAAGTGAAGAAAATCCTTACCATTACAACATCGTGGCCCAGAACCTAAAAAAAATGTATAAACTAAAAGTCGGGCGTTTTAAGATAATTATACATTTAATCATAATAATTACTATTTATGCTGGGCAGAAATGTATTTATTGGCTTATTTACATGATCCGAAGAACGAGAATAACTCTCCAAACGTCTCAAGATATCCTCGGATCAGAATTAATATAGCCTATAGGTCTAAATTCTTAATACATTTGTTTTAAATCTAATATTATTACCTGACTTTATAGGTATATAGCCTTGGTCGTCAACAATTTGCGGCGCTATAACATTAACTAGTCCAACAAATCAAATTAGTTTTTTCCAACGTTAGAATATAATAATAACTATAATTCTTACGCGATATTTCATTAGAAAAAAAAAAATCTCTTTTTTTAATCTTCCATTTTGTTATATATGTTGTATATATTATAATAATTATTATTGAATTATTATTAGAAAACAATTTATATATAAATTTAGTTAAAATGTATGAAGTGACGTTATTATTTGTGTGTTACTCACCCGGTGGTATTGGCTGACCTTGTGTGACTAAAAGACAAAATTAGGTATTAACATAATTTTCTGTTAACTTGTGAGTTCCCCGTCACTACTATGCTTTTGCCCACTGTACTGACTTTATTAAAAAAAACCTAAATTCATATGGTTTTCCTTCAGACATTTATTTAAAATATACATAATATAATGAATATATAGTTGATACTGACCACTTGGGTTATTTAGCCGCGGCGTCCTATCCACATTATTGCCATCTAATCCAATAAATTAAAGAAATAAAACTACTGTTTACCTATTGGTACACAGATAAATAACAATTGAGTAGCAATTTTTTTTTACATGTATCAAATATTTTGTTTAGTATTAGCGCTGTGTAATACAATTAAAACAAAATGTATAATGAATGTAATCTCTAAGCGTATTCTACTTTAACAAGGCCTTTACAACTTCTAACTAGTCCAACAAATTGTACAAATCAAAATATTACTATTATCCAACGTTAAAATATGTGTGTAAGAAAAATAATGATTTTAAAGATATAATTTCTTACGCGATTTTATAGTTACCGGTGAGGATTTTTCATAAAAAAATTAATACATTTTTTTTTTATTTACCATTTTCTTATACATGTTGCACATATTATAATTATTATTATTGGAGCAAGGCTTTTATCTTCGACGAAGAGTTGAGAAAGTATTGTTTTTAAGGTAATGTGTTTTAATTTTTTAATTTTGTGTCTTTACCCACCAATTTTTCTAAGCACTGAACCAATTTCTTCAAGTAACAACCCTTTAGATCAGAAATTGTACCTAAGAAAAACTTTATTAACCAAAATTGAGAAAAATCACCCCATTCCCTTAAAAATTGAGACAAAATACAGATTAATTCATTTCTGCGGCAATGTGACTGATCAATGGCTAGGACAAAGTTACGACAATGTATAAACAAACTTAGTTAAAGTATATGAAGTGACGTTAATATTTGTTTGTTACTCACCTGGTGGTATTGGCTGACCTTGTGTGACTAAAAAACAAAATTAGGTATTATTATAATTTCCTGGTAACTTGTGACCTCCCCGTCCCTATTATGCCTTTGTCCACTGTACTGACTTTTTTTAAAATAAAGGTTAAAAATACCCTAAATTCATTTGGTTTTGTCTTCAGACATTTATATATAATATACATAATATTATAATGAATATGTATGACACGGTAGTAAGGGGGGGTTGAAGAAAATAGATAAAACCGGATTAAAAGTTGTGGTTTTTTTATTAACTTTGAAAACAATATGGAAGTATATTAAGTGAATACGCGGGACGGCGGCGGATGGCAGTCGCGGATCGATGTTAAATTAATAACTGATTATCGGATTGCCTACAGTGGTCATCGCCGCCGTGTTTCGCTGTCAAGATGACACCCCCCCGGACCTCTTCATACACCGACGGCCGGCTCGGGCCGATATAGTAGTTTATCGTTCCCACCTGCGGTGAGACGGTGGACAGTTGATAACACGACCGGGCGCACATTTAATCGCTAATAACGGAAACATGCACTTGCAGGCCGTGTCAACCCTCCCCCACTAAACGGTCCAACCGGTGAACTTAATCGGTGTCTGTTCCTCCCTGTCTTTCACATCTCCTCGAGTGACATCGCTGAAACCTTTTCAGGCAAGCGGGCCATCAGAGCACTCGCATCGCACCGGTGACCTGGTGGTCAAGGGCGGGCGTAGTAGAACTGAGAAGGAGGGGACAGGGAAAGGAAAGAAGTTAGGAGGCGGTGTCTGACGGTGGTTGGAGGAAGATGTCGATTTCCTCGATCGTATGGTCAACTTGACCATCGACGGTGACGTCCATCACTGCATCCTCTTCCTCCTCTGCCGTTGGTGTTACCGGGGCATGTGTCCTCGGTGTGGGGATTGGTTGCCTCTTCGCCGAGGTCTTCCCTGGGTCGGCCTGTGGCGTTGGTTTCTCCAACCGATGTTGCTGGGATATCCGACTCCTTTCTTCCCGCTTCACCTTCCTCATCGCCTTTCGGTACTCGTTGAGACGGATCATCCTCTTCCGTCTCGCCGATACCGTGTTGTTGTCTAGTTCCGTGCTCGTGACTGTGGTCGGAGCTCCGGCAGACTGGTTTGCCGTGGACACAGCTCCAGTGTTCTGGACGGCGGAGTTGGATGGCGTTGCCAAAAAGTTGGAGGCGCCCCTAGGCGTCATGTGGCGTGGTGCAGTTTGTGGCCACGGGGACCTGCCAGCGTAGGGCGTGGGCTGACGCGCCGTAGGTCGCGTTGGCGGCTGATTGATTAGTGGAGGTGGTGCCGGGACGCTGATCATGCAGGCTTGCCACCCCCGGGTGAAGGCCGCCCACAAAGCGGGGTGCTTCTGTAGCTCGCTTTGGGGAGCTGTGAGCACTTGCTCGGGCGTTAAAGTTGAGCTGGGTATGGTCGCCCCAAACGACTGCAGCAGCTGTTGCCCACGAAGGTGGTGCTGCACCATGATTTGCAGGAGGTTGCTGCTGTTGTTCGGTCTGGTTGATTGAGACATACTGAAAATTGTACAAAATATTAATTGACGCAGTCTCAATATCTTCTGCAATGAGTAAGCTAATGAGGCCTGTTAAGGTCCTCCTTACCCACCAGATGAGACGATTTCAGACACGAAACGTGAAGTTTCCGGGGTGGTCGCTGGTCAGTGAGGTAAACACCTGAGCTCAAGCGTTCCGCCAGTCGGACAGGTCCTAGCCATTTCGGCGCGAACCCCGCATGGAAACCTTTGTCAGCGTTCGATAAATGATGAGCCTTGTAATACACCCAGTCACCAGTCGAAAATTTTGATTTAATCGGGGTGACTGGTTTTTGATTTTTTTCGTGATTTTCAAAGGCAACTGTCTCTTGCCCTCGTCTATGTCGGTTGATCTCCACCACGGGAATGACGGGAGGTTCAGATAGGGCCCAATCGCCGGGCCGTCTGGCTTCTCTGCCGAGTACCAGAACCGACGGTGGGAAACCTGTAGCCTCGTTCAGTCTATTCCGAATAGCGAAGAGTATCGACGATAGCTTAGTGTCCCAAGAGCGATGACTTTCGTCCACGAGGTGTGCACGTAGTCCTTTCTTCAGCTCTTGGTTGCGACGTTCGACGGGGTTAGCTCGTGGATGGAACACCGGAGTAGTCCACCCCTCCGCCCCCCATCGGTCGAGTGCTCTGAGCATTTCTTTCGAAGTGAACTGAGTCCCGTTGTCACTAAGGCACACTCGAGGGTACCCGAAACGTGAAAAGAACTCGCGTTCGAGAGTTTGGATGATTACATTAGCGGTGGCCGTACCTAGCGGGTAGGCTTCGACCCATCGGCTAAAGCAATCGGTGACCACCAGTATGCATGTTTTACCCCTACCTGTTCTTGGATAGGGGCCCATAAGATCTATACTGATGACTTCCCAGGGTTGTCGGGGTTTCCTAGGTTTGAGGGGATTCTCTGGTTTTGCGTTCAGAGGTTTAGTACAGGCACATATGTGACATGCACCTACGTATTTCCTAATATCCTCTTTCAAACCTTTCCAGTAAAACCTAAGTCGTACGGCCCTGAAAGTCTCTTTCCAGCCTGGATGACTGGCTAGAGTGTGGTCATGATACCACCAGATGATTTGTTGGATTTTGTCAAGTGGTATTACGATTGGGGGCAACGAGGAGGAGCAATTTTCGATATGTTTCCGGAGAAGGCCATTATTTAAGATGAATGATTTTTTTAGTGCTTTTGACCTTCTGGTATTGTTGGCTGGACAGTCAGAGGATATGTTTTCTTTTATGGAGCTAACATATAGATCATCTGATTGCCAAGCTTTCAAAACCTCTTCGGAAATAGGTGTATCGATTTGTTCTACCTCTTGTTGTGTCAATGAAAAGAGTCTATCAGGGGTACCATGTGAATTGTTTTTTTGTGTTTTTAGTGAAGGTACTCCTAGTAGGTTTTCATCGAGTTGGTCTTCGTTGACTGGCGGACCATCGGATGGGTACCGGGATAACATGTCAGGTGCTTGATTAAGGCGCCCTGGCACGTGTATCGTTCGGAAATCCAAGTTACTTAGTTGTAACGCCCATCTGGTTAGTTTAGACTTTTGGTCTTTGGTCTTATGCAGCCAAGTCAACGCCGAGTTATCAGTAAGGAGTTCGAAAGGTGCTGTTTCTAAGTAGGGGCGGAACTTATCGACTGCCCAAATTATAGCTAAACACTCTCTTTCGACTGCAGTATAACGCTTTTGTGTCTCGCTCAACTTTTTGCTTGCGTAGGCAATGACCTGTCTTTCCTCCGGGCTGTCACCCCTTTGGAAGAGAACAGCTCCGACGCCTATTTCGCTAGCATCAGTTTGGAGGTGGAATGTTTTACTGTAGTCGGGAGAGCTTAGTTTTGGGGAGTCGTACAGGGCCTTTTTAATGCTTTCAAAAGCGTTCTGTTCGGTACCTGACCATTTCCACTTTTCACCTTTTTTTAGCAGTTGTGTTAGGGGTGCAATTGTATCAGCATAGTTATCTACAAACTGGCTATACCAATTACAAACGCCTAAGAACCTACGAAGCTCCTTAATTTTGCGGGGAGTTGGGAAGTCCCTAATAGCTGAGAGTTTTTCGGGTTGTTTTTGTATTCCCTCTGCATCCACTAAATGTCCAAGAAAAGAGATTTCGGTTGTCCCTAGTCTACATTTCTTGGGGTGGCATGTCAGTCCATGTCTGCTCAGACGTTCAAGGACTTTAGCTAAGTGGTTTAAATGGTTGCTAAGGTTATCTGAATATATTACTATATCGTCGAGATAAACTTGAACAAAATCATCTATGTACCCTCTTAACACTTCGTTCATGAGCCTAACAAAAGTCATGGGGGAATTCTTTAAACCGAAAGGAAGAACTCTGAACTGGTAGAGACCTTTGCGAGTACGGAAAGCTGAGTACTTCCTAGAATTGGGGTTCAACGATACTTGAAAGTATCCAGATTTAAGGTCTAGTATACTAAAGATCTTTGCGCCCCTCATATTCCTTATCATGTCATTTAAATTTGGCATGGGGTAGGCATCAGATTCCGTTAACTCGTTTAGTCGTCTATAGTCGATACAAAGGCGTGGCGAACCATCTTTTTTCTTTGCAAGGACTATAGGAGCGGCCCAGGGCGATGTGCTCGGTTCTACTAGGCCTTGCTCCTCCATATCCCTTATCATATCGTTTATGATGTTTTGTTTTTCAGCCGGATAAGGGTATGGGTTTAGAGCGATGGGGGTGTGGTCCCTAAGTCGAATTTCATGATCTATCAGCTTCGTGCGGCCTATTGAACCATCGAAAACCTCAGAATATCTGGTGATGACTTCTGTTAGTTGGTTTTGAGTCATAGGATCGCCCGAAATTTGGATTTCAGAAAAATCTAACTTTTTGGGTCCCCTTGTTGTCTTAGTGGCTGCCCAACAAACGGATGTTCGTTTGGAGGTCCCTAAGTAGATTGTACCTGCGGAGTAATCCCAAGCGACTTCGTTTTCTACAAGGAAATCGTGCCCTAATAGGATATCGCAGTACAGGTTGTCTAGAATCGAAGCATTAAATTTAATTTGTACTTCTGCGACTCTAGCGACGAATGCGGCGTGGCCACTGGTTGTTTGAGTGTGCCCGTCTGCCATTCGAACTAATGAATTTAGTCCTATAAATGTTTTTCCGAATTTTCTCGAAATTTCCGGCCTAACATACGACTTTTGTGCTTGAGAATCAAGAAGAGCAGTGACGAAACCAGAATCGAATTCTAACTCTATACATGGAGTTGGTATTGTGTTAGGGTTTCTATTTAATACCGTTCGTACGGATGCAAGTCCAGAGCACTCGGGTTTTTCATAATGAAAAACAATTCGAGTGTCCTGTCTTGTTTCATTCGTACCTGTATTTTCGCTGTTCTCTATACTCTTATGATCAAAGTCATTGTGTATGTCGAAGCTAGTGTTGTTCTGTTCGGAGCCCGGTGCGTTTTTAAGTGGAACACATCGGTCTTCGATACAGATTGGGGTTGTAACGTCATTTAGGTTTTCTAGTAGATTGTTGGGCTCTAACCAATTTTCTCGAACTATGTTTGGGTGAGTTGAGTCGCTAGTTGTTCTTTGGTCAAGAATATCAGAGCTAGGGCTAACTTGGTGAGGTGATGATGTAATTGGTGGTGACAGTTCGAGTAAATGGTTATTGCTTTTTGTTCTAACTAGGTCTAATGGTGTACTTTGTGTCATGAATAAATTTCGAGAAGTGTCGAGGTCGTCTACTAGTCTATATTCATTTACTTTAATGCCAGTTGATTCATTTACTGAATTATCAGAGCTGAGTATAAGAGGTAAAGGGACTAGTGGGCGGTCGTCGGAATGTGTGTGGTGACCCGTGGACTGGACTAAGATCCGCGGGGTTTGGGGCCGTTTCCCGAGGGCTTTGTAGGACATTCACTGTTCCAGTGAGGTCCCTTGCAATGCTTACAGGGGAGAGGTGGCTTTCGGTTTGTGTTGTTTACCGAGTGGGCCCCAGAGTGTTTTGCTAAGTCAACTGGTTTTGACTTAGTAGGTGGGTAATAGGACTTCTTCAAGTCCCTCGGCGGTGCTGCGTCTTGGGTCTCTTGTATGGAGTACGAAGAGCTATCTAAGACTGCAGCTATTCGCCTAAGGTCTGTGAACGACGCGGGGTGTTGGAGCCTAGCATGTATTCTAAATTCGTCTCTCATGAGCCCTACAATAGTACTAACTATTTGCGGTTCGGAGAGACCTGTTTGAATTCGACGGGATAATTGGTTTTTCTCCATGACAAAATCGGTCAGTCGTTGGTGTGGACCTTGTCGAACTGACACAATTTCGGCACGGAGACGGGACTGGATGTCAGGGCAGTTGAACCTTTCGGCTAACTCGCCTTTAAATTCAGGCCAAGACATATCTAGAGCCTTAACCGTTCTCCACCATGCAGCTGCCGTTCCCGTTAATTGGGGTTCGACTGCTCTAACCCATGCGGCTGGATGTATTTTTGCTTCACGCAAAATACATTCGGAATTTGCCACAAATCGTGTCGGGTCCTCCTCTTTTGTACCAGAAAACTCAGAAAGTGACGCTCTTGCAGCTTTTAGGTCATTAAATGGGATAAGTAATGATTGGTTCCCTACCCTAGTGCTAGACGAATCGTTAAAATCGTTTTCGAACTGTACGGTACGGTTGGGTCGACTCGTAGGGCGACTATCATTTTCCGTATGTCGTACAGAGTAGCTATAGGGTTGTGAGTCATACAAACGATTATTGACTGTATTAGAATTTAGGTCCCAGCTTGTACTATTTAGAGGGGCCTGTGCTGTCCTTTTGCTCCCTAACTGGTGTAATGAGGTCGTATCGTATAAAGTCAGCTGGGGACTAACCGTTCGCCTGATCTCCTCTTCGGTTTGTAATAACCTATCATGGAGTGAGGCGGGCTGACTATCGATACGAGTTCTACTTACGTTCAAATTAGCGGTGGGAGTGGCCCTATCTTCTACCGTTACAGTAGGTACTACTGGCCTAAAACTACTACAGTTTGTTGACCTAACCGTTTGGACGTCCTGTTCAATACTTGAAATTTTATTTAAAATGTTTTTTTGATTAGTTAAGACCCGTGACAAAGCGGTTTCAAGAGCGGTTATCCTTAGTTCCAGATTCCCTATAGAAGTTTGCGTCCGAATGTTTTGCCTAATTGCTCCTATCTCTTCACTAGCTGAGCGTATGTAGTGAATTGTGTGAAGGTCAGGGAATTGGTCATTCGGCGCGCTAGCTCGGTATGTGTTTGTGGGAGTGAGTGGGCGGCGGGAGTCCTCATATTCGAGGTCGCCGTAGGTTAGGTCTAGTGGGTCCTGTTGGACATCACTATTCCTATTGTCTTCTACATTGTGTACCTGTTGCGCTTCTAACTCGCCTATCGGTCTCGGGTTGACAGAACTATTAATATTATTTAAAGCATTATCAACAATCGGGGGCCGAGGTGGTAGAAGGGTGGTGGACGGATCACAGCCTCCGTCCCTAATCACATTCTCTAGTACACACTGTAGGTCGTTACGGCTAGCGGTATACGGCAGGTTTCGGTAAGCGCATTCGCGTCTGATTTCGGTAACCGACATTTGATCTAATGTTTTCTCCATTTCCGATTTTTTTATATTTTTTTTTTGACAAATGAAAATTAAAAAAAAAAATGAATTAATTAAAATTAAAATTTTGATATATGTATGCGTTGTGTTGATGTTTTATTTGTTGTTAGTATAAACAACAGAAAGAGAGAAAAAAAAAAATTTTTTTTTATATATATATAATTAATTGATTTAAATATTATTTTACTGTAAAGCAAACTAAAAGAAAAGAAGAAAAAAAAAATATAATATATTAAGAAAAAGAGGAGAAAAGAAAAAAAAACTGTAGGGGTGAGCGGGTATTGGCGATTCAAATATAATCCAGTATACAAATACCAATACAGTCACTACACGTCCGAAAAAAAAAAGTTAAATTTGTTTCCTATCTTTGACTTTTTTTTTTTTTTAACTAATGACAAATAACCGGAACGTTTAAGAGAAAAACAAAAGAATTGTTATTACTTATTTTTTTTTGTTCGTCATACGCTGCTTGAAAGTAGTAACCAAATAAGGTGTTGTTTGTTTATATAAATTTAAAAAAAAATTATATAAACCTTATTTCTTCCTTCAATATTTTAATTTTCTTTCAACCGGTTTCACTTAAAAAAAAAGTAGTAACTATTCGCAAATATGCTTAATCGTCAATTTGGTACGTTTTTAACCGAAGTAATTAGCGTAAGTCAAATATCCGTTCGGCCGTGCGGGTTACTATTTAATAAATGGCCGGAGAAGGAAAAAAAAAAAAAAAAATAAATATAAATTTATGTTATTTAGTGAGAATATTATGCGAAGAAAGTGAATTTATTTTCCAACAGTGATCGTTATTCGGTAACTTTCAACTTAATCGTATGGTGGACGGTACCGGGACGCGGGTGTGATATGCGTTACAATAACAATAACAAGGTGAACGTTACTAAAATCCTAACCTGTATATTGTACGCCGGTACTAGCACGTCACGTGTGTGGCCTAACTAGGTATATATTCGTTGTAAATACTACACTAGTAGGATGGAAAAAAAAACAAAAATTTACACGAATAAATATTTTGACAATTTAAGTAAATTAAATATTATTTAAATCGAGTGTAAAATTTTTTCTCAGTAAAACAGCGGCCAAAATAATCCTACCTGGTTTCGCTGAACACCGGGACTTTTTCCTCAGCGGGGAGCCAAATTTGACACGGTAGTAAGGGGGGGTTGAAGAAAATAGATAAAACCGGATTAAAAGTTGTGGTTTTTTTATTAACTTTGAAAACAATATGGAAGTATATTAAGTGAATACGCGGGACGGCGGCGGATGGCAGTCGCGGATCAATGTTAAATTAATAACTGATTATCGGATTGCCTACAGTGGTCATCGCCGCCGTGTTTCGCTGTCAAGATGACACCCCCCGGACCTCTTCATACACCGACGGCCGGCTCGGGCCGATATAGTAGTTTATCGTTCCCACCTGCGGTGAGACGGTGGACAGTTGATAACACGACCGGGCGCACATTTAATCGCTAATAACGGAAACATGCACTTGCAGGCCGTGTCATGTAGTTGATACTGACCCCTTGGGTTATTTAGCCGCGGCGTCCTATCCACATTATTGCCTTCTAATCCAACAAATAAAAGAACATCAAAATGACATAATGGTAAACATATAAATAATAATTAAGTAGGAATCTCTTTTTTATACGTATTTATACTTATAATTTTTATGAAATATTTAATTGAGTTTTAGTGCTGTGTAATACAAAAAAAATGTATAATGAATGTAATCTCTAAACGTATTATACTTCAACTTTCAAGGCGTATTGAACTTCACGATTATGTTATACAATAAATTTATATTTAGTAAATGGACAGTGTAGCCATGAGTCACAGACATATTAAAAAGAAAGGAAATATCTAAGTTCGGGCATCACTGGCTAAAACTT
This sequence comes from Adelges cooleyi, assembly GCF_023614345.1. Lineage (NCBI taxonomy): Eukaryota > Metazoa > Arthropoda > Insecta > Hemiptera > Adelgidae > Adelges > Adelges cooleyi. The sequence continues at coordinate 9,742,104 of NW_026096268.1, read as the reverse complement.
AATATGTCTGACCATTTTTTTTTTTGATATGCTCTAAGATTTCCTTCTGTTTATTCTGTGGTAATATACCTACTTAAAAAACAAATATATAATGAATGTAAGCGTTTTTTACTTCAAGACATATAAAACTTAACGATAATATTAAACAATAAATCCGTACAAATGTATAAAGATAAAATATAGAAAAAAATGTATGTATAGGTAATAAATTTGAATGAAACTGTGTGACGTGACATTAATATTCGCTTTTGTTACTTACCCGATGGATATGGCAGTCCATGTGTGACTAAACAACAGAAATAGAGCTATCAGTATAAATATATACTAACATACCTACTTTTGTAAGTAAAACACGATGCAGTATCAAATGTCATTTAATTAAATACCATAAAATCATAATTGTAGTGTTTATTTAATTTTGGATTACTTAAAAATTGTATGTAAAAAAATAGCAATAAAAATTACCCAAACTTATTGCCAAGAAAATGATAGTTATAAAATAATTAGCAATTTTATGCATAATGTATTACCGAACGTTTGTAATGATAAATGTAAAGTTGTACGATAGAGAACCTAAAACTGTACAGTGAACGACCTAAATGAACACAAAATACATAATTATTTATTTAGCATGTTTTTTTGAGACCATGTAGACACAGTTTTATTAAAGTGTGACGCAAAAGACAATTTAAATATTATTCTAAAAAACCTGTGGGACGGAGTAAATATTTTGTTAGCAATAAAAAATGTCGGTTAACGTTGAAAAACAAAAATTGTCCAATACTTAAAATATTCCAAATATATTTCGAACAGAATAAATCTAAATAGTTGAAAAATTAAAATGTTGTTATCAAAATCATTGTCGATGAAAATTCTCATTAAATGCAACCCGTTCTAATAACATAACAAAGTAGAATGGGTCTTATTGATACCCCATAATATAAGGGGAATGTATGTACTGGAACAATGGGGTGATTGGGGATTGGGGATTGGGGATTGGAGATTAGGTTTGGGGATTGGGGATTACACAGGTGGGGCGACTGGATAATTCACAGCTGTCTTGTACCCGCCTCGATTTGTCCTGCAGGTGGTTCGGCCGCCGCCGGGTGAATGGCTGCCGACAGAAGAATGAACTCCACCTTGTTGTCACTGACCTAACCTTACCTAACCCAATCGGCAAAATAAATGCATTATGTTCAAAGAAAAAAAAACTTACAATAAAGTGTTAGTATACTGAATGATTTCGGGTAGTGTACACGTGTAATATTCAACGTTTAACGTGTATTTGTGCTGCATTAACAGAACCGTATTCAAACGTACATATAATTTTAAGAAAAACGGGTTTAGATAAACGTTTTTGTAAACGAACATTTAATATCGATGAGAAAAGAAGAAGCGTCATTGTTTCGGTGGTACCATATGCTCTAAAGTTCTACGTTATCATTTCGTTAGAATACAATGGACAAATCAAAATAGATTTGAATGTAGAATGGTGGAATTACTTTATGCATTTCGATGTACTGAAAAACATTACAGATTCATTTTTAACCAAACCTAAACGTTTTTCTAGTAAATTATAATTTTACTACACAGTACCTAAATGCTAAAAATGATACCATCACTATATCGCTAGATAGAATAAGAGAAAAACGTATAACCATCTCTAAAACAAATTTTATAACCTTACACAATCTCAATCCGTGTATTCATCAATCGTGTATCAACAAATATTTACATGAATTACCAATATATCAGAAATGTCACGACAATATTTATGAAGCCATAAGGGATGACTTTAAAAATATTCCATTGGAAATTAAAGTCAATAAATTTAGTTCTACATTTATAAGTGATTATGTTAAGTTTAAATTGTGTGACATTAGTAAATATTATGGTTAGAATTGAATACATTTCTAAAGTAACAAAACATACAAGTCGATTGTAAATAATGTACATAAATTGTATCAGCGGCACAGAGAGGCAATCCGAATTCGGAATAAGGTCATTCCCCATTGAAGATATCGAAGCGTTTTTCATATTCATGCGTTCGATGCAATGTAAAAAATGCAGGCGACCACTATTTAGATGGTACACGCTTGAAAAATCAGTTGCAAGGAATTGGAGTTTATTAACATTAGACAATTTTGTAAATTATGTTGACATACCTCTTGAATATCTTACCTTGTAATTTTTTTTACTAATATTAAATTTAAGAAATCAGTGATAGGTTAGTGTAATTTTTTTTTACTAATATTAGATTTAAGAGCTAGGATTGTAAAATAAATATTTTACTTAAAATGGGAGAGGTTAATAATACAAATACTATTAAATTTATTTTAACTAAATTATCATGACTCGTCTATGAACTATGTTAATATTTACACCTGCCTGTGAGCTTAAGGCGTGTATGTATGATTCTTACGGAATGATGTCTTTTGTCCTTTTATAAGGATAAAATATAGTGTTTAATGGAAACATACCATTTTTTACTTTTAAGGTTTGTATTAAATAAAATAGCGTATTCTGAGTCATTAATCAAACATTGTGCTTAAAAAAGATTTTAAAAGTAATATAATATTTTATACGTATTATCCATAGATAATGTTATAAAGAAATTACCGTTAAAAATTATAACAACTAAAACTGATCACGTCGGAAAAAGAATTGTATGTGTATTTTCTATATTAAAATATTATGAAAAAAAATAGCTGTTAAAAATAATAACATAAAAATTGGTAAAAATAATAAAGTTTTTTCTCTGAACATGATGTTGTATTAAAATTTGATGATTGGGTTAGGTTAGGTCAGTGACAACAAGGTAGAGTTCATTCTTCTGTGGGCAACCATTCACCCAGCGGCGGCCGAACCACCTGCAGGACAAATCGAGGCAGGTACAAGACAGCTGTGAATTATCCAGTCGCCACCTGTGTAATCCCCAATCCCCAAACCTAATCACCAATCCCCAATCCCCAATCCCCAATCACCCCATTGTTCCAGTACATACATTCCCCTTCTACTCTCTATTGATAGTTGTTAAATAAAAAAAGTTTAGTTGTGTAAAAACTGTGTAATTAATTTGCTGTATTTTATTTAGTTCAATATTTTGCTCGACTGAATGAATTTCATAAAACAATTATACGTGCACAAGATATGCCTACATATTAAGTTAATTATAGCCAAGTAACTTTGCCCTTATACTTATTATACTTCTTAAAATGCCACTTAACTGGATACCCTAAAAAACCATAATTATAGTGTTTGATGAATTTCGGATGATCATTCTGAGAATGGACTGTTGTAAAAAAAAAAAAAATATATTAAAAAAAATTACCCAAAAATGTTTTCAAGATTATCGATAGCTAAAAAATAAGTATCGATGCAAAACATTATGTAACTGAAATTTTTGTTTGCCGAAAATCACTGTAAATTTTACAATAGACAACCTTAAGAGTACAGAGAAAAACTTAAATGAACATGACATACTTTATTTAGCAAGTGTTATTCAGTCAACAGTTTTATCAAAGTGGGACACAACCGACCAGTGAGGCTTGAGCAAACATTACTTAAGCAATAATCAATTTCGGTGGTGATTTTTAAAAAAAAATACCTTATGTATCTCTATCGTTTGAATACCTATCCCATTAAAGAATAAATGTCAATCAAAATCTAAATGAACATAATTTTATACATTATTTAGCAAGTGTTTCACATCACATAAAAACACTTCATAGTACTTCATTCATAGTGTTTACAGTTTTTATCATGAAAAAAAAATTAAATTAAATCCAGTGAGATATTGAGTCATACACGATACAAAAAATCACCCTGTATATGTATTTGAAGTGGATATTTTTTCATTTCTATACCCACCTCTGTTAATAATAACCTGATATTTAAGAAAAACATTCAATCACACTCAAATAAAACGCTTAGGAGCAAATACGTAGATAGTATCAAAAATCAATAAAAATCATTGTTAAGGTAATAATTAGTTAAAATTGTATTTTAAGCAATAGATTGATTTAGTCCATTAGGGTTGATCGCCTGTTTACCCTAAGAGTTGATTGCTGTTGTCACTCATAATTTACTTTAATCTGAGCAGAATGATTATTGTTTTTACAATGATATGTTTTCATTTTTTTAAAATTAATTTTCGCATTTGCACCCACGATTGCACCCTAAGCAGATATCTTTTTGAAACTAATCTGTAGGTAATCTAAAACCGTACTTGAAAATTACTGAGACTGAGCCAAAATTCAGTGAGCCTAACCTAACTCTATACAAACCCGATGGAAATATTTACCTTCACACTACATGACACATTTTTGTCATAAAAATACACCACTTAAACGCACTACAGCCAATCATAGTTATTATATTTTCAATTAAAATAATTCAATTTATCTTTTAAAAAAAAGCTTAATTTTTATCAAGCGTATATTATACATTGGTGTAACTAATAGAAAACAAAACATTTTAAATTTGCCAGATGGCATATTAATATATATAATTTTGTTTTAGTAAGTTTAAACAATTCAAATAGAACTTTATATTGTATTTATAAGAAACTGGAATATTTTCACACGCCACATTTGGATTCTTTCTGTAATAAAAAAAAAAAAACCAATATAATCATTCATAGGGCAAATAGAATTTATTTTCATAATGTCGCTGTTGTTAAAAAAAAACCTTTGTTAATAGGTTAAGTGTGTTACATTCAGACTTTTCAGATATAACTGCTAGGAAATAGATGGTTAAACCGTCATTGAATAAATAAAAAAATGTTAACTCCAGAACAAAGTATCTAAGTTGGTTTTAAGTTTTAACATTTGGCTCGAAACAATAGGACCACCCTAGTACATATATGTATATTATATTATGTTATATTAAAACTAGTAATAATATATTATATGTATAATGATTAGATTTGATTACCGTATTTGTAATAACAAAGAGTACCCTCTAGTCATTCGTTTGGAAGTTTACAACAACAAGATCCTGCTACTTTCACCACATTGCAGAAAGCTACAAAAACATTTAAATAAAATAGACATTATGGGTATATAAATTACACGAACAAAATATACAACAATAAAACGTTTAATTAATAAATAACCGAGATATTGTACATGTCATGTATTGCCCAAACCTAACTAAACAATTATAGAAACTTTATAATATTGAAATCTCTCCAATCGAAGGAGCTGATACAAGCTAATAAGTGAAGAAAATCCTTACTAATACAACATCGTGGCCCAGAACCTAAAAAAAAAAAATGTATAAACTAAAAGTCAGTTGTTTTAAGACAATTATACATTTTATCATAATAATTTCTATTTATACTTGGCTGAAGTGTATTTATTGGCTTATTTACATGAGCCGAAGAACTCGAGTAACTCACAAAAGTGTTAATCTATCCTTGGATAAGACTAAATAGGTCTAAACTATAAATACATTTGTTTCAAATCTAATTATTACCTCGCTTTATAGGTACTAAATGTTCTTCTTCATTTCCCGGTCCTATATTAACTAGTCCAACAAATCATACAAAACAAATTACTATTTTCCAACGTTAAAATATGTGTATAAGAAAAATAATGGTTTTAAAGGTATAATTATGACTTACAAGATTTTATAATAACTTTGGGGAAGACATTACATTAAAAAATAAATGTCAAACTTTTTTAGTATTAAGAAAAAACCCCTTGTCCCAATTATACCCCGACCGTACTGGTATAAAGGTTAAAAATCCTTAAATTCGTGTGTTTTTCTATTAAGACTTATATATAAATATATATATATATATATATATATATTTATTTATTTATATAAAATAAGTCTATACTGACTTATTTCGTCATTTCGCTGCGTCCCAACAATTTCAAGGCTAACTAATCAAACAAATTAAAGAAATCAAACTACTGTTTACATAATGGTACATAGATAAATAATCAATTTGTATGAAAATGTACGACGTAACGTTAATATTTGTTTGTCACTTACCCGGTGATATTGGCTGACCTTGTGTGACTAAAAAACAAAATTAGGTATTATTATAATTTCCTGGTAACTTGTGACCTCCCCGTCCCTATTATGCCTTTGTCCACTGTACTGACTTTTTTAAAATAAAGGTTAAAAAAACCCTAAATTCATATGGTTTCGTATTCACACATTTATATACAATATGCATAATATTATAATGAATGTGTAGTTGATACTGACCCCTTGGGTTATTTAGCCGCGGCGTCCTATCCACATTATTGCCATCTAATCCAACAAATTGAAGAAATAAATCTACTGTTTGCTAACATCAAAGCGACATAATCAAATTAGTTTTTTCCAACGTTAGAATAGAAATAATAATTATATTTCTTACGTGATATTTCATTAAAAAATAAATAAATCTCTTTTTTTAATCTACCATTTTGTTATATACGCATATGTTGTATATATTATAATTATTATTATTGGAGTCAACATATAATACAATTTATTTATACATTTAGTTAAAATGTATGAAGTGACGTTATTATTTGTGTGTTACTCACCCGGTGGTATTGGCTGACCTTGTGTGACTAAAAAACAAAATTAGGTATTAACATAATTTTCTGTTAACTTGTGAGTTCCCCGTCACTACTATGCTTTTGCCCACTGTACTGACTTTATTAAAAAAAACCTAAATTCATATGGTTTTCCTTCAGACATTTATTTAAAATATACATAATATAATGAATATATAGTTGATACTGACCACTTGGGTTATTTAGCCGCGGCGTCCTATCCACATTATTGCCATCTAATCCAATAAATTAAAGAAATAAAACTACTGTTTACCTATTGGTACACAGATAAATAACAATTGAGTAGCAATTTTTTTTTACATGTATCAAATATTTTGTTTAGTATTAGCGCTGTGTAATACAATTAAAACAAAATGTATAATGAATGTAATCTCTAAGCGTATTCTACTTTAACAAGGCCTTTACAACTTCTAACTAGTCCAACAAATTGTACAAATCAAAATATTACTATTATCCAACGTTAAAATATGTGTGTAAGAAAAATAATGATTTTAAAGATATAATTTCTTACGCGATTTTATAGTTACCGGTGAGGATTTTTCATAAAAAAATTAATACATTTTTTTTTTATTTACCATTTTCTTGTACATGTTGCACATATTATAATTATTATTATTGGAGCAAGGCTTTTATCTTCGACGAAGAGTTGAGAAAGTATTGTTTTTAAGGTAATGTGTTTTAATTTTTTAATTTTGTGTCTTTACCCACCAATTTTTCTAAGTACTGAACCGATTTCTTTAAGTAACAACCCTTTAGATCAGAAATTGTACCTAAGAGAAACTTTATTGGCCAAAATTGAGAAAAATCACCCCATTCCCTTAAAAATTGAGACAAAATACAGATTAATTCATTTCTGCGGCAATGTGACTGATCAATGGCTAGGACAAAGTTACGACAATGTATAAACAAACTTAGTTAAAGTATATGAAGTGACGTTAATATTTGTTTGTTACTCACCCGGTGGTATTGGCTGACCTTGTGTGACTAAAAAACAAAATTAGGTATTATTATAATTTCCTGGTAACTTGTGACCTCCCCCGTCCCTATTATGCCTTTGTCCACTGTACTGACTTTTTTTAAAATAAAGGTTAAAAAAACTCTAAATTCATTTGGTTTTGTCTTCAGACATTTATATATAATATACATAATATTATAATGAACATGTAGTTGATACTGACCCCTTGGGTTATTTAGCGGCAGCGTCCTCTCCAGATTATTGCCATCTAATCCAACAAATTGAAGAAATAAATCTACTGTTTGCTAACATCAAAGCGACATAATGGTACACAGATAAATAATAATTGTATACAAATGTATGAACAATAAATGTCTAAGAAAATTTCTGACGTGACATTAATGATTGTTTGTTACTTACTACCCGATGGATATGGCATTCCTAGTGTGACTAAACAACAGAATTAGGTATCAATATAAACTCATACTGACATACATACTTTTGTAATTCAAATATCAAATGTTATTTAATTAGATACCGTAAAATCATAATTGTAGTTTATTTATTGTAAACAATAAATACAAATTGGCAATAAAAACTACCCAGTTATTTCCAAAAAAATTATAATTATAAAATAATTAGCGAGTTTACGTATAATGTATTAAAAAACTATTGTTATTCTAAAAAATATGTAAAGTTGTACAATAGAGAACCGAAAACTGTACTGTGAAAAACCTAAATAAACATAAGATACATTATTTAGCAAGTGTTCTTGAGACTATGTACACACAGTTTTATTAAAGTGTGGCGTTAAAAAACATGGGGACGGAGCAAACATTTTGTTAGTAATAAAAAATGTTGGTTAACGTTGAAAAACAAAAATTGTCCAAATATATTTTGTACAGAATAAATCAGAATAGTTGAATAATTAAAATGTTGTTATCAAAATCATTGTTGATGCAAATTCTTATTAAAAGCAACGCGTTTAAATAATATAACAAAGTCGAATTTGTTTGATGAATTTCGTATGGTTGAGAATGACTATTGTAAAAAAAAAAATGTTTAAAAAATTTACCTAAAGATGTTCCCAAGATAGCTAACAAATAAAAAGCGATTTTTTGCATGATGTACCTTTGAAATTTTTTTATGCTGAAAATCACAACATTACAATGTACAGAGAAAAATCTAAATGAACATAATATTACACATTATTTAGCAAGTGCTTAGCCGTCTATACAGAAACAGTTTTATTATTATGTATAAACCCAAAAGCAATGCTATTTGTAAAATAACAAAACGGTACATGTTGCTAAAAAACCCGTAAGGCTGAGCAAACATTATTTTAGCAATAAACAATTTCGGTCAACGTAGAACAAAAAAAAAAACAATTCAATACTTTAAATATTCTAAATAACTACGAATATATGTTTAACAAAATTAATCTAAATGTTGAATATATTATTTTACACCGAATCTCAGCCCTCAAGTCGAAATGTCATTGTTTGTTAAACCTGTATGGTAAAGCAAACATTTCGTTGCAATAAGCAATGCCAAGATCACCTATTTAAATTTTTTCCTAAAAGTTCTATGATTTTTTAATCGTAGTAAATTTTAAAAAAAATAACCTTATGTGTCTTTATTCCATCAAAGAAAAAATGTCAATAAAAATCTTAACGAATATAATTTTATACATTATTTAGCAAGTGTTTCACCGTCTACACAGAAATAGTTTTATTATTAGGTATGACTCAAAAGACAATGTATTTCGTGAAATAACAAAACGATACAAGTTTCTTAAAAACTTTGACCCTTTGAACTGTTTTTTCAATTTAATAAAGTTTCAAGTTTAGAGCAGGATAGGAATGGTGTAGTGAATTATTATTTTTATCTACACGCTCTTCCTCTCCCGTCTTCACCCTTACTTTTAAACTCTTATAACTTAAAAAATAGTGGTTCAAAATTGATTGTCAACCAGTCAAAATGCTTAGCAAATCCGTATAAATAGTATCAAAAATCAATAAAAATCATTTTTAAGGCAATTAGTTAAAATTGTATTTTAAGCAATAGATGAATACTATTAGGGTTGATCGCCTGTTTACCCTACTAGTTTAGATTGCTGTTGTCACCCATAATTGGCACAATGATTATTGTTTTTACAATGATATGTTTTCATTGTTAAATTCATTTTTGCATTTGCACCTACGTTTGCACCCTAACCAGATTTCTTTATGAAACTAATCTGTAGGAAACCAAAAATTATACTTGAAAAATACTGAAAACGAGCCATAAGTCAGCAAGCCTAACCTAACTCTACACCACATAAACTGATAGAAAACAAAACATTTAAAATTTTCCAGATGATAAAAATGTTTTGTGATTTGATGAAATATATAATTTTGTTTTATTAAAAGTTTATACAAAAAAAATAGATCTTTACATTGTATTCATAAGAAACTGGAATATTTCTACACGCCATAGTTGATTCTTTCTATAATAATAAAAAAAAAAAAACAATATAATTATTCATAGGACAAATAGAATTTATTTTCATAACGTCGCTATTGTTAAGAAAATCCTTTGTTAATTGGTTAAGTGTGTTACAATAAGACTTTTAAAAATAACTGATAAATCTACTTTAAATAAAAAATGTATTGTTTAATGGTCATTGGATAAATACAAAATTTAAACTCCAGAAAAAAGTAAATAAGTTAATTTTAACATTTGGCTCGAAACCACAGGACCACCCTAATACATGTATATATAAAATGATTACGTTTGATTACCTTATGAATTAAGGATTATCCACATTCTGATTAAACACACAAACGGGCTCTGAAAATTATTAATTTATTAAACAAATTTACATAGGTAATTACTACTAATTAACAATTATGTATGTGATCACGAAATTAACTACAGATATTTTTTTAAAATAGATATAATATAGTAAAGAGAAAATTGGTTTACCTTCTTCTGGTTTACAACAGCAACCCTTGACTTTATAAAAACCACTTTTTACCGCATCTCCGACCGCTACAAACCATTTTAATAATTTAATGTACACAGTACATTAAAAAACCATTAATCATTTATTGAATTTTGGGTAAATTCAAAATGACCTCAAATTTATGCGAACCCGTTACAGTGCAACATAACTGTTAATGATATGTCAAGTTCGAATATTTTACACGAACAAAAAGTCTAATTGTTATGTATTATAATATAATTTATATTATAGTATACATTATAACACATTTAAATCGTTTCAAGATAATTAAGTTATTTGAGTACTTTTAACAATAAAACATTTAAAAATAAATTACCAAGATGCTTAACATATCCAATATAAATTATTTGTACAGCAAAAATTAAGTCATAATATTTTAACATATTATAGTAGATAAAAAACAGTACATTTTCGGTACTATCGTTAAATTGCGTAAACAAAATTACTTGTTTGATAATTTACTAGTTTATTGCGCAAACCTAACAAAACAAGTTAAAACATACCATGTATACATTTTCCAAAACGACCTAAAAAACATGAATAAACAAAAAGTTAGGTATGTTTAAATAATTATACATTTCATCATGTTAATTAATTATGCTTGATAGATATGTATTTATTGGGTTATTTACATAAGACAAATAATAAACGTATAACTCACAAACGTGTAAATCTACCCATAAATCAGAATTAATAGGTCTAAATGCATATTTTGTTTCAAGTATAATTATTACCTGTCTTATTATCTGCATTATCTTGCGGCCATTTATCACCTAGTCCAACAAATCATACAAATCAAAATACTATTTTCCAACGTTAAATGCATGTATGAAAAAGCCAGTACAGTACAGCCACTGTAAAATCACTTTTAAATAAACGCTTCAATGCGAATCTGTAGATAGTAATTGCAGACTGAGAGTGATAAATACAGTCAAAGTATAATTTTCTCCTATTTTATGGTTTTTCTTAATATTAAAAAAGTTTGACTACAGATTTTTGAGAAAACTGTACATGTTATAGACCCATTCTAGATCTACTTTCGGTCTAATTTTCACACCCAAATTCCTAAAACTTTGTTTAAATAAGTTGAAAATAGAAGTAACTCTATCTATTTTAGGGGAAGTGTTGGTTTGTCAATGTTTATCGGTAGTACTATGCTTAAAGAATATTCCCTACAAATTTGAAGTAATTCGATAGTTTCTTAAAAATACTTTAGACCATCGTAGTTTTTAGTTGAAAAATATGAGAATTTTTTGGGTGTTTTTCTCAGTTTTGAAGGGGAAAAGTTGATTTTTTAGAATGTTGTGAAGAATTCAAATGTTTTTTAAAAACTTAAATCGATGTATTCTTTAGGACATCAAACAATTACGTTTGAAGTAGAAACATGTGTTTTTTTACAAAAATAGATTCTATATGCGTTATAAAAGTTGAAAAAAAAAACGAATTATCAAAATAGATACTTCTTTTCTGTGGTATACATTTTTTATTAAAAGCAACCCGTTCAAATAAATCAACAATGTTGAATTAGTCTTACTGATATTTATATATTTTATTCTTATAGTAACAATATTTTCAGAGTTTTATGCAGTAAACAAATTTATAGAATAAACAGAAAACATGTATATACAAATTTAGGGGAAATGTATGACGTAACGTTAATATTTGTTTGTTTCTTACCCGATGGATATGGCATTCCTTGGGTGACTAAACAAAAAAATTAGGAATCAATATAAATGTATGCTCGCATACTATGAGTATAGTGTATGATTAACTGTTGTTAAAAAAATACATATAAAAATTACCCAAAGATATTTCCAAGACGATGATAGCTACAAAGAAAACCGCGATTTTATTCATAGTGTATTTATCTGTAATCAAATTTTCTTATTCTAGAAAATCCTGTAAAGTTTTACTTTAGACAAACTAAAAATGTATAGAGAAAAACTTAAATGAACGTTACATACTTTATTTAGCAAGTGATATTCAATCTATATATAAACAGTTTTATTAAAGTGGGTCACAAAAGACCCTATTTGTAAAAAAAAAAAACAGTACATATTCCTAAAAAAACCGTGAAGCTGAGCAAACATTTTGTTAGCAATGAACAATTTCGGTTAACGTTGAAAAAAAAATCCAATACTCCAAATAAATTTTTAACAGAATTAATCAAAATATTTAATATATTGTTATACTGAGTCATAACCATTTTAAAACGGAAATATTATTGTTGATAAAATTCTTTATTAAAAGCTACATTATTTATAGCAAGTGTTATTCAGATCATGTAGAAACAGTTTTTATTAAAGTGTGACGCAAAAGGCAATGTTAATAATTTGGCATTTTGTTGTCTTACAAATTTTGTAAGACAACAAAATGATACATGTTTCTAAAAAGTAAATATTACATAGTTTCATATTTCTACAATTGTAATTTTTATTCGATATTAAAACGTTTGTTGTCATAATTATTATAATTTATAAAAAAAAGGCTGTTATAAACAAATCCTTGAAACATGCTTACAGATGTTTTACCAAATATAATAATAATATATATATTATTAGTCACTTGACTTTTTATTTTTTGCTATCATAAATCGGTGCAATTGATAAAAAAATGTTGGTACTACAACAAATTATATCCACGTCGAAATGAATAAGTGAATTTAAGACATTGAAGACAAGCGAAAACCACACTAATTATTTCCACCCAAAAATATGAATTATAAGCATAACACAGAATGAACCGAAAAGAAACTAGATTATAATTTTTACATGGGCTTTTATGGGCCGAAATAACATAATGTCCGACATTTTGAATATGATTGAGAAATGGGCAGTTCTGTTCATTTTGGCTATAAGCCATAACTGTTCACTCGACAAACGTGGAAATGGCGACAGTATTTAATAAATGAACAGTGTAGCCATGAGTCACAGAAAAATGAAAAAAAAAGGAAATATCTGAGTTCTGGCATCACTGGCTAAAACTCAATTTTGCTGACCGTTTTTTTTTTTGATAAGCTCTAATATTTCCTTCTGTTTATTCTGTGGTAATATACTTTAAAAACATACATTTAATGAATGTAAGCGTTTTCTACTTCAAGAGATATAAAACTTAACGAATATAATACAAAAAATCCGCACAATTGTATAAAGATAAAAGATAAGATAAAATACGGAAAAAAATGTAGGTATATACAATAAATTTGTATGAAAATGTGTGACGTGACATTAATATTTATTTTTATGACTTACCCGACGGATGTGGCATTTATTATTTGTTGGCACTTATGTGACTAAATAACAAAATTATTTATCAATGTAAATTCAAACTCGCATACATAATTTTTGCAAGTAAAATTTGATTTTGTGATTATGTTGAACATCTTTGAACATTATGTATCATTTAATTAGATACCATAATATTATAATAATTATAGTGTATGAATCATTTCTCAACAATCATCCTGAAAATGAACTAGTATGTAAATTCATACTCACATACTTTTGTGAGTCAAATATGATTATGTTGAACATCTAATGTCATAGAATTAGATACCATAAAACTATAATAATGGTAGTGCATGATTAGTTTATCAATAATCATCCTGAGAATGAACTGTTGTAAAAAAAAAATACGTATACTATAATTTATGGTTTGTAATCATAAGACGATTTATGTTCAGAAATGTTCAACATAATCACATAATCATATTGTACTCACAAAACGTAGTATGCGAATATAAATTTACACTGATAGCATAAATGTTAACCTAGTGTTATTCAGACCATGTAGAAATTGAACTCATTCCTAGATCCACCTCTGTTAGTAATAATTAGAAATCTAAAAAAAAACATTCTCTATACGACTGTATATTTTACATTCACATTACGCCTTGTTGCCATAAAAATACACTATTTTAAATGCACTTCAAACAATCACAGTTATTATATTTTTATAAACATATTCAATTTATCTTTAACAACAAAACCCATATTTATCAAGCGTATATTAGTAGGAGGTATAACTAAAAGAAACGTAACATTTTAAATTTGCCAGGGGGTAAAAATTTATTGTGATTTGATGAAATATATAATTTTGTTTTAGTAAAAGTTTATACAATTATATTAGAACTTTATATTGTATTAATTAGAAACGGTAATATGTTTGCACTCCATAGTTGATTCTTTCTGTAATTAAAAAAAAATAATATAACATTCATTGGGCAAACAGAATTTATTTTCATAACGTCGCTATTGAGAACGTTTGTTAATTGGTTAAATGTGTTACAATCAGACTTTTAAAAAAAATATCCTCTAAATCTACTTTAAAAAAATTGATTGTTAAATCGTTATAAGATAAATAAAGCATATAAACTCCAGAACAAAGTAAATAAGTTAATTTTAACATTTTCCTCGAAACAATACGACCACCCTAATACATGTTTATATGAAATGATTACGTTTAATTACATTATGAATTGATGAAAAGGATAACCATTCTTATACACATTGGCTGCAATATTAGATTTGACAAAGTTACCGACCATTAATAAATATTATTAATTATTTTGCCTATATATTTTATATTTATTTAGTTTGATTGCTGTATACATTATTTACTTATTCGTTTATTCATTTATATATTCATTACCTATTTTTTAACAGAACGATAGATAGGAACAGGGCCATAACTAGTATAAAACCAAGCAGGCTCTGAAAAATTATACATTTAATCATTTATTAAGCAAATTAATTAATTGGGTAATTACTAATTATTTATGTGAACCGCTAAATCAACTATAGATATTTTTTTTAATTGCGAATCATAATATAGTTAAGGAGATAAACAGTATTTATTTACTTGGGTCTGGTTTACTTAATACATCCTTGACTTTAACATAACCAGTTTTCACCGCGTGTCCGACCCCTAACATTTTAACAGTACATTTAAAACTATTATTCATATAATTAATTCTGGTTAAATTCAAAATGACCCAAAATTTATTACTACTGTAACTTTATTTACACATGAATTATTTTTTTGTAATTTAACCATTGGGCTTTTAGCCGGTACTCATAATAATAAATAAAAATAAATAAATTTGTAAAGCAAATATAAAATAACCTAATTTCGGTATTATCGGTAAATTGTGTAAACAAAATTATTCGTTCCATAATTTACTAGTTAATTGAGCAAATCTAATAAAACAAATATTACCTTGTAAGCATTCTACAAAACCACCTAAAAACATGAATAAACAAAAAGTTAGGTATGTTTAAATAATTATACATTTCATCATGTTAATTAATTATGTTTGATAGAAATGTATTTACTGGGTTATTTACATGAGACGAATAATAAGCAAATAACTCTCAAACGTGTAAATCTACCCCGAGATCAGAATAAATAGGTCTAAATACATTTGTTCCAAGTATAATTATTACCTGTCTCTTCAGATGCACTATTTTGCGGCTCTTTATTACCTGGTACAACAAATCATACAAATCAAAATAGTATTTTCCAACGTTAAATGTATATAGGATAAAGCTAGTACAGTGGTGTCAGGGAGGTCTCAGGTGTTCAGAATTTCTTATAACTGAAAGTGATAAAATCACTTTTAAATAAACGCCTCAATGCGAATAAATAGGTCTAAACTCTAAATACATTTGTTTAAATCGAATTATTACCTGTCTCTTCAAGTGCATTATCTTGCGGCGCTTTATCATCTAGTCCAACAAATCATACAAATTAAAATACGGGTTTTCAACGTTAAATGTATATAATAAATTGGGGTCAGGGTATTGTGGGATCAGGGAGGTTTCAGGTGTTCAGAATTTCTTATAACTGAAAGTGATAAAATCACTTTTAAATAAACGCCTCAATGCGAATCTGTGGATAGTAATTGACCAAAAGTTATAAATACGGTCTAAGTGTAATTGGGACTACAGATTTTTAAGACCACTGTATTTGTTTTTGGCCCATTTTAGATATGCTTTCGGTATAATTTTTTGATCTAAAGCCTCAAACCTTTGATTGAAAAAGTTTAATAAAAAAAAAATGCTATTCTATCCTTTCTTAGGATATTTTTCTGGTTTATCAATGTTTATCGGGAGTACAATGCTTATAGAATATTACCTATAAATTTGGAGCTAGTTCGACTATTTTTTAAAATCATTTCTATAGCATCGTAATTTTAAGTTGAATAAAATGGAAATTTTTCGGCCCAATAATGTACCTTCCAGATATGATTTCTGATCTATAGAGTTGATACACAAAAAAGGCTTAGAAGATATCGTGGGTACAACTCATGTTATACAACAAATCCGTTCAAATGTAAAAAGATAAAAGATAAGATAAAATATAGAAAAAATGTATAAACAATAAAAGAAGAGAATTTACACAAGACGAATAATAATCGAATAACATGCGAAACCCCGGGATCAGAATAAATAGGTCTAAATACATTTGTTTCAAGTATAATGATTACCTGTCTCTTCAGATGCACTATTTTGCGGCTCTTTATCACCTAGTCCAACAAATCATATAAATCAAAATAGTATGTTCCAACGTTAAATGTATATAAGATAATGCTAGTACAGTGGGGTCAGGGAGGTCTCAGGTCTACAGGAATAATTATAAGTGAAAGTAATAAAATCACTTTTAAATAAATGACTGTTCATGTTATAGACCCGTTCTAGATCTACTTTCAGCCTAATTTGCACACTTTAAATCCCCAAAAATTTTGCTTGAAAAAGTAATTAGGATGTTTTTCTGGTTTGTCAATGTTTATCGGCATTACTATGCTTGAAGAATATTTCCTACAAATTTGGAGCTAATTCGACCATTTTTTAAAAACCGTTATAAAACATGACGTAACTTTGATATTTGTTTGTTACTTACCTGATGGATATGGCATTCCTTGTGTGACTAAA
Organism: Adelges cooleyi; assembly: GCF_023614345.1. NCBI lineage: Eukaryota > Metazoa > Arthropoda > Insecta > Hemiptera > Adelgidae > Adelges > Adelges cooleyi. The sequence goes on along the minus strand of NW_026096268.1, from coordinate 9,724,629 downwards.
CAACAAAATTAGATACCAATACAAATTTATGCTCGCGTACCATAATTATAGTGTATGATTAATTATTGTTAAAAAAAAACATATAAAAATTACCCAAAGATATTTCCAAGATGATGATAGCTACAAAGAAAACCGCGATTTTATTCATAGTGTATTAATCTGTAATCAAATTTTCTTATACTAGAAAATCCTGTAATGTCTTACGATAAACAACCAAAAAGTATACAGAGAAAAACTTAAATGAACATAACATACCTACTTTATTTAGCAAGTGTTTTTCAGTCTATATGAAAACAGTTTTATTAAAGTAGGACACAAACGACTATCTTTTTTTTACAACAACAAAACGATACACGTTTCTAAAAAACATGCGACGGAGCATATATTTTGTTAACAATAAAACATTTCGGTTAACGTTGAAAAAAAAAAAATCCCATACTTTAAATATTCCAAAAAGTTTTTAACAGAATAAACCAAAATATTGAATATATTATTATACTGAATCTTAACCATTTTAAATCTGAAATTTCATTGTTGATAAATTTATTTCTAAAAGTTCAAATAAAATAACAATGTTGCGTGAGTCTTATTGATATTTATGTATTTTATTCTTAAAGTAACAATATTTTCAGAACTTATTGCAGTAAACAAAATTTATAGACCACTGACATACATAATCCTTAGTATCAAAAAAATATACCCCATTTTTGAAAATAAGGAAAACGCCGAAAAGTTCAATTTGTTCTAAATTTGTATAGAATATTCTTTTAACAAAGTACTACCGAAAACGTTGAAAACCCAAACAAATATCATAACACCTATCCCCAAGAAGGAGTGGAAACTTTTAGTTTAATATAATAGTTCTAATCTAATAGTTAGATAATATAGAAAATGTAGAAAAAATGTATATACAATACATTTGTAAGAAAATGTGTGACATGACATTAATATTTGTTTTTGTTACTCACCAGATGTATATGGCTTTTCTTGTGTGACTAAACAATAAAATTATTTATCAATGTAAATTCATACTCACATACTTTTGTGAGTAAAATATGATTATGTGATTATGTTGAACATCAAATATCATTGAATTAGATACCATAAAACTATAATAATTGTAGTGCATGATTAGTTATCAACAATCATCCTGAGAATGAACTGTTGTAAAAAAAAAGACAAACAAAACTTACCCAAAGATATTTGCATAATAATGACAGCTATAAAAAAAGGCAATTTTTTGCATATTTTTTTTAAGAAATTTCGTTACTCTGGAAAATCTTGTAAACTTAAATGAACTCTAATGAAGTTTTTCTCTGAACATTTTTTGGTTGTCTGTCGTACAACTTTACAGAGCTTTCCAAAATACAAAAATTTCAATAATACACTGCGAAAAATCGCCATTTTTTTTTTATAGTTGTCATTATTATGAAAATATATTTGATATTAAGTTTTATTTGTTTTTTTTTACAATAGATCATTCTCAGGATGTTAAATGATTGTTGAGAAATTAATCACACACTATAATTATGGTTTTAGGTATGTAATCACAAATGACGATTAATGTTCAAAGATGTTCAACATAATCATATTTTACTCACAAAACGTAGTATGCGAGTATGGATTTACACTGATAGCATAAACGATTTAACAAGTGTTATTCAGACCATGTATTGAGAGTTTTATTAAAGTGTGACGCAAAAGACTATGTTGTTTGTAAAAAAACAAAACTATACACGTTTCTAAAAAAAACCTGCGATATGGAGTAAACATATTTTTTAGCAATAAACAGTTTAGGTTAACGTTGAACAAAAGATAATAATCCAATACTTTAAATAATCCAAATATATTTTAAACTGAATAAATCGAAATGTTTAATATACTACCATACAAAGTCTCAGCCTCGAGTCGAAATATCATTGTTGATAAAAATTCTTATTAAACGCAACCCGTTCAAATAAAACAACAATGTTGAATGAATCTTATTGATACTGTATTGATATAGCTATCTGTTGTACATATACTTGAAGTGTTCAGGATTGTTGGTTATATTTTAGTCACCCGATTGACTGCGCCTCACTTTAATACTATCTTAGTGTGCTCGTTTAAACTGTGCTTGGGTTGGACTTTACTGGCTTGAAAATACTAACTACTGATTGGTTTTTTTTAAAAATAATTTTATCACTTTCAGTTGTACTTATTCCTGTAAACCTGTGACCTGTGAATATATATTTTTTAGTCCCCCCTCCTACTTCTTTTTCATCTCTAGATCTACCTGTGTTCATAATTCAATTTATCTTTAAGACTGTCAGCCGGTACGTTTTTAGTACAAAAACATGTCTCACAGGAAAAACTCTCACGTCCTGTGGAATAATAGGATTTTAATAATTTTTTTTTTTTTTATTTGAAAGGGAAAAACTTTTTGCAGGTCCGATAGAAGCCCGAATTTCAAAATTCTTATTATAGAAGCTTTAATAGGCAATTTGATTTATGCCAATATTTGTATTTTATTTAGCCCTATTTGATGTTATGAAAATTTGGGATTCTATCCGACCTGTAAAAAGTTTCACCTTTCAAATAAAACAAAAAATGATTAAAATTCGACATGTGTCCAATGCGTGAGAGTTTTTTCTGTAAAAGCATTTTTGTTCATTTAAATAGCGCTATTTAATTTTTATCGATCTCGTTGAATAATTCAACTACCAAAAAAGAGTCCTAACTACTGAACTAATAATTACACATTTTAAAGGTTAGACACCTTTAAGTTAAGATTTTGTAAAAAATTGCCCATTCTTTACTCCTTAATAAACGGTCGGCACCCAAACGTACATTAATAGGTATAACTAATAGAAGCAAAACAATTTAAATTTGCCAGGAGGTAAACATTTATTGTGAATTTGTGAAATATATAATTTTGTTTTAGTAAAAGTTTATACAATTAAAATAGTACTTTATATTGTATTAATGAGAAACTGTAATATTTCTGCACGCCATAGTTGGATTCTTTCTGTAATTAAAAAAATAATTAATACTATTATTCATAGGGTAAATAGAATTTATTTTCATAACGTCGCTATTGTTAAGAAAAATCTTTGTTAACTAGATTAAGTGTGCTACAAGAGAACTTTTAAAAATAATTACTAGATAAACCTTAAAAAAAAACTAGATTGTTTAATGGTCATTGAATAAATAAAAAATTTAAACTACAGAAAAAAGTAAATAAGTTAATTTCAACATTTCGCTCGAAACAAAAGGACCACCCTAATACATGTATATATAAAATGATAACGTTTGATTACCTTATGAATTAAGGATTATCCACATTCTGATTAAACACACAAACGGGCTCTGAAAATTATTAATTTATTAAACAAATTTACATAGGTAATTATTACTAATTAACAATTATGCATGTGTTCACGAAATTAACTACAGACAATTTTTTTTAAAATAGATATAATAAAGTAAAGAGAAAATTGATTTACCTTCTTTTGGTTTACAACAGCAACCCTTGACTTTATGAAAACCACTTTTCACCGCGTCTCCGACCGCTATAAACCATTTTAGTAATTTAATGTACACATTACATTGAAAACCATATATTCAATTTAAGTTAAATTCAAAATGACGCCCAATTTATGAGAACCCGTTACAGTGCAACACAACTGTTAATGATAAGTCATGTTTGAATATTGTACATGAACAAAAAGTCTAATTGTTATTATGTATTATAATATAATTTATATTGTAGTGTACGTTATAATACATTTAAATTGCTTTAAAAAAATAGTAAACTTTTGGTATCATCGGTAAATTGTGTAAACAAAATTATTTGTTTCATAATTTACTAGTTTATTAGTAGCAAACCTCACAAAAAAAATATTAGAACTTCACATTGAAAACTCTCAAATTGAGAGCTGAAACAAGCTAATAGGTGAAGATACAACATACCATGTATACATTTTCCAAAACAACCTAAAAACATGAATAAACAAAAAGTCAGGCATGTTTAAATAATTATACATTTCATCGTGTCAATTAATTTTGACTCGACAGAAATGTATATGACAATATATTTATTGACGTGAGACGAATAATAAGCAAATAACTCACAAACGTGTTAATCTACCCCTGGATCAGAATAAATAGGTATAAATACATTTGTTTAAATCTAATTATTACCTGTCTCTTTAGGTGCATTATCTTGCGGCGCTTTATCACCTAGTCCAACAAATCATATAAAATAAAATAGGTAGGTACTATTTTCCAACGTTAAATTTATATAAGATAAAGCTAGTAAAGTGGGGTAATCAGGTCTACAGGATTTATTAAAACTGAAAGTAATAAAATCACTTTTAAAGAAATTTGTCAACATTTTTAGATCTAAATTCCCAAAACTATGCTTGAAAAAGAAAATTAATTTAAAAAACGCTATCCCTTCTATCCCCGCTCAGGATATTTTTCTGGTTTGTCAATGTTTATCGGTAGTGCTATGCTTAAAGAATATTCCCTTTAACTTTGGATCTAATTCGACTATTTTTCAAAACTGTTTTAGAATATCGTAGTTTTTATTTGAAAAATATGTGAATTTTTTGGGTAATTTTCTCAAATTTGAAGGGGAAGGGGTAATTTTTTATTTTATTTTATGACCCAACAAAGTACCTTACAGGTACGATTTCTGATGTATCGAGTTGCTACACTAAAAAACGGCTTAAAAGATATCGTGGGTACACAGACACATGTTATACAATAAATCCTTACAAATGTATAGGATAAACAAAATAATTGTACATACAAATTTAGGTGAACATTAATATTTGTTTGTTACTTACCCGAAGGATATGGCATTCCTTGTATGACTAAAAAACATAATTAGATATCAATACAAATTTATGCTCGAATATTTATAGTGTATGATTACTGTTGTTAAAAAACAACATATAAAAATTACCCATAGTTAATTCCAAGATGATGATAGCTACAAAGAAAACCGTGATTTTTTTCATAGTGTATTAATCTGTAATCAAATTTTCTTATTCTAGAAAATCCTGTAAAGTTTTTCTTTAGACAACCTAAAAATGCACAGAGAAAAACGTAAATGAACATAATAACACTTTATTTAGCAAGTGTTATTCAGTCCATAAGGTTTATTAAAGTAGGACACAAACGACTATCTTATTTTGACAATAACAAAACGATACACGTCTCTTAAAAACATGCGAGACGGAGCATATATTTTGTTAACAATAAAAAATTTTAGTTACCGTATAAAATACATTCCAAATATATTTTAAACAGAATAAACCAAAATATTGAATATATTATTGTACTGAGTCTTAGCCATTTTAAAGATATACTAAATAAACCGTTACCCCTAAGGGGGGAGTGGTATGTCTAAAAATTAGACCTAAAGTAGAGTTTACACTTGTTCTTTTTAGTTATTAGTTTTTCACATAAGTCAACATACCGTATTAGTAATCTAGAAATATTTTGTAAGGTTGCCTGTGTGAATTTATTTACAAAGCTAGTCGAGTATAACTTTTTATCGACAAAAAAAAAAAATGTATTAATATAAATTCATATTTGATAGGTATTCACCATTTGTCTTCGTGGTATAATTATAATTTAAATTATTAATATTATGCTCTTTAACTAAATGGGATTTTTTTTTTGTTGAGATTATAACTTATTATTCAAGTCATTAGCCAGAAAGTAATTTTTCATTTAAATACGATAACATAAACATATATTATAGCTATTCAAACTTATTTTGACTCCCATCCAACACAAGTTGTCGTTCTTACAATTACAATTATTGTATTCCATTTATATAACATTAATTTGATATTAAACTTTATGTACCTTCTTCAATTTTAATGATAGAAAAGTTGGGATTAGACGAATTTTAAAGCTTTTTAAATAAGCTCCAAATTAATCTCTCATGACTTTTTTATTTGTATCAGATAATTACCTTAACCAAAAAAATCCAATTTTTCACTTTTTGAGTGACGATGACAATAATATTGTACTTTTCAATACAACACACGTTACACACAAAAACAACATGGTCATATTGGAATTTTTTTGTTTTGGCGTACGGCACACGTAAACTTTGATTCTAAACCGAATTTAAAATTATTTATTTTCAACAGTTACTAAAATATTTTTAAAAAATACAAAAATAAATATAAACTAATTTTGACGGGGTTTTTTTTTTTTTCAATTGTCGAGCAAAGCAGTCAACTCGTCCGAAGTGTGAACAGGCAAATTGCATACATTATTTTTACACACGTATGCAGCGACTTTTCCGTTTTGTGAAGACGCTAGACCTTTGGCTAATTCCGATAGAGATGTTTCGTTGGCCAAAGCCATCGTCAGCCCGGGAATGAAACGTTCTCTAGCTACGGACAACAGAGGGTCTAAATCGGGATCGTCTAAACTGCCGGTGAAGTAGACCTAGAAAAAAATAAGTTGGGCTGACATTGAAACGACAAAGTAATTCCTTTCAATGAAATCAAGGGATTTTAATTCAGCTGTTTGTCAGACTTACCGACGTTATCGAATCGCAATGCAGAGTAAGCGCGGACACTAAAGTCGGTAAAGATCCAGAACTGTTGGACAGGCGACCGGTGAACGATTTAAATAGTAAATCGAGTTTGTTGTTGTATTCAGTGTTATCCGAAATGATTGATAATTTTTGTAGATTTAAGGCCGATATCGAATTGCCACACGGCTCCGCTCCATCGTGATCTATTCAAATACAGTATATTATTTTCTTTTTACAAGTCCAAGTTAACAACATATTTTGTTATTTTTTTCAGTAAACGTGATAATATTTACCACTTTTGAATCTTAAAATTATGCTTGAGTCGTTATCGGACGACGAATAATACCCAAATTTTTCACTGTCCCAAAACAAATTGTCTTGTTGTTGTTGCAACTGATTGGCCCACCGAAGCCATTCGGACTGTAGCGTACACTCGTATAAATCTAACAACCCGCGTATTAAATAGGCGTAGTCGTTCAAAAAACCCATGATAGGTTTTTCACTATAAAATAAAAACCAAAGTTATTATTTTAAAACAGCAAAGAATCAATTGTACACCACTGAAAATATAATCCAAAATTAAATTACACATTCACAATGTCGCCCAGTTCGTTGACGTAGCAAGAACGTAATAGCATATTTGTGCTTTCGTTCCACGCATGCGACTTTAGGAACTTTGCACAATGAACTGCTCGTTGTTTGTACTCGTCGCATTTTAACGCCATTGCTGCCTTGGCGTACGCAGTAATCATCAAACCTTAAATATACAAAAAAAGCATTATTTGATCAAGATTTTATCGAAGAAAACTTATAATAGCGAAGCCACAAAACAATGCAATACCGTTCCACGACGTAATGATTTTGTTATCCAAGTGTGGCCGCGGTCGTTTATTTCGCTCTTTGAATAGAATTTGTTTCGCTATCTTAAGTTCTTTTTCGACGTCGTCGACGGATATTTGAAATTTGTTGGCAGTACTTTCTTTGCTTCTGAATTCTATCAAGACGTTTTGGTCTAATAGTTCGCCGTGAGGATCCTTGACGACAATAGAGTATAAAATGTATCGGTCAATTTTTATCAAAGTGTACGTCTGGTAGCAGCCTACTCACCGAATCCGGACGAACATTGCCATTCGGCAAAACACTAAAATGCCAACAGAATAAATCGGAAAGATTGACGTCCGATTTGCAAGCAAGCGGATTACCCAACAGGGCAATAACTTCACTTTGTGTCCATGTGTAAAACGCTCCTTCTCGCTTCTTATCCGAATCGGCAGACGGTAAAGAATCGGCATCTTCAGCGCTGTAAAACCCACCGTCCTATAAAAAAATTACTTGTTTCAATATCAGAGTTAATGATAAACCATAAGGTTGGGTTATCTTGCTGAATGTATGTACCTTGTGACTTAAATCTCTACCGACATATTGAAGGATATCGTGGACTACGTCGGCATACTGTTGATCTTTCGTAATCAAGTAGGCGATGGTATACGATACAGACAACTGCGCTTGGTCGTAAAGCATTTTTTCAAAGTGCGGTACGTGCCATTTTTGATCGGTCGAGTATCGAGAAAATCCCTTGGGAATAGAAAAAAAAAATCAAGCTGATAATTACTAATAATTTGTTGTTAAAATCACGTACCTGGCCCACATGATCGTGTATACCACCCATGGCCATCTTTTTCAGGGTTTCCAAAGCCATTTCGAGACTCATTACACTTTCTGTCGTTTTAGGTCGTTTGCAAGCAATGTGAAACAAAAAGTCTAATATCGACGGTTGTGGAAATTTCGGCGCCATACCAAAACCACCCCATTCGTCGTCGTAGATTCTTTGCAACTGCGAGAAACACGTTATCCATGATCTGGGGTTAGGTTTCATGAGTTCGAGAGGAACGTTTATATCGAAAGCCGTCGTCTCGTTTAGTATTTCCATTAGTTTTTTACTGTTTGCTAGCACGTCGGCTGAATCACTCTTCCACTAAAGTCGAACAAAGCAGAGTGTAATAATCAAAATTTGTTTAGAAATTTCACTACTAACTAAACATACCCTTTTGGCCATATGCAAAAGAACGCTCTTAAATCCGGGCCGACCATACGAGTCTTCCGGCGGGTAATAGGTACCACCACCGATGGGTTTCAAATCGGGCGTTAAAAACACACTCATCGGCCATCCTCCCGAACCAGAGGCTGCCTGAACAACAAAAAATTTGTGGTTTAAAAATTATATTACGCTTAGAAATAATAAAAGTTTTGCGTACTTGAACGAAAGTCATATACAACTGATCTACATCGGGCCTTTCTTCGCGATCGACTTTTATGTTGACGAAATGCTCGTTCATGATAGCCGCCACATCGGGATTTTCAAAAGACTCGTGTTCCATGACGTGACACCAATGACACGTCGAATATCCTACCGAGAGGAAAATTAATTTTTTTTCGGTACGGGCTTTATCAAAAGCTTCATCACTCCACGGATACCTTAATAATATTACGCCCAAACGTTAGTAGTTTTTGTAGTTAAATAAAATTAAACAGCAGGATACATACCATTGTACGGGATTTTCGGCGTGTTGTAAAAGGTATGGCGATCGCTCTTGAGCCAAACGATTTTTAATTTTCTCCATTTGGCTGTACAAACGTTTTGAAATCGGATCTCGGTACTGTCTATACCTACGACGATGATTGTAAAGTTGTATTATTTTCCAGGAAAACAAATAATGCAATATGTTTTTTCACCTACTGTGTGAGCCACTTTGATTGAGTCGTTGCAGAATAATTGAACAATACTATTCGTGATGCGTTGTACCAGCAATTGCATCTGCGACCGACATTAGCGAGGGCGAGCATAACAACTATACAACTACAGCAATAGCACAGTAACTAACATGAAACGTGCACTATGAATTATCAACAAATTAATGAACATAACATTGAATAATATTTAATAAACGAATAACATTTATTATGGTAATATATTATTAACAAAAAATATATGTTTACTAAATAATTACAATTGTGTACAAACTCTCAACGAATAATACAAATTATTGATAAAAACCTTATCAGCCTTCACCGACCAACAATTGACCGTGATAAGACGGAATATAATATTTTTGCCGGTTACCGGTTGTCGTTTTAAGTGATAAGAAAAAATTGATAAAGCGATAATCCAAGCACAGACCTGCTTAAAATGACGTGATTCGCTGGTAAAACTGGTAAGGATTTGTATTTTTTATTAGCTTAACTTAGCCTTCCCTCGTGTTTCATTTAAATATGCTTGAACTGTAATCATTTTGTAGTGAAAGATGAATTATCAGTTCCTTCTCTTATTTTGGAAAGTATGCTTTGTGTACGATGATGTGTTTTTTAAATTATTATGTCCACTTATATTTAAAAAATAATGATATTTACTTATTATTTATTTAAAATTAATAATACGTTTTAATATTTTTTGTAATTATTACTTGTATATTTGCTCCAAAAAATATTAAATTTTATTTATTTTTAAGATATTGTTGTAGGTAAAATCAGGTTTTCGAATTTTCTTGTTAGAAGTCTTAGTATACTTTTTGCACACTGTATATGTTTTCATCGCTGTTGTTGTTGTACTGGTAAAGGAAATCCGGTTACATGGAAACCGTTCTTGTCGGCTCTATAAACCATTCGCACCAGAATTCCTTCGGGAGATCTATATTCGTACGATCCCTGTTGGATCATAACGTAACCGTCTCCTTCGTCGTTCAACACCAACGCTCCTTGTTTCGACTGCGAAATGCCATCGGCTGATTCGAATCTGAAAAAAAAAAAATTTAATACTTACAATGACTTTCAGCAGCCTTTAGGTAGAGTTAGGCGATATTTAGTTACAAATGAAAAATGTCTTTTTAATGTCTTAAAGTTTTAAATCTGTTATTTCTATTAATTTTTTAAAATAAATTGTCATGCTACAATTAATATTCTACACAGTTTTAAAATTGTTTTTTTCAAACATTTTCAATCATAAAATTATAATTTATCTATGGGAATAAAGACTTTGTTTGGGTTTCTATTTTTCTGTTATTAATAGAAAATCTGTTAAAATAAGTAGGTAAAGTAATGTTTTTTTTTCAATGGCCCGTTTGAATTATGGTATATTGATTGTTTTTTCAAGCATATTTTTTTAACTAATTAGAGTTACTTCTTAGAACGGTACCTAATATTAGTTGGCAGATAAGCCGCGCAAACAATAGGATAATTTACACGGAAAATCTAAACGTTATAATAATATGTATGTTTTGTTGAAGTAATTAATTATTACACTAATTAGATTGGATGGTAAACAAACATGACCAGACGGATATTTCCTTATTTTCATGCGTATCGCACATATGACCTTTCACATATTTTGCAAACCGATGGTTTACTATTAATAGTATTTGTATATTATGTAAAGTTGGTTGTTTTTAAAAACGAAACAGTTCAAATTTCATATTATTTTATCAAATTAACAACAACAACGTACTATTTGTGCCTACCCAAACAGTAATAGTGGTATTATGATTTTAGATATTTTATTTTAATATAAAACACAATTGGTCATCGACGTTATTTCTATCAGTTTCCACTGTGCTCTTCTCAACAGCTAAGTTTTCCACAACGTCACCGTCGTCAATTGCATATACAAACTTGCTCAAGATACAAACACAATGGCTTACCAACGAACATTCTTGATCTTTTTAGCTGTCGCATTGGGTAATCGTCCAGTTATTGATCTATAAACACCCTACAATGATTTATGTAAAACCGTGTTGTTTCATTTTTGGTTCAGTGCAATTATTTCAGTGGATTAATATTATTAGTACCTTTAAAAAATCATTTTGAATACATTTCTGGTCATTACATCCGAGCTTTACTTACCATAAATACAAGATTTATAATTTCCTTGATAATTTAATCGTTATCACTAAAATCATTTTAAAAATTAAAAAAAAATTTTGCTCATTATAATGTGCCTGGGGATTGGAAGGGTTAGGTAAAATACCAGAAAAAATACTAATAAACGGTAATAATTAATTAATTGTCCACCGGGTCAGGTATTATAATATTATTATGATTGCCCTGATTCTCTAGGATTTCAACCAGAGTTGGTTTGATTTTAAATTTAAATAAAAATCTATTGGAACAAAATCGAATGCAAAAAATGAACGGTACGATAAAAAAACCAAGATTTTTTTTTTTAGTCTAAAAGAAACATACAATACTCTACCGACATAATTATTCGAAAATCGAAACAATATATTTTAAAGTTCTTAAAATGAAAGTATAATAGTATGATGTAGGAACCACATGTTTATTTATTCATACTATGTAACATTCAAGTTGTTATTTAAAAATAGATAATTCATTCAAATGGGTAATACAAGTTTTGCAAAATATGGATAAACATTTTTTTTTCTCATTCGGTTTGTATAAGAGGCCTTTACGCCTGTGTACTTTTATTTTTGGTCGAAAAAACTCTTTCTACTTCAAACGTACTATTCTTAAAATACTCCGATTTAAGTTTTTAAAAAAAATTTGAATTCTCCATAACATTTTCAAGGCATAATTAAAAAAAAAAAAATGTTGTTGATTAACTATTTCAGTTTAAAAAAGTTAACAGTTGCAGTTTTTTTTTACATTGAAATAATTATTACTTAGATGAAAAAAATACTATTTTTTTGTACATAAATGGATCCTATATGAGTTATAAAAGTTGTAGAAAAAAGTTAAATATCAAAATAGATCCTCGTTTACTATGATAATATGCGCGTTTAAAAATGTCATCTTAAAATTGAGTTTTAGTAAAAAATGTCCCATATAATACGCCTTAATAAAGTTATCGTTCGTTGTAAAAGTGATTTATCCATCTTCTAGTAATTGAAAGTTTGAAATAACGAGTTTTTTGTGTGAATTAACGCGTAGGAAAAAGATACAAGTATTCATTCGCTGTGTTTTCTATTTTCCAATTTATCGGAGTTGCTTCTCTCTTTTACAATAAAAAATATTATGACTAAATGTGCGACTCCATTTGGCGAAAATATATATAGTTTAACCACTTTTACAATAAACCACCCAAATACTAGTGTACAGGCCCATTAATATTGATATTTGTCTAGTTATTCGACTACATCTATATCATATATACAAATGAATATCTGTCTGTCTGTCTGTTGGTTTGTCCTTTATGCATTAGTACACTATTCGCCATGAAACTTTGGGGAAGTAGTTGAGTACACTCCCGCGAACCTAACTGGCATAGAACTTTTCGAAAAATACTACCCCTAAGGGTGGCCTTAAACACGAACTTTCTACTTTAAATACGAAATGTAAATAAATTCAATGTTTGTAACCACGGTAACCCAAAATAAACACTCGGTTTGTGACCACGGTAACCACGGTACTCGAGCAAATGGTAGGTGATGATTAAAGGCACAGACCGATTCTGGGCAAGCTCTTAACTGTTGGAACGAGATCTGGGACCGGGACCGGGACCCTTCAGTAAGAGGAGGACATAATAACCGAAAAAAACGTCACAAAAACGCTGTCACGCTGTTATCTGATAAGAGATTAGAGATTAGAGATAAGGGATGGGGGTGGGAATGGGGGAATGGGAATTGTTTTACAAACCGTAGACGAAAGAGCTAAACCATATAATCTATTATACCATATGGTACTTGGCTGTTAAACCATAATAATACGGTTTAATAAAATTGAATAATAATTGGTATGTTTTGTGTTTTATTTTAGTTGTGTTGACGATTGCCTGCGTCGGAACCAACGCCGAATGCCAGTGGGTAGACTGTCATGATCGTTTTGCAGACGGCTGGTGCAATAAACTTGGACCTGGTTGGTATGAAGAATCGTCGCGTAGGTGCAATGGACTTGCGGGCAAATCAGAACAATGTTGTAAAGGATGAACACACTCAACAGTACACTTACACTAAACCTACCCATAATATTATAATGTACTTAGTTATATAAATATATTATAGTAAATATATTCATTACACAATATTTGACATCAACATTTTTTTTTTACAGTAACAATTTAAATTGATTTTTATCGTATATTATACTATTGGCTTTTATTGTTAAAAAAAAAATAATAAATCAATTTATTAATTAACTATTATTGGCTATTTGTGCATTTTATTTTTTATGCTCCTAAAAACACAATTTTTGTAATACCTACATAAAGACAATGTTTGTAGTTACAAAGTCCACAGTGTTGCCAAAAAATATATTCTATTGATTTCACTCTACTTGTCCGTTTCAAAATATCAGAAACCGTTTGTCTTTAGACACTACCGACAAACCAAAAACGTATCATAAACCTTATCCCCCGAGAAGGAGTAGAAACTTTTTCTTTATTCCAAGTGATATGTTTTATTGTGTGAAAATTAGACTAAACGTAGAACCTGAGTTAGGTTCATCGTGGGGCTATGGCACATTTTAAAGAAAAGCTAAAAAAAAGGGAATACTACAACTGGACTATACCTTGTCAATTTCTAGGTTGCTACATGAGATAATGCATCAACAGTCGACTGGTATCTGAAAAATAATTTCGTTATGTTGTCGATTTTTATTTAATTAACAACGACAACAAATTATTACAGTCGCACATTGAACCAATACACTAAAAGTACAAATTTAAGCACATTATTGTCATTATTATGGGCAAGATCTTTTTGCTAATTTCTAATGTTTTTTCTATGGGAAATTACTGTTTTTGATATATTTGGCTTTATGAGCCGTTATTATTTTCCAATATTTTTAAATACCCAGTTTAAAAGTTTTTTTTTTATACAAACACTATTTTAAAAATTAAAACAAATAATTAGAAAAAGTAGTCGGACCACAGCAAAGATAACGACCATTTCAGAACGGAAATTGATTTCAATCTACACATGTTGTATAATACTTTTCAAATTTAATTTCTATTTTATTGTACTGTCCGTTGTGAGGTGGTCAAAATCCGTAAAATCATGTCCAATATGATATTTCATAAACTATTTCGATGGACGGTTGGCGGAAATGTGAATACCTTCTTCGTCATCAAACTAGTTTTTGCTCCAAAACCAAAGTTTTGGATTTACACTTTACATAATATTATTTTTAGGTTGGTTCAAAAAAACATTAAACTATTATTTCTTGTTCTCCTCGTGAGAATATATTGTTTGGACAAAAATATTTTTTTTTTTAAGTCTGTTAAACCCATTTCGAGATGTGGTTCAGGTTGATTTTATACCAGAAGTACATTTGTTAAAGTTTTTTCGTTCAATAAAAATGTTCAACAAACCCGTTACTAAATCAACATAGTACATTTTATACAATAACACTTATTTTCTTTTGTTATATAGAACTTACGCCAGTGCGAACTGTCCGTTGTTGTCGACAACGTGGTCGTGTCTGATCAAAGCAACCGGAAGAGGTTCAGTATTTGTGTATTGCAATGTGGCTGAGCTTAAGACGACGTTGACGACCATGGAATATAACACAGTTGCCTGATGGAAAAATTAAAAACACAGATAGATACGGTACATGCATGTTGTCAGCTACCTTAAGTGCTATTACCCAAATTATTAAGATAGCATAAAATAATATGACTTGTTAGACATTTGAAAATCGTTTTCTTATTTCATCTACAGTTAAAATATATACTCACGGTGAACATGTTGTACTCGGCTATGGAAGTCTTGAGGCTTAACTTCTTAGGTCTATCTACTAAAAAAATGAAAATCCGGTGTCGCATATTATATTTATATTGTGTGAAATAGTAATTGAAACGCTAATAACAATGTAGTTACAACGTGTCCCTGCATTACACTAGGTATTATTGTCTGTACTCTATACAGTCGACCTCGCACTTGTCGCACTTAAAAAGTCATTATTTTCGAATTCCCCATTTTCCCACTTTGTCCGATAATAATTAACAAAAAAAAACTTTGTTTGTCTTTAGTTGCTTCAGGGTACTTTTAAGGGTATATATATATATATATCAATATTTTCGCAAATTTTACATTCTAAGGCCTAAATTAGTCGGATAGTAGTTTTTTTTGTAAAAAAAAAAAAATACTGGTTTATTCCTCTTTTTCTAATGATGAATTTGTATATAAACAACGTTTTGTTTAAAATTAATACTTGTACCTTAAAAAAATCAAAAACTAAAAAAAAAAATTTTTTGGAAAACTGATGCTCGCAACCTCTAAAAATAATTTAAAAAATCTAAAAAAATAGGGAAATATTATTTTACCCCAAGGAACATAATGTCAAGAGAAGAACAAAAAAAAATTATTTTTGGTCCACCCTAGTCCTCATACAAGAACACGTTCTAAACAATATCCTCTATGTAACATAACAAGTCGAAAATGACCTTACACCTAATGGTGTAAATCACTTGCTCATGGTTTTCTTCTGCCTCTTATGCTTCTCCTTCGAGATCTAGGGAAAACTTCCAAAAAAAAATTACACATATTTCATCTTAAAATAACATAGCGCTATAAATGTTTTTAAAACAGACGAATTAGTGCCAAATTTGTTAAAAGTATTCTTTAAATTAGTAAATTATATTACTGCTGTTGCACCAAACCAATAGGTCTTGTGTTAAAACCATTACAAGATTTTCTAGGCAGTCTATTCCATTGTTTGATCATTTGTAGTAGAGCACAAATGTCGTTGTAAAATGTTCTTCGATCAAGAACAATGTCTTTGGCTAAAACTTCTTAAGAGGGTTTGGTGCTTACCAGTTAAAGGGAATATAATCTGCGGGTATAGAATATTGTTCGATACACTAAGAATTTTGCAAAACAAATTTTAACTGTAATTGTTTTTTTTTTTTGCTGAGCTTCTTTTTGGTGGATCAATTTTTTATTTATGGCTGGTTTTGTACCGTGCTCAGATTGTACTTGATTAGGTTGATGATGGGTGTGTTTATTTGAAATTATTAGCCGTTAAGTAATAAGTTGTTTTAAGTGTTTTTTCCCATTTTCTAGCTAACGGCCATCGATTAACTTTCAATGTATTGTTACAGTATAGTATTCTGTATTTTTCGATGCTTAATACATTATTCATAAGCTATAACACGTATATATATATATATATATATATATGTATTTTTTTTTTGTTAAACAAACACATTTAATTACATTTAAGGTAATCTTTAAACTACTTATTAATTACTATCGTGGGGGTTTTCGGCACAACGTACCTATAATTAAAAAATAACATTATGTCATGGGCGCTGTGGCCCCAGAGTGTAGTATACCTACATAATATGGTCACGGATTTAGGCCTAAGGGTAAAGGTAAATTGAAAAAAAAAATACATAATAAGTATGCATGTAAGAACCGATGTTTTGGAAAGTATTAAGTGCACAAAGTAAATGGTTTACAAGCCGCCGGTTATTTGATCTAAATCGTTATTGTTTATTTTGTTGTAAATAGTGTTTTACCATGATAATAACTATACAGTTTATACCACCATAGACATTGTCCATTACGCGTACAAACAGTAAAAAGATTAGATAAAATATGTTCAATTAATTTTAATATTTCCATACACTTTTGAGCCATTGGGCGGACGCACAATGTAGTTATACAATTTACATCAAACGGATATCATTACAATGTAGCAATAATGTAAAAACATTTAGTCGGATCGTTTAAAACATGTTCAAAATAGTCTATAAAAATCAAAATTGTTCAGCTTCGAAATCAAAAAAGAATTTCTTAGAAAATATTCTAGGTGTGAGTATAAGCTGGAGGTCTACCGAGACGAATACTGCCACAATAAGTACAAGTACATAGCAAGTTATAGCTAATAAATTGGTTTTGAAAATAAAGTTACTCTTATGATTCTCACCACTTATCATCACAATAATTATTGTCATATCTGTTTTCCAATAAAATATATTTTAATACATGAATTCGATATTAGACGCAGTTCATAGTTTTGGTATTTGAAGTAAAATCAAGTATTATACAGTATTTTTAAAATTTATATTTTTTATTAGCATAAAAGATTTAATAACGATATGAAAATAAATGTTCAATATTCGTATTTGTACCTTCAGTTATATTAATTCTAGAATACCTGTGATCCCACTGTACTAGTTTTTTTTTTTTTTTTTTTGAGTTATAGTTTTACCAAATTGAATAGAACACTTTAACGATGAGACTGAAGCGACTGAAATAAGATTATCGTTGTTGGAAATAATTAACAACGTTATGTGGCGCATTGTCTTTTGTGGTGTTTAATAATGTAATCGTCGTCGAATCATAAGCATGTTCGATGGCCGATAATTTTATGGTTTTTTTAAGAGTTTTATTATAATATATCTTTTTTGTCGTTCTCCGCACGAACAATGGCGATAAATTAATTATTATTCGATAGTTAATTTGTTTTTGGATATTTTTTTTTATATTGTTGTCTGTTGACACGACACGCGATGCCGACAGATTATTTTCAAAAACCAAAATCCGTGTTTACAAACCGACCTGGAGGGATAGGTACGATGATAATAATATTGTTGTATGCACAATAATGCACGTAGGAACTGACGCTTTATGGTCGTGTAAACTGGCTAAAAGAATTTAAAAAAATGTCAAGGAAAATAAATAGAAGAAAAAAAACTACCATCTATACCGCAGATTTCGGACACTATGAATAGGGCTAGAAAGAGTTATCAGATTAGGTAGAGAATAATATTGTTATTTATTACACGTGGTTTGCGCTTAAAACAATATTTGCAAATATATAGAGTTTACAACTTAAAATGGAACTTATAATATTATATTTAAATAATTTTTTAAAAGAAGTATAATTTCTAGAAAAATTAAACGGGTCGAAAATCGATTTTGTTATAATTCATTTTTCAAGCCTTTTAAGTTTATAATGTACACTCGTGTGGTAGTAGTTTATGTATGTAGTATTAAATATATTAGTTTATAATCTTTGTAAACTTTATATATTTACATACAGTTAACATAAGATTTAAAATATGTGATATAACATATGAACTAAGTAATTACCATAATGTAATAAATGTATTAAAAAGTAAAATTGATTAAACTATAGTATATTATTGTCGTTTAAGAGTTTCTGTTATAAATCCATAGATTTATAGCTATTAGTTATTATCTAATAATACATTTAATATTTTAATTAATAGTTTAATACTTTGTCCAACTCGTGTATAAAAGTGCTGTGGATATAATTCTCCAACAATGATTAGTTAAAGCTCACCCGCAAAAAGAAAATAACAAAATATAATAATATCCCATTGGGACACAACTTGAGGTTTGTAAAATATTGTTAACTTAAAATATAGAAATCATAATTTGAATCTAAAACAAACTGTTTTTTTACCATGTCTTAAAATGTTGACATGGGTTTTTGGTTATTTTATTGTTTATATATAAAATAAAATACATAGGGTACCGTTCAACTCTTTAAGTAATTCTCATTAACTCACTAATAAATCAGTTCCATTTTTGACAATATAGGTTAAAAAACGATTTTTAAAATTGTATTTTATGTAATATTTGTTTATTATGTTATATAAACATAAAAAAAATGTATTTAAATATGAGTTTAATTTAAATATTGTTACCGCCTTATTATGCTTTACAGTTTATTTTTTTATACTTTATACAGCGTGGGTAATTTAAATGAGCATCTGACAAATTACATTTTTTTTTTCTGTACTCGATTTTTTTTTTTTTACCACGATTAGGAAAACCGATGTGTGACAACATGTGTGTTGAAGTAACAAATAAAAACAATAAATCTCAGAAAGCAATCGCACAATGCTCGATAGGTAGTACCTGCTTGATGTTTAGTAAAATATAGTAATAATATAAAAACGTATAACTGACAATATTCGACCATAGACAACATTCTTATACTCACAACTAGTATATTTTCTAAAAAAATATACAATTTTCATTTTATATAAAGTCATTTTTGATATTAAGTTTGTACTAGTTATTTTATTCGGAATATCGTTTACAGAAACACTTGCCGACGGTTTCACATCAGAGTTAAAATCACACGACTTAGGTAAGTTAGCTTCGATGGCGACATAAAACGTTTACAAAAAAAAAAAACCGGAATTTTTATCTGAATATAAATGTAAGCGAAAATATTTTTTGAACATTTTAAATACATTTTTTTAAGTAATTCATTTCTGAACTAAAACTATTCGTATGTATATTAATTTTGTCTGAATAACCAAAAATTCCGAATGTTTTTTTATGATGTTTCTGATATTTGAGACGGCAAATCTGACAGAGTTGTCACTTGTATTTTCTTCGCTTGACCGTGTCACAACACTTTTATTGAATAGGTCGAACCGGGTTTTAGGTTGCTTATCTGAAAATCAAAATATTCACACAGATTTGTAAAAAAAAAAAAAATAGCAATTGAATAATAATCGTCCTGTTAACATGAAGTGATGAACACCAAAAGAGTATATTAACGTGGTTTTGATGAATTTTATCAGTTCTACTTTCAACGTGTTCTTATGGGTAATGCTGTTAATTTTTCTTTATTATCTTTTTCAAAAAACTGTTGACAGTTTTTGTGTTTTTGTTCTGTGCGCAAACTCGTGTAAATCAAATGCGGATAAAAAAAAAAAAATGTTCAATTGACCAAAACTATGAGGTCGCTTATTTTTGTAAAAAATTCTCCTTGTATGCTTTTGATGGATGTAGTTCTGTTGAAATCGGTCACTACTCGGTACTACACAGGTTAACTTACCTAAGTCGTGTGCTTTTAATTCTGATGTGAAACTGTCGGCAGGTGTTTCTGTTCAACGATATTCCGAATAAAACGATTAGTTTAAACTTAATATCCATAATGACTTTATAAAAAATCAAAATTGAATATTTTTAGAAAATATTCTAGGTGTGAGCATAAGGAGGTGGTCTATCGTACTGAGTCGAATATTGTCAGTAATACACATAATAAGTACAAGTACATCATAACAACCTTTAATGCGTGTAGATAACCCATAAAACACCTGTATAAAATAAATTAAGTCATCGAATTCGATTTGAATATACAAACATAGAGCATTACTATGTAATTTATACTTCTAAACATTTGTAATAATTAGTATGATAATATATAATTCTATAAATGCTTACCTACGCCTTTAAATTTGTGTTTTTTTTTTTTTAATTATTAGGTACGTACACCATGTTATTATATTTGTACGTTATCAGAGTGACTAGAGTGACCTTAAGACTTATGACTTTTGTTTCGATTCATAGATTACATGCTATATTAATTGCTAAAATGGAAAAACCACACACAATCTGAAACAATTACAATGCACCTGTTAAATAATCAGCGTAGATAGTGTCATAGTGACGCACATTGTAGTTGTATACATTAAACGGATATCATTATACAAATTGTATAATAATAAACAGGACGCAGCTTACTAATTAGTTCTATGTATTGCACAATTGATCATTAATGTAAGGTAGTAATCACAATAACAAATAAAAATATATATGCTATTCCGCTTAAGGCAAAAACGGTAATATCAAACAGTACAATTTAAATTAAAAAAAAAATAAGACATAAAATAGCACTAGTAATAAGATTCTATTAATTTCATAATTTATAGATGTAAAACGAATTTTTTAGAATTAAATTTCCAATATATACATATATGATAATTTTAACTATATTTAAAAATTATCTGGCACATAATTTACATAATAACTCATACAATGTAGAAATGACCTCTAAACGATTTAAAAACCTCATATTTAGTTGCTCTAAGAGGTCTTTGCAAATGGAATTAAAATTAAAATTCTGAACTATTTATACGTATATTAATCAAGACCAAAAGGGTATGTAAAGTGGTTGGTAGCTATCGCAGTTTTCGAATTCAATGGTGGTATTGCATCCACTTAATATAATATTAGCTATATTACAATTACCAGTGACTTGAGTATTAGAATTTCTTTCTAATTATATCATGCAATATAATATAGACATTGTATACAATTGTGTGTGGTGTGTGATGTAAGATATTTACATGATAACTTTTTTAGATCACAAAATATATTATTCTATAGCCCACTGATAGTTTGCAATTTATTTAAGTGCCGGTTTTCTGAAATTGCATTGTATACAAGTTAAATATACGAGTAATAAATACTGTAAATTACTTAAATCTACATTTCATACAATTCCAGCAAGTAGTACACGGAGAATAAAGGCATGTGACTGCGGGATTACGATAATACTACCAACCCCGCATTACTTAATATTTAATTCTCAATGTATTTATAACGCAATGGAACCTCCGAGGGCGTAAGATCCTATTATATGAAAGCGTTATTGGATATAATGATACTGGGATGGCCATAAACCTACTGGAACATAAGTGTACAAAATAATTATTATTTCATTAGTTCATTTATTTGGCTTTTTAAACTCATTTTCCGTAGTCGAAATAGGCGGGAAAGAGGCATCAAGTGACTCAACCGATTGTAGCTCTAAAACAACTGAAACCTCACATAAACACGCGTGTGTCAAATGCAGTTTGAATACACGTCCTGTTCGAATGACACTCACAGGCACGCTATTATATTTTTCGGTACAGCGTTTACACATCCCAAAACCATCACTCCAATGTGTACAGTTAGGTGAACACCGTTTGTTACCATACACACGCGGAATGGACGAGAGAGAGGGTTTAAATGATAAAATCAAAACTCACACAACAGCCGTTCACCAGTCAAAAACATGATATTGTTAAAAATTAAAACCCAAAGGGCTGTTGCTGACGGTGGAAAATTTGAAGCGCGAATAATGTTTCAAAATAATTTCATATATATATATATATAATTGTTTTTGTTTATCCCAATATTACGCTAAAATCGGTTGAATTTACAAAATATATCGTTGTTTTAGTTGGTTATATTTTACACGGTAATCGTTTTTAATTGCACTATTTTAATCCGTGTCGCACCTCTCCTACTCTGGATTGTACATGTGTAATATGTTTGGTTTCCACATCATTGAGATGCTTCACATAGATAAATGTATATAGTTGTCTACCATAGTCTTACACTGGTGATTTTGATTCCAACTTGTACTTTTGCAAACCCGTCGAGTCGAGTGAAAATCACACGAAATAAACGAAATCTAATTACAACAAAGTTACTACAACCGAAACGCTGATGAATCAGTAAAAACTTTCGACTGGAGGAGCTTTCCTTCTGCTGTTTTCTCGGAGCGCACATAAAGAGCAAGAACAAACATCAGCTATTCGTTTTATGCGCATAAATTACAAAGTTTCGGCCCTTTGTTGTACGCCAAAAGGTATTTAGAAATCCGTCTACGGGTTTGCTATCAACAAACGGATGCTTTTGGGTAGTTTTTAATTAAACGAGATTATTTTTCAACGGAACTTTTAAGAAGCAACAAAATATGCAATCTGATGAACTATTGCAAAAATAATAATATAATAAAAATGTTCTCAACAACATCAAATTAACCAAATCTAGTTTCAGTAGAACAATGAACAAAAATGTAACAACGCATAGTAATTGTCTAGCTATGACGCCTTAATTTCGTTTACATCTTCCTTATTAATACATATATTTATTTTTTTGTAGATAAGTCTTACAATTTTAATATAACATGTTCTATCATCATTTAGATGTGTCATAAAACGCTGGAAAATTATTAAACGGAATGTTATAATCCGAAAAAATAACCGTAATCTCACGGACTGTAATAATCCATAAAATATTACTAGCTCTTTTAGTAGAAAAAATGTTAGACTTATAGTAGAGAAAAATAGTTTAGATGGATTTGTGTTCTTTTATTTAAAATTTTAACGCACAAATATTTTTAATTTGTAATTAAATTCTAATTACATACCTATTGTATAAATACAACATAAATTGTTGAAAACCGTGGCAGCCATACACGTGTATAACCATTTATAGAATTAATTATAATTTAGAAAATGATTATCGATTTAATATGTTTTATGTATACACAATAAACGGGGACGTCTATGTAGTTTGTACCATTTGAACAGGTAAACGCATTTTGTATCAAACTAAATTCGCTTTAAATGTAAAACAGCATTCGTCTCTACTGTTTGCGCGTTTGTCGCCGTTCCAAATTTTTACTTTCAAAGTGTAAGAATCTTTTGGGTACGAGTCATCATCTGATAAAATACTATAGTAATAGAATCCCTGCACCGACTTTTTTAATGGACATTTGGACATGTAAAGGCACGCGTCCGGGTCCTGTTAGATCCAACAGGTATGTCGCACGCTTTTCCTTCAAGAGCTCGGGGACACGGGTCAATGTTTAACTTTGATATTGAGCATTTCGTTTCTAAAAACGGTAGATCATAAGATGTCATACATCTAGCCAACAACTGTCTGGAAATCCGACCGGGTAAACCACAGTTATGTGACGTTTGACTTACTCCGGCACATCTTAAAGTCGGTGACTTGTTCGGCACTCACAGCCACACAAGCTATAAATCCCAACACGGCGAGAAAACCGAAAAAAATGCATTGTGATTTTAATTCCATTCGGGTTATGCTTAATAGTATTGCGCATTTTCCAACAGAACAATTTCCATTTATATGACAGGTATTCGTAGAAAATATGTACTAGAAACGACCTTCGAGTTTTATTTCACTTTCGAGGCTGAAA
Source organism: Adelges cooleyi (assembly GCF_023614345.1). NCBI lineage: Eukaryota > Metazoa > Arthropoda > Insecta > Hemiptera > Adelgidae > Adelges > Adelges cooleyi. The sequence continues at coordinate 9,700,364 of NW_026096268.1, read as the reverse complement.
ATATAATATTGAAAAACACTGTGTTTGCAATATTATAATAACACTCAACACTTGCCACTTATCATTTTTGTCAATCAAATTATGTTTGTGTACCAATACAGTACCTTACCAGTCATTAACCGCGTGGTGCATCAGTGGATCTGTTTATGTTGTTGCTGTGCTTAGGCTACTGGCGTTAAGCGCCTATCAATACTGCACGTAACCGGGAGGTGTGGCGCAGTGGACATCTCAGGTGCCGCATGGCGCTTGAGGTTAAGCTGTGTCCGTTGCTGCTTGATCCCGGATGGGTGACCACCCGGGATTTTCAGCGGCGACCCACACTATCAACCCCGGATGCAACTTATTAAAGAAATATGGATGATAGTGAATGGTTATAACAGGAGATCTTTAAGAGGGGATATCAGTGTGTGTGTGTTTAGCGTTTATTAAAATAATAATTATAATATTATAGCTTATAGCTTATGAATGATAACTAAATTACTGATATAATTTTATATATTACAATATATAGAATATGATATTCAAAATTGTCAGTTTTGGCATAAAAAAAAACATTTTAGTCTAAATTTCTTTGAAAAATTAGTAGGAAATATGTATATATATATATATATATATGTATATAACTTTATAAAACTCTCTTGCTGCCAATTTGGACTTACGGCATCCAACTCTGTGGAGCGGCCAAAAAATCAAATACGAACAAAATACAAGCTTTCCAATCTATAACACTCCGTATTATCACGAACGCTCCTGCCTACGTCTCTAACCATACTTTACACACTGACTTAAAAATAAACACAGTTGACGAAACGGCCAAAATCCTCTATAAACGATTCCGTTCTCGTCTGACAAATCATAAAAATCCTTTAATATCCGCCCTCAATTCCGATACCATCCCAGGCAACCCACCTCGTAGGCTAAAGAGGAAATGGTGTAGAGATTTAAATGTAAATTAAGATCCCAAGTCAATCCAATTAAATACCTAAACCACTCAAGTTAAAGAGTGCCGCCATTGGGCGGCTGCTTTTATTCATGTGTATCCAAGTCATTGTATTATTTCCGCTTACGAACTTATTGTAATATAATAATTACAGATTGTTTGTTTTACCAATAAAATGTTAAAAAAAAAAAAAAAAAAAATATATGTATATAATTTATGTTTTATTCATTTTTAAATAGGAAAATATTTTAACATTTTTATAATTATTAAAGAGAAAAATAATTAGGACTGTATTATAAATACTTTTCAGATTCCGTTAAACACATGATTACATACAAATGACTTTGTGCAATAGAAAATATGTGATAAATGCAACGGACCTTATCAAAACTACACTGTCGGAATTGGCGCGTTTGATTAATACATGATATATCATGTAGTATGTCAAAACAATTATCATTGTTTTTTTTTGTCTTACAGGAAATGCAAACCATGATTTAATTTTTTTTTATCTATGTTGCGGTTTTGTCATGTTATATTGTACCTATCATTTATAGACAATAGTGTTTGTGAATCGTGCATACAATATTATTATAATAATACATACCTATAAGTACTTTACTATAATGAAGGTAAAAAAACACAAGATTGAACACCCGAATAGTCACCTGCGGTTTTACACGAAATTCGAAAACCACCAAAATCCTATTGTATCAATGAAACATCCCAGAAAAAACTTTTTCCCACTAGAAAAGTCTTGCCGATGGCCGACGGTGTTCCATTACGTTTTCCATAACAATGTAAACGTTTTCTTATTGTTCTTGTAAGTAATAAGTCGTTTATTTTGGTGTAATGCAATAAAACTGAAAAACCAGCGGAATGGACATAGTAGACATAGTTTGACAAGGTAAAAAAATGTATGAAATTCTTTCAACAGTGTAACGCACGTTGTCGAGATTATTAATTCGTTTATAATACATATATGTAACAAAAACTTATGTGTAACTTGTTGAATTTCATTACACGCAGTAACAAGTTTGGTACACACGTGTTCAAACTTCTCTTGCATAGTTAAGTATGTTCGTGTTTCGACTTGACATCTCAATACACACTGTGCCTACATAATAATTTAATATATTCAAATAACTAATACTCGACGAACGAGTAACGTGTTATACTTTGAGAAAGTATTTGTTTTTCGGCCGACTTAAGCAAATTTTTTTCAAATTCACCGACTACAAAACGATTGTCTCAACTAGTTTGGTAGTTCGCCTTAAACCTCTTCTAAACTGTTCCTCAACACTTCTCTAACAGTATGTGTTGCTTCTCCAATTTCACTCGATAGCTAGGTCTCTAAGTTATAAACTTTAAAGCATAACATGTTCTCAACTCAACAGCTGACTCTCGCAATTTTTATCATGTCTGTTATCAGCAGACTTCCTTATCAATTAACCATGTCTTATCACAAGACTCTCACAACCTTATCATACCGGTAATCAGCTGTTTTATTCTTATCATATCATTTCTTATCACTAAATACAAAATTAGTGGAGATGAGCTTGATAGTATCCATTGAAACCGGGAAAAATCGCGACAGGTCACTTTGTTATATTTTCTCCTAACTTAACCACTAAACATTTTTAAATGTTGAAAACGTCAAATGCGATTGTCATGTTCAAAACCTATCTTTACCAGACAAATTTTAGTGTACAATAACTTCCTTAGGAGTAGTATACGTTAACGGTTAAACGGAAAGCTCAAAGGGGGACTATGACGTTATTTAGTCTCGAATTCCAGACCGACTAATAAATTATTCATCAAACCTCGTCGTTTGATCTCGTGCGAGGGACCCCAGAAGACCCAGCGAGCACCGTATCGGGAAGAGACCATTTCGTTTGGGTTTTAAAGGGAATATTATTATGATAACAAACAATACACTGCTGGTTGTACGTTTCTAATTTCTGGACCATATCGGTATTTGGTGAAACTAGACGATACTGAGCGGATGATAGACTTACATATTTGCATCCGGATTTCCTGGAAGCTAATTTTGTTTTGTAATCCGACCGCAGTGGAATTAATTCAGTTATGACTCGTGTAATGGTAATCATACTTGGCTTCGGCGGATTCCGTTGCAGACGGACGATTTCCAACGTTTGGTAAATATTTAAACAAATCGACAGACAGCGCAGTCCGCCTTTTAACCGTTTGCCTTTCTCAAAAGCAACCGTCAAGAGCAGCAGCTGAAAGCATAGCCGTTGAACTAAAGCGATTATAACGATGGCGATATTCCCAACGCGAGCAAACAATATATAATTACATAATTAATTTGTTCGGTTATAAAAACGGATTTACTCAAAACGGTTTAGTCGGCAAAAACAAATTTCATATTCCATAGATTTAGTTCATAAGTATAGCCATGTACATTGTACACTCCATATAGATCATAAGTGGCTAGGAAAAGTTTAACGGTCAAAACTAAAACTGTACTCAAGAGGCGGCTTCCTACTAGAAGAGGTTGTCTCGAACAGAATTTTAATTTATTTTGTACTACTTCAATCAGCCGGCCAAATACTATATAGCATAAGTCTTCAACTAAAAACCGTACTGATTAAGTGACGTTAAAAAATTTTTACCCTAAACATCCGATCTACCATTAAAAAAAATAAAAATAGAATTTCTCAGCAAATTGCACAAAGAATAAAATGTAATATTATTACAGGTATTAATCTAAAGTCAACATAACTTAGTCGTTAGCCCTTAGGCTGATATTTAATTATTTCAATGTGATTGATTAATCGGTTTCGTGTAAATGCATTTGATGGTGTTTTGTGCTGCGCTATTATATTAATATGTATGCCTTTGTGTCTCCAAAGACCACAACGGCATTTGTACCGTTCAAAAGGCTCGGTTATTTCGAAAATGTTAATCAAATTGACTCAACGTCTAAGTGCCCGCGGATGAACGGGCCGTAATCAATGTCTACAAATAAATCACATCGGTTTAGGTTTAATTTAAATGATAATTCCACAACCAAGTGAACGCGCCGAGTCTTTAGTTTCGGGTTTACATTGAGTATTGAACGGAAAAATAAAAAAAAATATCTACCAGCCAAAAGATAGTTTTTAAAAACCTCTAGTAACATATTTTCCCATAGAATATTATAATAATTTTTTTAAATTTATTATATTACTTATTAACCGACATACTTAATTTATACCCATCGGATAAAATAGGTAAAAACCAGTAGTGTACACACTGTAGAAATGGAAAATAAACAGTGTACTTTAACGGTTTGGTCCAATGTGTATATTATTGTTAATACATCAAAGCAAGTTTATTGCCATCGAGGCTCTGAAAGCGGCGTAGGCTATAAAAACATGTTCTCGTGTAATAAAATAAAAACACAATTTGCATATCTCTCTGGTAATTAAATTTTGATTTCGGTTTTGGGCTACAGTGTATTATTTTACCGTCGTTCTTCTTCTAAAGCGACCAGTCTATGTCCTTAATAAAAATGTCGTTGGCACGGCTAGTGGGCATCGGCCCAGCACGTGGGTATATTTTTATTAGGTATTAATTCCGGAATAACCTATTTTGAACGCATACAATGTGTACTTACAACGTTGCTTGAACAGTAAAATACAAAATATAACCATCTTTTCCAACGAATCGTCGTGGTACACACTGTCGTTTAATATATAAGAAAAATCAAAAAAATAAAATCAAATAAATTATTTAACGTTCGTTTAAGATACCAGAGTTGTATTCAAAATATTATATAATATACATTTCATTTTTTTTTTTGTAGTGACTAAATTGTTAATTATTAACAGGAAGTGTGATAAAAAATAAAAATTATGTAGAAATCGCATGTACTTGCGTTGTATGAACGAATTGAAACAATATTTTATCTGTAAAACATTTTTATGTCATGTAAAAAGGAAATAATATTTAAATTGTATGGTTTCAGAATTTATACTTTCTACAATTGTTTTTAGTGTTAAGTTAGTTAAGAAAAGCCAATAGTTGAAAGCCTAAAACGTGAAATTCGAGTTATTTTTAATTTATTACACCCAAGTGTGAATTTCACACATATTTAACACTTTAAAAGTACTTTTTTCATTATCAGATCCTTTTAAACGCATGTACTATAAGTAAAGAAACACAACCAAGTTGAAACTTCAGTGTTCCACAGTTAATGCATAGTCAACTGCCGAGCATTTGGTAAGTACTAAACGCTTAAGTAGTTAGTGTAAAAGTAAGGCTTTTATGAACCGTTGCTTCTACTTAAGTGGTGTAGGTAGAAGAAATTAGGAGCTTATGAGACTTTTATACATTAACACAACAAATGATAAAATGTTCCCACATATATTCAGTTTATTGTCAAATTCTTTATCGATAATAATTTGCATAAATGATAAATTTGGATATAATCATAAATAAAGATGGGGGAATTAAATTTTACATATTATCAACAGTTTAAAATGTCCATCACATTTTTTTCAATGAAAATTAACACATATTTTTGAATGTATACAAAAAGTTGGATCTGTAAACTGTTAGATTTTCTTTGGTCTTTACAAAGTAGAAGTAAGTACATGTTTTTTTAATTTTAACTTAACAGGCTGTCGGTTCGTATATCTTTTGAGCTACTTTACATTTCATCAATGGCCACGTTGTTAGTCGTCGGCACCTAAATAATGGGCCATTACAAAAGAGGCGCACTGTCCTAACGGTAAACTGACCGATAAGTTATTAAAACATAAATAATTTAAATATATAAAAAAAAACAAACAAAACAAATTGTCGTCTTCTGCTCTGAAGTCGACTCAGGCCTAGTGCCAAATTCCAATTAGACAAGATAGCACAATAAAAGAGAAGACCGTTGATTCCGTAAATAGTTCCAAACAGATAATGGTTTTTATTTTTGTTCTACCGACGCCGTTGACAACTCGTCGTTATTGTGTGTTAATTGATGGCAAAGACATTACCGTCGAACGTGCCTTTTAATCGAACGGAACACAAACTTCTCACTTAATGAGATGGCAATGAATAGAAGCCTGTGCACGGTCTTTGTGTGATTAAACCGCCTTATCGTCGAAGCCCACAATATGACTAAAACAATAATTTCCACCTGTCGTCGTGGAAGTTAAACGTTTGTTCGTCCAAACTGAATACACGAGAATTCAATCGTTTGCCCAAATTTAGTCGTTATTTGTTTACCATTATCATTTTTGGTAACTATGCCGAGTAAATATGATAATAATATTGTAAACAAATTTTCCAATTTTTTCTTTTAAAGCCATGCAGAACGTTTTAAACCGTAACGAACAACTCGACAATGGCACCACAGCGCCGGCAATACTCGGCGACTCCGTGTACAAATTTTCTGCCAACAAAAGAGCACAAGACACTGATGACGATTTGGTGGTGTGGAAGACGGACAAGGTCATCGGGACTTCGGCACCGGTTGGCAGATGTAAAGCTAATTGCGACATAGATTTCCATCAGCAACAACAACAACCGCGACAAGGACGACAAGAGTGGCAACAAAGGTCGATGTCGGTGGAAGAGTTAGACGAGGAATACCAATGTGCTTGCATCGAAACGATCAATAAATTGAAAGCGATTTTCCAGCTGCCCGACGAAGAAATCGACTTTCCACGGCCAGCGCGAAACACCTTTCCCGAGGATTTAGTGGTGGTGGCTTTTGATTCGGACGAGGACGGCGACGTCGGTGACAATTTGGACCTGTGCGATTTCGGCGATTCGACCGAACAGTGTTCAGACCTATCGGATATTAGTATTGACGGATGCTGTAGCGAGGACCACCGAGACGACGAACGTTTGACGTCGTCGAGGGTAGAGGAAAACAACAGTTATTCCTCTGAAAGGAACGGAAGTCAAACTATTGCGGTCGAACCAAATCCGCCTGACAAAAAGCTGTTGATTGAACGAAATCAGCTTGACCACAATCCAGTTGTCGAAAAACACGTCCAGGAACAACCCGAGAAAAACTGCACAGCCACTCCTCCGGCGAAGGCAAAGAAACGTTTCAAATGTTGCATGGAAGTCGATTCGGTTCCGGCCGTTGGGAATACCGACGAAAAGAAGAAGCCGAAAGAAGTGCAATACGTGTACACTTATGGCGACGATTTTCGAAGGGTCAGACAATTTGGACACAAGGGTTGTGTCCAATGTTGGTCGCCTATTCCCAAGAACAAGGGCTGGATCACCTCCAAATTCGCGTACAGAGATGTAAATATCACGAGTTTGATTCGACCCAGCGTTTATTGAGATTCGAGAATTTCCAAAATATAATTAAACTCAAAAAAACGCTAACTGAATAGTGTCTATCCTAATACGCAGGTTACCTACACGTCTACTTTTTTCAGCTTTCCAAATGCCACAAGCTCAATCCACCCGAGCAGAACAAAAACGAAGAAAAGCAAATCGCCGACACGAACTTGGTGGACGACAATTTGCAGGTCGTGGAAAACGTCGAACTACAAGAGCAGTCGTCCAACGTCACCGTGGCGACAAAGACAAGTGGTGGCGCCGAACACAAGAAAAGTAATGCCGAGCCCACGTTGGTTTTGAACAAAGAAAACGGCGTTTACACGATTACCATGAACTTCTTGACGGCCGACAACACGGCTAGTCCGACGGTGTTCAAGTTGGGAGAGTGCCCGGACGCGGACGATATTAGCTCGGGTTCGAGTTTCGACGTGGAATTGATAACGCCGAAAATATTGGACATGATGCACGACAAGTACGGCCGCAAAGACAAATCGACCATTTACCGACCGGAAGACTTGGTGGATAAGAAAAGGACCGCCAGGAGTGCTCGGCAACAGTCGTCGCAGCATTCGCAAAAACAATGAATAAGACATATAAAGTTTTCCGAATTTTAATTCAGTCTATTCAAAACCTGTACAGAATAGATCGTGACGATTGCATTGAACGTTTAAAATTGTTTAGGGGGTTGAGTCAAAAGAATTTCGGGGCAGTAAATATTGTTATCAACTAGCTTGGCCATAGATCCAAGGTATGTCCAACGACTCGCCTGCGATTTTTAAAGCTTGGACATCCAAGCGTGAACTTGGATAAATTCACCGGTGTAATCATACGAAGAAATAGAATACAATAATAATAAAACGTCTAAAATAATAATATCAATATGGAAGTGATTTGAAAAACATTAATTTTTCTATAAAACGTTTAAAACAACTACTTTTTTTTTACGATTCACATAGGCTATAGTCGCGATTATTTATTTTAAAGTTGAATTTTAAACTACATAGAACAAACATGCATTTATACAACTGTTAAACGTTTTACACTGAAATCGCTCCAACAGAAGCCATTGTAAAGAATAAGAACCATTTGAATTTTAAACAACTGCAAAACAGTAGTCGAATTTTTAATGAATTGAAAAAAACAAATACAATAATGAACTTTAAAATTTGTATTGTGTTTTTGCATTTGTTTGTTCATTTTTGTATAGCAAATCCAGGAATTTGCCAAAATCCATCGGTAATATTGATTTTTTTCTTTTTAATTATATGATTTATTAAAAATAGAAAATATGTAATAATTTTAGGAACTAGCCAGACTTCATAAAGTGTGTTTAGGATTACTTGGGAGGAGTAGCGGTGGTATTGTCAAAGATGCAGTAAATGATTGCATAAGAAAACCATCCGTGATCGCGGATTTTCATATTTCTGTTTTGGATACCTCAAAGATACTTGATTCCATGGTGTGGGGTACGTTGAATAATAATAATTCATTAACAGATATTGTAAAATATATGTACCCTTAATATTGTTTATAAAAACGCAATAACAATAATTGCAATCACTTACAGCATAATATAGTTTGGTAAATTTTAATGTGAATACATTTTAAATGATTTCTAGTTGATGAGATGTCGGAAAACGAATTTATAGCAGCGATAACGGCAAAACTTACTTTTGTGGTAATTATGATCTTTTTTTCTATCCTAATATATAATATAGTAAAAAAAAAACATTCATAAATAATTAAATACTCTATAAACCTAGTGAATAATTCAATAATAGTTTTGGATTCTAGATGTATTATTTCTATAATAGTAGTTTTCACATTGTGTAATAAAAACAAAATTTTTTATAATTTTAGCAACTCGTCAATATTTTTGAAGGCGTGCTTATTCAGACTAAAAGTATATGTGGTGTTGAATTCGACAAAAGGCAGAAAGCAAAAAGGAAAACAGTTAGAGAGTACATGCTGAGGGAACAAGAGCAATACAGTCTAACTGTAGTGGAAATCGAAGAGTTAACTGCACCATTGCTGGGTATGTAGAAAGAACAAGTTTTTAATTTTAATGTGAATACTTTCAAAATGATTTCTAGGCCGTGCTATGTATTGGGAGGAATTTTATAGAATAATGGTTCGTAAAAAGTAATGTACCTGTACGCTACAACGCCGGTCGGTGATGGATTTAAACATTTGCAGGCTCTAAGCAAGTAATTTGTTCGTTTCTTAATAATATATATATTGTTATGGTCGTTAATTTTTTTAATGTGATAAATGAAAATAAATCATAGCGACATATTTCAGGCGTTTTAGTTTTCCAAATGGTAAATACAAAAATAAAAAGCCAGTATCGCCTTGTAAATTTATTTTTATATCAATATTTTAGGCCTACAAAATATTTACTACAACATCCTATCGCCGTTCGCTATTCAATTTATGTTTATTTATTAAAAAAATTCAAAGTTTGTGTTTTCTATATAAAACTCTAAGGGTTGTATGTTTGTTTATTTGTTTTAATTGATTACTGTACTTTTTGGGTGATTTGTAAATGTTATTTTTAAATATTATAAATTTATAAAAATGTTAAACAACTCTTTTTCTGTTTTTTAACAATATAAATTAACCTTAGCTCCTATACGTCTTTGTTTCTAATAGGTAGTAAAAAATACATATATAAAAGGGTTACTCATGCCTCTTATACATTTAAATTTGAAGTACATAAGCAAAAAATATTTTGCACGTGTATTGTTCAAATAATAACATGTTTTCATATTAAACTAAAAAAGTATGAAGTTAACCTAAATACCAAATCATCTTATTAAATATACTATACGAATACTTCTCGTTAGGATACCAACAATTTTTTTGTAGCTATAATAAATAATGTAAGTTTTAGCTTTGTAACATTTTCGATTGTGTTAAATTAAAAGATTAAATATATAAAAAGGGTTTTTGTACTAAGCGCAAAAAAAAAATTAAGGTCACATAGTATAAAAACTATTAGAAAAAAAAATGTCTATAACTGATTAAACCATAATAAGGTTCAACTTTAAAATGGTCAAATCGTATAAATATAATTATATGGGTTAAAAGTTGTCGTAATGTACATAATGTAAATACATTATTTATTTAAACGAATTAACTTGATTAAACATTCTTTAACTTCGATTCAAAACTGAGGAGGTGTCAAATGGACCACGCCCCAACAGTAAAGGGTAAATTGAAACTTATACCAAATTCCGAATCAGCTATGGCAAATACATAAAATGTGATATCTTTATTATATTATAGTAACAAGAAAGTTTTAAAAATATTTTTGCTTCGATGCGAAGCTGAGAAGGTGTTCGTTTTTTCTTCTTCTAGTTAGTTTATATTTAGTGATAAGAATGTAGATTAATAAAAATAAATTAGCCGATTACAGGTATGATAAGGATGTGAGAGACTTGTGATAAGATATGGTTTATTGATAAGGAAGTCTGTTGATAACGGTCATGACTCATGATAGCAGTAGAAGGTGATAAAATATAAACATTTTAAGATTTAAAGTTTTTAGTTTAAATACTTAAATTACCATTTACCAATAAATAAGACTAATAAACCTACTACACTAATAATAAATAACTACCTAGCTTCCTTCTATGCGGCGTGGAGAAAGTGGGAGTTAATTTAAAAATACAACGCAAACAAAAAATAATAACGACTAAAAAATAATAATACCTATTATAATTTATTACTATAATGGTCAGTGAACTCCATTTTAAGCTATTGATTAATATTCACCATTGATAGGTTTTACCGTACTGTTGAACAAATAGTTTATGGTTTGAAGTATTTATTTTACTGTTTTCCCTCTTTGATTAAACAGCTACCGACAGTTTGTTTAATGGCAAGCGATTTGTTGTGTTTTTGACCGTTTTCAAGTATGCTCGTTATACAGCTCAGACGGTATAAATCAATGTTTTTTGAAAAGGTCCGTAAAGTTTAGCAATTTAAAATGGCTATTAAGCGGATGCGAATTAATAGTAACTACTTAATCGGTAATTGGTCGGTACATTAACTTGACACTGTTATTTTTTTTATGGTTATTACGGAAAATTGCAAGTGTATAATATCTTTTTGCCGTTTTCTCGTTAGCGTCTAGACAGAGTGCTTAAAATAATAGAATGTTAAAAGAAAACTAGTCTAGAGAGAATCTGCAACGTTATGTTTACAACCTAGTTACATGTTTTTCATAGGGCACACCACAACTCGTACCAACCGTTTTTAATTCCTGTCAAACTGTTTCACAATGATAATAATTTATAAATTTGTAAGAGGAACAGAATAAAAAAAAAAAAAATTATATTCAAGTAAAGCTTGGAGCTTTTTGGTCCTAATTTGCACGTTAATAGTGTGTCTGGTCCGTTGGAATTTTATTCGTCATCAGGGAGAAATTCGTTGGCCGTTTCGTCGCGGCCTAAAGCCCAAGTCGGTCATATTTAAAGTATTCAGAAACGACATTTTGGAATTTTCCTAATTAACGAAACGAGGATTAGTGTACGCCTTTGAATACGAATTTGCTCGCCAAAGGCCAAAGTCTAAAGATATCGTACTCTGATTATTACACAGACGAACAGCGGCTTTTTGAAAATAAAATCTCTGCAAAGTCCATGTTTAATTTTAATATTAATTGCAAGTTACTAAGATGATTTCATCCGACGCCACGGTGCTGTAGACGAATATTAAACTAACCAATTTGCATTAACCATAATGTTATATATTGGCCAACTGCACAACGGCTTACGATATTGAAAAATAACAGCGAACGATGGTCGTTCACGGTAATGCTAATGTGATTACTAGGATTATAATTTGGTCAATCGTTCTCTCTTTTCCTGTCTCTAAATACATCTCAAGTCTTTACTTACAATATGTCCCCTACATTTTCTTAAGTCTTCCTTTGCTTATAAATCTCCTACTAATCGAGTACTCGTTTTCCCATCGAACTTCTGTCATTCCTTCCTGACTTCCCAAATCGGCTGAATCAATCATTGTCATTTTCTTGTTATCAGACCATCTCCCCAACTGGCATTGACATTTCTGATACTCCAACGATCATTCTATCTGTATCATTAGTTCAGCTTCTTCAATTGCTCCAAAATCTGGTTTAAAATGGATAATAAAACTTATCTACACTTTTTACTAATGGCTCTTCCGACTTCGAGCGTGATAATTACTTCCTTCTGAAACTGTCACGTTACTAAATTGAAACTCTTTATATTCTGTTCCTAATCCTGTTCTTTTTAGCTCTCGCTTACAATGCCCAACAATCACATCCTTCTGGGTTCTCTACATAGTTCTGTACAATTTGTCTTTGGCTTTGAATTTAAATATCATGTTATGACGTCTAACACAACAGTTTTAAAAACATCTTTTCTCTCACTCTAAATTGGCGACTTCTTGTTACACAACCCCAACTTTTGGCTCTTTTCAACGCGTCCAAACCCATTTTATTCTACTGCTTTTTCAATTTCTCCAATATCTGATTCCAAAATCCAAATATATACTAAAACACAGTTTACCAATCTGACTCTCCGAGCATGACAAGTGCTCCCTCCTAAAACTGTCACGTTACTAAATTTAAACTCTTAGTATTCTGTTTTAGATCTATGTATTCTCAACGAATGTTTCTCCAATTTCCCTTTCGGGCGTTTAGCACTGTCATCTTCGCAAATTATGACTCTAAAAGGTCATTCGTTTTGGCCATAATAAATGGTTACATCATACTCAGATTTTCCAAGCCCATTCGATCACGTTCACTGAAACAATTTCCGGTTATCTTTTATGAGCTGTTCTATAATGGAGTTTTGCAAGAATTTCACTGCAATTTCAACCGACTTTTTTTACACGGTAAACTATTATTTATTTACATTGTTTTTTTACTGTGTAATTTCCCCCCTCTGTTTTCTTGTTTATTTTTGCGTTATTCCACAAAGATTGTATTTTTATATTATTTTATACTCATAACGCGCTACAACAACAGCCGTCGTGCACATTCCTCATGCAGCCGCTTCTTCGTCGGATCCTTAACTATAGATTTCCCATTAAAATTGCGCACCCTTCTTAGCGTTTTCTTTTTTTTTTATTTACTTTATTGCTTATGGAAACGGTATGTTGCAAAAATGAAAAAAGTTTCTCGTTTTTTCTTATCATAAAAAGGTTTTTTTTTTTAACATGTTTGCGGCTCGAAGAAAATGTAATTGGAAAATTGGCAAGAATTACCATTTGCACAAAAATCAATCATTGTATATTTGTAGGGCGTAAGTAATTTTAAGGGTCCAACAACTAAGATTATAATATTAAGTATTTACCATCTCAATGGTAGTTGGTAGCCAAAACCACGATTTTAATACACCAAGACGCATATTAACGTTATTTACAATGATATAATATCCCGAACTAACGCCCAATGCATTATGATAATTAATGCATAAGAGGGTTGCGATAATAATAGTATGATGGATCTACGAACCCCATGTGGAATATTTTGCGACATTCGACCTTTTGTAAATATTGGAGAAATGATTAAGCAAGTGATATTGAAAGTACTTTCAAAACAAAAGTTCCCGATCGTACAAAACAATCGTCTAATGATGTTCAGAATTGCAGAACATGCCAAATGGAATGGACGGTGTGCCAATTGTGTACAATGACATTGCTGTTAGGGATCCCTTTTACTTAAATAAATACACTTTATTTAGATAAATAATTTCGTAGAATTATTAGATTTGAGGATTCGTTTATGCGACTCGAACAATTACTGTATATCTGATTTTTGCAATGACTCGAGAATAAATAATTGACCACGGTCGTTTCAATTTGCAAACAATGCAGACGTTCAGTAGATTACATTGTTATTCTCCGGGCATTTTTCCTTCCTAATCTTCCGAGTAATCTCCGTCCGCTCGTGATTATACACTGCGGGCAATATGCTATAAGTCTTTTGGAATAATGGAAAATGGTATTCGCGTTTAATGTAGCGGTATAATTAATAAGGCGAATTCGCGGCCAACCGAGTCCAAATGCGGTCCGCGTTTGTCCTGTTTGTCGCAAGCGATTTACATTGGGTTGCCAAAAACAGTTAAGCTCAACCGAGGACTTAAATCGGAGCCCCTAACGCGGACGGTTTAGTCGAAATTAATGTCAACGTGCATTGTTTATCGCGCGTTTTGGATAAATAATATTTTAACATTCTTTCTCTTACAATCAACCTCTCCTCGTTTAAAACCAGCGCTAATTTAGTGACTACAATGTTAATCTCCCTTTTATGACCAACGGTCGTCGAAACGGTAGATAATAATTGTAGTGATTAGAGATAAATAATGGTAGTACTAAAGTACCAGGGTCCTATACTGACAAAGAGAAAATGGAGGTGGAGATGGAGTTAGAGATTAAGATAGAGTTGGAGATGGAGCTTGCGATTACAGCTTGCGTACAAGTGCGCAACCACGGGAGACATTTTATCTCTTATCTCTCTTATATTATCAGATAAATCATCAGAAACTTTCGTTAGGTTTTTTCCTGTCGATTTTTCCGGTTGTGTGCCAAAGTAAAGACATAAAATGTCAAAAATCCAGTACAGTGGGGACGGAGTTTTACAAAAGGCCATCAAAGAAAAATCCATCTAAAAAAAAAAAAGGTATTTGACTTGAATGTGTCTTATAATCGTCTTCCAGTCTCCAAGTACCATAAGACATATTAATTGTCCAATGTCTTTCCTTCGAGCGAAAAACTAGCTGTTTTTTTTTTTGAAGAGAAGATTTAGGGATTTTGATAATATTCATTTTCAGTAATCTCATTCTGGACTACTAGTAGTGACTGTATATTATAATGCGCGGTTCAGCAGAGTTTTACAAACGAAAAGGGACGGATAAAAACGATTGCACTATGGGATTTAATGGTCGTTGCCTAAGTAAGAGGTTTGTTGGAATAAAATCAAAAACCGTAAAATAACTGTTATCAGTTAATATATCCGGTCGGACAGCGAGCAATAACTCGGGATCTTGTAAACCGTTCAACGCACCCGTTTAATCCTCGACCATTGGTATATATAGGCTTGGGAGATAATAATACAATATGTAATAATATTACTGTGTATACTGTAGCAGACTAATACACGGTACATGTTATTCGCCATGAAGTTCAACGGCCAGCAGCGCATAAACTTATATTAAGTCCTCCGGTCCCTTGTTTCAACGTCCAATATTATTATATTCTTGTTCGAGTGTAGGTCCGAAATATCCGAAAGTGCTTCGTTCATATTTTATTTATGGACGGCACCGGCATCCGAGTAATAAAAATAATAATTTCCAAGTGGGGCTAATGGCGTAAAGTGCAACAGAGGGGTTACCATTACAATGTACGGTACTCGGCCGATAAATCATAGTGACCGGCAAACCCGCAGCTGGTTTTATAATAAAAATATCATATACAAGTCGCACACCTTAGGTGGAAGGTAAAAAGTTATTTTATTTGATTTCGTACTGGAAATTGTGGAAACAAAAATGTATCTTTTCATCGACACCAGTCATTGTGCTATTTTTGTTTTGTTTAATTTTCCCAAAACTTCAGCTGGGCTGTTGTGACTTGTGATTTGTGTGCAACTTAGTCAGTAGGTATACTATTATTATTATTATTAGCACGTTTCGTTTGGAATGACCACAGTGTGTGTGTGTGTGTGAAACGATGAGAAGACATTTATAACGTTATGAAGTCATAATTCTCGACGGCAGCTTTGTGGTAAGTAGTAAAATAACGGAGGAGCATATTATATATATTATATGTGCGTGTTGCTGAAGTGTGAAGTGCAGAAATTAATGGGCTTAATTTCATGAAGGAGCACGAAGTGACGGTTAAAGACACCGGTGCAGGAAAGGGGCGTTGGCGATGGTACATTATATTATGGTTCAACGTTAAACGACCGGTAGGGGGGAGGGGCAGAGGGGTGCGAAGTAAATAAAGAATAATTTACCCTGTGTGGATAATTATAATTAATATACAACCAGCGACCGCTACCACAAGGAAAGTTCAGATCTTAAAAAAAACGTCTAAAAGCTCACTCAGAATATCAGTAAAAATTATTAAAAACCCTACTCGGAGGTTGTGCCCGATTGGTTGCTGACATTTTTTTTAGAGCCTGAACTAGTTAAGAAAGATTTAAATATTCCTAGCCTCTTGGTGGCGCCAATGATGAAAAACGTTACAAATTTTGCACATTTAATTTGCAACGAGCTGCAAACATGCTATAATAATAATATATTATATGCAACATCAGAGAACTTCTTTATATTTTCTACAGACAGTTTCTTAAAGCAACAGAGTAAATAATAATCGCGAAGAAGGAATGCATACCTAGCTTTAATGGGAAATTTATACTTAAGGATCCGACGAAGATGGTAATTATGAGTTTACAATTATATTATAATATGGTATTTGTGGAATAACAAAAAATATATATTAAAATAGAAGGAAAAAATAAGACAAAGAAAAGGCAATTTAAATAAATAATAGTTTACCGTACAAAAAAAGTCTGTTGAAATTGCAGTGAAATTCTTACAAAACTCATCTTACAAACTCCATTATAGAACAGTTCATAAAAGATAACCGGAAATTGTTTCAGTGAACGTGATCGAAGGGGATAATCTGAGAATGATGGAACCATTTATTATGGCCAAAACGAATGACCTTTTAGAGTCATAAGTCGGGCAGATGACAGTGCTAAACGCCAGAAGGGGAGAAAAATTCGTTAAGAATACATAGATCTAAAAAAGAATACTAAGAGTTTAAATTTTGTAACGTAAAAGTTTTAGGAGGGAGCACTTGTTATGCTCGAAGAGTTAGATTGGTAAACAGTGTAGAGAATTTTTAGTATATATTTGGTTTTTGGAATCAGATATTGGAGAAATCGAAGAAGCAGTAGAATAAAATGGGTTTGGACGCGTTGAAAAGAGGCAAATGTTGGGGTTGTGTAACGAGAAGTCGCCAATTTAGAGTGAGAGAGAAGATGTTTATAAAACTGTTGTGAGATTAGGAATTTTGTATGGAGCACATTTTAAGCATCTAATAATACAGATGGAATGAATACTAAAGTACCTGGAATGCTGAGATGCATGTGTAGAGTAATTAGGGTGGACATGATTAATAACAAAATATGATAGAGATAAATTGAGTCGGTTTGAGCAGAAAGGATAAAATGAAGGAGACGTTCAACAGCTGTAAAACAGGTACTCAAATAGGCGATTTGTAATTTAACTTGGACTTTAAAAAATACCAGAGACATTGCAAGTGAAAAGGATAAAGGTATAAGCATAAGTTGAAAGGGGGAGAATTAGGATGGCCTACTCTACTGACTACTTGTATAGCATCCTATAAACATAGAAGAAGAGGATAGGGATATGATGTAATCATTAGATGGTAGACTTAGTAATAAGTACATCTGCTTAATTAAATGACTTACTAATAATTATTCAACATACATTGTTCCTAATCGGTAATCCTAATTTATGTTATTGTTGTATAATATGTACCATTTTAAAAATATTATACTGCCATTGAAATGTCGAGTTTATATTTTTTGGCGTGCAAAAAATGAAGACTTTGTTTGAGTGTTGTAATATAACAATTGAAATGAATCAAAACGTATTGTTCTAAATTGACATTTAATTATTCATCCAATGAAATGTCAAAAATGAAGAATTGAAATGTCAAGTACGATGAACAAAAAAATATTGATTATTGCATTTTTTTTTTTTTTGTACGGCATAATTATTAAAAAGAACTAAAGTCAAATGACCTCAAACATTTTGTTAGAGAGAACTAGATTTATATTTGATTTCAGCTGTATTTTTCCACTGACATGTTTCGCGGTATTCTTTAAATGCATTAAATTATAATTTAATCTAGTTTCTTTGCTGAGTTCATTCAGTCTCTGGTCTGTTCTGTTCTTAGAAGCAATGTACATAATATGTGCGAGTTACACTTTGATCTTCTTCTTCCAGATTTTCACGCCCACTGCTACAAAACAAACTTCCTTCAACTATACCTGAAGAAAATCAGTCCATTGCTGGATATGGAAGCGGCGATGGTCCTAAATGCACCGTTCCAAGCCTTCTTCTTTAGCAGAAGAAAGAAGAAGATTTTAATGCTACTTCAATACAGCATCACGTTACTAATGGGATTTAAGCTTAAAAAAAAAGAGTATAGTAAAAACATAATAACTAGTATAAAAATAAATAAATAGAAATGTGTCATAATAAGAAAACCTTTTGTTTATCTTTTTGTAGTATTGTAGTTAACTGTTGTTTATCGAATTTGACAATCCCAGCTAAGACCTTGTCCCAAAGTCCTTCTTCGTTCGATCTAATCTCATGTTATTGTGACTCATCATTTCTCTTAGGTTCATTAACCTCCTTAGACGTTTTCTCTTCAAGACACCTAGATTTATCTCGTCCCCCTTGCAGATGCCTTTCTGGAAACACAAATACGAATATTGGAAAAATTATACTACAATTAGAAAAAAACTTTTTTCAATGTTTGAACGTTTTTTAACATCAATCAGAGTGGGTCTAATGCAGTTGACGTTCAGCTGTGCACTTGGTACACGATTTATGAAACCCTTTTCACCGAGGGTGGAGGCTGTGCAATTTGCACGCTCAGGCAGACATCCCTGTGCAGTATATGCACATTCTGTGTGTACCACCTAACCGATATATGGGGTCGTTGACGGTAATGGCGGTCGTGGGGGTAACTATACTCGCGGTGTACACACACACACACACACACACGACAACAATAATGACCGAGTCCTATATTATATATTATAATAATAGGATACAACAAAAAAGAAATCTTACCCTCCTATAAAAAAAAATTAATAATATACATATACATTAGGGAGAGTCGATTGAATACACACCACTCACAGCTAGGGTGGTGGCCGTGCCGGTGATAGACTTTGCGACTGCCGTGCCGTGCCCGTATGCTTTGGCTTGTGTTGTACCACCGTAGAACGGTACACCGAACGGAGTTCGCCTTTTACACCGAGAAAGCTCTTTTTGGCGATTCTTTTTTTTTTTAATAACGATAATTATCATATGAAAGACCCGCCGCGTGCGCTGCGCCCTTTTCGTCGACCCTCCTTCGGGTCCGGAGAAACCCGACAATTGTTTGTGCGCCGCACGTGCGTGTCGCCTATTATATTTGAATGCCGTCAATTGATTTGCACCACGTGATGGATACCATCACAAACACTGTGTACTACAACACACGAGCCTCGAGTCCATCGCAAAGGCCAGCGGTTTCCAAACTTCCCCGGAGCCGGAGATGACTAGAAAAAAAAACCTAGGTGCTTACGCTGGTTTTCAGACCGATGTTGTTTGTTTGGATGCCAGAAAAGCCTTTTGACTCTGTAATAATCATCCTTCACTTCTATCCAAACCATATGCTGATCCTTTGGTGTCTTGTATCAGTACCTATCTCTTAACGGTAGGTCACCAACACCATATACATTAAGGCATTGTCGAATGACAAAGTAAAAAACAACTGTTTCACATACTATATTTAAGTTAATGTTTTTTTTTGAAATGTTATACAAAGTATGGCTGCTTATAAGTATAGCTGTTATCGAATTTGTTTTAATACGTTGCTAAATATTGGAACTGTAAGATTGAATTAAATCGTTATTTGACAACTATTAATGCATATAGATGTATCACGGGCGATACATTTACTCGGACCATAAAAATTAAAAAACCCGTTTTTTTTAGTTTTTATTAGCTCTTTTGACATTTGAAAAAAGCATTTCTTTAGCAAATCCATTATGGTGATAAATAATTCATGCACTGCAGGGTAGATTGGTGCATACAATATAACGATGGGCTAAGACTAAATACCTTCTAAATGTGTCCAAAGTGAACCAGTTCGCAAACACATAGAGCCCCATAACACCATACTCCTATCTAGATCCGTCCTACGCTAATTAGGGACGTGTGTAAACAAACGCGACTTGTATTTAATAACTATTACCGTGTATTATTATTCCATCAGAAGCAAATAACCTAAGAAATCAAAAAGAAACTCAACCCTCCGGCGACACCCTAACAACGACGCCACCGCGATTCAGTGGTATTTACACAGTGTAAAAGTGTGGTACGTTTTTTCACGGTTAAGTCCATGTCGGTTATCGGTCTGACCTGAATTTATCCACGAAATGATTACTATGTACATACATCACCGCGCTTTATATAGCACCGGACAGTTTACCAAAAACTATACACGGTGTTATGCTATTATAACCGAAAATACCGGACCGTGTAATTATACCTACATAATACCTATTACTTGACATCTCGACCGGGTCGCACGGGTACACATAATAATAATATATAGTATATCCTACCCGTTTCGAATGGCGTGGCTGCCTTAGCCGAACCCATAATAATAATATATAATGTACACTCGTGCTAATTTCCCCTTGCCCTTGCACTCCGCCTTTAACCACGGGCGACACCGGTAAACTGTATATTGTAGTAAAATATTTAGTCTCTGGACCGTGACTTGGGCCGTTGGTCAGCTGTTTTCGATACATAAGCAAATCGTTGGTAAGTTACAATCCATTTAAAGCTGTGTTCATTCGGGAGGTCAAAGTGTAATTCCTCCTTTTCTTTGGCTTTTCATGAAAAACTTAAAGAACTCTATTGTACTTCTTCACGACGGCATAACCCACCCTTCTAAATATATATATATTAGTAACTTAAAAATCAAATACATTTGGGTTTATTCGAGCAGCTCTAAAATATCAATTCATGTTGTTAAGTTATGAAATTAGTAGAATATAGGAAACTAGAAATATATCCTCAAATAAACTCAAAAATTACTTCTCAACTATCGCATCGAATCCAAAATACACACTAAACATAAAACCAAGTAATTACTAATAATTGTGGGTACTAAGTCGCGAGCTGTTGCAGTTTATTATTACTGTTAATTACGGGAAATAAATACACTTTAATTTAATTGATTTTAAATTAGTTAAAACAATTACAACAAATGAATTACACAAAGAAAAAGACATTTTTTTTATATAACCATCCATATTTATTGTCATTATTTTTGTTTATACATAACATAAAACAACAATATTAATTTGCCATACATCAAACAATATAACATTAAAAATAAAATTCAAGTGTTAATGTAATCCGTTTAAATTATAAGTGTTTGATTGTTAATAACAGTTGGTTTATTCATCGAAAACATATTTTTTTCAAATGAAACTATTCAAAATTAATGCTTTTATCCGTCGGACTTGTTTCATTTTTGTTAAAATATATTACACCGTTGTCAATAACGTATGCAGCCTTTGCAGTCGCAATAGTCGCTGCCGGATCCGCAATAACCGTTGGGACTACAACAGCTGAACTTGGTGTTCGGCTCGCACTCGGCTTCGTAAACGCCATCGACCTTGTCGGCTTTGGGTCCGCACGTGCCCGCCCTTTCCGAACCGTCTTCCTGGGTCCACCATTTCTTCGGGCCGAACCGGTAAGTGGGGTCCTTCTTGAAGTTAACGCATCCCTGACATTCGCAGTAATCGCTGGATTCACCGCAGTAATTGCCGTTGGAGCAGCAATACGCGTTGTCGTCGTCCGGATTGCACGTGGGGAACACGCCGTTGATTTTCGGTATTTTTCGGCCACACCTGCAAAAGGTAGAAAATATATTTGAATGAAGTCGTCCGGAAACGACCAGCTGTGTACCTTTAATAGGAAGTTCATGGATAAGTGTTTTGTCGGGCTGGTGGGTCTATCTGGAATGTTTGGAATAGGGATTGTCAGGGTAGAGGAGGGAAGGAAGAAGGTTTACCCCTTGGCTCCAATAACATATCCGCGATTATATGTTTTTCGGTGTAGCGATCAGAATGTAAATTTTTTTATCGATTTCTTTAAACCACTAAGTTTGATCAGCTGATTCTCTTATTAGTTGATTCACTTGTCAGATATCCAGAGATTATCAATTTCTATTGTTCCATTCCCTCTTCTTCCATCATCACAACTTACCCTCCCCACGATGGCGTCGACGTAACGATTTGTCGATGGTACATTTTTAGCAGTTCACGTTCTCCCAAACCTTTTTGCACGTGTTAGACAGGAGAGGACATTTTATTTTATCGATTTTCCAATACTCACCGGCCGCGCAAGCCGTCTTCGGCGTTCAAGAAATACCAAGTGACCGGCACGGTAGGTTTGATCGGACGTTCCAAAATTAGCGATGGGGTTTCCCCGTAATCCTTGCACGAGGGGCAGTCGCAGTACTTCTCGCCGGATCCGCAATAGCCGGACGGGCCACAGCAGCTGTATCCCGGGTCGTCCGGATCGCACAAAGGATAGTAACCTTTATAAAGTGGAGCCGATCTACCGCACAGCCCTGCGACATCATCGCCGTCTTCGGAGGTCCACCTGAAAGCACACATAATACAATCCCGGATACTTCAACCGACTTTAATGTGTTTGTGATGTGACATAATTTAGAGTTATTCGAAAATCCGGTTTCCTAGTTAGGATTTCAAAATCTGAAAATCCACGTAATATTTATTAATACATAGTAGGTTGATAATTAAGGATAAGTCACTAATTTTCCTTTTAAATAATGGCAATTTTGTAGTATTTCTTTTGGGTATCACTTTTGTTTATGATTTCTTACAATATATTCAAATTACTAAATATATGCCTACTTTAATTTATTTTTTGAACTATATTCTGGTGTGAAAGAAACGGGTAAACAAGAGAAAGGAGCAGAAATGTAAAGTGCCAAAAATTAAGCGGTGGAAGTTAACGAGTGAAAAAGAAAAGTTCTTTGTGAGGAAAATGAAGAAAGAAGTAGTGTGAAGCTTGAAGGAAGATGAAGATGATATTTGGTGTAGTAGAGGAAAAAGTGTAGAGTGCAGTTAGAAAGATAATAAAGAAGAAAGCGGTAGGACCGGATGGACTGCCAGTGGAAGTATGAAGTTGTTAAGCCACTTTGGTAGAGGGTGGTTTACAGGTTTTCTTAACAAGGTGATAGTAGATGGGAAAAGGCTGGAATTGTGGTTTAGATCGTTCGATCGTATAACGAGAAGAGATAATACAGAGACAACGAGAGGTTTTATGAAAATTAATGTAGAGGGAAAAGGAGCGAGATGAAGACTGATAAAAAGATAGATCGATGGAGTAGTGTATAATATAATAATAGTCGGAGTGATAGAAACGTAGAAGATTGAGCTCTATGGACGTGTAGGACTAGGGTGACCGACCCCATGTAGTTAAGAGTGCAAGGCAAAGATAAAGAAAAAGATAACCCTTACGTTAAATTTGGATGTTTTTAGCATAAAATTAGGTCTGGAATTTGGTCAATATAAAAATGTATTTCAATAAGAAGTGTCATTAAAATATAATATAATTATATAATCATATTACCAACGCTTTTCGTCAATAGGCGAACACTTGTGGTTAACATCGTTGGGATCGGTTTTGTCGCATAACGGTGCTTTGTAAACAGCGTTCAACATCGTCAGTTGGTCGTCGTCCAAATCGACCGACCAGATCATCAGGCCACCGACGTTCTTATCCGCAGCGTACTTCACTTTGAAAGACAGAGATTTTTCATTTTCGTAGCCCAAAAACACTTTTGTCGACGGATTCCATGCGTAAGGCGATTTGCTCTTCTCGTGGAAACGCTGTTGGAACCGATTGTCGTCCAAATGGTCTTGCTGTAGCTTAAACCAAGGCGTGTATCCACCTTGGAAAACACCGTCGACCGCGTTGGCCGTCCGCCACATTTCGTCTTTGCCGTCCACCGAATCGCCCACGTTACTCCAATACCGGCCGTAAAACGGCAAGCCCATGTTGATCTTGTGCGGTAACTTACTCTTGCAAGTGTAGTACTTGATGGTCCAGTCGACGTTTGTCTTGCCGGAAAACCTCGGCGGCATCCCAAAGTACAGAGGGGCGGGAGGTCCCGTGTACGCACCCCATTTGCTTGACCAAGCTCCGAAGAAATCATACGTCATCACGTTGGCAAAGTCGGCGTACTTAAGCAGCCCTGGCAAGTCGAACCCGGGATCCAAAGTCCACTGACCCGCTGCGCCGGCAAAAGATATCAGAAAATCGCTTCTTCGACCTGAAAAAACACAATTGTTATACTCGTTTTGCTCATTAACCCTTAGATAGATCAGTCTCATTGGGACGGATTTCGCACAAAATAGGAGAACGACTCAGTCACACTTGTAAAACATACGGATCATAAAATGTTACCTGCTTCTGCTTTGTACGAGTCCAAGGCCTGACGCAGTTCCTTCATGAGAAGCACATAATTGTCTTTGTCTGCCGGCACTCCTTCGACGGCACCACCGGTTACCGGGTACTCCCAATCGACATCCACGCCGTCAAAACCTGACTCAAACATTAAAGTCCAACGATTAACACAACCAAAAGGTAATATTGACTATGTTTGATTGAAAAAAAAAATGTAAACACGGATACAAAGTAATGATCATTTAAACTAATCTGTTGTCTGTTATGCAAAAAAAAAATTATAATTTCCTCCAGTTTGTCATTTTCAATTGTCATGCTTATTACTTTCTTTTATGTAAAAAACCAAGACTTCTAAAATATCCAAAATTTTGTTTTATATTAATTATTACAATATATTTTTATAACCAAAAATGAACTCAAATATGTTTAAATTTATATTGACTGTTAATTCACTAAAAATTTCTTTTATTTTTTTTTAGTTTTTTCTTAAAAGAAATCACGTTGCATCTCGATTCTGAACTGCATCACTTTGAATATATAATCATTTTCATGTTTATGTATGTCTTTGTTTACAAATTTCGCTCAATTCTTATCTACATTTTCTCCTTTCCCTTCCTTTTATCACTAGTCTTTTATCAGCTATTTCTTATCACTATTGGCAAAGGTAGTTAGGTTAGATTTATACAATGACAAGGGACTCAAACTTTCTAAAGAACACCACCATACACAACATATTAAGTCAAAAAACATTTTCCTTACCGTATTTTTGAATGAGTTTTATAACGGACGAGATAAACACCACTCTGCTTTGAGGCGACGAAGCCATTTTACTGAAATACTGAGAATTCTCCCATCCGCCGACCGCGAACGAGATTTTCAAATGCGGAAAAAACTTGGCCAAGTTCATAAGGTGTTCTAATCTTTGGCGAGATTTTTTTGTTTCTTCTTCTACGTCTTCGCTGTGCGCTTTGTCTGGCGTTCCTATGCTGACCGATCCGTCACTGTGCATCTCCATAAAAGCGTATATCACGTGGGTGAGCTTGGACAAAATTTTGCTGTTGATCTTTTTCACGCCCCATGAGGTATAGTAACCCACGATACGTTTACCACAGTTTTGTACTGAAACGTCTACGCTTCCGTCTCCAGTCATGTCTTCGCCAGACCCCGATTCATCGTAGTCATGTGACACCACAGCACGCGTTTTAAACAATTCGTCCAACTCGTCTAATTCTTTCATTTCCGACTTGGTACATCCTCTTTTCAGTCTCGTTGTTGCGGCACGTTTTTGTTTTGTACCTGTACCCAACAGTTTGTCTTTCCAACCTTGTGCCTCTTCCTGAGATAAGTCCATCGCTTTCTTACAGTCGTTGGGGTTCACGGGCAACCACATAGCCTGATGGTTATTGTTAGTATCACTGGATACGGGTTGAGTGCCAATTCCTCTTCCTACGCTTAGTCGCACCGACTTAAGCCACGGATTGTGCGATGAACTGTCGTATAGCTTATTGATTTCCGTTTGCGAAACTGGAGTGAATATTTCCTCTTTTCGCTTGTCATAAGAATCTGGCGGAAAATCTGAGTTCTTTGCCATGAAACCAACGACTTGCGCTTCTCCCTGCTCGTCGTTGTAGCACAACATTTTCCAAAAACAATCAGGCACGTCGATTTTAGTCTTGCCGTCTGTTTTCTTCAGGGTTTTTTTGCAAACACCCGTCACCACATAGGTTCGCTTGTCCTCACTAAAACACAACACATGTTTCTCTAGATCTTTCCACGCTTGCTGGTTTATGTAACTATGCTGAGGAGCGATGTTAATCATCGCGAACGTACTTTTCATAGCTTTTCTCGACCACCGAGCGACATTGGCCGGAGTCAAGTGTCCACGATCGTATCCACCTTTATTGTAATCGTCAGTAACGTACTGATGTGGTTTTACTTCTTTGCAGGGATACTTGAAAAAACCATCTTCCCGTTCAACTATTTTTGCATCGTTATAGCTGAAACAAAAATTACAATAAAATAAATATATATATATATATTGAGTATAGTTAAATGAAGGAATATCATATTATAGTTACCGACCTTTTAGAATTGAACTCATTGCTCTGAAGTAAGGAAGCCGACCACACGGGAAGTTTACGGGATTTATCGAACAACGCTACGTAGGAGACAATGTCTTTGCCCATTGATATCGAGGTGAAACCCTTAACTTTTGGTGTCATAACGGCAATTACAGGAAAAGCTGTCTGATCGCATGTGTATAATGTGCAGGATGGTTTTGGTGACCAAGCTGCGTCTTTATCCTTTGCTTTTAAACACTCGAGTGTAGGTTTGTTCTCTTCATAACCAGGTTTACATTCAAAATCACAATACTCACCCACATCCTTGTTTTTACAAGCTTTAAATGTACCGTTCAAGGAGTTGGAAGCTTTCGGCATAGCACATATTTTACTGCCCTTGCACCCGTTATTTTTTTTTTGGCCGTTTGCTCGTTTAGATCGTGCTTTACACTCTTCCTTGTCTTCTTTTTTTTTTTTTTCGTTCTCCGTTTTTTTAGCATCTACTTTTTTGGGTTTTGTATTTTTCCCAGCTTTTTTTATTGTATTTTTTGTCCCTTTAAGAGCCGTTTTCCCAGCTTTGGATATTCCTTTTAAACCCGCTCCAACGATCTTACCTACGCCTGGAGCGATTATAGTCAGACCGACATCTACCAACGAAGAACCTAGAAGATCTAATCCCTTTTCTTTGGCTTTATCCCAGTCTCCAGCCAGAACAGCACCACCCAGTTCAACTGCGTTTTTGACGTCTTTAACGATCGGTATGTTTGTTATTGCCTTTTTCGCCCCTTCGAAATCTCCCTTGACTACATTTTTAACCGCTTTAACTACTCCTTTACCAGTATCTACAATTGTATTTACTGTGTCTTTCACCGCTCCAACTATAGCTTTACCTACTTTTTTTATGGCTTTACCAATAAAACTAAAAAATCCCCTCTTTTTACGTATCGACACTGCCGTTTCTTCTGTCTTATTAAATACCGATAAGGTGGTCTGAGTTTGCTCGTTATCACTGGCAAAACAGTTAAATAGCATATTTTCATCGCCAGAGAATGGGTTCACCTGATTCAGTCCGGCCAAGGTAAAATTCGATTTGCTCTGCGCTACAAGCACCATGGCACTTTCTGATGGCTGGAGGTTCAACTCGGCTTCGTCGTTAATTTCAAAAAAATAGCACTTTGACGAGTTGGGTAAATATTGTATAGATATGTAAGCGCACCAAGCGTTGGACGGCTGATTGCACACGTGGGAACAGACTTCTTCACAATTTCGTTTGCAATCACGTTGCATAGTGGCCAATGACGAATTTAACCGTACGCCTGGAGTCCGCAAGTAATACACCGACGAAGACTCTAACGAAGGTTTTTTAAACACAGTCAAAAGGTTTTGGTTTTCCATTAAACTTACCACGTCGGATGACAGAATGCATTCCTTTTTTTGTCTAGAATATGACATACGATTATAGGTGGAGCCCTTATATTCAGACATACACTCGTCGAACGTCACCTCATTGGAAATTTTTAATTCACTTTCCGCGCCTTCGATCGCAACTACTCCCAGGTTTTCGACGAAATCGTAGTCCTTGAGATAGGCGTGAACTCCTAAGGTTTGTTTGGGGAACTTCAACATGAACGTTTTGTCATACTGGAATTGTCCGAACGTAGTCAGGGTAATCATATCCGTTTGATTCGAGTTCAACCCAAAGCCCA
Organism: Adelges cooleyi; assembly: GCF_023614345.1. Taxonomy (NCBI): domain Eukaryota; kingdom Metazoa; phylum Arthropoda; class Insecta; order Hemiptera; family Adelgidae; genus Adelges; species Adelges cooleyi. Next base: position 9,672,034 of record NW_026096268.1, on the reverse strand, counting down.
TGCATTCCGTTGTTTGCAAACAGTTTTCCATTTCAGCGTATATTATTTGTTTTATGTCATCCAAAAAATAGACATCGCTGTCAGGACAAATGCTCAGGTTTTCCGTTTGATCCGTTTGTTCGGGGTAGTAACACGTTTTGCATCCAGTATTGACGTCGCAACCGGCCAACGAGGTGGTGAAACAAGGCTTGGAGAAATAACTACCGTGAGTGTCGTTGATGAACGACGAACATTGTCCTGTGCTTAGGCTTGTCGTTGATTTCAGCGACAGCACGCTATCTCCGGTTTCGACGAACCTCCAAGTTTTCGTATCGCCTATAGGCAAATCCGCCGTACGAAAAGCGGAAACGTAGCCGTACTCGAAGTCCACTCGCTCTACGTCATTTTCGATGTTACCGTAAGTAGTGCACGTGGAGTTCAGCAGAAAATAAGACACGACGGTGCAGTAATTTTGGTCGTTGCATTTACTCAAACAAGACAAAAAAGAAGTTTCCTTTTCTTGGCTCAAAGGGTTGGCACCCACTGCCGAGGTATGGCGCGAGTACATCCAATCGTTCAGCACTCCGACCGGTTGGGTCATGAACACCGTGGTCCATTCTTCTTCCTCGCTGAGCTCTCCGTCAGTACTATCGAATGTGTAACAGTGTCCGGCGTTATGGTCGTAGCTGAAAGCCGTGCAGTTGTTCGTGTCGAAGCAAAGTCCAAAACAATTTGGAAAGTCCATATTGTCGTACTCGTCGGTGGGTTCCTTGTCCAAGAACACGTTTTTGTAACGTTGTTGCGGGAAATTCGGACACAAGTCGCAAACCCGTATCCCTTCGTCTTTAATCTTGATGACGTTCTCTTTGTTAATGTCTACAAGGTCACAGCGCAGTCTGTCGGGTACGATGGTGAAGTTGTTGCTCTTCATCAGTAGATACTTAACGAAATCAGAAAAAGACGTTCCGGATAATGTCTCTTCGTCGTCATCGTCGCTGTGAAAACAAATAAGTACATTCAATTATGCCTTTGGAATTCTAGATTTGTCAATGGAATAAGGAAGATACATTTTTTACGTTGATGAGATTTTTTTTTTATGTATAAACCGCGTATCTTTTAAACCGCTGAACTGATTTCTTCATGTAGCATTTGTATAGATCGGAAATCGTACCTGAGGAGTACTTAATTGGGCCAATAGTCTCATAAGTTAGGGGAATAATCAGTGTTACGGGTTTAAGGAGCTCAGGGCCCCGAGCTGTGGCGTAGGGAAAATGGCGCTCCCAACGCCTAATGCACATATTGAGCATTGCAGTTTTTTTTTTCCCCTGACGATAAGTGGTTGGGAGGTTATTTGGTCCTCCGGGTTGGAGATTTAGTGACGAGCTTATGACTCATACTTGTAAAAAAACTCTTTTTAAGAAACCGACCACTATAAAGCCTCGGAATTCAATTCCTAATTTGGATATCAGACTGAAATTGTTATATTTTTGAAATTTGTTACTTGGAATATTACAACCTTGTATAAGTAATGTGCTCTACAATGTGCAATTAGGATAAATATTCAATATGAATGAACAAGCAAAAAGACAGAGTTAGGTGGGGAGGAGTGGTTGAGGTAGCAAAGGTCCGCAACATGGACTGTAGAAGATGGGAAAGAAGCAGAAGATTTGCTAATAATTATAAAACTAAAAAAACCGATAATTTAAAAATGTCGAAATCTTCTAGGTTATTGAGAAAGTGTCATGGTTACTCAATCCTTTTAACCACTTTTAAGATAATTTGACCATTTACTTCAATTAAGTTTATAAGTTATGTATATAAGTATATAAGTATGAATTAACCTCCAAAAAATTGGCAAATGGTAAACTTGTACTCGATTAGACTGTACAGCTTGGGACTTTGCAGTTATTACAAAACATATATATTTTTTTAACCTCAATTAATAGATGTTGCTTACCCGTTACCGGTATTGTTTGTACAGCACTGGGCCATAATACTATCATCTTCTTCGTCACAGATCGCCGTTTGATTTAGAATCGTTTTCAACGGGCAATAGGCGCCCGTCCAGTTATTTGGCACACATCCGGACCACCAACAGAAGTCGTCCAGGAAAACAGGTTTCTCATCCTTGTCGTCGTGTGTGTCTTTGTCGGATAGCTCACAACATTCGTACTCGAAACCACCGTCACAAGGCGATTTGTCCTTTTCTGTTCTGTTGTACTGATCGCAACCGGTAACTGCCCAAGTACTTGGCTGACAACCAGTCCACCAGCAGTCTTCTTTGGACGACTCGGGCTCTTCAACAATCGCACAGCAATAATACTCCGATCCGTCGGTGCAACTCCTGATGTCTTCCTGCTCTCGGTCGTACTGATCGCATCCGGTCACTGCCCAAGTATTTGGTTGACAACCAGTCCACCAGCAGTCTTCATTGGAGGACTTGGGTTTTTCATCAATCGGACAGCAATAGTACTCCGATCCGTCGGTGCAACTCCTGATGTCTTCCTGCGTTCGATTGTACTGACCGCATCCGGTCACTGCCCAAGTATTTGGCTGACATCCCGTCCACCAACATTCGTTTTCACCTAGACAACATTTAAAATTCAACTTATTAATATACAATTTTTATTTGTCATCTGCTGTTATTTAGAAGCCACAGACTTTGTTGTCCGTGCTGGCTCAGTCTGAAAAAACCCTTATTCTTGCTGGAGAGCTCGATATGTCACAGCAGCCACACTCTTGTTCAACCTATATATCACAAATCGACCCACAGCTGACCATACAACCGTAGTGTGACTTTTCAGATGACAAAGCGCTCTTAGCTTTTTATTCAGACCCCGAAATAGTCTAATGCTCATTTGTTTACACCTTAATTTACTGTAAATCTAGGAAATTAAAATCACCGAGTCCAAGTGTAGCCCCCACTTGTTGTAATTTCATACTCACACCAAGAGTGGCAGTATCTATAAACTGCCTCGGTAATAACTTATCCATTCCGTCTGTAGAAATGTGCGTTATTTAGGTATTTACTGGGTCTTTCCAGGTGAAATCACCTAATATGTGTGTCTCCTCGAGGGGGACACCTAGTTTCTACAGATTTATGGAACCTGGGGTCATGTAAAACCACCTATATGTACGCCTATGGTAAAATAATGTTTAACAATTTAATTATACAATCCTTATGGGTCCTTAATGACAAAACAATTTTAAAAAAATCATCTAAAATACCTTTTATTTCCGACTCTATAGTTTAACCCCAGATAGTGGTGTCAACATGCGACCTGCAAAGTTCAAATTCTAATTAAGTTGCTTTAATATTATAATGAACAAATATTTTAATGTTTTAACCTCCCAATTTTTTTATATTTTAAAAACCTTTTTGTGAGGTCAAGAAATAAAAATTCATGTTATGTTCCAATTCATCTTTGAACCAATTAAGACATTTTTTAATATTAATTTATAATTTCTACCATGGGCGGTTTGCTGAAAACTGCCTACATTGATGACCCACACCGCATATATGTGACTGAGCGAGAATTTTCCTAAATTATGTAACACTTACTTTTAATTTATAATAACATCTGATAGAAATTTCGTGGTGGAGGATTAGTTAAAAGAGTTCAAATTTCCCTATTTACATTTATCGTAAATATATACAATTTACGTAACTATTTAATTTGTTGCTTACAATTAGTATATAACAGTGTCAAAATACAATGTTATAAAATAGGCGCGTTTAAATTAGTAGTTATAATATTTTGTACTATATATGAATTAGGTAATTGCTCATAATTTAAATGTATTAAAATATATTACTATGTAATAACCATAAGTTCCAGAACGTTATTATTTGAAATTATTTAATTATAGTATGCAGTTTTTGGCTTTTTAGACTTAAAAACTATTTTATAAATCAGTGTCAAACTGGCCTTGTAAACTAATCATTTAACCGTACCACCTATACCGTCACATGGACCCTAACCGTGTGCGATCGCCAAAAAATACCACTTAGCTTTTATACAAAATCTGTTTTATGGTCACAAAGAAGAACCATATATTTATAATCTTTTTGTATGTGTTTCTTCATAAAAAAAATTAAAGTATCGGCTACTTGAGGTATCATGTTTTATCTTTGTGAAAAGTTTCTTATTACAAATACCTTATTTGTTTTGTGTACATTCAAAAACTGTTACTCTAATGGTAACAGATGACCTAGTGCTCACCTTTAGTGGAGTAAACGTGTAGTAGCAGAAACAGTAAACCAGGCACGGCCGCATAGTTGCAGTTGAAATATTTAAAAATCATAATAATACAAATTTAAATGAATACAAAGATTTCATAAAAACTCCATGGTTCGGACAAGACAAGACAAGTATTTATTTTTCGTACCTATCCGACACCGTACACGACTGGAAATGGTTATGATGGAAAATAAATTATGCTATAGCTTAAAAGCTGGTTGAAAAATGGTTTATAACCAGATTATTGTTGTTATTGTAACGTATTATGACATTATAAAATGATTATAACAGACTTAAACAAATTGTTCAAGTGAGTAAGAAGGTATACAGAATTAACCATAACCGATCCTTAATCGACTTTAAGTGCGCTTCAAAACTGTGTTGTTAAAACATAAAAAGAGATAATGATAATAATTGTGCGTTGAATTTTTCAGTAGATAAGTAAACAATGTTGAAGGTGAACGAAAAGTTATTTATGGCCGTTCTCGTCGGTTGAGCTTAAAAATTGTGTGTAATTAATCAACACTTAATTTATCAGTGCGTACATACATGACGTTGTAGACACACTCATTTTTTTACAAGGTGTGTACAAATGTATAAATTGTATAAGCCTTTCGATGTGAACATACAACACAATAAATAGTTGGCCGTTGGTTAGTGAAAGACAGTTAAATTTTCGGTCAAGTAAGATACTTTGGATTTGCTCTGAATCTATTGTTCTTTGTCCCGAACAATCAAGTCATTTTAATAGACCTAATTGGTTGTCGGCGTTACAAAATATAACACTATTCGAATATAATATTATAAAATATATAACGAGTAGTTTGTTCTCAAGAATTAATTATTTTTTCCAAATAAAATAGTTTTTCTTTAGCTACAAAATTATTAGAATAATGCCCGGTGATGGCTCACAGTAGTACCTCCAAATCAGAAAATGCCAAACTAAAATAGTATTTCTTTTTCCCGCACAAAACGGATGTTCTCGTCAGTTGGCCTTGTTGAGAGTACCTTTTATACTATTATAAGTTTAAGTCATTGTACTGACCAAACAAATCAATGTAAGTCATTTTTAAGTACTTGTCACCGCGTTCTTATAATTAAAAACAAGGATTAACGATTGTAACGATAATCAAATTATTTCAATAAATTGATTTTCTTAGGTTGTAACGTTACTATTTTTATGATTTTTAAAAATAAATACAATATCAGTAATTATTATGATAACATTGTAGATTCAATGGTAAGAATCAATATTGTTCTGTATAAGCTAAGTATGCTTTTTTTGCAAATTCAACGCACTGTTTATTTGTTTATTTTCATGTTGTACATCGTCCAACACTATTTCATGCGCACTTATTTTCGGCGTTATGGATAAGCTATGGTTTCACCTGCCAAGTGCATAGGTACAATCTAATTCTATAATTAGAATTATCCGGAAAACCCTACCGTACAATTTACGCGATTATCAATATTATTATTTTTTTTTTTCAATACAATACTAATTATATTATGTAAACTGATTACGGCCGAAAAAACCCTCGGTGCATGATTAACGTGTGTGTGTGTAGGTCAAGGTATCAATTATTACATTAAACCTGCTATTAAAATACAGTTTATTTCACATCATAACCGTTGCCGGTCGTGTACAGTTATCGGTTAACAAATAAAATACTTGTCTTGTCCGAAACATGATGTGTTTATGATAACGTTTTTTATTGTCTTTTAATTATTATGATTTTGTGTTATAATTGCAGCTGCAACCATGCGGTCGTGCTTGTTGCACTGCTACTACTACACGTTTACTCCATTAAAGGTGAGTAATATAGTACTATGTGTATTATGCCTGCTATCATTACACAGTATTAACTATTCCGTGTTTATTAATTAGCAGCGATTGAAACCGTTCAATTAGATATTATACTGAATAATGATAAAGTTAAAAATCAAAACAACATGTTTATTTGAAAGTGATTTTAACCACTTTTATCTTGAGTAAAAAAAGTTAAATTAAAACCCAAAAATGGTACTCGAGTATCAAAACATAAAAGTGTCATTCTGCATAGATCTACATAAAATTGTTGTAATATTTTAATACAATTTTTTTTAAGATTTTTGTTAAAATATAAAAAAAAACAGTTTTCCGGTAATTAAAAAAAAAACTTTAGTGCCGAATTTTTTCTTCGTTTAATATGTTATAAATACTTATGAGTTCTAACTAGTGACAAATTTTCAACTTAAAGGTATTAAAATTACGGCTAAAACCCCAAAAAACCAAAAAATTGTACCTTCCCTAGGAAGAGGGGGGGGGGGAATAGGTATTATTTAATTTTGATACAACTGACGTGTGCGGGCATACCAAATAAATATTCCATTTTAAATTTCAACGCGATCCGACTCTTTTTCTTGAAATTATACTATTGAAATTAAATACAATTATATTACTTGAGTACAATACATCAATTATATTCAACAAAAACAATTTTTATTTGTTTTGTTGCCTAAATGTTTTTTTTTTCTAACTTTGTAATCTATTTATGTATTCACTGTTTATAAAAATTTCATTTATATTTTTTTATTCAACAATTACCTATTCAATTTGAGTTATGATCCATATAATATTTTATAAGTATAGTTCTAATTTTTTATACTATTTATTCATTTTATTTAACCTTACTTGTATAAAAAAAATTGTCTTGTGTAATAGAACTATTATGTTATAATTTTTATATTGTACTAATAATAAAATTATAAAATAAAAAAACATTACACTTAACCCTTGTCGCGTTAGGTGATGACAATATTACAAAATTATATTGAAACAGATTTTTAATACAGAAGTACCGTCAACATTGTTAAGCGTATTTTTCTATTTTTTTTTTTTACATAGTCATTTCTTCACAAGCTGTCACAAATTAATCACATCTGCCACAATATCTCTGTTGTTTCCGTCAAGGTAATATACAGGTTATAAATAACATTATTAAATATGTAAATTGAACTGTGAGCTGTGGGTGGATCAGAGGCATGTAGGTTGAACAGATTTAATGAGTAAGTTAAAGTGTGATTATAGAGACAGTTGTCACTTTAGGTATGATTGTGAATGTACAATAACTAGACTTGGTTCATTGAATTTAATTCCCCAGATTTGCAGTAAATTGAGGTGTGGATGATAACTATTAGGTTATTTTGGGGTCTGAATAAAGGACTAAGAGCACTTTGGCCATCTGCAAAGACACCAGTGATTATATTGCCGGCTGTGGATTGACCTAAGGTATATAGGTTGAATAAGAATAGGGCTGCTATTGCATTTAGAGAATGGGGGTTATTTCAGACTGAGCCAGCACGAACAACAAAGTCTGTGGCTTCTAAATAATAGCAGATGACAAATAAAAATTATCTATTAATAAGTTGAATTTTAAATGTTGTCTAGGTCAAAACGAATGTTGGTGGACGGGATGTCAGCCGAGTACTTGGGCAGTGACCGGATGCGGTCAGTACAACCGGACGCAGAAAGACATCAAGAGTTGCACCGACGGTTCAGAGTATTATTGCTGTCCGATAGTTGTGCAACCCAAATCTTCCCAAAAAGACTGCTGGTGGACTGGTTGTCAGCCGAGTACTTGGGCAATGACCGGATGCGGTCAGTACAACCGAAAGCAGGAAGAAATCAGGATTTGCACAGACGGTTCAGAGTATTATTGCTGTCCGATAGTTGTGCAACCCAAAGCTTCCCAAAAAGACTGCTGGTGGACTGGTTGTCAGCCGAGTACTTGGGCAGTGACCGGATGCGGTCAGTACAACCGAAAGCAGGAAGAAATCAGGAATTGCACAGACGGTTCTGAGTATTATTGCTGTCCGATTGTTGTGCAACCCGAATCTTCCCAAAGAGACTGCTGGTGGACTGGATGTCAGCCGAGTACCTGGGCAGTGACCGGATGCGGTCAGTACAACAGAACAGACAAGAACAAATCGCCGTGTGACGGTGGTTTCAAATACGAATGTTGTGAGCTATCCAACAAAGACACACACAACGACAATGATAAGAAACCTATTTTCCTGGACGACATCTGTTGGTGGTCCGGATGCCAGCCAAAGAACTGGAATGGTGACCGTTGCCCGGTGAACACTGTTCTAAGAAAAACGACGACTTGTGACGAAGAAGATGATAGTATTATGGTCCAGTGCTGTGCAAACAATACCGGTAACGGGTAAGCAACAACTACTAATTAAGATTAATAAAAACAATAAAATAAAATTTGTTAAATTATGTGTTGTAGCACGCGAAACTTATTTGGTACTTCAACGAGTTATGAAAATAGGGGTAGGAGATAGGAGTGGGAGATAAGGGTAGGACATAGGGCATGAGTGATAGGGGGTGAGAGATAGAGGGTGGGAGATAGGGGTGGAGATAGGGGGTAGGGGATAGGGGATGGGAGATAGTGGGTAGGGGATAGGGAAAGATATAGGAGATAAGAGATAAGAATATCTACGTTCAACTTCAAATTAGAACTATACAACAAATTCTAAACAGTTAAAGAGCCCAAATTCTCTATGAATTGTTTTAAACCAAATATTAAACACTACAATATTAGCCAGAAACTTGATGTTTTAATATACTAGCGCTTGTTACTGCTTCTTAATATACTATATCATTATTTATAATTCCACCACTACACTAAATTTATCTCGGTACTTCAACGAGACATGAAAATGCTCTTTGTAAATGACTCGGCTGAAAAAGTTTTTTTTTTAATGACCACCTAATAATAATAGTACAATTTGAGGCACATTTTTTTCCTGTAAAACGATCTGTTACATATGATATTTATTTATTTTGCCATCTACAGAACCGCTTCTAAGTGTTTTAGTCTTTTGACTTCACCGACCTCAGACTTAGCCTCAACCCTTCAGTGCTGGCTTCTTTTATTTAAATATGGTGAAGTTCGAAGCTCAAAAGTTCATTGTATTTTTCACAGCGACGAGGAAGAAACGTTATCCGGAACGTCTTTTTCTGATTTCGTTAAGTATCTACTGATGAAGAGCAACAACTTCACCATCGTACCCGACAGACTCCGATGTGACAAGGTGGACGTGAACAAAGCGCACATAATCCAAATAAAAGACGAAGGGATCCGCGTTTGCGACTTGTGTCCGAATTTCCCGCAACAACGTTACAAAAACGTGTACTTGGACAAAGAGCCCACCGACGAGTACGACAATATGGACTTTCCAAATTGTTTTGGACTTTGCTTCAACACGAACAACTGCACGGCTTTCAGCTACGACCATACCGCCGGACGGTGTTACATTTTCGACAGTACTGACGGAGAGCTCAGCGAGAAAGAAGAATGGACCACGGTGTTCATGACCCAACCGGTCGGAGTGCTGAACGATTGGATGTACTCACGCCACACCTCGGCAGTTGGCGCCAACCCTTTGAGCCAGGAAAAAGAAAATTCGTTTTTGTCTTGTTTGAGTAAATGCAACGACCAAAAGCACTGCACCGTCGTATCTTATTTTCTGCTGAACTCCACGTGCACTACTTACGGTAACATCGAAAATGACATAGAGCGAGTGGACTTCGAGTACGGCTACGTTTCCGCTTTTCGTATGGCAGATTTGTCCATAAGTGATACGAACACTTGGAGGTTCGTCGAAACCGGAGATAGCGTGCTGTCGCTGAAATCGACGACAAGCCTAAGCACAGGACAATGTTCGTCGTTCATCAACGACACTCACGGTAGTTATTTCTCCAAGCCTTGTTTCACCACCTCGTTGGCCGGTTGCGACGTCAATACTGGATGCAAAACGTGTTACTACCCCGAACGAACGGGTCAAACGGAAAACCTGAGCATTTGTCCTGACAGCAATGTCTATTTTTTGGACGAAATGAACAAAATAATACACGCCGAAATGGAAAACTGTTTGCAGACAACGGACTGTATGGGATTCGGATTGAACTCGAAACGAACCGAGCAGATTACCCTTACGACGTTTGGACTGTACCAGTATGCCAAAACGTTCATGTTGAAGTTTCCCAAACAAACCGTAGGAGTTCACGCCTATCTCAAGGACTACGATTTCGTCGAAAACATCGGAGTAGTTGCTATCGAAGGCGCGGAAAGTGAATTAAAAATGTCCAATGAGGTGACGTTCGACGAGTGTATGTCCGAGTATAAGAACTCCACGTTTATGCGAATGTCCTATTCTAGACGGAAAAAGGAATGCGTTCTTTCGTCTGACGTGGTGAGATTGACGGAAGGCAAAAACGTTTTGACTGTTTTCAAAAAACCCTCGTTAAAATCGTCGTCGTTGAATTACTTGCGGACTCCAGGCGTACGGTTGAATTCGTCATTGGCCACCATGCAACGTGATTGCAAACAAAATTGCGAAGAAATCTGTTCCCAAGTTTGTAATCAGCCGTCCAACGCTTGGTGCGCTTACATATCTATAAAATATTTACCCAACTCGTCAAAGTGCTATTTTTTTGAAATTAATGACGAAGCCGAGTTGAACCTCCAGTCATCAGAAAGCTCTATGGTGCTTGTAACGCAGAGCAAATCGAATTTCACCTTGGCCGGACTGAATAAGGTGAACCCATTCTCTGGCGATGAAAATATGCTATTAAACTGTTTCATCAAGGATAACAAGCAAACCCAGACCACATTGACTGTATTCAATAACCCAGGTGAAATGGCAGTGGCAATACGTAATAAAAGAGGAGTATTAAGTTCTATCGGTAACGCGTTTAAGTCAGCAGGTGAAGGTTTTGTCGAAGCGGTTAAAGACACAGTGGATACAGTTGTGGACACCGGTAAAGGAGTTATTAACGCGGTGGAAAATGTGGTCAAAGGAGATTTGGAAGGGGCCAAAAATGCGATAACAAACATACCGATCGTTAAAGACGTCAAAAACGCGATTGATCTGGGGGGTGCTGTTTTGTCCGGAGACTGGGATACAGCCAAAGAAAAAGGATTAGATCTTCTAGGGTCTTCGTTGGTAGACGTCGGTCTGACTGTATTTGCTCCAGGTGTCGGTAAGGTCGCTGGAATGGGTTTGAAGGGAATCTCCAGAGTGGGTAAAACAGCTCTTAAAGGGTCAAAAAATACAATTAAAAAAGCTGGGAAAGATACAAAACCCAGTAAAGCAGACGTTAAAAAAACGAAGGACGATAAAAAAAAAAAAGAAGAAAATGAAGAAAAGTGTAAAGCCCGATCCAAACGAGCAAACAGTACCAAAAAAAAGAATAACGGATGCAATAACAGTAAATTATGTGCTATGCCAAAAGCTACCAACTCCATGAACGGCACTTTTAAAGCTTGTAAAAACAAGGCAGTGGATACATATTGTGATTTTGAATGTAAACCTGGTTATGAAGAGAACAAACCTAGACTCACGTGTTTAGTAGAAAAAAATAAAAACGCAGCTTGGTCACCAAAACCATTATGCACATTGTACACATGCGATCAGACAGCTTTTCCTGTAATCGCCGTTATGACACCAAAAGTCGACGGTTTCACCTCGATATCAACAGGCAAATACATTGTCTCCTACGTAGCGTTGTTCGATAAATCCCGTAAACTTCCCGTGTGGTCGGCTGCCTTACACCAGAGCAATGAGTTCAAGTCTAAAAGGTCGGTAACTATATAATATTCCTTCTTTCAACGATACTCTATGGGTTAAAATTATTTTGTACGTAATTTTTGTTTCAGCTATAACGATGCTAAAGAAGTTGAACGGGAAGATGGTTTTTTCAAGTATCCATGTAAAGAAGTAAAACCACATCAGTATGTTACTGATGATTACAATAAAGGCGGATACGACCGTGGACACTTGACTCCGGTAAATATTGCTCGGTGGTCGAGAAAAGCTATGAAAAGTACATACGCGATGATTAACATCGCTCCTCAGCATGCTTACATCAACCAGCAAGCGTGGAAAGAGCTAGAGAATCATGTGTTGTGTTTTGGTAAGGACAAGCGAACGTATGTGATAACCGGTGTTTGCAAAAAAACACTGGGGAAAACGAAAGGCAAGACTAAAATCGACGTACCCGATTGTTTTTGGAAAATGTTGTGCTACAACGACGAGCAGGGAGAAGCTCAAGTCGTTGGTTTTATAGCGAAGAACTCAGATTATCCGCCTGGCTCTTATGATAAGCGAAAAGAAGAAATATTTACACCAGTTTCGCAAACGGAAATCAATAAACTCTACGACAGTTCATTGCACAATCCGTGGATTAAGTCGGTGCGACTAAGCGTAGGAAGAGGAATTGGCATTCAACCCGTATCCAGTGATATTAACAATAACCATCAGGCTATGTGGTTGCCCGTGAACCCCAACGACTGTAGGAAAGCGATGGACTTATCTCCGGAAGAGATACAAGGTTGGAAAGACAAACTGTTGGGTACAAGTACAAAACACAAACGTGCGGCAACAACGAGACTGAAAAGAGGATGTACCAAATCAGAAATGAAAGAATTAGACGAGTTGGACGAATTGTTTAAAACGCGTACTGTGGTGTCAGCTGACTCAGATGACTCAGATGACTCAGACAACTCAGATGAATCGGAATCTGGCGAAGACACAGCCGGAGACGGAAGCGTAGACGTTTCGGTACAGAGTTGCGGCAAACGTATCGTTGGGTATTACACCTCTTGGGGTGTGAAAAAGATCAACAGCAAAATTTTGTCTAAGCTAACTCACTTGATATACGCTTTTATGGAGATGCACAGTGACGGAACGGTCATCATAGGAACGCCAGACAAAGCACACAGCGAAAACGTGGAAGAGGAAACGCAAAAGTCTCGCCAAAGATTAGAACACCTGATGAACTTGGCCAAGTTTTATCCGCATGTGAAAATCTTGTTCGCTGTCGGCGGGTGGGAGAACTCTCAGTATTTCAGTAAAATGGCTTCGTCGCCTCAAAGCAGAGTGGTGTTTATCTCGTCCGTTATCAAACTCATTCAAAAATACGGTAAGGAGAATGTTTTTAGACTTAATATGTTGTGTATGGTGGTATTTTTTAGAAAGTTTGAGTCCCGTGTCATGATTTAAATCTTACCTAACCTATCTTTGTAAATAGTCATAAGAAACTACTGATAAAATATTAGTTATAAAAGAAAATAACGATATAACAGCTGATAATGACTCCTAATAAACAAAAAAAAATCAGTAATAAATGGAAAGGAGGGGAGAAAATGTAGATGAGAGTTGAGAGGAAAATGTAAGCAAACACACGCATAATCGTGAAGCAATGTGATTTCTTCTAGGGAAAAATAATTAACAAATTAAAAAAATAAAATAACTGTGAGTCAACTAACAGTCAATTGGAATTTGAAAATATTTAAGTTAATTTTTGTTTATAATAATGTATTGTAATAATTAAAGTGAATACAAATTCTGGATATTTTAGAAGTCTTGGTTTTTTACATTAAAGAATGTAATAAGAATGACAACTGAAAATGATTTTTTTTATATAATAGACAACAGACTAGTTTAAATGGCTATTACTTTTTAAACTTTTTAAAGGTTTTTTATTCAATCAAAAAAATATAGTCATTATAACCTGTTTGTTGAGTTAATCGTGCGACTTTACGTTTGTGTCAGGTTTTGACGGAGTGGATATCGATTGGGAGTACCCAGTAACCGGAGGTGCCGTCGAAGGAGTACCGGCAGACAAAAACAACTATGTGCTTCTCATGAAGGAACTGCGTCAGGCTTTGGACTCCTACAAAGCAGAAGCAGGTAAAATTGTATGATCCGTATATTTTACAAGTGTGACTGAGTCGTTCTCCTATTTCGTTCAATATCCGTCCCGTCAAAGGTTCCAGACACATAATCTTCACTTTCTTCTATTATTACATTAGTAAGTTTTGAACTATTAAACTTCAAAAGGGACGAGAGATTCCCACAAACAAACGTATGACCTATTCACTATCTCAAAGGGCTGGCCTATCTCAAGATGTGATAATGTATAGAGGATAAACGAACTTTAACAATTGGGCCTATTTAACGACTAATAGTTGGGTTTTTTTTATTGTAGGCCTACGTACAGTAGATGTCCATTTTAATTATTTAAGTGTTTTTCTATCTATTTCATGCCTACTCCATCTCTGTCAATTCATTGATTTTAATCGTATAATTCTATAACCTAAGACTCAACTCCATAAAGGACCTTTTCGCTAGTATAATTAGTATAAGTCTATCTAAGAGTTAAGGAGAAATACAGGTATTAAAATTGCTTTTTTCAGGTCGGAGAAGTGATTTCCTGATATCTTTTGCCGGCGCAGCGGGTCAGTGGACTTTGGATCCCGGGTTTGACTTGCCAGGGCTGCTTAAGTATGCCGACTTTGCCAACGTGATGACGTATGATTTCTTCGGAGCTTGGGCCAGCAAATGGGGTGCGTACACGGGACCTCCCGCCCCTCTGTATTTTGGGATGCCACCACGGTTTTCTGGCAAGACAAACGTCGACTGGACCATCAAGTACTACACTTGCAAGAGTAAGTTACCGCATAAGATCAACATGGGCTTGCCGTTTTACGGCCGGTATTGGAGTAACGTGGGCGATTCGGTAGACGGCAAAGACGAAATGTGGCGAACGGCTAACGCGGTCGGAGGTGTTTTTCAGGGTGGATACACGCCTTGGTTTAAGCTACAGCAAGACCATTTGGACGACAACCAGTTCCAACAGCGTTTCCACGAGAAGAGCAAATCACCTTACGCATGGAATCCGTCGACAAAAGTGTTTTTAGGCTACGAAAATGAAAAATCTCTGTCTTTCAAAGCGAAGTACGCTGTGGATAAGAACGTCGGTGGCCTGATGATCTGGTCGGTCGATTTGGACGACGACCAACTGACATTGTTGAACGCCGTTTACAAAGCACCGTTATGCGACAAAACCGATCCTAACGATGTTAACCACAAGTGTTCGCCTATTGACGAAAAGCGCTGGTAATATGATAACATATTATTATGTTTTAATGACACTTCTTATTGAAATAAATATTAAGTCAGTTGATATATCCGATATTGTATTATGTGTTTTTTTAGGTGGACCTCCGAAGACAGCGATGACGTTGCAGGGCTTTGTGGTAGATCGGCCCCCCTCTATAAAGGTTACTATCCTGTATGCGATCCGGACGACCCGGGTTACAGCTGCTGTGGCCCCTCCGGCTATTGTGGATCAGGCGAGAAGTACTGCGACTGTCCCACTTGCAAGGACTACGGGAAAAACCCATCGCTAATAATGGAAGGTCCGATCAAACCCACCGTGCCGGTCACGTGGTATTTCTTGAACGCCAAGGACGGCTTGCGCGGCCGGTGAGTGTAGAGAACTCGATAAAATAGAATACTTTAAGAAAATTTTAAGGAAAATCGATAATCCCTGGCTAACTGCTAAGGGAATTAGCTTATGAAATGAAAAAATTAAAATATAAAATGTTTTCTCTGGTTCAGTGAAAAATTGTGAATCGCGCAACGCTTTTGAGCTTAGATGACGAGATAGTCTTCTTTTCTCTTCTCATCCCTCACTACACTTCTCTCCGCCCTCTTCCATCACTGTCTTTGGTCTCCACTCTATTTCCTCCCCACTACTAAATTTCATTGACCTTTGTCGCAATGACGCTAATTCCAGATGGACCTTCAGCACAAACACATATCGTGTTAAAATCTCATATCGGTTATCCAGGTACTATAGATTTCCACTTACCACTGGTGGTCACTTTCACTTTCTTCTCCTCTACACCACCACGAAACTAGCTTTACCTAACCTAAATTTCCGATCTCGCGAAGACGCTAAACATATCCATGAACTTCCTGTTAAAGTTACTCTCGAGCCTGGAAATATGGTCGAACTGATAGGATTTTTTTTATGTAAAAACCACACGGGGTCTCTCTAGGATGGTTTATTAAAATATTGCCGAATTTTTGCAGGTGTGGCCGAAAAATACCTAAAATCCAAGGCGTTTACCCCACGTGCAATCCGGACGACAGCAACGCTCATTGTTGCTCCAACGGCAACTATTGTGGTAAATCTGCCGAGTTTTGCAAATGCCAGGGATGCGTTGACTTCAAGAAGAATCCCACTTACCGGTTCGGCCCGAAGAAATGGTGGACTCTGGAAGACGGTCCGAAAAGGGCGGGCACGTGCGGACCCAAAGCCGACAAGGTCGATGGCGTTTACGAAGCCGAGTGCGAGCCAAACACTAAGTTCAGCTGTTGTAGTCCCAACGGTTATTGCGGATCCGGCAGCGACTATTGCGACTGCAAAGGCTGCATACGCTTTTAACTAGAGCCAATAATTATAAGGTATATAATACACCACAATACAACACTCACAAAACAGGAAAAAAAGATCATTGGATCGAGTACGACGACCCGGAATTGTTTAACTCGACTAAAGAGATTAATACTGTATTTTTTTAACCAACTATTAACTATTATACAATACCGAACACTATGTTTGTTGGTTTTAAAAAAAACATGTAATAACAACTATTACTTCATGTACAAAACGAATATATTATAATTTCAAAATTATATTACTTGAATATAATTTAACTTATAACACTATTGGAGTATATTATTTTATTAATACACGGGATAAAAATACATAATTGGTCCACCTCAAATAATTATAGTCAATGTAGGCACTCAATACAGTTGGAGTAACTAAAAACATATAATTGCTTTAACTAAACATTTAGTCGACCGAAATAAATGTATAGTTGCTTTAACTAAAAATGTATTTTCATTTAGTTATTCCAACTATAAATATGTATTGTGTCCTTATATAGAAGCCATGACTTTAGTTGGTCCTACTATGTATTTTTTCGCTGTAAAAGCATTAATTTTTTTATTGTTTTATTTCGAAAACGTATTTTTGACGAATAAACCAGTTATTAATCAAATAATACTTTGATGTTTACACGTGTTACATTAACACTTGAATTTTACTCTTTTGGAGTTGGTGTTGGGTGGTGAGGAGAGGGGGCTGTAAAATTATTTCTTAATATGATACAAATTTAATACCAAAGAATCAATTGTTCTGTATAAGCTAAGTATCCTTTTACAGCTCTTTAAAATCGTTCACTCACCGACTGCAAATTCAACAAACTGTTTATTTTCATGTTATGGATCCGTAGGTACAATTATTCTATAATCAGAGATATCCGGCAAACGCTACCATTAACGCCGTTAGGCGTACAATTTATGCGATTGTCAATATTATTATTATTGTATTATGTAAACTGGTTACAGTCAAGAAGACCCTCGCTGTCATGATTAACGTATATGTGTGTGTTTGGAGGTCAAGGTATCAATAATAATTATTTTAAACCTGCTATTAAAATAAAATACAGTATAATTCCCATCATAACCGTTGCCGGTCGTGTACGGTGTCGGTTAACACAAAAAATTAAAAATAAATACTTGTCTTGCCCGAAACATGGTGTGTTTATGATATCGTTTTTTATTGTCTTTTAATTATTATGATTTTGTGTTTTAATTTCAACTACAACCATGCGGTCGTGCTTTTTGCACTGCTACTACAACAAGTTTACTGCATTAAAGGTGAGTACTATAATATTATGTGTATTATGCCTATTACAGTATTAATTATTCAGTGTTTATAAATTAGCAGCAATTGAAACCGTTCAATTAGATATTATACTGTATACAAACATATTTTTATCGCATCGATTAAGAACACATTATTATTATCACACAATTATTGTAATCAAAATATTAAAAAAACGATAATAACATTTTCAAATATGTGAATTGTTTAATTTTTATTTATTTTCAACGTTCGGTAAAATTAACCTAACCGTAGACACAGCAAGAGGCGACTTGAGTTTAAATTTAATTACTCTGTGCAGGAAAATAATTTAAAAAAAAATACATTAATTGTTTTTAGGAATTTGTATTTTGTATTTGACCTATAATAATCTAATCAGATGTTATTGTTATTATTTAACTAAAAAATATTAGAGCAAAAGAGACATTTTTAATTTCAATTTTTTTCCAAAGTAAACAGTAAGATATTAAGTATGGTTTTATTAGTCTTTTTTTCAACGCTTAAACCGACAAATAAAAACTGTTTGTATGTTAGGAGAAGTCACATTTGAATGGATAGATTGTTCAAATCTAGTCTCTTGGTTAAAACTCTCCAGGTTTGCAGTGAATTTAGATGCGATCAAATTAAGTTGGAGACTACTTTGGGTGTCCTAATGAACGGCTAAGAAAGCTTTGGTCATTCGCTAAGACACCGGTAATTATACAGTGAGCTGTGTGAGGATCTGAGGCAGGTATATAGGTTGAACAAGTACGGATGAGGGTTGTTGCAGACCGAAGTGTTCAAATGGTTTGACCCAGTAAAGACATTCCGAACAGATGTAATGAGTAAGTTATAATAGTGTGATTATAGAGACAGTTGTCACTTTAGGTATGAATGTGAAAGTCCAATAACTAGACTTGAACTCATTGATTTAAATATCCCAGATTTGCAGTAAATTGAGGCGTGGATGATAACTATTAGGTTATTTTGGGGTCTGAATAAAGGACTAAGAGCACTTTGGTCATCTGCAAAGACACCAGTGATTATATTGTCAACTGTGGATTGACCTAAGGTATATAGGTTGAATAAGAATAGGGCTGCTATTGCATTTAGAGAATGGGGGTTATTTCAGACTGAGCCAGCACGAACAACAAAGTCTGTGGCTTCTAAATAACAGCGAATGACAAATACAAATTGTACATTAATTAGTTGAATTTTAAATGTTGTCTAGGTGAAAACGAATGTTGGTGGACGGGATGTCAGCCGAGTACTTGGGCAGTGACCGGATGCGGTCAGTACAACCGGACGCAGAAAGACATCAAGAGTTGCACCGACGGTTCAGAGTATTATTGCTGTCCGATTGTTGTGCAACCAGAATCTTCCCAAAAAGACTGCTGGTGGACTGGTTGTCAGCCAAGTACTTGGGGTGTTACCGGATGCGGTCAGTATAAAAGGACAGAAAAGAACAAATTGCCGTGTGACGGTGGGTTCGAGTACGAATGTTGCGAGCTATCCAACAAAGACACACACAACGACAATGGTAAGAAACCTATTTTCCTGGACGACAACTGTTGGTGGTCCGGATGTCAGCCAAAGAACTCGAATGGTGACCGTTGCCCGGTGAACACAATTCTAAGACAAACGGCGACTTGTGACGAAGAAGATGATAGTATTATGGTTCAGTGTTGTGCAAACAATACCGGTAACGGGTAAGCAACAACTACTAATTGAGATTAATAAAAACTAATATTTTTAAAAAATAGCAAAGTCTAAAGCTATGCAGTCTAAACGAGTTTACCATTTGCCAATTTTTTGAGGTTCATTCATTTAACCTATACATTTTACTTAAGTAAAAAAAAAATGGTCAAAGTTTCTTATAAGCGATCAAGACGATTGAGTAACTATGACACACTCTCAATAACCTAAAAGATTTAGACATTGTAAAATGGTTTTTTTTTTTAGATTTTATAATTAATATTAGTTCTATTTCTTCTTTCACAGCTTTTACAGTCCATGTAGGACCTTTGCTGCCTCAACCACTCCTTATGATTTAAAACTTTTGAACTTAATCTTTATAAATGAAACTTGTATAGTTTACTAACTTTTGAAATTATAGATAATTTACTGGACATTTCGATTTGTCGATAACTAGTTTTAAGTAATTACTTATAAAGTTAAACAATTATTGAAACTTGAGTGGGGTATTGTAGTTTCACAATTAGTTATTAAAGTTTATAAGTCTAACCTATTTTAAAAGTAAAAACTTGTTGTCGACCGGTCAACATTTTCAGAAAATTATTGTTAATTTAAAATAATACATGTATACGTTAAACTTCATAATTCTCATAGAGTTAAAAAAATTATCAAATTTGGGTCGACTAACAACTAAACAATTATTATTTTAAAAAGAATAAAATCTTTGGACAATATTAGCTGGGCCATAGTTAACCCATCAATTAAAGAAGTTTAAAATAAATCAATTTAAAAAAAAAAATTACAAAGTACGCGTTATTTAGCAACAGGGAAGTAATACGAACAACAAAACACTTCGACAGCATGTTATTTTTGTACCCACTGTTGAGATTTGAGCCTCCGACGTTTACCCTAGAATTTATTTTAATGATAGCAAAGCTAATTATTTCAATTTCATTTAAAAATCGTTTAACATGAAATAAAAATATTTTGACAAGTAAACGTCCTACAAAACTTACTAGTTATCGTGAAGTGTTATTAATGTAAAATATGATGGTAACATGCAAACTAAGCAATTTGGATGTATTTATATATTATACAGTACAGATACTATATTAATAGTAATAATGTATTACTGTTAATATATACATTAGGTTTACTTCAATTATGTATCAATATATATTATTTTTAAATATATTTAATAAATTTGAACAGTTTTAGAACTTTTTTAACAATGACTTTTGTAGAAACAATACTGGTATAAATATTATTTAAAAAAAAATGATTATTCATGTTTTCCAAATAAATGTTTAAAAAATGTGTTTAGATAACAATCTCAAAAAAAAAAGAATGTTAAAGAAAAACTGTCATGTTTTTATTCAATGCTGAGACCGATTTACTTGGCACAAAAACCCAAAATCCATTCCCTTCACCATAGTATATTGTATCTATATTTGTATTAATTCGGTTTAATACACAAAGAATACCAGGCTACAATGAAGAACCTTGTGTGGAGGTTCAGGGTGATTACATTATAGAAAAAAAAAATTATAAATAGACAGTTATGAATAATTAATTTATACAGAAAAGTAAACAGAACAAACAAGTATTGCAGAAATAAAATGTAATAATATTCTGTAGAAAACGGTTAAAACGTTCTAGGATCAAACTGGAAACATTGTGCTTCTTTATATTTAGATACTACTAGATTTTTTGGCATCAATTTAATTAGAAATAAATAGATAATAAAAAATAATTGTTTTTGCCTTTTAACTTTGTTTTTTAATAATAATTATTTTTTTCTAAATATGGCCCGGTCTATAAGTAATCAATCTCTCAACTCGTGGATGAATTTATTTTTTTAGCTTGTCGCATGATTTACTAATTTTGGTAAAGTCGATAACAGAGACAACAAAATATCTTATTCTACAAAATGTTCTCTCAATAATCGCTCTATTTAAATCTACTGTTATTGAACTAAAACTTAAATATTCGAATTTAATTTTCAAAAAGAAGCTGACAAGGCATTGATTTTACAATGATGTGTTTTCATTTGTTATTTTTGTGTCTGGACCCACAATGTCGGCTCTCTGGCTTAAAAACTGTAGAAGTAATGACTATTTTTGCTGTTATCGGTCGAACATACCTTATCCCTTGATAAGAGTTTGGTTTTTGATTATGTTAATATGGCCACCGATAGTCTTAGAAAAATGACTGTGTTTTATTTGGTTACTTGAGTTAAAAAATTGTAAAAGAGAATAAATTTTTATTTTTTTATGACTCCCTAAAAATATTAATACAATTTTAAACACATTATTTTCCAGTACAACGATTTGTTAACCGACCTGAGACTATGCCTCAACCCTTCAGTGCTGGCTTTTTTTAAATTTAAGTATGGTGTTGTGTAATGATTTATCTTTTCCCTAAATTCGGAATGGGTGACACATAAATTATAAAACCATATTTAATTAAAAAAAAAAAACACATAATTGTAGTACAATACCAGCTCAGCAAAATTCATAATATTTTAAATATATAACTTAAACATTTTTCTACTTTTTTTTTTCACAGCGACGACGACGACGAAGAGACGTTATCCGGAACGTCATTTTCTGATTTCGTTAAGTATCTACTGATGAAGAGCAACAACTTCACCATCGTACCCGACAGACTCCGATGTGACAAGGTGGACGTGAACAAAGCGCACATAATCCAAATAAAAGACGAAGGGATCCGCGTTTGCGACTTGTGTCCGAATTTCCCGCAACAACGTTACAAAAACGTGTACTTGGACAAAGAGCCCATCGGTAAGTACGATAATATGGATTTTTCAAGTTGTTTTGGACTTTGCTTCGACACGAACAACTGCACGGCATTCAGCTTCGACCATACCGCCGGACGGTGTTACATTTTCGACAGCACTGACGGAGAGCTCAGAGAGGAAGAAGAATGGACCACGGTGTTCATGACCCAACCGGTCGGAGTGCTGAACGATTGGATGTACTCGCGCCACACCTCGGCAGTGGGCACCAACCCTTTGAGCCAAGAAAAGGAAACTTCTTTTTTGTCTTGTTTGAGTAAATGCAACGACCAAAAGCACTGCACCGTTGTGTCTTATTTTCTGCTGGACTTGACGTGCACTACTTACGGTAACGTCGAAAAGGACATAGAGCTAGTGGACTTCGAGTACGGCTACGTTTCCGCTTTTCGTTTGGCGGATTTGACCATTGGCAATACGAATACTTGGAGATTTGTCGAGACAGGTGATAGTGTACTGTCGCTGAAATCAACGACAAGCCTAAGCACAGGACAATGTTCGTCGTTCATCAACGACACTCACGGTAGTTATTTCTCCAAGCCTTGTTTCACCACCTCGTTGGCCGGTTGCGACGTCAATACTGGATGCAAAACGTGTTACTACCCCGAACGAACGGGTCAAGCGGAAAACCTGAGCATTTGTCCTGACAGCGATGTCTATTTTTTGGACGACATGAACAAAATAATACACGCCGAAATGGAAAACTGTTTGCAGACAACGGAATGTATGGGATTCGGATTGAACTCGAAACGAACCGAGCAGATTACCCTGACGACGTTTGGACTGTACCAGTACGCCAAAACGTTCATGTTGAAGTTCCCCAAACAACCCGTAGGAGTTCACGCCTATCTTAAGGACTACGATTTCGTCGAAAATCTCGGAGTAATTGCTATCGAAGGCGCGGAAAGTGAATTAAAAATGTCCAATGAGGTGACGTTCGACGAGTGTATGTCCGAATATAAGAGCTCCACGTATAAGCGAATGTCCTATTCTAGACGGAAAAAGGAATGCGTTCTTTCGTCTGATGTGGTGAAATTGACGGAAGGCAAAAACGTTTTTACTGTGTTCAAAAAACCCTCGTTAAAATCGTCGTCGTTGAATTACTTGCGGACTCCAGGCGTACGGTTGAATTCGTCATTGGCCACTATGCGACGTGATTGCAAACAAAATTGCGAAGAAGTCTGTTCCCGCGTGTGCAATCAGCCGTCTAACGGATGGTGCGCTTACATATCTATAAAATATTTACCCAATTCTTCAAAGTGCTATTTTTACGGCATCAGCGACGAAGCCGAGTTGAAACTTCACCCTTCGGAAAGCTCCATGGTGCTTGTAGCGCAGAGCAAATCGAATTTCACCTTGGCCGGACTGAATAAGGTGAACCCATTCTCTGGCGATGAAAATATGCTATTAAACTGTTTCATCAAGGATAACAAGCAAACCCAGACCACATTGACCGTATTCAATAAGCCGGGTGAAACGGCATTGGCCATACGTAACAAGAGAGGATTTTTCAGTTTTATCGGTAATGCGGTAAAGTCAGTAGGTGAAGCTGTAGTTGAAGCGGTTAAAGACACAGTGGATACAGTTGTGGACACCGGTCAAGGAGTTGTTAATGCGGTGGGAAATGTGGTCAAAGGAGATTTTGAAGGGGCCAAAAATGCAATAACAGACATACCGATCGTCCAAGACGTCTCGAACGCCGTTCAACTGGGCGGTGCTGTTTTGTCCGGAGACTGGGATGCGGTTAAAGAAAAAGGATTAGACCTCCTAGGATCGTCGTTGTTAGATGTCGGTCTGTCAGTGGTCGCGCCGGGTGTAGGTAAGATCATTGGAAAAGGTTTGAAGGGCATCTCCAAAGCGGCTAAAACGGCTATTAAAGGGGCAAAAAAGAAAATACAAAAAGCCGGAAAAGATATAACACCTAAAAGAGCGGACGTGAACAAATCGAAGAACAATAAAAATAAAAACAAAGACAAAGACAAGGATAAAAACAAAGACCAAGGAAGTGACAGAAATGACAACAATCAGTGTGAAGCACGACCCAAACGAGCAATTTTCAGATCTAATAAACGAGGTAAAAATGTTGGTGCTAAGGGATGCAATGCCGCTAGATGTGATAAGCCGACGCGTGTCACCAACGCCATGAAAGATACTTTTCAAAATTGTAATGATAAGCTATTGCATACGTATTGTAATTTTGAATGTAAAACTGGTTTTCAAGAGAGTGATCCCCGCCTCAAGTGTACAAGACAAAGTGGCAATAAAGCCGCCTGGTTCCCAAGACCAACGTGCACTGTGTACACTTGCCAAGACACTGCTTTTCCTGTAATTCCCGTAATGACACCAAAAGTCGACGGGCTCACCTCAATATCAACGAGCAAATATATTGTCTCCTACGTAGCGTTGTTCGACAAAGCCCGTAAACTACCCGTGTGGTCGGTGGCCTTACACCAGAGCAGTCAGTTCCAGTCTAAAAGGTCGGTAACTCTATCATGTTTATTCATCCAACTGTACTCGATTAATGACATTTTCACCTTAATTTTGTTTCAGCTATAATGATGCCAGAGATTTTGAACGGGCAGACAATTTTTTCTTGTACCCCTGCAAGGCATTAAAAAATCATCAGTACCTTTCTAGCGCCTACACGAACGGCAGTTATGACCGTGGACACTTGACTCCATCCAATGTCGCTCGGTGGTCAAAAAAGGCTACGAAAAGCACGTTCGCGATGATTAACATCGCTCCTCAGCATTCCTACATCAACGAACACCCGTGGCAAACGCTAGAGTTCCACGTGGAGTGTTTTAGTTCGACCAGGCGAACGTTGGTGGCGACCGGTGTTTGCAAGAAAACGCTGGGGAAAACAAAAGGCAAGACAAAAATCGACGTGCCTGATTGTTTTTGGAAAATGTTGTGCTATAAAGACGAGGAGGGGATGGAACAAGTCGTTGGTTTCATAGCGAAGAACTCAGATTATAAGGATAAAGATTATGACAAGCGAGAAAAAGAAATATTCACTCCAGTTTCGCAAGCCGAAATTAGTAAGCTCTACGACAGCTTGTTGTTCAACCCGTGGCTTATGTCGGTGCAAATAAACGTGGGAAGAGAAATTGGCATTAATCCCGGATTCACCGATTTTAACAACAACCATCAGACTATTTGGATGCCCGTGAACCCCAACGACTGTAGGAGAGCGATGGAATTATCTCCGGAAGAGAAACAAGGTTGGGAAGACAAACTGATGGGTCCAAAAACGAAACAAAAACGTGCCATAATAAAGAGGCTTAAAAGAGGATGTACCAAGTCGGAACTGAAGGAAAAACGAGAGTTTGCCGAGTTACTGAAGACGCGTGCTGTGGAGTCAGATGACTCAGATGACTCAGATGGCTCAGATGAATCGGAAACTGGTGAAGACACAGCCGGAGACGGAAGCGTAGACGTTTCGGTACAGAGTTGCGGCAAACGTATCGTTGGGTATTACACCTCTTGGGGTGTGAAAAAGATCAACAGCAAAATTTTGTCCAAGCTCACTCACGTGATATACGCTTTTATGGAGATGCACAGTGACGGAACGGTCAGCATAGGATCGCCGGACAAAGCACACAGCGAAGACGTGGAAAAAGAAACGCAAAAGTCTCGCCAAAGATTAGAACACCTGATGAACTTGGCCAAGTTTTATCCGCATGTGAAAATCTTGTTCGCTGTCGGCGGGTGGGAGAACTCTAAGTATTTCAGTAAAATGGCTTCGTCGCCTCAAAGCAGAGTGGTGTTTATCTCGTCCGTTATCAAACTCATTCAAAAATACGGTAAGGAAAATCATTTTTTTACTTATGTACTTATTTAAATGCACATGACTTTCAACACACTTGAAATAGGTTTTGACGGAGTGGATATCGATTGGGAGTACCCAGTAACCGGAGGTGCCGTCGAAGGAGTACCGGCAGACAAAGACAACTATGTGCTACTCATGAAGGAGCTACGTCAGGCCTTGGACACGTACAAAGCAGAAGCAGGTAAAACTACTCACGATTCGTATATTTTACTAAGAAAGACAACGATAACTGTATCATTCTCCAATTTTATTTGAAACATTATCAAAATGAGCCTGTGGCCTCTGTTTAAATTATCTCCTACGCTAACTGTCATTCATAGCTTGTAAACATTCTAAACTAATCCCCTGACTAACTTTATCGGCGAACAAGTTCTCTATTGAACGAAGTAGACCACAAGGCTAGTACCCTGAAAAATATGTGTGAGCATAACTTCTCTATCCCATATTGTTGATCTCTATTTAATTTGTGGTAATTTCTTCATTTTAAACTGCTGGTCCTAGCTAGGTTTCATTATCTTGGGCCAACGTCTAGTGGTTGTTCATTTTGGGTATTTAAGTTTTTTTATGTATATAATTCCTATTCCACTCCCTCAATTCAATGATTTTAATCATTTAATTCTATAAAGACTTTGTGAAATAATTTTTCGCCAGTATAATTAGTATTAGTCTATCTAAGAGTTAAGGAGAAATACAGGTAATAAAATTGCTTTTTTTAGGTCGCAGAAGTGATTTTCTGATATCTTTTGCGGGCGCAGCGGGTCAGTGGACTTTGGATCCCGGGTTCGACTTGCCAGGGTTGCTTAAGTATGCCGACTTTGCCAACGTGATGACGTATGATTTCTTCGGAGCTTGGTCCAGCAAATGGGGTGCGTACACGGGACCTCCCGCCCCTCTGTATTTTGGGATGCCACCGCGGTTTTCTGGCAAGACAAACGTCGACTGGACCATCAAGTACTACACTTGCAAGAGTAAGTTACCGCACAAGATCAACATGGGCGTGCCGTTTTACGGCCGGTATTGGAGTAACGTGGGCGATTCGGTAGACGGCAAAGACGAAATGTGGCGGACGGCCAACGCGGTCGGAGGTGTTTTTCAGGGTGGATACACGCCTTGGTTTAAGCTACAGCAAGACCATTTGGACGACAGCCGATTCAAACAGCGTTTTCACGAAAAGAGCAAATCGCCGTACGCATGGAATCCGTCGACAAAAGAGTTTTTGGGCTACGAAAATGAAAAATCTCTGTCTTTCAAAGCGAAGTACGCTGCGGATAAGAACGTAGGTGGCCTGATGATCTGGTCTGTCGATTTGGACGACGACCAATTGACTTTGTTGAACGCTGTTTACAATGCACCGTTATGCGACAAAACCGATCCTAACGATGTTAACCACAAGTGTTCGCCTATTGACGAAAAGCGCTGGTAATATGATAACATATTATTATGTTTTAATGACACTTCTTATTGAAATAAATATTTTAGTTTTCAAAAATCCACACCTAGTTTTAGGCTAAAAATATCCATATTTAGCGATATAATATGTATAGTATATATGGTGTTCACTTTTCCCATTTCAAATTATAGGTAAAAATCTAGTCATTCAGTGGAGGGTACCCCCTATCCTTGAATTAACCTACAATAAATTGTTAAGTTTAAGTACTATTATATTTTGAAAATAACAATTACTTATTTTAAGACCTGAAGTCTAAAAACTGGACTAATGAAAAGAAAAAGAAATATAAAATTTCTTCCGGAGAAGAGATTTATTTAATGTTCTTTGTTTACCCTTTAAATTAGTATGACCATTATGTTTACCAAAAATTATTAAATTTTTTATTACAAAACTAATTATTCTCAAAAAAATTTTGCTGCGAATAAATTCTAATTCGTGCAATACATGGTTTACAGTTGTTTATTTAAATACATTTTTAACGCTTTTTTAAACGAGTTATAAAAAATTCCTAAAAATAAAAATATTATACGATTTCCTTAGTTGTTTTTCAAGTTATGAAAAAAATGTTTCGCTTAATATTGGTCTCTTATATATTAGGTACTAAGCATATTCATCTTTGCACACCTGTAAAAAAAGGTTAGGTGCCTTAACAAGGTATCTAAATCTTTGAAGGGGCCACTTCAACACTGAATAAACCATAATGCTTAGAAACTACAATCCAAGAGTAAGTTAATTTCGTGTATACTTGAATATATTGTCAAGGACGACAATAAAAATAAAAAAATGCTATATTATTTCTTGTGATTTTTTGCTAATCATATTTCGTATACTATTTTAATTTGCCATTTTTTGTTAGCAAGTATACATAGTCAACAAAAATATTTATGATAACGGCTGTGATTGTTTGTTATAGATTACCACCAGTCAATAAATAAAAAAATAATATAATAATAATTATCAAGTGATAAATTTGTTATATAGGTTATAAGTAAAAAAAATTGAACGTAGGACTAAGATAGCTAATATGGAATATAACACAATATAATATAATAAAATGATAACTATTCGTTTTTAATAGCGTTTCAAATTTAGCATTTTATATGGTATCAACACAAACTAATATTATCGTTTACAATTCAAATTTTTCCATAAATTTAAATATCTGTTGTAAAACACAATTACTTTATACTATTAATAAATTAACGAAGGCAAATATTTAGTCATTTTAAAATATTGAAAGAAAACATAAACAAGTGTCTCAAAAAAAAAAAAATACTACAAAATTGCCATTATTTAAAGGGAAAATTAGTGACTTGTCCTTAATCAACCATTCTGTATTATATAAAAGTACAGGTTATGTGGATTTTTGGATTTTCATATCCGAATTTTTTTCGATTTTCGATTTTTGGATAATCCTAAGTTATGTCACAACACTAGCACATTAAAGTCAGTTAAGGTATCTGATAATGTATTATGTCTTCTTTCAGGTGGACCTCTGAAGACGGCGATGACGTTGCAGGACTTTGCGGTAGATCGGCACCCCTCTATAAGGGATACTATCCTGTATGCGATCCGGACGACCCGGGATACAGCTGCTGTGGCCCGTCCGGCTATTGCGGATCCGGTGAGAAGTACTGCGACTGCCCCACGTGCAAGGACTACGGGAATAACCCATCGCTGATTTTGGAACGTCCGATCAAACCCACCGTGCCGGTCACGTGGTATTTCTTGAACGCCAAGGACGGCTTGCGCGGCCGGTGAGTGTAGAGAACTCGATAAAATAGAATACTTTAAGAAAATTATAAGGAAAATCGATAATCCCTGGCTAACTGCTAAGGGAATCAGCTTATGAAATATAAAAATAAAAATAAAAAATATTTTCTCTGGTACACTGGAAAACTGCGAATCGCACAACGCTTTTGAGCTTAGATGACAAGATAGTCTTCTTCCCTCCCCTTCCCTCTCACTACACTTCTCTCCGCCCTCTTCCATCACTGTCTTTGGTCTCCTCTCTATTTCCTCCCCACTACTAAATTTCATTGACCTTTGTCGCAATGACGCTAATTCCAGATGGACCTTCAGCACAAACACATATCGTGTTAAAATCTAATATCGGTTATCCAGGTAATATAGATTTCCAGTTACCACTGGTGGTCACTTTCACTTTCTTTTCCCCCTTACCACCACGAAACTAGCTTTATCTAACCTAAATTTCCGATCTCGCGAAGACGCTAAACATATCCATGAACTTCCTGTTAAAGTTACTCTCTAGCCTGGAAATATGGTCGAACTGATAGGATTTTTTTTATGTAAAAACCACACGGGGTCTCTCTAGGATGGCTTATTAAAATATTGCCGAATTTTTGCAGGTGTGGCCGAAAAATACCTAAAATCCAAGGCGTTTACCCCACGTGCAATCCGGACGACAGCAACGCTCATTGTTGCTCCAACGGCAACTACTGTGGTAAATCTGCCGAGTTTTGCAAATGCCAGGGATGCGTTGACTTCAAGAAGAATCCCACTTACCGGTTCGGCCCGAAGAAATGGTGGACTCTGGAAGACGGTCCGAAAAGGGCGGGCACGTGCGGACCCAAAGCCGACAAGGTCGATGGCGTTTACGAAGCCGAGTGCGAGCCAAACACTAAGTTCAGCTGTTGTAGTCCCAACGGTTATTGCGGATCCGGCAGCGACTATTGCGACTGCAAAGGCTGCATACGCTTTTAACTAGAGCCAATAATTATAAGGTATATAATACACCACAATATAACACTCACAAAACAGGAAAAAAAGATCATTGGATCGAGTACGACGACCCGGAATTGTTTAACTCGAACAAACATGTAATAACAACTATTACTACATATATACAACGAATATATGTGTTATATTTAAAAAATTATATTACTTGAAAATAATTTAACTCATATAACTATTGGAGTTTATAATTTTATGGACACACGGTGAAAAAATACATACTTGGTCCAACTAAAATAATTATAGGTAATATAGGCACTCAATAAATATGTAGTTGGGGTAAATAAAGAAATATAGTTGCTTTAACTAAAAATGTATTTTCATTTAGTTATTCCAACTATCAATATTTATTGTCACCTTATATAGTAGCCATGACTTTAGTTGGTCCGACTACGTATTTGTTTCCTGTAAAAGCATTAATTTTTATTTTGTTTTATTTTAAAAATATTAACCAAATAATACTTTGATGTATTACATAAACACTTGTATTTTACTTTTTTATCACACACTGTCATATTGTTTTAAGTGGACGTTACGTATCAACTAAAACTTAAAATACGATATTAAATATAAGATTTGTATTTAAAAAAAAAATTGATTTTATACTTTTTGTATTCAATTCCTAACAAAAAACAGATGTATGACACGAAGGTGAACCTACGAGTACTATTGTCATGCATAATAGTACATACTATAAGATATTATGATCATTTATATTGAAAGTCATATGTCTCATATAAAAAGAAAACAATTAATATGTGAGAGTTTTGTAGATATAGCCGTGAGAATCCAAGAAAAGAGTTGTAATTAATTAAACAATAACTAGTTTAAAATGAATTAAATTTTAAGTTCATTTATTTCCCATGGTGAACAGTAATACTATATAAACCGTAATAGATCATCGCTTAATACCTACAATTAGTATAATTACTTGGTTTGTATGTTTAGTGTGTGTATTTTGTTATTTTCAACCCAACTTCCTCTTATTCGGGTCGCGTGACAAAAAAAAAAGGTTATTATAGGTAAAATTAAGAGAGCATCATAAAGCGATTCGGTGTTTACTAATTAATTAGTACCTACTCGGTACGATAACATGGTATCATTTTCGTTTTTAACGATAATTTGATTTGTTATACTGCTAATTTTAGTTTTGTAGCCATTAGTTAATACTGTACAGGTGTTTTTGTCGATCTAAGAAGGCCGGGGGAATAATATGCTCATCCCTATGTATTATATTGGCCCGGATCGAATGTAATAAATGCAATGATAAATTATTTAATAGATAAACGGTTCGATGCGTCACCTGCACAGTTTTACCGTGTTCAGCTTAGGTTTAATAATTCACTCTTGAATTTTGGCATAATTTGGACATAATAAATGTTTTGTTAATTTTTACTCCCAAAGTATGCAAAATATCAAATTTTACTAAGACATGGTTCGTCGTTTTTCAAATTTTGAAGAAAAAAAAATGTCTTATTAAAATAAAATAAAAAAGAAATTAATTTAGCCCCATTCCCGTTATTAGATGAAAACAACTGATTTGATTATATTTTGACTTAATGATCAAAATTAAAAACGGGTCAACATTGGTGTTTTTTTAAAAATAATTTAAAAAACCTTTATTTTACGAGTCAAAATGAGTGATAAAAACTTCAAACAAATAAAGGTTTCATATTCAAAGTTATACAAATTAAAAAAATTATTCAAATGAAAAATTATTTTTATATATTTTCATAATTTAGAATATATAATATTTATACAAAATAATATTTTCAAATATAATTACTTGAAAAAAAGCACTTACAACCTGTTTAAGTAATATTTTTAAAAATCATTCGAATAACTTTTTATTCGAAAAATTGAATTTGAAATTATTCGATACTTTTTAATCGAATAATTAAATTTGAAACTTTTTATTTGAATAATTAAATTTGAAAATATTGAAATAACTGAATTTGAAATTATTCGACACTTTATTTAAATAATTTAATTTGTAATTTTTCAAAACATTTTATTCGAATAAATGAATTTTAAATTATTTGAAAATTTTTATTCGAAAAATTGAATTTGAAATTATTCGATACTTTTTAATTGAATAATGTTTATTTATTTTTTTATTTTTTTATTTTTACACGTAATAAACAATCTGTATCAATTATACTAGACACAATAAGAATATGTGATAAATGTTATAAAAATCATGAATTTTTTTTAAAATAATTGAATAATTAAATTTGAAATTATTCGAAACTTATTATTCGAGTAATTGAATTTTGAAATTATTCGAATAACTTTTACTTAAATACTGTGTAATCTATATGATTATTTAGATAACGCTTTAAACGAATGATGCACAACTACGACTCTATCCCGTTATACACTGACTACCTAGTATAGGCCTGTTTCCTTTCTTCCCCAAAGTCTTCCTCCCCCCCGTCTAACGCAATTATACCGTGTACTTACATAATTATAATATTGTTACACACATTTTTGGAGTTACTGCGATTTTGCTTAGCACGACACAAATATTATAGTTGTTGTTGTTGTTGTCTTGTTGGCCGGTCGGACGGGTAGAGCGCGTTGCCGGCCACCGACGATGCCCGGCAAAACGTCCGACGCCGGCCGGCGACCGCCTGCCGCCGTTGACTTCAGTTGACGCCTGATGGTCGCCGTTGCTGGTTAGTGGTTACTCCTGTCGCCGGTTAAACGTGGTTCGTTGTGTTCCGTCAGCGGTAACGTGCCCGCGACCGCGCGCGTGTGTGTGTGTGTTTACTTTGTTATTACCGTGTTCACGTTTGCCGATCCGAATAATACTAATTAATATTGCGAAAAAATTAATTATAAAAAAAATGACGTTTCGATTTTTCGCGGGCGACGACGGATAGTGAATGATTTTTTAAATTTTAAAAAAGAAAACAAATTAATATAATAAATATATATTATAAGTGATTTTTTATGAATTAATAGTTTTCGACGGTTGTGCTCATCGCTATATAAAATTATAGGTATTGTCTTACTTGGATACTTGAACGATGACCCGTTGGAAAATCGGCGGCGCGAGCCCCGGCATTTGGCTGTTGCTGTCGGCCGCGTTGTTGTTCGTCGGTGTTAAAGGTAAGATGATGAGTTGATATTGTTATCAATCTTAATCTTATCTCCGGTAGATAACTCCAGTTAAAAATGAATCAATTTTCGAGTCGCTCGAACACTCCAAAATCAGTCGGTGGGAGGCATGGTGGACATTAATTGTGTATAGTAAATATTATGCTGATAAATGGAAAATCAGTCTAGAAAGCGAATAGTTAATTGGTTAGGTTAGGTTACCTTACTGCGGTAACGTAGGTAACCGCCGTTTGAATTTTCGAAAAGTTATTCCCCTTTGAACATATTCCAAAAAAAGGTAAAATATATTTGATT
Source organism: Adelges cooleyi (assembly GCF_023614345.1). Classification (NCBI taxonomy): domain Eukaryota; kingdom Metazoa; phylum Arthropoda; class Insecta; order Hemiptera; family Adelgidae; genus Adelges; species Adelges cooleyi. The sequence continues at coordinate 9,638,290 of NW_026096268.1, read as the reverse complement.
TATAAAGACTAAACATCTCGATATTACACATGAACATATATTTATAAAAAGTTATTAGGTTTAAAGGGAAATGCCCTTTTTTTACTTATAGGGCATTTTTTTACTTATAATACTAACAGAATTCCAAAGTAATAAAACTTTTAATTACATTAAATGATAAGTGATAATATAAAAAGGCGTATATCAAGATACGCCTTGTTTACTATGCGTTTTTTATTTTTTTATTATGTGCATTTAGTTGTACTTAAAACGATGGTGTAGTTATTAAAACATACATTTTGTAGTTTTTGTATACAAAAATCGAATTTATCTAGCGCACAAAACTAAATAAGTGGATTTTAGCAAAAATTATTTTTTGTTTTTATCCTACACTCGTTGAAAACTTAAGTATAATCCGGAAAGTTGTTTAAATTTAACAGTTACAACAATTTCTGAAGTGTGCTCTCAAAACCAAGTGCAGGATTACATTATATGTATATGTTTATACGTTTTAAAGTTAATCGTATAATTTATAACGTTGTGAACAAAAAACAAAAGATTGCGATTATTTTTAGAGTAAATTATTAGTGTCGCACGTTGTGTATTGTGATCACTCGGTATATAATAATAATAATAATAATAATCCGATATGCTGTAGTAAATCACAAGCCCAAAAAAAAGGGGAGTCATCCGATCGCTGTGTTGTCGCAGAAAATTTACGATTTCAAACACACTGTATCTTTGGTGACAGCACAACAGGCCTATGAACAAAAAAAAAACACAGGGGTGAACACTGAATAAAAACAATAGTGATAATAATATAATGTGTTTAATGTGATATATTATCGCCGAATAGGTGGTGCTGTTTTGATTCCTAAAAATAGCATTACCGATGTTGGATAAAGTAATGTATATTTTTTTTAAAAAAGCGCTGTCAAAAGTAAATTGATTTCTAGTGTGGAAAAAAAACCATAATCGTGTCCATTTTCCAAATGTATTTCCGTGTCGGCTACACCGCATGTGTTACTGGGATTTGGATTTTAATATTATGCTTGGCATATTATAATGTAAGTGTTTTAACTCCTATTCCTACTAGATCCTGGTTTGCATTAAAGATTATTACTGAAACGATTTCACGCACAGTCATCGCCTGTATTATATCTGCACCATGTCGACGTCTTGTCAGTTGTTGCTTTGTCTGTGGAATTATTTTCAACTATAATCCATAGGTCTTAAAAATTGCTTTTGATGTCTGTACGTTGCTTGGTGTCGACCATGTAAAAATAATTTTTAAAAAAACACGTAAACTTGGCAAAGCGGTGACTAAAATTATTATTTTTTCAAAATTTTAAAAGTAATGTTGACATGAACGCTTTGCCCTCTTTGGTTGGAATTCTTCAAACAATACGAGTATATTTGTACCTTGGGGCTATCGGGGGTCTTAAAAATGTTTATTTTTCATTAGTATCTTTGTTGACTTTTTCGAATTGTCGTCCTCGTTTAGTGGTTTAATTGAATTTTGGAAAAAAACGGCACGGGACCTTTTTAGATCTCAAGTACAGATGTAAATAATTATTGATGTTTTGCTATGAATAAAAATTACATATTTAAAATTTTTGACCCTTTCGTTTACAGTTTGCCCGTTTGACTTGATAAACGGAATTAACATATTTTCAAAAGTGTTGATAACCATAAACGCATTTTTATAACCTTTTACCAGAGCCAACCAGAGCAGCGGTAACCGCAGGGCAGCACATGTGATTGCGCGCTAATCGTTTAGGACGTTTATGATCTACTGAAATCATTGGAGTTCATACTCGTTTCAGGATGAAATAAGTTTGTGAATTACTTAACCCGTTTGGTTTCCCGTGACAGGTACGGCATTATTATTTTGTTCAATAAAACATGTCCGTTGGCGAACCGTTGTAAGACAAAACGACGTCATTTCCGACATCAGTATGTGTTGGAAAGATGTATATTATGCCATTATGATTGTTTGAATACTTAAACGGTTATAAATTATCGACTGTGCAATGCATACATTTAACTATAATATGCTCACCATGGCGGTTGTTGCCGCCGAGGTCAACCGTGTCGAAACGGTCAATTTGGTTCCTCTCATGTGTATGTATATAAGTAAGCGCGCACGAGGCGATTTTTTTATATTTTTTATTATAATATTTTCCCTATACTATATTGTCCTCGACCGGTGATAATGATAAACCAGAAGCCGCGTACGATTAAAAAAAATAATAACAAAGGGCTTTTTTTTATAGTAAAGTGTAGAAAATGGATGGTAGGTGCAACGTCAATCTTTTATTATTATATATCGCATCAAGGCTGAAATATTTCTATTTTCTTTTTTTTGGTCCTGTTCAAAAAAACAAGGCTTACAAATTTGATATGAGCATTTGGGGTATTGTTATCATAATCGGAGACGGGTGTAAGTATGTCTCTAAACCAATTGGATCGATCGATTGTCCAAATTAATTCTTCTTAATTATCTCCATTTGTAAATGTAATTTATAGACACATCAAGTTGTACAGAGATGTAATTTTAATGGTGCATTATAATATTATGTAGTATGGGGGTGTATCAAGATTTTGTATCTTGTACCATCTGCGCTTGATTTATTTTTCTTAATTTTTTTTTTTGCGTCTTAATTAAATACTTAAATAAGTAAAATTGCTTTTAGTGATTCGAAACCGAACCGGTGAACGTTATTTTTCGCTTGATTACATCTGTAATAATGGTAAATAAATAATAATTCAGTTATTCTCGACGAGTATCGCTTTAAACCTTTCTAAATAACCGAATTATTTTTAAATGAATTTCATTTGAGGTATAAATGTGTATTGTTTTAATTATATACAATATTCATGTTAGGTAAAGTCTTACACTGGTCAAACGATTTTTAATTAGTCCTCAGATAGTTGTAAGTTAGCAAAATGTGATACTTATTTTTGACTGTATAAATAGATATTAAAAAAAAAATGTAGTTGGTTGGGGAGGGGAAGGAGGGGGTCGACGAATATATTTTAAAGCGAGCTGCAATTTTTTTATTCATAGCTTTTTAAATCCCCAAGGCGTGTAAGCTAATAGATAGTGAGTGTATAGCATGTGTACAAAACAAATTGGGTTGTAAAAAGTTTATGAGTATCACTGGTAGGTAGGGTTTGTTTTTATACGACTGCATAGTAAATATTTTTGCATTATTATTGTAATAAATTTTAATAGTTTCGGCTAAAAACGGCAATTTATCCTTTTCGGAGCGAACACAATCATTGTAACAATACTGTTATTATTATTACTGTATATTATAATATTGTATATAATATACGAGGTGACAACACGTGTGAGCGTTTTGTCTCTTAAGTCTTATGGTATAATACATAGGCAAATGATACGCACGAGTGTTGTAAAGCACTCTATTTTTGTATACATGTTCTTCGAGCCCGTCTTATATATTATATTATTATATGGTACTCAGTACATAACGACGGAATAATAATATACTTGTGCGAATTTTCGCCCTCCATGGGGGACCGGCTGGCTGTTATAGTGTCTATGTATAACCGTAATACGTTTCCAGCAAACAAAAGTTTTCAGCATGCGATTTATTGAAATCTAATACCGAAAGTTTTCACCTATTATCCCGTTAAATTACAAATCATAAACACTGATCGGTCGAGTTCTAACCGATTATTTTGTGGTCATTGGCGGGACTTAATTTTCCAACGTGAACCTACCTCAAGAATCCCTCCCCCTCCCCCAAAAAAACCGAAAAAGGTTCAGACGAATGTTGCGGTGAAATTAGGGCAGTCATGAAAAAAATGTCTAAGCAATGTTTTTAAAAAGGGTTTTCTACATTGTTTTCTTTTTATTATTCTGTGTGATTTTTATTTATTATGTATTACATATACCTACTTTTTATTATGTTTTTATGTTTTACTATATTTCTATATTTTTTTAAAAATTGTTCGTACTGTTTATTAAACTACCATCTTATGTGTCGTAGACTATTACTGTTTATTATGTGTTCTTAAACTGTACTTGTAGCAATAACGACTGATAGTTAAACTGTGTCACACTATAGGCAACCTGGTAAACGGGCAGTCGGCTTTATTATGACTTTAAATAAAAGTTGTTCTCTCTTTTTGCGCATAAATATTCTGTTGAAAATCAAAATAATCCGGCCAGTTGTCGATTGGATTCATTTTTGTACTTGGCCATTTTAGCCGTTGAATTAAATTGCTTTGGCCGTTTCGCCGGTTGAATGTAATTTACTTGGCCAATTTTACTTTGTGTATATCCGACCATTTTATGCGTGGGTTTCGTTTCAATGGGTTTTACGGTTGTTTACACAATATAACTATTTCATTGCTTTTGAAATTCAAGAAATGCGAATGTGTTTTGATATATATATATATTTTTTTAAATTCGAAAACCGATTAGACGGGTTAATGTCCAGATGAAAAGATAAGTAATGACTTTATTATTATATTAACGAGGCGTTGGCGTTAAGTCAATATTTCCCAGTGTGTGTATTATAATGGCGGATGTATTGATTTTTATTTCATTTGTACATTTTTTTGTTCCCCATTTTAAAAAACGAACAAAGCACTTGTGCGGGGATAATGAAGGGCGCCGGAGAGGAGGGTTTGTGCGTTTTCAAAAACCAAAACCACTATTGTCGGAAATGCATTGGCCCCCGAGTATAAACGGCAGCCAGCATAATATTACTGGGCTGTATTTAAGTAGAATATTATTATTATTATTATACCAAAGCGGCGGCTCAGTTTGACTATTATGATTTATCGACAAAGCGCGGACCGGTTCCTCTGGGATTCTGATCTGATCTGATTTTTTTTCTTCTAATTTTATTATTATAATAATTATTACCGAAACATAATAATATATATTATATATTTCGGTTAACACAAATTGTAATAACGATAATTCATATCGGAAACGTAGCCCGAGGATAAAAAAAAAATGGAACATAAAAAAAAGCAAGCCATACGGCCACGTCGGCCGTAATTGGAAATCGTTGGGCAGTATTTTTTTTTATAGGTGATAAATGGTGGATAATGGGTATGCTTAAAAAAGTTTTTAAATTTAAATGTCACTACCCGGTCGGCGGTGTGTTTTACGTGTCCAACATTTATTTTTGTATAGCCTATAGTAAAATCGATGGGTAAATTGCATATAGGTACAATTATTAATATTACAATCGAGGGACCGTTATTAATCGCTTCCGGTCGACGTTGATTTAACGCACACAAGTATAATATAATAATACTTGATATCATTTCCTCAAAATACCGGTTTAATTCTCGGCGGCCGTTGTCTGCACGATAAGTCGATAACAAGGTAGATATGTTGCAAAGATTATAAAATAACACATTTTTACCAATGTTCTATTTACAACCAACCGCTCCTATTCCGTTGAGGGGATTGCACGCGGTCCGAGTTTTGTATAGGCAATATGAAAAAAGTTGTTTTAATAATAATAGTTTTTCTTTGAGTAATTCATTTTGGATTTTTTTTACACCAAAATGCCAGATAAAATCCGACTACTTAGTTCTAAGGATGGTCCAATTTTAATTTAAAAAAAAAGTCGAGTTCTTCGGCTACTCTACTATTTTGTGTAGAAGCAGTTTTCATTTAAAAATCGCAGTTTCTTGTAATTAAATAAATTAAAATTGCAATTTTTTCAATATTAAAACCCAATTTTTTTTACTTGAAAAAATAAAAAATCCGTTCCTACATTATCTAAACATTTTTTTCAGCGAGTCGTTATATTAATTATTTTTATTCGTTTCAATAAATTGAACAAATGGTTTAAATATTTGTTTTAATGATAAATTAAAGAATTGTTGTTTGTTAATTAATCAATGGATTGCTTGATTTTTTATCAGCGATTTAACTAAAATACAGGCTCGCGTTATATGTAAACATGTAAAATTTAGGAATTTTCCCTATCGGTTTTTTTTGTAACTGTCCATTTTCACTATTTAATGGCTTCGGCCGTGGAAGATTTAGTGCACATTGTTTCTGAATGGTAATAATTCTCCATCGGCCGACAGCGACGGCCATTAACGAGCCGGTCCAATGACGGATTTATGAAGTCGTGAAGTTTTTGTTTACACTGTCGGTGTTGTTGGGTCTGTTATGTTATGTGATTACCGAGAAAGAGGGGTAAAATCTCAAAGAAAACTTGTTCTTCCAAAGGAGCCGCCGACACGCACAAGTTACAATCGTTAAACCGTCGCTCGTGTAGCCACACAAGACTTGTTGATACTTAAAAAAAGTTTTAGCTGAGCAGATATTGTTTTTACAATGATGCGTTTTCGTTTTTTATTTTTGGGTTTGAACTCACGTTATCTTCCAAACCGATAAACCGATCCCTCCAAGTTGCATGTCTATAGATCAGACGTCATAACTGAAAGGTACTTTATTAGGCAAAAAATGGAAAAATGAATGAGACTTGAGCTGTAGTATATGTCAAGATTGTTAAGTGCAGAAAATATTTTCGTTAAATTATTTTTAAATTACCATGTTGACTTATAACATACGTTAATACTCATTCAAGGTAGAATTGAAACGCTTGAATTGGATATTAAAATGGAATTTGGCGATAGGACGTTTTTTCAACACTATATTGACATCTGTTAATTTAACTAAAATCCAACGGTGTAGTTAATATATCCGACTCTATTTAATTATGTTTTAACGGCCGTATACCACTTATGAGTATCAACACGGTTGACGGTAAATATCTGAATCCAACATAATATTATGAAGTGTATAATATACTGTTAGTAGGTTAATCCAAATATTTACCTTGCACGTGCAATTCACCCTTAATACAAAAACATACAATTTAGTATTTCCACCGTTTACAAATTCGCTTAGAAGCGTTTATTTGAATGTGATTTAAATCATCCTCACCGTGCTGGCGTTTTTTTTTTTTTTGATAATGTTATACACATATTTTTTGGTAGTAGTATGCGCGCCCTACACATATTGTCGCGTGCAATATTAGCCGTATTTGTGTATTTTGGCGAGCAAAGTGAAAAAAAAACTGCTGTCGAATGGACCGGGGAAAAAAAAGCGTGTCTCTCCATTGATAACTCTTGTGTAACTTGGTACGAACGGAGACCTTAAAGAGAGAGACCCCCGTTGCTTCCACCGCAGGTGTTTGTTCGTGTGTCGGGGTCCGTTTTGTCCGCCAAGATTCAATCGCATCTGCTCCATTGTTGTTTTACCTTGTTTATTTACGGCCTGACGATATCGTGTGCCTACAGTCCCCTTCCTTTTGGCAATTTCCAACATGTCCGGTGTAATTGATCGCATTTTTTTACCTAATTAAAATTTTTTGTTTTGCAGGTAAGCAAATCCGAGCTAATCATTATATTGTTATACCGCGTCTCGCGAGAGAACGGTACCGCGCAGAAACCAAAACGCATTTACTCTCGTACGCGCCTGCGCAGACAAGAGTGGCGCGTTTTGGTTTCTGCGCAGGACTTTTCTCTCGTCGAACAGAGCATAGTAAAACGTACGGCCCAACCAGAAGAAGTCCTCGAAGAACTCAGTAAGTAAGTTTAATTGGATCTGGTTTTACAAAATGTATTCACGCATAAAAGCGTGCACAGAAATTGCACGTCGAGTGCAGTCTACTACTAAACCCTATTTTGATTTACTTGGTTATTTATTAGCTAGTTTAAATAAATATCTTACATTTTCAACACTGTTCATGCCGTCGAGAGATATTGTGTGACAACAGTCAGAGGCCAAGAAAGTAGCCGGCTCGAGTTAGATTAGGTTTGAACCTAAACTAATTATTAACATTTAAGACGCTCTTAAAGTGGCAGTATTTTGTTTATTTTTTAACCTTCTAAAAAAAAAATTAAATAATATTAATTAGTAAGCACTGTGGTTCAAGATAGCGTACATATGTAGTTTTTTCGGTATTAACCAAAAAACAGCGCTACTTGTAGTGGGATTAAAAAATATATTGTTTTTCGGCTCTCCTGTTGGAAAATTCATAAATGTCCATTAGGTCCTTTGACAGTTTCTCCGTCTATATGTGCTGTTAATATAATATACACACATAAATATAAATATATCTAATTTATTTCATTGGGATATCCGCAGTGGGTAACCGGTAGCCGTTTAACCGATCTGTATCACTTACGGGCATTTGTACAATTCGGTATATATTCTGATATTGTTCTGTGTAAGTTTGTAACACCCGGTGGAAATCCACACCGTCGTTTTGTGCATAATATGTGAACCGTGTACAATTCACGCATTGTGTTCTCACTGCACTATAACAATAATATGTCCCGCGTTTCTTTTCCGTTTCGTTACCTTTTCTTACGACCATTCACTGTCTGTTCACTGTACGTCGCACACAAACGGCACATAAATACTTCACCCTTCATCCCCTTCCGTGTTGCCAACGCGCTCGAGTCTAGTGAGCATTATACACCGCCGCATTTAGCCAACAAGTTAGCCGGTAGATAGGTGTATAAATTACAGGGGAAAAAAAATTGTATTTTATATAAATCTTAACTACTTAACTATATTGGCTGGAGGCAAAGAGAAATCTAAATTAAAATATTCCAGACAGTGTTTTTCCAAGTGGACCGAGGGGATGACTCAGGTAAAGCCTGGCAGTACCAGAACATTTTGAAAAAGTAATTCACATCAGTGGGTATTAAATATGGTATCGAAGTTGTTAGTTTAATACTACATCAGGATTTTATAATAAATTCATAAAAAATATTATTTGTAATGGTTGACGTATATTAAATAAAAAAATAACGGATAAACGTGATCATACTAGGTTTTTTGGTAATGTTCAATTTAGTTCAGAATTTTTGTTGGTGCGCCACCGGCTTGTGTTAATGTCAAAAGCCACACCAAGAGTAGTTAAGCGATCAAATACAACCCGCTGCCTTTACGCAGTTCTGTTGTGTAAAACGTGAAGAGATTATTTGACGGGAGAAAAAAAAAGAAAATAGTTGATAATATTACAATGGCGAATTTTACCTGCAAACTCTAAAGCCGTATTAGCGATTTGCTTGCAGACCGTAAAATCTGCCAGATTGCAAAACGCGACTAGTGGAACGACGGTGGAAATTAATTAAATTCCACTAGCACCGGGGAGGAGAGTGCCTGCCCCTATAAATTTCCAACAACGACAATTATTATTATTATTATTACTATATACTATTAAAGGGTATTAATGCGATTTGATCACGACGATTCTCTCTACATATCATAGCGACGGTAATAATTTTTGCACTTCTCGTTGAACCCGTCTTGCAAAAAAAAAAAAATGCTCGAGTATCCGAGAAACCGTAGAAATTTGCATGTCCAAGTGCTTTTCTTATAATGAACAAGATAAATTTCCCAAAATCCTCACACATTACAAGACAAAATAGTTCTCTGTATTATAAGCAAATTAAATCATCTTTCAATTCAGTCGGTAAAAATATATTGTCTTTTCTAGGGAGTCGAGGGTACAATTTGTTTCATCTGTCGTTTGCAAACTCACATTACCTCTATATCAGGCCTCTGGTGCAGCTGATACAAGTCTGTTCAAATGGTGAACTTAGTAAATTTGATTTTATGTTTAACTAGTTGCATATCTTTCGATTTTAAACGGTCAAAGTATTTTTGTCACGGAGTACCCATTGGCGCAACCAGAGGAGGAACTTTAATTATATATAAGTATAGTATAAGACTTTTGCCAAATAGCATTTTGGCTTTTCTATTGGTTTTTTTTTTTACAGCGTCGTTTGACTAATACGATTTATCCTAATTACCTTTTTTATTTTTGCTGGAAAATTGTTTAAAATATATATATATATTTTGTATTCAATCATTTTATCGTGGCACCGCCAAATGAGATGGGTTTAGGTCGATATCGTGTTCGGACACAAACGGTTCATCAGTGAACTGCAAGAGGATTAAGTGCGGGCAACACTGAGCTAATCCACCGACGTCCCGTATTCAATTGGGAGCCATTACATTGTTTCAGTGTATCTGGTACGGCCGAAGGGTAAACACACAGTATACACGTATATATATAATATTGATTCAGCCGAAAGTTTGTTTTGTCGATTTAACTTTTGGTTAATCCCTGGGAAAAATATATTGTGGCGCCGACAGCAAAGAGAGGGGCCCTTGGCAAATCCCTCGGCATAAGCTGCTGCCGCCGTAAACAAATTGACTGAAATCGCCGGCAGCCAAAGCAGACGGTTCATTACTCAAACACATAAGTACGCGTGCATCGCAACATTTTCGGTTCCACGTACTATTTATCATTTTCATTTAACAGGACTTCGGTTATTTCCCAGCATTGACGCCACTTGAAGCGGGGTTGGGCAAGTTCAAACTATTTATAAAAACTCTTAGAGCTCCCACACATTTCGGGTACGAATTATAAACTGGTGGCGGCTATGCCCGGTTGGTTGTTGAAATTTGTTGAATGCCCGAAGGAGTTTATACGATTTCCCAGTTCTATAACTTTATTACTGTAGGTTTGTATTGTATTATATATAATTCGTAGGTCTGACTATCCAATTAATCAAATCGGACAAAAGTTATTCATTATAGTCTGGCATAAATTCAGTCTTGGACTGATTCCGCCAGGACTTGCTTTTGGCCGAGCGATTACGATTAAGCGCCTAAGATATACAAAGCGAAACATAAAGAACGGTTTTCTTGGGAAAAAATTAAACGCTCAATCCCAAAACCGTAATTTGAGAGCCACATCGGGCTATTATGGCAACAACTCGACCGAGTAGTATAGTTTTGTGTGTAGTCAATAGTAGGATAACCTACAAGTTTTTCGGCTCGGCCATTGTTCTTTTTGGCGTTTTACACGATTCCATCCCGTGCTGTCCTCTATTGTTTGTCCGTGCGATTTATCGGTAAAAGTTTCCAAACGGGTGTGTGCCAGCGCGCGTGTCGCCGGGCTTTTGGAAAAACCACGAACCTTTCACATAATAAATCTCCCCCGAGACGGTTGCCGAGCCACGGGACAATGGCCCAATAATATTGTACAGGGGGAAAAAAAATGGGAACGGACATAATAAAATCATATAAAACTCTCACCTGTGTTATAAAACAGCGTTAGCTCCTAAACGATATCGACCGGCGGTGTCCGCGTGGAAGAGTCGCAGAGAAAATTCTCAGGGGATGTTTTTGTCTTATTTTTCACAAGCCACAAACCGGACTGGAAATAACATAAAGCCAAGTACTTTGCCTCGAGTACGACTTACACTAGGAGCGGGTCAATAAGATTTTTTACAGCGTCAGACGGTTTATTAGGGAAACGTGTGGTTGACGGGTCTTGGACGTTTTGGCGTAGCCATTTGAACGAGTGTCCTTTTTAACAGGTTTGGAGCCAGTAAATAGCGTATTTGTTGGAAAGTCTACAGGATTTAAAATGTAAATAATTAAGTATTAATTCTTATAACAGTTAGATTAGGCTTATTTTAAAAATGGGTCTTGCCTTGAAAGTTATATAATATTTGTATAGTGAAAACTTCTTTTAATTTAAAATCGAATGGTATAGACAATTTATCAAAACTTATTTGGCTCTTAAAGCCATTTGACATTAATAACTGTATAATTTTATATTTTTACGCTTTTTCTATGTACGATGAATATACTAATAGTTATTATTATTGGATTAAAATTGTGTAGAACCATCGACACTTCTCTTTCCGCCGAACAAAGAAATTCAACAGTCATATAAATAACATATTTGTATTTAAAAGGCCACGTCTAAATGTGTCTCGTTTCGCGAAAGGCTTTTGTTTTTTGGAGGAGAGGGGGGATTAGCCCTCGTCAATCATATGTGCTAAATTTTGGATGTACAATCTCTATTTGCTTGACAACCTCGGTTCTAGATATTATTCTAAATGCGTCCCTAACTGTGGTGTGTCCACACAAGTGCCGACAGCGGTTTCGGAGGGTTATGCGCGTTGTTGTTTCCTGCAGGAACTACTTATACCTCTTTTGCCTTGTCCGTAGACACTTTGTGAACGTATATTATATATGTATACGAATATATACATAATGTGTTTGTGTGTTTATAAATAAGTAAGCGGCGCACGCGTCCCATTAACAACTGCCGAGTGCGTTTATATATTATATACGTCTGTCCGCACATAAACGGATATATTAAAAGGTATTTGTTTTTTTCCCTTCTGTCTCGGTGTGTCTGCTTGCCATCCCTCTACTCGCCCGCAGAACTCTTCGGTTTAAATAAAATACTACGACTCCCACAGGACGACGACCGTGTCTGCAAGGATTAAATAAGCTCTTCGCAGTGTATATATATATTATTATACATACAATTTCCATACATATAATACGTATATCTACGACTACCGAGGGTTTTGTAAGAGTAGACGATTTATTCGTTAGTACCTTTTTTTTTTCAATGAAAAAAATAGTACAAAGCCTTTAAACACACCATTTCTTGGGTCACGTATTAAAATTGGCCTGGATACAAGGTTATAATACATATATTTAAATTGTCCTCTGTGAACCGAAGTTAAGTCGTTTATCCGAGTGAATAAAATATTATGTGTGTGGGGTGAGTTTAGGGTACAAATAATACAGAAAGAATAACTTAAAATTAATATTTTAAATGGCAGGGAACGAAATCATTTTCGTTTTGTTCCAACGTGTATGTGCTTATAGAAAATTACATAAAATATTTTTAAAAAAACTGTGTACACTCTTAAGTGTAAAATTCTTCAACATTTTCGATACAGAAGATCCGGAGGCCCTATGGAAAAAAACAATACAAAATACAAATTGGAAATCACATAATTTTTTGCTAAGTGTACTTGCTGCCAATAGAGATTATTGAAGTTACCAGTTTCCGCCGTCTTTGTGGGAATTAGAACCTTATCACATGTTTATCAACTCTTATCACTGATTATTACAATTATAAGTTAAGTTGATAGCGCAGAACCACAGATATATATATATTATTTTATACACCCATAAATCCCACAAAAATGGCCGATTTTGACTTCCATTCTTATCACTAGTTAGCAATCTAGTATAAATACATATACATACATCTGTGTTCCTGTCTTGAAATAATAAAACACAAAATACATCATCACTTCGCCAGCCCTAGTGGTAACTAATGTATGTTAATACCATGCGTCGTGCAAATGCATATTAAAAGAAATCCGTTTATAGCGACACGCAATTACACGGGGTATAATTTACTGTGGAAAAAAATGTTATTACATGCGTTATTTTTTTTTGAACATTTTCATTCCAACACGAGTTTTACAATACAACAGATTTACCGCACAGGGGTCGTGGGAAAAACGACTTTTATTGCTCGGCTTCATCAGTTGGGCAGGGCAGACGGGGTGGAAAAAATGCAAGAAAAATGGGAATTATTTGCCATCGAATCGACCAAGTATAGAAGGACGATAAAAATACACTGTGGGAGCAGCGGCAGCAGCCGCGTGCCATTCTTTGTTGTGTGTCTCCCAATCGCTGTATCCGCACAATTATCCGGACTCCATGTCCTAAACCGTGGAATACATGTAAACTCCTTTGTCGGTACACTGTGTATATGACATTGTGATTTTTACAAACACCGACAGCCGAAATATTCTAGTTGTGCTCGATAACGGAGTTTTTTTTCGCCGAAAAATAGTTTCTGCCGTTAAGCAGCATTTTAACGTTTCAGCATAAAATTAAATTATTTAAAAATAATATATATATATATATATATATATTTATACAATATGATTTGTTATCTTGCATTTCTGTCCGTCTCATGATTGATATTGACCGCAAAAATGAACGTATATCGTGTAAAAAAAAAAAAAAACTTTTTGTATTTTGGTTCTACTCCACATCAAATCGAATTCCAAGTTGAATATTATCAGCTGTCTCTTATCAGCATCCGTAATCAGCTCTTTCTTGTTACCGTTACATATATATATATTGAACTAGATTGCTAATTAGTGGTAAGAATAGAAGTCGACATCCCCCATTTTTGTGGGATTTATGTGTGTATAAAATAACATATATATAATGCATAAATATATGATTTTTTGTTATCAACTTAACTTATAATTGTTATAAACACATTTTGTCATGTGATAAGGTTCTAATTCACACGCGGAAAATGGCAACTTAAATTACATATGTTGACAGTATGTACACTTAGTAATCTACTAGGTTATTTTGTAATATATTCTGTGGTTACTTCCTACCCCCTTAAAAATCTATTGTCCAATTATCACTAAAATTATGGATGAACCTTTTTTTTTTGTTGGAATTTTGTCTTCCACGGGGAATACTTTTCCTCATCACATTGAGAACACAAATGTCTTCTGAAGCGCAGTCCATTTGATGATAATAGGTCTTTGCTTGTTGCTAATGGGAGACTTTGGTTAGGCTACGACATATATTTGTAGAAAAGCAATCGAAATGGCAATTTTTGGCTTGGCCTCGTCGTACAAACGGCAGCAACCCACTCGTTTTGGACACATGCGGATTAGATAAGATCACTCGCAAAATTACACAAGGTCCATTATCCGTTTTCTGCCGGAGACACGGTATTTTTGGACTTATGTGAGAACATCCACCACAAGCGGTACTTACTGGTTATCGACGGATAATATCTAGACGACCGGAAACTGCCGGCGGCTGGTCCTAAGCCAAACGGCGTGGCATTGAGAGAGGAGAGGGAGAGGAGAGATTGACACGCGTTTAACTATGTAAATATTAACCTTCCCGCGCACATTACACGCTATTTTACTATTATATACATAATATACAACTATACTGCAGCCAGTGTAACCGAGACGAACACTGTTTGCCGAGTAAACACACTTTGCCACCCCGTCCGGGGGAGATCCGAACCAAAACCACCAACTTTATGTGTATATATATATATTATTATTAATATAAAAGTAACGTCTCTTACACCCCCCCCCCCCCGTATTTGCGCTTCGAGTGTACAAAGGACACGTGTTCGTCGAAAACGTTTTATAACCTACAATTATTATATGCACAGTGTATAGTGGTCGCCATCACAGTATGTGTGTATACATACAGGGTGATCTATAAAACGTAGCATATTAAATATCTCATAAAAATAATTACAATGTTCGTAGTTTTTTTCTTTTTGAACAAATATTTGTGTACGATTCGAAAATAATTGATCTTTTTATTAGTATTTAATTGCCTTTTTTAAACTAAGAATAATTTGCTGAAAATTCCGACTGATCGATGGTCAGTTCTGAACAAATAATTACTATCAAACTTTAAGAACTTCAGAAGCAGGACCGTCTTAGGCTATATAGAGGCTCTTGGGCACACAGAGTTTGGGGGCTCTTTAAGAAAACCAAAAAAAAAATGTAAACTGTATTATTCAAAATTGGTTTACGGGCAGTCGGTATTTTCAGCAAATTATTTCAATTTAAAAGAAGTCAACAATAAAACAAGTTTGGTACAAAAAGTTTAAGTTTCAAAAGTCGATTGAACTCTAGAATTTACAAAGAAATACGAGTACCGTTTAATACTGTAAATTAATAACATAACTAAATCGTCTCCAATAAGGAAAACTACAAAATGGTAATTATTTTCACATGAAATGAGTTTGTCTTGCGTTAAATGGATCACCCTGTACAATAATCACTGCACGACTACGTTGCCGTCGTTTAGTCATTGTACGGGACATAATTACCCTCGGGGACCGGCCCTTTTTCGGGGGGAGGGGGTTTATGAAGCCCAAGTCTTATGTACACTGTGTTTGCAAATACTGTTCTCCCCCCCCCCCATTTTTCACATAACGTCGGACCTTTCCGGCTTAACGGGGTTTGGGCTTAACGATTCGTCCAACGATTTGAGCCAACACCTGCGACACTAATATTATATTGTACCTATACATATATATATATTTTTTTGTATAAACCATATTATATTATGACCCGGCGAAGACTAAAGCGGGGTACAATAAGGTGATACGACAAAAAAACAACCTCAATAGTGGTGACTTGTGACAAATAAGGATAGACCGTGGTGGGCGGCGATCAACGCCAATCGGACAATGGTCTGTGTCAATGTATAGATGTGTATGATATGTGTATATAATAAAATAAATATTAGTAGGATCGGTAATCGGATACCGCGACCTAATGTCGATTTGTCGGCATCCGGTCGAAAATCCAAGTCTAACAACCAACGGATAACCACAAGTGACATGTCCAATAATAATAATATATACATATAGTTTTATAAAACTAAAAATTAACACGAGTAAAAATGGTAAAAAAAAAACCGTCGTTTTTGGGCGAGGCAATGGATATTAAGAAGAACTCGGTTGGCAGCATCAGACACTTTGCTAAGGATCTAGCATTAGTCGTTAAAGAAGAGTATAGAAATGATTTAAAAATGTCCGAAGTGATAAAGTTTTAAGAATTTTTGCATCACACTTTCAGATCACTTGATGCTCATTTCTTTAAATTTAACACTAATGTTTAATTTTTTAACACTGCACAAGTTGATCAGTTGAAAACGAACTTAATAGTAATATTATAAAAAAAAAACAATCTATATACATATAGATAAGCTCTTTTAAACACATCCAAGGCGGTGTATTATATGTGTCAAAAAAGACGTTATCTTAATTAATTGGAAATGGGATTTAATTTGAGTATTGCCGAATGATTCGAAGGTGTTTTTGCCATTTCTATTTTATCTCTTGATTACGAGTTGAACGTTTTGAAAACAAAAAAACGTGTGTTAATTTAACGGATAAGCGATTTGGCCGGCGCGATAACCTGTTGGACTCTTCGGTGTAACGCCGCCCGTCCGAAAATGACTCAAGTATAATATAATATAATATTAGAATGAGTACATTAATATGCACAATCTCGAGAAAAAAAAATGTAAGCCGCGTCGCTGATTGCCTTTTATACATTTATGTAAAAAAAAAAAAAAAAACTGGATAGTCTCCATTCCGTCGGGTCATGTCCCACGCATGTGCCTGTGAAATTATATTATGAGAAATTTCAGCAATGTCATTTGCATAACTTGTAAAATAAAACAAAAACAAAATGCATAAAAAAAAATTGATTTTCATTTGTGTTTTCTCGGTTCTTCTTGCCTCACCGTTGTTGTGTAACGCGTACCAAGATCTTATCTGTTTGGAAACCGTTGTAAATAAACACACACACACACATATGTTTCTTTCGCCATATTATGTTTTCCCCCCTCCTTTCTTATTGTGTATTTCGTTAATAACGAATAATTTCTATAATACATATTATTGTTATTATCACTGCCAAGCTCCGAGCAGACGGCCGAGAATTAATTACCACACGCAGACAGACCAAGTGTGTAGAGGTTATCGCACAAATGACCAGCAAATGTTGTAACCGGCGTCGCCTTGTGTTTCCCCTGTACGAACTGCACCGGCTCCTTATTCTTATCTGTGGTTGTGATTTTTTTTTTTTTTATCAAACGCGCCGACAACAAGTACATACCTATGTTTTTTTACCGTTCCAAACGTGTATTCTTAGCACTGAACTCAATATTATAATATGGAACGCAACCCATTCAGATTTAAAAACGTCCCGACCCGACCGGCAGCCATTTTGTGTACCAATTTCATGGAAAGTAAAAATGCCATGATACATATTAAAATTTTAGGTTAGGTGATGTTAACTCCGTCGTATATTTATTTTTTAAATCATATAAAAAAAACAACATATATCATGGACAAGAGAATAACTGTTCACAAAATGGCAGCATCCTATAGTGGACATTTTCACAAGCAGAGTTCACTGAATTCTTAGTCTTAAAAAAAAATATGTACTTAGTAATTAAACGGACAAGAGTAATATTGACATTATACAAAAACAGAGTAGAAATGTCTTAATTAATAACAAAAATAAAACTCCACCCAAGACAAAAGGACATCACTTTTTTTATTTCTGAAGTAAAGTGTAGACAATTGTATTGGACTAAGTAATTTATGGACTTTTTCTGCAGTTTGGATAATACAATATTACAATTCAATGTTAAAGTATACTTGGAAGTAAAGGCAAACTTAGCTAGAACAGTCATTAAAGGTGCAATTGTAGCCATAAGGAGTAAGTAAGTAGTCTGATGTAATGTGTGTGTTTGAGCAATTAAGTAAACAATGATGTAGTGACTTAATTGTTCTGACCTCTAAACTCCAAGTCTACATTTCAGCTATATTCCCAACTTTCAACTTTCGACAAACGAGCTTTAAAGCATTTTTCAGGTTAGGCACTACTGCTGGGGGTTGGGGCTCAATACTTTATATATTTTTTTTTGTATCAAAATCGACAGGTTTTTAGGATTATCGCAGCGTTTAGTGTCTGCTAAACACCGTTCTGTCGGCACTCTTGTTCGAGTCTTATTGCTACAAAAGGTTTCGGTGATGTATTATTTTGTTTTTTTTTAACGCGCCGTAACGTCGAATTACACGGTTTTAAACAGGACGGCGTACTCGGATCGTATGACCAAAATAATATAATAATATAGTCTCGCGTTTACACTGTGACGAGGGTGGGTTTTTTTTTTCTTGAAATTCTTTGGGCTATTACCGCTGCCACGAAACGGCGGCGTCGGATTACTGCTCTAACCTCAGGGGTAGAACAGAACAAACCTTATACAACACATCAGGGCCAGAAGCTCGGAAAACCGAGTAAAATCGATTAACCGCTACAGTAATTCCGTCCCCGCACACATAAGTCATTCGGCCTCTTACACAACTGCATTATTATTATTATTATTATGCGTTAAACGTGTACACAGTACGTCCCCAAAAGTCTCAAGTAACATAATATTTAAAACTCTGATTGCACTAAACAAAATGTTTGCCAAATGTCTGCGGCTCGATGGAGTAGGCAACTGTATTTTATTTGAAATAAATGTTTACTAATTAGTACCCAATTCTATTGAGGGAAAAGAACGGAAATTAGGGAATTAAAGCTAATCTTATTCGCCCACAACATTATTTTTAAAGGCATGGTGTTTTCAATTTAAATTGTTGAATTTGTAAAACCAGTAGAGCAATAGTTAATAAGTTAACCCAGGATAGGAGGGGGACCACTTGCTTAGACTTGAGCGATAGTGTCAAGACTAAACACATCATATGAACGGCAGTCTTTAGACAGAAGAAAATATGTACTATTTTAAAGTTGATCATTGTGTTCATTTAATAACAATGATATGTATACAAATTTTGGAAAGTAACGTAGCATTTTTACTTTCTATGAAATCGGTACACAAAATGGCTGCCTCTCCGTGTTCAGTGAGTTCAGTGCCTTTAATACTGTATATTATTACACGCGGTATAGGGTGCTCGCATAAATAAAGCAATTTTTTATACATTTTTTTTTTTTAATAACCGCCAGAGAAATAGGTACAATAATATAATATTTTTAACTGCCGTGCGTAGGAAGGAAAAACAAATCATACTCTCTCGGCCGTTAAACGTTATCAGTGGAAATATTATTATTATTAGTTATTACTATATGTATGTATACCGCCGAGGAGCCGTATTTCTTATTCATTGGACCTGCGGGAAACGTAAATGATAAATCTTTCCTCAGAGGCCGCCCCGTGTTGTGCCCCTTTAAACCCGTCTGGAGTCAGGGAATTATTGCCGCGGGAGGTAAGACGGGGTCGGGGAGAGAAGACGGTGGTCCAATGTTTGGGTACGGTTTGCTGCTCGTCTTGTTGGATAAAAGATCTATAAAACAAACCGCCGCTGTAGCTTTTTCCTATCGCATTTTTTCTAATTGAAATTCTCGTTCAAATTAATAAAATACCGCGCGATTCTCTGTGGTTGTGTAAAACGCGCACATTGTCGCCTCCGCAATAACGCCTCCTCTAATCGTTTCTTAATTATTATTCGTCGGGCAAAGTTTCTGTTTAATATTTGCGCAAATATTTGGATTTCGGTAAATTTATTCTCACGACGAGACCCTGATCCTTTTGAAGTATCCTGTGCCTTTGTGTCTTTGTGTATGTAATCAACGGGTGATCGACTAATTAGAATTTCCTCAGAAGTTTTAATCATTTATAATGGTATAATATTAATAATGTTAAAATATGTATTTTCCAATTTCAAACGCCTGCTTGCTTTCGCGCGATAAAACGCACAAAAAACGATTGGCGCATAATAATTATTTCAGTTTAAAATTAAAAAAAAATAAAAAGGCGCAGTAATATGAAATTATAATTGTTATTATAAGAAAGAATCCGATGAAAATCCTCTTCGACGCAACTTCATAGACTGGCTAGTCCATTAACTAACTAACTAATTAAGACAACTAATGATTATCATAACTAAAAAAGATTTTCATGAAACCTGTGACCAGGGCCGGATACAAGGGGGGAGGAGGTAAATACTCTGGTCCTGCAGATCGGCTACCTGGGTGTAGACACAATAATAAAAAACACAACACATAACTCGTCGGCTCCACCACCACCCTAGGGTTATTTTCGGAAGTACATACAAGAGGACCCCGTTGCACGTTGTCTGTCTTAATATCGTAAAATAATATAGCGAAAGAATATTGCTCCACAAGCCATTGCCGGGTTTTCTTAATGAACATATGGCCGTGTCGTCGGTTCCGGTGCGTTTAGATTCAACGGTTTATTTTTTCCAAATTGGCAAATATCCCTCACAGCAAAATATATCTACACAGCACTCGGTTGTGCGTGTAGTTTCTTTAATTTTTACCACGAGACACGACAATATTAATAAAATACATTGTACCTATTATAATTTTGTATTTAGATACGATTGCGTTGGTGATTTATCGGTCTGAAAGGTCCGATCTTGTCGGTTATTAGATAAGAAAAATCACGTTGTCTTGTACACACCGACGACCACGCGCCGTTTGTAAATATCGACCGGCACGTTAAAATAATATTATTGTTACATGTATAGAGATAACAACAGCTCGGACCTGGGCTACGGTCAAAAAGTCAAAACCGGTGTGTGCATGTATAAAGTAAAGAACATATTATTATCATCGATAACTACCCCGCCTGTAAGTGCAATAAATAATAATGCAACGTTCAGTTATCAGTTTTGTGCTAGATATCACGATGACCGTCTTGTATTTTATTTCATGAACCACAATAAGAGAAAAACCTAAACCAGAATGTGTTTTTTAAGACCACCTGGATAGGCCGTGTGTGTAATGTCATCCAACATAATATGCAAATGCACACATAACGTACACGATATTGTTACGACATATATATATATAGACACGGTTAATCCGTGCACACATTACAATATTATGCAGATCTGTTTTTAAGTATCCCAATAGTAAGTAAGTAGGTACATACGTGCGTGCTTCGTGATGTATGTACTTGAACGCAAGTCATTAGTATTCTGTCGTATATTGCACATATTATACACAACAGCTGTAGACGAACACACGCTGACCGTACGCGAATAATAATATTATTTTAATGCCAAACACTATGGTTTAAACCAAAGGAGAGAAGTTAAAACAGCTCCAAAACAGTCTAAACGGTGGAATTGTGACAATGAATCAGCAGTCCACAGGTACTTACTATCCTAACCGTATCCACCCTAATGCTCGGCATACAATTTAAAGCACAATAGAGCTTTTACATTGCTGTTATCTATAATAACATGGATATTGGTATTGGGCTGGATACAATAAATCTCATGTGGCCACTTTCGCGTGATAAGACTCTGCTCCCCCCCCCGACCCCATTGTGCTGGTATTTTAAAAATGTTTTCGCCCACTTATAATTTCAACATATTCGTATTGAGTTGTCGTTTTTGCTATAAAATATTCTACTGTTATTACAATATATGTGTTTTGTGTGTATTCGCTCTGCCGGTTTCGATAACGCTCTTCCGTTCCGGCCATTTTAATTGCCGGCCCGAAAAGTAATCCTTTGAACAATTTGTCAACCTTTGTTAAGCTCACTTCGGGCTTTCGCACTGTCGGGATTTAATTCAATATATAATATAATAATATATATATATATATATTGTTGTTTGTGTGTGTATGTATAATGTACAAAGGGCCGCACGCGAGACCGTTGCACTCGGTTACACGAACCGCACCAACCCCAACCCTTTTGCCCGGTCTTAAGTACAAATTGGATAAAATCTCTGCCGTCGCTTTTTGTTCGTACGGATTTTCTTTGTACACATAACCAAAGCCAATAGGACGTGTTTGCTGTTTAATTGCCCTTAAACAATATGCCCGTCGGCGGTGGGTTCGTGTTAAACCAAAGGCTTTGTTTTTTTTCCAATTTAATTACACGGTATCCGTTTTTTGTTTTTTAATTGATAAAAAAAATAACCAAAACGACGCGAGTTGTATTTATTTTGTCCGCGTTTAACGGCAGCAGCTGATGCGGTAGATAATTATTATTTTATGTCGTTATTTAATTAACGGATAGGTTAGGTCAGGTCGGTCGGGAAACCATGATAAACGGCCTTCTATAAGTGTACTAAGGGTCCGCCTTTTGCCGACCGTAATGAATTATTTCTCATCCACCTGCCGAATTAAACGCGGTCCGGGCAAATTTATATTAGGAGTTTTTTTTTGGGGGGAACTTTCCTTCATAGAGGAGGTAAAATAAGGCACAATTTTGAAATTGTCCTTATATTTCCCGGGTCGGGTAATAATAATTTATAGCGCCTTTGTCGTGCACTGGACGCCGGACGTGACTATACCAAACGTGGACCCAAGTGGGGTGTTGTCGGCTAAATTTTTCAAAAAAATCGCTCTCGTTTCTTTGGAAAACGAGGTTTTATATATATTTGTTTTTTCTTATTTTTATCGGACGTGTTATCCTCGAGACGTTGACAAAGCGCCAGAGGTTAAGGGTGTTTTTTGTATCCAATCGTTTTGCGTTGGGATGAAAAAACGACTTGCAGTTCATTTTTATGGCCACCATAAGTCGGCCGACACACTACTCGTGTAGAATTAGGTTTTCGATTGGATAACACACACACACACACCGTTCTCGAAGCCTTCGCTCTTGCATTTAAGACAGGGTGAACAAAAAAAAAAAAAAAACGACCAACAAGTAAGTATGTATTGTGATTTATCGTGGCGTTTCCTCCTACTGCACGGGCTTTAGGCACCTTCGGAATTGGTCTGCATCAATATTTCGTTCAGACTCTTCTGTCGGCCGCAGAATAACTTTGAAAGGAAAAGTTCTACTTTCACTTTTTTCCTTCTTTTTTTTTTTACTACTTTGTTCTATTTAACGTGCTGAAATTTGTTAAACACACTCGGGGGCTGTCGTATTAAAAACTTTTTTTCTGACATGTTTCCGTTTGGTTAAAAGTTTTTCCACTGCTGTTCCTCCTCGCACATAATTATTATTTTACGCACGCCGCATTCGGAAGTTTCGGACGGACTTATACATTGTACACGTTTATTTTATCATAATATAATTCAAATCTTTCTCGCGCCACCGACCTCATACCCCTTCATGTGTCCAATCACAGACGGCGGAGGTAGGGGGATTTGCCAGTCTCGGAAAACCTTTGGCTTTGTTTGTTTAATGACAGACGACCTGAAATGTTGTACACATTGTAAGACACACATTTTGTGTACAATGTATAGATGCTTCGCAGTAATGTCGACAAGAAACCATAATAAACTCATATTTGTTCAGACATGTGGACTAAAGCCATTTTAGCAGCATTAATCGATACATTTTCAAAAGCACATTTTTTGTATTTTTATCTTTTTTTTACAGGACAGTGACATGAAGGAGGGTAATGTGTACATATTATGATGTTTGTTCGTTTCCACTTTCCGCTTAAACTATAGAACCGATTTTTATAGAGTAATCTATAAATTCTCAAGAGTAGCTTCACCTTGTACTTTTAACCATATCAAATAACGTATACTGTTTAATTATAAACGTGTACCTTGAGCCTGATGGGGCCAGTGTAAGTAAAACCCATAATTTATGTTGTTAACATACATATTATGTTATTGGGCTGGATACAAGAAATTCATGTCGCCATTTTTGCGTTACACTTGCACTTGCAGTTGCAGGAAATAAGAGATTAGTGATATAAGATAAGAAATAAGTGCTAAATCGGTACTCCCGGTACATACGTTGAAAATGTTATTTAAAGGTTTCTGGAAACAACTGGAAAAAGGTACGAATTGGCCCGGTTAGACCCAAGTTAGAGAAGTATATAATACCTATAATAGCACTGTTTATATGAACAAATGGGCATTCATGACCATCAGCCTTAATTGCTGCGCCACTCTCTCTCTCTCTCTCTCTCTCTTACACGCCATAGTTATCACTGTAATAAATTATTATCAATGTAATAGTGAAACGCAATAAGCCTTTTAACGCTCACACACTTCTTCGGTGGTTCCACGGAACATATTTCTCGGTCCATATAAACGCGTTGATGGTTTTTGGGGCAAAAATAGACGAGGGGACAGATTTTTAATCGTTTTCTGTGTTATTTTCGGTAAGGGTTGCTGCTGCTGCTGTTGTTGTTGTTGTTTCCTTTATAAATCCTTCGACGAGGCGTTTTATAAATCACCGTTTAAGTCCGCCGCTAAAGAATTTCAAACGGGCAAACTTAATTGCTCCTCGGCACGTTTCTTTGGGGGAATTTTTACATTAATAATTATTATTGTCATCGCCCGTGGCAGTGCATATATATTAAGGTAGTCTTTATTTAAAAATTGTTTTCGAAATGAACTAAACGAGGATAGTGATGGTTAAAACAAAAAAATAATAAGGTATAATTTCTATTATGTTAATTTAAAGTAAAAATTGAGCGATCACAATTATTATTAATAGTCATTAATCAGGACAAAATGTTTAAGCTAAATCACTTTACTAATTTCTATTAGGATTTTTTCACTGGAGATTTCAATGTAATTTTTGCATTCAATGTATTTTGATGGACATAACAAAACCTTGAAAAAACGCCAGCAAAAAAGTCGTTTGAATAATTTCTGTTCAGTACTTTGATCTAATTAAGTTTATCAGTTAGAATTGCTCAGTTTTTATTTCTAATTAAATATAAAAAGGATAACTATAAAAAAAACAAGATTGTTTTTTTATTTTTTATGTTTAATTTTTTGCAAAAAATCGGCGAAACAATTGCTTTACCTTTTATTTAGATTGAAATACATATTTTATATTTAATATAATTTTACCCTACTATTTTGCCCTACTCTTCTTTAGGTAATTTTTATATCATGGAAACGAGTTGGGCACTACCCGCACAGGGCATCGCTTGTGCCAGGCGTTGAGTTGATTAGAAAACTGTTTTTATTGTTTTTGCTTTGACTTTGTAGGAGGCAACCGGCGTTTTACGACCCTAATTCAATTTTATATATTTTATACACTATAGCTAATAAAATTATTTATGTCAGATTGAACGGCGGCCGGTAGGTACAACTCCTAGATGTATCTCGTTTCATTTCGAAACCGTCAACATTTACAAGCAAAATTAACATATTATATTATATTTTCGAAAAACCGTCCTTTTGGATTTCTGTGCAGCGAACGCGCACCTCAAACAAAATAATATATAAAAATGTTTTTTACGGTTTTGTTTTACACCGGGAAATATTATACACTAATAACGAAAAAAAAAAACCGAAAACCGGAAATGAAATATACCTATCAGTTACTTGACTCTACAAAAATACTTTTGGAACTTGACCGTTATCCTTCTGTGGTTAGTTTGCAATACCATTCGTATAATGTGACGAGAAAAGGTTATTTCCCCCCCCCCCAAAAAAAAACCATTTGAAATGAAAATCACTATAGGTTAAATATAGATTTAAAAAAAAAATCTTCACTTAAGTAACATTGACACGTTTTTATAAGTAGGTAATACATTTACATATTT
Organism: Adelges cooleyi; assembly: GCF_023614345.1. NCBI lineage: Eukaryota > Metazoa > Arthropoda > Insecta > Hemiptera > Adelgidae > Adelges > Adelges cooleyi. The sequence goes on along the minus strand of NW_026096268.1, from coordinate 9,612,344 downwards.
TTTTCTTAATGCAAGCATATTATAACATACGAGTACGAGTGTACGATTATACGAGTATATATACTTATTCTTTCCTTAACTTACTCATATAGTTCACATATACTTCATATAGTTTTTTTTGCATTTTCATTTTTCTTTATTTGCATTTTTTTCATTTTCTACACTGTATGTATAATAGTGTAGATATTATCTTGATATACATATCTTGTGGTAACTCTCACACGAAGAGATGGACTGGAAGACCAGTCTCTGCTTTAGCTTCAATCATTTTTTAATATTTCTGCAAATTATTTTTTTAAGATACTTAAAAATTAGAGATGTATTTAAACTGCATAATCCATAGTCTAGGATTGAGCTTCTCCCCACCCCCACTTTTTATGGTTTCGTCGATTTTTTTTTTTAAGCCTAAGCGCGACACTTTAGAAGGTGGTTTTTTGCAATTCAAGCCTATAGAAATAAACCAAAATGGACCTCATTATGGCTCCAATTAAACTCGAACGACACCGGGCAAAGGTATTTTGCGTGGAAATGAATCGAGGGAATAATTTGGGATGGCAACGGTGTGGTGGGCATAATAAACATTAACCTTTTTGAGAGTCGGTGCCGGATTTAATCGGTTCCAGCGGGATTTAATGAAAGCTATTTCGGTTTTTTTACGACTTACCGGCCGCCGCAATTGTCTGTACTTGGGTTTTGTTTTTTTGCTCTCCAATAGGTTCGTCCACACTTGATCGCATTCCATAATAATAATAATAATAATTATAATATTAATAATTATTGTTCGATCCGCGTGCAGGGGGTCAGCGACCGTCATAGTTAACGAAGCAAAAAATTATGGTAAATGCACCACCGCCAATGTTTTTAGATTTTTTTTTTTGATAATCTCAACAATGAAAATATTATATTATTGTGCGTATTTCAATTGTGCTCCGGTGGTTTCGTCCGTTTGTTGTTTGAGATAAAAACAAATAACAATTGGTCACAATTTGCTGATTGTGATTGTTCGGTCGAGCGGACACGGAAAAAAAGGGATCCAAGGAAAACCATTGGTCGGTGTATGAAAAATAGTGTAGTAAAATATTTTATGTTATTTTTATTGATATAAAAAAGAAAAAAACAATCGCAATTCCAACCTTTGGCGGTAAGTAGGTATATACGGTATTGGTGATAGCTGAGAAAATGGTCGATATCTTAAAAGACTGTATATAACGATTTTTCGAATAGATACAAAAGCTTTTTCTTTCCCCAATGTACATAAAACGAAATGGGGGGGGGGGTGGGGGGTTGAACGGAAAAGCGCAATTGTAAAAACCCCCGAGACAATAAAATCCGGAAATGTACGCAGTTCTATTGAAACTGATTTGCCTCCTGTAGATCGACGACAAAAGTTTATTAGCAAACACTTATTGTTACACCCTTAAGAGCCGTCGTTCGGTTTGTCACTTCATAACGGCCGACGATATTCCACTCTTAAGTATTTATTACCCAGACAATTGGTACTCATCAAATGCTCTTGCACGGTGTCCATTTACACTTACTCGGGTTAAGCTTATCGGATGTTGGCATTCCAAAACAGTTTTTATTGGATTTTTTACCGCTATAAGAAAAAAAATAAACCACCGGGATAAAGGCTGTGGTCGGATTTGGGGCGTCCCAATTTCAAAATCACCAAAACCACCTGGCCAAAAGGGTGTTGTTGTTGTTGTATTATAATGTGTGATAATACTTTTGCGCCGCCAAACAGTTTTTGGTTTATTTTTGAGACCTTGGAACACATCAGTCGGTCGGTCTACCCCACAAAGAAGCCGCCGCTTTTGCTGCAGTTTCCGTCGAAACAATCTGTTCTCCTGTTCTTTTGTATACTTGCTCTGGTTTATTTTTTTATTATATTTAATACAACTAATAAATCCACTGTGCCCCGCTGTACAATACTGGTGTTTTGTGTGCGTTTCGAAGTAAATTACACACTGGCGAGATTAGGTTCGGGGATTTGGGTTTAGATAATTATTCAAATGCGCTGAGAACAAAATAATATCGTACAGCGTTGTGTGCGAGCCACGTGTTATGCAATAACAACAACAATAATAATAATAATCGAAAACGTTTAACGGATTAAAAACTCATTCCCATGGCGAGACCAATGTGTATTTCACTCACACAACAAGCGGGGACCGTCATTCCAGATATAGTTGTTAAGTCATTTTTTTTTTAATGCTATTTAAAACTGTTCGTCAGAGACGGTGTCCGTATGTGTGTATGCACGTTGAAGATATAATTAAAAACAACGGGTCTGCTTATATATATATATATATACAATTATCAAAAAACGAAATGTAATATAAATGACATATTATCGAAAAAAGAATATATATATTTATTTTCTCTGCTCCAAGAAAAAACATTGAATCATGGATATGTTATCGTTTATACTTCTTATCGCTTTTTATTTATCTATTATCTCTTATCTCGTATCACTCGTGTTACCTTCAATGTAAGTTTTAATTATAATTTATAATATATCCTGTACGTTTTTTTGTTGGTAGAGTGACCTTTGTGATTTTCTTCAATCTTTGTTAATTTTAATAGCATTTGACAGATTGTCTGTAAATAAATTTTAATTTTTGGGATCGTAGAGACCACCAAACTCGCAAAAAAATTAGATCAGTGAAGATTTTTCTATTAAAATACATTTTCCGTATAATTTCGCAGCCTTTAGAATTGTATACTACGGTTACAAATCCTCAAAAATGTGTCAAGGGAATGTGACTTTTTTTTTTTAAGAAAATGAATATTCCCTACGACTGCGTGTCGCCGGATCGATCTGTCACTGACAAACTGTATTCGAAGCTCGTGTTTTATACTTGAAAATGAAAAAAAAAATGTATATTTATCAAAAACCGAGCGCAGGGCGAGAAAGGGGAGGAAAAGGATACTCTGTCGAGTAGCTGTTGTCGTCTCGTTGATACGGTGCCAAATACGAATACTGTACTTACATTTCCTTTATTTTGTATTTTATTATATTTAAGAGCACTCGTTTCTGGATTCAACGGCGGTTATCGATTGTGCGTGTAACCTGTTGTTGTAAGAGACGTTTTCTCGAAAACACATAAAAATATAATATGGAAACACGAGTGTGATTTGGATGGGAAAAAAAACGCTACATCTTTTATTACATCTGCTACTTTTTGTTTAACAACACAAGTAAAAAAAAATGATGTGTACAAATTGTACATACCGTTTAAATACGCAACCTTTTTCTTTCTCAATTGGCTTTAAAAATGTTCAATCTAGTGTGCCGTCCTTTTTTTTATAAAACTTTTTTATTCGGGAAGGTATTTTATAAAGCTCGAAATGTCATTTTAATCTTAAAAAAAAAACACTAAAGAATGGTTTCATAACTATATTGACCCTCTTATTTCAGATGCATTTGAGTGTGTATTATTATTATTAGTATTATTGGCTGTATAGATTAGAGTTAGCTAAAAAAAAAAAAACTACCGGGTGATTTATGAACTAACGCAACAGACAACCCGTCACTTGGAAAGTCATTTAAAAGGGTTTAACGCTTTTTCCAGATTAGGCACTCGGCGGTGTGCAGGTTAATCCGGTAGAGTATTGACGGCAAATAAACAGCTGTAAATTAGCCGGCAAAATAAACGGCCAACGGTTCTGCGTTAAATTTTAATCTTCTCTAATGAACTTTCCACGATTTAAACGTGTGTTTTCTCAATTTCACGTTCATGTTAAAAAAATCCATCTGTCATTGTGTAGTGGCAACCACTCAGTGTACCCAGGTTAGTGTGTGTGTGTGTGTGTGTCCGTAGGGTGTTTGTTATATGTACATTAGAACGAGAGATACGTTTCCACGTAAGACGCCCACACGTGTACTTAAAGAAGAAGAAATGTATTTTTTTTTTGCCCTCTCCGACGACGTTTTAATTTGTCGCTCCATTAATTCGGTAGAGCTGATTTTTTAAACGTATATACGAGCATTGTCTATTGTTGATGATATAGATTGTATTTTAGTTTTTTTTTCTCCGCCCAAGACTCAACCGTGGTGTAAGAACCAATCTCGCGGCTCCGGTGTTGTCCCACGGGAATGGCCGGGCTAACCGCAATGTGAAAATTGTTCAAGAGCGGCCAGAGCGAATAACAAATTACAAAACACACACACGGCTATGGGTATTTCGTATTCATGATAAATGGTTTCTCCTTGTACTTATGCTTAAGGTTAACGCTTTGATGTTAACGCGCGCACAACCGAGAGAGACACTGTGAACGGTTTCAAGAAACGTGTGCCGGTATAATATAACTGTTTTGGAAAACGTTTAGCACTCTCTCACTCTCTCTCTCGCCGATTTAATGGAGTAATTGTACTCTTGAGTACGGTTTGTGTGTGTATACATATATTATATTATGTACATATCAACGATCCAGCCCGAGGTGCAACGATAATAATGATCCACAGCAATGATAATAACGTAAGAAATTTCGTGGTCATGGTCGTCGCGGTCGTTTAAGTCGTCGCGGCACACCGTACATCAGCTATATTATATTAATTACAGTGTTTTATTTAATTGGAATTTATGTATGTTTTTAACATTTTTTTTTGGTTATTTGTTTGTTCCAGGTAAGCTTCGAGAAATGATTTATACACACACACTTACTCTCAATTATTGTACCGTGAGTTTTTGTTTTTTTTTTTTACATATAATATCTTCTTGTTAACCGACCGTCTTGAATGATCATCTTAATTCGTTTGGGGGGAGGGGAGGTGGTGAAGAGGGTGGAGTCTATGTGTTCATATGTTCGATAAACCGTACTTAAATCAAACTGATATAACAGCCGAGTCGACCTATCACGACTCGTTTGCGGGTATTGTGTCTGAATATTATATTAACTTTATTTTATTATATTTAAAGACTTAGTAATTTTATAGTAATTGTAAAGCTACATAAACAAAATTGTTTTAAATAAGAAAAACTACAAAATTGAAATTATTTTAAGAAAAAAATGAGCGTCTCAAACTAATGAATCACACGATATTGGTGTTTTTTTATATATATATTTTTTAATATGGGTATGTAACATATCCATATGTTATTGGGCTGGATACAAGAAATATCATGTCGCCATTTTCGCGTTACACTTTCAGTTAGAGATAAGTGATTAGATATAAGAGATATACGTGATAATAGATAAGAAATAAGAGACAATAGATAGAGATAAGAGATTATTGATAAGTAATGAGATAACATTACCACGGTTAAATGTTTTTCCGTGCAGTAGAGAAAATAACTAGGTTTTTTTTTTTAAAAAAAAGGTCAAAATTTGAATTTCCGCCCAGTAGTTTTTTTGGGTATCTACGTTAAACGGCCTCTGCTATATATCTTTAGAAACGCATTATTGTTTCTCATACCTACATTTATATACACAAAGAAGAAGATTGATTGAAGAAGAAGATGTATTAGCTTAAGGTCGCTATAGGTACTTGATATTTGAGTCATTAACCCGGCTTTTGTTGTTGTTCCCGGATGGATGGACTGCGGCGGTTATCTTAATTTATGCGAAAAGCTCTTTGGCAATTATCCTGACGTGTGCAGATGACTTTCCCCTCGGACTTTGCGAGCAACCGTCGTCTTAGTCACAAAGTAACCCACGACGTGAAAACTAAACGGATTACTTACCTGTCTGTTGCCCGCCGATTTGGATTTTGCCAAGCGCTTTGTCTCGAAGGAAAATCAATTGTTGAACTTGCCAAAGTTCTCATTTCTTTTGTTTGCCGTATACTTGCTTATTTATGTTTGATTTTTTTATGTGCGAGGTCGTCGTGTGTGTGCGACGGGAGAAGAAAACCTATAAGAAACTTGCCGGCCAAATCAAATAGCACTTTCAATAACGATGAAAACTTTTCGCATCCTCTCTCGTCTTTTTTATTCGTTTTATAACCATTTGAAAATATGTTTTTGTGCTTAAGGGACGATGCGCGTTCCAGTACACGTGCAATTCAATCGTTATTCAAATTCGCGTTGTTGTTGTCGGACACTTGCCGGCCTTCTTTTTTCAATTACATTTATACATATAATAAAAAGTATGTCCCATAAGTTGGGAACTCAAAAATATTTTGCCTTGGCGGCGTTTTGTTGTTTAGTCCTGTGCTCGACTATATTGTTATAACAATTTGTTTTATACACTTTAATTTGATAGTGTTAATATTCTTTTATTTTCTTGCGATTATGAATCTTCTTTAATTCGCTTTTTTCCAATTTGATTTCCCCTCAATATTTGTTCCGGCCCCTGTCATTAATCTGATTACTTCTCCTGATCATTTCCCCCTCCTAAACGACGGTTGTTCTACTTGGTTATTTTATTTGTATTGTTTTTATCTCTTTGGAATTTTCTTGTAATATTATCTTACATGCCTAATATTATCGTTATTTTTATATATTGACAAGCCCAATTATATTCGAAAATAAATACTCGAATCTTTTATTTATAAAACGTATAAAAAGTTTTGGAAAATGAAAGGAAAAACATTTTTTTTTTACTCATAAATCACACTTAAAATAGTGAGCTTATAATAGTATACTTTCTCAAATGTATACCGTAAACTTTCAATTAAAGTATAAAAAAAAATGTGCTTACTTGCTTTCATTCATAAATAAATATCTAAAAAAATATATACATAAATCAACGGTAGGTACGCCATGTTTTAATACTTCAGATTTAAGGTAGGTACTTATGGCGGGCTGCATAATAAAGTTTTCATCATTCAGTAGATGTTTAGTTTGGTTCCTTAAATATAATTTAGTGACCCTTGATCGACTCATTAAATTTTAACGAACCATTAAAAGTTTATTATTTTTTTTTTTTTTTTTTAGTAGCAATCATGCAATAATGTTATTGTACCGTTAAATACTATTTTTTATTTGAAAAAATATGTTCTACAAATTGTAAACAACATAAAATCAATAAATTCGAGTAGGGACAATTCCGAAGTCTTGTAATTTGTAAACAATTATTTCACAAAAATACTTAACACGAAGCTCATTTACCGCTTTCCCGTCGTTGCTCTCTTATCGTCTAACGGCCGTTTATATTGTCGTGTGCACACTTTGTATACTCACAATGTGGCCGTTGTTGTTTTGCTCGCTTTCATTACCAGCAAGAGTATAATGGCAACAAAACACCTCGTGTGGAGGACAATGGTGTATACTCGTGTATACAATATATATATATATATATATGTATGTATGTATGCATATATCTGGTATAATTTATGTATAATATGTAATAAGTGAGTAAGTACAGCGTTGTTGTTTTATACTTGCAAACTATCTGTGTGTGTGTGTGTGTGTTCAATAAGAGATGCGTATCGCCTTTTACACGGTATTTATTTTCTCCTTCGGGCCCAGCGATAACGCCAATGGTTTAATTAGAAGCGTTAAAAAATCTCCACGTTTCTCTCTGCCTCTGTGCAACACACACACACACTCGCAATATCCTACCGTCGTTTTTTAATAGCCAACACGATTGTGTAACAAAAACATTTTTTTTTTTTTGAGCGTTTGTTTACCTTAAAAAAAAAAGCACACGAGCCGTTGACATGTTACATTCACATGGCGTGTGTTTACCTTTTTTTAAGCGTGACAAAAAAATCTGGGTTGACATCTTCGTTGCCCTACAGTGAATTTTTTAAAAGCCTCCTTTCTGTTGACATGGCGCACTGTGTCGGTTTTTGTTTTCATAAACAAAAGGGCGTTAAAGTGTACGTTTTAATGTCTCGCCATTACATTTACATATATAATTATTGTTTATTGCGATTAAAATTCAACCGGAAACCGCATTGTAAAGTTAGCCTAAAGACGGCCGGCGAGAAATCAGTGTAAGTGTTTTCGAAATGAGGATAGCAAGACAAATATTCGGTCCAAATGGGGTCAACTACGACTCGAGTCAATATCTTAGAAGGAACTAGATTTTTTTCTTATACTTTTATAGTTAATTATTCTACAAAAATTAGATATATTTTTCAAAAAAATAATCCCATTAAACCCCAAATAGTAATTTAATGGTTATTTTATTCATTATCTTAACTTTTTAAATTAAGAATAATTTGCTGAATATTTTGACTGATCGATGACCAGTTTTGAATAATTTCTTTTAAGCTAAAGAAAATTAAAATGTAATTATTCATAACTGGCGGTTATCGACCAGTCAACGTGTTCAGGAAATTATTCTAAATTCAAAAAGGTGTTTGAATAAACATTTTTAAGAATTTGTGGGGTGTCTCGGGTACAAAAAATAAATGTTAAATGTAAAGACCACCTTAATATTATTAGGTATGTATATATATTTTTTTAAACTACCCTCGTTGGTATGTACATAATACCTACTTACGCTTTTATGACTATTGTGGGCCTCTAAACATATCAAGTACGAACGGGGTAGTTTGTGAGTAAAACGGGTTTACACGACTTGACACTCTTAAGCGGTCTCGTTTGTGAATAATATTATATTGTTTTTATTATTATAAAAAATGTATTTTTATACTCGGCACTTATTATTAAATACGGTCGTTGGTATAATATTACTATTATATTATTGCTCGTATTATATTATATTATATTATAGCGTGCGCTATTGAAATACTCACAAACGACAAGATGCGGACTTGAGATAGCCGATAAGTTATTGGGGCCCGCGAGAAGTATAATAATATATAAGTAAAAATATTTTGCCGGGCAAATACGAACGCAGAGTTGCCACCGTGGGTGGACTGAAAGAATAATTACAAATGGAATAAAAATAAAAAAACCAAACAAAAGTGTACCCATATAACGCGTACCCAGGCTTTTCAGAAATGTACTTACACCGGGATATGCGATTAATGAACAAAAGACTTGTGTGTAAACGCGATAAGAGTGCACGGCACGACACTTTGCATGTGGCGGAACCTTGGCATTTACTTATGGTATTCGTATATTAATAATATCACCACCGCCTTTTATTATGAATAAATGAAATAGGGAAAAAAAAGAAACGAATAGAAATTTAAAAAAAGGATTCTAGTTTGGAGAGGAGGGGAGGTGATCGTAGGGGGGGGGATTGACCGCTATAGCAGTGTGGACATACACACAAGTGCTAACCGTAGTTATATTATATTATAATGCGTTTAAAAAAATAATAATAAACTGGGGGAGACACTCTTTTTGGTGGTTTCTGTCGAGTATTTTATGTGTATTATAATTTTCTGATAACTATACAAGTGTGGGACGCACCCCCGATGTATTTAGGTTAAAACATGCCTGGGTAATATTATTCAGTGTGTATAATATCATAAATACGGATATGAATATATTAACAATAATAATAATAATATATTGGGCATCCGAAACTCGTTTCTCCTTTAAATTTCTTGAATAATTGTTTTCCGTTATTATAATAATAATAATAATAATATACGGTCTGCGGAGGAACTAATAGCTCAATATAATAATATATTATAAAAAGGTCTCTGCATGAAATTCCATTAATAAGGCGTTTTTAGGTTTATTGAAAAATAATCGGTTTCTAATAAAACAACGCGATACGAAATATAAATTGAATACCTATTTAAAAAAAAAACAGTTTACATACTCACATCAGTGTTAGTTGAAAGCCTGTGTGTACAGATATTAACCAGTGATGGGTAATCATATTATTATACCAGTCTATTTCACCAAAACAAAAACACAGTTTACATAAATGGGACTTGTTTTAATGATTGTTAATTAATTCTAATGTAATATTTTGTTAATGGTCGTTATCGAATAGCTTATGTGATTTGTCTAGTTTAAATAGTTTATGTAGTTTTATTTTATTTTAAAATCTTAGATTGATGTTGACTCTCCTCTTGCACAACCATTGGCTTTTGTGTAGATTATAAGTCTGCCTTCATTTCATTTTAATTGTAGGTAATTGTGATTGTGATGAAACAATAAATATCACTATTATTACTTACCTATATGTCTATGTATTATTTAGATTGTATTAAGTTATCAAATTACCGAATATGTTTGTTTATTTTATGGTAAAATTCACAACGTACTTGTGTTCGCATCACTAAATTTAACACACTGGATTTTGCTCACATTTATATATTATGTATATGACTGGCTATAAATTGCGGTTATTTGTTGAGATATTACATTGTTCGATGCTGGTAAAAAAGCATCTTTTTTAGCTGCTCAAACATTTTTTATCGTTCGTGAATAATTCATTTGACGCGTTCTGCAGATCATATTGTAGTATAACTTTGAAACGCTTGCTAGTTTCAAAGTAAATGGAATTTGTCCGGTTTTTTTATTTTTATATTTTTGCTTCCCACTTAAACCGCAAAGATACAAAGTACGCGTGTACATCTGTATTCAAAATATTATATGATTTATATACATTATTCTGCGAAACGATTGACGTTTTTTTTTTTTTTTACTATCTTTATATTTATTGACATTTGTACAATAATATATGTATATTATGTATTTTATCTGCACAACTTTTGGCCGGTCGAGTTTGACTTGTATCTCTTGTAAAAATAAACGACAATGGTTTCTAGAATAAAAAACCGAGGCCAAGCGTTTCGCCGTCCTCTTTCCGCTGGGAGATATTTTTATGTATAGCCAGCACGATGAATATTCCAATGCAACACTATTATCGGCCAATCAACGTATATACATATTGCATTATGCATGTGACCCTTTATTGCTCTGATATTTTTATTTTCCTTCACCGCCGCAGTAGTTGCTATAGTTGCCACGGTTAAGTACTACTGTCGGTAAACATAATTACCATTTTTGGTTTGACCCGGCCGTCACCGTGTATGATCTATATTGTTGTTATTATCATATGTATTTTTGTATCCAACCGATACACTGTACACCGATAGACAATATTGTACAACGCGTTTTTAGTAGAATCAAAAAGTAGAAATTCTATAATCATCACAAAAATTTGCTTTGCTGAGTTCAGAACCGGTAACCGAAAAGCACATGTCTTTCACTGTCTTCAGTCTGTATATGATTATTATTATGGCTTGTACAGTAAGTGTATAGAAGGATACTGATCATTATCCTGGCGTACACGGTAATGCGTTTTGACGGTGGATTTGCTCCTTTCTCTTGTCACTTGCATCTATCTATTGTAGAAAAAGAAAAAAGGGTAAAAAAAACAAACTAAAAAACACTATGGTACCTACCCTACCACCCCCGCGGTGGTAATAACACCGGACGACCGTCGTCGCGACATAAATCATAAATAGGAAGTCTTAACGACGATCGCACGTTTTGCTAATGACTGATGAACACACGGGTTTTAAAAAAAAAAAAATTTTGACGTTCATTATAAACGACAAGACGCGCGCACTGTCTTCGGCGATGATGACACTTAAAGAATAAGAAAAAGACCTGCCTCACTCGATTTACTTGGTGAAGATTTTAAGCTACCGCGGTAGTTTCTCCATTACAACTAAATTTGTTTAGTTAAAATAAAAAATACACTTATGTTCACTGTCTCGACTAAAAAAAATCTACGGTTTCAATGTTGGTGGTTGCTCGTGAAAAAGTTAAGTCGACTTGAATCTTTTTGAAATTACAATTTAATAGTGCAACACGAGTTTAGTAATTTTTTTTTTTATACCGACTTCAATTGGTTTGAACCATTACTTTGGTGATAAAATAAAGGCTCTGTCTATTAAATAAGTTTTTATTTTGTTACATTTTCATGTTACATTGTTTGTAGTATTGTTATTAATGTTACATTACTATAAATACTAAAAAAATAATAAATATATTGAAATAATAGAATATTAATATTATTTAAATGACTTGATCCTTTTATTTAAAAAAACAGAAAGAGTAAATTCAACTCTATAAGTTGTAAGTTTTTTTTCTTTTTTTAACTTATTTTAACATTTTAAAAAATAAACGTTCACATTTTGTCCAGTTTGCTTACAATGTCGTTCAACATTTTTAGTCCTAACAAATAACATATTATACATTGTTATTTTTTCCGATTTTATTGTGTTGTAATGCGTTATTTATTGTGATATGTACATGGGGCGGGAGAGAGCAGTCCAATCGATCATTAATAAAAAAAAATTGTTTGCTCTATATTGGAAAAAGAACTCTTTTGTTATTGCACTTTTTTTTTTTGACAAAGCGCGCTTTTGACGGCTGCATTTCTGCTTTGGCTGGCTTTGCTCCGTTTTTTTGGAAAAAAACACATGTTCGACCAATGGATTCTATAAACGAGTTGACTGACACCGACTACTCTGTGTATAGAGTGACGGTGATAAATGACTCTGTGCGCCGAGATATTAATGAGTTTTACCCTTTGGGAGTCTTTTTTTTTTTTATTTTGCTCCCTCGCACCCTTCCGTCGACGAGGACCTTTGGAGGCTTCGATTTTTTGTTTAATTAATTAATAATAATAATAGTTTGGAATAATGGAACAATACAGGGTGATAGGTAACAGCTATAACGTTATGACTTGGAACATGGAAAACATATCAAATTTGGCCCGACTATACAAAAGGAACAATTATTTAAAAAAAACCAAGATTTCACTGAGGCGTAGTTAACCAATCGTCTTGTGTGCTATGGGCTTATGTTAATTTACGGTTTTTTCGCTTCAGCAATCTCAGCAGTTGAATAGAGGAGAAACAACAAAGAGCCTTTACTGGTTTTCGCGGTCTAAAGATAGTCATCGGTACTTGGTTTCGGACCGATAAATCTTCACGGCAGTTCTAATTAAGACGGTTGCTTTATGACAAGACGCCTCCGGAGATCGAGCATCTGTTCTTCCAAGGGACAATGTCCCCGGGATCTACAACGGCCACATCTCTATGTACAAGTACAAGCACAGCGGGAATCGTTATCCACCAAGGTTACCTATACCAGAGTGAGTGATGGTGATACAGGATTTTGCTGATTTCCCATTGATTAGGAGAGACGGCTGCAGTGCGTTTTATACGGATTTATGGGATTTCGTTAAATCGTCCTTGAGCTACTCGTTCGAAAGAGGGAAGAGGAACAGATTATTGTTTTATTTGTCTGACCTAAAATATCTCTTATGTGTACATAGATTGGTCTTTTATCCTGACCTATGATCAAGGTCAAATACTATTGATCTTGATCATCGTGCGACGGTGACGCTCGTCCAGAGGTCTTAATAATTTCTGTAAGGATTTGAGCGCAAGACATCTTACTACCGATGTAAAATATATTTAATATTATAGTGCACTTTTTCATTAGTTGTAATTATATTTTACTCAACGTTCGTCACACAGCGACTGGCGTGCAGACCACCGACTGGCTGGAAAGGCAATGCTATTATGACCGTGACATTGACCTCTTGTAAAAATATAAAAGATGTATTTTATGACTAGTGCAGGTATAAAAAAAAAAGGTTTTTTCTTAAATGGTTTTACTTGTATATAACCGTGTTTTTTTTTTTGTTAGTTTTAAAATTATATATACATTTTTCATCATTTTTCTGTGGTAGATAGTTTCTTGTCCTAGATGGGGTAGAAAACATTTTTCTTTTTAATTTTTGTTGGGTATTGTTTTTTAACTTAGAGTCTGAAAAATAGACCGAGTGCCTTCTCGACCTTACTGTGTTGACTGTAATCTTATAACATCATACCTTTTACCGAAAAAATATATTATAGGGTTATTGTTTATACTATTACTGAAAGATAAATTTTTACAATTCACCGCGGATGATACAAAATTTGACAACACCTCCCCTGAAAGCGTTTTGCTGTAATTCGGAGATTGGAGTTTTGAAATTTTAAAGACAGCAGCCAGCCGCCTATCTATCCATCGTCTATTGTGCGCGCGGCAGAGGAAGATTTATCGTCTTAATAATAATCATTAACGTCTTAATTGACGTGCGGCGGTGTGCATATCTTCTCCTAATGAATCACTTCGTTTATCCATCCCCCCGTGATTAATTGTCCCGGCCGTGTCAACCCGGGGAGATATCATCGCGCCCGGAAAAGAGATAAATATTTCCGGAATTTTCGTTAAAAAAAAAAAAGTAAGTATTTAAAAAAATAAAGAGGATAAAGGGGATTTTCTTCTCTTCGATCGGTCCCGACCTGCGTGTACTAGGATGTACATTTATAAAGTGTAGGCGTTGGTAAACCGTGTTTTGTAAAAACGTTTCGACGATACTTGTCAGTCGCAGTAACAGGATTATTATTATTATTATTATTGCTCTCTTATATGTGCACTTGAAGACAACATGTGTGTGTGTGTGTGTGCATTTCACTTGGACCCGTTACCGCTGTTTAGGAGTTTTAATAATCCGCTCGACGACAGCCCTAGTCGTCGTGTCCGTGTCTAATTTTGGAATAGCCAGAATATTTTATACTTAACCGGCGGCGGCGGCGACGACACGGTCCTGTTCCACGTCTCCTTTTATAATAAACCAGGCTGAAATAGAAACCCCAAACGGAAGACGGACCCCATAAGAGTCGCAACGGCCTATTTACACCTTCAATCGGTTTACAGAGTTGTAAAATAATATATTATAAAATAAAACCTCTTAACGCCGTTTTCGAAATTATCGACTATTGTGTAAAACCCTTCCAAAAACGGGCTAAGTCATTTCTTTGTACGCGGTTTTTCTTAACGAATAATAATAATAATTTGTCGTTTACATGTAATATGTATATACACTGTGGCCAGACCACCGTATAGGAAACCCGACGGTGTTTACACGACGGTCCCGAGTGCTGAGCACACTAAGAACATAATATATTATACTTATTGTGCGCTATCGAATGACTGTTGAAAAAAAAATTATAATAAAAAAGGTCTCTCTCTCTACTTAACCGCCGCCGTCCAGACCTTTCGACAACCGAAGCAGCTGCAAAAGAAACACGGGTCGAGGTCATTTCGAGAAGGATGACACACACACCATGTTTTTTGTGTCGTGCAGCCTTTTTGACTTTTTTTTTAGGTTTAGTAAGACCTTAACGGTCTGAAAATTAGACTTAAGGTAGATCTAGAGTGAGGCTATGATATATACAATTTTCTGTTGTACAGTGTAGTCAAAGAAATATTACCAATCATCTGTAATGTTGTCATCGTCAACAAACGTTAATCAACAAGTATTTCTTCTCATCAGTTTACGTTATTGTTGCAATACTGTTTCAAATATTTTTATTATAATTTGGCCTTATCTCCTTAAAAGTAAACCGTAATCCCAAATCGTTATTTTAAAATCTATAGTTTTACAATAAAGTGACATTTTTCACATTTTTTGACACAAAAAGACATTTTCCCCTTTACTAATTGCTTTTATCGATTTAATATTATATTCCAACCATCCAACCATCACATGAAAGTGAGTTGCCATAATTCCTTTAGACCTGTGACCTTCCTGACCCCAACTATTAGGGTGTCGGAATTTATTTTTTGTTTTTGTTTTTCGACACCATACGTCTCGACCAAGGCCGTTTAGTTAACGCAGCTATTCCGTTAAGTTTTTATCGGACCGCACATTTTTTTGGGGATATTTTTATGATTGCTCCATAAAATACTCTCTTCCTACCCTTTGCCCCCCCCCCCTTTGTGTATGTGTTTGGTAACCCCGAGCACGTGTATATGTATATATATATATATATTATACGTTCCCCTCTTTCTCGCCGAGGACGTTCGATAAAGACTTAAAGAGAAAAAAAAATACAACGGGTTCCCCTTCGGTAATTTAAACGACCGTCGGGATTCCTAAGTAAGTGTGTGTGTGTGTACGCCAATCGTCGGCGATCCTAAAATATGTGCTTAAGTCGATAAAAATAGTATAGGATGGCGGTTTTGAAATTCGAGAGAAACCACTTAACGCCTCAGTATGTGTGTGAGTGTACTACCCTCGGACGGTTTACTGTTTACTCTGTTGCAATGGCTCCACTCTCTTTCTCTTCGACGACAATTAAAAGCGTGTACAAGTAGCGACCCGTCCGATAATTTATATCTTTTTGCCAGCCAAACCCTATCCGATGACATCCCCTTCAACCACCCCCACCCCCCCTAAATGGTATTAATATTCCTACGGATCCTGCATAATATTTCCACAGTCGAACCGTCGCAGACAAGCGTACAACGACGGTGTATAGTGTTGTTAAACTATTAGCGGAGTATAGTAACACCGATTTTAACCACATGGCACCGATACTGAAATACTGTATTACAATTAGGAAATGGATGACCCGAAAAAAAATTACTCGAAACTACATATAAATATATTATTTCATCTGTGAAATTGTCTCAAAATGCGTTGACAAAATATATTGTTTAATAACAATCATTTAAAAATAGTGGGTAAAAAATTAAAAAATCGTTTTTATTAAAAAAAAAAAAATATTTTTAATGTAAAACAACTTGTAAAGACTTATCCGTTCATTCACAAACACCCAACAGGTGTTATTCAAAATATTTTAAAACAATTAAATCGTTAAAATTTCATACAACATTTTGTTGTATGAAATTTTACTGTGCATTTGGTGGTATAAAAAATTACATTTATATTTTTAAGTGTTTGTGCCAAGTGCTATAAATTTCGGATATCAAATATCATAATTTCCATGCAACTCCCTCCTTCCACCTCAAAACAAATAGAAGTACCTTTTCTTGAATTGGTGAGAACCAAAAGGTTATATATGATTTAGTGTATAAATAAATGTATACAATTTTACAGCCGAGCATAATGAATCTAAAGAAAGTAGATTTAAATAAACTTTATACATAAACAAGAAGTTCCATGAACTAATCGACTGTCGGTGGTCGCAATGCAATTTTTTATTTTCATACTATAAGCATAGTTTACATATTATTATACAATTAAAACGACACTATTTGCCGGTTGTGAGTGTTACGGTGTTGTAGTCTGAGTACAAAAACAGAATAGCGACTATTGTGCGGCGGTATTTTAGTAGATAAAAAAAAAATAATGAATAACAAATAAAACAACAATACTAATTTACTAGGTGCATTGCAAACGGAACAGATTTCATTTAGTGTGCACGGTGTTATTCGCTTCGGTTGTGCATTGTTTGTTTTTTTAAATGTTTTATTATAATAATATGTACACACGATGGTTGTTTACACAGCTTCTGTCTAGTAGTGCACAATATTATTACTGTGTTTGTATTGTGTTGAGAGAGAGAGATAGACGATGATGATGATGATAATTTATTATCGTGTTCGACTCTAATTGCGCAAAATATACTACAACAACGTTATTCGGTTGTATAATAATCATAATAAAAAGCCGCCAGTTCGGTGACCTCTCTCTCTCCATCTCCGTTTAATTAGTAATTATACATACCCACGCGTTTTACTTTTTTTTCAAATCGAATCCTAACAAATAAAACAAATGCGTTGACAATATTTAAAGCTGATAAAAAACACATAAACGCTTTCTAGCGACTTGGCCCAAAACCAAAGGCAGCGGCGGCCGTGTCTTACAACATTAACAAATTGTGCGTTTATTTATCGACTTAAAACATCTGTCATACGTATTCACTTATATTAGCAAAACAAAAAAAAAAACGTTAAAAAATTGTGTTCATAACACCTATTAAAAAAAAATATGTGTGCGCGTTGACCAATTTTTTTTTAATTGACCAATCAGCGAACATAAATTGATTTATCAATGCACGTTAAAACGGTCAATTCCATTAGAAAAAATCAGAGTAAATACTAATTATTGTATAATAATAACTTAAATAAATTATTATTTGCAATCTACCAGCAAGGGTGCAAATTATTTGTTTTGAAAAATAGCCGCATTAGAAACTTAATAATATATTTCATATTGTATTTTAAATGTCTTAATCTGTGTGCGCTATTGGTTAACGTTTTACCGTTTTACCTACACAGTGTACGTTGTGAAACATAATATTATGGTTTATATTATTAAACAGCTTTGCTCTCTATATCGCGGATCTAAATTACCAGGTTATTATAGTAATCACAATAATAATGGTATAATACATTAAGCGCGTCCTCGACGAATGTTGAATCGATTAAATCGCGTTAATGCGAATTAAATTACCCGAATCAGCAAATATATATGCATTTATACATAGGTGAAGAGGTGTGTGTACATACTTGTGTTGGTTAAGACTCATGAGTAGATTATGGTGTGTTATCTCCGTGCAAAAGTCCATGTATTATAGTTGAAGTGGCTAAAATCAAAATCTCGTTCAAGGACATTAGTCAACAATGCATTCAGACGCTAAAATGTCTTAGTGGCAAACGTTGTGCATGGTCAAAAGAAAATGTTATTTGCACCCTTTTGGTGCGGATCACTCGGCAACTTGGCCCACAGTGATTATGTGTGGTCTAGTGTTTTTTTAATTTTAATTAATACCCATTGTTAAGGGTTGGAGGTGGTCGTGAGGGGGCGTAGTGGTGGAGACGACCACACGCGTCGGCAAGAAATCTGTGGGAATATAGTGGAAAAGTATATTTTTTTTAAATATACCTGGACGTCGCCGTTCGATTGGGGATTTGTGATTTTTCTTATTTTTTTCTTTACTACTATTGCACGAGGGCGGGTTTGCCGGAGACGTTTCGGAGACCTGGTAGATTCCTATTTCGATTGGAACGCGGCAGGTTGACAGATTTGGCAAAATAGTGGCGTCGTAACAATGCGTTAAAAAAAAAATAACAATAAAAAATAACCACAGTTTTGAAAAATTGACGGCAAGATTCGGATTACCATAATATTTGAAATGTCATATTTTGTTGTCGTTTTTGACAATACCTCAGCAATAGACTCGAGTGGGCACTTGACGTGCTTGGGAAAAGTATTAAAAAAAAAAAAAACGGATTTATATTAAACATATTTGAAGAAAAGTGTTTTTGTACAAATTGCGAGTACGGTTTTGTACTTGTTAAAGGCAACGCGTTGCCGGTTTAGTTTTGCTTTTGAATCTTATTTTCTAACCATAAGCGGAAATTTGAGATACAGCTGATTTTTTTGGGCAAATTCGGTTTTTTATATTATTGCTAAGGTATCAAACAATTAAAAAAATGTTGAAAAACTGGTTTTCGAACATTTTGAAATAATAGTTTTAGGCTGTCTTTTGAATGTGTCAAAATGTACTTGCAGAGTTCAGTTAAATATACTAAGGAAATATTTCCTACTCTGTATGACATTTTTAATAATTTTTTAATGAATTTTACTAGAAATATATTGTTGTAATGAAAGACCAACGTTTACAATTATAATAGTATTATTTTTGACTTAAAACTTACTTGTTGCTTTTTAGTAATTAGTTTATGTTTAGAAAAAAACAACCCATTTACATAAGTGTTTGAAATCACTGCTATCTACTGCGCCTATCACCTAGGGCCAAGTGAATGTCCAAGTACAATAATTATTATTCAGTGGGTTTGCAATATCGCTGGAAAAATAACCGTGTATAAAACCCAAAAAGACTCCTCCCCGCTCTACACTGACTATATTGTACTGCCAAATTCTTCCCTAAAGTCCTTCCCTAAGTCTAACACAGTTAGTATACTTACATAATTATATTGTTACACACACACACATAGACAATGTACAAATTGTAAACCGCACGTGGGGGCCATAATGAATATTGATTTTTGGTCTTGGGGTCGAAGACGAGGGGGATGTATAACGTATATAACACATCATGTGAACTTTTCTGCGTGGCCATGGGATACACCCCGAAGGGGAGATGGGCACAGTGCAACGTTTATTTGTGTGTCATTTAATTAGGCTTCGCGATGATTAACAATATTCCAAAGCGGAAATAATGTAATTTATCTTTTCTAGGGGAAACCCGTGCGTGCGTCCGATCGACAAAGATCTATTAAGTATATAAACTGTGCGTGTGTGTGTGTTGGAAAACGCTAAAAGGTTTTACTTGGCGATTAACCGCGATCGCGCAATGTAATTTTTTTTTTTTTTTGAGACGATGGAACCATCCAAGTCGTTAAAAATGCATCTTAAGACCCGCGTGCCCCCCCCCCCCATCAAAGTATACCACATGGCCCGGACGAGGGACACACACGCATTGCGAGTACGTGCCACAGACACGTCTTAAGGATTTTTCTCTACCCATTCATTATGTCAACATAATTCGGCGACATCCGGTGTTGCTTACAAAATCGCCTCTAAGTGTAACGCATTTTTTTATAGCCGAATAAAAAGAAACAGCTATCAGTTTTTATTCAGTAATTATTGTTGAGAAAATCAAACATACCTACAATGTAGCATTTCTTTTACCAAAACTCCTTCCCCTGTCCCTCCCCTGAAAAAAAAAACAGATTTGAACTTCAAAACTCAAAGAGTTTAGCTTGTTTGAACAAAATTTGAGTCTTTTCCCTTGTTATTTATATAACAAATTGAAAATGCCAAAGAACCACTTAAAAAAGATAACTAAAAAATAAATGTTTGAAATTATAAAGTAAATTTGTTGAGTGGAAGACATAATTATGATGTATTAAACCGTAATTCGTCAAATTGTTTTTCAAATTCAAAATGAAAATTCTATTACAGTAAACTTAAATTTAATTTACCAAATAAACTCGACAAATCATAAGTATTAAAGTAAAAAGTAACAAACTTGCAGTAAACGAGCCGTTGGATTTTACCTTAACAAAACTGTTGATGTTATTCATTTGTAACTCGATGCAATATGGTAGGCAATTAACCGGGCTGTCGACATTTATAATTAATCAAAAAAAAAAAAACAACTATAAACTTTGTTTAGAAAAGTAATTTAAATTTAATTTGAAAACATCGTGTCCTTTGTGTTTTTGGGAAAAACTTTTTTTGCCCGGCTCTTTTTCGTTCATTGTTTAAATACCTTTGACACCTTTAAAGGTGTCCGTTACAAAAAAAAAAAAAAAATAAAGGTACCCAAACAGATTCTTGTAAAGTTCAAAACTACCAAAACTATGAATGCCACTATTTGTTTAATGTGCTATTGTAATTATTTATTTGATGTGTTTTTTTTGTTTCAGGTAAGGAAATGAAAAAAAATACTTCCTACAGTAAAAAAAAAAAAGAAACCTTTTTAAAGGTTACACAAGCCGACCGGAAAGACTTCTTACTTTAGTAAGTTTTTAATTAATATACATTTTCATACTACCGCAACGACGGTTAGGTTAGGTAATTTAGACGTTCATAAAATATTTATTTTATTATAGTGTTATACCGTCAGCATAATATAATACAGGGTGATTATTTTATCGTGAACCACTCGATAGTAATTTAATTTGTTTTTTATAGTGTTTTAATATAATGAAAAATTGATATCACACTCTATAAAAACACTATGAAAAAACAAATTAAATTTCTTACTGTATATCTTATGAGACATTGAGTGGTTAACGATAAAACGATCACTCTGTATAACGATCGATTGGGGATTTCATAGAACGCCTACGAACAATATTACAACTTTTTTATTACCAATTTTTTCTACAAAAAATACAAAATAAATGGGCGTGATGGTGTACAGGGTAGTATTTTTTTTCCAAACTAATTATAACATTAGCGCGTTCTCACCCCGTTCTATTGAATACCGTTATAATTCTTGCCACAGCTGCAGTTGTTGTCGATAGTAGGGGTACCTATATACAGTAATAATGTGTGCATGGTGTATACAGATATTCGGTATGTGTGATCCCATTTGGATATATTAATATATGAAATCATTAAAACAAACGAATACGAACAATTTAATCGTCGTTCGGACCCTAACCTGACGGATTAATAGGTCTCCCAAGTGGCTGGGGGGGGGGGGAGAGACGTTTTCCACGATTGGGGGTTTCCATGGTTACACGATAAGATTTTAATATAATATTTCTGGAATTGTTATTTTTTCATCTCGGAGCTCCGAGTAAAACTTACCCGGGAGAGCACTTAGTTTTTCACTCTCCAAGAGGGAAACTTCAAAATTCCGCTTAACTGGTCTTAAACCGGCAAAACGCATTCAATTATTACTATATTAAAATATTTACTTTGCGAGCTTTGCCGCATTTATCTGTGATTAAATAACAAAACAAGTGTCAATATTGAAGTCAATATCTAATTCACACTGTTAATTAACACGAATATAAATCAAATGCGATTAAACCGTAACGCGGTGGAGATAACAACATAATATCTTATCATAAAAAAGAACCTACGCACTGTTAAAAGAAAAAACCGAACCTAATCGTTCTTGAACTCTATTCCACGATGGGTTATCGCACCGTCATGATATTGTACAAGCGAAGGAGATCCAACGGTGTTTTTATCATTTAACTAAATACTATTATGTAGGACAGTTACCTATTGTTGTCAGGGTTTAAAAAACTAGCCAGGTTGAGTTTAAATGGGCAATTGGGTTTTACTGATTTTTTTTCCTTTAACGCATACTTTTGCTATTGTGTTATGGATCCATTATGTTTAAGTAATGTTAAAATTAAAATGTTTAATGATTTTGCTTATATTCAATTTAATACGATATCACCATTGTGCATTGTTAGTTACGGTATTAAACGGCCGAACCACGCGGTATAAGACTGTATTACACTCGTGTGTTATACCAAAATGAATATGATTGAATTGGTTTGGTAATTGGTTGTTGGCGATTGGACATTTGTTCAACACTTTATATTGACAACTACTAATTTAACTAAAACGCAATCCAATAATGGTGTAGTTAATATTCTATTCGAATCCATTTAATTATGGTTTAATACCACATACCGGTATGAAATCGGTAAACGGGTAACAGCCTCTAGGTATTAACATTTACCAAATATTGGAATTACCAAATATTTACCTTGCAACCCGACCGCGCATGATGTTATCGACCAATGTTGTGTGTTTCAAAAGGAATGTATAATATATTTATAGTATCTGTTTTAATATGCACGTTGTGTGGAATAGGTGAACAGGGAAAGCGGAGTAGATCAAAGAGGATGTTCTGTTGGTATCTTATTGCGCAAACGGTAAAGAAGAAGCGTGTTTTAAAAAAAAAAAAAAATGTATAATATATATTTTTCCCTTAAGGGAAACTGATCTAAAGGGGCTTTTGAGAATACAAAATTTAATGAGGGAAATTTGATATCTCGTTTAAGTTTTTTTTTTTCGCATTCCGACTTCTGCGCGACCGAATAGACAAACATAATATAATTTGCCGAGTAGTTTTTCCAAGACCGATTGCACGCGTCTACAATATGTACACACACACAATACATGCGGAACGTACATAATAAATGATAATAAAAAAAAGTGCCAGTTTTGGTGTATCGTACTACCGTCGCTTGGCCAATTTAGAAAATTAGTGTTTGCGCATTGTCTGGCTGAGCTGGTTATTTATCGACGAGATTAAATATGTTATCGATGCGCAAAAAGAATAAGACGGAAATTGTCTTATCTGCCCAAAGCAGAATCGCCGCGGTGACAGGGCGCGTGGGGGATAAGTATAAAGCATTAGAAATTAAATTAAATTAATAAAAAATGAGCGAAAGGAAAAAGGGGATTTAAGAAGCAGAAAAAAGCCCGAGATTTTCCTTTAAGCCGCCGTCACGACGTCTCGGGGGGCGGTAAACAAAAGAATATAAAGCGTGGATCAATATTTGTGTAATATTATTATGTTTCCTCGGCAGTGGAAATCGGCATTATAATATTATATAATGTCAATAAAACACTTGCGTTGTGTATTATTATTTTTTACGGTGAACATACCGGCATGGTGCACTCTCAATATGTACACATTCCACAGGTTAGCCGCCAGTCACAGTGGAGACAGGGTGGTGAGATTTTGGTGTTATAACTAAATTGTAAATGGACACGTTAGGCAGTTTTTACCGGCTTTTGATCAGCACCCGAAGTAATAACGACTAGTCTAGGAGTCTCGAAAGAACACTTTCGAGTGGTCAGAAGTCTGTTTTCGGAACCCTTTTAAGTATGAATTAGTGCGAATCTAGTCTACAGTTGTACAGTCACTAGATGTACTAGTCGACATACTATATTGTTATTGTGGGGAACTAGCATTGTCGTGTTGTGCAACACTGTGTGTAAACGTGTATAAGTATATATTTGCTTGAGTGCTTCGTGTTCAGCGGACGACAGTAAGTAGGATTGAGTCCCCGGCGACCCTTTGTGTTCTCATCTTAAGATACAATATGTATATATATTTATATGATCACCTAGTCTGTCTGTCTGGCTGTCTGTCCGTTTTGTCTAACAAAGTAAGTAAAAATATATATAACATAAATGTACTATTTTATTTTTCACACCTCTTAGTTTGTTTTAATAAACTCGCGTCGACGTGTACACGAAACTAGACGAGAGCAGACTAATATTATTCTGACTCGCGTGACGTTGTAAGTAGATGCATCTCTAAAAAAAAAAAAAATTCAAGACCCCCAGGAAATCACGGTGCAGAAATCGTCGGAGTGAAATCCCTCGGGAAACCGTTTCGATAAAAACAAGAATAGATTTTCTCGCTTCGCTTTTTATTTTCACATAAAAAAAAAATCAGCCAATGACGGTGGAATTCGCTGCGAAAAAAACGGGTAAGATAACAAGCATTCTTGGTCTCTCTCTCTCGCGTTCCCTTTTCATCACGGCCGGTAGTTTGGTGACGATTACTACCGGTGCAGCAGCACTGCTTCGACATTCCGCTGGTGTGTGAAAAGTGATTTTTTAACGCACTCGTTCCTCTTTGTTGTTGTCAATTTTCCTCGTATTAGGTGCATTTTCCCCACGGCAGCTGGTCGTATCAGAGATCAGACGTTTTATCGATCAGCGATGGGTGTACGGTTAGAGCACACATATACCTCCGAGTGTACAGAGCCGAGTACTCGAGTCCGGAGTGTTGCCCCTCTTGTCTACGTTCCCAAGATGTATACAATACAAAGCGGTTGAACTTAAAAAAAAAATCTCTTCGCGTACCACAATTCTAGCACTGTACACAATATGCCTGTTGTCGTTTCATCCGAAGAGGCCTGAATCTAAACACTGAGATACTCGTGCAAATTATAAATCCAATTAAGACATCTGTCGATGACATTTTATGTGTAGGAAGTTGGCATCAGTTGTTACAGACAGCTCAATGTCGTATAACCGGTCAATACATAGATTCTTTCACCTCTCGGTCACGGTCGTTCTCCGGGTCTGCTCTGGCGGGAATACTG
Organism: Adelges cooleyi; assembly: GCF_023614345.1. Taxonomy (NCBI): domain Eukaryota; kingdom Metazoa; phylum Arthropoda; class Insecta; order Hemiptera; family Adelgidae; genus Adelges; species Adelges cooleyi. The sequence goes on along the minus strand of NW_026096268.1, from coordinate 9,587,127 downwards.
TCCTCGTCGACCGCGGTCGTCTATGAGAAAACAAAGATGTTTTCCTCCGGCGTGGTGTCGTGTAATCACCGGGTGGAATCCAATTACAGTCGGGGTGTGCAGCAGCGGCAGAGGTGGTTGCCGGAGACTCAAACACACATAAAGAACAATGCACTATCTGCGCCCCCCCCACCCCCGACGACGACTCGCATTTCCACCGGAAAACTAACTTTTCTCCCCTTTGGTATAATAATAAACGACTATTGCTCCCTACCACCGTTTTCGTTTGTAGCAGGGCCAGTATACCCACGGCTATAACTACCGTTCCTTGCTACTCCCGTAAGCGCGCGTGCACTGCATGTAACGCCGCACATACACCTATTGATCCACGGTTCTCGTGGACTTGCATGTGTGCCCGCCTACACGTGGTCGAGGTATATTATAACACGTTGTCGGTGTTGTTATTAACGTTTTGAGAATTTTCACCCTTCTCCCCGTCGAAGCGGGGCTGAGCCGGCTATCCACCCTTTGGCGCGCGCCAAGGGTTCTGCAGTTTCCGCTTGCAAACAAGGTAAAGTTGTTAGTTTTTTTACACATAAACTATACCTGTTTTTGTATTCTCCAGGAGAACTGCCCCCCCCCAAGTATTTTTGGCTTATGGCTTGTGATGATGGCGAGAAACAAAAATTGATAAACGCCCCGGGAATGCAGATTCGAGAGGTTTTTCCGCTTGGGGCACACATAATATTACTGTTATTACTTACACTTGGGGTTTTTTTTCTCTTACTATAAGTTTATCCCGAGGGCGAAAATAATAAATCTCGTCTTTATATTTCTCCTGTTCATCTTGGCGCACAACACAGTACGACCAGACGCAATATAAACGTTTTATTATATGAAACAAAGCCTGTATATAGGTTTCCTAGAACGCTCTCGCGGCTTTATCATCTCGGCAAGAGGTTTATATAAACGTTTGATTTAATTAAATTTCGGTTTTATGTAAATAAAATCATAGTTCGCTACGTAAACGGTCTCTTGGCCTGTGCGATCAATTGTGATCTGAGAAGGGGGATAGGTAGCTTAGGCTTGAGTGTAAAGGGGATCCTAAACCATTTGGATTCGAAAGTGGTTGCGGGTTGGGTTAGGTTTGGTTAGGTTAGCATTAGTTAGGTTTGGTTAGATTTAAGAAGGCCCGTTGTTGTATTCCTATACATAATATTATATTTGAATCAGGACGGGAATGGTTGTAATTCATTTTTTAGTCCAGCTATTTAATTTGTACACTTGGGCTTCTACAAATTTTTGGGAAATTGTTAATTAAGGCTAAACGATTTTCTCCTACGAGAAGAGGTCGTATCACCGAGAATGGTAACACTTTTGATTATTTTAAGAATAACAGTTTTGAATAGGTTCGATCGTCACGCGGTGCAGTTTGTGTAGTGAATTCTCATTCCTAGACCACAGTTCAAGTGGCCGGTCGTATAAAGTTGTTCGGATGACTTCAACTCTTTTTTTTCTCCATATTTATCGTTTTCACGGTTTGCATTAACGATTACGGTTTTATTGTCGGTTTTGGGTCGGTTGTCCACTGTTGTATACTATTATATATTATTATGTCTGTTATAAGAGTGTTACAAGTAATACCCGTGTATGTATAATGTATATAACGTACTCGATGGTATTGCTTTGGCGATTTGTAAATATTATAGACTTGTTTTTTAGTGTTATTGCGCGTTTGGGAAGTATATAAATGGTCGGTTAAGTACACACGTACACGTATAACAACCGTAGAGTTATTTTTTATGGTTCGCATGGGTTTCATTCATTCACTATGTTTAAACCGTCAACGTTTTATGGTGAAAAATTGTGACATTGCTCGTATAATTGGCGGTTAATCGAACATTAATGTATATTAGCTGTATAATAAAAAAAGAAAAACTCTAGTCAGATTTTAATACAGCGACGGTGGGATTTAGTTTGAATATTTTTGTATTATTATGATTTAGTAAAGAACAATTATTTTTAATTTATACGAGGGACGCGGTCGAATCGTCGTTCTCAACAGCAGATGATGACAGACGGACAAAGAGAACTCTCTATTTGACATAAACAAATTGTCAGGGGCGAAATTAGGTCGAGCACACAATGCAAAAAAGGAAAAGTCGAGAGAAAATCAATTTCAAACCCTAGGTTTTTTTTTCTTTTCAGTAGTTTTTTACATCTCTTTTTTTCTTTGTATATATGTATATATATAATTTCTTTCTGCGACTCTCGGAAACTGCGCCAAGCTCCTCTCGCTGAGTACTGTCAGTATAATATAATTGCTAGTGCCGTCTTCCGCTCGACCCTCGTTAAATTACCACCAAAACGTTCTGACCCTGCACAAACCCTTTGTCTTTTACTTACGGTGGTGTGTGTATTATGTGATGTTGTGGCCGATCTTGACTTTTGGCCCAAAACGAGCAGCCGACTACCCTCGACGTCATGTACAGTAAAAAAAAAAAAAATCACAACGTTTATTACCAAGAAAGGCATATCATTATTATTTTTTTAACAGTGTACAAGCACATGGGCTCGAGTGGCCAAAGGTGAGATTCGCCATTTTTTTTTTTACCTCAAACGGTATACCGTTTTACCGATGATTATTATCATTCTTATTTTCGAATTATACAATATTGGCCAACGAGGCGAGTACATTGTATTATGCCGTTGGGTAAAATAATTAATTCAATTTCTTTACGTTAAACATTTATTTTCGATAGCCATTAGCGCTTATTGTTCCAAAATTAATGACCATGCAACATTTTTATCAATAATTATTCTGCAGTTACTTACTTAATCTTATGTACCTGCTTAATCGCGTTTCACATTGATTTAAATATTATTATTTTATTTTAATGAAATTTGTTTTAATCGATTAATGCTGAACTCAGCTGCGAATTAGCAGATGATGAGCTTATACTTAATTATTATGCATTATACTTAGACTTTGCCCGTATAAAAGCTTAAGTTTATTAAGACAAGTTTTTTTTAGACATTTTTGTTAATGTTGTTGTTTTACAGTATAAACCACATTGAACATTTCTTTTTTTTTGGTATATTCTGAATTCTAGGATTTTTATTAAGTTTTGAATTATTATTTTTAGTTATTAAAGTTTAAAATGTATTTCGGTTGGCGGAGCACTGTGTGATGTTTTTTGTAGTCAAGGGTTTATTTTAAGGGATTTTAAACTTTAAATTATTCTTAACGAATGTAATTATTTAAAAAAAATAGTAAAACCTATATAATTGTATTTATTTTCTGAAAAAACGAGTGGCCTACTGGACTAATGGATTATATAGACTTATGGCATCAGTATAATACAATATTGGTGTTTTTAAACATTTTTTTTTGCCGCCAAAAAAACCGAACCTAATAAGTAATTAAGAGGCGGAGGAGCTGACGTGTGAAATGACTCTACACGGAGAGATAGGGGGCCGGTGGTCGCGCTGTAGTTGTTGGTAATTACACGGTATTATTTGCAGGCGGCACACGCGGTCATCGTGGACGGCGGCAGTGCGTGTAATCGACCATGTTATTATCGTATACAAGTCTATTGTTGGCAGCAGCAGAGAAGTGTGTATCGTGTGTTATGGACTTAAAACCCAACTCGGAAGTATATATAAGAGAGGAAGCACAGAAGGAAGGACTATGAAGCGAGAAAAACAGAGACAGAGAATGGTCGCGTGCTATGGATAGCGCCTAAAAAGGGTTGTGAGTATGTGTGGTGTGTTAGGTCCAAAAAAAAAAACAACAGCTGTTTTTTTAATAAATATAAAATATATGTTATATTTATAAAACGACCGAGTTCGACGACCCGTGTGATAACGCGCCACAGTCCTAATGCGTTATCTTATTACTTTTATTATTATTATTGCTCTATCGTGATGTCGTTTTCTTCGTCGTGGTCTCTATAATAACAAAAAAAAAAAAACCCCAAAATTAAGTATCGATCGATCGCCCATATAGCTCCAAAGAACGTCATCGAGCAATTCGTGTGGCACGCCAACCGTGGACGACAACAGACACACGCTTTGTCAATTTCGAAGCTATTTCACCCCAAAAATAAATGCCCGAAAAATTAAAGAACAGAACCGAGGCATAGTTCCATATAGAAAACGTTTTTTGAGCCCAACATAATATTATGAAATGTATCAATAACGGCTGTTTTATACAATATAATATAATATATACTAAATCCGCCTTGTTAGGTAATAAAAAAAATACCATAAATTCACCAATACCGTTAGATTCGCCTATTCCACAACATGCATGTCATTTAATTATTAATGAAATATATACAGCAAACAATAGTAAAAACCATAGGAAATCTGAGGACCTCGGAATTTATAAATTAAAACAAATTAAATGAATGATTATAGTAACATAAGTTGTAGATTCTTTTTCTTTTTTTTTTTAAGAGGAAACTGACTATTTCCATTGGAAACTATTTCATTTATTACATTCTAACGCAATCCTATCTCCAACAATCACATGTATAATTACATTCCATTTGAAACACACAACATTGGTCGATAACATGCGCGGTCGGGTTGCACGTGCAAGGTAAATATTTGGGGTTTACCCTGTTGTTAAGACCGAGGCAGTTTATATACAATATATATTAATATTATGTTGGTTGCCGACGATTGTTACCGTTTACCTATTTCATGATTGGTACGCGGTATAATACCGCATTAAAACATAATTAAATGGAATCTAATAAAATATTAACTACACAATGAATTGCGTTTTAGTTAAATATAATTGATGTTTGTCAATAAAGTGTTTTGAAAAACGTCCAATCGCCAACAATCGTTTACCAAAAACCAATTCAATCATATTAATTTTGGTATAACGCGTGAGTGTATTAGTCTTATACCGTGGTGGGGCAACCGTTTAATACCGCAACTAACAATTACATAACAAGTACATTTTTCTGATGACCGATGACTGATATCAACCGGACAATTGAATACGGTCAAAATGTCTTTTGTTCAATTTGTTGAAGACAAATTCTCAAGAAAAAAAATATGGAAATTTTCACATGTTTTTTCTTCGGTTCGGCATCACGTCGCTCCATCCCCTTGCCACCCTCTCCGCCCTTTGTACGTTGCTGACATACTGTTTATGCGATGGAACTTTATTGCTCTGTATCGAGCATTATGTAATTATTATCGATATTTTAGGGCGAATTTCATGTTTTACCCAGTTACATAATAGTATGGCTATTTTTATAACGCTTAAAAACGTATATACCTACAAGCGAAAGTACACAACACAACACACCCTCTTACTGTGGTATTCGTGTGTGTCTGTTTCCTCATCTAATTGTGTTGTTCGCGAGCAGTCCACGCGAGCAGTTGACCGTTTTACCTGCAAAGCTTTTGTACCTACTATGTTAGCAATACATATTATATTATGCGTCTGCCGCCGTTGATCCCATTACCGCCGAAACCCTCTTGTTTCGTGCGAGAGGCCCTTGCTCACAGTAGTAATCATATAGCTTTCTCCCCATTGGTTGGCCAGTCCATTTACTCCGGACCAGTGTAATTTATCTGATATAAGTACAAGACTCCAATGCACATTGTCCACACCCCAGGTGCGCGTCCGGGACGGCTAAAATTGAGTCGTTATCGATATAGGTAAGTCCCTTGACATTCGTGTCCAAAGGCAATTGGCTGATACACACTCTACTTTATGTTATATCGTTGTACAATATAAATTACAACCGTGGAACGAATAGTAGTTTCGGTTATTTCTACAGAGACCAGAGATTGAGGGGGGAAATAATATGGGCATGAAAAAAGTTTATGCATTTGTACTTAGCACATAGTAACATATAACAGTACAATATTAGAACAAACGATAAAAGCAATAATAATTTATTGTGGACGGTTCAAAGTTTGACTAAAGAAGGGAAGGGCTGATTTTTTTTTCAAATCGTTTAGCCCTTTAAAGAGTCTTTCAAGTCTCAGGTACGTCATTCAGGGTTTATTGACTTGCTACATTGTGAAACCAGTATCTTCTAGGCTTCGAAGGTAAAAAAAAAAAGACACAATTTTTCTCGCTCGTTAAAGACGGGCTTTATGTATGTATTTTATTGCCGTTGCAATCGTTAATAGCATTTAAGTATACATATAAGAAGTATCCGGGCAATAGATCCGGCACAATGATAAACTGCGATGGCGAATCGTTGGCGGATATGCTTTCTTCGGGTTAACATTTTTTTTAAATTTAAATATCTTATCTAGCAGATGGTCTCGGTTCGCTTTGTTTATGTCGTTTTTTTTTTTTTTTTGGAAAACGGGTACACGCTCATCAACGTCTGGGGTTTCGTCTGACTGACAGGAGATGTGCAGCACAATGATCCGACGTTGGCACGCGCGTCCGACTTTACTTAAGTGTATCTCTTCTACTATATACTTTGGACCGTTGACCTAAGTCGGCCTAAGTACAGCGAGGAGCCTCCCCAACGGTGTGTGTATACAAACGGTTCTCACGTGTGCAGTACTCGGGTGGAAAACAAAATGTGGTTAACCCCCAAGAGTATATAATATCATATTGAAGACAACACTGTAAGCAGTGCAAAACCCTACCAGAGTTGGACAAAACACATACCAAAATTAATTTATATTTAAAATATCAGGTTATTTGAAAAAGGCAATTAAAAACTTTTTTTTAAAAATAAGAATGTATTTCAAATACATTCATCAAACTAAAAAAAAAAACAAATAAACTTTTAATTAAATATGTTTCCCGGAATCGGACAATCGTTAACACATTAACAAAAAAAAAACTATTACAAACACATAAAAAAAAAAATTTATTTCATTTGTCCGTTTGACTGCACATTATATTTTGAAAATATTTTTTAAACATAATGAAAAGATTGCAATGGTTTGGAACCACATGTTCAACACATCACGGCTCTGCGGTCGACGGCGTTTGTAAAATAATAATATATTAATTCAGCGTTACATGTCTTTTTTTTTTTAGTTGGGACGCCAACCTAAAAAACACAATAATATATTGTCTATAATATATAAACTCGTTTGTTTATACTTTTCGACCCGGGCAATAATAATAAATAATAATATATAGCCGGACTCTGTTAATTGGTAGCTCAAGACGGATGTGTATCGCACGCAGTTGCCATAAGTGGTTTAAAAAAAACATTTGAAGCGTAATATATTATATTCGGTATTTTAGCCGAAAGCATCGCCATACTAAGTTAATGTTTAGACAAAGAAGGTTTTATTTTTTACAAACAAAAAAAATATACATAAATATTAAAGTCATCGCGTTGTGCGACAGCGAAGCGTACAAAAAAAAATTAATAATTTATGTTAAGAAGTAAAACTCTTACCAACAATAATTGTTATAATTTAAATTTAGACTTTTGCACTTATCTAACTATAAAATAACAATTATGAATGAAAAAATGTAAACTGGTAATGAAAACAAAAATAAATATTAAAAATGACTTATACCTACTCGTCCTTGCCAAAACCGTCCAATTGTGCGTTTTTTTGTACACACTATAGGTAATACTGTTTGACCAAACTTTTTTGTTTATTTATTTATTTTTTATCGGTTTTCCCCCGGGCCCGTCACACAATGTTCTCGTTCAACAATATAATATACACACTGTCTGACCTACCTATTTATACATGCAATCCTGTTTGTGTACGTGTAAAGTTGTTTGTCCTGTATTTTGTTTTTATTTTCAGTTAGTCTTGACAGCATAAAAAAAAAAAATAGAAAAGGGTTTTTGCACTTTCAAGCCGCACGTCCAGGGTGTACAAGTTGGTATTTTACACAAATAAAGAATTTGTTTAACTTCTACGGTTCGTTTGGTTTACCCTACTTATCCCCCGGCTGCAAAATCCTCTATCTCGGTCCCTCTTCTATTCACTCCACACTCATCCTTGTGTTTTTGTTCATAACATCTTCACAGGCCTACCGTCTATACCTTTTGATCTCTACTTAGGCCGGGGCTGTGTGGCCTAGTCAGGAAAGCGATAATTGGCGGCCTAATCAAACCACACCATTTGCTAGTGTATTGTTTTTGTAAACGTTTTCAATCACTTTGAAAGTCTTAAACTTGTTGCACCCCATCTTCGAACAAACCTATATTACATATTTTAACGTTCGTTATTGTAAATTTAATCATCCTTTGTTTTTGCCATTGAATTTTGAATGCCGTCAAGATAGTATAACAACCGTGCCGTTCAAAAAATGTACATGATATTTTATAGGAATTCATTCACCCCGTCAAGGCCCCTCGTCGGTGCCGTTGGGGATGTTTAACCCCTCGGGTACTGCAGCAGAGCACCGACCGTCTTGTGATGCCGGGGCAAGTATTAAATAACGTTCGGCCGAAGAAAACTTTTCCAAGTACAAGGGAAGAAAAAAAATAGGAAACGCTGCCTGCAGTATTTTGGGGTTCTTATTTTGTATCGATTTTCTTATGCGTCCAAAGTGAATCCCTCCTGTCGAGTTAACCCTCGCATTATCGTTTATACGTGTGGCCGTCTTGTGACCGTATATAAGGTACCGTGATAGTGCAACGCGTCTTATGGTAAAAGATCCCTTTGCCCAAGTGCCCAGCACGTCCTATGCGTCGACTGACCCTTCCAAACCGTGTGTGTGTGTTGTGTGTATACATGTACAGTGTACATGGACGTTTTATCCTGGACTCATTATTGCGGCAGAGAGGTAGAGGTAGAGAGAGGTACACGTCCGGCCAAGTGAGAGTTCCGGTTTGTTAAAGGCGAGAAACCAAAGAAATACCCTGTTTGAGAATTTAGGAATGCCACTATATTATTATAGACAAGCCACGATCAATCGGACGGTAACGTTTTGTCGAATTCATCGCCAAAAATACATATAGGTAATAATAATTTATTTTTATTATTAGTTTATTCCTAAGACTGTTGGTAGGTAGGTACAGCTTATTCGGCGTACGTGCCCGGATTACTTATAGGGCGGCAAACGTCTCGTTACGGATGCCAAGTAAGTGCTGCCCGTTCGGGAATAGCCAAACCCGAAGAAAATACCTTTTGTTTCTATGTAATATACACGATTTGAACGTTCATTCAATATTATAAAACCTTAAAAAAAAAGAAAAAGAAGTGTTTTCTATTATGCGAGGACCAGCTTTTCTCTACCGGACCTACTTAGGGCGACTTTCGGTTTACAGCATGGATTCAAAATACGTTTTCAAAATAAAATGTACACTACATATTGTTATAACTACAACAAACGTTGATTTAGGTTGTTGACGGTAGGATAGTCTTATAGCTTAAATATGATTTTGAACTTGTAACAACAAACAAAAGGCTCGACTTAACTTTAAAACGTTTTAATTATACAACTTATATAACTGTCGACAATTTGACTCAACTTTTGTTGTACTTTTATAACAACTGTGTGCATTTTGGTTTTTAAAACGTTTTCAATCTCTGCTTTACAGTATTTATTATACAGTGACATGCCAATGTGCTGCTTGTAATGTGTGTGTGTGTCTTTTAATGTAAAAAGATATTTGCATTATTTTTTCGCACGATATCCGGGCGCCTCGAAAATAAAGACTGAATTTTAATGATTAAGTAAAAGCGGAAATCGAATTTCCCCTCTCGGCCCCCAAGTCAAGGCGCAACAATAAAACATCCGAAAAATATTGTAATAAAACAAACCCGACCGCCGACAAACGATTTTATTCATTAGGTTTTCTAAAATATTTTATACGTGTACAAACGTCTTAAACCGAATTGTATTATACCCTCGAGGACGGTATTGAATACCAGTTTGAATAACAATCAGCTGAACCGCGGAATCTTATTATAAATTACACACCGAAGCTTATTTTCTTATTTGTTTTATGCAAAAAAAAAAAATCAAACTCACATAAAAAATGTAAATCACCATTTCGGCAGTCGTCGAATCCTCTTTTAGAACCAACTCAGAAAAAGTAAAGTTTGTACCATCCTTAAAAAAAATATATTTATCAAGTATCTTTTTGCGTCTGAAAGATGTAAAACACAAAAATATTTGTGTGGTATAATTTAAATATATTTAATTATTTTACTATATATAAGCACAAGTGGGCACATTAATAGTATTAACAACCGAGAAGTTGGTTAGCTCATAATCAAAGTAGTTATGGTATATTATAGACAACTTTATTAATATAAAGTGAATTGTCCGTTAATATTCGGGTTGTCAATACAACACAGCATACTAATATTACATTAGCCGGTTACCTGGTAAAGTGTATACGTGTCAGGAAAAATACATTTTATCGATTTAACTATAATATTCTTATTCTAGCTAATTATTTACCGGTGTACACTCATCAGGAATTAAACAATAATTACATTTTGTCTTGCACGTGTTCAGCTCGAGTCAATGTTAACACCGTACAAACCATAACTGTTGTGTAGTTAAACATTTTAAAAATCAAGTTTAACATAATATCTTAAATGGAATAAACATACTAATTACAACATTTTCTCGCAAATTAGACGTTTTTTTTAGTTTAAATTTAAATTATCCAAATTCAATTAAGTTTCAAACTGTCTTTGCACCGAAGACCCAAATACACACACACACATACATTTCATGCAAAACACTTGATCAACGATTGCTCAACGTGTTCTTGTAGCAGTCAAATGTGTGTGCAGACTGAAATAAATATGACAACATTTAACGTTGAAAATCCCCTTTGGGTTTCCGTTTCGAGTTAACCAAACGGGATTGTATTGCACAACTCTTGCTCGCTGTAATGTCGTCTCGTCACGAAATGATTGACGTTTATAACATATTTTGAATTTAAATGGCATCGCTAGAGCACACTAGTAGCTGTCATCAATCATATATCGTTTGAATCAAAAGCTTTTCGTCTAGGCTTTCTCTCTCTCGAGGTTTACCGTCGTCTAGCCCGTGAAGATATATTATGTTAGTTAAAAAAAAACAAAAAAACATCACTGTTCGAATAATATTTTATAATATAATTTATCATATTTTACAACGGTCCGTCTAAAAAGGGATTTGGCGCGCGCCAAAAGCCGAGTCTGAGCTTTGGTTGAATATTATTTCTGTAAACCACAAATAAGCTGACACTCGCTCATAAAAAAAACACACCCTACCATTATTATTATTATTATTATTATTATACCTGACAACAAAATAACAGCTACAGCGTAATGTCACTCCAATTGTAATATTGGACTTTTTAAAGTAACAACATTACAAGATTACAAAAAAATTATTAAATAACATACTCGACGAGTCTGTTTCTTTAAAAAAAACATCTAGTGCAAGACTTTGGTTTGTTTGTCTATTGTTTTACAATTTATTTCAGTTAGTCGCTTCAGAGATAAAAATGATGCGAAAATCAGACGGTACTTTATCAAACGGTAGTTTTAGTATTTTATATATATATATATATTTATATATATTTTATTAGTGTCCAAAGCGTCGTAAGACGGATGAACTTTTTCAACAGCTTACAATACAAGTGTAGTTTTTATATGACATATTTTACGTTTATTGCAACGCTATAAAAACATCTTCCATTGATTTGCGCTTATTTGTTATTTGTTGACGGAATCCAGTTCAATATTAACTCTTCAGAATTAATAAAAAGATATTATAATAGTTTATTATGTCTATGCATTGTTGTGTGTAAAAAAAGGCTAAACTTTATTTAAACAATTCTGGTTTAACGATTAACCAACAAAAGTCTATGTTTATTACGTTCAGTATAAATACAAAGAAAACTAACGAAGAGATAAGCATGATCCACTTGAGTGAATTTTAGGACCCTGCAAACCATAACAATTGCTATTGATAAACATCTCAAATGGATTCTGATTGGATAACATTTCCTCACATATTGATTCGATTAAGTGTCCATTGTGCAATTTAATATCAACCTAAATAATCATAAAATGTTAAGGATTCAACGAATAATTAGCTGTATACTATTTAGCGAGTTTGATGTTTATTTTTTTAAAAATGTTATTGATTTTTAGTAAATTAGATGTATGTAAACGTTTATTGGTTTGTACATAATTCTATTATTTGTTTACTATAATCTATAATTATAATTATTAATAATATAGATGTTTAACTCACCGTTTTCCATGACAGGCTATGCTCATTGGGGAGGTGCCAATTTGTCACGCTAATATATAATGTTTTTTGTAAAATGTATGTTTGCATTGTTGTTGTTATTGACAATTAAAAAAATATGATTATTATTATTATACTGTATTCAAATAATTATATGGTCGTTTTTTTTTATCTGTTGCAGGTGAGAATATAGAGTCTACTCGAGTAACCTTGTCGGCAGGTAGTGTACTATTATTTTATATTGTTATAATATGATTTCTCAGCAATAAATTTTGCTCATAAAACCGACCGACGATAAACTATAGCAACGGCGGAATAATAATAACAATATAATGGGCGATGAAAAATAAACTAAAGAGTAAACATAACAATTTTTAAATAAAACCAACAAAGAGGTTTTAATTAGTAATATCGATTGTTTTTTTTCTACGTATGGAGGTCAATAAAAACACGGCCCTTTATTTTTTTTTACAAAAAATAAAAACAATAACTTTGTGTAATTTGTTATGTGATACCTACTGACTTAATTAAGACATTTCCAGCGTGTTTTCCTTGTTTGTTTACCAGTCGGCCGTTTTTATTAAGTCGTTATGAAGACGTGGAATATAATAGTGAAATTGTTTTTTGCGACAAAAGACAATATTGTCTTACCGAGAACAGTAGACCAAAAAAAAAATCACGGCTATTGTGTGCTGTCATAGCGTGTGGTGTATTTTGTTTTGTACGATATTGTAGTATTAAATTAAAAACAATTTCGGGCTTACAACCCGGCGACGGCACCGGAAATCCTAGGTATTTCTCACTAGGTAATACTTACCCTTAAGAAGCACACCGAGATCTTCTTGAAGGGGGGGGGTTTCCTTTAGATTCCTTCTTAGATTTCCATTTGGGATTTTATTTAATACAAATTTTACATTTAGTAAAATCAAAATAACTAATATACAGTAACTTGACAATATAATATCATGGAGGAGCATTGTCCAATAAAGCTAACTGTTGTGTCTGGTGCTCGTGGTGGCCAGAATAGAAACACAAATGTAAGGTCCTACTTGACAATTGTTTTCTTCTTTTTCTACCAACTATGTAAAACGTTTATGAAATTGTCAAATGCTTCGATTTTGGATTTGATGTGTTTTTCACGAACGGGGATCGATATCGTGTATGTTTTTATATTGAAAAATGGCCGAAAAGGTTTAGGTCTTATCCAACAAGGGAACCCTAGATTATCCGGTTGGACTCTTGGGGCGTTTGCCGGGCTTTTGCAGTTGATGGCTTAATATATATATATGTATATACATAATATCTGTTCTCTCTTCAGCAATTCAATCGCGCATTGTAATAATTGCGCATCGTTGTAAGGGTTTAATAAAATTGAAAAAAATAACTCGGTCGTGTGCGGATTCCTCGTGTGAAATCGCTCGGTCATCCGGTATAATTCCCACTTCCCCCCCCCCAAAATATAAAACCTTTGAAAAGAACACCAAACCGAGAGAGGAGAGGAAAGAAGGTGTAAGGGATTGCAGCAATAATTCCGTTTTACACCGGCTGCGCGATCGCCGTTTTTGCGCTCGGGTTTTCCCATTTTTCGCGGCGTTTCCCCTTTTCGAAGACGACGGTTTTTCCTTTATGTTTCCTCCGACGTCCTCTGGGAGCAGACGCCGCGGTTGCTGTGTGGCCTTGGCGTTTTGGAATGCCAAGGAATTCGAGGGTTGTTTGCGAGAAGCGCTCACACACACACACACACACACACAAAAGTTACAAAAACACCACCCCTAAGGGTAGTTTTTTGACGTGAGTATAAAATTTGCCGACGGACAGAGGGTGTGTACAGACAGAAGAGTATATAGGTGTACACGCATACATAGGTGCGGAGGAGGATAGCACGGGATGTGGCGGGAACAACGGGATTGCGACGGGGTCTGATTGGGGGTGGGAGGTGGCGAGGGCACAGGAGGGGTGGATATATCCTATATAATGAATTCTTCATCCCCTTTTGCTCGGTCGCCCGTCTCTTGCAAACTAATTACGGCGTTATAGAGACACTGTTGTTGTACACGCGCTATCTGGTCTTGACGATAAAGCCGTCAAAAGCCATTATATATGTATATATATAATATAAAGCCGGGCAGGAGGTGCGCTACAGAGTTATAGAATTATCCTGATTTAAATATCAATGCCGCCAAAAGTTTTAATCTGATTTTTAAGAATCTTAAGAACCAAAAAAAAAAAATGGCGGCAATGACCGCTCGAAAAGTCTTTCGGGTTGACACTCGGTGTTAATGATATATACCTATTTTTTTTTTTTTTTTGGTATACTTAACAATCGAACGGCAGGCGCTCTGAAAAAACGAAACTCGTGTCTCGACACCGAGCTAATTAATTCCGACGTCTCGCAGTGGTATTAAATGTATAACGTCGAGATGTAGGAATTCAACAATGACTACCAGAACAATAATACAATATGTATATAGTACAACAATAATAACGTCTACACGTGCTAGTGTAGATCTGGTTATCGTACCAGTTATAGATGAACATGAACCGATAGTAATATTTCAAATATATCATATTACATTAAAAAAAAATCTATAGCTAACTAAAACCATTTATCTATCATCAACTGATTATCTAAACGGATATATCCGGAGCCTTGTTTGTCATAACTTTCATTACCAGTAAGACTCTTCTTTAATTACCCCGGGTTATCGAGACTGTGCCTAACTTCGTACATCGGTCAGAGTACAGTGTGACAATGTTTTCAGGATTAATAGGTTTTTCATATATATAGTCGATTTCGCCATCTCTAGAATTGATTAGAAAGACACACTGCTGCATTAAAGCTATGGTGCAACCGATATTTGATATCCCGGTCAAATGACCCGACACAGTACCTTAAACGTTTTCAAAATCCAAACGCTATTGGCGTTGCACACGTGGAATGCAGTGCGTTTGCTTGTAAGAATAGAGTTGCTGCCTATAGTAGTAGTGTTTGTGGGCTAGTTATGTCGACCTTATCTGTCGGGTTGAATGTTGTATTTTGTTATGAATTGGTTATCGTCGGAGTGCTGCGGCTGCTGTGCCCGTGTGTACAAATAGCGTCGTCCTGTGCAGGTTAACCTTTTATTCTGAATTTCGAATCCGCCCCCGGGCTATTAATTAGTCTTGTCTGTCCGTCCGTCTCTCTCTCTGTTGATTACAAACGACGACTTGCATACTGCACAAACACTATTAACCGGCCGTATATAAATTACATTATATTATTGTGTATATTATGATATTGTAATTTATGATATTCCCGCCCGTATATTGTTGCGTTGCGGACGGGCCAGGCTTTTACACACGAGCGCGTGTACACCGGCAACGATCGGTAGAAGAATGTATACACTATAAGCTCTCCCGGGTATACATAAACATGCATTGTAATAAAGTCCAAAAAGATCCGAAAAGGAAACACCATAAATTCATGATGGGTGGCGCAAGTAGATGGCGGAGCTGTGTAACGGAAGTCTGTTTACATTCCATAATCTCCAGAGTTATTTTCTCACTCTCTCACTCTCTCTCTTTCTCTATTGTTAGTCATGTGTACTTAAACATTGTCGCGGCGTAAATAAATTACACCCTAAGACGTGAGGGAAGAAGATGCTATGTGCCGCCCTTGGGAAATCGGCGAACGGTATATATGTTTTAGCAGCCCTCTTCTGTCCTAACCGAAAACCGCTATTCTCCATATCGTTTGACGGCCCCGTGCAATTGATTTGAACCTCAATGAGACGTGTGGTCAATTTAAATGGCTTGCAACGCGGATAGGAGCGCTAGTAGTTAATAGAAACAGATGCGACCAAATTATCTTGAATTGTGTTCAAAGTACGTTCCGAAAATCGGCTATCTTTCGCACGAGACCAATGCCGCCGATGTGTTTCCGTGTATAAAGCTCCGGATTTAGCTGTCGCCGGCTTTGTTAATGTCGAACGGATGCAAACGACACCGGACGCGGATGTTTAAAAGTTTCCAGAGTTTTCGTTGTTATTATTATTTTTTGTTTGGCCGTCGTTGATTTTGGAAACGGAGCCCGACGATTTGTCTTCCGGTCACACAATGCGACGAGCGGGGGTCGTTTCTTCTTCAGTGACGTTTCCTCGAAAGCCATAAGAACTCTGCTGTTAAACCGAGCACAGCCACAGAGGGGACGGGTGCCCGTCATTAGCACGCGCCCGTCTGCGGATGATTGATGCCGTTCGATGCGGACCACGACCGACGTGGCGATAATGGCGGTCACGTCGTCGATGCTTATTATTATTATTATTATCATCCTCGCATTAGCCAAATGTCGTGTGAAAAACCGGTAACCCGTTTCGATCGACGGTCGCATGTGGAACGACTTGTGCGGCGTTTGATCGATTGACCATTGTCCTATTCGCGCGTAGGAATAGAATAAACAGCATGATGTCGCCACCGAAGCTCATTTAAACTGTGTACACCTACCTATGCACCTAGCATTGATCGTCATTTTCCCAGGACTGCTTTTCAATCAAGCCGGACGCTATCAGCTGGACAGCCAGCCGTCAGGGTAACAGCTGTGTCGTCCAATCGTGAATCCTCTGCCGTCGCAACTCGGTGTGAATCAGCTGACCCACAGTCGAATCGCATATCAGGTTCACGTTCCCTGCAAAAACAAAATCCGACTGTCCTAAAGCAGAGGGTTTCAAAGCTTCATTCACTCTATATCGACTGTCGACAAAAAGCCTAGCAATGTTGGTAAACTAAAAAAGCGACCTATTGTAAAAATAAAGCCAACGATTAAGGATCAAACGTCTTCAACAAGAATTTTGCCTGCAAAACGCTTATAAGAGACATTTTTTAGTAGTCCTGACAGATCCAAACTAGAACCTTCGATCAGTTAAGTGAAGTCTTGTGATTAGTAGCTGGTTCTCGGTGTAAAGCGTTTAAAATGGTCCAGGTTGTACGAGGTGCGTCTTCAGGACAAGTTGATCGAAGAAAGCAAAATCCGATTGTCGACAAAAAGCCTAGCAATGTTGGTAAACTAAAAAAGTGACCTACTGTAAAAATCAAGCCAAAGATTAAGGATCAAACGTCTTCAACAAGAATTTTGCCTGCAAAACGCTTCTAAGAGAGTTTTTTTAGTAGTTCTAACAGATCCAAACTAGAACCTTGTGATTAGTAGTTGGTTCTCGGTGTGAATCAGCTGACCCACAACCGAATCGCTCATCTGTTCCGCGTTTCCTGCAAAAGCAGGTCCGTCTGTTAACGACGATGGTGAATTGTATCATAACCTTAACGAACCGAGAGTATTCGACCGAGTCGCCTCGTGGCTAGGTGAACCTTGTACGCGCGCGCTCCCCCAGACGTTTGGAACGTTGACGGTGCAGGAGGTGGTCGCAGTCCGGTGATTTTGTACACCCCGAGTTGTGTTGTTATTTTTTCTTTCACGGACATGGCTGATTAGCAACGTAAATACCGCGCACACGTGTCTACCCGACTACTGTGTATACACACACTTATGTAAAGAGCCAAAAAAAAATAAACTGCAGTTACTGACATGTGTTCCGAAAACGTACCATGTGCGCGCCCGAAGGTGTGTACTACGGTGAAATCCATTCCAGTCCTCTCCGTCTCTCTATCGAATTTCATCACAGAAAGACTATATTTTACCGAACAACCGCTCAGGTATATTATGCAAATGGAAAACTTATTGTACACCAATTCTGAAAAACATTTTTCATATCACAACGCACCCCTCGCCGTGTACGCCTTTTTTACCGGCCGGCTATTCCAAAACGTTTTATGGTATTTACGACGACGGTACATATTCGTATATTATTGTTATTCGTATGGCGATAACGGCAACCATTATGTCGGAACGAGGTGTGTAGTAACTGTATACAACACACACAAGACGAAGCCGTAAAGAAAAACCCTCCCTTAAAATATTCACAAGGCATTAGTTTTCCTATATTCACACCCCACGGTACACGATGATACAGTTTGAGTTGTTACTTCAGAGTTTAGGGTCAAATTGTCTGTACCGCATTGTTATATACAGTGTTGTTGGTTTCTTGAAAAATCGTTAAACAGGAAATTGTCGGTTTTCCAAGCTTCAACGTCCAGAGAAATATTCAAGTATGGAACGTTAACAGAGATTTCTCCTATTTATAAACGATTGCTCTAAATCTAAAATGCATATTTAATTGTATACACCGCCAGGGCAATGTTGAACGACCACCGAAAAAAGCCAAAGTCAAGTGTGATCAGATTGTTTAGATAAGCTATTTAAACGCCAGCCATATAATTCAAAAGTGACTGCCTACTATAAAAGCGTCGTCGGCCTGTTGTGTTTTTTTTTTAATTAAACGGTTTTAAAAATAAACTTGATTTTCGGACGATAATTTACGACCAATTAAACGCGGTGAGTGCGATGTTGTGTAAGGTTGAATTAA
Source organism: Adelges cooleyi (assembly GCF_023614345.1). Taxonomy (NCBI): domain Eukaryota; kingdom Metazoa; phylum Arthropoda; class Insecta; order Hemiptera; family Adelgidae; genus Adelges; species Adelges cooleyi. The sequence goes on along the minus strand of NW_026096268.1, from coordinate 9,568,512 downwards.
AAACAAAAAAAAGCAGCCAAAATAACGTTTCTTGGACGGTACACGGGATGGCACTTTCCGGACTGCTCGTTTAACATGGAAATCGGCGCGTTATAGATATAGGTTTTTTATTGTTGGTACCAAAAGTATATGTAATGGAGAAGAAGCGACGCATAGCACGAAGAAACGACCGGCCAGGCAGGTGTTTACCTAAAACAGGCAGCATCGGTATATTGTGTAGTACACAAGATAGGGTCATGGGGAAGGGTTTGGGGCTGCAATCGCATATTTTACAACCTATACGTCCCCGTAATGGATGGAGGGTCTGGGAGAAATACATTTTTCTATAACGCGTATGAATGTAAATCACACGGGTGCAGCAGCATCGGCTCAGAAACCACCACTTGGATAATATAGTCAATAAATTCAAAGAGGGTTCGCACAATAAAAAGCTCCTCGGCGGTGTTGTGTTTTGGTCGCAGATGACGTCGAGTTCGATACCGGAAGATAATATATTCTCTCTCTCTCTCTCTCTATTTTCTAAGATTTATTTTTATCACCGCAAATTCTTTCCAAATATATATACAGAATATAATTTTGTATACAACACTGCGCGCACAGTACAGGTCTTCCTCGTGACTGACCCAGAAGCACACATCTGGCGGCTATACCGAAATGGATAAATCACTCTATTTTTTTTTCCTCCGATACGTGTGTGCGCCCCCGAAGATAGATTTATCGGTGCCCGCGTAACCCGAAACCAGCGGGTTTTTTTTTTTGGCACCTCCCCATCTTGGTAAAGGTTTTCCGCGATTTTACCTCTATACGCCGGTCTAATCCCTTGGCCCCATTGACGCGTGTCGTTTGTTTACAAGCAGTTTCATAGCGTGCACGACCATCGAATACGATATTATTGTTTTCAGAATTGTTAACAACAATAATTAATATTATATCCGCGCGAGACTGACCATAATATGTATGTACACCGCTCAGCTATAAGTACCTGCACAAGAGCTAAGCGTTGATTGTATATAGGAACGTGTCTTGACCGACAATTAGCGCACTGCCAATAGATAAAAATCAACAATCGTATTAAGTTATATTATGTTTTATCCTTCCGTTTGATCTTTTGTCATTAGCTTGCCCAATAGCCAAATATATGTGTGTGTATAATACAAAGACAGACTTCCTTTTTCTCATCAAATTCTGCTGGCGACAAAGTTTGTCACAAGATGTCCAGACTTGCTACTTTGATCCAGAAGCGGTGACGGTAAATTTGAGTGGATCACTTTTTTCTGAATAAGGCTTTTGCAAACCCGTTGATAACACAACGTAGATGAGCTTAGTGTTTGAGCACACACGCACACACATGTTTAAGCATGTAATAAGTTGTATAGAATAATGTACGGTTGACAATGCGCGGTTTTTGTTCTTTAGTGTTTCTATTCCCTCTCGTGTGTAATTATATGTGTACACTGTTAAAACACAACGAGATGGCAATTTGTTCGTCGGTGGTCGTACAAAACGCACGCTCAATAGACGGTAAAATTACTGCTGTTGTGTGCAAAACGGTTTCACACGTGTCACAAAAGGATTTCTGTGTAAAAAATAAAACACACCGAGCTCTTTGGCGCATTTTTTATTTTAATGAGGTCCCGTTTGTTGTTAATATTATTTTTATTGTTCGAAAACGTGCGGTCGTAAAGCAGCCAGGTGCCGGCAAAGATAGTGGGCTGACGACAAGACAGGACCAGGAGTAGTGCTCCAGACCCATTAAAATCGTTACTGGTATATTATTATTATTGCTATTACGATCTCTGTAAACCCCACAGCACCACCTCGGCGGCCACTGGAGGAGAAGGAGAAGACGACAGCCTCCCCGTCATAGCAGCCGTGGAACTACTTGACGGTGCCGATTATCTTCGGAGTGGCCTATTAACCGCCGTGTGCAGCACAACCGTTGCCCGACGGTAACTCGTTAATGACCGGCCGCCGCCTACAATAAAACACACGACTTGAAAACTTCAATTAACAAAGTCTCGGATCGACCAGACCCTACTAAAAACACTACTATACTCGGCCCCGAACAGATGCTTCGGCTTCTGCCATTTCACCGCAATCGGCCAGGGCTTCCAAGCTGCGTCGTAAACGCCATCTTGGAGCGCATGAAGATGATCCATACGACCCCGCATGGAGAATACAATGATTGCCGTCGGCCAGGACTCGCAGTCGTATGATATATTATATGTACACGTTATTATTGTTTAGTGTACATCCCAGCTGGACTTAAATGTTACACCGAGGAGTCGGTTGGCGTTGATCGATCGACCGGAGTACATCACCTGTTGCAAACAAAACCGGGTTTATTATTATTTAAACGATTTCCAATCCGGCAAATTTGGCGTTGGGCAAGCACACAACTAGCGTCGACAGTGTCCAGGAGTGCAGCGTTTTTTTTCTCTTTCGGATTTTATATTTTAATAGCTAATAAACGTTGGGCTGGTCCGTGTGTACATGCATACACGATCGAGTGCGTTTAATGAGCACCAGCACGAGATACAACAAAAAATTATATATATATATATATATATATATATATATATATATATATATATATATATATATATATATATATATATCATCCAAACTCTCTGTGTGTTCTTGTCGGCCGGAGGAAAACACATGCCCCCTTTGAACAAAACACTATACCACTCTCGTGTGTATGTAATAAAACGTCTTCTGTGTCCACATGTCGTCATGCCGTCGCGATTCCCCACGTCCTGCCAATTCCTTTTCTTCGTTAAGTGTGTTTTTTTTTCGCCATATCGAAAATATACACTTACGCCGCAATGCCAGTGTCTCATCGCTGTCGACAAGCTTTGACTCTGATGAGACGACGACTGCAGAGTTCTGGAAATAGATAGTGCGACGATACCACAGCACGTTTCCAGACTATGTGACACGTTGGAAACCGCAGCGGATGTTTATCACTTATACACTCCAGAACCGTTTACGTTTAGTGTATGTTAAGTGTAATTATCAGATCCGGTGATAGCTGTGGTCAATTGATTTTGTAAATTGATATAAGCTATTTGAGATTGATGTGCTCAATAACGGTTACTGTAATTGGACGGCATTTGTCGGAAAGAAACCAGTAAAATCAAAATGTCTTCAAGTTTTTTTCTCAAAAACATAATTTTATTTCGCATAAAACAAAATGCATTCTGACTCGGTAGTCCTATTCAGAACGGTTTTTCATAGCTTTGTGCAGTTTGTAAGGCAGTAATGAATCTCAACCGATTGTCTCTTATTTTCACCGCCATTGATTTAACTCCTAGACTCTTCCCTTATGTATTCATTTCTTATTCTATCGTCCCTAGTAACTCCACTCATCCATTTTAGCATTCCCATCTCCGCTACACTTATTCTCTTTTCAGGTCTACTGTCCAACATTTCGACCCTCTTCAATATGTTCTAGATATAACATTAATATACGAGTCCTACCGTTTGACTAATTTTCAACTATTAAGTTCCACGTTTGCGGCTAAAAAAGACTAACCATTCGGTCAAATATAAGAAGCTCCAAGCTAATAATTCTAAGAGGTCGCCGCCGCACGATCCTTTTGAATATTATTGTCGGTCGATAAAAAATTATAATATTGTGATTGCTAGCCCACACCTACCCGCTGTGCCGAGACGGACCTGCCGCATTTGTCAGGTGTTTTATACATCAGGAATAAAAAAAAAAATGTACGTTTCCATTGTGAGTGTAATTTATTTACCCCGGGACGAGAGAACCCCCCCCCCTCGACGACCTGAGACGTTCATGATGATCGGTTAGGTTTGAGAGCAATGATTGCCATTGCAGTACCTAACCCAGCAGAGCCAATGCGAAGGTTTTATTTTTAACCGGACCAGCGAGAGTTCTCCATCATCGTCGTCGGTACACATAAATCAATTAGCCAGACGTGACGACATCAGACAACGAGGAAAAAAGGGGTCTCCCCGTGCTAACCGGAAATCTCAATGCGTTTCGGATCCATCATCTAGTCGGTGGTACGGGCACACGATAGCTGGTAATTATCATTGTGGATACGACATACGGGCTAGTTTGTGCTGATTCCCCGTTTCCTACTCGGTCGCAGTGTCGGTCAGAAGGGAAATAACCTCTCCCGGGTTCACTTCACCTGGAAACCATTCTAGACTCCCAGAAATCGCATAACCTAATTCCAGACGGGATGGGTTCGCTAACAACATAATCCTGACACTCGTTCGGTCGTGTAAGATGGGGTTTTTTTTTTATCTTCTTCGTCGTGGCCGAAGCAGCAGCAGCAGCAGCAGACGTCGTGCTGGCCCGAACACAATGGCCGGGGCGCATAAAGCGGCGGCTGTAACAGGCTTATATTATAATATAATAATATGGAGACTGTATTGTTATTATTATTATTATTATTATTATATATAAACGTGTAATAAAATAATGGTCGGCGTGTCTCTCGGTACACGGGAAAAACAACAAGAAGATGCGTGACAACTGCTGTACACGACGACAGCGACGCATTACAAACGAGCGCATTGTTTTACACGCGTTTCTACATAAAACGAATACTTAAGGTGTAGTACACAATATAAAGCATCTGCCTTCGGACACTATGATCAAGACAACGCGGTACCGGTAAAGTCGTTATGTCGATATTCCTCGCCCAACAGCGCCCGTTTTGCGGATGTTGTGATAACAGATACAAACGGCGATGGCGTTAGGCGGTCAGAAGAGACCGCTTCACTTCTCTGGATGTAGTTTTCTTATTGTTTTTTCTTTTAACATGGATATGTTTTTAGCCTGGGGGATCATTATATGTATATATATTATGTCAATAAAAATCAATTAATATACTTCAATAACAAAGGTAAAACAAAATCACTTAACAGCCATTTCCTCGCAACCGGGCTTGTCCATATTGATAGGTCGCTTGAGCATTTACCGTTGTCTGCTAAAGGAAGATTTTTGGAGTATTAATCGACAGTAAACTATAGGGAGCTTCAGTAGAGCTTTGTATTTGCCACCAGGGAAGGTGGGAATGGTTTGAAAAATATGTTTTCGATGAGATGGCAGCCTTGCTGTTATGTTCCTTCCAAAAATCAAACAATAACGTTGACTTTGTCTGGAAAGCAGTTTAATTTATGTTATTAAAAACGTGGTATTAGCGCAGATTATTATAAAACCGGATAGTGCACTTCTTAATTTACTGATAACTGAAACCCTCCTCAACTCAGTGTGACCACATTCTAGAAAAGAAATTATCATATAAAACATTTTACTATAATATAATGTTACGTTATCAAATGATTTTTATCAGTAATGCTAAACATTTTATGACTTTTTCTGGATATGAAGGTATGTTTTTCTTTTGTATCCATCACCTCACGTGCCCTGTTCCGCTCGACGGACCTCGTCGGATAGTAATGCCGATTTCCCGGCTGCGTTCACCGTGAACGACCAATTATTATTATTATGCCATATATTGTTACCATTGCCGGGTATTATAATAGGTTTTTTTATTTTATATCGAGGAGTCGAGTACATTTTTTATTATGTACACACGCGGTAAAAGCGGCAGTCAATTTGTACTGCACTGATAGTGTGTTTTCATATTATTATCGGTACGGACAGGTCGTGGTCGTTTGGTCGTCTCGGCGTTATAAATAACAATATTACTATCTTAACGTTTAATAATAATATATAAGTATATACTCTTATGGGTATATAGTCTTCGCCCACGCGAGTCTGTCGTCCAGGCTCTGTACAAGAACCATAAGGTTAGGTGGTACGTACATATTATTGTGTGTACTCAAGGCAGCTGTGGGTGAATGCATATATAATATGATTTTCTATGTTTTTATACTACAACGGCTACAAAGATCGAAGGAAATACGGTTGGGGATATATTCAGGTGTCTCCAGGATCGTCTGGTATTTTGCTGTCGTCCGAAGCTTTTTGTGGAGTTTGGGCACGGTCTATGGAATTCACGCCCCGGATGCACAATTATTGTTATTCATCAAATCCCATAGCCCCCCATTGACATTGTATACTTTGTGACGTTACTCATCAACACGGTTTTATGCTTGGACCGTCCGTCCGGTTCTGGTCGTTTCGGACTATATAATAATTATTTTCTCATTGACCACACCGGTCAAAAGTTGTACCTGTTTACAGCATTCGTATTCGAGTCAAGTTAATATCTATAATAATATGCTAAAGTCTACAAAACGTTTTATGGCTCGTTGGCTCATTGTTGGCCCGGAATTTATTATGTTTCCATTCTTCGAGTCAAGTGAAATACCGTTAATTGAGTTTAATTAAATTTTTTTCTACACTCAAATCGTTGTTTTTGATCAATACAATTTTTTTAAACGCTAGTGTTATATTTAAATTGCATTACCAGGGGTCGGATAGTGCTAGTGCACAGATTAGATAACACCAGATAGTGATAAAAGTGGTCTAATTTGGCCCTTCTGCATTAAGAGCGCACCAATCAGAAATAGTTTTTTGAAAATCTATTGTTTCACAATCAGGTGCACCAAGTGGTTTTATCTGATCTGTGGCTATACCTTTTTGGGACATTTGGGCATCGCAGGTTATTGATGTTGATTTTTCCCCCATCTACTTCAATTTAATTAATAACGTAGAAACTTGCTAGTGGAAACTGCAAATTTAACTACGTGCACAATTGTGTTTCAGCATACTTAGGTAGGAATTTATGATGTTGCTGAATATATATGTGTACAAGCTTTGTTGTTGTTGTCGAGAGAGAGACAGAGAGCGTTATATCATATTATTATTATCGTTTACATATTTTTTTGTTTGGATTGTCGTTTGGAAGAAAACATAATATATATTTTTTTATTTCGTTTCGGTCGGTAGACCAGACCGGTCTGTCTCTCTGCCGGGGAAGACTATATTATTTACAAATATATAAAAAAAAGAAAATACCGTTTGGTCACAGCGGGGATGGTCGTGTAATTAATGACCCGAAGACCGAATGCAGCATATACACGGGTATTATACACATATTGTTGTTGTTATATTATCACCGGCATTATGTATATCCGTGACGTATCCTGGACACATGCAAATACGGACCTGAGACCATCGACACCTACCCGGACTCGGATTGAACACTAGCAGTGTTTTTTTTATTATTTATTCAAGTTTATCTGTAAAAGTCTACCAGGTCGTTTTGAATACAAGTGCTTGCGCGCCATTGTATACACACCGCCGTGTATTTCGGTTTTATCATCGTCTGAGATCTCAGAAATTTGTTTCACTTCTTACACTCGGCCTGGCTGTGTTTCTTCTCGCCCACGGCCGACCCGTTGGCGACATGTTACAATATGTGAAACACAGTAGCACATAAAATATATATTATGTACGTACCCTGGGTAACGACGTTATTTATATATATGGTACACATAATCGATGGTATAGGAATAATAATATAGTGTGTGTGTGTATATCATATTGTAGGCCGCATATTTTAATATTTATTATTCCGGTCACGGCGTTTATCAAAGGGGGTACCCTTACGGTCTTGTGCCTTTTTGGGACTGCGCAAAAAGAACAGTTTAAGTCGCCCACTTTTGTCAGATCGTATCGCCAATTCGATAATACAATACACACACACACTCACACGTGCCCTGACCGGATCTATAGGAGAGTCTTGAGAATAGCTGTTTAGGAAACTACTTTTATATAATTTTACCTCAACAAGACAGATAACGGGGTTTACGGTATTTCGGGTCAAAAATAAAATGTCAAGTATACGATTCTGTTTAAAAAAAAATAACTCCAGTAAAGTGTAGGTGCGCCAAAAAGTAGTCCAGCTTTTATTTTACTCATAATAAAGCATACTGGGATTCAAAGCACGCATGTTCAAAGACGCTTTGTCTGTTGCTCATACTGTACATGAAATCTCGTAAACACTGATGCATACAGTGTGACCAACAAACCAAAACCTTTTCTGAAGAAAAAAAACATTTCAACGCGCTATTTGTGTGATATGTTAACCCACTTTTGCTCGCTTTCTTTCATTTGTACTTTTGCCATTCTACAAAAAACCAAAAGAAAACAAAGCTTTTGCTTATTCGTTAATAACTTAGCAGCCGCACGTAAAACATTACTTTACCGGGTGGTTTTTTTTTTTGTGTTTTCCAACGCCGGCAAAACGAATGGGGAAAACCTATCGGATATATTTTACTGCGGTACACGTTTTGCGAGATCATAAAATATTTTTTTTATATCTACACACAACAACAAGCGCCCAAAGAGGAAGCGTCTAACCGTGAAATAGCCACCGCCACGATGAAAGTCTTCAAAAAATAAATAAATAACTAAAAAAAATTGTGTCGTGCGCGATACGACGTTGATGGATTGTCGTGTCCGCCTCCCCTTAAAAAAATATCTTTTTTTTTTTTTTGCTACCCGTATCAAGATTCTTTCCCTTTTTTTTTTATTCGCCACGCGCCGTTGACGCCGGTTATACACGTTTATTTAAAACCGCTATTTAAGTATACCTTTTAGTGTCCTGTCTTGCGTGGAAATGTGTTGTATTTGTATCTCAGATCACGTGAGAGTGTGTTCAGTGGTTCATGGAGCTTTCAGAGCTAGTTTGAAGCTTCGTTTGTTCGAACGAACCCCAGCTGTACACGCAGTAAGACAATCTGAAGACATCGTTTTATTTTACAACCACGTACAAATAAACACTTTTCGGTCTAAACATATTGACTGGGTTCTGTACACCATTTGTACAGCTTTGTTGTCTGCTGGGTGTTGTTGTAATGCGGTCTGAAACGGACTTGTACCTTGTGTGATGTATGTGTGTCACACAAACGGGAAAGCCGCACTACAAGTCGCTTGGGGATTTCTCGTCTGATGCAAATTCGGACTCTGTGACAAATCGACGACCCCCGGACCCCGCCATATTGTCGAACAAATCGAGTTTGGCCAACTCGACTTTGCTAATAATTCGCCTCGCTTAAACGCCTGCGGTCCCATCCCACATTCCCTTAGCCCGGTCCATTGCACATCCATTCGTCCCCGTCCTGTGGGTTAATTGCCCTCCGGCTAATGCACTCAGACGGAGACGATTAACTCTGGCACAAACGCCACCGTCGTGTCACACGTTCGTTTTGCGCTCGTATGCGTGTACTTACCAGTTACCTTAGACCGATCTTAACATATGGGTGTGAGACACGGTCAACCACCAAGGGAAACCACCAGAGACTAATTACCTTTGAGAGAAAAATATTAAGAAAATTTTATGGCCAGACATAATAACGAATTACAAGAGCTACACGGAAGACCAAATATTCTTTCATATACAAGAAGCAAAAGACTTGAATGGTTAGGACATGTATGGAGGGCAGACGGCCGAATTATTAGCAACAAGCACTGGTGGTCGAAATGAGAGGTAAAAGACCTCTGGGCAGGCCCAGAACAAGATGGAGGGACTCAGTCGTGAAGGATCTAAGAGTAATTCAAGAAAGGGCTCAGATAGACATGGCGTACAATAGAGAAGAATGGAATAAGTTTGTGATGGCAGCGTTGGACCTCAATGGTCCCAAAAGCTGTATATGATGATGTGTACTTACCGCGTATAGGTACATAGGTAATAGTAATATATGTACACCGTACAAGAGCGATCCGTTTGCTAAAACGACTTCCGCCGGAACGGTTTGAATGAGGTACGCGGTTTGTTGTTGCGCCTAAAGGGCTCCCATTTGGTTAACGTCCGGCTATTTATTATACACTGTAGTTGCTTCCTCGCCAAACGGCCATCAGCGTTATTACCGCAGCTGTCACTAAGACGGATGACTGGTATAAACGTCTGCCGTCGGTTTCCCATCAAACATTAATATTGTAACCTATTTGGACGGATTTAACCCTTTCCGCATATCACAAAAAAATCGGCAAGTACACTGTTAACTAGTACGTTCCAAACTAGTACTAGTTTTGTGTAAATGTCAATAATTACAAAATATGTAATGTCTTTGCATTGGACCTAAAAATGGATGTAATGTCATGAAAAGCGTTTGTAAAGACACAATGCCGAGTTAAGGGTCAATGCAGTATATTATATTATATAGGTATATTAAGATAAAATAAAACTCTATTACTATTTTCTGTATAAAGATAAGAAGATTTTTTTAAACGATCTCACAAATGAAACGTTTAAGTATATAATAATATGTTAAAACAGGTTTTTTTCCAAGCTACTTTTCAATTATGTATACACTTTATAGTCTTTAGATGGATATATTATGATAATACATTCGAACCGTGCGCTGTTAATTCATGTGTGTTTAACGCTTTGTAATTGTTAAATTTATGCAAAATATGTTATGTTTTTAATGATAACTCCGCTCGGTTGGTATTCATCATCGACCTTTTCTAGAAAAATATAATATTACTTACTTTCTCAGATACAAGATGATGGTATCAGATTACCGAGGCGGCATCGCCATGGTAGTCATTCATATTTTAAGCTACTGCGCATACCTACGTTTGGTAAAAAAATAAAACATGATTAAATCAGTAACGTTTGTAAAAAATGCACATAATATTATAGCAATGGAATCACCTCTAATCAAATATTTAATGTTGTGCGATCAAGAAAGCAAAAATCGCACATTGCACCATGTTTTATCGGTCGGAAATTGATTAACGCGTTTTAACTATGGAAGACGTATTAAACAAACCGTTATCGCGGGCAAAGTTTGTTTGGAAACACCAATTAAATATGTAAATGCAATTCGCCATCGATTAGTACAGGCCGTTTAGTGTGAGGCGTTTACGCTTGGTTTACTTTTATGCAAACAAATACATTTTTCTTTTGCCACCGTCATAGCACAGACAGATGATTATTGTATTTCTTTTGTAGACAAATCGTTAGCCGATATCAAATAGATCAATAAACGACAATTTAGGCGAATAAATATTCAATTAAAAAATCCTATTCAATTATTTATATGACAGCCATCAATTATTGAAAAAAAATCCATTCTTGTAAAATCAACGCCTTCTCAGTGATAAATCAGAGTACACGCTGTATTACCTATCTGTCTATCTGCTATTTTATTTTTTACTCCACTAAAGTTACAAAGTAACAAAGTTCTGGGCTTATCACATATCTTTAACGCTTATATTGCAGAATCCAACGGGCGTTTACGATTGGCTATGCAAATGATACAAAGAAAACAATTTTTTATAGGTGTGTGTGTGCGATAAAAAATAAAAGCCAAAATGAGTAAACAACAGTCCGTAGATGGCGATGAGATATCTCTTGTGCTCTTTTGTGTTTGGCAATTTGTTATTATGTTTTTAGAGGGGCGTAGCGCAAAAAGAAGGTGAAGGGTGGGTTACGGTAATGCTAAAGACAATATTATTGTTATTAAACGACACTTTATAGACGGTTGTTGTAATGGAAACGTTTCGGGGCGTGTACGAAAAACGATGATAACCAATGTATATTTTTTATTTATTTAACGACACAACCGCGCTACAACTACCGATCCGACGCCTTAAAAAAAAACTTTGCCGCCGCCGTCGTCTTTGTCGTGATAAAAAAACAACCATCAGTAAATAAAAAAGCGCGTGCAACGTCGACCGTGGAGGGTTGCAAAAAACGTGTATGACTTTTATTTACCAACCGAACAAGTGCGGTAAAAGAAAAGTAGAAAATATGTGACGGGAAACAATGTATGGAAATTTAATACATATTGTTGTGTACTCGACAAAGATGAAATAATATTAGAGATAAGAGATAAGTGATAAGAGATAATAGATAGTATACAATTGATAAGAGATAAATGATAAGTGATAAGAAATAAATGATAGGAGATAACAAATCCACGATTCAATGTTTTTTCATGGAGTAGAGAAAATAACTAGGTTTTCACCTGAGCTAGTCTAATAATATATTATGTTAGTTTAACAGTGTAACTCTTTATCATAATTAATAATATTTTAATCTATATTATATGGTTTGATGAACTCGGGTGCGTCACAAAGGAACCGTTTGTGTGAAACTATTTATACATATTACACGTGATATGAAATTCCGGTACTACAACAGCTGTAGTAATAATAATATCAAATAATATTTACCGAATTCTTCGCGACATTCTACGACGGCGGGATTCTTTTTTTGAATTCCCGTCCTTGCATTATTATTATTATTATTGCATAGCGCTTAATTAGATCTGAAAACGACCGACCGAGTGTACGGAATTAATATCAAGCGAATGCGTATTGTGTTTTAGAATTTTAAATTTTACACCTCCGAGAATCTCGTTTAGTAAATCTCATTAAGTCACAGAAGTATAATATGTACGTTATATTGATATTTCTTTAAGTATAATAGGAAATTAATTTACAATAAAACTGTAGCGATAAATGAAAATAGTTGGCAAAAACATTTAATCGTGAAAATGTTATCTCTTATCACTTAACTGTAATCTCTTATCTCTAACTGAATGTGAACCAAAATTATGAAGTATCATATTATGTTTAATAATAATTGTTGTGTGAATTCATTAGGGTGTTTAATATAATAATAAAACTAACCTACATAAGCAACACGTGTACAACAGATAATTACCCAAAAGAAATTTTACCAAACGAGTTGAAAACACGAGCTGGCAAATTTCTCGGTGAGATAAAATATTGCGTACATTTGTATTTCTCCACCAAGACGGTAGTAAGTGTTGCCTGAAATCAGTGTTCAAATTCCTTTTCAACCGATTGATTAATAGCACAGTTCAGTACAAATCTTATCTATACCTATATATATATATATATTATACAACCGAGCTGTCGGTATCGTCTTGTGTGTGTGTGTGTGATAGTGTTCACCCGACCTAGTTTAGACACACAGATAATTGATGAAGAAATCTTTGCCCGGTAATTAATGGTTTTATCGTCGGACGCGTGCGGTAATTGGTGGTGTGGAAAATCTCGTTTTTCGCAATATCTATTCCTTATGTGTACGTGTAAGGGATTGGAAAATAGCACCACAAAAAAGAAAAACCTCTAAAAAAAAACTGTCTGTTGAAAATGCAACTTTTACAAAAAAATTACACAATTTTCAACTGTCAATACAATGTGTGCCAGCCGCTAATTTTGTATAATTAATGTCAATGACTAAAACATGTAATACCTTTACAGAGGCGTTGGACTTATAAATGGATGTGTTTCAGTATTGATTTAGTTCTTAATTTCTTTAACAATTAACTTGGTAAACGTTAATACCAACCCGCTGCGACTGTTGGATCATTTTGGCTGTCAATTTCAATGCGGTATTAAATATGCAAACTCAGTTCGATGACTGACTGATTCTCAATTAATTATCATCATATCGAATGTATAATAGCGAATTATGTGTGCGTTTAATTTTCGTATTAATTATTAATAAACGAATATTTTGTTTAATCTGATCGGTTTGATCGACAAGTTTTGATCTGACGAATATTATTATTTTTTTTACAATTTTTAGTATGCTAAAAAAATGTCCTTAAGTGACGTTGGTGACGTAAATTAGTTATCACACGGATAAGGAATCTCACAGTTGAGACACTTAATGAAATAAGATCTCTGGCGGCCAGTTTCCGGATTGTTTTGGTGTTTGAAGTTTTTGCTGATTCCCAGATAATATAGTACCATATTGTTCGTATTGGCTTCAAACGGGCAACTGTAAAGAAGAAGCTTGTTTTTTTATTGGTATTTTGCCCAATCCTCTCAAATAAAATATTTAGAGTTAATATTTGACAAGCGCCTCCTTATAGCTGGTCACCAAACTTAAACGACAAATATTTTAGTCTGCTAAATGAGTATAATGTGTGCAATTTACCATGTTTACACATTGCTCTATCTTGTGCACGCTACAAAGCGTTATTACGGTCATATTATAATAGTCGGTGGCCCGGGTTTAGTTTTAACCAAGGGATTTTGGGCAAACTCTGCCAATAGCATCCGGTTACTGCGATCGACCCCCCGGTGGGAGTTTAATGCACAACGACATCTGTGTGCTTAGGAATATCGTTAACAGGAGAAGAGGGAGCGAAATACGATAGCCAGCCAGGATTAGCTGGACGACAAATTCGGGATAAATGTTTTTACTACTGTCGTGTCGGCCGATTTATAAATGACAGCAGCAGTTCATATTAAATATACACTTAAAACAATATTAATGACGACAAGTACGGTAAACGACCGTGCAATATGCATTCAACGCCGACCCAAATGTCTGAAATAGCTTACCGATAATAATAATAATACTATTATACACTCTGCTGCAGAGTTCTTATGCCGACACGTGAAAGACATAATATAACGTCCCCTAAGAAGGTTGAAAAATCGGTGAAGTGATCGTGGCACGTTTAGGATATTTTGTCAATACTAATGTTATTATGTTTACCAGATCTTACTGATACCGTTTAGTACTCAAGTTTTCCTCGTTCGGTTGTCATCAATTACATTTGCTCGGTTGACAACAACAAGGCAAATGCGTAGATTGTATTACTTTACCTAATTTACATATATTAGTTTATATACTAATAATTTAGCAATAGCACAATATGTTGTTGTTCAAATCTATTAAAGTTACCAAATTATGTGCTTAACCGTTGGACTAAATCTGTAACTTGTACACAGTGTGTAAATCTACAAAGGGTTTAGTTATTTCAAGTATATGTTTGGACCCTGGATTCACTACGGGTAGGGGGGCACACGTTTAAAAGTATTTTGTTAGGTTAGTGAGTACCTACTTAAGCATGATATACTCAAATGTTGAAAACGATACCTGTACAAATTAATATCTATTTGAAATCAAACAACGCCCATACTTAACGCCTAGGAATCCTAACCGTGCTCGTGTTATCTTTAAAAAATCCAATTAAAGGACTTCAAGACTTGTGCCCCGAGACATGGACTCTTACTGTAATAATAATTTTATCGTTTAAATAATCTAAACGCTATTGGAACAACGCTACGGCTGTCATATTTTGCTCTTTGGCAAGTTTTTGCGAATAAACGTCTCTCGAGAGATTTATGTTGTTCTTATATAATATTATTATTATATAAAAGCAAACTCGGCCACTGATATTGAACGCGCCCTCCCTCCTTTCTTGCCCGCCCCTTGCACAACGCAGTATTAAAATATTATAATGGTATTTGCGATTTGAGAAACTGATAAAGTAATTATTTTGCGCTCGTTAACGACCGTCGAGGGTTTGTGTATATCGAAATGTGTATGAATAATAATATTATTGTTATTATTATCACATTAAAACGGTGTCGGTCGATTGTTTTTCGCTCGCGGGGACTTTGTGAAGTTTTCCAAGCGATTAAAGTTAACGCGAGACTTTTAAGAAAATCGTTAAAACTCTCTCTCGACGTTTGGCGGGCGATAACTGAAAACTTGTAGAACGTCTTGGAACCTCCTCTTCTTTTCTTTGTGTATCATAATTTTTTGTATAAATATTTTTTTTCAACATGGTACAAGAGTATAATACACTAATTCACGAATTCTATTGTACCTACGGTGTATATTTTGAGAGTAAACCAACGTTTCTTTGCCGGAGTGTGATATTCTGTTGGGTTACAATAATACAGCTTATTGGTACCTATACCTACTATGCTATAAACCAGCGCTTGCGTGTCCAAAACAATAGCCGTGACGAATCTAACGTCAACATCTCCCCCTTGCCCCTTGGAATACAAATAGCCTGTTCGGCCGTCGTTTTGTTTATGACCATAAAAAAAGAACAACGACGGCCTGCGAGCAAACTGAATACGGTTTTAGCTCGAGTTAAAACCGAAGAACGAGTCTTGTGTACTATGTTAAATTCACATTGACAACTGAATTAGCGAAATTATCTAACAGTCGTTGTCGCCTAACTAACGGACCGTTTGCGTTGCACTAACAAAACAGTATCCCTTAGGATGATAAATTAACTCAACAGTTAATGGGTATTGTCTAGGGAAGAGAAGGGCAAATTACCAGCCGATTCGATTGCCTAAATGGGTATCGCTTATCAGATGTGTCCGATGCCGATCACCCTTCTCGGATACATTTTGCAAAACTTATTTCCATCGGCTATGACCGGAAAACTTTACTGTATAATATATTATAAGTAAAACCCGGTTGCCTAGGGTGGTGGTGTAGGCGGTGGTTGTGTATAACTAGAATATCGCCGTGGAATATCTACATTTCATGAGCTCTGTTCGGCGCAATATGGTGGCCGTGTATCCAAAAGGATAGAGGAAGAGCTGGTGGATTTTTAATAACCGCCTTCCAAATCCCATACAAACGCGTAGTCAACCTTTAAGTTATACGATGCCGGTGTGTGCGGCAAACGGTTGTGCGACAGCTGGTACGCCTTTACGGTTTGATATATATATATATGTATGTATAATAATAATAATAATATTACAATTTTGTGTATTTCATACTACACAGGTATACGAATGATCTCAGTATTGCTCGCAATTTATACCGCAACATGTTCTGGGGATTTATTGCATATCTGATTTGTTTTTTTTTGCACAGGTCAATACAGAAAGCCTCGGATCACGGAACACCCGACCGACATGACTGTGCCCAAAAACGAACCCATCACTTTGGGCTGCAAAGCCGAGGGCAGGCCCGAACCGACCATAGAGTGGTACAAGGACGGCGAGCTGTTGAAGATCCCCCCGAACGGGGCCGCTGCCGGCGCGGGCGGAGACAGCGGCTCCAGGTCGCAGAAGGTCATCCTGTCGGACGGTTCCTTGTTCTTCCTGAGGGTGGCGCACAACAAGAAGGAGCAGGACAGCGGGGTGTATTGGTGCGTGGCCAGAAACGTGGCGGGCACCGAGATCAGCCGGAACGCAACGTTACAAGTAGCAGGTAAGACGATTGATGATGATATAACAATACGAGCAATACCTATAAAAAAAAAAAAGCCGTCGAGCCAGCTCTTAAAAGCGTTGCATACCCCTCCACCCCCCCCCCCATCATGGGAAGGGTCAGATTTTAATTATTTTTTTGCATAAACGTTTAAATTGTAGTAGCACGGCTAAGTTGTATTTAGAGTGACGAGGACAATGTATAGTAATTGCAAGGGTGAGTGGATAAAGTTCCAAGCGTTTGATTATATTATTATATTATGGCTGAAGTGATGCCTCCTTAACGGTTTTGAAATTGTCAGTTAACACATATTTTATCCATACTCACTCCTTCAATTCGAATATTAAATATAGCATAGCTTTTTTTTTTTTTTGTCAGTACGATTCGAAAGGTGTCGAAAGCTGCCCGACAAAAAAACGCCCCTTAAAAAATATAAAAAAGCCATCATAAAACATAAGTTATAATTAACCCATCGTTAGGTGTTTGGCGCAAACCCATATATCGTTCAACACACGGCGGTTTCATTGCGTGTTGGCCGTCGGCAAAATAGAAAATAAAATAAAAAAAGATAACAATATTTAATTCGTCATTTATATTCGCTAGCACGCCATTGGCATTAATTAGTATTGAATTTTTTTTTTCGCAAACGTCGCCTTTAATTAGAATAGTACCATACGCTTTGTCGTCGTCGAGTTGTGTACTACACAATAAAAAACATATTTTATATTTTTATTGTTAGAAGATAGATTGGATTGTGCTCGAGATCAGAGATGGCAAATCCGGGCCATTAACACTAGGCGGAGGAAATCCATTATGATTTCATTTTTTTTTTTAAGTCTTCACAACGTGTAACTGTTTTTTATCATTTTTTTACGATGTCTCTTCTTTGGCACTATAATACAGCTTCCGGATTTTTATGAACCCTGGACGCAACTTTCTTACACTTTACTGTGTTTTTACGACCTCGGCCGCCTTCTTCTTTCACGGCCTAGGTTTACAACTGCAAAATATTTTTTTATATTACACATCACCACACACCCCCCCCCCTGTACACGGGATAGGAGAGCCTTTAATATTTGTCATACTGTCGTACACTGTCATTTTGCACACTGACTGGCGAGTTAACCGGATACATACATACTTATTGTTATTAGCACAAATTCTAATTACAACACCGCGTTAACTATACTGTACCCGTTGATTGGTTTAATTAACACTAAAACTGTTGTTGTTTGATTTAAATTCAAGAATACTGTGCTGCTGTATTGGACGCTTATCGACTATTATTATCAGTATGGAACGTGAAATTAAGATTTTGCAAGCCTGGACAAGTTAACAGATTTAACTGTAACAGTATATTTTTATTGACACTCGGCCAATCGGGGTTCGTTAGGCGCCAACGACCGGTTTTTGAAAGTTCTTGACATTTGCTGCACCCGGACGGGTCGGGTTAGTTTTTTCTGGTTTTCCGCTTATACGTTTACACTTAATATACGTTGTATATACAGGGTGATCTGACACTACACACCATCAGCTTGAAAACTATTAGGTGCAAGGGTAGGAGGAATTCTGGCCGTCCGGATTTTGAATCTGACTTTGTATTTTTTTTTTACCGGGAAAACAAAACGCGGTTTTCCCGCGGGAGGTCATTTGTTTACTCTTCCCTTTTGAATCTTCCCCTTTTGGCGAAATATCTAATTAACGCCCGGCAGGCACGTCCAGGCGTCTGGACGTGCACCAGCGTTGCCGAGGGTCAAAAACCTTTGCCGAAATGGGT
Source organism: Adelges cooleyi (assembly GCF_023614345.1). Classification (NCBI taxonomy): domain Eukaryota; kingdom Metazoa; phylum Arthropoda; class Insecta; order Hemiptera; family Adelgidae; genus Adelges; species Adelges cooleyi. The sequence continues at coordinate 9,549,813 of NW_026096268.1, read as the reverse complement.
TTCCACCCGGTGTTACGATCCAGGTGAATAAGTGTTACGACCGTGATGATTAATGAGGAGGTATATCGGTGCGGCGGTGGCATGGAAGAAAGAGAGAGAGATATGTGGTTTCAATTATTTTGCGATTTCTCTGCGCTGTCCAGGCCGGAAGGATTTCCCGAGAGGATAATTTTGTATTTTTTTTTCTCGTGCGACGTTTCGGTTGATGTATGAGTGTGTGATGTAATGTAGTAGGAGCCAGAGTAATAATAATTATGTAATTACCCGAATTCTACCGAAAATGTGTTTGCTACCTTCAAATCTCGTCCAAGCCACATAATACAGAGTGACCGCAGTCGTCGCCAATGAAACTGTGCAGCAGGGCTTCCGAAAATATAACCTCTCTCTCTGTGGATTGCTATAACTCAACTTTGCTGTGTGTTGTGTGATACCGATCGCCCCTCCGGAAAACCAAGAAAGGGGAAGCGCATATCGTTTACCTGTTTGACTGACAGGTCAATTGGAGTCGCGTTATAACGACCTTATAATCATAATATACATGGTCGACACCAGAAGTGAACATAAATCCAATTTTGCACGTATCATTCGACTGTCGATCGGTGTGTTATTCTTTGGCATTATCCAACCGTCGTCTCGACGCGCGTTCACGTAATAAACCTACGCGATTCCATTAGGGAATAAAATATATTTCACATCATTTGTGTGCATATTATAGAAACCCGAGTCAAGGCGGCGGTATAATGTGTATGCACGCTGCGTTGTCTATATGTGAGGCATGGAAAGTAATGGTTGATACGTACACGTTCCCCTCGAACCGGTGAAGTGGGTATCGCTTTTGACAGTGGAATCTGCAATGGACCGTAACGCCGCTGCAGGCACCCGCTGTGTTGTGTGTTTACACAGGGAAGACGGATGCAAGAAGAGGTGCAGCACCTTAGTCCCCGGAAGTGTAGGGGAGGGCAGAGTAAGTTTTACCGTTTCCTAGGCAACCCCCGGCTCCCTCTTTTTGTTACTGCATCCGCAGCCGCCGCCGCCGTTATATTATATGTCCGTGGCTTCGTAGCCTTTACCACCTTGCTTGCTCGCGACCATTAATTGAACTCGCGAACCCCGTGCCCTGACGTTTTACGCCAATACCAATTTCTTGTAGGTATAGATCTTTCGGGTCAAGTGGTACAGCCTAGGAAATTGTCCATTGAGGGGGTGTATTTTGGTCACAAAGATGTGTCAATCGCAATCCGCAGCAAATGCTTAAATAATAAAGATAAAGCCCAGGCTTTATTAAGTAAATGAAAACAAAACGTTTCTATGACAACTATTTTAGGGGTTTTTACCTTTGTTAGGAGGATTGAGCTAATCCTCTCTTCGGCCGCGTCGCCGGACTATGTCGGATTATGCGACAACATCTACGGCGGTTGTAAAACAATGTCGCCCACCACGCTGACTTCTAAATTTAGGTAACTACTACCGTACACCACCGTAGTCGTCCTGTTGTTAACCACGAGAGATGACCGACAGTCGGGCCACGCGTTACAATGCTAATTTCTTTGGCCGTCACGAGAACATTGTGTACTACTATGTACCACGAACGTCGTGTGTCGACCAGCAGGGAAGAGAGGACAAATAAAATCCGTGTAACGTCGTCGTGCAGATGGTCTCCGAGAGAAGAAGAGCTGTTTAGATGATAATTCAACGTGTCCCGGCTGACACCTACCTAGTTAGCGATATGTGGAATATGCGCATAATGATCGGTGGCAGTAAAATATAATATTATGTGTTATGTGTATACTTCCTACGCGACCACGTCAAACAGTGATATATACAGACGTAGACGACACCCGACAAAACGTCAAAGTATATACCGACGACGTCTACCATCGAAACCGTCTTTTTAAATGTTGTACCGAGTTTCTTTGTGGCAATGACGCCAAACTCGAGCTTTGTAAACGACACGCATCCAACAGTTTTTATTCAAGTATTAGTTATTGCGTGTACAATGTTTATAAATTTATCAACGAGACTCTCTCGAACCTGTTGGTTCTGCCTTTGCGATCACAGGCTAGTCATGTCGGTATTTGACAAGTTCCGAGGGGAAGACTTGAACGAATTTTCGGGAAAGCTAAATCCACGAGCCCCAAACGTCGATACCTACCGTTCGAACCAATGTGGTGGTACATCGATTGACTAGCCGCAGCATGACTTCGCGGTACCGAGGACCCATTGTTTCTTCACCTCTTAACTCGTTTTCCGTATAACGCGTGTTCACGGAGACCCCATGCCACGGAAAAGGATGTCGGGGAAGACGTAGGTACGTAGGTCGTCGGCGGCAGCTACTTATTTTGAGTAATTGCGTTTGTACCGGCGAGACCGGCTTGTTCAATTATTGTCGACCAGAGCCGATAAATCATCGCCGTACCAATTCATTAGAACGATAATAATTCAAGTACGGCCGCCGTTGCGCATTCCGACCTAACGCTCGTGAACTACACTATTTTCTGTACAGGTATATAGTATACACACACACTGACACTGTGTTGTAAAGGTGTGTCCCATCTCTTTTTCGTTATCTCCACGTGGCGTAGGCGACGCGCCGGTCTTAAAATAAAAAAAACTAAAAAAGCCACCGGGTCAAGCCGGTTTACGTTCCCGAGGTCCGGCCTATAGTATCGAAAAAGGTGTTCCGTGTAAATCTTTTTTTTTTTTTTTACACACGTTCAAAGTCTAAAGGCCACGAAAAAAATTAAGTCATCCGCCAACGCTGTGGCGGTGTCGGTCGTCTCGCAGCTGCTCGGCAATGTTGTTTTTGCAAATGTGTACGATAAACCTATAGTAACAGCTGTTGCCTTGGCTCTGACCCTGTCGTCGTTCCATCCACAATAATGTGTATGCGTACAATAATAATAGCGCACCCCGTCCTGGTCTTCCGCACCAAAAAACGCACTGCGATAATCCCTTAACGGAATCGGTAAATTGAAAAAAGTCTTTAACGAGATATTGTACATTATTATTATTATTATATCCACAAGCGACGATGATAGCGGTGTATATTTGTGTTAAACGGACCATGAACACCCCCCCCCCCCCCGAAGGGGCAAAATTTAATCCATGCCCGGCTTCGGGGTGGTGCCGTGAACAACACATAAGCCCAAAGACTTGGCGAGGGTGGACGATGTCGTCTTTACGGTACACTTGGTCCGCGTGTCACATCCCTTAGTGCAGCTGACTGCTCCTTTCACGACCCGTCATCGTCCCGTGTGCATCGTTTTCCGTATTGAAATCTGTTGACCCGTCGAGTCCAGAATTTCTCCTTGGACACGCGTTTTCGCTGATAACAACTGCAGGTTAGGTGGCATTGAAAATTATTCGTTTCTTTATCGTTTTTGATATCCTACATCGCAGTTCATTACCGAACCGATTGTCCGCAGCTCCCGTCGGGGGGGGGGGGGGGTGTGAGACGGTCCTAGGCCCATCTAATTGTCTTCTTTGTAATTCGACGTGGACTCCACAATGATTCATTAGGCACCACACGCGGGGGGTGCATCCGAAACCGCTTTAATGGGGGGGGGGAGGGTTTCCAAAAAGGATAACCGGCGCTGTACAAATCGTCGAGACATCAGGGACGACATCGTAATTGCGTGCCAGGCCTAATGGCCCGGAAAATTTATTTGAAACGCTTCTCGTGTCGTGTTTTGCATATTTTTTTTTTGCTTTCCGTTTGGCCATTTTTCGGTGTATATCTCAAAACGTCATTCAGACAAGAGGAATCTTTGCCTCTTTTGGTTATCACTCTGCCAGACTCCGGACTCCCTCGGGATAATAGTGTACAGGAGGGACACCAAATGGGTCGCGTGGCCGTTATCTCTGTGCCGATAGCACCAAAGTGACGGGGAGCAGTGATTGATGCGTTTACACGCTTTTGGCGGTTTATTAGACTGCAAATAATTTCAACTGCTAAGCCGGCGTTGGTGGCTTTGGTTAGGTATAATATATGTGAACACGGTCGATTCGGACGCATTGTTGTGCACGGCTGTAACGGATAACAATGGGTTTTCTCCTAAGGATATCCACCATCGCCAGTATCGGTTTAATCTATTCCATGTCGTTGTCGGAATTTCCCGAATTTTCTCCTCGGGCCCAAACGACCAAAGGCCAAGGTCCAAGTCCGTAGTTTACCGGGCAGCGGCAGCAGTAATTTATAACTATAGTTGTGTGTTGTGTACAAATCAAATTCCTCACATACTATCATACACTTGCATCTTCTTCTCACATCCATTGTATAGCAAAATGGCCTTTTGTTTAAGTTATTGGGTCCTTTGAGCACACCGCCGTTGTAACTGTGGACTTTCTTGCAAAACATCTTGACCCTGCAAGTTAACAAGAACAATAATATCTAGAACAGCATACCGAAATGTGCTTTACAACTGTTTGTTTTTTATTAACGTCCGGTTTTTTAGTCGTAACAGAGAATGAGTAAAATCTATAAATGATAATTATTTTGCTACCGTTCGCGCTGTTGTACAGTTGCCCAACACTGTCTTGGACGTTATATAAGAATATTTGTTAATTCTTTTTTACTGATACTTGGATATTGAATAATCGACACAAGCTACAATTTAACCGTTCCACAATGTATGCATTACAAATAATAAAATAGTATAATATAGTCGTGTAATAACGTGCAGGTTGATTGTTCGGGCTTTATAATATTTGTTTTCCAGATTAATGTTCATGTTTACTCGAATGTTATTTGTAGTAATTATTTACTTTTCGAAATCGTCGTCGTGTACCGTCGTAACTCCCATTCACAACAATGGTAAATGGTCCGCCATCAATATCACCAACTGTAGGAAGGCATACCGCGTTACAAATAGGTTTTCCGTTTTGGCGGATAACACATGACGGATTCGTTTTACCCCGTCGATTGTATCTCGGTACTCAGATGAGCGAACAGGAAACAAAAGACTAAAATCCATATCTATTATGGACGAAGCAAAGGTATTGTGTATACGCAGCACCCATTTGCACAAGTAGGGGGGGGAGGGTAGCTTTAGGGATGATTTTGTGACAACACTATTTCTTATAAGCGATGCAAATGGTCGAAAGAGACTGTGACCATTTAATATTGTATTATATGTTACATAATATATATAATTATCCTAGTGTCCTTTGTCGAAACCTGATAAGTAATAATAGGATTCAGTCTTTTTGGGGAGGTATTGTCGGCGCCATCGACTTTGCTGACCTCCTATTAGTAAACACAATCATTATTATTATAAGATTTGTTATCTTTGATTTTTTTTTTTTTTGTCAAATAAGCTTCGTTTGAAAAATACATATAATTTGATAATTCTAAGCCTACTCTCGTGGCTCGTTGGAAACGGTTAAGGTTTTTTTTTTTTGAAAAATAGTTTGGACGTCTCTCCGGGGCGTGAAAAACGACCGTTTAAACGCAAACGACAGTTTTAGAGGTAGTAGAATTTTTTTTTCATTTCTATATATATGTATGTGTTTTATATCTATAAAAACTCTCCGGTGGCGCCCATGCGATTTTACGCCCTCCTGACAAACGACCGGCCGAGCTCGCACGACCGGGCTGATTAATCTCTCCCGGCGCGCAAACGGTGTGTCATAATGATGATGATAATAATAATATAATATAATATACAGTTGCTGTTGGTATGGACCAGAATCGTGGTAAAAACCACACAGTGCGCGACAAATGACAATAATAATATTATCATCATCATTATCGTTGGAAATCCGATACCGGACGGAGGTGACATACCATGCATCGCATGCACATGTACACCTATCTAATCGTTTTCCTTATATGTACATTCTGGTTATTGTTTCTGGCGTTGGTCGAGCCACAGAATAAAATATTAATAAAAATTACATCCACATAAACAACTAAAAATGTATAGGTATAAATGTATCATGGTATTTTTTTAGGTTCTTCGGTCGTAGTGAAAAGTAGAAATTTGTCTAGCGTTACTCAGAGATATTTTTAAGTGCGTTGCTATTATTATTATTATTATTTTATCAAGACGACGGTCATAAAAACTCGGTAATTAGTATATTAATATATTATTTCAATATTCAAAAAGAGACCGCGTGGCGTTCAAAAAAACGCCGTTAGTTTGGCACGGCACTCGAGTTATGATTTATATTGGTTGCACGTCGACGGCGGAGGCTGACTTGAATTAATATCGTACACGTTTTGCAGTCGGAAAGAAGGTGTATGGTAATAATAATTATTGTAATAATAATAATAATGATATTGTTAAAAAGAAAAATACAACAACAATAACACTTATTAATACTTGTCGCCGACGGTAAACGACCGAAACTACTCGCCCCGAGGGCCTCACGTGATTAAGAGCCAAAAAACAAACTCTAGAACTACCAAAAAAAAAAAAATATATATTGTTATTTTATAATAATAAAAATTATAAATACATATAGTATTAAGAGTGTCGGATTTCAGGAATTCTAAAATAATAATAATTAATAGGAGAGTTGTCGTTGTTTCTTTGTTTTTTTAAATTATTATTATTATTGTTGTAAGACTAAAAAGAATGCGCGATAAATTTTCCGGTACGGTCGTTATGATAGCTAATTTTGATTATGATTTATCGTCTCACATTGATCAACAGATTCCGGTATGTGTTTCAGAACAATGGGGTTGTGCACGGTTTGTGTAATTCGAATATTAAACAAATATTTAACTTTTTGGTAGTTTCTAAAAAAAAAAATCTGTTGTAAAAACCGCAAAAAAATTAGCAATTCTTCTCTCAAAAAATATGTCTTTCCAAACACTTTGACTTAATGAAATTATGGAATTTAAATATGTCGGTACACAAATATATGGGTTAAATTTCAAAATCATATTTAGTCACCTACTCACTGTTTTCAAGAGCTTTCGACACTTTCGGCCCTGGCTTTAGCGTTTAGAGATCCAAGACCTAAGATTCGATTCATTAGTTGTTCTTTTTTTAGAGCTGTTCCTTCCGGCTTGGCGGTTAGTGGCGGTAGAAAAATCCCTGAGATCAGGTCTGTTTATTGTGTTGTGTAGTACACATTGACATATGTGTTTATGTGTGTTAGACCTTTGCACTTTCCGGATACCGGACGTGTGTGGTCGGCGGTGGAAAAATGCGTTTCCGGTTTCCTGTGGGCCAAACACGGAGACGAAGCGTTTTCCATTCGCCCTGCTGAGTGAGAGAGCTGAACACCGGCCAGAGTGGAATTTTATATCACTTTGTCTACTTACTTGTGCTCTACTGTGTGTCTGCGCCCACGCCACGACCGCCGGTCCAGACTCGAGGGTTATTTATTTTATTATTTTTCACTTATTTTTTCGAGTGGTCATCCGACGAACAAACACGCAATATATTATCATAATAGCATATTTTTACCCGTCGGTGTCCTCTGGCACTTCTCTGTGTGTTTTGTGTGTGCAGTATGCACACATATAAAACACAGTAGAAAGACACTAATCAACGGGTAAAACCCAGAGCAACGACATCCGTTTTATCACACCATAAAGTGTGCCGGTAAACACAGTAACGATTTATCATGATTGTCGGGGCAGGGGGAGTTTTTTTCTCCAGTCTCTTTTTTTGGGGTGTACAAATAAATAAAAAAAACTATGTAAGGACACCGCGCAAGAGATACTCGGCTCTCTAATGAATAGTGAAAGTATAATAAGTTATAATAAGAGAACTTATGGAGTCGTCCACTTAAAGGTGCCACTGGATTTTGTATCAAAGACATAAAAATACACATAATTACAAAAATATAACGTTTTAGCTACTTTATTTTGGAGCATGCGCACTAAAATAACATTTAAAATGGAAAGGCTTAATATTTCCAAACAATTTTTATCCAAAAAGTTTTTTTCGAAATTGATTTGAATTTTTAAATTTAGGACGGCAGAAAGGATGAAGTGTAGTATTAATTTTATCTGCGCGCGTTACCCAACTGCACTTGGCCTCTCTTTTTATAATATTTTAAACTTTAAAATAGCTTTTTAAGTAATGACCCAAAACCGGATGTCGACCGGTCAAAATTAAATATCCTTAATATAAAAAAAAATAATTAAATATGTATACATTACCATTCGTGTGACAACAATTATCTTCCCTAAAACTAGCTGTTCTGACTGAACATAAACGTAAAAACTTATTAATGTTGTTTAAAAAAGTTTTTTCGGTCCTAATCTGGACCCTGTGATCTGTTTCGGGTACGGTATTTTGTAAAATTATTTCCCATGACGGAAGCGAAGAGAGATTATTCGCAAAAAAAGATGCCGACGCGTCGGTCGTTAACCGAAAGGGGGAAATATAATAATTTTTCAAATTTCATTAATTCCATCCGCACAGAGAGAGAGAGAGAGAGAGACCTAACCGGGTTTTGTGGCCGAAAGATTTCCAGCAAGAAGAAGAGCAACAACCAGAGTTGATTTATCTAGAAAGTTGTGCCGGTACTCGCAAGACCGTGTCTTGAATCCTGAACTTTTCGGTTCATTTAAAAGTCGTTGGCTTTTAATTCCTTTTTTGGCAAAACTTTACCATTACATTAATTATTCATTTATTTTTTATGGCCGTACCACTCTTCCTTCGACGGCACTCGTAAAACATCGGTACGCGATAAGGCTAACATGTTTTTAATATATATTTATATATTTTTTTTAAATTTAATATTAACGGCCGAAACGCGCAAATTAAGATGTATTAAAACTGAAGACATTTTTAAAGTAATTAACCCCTCATTGCTTTATCACTGTTCGAGCGCGGCCACTTGAAAGCTATGTGGAGAGTATTTTTTTTCTTCTCTGAATTACCAGCATTCATTAATTAGTATAAACCAATATAATTACCGTTTTGAATTTACATCTCTGTTCACGGTTTTTATGTGTGTTGTAATGTGACAAAACTGTCAACGATTACTATGGATAGTCGTTTTCAAAAAATATACACTTTCGATAACGTTAAATATTACAGTCACTTCAACCTAATTAGGATAGAAAACAAATTCTGCACGAGGCGACTAATTACATTACTAATTATACACCATTGGACTAAATTTGGTCATTAGTAAAACAACAATCAACTGATTTAAATTGATAACTAGATTAGTTAGCTCATTAAATTAACTAATTATTAAAAAAAATGTATATATAATGTAATAAGAAAATTCAAAAGCCATTAGTAGTCTAAGAAACGCCTTTCTTAGACTACTGCCATCCATTTGGCATTTGCTGGTGGAGTGCTTTTGAAATAGATATTTTCACTGTCAATGTGGTGTTTTACTCGTTGGCGCTTTTTTCGTTTTTTTTTTTATTAAAACTTTTGACTTTTTCGCGTTGAAGTCGTTTAATAACAAAAGTTTGGGTGGTGGCAAAAAAAAAATCTCATTGCGCACTTTTGTCGTGCAAAGGGGGAGGTCTCATGTAGAGAGTTTGCAGTAGATGTCATATTCACCTGCAACCACTCTCGTGAGTATTATTAACGGGCGTTTAACGCAAAGGCATATTATCAATTTTTTTTGTTGTTTTGCCTTTGCACGTGCGACCCGTTTATTTTTAAACAAAAGTATTAAAAACAAACGGTCCCGAAGGACTGTCAGTTGAATATTTCACATTCCAGCAAGATCAAAATCCACGTGTGCTTCCTTATAGCTGATCACTCCTCCTGGCAAAGGGAGAGAGGGAGATTCAGCGTGACATGTCTGGCGAATAATCTCACAAACTTTCTTGGTGGACCTCCAGCCTGTAAACACAACTATTAATTCAATTGTTTCCCTCGAAGGAAAGACAGTGGATCATGAACACATATATCTTATGATCAGCTGATTTTCTGTCTCTGGATTGACTAGATATGTGGGGAAGAATAGCGCAAACCTTCCCCTCCAACCGACTCGGGGCGGTCATTGGATTTGTAGCTGTGAACAAAGGGAGAAGCGCGCGTGTCTTCCTTCAAGATTTGTTTTCACCAATCCAGTTTGTGTGTGTGTGTGCAAGTCGAGCCGAAACTTTCGACCCAAAACTTCTCGACTTAACTTCTCGGAGTGCGTTTTTTTCCTTCCCTTCCCATCCCATCAATGTCGGAATGCAGCTGTTCGCTCAAGCGTGACGGTCATGTCAGTGAGACCTTTGCCCTACCCCGGGCCGTTTGGGCGCGCTACAAGTTAGCTGCGAACTTCTTAGGCGACCGGCTGATAAGTCTCGATACGGCAAACTTACAATTGTTGGCCGCCGTTCGTTTCACTGTCGCCGCTGCCGTCGTTAATCAACCCGGTAGAAACCGAATACCGGGTGTCGTTTCCATATGCACGTATAAACCGTCGTACCTACACCGTGGCTAAACCCACCCCCAGATAAGCCACAAGACTGTTTCCTCTTCGGGTTAGGTGATTAATGGACCAGGACCTAACCGGAAAACGCGGTGTCAAGAGTTTTCGGATGTGTAGGTATATACACATTATTATATTATTACAAACGACGTGCAGCAGTCTTCTCTGAGCGATTCACTTTCTTTTGCGGTGTACTCCTTTCGCGAAGGGACAATATTTCTCACGCTGTAGCCGCCGTGTCGTTTGTCATACTGTACAAATTACACGAAAAAAAAATCGTATTCTTCTTCTTCGGTCTTGACGGACCATTGAAGGCCCGTAACTACCGTAACACACACCCGCTTCTGTCTCCGATAGGCCTCCATATAGTTTACGACGGTGTTTTTTTTATGTTTTTCGATTAACTCGGCCGAACTAATAACATTTATTATGCAAACGGCATCGTCGACGAGAAAACAGTACATAAACGCGGACAGCTGATAGTACAGGCGTGTATAGCTTTGCGTGATGCAAATGTAATTACCGGGGAAAACTCGTTAAAAAATGATTATATAATCAGAAGAGACACGCGGACTTTGCATACATACACTGACAAACGCAAACGGCCTTTGCCACATCCCAGCCAATGTTTTTTTTTTTTTTCAATGTGGTGTATTAATTGAATTTACTGTAACCTAACATCAAACGAGTAATGCTGGACGCTAGGTGATTTTTATATTTATTATTATTGCCTTGATAATCATATTAATTATAACGTTAAACAATTCGCGCCTTGCTTTAAAACCAGCTCCTGGGCTTTTGAAAATTAAACCGGCCGTACGACAAAAAGGCAGTTTACTTAATTACTCTTGTCGTTAATGTGGATACTGTGTAGACAACAATCTGACGAACCCAGCCGAGCGCATTATTGTATCGCTTGCAGGCGCTTACAGAGATAAAAACTTTGGCCGTATACAACTTCTTTGTGCTTACCTTACCTTCTTATAACGTGAGCTTTCTCGGCGTTATTGTCTCTGACGTGCAAGCAGTTCAAACAACGTCGAGTGAAAAGACAATACACGAGCATACACGACGGTATAAATTATACTTATTGGTTGGGAAGATCAGGGGCATGCGAATCTATAATGGTTTTTAGATGCGATGCGCCGGCAAAGTTTCTTAATAAATCTAAACGGCTCAAAGAAAACCGCGTAACAAAGTCCGGGCGGATGCTGCTTCAGTTGCTATTGTAAAAAAAAAAAAAAATTTTAATTTCTTCAAGCCCCGAGCAGTCTCAAGAGAGATCTGAACATCTTAAAGCTTCCAAGTAAACCTCTCACAATGGTTCTAAATAAGTGTTTGGCGCGTCAAACGCGATTCCTTTTATATTTCAGGTAAGGAAAGAAACATATAAAAATTATTTTTAGTTATTCAGGCCGCTAAATCTAAATTTACCGTTGTGTTAACTGATTCAGAGTCAGGAGGGGTTAAAAGGCGATTAGGGAGTCTTAAGGAGATGTTTAACGGTTTGTATAATTTTGCAAACGCTGATAAATAATAATTAATCGATGACAAATCAAGTACTGTATTCAGTGGATAAATGAACAAAGTACTCGCGTTTCTGAAATGAATACTTTAAACAAATTTTACGGTTTTTTTTTTTGTGCTATTTGTAAAAATGGCTATTGTTTTCGACTTGTGTGTGTAAATCCTATCTTTTCCCGTTGTATTGTCCTTGGTGTGCGCCTATACCTTGTGGGCCGTGCATTAATATGCGTGTGGAGATCCGACGGTTGTATAAAAGGGAGAGGAAATAATTAAAATTCCCCTTCTGTGCGTACAGGTCCTTCATTGAATTCGACAAAATTCTACGGGGGAGGTTTTTTATATATTTTTTTTTTTCGGTTTGTACCGCATAATGGACGTGCGATGGCGGGGTGAGTATAATCCGTCAAAGCCGGATCTTTTTGTACGGGATTATGCGTCGAGTGTTGGACGGTAAAAACAAAAAAAGGAGTTTAAAAAATAGAACGCTTTATTAAAACCGCAACGGGACCCAATTATAATTATAACATATAAAAAAAAAACGATTCGTTTACCGGATAAGTCGATAATCCTATTTAGACGAGGCGGCCTGTCGACTAATCTCTCAAAATCTCATCGTTGGCGCCGTCACAATTATAAAATGAAAAAATTAAGGAGCACAGAGGGGTTGGGGCATAGTGGGGAATAGGGTGGTCTAGTGCGAATCTGCGGTCCAAAATTGGTCCAGTGTTAAAAAACTTACAGTGTACACAGTTATCAACGAAAAAAAAACTCACCTCATGTTAAAACCAAAAAAAGCCTCTCAGCTGCGCATGTGAATACCAATTTTTCAAATTTATTTTTTAACCAACAGAGTTTTAATTGAAAGAATTTGACTCTTTTCATAAATAAAATTACTGAATCGTAAACGGGATTGTGTGCAATAGAGAGTGATGTAAACCAAAACTACTTTACCAATATATTTTATTATGACTCCCAAACAAATGTTCAAATATAATTCATTATTACATTTTTTTCCTGACTTCACAGCCGTTATAATAAAATAAACTATCGTTCGGATTTCATTGTAATATATTAATTAAAAAAAGGAATTTACAGCAAAATCATGACTCGTCACGTTTCACAAATAAACGATTTGCATAAGAACGTGTATCGATTTTTTAATATATATATATTTTTTTTTGTATTTTGGATGTCACTTTTAAATTTTGTAGAAATATATTTCTTATTGATTAGCCTACTGTAAATATATATGTATTTTTTTTTTGATACATGAAATAGTAAATTGGCCAAAGCTATTCGTTTTTATTATTTTTTCTATTTTATTTATATAAAACAATTGTGCTATAATGTGTAATCACAAAAGCAATAAATTGAAATAAAATTTTTTTTTAAAAATCTACATGTATAAAACAATTATTAATTAATATTTTTTTTTTAGACCTTCCTAACAAACATACTAGGCGCTCTGTCCTTTGTTGATATTTACAATTATGATTATTGCTGTATTATTATTTCGCCCACTGCCGACCAAACGACCAGCCTGGAGGACACAATTGACCGGCCAATAAGTCACATCCGCCGGTGGTTGTTTGCGCTTAATCAACCGGTCCGGTTAGCCATACTATATATATATATATATATATATATATTATTATCATCATAGTGCGTTTCGGTTATTAGGTGTTATTGTAATATGTTATTTATTATATTATCATTGCAACAATAACGTACGGACCAATAAAAATACCGATTATTCAAGGCGCTGTTGCCGTTAAGGCGAAATCCGATAATATATTATCAATAAATTATTTCATTTTCTCCCCGAAGACGCTGAATTTCGACAAGATTCGTGCAACACGTTTGGTCAGTGTGTGTGTGGTGTATATTATAATATTAACGTCTTCCTTGTACGGTAATTTTCGAGAACGTGTCGATATTAAATATACACGTTATCCCGCATGGGCATAAATAATAATAATAAATATATACCTATATATATATATATTTTCCCCGTCCGACGAGGCGGGTTCGTTAGCAAAATATGGTAAAAAAAAAAATAAATAAAATACAGAGAGATATTTTACACCGTATAGAGGCGCTGTAACCCGCGGGGCTATCGATACCTATTTTTTACTCCCGGTATTCCACATGGAGCTCATATAGGACATACATTGTGTTTGATATCATATTTATATATATATTATATTCGGGTTAATTGTGAACGACGACCAGAAGTCGTGTAACCCTCGGGGGCTCCAGTGAATAATAATAATGTTATTATTACAAGGATAGTGTTTCACGGGAGCGTGCAACGGTTTTTATACATATATATACAATATATTTATACCGACATGTTTTTTTAATGTTTCTGATCGTTATTAATTATTGGTAATGACCCAAATGCGTTTGATGGCAGGCCAAACCGTTTTCAGCCCTTTTTTTCCTACCTAATTTTTTCACGGCGATTATTCGTGAAATTAACAACATTAATCGTTTCCAACGGATTGGATAAATTGTTAACATTGTCAATGAGCTCTTTTGACCTTTTTTTAGTCGACTTGTAAAATAATTAAATCCCACAAAACAACCGAATTAGTTACGGACAAACTATCCAATAACTTTTTTATAATTCAGTCGATACTTCAAAATATACATCTTCATTCACTTAAACAATTTTGAACCGTTTCGACTGGTATTTAATTCTAAGAAAATATTGAGATTGAAATCAACGCTGATGTGTTTACCAGCCGTTGTAGTGGTAATAAAAATAACTAAAAATAATAGGTATTGTCAAGTTATCCGGCGGTACACTTGTAAGTTCATAACACAGCTCATTCGGCACTAAACAAACGTCGAAGGTCACAATTTATAACTAATTCGATAATTTGAATTAAACGTGACTAGCGTTTATAGTTTCGACTAAATAACTAATTTTTATAATAATAATAATTTTTAATCGAAACAAATTATGTGTTTGTGTATGACATTGACGAGATGTAAGTGCAATAGTACATTAATTATGTTTATTTTTACATTCATTTGTGATTAATATTTTAGTATGTTTGTCGTGTATTAATGTTTCGACTACCTGATTTGTGTGTTTAAATATTTATGTATACAATTCCATTGTAAATTCTAACGGCCAGTACCGCAATTTTACTAACCGGTTGACCAGTAATAATATAAGTAAATTTATTCGTTTTAATTAAATGAAATTTAAACGATTTATAGTGATTCTATGGACGACAGTAGCGACTAGGTGCATACATAATATATATAATTATAACTAACTTATTATTTACAATTTTATTACTTCAAGTAAAAGTTTATATGATTTTCAACAATAACGATTGGGTGTTTTTTTTTTTGTTTTTGGTCAAATTATTAATTTCGTCTTGTGTAATTTTTTTTAAATACGTTTGTAGCGACTTCATTTTTACTTAGCAACGGTTCGGATTAATTGTAGATGCTGCGTTTAATCCGGTCGGGTTTTCCCAGTTGTGTAACCGTCGCTAACTTAGGGGGTTGACTTTTCTTTAGCACGGCGTTGGAATAATATTCAACAGGAACGCGTAGAGTTTAATAAACTGCGTTATTATTTTGATTAAAAGCCACGACGGTGACGACTGGTATTAAACTCTCTCTGTTTCTCTCTCTCGCCTGTTTCCCGGTTGCATTTCCGCCAAAAATTACATATATATATATATATATATATTTTTTTTTTTAAATATAAATATACATTTTATTAGTTTTTTGGCTTGGAAAAAATAGTTGCTAGCTTTTCGCGCGTTTATATATTATATACCTTGGACAGCGGAGGGGAAATATGAATTATTGTTAATGTCCGTATACTGCTCGCAGCAATACAGTTTTTATCATAGTCCCTGCGACGCTGTATAGCCATGATAATGAATCAACAGTAGTATCTGCGTTAACCCCCCCTCGGACTGGCTCGCTTCCATATTATACATTATATGTATACCGATCTGGTAGCCATTTACCTAAATTAGAGGGCAACGCTCATGTATAATGTAATTCGGACCGGCCGTGTATTTACCGACTATTATCGTACCGAGTACTTATGCTTTGGCTTCCATTAACCATATTATTATTATTATCACAGAATAAACTAGAAGGGTATATCGTTTATCAAAAAACGATTAGACGCATTGAGAAATAGCCCCAGTGATGCCAGAACGCAGATATTTCTTCTTTTTTTTTTTTCTGTGATTCGTGGCTACACAAATTAAGTCTTTCGGATGAAATGTTTATTGGCTCTCCTTTTCATGTCACCTTCGCGCTTTTAAATAACTATATTTTTCGATTTTGACTTAAACCCGTTAATTACAACGTTAAAACAATCGCGCAGCTATATTTGATACCCTTGGGAACTATCACGTTATATAGTCCTCTCTCTCTCTCTCTCTCTCTCTGCCTCTGACGACATTAACTTGTTATATTATACCTACTATGTTAACGGTGCGTGGGTTGACCTCTTAAACTCGTGACGTCCCATAGTGTTGTACCGGGCAGACGGCTAACGCAACAGCGCGTTTCGCTTAAGCTCTTTGAAAATTTTACTATTGTTTTAAACACGAGAGAGGAGAAAATGAAGTCGTCGCTTTTAGTATAATTTTGTACCGCGATAAAAGTAGGTAATTATTTTCCACGGCAACAATACTCGTGCGCGATTACTCAATTTTAACTTTCGCTCCGAGAGAGGAATAAAGCAGTCTTACAGTATTGAGATTTTACACAATACCGGCGCACTGTCGATAGGTCGAGAAGACAAAAGCAATTGTGCCAGACCGTCTGAATGAGTCGGTTCGGAGCGTCTTGGCTGTATAGGAACGCCTACACGCGAAAGTCGTCAAAATCACATACTATCAACCACCGTTAACGTTTCATTGAGTTTAAACAAACTTCAGTTATTTTCACTTGTCAATCGGTTACAGTTAACTGTACCACAGCTGGGAAAAACCGAGAAGAGATTAAACGCAAAAACAAAATTAATTATTCCGAAGCGATCCAAAGTAAAATATGTTATTATAAGTATCATTTAAAAATTATATAAAACAATTTTTTTTATTTGTTATTAAAAAATATCATTCAGGCAATTGAAACAACAATACTCGAAAAACGTTAAAACCTTTACTCGACAGTCGACATGGTAAAATGTTAGTTAATTATAATAGTTGTAATAATTACACACACAAAAACATAATATTATGTATAAGTCTACACATGAATATCATCAGAATCAGTACGGATCGTTAAAATTGCATTTAATTACAACAAACTTTAGTTAAATTGTGGTAGGTATTGCTCGTTAAATTTACAATGAAAATCTGTACATTAATATTTAAACACACAAATCAGGTAGTTAAAACATTAATACACAACAAACATACTAAAATATTAATCACAAATAAATGTAAAAATAAATATAATTAATGGACTATTGCACTTACATCTCGACAATGTCATACACAAACACATAATTTGTTTCGATTAAAAATTATAATTATTATAAAAATTAGTTATTTAGTCGAAACTATAAACGCTAGTCACGTTTAATTTAAATTATCGAATTAGTTATAAATTGTGACCTTCGACGTTTGTTTAGTGGCCATTAGCTGTGTTATTAACTCACAGGTGGATCGCCAGATAACTCAACAATACATATTATTTGTAGTTATTTTTAATACCATTACAACGGCTGGTAAACACATCAGCGTTGATTTCAATCTCAATATTTTCTTAGAATTAAATACCAGTCGAAACGGTTCAAAATTGTTTAAGTGAATGAAGATGTATATTTTGAAGTATCGACTGAATTATAAAAAGTTATCGGATGGTTTGTCAATAACTAACTCATTGGTTTAATCAAGTCGTCGGGCAACATTCACCATTACCGTCATAGTACTGTCTCGGTTCGTGATGCGCGTAAAGTGTTGAAATAGAGTAAGGTTATTATATTTTTGAGAGTTTTATAATAACCGTTATAATTAGGCATGGTCCAACGAGAGAGGGGTGGTTTTTCTTTGCAAATTATCTTTGGAGTGGCTGATTATTATGTCGGCTCCAGGCTATCGCGCCCGGGCCGTTTTTTGTACCTGTTTAATAATAATATTCCCTCTTCATTAATTCAATATTATTAAAAAAAACTTTAAAAGCGATTCTCCTCCTTCCCCAGCCCGCTCGTCCTTTTGTGCCGCATTCGCTCGTTTAATCTTCTGCTCAGAGCTTTCTCCTTTATGGCATTACCGGCTTGTCAGTATTTTGTTTCGCCGAAAAAAGATCACGCGCGCCTTCTCCACCTCCTCGCCCCGAGTGTCATTGCTCAAAGAAATATAAAAAATAGTATTAATAAAAATAAATAAAAATAAAGGTGTATAAGTAGAGGCATTACGCATTCAGGTCAGGCCGTTGCCGGGCTGGTCTCATTGGTCTCGACGTTGCCCTTATGGATGCAATATGGTTTTTTTCGCAAATCGAATTACCGCCTTAAGCCGGTGGTTAAAATTTACCGATTTCTTGTCACGGGCTGAGAATTTTCTTTTTCTTTGGCTCACAAACACGGTTTTTTCGCTCGCGTTGTTGTTTTACACTGTAGCCCGAAGTGACCGTAACAACGGCCGAAACCGCATTTCCCTCGGGATGACGAACTACCCGTTTCCGCCTCCAGAACGACCTGGCTGGCCGCGTATCCCGGGGGAACCAGCTCGGACTACGCCGCGTGTACATCATTGAACGCGGGAGACCATAACGATCGCTTTTTACACCAACAAAAAAAAAAAGCTCAAAAAGCTGCGTTGGTAGCGATAGTGTTGTTGTTGGAGGGTTATTTTTTTTGGTAAGCATTTAAAAACAAAAGAGCGGTCGTTAAATCCCGTTACGATCGAACCGACGTTATGCAAATCGTTTGGCAGATTAATGTGAGACTCGTGTGCGGTTTTTCCCGTTGTGTAAATTGAGTTTCAAAACTACTCGGAAGGTCCTTCTTTTTTTTTTCCTTTCTCGGCCGCTGTCATCCCTCGTCGTGTACTTTAGCGTTGAGAAATTCCTCGTGTCAAGTCCAATTTCACGATTGGAATTCCGAAGTCGTCCTGCTAAAGAGCAGCTGCTACATGAGACCAAAAAAAATAGAAGCAAGACTCTTAGAGGCTCTGTATAATATAAAGGTGTATGCTCGACTAGAGCAGATGGCTGCGAATCGGTTATGGTCCAATATAGATGATTAGAAGGTAGAGGCCATTGGTGTAAATCTCGGATGCAAAGTCCCGAAATAGGAATGGTAAGATTCAATCGGATGATTCAGTCGTTGTGAGATGCATCACCATATTAAAAATAGAAACACGAGTGTTCCGACGCACGGTTTAAGCGATTACACATGCCGAGACCGAATTTTAAAAGGGAAATCGTTCAAGAGACAACAAATGGTGTACTAATCCATGTTATAAATGCGATTCGAAACGTGGCTGTGCTAAATCAATTGCCAAAGGATTACCGTTTCGCCCACTCGCGGATTTCGCTCTTTGAACCGAACGGTCTCCTCTTTGGTGTTCGCCAAGGTCCTGCCCGAGATATTTGCGCCGGTGCTCATTGTCTGGGAGAATTATATTTTCCCAGGGTTTTGATTTATGCCCAGAGCGGTTAATCGTTGTATATTATAAGCTTTTGAATCATTACACCCGAGACGTATAGCGGTCGACCCACGACGAGTTCGCGATTTTGTCCGTGACTAATAGACTTTGCTGTGTTGAATTTATTATTCACATTCGCAAGCTGAGCAAATATGCAACACGAATACAGTTTGGAGTGATATTTTTTTCGCGAATTAAATCTATTCGAAATACGACCGAGTAGAACGATTTGATGAATAACATGGTGCCATAAATCAAAACCGGTATTGGCTTTTCTTCGAACAAATGGCGTATTGCGATTGAAACGCACCTAAATGTGTGTATGTGTGCATTGCATGTACACCGTTCGCATTAATTTAATAATAATATAACATCATAATAATGGATACGTATAGGGTCTGTGCAAACATTATTTTGTGGGTGTATACCGCTGTTTACATTGTAATAAATTAAACTCTGGTGTGCTGGGTATATGGTATGTTGTTTATGCAACATACACTGACGTTTGCCGAACAAATATAATATTATAATGTAATAACAATAACGATCCGCCGTACAGGGTGTACACAAATGTAGAACGTCTATTGGTAAGTTTAAGAAACGAAACGTATCTTCGTTTCCAATAGGATAACAGCGATATACAGATAGGGACGAAATAGTAGGGATGTACCGACGACGCAGGATGACGGCTAATGCGCAATATAAATTTCCGGATATAAGTTTGTATATAATATATATATACACAGTATATTGTTATTATAGGAAAAACAGAAGCGAATTTCAAGTACGGTTTGCTTATTTATCGTCCTAATCCGCCGTCGCCGAGCTCTCGTTCGGGTCGGCGCACCGTAAAAATTCAATCCCGGTTTTCTTATTATTATTTTCTTCCCCTATTTTTTTTTTTTATACTATCGGGTTTTTTCATCCGTTGAGCTTTACGGTTTCCTCGAAGACTTTATCCCGGTAAAAAAAAAAAAATACCGTGCATCCTAGGGAAATGAAACTGCGCGGTGCTTTATGTGAGTACACGCAAGTAAGGAAGCGCCGCCGCTACACTCGAGAAGAGAAAATGGGCACACGCGGTGTGCCAGAATATTATTATATTACATTTACAAAAAAAAAAAACTTTTTTCTAAGGCCTCCCGTCGGAGGTGTCCATAGGAAAAAAATATCCAAGGCGAATCCGAAATGTCCCAACTTTTTTGTTCGATTCGTCTGACAACAATATGTTTGTGTACCGCGTTATCCTTACCATCTCAGAAATAAAATAGTATTTTTTTTTTTTTGTTCGTACGAATTCTGTGAAAAGATTTCAGACGGTCGAGTGCTTCTAGTGCCCCCTGTCTCCCCCCCCCCCCTCCAATAAGTTTACGGGGTCAAATATTGTAAGTGTATCAAACCGGAGCACGTGTGTGGATACATTTGATGCGATTCCATTAGAAATAATACATTCAAAACGAACAATTATTATTATACCATATCTCGGTCGAGTGGTACGCAGAAAATGTTAATATGAAAAAAAATGATGATGTCCATTAAAAGCAACGGCGCCAAGGCTGTACCAAGCTCCCTCTTGGTTATTAACTGCTTGAGTGGACTAAGGCAACTATAAGGAAAATAAACGTGCACAGATAAATCCGGCGTCTGTTGCCGGTGGTTTGAATAAAAATCATTCCGTTTATTGACTTTGTATCGAAACCCCCCCTAAGTCCTTCCCAACTCTCCCTCTTATTTATCACTGTTTGCATTCGGTTAAAAGTGCTCGCATAAAACAAAGACGCTTGTGTTATTTCTCTCTTTCCTTCATTTTTTGCTTTTAGTGTGCCGCTATTAAAATTACATTTTTTGCCTTTTTTTTAATACCAGCACCGACCACTTTACATATTATTAGCATGCGACCAAAAAATAGTGCGCTCGAAGGAGGAGGGGCCGAATTGTTTGTTTTTTTTTTAATTACCCAGTAAACACCACCGGGGGAGGGAACAGAATATTATGAAGTTTGAGTATACCGCTGTTATTAAGACCACTAAAAGCTTTGCCCGTTGGGTTTGTCGAAAATAACAATTAACGTTTGTCTCTAATCTCTAAAATATAAAGTATCGAAAAGTGTGTATCCTCTGCGGAGGCCATCATTTTGGGTCTGATAATAATATTTCAGAGATAATAAACATTATATCCATTATCTGTAAATTGTTAATTATGTACATTAACATTTTATTTAAATCAAGCAAAAAAAGTCTTCATAAAGACTTCTTTTCATGTAACTCAACGCCTTATGTTATATGTTAACTTCACCCACGATGACTTATTGTACTATACTATACATTTTGTACAGATACTGTGTTTTTTCTGGTAAAAAAAACACCGCTTATTTTTAAATAATGTATGTACAATATAAAATATATATATTAGAAAAATTTAGTTTACTCGAAATCAGAGGAAAAAAAATGATCTTTACTGAGAAAAAATCAACCTACAAATTTGTATGTCTTCCTACGCGAAGAACTATTAAAATATGTCTTTTATGGCTATGCTCATTAAATATTAGCATATACTCTTGGTTATTGGGAACGTCTCAGGGGGTCCCATAGTATAAATAGTATTTTGTTTTATGAACATTAAAAAAAAAACGCGTTAACGTCGCCAAGTTCTACAACGGCGATTGGAAATGTGTCAATGGTGGTTTTTCATAGATAATTGGGTTTTTTAAAAGGCCTGCCGGTGAATTTCAATAGCTAGATTTTATACTTGATGGATATATTATAATATTTTTGCAGAGCGGTCGCTTTAGCATAGTATAACCTGGTTTTTTATGGCGCCCACCACAATGTCTCGTGCATTAGGTATATCAATATTTAGCGCCTTTAACCTTGTTCGACCCTACGTACACCGTGTCATCGTGACAACGGCGATCCTGTATACGGATAAGCCGTAAAAAAACTGCAGCCATCACTTTCTGTATACATCATCATCATAATAATATGTACATATTGTTATAATATATTATATTGAATACGTTTACAATATACACACACACGGAGATATTACAAAACGCCGTTATGAGATCCGGCACGTGGTATGAAAAAAAAAAACGGAGGAAGTTTTAATTAAATTATTATTATTATTTATTAAATTAAACGCAGGTGACCGCCCGGCAATATTGCTATGTGGTGTACACATATATTATATAATAATATTGTGTGCGATGAGCTCAACGACGATAATATAATAGTTCACCCTATTCACAACATCATATATAGTGTGGCGGCAACTGTTAAAATTAAAAACAGACACGTCATATACAGCCCAAAAAAAAAAACTACTCATTGTGTGTCCAAAGGGAGGAGGAGATTACCAATCTAATGTAATGAAGCCATTGTGTCCATTAGTCGGATTGGAATCCGTCGAAATGTCCTTTGAATTTGTGCGGGCCAAAATATAATATCCCAAACCCAAAATGTATAAAAATAAGATTTTTCAACTACCGCAACGCCTCGGATTTTTCCCCGCATTTTGGTTTGCTCAAAAGCCAAAACGCCAAAGTAGTATATAATACATTGTGCGTGTAGTATACATTGTGTTGCATTACACCGCCACTAACGAGGATGCCCACCGGTGGATTTATGGCCGGCAAAGTCTATACACGGTAAAGGCACCGTGTAGTCTGGAGGTCATATGTCTCTCGGAGGCGACGGGTATATTCCCAGGGGAAGCGGAAAGGAATGCCGGAAGTACCGGCTAGCCTTTTTATTTTCCATCCCCGTTCAACCCTGCCAATATAACGCGCAACATTTGTCACGGTTTTTGTTCATGACCGGCTTTTATAAAAATACAAGTAATCATACTTGCATCGATTGGCCTTTAGATGCAGTAACTTAGATATATCAAGCACATTGTGAGGTGCACAGATTTTTCACAATTATTCAAAGGCGGGGTAACTTTGTACTTGAGTAAGTATAATGGCCTCAAGCCGGACCGGACAACATATGTTGTAGTATTTTTTTTTTTTTTTTTTGAAATCGTTTTAATGAACGGCACAATATTATTATATAACAAAATTGTACGACCCGCACGTTATAATATCAATACACGATTTTTCTTTTATTATTTATCAATTTTGTAATAATAACTCTTACCCGTAGGAGGAGGCGCAATTATATTAATATTATTATATTTATTTGCCGTCGTTGGTCGATGCGTTTATACACAATTTTTTTATTGAATTTAAAAAAAAATGTTATACCTTTTAAACGATTAGCAACAACAGCAGCAGCAGCAGCAGCCGGCATGCATTATAATATAACATTAATACATTATTATGATAATATATTAAACCTGTGGATGGTCGGAAATGAAGTTTTGAGATTTTATCTCGAACCGTTAATGGATATTCGAAAACCGTTTTCGCGCGACTTCATCGAGTCCGGCCACACGACAGCTGTATAATATTATTATATTGATTAACATATATTTTTGTTATTATTATTCTACTAATATTATTATTGTAAAGCGATATGCCGGCCATTAGTCGAGGCGCCCACGACATTTAATGTGCACTTAACGTGGCCGACTTACAGTATAGTAGTATACTACTAACATACAGTGTGGTTCACTAATGCAATAAGACACACACTCATCGTTTCTTAGAACAATTGCAATTTTATAGAAATTACCACCAAAATGATTGTCAATTTAAAATGTGAACTAAATTTATACGTTACCGTTTAAGTTTTTAAAGTCGATCTAATAACAAACTAAAATGTGACCAAAATGAAAAACTACAAAATTGCAATTATTTTAAGAGAAAACGAATGCTTTGTTCCTGAAATGAATCACCCTGTACATTACAGTGCGTGTAAGTTATTATTATTATATTTTTGTTTCGACATGAAATATGTTAAATTATATTCTACATTCAATCTAAGACAATCGGTTATAAACTAATACACCAATACAACTCCAATCTAACCGCACGAGGCAAGATAAATATGGTATGCAAAGTCAGGGCTCGGGTTTGGTTTGGTAAGCAAAACCGATCAAAAACACATAATAGAATAATCGTAAAACATGACATAAAAAAAAATATAAAAATTTTGAATTCGTATCTCGAAAACCAATTTATAGCTAAAAATATTTAATATGTTTTTCGAGGTCAGCGAAACAAGTTAAATAAAAAAATAGATACCTAGTGGCAGCATCATCTGCTGAGAAAAATGGCTGCAAATTAAACGTTTCATTTTAGCAATTATGTCGTTTCGGCTTTTCACTGTTGCAACATGCTCTAAGCCAATGTCAACCGCGTTTTGATAATTAATCAGAGACGTCGAACGATCATTAATTAATAGTTATTCGAGCCATTCGTCATGGAAATATATTATTGTATTGCCGCTGTCAGCCCGGACAAAACGACGATGACCGGTGTCGAGTGATTTGTAGTTTGTAATGGATACACATGGCTTGCACCAGCCGTGGCGATTTCCCAGTACGCCGAAGTAATTATTAAATAAGTATGACTTCCGATACTAATAATATTCGGCTGCCTTGTATAGCAGCACATATAATGTGTGTCATATTAGTCGCTTTCTCGTTAGATAAAAAACAATTATAATTTCGCTTCCAAGTTTAGACACTCGGACGTCGTAAACTAATTAGAAGATTATTTTTTTACATGGGATTTTCGGTATTCTTAACTAGATTAACCGACTAGTTTTCGGTTACCGAACACCGAGCGCGCATTGGCTGGTGCGGTGTGTAGTATATGCAGTCGAAGACAGACGAGCTAGGTAGAAAAAAAAACAATTATGACAACTAACGTGTAAGACTTCTCTGAAATCGTAATAATTGTACGTACACGTGTGAGCTGTAAAACCAAAAAAAAAAGGCAAAAATATTTATCTACGGTAATAATTCTGATTATAATTACATTAATGTTATTGTTTTTTGTTTGTTTCAGGTAAGCAAATACAACAAGTCGAAATAAAAAACCGAAAATTTAATTCGTTTAAAAAAAACGAAAATCAACAAAAAGTGAGTTTTCGTTCGTTTTTTCGTTCTATGAATAAATTAATTAATCGTCGACACCGTATGGGCGGACTCATGCGCCGCTGTCGGCGTATCTAATGAAATAAATATGTCTAGTTTTCTTTTCTCTCTCTCTCTCTCTCTCTCTCTCTGAAGACAATGACCGTTACCGCTTGTGCTTTAACGACCGTATTTTATTCTACGCCGTTTGGGGCGAACAGGCGGATTGCCAAAAAAAGGAACTGAAAAACATGATTCCACCCGGAAATGCACTGCCGTCGTTGGATTTATGTGCTTGACGGACACGTTACGCTGCTGCACTCTACTGTGGCCGAGGCCTTTTAGCGATACCCTCCCACGAGTCCCCCCCCCCAAAAAAAAACCCGGTATCGCAAAGGGCGGTGGTCGCTTTGAATAACAATAATGTCTTCGGCGGCGTTTCTAAAATGAAAATTAGACCGTTTCTAATGCGCGTTAACCTCGGTCCCTCGGGTCGGCTCGGCCCCCTCGCATCATCATTATAACGTTATACCGAAACGCCTTTTTATCGAATCCACAGCGTATCTGTATGTAGGTTTTTAGTTGTTTTTAGTCGACGGCTCTTATAGTGTGTGCGGGGCAAAGGCGCGCGGTGGCGCGATGGTCCGTGATCCCGGGGGAATAGTTATCTGGTCGTCCCGCAGGACCATTACCAGGAGAGAGACGGCAAGCGCAAACGAACGGCGGTTGTGGTGACACATTTAAGAATATTCCTCCTACCAAAACAAAAACCCATTAGACCGGCAATCGTTAAAAACGTTCCAAACGCCTTTGCGGTGGTGCACACATTCCCCCCCCCTCCCAGCTACTTAAGTGTAGTGGTAGACCTATCTCAAGTAATTCAGGTATCATCATTGATCGGTCAATTGTATCCATCATAATCATGATATAATCATGTCTTTGAAACGCGGTAATTTCAATTATCTGGAAACACCGGATTATATATAGTATGTATTTTATTTAATTACACACATACCGTGTAGTATCTCCAAACGGGAGTATAGTTTGGCATGTGGATAAAATTCAATTAATTTGCTTCCGGAATGTACACAAGCACCGCATTATCATTTTAATAATAATAATAATTACTACCTACCTACCTATGTGCTCCGGATTAATTGAAATATTATGCAAATTAAACCGTATCTACGCGTTGTGTTTGCCACACACGCGCGGTTAAGACAACTGTTCGACATAATATTATTACATAGCAACGTTGCTCGCTGTAATGTCCTATCGGAATTTCGTTTTCGTGAAAACACCCAGGTCAGTTTCAGAAACCACGTTACCATAGCCGCCCATAGTGATAAGAAACAGCTGAGAGAGCCCACCGCGAGTCCACCGCCTGGTCGTGAGAGACGGACGATAAGAGATACAAAGGGTAGTGTGGGGGATAAAGAGGAAGGGTAGGGAAACGATCATGAACGTAGACATCATGGACCTTCTTAAAGGCTACCATTAGATTGGTATGATCATTGATTACCACCGGGGTCTTGGCGGCATTGTCTTAGCCAACCCCCGACGACGCGGTAGTGTAACACCGGGTGTCGGGGGTGGGTTCGCCCGCTTGTATATAAATAATTATTATCCCTAGTATAATAAACAGGTACCTACCATTATTATACATAATATACTTGGGAGGTTTGGATGTGAGTGCAAACGGCACACGCACACGCGGTGGGTGGGTGAGACACGTCTTATTGTTCGAGGGCAATCTTAACACACACAATCGTCCCACGCGACCGAACTTAAAAAAAATAAAAACCCAAACGGTGTATGTACTACCTATAGGAGCAGCGTGCCCGGTAATTATAATAAATATTATTATACAAAACGCTATGCGGCGGCGACGGGTTTCTTTTTGGTTTTTTTTTTTTTAATTCTCGGTTATTATTGTGTATCATTACCGTGTCGGGGACAGGCCTTAAGAGAGATTCGTGTTCCGTGACTAAATCACACACGGAATATTATTACAACAATATAGTATTATTATTATTATTGTGTACACTTGTAGGCGCCACACCTGTACACCTAGTGTAAACACACGGAGTGCACACATTCGCAGACATAGGTACACACAATCAAAACAAAAAAAACAACCCTTTTAAGAGAAACAAAAAAAAACCCTTTTTTATGCTAGAAAATGGAAAAAAACGAATAATAATATTATGTAAAAAAAAAAAGTATTGCCGGCCGACCTTTTATACAGGGTGATCGATTGTTAAACGTGGCACTTGTGAAATATTGTAAGCTTGTAAACAAGTAGGTTTTTTTTTTCAGAGCTCTATCGACTTTTGAAACTTAAACGGTAACCTGTATATGAGGAAACAATTTAGATAGATAAACAGAGCTCTGACAATGAAATACAAATTCGTAGGTGTATTTGTTGTCTAACGCTGTTGAATGACCAACTAAAGTGTATTTAAGAGAAAACGAGTGTGATCACCCTGTAGTACACTATAAAATGATTATGTATAGTGTGTACCGACGGATAGATTGTAGTGAGATATTTTTTTATCAATATCGACAACCCCTTCGACCGGGTGGCTTCGGGTTAAACTTGATTTCCAAAAACAGATAACGCAGTATTATTGTTTATTATCGTGTACCACCAACCTTTGTGTGTTATTTTTTACCGGCCTGTCAACTGGGTTAGTATTATTATTATTATTATTTTTTTTTTTTTGTGATTTCATTTATACTTTTGTTAGGGCGTGAGAAACGACCGTAGAAATATAAATTTATTAAAAAATAAACAGTATTTTATTCATATAGAAACGTGTACAGACCAATATACAGCACCTACGCGGCCAGTAATAATAATATATTAAATTAACGTCCTCCGCCGCCGCTTGTGTGTTAGACAGCAATTGACGGGGATCGAATTAATTTTTTTTATTGGTAGTTTTTTAAATATATTATAATACGTATGTATTCAAATATCCGCAACCGATTTTGGTTCCGGATTAATTTGTCATGCTAAAACATCTTTTGCCATTGTTGTCTGTTGGACAGTATTTAGACTGGCAAATAAATGACGACAGGTGCATATTAACGCGGTTAGGTCTGTAAATCAAATAATATCATATAATTGCATTTGTCGACGTACAATACTAACGTTTGAATATTAATGGGCAACCGCGTGTGCAACCATCTAACGAGTGTGAAATATTTTATTTAAAGTTTAAATATATAACTATTCACCGAGAGAATTATTTATTTTTTCATCCGTTTGCCGCGTTGGCCGAGAGCCATTTTTTTT
Organism: Adelges cooleyi; assembly: GCF_023614345.1. NCBI lineage: Eukaryota > Metazoa > Arthropoda > Insecta > Hemiptera > Adelgidae > Adelges > Adelges cooleyi. Next base: position 9,520,962 of record NW_026096268.1, on the reverse strand, counting down.
TTCTTTATACACCTATTGATTAATTCGTTCATATTTTGGACATGTAACGGCCATTAAAATCTCTGCTAGATTGTGACGATTGTTGTGGTGGCACACGGTCGGCAAACCAAAACGAGAGACGTGTAAAAAAAAAATGCGGTCGTTTCGTTTTCTAATTTTCTACACCGACATCGTGTTTTGGGCATAGTTCGTTTTTATTTTTTTGCTTCTGACATTTGACAATCGAATAACAATCAGTTTTAACTTAATGCAGTAGGGCCTGAGGTCTTTAAAGTTTGTCAGAGTGCGCTATTCGGTTTTATTTACAATACATTTACGATACATCAATTTATTTATTTTAAATCTCTTTTTGCAGGTATAAAGTCAATACTTAAAGTGCACTCGACCACTGTGTACGACTTTTACACCTTGCCCCCCGCACACCGTTTCGCTATAATTAATCCCGTAATTACACCACCCTTCTGCGATCCGTCGGGGGGGGGGGAGAGGGTGTGTGTACTGCGAGCATATTTGTTTTCATTTTGCACAATATGGAGGAGACCGACAACCCATAAACGCGCTTGGAACAAATAAAACTGTAATTATTCGCGTACCCTCCGAAAACGGGCACCGGTATGTGTAATATATATTGACCATCGTCGTTCCCTCCGGAGACCTTTTCCCCTGCCTCTCCCCTTCGGTGGTTATAACCGTTTCCCGGATTGCCCAGGTCGCCTATTGCGTTCCCCTGTGTTCCACACCTCTCCCCTTTTTCCCCTTTGCCGGACTCCGGCCGGCTGTAAATTTGATTTGCATTAACTGCGCGGAAACAAAATGAATATTTAACGGTGCGCGCCGCTCTCTCTCAACGTCGACAACCCACAAACTATGGAAACACACATTATTGTATACACGACGAAACGTACTGTCACCTTAGAGGTAATAACTTTTTATTTATTTTTTTTTTTTAATTGTCCCATTACAAAGCGGCGGTGGTGGTTTGCGTTTGTGAAACACTGCAGCAACCAGGTTAGGTCGAGAGTGACAGACATATATATTTAAATCGACGATGGAAACGACTTAATTAGACTCGTCGAATAAACTTTATATCCCACAAACACGCCTTATGTATACATATAATATAATATAAAAGGTGTACGTGTCTTCTGCATGTTTTATATATATACATTGTCGTCTCGCGGATCTCTTAATTATACTTGCGTTACGATTGTACAAGTTTTTGTGTACAAACGTCGTTGGGCGTTCGAGTTTGGTTTTTTTTACTTGTTTTTCCCCGTTTCTTTTTTTTTTACATAATTTATTATTTAAATCGAAAACCGGATGTCGCGTCGTGACAATGTCGGCGCTTATACTATAATATGTTCTATAGGTGCGCGTACATTATATTGTACTACCGACGGGTGGAAAAAAAAACTTCTTAAACGAATATTCGAGCAAATAAATCTGTCCAGGGGGGCCCACCGGCATATATTGTATACAATATTGTCTTGACCAAGTGGGCGACAAATCCAAAATCGGGTCGTACTTAGCTAGCCGGTAAGTATTGTGGCCGGACTTTAATTCGGCGTGACAAGAGCCTCCAATGTACTTAGTGAACCGACCTTTTTTATTGCATCTAAATTCTGAACCACGGTATAGTGTTCAATCGTTGAGCGGATTTCTTTACTTGTAAAAATACAATCAATAGAATTCAAAGTTCTTAACAGAAGGTACTTTTGAGTGCTGAACGTAGAAAGGCATATACTCATTAGCATACGTTTATAACTCAAAGACTATTTTAATATGCTAACTTGTTTTGTTTTCAATAATATTCAATTCATTCGTGCACTTGAATTTTTCTAAATTAACTAATTAACTATGATTTTACCGCTATAATTGCGCCAAACAGCTCTAAATTGACAAGTAACTTAATTATAAATATTCTAAATCAATTAATCAGGTGAATACAAATTTAAAAACTAGCCTAGGCTAGAAGTTGAGTATATTAACTCTTCCTTGGGAAAATCTAGAAAAACACTATGTTTTATAATACGCCAAAAATAATTCTAACATTTTTTAAAAATATTTTTTACTGAATTCAAGAGTCCTTAAAAAATGTATGGACTGTTGTGTCAGGTTGGATTATTCCTTTTTTTTCTGGCCGCATGTCTAGGGTTAGGTTAGGTTAGGTTATTCCTTTTTTCTTCTGGTCGCGTGTCTAGGATCAGCTTAGATAGATATTTGGTTAGTTACACACTCTTTCTTGTATCAGACGCTTGTCTGGGTTTGGGTTAGGTTACATATTATTTTATAGTCTTATTTTTTTGGTCTCGTGTCTTATGGATTAGGTTAGGTTAACGTTAGTGGGATTCTATTAAAGTCACACAATTAAATCCGGGGGGCTATGAAGCGAATTTTCAGAACTGTGTGTTCACAATTTTATTATAATTATTTTTATCACGACGACTTTAACCGGAAAACAACGTCGTCACGCCATCGTTTGTGTTATACTTACACCACCCGCGACATATAAGTATAATAATAATATGTGTGTTGAGACGTTTGACGTTTACAGCGCCTCAAAGTTTTATTAAACGTTCTTAAGTGCGTGTACGGATAAATTAGGTTCTCGTCCATAAATAATTAGCCGGTCTAAAGTTTTCTCCTGCCAAAGATTTACATTTATAAACTATCAGCACCGCGTCAACGTGTCGCGTGTTGAGACGGTAACGTTTATTTAAAGTAAAAAACTATTTCTAAACGCGTTTAGCACGAGAACGTGCGCTGGCAGAGAATAAAAAAAAAACATTTTATCGGCGTTGTGATATATTATTATATTATCTATAAGAAAAACGCCAAAGATGTGCAATATCTTTTGTTGGGTTATAGTTTATGCGAAAAGTTAGCCGACCGAGATGAAAGACTGGGAGACGTGAGAGAAATAAAATATTCCGGACCACGCTTACGGATGGAAAAAGAGAGTAATTTCTTTCTATTTTTTTTTTTCTTTTTCTTACCCCGTATACGATTCGACGGCAAAACAAATGTCTCCAGACATGTCGGAGACAACGCGCTTTGTGTGCTCTCACTACACACTATCTATTTTACACACTTACATCACAATTTTTCTTCCAGAAATCTAAGATGTGCAATTTTTTTTCCATACCCGGCTAACCCAACTTCTTTTGGAGGAAGCGTTAACGACCATTACTTTGGTGGACTCGGCTCTGTATATAGGAGTTTTTTATTTTTACTCGATACATATAATATATCAATCGTCGCGCTCGTTAGCCGCCACAGCTCTCTTGTCGACATACGGATCGCTATAAAAAAAAAAACCACTTATTATATACTACGTGTCGGAGACAAGAAGAAAGTGTTTTTTTTTCCGTTCTATGCGAGCCTTGAAAATTCCAAAAATAATGGCAGACCGTCCTTTAACCGCCGGACGCATTTATCGTCCCTTCCGGCCCTCGTCGCGGTCGTTGACAACAACAAGGCACTACTGTAACCATGACAATGCTGCTGTACTTGACTCGCCAAATTTTTAGACTATTAAATTATTCGAGATTAAGTTTTTATCATTTTTTTTTTTTTTGAAACTTATCCGAGGACTTGTTTAACGATTAAAATTTATAGTATACGGGTTTTTAATGGACGCCATAAATCAGCTTCCGTTGCGCCTATTCATGTTGAATGTTATTACATTCTCCAAACGCAGTCGCGACCCCGTTGGGTAGGTACATGTCGGGCGACGACTTGTGAGGTATTTTATACTAGCGCTGTTCAAACATGAATATTCAAACAGAATAATATGCCGGCTTCTACACTGTAATATGGCACAGCCGGCGTACTTATATAGTAACTCTTTTGACACCAGAATGAACAGTAAAATCACTTTCAAATAATAAAACGCTTCGATTAGAATACTGTACATGCTACAGGCCCATTCTAGCTCATCTACTTTCTGATCTTAAGCCCTAAAAAAGCGTCCATCCCTCCTAGGGGAAAGGGCTTATGATATTTGCTTGGTTTGTCGTAACCGCATATAGCTATACTTAAACGCGCTGTACGCTGGACCCTATAATGGACCCTCCCCAAAGTGTCTGTACATATTTTATTTCACTCTCTAAAGAACCGTTTACTAATCGTTGTGTCGTGGAAACAACGGGGCTAAAAAGCAATTATTCCGTACTCCACGCGACGGTTTAAATTATTATCGATGCGCGCATAATATATTTTCTGCTTGCTTTTTTCGTTCAAAGGCTGCTGCCGTAGTAAAGGGTGAAAACAATGGGTATATTGTTTCCTTTTTCTCCGAACCGTATATCAGTCGCCATCATCATCATTATCATCATCATCGTCGTCGTCGTCGTCGCCGTCGTTTGAACAGGGCGACAACGGGACCGATTTGTTAAGGTCTCCGTGTATATAATGAATGGCGCCCGCGGAGGATCTATAGTGTGTATAGTTTTAAATGAGCGCCATAGTGTAGGAGTAGTATTAATAGGAGTAGGTGTATAGGAGCTGTGTATACCAGACAGGGTGTATAGTGTGTGTGTGTACAATACACACAAGGAGCGAGGGAGAGAAAATAAAAGACACACGGTGTGAGTGAGATGCACAGAGAAAGAGAACACCGTGTATAATTTAATTTTTTCCATCGCCTCTACGACGACAATGGATTATAAATCTGTGAAACAGGGGAAAAAAATAAATGTAAAAACACCAAAAAAATGGATCCGTCAAACGGTTCAGTTTTGTTTTATTCATTAACAACGCCCAGTACATATAGTTTAGGGAATCATTCGTGCCCATATCCAAACACTTTGCTGGAACAAAATTTAACTTTACACTGTCTTGTCTTTGCGTCGTTGGCGTGGCCGAATAGCACTCATCATTTATAACTTATCGCTTTTCTCTCATCACTTATATTAATATTTATCTCCTATATTACTTACATCTAATCTCTTGTCTCTAATGTCTTAAACGTTTGGCCTGCCAATCCGGTTTGAATGCCAAGTCTTACCCCAGAGAGGAGGAGCCGTGGGTACAAAAAACGTTCAGAGGATAATGTCCAAAAATAAAAGAACCCAATTCCCAATTCAGCCTAACCCGAGCTTATATATTATATTATTTTATTCGGTGCTTTTAAATTCAAGCTGCCTGACACAAGTCACAACGCGTGCGATCCTAACCAAAAAATCTAAGGTCAATAGCTGTTTTTGTTGTTGTTTAGCACAGCATGTAAACACTACCTAGCTATTATTATATTATAATCAGTAATACCCCGTTGCTATCTCTCTCTCTCTCTCTCTCTGTGTCTCTCTCCCGGCACGTCTAGCGTTCGGTCTAATGATAATTAATCAATTACATTGTAATATATACTATCGCGATGCAGATAACCATCACTTAGTGGTTGTGACTTGTGGTGTGTTGTACTTGTTTTTTTTCGCTCTACACACAACAGCGAATCAACATTTGCATATTACATACTCGGGGTTATAAAAAAAAAAAAAACTGAAAATACTAATTGATACAAACGCGGTCGACGACCGTAAGTGATTTATAATGTGTAGTATATATATGTATACATAATTATTATATGTATATGTTATTTTGAAAACGGTGATTTTTTTCCCTCCCGTCGAGATATGACACGGTTATACATTTTTCATATTTCGATGCGGAGCTGAAAAGGTATTGGGTTTTTTTTTTTAAATTGTTTTTTTTCCCGTGTCGGTGATTGACTTCACGCTAGAGATATATGTACCTATAATAATTGATGATACATAATATGGTACAACATGAACACTGGCAACTCGATAACGGTGCAATGGGGTATAGGTACCTACCGGGGAGCAGGCGTTATCGCGAATATTCATTTTCCCAAATATCATCCTCAATACTTGCCAATAAAAATTCATGCTCTCAAGACGATTTCATTCGATTTAGTCGAAAAGTCACGAATGGAACGCCATAACGGCTCCGGTTATCGTGCGTCGATGCCATTACACGATAATAATATTTTATATACAGGGTGTTTGGTTATTAAGCGACCCAGTCGATACCGTAAAAGATATGACTTGAAAATAAACTATTTTTCATACTTTTGTAGGCAAATTTTCGTATATTTTAAAAAAAATATAACCCCCCCGTTATGTGTTAAAATAATTAGTTACCATCGATGTCTTAAAATGGTTACTTTTTAAATTAATAATAATTTGCTGCCAATTTTGAATGATGTTAAAAAATCTCATCTTTTTCCAAGATATTGACTGGGTCATAGGTTAAACCGGTCACCCTGTATGTACAACAACAATATAGACTTGCACTTCTATAGCAGACAAACGGCATTTATCCTCTTAAGTGTCTTTTACGCAGTTACCTCACCCTTCCCTCGGTTTTTTTGAACTGCTAAGGGTGGTACTTTTTTTTTTTTGTCGAAAACTTTTCTCTCCAAACTGCCACCGTCGTCGTCGATAGTGTCCCGTCGATTTTAACTACCGTACCTAGTACATGATCTATGTGTGTCGTATAACTCACCGGTTTAGACGGTGTATTTGTGTATGTATAATAAAAATATATAATGGAACCGGATTTATCGCCACCGTCGGCCGGAAAGTTTTAATTGCCATCATTTTTCTCGAGGTGTGTTGTTTTGTTTTTGGCGCAGGGGTCTTGAAATATTACCGGCAAAAAGTTTACGGCTAAAAGCTTCGACGAGGATTTTAAACCCAACGCGAAGGGGAGGAAGAGAGATGAAAAAAATGTGACAAACATCAGCTTGTGACAGCTGTTGCGTAAACCTTAGCAAAAAAAAAATACTTTACTAGGTTTTTTTTAGATACAAGTTGGGAAACCGAGAATTAGACGTAATAACCAAAGGGCCAGTGTAGTTTTGAATATTAAGCTCCTACATATTTTGTCTCTAACTTTGGTTGATAGAAAACGGTCCATTGTGACCACAACTATGCTATTATTATGTTTAATAATCATTTCAACCGTTTTGAATATTATGATTTATCCGAGCGTGCCATCTAGTATTAGATTTTACACCGACCACTTTACCCAGGGTGTTATTTCCTGCTCGAGGTGTTCTCCATCCGGTGTCCGGTGTAGGTACTAGTTGTTGTTTTAGTCCAAAACATATTTCCGACTTGCCGAAACCTACACCGGAGTTTTGTATCGTTTCCGGACTCGCAGTAGATTTGAATAGCATAAGGACAAAGAGAAATATCTTAGTGTGGTTCTGTTAGTTTTTTTTAGTTTTAAGTGGAATGATTGTAAACAAGTGAGGTGAATTTAAATGATATTTTTCGAATAAAGTAATTGAACATAATGTGAATTGAATCTTTTCCACTGGTTCACAGTGCACCCCTTCTTGACTTAACTAAATGCATTGCAGCTTAGCTGCTAAGAAAATTTAATTTTCTTTCTTAAGGGGGCAAAACATTTATACTGCTGAGTTACTTGTTACCATTGTGGGCACGGTTATAATGATTATCAGACGACTCAAACACGGCGCTGGAGCTATGCAATTTAGGTACACGAAAGCGCGCGCCGCTGTTGGAAAACCCAGCGAAAAAAAAAAAACAGTTTATTTTATTTATACAACAACGACAGTTCTTACACTGTTATTGTCTTACATTGTTACACGGTCGGGTCGAGTCGACGGGCCAATGATAATGATATATTTTTTCACATAATAATATTATATAAACCGTTTGGTGTCAAAAAAATATTATATCATAACTTCGGCGTTGTTGTTTAAAGTACAATAATGATATCCAGCGCCGAGAAATTACCCTAAACCGTATGTTATTATAATACTAATGTCTGGACCAATCAATCGAATGTGCGGCTGGTGACTCCGCCCATTTTATAACTCGCCTACCAATGAGAACTGAGATTTTTCGGAAATGCTGCGTGCGAAAGCCGGCGATTGGCTAGAGGCGAACTCGGACCAGCAGTCAGTCGCCAACCGCACGTTCGTTTGGCCCCTACACTACTGTAACAGCGGTTAGGTTATTGTATTACGGTTGGCACGTTGTCGAAACGCTTTAGGCTTTCGTGTACAAAGTGTCAAAACGACTTGTGGAACGGTCTATCGGTCCCCGGGGACGTTTTCTCGGGGCGTGAAGAAGAAGAAGAAAAAAATGTTTAAACAGTCCACCGAGACTGTTTCTTGAAAATTACACACTTAGCCGCGATCATATTGTGGTGTAAGTCGAGTACACACTCGAGTTCCAACAGATTTACAAGCATAACGACTGCGTTGGCGGCTTGGGGTTATAGTTTATAAGCTGGCACCGGTTCCAAACGACGTTCTAGATTGTCGTACGATGATAACGATAATAATAATAATAATAATAACAATATGAACATCCACCACATACATTGCATATGTTATATTATTACTATATAACCGCAAAAACCATCGCTACCGGGCGTGTGTAACGCACAAGAGGAGGGAAGGAAAAACGTGCGCTCTTCGTTTATTTATTATTTATATTGTTTTGTTATTTTTTTTTTATACTTACTTTTTGCTCGAGCTCTTTTGAAGACACGAACAACCCGGCATGAACAACCCCCCCCCCCCACCTACCATACGCCGTGGGTTTTTCCTTGTAGACAATGCCGGAGTTCGCGTATAATATTATATAGCTCGTGACCAGAAACCAATTCGTGATGAGCACACTAAATAAATAGCATACAGGGTGACTCGGGACCCGACGTCCAGTCGCACATGCTCAATGATCAGACTCGACAAAAAATCATCCCGCAATATAAGTATGATCTATGTACGAATTTATCGTTTAGTGCGCAATCCGGAAACAAATAATTGGGGGAAATATTAGGATGGTTTGTCGGGTTGCAAAAATTGCAAGCTACATTGATTCACCTTGTGTGAAAGAAATGGCTGGGTTCGTGTGCGCGCCAAGGAGAAGAGCACACACGTGGGTTGTGTGTATAGTGTCTGAGTATTTTTATTTTTTTTTTTTTTTTTTGCACTCTCTTGTGCGAGAACACGATTTTTCTTCGCCGAACCGTGTGGATTATATAATATGATGCGGAAGAGGAAAAATATATATTATATTTTGTAAGAAATATGATACGTGACCGCGAAGACGAGTATAGAGCACATTATATATAATAATAGCTGTGCACGACGATGATGGAAGACCGCCGGGTCATCCGTCAATATTATGTATAACCTCTTTTAATCGACCGCTGTGGGCTTTTCAATCGGACCTGTGTGTGTGTGTGTGTGTGTACTGTATACATTATATGTATTGGTTTTTGAAAACATCTGCTACCCTCTGTCATTTATTTTTATTTTTTGCCCCCGAACCCATCTATAATCGCACATCGAATCCATTTAGCCGGGAAACTTTCGGATAAAAACACAACCGGAGCAGCAGATGCCGTATACATATTATATAAAAAGATTATTACATTCACACGCCTGGCCGGCTATAATAATCCATTAACTCAGGTGCATAACATAAAATCATCATACCGGTTATTAGCCTAATGGCTCGTGATAAGACAATGTACGTTTTCAGACAGAGTTTATACCGAGAGCTATATAGATCACCTAAGCCCAAAGGTAACAGCGGGAATTAATCGTTAATAGTTTCATCTTCAAATAATTGCAGTTTTGTAGTGTTCCTCTTTGAAAACGTTTTTACTTATGTTATTAGTACAATGTTCAAAATGTTTATCTTTCCTTAGTATTTTCTAGAGCTTGGTCGACTTTTAAAACTTAAATGGTAATACATACATATTCAGTTAAATTTTTGATGAATTAAGAATAATTTACTGAACATTTTGACTGGCCAAACACTAGTTTTGAATAATTATTTTTTAATGTTATTTAAGTTTAAAAGTAAGGACGGAAGGTGGAGTGGAGTTTTATAAAAAAAAAAAGCTAATAAAATAACTATGTGTCCATTTATGTTTTATTGTTTGGAAACTTTTTCTAGCGAACCGTCTGTGATGTTATAACCCCACCCTACCACACCTTTAATTCTCCGGTCAATCTTATGTAAGTAGTGCGAATAAGAAGTTTTTTCCCCGTCAGATTCTTATGTCTAGTCCAGTGCATAACAGTTATTCGTTTTTTTCTCAATAAAACAATGTTATTATTATGATTATTATTCTGAAAATTGTTTGTCTGAAAACTATATCAGATTTTTTTCACCATTACGATACAACGGAAGATGTTTATTTATTTATTTACTTTTTTGTTGTTTTGTGCTTTTAAAAACTTTCGTATTGTTGGCAGCCGAGTTTTTCTCAGACATCAGCTGTTGTGTGTATACAGCATATAGTACTTATATTGGCCCGTGACCAATGGACAACGGTGTGCTGTGATCGTAAAAGACAACGAGTATGGTCCCCTTCGGCGGTGGCAAATGATAATGTTAAAAAGAAAATGGACCGGAAAATTAGACCATCTAAGGTTGTGTGTGTGTGTGTGCAAGTTTTGGGCGAGTTTTGCACTCGGGACGAAGGCGGAAAACTTTTTGCTTGAATTTTCTGTGCCGTTACACACACTATATAGGAACGTGTCGCCAAAGTGTTTTGCCGCCCTTCCACCAACAGTGAAACGCAATTCGCTTGTACGTGGCAAATTTATTATATTTGTTTACCGATAAAATCGCCTATCCGAAATCCAGACATTATTCTAAAAAATAAATGCCATTTGCTTGATAGGGTTTCCTCTCCAGAATAAGAGGTAAAACTTTGAACCAAAAAAAAAAAAAACAATATTACTTTAATCTTGTAAGCTAGTTGACAAGTGGCAAGTGATGTATAAATCTATTAGTGATTTATAAGTTATTTATGTACAAGTATCAATAATTTGATTAAAAAAAAAAACAATAAAGATAATAATGCATTTGTATTATAAAATAAAACATTGGAAATTAAATTAGTATTTAACTTTTGTTGTTGTTTTTTTTTTCTAATGTTGTACTATTATAATCGTTGGTCAATGACCACCTCTGAGTTGATTGATGTGATAAATGTAATTATATAATATTTTCTCAGAGAGTTACGTTTTTTTGGATCAATAAACAAGCTCTTTTATTTCCTTAGAATACCTACGTAAACTTTTAGATGCCACCAATTTTGCCTAATTTGACAAAAAAAAATCTTTAAACGAGCACTAGTTTTTCATGCTTAGAATATGCTGTATACATTACAATTGGAATCTGTCCGATAGTTTTTAAAACATAGTGGTGGTCATTGCAAGGCACTATTTTTATAAGAGTGCTAATAACTATCGCAGTAGATAACAATTTTCTAGAAACAGTTAAAAGTTGGTGTTATATTATGCGAAACAAAAAAACGTTATACAACAGTTTGAAAAACAATATATTTTAAACGCCTATTTTTTCAACCCTCTGATTACCACAAGGGAAAATAATATATCTCTAAAGCTAATAACACACACGGTCGTCCTATATATTAACATGATGTAGCTGTTTATCGTTACCACCGGCGACGGCATAAAAAAGAAACTTTTTTTTTGGCTGTTCAACACGTTGTGTGTGTCGTTGTGGTTTTTTATAGGATCTTAATTCTTTTTTTTTTTATTAAATTTTTTTCCTCCCCCCGAAACGTTTATTGGATTCGTCACGGGAACCGGTTGGACGTATGCGACGCTGTCGGTGATAGTTGTTGTTGTTGTTCGTTTTTTTTGGTGTACTCTTAAAAAATAAAAGGAGATAATAAACAAACACACGCGACCCCTATAACACGGTACACATAGTACATATTATACGCATGCGGTGTCCATAAACATTATGTACATATTATTATATACACATTTTGGGCGTTTGTGTGTCATCGTGGTATCGTTTCACACGGTGGGCAGGTCGGTATGATAATAATAGTAATAATATGAAAAGTGCATTTACATAATTTTCGAAGGAGGAGGAGGAGAAGCAGCAAAAACAAAAGTACCTTAAATACGAGTAGTCAACACTACTTCCGGTCGTGGCGGTGCCTTCCCATTTCAGATTTCCCTTCCGGCCGTTTAATATAATAATATTTGATTTTTTGTATAATTTTTTATACTACTCAACGAAAATGGCATCGCGTGCCCGTCCAACGTTGCAACAACCCCTTCACCCCTTTCGTCATGTTATTATTCTTTCATCCCCCTGCCGGCTTGTGTTGACCGAATTCATCATTTCCGACAGGCCACGGTTGTGCCACCTATCGCACAACAATACACGTCTAGGTTAGGTTTTTTTTTGCCCTGACAATAACACACAACGAACAGCCGGCGGCGGCCATTCCTATTGTGCGATATCTGCGCAGAAGTAATAACAAATAAACTAAATACACGCGGAAAGGGTGGAAAAATAATAAACCGAATAATATAAAAAAAAAACCGAAAGACGGATGTCCGACGCCTTTCTATGTTGCGCCCTTATCGCGTGCCCGGCTCGTGCTTAAAGCGGGGTGTTAATAGAAACTTTAATATATAATCCCACAACGTGTCTGTGTAATGAGTTGTCCAAAAAAAAAAAAAAAAAAGTGCAACCCTCTCCTAAGGGCTATCTGTTTCCAAACCGAGGAAATACAATATTAGTAGTGCGGTCGAGAACAGTATCCTCAGACTCAAGGCACCTCCTCGATGATAAGAAGACGTCTTCCCCCCCCCCTATTCGTTAAAGAGCCAAGTATAGGCACCAACTTACTTACTTGCACCAACTTAATTTAAACGTTAAACCGATGATGTGTAACTATACTAGTTCAGTAATTAGGACTGTTTTTTAATTGTTTTTTTGGAAAAAGGTTAAGTGATTTTAATCACAATATTGTGTTATTGATTAAATTAATCGCGGTTTGAATATTTTATTTTATTTTTAATGTTAATAGCTAAATTATATTTCACCTATTTGCTCTCGAATGATTTTTTTTTTTTTATAGATAACTGATATATTAAAATATCAAGTTTTGTTGGGTCGTTAAATTGAAACGATTGATGTTCAAATCCGAGTACGACGACCGTTTATATGCGTACAGCGGTGTAATAATAATAATTCTATTGGGTTGGGTCGTACAATCGATTATTATCGGGCCACTAGATCTAAATTATGGTTTAAGGGGGTCGTGTCATTTGTTTGGTTTAACAATAAAAACTAATGGGTTTCCGGTGTAAAAAAAAAAAAATTGTTTTTTCTCATTACAATAATTACTGTTCGACCATTTAACCACCGTGTAACGGATGATGATGGATCTTTTTTTTCAACTAAATCGAATATTTTGTAAAATTAAATAAACGTGTACCCGCACCGGTGTTGCGTTGTGATGATTGATCAAGGACTGTGTGCCGATACTCTCATTCTCCTGGATCTTCCTGTTTGTTTTGCAATGAACCCCTCCTAATGAATATACATATACAAACGGTTACATCACGATAATAATTTATGTAACAACGACGGCGGTTAATGAACGTCAGGGGTTTTTGTCTCGGCATTATATTTTCAAAAAATTATTAATATAATTTCCTATAGGGTTTCTCGGTGTAGCACTTTCACAAACAGAATTTCCGCGTGCTCGACACACCCCCTCGACGGCGGCCAAGAGCGAATTAATTAGTTTCTTTTACTCTTTTATTTTTTTTTGGTTTAAACAGCCTTAAGTGCCCGCGTCACAGGTAATGCTATGCGCGGTAAGACAAAACAACAAAAAAAAATGATTTTCCATTGTACCGTGTAATTGCAAAACGAAAACTTGGCTGCTCGAGTTTGACGTTAAACTTTTGACCTGCATTGAAAAAAAAAAATAAGACTTTTTTTTCCATATTGTACTAATAGAGTTATGCAAAACGCAGGGGTTTTTTCGAATAACTTGAAAAAGTTTTTTTTTTTTCTTGATTACTTTCCGCCGTTCCACGTCACGTGTATCGGAATCCAAGTAGAAAAAAAAAAAAGAGTACCTACCGATACGACAATAACGTTAATCAGTCCTGCGAGAGCCGTTTTGCCGCAATAAAAGTTCCAGTTCGATAAAAAATAAATAAATTTGAAAAAAAATCTTATTATACCTTTTTGCGAAAACTTTTCGTATAAACATTTCTTCGTCTTACCGTTTTGGCCGGAGAAAAGTTTTATAAGCAAACCCGTGCTTGGGGTTTGGCGTTTCTCATAAAAAAAAAACCCGTTATCACTATTTACATATATCATAATTTCTCAATCTTTCTAGAAAAACAAAATTCCTTCTTAGCGATTTGCCATTGTAATCGTTTACCATATACGTCATATTATGATGTTACAACTCTACATTTACATATTTTTACTCCTTGCCATATGAACCTCGTTGGACCGTAGTAAACCACTGCGATGATAAACCTTTGAGTATTATTTTTCTAAACTGCGCCCAATAAAGGCTTAGGTCGCGGCCTCCGTCGATTGTGTTAACCCCACACGTGATTTGATTTAGTATTTTTTTTTTTTTTTTACTGTAATGTTTTTGAACCCTCCACCAACCCACGCGGTGCCGGGGGAGGTATAGGACAATAACTCGATTATGATGCAAAACCCGCGCACCGGGGTCGTGTTCGTCCCTCGTTTGTCGGTGTACACGGCGTTTTTCATTGCACAAACCGAATTTAGTACACAGCAGCAGCATGCACAGCAGAAGCATGCACCATAATTAAAAGTAAACATCGGCCAAAACGCGATTTAGTGACAAAAAAATAACACACACACACACGCGAGCCCAACATAAATTATAATTTATATCGAATTTACCGGATAATTCGATCGGGAAAAAAGGGGCGAACGTTCATCGTCCTCCCTCCACCCCCCGTCGACCTGTTTTTGTAGTCCAACTCGATTGTCACCGAGTTCGAACACCGGTTGCTATTGTAAATCTTTTTATTTTTTATCATTACTAATACTAACAAACGTCGTTCGTTTAGACGTGACAAAGTAGCAGGGGGGAGGGGGGACAATGCGTTTTGTTTACTAACCCATCGGGGATCAGGTCCGGAATTGGAGAGACGCTTTAAGTCATAGGTCACCCGTATCGACCGGAAGAGACCTTCGGCGAAAATCCTGCGCCATTACATACGTTATATGGCATAATTCTCAATTTTTTTTTCATTATATTCGGTAAATTCAAGTGCGCAATTTTATCACAGTTCCGTTAAATTAAAATTTTTTTCGAGTCTGGGGATTTGCTTAATATTACTGCTCTCTGTCACTTGCAAAATATTTTCCATTCGCATTGTTTCATCCGTCGCAGCGATCCGTGGTCTTTTTCTGACGTACCCTAACCGCGTTCTCTACCCCTTTTGCTTCGTTAAACCTCTAGAGTAAGTTTTTAATGCTAACAGCTGAATACAACATTAGTAGATTTCGAGAATCAGATATACATACTGTATACTTAAAGGGCGTTGATTGGATAGGTACGACCGTGGAGAAAATAGTCTTGTATTTTGAAGTTATGTCTTGGCTTTTTACAGCCGTCTGTCTCCGGAGGCATATATATATATTTTATTATAACAAAGTAATAGAGATGTAATTCGACCGTCGAGTAGAGTATTAATATGTGCTCAGTCACAGTGATCGTCGGAACGTCGGCGGCAATAATGTGCGTGCACACGTGTTATCTATATTTTTTTATGTATATTATTATTATAGGTAGGTAACAACAATATCTCATCATTAGAATGCGTGTGTGTGTGTGTATAATTGGACCGACCGATCTGGAATTGAAACGTTTATTATCCAGATTGAATCGTTTCTCGTCGTCGTCACTTCACTTGTATATTAGGTAATATTTTTACCTCTCTCCTCGAAGGGCAAACGAAATATTATTATACAGAGTGTTAACGGGAGAGAAAACATTGACCACGCTTTTAGTGAGTACCCTGGACTTACATTATTATTGTTTGCGCGCTGCAATTGAACAAAGGCTCGGTTTTTAAAGTCAAAAAGGCCGGGGAATCAAATCAACCACCGAGGAGGGAACACGACTTTGTATTATCTATTCGTTTCGCGTTGACGTTTTTTTTTTTTTATGTACTAAACGAACACGGCACGCGCGTTGCTTGTACAATGTTCTTAGAGTGTTGTATGGGAGGAACCGAAGGAAGAAGCACCGGTCGTAGAGTCTTCGAGCTATATATATTGTCTATAATATTTTATCGTTTTACGAAGCGGAAAATTATATTCGTCTGAGCTTCCTAGGATGCCGTGCAACAGACGTTTCCATTGTATAATATAGTTTAAAGAAATGTTCGTCCTTAGGCACAATTCGTACACTTGTGTGTGTGTTTAGAGTTTTTGCTGACAGTAGCCGGCGGCTGTTGTGATCTTATACCTACACTGATGCTGGGAAGAGGCAGTCTGGGAAGAGATGTGAGATGATATTGACTGGAAATTGCATTTCGGCGAGATGTTAATCTTACGGCAGATAGGAGGAGGGGCGAGGTGTGTTTTTATGTACGGTTGTTTCCGTCTATTGTGTTGCTGTTGTTGACAATGAATGAAATTACTGGCGTGTCTGGACGGGAAAATATCAGCTTTTCTGCGAAACGTCTCTTTTGGGTCGCGTATAGGGGAGAAAATAAACTCCATATATGTGACCGGGTGTGTGTTTGTGATCAAACCGTTTTCACAATTTTTTCTCATTCCGGAAAGACGTGCGAAGATTGACCCCTCGGGGAGAGTTAAACGTCCATTTTCGACAAAAGCGCGGAGGAGTGTGTGAAACGAATCTGTTTCACATAGTCAGGGCAGTGACGACAAATACACATTATGTTTTCATTTTATTTTGCTACCTTCGATTCGAACCCAAACTTGACTTGGAATGTACATAGCAAGTACCTACTCTGAAGACGAGCATAATCTTTTATGATTATATGTCCCTGATGCTATCTTGTTTGACCGGATTAAGCCTTTGTCCAAAACCTAGCCCAAAGTCAAATATCGAAACTTTCTGATGGAAATAAACGTCCGTCAAACGGACAAATGGTCCATTTGTAGTCCAAGCGAACGGGGGGGGGGGGGGGTGTGTCAGAGCGAGTATAATAAATATGTTTTTCTCGTGATCGTTATGATTATTATTGTTGTTGTTGTTACTATTTATATATCCTTCCGGTTAGTAAAAACGACCGGTTGTGTGTTTGTGTGTGTGCACTGACAAAGTTTTCAGGAATTTGCGCCGTTTCCTTCGGGAGAGGTGAAGGGGAATGACAACGCGAAATGGGGGGTGCACGGTACAACCGTGTTTTTGGCTTTCGACGACCTTCGCTTTATTATATCCGTTGCAGCTTGTGACTGTCCGGTCGTCGGTGGTCTGGCGCCGCAGCTTTCGCACAAACCCTGGGCTGTACTGCGGTCGATTGCTTATAATAATAATAATAATAATATAAAATGTAACTGTGCTGTTTTGCCGACATGACATATAATAACGTACGGGCAGAGCAGGGGGTCGCAGTAAGTAATAAAATATTATGATGTAGTAAGCGAAAAGGCGAGCGCTGCAGTGTGACCAAAATGCCCAAGTCGCATTTCTCTGGTACATATTTTCAGTTTGTTTTTCACAACCATAATATGTGATACAAAACATATTGCTAATCAGTTGTGATAATGCTATGGTCGCAGGCTTTATTACCTTATCGTCGTTGGAGAAAATTGACACAAGTAAATACATTCACTTACTCGTTCTGGACTGAATAACGGTTAACCAAATAGCCACTTACCAATTTTACTCTGTTCACCTTTGGTAATCATTATGTGTAGACAAACTATGTTGTTATAGTTTTATCATACAGATGACGACGACAACGAACGCTTTGTATATGCCCCGGCACGCAGGTTGAATTTTCCGCACGTCATTATGCAAGTACATAATATATGCCCAAGGAAAAAAAAACAAATTAGCATCAGACTCTGTAAAAGGTTTTTGTCGTCGTTGCCCGTCCGAACATTGAAAAGGACGATACGAGTCGTCGCACATGCATCGTACAATAATATTATATATTATGGATAAAATGCAAGAATAAACGACCCTTAAAGAAATGGTGTTTTTTTTCTGACTTTGTTCACTCGTGACTTCATTCTTTGTACATCCCTGTGTACATGACTGGCTGGCTGGAGAGGGAGGCTATCTATATATATATATATATGTATGCTATATTTGTATTCTCGTCTTCTGGTTTCACGTAGGCCTTAAACGGAGGGCAGTGGAAGGGCAAAAAAAAAAAGGAAGCTATACGACAAACGAGACGGAGTGAGCGTTTTTTTTTTTTTACCCCTCGTCTGCCAGTACTTCCTTTCTGGTATATAATAACAATAAGTGCGAGCGTATCCATAATACTTAGACCGTTTTTTTTTTTTTGGCTATGCAAACGGAGATACATCATCATACCGGGCACTATCGCACTTTATGGAATTATATTATAACAACCGTACGGTCCGACTATTTTGGTTTTTTGTAACCCTAATAAGCGCCGCCATTAAAGTCGTTCGGCCGAACATCCCCCTTTGAAAAATAAAAGGATTGCGGCTTAGAAATAAAAACGTACAATAGTGTAATGTTATTGCGCACAGTCACCGTCATCGCCTTCGGGCCGTACACGGGATTAACACCGGAGTTGACAGCCCGCAGCCCGGGAGATCCATTACGACCGGACCGCGTCTTACAGAATGATCGTTTACCCCTAATGTATATATACATACATTCGTCTTGGTAGGTTTTAGTATTATATTCACGTGTGACGTCGCAGTTCGGATACTTTCTAAAAGGTTTTTACACATCCCTTATAAATATAATCGCATCTGAACCGCGCTCCGCTACCACAAACACTTCTGCCGACCCTCCACACACACACACACAATTTTCTTTGTCGGGTAATTAAGGCGGCTATTTTTGTTAATCGATCCTATACCACCACGATTAGGAGGGGTGAGATCAAAATATTATCAAACAAGCACTGAACGCGCGTCGTTAGCGGGTTATTCATATTATAATATATTATTATGGTACAACAGAAGAGAAGAAATGTCGCCTAATTACAGAAATAAACACACCCGGTGGGACGCTTTGTGAAATCAATCCAAGGAGCAATAAATTATTATTACTGTCGTACATTTGTTGTCACGTTGAACTAACGACAACGCAATATTATACATAATATACATATATATATGTATACTCGACGGGTCGGAATGCATGTACCCGCTTGTCTCGGGTGTATTTAGAATTAATTTCAACGGTTCATTGTCGGGTTATGCACAGTGTACATACACCTACTGCGAGGCGACGATAGCTGTGTTATAGTCACTGAAGCTATTGCTGTTAATCGCGGTACGGCGACAAAGTATAATATGTCTTGGGGGGTTAATTAAAACTAAAAAATGTAAAGGCAAAAACAAATTGTAAACGAAAACGTCGACCAGATTATCACTGGTGGTTTTTGGTGTGGAGCCAAGTATTGTGTTGTGTAAATGTAAATATAAAGTCCTTAACGATTATTGCCCCGGACAATAAGCCATTATTTTTGTTTTCAAACTGCTTGACCCATGGGAATGCCACGAGTGCGTGTGACCGTCCATCGTTGTTTGGTGGTATTTTCGAAACGAGGAAATCTGTGGACAATTAAAACGTGCGAACATCGTTTGTTACTCGTGCGCAATAACAATAATTTTGTCACCGGCGGACTTGCCCAGCTAATACCAAACGAGTGTGGTGTACACATTGTGTATAATATGTGTACATACCTATGTTAATGGTTAACACTATTAACAGTGCCGTTACACAAACGCGTACATAGCATGGCAAGTCATGATAATTTTTCCTCGTCTGACGCGTGGGCGACTCCCGTGACAATATTGTATATTATTACAACAGTCAACACTACCGCAGTTGGTCTGAACTCTAATATGATAAGAAGGTGTAAATTGGTTGTACAATGACACGCGTTTTTTTATTTTTTTTTAATGTGCACAATGGATCGCGATGGAGTCCGTCCGGGTGGTCCGGATTTCTTTAAACAATCTCCCTTGTGTATTTATTCAATTATAATAAATATGCAATTATCAGCGTTTCTATTTGACGACAACAGCTGTAGAGAATAAAAAATAAATACCTAAATAAATAGTAGAAACCGCATAAATTTTCTATTTTCAAAAAAAAATCTCACCAAAAACAAAAAGGTAGAATTTATATTCTTGCTCGGGCGATAACTTGGCCTACTAACCGTATTGTGTTTTCTTCCGGTTTGAAGGTTATCTATTTGATAAATTAGACTGCTCTCCAATCGAAATCGAGCCTAATCGAATGGACTTGGCATAATACAGTTGATAAGTATCGACGGACAACACGTGCGAACTTATAAGGCCAGCTAACGTCTCTAACCGACCAAAATCAGTTATCCCATCATACGGTTCGGTGGTTTTTTTTTTTTATACTCTGGGGACTGTCTCTGTCAACTGGGCCTTTGTCGGGGCGGGGGAAGAAGACGTCCAATTATAGATTTCATATCGAAGCAATATTCGATTGCCCTCCGACGGTTTTTGATTTGTCTGATGGATCAGATAATATGCTCGCGAGGGTGGCTTTCATTCAATACGACTACTAATTATGCCGCTCTCGGTTGGAAATCCCCCATTTTAAGTCAATTCCCCACCCCTCGCGGCGATATTGCACCGACGTTTGCTTCTCGTATTATATTTTGAGTACTGAAATTGTTAACTGAATAATATTCCACCGGTTGGTCGGGTTATACTAAATTAAAACTCAAAAACGTCCTTTTTTGACCTGACCGACAAAACTAGGGACCGTTGTGAAAATAGAAGATGGCCAAAGTTAATCCGCCACCACCGTGTCAGTATACCTTGTTTCGCGGTTAAAAAAAACCCAGTACGGCATAAAAGTTTCCAGGACCTTTTTGCCCTTTTGCCCCTTCGCGTCCAAGCCGACCATCATAATATAAACGGACACGGTTTTTACAGTTTAAACCCTTCGGACTCTCGTTCGGGGTTTTGCCCGCCGCCTTAGTTCCGTTATTACCGCGTAGAGTAGTACTGGTGATAGCAAAACGTTGTAAATACTTGTGCGACCGACCACTCCACTCCGCTCGGGTCCATTAAGTACAATCGCCGACCTTTCTCTGCCCAGTGCTTTTCTGCAGGTGAATACGACCAACGGGACCGACATGCTTCGGGGTTGTAATGGCCGATGCGGGGTCCGTGTGAAATTGGATTCGACCCCGACAATAGCTTTGTCCGTTAAAACCCTTATACAGCCTATTTCCTTACTTCCATTGGGTTAAAGTATACAAAAAAAACCCGACCAACGGCAGAGCTCGAATATGAGACTTGGAGCCGCAGTGTTGCCAGGTCACGGTGGAATTCCCAGGTCACGGTGGAATTTTGCTGGAAAATTGCAAATATGGAATTCAGGGGGATTAGAGAGTAATTTGTTTTTTTTTTTATCTAAAAAAGATATCTTATGTACCGGACCATCTTATGTAGTCGCCGGTTTGTTTCAGCTTTTTGGTCTCAAATAAACCAAAATGGCTGTCATCACTAGACGGCTTTAGGGAAAATTGATAATTAAGTACTGGCGACACTGCTGAGTCGAGCAGGGTACAAAAGGCTTTAACGCGCGCGACCACCGACTATTATTACATTACGAACGAGCCCCGTCGTCGTCGTTCGTGGGGCTGCTGACTCGTTGTGGGCTTTCCCGCGCTGCGGTTTTCCCAATATGTGCGCGCACAAAAGCGGCGCTTAGGGGGCCTAACCCGCCGACGACAATTTAATTAATTTTCTTTTGATGTTTCATCGAAACCGACGTTTTTAACGGGATTAATGCCGGTCCGAACGAACAAAAAGAAAAAAAGACCTCATTCAAAGCCAGACAGGCAGGTCTGCTGCATGGGAAACGCCAACTTTTTGCATACAACAGCGTCGAACGGACTTGGGCATTACTCGAATTGGAAATTACCCTGCGACGACGACAGGGTTCGGTCATGCGCCAGGGAAGAGATAGTTTTGAAACAAAGTAGTTTGTTTGGATTGGATCCAAAAAGAAAAAAAGAAACATCATGCATGTGTGTGTGTGTGCTTTCGCTTTTGGAACCTATTCAAACAACGTCCTTTTCCGTGCTCTGCGGGTCCGTCCGTCCGTCGTTACCCTTGGTCGGTGGCCGAGGGACCCGTCTAGTGTGCGGCTAGAGAACATAAGAGACTACCCCGCAAATGGGGGGGGGGGGTGAAAACGCCAATAACATAATGCGCGTATACGAAGGTTCCCGTTGGAAAAACCCGCGTGGTCGACGGTGAGCGCCATAAAAAGAGATTGCGAATCCCAGATATTGGCTGGCCCTCTCCTCTCTCGTGTCTGCAGACCGCCCCGTTCATGTGTATATATATATATATATATATATATTTATACATTAATCCCAGATCGTTATTACATATTTTATTTTATATTTTTCTCTGCTCTTGCTCTGCGACTCTCTACACTGCCCCGGATATCCGACGACGCCCCTAAACGACCAGCAGCAGTGGATGTTGTATTTTTTATTATTATTATTATTATTATTATTGTCGTCGTCGTTGTTAGCTTTCCGTCCGAGCCTTTCACTTGTCACAACGGCCGTAGACCTTTGGTGGTCTTTCTCCGGTCTCCCGTGCAGTACAAATTGCACGCACATTCCTCCACTATCGTTGTGTGGACGAGGTGGTAGATAGAGATTTGTGTGTGGCAATAGCAGAAAATAGAAAACGAGAGAGACAATAGATGATTTCAGAGGAAAGATTAGAGTAGAAGTAGATACAGACATATAGGTGTGTGTGTGTGTGGAGTAGAGAATGTAGAGAAAAATCGTTCAGCAACTTGAAGCAGCTTTAGGTTTTTATAGAAAATTATATATTCAATTACAAGTCCGGTGTATAAATTTTCAAGAAAACTTTTTTTTTCAAATCGATCGACCCACCCGCTCGTGAATTTCGTTTTATTATTATTATTATTATTAACAATGCATTGTATTTTATTTTTTATATTATTGTTACGGTCAAAATAATAATCTGATAAAAAGCGACTCGATTTTATTACATTCCCATTTCGTGATTCCGATATCCATTTATACAGTGTATAGAGAGAGAGAGAGAGAGAGAGAATAGTTTAATAAATCCAAAAGCCGGCCAACCCCTGCACCCCATAAACAATTATTATTATTCTGTTATTTATTATGGTTCAATTATATTTTCGACGTCTGTCGTCGTTGTTTATCGTGCAGAGCCATCACGGGTTCAATGTATGATTATTATGGTATCAACACAATTGATTTCCACGTCCAAAAGGTTATAATATTATTTTGTCACTGCTATACGTTTAATACTGCCCAAGTGCAAAACTGTGGTGTAACTTCGCTTTTTCCACTCATCAAATCGGTCAGGAGTCACACGCGGTTTATGTCTGGAGGCGAAATACAAGTCCGCTCGTTATTGGTATAAACGATATTATTATTATTATTATTTACTCTCTGCTCGCTGTGTGTTATAATAGCTGCTGTGTAACGACCCAGACGTCCAGAACATATTTCACTGCGGTCGTATCCCGTCCGAGGGGAAATGTGGGAAAACCAGGATAGGCGGCAACACACGGGAGATAAAACAGGAGCGAATATAACAAATTATTCCCGTCGGCATTTAGAGAAAAACGGTTCGTGCCAACGAGTCCGGCGAGTAGCCGGTACATAGCCAACAACGGGATGGAGTTGAAAAGTACACAAGTATATTTATGATACGGCAATAACGACAACTCCTTACAAACCCTGCGATTGATGCATCACATACAACGTGTGTCGCATATAGCAGGACCAAAGCAGCAAAATAATTGTATCTATTTATTTAATATAGGATACTATATTAGGATTATTGTCACAACAGACGACCGCAATTAATGGTGGCGGTTGTCCAATTAACCGCACGGCCGACAGCAAACGTCGCTCATTATATTACACACAAAGTGTATGTACAACAGTATAGTGTCAGCGTACTTACACGGTTCATAAATAACAGTCAAAGCGATTTTTTTAAAATTTACTCCGTGCTGTGATCCGTTTGGCTCGCCGGCTTTGTATAATTTGACATTTGATATTGCTCCCTTAAACCGTGAAGGCACCGTCAGACAAACTAGTAACAGTGTTGCTGATAAAATTATCAACATGAGCTCGCTCGCACACGTCCACGTTATAGAAATGTAGGTAAAACTGATCTGAAGTGATTCTTAAGCAGAATCTCAGATCCAGGATTCGTCTGGCCGATCCTATTAATGTTACCTATGTAAGTTTTCCGACTTATCCACGAATGTAGTCAAGTGTGTATATACAAGCGGATGAATTAGAATTCGAACCAATGACAATACGATGATGAGCGGTTAATGTGTTTTAACATTCCTAAGAGGCATTCGGAACATGATGATTTTTCCAAACGACGGGATGTCCGAAATATTAACTTGTGTACTGGATTACATAATCGTTTCGTGACATTGCGATACACGTGTAAGTCTCAAGTACATAGTAAGTGCGTTAACCGTCGTTTCGGCGATCGCTGTAATATTAACCGGTCGCCCCGTCAAAACGTCTAGGCCGCAGGAATGCTCATTATCTATACACACCGTTCGAATGGATAATCATTATTGTAGTTTTTTTACTACCCATCTGGTCATTGTTTTGTCAAGCGGTCTATTGTCCGTTTCTTATCCCTGTAAACGAAGAATTTCACCGCGGTAATCGACACCGGCGCGGAGAAAGTATATGGAAACTACTTGTTTGATATTGTCAAATATCGTTGGACGGAGGAAGAGGTTGTTACATACTAATTTACTTACCTTGTGTGCCGTTCGAGTGGGTAGTAGAATGTAATTGTATAATATTAACGAAGTGGTACATTTGTGTCTGTGTCATTATCATTATTTTTGGCATGTCTCAAAGATTGTTCATTTAGGTGTATTCAGGTCAACAAAATGTTCCAATCAGAATGATTAATTTGTTTCAATAACAAAGGTAAACAAGTCGATTAATAGCCAATTCCTCCTCACACCCCTGGCTTGTTCCAAGGTCCCAGAAGCTGACCCTTTAAGTGCCGCCAATGACATGGTGGTAGGTATCTTGAAAAAAGCGACATTGCAACTTAACCTATCTCTAAAATATTGAATTTACCGCCAGGTTAGGGATAGTTTGAGTAATATGTTTTTAATGAGCTGTTAAATTCCTTAAAAAGGCAACCATAACATGTCTAGGAAGCGGTTTGTTATCAGTAAACACGTTGTGATACGGTGGATTTGTAGATCCATATCGTTTTTCATTTCCATGGAAACTCACATCTTTGGGACTTACTCCCCTGGAAGTGGGCGTATGGGTTTATTGAGTAAATATAAAACAAAGCGTTCCCTATGACGACCTTAATTTGGATTTTAACCTTGGAAGTGATAAGAAAGAGAGACTAATAAATTGAAAATTTTCTCAATTCTGAAATCGACCACTTTTTGGCGATACGACAAGTGTACTATTATTGTCAATACAAATACACAAGAACACGAGACCCGGGAGTTCACCCCCCTTGTTCTTTCGTTTAATAGCCGTGAGTCATATTTTTGTGTTTTTCTTGGTCGTCGATAAACACACCAGCAGAGCAGGCCCGTCTCCGATATTTACACAACCGTGTTTCCGTCGGGGAGGAAATAAGAAAACCCACATCGCAGAGCTGCACAGCATTGTATTGTGTGTCTCGTCGTGTCCGACCCTCAGTGTTTGTCGGCGTTAATCCCTTTTTGTGATGATGAAATTAACCATATTTACCCGTCTCTTCTGGAGTATGTGCGCCGGGGCTTGGTTAGAAAAAAAATAATATTATCTTTTCGCCTATACAATAACCGGTGTTGTCCGTCACAAGGCAACAAATATACCGACCTATCTCTGTTCGCCCGTCAAGTCCAACTGACGTTCGTCTTATATACATTACACCGGGGGTAGATATATGTATATATACCTTGTGCGCACGGGCAAAGTACCAAAACAAATCCACCGTGGGATTTCTAATCTGTTACCGGAGAAGAGACGCCGGAGAATGACGATTCATTTGTAACTTAATCCGCGTTGTCGCGCTTAATCCGGATTTATTTGCGCGCGACCCACCGAGGTGGAAAATACGTTTCAAAATGCAAATTTGGCACTAGGCTCTTGCCGGCGTTTCGCATGTATACTTGATGGTAAAAAAAAAAAACTACGGTAGTCAAAAAATAAAATTACAATTTATAACAACAACCGTCCTTTTCCAGACTACTTTCATACTAATCGGTTTGTGTGATTATTTTGCGTTGCAGTTTTGAAAGACGAATTCCGGATCGAACCCAAAGACACCAAAGTGGCCCAAGGACAGACGGCCCTGATGGAGTGCAGCCCCCCCAAAGGACATCCGGACCCGGTGGTCGTGTGGAAGAAAGACGGAGAAGACGTGCACATTGAATCGTCGGCGAGGTAATTGTTATCATAATAATGCTGACAAAATGGCTGACATCGAGTTGCACGGTTAAACACCCTCACGTTTTTCCAGTGTTTAAAAAAAAATCGTTCAGTCCAAAAGAGTTAAAAGTATAACGTTGTGTGTGATAACCTGCAACGTAATAGTGATTCTCGAATGGATTATTTTTAAAATGTTAAATAAAAATGATTTAGTCAACTAGATTTGGATCAATATAGTTAACGATTAAATTACAATTGATTAATTAATACTCGGTCGATTACTGAGGTTTAATTGGTGAATTAGTGTTAAATTGATACTTAATTTGATTTAATTAAACTTGAGTCAATTTCAATGCTCTGCATATATACTATACAGGATGATTCATTAAGGATAAGACCCCTCGTTTTCTGTTAGAACAATTGCAATTTTTTGGTTAGAAATGCCTCAATCTTATCATTAATGAAAATTACCGTGTGCAAACTCACTCATGGTGGCAATCAATCAACATATCGTTTGTTTAGGATGCGAATCGTGGACGGAGGCAATCTGATGATAACGGACGTCCAGCAAGACGACGGTGGAGAATATCTTTGTGTCGCACAGAATATCGTAGCCATGCGAGAGAGCACTCCGGCCAGACTCACCGTAAACGGTAAGTGGAACTTAACCCTAATCCCTCTCGTTGCCTTTTGTCCTATTTATTTTTCTCCCTTCTTTCAACGATCCGATTTCAACTCTGCACGGCTACTTCCGTTTTTACCTTCAGCCCTCTTTATGAAGCGTCCAAGACACACTTCCTACACACCGCCCGCCCCTGTCTGAGTGTCGCACAACACTCCTTGCTTACTTATTTTCACCTCATTCGACTAGAACAATGTATGAGCTACTTCCCACGTCTAAAACCCGCTCGTCGTTCCTGCTATTTCGTTTTAGACCATTTGTCTCAACTTCAATATCAATCGCATTACCCAATGAGGGCTGTCTGCCAAATTAAATTATTACAATGGTGTACTCGGGCTAGCGGTTCGAATGTAGTTTGAAAGCCTCGCGGCCTTTGACTGAATACCAGTCTGTAGATTTGAAATTCAACAGCCGTCATGTCCGTGTGTACGATGCACGGTCAAAACCTAGTTGCCATTCCCAATGCACCTTAACCGGGACGTCTGTATGTGTCGGGCTTACATCGCCATATTTGCGGATAACAATAAACGTTCGGTTCGACGGTTGTGCGTGCAAGTAAGTACGGGTACTAAATTCGATTATACGGGGTGCAAATATCCTCTAGTAAAAACGCATCGGGAATAGCAAGTACCTATAGACCTTCGCGCGGAGTCTGTGTGTACAATTGTGTGCGTTCGAACGTACTATTATACTTGTTCATTTTTTTTTTTTGCATAATATATTTTACGGCTACGTTATATTATTATTATCACTGTACACCCTACATTGCTGCTTCCGACGACGCATATAACAATATCCCACGAACAGGAGGCACGTGTGTATGCGTGCCGTAGTGCACAAAAAAAAAATATATATATACGTCATCGGGGCGTCAACGTGGTTTTTCCTGTTCGACAATTATTTTCCTCTGGGAGTCCATTAGAGCAGCCAATTGAAAGTTTTTCCACGGCCTAATCGAAATAAATAGCGAATCGGATTTCCACTTCTCGTCGGCGTCCTAGTGATTTTGATAGATGAGCCATTAGGCAGAAGAAAAGCAAAACAAAAAAAAAGTAACCCCCTCGACTGGGGGGAAGAGGGACGTCTAAACCGAGACAGTGTTTAATGTGCCGGAAACAGAGATTCGTTTTTGTTTTTTTTTTTTCGACCCGACGCCGTTTTCCACTCTTATTATTACAATAATTCTTCTCTTTTCATTATAATACGTATATATATATATATATATATGTATAATATTTTGTTTCCCCTCGTCTCGTTTTTTACACCGTGTGAATGCAACAATAGGCTGCTCACGCATGTCACCGGCCAAAAGCCCAGTGCGGGCCATTTGAAACCGACCTATACATAAACGGGCGCGTTTATATAGAAATATTATGTCGCAACAATACAGTTAGAAAGTCATTAATCCACCGGGAAACACACACGTGACCGAGGGAACATGTTTTACTCACGTCTCTCGGTCGTCCCTACGGGTTGGCCGTGCTAACAAAGTATAGTGCACGAGCAAAAATTACCTGTATAGTTTTTAACATGGGGATATGTTATTTATTGGGCTGGACACAAGAAATTTCATGATGCCATTTTTGCGTTACACTTTCATTTTCAGTTAGAGATTAGAGATAAGTAAAAATGTATGAGAGATTAGTGATAAGAGAATAGAGATGAGACAAGAGATAAGAAATAAGTGATAAGAGATAAAATATCCATGATAAAAATATATTTTTCCGCAGAACGGACGGAGAAAATAACTAGGGATTTATTTTTCATTAAATGAGAACGTTTGGTCTTTGACGGTTGTACTTTCACACAGGGTATCTATTTGTGTTAAATTAAGCTCTACCCGGCTCTCAAACAACCGCCGTCCCCGGTTACAAAGTAGTCGGTGAACACCTGTCGGACCATTAAGCGCCGAAGAAAATTGTTTGCTTAGGGCGTTGTAATAATATGTATTCAACACATTTTTGTAACGGCCCGGTGTAGTAGTTAGTTTGTAATGTTTAAATTGTATAAATCTTAATTACCCTCGAGTCGTTTGCTTCGAACAGCGGTAAAATTAATATCCCTCTAAAACGAACGGTTTGGGCGGGCGCGCTAACAATTATCCTTTTGGAACCCCAAAAGTTTAAATCCGTTGCCTTGAACACATTTGGTAGTTATTATATAATACACACCGTCGTCTCGGTTATTACAGTGTGTGCTTAATACTCTCCGGCCGGCCGTACAGATAAGCAAACGACTTGACTTAATAGGCTCCTCCGCCCGATCAGGATAAACCCATAGTAGCTAATAACTATTATGTTAAGCGTTTGCGTCGGTGGTGGTGGTTTATGCCGTTTCGACTTCAATTATATGTAACTAATGTCCCCATATATACTTTTGTCGTTTTCCAGTGAAACCTTTCATGAACGCCGAGCCCAAAGACGTTACCGTGCACACGGGTCAGACGGCCGAGTTCGAGTGCAAAGTCGGCGGAGACCCCAAACCGAACATTTACTGGGAACGGGAAGGCAGCAAAATGCCGTTCGGACGCGCCCAGATTTTGGACAACAAATCGCTGAGAATCATCAACGTGATGCCCCAAGACGAGGGACTGTACGTTTGCAACGCCGAGAACGACGTGGGAACCGAGAAGGCCAAAGCCTCGTTGACCGTCCACTGTAAGTACATCAGATGTTCAATATTTTGTTCGGATTATTTACTGGGTTTTTTTTTTATCCAGCACCGCCGACGTTTGCGACCAAACCCAAAGACCAAAAGGTCGGACTCAACGGCATCGCCACCTTTGACTGCGCTGCACAAGGTAACCCGCCGCCTTCGGTGTTCTGGACTCGAGAAGGATCGCAGGTGCTCATGTTTCCCGGGAACGCATACGGACATTTCCACGTGACCCAAGAAGGGACTTTGCGCATACAGGGCGCACAGAAAGAGGACGCTGGATTTTTAGTCTGCTCCGCCCTGTCCGTCGCCGGTTCGGTGACTTGGAGAGCGTTTTTGCAGGTATCTGACCCGTTTCGACCGACCACCATCGGCTGGCTCTTGTAGACTACAACACACGTTATAATGTCGTGGTCATGTGTTCGCAGGTAACCTCGGTGCAAGACGTACCGCCCCCGGTCGTAGACATCGGTCCCACCAATCAGACACTGGCCACTAGGTCGACGGCTACTTTGCCTTGCCAGGCATCCGGTATCCCGTTGCCCACGATCAAATGGTACAGGAACGGCAACTATTTGTCCCCGGACGATCCCAGGGTGACTATCACTTCGTCGGGCACGTTGCAGATTGACGGTAAGACCCCGGTCGCGGTCCTTAATATACGATATTGTTTACCTAAGTAACCCTGGGTGGGTGGTATAAAACGCTAAGGTCGAGGAGGGGACACCTCTGCAATGAAAACCGTCGTCGTCTCCGGATAGAACATTATTTACCGCGCATAATAATTTGCTACTGTCTGGTCGGCCTCCGTTCCTTTGTGATGCTAAACAAACGTATTCCTTTTTCGTCGAGCTTATGAATTAATTATGTTTATTTATTTAAATTGCGCGAACGGAACGCGAGTCTTTGACAAAGTTTCCTACCCCCAAAATCCAGTGTACGTATATTTAAATAAAACGTTATGGTTTTTATTTTTATTTTTAGAACTCGAAGTATCCGACTCCGGTCTTTACACTTGCACCGCGTCGTCCGAGAGCGGCGAAACGTCGTGGTCGGCATCGCTAAGCGTGGAAGAATCTCCTGGGTCCCGTCTCCACCGGGCGCCGGACCCTGCCATGTTCCCGGCTCCTCCTTCGGTGCCGACCATACTCAACGTCACTCTGAACTCGGTGACCGTCACGTGGAAACCGCCTGCTCCGCATCTAGGGGCCTCTCCCATCATAGGCTACACCCTGGAGTATTACAGTTCGGACTTGCAGACCGGATGGGTAGTAGCCGCGCACCGGATATCCACCAACACAATGGAGGTGAGTAGTAGTACAAGACGATACGTCAAGGCGACGGGTCTGATTGACTTGACTTATGTGGGTTTTGTTTGTCTCTGCAGGTGGAAAATCTCAAACCGGACACCTCTTACGTGTTCATGGTCAGAGCCGAGAACTCGCACGGTCTGAGCGTGCCCAGTGCGCTGTCGGCCGTCGTGAAAACCGGAGGATCCAACACGGTCATCTCGCAACAGTCGCTGGACGAAGCCAGAGAGAGGCTCGGCACCAAAGTGATCGACTTCAAGGAATTGTTTCCCATATCGCCGACGTCGGTGCGGATCATGTGGGAGGTAAGTGTGCGTTGTTTGGGGCGACTTGGAAAAAATTAACTAACGTCGTACCCGTCCTGTTTACCCTTGTAAGGTTCTGAGTAGTCCGGAATGGGTGGAAGGCGTGTACGTGCGGTTCCGAGAGCTGTCGGGCGGCTCGCAGACTTACAACATGATAACCGTGATGATGAACAACGGCGAACCCAAGTCGTACACTCTGGCCAACCTGCGAAAGTTTACCAAATACGATTTCTTCTTGGTGCCTTTCTACAAGACGGTCGAAGGACAACCGTCCAACTCGATGGTCGTCCAAACCCACGAAGACGGTGAGCAAAGCGCATGTCGCGTGCTCGTCGAGTGTGCGTTTAGCATGATTAATACTAATAATGTTTTTTTTTTTTTGTTCGTCGCAGTTCCTTCGGCTGCCCCGGAAGACGTGCAAGCCGGCATGGTCAACGCTACTTCGGCGTTCATCAAATGGTCGGCACCGCCGCCGCAGCACATCAACGGCAACCTTTTGGGTTACAAGATTCAAGTGAAGAACAACAACGCCACTAAGCCCATGGTCCAGGAGCTGCTGAACGCCTCTGCCACGTACATCGTGTTAAACCTGACCGTCGGCGGCAGTTTCACGGCCAGAGTGCAGGCTTACACCCGGAGCGGATACGGACCTTACAGCGCGCCCGTTCCTATCATCATGGATCCGGCGTATCCGGCCAGGGCTTACTCGAACGCGGGCGCCGGCGAGGCTTGGATAATCGTACTGTTGGCCGTGCTGGTGGTCATGCTGGCGTTGGTGGTCATCACGGTGGTGTACTTGAAGCGGAAACAGAACGCCGGCAAACAGCTCGGACACTTCAACGGTGAGTCAACAAATTCCTGCGTTTTATTTTGCCGCACTTGGGTTTCGAACGCCTGTTGACATGAATATTTATTTTGTGTGTGTTTTCCGTTTGCGCAGTGCCCGTGGTCAGTGGAGACTTGTCGCAGCTGAGCATGTTGAGCGGCGGCAAAGAGGCGCTGTGGATCGACCGGGGTTGGCGAAACGCCGAAAAGGATCCGGAATCGAAGCTGCTGAACGGCGGCATTGGCCGTGCAAACGAACCCTGCGCCGATTACGCGGAAGTCGATACCAGGAACCTGTCGACCTTCTACAACCCCCGCAAAGACCTGGTGTCCAACCCCACGCCGTACGCCACCACCACGTTGCTGAACCGGGGAGACGACTGCAACGTAAGTATACTGCTTATGCACTGCTTAAATTCAAAAGAAAACCCATGTCACGTGTGTTGTCATTATTCGCCTACAGGAGTCCACGCATTTGTTCGGAGCCGCCAGCAGTTCGTCCGAAACGAAAACGTTGAGCTCAAACGGTTCGTGTCACGAACGCTGCCACGATCAAAACATAATATCGTCCAACCATTATCTCGGTAAGTAACCAGGCAGCGGGAGATAAGGTGTCAGGGTTGTTGCATAGGGGTGGGTCGGACAGTTTGGTCCGGGTCCGACAGCTTTTGTAGTCAATAAATCATCATCCTAATATGCAATACAATTTCCATCCAACCCTTTATATTTTATTATACTATTTTCCTACTCTAGTAAAATACTATGTTCTATTGCTATGTTATTTTTCACTTGCAGACGACAACACCGAGTTCAACAATCACAAGAGGAAACCGCCCGTCTATCCGATCAATCAGCCGCCGCCGCCAAACTGGAACGAGTTCCTACCGCCGCCACCGCAACACCCGCCCTCGGACGTGATCAGGAAGACTTCACAGGTAAGATTACCCTACCTTTGCTTCAACGCGTTGTCCATAAGTGTGTATTACTTATAAGTACTCTTTACCATCACCGCAGTCGAACGGCGGAAGTCCGCAAGCCGGCCGTCGCATGCACACCGGAAGTTTCTCTAAACCGTCGCACATGCAGACCAGCAAATCCTTGGCCGGCAGCTGTAACGGTTACACTCCGGCGTGGATATACACCGGCCAGGGCAACGAACACCGGTTCAACCCGCCGCCATCCACACAACCGCCTCCGGTAAGTACAACCGTGTGATGTTAAAACACATTAAATTGATTCTACGACCAAACTCGAGCAACGCTTGATTTATTATTAATTTGCTGTCGTAACGCAGGTGCCGGGATCGTCTCATCCGTCCGTGTGCCAGGGACCGGACCGAGCCAACAAGTACGGCTCCAAGAACCGCATGCAATCCGACTACGACTACGAAAGCGCTTCGCTCCTTTACGGCCACGCCAACCCCGTGTCTTGTGCGGTCGGCGGCAACAAACGATCTCTGGACGACATGAACACTTGCTGTTCGGAAGGCAACAGCATCGACCGTTGCGTTCAGTCGGCAATGCCCGGACTAGCGTTCAAACACCGTTCCGGTGAGCAGCTAGCTTTGATTGTTTTCTTTTGAACAATTTATTGACAAAAAAAAAAAAAAAATGGCAGTTATAACTTATAACTCTTTTTATCAACAATGTTCAGTTGTAGTAATATTACCGGCTTAAAAATAAATCCACTATAAGCGATGGCCCCTCCCCACAGAGTCTAACGTATTAAAATTGACTATTGTTTTATTTACCCATAACTGATTAATAAGTATAGTATTATGTTATAATTTTATTTATTTCTACCCTCAGAACAATGGCGAGGAAACCGCGGATGGTGCGACGACGACAACGGCGGTGCCGACGACAAGGGCAGTTGCAGCAGCGGTTGTTCTTGTAGCGAATCGTCTTGCCTGTACGCCGAAGCCGACGTTCAGTGCGTCGGGGCAAGAAACTGATTACTATTGTAAAAACACTATTTTCTTCGAATCTTAATTTTGTATATATTTCGTAATAATTTATTTATATTTATATATATGTATAATATTACGTTATTATTGGTTGGGTAGGCGATCTTGCCATCAAACGTCTACTATTTTTATTTTTTAACCGTCTTCACTAGATTAGAGTTAAAAAAAAAAATCAAATCAAAAATTACATGTTACGGTTTAACCTTTTGAGCAAATAATTATCGACCTGTCGTCGTGTATACTTATTTTAAATACAAATTTTTGATCACGTTAGACGCCGTGTTGTAAATACAGCCATCGTTGTTATTTAATTTTGTACTAGGTATTTTTTTTTTTTAACGATAAAGTTCCTTTGTTTTTGTTTTATTTTTACGACATTGTTGTGATAGATTTTCTATAAATTATTTATTTAAAAATACTAGATTGTTTTACGCTTTGTTGAACGCTCAGCATCACATAGTAATTATTATTATTATTATTATTATTATTATTGATATGGTAGTAAGACGGTTTTTATTTGTCGAGTCGTCAGTTTTGGATGATAATTTTGAATTTAGACAGTTTTTAACAATTTTTATTTTTATTACACGCAATAATAGAAACAGTTTTTTTTTTTTTGTTAATAATAATATTGAAATATTATGACCGACAATCGATTCTCCGCTTTGGCAGTATAATATATTATAATAAGGCAACGTAATTGTATGGTTTACGGTTAAATTTTTACAGTATAATTCGCAAGTAATAATAATAATTACACCTACCTATTTTATTATTAAAACTGTGTGTCGTACGATTATTATCAACTTCGGTTTTATTAAAAAAATATTGATCTTTTGTACATGCCGTTAAATTATCGATGTATATACAAACTTATATATATATGTATCTAAATGTGTTTTGTTTAAACCCACAATATTGTAATCATTTTTTTTTTTTTTTTTACTGTGATAATTTTTAACCTATTAACTAATTAAGTAAATTTTTTGTACATTTAAAAATATCAGAACTGATTACCCGATCATAAGCGAACAATATACGATGTTTTTTTCATTATTATTATTATTATTATTATTATTACTGTACATAGAAGGAGATACGATATTTACTTTTTAGGATGTATAAAGATAACATAATATAATATAAAACAATATTTATTAATATATGTACGATCAAACGTGTATAAAATATTTGAAACTGAACTAAAAAAAAAAAAAAAATGCAAATGTAAATACTATTATTGTTAAATTGTACGTATATTATTATATTAGTATTGCCTTTAAGTGTAACACATATTAAGTCGTGTATTGTAGTTTTTAAATAAAACATTTCAAGATATCTATGCCTTTTTTTTTCTAGCTAAAATGGTTATCCTGTCGATCTATTACGTCAAACGTTAATGGACATAGTATTTTGTGGATGATATTCTTTGCGTAAGACGATTGCTTTACAAGTCGAAATTTGTACAATAAACGTTTAGAAATTTAAAAACTCAAATGCAATTAATTTGTTCGAATTTAGAAAAAAATTACGTTAAATGATGTCATGAAGCATAAAAAGGACAATACGGAAACCGTATCGAATTGGGTAGCCTAATTAATACATTATAGATTACATTTTTCTTGTATTACTTACACACTATACTAGTATGCCAGAACAAATGAACGTGTCGTTATGTATTTTTACATAATTTTGTATGTATTGTATTCAAAATGTGTATTTGAGTTATGGCAAAATGTTAGGTTAGGCGACTGTCGTCAAGAATTCTTGTAGATTTTTTTTATTATTAAGCCATTAGAAAATTAGCCAGAATTTAAAATAAAACCCATTAAGAAGAAAAAAAATAGTAACGCTTATGTATTAATATATACACCAAAACAAAATATTTAAAAAGGAATAAAATATAAAAATAAATAGGTACATATCAAAACTTGCAATAACAATATTCACTCAATTGATCTATTTTCAGTATTGTTATTCGAATACGCCATCTGTTTTAATATAATATATATTACACATGTTTTTGTTGAGCATGCAACATTCCATACGAATTTATTTTGTTTAACTGTTTGATTTAGTTTGCTTGAAAGTATAATATAGCTAGGTATATATAACGTAAATGTTACCAAGTTAATTCAGGGTCAGAGAGCTAAGGAGCTTTAAAACCTTTTGGCATAGAAAAATCAAAAAAATTATGTCACAGAGACAAAAGAAATGGAAGAGGACAAAGGTGGTGGCTGCATATTGAATGAAACCTGGGACTTGGCAAATTGAAAGTTTATACATTAAGTGCATAAATTGTTAATACTATAAAAACACACACAAGACACTTTGAAATTTAAAGCAATTATAACGTCTCTAAAAATAACTCTTTGTAAAAATCATTTAAGCATTTAAGAAATTTTCTATATAATTATATTTTTTTCAAATATTAGTACAAACGAGTTTATGACGAACAAATGCGTTTAAAGATCAATTATCGTTTATTTTTCTGTTTGCCCGTTTGTTTATCGTCTTTATTGGCCAACTTGCTTTTCGGATTGATCGACTGTGATGCGCGGTCGAGGAGAATTTGATATTTTTCTTGTCTATACAAATACCATGCATTGACTTTGAGCATTGCATTATAGGTGTTTTCTACAAAGCGAAAAGAATACATTTTTTTTTTTTTTTACAATACAAAGTTGACTTTGATTTTCATACGTGATTGTTCTGCCTGACTTGCCCATTTTCCGTTGATTTCTAACGGCATGTATTGCCAAATAGGTTTCATCTCGTCTTTTAACGAAAGTTCTTTGGCCTTGGTATAGAAATGTATCTATACGTACAACACACAATGCAGAAAACTACTTAGCACAGCATCGGAGCAGTGAACCAGAATAATGTCTTACCTTGTCTATAATAGTGTCCTTCAGTTTTGTCCAGAGTAACAATTGCAAGAAATATTTAAAACCGTTATTGATATTAATCACGTTTATCGCTTTTAAACGTACTGGTAATCCCCCCTGAAAATTATAAGCAAAATGTCAATTCTATATTATATATCTATAAACTGTGAAATTGTTTTTTTCTAAATTGATATGTTTTGTATGACCACCAGAATGGTCACACAAAAGAAAAAAATGTCTTTAGCATTGAGCGGTTGTAAAATCTTAAAATCATAGCCATATAACTAGATTGCCAACTAGTGGTACGAATGGAAGCCGACGTCCTCCATTTTTGTGGGATTCATGTACTGTACACACTGTACAATAATATACAACTAAACTAAAAATTGTTAGAAGCATTTTTTCATATGATAAGGTTTTAATTCCCACAAGGAGGGCGGAAAATGGAAACTTTAATTATCCCTATTATGTCTGTGCTTAAAATAGTAGACACTGTTGCGTCACATTAAAACCACTCTAGCCACCCCTTGTACTATACGCACTTGTACGAATTTCAAAATTTTGAACAGCATTAATAATGGGATTTTTCGAACGTGCGCCATAGTTGCACCTTGCGCGTCCAGATAAACAGAAATGCCTTTGAACGTTCCTTTTGTTTTCAACAAGTACTCGATCAACATGAAGAAATACCGGATAGTATTCACATAATCGAAATCGTCGAGGCCGAGTTTAAGGAAAGCCACATAAATATGGCATTCGTTGTCCGGTCCATACTCAATCGGAAGTATTGAAAAACATCTGGAAACAAAAAAATAGTTGTAAAATTTGTTATCAAAACCAGACACGAATGCGTGTTAAGAACTCCACACAGATAATATTCAATTGAATAAATAATCACAGCCACATACATTTATTATGATTGGGAACAAGAATAAAGTCATAGATCTCACAGATATCTTTTAATCATGCTTTAAGTCGTTACAGTCTGTTCAATCGATGCGCTCGTTTGTCTACTTACAATGCTTCGGGTACACGTTTCATTTGTTCGGAGTTCAAATCTATTTTTTGAAAAAGAACAGGTAATTCCATTCGATATTGGTAGCTGGTCGCCAGCATCTTGTAGGCTCTTTCCGGTCTGTATTCAGAACTGTGCAGAAATATGATGATTTCTTTGCCTGTATTTAAAACATAATCAACATATCGCTGTGGTGTAATTTATCATTAATTAGTGGGCTTACGTGTAATTTGCAAGCCTGCCAGTAGGGGATTTTTTTTAACATTTTTCTCGATTTCATCTATTGATGACAGAAAGATAGAAGATATTTCTTCTTTCGTTAATTCTGGATTTTTTTTCAGAGCTTCTTTTTCAAAGGTATCTAGCGCACTAGTCGTGCTGGTCGATGCAACATCTAAAACCAAATTAAGTGTTATCATATTGTATTTTCTAATCGTTTATAATAATACTGTATTATCACAAAAAAACTATAAGAATGGCTTATGGCTAAGCGTATTTACTCATATGTTATTGGAGTTTGCGGTGGTGCGTATGATCACACCTTCGTAGAAAATCACTATCAATCCAATAATTAAGGAACCATTTAAAAAAACCATTCAGAATGGAAATATCTTTATTATAAAAAAACAGGAGGTAACCTACTTAGCACAACTGCATGCAATAGAAATTTTGCATATCAATTAATTTACCGGTTAATTTGTATGAGAATAAGCCATTTTAGTTTATTTGAGATCACAAAGCCAGACAAAATTTCGACTATATAGGATGGTGCAATTTCAGTTCAGTAAAGATATTCGAGTTCATTGGCTACATTACTATGTTATTTAGTAAGCTTACCTGTAACTTGCAAGCCTGCCAGTTCTGGGTTTTGTTTAACTTTTTCCTCGACATCATCGATATCTCCTTTTTTTAATTCTGAATTATCATCTTGTTCTTTATTTTCAAAAATATCTAGTGTATTAGACGTGGAGGTGTGCATGCATGCAACATCTAAAAACAAATCAAATATTATCATGTTGTATTTTCTAATCGTTACAAAAAAGTATCAAAAGGGTATTGAGTCCGATTGAGGGCATTCCACTTAATGGAGAGCAGAGAAACCACGTCTGCGTGCAAACAAATTTTTGTCCAGTATGTTTTACTCAGATACGTTTAAAATTAAATTCAAGCATAAGAAATTCTTTTGTTTTTATTAAACAGGCAATGCGATTAGATATAGATGTTGGTTTGTTCACAAGCTTTAAGTTGTGCAAGAAAACTATCAATGAACAAATTGAATTTCTATATAATATATACATACAATATACAATTTATACATATAATATATTTATTATTCAATTTAATACTTTATTTGTAAATATATAATATTTTTTAATTTATGTTTAAAATGAAAACAAATAAATCTAAATGGAGTTATAACTGCAACGGATGACACAATACTAGTTACCGGTAAACACCGCAAACAGGAGCCAAATATTTGTAGCTGAAAAAAAAAACTGCACTTTCATTGTCCAGTTGATGTGAAGTACACTTAAAATGGAGTTTCAAAAAGACAAAAACAAATTCGAAACCTGTGACCAAGAGAAACGCACTAAACAACAACACCAAAAATTGTAGTTTAATTATTTACAAATCGATTTGTTTTTCCACTGGTTTATAGAGTTTACTTAGGATATTCGCACACTTTGACCCGTTTTTCTAATATTCTATCAAAAAAATAACTTAACATTTTGTGTTAGGCTTACAGCGGTGTGTGTTCAGGTGTTACCTAAATCGTTGTTTTTTTTGTGTGCCTGTAAGTAAAAAAGTTATTTTTTTTTTTAATCTGGGTCGATTCACTCGAGTAAAACCTCTATATACGAAATTGAATGCCAATGGTATACTTATAAAAGTAGAAAAACATCAACACGAAAAATCTTAGTAATAATGTTATGATTTTGTTAGAAATGTCTAAAAGGATGTTATGATCTTCTAGATTTCCTCCTCTGACAAATCTCCAAGTCTTTGTGCAATGTGTTGACAAATGTTAGTAGTTTGGCGTTGTCGTTCGTGCCATGGGCTGTATCTTTTTCCGAAATCATGTCAGACTTATTTTGTAAAGTAAACACTTTTGAGATTTTGGGACAAGTAGGTGAAAAGAGGTTAGGTGACGCTTACCTGCCGGTATTGACGTAGGTGTAACTGCCATAGGCCACGTTAACAAAATCCCGGTCAATATCCTGTTTGAGTTGTTGACATCCGTACAAGTGCCAATACCGTTCATTGACTATAGTAATCCCACCTGAAATGTATAAGCAAAACGTCGATAAGCTACATATTGTAAAATAGTTTTTCCATCGAGGAAAATACATTGCATCATGAATATGTCTTATAATATGGCACTCGGAGGCTGGAAGACGAATATAAGACACGTTCGAGTCAAAAATTACCTATTAAACTTAAAACTTAACTTTCCTATGGCTTCAAGCATGTTTACAAGTCAGGATGAGTAAGGAAAGTGGATCAGCCGATATGGGATCAGGCGTGGGGTTTCCTACCCTATCCTACCATTTTCCTTTTAGTCTACTCCTACTCTTATCTCTTATCACATATTAAGTTCTATTAAATTTAGTTTCCTTAAGCTCCTACAGATTCGGTTATGCTGTTTAAAACTTGTCTAATCGACTTTGAATCGCCAAAAAACGCCTTTGGCATGTTCCACAGCTGATCCAAATGGCTTTGGGCAATAGCTCTTCTGTTCGAATAGCGATTATCTAAAATTTTTAATGCACGTTCGTAATTACTTTCACTTAACATTAGGTTGGTAATTAGCTTTAATGGCTCCCTTTCTAATTTTGCTTTTAGATAAACAAACTTGACTATCGGCTGGTAACTTGTTTGATTGTTGACAAGTCCGTCAAACAAATTTCTGAAACCGGAGTAATCTTGTAAGTGCCGTCTGAAGCTATGGTATTTTGTGGTGCAGGTAGGAAATTATCTGAGTATATTTCAATGTGTGTTAAATGTTAATCACTTATGCCGTCTTTTGTGCACTGATTTGGTGTGTTGCACGGCTATAGAAAGATAAACGATGGCCGCAAAATATTGATCAATAACAACACGGCACTAAAACAAACACACGTATAGAAATAATAATTATCGCTTGATGTCCGCACAGTAATATTATCAAGAGATAAACAATTTTAATGACCAATTAAACGGCACTTATAGACGGTTATACATGACAGGCAAAATGAATAAAACTACTAAGACTCAAGGGGTCAAAGTCCAAATCCACGTTTGGTAAACAACGAAACGTTATCTTAGTGTATGTAAATTATACTTTTAAATAAAAATGATTGAAATTCAACATAAACATATAAAAAAACAAACACTCGTGTACTATAATGTGATGTTTAAATATTTCAATTTTTTTTTCTGTGGACGGTACTCAATCACTTAGGATGTGCAGATCCTAGGCTCTAAGGACCAATAATGTTTTAACAAATACAACACGGAATTTAAATTATATAAAAACTACTACTGAGAAAAAAAAATAACTATATACAATAAGATCTCACCCACTGGCCAGCTCGCTACAGTTTACAGCTAATAGGTTTATCACTTAACAACTAACGTAGTATATTATAATACAAGCATGCAAATCGAATAGGTATATTTACAATGGTACAAGTCCAGGTGCGATCGGTCGGTCGGTCGGTAGGTATCGAAGATTGTCTGTACAAGTTGAAACGGTCGAATATGTGTGAACTTAAAGGTAAACAAACGGTGCAGTTCAAGAAAACCAAAAAATAACAAAACCGGTGAAGTGTCAGTAAAATGCAGTTACGGTACGGTAGCGCGGTAGCAGCAGTAGTAGTAGTGATAATAGTATAATTAAAACGGTTGGCATGTATCGGCGGTGGTGTGGGGAACGGCAGTCGAGATAAAGCTTAAACATAGTATATCTTATCACTCATCTCTATAAAGAGGCGGGGAGACCCAGCCATAAGAATATGTCATGTCGAAAAAAAAAATACCAAATACCTAGTTATATCATGTAGAATATACTTATATATATATATAATTATAAATATAAATATATTAATACATAAAATATAATACTAGGCTATTAGAATTCTAAATATTATAAATGGATCATTAGATACCCGGTTACAGACACTTTTAAAATTGTCCTCAAATATAACCACCGTGTAATTTAAATTAAAAAAATTGTAAAAAAAAAATTCAATGACATAATATATTTTGTTACTTTGAAAAATATCTATTCATTGTAACGTGAGGGGTTAGTTAAACAAATTTACTTGTCCAGTTTTGTTTAAAATGTACTTTAATTACTAGTTTATTTCCCAATAGGCTTATACATATATTTTTTTAACCATACTTCATGGTTTAAATTGTTACAAGTCGTTACATTTTATTCAATCAATGCGTTCGTTTGTCTACTAACTATGTTTTTGGATACAACTTAAAAGTTAGTGTTATTATCATAGCATTACACAATTTTACTCAATGAGTCGTATATTATTGTCTAAACACACAATCCGTTGTTTTTCAGTTGATCGTGCAACATTCTGTACAAAAATAACAATAATATTTGCATTAATTCAGCTGAGGTGTGTGTTTAGGTGTCTTGTACCTACGCTTGAAGGTTAAAAGGCCGTGTTACCAATAACAGCTCTATTACACACCAAGACCCGTTTTTGTGGAATAAAAATTTTAATGTATGACTATAACAACTTAAATGAGTAACCTCGGATAGTCTGTACAGGGTGATTCGCTAAGGATTAGGGATTCATTAAAATGGACAGGACGCCAGGAGAGAGTGCCGGGCATTGGTTTTAGAGAGATATAATATAGAGAGGGTTATAACAACTGTAAAAACACAAGTTACCGGTAAACACTGCAAACAGCGGAACCAAATATTTGTTGCTGACAAAATAAACTGCACTTTTATTGTTGAGTTAATATGAAATACACTATTATAATTATTTTTACTAAAAATAATTATTTAAAAAAAGCTTTTTACCGCAACATTATTTTTGAATAAAAATCATACCTTAAAAATTTAACCTGTTATGACTAGTCGTATATTATTTTTTAATTATCGACTCTGTTTCGAAGGTCATAAATAGGTTTTTTCTTATATAAAACGGACTATGCATGCAGGTATTATTTGGAGGTTCAGCAATTTGTATGACACTAGTCATTGAAATTTGTGCAATTAAAGGTATCGCCCGATGTCTTAAGCAATCTGGAAAATCTTTAGTTTCATTGTATAAATTTTGCCAATTTCATGGAGGTTCAAGAGATGTTTAAGTATACTTAAGTAAACAAAAAAAAAGTCAGTACTACAGATTTCCGATTGACTCCCAGCCCAATAACATATGTCCATGTTAATAACGTTGTTTTATTTTTTACAATAACAATTATATTGTTTACACATCAGAGAACAGCTGGTAATGGAATTCCAGAGGTCTTCCTTTTTCCTAATGGCGACCATTGAACAATCTATGGATTCCTAGAGCTCGGGCGGTGCCCGATTGAAAAGCACCCTGGGAATTAAATCACAATATTAAAAAAAAAAAGTCTGATTTTTTACTTGTGATTTGTACTCACATTAAAACGCCTCTTGAAACACAAACTCTCGGTCGGTGCCTTGGCGAAAACTTTTACTGCTTGGTAAAGGCCTCCGCCAATGAGTCCCAAGATGAATATGAAATCCGACGGTATTTTATTTTGTAAATCAGTT
Organism: Adelges cooleyi; assembly: GCF_023614345.1. Classification (NCBI taxonomy): domain Eukaryota; kingdom Metazoa; phylum Arthropoda; class Insecta; order Hemiptera; family Adelgidae; genus Adelges; species Adelges cooleyi. The sequence continues at coordinate 9,477,073 of NW_026096268.1, read as the reverse complement.
TCTAAAGGCAAATTTTTTTTAAATAAAAACCTAAATTTATAATGTACCAAAAAAAAAAAATGGTAAGAGACATTAATGTTGCGTTCTGCATTTTTTTTTTTTTTACAAATAAATAATAATACAAGGTGAGATGAAGTATGTAAGATGTTAAACGTAATGCGAACCATAATACATTATTATAATCTCAGAACATGTTAGACCAATAGTTGATTTTTTTTTCAAAATCTTGTTAATAATTATAACGCATAAATCGACATAAACTTTATAATATCACGTTGACCTAACCTAGTAATTTTTAATCACAACTTTCGACATTTCAACACTAAAAGTTTTTCAAACTTGTTACTGAAGCGAATCTTTTTGGGCATGCCTTAGACGTGCTTTGGAGTGACACAGATTATAATACAGAAAATTATTTATCTCTAGCGGATATTGCTTTTTATAAACGAAGGTAATTATAAAATATATTACCTTTATCTTGTAATATTCAACGACTTAAGTAATGCAGGATGACACATAATATAATCTAAGGGTATTAGTGAGTTAGTTTTAGAAGTAACATTTATTATTAAAAACATTTGTGATAACTAGATCAAGTTGTGACCCTGAGTGATTGTGTATTCATATAAGTTGCATATGATTTCAATATCATAGCCCGGCTAGAATATTTGCAAGCGGGAATTGTTATTTTTTAAATAATTGAAATGTGACACATCATTTTGTGTTAGAATTTTATTCTCAATTCAGTGGTGTTCTTAGTATTATTTTATATTAAATTATGTGTAATACCATATGTTGGTTTTAGTCACATGCCGGCCACTCATTGGCCATTCGGTGGCCACCCTGTGGACGTATGTGTGGCCAGATACCAAAAAATCATGTAACATATTAATTTAACAAGATTTTTTCGTAAGATCATTTTTTAATGAGATACGAGTTCTATTTTAAATAATTTTAAAATTAAAAAAAAGTGAATACCATTTATTGTACCCATAGAGCATCCTAAATGTCTCATTTAAAGCTCGGTAGAACTTTCCGTGACACCCTGTATATAAATCTGTAAACCGCAAATACTATCATGTCTATGTTACTTATTATATTTTATATTATGCAAAATGTAGTTTTATCTCCATAAATAAAGAAATATTATTATCATTATTATGTAGTCTAGTTATTGTAACCGGCCCTGTTTTTTTTTTCCAATAACAATTATATTTTTTAACACATAATATCAATTACATTCGTACAAAAAGATAATTTTACAAAAAAGATAATACACAAAAATAATACAAAGATAATATACACAATAAATGGTAAATGGATAAGAAGAACAAGTTACATGCATACACAAAGAAATTTGAATTACAAATTTTTTTTGTATAATTGCACTATTTTAGAATTCAACCTGTAAAGTTGTAGGACTATTAATACACGTTAATGATTAATTATGTCAAACCTGCATACGAAAGGGACTTCGTTCCAAACGCGTGTCCCGCGACACGAACCAGTTTTTTTTTTATGTAACAGTGACGAATATAGTACTTATGACATATTACTGACATATTATGACTATTATTATGACTATTACACAGTAAAACAAAATTTTCTTTTACTCGTTTACTAGTTTTTTAAATTCAAATGTTACAATTTCTATTGAAATCTCCAAAAGCCGCGAACAAAAATTAACCTATTTTGGTTGTGGTGGAATACATTTATTTGTGTTTTTGCTGGGTTGGGTTTTAGTGAGTTCTGTGATTAGAATTTGTCCAATTTCTCCAGCGCATGTGTGAGTGTCTGTTCCACTTCACTGAAAGTTTTCCCCTGCGCAGTTATCGCTAAATCGTCGGCATAAAGGAAACGACGAGTAGTTCCCATAATGGCCTGGTCATTTGTATAGACATTAAAGAGTATTGGTTCGATGACACTACCTCGCAGGAGGCCATTTTTTAAATTTCTCCATCGGCCTTTTTCGGTTTTGTAGTCAAACATGGAATCTTCTGTTGCGACTCATCGACTCAATTACTTTCGTTAAAAATATCATTTACACAGTGACATTTTTTTTGCTGTATCGAGAAACCGTAATATTTTAATACATGAAATGTATTAAAAAAAAACATTTTTGGGTTTTTAAAAAGCTCGGAATTTTAACAGCTGATTAAAAGCTATCCGAATAGAATAAATAATAATAATGGCTTTTTAAATAATTGTTTATTTTTAGGTATTGTTGTTACCTATTATTTATAACAGTATTTAGTTTTTCGTTATTCGTCATCAAGTCTCAAGAACATATTTGATTTTGAGGAAATATGATGTCAAATAAATTGTTTGCGGTCGGCGGATTCGTTGCGGGTTACGGATTTGCAGCCCTGGTTGACTATTGCTACTCTCGGTGGTCACTTTCCGTACGTATGAATTTAAAAAATATTTCATTGTCATACTTAGGGAAACGGTCGCACACACAACTCCGCTTGTCCAGGGCCAGCTGACAATCTTTACGTGTTTAGGTAAGCGTCCATATGTCCGTACCGGACGGATCGTATCAATCGGATGTACAATTTTTCCAGTATTGGCTATAGCACACTAAAATCCATAAAACGCAACTGAAAACTACACATTTAAACTCCTTGTTGTTTATTAATAATAATAACTCTTATCTATTTGTTTGAACACCGCGTTCGTCAAGAACTAATTGAACTTCTTCAATAGATTTAGGGAGTGGATGTCATTATAGGCTGGCTTACCTGTCAATCTGTTTTTACATACTACCATGATCTTATAAACTTGCAGTAAAATATTTTTAAAAAACAATTTGATTTGTACAATTATAATAGAGTAATTAAAATAGTATATTATTACACATTAAGTTTACACTAATTATTTAATTTTTTATATATTTCAGACTGCAGAGGTCGCTTTGCCGTTAACGCCGGAAATGGAATTGGAGGGGTAAGTCTTTTTAGACATTTTGTCAGCGGTTTCATAATTCATAATAAATTCATTATTGACAAACAATGTTCAAAACTTATGAAAGATTTTTCATTGAATTTCATTTGGTGGGTTACTGGATATAAATATAGTTGGGCAACAAAATTTGATATAATCATCTACAAAAGTACCATCACGTCGTATTTAATCTATAATATTCGATGGGGTGACAGGGGTGCAATTTGACTTAAAAATTAATTAATGATAAACAATGTTCAAAATCAACAAAAGCTTCAAAAATGTTCGTTTGTAAAAAAATTTCAAATTTATTTTTATATTTACAGAAAATGTACATTTAAATACAATATATTAAGTATAAAGAACCAATGAGGGGAAACTGTTAGTCACATGACTACTTTCCCTCAATTTGAATACATTTGGAAAATATACTTTTCAAAATAAGAAAATAAAATATGTTAGAACATAAGTACTTTCTAACCTTATATGGCTCGAATACAGTTCTAAATGAAATTAGTATTAACTATTTGGTTTTGCATGCTTATCTATTTTATAATAACCTGTGTTTGTACATCTTTTTAATGTTTTGAAATTTGCAAATTTAAAGGATTAAAAACGTATTTAGTGAAGAGAAGTTTAATGTAATAACCAAATTTCAACAATGTGACGAAGAAATGGGGCTTTTAGCAGGAACAGAAAATAGCGCACGAAAAAGGGACAGAGCTAAAATATTGAGAATGTTGATGTCCAGATATCAATCCTTAAAAGAATGTATTGAAAGTTTGGAAAGTGGTCCTGAGGTAAGTACGGTCCTGTGTGCCGGCTACATTTACGCTCGGTTCCCTTGGCACGGTCCGTTTTGTCGGCCATTCGACGCACCTGTTTTTTTGGGCGAGAGGCGTCCAGCCGACACATAATTGATTTGCAGTCGTTTTTTTTTAACCGCGGCAGATTGCGTGTCACTGTCGGTCAAAAATATGGTCTAACCAAGGGCAGTGTTGGGAAAAGATAACTATAAAGTTATCTAGATAAGATAACGGACAATTGATTAATATATCATCTAGATAAGATGTTGAATTATTCATTTAACATTAATCTAGCTAAAAGATAAAAGATAAATAAAATTTTATCTAGATGAAAAATAGATAAATTAAATTTTAACCTTCATAAAATATGTTATACGGAAATGTACGAGTGAACCTTTTATATAAATACTTATATACTTTTGTGATATATACATAGTAGAGACTTAAATATTAAAATTTGATAACTGCTACAAATGAATTACTTTTAAAACCGCAAACAAATATTACACTTAACATATTTTTCCAAAGTTTATATAATAGTATATCTATCTAACACAAATAATAAAAATAATTTGACAGTTAACAGTAATTTTTGATCCGTCAACCGACAGTATTTTGTAATATATGCCATCCAGTAGATAATTTTGATTTTTATCGATCGCATTTGTAGACTCTGCTGGTTGTGACTCAGCAGGATTGTTAATTTGGTATTGATCACCCTTGTGCCTTCTTGTGATTTTTTTTGGTTTATTTAAAATTTTTGAAAGCATACGAAAAGCTTTAGTTACTGAAAATTGTATACCCAACTTGTCTGCGATATTTTCTACTATTTCAATACTCTATTCAGAATAAGAGCGGTCCGGGTTGCACATTTTATGTACCATGATCTTATAAACTTGCAGTAAAATATTTCAAAAAAAAATTTGATTTGTACAATTATAATAGAGTAATTAAAATAGTATATTATTACACATTAAGTTTACATTAATAATTTAATTTTTTATATATTTCAGACTGCAGAGGACGCTTTGCCGTTAACGCCGGAAATGGAATTGGAGGGGTAAGTCTTTTTAGACATTTTGTCAGCGGTTTCATAATTCATAATAAATTCATTATTGACAAACAATGTTCAAAACCTATGAAAGATTTTTTATTGAATTTCATTTGGTGGGTTACTGGATATAAATATAGTCGGGCAACTAAATTTGTTATAATCATCTACAAAAGCACCGTCACGTCGTATTTAATCTATAATATTCGATGGGGTAACAGGGGTGCAATTTGACAATGTTCAAAATCCACAAAAGCTTCAAAAATGTTCGTTTGTAAAAAAATTATCAAATAAATTTTTATATTTACAAAAAATGTACATTTAAATATATTCTATTAAATATACAGAACCAATGAGGGGGAACTGTTAGTCACATGACTACTACCCCCTCATTTTGAATACATTTGGAAAATATACTTTTCAATATAAAAAAATAAAATGTGTTAGAACATATACTCTATTCAGAATAAGAACAGGCTTCGGCGGCCGACTTGTGCGCATGAGCGTGGCTTCACTACGAGCACTACGGCAACACTGCCGCCGGGGGGGCTACAGACGAAATGTAAAATTGGCGAAAATTGGCCGGCCGCCGAAGCCTGTTCTTATTCTGAATAGAGTATAAGTACTTACTAACCTTATATGGCTCGAATACAGTCATAAATGAGATTAGCATTAACTATTATTTGTGCATCATTTTAATGTTATAAAAATTTGTAAATTTACAGATTAAAAAAAGAAATCATAGAAAAAAAGAGAAATTTAGAAAGGGCAATCAGAGCGGACAGACGTCAATTACGTGGCACCCATGGCGTGAATAGAAAAATGATAAATAGGAGTATTGCAAAAAATATCGTTATCAAATCATTTTTGGTTCATCTTAAAGATCGTATCCAGGTAAGTACGGCCCTGTATGCCGGCTATATTTACGCTCGGTTCGCTTGGCACGGTCTCAACTATTACATTTAGTATTATGTATAACAAATTAGAGGTGTACGCTGCTGGGCATATTCAAAATATAAATAAAAAAATGTATTACCTACATGTGAATACCATACAATTTTAGAGTAACATCATTAAAATAAATTTATATTGTTTTTTTTCTCACTAAAGGTTCATTACAAATTTGATGAAGTTCCACTTTTGAAATTAAATGCAACCTACGGTGTTTCATTAATTCTAGTAACAAGTGAATTCATTCATTTTTGTTAACGCTTACCCAACCAATGATAAAATCAAATATCTAATATATAAATTTTTTATTTAAGTATACAACCTTCATTAAAATAATTAAGTATTTTTACTTGTAAATAGAATAATATACCTTTTCTTCAGAGTCAACTACTAAATCGTCACTTCCCTATGAACTCGACAACGTCATTAAACTGCATTTCATATAGTTTTCCTAATGCAATATTCGAGTTCACAATTGTGCTATAGAAATGCCTTTGTATTATTTGTTGATTATTTTAAAAACTGAAGGGGCTGCGGGGAAAACAGATCAATGTCAATTTTTTTTGAAAATAAGATTTTGGTATCAAACTATTTGTATTGACGTATTGTACTTTTATGCGCTCGAACCAAGAAAAAAAAACAAATTAATCGAGAGTAACGACTGCCGGAAATTTAGGCATACAGGCAAAATGTATTACGTTTTGAAGTTAAAAACATGATTTTCTCAGAATAAACAAAAATTGACATTGATCTTTTTTCCCCGCAGCCATTTAACTGTTTCAGCTCTAGATCAAACCTGATAACTCACGTCAATTTTTTTAAAAATTTACCACCAATTAAACTATAAATCTTTTCGTCTGATAGAAACTTAGAAGTCTGCATAAAACCAACACAATTATTATGATTTATATTTATATATTATTATTTACAGAGAGTCTATCCCCCTCTTAACATTTGTGTCTCAGATCTTACACCCTAGAGTTCCTGGAAACTATAATAAATATGAGCCTGATTTTAAAAAAATTAATTTTCAGAAACGAAATTTTTATATCGGAGAGCCAGGAGTATTCGACTGTTAGGCCCATTTACAGTCATAAGTAAGTATATAATTTTTTTTCATATTTTAAAAATATTAAAACTAATTTTATTTTGATACGTTTTTGAATAAGGATTTCATTCTAACAATAATAATACTTTTACAAATAAATCTGTCAATAAATTGACATGGTAGAAATTTTTTAAAAACCGATTTATTCTTAGTTATTGCCTAAATAAAACTCCTTAAAATCAGCCCTCTTAAGAGGATTCTTAATATTTCTTAGTTTTACAGACTATTTAATATTAATTTCTAACTCTTTCGGCTAACTTCGTCATTACATATTTGTATACTGTAAATAATTCTTCGTCAATCGGAGTCACTCAATTGCTGTTTCACGGGCCTAGCCAGGTCATGTGTCGTTCGGCCTGGTCGCTTGTTTTCTACAGAGGGTCAAATGAATTCCGACAAGAGGCAAGACAAGATTCTTTCTACTTTCCGCAATACAATTATTCACAAATTTAGTATTAAGCTTATGGTTAACTTATTCAAGGTTTGTTATCTATTTTTTTTATCAACATAATGGTGCTATAATTTCCTTTAACCCCTTAAATATTCTTATCAATGGTTACAGAGCTGATCATTTTGGACGTATACAAATATTCCAGAAAAAAAAATAACAAGAATGTATGTATCCAAAATGTTGAAATATAGAAAATGTAACGACAGAATGAAAAAATCTAGAAGAGTATTGTTCTAGAAATTAATACATAGAAAATATATTTATATCGCCATCTGGTGGTGCGATAATATCATAGATAATAAAGACATGATTTACACTACAGAATATTATCTTATTAGTTGATTAAAGAATACAAATTGTTTGAATTTCGAGTTTCATTTTAACAATTTTTTGTTAATTTTAGTCTCAAACTATTGTGAAAACTTTCCACATTGTTATTAGTGCGCCTTGATAGTCCATGGACACAAAAAACGTGAACACCAACTTGTCCTATCCAATAACTGTAAGATAAATGATTTAGGCTTAGAGAATAATTGTCTATTATATAATACTTAGTAGTAAGTACAGTTAGCCATTCATTATAGAGTTTGGTTACAATGGCTTTGCGCGGGTGGGTGTGGAAGGCACAAATGTGTAAGGTAAGTGTCCTAGTTGCTACACCAACTACCAAGAATGTTCAAGTTTTTCTACAGAGTTTTGGAAATTTAAAAAAAGTTGTCCTGGAACATTCCTGAAGTAATTTATACTACTTACTCCCTAATATACACCCACTCTTCAAAACTTTAAATATATAAGACAAATGTAGGTATAAACAACAAGTATTGTAATTTGTAATGGAATAAATAAATGAAGCATCAAATAAAGTGATAACAAGATTAAATAAAAAGCAGAGTTGTCTTTCCCTGAATTAAATACAACTGTATTGGAAATATGAAAATTTAGTTTAACTTTATAATATTTGTATTTAAAGGTTCTTTTTTATAAATGAATAAACTTGAATCAATAGCTACAATTGTATCTTGAACCCTCGAACGTTATATTTATCCTTTGGATATATGGTACACAAGTTACAACCTTAAGAACCAGATCATTGAATTAACTATTTGTACTTGAAAATTATATATTAAAATCAATCGACAATGGTATACATTGTAGCCTTCAACAACTAGCAAACTCAGTTAGCTATGATCAAATTTAAAAAATTGGCATATTGCTTAGGCCCAGGCGAAGCCGGAGAACTCATCTGGTTTATATAAACAAAAGATGACAGTGTACTAAAACTAAATACTCATTACTACAGCAATTTACTGTAATATGGGGAGAGTCGACCAGTTTCAGCAAGTCGTATGTCCAAACGAACAAAGTTTTTGGAAATAATAAAAAAACCGATTAATTTATAATTTATGTAGGTATTAAATTTGGTTTTCAGTAATAGTAGATTACCTAGACAGAGAATAATTGAAAAAATGTAATAAATACCTAATGATGAATTTACCCTCTTTGCAAATTATATAATTAATATTAAGTACCATGGTGAAATTAGGAAAAACTGTACACCATTCTTTAAAATATAATTCATCAATGGTCTAGTAATAAGGATAAGTTAATATTTTAACATAAAAAAATATTAGTTATTAAGTAACAATTTTCTTTCCAAAAAATTAAATTGACTAAACAGTCATAGGAACTTGATGATTAATGGCAAATAATCAAATGACTTCATACGCTCTCTCTATAACAGCATCAGGTAGTAATGGCAAAGCAAACAACATTCTCAAAGCTTTTAATGCTTGACCATTAGTATTTATTATATGGAGAAATCTTTTTTTTTTTTCATATTTTTCCATACCGCCTGTAAAAATAGAAAATAGTAATTACTTCAATCACACTATTACTATCTACTTATCTATTATTACTGTTGCTATTATTTATATTTTATTTTATTGTTATATTTAAAACAGATCGAGGTCTAATTACAATCATACACCTATTAGGTACTTATAAAATAAACAATAAGCAAATTTTGTATTTAATAATATGGAATCTGTTAATAATGAAGGATGTTCTCCAAGATAATATAGTATTACCTTTACCGAAACAGAATTTAGCTTTGTGATAATACAAAATGATTAACTCTGCCAAACATCTTTGCAAAATCAGTGTATATGACATCATGAAAGAAGCTATGAATATTGTGGGAAAGAGTGAGCAGGTTAATATTTGTTGAGTGATTTTCACGGAAACAATGTTTGATATAGACTAATATATTTTTTAAAATACGGGGTTATTTTCTTAGACGGCAAATCTTTAAAAGTTTTCAGTAAAATTTGAATAATAAAAATCGGGACAATAATCACATCAGTTAAACAGTTTCATTTAAATATAAAATGTTCACGGAATAACATCATGATATTTATCTATACTACAGCATATTATTTTTTGAAGTCAGGGGATATGAAGTGAAATAATTCTGCAAATATAGCATGCAAAATCAATTAGCTAATTCTACACTATGACTAGTAAAAGTGTAGAATTATATGAAATAATAAATTAAAACTGATAAATATATTTTTAGCCAACCTAATCAAAGAGAATGGCTCTACCGACATTCGTATAGAGATGATCAAGATGTAAAAAATACTTATTTATTAAATAACCTACTTGATTGTGGTGGAACCAGCAACCAGCAACTCTTGTTTGGGGAAATAATGATAATAATGTATCTCGAAGGGCTGTCTCAAAATCTGTTATTATAACAGATGGGTTTAAATTTGGGACAATATTTGTTTTCACAAAATTTAAAACACTAATGTAGGCATTCCTTGATTTTGATTCCATTAAACAATATACAACAGGTATGGACTAAACAAATATATACATAAAATTACAATTAAACACAACATAAAAAATATTTAAGATACCAGGAATCTTATGTGTATGAGTGGCTAAACAATTTGTTTTCTATATAAGTTATTAACCAAAAAAATAGTTGTCATAGGTACTTTCTATTTCTGCATTTAGAAATTGTATTCATTTTTATTTTCGTATAAATATATATATATTCTTTTCTTAACTAATAATTATACGTAATCCACAAAAAAATATAAACGTGTGAAATATTAAAACAACTTACATGGTTTTGAATCATACAGCGAATAGTTAATAATTGTTTACCCGTGTTTGGGGGTTCAATTTTGAATGTAGCATCAATGTGTATTGCTTCAACATTCGCTACTAATTGAATTAAACCAATGCAAGCAAACATTAGACTTTGGTGACCGTCAATACATAGCACACAGCCCTTGAATATGCTTTCATTACAGCATGAATATCGTGGAAGTGTTCCATTTTCAAAAAGAACTGCCAGTTCAGTACAAGAAGTTGGTAAATTCGGAAGAGAGTGCTTTCTCGCTATACGCATTATAGATTCAGCTGTTGCCCAAGAATAGAGACTGCTAGCTACTAGCTTCAGGATTCCTTTAAAAATTAAAAATTGTATATAAGTTTTACAAATGTATGAAAATAAACCAAGTAGACAATATCGATTAAGATACATTTCTGATTCTTGATCATATATTAATTTTAATTTACCATTTTCTTTACTGTCTCGCGTTTTTAGAATCAATCTAAAAGATTTAATTGACATCTCATTATTGTCTCTCATTTCATGTCCATTATGGGGTTTGATGATAATTAATGTCCCATCAGTCAATTTTTTTTAATGAACCCTTGCAGAAGTTGAGCCCTTGTTTGGCACATTGATAGTAACTACAAATAAACGATTAATTGTGTAGGTACAAATATTTAATATTGTATTACTATTTTACAATAATCTACAGGGTGAAACTGGCCCTTAAGTAATCCAAGAGCAGTGTGTTTTACTATTGTCCCTGTGAATTTCAATTAGGTACTTACGTAACGCCTTTTTTCTTCCCCAGATTGTCATAAATGAAACCTCCATGTTCCATTATATAGAACTGTAATATAATTATAAGGTTGAAAGAAAGCGTCCAGCTGATGGTCGTATGATTTAAAATATACAATTTAAATATAAAAATAATGTACAAACGTATACCTATAATTAAAAATGTATAATCAACTCTTATTAAAAATTGCAAAGTTTCTACAATAAAATATAAAAATATATATAAAATAAAATTGTATGATACACTATGTCAATATGGTTAAATAGTATGCGGAGGGTGTGCAGATAACGCTCTAAGACCTCTCGAAGTACAACAAAACTTTGTTGTTTGACTATGTATGAATAAAAAACACATGCAAAGCACCACTATTTTAAATTATAAAGAATTTTATAATATTATTAATATCTTGTAAGGATAATTTTTTTTTTTTTTAAAAAGGTGCCCGGTAAACTAGATTTATACCAAAATGTAAAACAGCTACATTATCTGCATTAAAAATAAACGTAACTACACAATACAGCAACTTTTAATTGCATATTTGCCTTTTAATTTTTTTTTTATATAAACTGAGAATAATTAAATCTTAAGACTAACACTGTACAAAATTCAAAATTTATTTTAACTTTTGGGTGTGTTAAAGTTTCCCAAGCAACCCCTAGTTACACCCATGGAGACGGGGATCAATTGTATATGTTTTTTTTAATTATTCCTTTAGACATTTTACATGTTACATTTTATCAAATTATTACAACAAAAAAATATTATGTTAGATGTGACATCTTCAAAATTATTAAAAATAATAACGAATATGTATTGGTCGGTACTTAATAATAATTTTCAAGATTTGGACCCTGGCATCTTTTTCCCTGACTCACATTGGCTAGGTACCGAATAATATAATAAGGTCTAAATCTTTCCCATGCATTTTCTATTTAATTAATTGCTCCTTTACAAAATTATTCAATGTATTTACCCGTATTACATTATTCTTGTAATCGTTTGTATCACTCTACGGTTGGTTTTTTTTTCTAAAAAACCAATTTAACGGCACAAGCAACTCAGGTTTCTGTGATTATAAATACTGTCAAGAGTTTGATGGATAAATTATAATTATTGTGGTCTCGCGGTATAAAATGCTTGTAGTATTTGACTTCTGAACAAGCGGTGAATTGTAAGCCCACATGGTATTTTCATTTTGAAGATCTAACACGTTTTTAGGGACGGATAGTCTTATATAATATGCTTTTGATTAACTATCATAAAGACTAGTGGAAAACCTAAGAGTACTAAAAATATTGGATTTTCCACCAATTAAAAAAAAACTATTCCAGACATAAAAACACTAAATTAACCTCTTTTTTTATCTTAGTATAGCCCAGACTGAGAGGGGGCAACAAATGGCTAACTTAAGATTTAATTTTGTATAAGCTCCGCTTAGAAAATAATTTAAATATTGTATTTAAATTTATCTTTGACAAAACTTAATATGTAAAAATCCGTTGTGATCATTCGGTTATTTTAGTTAATTAAGAACATAATATATATTTTCATAGTATTTACACTATGGACTTGTTGATTAATCTAAAATAATGTTCTGGTGTTAATAATTATTAATTAATAATTAATTATTTTACAATTATCTACTGAGATGCATGAAACAGTGACTCTCTGACGCTAACGCTCTCGGCCATTAAATTTGCAATCTGTATTTTCAGTTCAGTTTAAATATATGTGCCAGTGTGTTATTGTAATATAAAAAAACTATGGATAGTGATGCCGAGTGACAGTGATTTGAAACACATACAGGTCGACAAAACGTAAGTAACATAATAATATTTTTATAGAAGTGTATTGTGCACGGCACACGGTTTGACAAGTGTGCGAACTTGTGGCACTATTTACTATCGGCTCTCTACTGTGGGCACTTATAGGGTCCGAGTTTATTTTGTTTTCCGAGCGAGGCACGCGCGGTTCTTACAAGGACCTCTCCTTACAAAAAATGTATCTACCATTTGGTATAATAAAATAATAGTACAAATATTAAGTTTAATTTTAAATAGGAATTCAAAAAAGTAAACATTAAGAGTTTATTACATTTTATTTTATTAGCAGAAATAATAAAAAACTCTAAACGTATTTTATTGTACAGACTATAATTATTCAACCTTAAAAATAGTTGGTATACTTAAAAATAAAGAGGAAAAAACGTTTAAAATATCAACACATAAAACTGTGGACATAATATCATTAACCATATCCAAAAAATAAATTCATTATATTGTTTCACTTAAAGTTATAACAGTTTAAAATTTAGGAAGAGAAGGGAAGTGCGGGTAGGATGTTAATTTAATTCTTACAAATGTTTCGTTATAATACTGATCAAACATTTATGGGGTTAGTAGCAATAATATATTTATGAAATTAATTCACATTTTTATTGAATGTAACATCATTTATCGTTGAGCCTCTGACCCAATTTTCAATAACAATTGCTTCATAGCCTATGGGTCATTTGGATATGATTGGAGGTTTTCTTTTCATATATTTTCTCAGATATCGAGTTGCTTTTTAAAACGATCAGTTTTTTGTTATTTGTCTTTATATGTTTTAATAAACAAGCGTGCAAAGTAGAACCCTACCTTACATAAATAACAGCGAATTTTTGTTCTGTATTTGTTCAGATTTCGACTTAATATTATAGTTTTTTTCGTAAACAAGTTGGTTTTAAAAGTATTTTGCTATGTTATTTGGGTACTTCAATGTTTGAACTTATTTATTTTCTTGCATTGTAGAATCATGTATCATAGTAAAATACTCAAAGTACCAAAAAAAAAAGCTAAAATATCACAGCACCCAATTATATTATAAAAATAATTATAATTTAGGTTTTCAACATTATTCGTTGTCGATATACGCAGGAATTACAATCTAATTCGAAATGTATATCATTATATAACTATTCAAATATTCAAATCTTTAAAAATAATATATATATATATATAATTATTGAAACATCAAGATTCTACTGTGTAAAAAATAAAATAGGCCAAAAATGTACTACAAAAACAACTGCAAAACAAAATATGTTAAGAAAAACAACTCGTTTTCGATAAATAAAATAAAAAATAATAAAACCATACAAATTGTTTTTGTAAAATACGAAGATTCTTATAATATTCAAAGTTTATGATATCTATAGGAATTTACCAATTGTTTACATTACAACAGTCGCTGTGAAAAACAACATGGTTTTGATGAAAAAAAACAATAATACAATACTGGATTACAATTTACACGATAAATGATTTTACAAAAACTCCATGTAATAAGTTATAATTATAAAACATTTCCAATTTAGGAAAATGCAATACATTAACCGTATGTAAATTTTACAAAATGGGTACTCGCCGCCACAGTTATTATACATTCATAACATTCTACGTTGCTTTAAACAAGCACAAGCAAACTCAAAACATAATTAGTTTCAAAAAAGTAGCTCGTATTTTCAGTTGTTTACATTGCCTCAATCGGAGCAGATAACAATTTAATTTTAATTAAATAAAACTACAATACAACTATACAGATTCTTTTGTAAAAATTGACAATTCCAATTATTTAAAACATAAAAGATAATAATACAAACCAATTAAACAAATGCTCTAATTAATGTACTTCTGTACTTTGTACGTTGAATGTAAAAGACGTTATATTTAAAATTTACAATAACAATTAAGTGAAATACAAAATATAAAAAATATTTTGTTTTATCGTTTGTGTACCTAAATGTTTATACCATTTATATTCTCGCATTTTAGAACCTTGATGTTACCCTGATAAATTTTTAAATTTGCATTTCATTTTTATTATAAATAACGAACATAATACTACCACTTTTTCTTAAACATCTTGAAATAATAAACGAAAAATTACAAATAAATTCTATAATGATTAAGGAAATATGTGTTTCCTCAAACAGCGATTTAAATTTATAGGGCGCTCGTGTGGTTTATGATAATATAGTCTTCTTGTAGAAAGACATCAGCTTATAAGTCACTCTTTGTCAATATCGGCGTAATTAATAATTATACCTTTTGACACGTTTCTAAAATAGGTATTGCACAAAGTGACAAGCTATAGTGTGTCTGAATGCTTTATATGTATGTCAAGCCATGGATGACGCTAATATATACAATTTTAGTATTATATTAAAACCCATTAATAATTGTATTTTTAAACTATTCTATACAACTATTATTAATAGTATTTTCCCGAAAATTTAAAAAGTGTCATAGTAATTCATTTAAATTATTTAATTTTAGTTATTTTAAAGAAATATCAGTTTTTGTCGGTGTAAAAACGATACGTTAATATATGCTCAATAAAAAAATCGGAATAACCTAACCGAGATAACGCGATTTAGCTTGTAATTTAATATCATAAATTATGATAAACAAACAGTCCACCGGGCATCGGAGACCGTATAAAAAAGATTGAACT
Source organism: Adelges cooleyi (assembly GCF_023614345.1). Lineage (NCBI taxonomy): Eukaryota > Metazoa > Arthropoda > Insecta > Hemiptera > Adelgidae > Adelges > Adelges cooleyi. The sequence continues at coordinate 9,461,340 of NW_026096268.1, read as the reverse complement.
GTATAGGATCTCTGATCGATTATACTTGGTCGAATCGATGCCGTGCTGGCTTTTTAGGTTCTATTTCGTTGGAAATTATATTATAAAAATAATTATAATTTAGGTTTTGTACATTATTGGATATCGATAAAAATAGAAATTACAATTTAATTTGAAATGTATACCATTATATAACTATTCGAATATTCAAATCTTTAAAAATAATATATATATATATATAATTATTGAAACATTAATATGTACTACAAAAACAACTGCAAAACAAAATATGTTAAGAAAAACAACTCGTTTTTGATAAAAAAAAAAAAAACAAAAATACAATATTGGATTACTATATATGTACATACAATAAATTATTTTACAAAAACTTCGTATAAAAAGTTATAATTATAAAACTCTTACAATTTAGAAAAATGAAAACCCTGATGTTACAATAATTAAAAATAGGGTTTTAAATACTTATTATAAATAACGAACATAATACTACCGATTTTTCTTAAACATCTTGAAAAAACAATCAAAAAATTACAAATAAAATCTTTACTGATTTAGGAAATATATATTTCCAGTGACTGAAGATTAGTAGTACCCGGTTATTATATTGTGTGTTATAGTCTGTAGGAGGAAAGTGCAGTATTTTTTTTATCCGCGCGCATTTCCCACCGCACTTCCCCTCCCATCCGAACTTTTAAACTCTTAAAAGTTAAAAAATAGTCGCAGTATTTTTGTCCATAAAAGCCATAAAACAATTAATCCAAAATATCCCAGCTGTATTTTAAAATCAATTATAATTTATATTTTGCCCATTATTGGATAGTGATAGAGATGAGATACAAGTGATGGAGATTGTTTGATTATCAATAATTATTAATTTAAACATTTTTATGATTTGTAAATCACTTTCTAAAGCCAACATTTTTAAAAATAAAAAACTACATTTATAATGGTCATATGAAAAAAAAGTTATTAGAGTCATTACTGTTGCGTTCTGCTTATTTTTTTTCACATATAATACAACGTGTGATGGGCTATGTAAGATTTTATATGTAAGGCGAACTAAAATATAATAATGTAGTCTCAAAAGATTTTAGTCTAATAGTAGAATTTTTTTTAACAAATCTTGTTAATTGTTATAACGCTTAAATCGACATAGATTTTAAGGTATTACGTTGTAACCTTAGACATTTTTAATGGCAGGCTTCGACATTTTTTCAGCTTATAAAATCCGTTTTCGATGGATTATTAGATAGATTCGATTTTTTTACTGCTACGAAAATTCATGTGAATGAAATGAAAATGATTTGGCATGACAACGGTGAAACTATGAGAGCTAATTTTTCACCCGATGAATTGGCACGAATGAATCAAGGTAATCATGAAATATATTAACTCTATCGTGTAATAATAGTTTTCTTTGGTTTCGAGGCACCAAGTTTTGTTACAGTTGGTTTCTGGACAACTCTGCAACTACTTTTTACACTCTATAACAATATAATATGTAGGTATATTATAATTATTGTTCTTTTTTGTATCGTTTTAGAAGGCATAGATTTAAAACAATTTGAGAAAATCACCAAGAAAATTTGCAAAGACAATGACCAAGACTTTATACAATTTTTGAATGAACTGTTTTTGATTGTAAAAGAAATTGTTTTTTTGTTTTTGAAATAAAAACTATATTATATGAATTATGTAGTCTAGTTATTGTATCCGGTCCTTATTAATCTAATTATAAATCTAATTATTAAGAAAATGTTACGAACTGAGTAAGGATTTGTAATAATAATTTTAGGTTTTTTTGTTTTTTAAATAGTGTACCGAAATGTAACGAAAAGATTTTTAAACATTAACAGATTTTATAAACATTCTAAGATGCTGGCTTTTTAAATTAATAATTAATGATATTCGTACAATTCCCATCACTTGTATAGTTATATCCACTAACGGACAAAATATAAATTATAATTGATTTTAAAATACAACTAGGAATTTGCTATACTTTAGATTTGCAGCTTTGGTTTTTATGAACTACATCACTATGATTAGTGACTACAGCACAGAATATAATAAACGAGTCATACTAATTTTTTAACACTGTTTGATGAAATACCTACATATTTCCTAAATCAGTAAACATTTTATTTGTAATTTTATGTTTATTATTTCAAGATGTTTACGAAAAAGTGGTAGAATTATATTTGTTATTTATAATATATATTAAATGCGAATTTAAAAATTTATCAGGGTAACATCAAGGTTCTAAAATGCGAGAATATGAATGGTATAAACATTTAGGTACACAAATAAAAAAAAAAAAATTTTTAATATTATGTATTTCACTTTATTTTTATTGTAAATTTTAAATTTCAATTATAATGTCTTTTACATTCACCGTACAAAGTCTAGATTTACATTAATTAGACCATTTGTTTAATTTGTTTGTATTATAATCTATTATGTTTTAACATAATAGGAATTGTCAATTTTTACAAAACAATTTGTATATTTTTATTTAATTGAAATTAAATTGGTATCTGCTTCGATTGAGGCAGTGTAAACAAATGAAAATACTATTTTTTTGTAATAAGTTTTGTTTTGATGTTTGTGTTTGAAGCATTGTAGAACGTTTTTGATATAATAACTGTGGTGGCGAGTACCCATTTTTTAAATTTGCATACGGTTAATGTATTGCATTTTCCTAAATCGGAAATGTTTTATAATTATAACTTATCATAAGGAGTTTTTGTAAAATAATTTATCGTGTAAATTGTAACCCAATATTGTATTGTTGTTTTTTTTATCATAACCAAGGTGTTTTTCAAAGGGACGGTTGTAATGTAAACAAATGGTAAGTTCCTATAGGTATTATACACTTTGAATATTATAAAAATCTTCGTATTTTACAAAAAAAATTTGTATGGTCTTATTACTTATTTTGTTTTTATCGAAAACGAGGTGTTTTTCTTAACATATTTTGTTTTGCAGTTGTTTTTGTAATAAAATGTTTAACCTATTTTTTTTCTTCATGGTAGCATCTTGATGTTTTAATAATTATATATATATATATATAAATATATTATGTTTAAAGATTTGAATATTCGAATAGTTGTATAATAATATACATTTCAAACTAGATTGTAATTCCTACTTTTATCGATATCCAATAATGTACAAAACCTAATTATAATTATTTTTATAATATAACTGGGTGCTATGATATTTTAGCTTTTTATTTTCACGGTTTTTTTTTTGGTATTTTGAGTATTTTACTATGATACATGGTTCTTCTAAGCAAGAAAATAAACAGTTCAAACATTGAAGTACACAAATAACATAACAAAATACTTTTAAAACTAACTTGTTTACGAAAAAAAACTATAATATTTCTGTAATAGCAGTTTTCGATAAGATAGATAATAAAATTATAGCAATAGTTGAAAAAATATTGTATATTATAATGTAAGAAAATAAGTCGTTAACAATTTGTGTAAACATAAGGTTGAAATAAACTTTATAACGCAAGTCATTATAAACTTATAAGGGATCTGCTTTTATTTTTATGACTAAAAGGGTGAAATATCATTATTTATATTATTATGTTGTAATGAATTGATAAAAAACTTATTAAGATTTTAGGTGTCTTTGTTGAGATATACAAAGTTTGGGAAAAACACAGTTTTCCAAAAATTAAAAAAAATAAAAATCCAAAAAAAAAAAAAATACTTGCTCCTTCTAAGGGGTATGGGAAATGGGTAAAAGTTCTAACTTAAAAATTCGTATGGTTTTTTTTTCAAATTTTAATTGTAAAGAAGTAAACTTTTTCAACTTTTACCCACCCGAAGTACCAACTTGATAAAAATTTTTATTTATAGAGTTGCTACTCGAAGGAATTGTCCAGTATTAAAAAAGTTACAGTGTATACAGACAAAAAAAAAGCCCACATTATTGTTTAACCAATCCCCAACAAAAACCTTACAGTGAAAAAAGGCCAAGTTCCAGACCCCCTCCCAAAAAATGTCAGCCTATTAAAGTAGTAATATCTACATTGTGGCCAAGTCTGCTATTTTTTTAGTTCATATCCACACTTCACTCCTACTTTCATGAGCAGTGTTGATCTTTTATTTGTATTTCTTAACACTTGGCCAGTTTCTGAATTAAGCATTTGTTAGCTGGCTGACATTTTTGGGAGGGGGTCTGGAACTTCGTCTTTTTTTAATGTTAAGTTTTTGTTGGTGATATCATTTCTTTTTGAGGGCTTCAGTATCGTGGGCGAGGTTTTTTTTTATATGAAGCATTGAATGGATATTGTACGTCTTAGATTAATGCCCCACCTAGCGCATTAATTTTGAGAAATTTGCCATTTTCAGATTTTTACCTTTGCTTAAACTACAAGACCCACATTTGTGCCAAATTTCACGTTTCTACCTATACGGGAAGTGTCTTATAATTTTGATGATGACTGAGTGAGTAGTGAGTCAATAACAAAAATGAAAACTCTAGAAGAGGCTTACTATTAAGGGCTCACATTTTTACAGTATCTTGAGCTACTTGAGCTTAATCTATGTTTCAAATTTCAAAAGATTATCTTAAGAGTAAACAGGGATTAGTGGGTTAGAAAAACTGGGTGAATTAGTTCGTGCAAAGATACACTGACATTACTGGATCTTGGCCTGGCGCACTGCCGTGCGCTCAGATTAATTATTAAAAAATTACAATATTTTGTCTTATAAATAATTACTGGCCACACCCATGTATAATATTTTAGACCATCTTATTTGCATTCCAAAGCCGGGTAGCTATGATTTCCAAACTATATGCTTGCTACGTGAAAATGCGGTTAAGTAAATACAAAAAAATTGAAAAAATATGTAAAAAGACGTCATTGTAAAAAAAACACGGTAGTATAGCTCCGCATCGAAGCTAAAAAACACCTCAATAAATATTTGAAGGGCTGTGGGTAAAACCGGTCATAATCAGTCGCCAATTTTTTTTTAAATTTAGATTAATAAATAGAATTATTTTGTGCGTTATCTTATACTAAATCTCCGAGTCTTTTTGGAGTTCTGAAACTTTAAAACTGTAATACTAAATTTTAGACAGTGTCCTAAACTATTTAAGCTTAATTTAGGTTTGTTATATTGGTGAAACTACCAAAATCCACTTATAGATTTTATTAGAGGTATTTAGCTTTAGATTTTTACCTTTAGAGGTATTTTATTGACATTACATTGGTTTAGCAAAACAAATTCTAGTGCTACAAACAACAAATAAAACCCGTCGCTGTAAAACATTTGTTTTCAAAAATGTATTATTTGATCAAAATAAACACCGTCTATTTTGTTTGTTCACATGATAACATGTTCACAAAAAACAACTCTTGTACAAAAACAGTCTACTTAATCGTCAATAACAAATGTTATAAATATCGGTAACAAAATAGCATTATTATAATATACGTGTTATTCTTCGAAAACTCACTAAGAAACCAAGTACTGTACAGCATTTTAAAACCTTTTATTTTTGTTCCGTTCGATTCAAGACTTTAAAGAAGAAACAATGAACGCCAAGTACATACTATCGTTATGTTTCGTAATGAATTACTTAGTAATTCTAAGTGTTGCGAACCCAGAGAAAGAGGTAACTGTAATTTGTACCTTTGTGTTAAAAGGCAGTATAAATCTTATAAATTTGAATTGTTTTTTTTTTTTTAATATTGTTATTGATTGCAAACTAATGTAATAGGCAAATTTCTTTGTTGTTTCTTTATAAAATAATTGTTAAAATACAAACGAAAACACATATTAATTTTCAAACTTGACAATTTTAGTACAAACATTTTAGAAAAAAAAATATTCATAATTCATAAGGCACTATTTATTATTTAAAAATTATGAATTACTTTCAATTCGCTAATTTAATAAGAGGTTTATTATGAATTCATTTTTTTTCTAATAATTTTATACTAGAATTATCATGTTTTTATCAATATTTTTTATACATGCATAACTAAATAGTAGTCAGTAGTAACATTTTTTAATTACAATTAAAGTCAGCTGGTAAGTTTTTTTTTTGTAATAGCCTTTATTGTAACTATTTTTTTCACTGTACAAATACTTAATTATTGAGTAACTTACAAATAATACAAAGTGAGATGAAGTATGTGAGATTTTATATGTAAGGAGAACTAGAATATAATAATATAATCTCAGAAGATTTTAGACTTATAGTTGAATTTTTTTTCAAAACCTTGTTAATGGTTATAACGCTTAAATCGACATCGATTTTAAGATATTACGTTGTATTATCCTAGACGTTTTTAATGACAGGTTTCGACATTTTTCAGATTATGCAAACCGTTTTCAATGAATTATTAGAGTATTTAGATTTTCCTAATACTAATACAGTTTTTGTGAATGACATAAACACGCTTTTGCACGATGGAGGTGAAACTATAAAAACTAATTATTCTGCCGATGAAATTGCACAAATGAATAACGGTAATCATAAAATTTATTAACTCTATCGTGTTATTAACAATAGCTTTCTTTGGTTTCGAGGGACCTTTATTTGATGCAGTTGGTTTCTGGTTCTGCAACTACGGTTTACACTCTTATAACAATATAATTTGTAGGTATATTATAATTATTGTTCGTTTTTGTATCGTTTTAGACGGCATAGATGTAAACAAATTTGAAGAAATCACCAAGAAAGCTTACAAAACAGACTATGTAAAATCCATGAATGAACGGTTTTTGTTTATAAAAGCCCAAAACAAACCAATTAAGCAAACTCCAAGATTGTAAAAGAAATCGTTTTTTTGTTTTTGAAATAAAAACTATATTTTATGAAATATGTAGTCTAGTTATTGTATCCGGTCCTTTTTAATTAAATTATTAAATTAAGAAAATGTTAAGAACTGAGTAAGAATTTGTAATAATAGTTTTTTTTTTAATTGTGTACCGAAATGTAACAAAAAGATTTTTAAACATTCTGAGTCTTGTATTTTGTTGCTCTTCCTATACGTTTATTTTTTCGGATGATTATCTAATGTGGATATTTTTGTTTGCATTTGTTTACACAACATTTCGTTTCTTTACACCTACAGTTTAAATGAAGGCATTGCAATTTTTTTATGACATCTTCATTTAATTTCAAAAGTTACATAAGTAATATTATTGTTGTATTTACAATTGGCCTCGTTGGCCAGTTAAACAATTTAATTGAGACATTATAATTCAACTAAAAATGTACACTTAATTGTCCCTCAGCAGTAATGCGACTCACAGCGTAGACTAGAAATAAGTAATAAAATATAAATTCAACGCAGGATGATTTATATAATCTAAGGGTATTAGTGAGTTAGTTTCAGAGTAACATTAAAAACATTTGTGATAACTAGATCAAGTTGTGACCCCAGACCCTGAGCGATTGTGTATTCATATAAGTTGCATATGATTTCAATACCATAGCCCAGCTAAAATATTTGCAAGCGGGAATTATTATTTTTTAATCTAGGATCGTGTCTGAAAAACAATGAACAATGAACCAGTTATAAAAAAAACATCTGTGTGCACAAATCCTATGATAGTGTGAGTGCACACAAAAAGACAAAGTCTGAAAGCAATTGCTTTGTACATTGAAAATTCTAATAAGACATCTATTTTAAAAATGTAACATAAATTCGTACATTATTCATTTTAAGATTTACATATTATATGATGTACAAATATTCAATAATGGGTTAAAAAAGTCAGCCCAGTGGGGTTGAGACAAAGGCTCAGACTTTTCTGTGTAAATATTTATCGTATGAATTATCAATTTGTGTAGATTAGATTGTTGTTGATAGTTGTACACCAGGTTGTGGATATCAACTGATCAGAACCCGTATAATCTATTAAACGTTTTGACTCATAAAATTGAAAAATTCCTAAAATAAAAATTAAATTAAAAACTGACAAAAATAATATTTCCAACGAAGTAGAACCTAAAAAATTACTACTATTTTTAAATACACATTCATGTGAGTGAGAAGCATAAAAGCCGTAAGAAGCAGTGGAGGTATTATTTGAATCAAGATAGGTATTTGTTAAAACGACTAGAGGAATATTCGGTAAGTATGTTAAGGGGGCCTCTACATCTGTGTATATTTGGTCGAAAACCACTCATTCTAATTCAAATACACTGTTTTTAAGAATACTCCGATTTAAGCTTTGAAAAAATATTTGAGTTCTTCAAAACATTTATAGGGCATTAGCCGTGGCACAATTTTAAAAATTATTTTCAGTTAATTAATTATTTCACTTGAAAAATTTTAAAAATTGCATTAAAAACTAAAGTCGATATGTTCTTAAGGACAGTACGTTTAAAAGTTGAAAAAAAAAAATTATCAAAATAGATATTTCTTTTCTATGGTAATATGTATGTCTTACAATTTTAGCGAAAAATTGCCTGTACAATGTCTGTAAAATGTATAATTATAAAACTCTTACAATTTAGAAAAATGAAAACCCTGATGTTAAAAAATTAAAAATAGGGTTTTCAATTATAATTTATATTTTGCCCATTATTGGATACAACTATACAAGTGATGGGAATCGTTTGATTATCAATAATTATTAATTTAAAAATTGTATTTTTCTTTTAGTGGAACAACTTTGTATTAAATTTAAATTTTTTTTAGAAGACACTTATCACACGAAATCGCGGGGGCGGCTGTCCATCACTACAATGTTATTTTAAGATTAATGGTGTACGTGTAACGACAAAAAAAAGCCCACATCATTCTAAAACCAATAGCATCTTTCCTGGATTTTTGTGTAAAATACTTCAAAAGTGATCAAAATTTTATGTGTTTGGGGTCGGTGATTGCGAATTTGTTGATATCAATTTACAATTTTACTTAGCCAAAAAAAAAACAAGTAAGAAAAAAAATTAAATTAAAACCTAAAAATGGCATTTGAGTATGAAAACCTAATACTATCATTATGAATAAATGTATATAAAAATGTCGTAATGAATTGATACATTTTTTTTATATTTAAGGTGTATATGTTAACGTATACAAAATCTGGGAAAAACACAGTTATCTGGCAATTAAAGTAAAACAGTAGTCTCGAATTTTTTCTCCGTTTAATACGTTATGGATACATATTCGTTCTAAATACTGACAAATTTTCGACAAAACGTCATTAAAATACGGCTAAAAAAAAATTTGCACACTGACCCCCCCCCCCTCTAGGGGGATGGGAAATGCGTGGGCATACCAAATAAATATTCCATACAAATTTCAACTTGATCTGTCTCTTTTTCTTGAAATTATAGCCAGTAAAAGTTCTAACTCAAAAACTCATATTCTTTTTTCAAACTTTAACTGTAAAGAAATAAGCTTTTTCAACTTTAACCCGGGAGGGAGGGGGCTCCTCTTCAAAGTACTAACTATGACATTTTTTTTTTTATATTTGCTACTCGAAGGAATTGGTCCAGTATTAAAAATTACAGTGTATGCAGACAAAAAAAAAAGCTCACATAATTGTGAAACCAATAGCATCTCTGCTTCACATCAAAGCTACACATGACTACTATTTTTAAAAATAATGTGGATTTGATAAATTTATCACTCAGCAGGCGACTAAGTTTTCAAATAATTCTAATAAGTCTAATAAGTCTAATTAAAATGCTGGGAAAAAAAACAAGTTGAAAATGATAAACTAAAAATTACAGCCTAAGGATGTGAGAAGAAAAATTTTAATTCAGTATAAGACATATGTTTAGTCATATCAGGTGGGGGTTTAAACTTTTTATTAAGTTAAGACAAAGCGTGGTAAAACATCTTAGGGTGATATGCGAGTATAAAAGCTGGCAAAAAAAAGGCAGAATTTGATAAGCCAAATTCCATTTCAATTATGAGAGTTATAGACTTTTGAATGTAAGATAAAGTAATTGCAATTGTCAATAATTGCTCTGCCTCATACACCAAAAACGTAGTTTGGGTAATATTTTGTGTCCAGACAAAAATAATGAAAAAAAAAAACATAATATTGTAAAAACAACATTTTAGTCAAACCCAAATAACGGGGTTATTTTTTTCCCCCCAAATTTAAAAGAAAATGTTTTACGATTTGTGAACAAGATATTTTACTTGATATTACATTGGTTTTGCAAAACAAATTCTAGTGCTACAAAAAATAAATAAGACCCGTCGTTGTAAAACCTTTTTTTTTTTTAAACGTATTATTTGATCAAAATAAACACCGTCTATTTTGTTTGTTTACATGATAACATGTTCACAAAAAACAACTCTTGTACAAAAACAGTCTACTTAATCGTCAATAACAAATGTTATAAATATCGGTAACAAAATAGCATTATTATAATATACGTGTTATTCTTCGAAAACTCACTAAGAAACCAAGTACTGCACAGCATTTTAAAACCTTTTATTTTTGTTCCGTTCGATTCAAGACTTTAAAGAAGAAACAATGAACGCCAAGTACATACTATCGTTATGTTTCGTAATGAATTACTTAGTAATTCTAAGTGTTGCGAACCCAGAGAAAGAGGTAACTGTAATTTTTACCTTTGTGTTAAAAGGCAGTATAAATCTTATAATTTGAATTGTTTTTTTTTTTTAATATTGTTATTGATTGCAAACTAATGTAATAGGCAAATTTCTCTGTTGTGTCTTTATAAAATAATTGTTAAAATACAAACGAAAACACATATTAATTTTCAAACTTGACAATTTTAGTACAAATCGAATTGAAAAGTAATTCGCTAATTTTATAAGAGCATTCATTAAATATTTTTTTAAATACTATGAATTATCATTTTGCAAATGAATTAAAATAAGTTTATTAATGATTAACTAGTAGCAACATGTTTAAGTACAATTAATGTCATCAAGTAACTATTTAACAATTATTTGTTTTATTGTACGAATAACTAATTGATTGAGTAGCTTACAATTATGTAGGATGTACAATTATGAAGTCAGCGTACGTTTTTTTTTTGTAATCAGTTTTTAAAGCCATAATTTTTAAATGAAAACTATACTTATAATGTTCATATGGGACAAAAATTTATGAGAGTCATTACTGTATTTTTTTTTTCTTACGAATAATACAAAGTGAGATGAAGTATGTGAGATTTTATATGTATAGACTAATATAGATCTCAAGATATTTAAACTAATAGTTGAATTTTTTTAATCTTGTTAATGTTTATAACGCTTAAATCGACATCGATTTTAAGATGTTACGTTGTATTATCCTAGACATTTGTAACGACAGGCTTTGACATTTTTTCAGATTGTACAAGCCGTTTTCGAAAGAATTAGGAGAGTTTGTTAAACTGTCCTGATGCTCCGACAATTTTTGTGAATGAGATAACCGTGCTTTGGCAAGACGGAGGTGATACTATGAGAACTCTTTATTCTACAGAGGAAATTGAAAAAATGAATGAAGGTAATCATAAAATATATTAACTCTATCGTGTAATAATAGTTTTCTTTGGTTTCGAATCACCATGTTTTGATGCATTTGGTTTCTGGGCAACTCTGCAACTACTGTTTACACTCTTATAACAATATAATTTGTAGGTATATTATAATTATTGTTCGTTTTTGTATCGTTTTAGACGGCATAGATGTAGAAAAATTTGAGGAAATCACCAGGAATATTTACCCAAGTACGGACTATGTGAAAAGTATGAATGAACGGTTACTTGGTTTTACAAGCCATGAACAAATCAGGTAATAAGCCTGCAAAATTGTAAAAGAAAATGTTTTGTTGTTTTTGAAATAAAAACTATATTATATGAATTATGTAGTCTAGTTATTGTATTCGGTCCTTTTCATCAAATTATTAAATTAAGTAAAATGTTAAGAACTGAGTAAGGATTTGTAATAATAATTGATGTTTTTTTTTATTTTTTAAATACTGTACCGAAATGTAACGAATAAATGTTTAAACATAAACAGATTTTATAAACATTCTGAGTCTTGTATAGGTCTGTTAGTACAATCATAGTGAGCATTTTCTAATAATGTTTATTTTTCGGATGACATGATCTAATGCATTGATCCTGTTCTCCCCGTATTACGAGTCTCCATACACGCGTGTATATTCTTGTTGTATTCACAATTATTATGTAATACTAACAGAATGCCTCGTTGGCCAGTTATTAAATTTAATGCAGACATTATAATTCAACCAAAAATGTACACTAAATCGACACTCAGCAGTAATGTGGCGAGTTACAGCATAGACTAGAAATAACTAATAAAATAGAAATTCAACGACTAATGCAGGGTGATACATATAAACTAAAGGGTATTAGTGAGTTAGTTTCAGAAGCAACATTTAACATTAAATACATTTGTGATAACTAGATTAAGTTGTGACCCTGAATGATTTTGTATTCATATACGTTGCATAATATGATTTCAATACCATAGTCCAGCTAAAATATTTGCTAGCGGGAATTATTATTTTTAAAACTATGATCATGTCTGAAAAAACAATAAAACAGTGTAGTAGTTAAAAAAAACATCTGTGTGCACAAATCCTATAATAGCGTGTGTGCACACAAAAAGCCAAAAGTCTGAGAGCAATTGCTTTGTACATTGCAAATAATAATAGGACATTTATTTCAAACAAGTAACAGAAATTCGTACATTATTTATTTAAAATTGAATTTACACATGTTATGTACTAATAATCAATAATTCGAGACAAAGGCACAGACTTTTCTGAATAAATTTCATGTTTATACTATCAATTTGTGTACATTCGATTTTTGTTGATAGCTGTACACAGGGATGTGGGTATGTATTGATCAGATCAAATCTATTAAATGTTTTGTCTCAGAAAATTAATAAAATCCTAAAAAAACAAATTCATTAGAAACTGACAAAAATAATATTTCCAACAAAAACTAGCAAAGATAACGTGTCGTTTTTCCGACGACTGTTGCGATTTAAATAAATCACAACTCCTCTAAGTATCGTATACTTATAATTTTTAACGACTTAAGAACATGATTTACATAATTTTTAATCTAAATAAGTAAAGAAAGAAATTGGCTACAATTCTTATCAAACATATTCTAACACAATCTAACATAATTTTTATTATTACATTATTGCTGAAAAAAATGTACTAGCTAGGTTCGTTATGTATAATATGTGTTAAATACAAATTTAAAAATTCGTCAATAATAATTATTCTAACATCAGAGTTCTGCAATGCAAGAACATATAAATAGTTAAAACATACATAAATGATAAAACAAAATACTTTTAATTGTATGTATTCCACTTTATTTGTATTGTATCTTAAAGCATATTTTACTATTCACATGTATGTATATTAAAACTAATAAATTGCCTCGTTGGCCAGTTATAAAATTTAATTCAGACATATATAATTAAACTGAAAATGTACACTTAATTGTCACTCAGCAGTAATGCGAGTTTAGCATAGACTAAAAAGAACTAATAAAATATAAATTCAACGACTAATGCAGGATGATACATATAAACTTAGGGTATTAGTGAGTTAGTTTCAGAAGTAACATTAACATTAAAAACATTTATTAAAACTAGATCGAGTAGTGACCCCAAAAAACTGAGCGATTGTGTAGTATTTGACGAAATTGCATACTTCATTATAGCCACATTCTAGATTTAATTTTGGTCAAACTATAAGCTCTAAAACATTTTTCTGGAATTTTGTGTAAAAGACTTCAAAAATGATAAAATTATATTATGTTTTCGGGGTCGGCAATTGCGAATTTGTTACCAGTTTTCAATTAAACTCTGCCAAAATAACTTAAGTAAAAAAAAATTAAACCTAAAACTGGTACTTGAGTGCTAAAAACTTAATAAGATCATTCTAAATAGATGTCTATAAAAAAGGTTGTCATGATTCGATAATATATTTTTAAGTTTTAAGGTGTTAATGTTAAAATATACAAAATCTGCGAAAACACAGTTTTCCGACAATTAATGAAAAAAACTGTAATCCCGAATGTTTTGTTCGTTTAATATGTTAAAGAGACATATGAGAAAAAAAAATAAACACAACTAGATGAAATTTGTGATTTATAGAGTTGCTACTCGAAGGAATTGGTCTAGTATTAAAAAACACTGTTGTGTATACAGACAAAAAAAAAAACCCACATCATTGTAAAACTAATCACATCGCTGCTCCGCATCGAAGCTGAAATAAAGTGATATTTTTCGAGCCATAATTATTAAGGCAATTACGGCCAATTAAGGAAAACGAGGGAAGTTTTTACCTCTTCTTGGGAAGAGGGTTAATGATGATTTCATGGGTTTTGCATTGTACACGATTAGAACAATCTATTCCGAAAAAATTTGAAACTAATTTAGTTATTTTGAAAAAGCTGTTTACCCTCTCTTAACCCCCTAGCGTTTCCTTTATTTTCCTTAGCTCATCTCACTTTCATTTCTCGGCGTACTAAATCGGTTCAGAGGGTTAGCACGTATTGTAGGTAAATCAAAACACACCATTGTACCAGCAACAACACCTTGTCAGCTTCGCGTCGAAGCCAAATTTTACTGTGTTAAATATTTTTTTTACTACCGCAATCGATAAAATCATGACAATGCAGAGACACGGGCGTCGCGTCGGCCTTTTCATAATTAATTATGTTTATTTTAGAATCTATTGTTAGAAACGAAAAAAAAAGAAAAAGTAAAATATCTTCAGGCAAGACATATTCAAAAAATATTGCGAAGATACCACTGCACCGCATTGGTACTAATTGTCGTTGGTCTCGCAGAAAAGAGCAAACCGTTTTAGTAGGTAACATAATCATTTTGTGTTATTCTAAAAATATTAAAAAACAAATTTAGGAGATTAATATTAAAAAAAATATATGGAGATTCCGATACTAAGTATGAACAATCGGACTGGAATGAAAAAGGCAAACCGGCCGACTATCATTCCCGAATCGTTAACGAAACTGGCGCGCACCGCTCTGATCTATCCGGTGAGGTTCGTCGGGTCGACGGCCACCGGCGCAGTCGAGTTCAGTCCGACGCTCTATGCGTTCAACGGACTGGTGGTGATGGCGGCGGTGGTTTGCGGCTACTGGTCGTTGCTGGGCGAACTGATGTCGTTCCGAAAGGGTCAGTCCGTGCGGTTCGAGAACGTCCCCGTCGCGGTGGTCGCGTGCTGCAGCTACACTATGTTGGTATTGCCCAGCGTTATAGCCGTGTTCGGGTCGGCGTCCAGGTACGCGGCGTGGCTGGACGTCAAACGGTTGGTGGACCGCGTGGACGAGGCCCTCGACGTCCGCGCCTGTACGGTGGCCGACAAACGCGTCGAGCGGTGTGCCGTCTGGATGGTTCGGCTTCAAATGATGGTTTGCGCCGCCGATTACTGCATCTGGTTAACGTTCAATCCGTCTAACAAGAGCTACGGAGTAGTCTACCTGTTTCACTACGTCAACCTGGTGTCGTTGGCCGTATACGCGCAGTTGGCTTGGTGCATAGGTCTACGGTTCGACAATGTCAACCGCGAGATCGAGGCCAAGCTCGAACGGTTGACGTCGACGAACCGCGTCGAATTCGCAAATCGCCGCTGTCACAACTTGTCTTATTTACTCCGTTGCTCTGACAATCGAATTAAAGGTGAGTTTGTTTTACATTGGGACGATCTGGAACCCTTTCACTGTTCCAGACAGTGATTATTTTTCTATGAACTAGAGTGTGCATAATTTATTAGTATTATATTTAAGTGTATACCGCGGTATTTTGGGATCCAGTTGCTAACTTAAATACCTTCAAAATATTGACAAAACTTTATAAATTCGAAGCCCCCTAAAAAGTTTCTAATAAATTAAGAAAATTGAGATAAGTAAAAGAAAATTTGAAGTACATTAATTAAAAATCCTAGACCCACAAGGGTTGAAGTTAAAATGGAATTTATCATAGGGTTCCCGACACTTCGAAATCAATGCATAACTTATTTCCTACGCCGTAGTTTGAAACTGGTGTATTTATTTTATTTAATGTACTCGAGGAATGCCACTTGGGCTAAAACTTTATTATTTTTTGAGTTCATTGTATCAAAACTTTTAGTAAAAATACAAAAATTAGTATACTCAACTAAGACAGTAAAAATGTGCTAAATGGATGGCGCTAAGTCTAAATTATAATCTTACACTTACATGTGGTTTTTTTGTTGATTAAAATTAAATCGTTAAACTTATACAACTTATCAAATCAAAGTGTTTATTTGAAAGTGATTTTTGTTATATTTAAATAATAATAATTTCTGAAGACCTCCAATTTTTACACTTAGTTCCAATAACAAAACTAAATTTTGATGTACCTAAAGTGTACCTTCTACATTACTGTCAACTGCGTTCAGCTATTGTGAACAAAAATTAATACCATTTTTTTTTAATTTCTACGCGTTTTAATTTCAGATGTGAAATATATTTCTATTAAAAAATTTCAAGAAATTCACTGGAGTCTTTGCTATTGTGTCAACATTTTAAATCACCAATACGGATGGCAACTATTAACGAGCTTATTGCTGAACGTAATAAATCTTATAGTCTTCCCGAATATCCTACGAATAAGAATTGCGAATACTGTGCCACATGGACCACTCCACTATGGATTTCTCATTATCTATGTTGTTTGGGTTTTTTGTCTTCTATCTACGTTACTATTGATGATGCTGCCCTCGTCGTACGCTGCTTCAAAAGTATTTTAGAATTCGACGCAATTCTAAGACATATCGATGTAACCATTGCTTTATTGTTTTTCACAGGCCGAAAGCACAGCCGTCAGTGTATGCAAATATCTTAACGTTTATCTCGCACCGGACGACATGAAACAGGTATTTTCAAAGTATTAAGAAATTAGAAAATAAATTAATTTTCCTCGATACTTGGGTAGGTTGTGGAAAATAACGTCCAGCCTGCAACTGGAAATGAAATGATAAAAGGAGAAAAAAATTCTCAATTCTGTTTTTTTATGAGCAGAGAAATAAAACTTGGTATTTTAAGAAAAACATACATTTGTTTATGATTTATGGCTGGTCCATCTATAGATAGCGTCATCAATTATTTTCTACCGTTTTGCCAACAGTGATAAAACAAGACAGCTGATAATGGTTTCTGATAAGATATATATAACAAGAGTTTAGTGACAAAAAAGAAAAGGAGTTGAGATTGTAAAATGAGAGAGAGGAGGAAAGGAGATGTAACAGGAACACCCGCCGGTGATAAGGATGACCCAACAACACATCCTTGAATAACTTCATTCATTGTTTTTTTATAAGGGTTAAGAAAATGTAATTTTTTTTCTATTTTACCTTAAATATTTTATTTTACTACATTACTGTCCTTTTTTGAATAAAATATTATTCGGTTATACATTTGTAGGATATAATTAACGCTTAATTATTTTTTGTTGTATGTATTATAGTTTGAACTATTTGTACTTCAATAAAGTGGACAAAATGTTAATTTCTTTTGCATTTTGCCTACATTTTTTTAGACTAAATATTTTTTATATAATAAACGCTTACTTAGTTTTGGTCGTATGTGTTACAGTTAGAACTTTTTGTACTTCAACTGTACAAGCATAAGGTACGTTTTTCAATATGTGGAGTCGTGGATTTACAAATATCTACATTAACAAAAGTAGGCGTTTACTGTTTTTTTAGAATTTATATAATATTGATTAAATTAAATTAGATAACCGACAAGTAAGAAAACAGTTCCATAAAGGTGGATTGTAGACTTGCATTTATAAGTTTAATTAGACACGTTATTTGGACACACCTAAGACGGATGAATTATAATTCATTTTCAGATGATTGGGACTATCATTACGTATTTGCTGATTTTCATTCAATTACAAAACAAGTGAACGCAGGATTTCAAATACTTATACCAACCTATAACAAACAAAACATTGTACATAATATTTAGTATAGGTTCAATTTAATATTCATGTAAACAATATATTTTATGTTAGGTGCACAATTACTTCATATAAATTCAACTAATTTAAAGTACTAATGTAACATTGTTAGTGTTTAAAAAAATAAATTGTTGTGCAGCAAAACTATTTTAAATTGTGTATTTCAATTGTATTAATATACTACGGATATTAATAATTTATAAAATGTCTATGTTTGTATGTTTGAAAGAATTATATTTCAAGGATATATCCATTAATGGGCATTGTTTTTTATTATAACCTATAAACTATTATTAAAAAGTAAAACTAAAAACGGACACAACGTCGACCTTTTCAGAATTTATTGTGTTTATTTTGCAATCTATTGTTTTACATAAGAAAAAATAAAAAGTTTTCAAACAGAAAATGTAAGTATATAATATATTGCGAGGATATCACTGCAACTCGTGCACACGCGTAGTTTACTACTTCCCGTTGGTCTTGCGGAACGAGCAAACTGTTATTAGACAATAAAAAATTGTTTTTATTATTATATAAATATTAAAAAACAATTTAACACCCGGGTTCCATATTCATATTAAAAGAAAACTACATAGATCATGTCGGTTCCAATCCTGAATATGAGCAACCCTACCTCTATGAAAAAGGGTAAACGGCCAACTCTTATTCCTGAATCGTTGAAGAAAATGGCGCGGACCGCTCTGATCTATCCGGTGCGGTTTGTCGGATCGACGGCGACCGGCGGCGTCGAATTCAGTCCGATGCTCTATGCGTTCAACGGGCTGGTGGTGATAGCGGCGGTGATTTTCGGCTACGTGTCGTTGCTGGGCGAACTGATGTCGTTCCGTAAGGGTCAGTCGGTGCGGTTCGAGAACGTCCCCGTCGCGGTGATTGCGTGCTTCAAATTCACCATGTTGGTGTTGCCCAGCGTTATTGCCGTGTTCGGGTCGGTGTCCAGGCACGCCGCGTGGCTAGACGTCGAGCGGTTGATGGACCGTGTGGACGAGGCTCTCGACAGCCGCAGCTGTGCGGCGGTCGACAAACGCGTCGAACGGTTGGCCTTGTGGGTGATTTGTCTTCAAGTGGTGATGTTCGCAGCCGACTACTGTACCTGGCTAACGATCAATCCGAACAACAAGAGCTACGGTGTAGTCTACCTGTTTTCCTACATTAATGTGGCGTCGTTGATTATCTACGCACAGTTGGCGTGGTGCATAGGTCATCGGTTCGACGTTGTCAACCGCAGGATCGAGGCCACGCTCGAACGGTTGACGTCGACAAACCGCGTTGAATTCTCAAATCGTCAATGCCAAGACTTGTCGTATTTACTTTACTGCCTTGAGAATCGAGTTAATGGTGAGTTTGTTGAGTTTTATATTGGGATGGTCCTCAACCCTTTCACTGATCCAGACGTACCATTACATATTCAACTGTAAGACCTTTTTGTAACGACTATTAGGCATGCAAGCGGTGTTAAGGTTCAATGGTACAAATTTTACTTTCACCATTTTTAGAAGATGTGTGTATTAAACATTATATAAATGTATATATATATATATATATATATTTAAAATTTAATGGAGAATATTATGTGTTATTCGGTATTTTGTCCTGTTATTAAATATACCTGAGGATTGCTGCTTAGAATTAAGGCTAGAAATAAAATATTGGAACTAATTCGTAAGTTAAGTGTCTCATAACTTTTGGTAACAATAGGAAAACTAATAAGTGTTTATTTGAAAATTATTTTATAATATAATAACAATTTTTGAAGACATGTGCCCTCCACTCTTTAAAACAATGCAATAAGATGCAATTTGTTTGTTTTACAAAAAAAAAAAAAATTAAATTAACTATAGTGTGTTCGGTAGACTTTTTTAAAACCCTTTCACCTTTTACTGCGTATACTAAGTGTAACAATCAATCATCACCATCTTAAGTGTTTTAACGATACACGATTTTATTTCAGACATTAAATTATATATGCCTATAAAACAAATTCAAGAAATTCACTGGAATCTTTGCTATTGTGTCAACATTTTAAATAACCAGTACGGATGGTATCTGTTAACAAGTCTACTGCTGAACATAATAAATTTGATAGCCTATCCGAATATCCTGCAATCAAGAATTTCGAATAAGGCGTTGCTTGAGCCATTGAAATATGGATTTTCAATTGTTTCCACTGTTGAGTTATTTTGTTGTCAACTAGCAAATTTATTTTTGATGGTGTTGCCTGCGTCGTACGCTGCCTTGAAAGTATACAGTAGAATTCAACAACATACAAGAATACATTGAAATAACGGTTGCTTAACTGATTTTTACAGGCCGAAAGCACAGTCATCAGTGTATGTAAATATCTTAACATTTATCTGGTGCCAAACGACATGAAACAGGTATTTTGAAAGTGGTAAAAAATTTAAAAAATGAACAAAAATTCTCCTCAGTTCTTAAGTAGGTTGTAGAAAATAACGATCGGTCAATCCACAATAAATATATAATTAACTTCTCCAGTTTCAAATAAATATAAAAATATATATTTTTTAAAAATTAATCTAATGAAAGTGAGATTTAAAAATAAAATATTTTTAGATTGGATTGTTTTCTCACTACATTTGTATTATTTACGGAAATAGAACTACTATGATTATCTAATAGACGCTTTTTTATTTAGTCCTATGTGTTACAGTTGGAACTATTTTTACTTCAATTGAACCAGCATAAGGTATGTTTTTCAATTTTTGGAATTGTGGATTTACGACGATCTACAATAACAAAAGTAATTATACAATAACAATTATACACTGTTTATTTTTATTGGTATAAGTTAAGGCAGACTAGCGTTGAGTAAGAGAAGTGAATTCGGCAAGAGTATTTACTATAAAGTTACCTTGTTATGATAACGATAAGAATTACATTTTGTGATCTCCAAACTAAGAGGCTCCAAGGTTTTTATACTTAATTGAAATGAACAATCTTGCATTATCCTAAATAGTTTACCATCTAGGGGGAATATAGACTTGCAAATTAAATTGGCACACTTAAGGCGGAACAGTTATGATTGAAAAATAATTAACACTTGAATGGGGTATTATATTTACACTATTTACACACCCTTGCCTAGGCGACCCCGGTCGAGAGAATCAAATAGGAGTAATATCAATGTGTGTAAATAGTATAAAGTTATGATTGTTTTTCAGGTGATTGGGACTACCATTTCATATTTCCTGATTTTCATTCAATTACAAAACACGTACTAAATATTCAAGATAACAATGTATTTTAAGTACTGCATACAAGTACTTTATGTAAATTCAAAACGCAATTAAGTACTAATTCAATGTTATTGGTTCTTTTTAGTATTTAAAAAAATAAAGTTTTGTGCAGTAAAACAGTTTAAAATTGTGTATTTGAATTATATTTTTATCATAATCATATACTGCTATAATATTATTAATTTTTAGAATATTTTTTCTTCTATGCTTTGGTCAATCATGCAATATTTTATACAAAAAAAATAATGATTAACGTTTTTGTTCTACTGCGTCTTCTCTTTAAGTATTAAACATGCTGACATTTTTTTTTTAGTATTCTTTTAACGATTTATTTTTTAAGGCCTATCCTTAAAAAAAAGGCCTTCGGTTTCAAGCTAGATCACCCCACCTTAAGCAACCAACTATTTTATTTCGATAGTTTGAAACAGTAGTATGACAAAACATATGGTATGTCCTTCCAAAGTCTATAAAGCTTTATTATTATTAATAAAAATTATATATACAATTTTCGTTACGGCAATCGATAAAATTATGACAATTCAGGGACACAACGTCGACCGTTTCAGAATTATATGTTTATTTTAGAATCTATTGTTTCAAAAAAAAATAAAAATATAAAGTTTTCAAACAGGAAATAGAAGTATAACAGATATTGCAAGGATATCACTACACCCCGTGCACACATGTAGTTTACTACTTACCGTTGGTCTCGTGGAATGAGCAAACCGTTATTTCAATAAAAAAAACTATTTTGTTATATAAATACTGAAAACATTATAGGAGATTCGTATTAAAAGAAAATTAAATAGATTATGTCGGTTCCGATACTAAATATGAACGATCCTACCGTAAAGGAAAAAGCAAAACGGCCGACTCTTATTCCTGAATCGTTGAAGAACATGGCGCGGACCGCTCTGATCTATCCGGTGCGGTTTGTCGGATCGACAGCGACCGGCAGCGTCGAGTTCAGTCCGATGCTCTATGCGTTCAACGGGCTGGTGGTGATAGCGGCGGTGATTTGCGGCTACGGATCGTTGCTGGGCGAACTGATGTCGTTCCGAAAGGGTCAGTCGGCGCGGTTCGAGAACGTCCCCGTCGCGGTGGTCGCGTGCTGCAATTACACCGTGTTGGTGTTGCCCAGCGTTATAGCCGTGTTCGGGTCTGTGTCCAGGCACCGCGCGTGGCTGGACGTCAAACGGTTGGTGGACTGCGTGGACGAGGCTCTCGACGTCCGCGCCTGTACGGTGGCCGACAAACGCGTCGAGCGGTGTGCCGTCTGGCTGGTTCGTCTTCAAATGATAGTTTCCGCAGCCGACTACTGCATCTGGCTAACGTTCAATCCGTCTAACAAGAGCTACGGAGTAGTCTACCTGTTTCACTACGTCAACCTAGTGTCGTTGGCCGTGTACGCACAGTTGGCTTGGTGCATAGGTCTACGGTTCGACATTGTCAACCGCGAGATCGAGGCCAAGCTCGAACGTTTGACGTCGACGAATCGCGTGGATTTTGCAAATCGCCGCTGCCACAACTTGTCTTATTTACTGCGTTGCTACGACAATCGAATCAAAGGTGAGTTTGTTATAGCTGTTTGAGTTTTACATTAGGATGGTCCTCAATCCTTTCACTGTTCCAGACAGTTTATTTATATAACCTTTTAACAACGATTTTTATGAAAAGTCAAAGAATACAATGGTACATTACAAAATATGTCCAAATAACATCAAAGTAGCTAAGTACAATAAAATAGATCTGGGGTTCCAAAGATTTAGTACCTACTTTATAAACCACTATCATTATCTAAATAAAAAATTATCGAACGCGTATACGCAACAATAACACTACATGACTATTTTTCTATGAACTAGAGTTTGCATAATTTATTTTTATTATACTTACATATTTAAATTTTTACCTCGGTATTTTGGGATCTAGTTGCTAACTTAAAATATACCTTTTACGTTCTTAAATATTGACAAAACTTTATAAATTCTTGACCTACATATAACTGTAATACAATAATCCAAAAAAGATTAAAAAATAAAATTGTTTGTAGCACGGAGAGGTCGTAGAGCATTTAATAGCTTAGCAGTGAAAGAGTTTACACTTTTTACACTTTGTTCCAATAAAAAAAACTCAATTTTGTTGTACCGGTAAAGTTTTATAAAACTATATCACCTTTCACTCCGTTCCGCTATTGTAAAAAAAAAACTTATCACTTATTTTTGAAATAACTACGTGTTTTAATTTCAGATGTGAAATATATTTCTATTAAAAAATTTCAAGAAATTCACTGGAGTCTTTGCTATTGTGTCAACATTTTAAACCACCATTACGGATGGCAACTATTAACGAGCCTATTGCTGAACATAATGAATCTAATAGTCTTCCCGAATATCCTGCGAACAAGAATTGCGAATACTGTGTCACTTGGACCACTCCACTACGGATTTGTCATTATCTATGTTGTTTGGATTTTTTGTCTCCTAGCTACGTTATTATTGATGGTGCTGCCTTCGTCGTACGCTGCTTCAAAAGTATTTTAGAATTCGACGCAATTCTAGAATATATCGATGTAACCATTGCTTTTTTGTTTTTCACAGGCCGAAAGCACAGCCGTCAGTGTATGCAAATATCTTAACGTTTATCTCGTACCAGACGACATGAAACAGGTATTTTCAAAGTATTAAGAAAATAGAAAAATTAAATAATTTTCCTCGATACTTGGGTAGGTTGTGGAAAAAAAGGTTTAGAGTGTAGCAGAGAAATAAAACTTGTTTTAAGAAAAACATACATTTTTATGTAATTTATGGCTGAGATGTATCTATGGATAGCGTCATTAATTTATTGCTACCGTTTTACCAACAGTGATAAAATAAGACAGCTAATAATGGTTTCTTATAAGAGTTTTGTCACTTAACTATACATCGTATCAGGAACCATTATTAGCTGAAAAAAGAGTTGAGATTGTTAAATGAGAGAGAGGAGGAAAGGAGATGTAACAGGAACACCCGCCTGTGATAAGGATGAGCGAAAAACATATCCTTGATTCATCGTTTTTCTATAAGGGTTAAGAAAATGTAATTTTTTTTCTAATTTAACTTAAATATTTTATTTTACAACATTAGTATCCTTTTTTGAATAAAATATAACTCGGATATAAATTATTAGGATATAATTAACGCTTACGTATTTTTTGTTGTATGTATTATAGTTAGAACTATTTGTACTTCAATTGCACAAGCATAAGGTACGTTTTTCAATATGTGGAGTCGTGGATTTACAAATATCTACAGTAACAAAAGTAGGTGTACACTGTTTTTTTTTTTAAATTTATATAATACAAGCTGTCCCGACCCAGGGTTGCCCGGGATTCCCATTCCCCTCTATTTCCACCCCCAGTCCAGATTCAACACCCGTTCCAACAGTTAAAAGCTTGCTCAGAATCGTGGTGCATAGAATCGGTCTGTTCCTTTAATCTTCGACCAATCGTTTGGGGGGCATAACATACAATTAATTATCATTCGCTCGAGTACCGTGGTTACTATGGTTACAAACAAAGTGTTCATTTTGGGTTAGCAACGGAAAATATTTCGTATTTAAAGTAGAAAGTTCGTGTTTGAGGGCACTCTTAGGGGTCGAATTTTCGAAAAGTACTATACCAGTTGGGTTTGCGGGAGTGTACTCAACAAGTTCCCAAAGTTTTATGGCGATCGGATGAATGGTGTACTAATGCCCAAAGGACAAACAGACAAACAGACTACCAGACATTAATTTTTATACTTATAGATTGATTAAGTTAAAGCAGATAACCGACAATATACAGTTCCATATAGGTGGATTGTAGACTTGCATTTATAAGTTTAATTAGACACACCTATGACTGAATTATAATTCATTTTCAGATGATTGGGACTATCATTACATATTTGCTGATTTTCATTCAATTACAAAACAAGTGAACGCAAAATTTCAATTACTTTCATACCTATAATTTAAAAAAAAATGTATATATCTATTAATGTCTCAATTAATATTCAGGTAATCAATATATATTAAGTTAGGTATACAATTACTTTATTCAAAAAGTAATTAAGTACTAATTTAATGTTATTGGTTCTTGTTAGTATTCAAAAAAATAAAGTGTTGTGCAGTAAAACAGTTTAAAATTGTGAATTTGCATTATATTTGTATCATATTCATACATCACTATAATATTATTAATTTAAAAAATATTTATTCTTGTATGCTTTGATCAATCATGCAATATTTTATACAAAAAAAATAATGATTTACGTCTTTGTTTTACTGCGTCTTCTGTTTAAGTATTAAAAATGCTGAATTTTTTTTTTTAGTATTTTTTTAACGCTTAATTTTTTTAATGCATATTCGTAAAAAATAGGACTTTTATTTAAAGCTGATCCCCACATTAAGCAACCAACTTTTTTCTTTCGATGTTTTGAAAGAGTATTACGACAAAGCAAATAATTTGTCCTTTCAAAGGGAATTGTTTTTTACCAATAAGTATTATTAATAAGTAAAGACTAAAAAGCGCTCGAAACGAACTCTTTATGTAAATATAAATTATTAAATATTAATTTAATATCTACGTATATACAAATTTTCGAGTAAATAATTTTTTTTCACCAAATTAATGGTATTATAGCTTAAATATGACATTAGATTTCTACCGAATTTAATTTGTTTTGAATATTATCGCAACAACAGTAATTGACCACCAATTAGAAGAGAATAAAGTTCAACAGCATAGGACGCAGGAACATAGGTTAACTGCTAGCCTTTAAGTAATTAAAATTTTATAGCATATTGTAAATTAATATATTCAATTTGCCATACGACCCTGAACTCTTACCGTCGATGGCTAGTAGACGTTTTTATGTTCTATTCAAAAGGGTATACAAAACCCTAGCGCTGTAAAGAATAATATGGTAAGGCGTCATTCCAAATTATTTTTTTTTCAAAAGAGTCTATTGTTAAAAATTAAAAACAAAAAACCGTTCGGAACGCAACATGAATATATTGACTCGGCGGTTTAGGATACATTATTATGAGTACAGACAAAATTTAAAAAAAAAAAACAAAAACAAAAGCTCATCATTGTAAAAACAATACGTTTGTGTTTAACATTTTTCGTTACTGGAATCGATAAAATTATGACAATTCAGGGACACAACGTCAAACTTTTCCTAATGTATTATGTTTTTTTTTAGAATGTATTGTTTAAAAATTAAATAAAAAGTAAAATTTTTTCGGACAGAACATACCATGAGAATACCACTGCACTACAGTTTAATAATTTTCGTTGGTCTCTGTAATTTGTGTATTATTATATAAATATTAAATAACAAATTAAGGAGATTAATATTAAAACATATTTTACACATTATGTCGGTTCCGACCTTAAATATAAACGACCCTACCGTAAAGGAAAAAGCAAAACGGCCGACTCTTATACCTGAATCGTTGACCAAACTGGCGAGGGTCGCTCTGATCTATCCAGCGCGGCTCGTCGGATCGACGGCTACCGGCACAATCAAGTTCAGTCCGATGCTCTATGCGTTCAACGGGCTGTTGGTGATGGCTGCGGTGATTTGCGGCTACGGGTCGTTGCTGGGCGAACTGAATTTGTTTCGAAAGGGTCAGTCCGCGTCGTTCAAGAACGCCGTTGTCGCTGCGGGCGCGTGCTTCAATTACACCATGTTGGTCTTGCCTTGCACGATAGCCGTGTTCGGGTCGGCGTCCCGGCACGCCGCGTGGCTGGACGTCGAGCGGTTGATCGGCCGCGTGGACGAGGCTCTTGACAGCCGCAGATGTGCGGTGGTCGACAAACGCGTCGAGCGGTGTGCCGTTTGGCTGGTTTGCCTTCAAGTGGCGGTGTACGCAGCCGACTACTCTATGTGGTTAACTGTCAGTCCGGGTAAAATAAGCTACGGTGTAATCTACCTGTTTTCCTATATCAACATGGTATCGGTGGCTGTGTACGCGCAGTTGGCTTGGAGCATAGGTCGTCGGTTCGACATTGTCAACCGCGAGATCGAGGCAAAGCTCGAACGGTTGACGTCGCCGAACCGCGTCGAATTTCCAAATCGCCGCTGTCACAACTTGTCTTATTTACTCCGTTGCTCCGACAATCGACTCAAAGGTGAGTTTTACATTGGGATGATCCTCAACCCTTTCAGAGCTTGAAACGTACCATTACGTTTTTCTGTATAAGGCCTTTTTGTAACGTCCGTTAGACATAGAGCGGTATCAAAGTTAATGAAAAGAAGTGAAAGAATACAATAGAAAGAGACTATAAGCGTATTAAAATATCGGTTTATCATTGTCTCAAAATCGTAATATTAACCCTTTCACATTCCACTGAGTATACTTCTTGTAACCCAAAACCCTTAAAAATGTTTTAATGTTTACACGTTATAATTTCAGACGTGAAATATATTCCTATGAAAAAAATTCAAGAAATGCACTGGAGTATTTGCTATTGTGTCAACATTTTAAACCACCAGTACGGATGGCAACTGCTAACGAGCCTATTGCTGAACATGATAAATCTGATAACCTTTCCGAATATCCTGCTAACAACGAAAGGCGCGAATACATTGTGGCTCGGGTTATTCAACTACGGATTTACAATTGTCTACGTTGTTTGGTTATTTTGTCACCTAGCTCTTTTATTTTTTATTGTGCTGCCTTCGTCGTACGCTAACTCAAAAGTATATTGTAGAAGTCAACGCTATTTTAGAATATATAGAAATAACCGTTGCTTCTTTGTTTTTCGCAGGCCGACAGCACAGCCGTCAGTATATGTAAATATCTAAATGTTTATCTCGTACCGGACGACATGAAACAGGTATTTTTAAAGTAGTAAAATATTAGAAGATAATAAATACCATTTCTTCTAATATCTGGGTAGGTTATAGTAAATAAAGATCAGTTAATCCGCAATAAATAAATCATTAATATCTTTAGCTTCAAATAAATGTAAAAATATATATTATCAACATGAATATATTTATCGGCTGGGAGGACACTGGAGGGTTAAGTAAGGATAGTGAGGAAAAAAAGTGAAAGTTAAGGGAGCAGAAAAGAGAAAAAGGGTGTAAATGTAAAGTGAGGATTACTGATAAGAAACAGCTAATAATGGCTGCCTTAAAACCCTTCAGACTCTTAATTAGCGTCATTGAGACATGGGAACGTGAAAGTGAGGAGAGTGTAGAAGAAATAAAGGGTCAAAGGAGGGTTAATTATAAGGGAACGGGTAGAGGGGATAAGTGTAGGTAGTGGAGAGAGAATCGTGGAATATACCCGATGGACTGTTCCGGCTTTGAGCTAATTGAACCAATTAACCGAGTTTTTCTAACCCTCGTGTCTATGTTTCCTCTTAAGTTGGGCTTTTCATGGCGGTAGAGATGGCCCAAAATCATACCCATGATTAATTTTTTTTCAATAAAGTGGATAAAATGTTAATTTTTTTGCACTTTGCCTACATTTTTGTAGATTAAATGTTTGTATATAACAAACGCTTACTTATTTTTGGTCGTATGTGTTACAGTTAGAACTTTTTGTACTTCAACTATACAAGCATAAGGTACGTTTGTCAATTTGTGGAGTCGTGGATTTACATATATCTACAATAACAAAAGTAAGTATACACTGTTTTTTTTTATTTATATAATAATGATTAAGTAATGGTAGATTGCCGACGTGCAACGATGATAGTCGACAAGACATTTTATTCACTCTTTTATTGGGTTTTTATACATTTTATCAAGGTATATAAGAAAGTTATTGCATTCAATAAGAACTAAATTATATTATCTCTGAAGTAGGTGTCTCTATGGTTTTTTAGACTTCATTGATATGACAAAAAATTGTACAATATTTTACCAACTAGATGGATTGTAGAATTACAAGTCAATTGGACACACTTAAGACGAATTAGTTATGATTGATTTTCAGGTGATTGGGACTACCATTACATATTTGCTAGTTTTCATTCAATTACAAAACAAGTGAATGCAGGATTTCAACTACTTATCAACCTATAATAGACAAAACATTGTACATAACATGTAGTATAGTTTCAATTTAATAATCATGCAAAAAATATATTTTAAGTTAGGTGTAAAAATAGTTAATATAAATTCAAGACATCATTAAGTACTAATTTAATATCGTTAGTATTTAAAAAAATAAATTGTTGTGCTGAAAACAGGTTTTAAACTGTGTATTTGCATTGTATAATATAATGCTGATATTAATCGTTTATAAAAATATGTTTATACTTGTATGTTTAAATTTATAGTATGACAAGGACATGTTCTTTCAAAGGGAATTGTTTTTTACCAATAAACTATTGTTAATAAGTAAAAACTAAAAAGCGTTCGAAACAAAATTTCTATATATACATATAAATTATTATTGATTTAAATACTGTTTACAATTTTTTGTTACGGCAATCCATAAAATGACGATAATTCAGAAACACAACATCGACCTTTTTAGAAGTTATTTTGTTTATTTTAGAATCTTGTACAGTCATTACTATACTGAAACCGCTTTCTAAAGTATTCAAATATTTTGTTTGTATTAATATTTTTATTTTCTCTACGCGGGAATTAAGCATTGAATATTTGAATCCATTATGCGCTTAAGTATTGCACTAGTGAAGATGACAGAATGTCCATTGGGCATTACATTTGTTTGGTTTAACCCAATCATAGTTATTAATTGTCAAAACCTGTTCATAATATTATATTATTGCAGTAAATTTGTCCAAACAACTACAATAGAGTCCCCACGATTTTCCATGGATAAAATAACACAACAAAGTATAGTCTTAAATATAAAATTTAAACACAGTTATTCGGGTTCGATTAAAAAGAGTTAGAAACGTCTAACCAAAATTGAAACGATGGGCTAAGTTGTATTTACCTAAACGAGTAACAGTAAACCATTTTACTTTATGACCGTTCCATCACCAAATATATGGTACTATAGCCTAAATGTGACATTAGATGTCCACCGAATTTGAATATTATCGCAACAACAGTAATTAACCACCAATTAGAAGAGGATAAAGGTTAACAACATAGGACGCGGGAACATAGGTGAACTGCTAATCTTTTAGGTAACATACTTATATAGCATATTGTAAATTCATTTATTCAATTTGCTATACGACCCTGACCTCTTACCGTCGATGGCTAGTAGACGTTTTTATGTTCTATTCAAAAGGGTATACAAAACCCTAGCACTGTAAAGAATAATATGACAAGGCGTCATTCCAAATTATTTTTTTTCAAAAGAGTCTATTGTTAAAAATTAAAAACTAAAAACCGTTCGGAACGCGATATGAATATATTTACTCAGCGGTTTAGGATATATTGTGGATCCAGAAAAAATAATAAAAACAAAAGCTCATCATTGTAAAAACAATACGTTTGTGTTTAACATTTTCGTTACTGAAATCGATAAAATTATGAAAATTCAGGGACGCAACGTCAAATTTTTCATAATTTATTATGTTTTTTTAGAATGTATTGTTGAAAAAAAAAAATATATATATAAAGTAAAATGTTTTCAGACAGAACACTATGATGTTACCACTGCACTACAGTTAACTAATTCTCGTTGGTCTCGAGGAATGAGCAAACCGTTAGTGCAATAAAATAATTATTTTATTATTAGATAATTATTAAAAAACAAGTTAGGAGATTTTTATAAAAAGAAAATTAAATAGACTATGTCGGTTCCGATCTTAAATATGAACGACCCTTCCTCAATGACAAAGGGAAAACGGCCGACTCTTCTTCCTGAACCGTTGACGAAACTGGCCAGGGCCGCTCTGATCTATCCGGTGAGATTTGAACGATCGAAGGCGACCGTGCCAGTCGAGTTCAGTCCGATGCTCTATGCGTTTAACAGACTGGTGGTGATAGCGGCGATGATTTGCGGCTACGGGTCGTTGCTGGGCGAACTGATGTCGTTCCGAAAGGGTCAGTCCGCGCCGTTCATGAATGGCATTGTCGCTGTGGGCGCGTGCTTCAATTATACCTTGTTGGTCTTGCCTTGCACGATAGCCGTGTTCGGGTCGGCGTCCCGGCACGCGGCGTGGCTGGACGTCATGCGGTTGATGGACCGCGTTGACGAGGCTCTTGACAGCCGCAGCTGTGCGGTGGTCGACAAACGCGTCGAGCGGTGTGTCGTTTGGCTGGTTTGGCTTCAGTCGGTGGTGTTCGCAGGCGACTACTGCCTCTGGTTAACGTTCAATCCGTCTAACAAGAGCTACGGCGTAATCTACCTGTTTTACTATATCAACATGGTGTCAGTGGCCGTGTACGCGCAGTGGGCTTGGTGCATAGGTCGTCGGTTCGACATTGTCAACCGCGAGATCGAGGCAAAGCTCGAACGGTTGACGTCTCCGAACCGCGTCGAATTCGCAAATCGCCGCTGTCACAACTTGTCTTATTTACTCCGTTGCTCCGACAATCGACTTAAAGGTGAGTTTTACATTGAGATGATCCTCAACCCTTTCACTGCTCCAAACGTGCCATTACGTTTTTCTGTATAAGTCCTTCTTATAACATCCGTTCGGCATGGAAGCGGTATCAAAAATTAATAAAAAAAAATCAAAGAATATAATGGAACAACAAAAAGAATCATCAAACAAGATATAAGTATAATTTAATATCTGTTTGCCAGGATGTATGCATTTTGATTGTCGTTTCAAATTCGTTGTACTTCGGCTATTGTAAAAAAAAATTAATTCCAACTTTTTTTTTTGAAATTTCTACGCGTTTTAATTTCAGATGTGAAATATATTCCTATAAAAAAAATTCAAGAAATGCACTGGAGTCTTTGCTATTGTGTCAACATTTTAAATCACGAGTACGGTTGGCAATTGCTAACGAGCCTATTGGTGAACATAATAAATCTGATAACCTTTTCAAATATCCTGCTAACAACGGAAGGTGCGAAAACATTTTGGCTCGGGCTATTCAACTACGCATTTACAATTATCTACGTTGGTTGGTTATTTTGTCACCTAGCTCTTATATTTTTGATTGTGCTGCCCTCGTCGTACGCTAACTCGAAAGTATATAGTAGAATTCAACGCCATTTTAGAATAGATCGAAATAACAGTTGCTTCTTCTTTGTTTCTCACAGGCCGACAGAACAGCCGTCAGTATATGTAAATATCTAAACGTTTATATCGTACCGGAAGACATGAAACAGGTATTTTTAAAGTAGTAAAATATTAGTAGATAATTAGTAGATAATCAGTTAATCCGTAACAAATATATCATTAATATATTTAGTTTCAAATAAATATAAAAATATATGTTATCAGCATATATAATTAACTGTATATTTAATATATTTTTGGGCTGGTAGGACACCTGAAGGTTAAGGTAGGATAGTGAGGAAAAGAGGGGAAAAAGGATGAAAAAGGGAAAGTGAGGACCAACGATAAGGGACAGCTAATTAGCGTCATTGAGATACTGAAACGTGAAAGTGAGGGGAGTATAGAAGAAGGAAAGGACGAATGGAGGGCTAATTATAAGGAAATTGATGGGGGGATGTAGTGTAGGTGGTGGAGTAAGCATCGTGTAATAGACCCGTTGAACTATTCAGGCCTCAAGGTAGGCAAGGAAGGAAGGAAGGGAATGCCAGTGTAACCTTCTTGTCTCTGCTTTCTTTTAAGTTGGGCTTCTCATGGCGGTGGAGACGATCAAAAATCATATCCATGATTAATTGTTTTTCAATAAAGTGGACAAAACGATAATTTCTTTTGCACTTTGCCTACATTTTTTTTAGACTAAATGTTTTATATAATAAACGCTTACTTATTTTTGGTTGTATGTGTTACATCTCATGATGGCAGCATTGGGCCTTCATGGCCCGTTAAGCTACATGATGATGATGATGATGTGTTACAGTTAGAACTATTTGTACTTCAACTGTATAAGCATAAGGTACGTTTGTCAATTTGTGGAGTCGTGGATTTACATGTATCTACAATAACAAAAGTAGGTATACACGGTTTTTTTTAATTTATATAATAATGATTAAGTAATGGTAGACTACCGACGTGCAAGAGATGTACAGTCGACAAGACATTTTGTTCACTCTTTTATTGGGTTTTTATACATTTTATCAAAGTATATAAGAAAATTATTGCAATCAATAAGAATTCAATTATATTATCTCTGAAGTAGGTATCTCTATGGTTTTTAGACTTCATTGAAATGTCAATCAAAAATATTTTACAAACTAGATGGATTGTAGAATTACAAGTCAATTGGACACACTTAAGACGAATTAGTTATGATTGATTTTCAGGTGATTGGGACTACCATTACATATTTGCTAATTTTCATTCAATTACAAAAGAAGTAAACGCAGAATTTCAACTACTTATAGACCTATAATAATATAGAAAACAATTTACACACCTACCTTTTTGTAAATTGAGTTATCATTTTTTTATTGTTGATTTTTGTTAAAAGTGTATGTTGTGCAGAATATTTTTATAAAATCGTAACTACATTATTTGTTTTGACCATAATATCTATGTTATATTAATTATATTATACATTTATAAAATATGTATGTTACTATTAAAACTCCGGTTTGTCTTATATCTATCAACTGGCAATTGGCATGAGACCGTTTTTTCTTTGAATGGTGGAATAATGTATTTTGTCCAAACGATTAATAAATACAAGGGTCGAAAATGAATGAGTAAGTAGAAAAATTCGTTTAGAATAATAGTAATAGTTGTACGTTTGTCTTGTGAATATCCCGTCATCGTTAAAATACAAAAAACTTACCTACAGAGTGTTCCGCAATTATGATTCATACTAATTTTGTGTAAGTGGTATTCATTGGTGTTCATAAATATTATAATCAAGAAAAGTTCGAGTGCTCAACTCGTCAATCTTGTCAACTCATGTCAAAAGAGGTTTCATGTTATGACACATAATTATGCACCAAAATTCTGCTTTTGCACACATACTATAATCAAGGCTCTAATAGCTTCATACAAATCCACCAACAATCTAATATACAATGTCGGATGTCGTTTTCTCATTAACGCTCACTTGAAACTTATTCTCTCGGATCTTACTGTTAAAATTAATTATCCAAAATATACATAAACCACAACATAAATGTCGAATCCTTATAGAATCACTCTGTATGCGGTTAGATCAGTACGGCCTTTGCGAGTTCACCTGTGCACACTTTTCTGCGTTTCAATGGTGACGCACTAAAATCCTATTTCTTTGAGTTAATATGGAATTCTTTCAATTTTTTACCGTCTAACGTTGCGCAATACCGCTCGTAGGGCGATAATATATTATTTAATACATCACATCTGTAAAGTCGATTATTTTTGCATGTGTTTTGACATGACCATGTCGAGTTATTGTGAAAGCCACCACCGATTGTTGATGTTCGTGTCGTTCATAGTAGGTGATCCGGCAACGGTTAAATTTTATTTTCATAAGTATTGTGTACATAATATCATATTATATTGTGCACGTTTTTATTCGGTCGGTTTCGAAATTAAAATAAGATTGGTTTTTTAATTTTAATTTTTACCGTTGGGCTTTTAGCTGCTGTTTGCCACATGTCGTCGAGGTGCCTTTGCCAATGACAAGTCCGATTTACCTGCGGTGAAAATGTCCAACAGCCTGGAAATCGACATGTCGAAAAACATACCGTTAAAGCCCTTCTTGTACTACGCGGTAATGAACGGCGGCAGTACGGGTTCTAGAATGTCGGTGTTTACATTCGGAGTCGAAGAGGGTAGGTGCCTTAAGTATATTTTTATGGAAAAACGGTTCGTGCAAACAGTAAAATTACAATAACAATACAAAGCCCCCATTTTTCCCCGCCAACGATAGTGGGAATGCGGAATAAATAATTTTCATAAAGTCCACTTGTGTGGTTGTTGCTCTAAACTCTTCCTACATCCCAGGCCAAAGTTCCAAAGGCTTGTCGATCGGATGCATGTCCGTTGGTTGAACTGTTTTGTGTTTTATACATGGTATACTTTTGCAGTAACGATGAACAAGAAACAAATCGACAAAAATACAACGAAGTTCAAACCCAATCTACCGTGTAAGTAGTCCGTATGCTGTATTATGACGTAGAAAAAAAACCAAAATTTTTATACAGTAAGGTATCGTTCGTGTTGAACTCGGCGAGTTGTCTTGTGTACCGTGCAAATTGAGGTCACGTTTGTAAATGTGTCGCATGTATCCCATAAACCAAGTGCCTACGCACAACTATAGTTTACAATAACAATGCTACAATATATTATTATAATGAATTAACGTTATTTGGAAACGTGATAACGTTTTCGTTTCTTAACCCTTTGAAGTATGAAAAGTTCACCGGTACAAATGGATCCACAAAAATACTGGATAATAATATTATACGGGTTTGTGTGGTTGTTGAAATCAAACTAATAATATCTTTGTCCGTAGATTATAAACTTATATTGTTAAAAGAATGTGCCAAGAGAGTGTCACCGGATTTGACAGCTTTCGTCAAAGAACCGGCAAAAGTAAGGATATACCTATGCTGTGGTTACAATCTAGTAATACAACCTAGTAATAAGTTTTCTTCTCCGTCATAAAAAAACTTAAATTTTGATCACACTACATTTGCCAACAATATTGTTATGAAAGATATTTATTGAAATAATACAATACACATCAGCCGTATTATAAAAACTCAAATTATACATTTCAATTTGATCTATTGTACAGTTGCATAGGGCTCACCTAATTTTCAAATCTTCTTCAATTCTTCTCCACGCGCTCACATGACCTCGATGCCGAATACTTAAATTTCTCTACTCCATCCCTTCCTTTCCAAAGTTATCAGGTTTTGACTCCTGAAACCTTCTCATTGCTTAAATCAAGCTGTTATTCATATTTGTTTCTTCAAAAGGTCGAGACCACAATACTTCCTTTGTTAAAAAAGGCCAAGGATTGCATACCTGATATATACCAAGCTCACACTTTTGTTCAGTTAAAAGCTACCGGAGGCATGAGGCTACTTACGGAACCAGAAGCGGCTTCTATTTATAAAGAAGTGACCAAATTTGCGATTGCGTCGACATGCGATGAATTTTTTATTTAAAGATGTCTGTTTAACAGGTTGCCAGAACTATTTCTAAAAGCAACTTCAGTAAGCACAGCGACCTGGCTTCGTCTTTGGTGGGCGTCGAAGAGGGGATATTTTCGTGGATAACGGTTGTATATTTGCTCAGTTAGTATAGTTTACATTAGTAATCATTCGGACCAAAACAATTTACAAGTCTGTATTACTATGATCTTAAAATACTGTTTTTACTATTTTATTATTATTTATAATAATTCAAATTGTTAAAGGATGGGGGTACCCGGGAAGGGTGCACTCGGATCTATTTCACATTAGCTTTGTTTCACCCATGCCCTACTGAGTCTGACAGCCGTATGTGTTGTAGAGACCTGAAACTCTTGCTAATTTTATTATTTTTTTTATTCTCTAATTAAATATCCTTGCTCTGTTATTAGTCCAATCAACGTGCTCATTTAGTTTCTGTTCGAATATTTAATACCTTTTATAGTAATATACCTGTATGCTTAGATGAACACTTGCGATTGTCTAGTTAACACTGGGTACCTCTACGTATTCCTGCTATTCTTTCTGTTCTTTGGTGTAGTACCTTTAGAGTCGACTCCAAGAGTCCTACCACTGGTTCAGGAACAATATATAAGTTGTTTCAGTCCCTTTGAGCTTGCCGCTACTTCAAAGCCGTATTGCGTTCGTTACAGGGGAGGAGGTGCATAAGAGTAATGTGGCCACTATAGATATGGGCGGGGCTTCTATACAAATAACTTACATCACGTCGGACAGAAGAAGTCCGAGAAGTTGGTTGCCAATATCAGTGGAAAAAGCTAGGATACACACTCGCATCATGAACGGACATGTGGTGAACCTGTACACTTATAGGTAGATCACGAATATTATAGTATAAAATTCACAGGTCGTTGTGTTGAGGAAATTTCGAAATGTGTGTAATCAGAAGCAGGGCCATACTTCATTGATGGCATAACAGCGATATTTTCGAATATTAAATATGATTAAACATTGGAGCATCCTTTACACAGCCTGTGTGATTTTATTCCATAAACTATGTAACGACGATTCCTTAGATTAAAAATACTATATATGATTTTTTACTTTATTTAGTTATCCGGATCACGGCGCGACAACGACTCGCCGTAGAATTACAACTAACTATTGTCTGGCGCTCGGTGACAAGAGACTTTGCCAGAGCCCTTGTCTAAGCCCGAAGATAAAAAATAAAGAAGTTGAATTTAACGGCATTGTATATTACATCGGGTGAGTCTAGTTACCTTGTACAATGAATTTAAATCTAGTTACTCTGAGAGTTTTCCAATACTGACTAAAGTGCCACAATGTTATTCGGTAATTCGGTTAGGTATCTTTTATTTAGTTAGTCCTGACCAAAACTTAAATCTAATATCTTGGTCATTTACTCGGCAAAAAATTACCTTGAGTAGACCTCAAAGGATTCAATTGCATATGTGTTACAATATCTAAATCCGTAATCAGACCAGACATATGCGGTTTGATCATTCGATCAAACCGGGGGTTCGACTAAACCGGTGACTTTAATGACAATCCAAGCATTCCAATCCATCTTTCTTCGCCAAATTATCTCTGCTCCATGACATTAAAAGCTCTTTATTCCTACAATGAGCTGACGGGTAACCAAGCCCTTACGACGTATGTATATCAATTAAACATTTCCTGCTAATGGCAAAACTCTGAAACTATCTCTTGCATACAAATCCCTAGTTCCGTATATTCTAGTGTCACCACACATCCATCTCATCATAAATTATTTCCATTTGCTTTTAATCTAATCTATCTAATTCAATGTCCATCAATTTCCTACGTATATCAATGCTGAGATCACTAAATGACATATTTCTGTCACACAATTCTATTGAACTGCAGTAGACAGATGAACATCGACGCATGTTATAGTAGAATCTAGCGTACTGCATTTTTAACCTTTTTATTTATTTTAAACAGTAATTTTGTAAAAATATATATTAAACATTGAGTTGCACTTATTTAGAGGGGCAAGAACCAAAGACAATAAGATCAACGTCGAAGAATGCCAAAAAGAAGTTTTGAGAGTCACGAAACTACATAGAACGTTTAGATATAACGACGAGTTGCACTTAAAAAATGTGTATTTGTTCTCAGGATTTTTCAAAATAGCCGAGGCATCCGGATTAATTGGT
Source organism: Adelges cooleyi (assembly GCF_023614345.1). Taxonomy (NCBI): domain Eukaryota; kingdom Metazoa; phylum Arthropoda; class Insecta; order Hemiptera; family Adelgidae; genus Adelges; species Adelges cooleyi. The sequence goes on along the minus strand of NW_026096268.1, from coordinate 9,422,737 downwards.
AAGTACGTTGTAAAGTTGACAACATAGCATTTAAAAAGTTTAATAAGAAAATGTCTGTTTGGATTGAAAAAACTTAATATTATTCTATTTTAAACCTTTTTTATTGTATTTTTTCATAAAATATTATACATTGTAATAACAAAAATTCTATAAATCATGACAATTTTTACTTTTTAAATTTAATTTTGAGTATTTATCTTTATCATCAACAAAATGAAAACATTGGCAATTGCTTATGTTGGTAAGAAAACCAATGACAGTTTTTTTTCTGTATAGAAGGAGAAGGAGAAGTAAAAAAGGGAAATATATACGCTACAGCAATAGAGGAGGGTAAATAAATAAACAATTTACATTACTAGTTATAAGTAAAAAAAAAAAACAGACAGCAGATATGGAACGCGACTAGATTTTAATATTATCATTGAAATTTTCGCTGATTGTAGTTTGCGGCAGAGAAGACCACTCGGCCGAACTGTTCAAGTGTTTGGATCTAATTTACATGGACTTATTGCTAAAAGTGGGCTTTGGAATTACCGATGAAATGGACGTATACGTTAGTTGGCGATAATTGTTTATATAATATTGACCTACCAATTTTTTGTACTTTATTAACTCAATTTACCGTGCTATGTCTTAGATCTATGACATGATAGGCGGAGTTCCTATTACTTGGACGTTGGGATACACGCTTTACAACATTCAATCCATGACCATGGACGCAAACGTATTGTATTGACGTCAATTATTAAATAATAATACAAGCTATAACTTAGCACTAACCTATTAAAGTACCAGAAAATATTAAATTAATATTCAATAATTAATAATTTACAATGCAAAAATAATTAATAAATTTGATGAAAGAAACATAACAAATGTATTAAGAATATAGATGCAATTTAATTTAATTAAAGAAACGCTGTTTTATTCTATAATATAATGTGTCTAAATGTGAATTTAGTTATTATATTTGTATTGTAAGTACAGTTTTTGAAAAAACGGAGATGTGATGATTGCAATGATGTTAAAAATATTAATTCTAATCGATTTCCGCCTATGTGTTGATGTCACAGTTGTTAACGAATTATTGGTTACTATATATAATACATATTACATAATATTGTAAACACTTGCATCCCACGAAATATGACGCCCCTGACACGGTTCATCTTATACATAAAGTAATAATAATAATATGTTAGCATAATAGTTGTATAGGTACTTTTTGGGGTTTCGGGTGACTGAATAAGGGTAAGAACGATACCATTTCTTGGTAGGCGAATTCGTCGTATTCCGTGCACTGGAGCATTCCGTCGAGCACTAGAACGTTGCCGTATGTCTTCCTTTAAGAAAAACGAAAACCAGAAACACAAGATTGAGGCATAAAAAAAAAGTTACAGTGGGTGCAGACACAAAAAAAAGCTCACACCGCTCTAAAACCAATAGCATATCAACCGCACATCGAAGCTAAAATACTATATTATGCTAAATGTTTAATTTAAGTTTTAATTTGCATGCAAATTTCCACAAGAGGAAAAGAAAAAAAAAGAAAATAATAGACTTGATAATTAATTATCTGCAAGTGTTACTATTATATGTATATTATACTATATGTGAGCCCGCCTCGCGTTAGAGGAAAACGGGATTTTGTAAATGATATTAATTAGATGTATTATCAAAATAGATACTTCTTTTCTACGGTAATATGTATGGTTAAAAATATTAGCTTAATGTTAGGTTTTAGCGAAAACTTACCCATACAATGCGCCTAACTAAATGCCAGTGTAGAGGTCCCTTAAGATTTTAACGCGTTCGTGCGTTTTAAACAGTAGCAACTTCACTGATCTCGAGGTCGGTGCCGTAAAGGTGGGTGTGCTCACGTTTTTAACACTAAAATGTCCTGGTACTTGGACTTCTCTTGATGGAGCACCTGTTCGACTTGCATGGAAAAACATCGGCCCGGCAACAGGTCGGTGATTTCACTATACCATCCTTTTTTCAACGCGTCCATGATAGCAATGACATGTTTGTAGCGCGTCTGTCGGTCAAATAAAACTGATATTTTCGAAAACGGTAGGTAAGGTAAATAAGGTAAATAAGTATGTTTATCTGGTAGATAGTAATATTTCTAATTAGTAATAACTAGTTATAATAGGACGCCACCTATATTAAATGTATTATAATATAAAGCAAAATCAAACCATCTAATAAATACGTTGCATTTCTGCTGCAATATGCATTGAAGGTTAATCCTTTATGTAGGTTGTTGTTTAGTCAGGCTTATTGATTGACCTTCCTTAAAATAACTTATAAGATAATAATTTAATTTAAAAATGTGTTATACATTTAAAATCAATAATTTTTAGTTGACTTTATTAAGTCTATCGTTGAAATATTTACTACAAATTGTTATCTAAACTTTTATCTGCGCGCATTTCCCAACCGCACTTCCCTCCCCATCCCATTTTTATAGCACGCTAGTTAAAGCGTTCTAAATCAATAATTGATAATAATTTATTCGAGGTCTTCGAATGATGACGATTTAGTGCGATATTTCAACTAATTAGGAATTGTGCAAATATATTATTAATATTATGTTATATAATATATTATAATACTATCAATCAACGATCAATGCCCAACACGCTAGGTAGATAAAACCACTACAAACCATACAAATCTTCAATAGTTCAGCGTGCTTCAGTTATTTAGCCGCAAAAAATCACAGGGTTTTCAAACTTTTTGAAGACTCTTTATAGTATATTCTGTAATTTCCTTTTATATAAGTGTCTGAGTAAATATCCTTGCACAGTTATTGGCCTAACCAACGTGTTCATTTAATGTCTGTTCATATGTTTAAGATATTTTATTAGTAATAGACCTGAATGCTTGATGAACACCTTCAATTGTCTAGGTACCTCTACGTATTCCTGTTCTTTTTTCAGTTCTTTGGTAGTACCTTCAGAGTTGGCTCCAAGAGTCCTACCTCTGGTTGCCACTACTTCAAAACCGTATTGCGTTCGTTACAGAGGAGGAGGTGCAGACGAGTAATGTGGCCACTTTAGATATGGGCGGCTTTTCTGTACAAATAACTTATACCACATCGTACAGAAATACTCCAAAAAGTTGCCAATAACCGCATAATTAGCATATTGCATTTTCAACATTTTTATTTACTTTTTACTGTATCATTGTTAAAACATATATTAAACATTGAATTGCACATAATATATAGAGGGACAAAAGCCAAAGTTAATAAAATCAGCATGGAATAATTCCAAAAAGAGTTGTATTTATTCTCAGGATTTTTTAAAATAGCCGAGACATCCGGGTTAATTGGTAAGTACGGCTGTTAACATAACATTCCAGACGCTTAATAAGAAATTGTCTAATTGAATTGACATACCTTAAAATTATACTTTGTAATAACAAAAATTCTCTAAATTATGAGAATTTGTATTTTGTACATTTAATTTTAAGTATTTATGTATCTTTATCAATTAAATTAAAACATTAACATTTTCTTCTGTTGGTAGGCAAACTAATGATAGTTGTTTTCTGTGTAGAAGGTGAAAGAGAAGTTAAAAAGGGCGTATATAAACGCTACAGCATTATAGAAGTGTAAATAAATAAACAATTTACATTACAAGTTATTAGTAAAAAAAAACATACAACAGCTATGGAACGCGACTAGATTTTAATATTATAATTGACGTATTCGATGATTGTAGTTTTCTGCAGTGAAGACCACTCGGCCGATAAATGGACGTATACGTTGTCGATAATGGTTTATATAATACTGACCTTACCAGTTTTTTGTACTTTATTAACTCAATCTACCGTGTTATGTCTTAGACCTACGACATGATAGGCGGAGTTCCTATTACTTGGACGTTGGGATACACGCTTTACAACATTCAAGCCATGGTCATCAAATGACAACGCAGGCTACATTCTTATTTGTTTATAAATAATCATAAGATATAAGCAGCAATATAAAACATAGTACTTTATATTATAATAATGTACTATATTACGCAATTGTAGTAAAACTATAGAGTGGTAACGTTTTGTATAGAATATATATTATATAAAAATATCTCTTCTTCTTCCTTTTCTGAGACACCGATAATAATTTAGTCTTTACATTCGTCGGCTTCGATTGCGTCGACAACGAAGGCGGGTAAGGCGAAAGCCGCTTTGTGGACTTCGGTTGTGTAATAACGCAGTTGCATTTCTTTCCGTTGTTGTTGGGTTAACTGGAACACCGGACTTTCAAAATCAGTGTTCTGTAACACACAAATGTAATATTATTATTTAACAAGATTTGCACTTAGTATGGTTTTAATTTTCTCGAGACAATCCACGGAATAAGTTGTTTTTTATAAACAAAAACATCTGTAAAACAACATAGCAGCTAGCATTTCCTATTTTTCTCTTAAAAGAGTAAAAAATGATTGCATATAGTTGCATATTTTCTATCATGTAGTAACTAAAAACCAGAGGGAAAAAATGTGCTTGGCATTGAGACAATAGTGATATATATATAAAAAGAAGAAAGTGTAAGTGAGGCGAGGAGAGGAGATAGAATAGGGAAAATGAGAGAAGGAAATTAAGGAGAGGGAGGGGCATTTATTAAATCAAAACCGAGGAGAATCAGCTGACTATGAGACTTATTCACGATCCAATGCCTTTCCTTCTAGGGGAAAACTTGATTTCCTTTTAAACGACCTATTCAAAAGTTTAAAAATGGTTTAATTTTTGGTTCCCATATTCATAATTGTATTTTCCAAAGGGGTATGGCACATCTCTAGCTTTAATGGTCGCTCTTCAATCATCTCTGTCACATTTTAATGGTTATGCACCACCACTTCTAACCGTTAAAGTGTTTACACTATAATCGAGGCCGATCAATAACATACCTCGTTTAGGCTTCCCAGAGCATAACCGATCTGGCCGTGCGGGTAGGTAGGAACGTAGGAAGTGGCATAGCCCACCTTGGCGAACACGTCTCTGCAATGTTTACGCATTGAAGTGGCGTTTTCCAGGTGTCCCCAAAACGTATCGGCTTGGGAGCAAACTATACCACCGGGTCTCAACGCCCTCTTCATCAGCTCGAAGTAGGACTTCTGGAAGAGTGAAACTGCTGGGCCTGTATAATGGATAATAATACATAAACTTGGTTACGTGACGATAGGCAATGAAACAATATGGCAGAATTGTAGCTAATTTCAATAATAAGGTATGGGAATGGGAATGAAATTTGGTTTTCTGAGGTATCCGGAATTTTGGATATCAATTTTGACATGAATAATAAATCGGCTTATGGCTGGGGAGGGGAAAAGATCGCGGAGGGAATTCCTGATAACTGATAAGAGAATTATCGATAAGAGATAAATGATAAAAAATCAAGTGATAAGAGACAGAAATCACAGATGATCACAAGACTTGTTCGTGATCTCATGTATTTCCTTCAAAGGAAAGATTGTTTTTTTTTTCATTGGTAGTTGTTTAAAATTGCTCAGAAAAGGAATAGTCAGGGGCGTTCAAGAAGCAACGGACGGAGTCAGTTTTAAGGGGAAAGAACATGCAGATGACGTAGTGATACTTGGATCAAACGAGCAAAACATAAAAGAACTGATAGTAGAGCACAAGAAATGATGCTAGTGATAAATGAAGGAAAAATAAATATTCGGTTGTTAAAAAAGATAATCAGCTGGTTTAGAGTAGAGATTAAAATATAAAATCCAAAAAAGAAATTAGAGAGAGAACAACTTTGACGATAAAGAGGACTGTCCGTCACACGAGTTGCAAAATGACACAGTAATTGTTATCAGACATTCGTTACAGTTATGTTTAGATACTAAAAGGGTTGAAATAAAAGTTTAAGTAAGACCTGTAGTTTCATATGCACTAATAAGGAGAAATAAGGGGAAATCATATTATCAGAAATGTACTATTGATATAAATGGTTATTTTTAGGATTCTCTGGTAAGGTATCATGGGATAGTGATTTTACATTGTCCTAATTTTTTCTAATAATTGTGCCGAACCTGTTTACTTCACCGGTTTGTAATTATCGTTTTGTTGTAATTAAAGTACCTATTTTAATTACAAAAAAAATGTATACCGGACGATAGGTCGTCACGATAAAAAAAAACGCGAACCTTCATTGTTTTAAGTTTTACCAATACAAAAAGTGCACGCGGTTTTGTAAAAAAAAAAAAATGCAAAGTGGCAATTAATTTTGTGTCTACGATAACATTTCTATTTAAACCAATTAATTTGTTCATTCGAGTGTACAATAATCGTACGCATAATGTTAAAAAATACATAAGTAACTATTTTGAAATTCTCAAATTCTTGTTATTCTTTACCTACTTAATAGAAGGCTCGACCAGTCAAGTCTTTCGCGTGTAATTAAATTTTCATTCTCAGCATTTCTTAATTTCACTATACATCTCCATATCCTCATACTAATAACACTCAACCTAGCTTGTCTTTGGTCTTTACCCGTCTACCTCTTAAAATATATATTACTTATACTCGCTGATTATTTCCTCCTTCATTTTGCAACATACCCAACCCATCTAATCTATTCTCTCTCTCGTCTTATTCATCCGTTCTACACTGATCTCTCTTATATATTGCCTATACACTGACCCCATTAAATTGTACCTATGACAGCTCGCCAAGACCACTGATAAAGGCGATAAGGATAAGGCCGTCACATGAAAATGTCCTTTGAAATTTGGAATTCTCCCCCAGCCATAATCATGTCGATTCCTAGGATTTTGAACATTTTTCTACTGTACCCAGGACTTTTTTTGTTTTGGGATGGGAGGGTGTAAAATTATCTCAGATACTTGCCGATTGGATCGGATGAGTCCGTTATGATGACGTCGTAGTATTCAACGTGTTCTTCCATGAACTTGAACCCGTCGGCGATGTGCAGGTTGAGTTTGGGACTGTCGAACCCTTTGGCCATGAAAGGCAAATATTTTTTGGACACTTCGACCACTCGGTCGTCGATTTCCACCTGGTCGATAGCCTCGACCAAAGGGTGTTTGGCTACTTCTCGGGCAACGCCACCGTCCCCACCGCCCACGATCAGCACCTGTTATCCATTTTACTATGTACTAAACACGCATTCAAAGAATTCGCAGTCAACACAAGGGCGTCATTTTACTTTCTACTATTTTTGTGGTATGCAAAGTCGATTTTAAGACTGAAATAAACAGCAATGTGTGCACATTGTTCGCTCGTTCTGACCTATTCGGACTTAATCATTAAAAATTAAATTAACACTTCTTTAATAAAAACACAAAACAACTGTCAAAACTTTATTGGACGTCAAAACGAACATCTCTTTTTATGCATAGGCCGTAATGAGGAGGGGCTTGAGGGCCAAATAACTTCTTAGCCCCGCTAAAAAAAAAATGTCTTGTTTTGAACAACGTTATATTTTATTTGTATTTTGGATAATTAAAGACTGTTTAAGTATCAGAAAATATTTAATAATTAATAATTTACAATGGAAAAAATAATTAATACATTTGATGAAAGAAACAGAACAATTGTATTGAAATAAATGCAATTTTATTTTATTAAAAAAATGTTGTTTTAAACTATAATATTAAAATGTATCTAAATTGAATTATTACATATATTGTATTGTAAATCAACGGTGACTCATAATATTGCATCCCACGAAATATGACGCCCCTGACACGGTTCACCTTATATTATATATATAACTTAATAATAATAATGTGTTAGGATAATTGTATAGATACCCTTTGCGGTTTCGGGTGACTGCATAAGGGCAAAAACGATATCATTTCTTGGTAAGCGAACTCGTCGAATTCCGTGCACTGTACCATTCCGTCGAGCACAAGAACGTTGCCGTGAGACTTCCTTTAAGAAAACCAGTAACACAGGATTATGCAAAATAAAATAAAAAGTTACAGTGGAAACAGACACAACACAAATTTCACACCATTGTAAAACCAATTGCATCTCAACGCTGTATCGAAGCTAAACGACTATATTATGCTAAATATTACTTTCTAGTTACCATTTCAGTTTGTATGTATATTTTTTGCAGTAACCCCAATAGTTTGCCCAGTTGCCCAGTGATGAAAGTAGTAGCAATTATATTATTGCTTAAAACAACCACACAATATTCTAAAAAATATTGACTCATATTCTTGGACGAGATGTATTAAACGTACAGCGTGAAATGCCTCGAATTTAATTAATTCTAATTACAATATTATTTCAAAAGTACGAAACGCCTGGAGTTCATTAACGCGATAACGTTTTATCTTATCTAAGCACAATGTCCAAAATATTGGTTTCGAACCAAAATTATTACTATCGACTAATAGGCGTTGTTTGTAGAACAAGCGGAACAACATACGGTACTTTGTACATGCAACACAAATGCACCTAAGACTGTAAATTTTAAATAATTAAATTCCAGTACAGGGTGATTGATTAACTATAACCGAGTCAATAACTTAAAAAATTAAGACTTTTTAAAATAAAGAATAATTTGCTGAACGTTTTCACAGGTCGATAACAAGTATTGAATGATAACATTTAAAGTTATTAAACTTTAAAATTTAAATGGATCGCGGTTGAGTAACGTGCCAAGATACAATAACACTAGTCTTCATCCTTCTCCTCGCCCTAAATTTTTAACTTAAAAAGTTTTTTTTTTTAACCTTTATTAACTAAATATGATGGTTCAAAATTGTAAAGTAATTATTCAAAACCAGTTATGGACCAGTCGAAATGTTCGACAAATTATTCTTAAAGTAAAAAGTTAATCAAATATTATATGCGATAGCATTTAAAAAGCTCAAGTTAACAAATAAAGGTTGGGGTTATATTTTTGAAAAAAATATACCAAATTGGACCAAAAATAAAAAAGCATAATTCTTTAAAAAGTCTTCTAAGATATTGACTGGGTCATAGTTAACCGAGCACTCTGTACAACAAAATATCGAGGTGGATTGACAAGCCACGAATGTATTTATGCAAATAAGTAGTACACAATATAAGTAAGGTTAAGTTTGGTTCTGTTCGATTGGATTAGGTTTGGTCGGGTTAGGTTAGGTTTGGTTAGGTTCGACTAGGTTTGGTTTGTTTAGGTAAGGTTACGGTAGGTTCGGTTCGAATTTAATGCGTTTCCTTTAGATTAAAACGCGTTCGTGCCTTAAACAGTAGCAACTACACTGAGCTTGCAAGTTGATGCGGTTAAGGTAGGTGTACTCACGTTTTTAACACCAAAATGTCCTGGTACTTGGACTTCTCTTGGTGGAGCACCTGTTCGACTTGCATGGAAAAACATCGGCCCGGCAACAGGTCGGTGAGTTCGCTAAACCATCCTTTTTTCAACGCGTCCATGACAGCAATGACAAGTTTGTCGCGTCGGTCGGTCAAACAAAAATGCAATTTTCGTCGAGACAAACGCACCAGGCGTCGGTTGCCTGCAGTTGTGGACGACAAGACGGCAGGAAAAGCGCGCGCCTCTGGTGCCGGTAGGTAGACTAAGACTGTTTACCCGATACACTGCCGCTCGTTACTACACTGTGGCCGTCGCGCGGGTACTTAATCGTTTACGTTGGTGATTTATTTGTCGGCTTATCGGTTGACCTTCCTCACAACCGCGTACACGTAGACGGCTGGCAGACGGCTTATCGTACACGTAACGGTGCAACAACGAGTACTACAACAATATAATATTGTAATACTCGTACCTATCGAATTCAGACCATGTTGGCCCACGGCGGCTGTGTTAAGTGCCAGTAACCGCACGGGAATACAGAGTGATCCGTTTGTAGGTAACGCACTAACATTTCTTGTAAAATAATTATTGCAACATTGTAGTGTTTTTTTTTTGTTTGAAAAAATGCTTACCGAATATAGGTAAATCGAGTCCCGCATTCAAAAATGAATTTTTTTTCTAAATTTAGCTCACCCAGAGTAATTATCGCTCAGCTAACTAATAATAATAGTACTAGACCTGAATTTGTAAAGAAAGACGGTATCATTTAAAAATTTTCCCATTGGATATAAGAGTATTAATTTATAAGAATAAGATAAATATTATAAACTATCTATAGTTATATTAAGATAAACATAATTCATAAGATAATAATTTAGTTAAACAATTTGTTATAACATACTACAAAACAAAAATGTTTACTTGACTTTATTAAGTCTATCATTTAAATACTCATTCAAACTTAAACAAACCGATTACAATATTAAAATGTAAAACTTATAGTTTCAATATTGCAAATTTAAAATGTGTTTAAGACGTTTAGTCAAAAACCATTCTCTAAAAATAAAACCCAATATACATTATATGGACATAATGTTCATCCCATTTAGTGCAAAGGATTAATAATTTAAGGAGTGAGTGGATAAAGGTGTTAACTGACAATTTCAAATCTGTTCAGGAGGCAACATTTTAGTCAATATAATATATTCAAATGCTTGGAACTTTTTTAATTTTAAAGCTCAATACACATTCAACTGTTGTAATATTTTGCTACAATTTGTAATATATCCTTTTAAGTGTAATATACACTTTTATTCATTCAAACTATTTAAACTAAAACTATTAAAAAAAAAATATCAGTTAACACCTTTATTCGCTTACCACTTCAATTATGATATTCCTTAGTTTTGAATCTTATCGGTTACACAATAAGAACACCACAAAAGAAATTAGCACAAAAAAAAAAAATCAAATAAAAACCAACCATAAGTACCAAACTACTTAGAAATAGATAATCTAGTTCGACCACAAACATAATACATTTAGTTATCTAGTGTCGAGAGTGTTTCAAATACCAAATAAAATAATAAAATATACATCCTGTTATTGAACGAAAAAACAAGAGCCCTTGATTTCATTGGAGCCACTCCAAACCATATATTAATCTAAAGGAGACGTTAACCGTACTTATATATTTCAATGAGCAATACATTTCATGGGTTTCGTCAAAACACATTGCATATAATTATTTGTTTATAAAATAATAATGTAATTTGTAAAACTTTTATGTAAAAATCCAAATAATTAACTGTAAAATACCTATTGTCTAGTTTTTTTTTTTACTTAAATCTTAACACAAAAATCAAATAGACGTTTCGCAATAGTAAACGCCAAGCTTATAGTTAAAATTTTATCTTTTGGCAATTCAAAAAAAAAAAAAAAATGAACACTCAAATTATTCTTATCTTACGCTGCTAATAAAATACACTAATTAATATTATCACAGACTGAAAATAAATATTAACAAAAATCGTTTGACAAAGGTCATTTATTAAAAATATTATATAACCAATTAACGTCGACACTTCACAGCCAATGGCATTCTTTCTCGTGTAGTTCCGGATTGTCGAACAAGAACGATTGTTTCAGCAAATCTGCGGTATTGTTCTTGGTCGTTAAAACGATAGCCATTAAGGAGTGATTTTGTTTTTAAAATATTTACTATTATGTATCTATGACATTACCAACATTGTATAAAGAACGAAAAAAAAAGATTTACATTAACAGTTTCGATTTAAGAACATTCTCTTCATTTAAATGTCTACAGTCCATGTACATCAATACTCAACGCTATTTAAATGTTCACGCTATTTTGTCCGTTAAACACCATTAAGTGGACATTAAGTTTTACGCACAAAGTATTGCGGACAATATTACCTATGTCTGGGAACCTTCTATAAGTTTTTTTAGTTGCTATTAAGAAAATATTATCTAGTATAAAAAGGATATTTGTAAACCATTTTAAAGAATCCTGTTCCCAAGTTGACTGGTATACCCATGATGATACTCTCGGACACTCCGTTTATCGTATCAGTCTGTCCGTAATAAGCGGCATCGAATAAATGATCGGACGTTTTTTCAAACTATTCGATAACAATAATTAACATCAACAATTTTGTTCCATCATAGACAAGTGTTTGATTAAAAAAAAAAAAAAATCAAAAATACGTGTTAACGTTTTCCTTACCGAAGCTAGATTGAGAACGGACTCTTTCATTTTGGACAATCCAAAACGTGTGATACCCAACAGTTCACCTCGACTAGTCATCAGATCGGCAATAAGCATAGGATGCCTCGGGTCGATGGATATCCCGTGATTACTCATTACGCTATCGATTTCAGATATGATCGTCCCCCTGTACATCAAATCGTCTTAGTGTTAACAAAGATAACAACATACACCAAACGTTTGGATTACCTGGCGGCTTCTATGCCGAGTGCGTTCCACACTTGGAACGTGTTGTTGCTGGTACATTTTTTACCAATCACTCCGGGCGTGGCCATTACTTCTCGCAAGTTGTCCCCTTCGACAAGAAGTTTATAACGTGTTTCGTCGCCTTCGTCTTCTTCGTGAATAACAGCCCTGGAGACTTGGCTTATACCCTGGAGAAAAAAAAACAAACAACTTAAAACTTAGTACTCGAAATATTATGAATTTCAACTACTCGTTTACCTTAATTATGACTTTTTGTAAATTTTGCATGTACAAATTTATCCAACCGCTGATAGTTTGATTACCTTTCGACGGCAACGATATACTAATGGACGAATCGTTATCAATGTTTACTTGATTGGCTTTGATTCCGATACGAGGTGTTGTCAGGATGCTAAACACGTAAAATAGTACAGAGTTTGACACAATTAATCGAAAAATAGTTCGTTTACCTGTCTCTAATGGTTTCAATGGTGACCTCCAACTGTAAGAGTTTTATTCGATTCATGTCGACGTGAACCAAAAGATAACATTCGCTGCTTTCCAAAACCACATCGACATAACTACAAACCTAAGATAATTCAATAATGTCAATACAGAAATAACAGTAATATATTATATATTGAATATATATATAATATACTTCGGTCAAATTAGTTTGTTCGATACGACCCTTGACGATCCTCGCAAATTCTTTATCTTTGTCGTTTTCCAAGTAAGCCGTGATGATAGGCGTACTAATATTTTTACTAGAGTTTATGATTTCTTTAATTCTACAAACATATTATACAAACACTACCCGATTAATTTATGTAATTTGATTAAGGTATGCCAATGGCATTTAATAAAAGCCAGCCACACTTTTGCCTTTTTTCCCAATGGCCAAGAAAACAATTTAGCGCAAAGTCGTGGCTTTATTAAGACGCTCTACGTACCTAGGAACTCCCTGGGTAATGTTCATTGAAGCAACACCGGCAAAGTGAAACGTTTTCAATGTCATTTGAGTACCAGGCTCACCAATACTTTGAGCGGCGATCGCTCCGACCGGTGTTCCTAACAAAAACAACAACGGTCATTAATTAGATCAAATTTAAAATACAATTGAATCAAAGTCAACTAACCCGGTTCAATAACTGCGGCCATGTATTTCGAAAGACAAGTCATGTAGAACTTGATTAATTGTGTAGAGGTAATACGTTTGACTTTGGAAATTTCCAAATTTAGCCATTGTTTTCTGACTTCTGCCATACATTTTGATAGTTGTTTTCCGAAATTCCTATCAAGTCGGTAGCGGTTAGTTAATACAACCCACGTTTAGTAAAATAATTGCATATTATCAATCGTCATACCTTAATTCTTCGACAAACACTTTACTCGTGCCCACAAAACTATCTGATGCCAATACGTCTTCGGTTATTTTTAAAATATCGTCAGCGTCCAACGTACACTCATCGTAACATGGATAGTTTGCAGTAACGTTGGAGTAAACTCGTTTGAGATCAACGGGAACCCCATCGCCTGAATTTGGACAACATGCAAACTTATCAAATTACATTACACCATAGTTATCAGAAAAATATAACAAGACCTCTAAGAGATTGTGCTGTAAATCTTATGGTCCTTTTATTCTATTCGCTTTGTTATAACGTACCTTCTGTATAGGTTGGATCCAAACTGTCACCGCCAAATTCAAATTGTATAACATCTCCAAAAGCATTACGTACCGTATTGTCATAATGAACACACAAATCTTCTAAAGACTAAAAAGAAAAATTCAATAACAATAATAATATAAATATGACATAAATTACATTACCTTAACAAGCCTCCGTTGCATGTATCCGGTTTCGGCAGTTTTAACCGCTGTATCGACTAGACCTTCGCGGCCACCCATAGTGTGGAAGAAAAACTCTGTTGGCGTCAAACCGGAATAAAAACTATTCTCCACAAATCCTTTGGCTTCTGGAGTTTTGGCTAGAGAAAAAAGAAAATCGTAAAAGTTTGAAACATAATACACGAGACGATAAATAGCTAAATGTAAAAACTTACAAAATCGTTTGAAATGTGGCAACGATCGAGATTCAAACCCATCCGGCACACGATGTCCGCTTAAAGCTTGCTGACCGACGCAAGCAATCATTTGGGATATGTTAATATTTGATCCTGGAAAACAGTGACGATAAGAAATTTACTGTACGATTTGTAAAATATGTACGTCAAGCCATTCGACAAATAACAGGCTTTAGTATATTTTATTCTATTAAAGTACATAACGTACCTTTAGATCCGGAAAGAGCCATAACCAACGGCCCGTTGGTAAAATGAAGTTCTTGTAGACAGGCTTTACCGACAGAATCTCGAATTCCAGACAACTGCTTCAAAATATTGGCCTCCAACGTTTCGTCCATATTACAACCGGGTTGACATTTCAATTCCTTTGTGTTTCTCAATCGGATATTTTCTTCGCACTTTGCGTTCCTAAAAAAAATATAGAACATTTTGTTTATCGGAAAATCCAATAGCGCAAACAAATATAATTTTACCATTACCCATTTATAACAAGTTCATTTTTTGATTTAAGTAATTCGTCACTAGGTGTCACGTCGCCGATGCCGATGGAAAATCCTCTTAACATCAAAAAGTACGAAGTGAGGCGTGTTAACCGCCACATTACTTTACAACAAGTGTCTGATCCCCAATCGGCCAACAAAATATAAAATATATTGGACTTGCTGCCCGAACCCAAAGTCGCTTTGTCCATCGTGCCCGCAAGCAGTTCCGAGTTTCTTATATAAACGTCTATAAAAAAAATTAATATTTTTAAAACATACTTAAATTTGTACAAGAGACTTTTGTACTCACACGAGTCTCTATAGCAAAACTCATTATCATGCGTGTACGATCTTCCTTTGCATTGTAAATTTGCTTTGACGGGGCAATTTATACTCGGTCTCATAATTATACTGAATATTTGTTTGCCAGTCCACAGTTTGTAAGGCTGTAAAATAAAAAAAGATTTTTAATAAAAAATAAAATTGAGAAAAACATTTTTTATTTTTATTGACCTTATAGATAGCTGGAGGCGGTAACGTTAAATTAATATTGACGTCGTCGCCAGACATTAACCAACCGATCAATCTACTGGCGTCTCTGCGGTTGAGAAAAGTATTTTTGTGTGTTAATAAATATGCGCCCGTAATGAAATCTTGAGTTGCGGCAATAAGAATATCACCGTTTCTCGGAGTCACCAAATTGGATTTGTTCTAAAACAACAATAAAAATGCAATGTGTAATATAAACATGGTAGTCAAAGTTGTACACAATACATAACAATATTTATTATTTTTGTCAACCTGCGACTCATTAAAAATATTTAAATACTTTTCAACTTACAATCATGAGCAGGCCGGCTTCAGCTCTAGCTTCTTCGGTTTGTGGCAAATGTAAGTTCATTTCATCCCCGTCGAAATCTGCATTGTAAGGCGTACAAACACATTCGTTAAACCTAAAAACGAAATAACGTTTTATTATATTTATATATATATATCTGAGTATTATTAGCGATTTAATCTCCAACCGTAAAGTGTTGTGTTCCAAAACTTTTGCTCGGTGACACATAATACTTAATCGATGAAGACTAGGTTGCCGATTGAACAACACTATATCGCCGTCGGCCAGATGTCGTTCGACAATATCTCCTATCTGAATAAAAGTGATTTTTTAAAAAGTATAAATATTTATTGATTTATTTCGATTTTGAAATGTATAAAATATTTAAAGTCTGTTTACCTTTAAGTCTTTAGCTATGGCCGGTCTGTTGCCGAACCGCAAATATTTTTTCAACTTTGAACCTTGAAGTTCGACAAAATTAGCCCCCGGATGGATTTCCGGACCGTTCATGACTAGCTTTCTCATTAGTTCTATGTTAGCTGGACACACTTTTTGAGGATACGTCAAAATCTTAGCCATCCGAACCGGAACGCCCACCTAAAAACCAGAAGATGTTGTATTTAATTAATTTTACATAAATCAAACTTCAAACAAATACACGAGAAATAATTATCGATCGTAAATACTTCATCAATTCGGAGATTAGGATCCGGCGATATTACAGATCGAGCAGTGAAATCGACTCTTTTGCCGGATAAATTGCCTCTAAATCGGCCGTGTTTACCTTTTAAACGTTGTACACATCCTCGCGCGATTTTTTTCGGCTATAAGAAAATAATAAAAATACAAGTCAATAATAAACGAAGTGAGCGTTTATAACTAGAGACTCTAGTTAACCAGCTATTCGGGTACTATCAAGGTGCTTTTATTTACCATCATTGTCCGTGAAACACCTGACAAATCACTATTAATGTACAAAGCACAATGTAACTGAAGGTACTCCCAGTCCTCGTGCAACAACTGAGGTTTTGCACCAGACTGTTTGTGTTTGACAATAACTTCATTTATAAACAACACTTCAGATAGTTTTAATGTCAGATCGTCTTCATTCCTGCAAAAACAATTGAAAATATTCATAAAACTCAAGAAATCCAAAGTAGTACATACGTTCCGGAACGGATATCGGAAACTGCAGACGGCCGAATACAGTTTGGAGGAACTAGCATTCGAGTCATTAACAACCAGCCAGGATTCGATAGTTCAGGATTCATGCCCAGTAGTATAACGTCTTCGTACGGTATGGATAACAGTAAGCGCAATACTTCTTGAGGGTTTAAACTTTCATTAAACAAATAGTTTCTCATGGATTCGACTTCCTTGTTGAACTTGACCACATCGTTCAAAGCACCTATACACGGATACCAGGTAAACATTTACAGATTGCACGCATACAACTTATTATACTAAGACAAATGTTGTTTTACATACATAATTTGCTTTCAGCTTCGGCACCCGGTTTTTTATATCGATATCGATCATAGGATATCTTCAAAATACCATTTTTTTTTACCTGTCCAACAATGTCGTTACAAAATGGACAAATTTGTACTTTTTTGGCTTTGGCATGCACTTCTTTGAAAACTTTTTTTCGCATGGTATATGTTAAATTCTTATTCCTAAGTTTCGTATAAAACAACATTCTGTCCTCTTCACTAAGCAACACTTTAGCGCAAAATGGATTCTGAAAGTCATAAAAAATGCCACATCTTAAATGGAAAAACAATAATATAGATAAATAATAAACAACATTAGAGCACATACTTTACAAATTGTCTGCAGTATTGTAATGACTGAACTGAAAAATCCTACATGAAAGACCGGTAACTGTAAGTCTATAAATCCCAAATGTCCGGGACAATCGTTGAGTCCTTTATTGCACGTCTGGCATGTGGCATCTTTTTGGTTTACACCCTAACACAGACATTAAAACAAGTTTCTTACAAAATAAAATTACAGTAAAAAACTAAAACTATTATCATTAATAATTCCAACCAGTTTGTGATCAAGTACGCCGAACGGATGAGGGGTGCGGGAAGCGGTGCTATTGTTTACGGCGTAAAGATTTCTAGTGTTGACGCAAATATGAGATTTTCTTTGAATGTCTTGAGGACTGTCGACGGTAAAACTGATTTTTGATCTATAAGAACATCAATATAAACGTAAATGTACCTGCTAAATTTAAATATTCAACACCATTCATACATAATACGTGATCCGTCCGTGTCTCTATACTGCTCCTTGACCATATTTGATTTTTTTTAACAAGCAGCGATTCGGTTAAAAGGAATAAATTGAATTAGGTAATCTTATTCTAGGATTTCTGTGATGAAAATTAATATATGTTTACTACAGAGAACGTTCATTATTACAGCTCTTTATTTAATAATATACATAAGAGATGACCGATAATAATAATGAATAAAAATAATTTTACATTATACCTACATAAACAAATACAAAAAAATATAACAGAAGAGAAGCAAATCAGTTGCTGCAGACTGCACGTGAGAATGTCGGCGGTAATGATAAGCTGAATGTTGATAACGAAGTTGTGATTTCAAAAGCGTGATGTGATAACAGAGGTGGTTGTTATCACACGGAACGTGCATAGAGCGAAACGTTTCAGTGTGGCTACTTGAAGGGAAAAAAATTAATATTTAGTATCGAGTACTGTCTAAAAACGCGCTCGGTTACGTTTTCATCTCGAAAATCCATTGCAAGTGAAGTTATAAAAATAATCATAACTCGTGATATTTAAATTACACAATACTTTTTGTACAAACAATAACCTATCTACGACGACTCAGCCTTCAAACCTAGTCAATAATCCAAAACCGTAAACATATTATGTATGTTAACTTTATACATAGCCGTAACAGCTTAAAGTACATACATTTAAAATCATTTATTAAGTTGACTGGCAAGCTATATGAGAAATTTGGGCTCTTGAGAGTTGAATATGATACTCAAGCCAGTCAACTCAAATAATGGCACGTCAAAAAATTGTCAAGAAAATATTTTCACGCCACATAACACTTGAACACACACCGCAGTAGAACAAAAACATAAATCATTATTAATTCTGTATACAATATTGCATGGTCAAACAAACACATATCCATAAACATTTTATAGATAAATAATATTAGCATAGATTAAATATGATAAAAATATAATGTAAGTACACAATTTTAAACTGTTTTTCTGAAACAAACTTTTTAATTTTTTTAAATACTAACAACAACCAACAATATACAATTAGAACATAATGACGTCTTGAATTTACAAAATGTAATTGTATAATTTAAAATATATTGTTGGCTTGGAATTTAATTGAACCAACACTAGATATGTACAATGTTTTGCATATTAGGTTGTTAAGTATTTTAAATTCTCCGTTCACTTGTTTTGCATTTGAATGAAAATCAGCAAATATGAAATTATAGTCCCAATCACCTAAAAATCAATCAAACTTGTAAGTCTACAATACACCTAGTTGGTAAAATATTTCTAAATTAAACAATTCTGTTCATTCCAATGAAGTTTCAACCCTATAGAGTGTAGAGACTCGTAGTTTAAAGATATTAAAATTTAATACTCAAGCCAATTGTAATTGGATACAAAAATATAGGTATGTATTTTGGAAAAAATTATAAAGATTTTAACATTGAACTAATTTTCTTGTCGACTGCACTTCTCTTACTCGTTGGTAGTCTGTCATTACTTATTCATTACTATACCAATAAAAAAACAGGTTATACCTACTTTTGTTATTGTAGATCTTTGTAAATCCACAATTCCACAAATTGAAAAATGAACTTTATGCTTGTGCAATTGAAGTACAAATAGTTCTAACTGTAACACAAACGACTAAATAAAAAAGCGTCTATTAGATAGTCCAAATAATTATAGTAAGAGGACAATTTTTAGCAGAAATTAAAAAAAAATAAAGTACCTCTTCTTATAAAAAGTATATCTCCGTATCTAATCTAAAAACATTTCAATTTTATTTGTTTTTAAAATTTTTTATATTTTTACATTTACTTGAAATCAAAGAAATTAATTAAATATTGTGGGTTGTCTGATCGTTATTCTCTACAAAATACCTACTTTAGCGGGTAGATTGATGAGAATTGTATTTATAAATATAAATTTTACTACTTTGAAAATACCCGTTTTATGTCGTCCGGTACAAAATAACCGTTTAGATGTCTACATACGATGACAGCTGTTGTTTCAGCCTATAAAAAGCAATAACAATGGTTACTTATTTCGATATATTAAAATATCATTGAATTTTATACTCTTGAGGCAGCGTACGACGAGGGCAGCACCATTAAAAATAAAAATGATAGGTGACAAATAACCCAACCAACAAGGCTTATTGTAAATCCGTAGTTTTGTGACCCATGCAACTTCGTGTTCAAAACATTTGTTATTAGGATATTCGGAATGAGTATAAGTCTTATTATAGTCATCAATAAACCCGTTAATAGTATCCAACCGTAATGGCGGTTTAAAATGTTTACACTGTAGCAGAGATTCCAGTAAATTTCTTGGTATGTTTTAATAGGAATAAATTTCACGTCTGAAATTAAAGTATGACAGCAGTTAAAAAAAAATGTAGTTGTAATATGTTTACAGCATTATTATAAGAAAATATAGTCTCTGTCTGATATCATGTTGCGTATCTTATTTGTTCACATTCAGAATTAACAAATATTAAGTAGGGAAAGACCTTTTTGGGGGTAATGTAACACTTACATACTAAACAAAATTGGATGTGTAGGCCTGGTGCAAAGTAAAATGTATGCTTGTCAAACATACAATACTAGATTCATGTGTGTGATTAATAGAAGGAACGGAAAATTGTAGAAAATTTTAACGAGTGCCCACCTTTAGTGAGGTTGTTGGAGCAACGGAGTAGATACGACAAGTTGTGGTGTTGGCGATTTGGGAATTCGACGCGGTTGGTCGACGGCAACCGTTCGAGCTTGGCCTCGATCTCGCTGTTGATAATGTCGAACCGACGACCTATGCACCAAGCCAGCTGCGCGTACACGGCCACCGACACCAGGTTGACGTACAGTAACATGTAGACTATAAAGTAGCTCACGTTGGTCGGATCGAACTTTACCCAGTTATGGTAGTCGACTGCAGACACCGCCGCTTGAACGCAAACCAGCCAGACGGTACACCGCTCGACGCGTTCGTCGGCCGCCGTGCATCCGCGTCTGTCGAGCGCCTCGTCCACGCGGTCCAGCAAGCGCTCGATGTCCAGCCAAGCGGCCTGCCGGGACGCCGAACCGAACACGGCTATCGCGCAAGGCACGACCAACATGGTGTAACAGACGCACGCGACCACCGCAACGGTGGCGTTCTTGAAGCGAATGGACTGACCCTTTCGAAACGAATTCAGTTCACCCAGCAACGACGCGTAGCCGCAAATCGCCAACAGGGTTATTGCGAACACGTTGAACGCATACAGCTTTGCACTGAACTCTTCGCCGCCGGTGGCCGTCGGTCCGACAAACCGCACCGGATAGATCAGAGCGGCCTTCGCCAGTTTCGTCAACGACTCAGGAATAGCAGTTCGCCGTTTTGCCTTTTCTGGGTCGATCATATTTATCGGAACCGACATAATCTATTGAATTTGTTTAATATTATTTACCATTGTTTTTTTTTTTAATATTATGTTTTACGTAGGTAACACGATCTGGTATTGTATTATTACAACAGTCCTTTGTGTGGTTTGTTCTTTTCGCATTTAAAAGGAAATACGGCAAGGAAAAGACGGATCTTCCTGTTCAAAATCGAGAAAAAACCTTAAAAATCGTTAGGATAAAAATGTATAATTTTTAAATAATCGAATTAGTTTCAAATTTATATAGAATACTCTTTAGATATAGTAGGTACGGTAGTATACAAAGTAATAACATAAATAGTTAACAAAATCATTAACCGTCTCCCGTAATACATTTTTCAATAATGTGTATGGCATGCACGGTAATATAATCAGAGAGAAATTCAAGCTTATCACTATACCATCATGATACATGATGTTATATTATAAAAGAAAGCAAAACAATTAAATGGAATAAGAATAATTGTAAGTAAAATTTTTGGTATTTCGAATATTTAATTAGGTTATATTAATTATTTTAATTTAATCGGCCGTGTAAAAATTAATAAATATAACAAATAAATTGCCCTTTTAAATATATTATAATTTTGTATTCAACAGCCTACTACGCAAATAACAATATTATTACGATTTTCATGTACCCTGTCGTAGTTTCCGGAAGTTCCGTGAAGTTATGAACTTTAATTGTACTTTTAATACTTGAATAGGAAACTTAGATGTATTTTGAGGTAATTTAAATAAACACAATCACCGTGCTTACTATAAGAGTCGCGTGTGCACAGTCCTCAAGTCAAAAACTAAAGACGAATAAATATTAAGTTATCATATATTAACTACGATAGTCCTTTTGATGCGGCTAACAACCGAATAATTCCCAACAAGTTTGCTATTTGTTAACAATGCAGGGCTATTTCCGCTATAGAAGAATTTTGTTTCGAACTCTTTTTAGTTTTTAACAATAGTCTCTATTAGAACAAAATAATTACACATGGACGGACATGACCTTGTCATATTATTCTTTATAGTGCTGGGGTTTTGTATGCCCTTTTGAATAGAATACAAAAAACCTCAACTAACCATCAACCGTTATAAGTCAGGTTAGTATAGCAAATTGAATAAATTAATATTAGCAATTGTTATAATACAAAAATGTTTATTTTTGTTGTCGATCCTTAATATCGCACACCCCTCACCGCGTTTCATGTTTTGGAACTTCGCCCTACTCTAATTCTTCGTCGATTACTCTTTATTTATTTTTTTTTTTTTCAAACTATAGATTCTAAAATATACATCATAAATTATAATAAGGTCGGTGTTTATTTTAAGTACTTTAATTATTAAAATTTGATCGGCTGGAATATTTGTGAATTTTTAAAATCGAAAGCCTTTATAAATGTATAATATTTTTAATTCAAGTGCCTATTACGCAAATATTATTATTACCACGATTTTAATTGTTGCAGTTTGTCACAATTTTCTAAATTTAAATTGACAATTTTAAACTGTTTTTCTGAAACACACTTTTATTTTTTTTAAATACTAATAACAACCAACAATATAAAATCAAAACATAATTACGTCTTGTATTCACAAAATGTAATTGTATAATATTTAAAATATATTGATTGCTTGAGTATTAAATTAAACCAATACTAGATATGTACAATGTTTTGTATATCAAGTTATTAAATAGTTGAAATTATCCGTTCACTTGTCTTGTAATTGAATGAAAATCAGCAAATATGTAATGATAGTCGCAATCACCCGGAAACGAATGAAACTTGTAAGTCTACAATCCACCTTATTGGTAAAATATTTCTGATTAGACTCCCAAGTCAAAAATAATAAAATGTAATAGCCTAAATGCACTTCTCTTACTCGTCGGTAGTATGCCTTAACTTATTCTATCGAAGCTAAAACAGTGTATACCTACTTTTCTTATTGTAGATATTTGTAAATCCACGATTCCACAAATTAAAAAATTTACCTTATACTTGTGCAATTGAAGTACAAATAGTTCTAACTGTAACACATACGATTAAATGAGTAAGCATCTATTAGACAGTCTAAACAATTACAATTTATTGAAAAGGATATAGATATACCAAAAGGAAGATTCTTGGGGGAAATTCAATAATTAAAATAATGATTTTAGGTTACCTTTTCTTACAATATTTGCGTAGGTATCTAATCTAAAAACATTGCTATTTTTATTTATTTTTTTATATTTATTTGAAATGAATTTAACATTGTAGGTAATTATTTTATACTACTAAGTACCTAGTTTAGAACGTCGATTGATGAAAATTTATATTTATGTAATATATTTTACTACTTTAAAAATACCTGTTTCATGTCGTCCGACACAAGATAAACGTTTAAATGGTTACATACAATGACAGCTGTTTTTTCGGCCTGTAAAAAGCAATAACAGTGGTTATTTCGATATTTTAAAATGTCACTGAATTCTGTACTTTTGAGACTGCGTACGAAGAGGGCAGCACCATTAAAAATAAAAATGATAGGTGACAAATAACCCAACCAATCAGGGAAATTGCGAATCCGTAGTTTTGTGAGCCAAGCAGCAACATATTGAAAACACCCGACAGTAGGATATGGGAAAGGATTATAATATTTATTATGTTCATCAATAAAATCGTTAATAGTTGCCATCCGTAATGGTGGTTTAAAATGTTAACACTGTGGCAGAGACTCCAGTAAATTTCTTGAAATTTTTTAATAGGAATATATTTTATGTCTGAAACAAAAAAAATGCAAACATTTAAAAAAATAAGATAGTAGTATACATTTTTTTATGTAAGTATAATAGGTATACAATTTACGAACATCGATTGGTGACAAAAAGCTGCTACTTAGAGTTAAAGGAAAATTGGACTGTATTGGGCGCTGGGCACATTTAATAAATGAAAGAGAATAACAATATACATCAAAATTTGCCACAAAAGCTCTGTTGTTATAATATTTAAATTATAATTAATTAACTGTATAGTGTGTATCTAAAAGATAAAAATAAAAAACAAATTTGAATAGATATAAAAATGATTAATAAAAAAAAATAATAATAGTAGTCTATTATTACTACTATATTATATATTAATGTTATTCTTATATTTGAAACAACAGTAAAATAATATTGTGATATTTTTTATATATTATATTAGAAATGTGTGAATTATAATTTAAAACAACTTTACAGCTTTTAAGGATATTGCATGCGGTCAGTTTTTAAGAAGTTTTGTATATATCAATTGTTTAATAAATTTAGACTGTGTCAATTAATTTACCGGTTAGTTTGTATAAACTTCAAAGTATTAGTTTATTATAAATAATTTTTTCTGTAATAATATATACGAGTAATATCTCTAAACAATAATATTTGATGATAAACAATAATTTTTCCATAATATAACAAAGGATTTTGAGCGAAGAGCTTGATATTTTTTTGGGGTCATTGACTATTACAAACTCACTTTTAATGCGGTTTTCGGAGCAACGTAGTAGATAAGACAAGTGTTGGTATCGTCGGCTTGGGAATTCGACGAGGTTGTTCGACGTCAACCGTTCGAGCTTGACCTCGATCTCGCGGTTGATGATGTCGAACCGACGACCTATGCACCAAGCCAACTGCGCGTACATAACCAAAGACACTCGGTTGACGTGATCGAATATAAAGACTATAAAGTAGCTCTTGTTGGTCGGATTAACTTTCAGCCAAGTGCAGTAGTCGACCGCGAACACCACCATTTGAAGGCAAACCAGCCAGATCGCACACCGCTCGACGCGTTTGTCGGCCACCGGGCAGCCGCGGCTGTCAAGCGCCTCGTCCACGCGGTTCAGCAGACGCTCGATGTCCAGCCACGAGGCGTACCGAGATGCCGACCCGACCACGGCTATGGTGCAAGACAACACCGTCATGGTGTAACAGACGCACGCGATCACCGCAACGTAGACGTTATTGAAGCGAAGGGACAACCTTTCCAAACGAATTGAGTTCACCCAGCAACGACCAATAACCGAAAATCACCAACGCGATTATCGCGCACACGTTGAACGCATAGAGCTTTGGACTGAACTCTTCGGCGCCGGTGGCCGTCGATCCGCCACACCGCACCGGAAAAATCAAAGCGGTCCTGGCAAGTTTCGTCAACGGTTCAGAAATAGCAATCCGCCGTTTTGCCTTTCCCATTCCGGTCGGCCCACTCCGGTTCATATTTATCTTATGATTTTGTTTTAATACTTAACTGGTGTTATATTACTACAAACGTCCTTTGTGTAGTTTGTTCTTTTCGCGAGACCAACGGGAATAATTATCAAACTAGGTACCTGCTAAGCGGTGTAGTGCTATGCGCCCTATATTATATTGTATACCTAGAAGTCCTGTCTAGACTATTGTTGACTATTTAATTTTTTTTGTTTAACAATAGATTCTAAAATAAACATAATATATTATCAAAAGGTAGACGTTGCGACGTTGGATTACGGTAACGAAAAATATACAACGCAGATATTTAGCTTCGGTTATTTAGCTAGGTATAGTTTAACTAGGATGGTTTGTGTAAAAGAATAGGTATGAATGAGTAAGTCAATAAGTATCTTAAAATTGTTTTCATTACTTTATGATAAATGGGTATAACGGATACCACTATATAATATGATCCGTCCCCAATATGAACCCAATTAGGATTTTTAATATAATAACAAATGTCAATAACGATTTCTTGTCTTGCTGAACCTCATGAAAGCTGGAAAATTCCATACAAATAAAAGACATTGTTTTGTTTGGACACAAAAGAAGTTTTTTGACAGTTTACCATATTATCATAGTTAGATTAGAATAAAACATTAAATATTTAATCTAAAATATTATGAAAAAACTTGATAAAAATATTAAAAATATTAATTATAAACAAATTTATTTTGTTTATTAATAAATTCATATGGACAATGTCCAATTTACAATATATTAGTATAGATAACAATAGTATAATATAATTAAAAATAATAAGATATAACATAATAATAGATAAATAGAATAATACATAGGTTTATTAGAACAATGTTTATTAAAATAATTGTCTATATCCAGAAGATATTAAAATATTAATTGGGTCGTTTGACGTATACTTTTTAGAAAAATAAGGATTATAAAATAAATGATAGTTGCGAATGTAGTGGTTATTAACTTTTAAATTTAATTGACTTAATAAAAATGAATCATCAATATCGTTATTTAGCATTTTGGAGAGAAAGGTGTTGTATGATAATATATTTATAAGTATTTTAATGTTTCTAAATTTAATATTTTTTAAATGTTTTTCGTAATCAGTGTGAGGAATTCTTTGAATATTACATTAATTATGACATATAAATCTGAGGACTTTATTTTGCACTTTTTCAGTTGATCATTTTGTCCTGCACTGTAATGATCCCAAATTAATGAAGCGTATTCTAATAAGGAATTTGGAGGAAAGTAGATACAACCCACAATTCTATTTGTTGTGTTCAACCAATCTGAATGCTTTCTTTTCATAAACTCTCAGTACCTTTAGATAGGTAGGTATGTTGCTAAAGTTCAAATAAAAGTGTTAAATGTTGTTTTAATCGCAGACACAACACATTTTATCAAAAAAAACCTAACCTTCAAAATCGAGTCAATATTTCAAAAACACCAACATGTGTATGTTAAAAAATGTTAACTATAAACTTAGACTTAGTCATAACAGTATTTTATAATTATATAATGGTAGTAATATATAAGTACGATAAAAAAAAATGTAAAAACACAATTCAAAACGGCTTTTCTAACACACACTTTATATTTCTTTTAATACAAACAACAATTAACAATATCAAATTAGAGCATAATGACGTCTTGAATATACAAAATGTAATTGAATAATTTAAAATATATTGTTGACTTGAGTATTTAATTGAACCAATACTAGATATGTAAAATGTTTTGCATATTAGGTTATTATGTAGTTTAAATACTCCGTTCACTTGTTTTGTAATTGAATGAAAATCAGCAAATATGAAATGATAGTCGCAATCACCTGAAAATCAATCAAACTTGTAAGTCTACAATCTACAACCTAGTTGGTAAAACATTTCTAGAATACATTTTTTTTCAATCCAAAAAAGTTTCAACCCTGTTGAATGTAGAGACTTCTAGTTTAGAGGTATTAAAGTGTAATATTCAAGCCAATTGTAATTGAATGAAAAAATATACCTATGAGTTAAATGCTATTACAAACGAACGTTTACAGCGACCCGACGCTGATTTTTTTGAAAGCTACACTGCATGTTTGTTACAGTAAAAATAATGTTCTTAAATTTTTTTTTCAGAAAGTTGAGATAATTTCACATAACATGAGTAAATTTCAAACTAGGTTCTCTATAAAAACAAAAAAAAGTGGTGAAATTTCATAGAAAAGTCTGTAGTCTGCCATTACCTAATCATTACTATATCAATAAAAATAAAAGTGTATACCTACTTTTCTTATTGTAGATATTTGTAAATCCACGATTCCACAAATTGAAAATTTTACCTTATACTTGTGCAATAGTAGTACAAATAGTTCTAACTGTAACACATACGACTAAATGAGTAAACGTAATAGACTAAATAATTATAATTTATTAAAAAAGATATAGATAATGCAAGAGGAAGATTCTTGGGGGAAATTCAATAATTAAAATAATGATTTTAGGTTACCTTTTCTTACAATATTTGCGTAGGTATTTAATCTAAAGACATTGCAATTTTTTTAAATAATATTTGTTTATATTTATTTGAAATTAATTTATACAATATTGTGGGTCATTATTTTGTACAAAATACCTAATTTAGAACGTCGATTGATGAGAATTGATATTTATAAATATTTTTACTTCTTTTATAAAATACCTGTTTCATGTCGTCCGACACAAAATAACCGTTTAGATGTTTACATACTATGACAGCTGTTTTTTCGGCCTGTAAAAAGCAACAACAATGGTTACCTATTTTGATATTTTATAATGTTATTGAATTCTATACTCTTGAGGCAGCGTACGATGAGGGCAGCACCATTAAAAATAAACATGATAGGTGACAAATAACCCAACCAATAAGAGCAATTGCGAATCCGTTTTGTGAGCCATGCAACAACATATTTAAAACACCCGTCAGTAGGATATGCGGAAGGATTATAAGATTTATCATTTTTGTCAATAAAATCAACAATAGTTGCCATCCGTAATGGTCGTTTAAAATGTTGACACTGTAGCAGAGACTCCAATAAATTTCTTGAAATGTTTTTATAGGAATATATTTCACGTCTGAAATATAAATATAGAAACATTTTAAAACTGAGATAGTGTTACCAAAATACATATATTTTTTCGCTGTTAAGATTTATATTTAAGTAATTTTGTTTTGTTAAACAATTATAATATGAGATAAGATTTGAAATGTCAGAACAGTGGAGTCGGGGCAATATGGGGACGAGGCATAGTGAGGTCGGTGTGGTGAATGACCTTAAAATTAAAACTGAGAGTATTGAAATTGCTCCTAGCGTAAATTTTGGTATACAACATATATTTAATACTACTAGTTTTAACAAAATGTATGGTATATGTGATATAATATCTCTGAACCTTAATGTTTGATGAAAAACAATAATTTTTGCATAATATAAAAGAGGATTTTGAGCAAAGAGCTTGATTATTTTGGGGCTATAACTGTTACAAACTTACCTTTAGTGAGATTGTTGGAGCAATGGAGCAGATAGGATAATTGTTGGTATCGTCGGCTTGGGAATACGACGAGGTTGTTCGACGTCAACCGTTCGAGCTTGATCTCGATCTCGCGGTTGATGACGTCGAACCGACGACCTATGCACCAAGCCAACTGCGCGTACACGGTCACCGACACAAGGTTGACGTGATCAAAGATGAAGACTACACAGTAGCTCTTGTTGGTCGGATTGATCTTTAGCCATGTGTAGTAGTCGACTGCGAACACCACCATATGAAGGCAAATCAGCCAGATCGCACACCGCTCGACGCGTTTGTCGGCCACCGGGCAGCCGCGGCTGTCAAGCGCCTCGTCCACGCGGTTCAGCAGACGCTCGATGTCCAACCACGCGGCGTACAGGGATGCTGACCCGACAACAGCTATGATGCAAGACAATACAATCATGGTGTAACAGACGCACGCGATCACCACAACGGGGAAGTTATTGAAACGAAGGGATTGACCTTTTCGATACGCATTCACTTCACCCAGCATCGACCCGTAGCCGCAAATTGCCAACGCGATTATCGCGCACACGTTGAACGCATAGAGCCTTGGACTGAACTGTTCGCCGCCGGTGGCCGTCGATCCGCCAAACCGCACCGGAAAAATCAAAGCTGTCCTGGCAAGTTTCGTCAACGGTTCAGAAATAGCAATCCGCCGATTTGCCTTTTCCAATCCGGTCGGGCCGTTCATACTTGTCTATTGAATTTTTTTAAATATTTTTATACAACACAATCTGGTATTATATTACGGCAAACGTCCTTTATGTGGTTTGTTCTTTTCGCCAACAAGAATTATTAAATTACGCACCTGCAAGAGATGTAGTGCTGTGCTCCCTCATACATATGTATTGTATACTTAGTTGTTATGCCTGAACTTTTTTTTTTTTTTACAATAGATTCTACAACAAACATAATTAATTATGAAAAGGTAGACATTGTCACTCTGAATTGTTATTATTTTATCGATTGCAGTAACGAAAAATGTAGAACACATTATTTTATTTACCCTTAACTGTGTCACGTTTTCTACTGGGGAGTATTTAATATTAATCATATCAGAGGGCCGATATTGCCGACGTTTGAAATGGCAAATCCAACAACACGTTGCAATCAAAACCATTGTAAATGTTAATGTGACCTTCGCCACTGGGTGCGACAGTGTATTCACCAGGAAAATACACGTGGATTATAATTAAAGCCAACAAAACGTTCCAAGCTTAACGGGGCTTACGAATATTTTGCACAGCGGCAATGGCAAACGATTTGACCGCAAGAATTTCAGAAAAAGTTTTTGCCGAGCACATTTTATTCCAAATTTAGATAAAAACGGTTATAGGATGAGGTCAAATAATACCAAAAACATCAATGGCTTGTCGGGAATTTTACTTGTCAATCAAGTGTACCAGAATCATATATATATATAATAAATAAAAATTATTCCTTCTTAAACTATTATACATTATTATTATTATTATTAGCATATTATTAATTATGTTGTAATTTTTAAAGAATTGCTTGTTTAAATATGTACTTATAATCAGTAGATATATAAACTAAATATTTACAAAACTTATTTATTTAATATAATAAAAAGTATCTAAGTAGGTATAGGTTTAGAGATATACCTAGTAATATCTCATTTATAACGAAATATTATTTAGTGTTTTATTATTAATGTTTAGACAATAAAATATTGATCTCCATTTAGTTACATATAATTAGAGAACAAAATTTTAAAAGTCAAGTTTTTATCTTATAAATATATTATGGTTTTTCGTCTTGTTCCATATCAAAGTGATTCTCAGTTATTTCGTCATCGTGAAAATTCTTGTACTTGTAGTTAGCATTTAAGTAAATCAATAAAATCGTGTCTATAAACATCAGCCCGGAATACAGTAGATATTCATGAACCTATATGACAGTAAATTTCAAACATGTCAAATTATCAAAAATATAATGCCATTCGAAAGTAAATTGTATGTTTCTCACTTGACTTTTGAACGATATTGCAGATATTATTACTACCAATAAATTACCGACTGATTGAGTTAACGAATAGGAAGCCGATATGAACGATTTGATTCTCGGCGGAGCCTAAAAAATAATTATAAGAGTTTTACTCATTATACTGTCAACAAGTTACGATTTGCCTAGGTCTATGTAAGAGTTGATAACTAAACATAAATCGATCTGAGTTTGCGGCGACGCGGCACTTTGAATAAAATACATTTTAAACCCAATATTCAATGATTGTGTTTTTAGTAAAATAAATTCTTACTTCGGTAAAAGATAATTCAATAGTCGTAGCGCCAAAAATTACATCGGCCATAATCATAACTAAATACTGCGGCGACTGCCATAAGATGTGAATATAACTTCCTTCGTCCATTGAAAACAATTTTACATCCTTTAAATCATTTCGTTGCTCATTAGTTTACATACATTAAACGCAGTATAGGAAAAAAAGTACTAAGTTAGTTCGCCCAAGAGAGGTATAGATAAATTTATGCTTTTATATATTTGACTATTTGAGGAAAAGGAGTAATCACCATTTTACCATCGTTTCTCTGAACTAAAACTAGAGTATAGAAAGTAGTCGGTGTAAAACTTAAGTTGTTGCATACGATTTTACCATCATGAACTAACTCATAGCTAAAAAGGATATGATATATTATACAGTTATGAATTATTCAGGTACAAATTATTTTCTCAGAATGATTAACTTACTCTCCAAAATGCACATCCTTAAAATATCCTCCGGTATACGAATTAATATTATAAGGAATCCTTGAGTTGCCATTCTTGCTGATTAATTCAAACGTTTCGTTTTCAAAAATATTTTTACTGGTTAAAACTCTGAATTAAACATTTAAAATAAATTTTAATATAGTTTCAAAGTGGTAAAAAGTTGTGATTCTGTTAATCAATTTAACTAAATATGTCGTTAACGCTTATGTTAATCTCTACGGAAATCGAGTGGTTTAGTGATTGACATGATGCTATTAGTGAAAGCCAACATTTTTTTAATTTAATTATAATACATTTGAATATACCTAAGCTTAGAATCGCCGTGTTTTGACTTGGATAGGTCACCGTCGTGTCGATTGATGCGGTTCAAGACTACATCGCCGGTAACAGTTCTTGTTAGAAAATAAGATACAGACTAAACATAAAATGCTATAAGCAATACAAAATGCATACAGCTATTTTTATGCAGTTCTTGAAATATCAATAAATAATTTATATTATATTCTTCTTAGAATGTAAGTACGCATTAATATTGTTAAGATAAACTTGTTTTCTTTGTAAGCAAAATATCATTGCGCGATTTATATTAACCAATCGAATGTGTTTAAAGTAAATCGAGTGTTAACTGACGTCAATAGTAATATTGCATTTTTCTAGAATATTCTTTGGTCTTATATAAAAGAGGAATCGGAGGATTTCTCACTCACTCACTTTTTCACATGATGTTCGTGTAAGCTAACTGTGAATAACAAGTCTTTAACTATTACTTTATTTTATTGGTCGTAGTGAAATATTACTTTATCATTATTGCTATACAACTTGTGTTAATTCTTATTTTGTCTAAATCCACTCAACACTCAAAGGCCAACAGCGGTATAATATACTAGTATAAAGACACGGAGAAATTGCCTGAAGAGTTAGTCGGGGCCGTTTAAAGTCTTGGTGAATTTAAGTAAGCAAAAATGGGCATTTTATGAGAAGCGAAAACAAATGTAAAGAGTGTGTGAGCGTTAAGCTTACGTCCATAAGGAAAATATGACAAGCTTAAATAAGGTTGATATGTTGCGTTAGATAGAATTAAGAATGATTATGTAATTTGTGAGTGGCATCAGTAGCAAAATGAATGCAGGATAATTGGTCGGCGTGTGCATGAGTATGCAGAAATGAAATATTAAATAGACGGCAGATCGAATGACGGATGAGCAATTGACGATAAGGGTGTGGTGTAGAAAAAAATGTAGACAAATTAAGCGTTAACTCAAAATGATAAAATTAGCTTAATATCTTGCTTAATACTTTGCCTCTGACAACTGTGACGTTAGCTTCGAATTGATTGTTACGTCCGAACGTGTTACACAAAGGATCGAAATTCAATGTGAAATTTTCTACAATTTTACTGGACGTCGGTGAGTATTTGATGTCGAGCATGTCGAGTGCTTTTAAAGTACTGTCGTGTGGCGCTCCAGGAGAATAAAGGGCTACGTTGCAGTCGAATCCGTTGTAGAACAAAATCCGCCCTTCGCCGGTTGGTATCACCGTGCTCTCTCCCTAGACAAATGACAGTTCAAGATTTATATACATCTATATACTCGATAGGTACTTACAAATATAAGAGATTGTAAAATCGCAGAGAACACGAATGCCACGACTGCCAACGAATAGCTGAAGATGATTCGGTGTATTGGTGTTGTAATACCAACTTTGGCCAAAATTGGATATAACGTGTAGTTGAAAGTCAATAGGAAAAACATCCCGAACATCGGATGGACGAATTGCATCTGGTCGGGTTTGATGGACCAATCGAGACCGTCTATTCTACCGTCCATCAGTGTCGCTTGTAAAGTCCACCGCGAACCCTGTCACATTAAATACAAATCACTTTAATATAGCTCTGGAAATCCTTGTGGTATCTCCAAGGACAAATTATTCAAGAATACACTCAATAGAGAGGTCCAATGATTGCCCTGCATGTTTCCTGATCCAGGACTTTTTTAAAAGTACACAATAGATTACCTACTTATTTCTCTTATCCCATTTGAGCATCTAACGGGAAAGTCCAATCGGACTTCCTATATTATAGCAAAAAGGACTACCTGTATAGTTCCTACGATTACAAGAACCTTATGTTAGTTGATGTTACACGACACACGTTTAGACATATAATAAGAAAATCGTATAAAACTCCTGTTGTTCTTGGGGAATAGGTAACAATATAATATTATACTCGTAAAGCCGAATTGTAACGAATCAATCGAGACTTACTTGTTGTTCGTATAAAGCCCAAAATATTGGATAAGCAGTGAATATCAATAAAATATCCAAAGCGGCCTTCGTGTCCGACACTTCCCTCTCGCTATACTTGCTTTTGGCATATTTTATCCAATGCTGTTTGACAGGAGTTGGCGAAGATATTTTTTGTCGCAGCGCATACTAAAAATCACAAAATTTAAATACAAACCTACAATTTTTTTAGAACGATCATTTGATACGATAATCGTGTCACTTACGAAAATGCACGACAACGTTTTAAATATGACATTGTGTTCAGGCACTTTTTTTACATACATGTTTCTGCCGAGGGTAAATATCACTGAAATAAAATCACAAACAGTATTATTATTATGTTATATAGGTAATATATCACATAAATAATATTAGATTTAAAATACATAAAAGATAATGATTGGTCATGGAGCTAATTTTGTGTATATAGACCTGTATTGTTACTTTTTGAGTATTTTTTTAATTCGGGTTAAAGAATACAACTCTTGATGCTTAGAATTATAAGGTTAATGAGAAGTAATCATTTTATTATTTCACTTGGATAAAAAACAAATGATAAACGGAGTATCGTATCAGATAAAAATGACGAGGTCGTTATATTACAATTAAAATCATAAAATTTCATTCACCTATAGCTGTAAACATGAGAACTGCTGGTACACCGAAAGCCAGTGGAAAACACGAGTCTTTGCCAAAACAGTGTACACTTTTTCTCAGTTCCGGCGCCAAGAAAGTGGAAATAAACGCACCGATGTAAATGGCAACCAAAAATTTACTGAAAAAATACTTGAGATCGTCTTGTTGTTGGGGCAATTTGAACTGATCACCGCCTAACGTTGCCACGCAAGGTTTTATACCACCGGTTCCGATAGATATTAGAATCAGTCCTAATATTGCAATTAGTCTACAAAATAAAACACACACAATAAATTAACATCGTCGACGTGAGATTTTCATAATAGCTTTAAAATCATTGTTTACCTTTGTTTATCGAGACTAAACGTGTCTGCCATAGATGCGCCGGTCAACACTACGTTTCCAACAGCATAAACAACTGATAGGCGCAACACTGTCCTGAATCATTAAAAATAATATTACTATAATATTGTACTGTAGAGAGTGTGCTGTATCATGCCAATACACTTCACTATTACTTAATAGGGTAATGGCTTTGATTATGAACGTACTTCACACCTATACTATAATATAGGTAAGCATCATACGTACTTACTTGTATTTGCCCCAGTACGAATCGGACAGAACGGCACCAAACAATGGCATTAGGTATGATAGGAATATAAAACCATGATACATCATTGTGGAATCGTCATGGCTATATCTTAACGTTGTAGTAAGATATAGCACTAATATAGCTGAAAGAACCAACAATATAACATTGTTTACAATAATATAATATGCTTAATGAATATAACGTCAAAAGGCATAACTTTTTTCCGTTTACATTATTTTTTATTTATTAAAAATATATTTAAAATGTGTAATGTTAGTTACAATAAGTAAATTTAAAAAAAAATATAATACAATGACAGGACAACGTGAAAGAAGAGGGTGTCCAGTAACACTACTTCAACATGGTATAACTTAAATATGAATATGAAATTGATACGGATTTGCTGATTTCATAGTTTAAATATATACATAATATGTTTATAAGGATAATTTACAACATTCAATTGATTAAATAACTTATAAAAACAAAAACCTAACCCGAAAATTCGAATAATCCATTAAATTAATAAACATATTTTATGTCCAATTTTAATTGCAGTTTTAAGTATTTATCAAAGATTTTAAATTCAATTTATCAATGTCACAATACTCGGGTGTATTTTTTTTTACATGCTTTGATAGCAATACAATATCCTGTAATAATATTGGGACTCAGACATTCAGGTCGTCGTACACAGGTCATATTTGGAGGTAACTTCACTAAAATTTCACGTTTTTTTTAAATCTTCCAAAATTAATTTAGTAATCTATTCACAATTATTAAGTACCTTACAAAGGACTAAAAAGTAAAAAATTAAATAAATAAATAAAGAACTTTTTTAAAAACATGCTTTTCTAAAAAAAATAGTAAAAAAGTGAACTAGAAAGTAAAAAGTACTTTTACTACAAGAACTATTTACCAATCAACTGTAGCACATTTTTTTTTAAAAATAGCAATTACTTTGAAAACAACCGAAAATTAACTACAATTTTAAATAATGTTAAACATCTTTAATTTTCGACTAAAAAGAAAAGCTTGGGCCCTATTCAACTAGGTCTCTAATAAATTTATCAGATACAATTTTTAGATAATGTTTTATATTGTAAGTTTTTTTGTAATTAACATTTTTACTTTGTAGTTCCCTTATTTACTATTTTTTAGAAAAGCAAGACTTTAAAAAAAAATTTTTTTTTTTTTATTAAACATTGTGTACAAGTATTGAAATATTTAAATTATTGCTGAACTCATTTTGCTGTTGAACCATATTAATTTAATTAAATATACATATTATAACGCATTAACAAAAGGCATTCAGGCACAATTTTAGATTTATTATTTACATTTTGTCTTAATATATATAAGATAAACGATGGACTTTTCTTGTTAAATAATTAACTTACTGTTATATAGTAAACACTGTATAAAAATTACCAATAAGCCTATATAGGTTAATCGACTTACTTCTTAGGCTAAAGTAGTTAAACCTTTCACACAGTTCGTTGCATATTATAAACCACACCGATTTGGGAAATGTCTGCAAAATAATAAAAGTTAAACTATTATATATCTTATAATCATTAAATTTATGTGAAAAGTATTTTTGTTACATAATGTGGACTGGTCACGTAACAATTAGGTTTAATTTCTAGAATATTGTTAAAATAATAATTATAGCCGTTAATATTATTCATTTAGCTTACTAGGTTTTCATTTGTAGGTGTAACAACAGATCCCATACTGGAACGGTTTATGGTATTAAATAGCTATTGTTAATTTAAAAAATATGTATTATAGTTTAAAAATGAAATATAATTATGCTATTTAATTACAATACTCATAATATACGAGTACACACTAATATTTTATTAAATAATTCAATAAGTATAATGACTGTTGATTCTGATGACCTACTGGTAAGTTGGTATCACATGCACTAAGTGTGAACCTAATAATATTACTAAAACGTTGTGAAGTGTACGAGAATTAAGTCAACGACAATCGTGAGCAACCCTACTTAAAAATAATCGTCTATAATAAAAGTTTATTTAAAGCACTTTACTGTTTCTGGCAACAGTGCTGTTAATTTTAAAACGCGTTGAATTTTTAAAATAAAACTACTATAATTAATATGTATACTATATAATACTATATATATATATATATATTTTGTTAATATAAACATAATATTTTAACGATGGTGATATAATAGACAATTTGTATTTTAGATTCCACTGGTACCAGCTGATATAAAATACAGAAAGTGTAGAATATAAAATCTTAGAATTAGGTATCTACTTGAAAAAATAGTACAAAAAACATCCACTGTAATTTGTCAATAGAAACGACGCCACGAGGTCACCGTTCTTGATAAACTTTTTTTTGAGAAGAAAGGCAGTGAGCCGTATCTACAATTAAATATCCCTAAAGTCTCCTATATACATTTGCTATATCGCCTGATGAGCTTAACAGGCGATTGTACCTCTAAATAACTTAACTCTCAAGTGTGCAACGAAACGAAAATAGGGTTTATTAAATAAGTAAATCTATGTATATAAATATATTACACCTTTACGTGTGATTTTTTTATGATTTCTGAAATCTTTCGAATGCACAAAACGTTTTGGGAGATGGTAAACTGCGCCAAAATTACCCTTTTTCTATAAGCTGATATGTAAACAAAATTATACAATGTATAACATTATACAAACTGCGACAAAAATGATAAAATACTGCGACAATTGATTTTATATACCTAGTACCTACTATATAATCTATATATATAAATGAATGTATGTTTGTATGTCCTTTATGCATTAGTACACAATTCATATGATCGCAATGAAACTTTGGGAAGTTGTTGAGTACACTCCCGCGAAGATAACTGGCATAGTACTTTTCGAAAATTCCACCTCTAAGGGTTGCCTTAAACACGAATTTTGTACTTTAAATACGAAATTTTTTTCGTTGCTAACCCAAAATAAACACTTGGTTTGTAACCATGGTAACCACGGTACTCGAGCGAATGATAATTAATTTTATGTAATGCCCCCCAAGCTCAAGCAAAATTGGAACTAGATCTGGGACTGGGACCCTCGAGTAAGAGGGGAACATAATCAATACAATGTAATGTACATAATATGTAGATCCAAAAAAAAAAACGAGACGGGGTATGCTAAAGCTTTACAATATACAGCCTGGAGAACTGATTTTTTTTTAACCTCATTTGTAACAATCTTATTTGTGATTATTTTACTCAGCCCTGGCAAACTAAATCTCGGGCATCACCGGGTCGGGACAGCTTGTTCTAATTTATTTAGTATTTTGTTGTTTATTCTTAAAACATACTTTTTTCAAAAAATCGTATCTTGAAATCTATTTACATTGACAATTTGTACGCAATAAAATTATTGATTAAACGATAAACGTGTATACTAACACGGTAGTATATGTATATTATTATAATTTCCGTACCTATACGAGTATATGTTATCGTATCGGTATTAGGTATATATATATAGTAGGTAAATCAAATAAATTGTTACAGTTTGAATAATGTTTAATTTTTTTTTGTCGCCATTTACATATGAACTTATAGAAAATGGGTCATTTTGGTGCAGTTTACTGTAATGGATTACTAAGTCCAGCCAAGTGTACGTCATGACCGATTTCTCCTTGAATATTAATATGTGCACGACCTAAAGGAGTTATTCTATACTTTGTATGTAACCAAAATGTAAACAACGTCATAAATTGTAAAATCCGATTATAAATTGTAAAAGCCAATTTATTTATGCAAATCATATACTTTGTACAGCTAAAAGATTGTAAAAACGCACAAACAAACACATAAATATTGTATAAACTATCTATCCGACAATGTTCCGCAATTAACAGTGGACAGCTTGGCCATTCACCAACAACCCGGATTAACGCTTGCACAACTGAGAAAAAGTCACCGAGGCGGGGATCCGAAGGACTCCTTCCACTAGAACCGGATGGGCATTTTACCTGCAACAAACACTCATTTTCATTGTCTGTGTATTAAAGCTTATTGTAATACATATAATACCTATTTTTGATTGAAAGTATTAACTTCATTTACAAATCTTCCAACTTCCTTCTTCAACCTTTTGTGTGCTAAGTCTCCAAAGGCCACAGACTTGCGGGAACTTCACATTACATAGGTTCAGCCATCGTTTTTTACAAATGTCACATCTGTATTTGTTTTCCCAATGTCGTTTCTTATGTTTGATCAGATCTTTGTAGCCGGTGAACTGTTTGCGACATAAATCACAAGATTTTTTTACCATTCCTACATTATTGTGCGCCATATCGATGTATTTGCCTAGCTGATATCGCTTGAAGATATAATAATGAAGATTAAATAATATTTTTAAAGTAGGTACCAACTGGTTAAAAAATAGTATGTACAGAACTTGAACTATGAAAAAAAAACTATTGGCTTCTAATTGTTTTATTTTACCAAATATTATTTCAAAATATTTAAATATTTTGTCGATTATTAAATAACGAATTTGGAAAAAAAACGGGACCTATATGACACTAGAGCCCGGACCACTTAAACATTTTTTTTTTTTAAACTAATAAAATAAATTTAAGTATATTTTTATACGTGTGGTACGCATAATATTTTAACCTAATTGATGAAATATAGTAGTATTGTATTTATACATTTTATAGTTTTACCGCTTGAACGGATTCAGACACATTCTCTTTTTACCAAAATGTAAACCTATTAAATTTAAAAACATTAAAACATTTCTATTGAACTGATACGCACTCGACATGATAATTATTAATAATATTATATTACCTTTGGTGGGTTTCCTAATTTTTTGCGGTTTTTTTTTTTAAGTACAACTTTAACGATCTGCCCTCACCCAAAACTCTTAAAACTACCATTAACCCTGTTCTCGCGGAAGCCAGTTTTATTTTATTTTTTCAAGGTACATTTGGAACTGGGTGAAACTCGAAACAAAAAATTTTGGCTGATTAGACCAATGTAACTTAGAACCGAGAACTAAAGCAACTGTAGCACCGGTTGAAAGTAAATAGAAACGAATAGGGCCAAATTGGTCGAGTACCAATGTTATATTTTGCAAACATTATCAACAAGTTAGGAACGCCTTTTCTCCAATTACCAACAAACATATATTATAGTAACACATAATATATTTTTGATTAAATTATTTTTATGTAATTATGACATTGTATTATTATTGCGAATAAAATATTTTTATGTATAATTAAAATTGAAATGTATCATTATTGAAAAATATATATATATACATTTTTTTGACTATGTAAGAATAAGATGATTTTTTATACTATAAATTTATGAAGAAGATTATCTGTACTAATCTAATTTCATTACACCATCGCCGCGACTACCAATTCATCTCCTACGTATAAAGTAGTAAATCTTCCTTTATACTGGGACGGAAGTTGTGCGGTACTTAACTTATCGACCATTTGGATGTAGTCTGCTGTCCTGAAACCGATCATTAATATATTACAAAATGGTTATAAAATGTATAATTTTTATGTATACATGATATAAGCAAAGGTATTAATTATTAAAGAAATGCGATTATAGAAATAGGTATTTACCTATTGTCTCATGAGATATGTGATTTATTTCCTAGAGCAGTGGCGTATTTATGGAGGAGGGGATTGGGTATAGATCCCCTCCCTCGATCTTTTGTTTTTTTTTGCAATTGAGCTATTCGTATTTATCAGTATAATATTACCTTTAAATATACCTGTTTTATAACTATTCTAAAAAGGCCAATATTACTACTCACGTTGGTTTTAGAATTCCAATCACAGCTGTAAAACATAAAAAGGTTTTTACAATAATATGCCTTCTACAAAATTCGTAATATGTTATATGTGTTTAAATATTTACCTAAACTTAAAATTTCTATGTAATGATAGTCAAATGAGATTTATCGAATGAATTATGTTTAACATCTGAATGCCTAGTTTTCCACTATTTGTATTAAATTAATTGTGTAGACATTATTAAATTATTTAACCGGTCTAAGACTGGATTATTTTTTTTATTTTTTTACAAAAGTACAGACTTTTTCTTTATCTTGGTAAAACATCTTCTATATGGTAATGCTATATTCTTATATTATATTATTTAAATCAAAATAAAGAAATGTCATATTACCTGAGTTAGAAAATGATTCTGGATTTACTCCATCTGCAAAGGATATTCTTAATTAGATTTTATCTGAGAACTATTATTACTATTTATTTTATATTTTTACTTTGAGCCACAAACATATAGTAGTCAGTCGCTGAAATAGAGAAAACATTTATAAATTCAACGAGCGTATTAATTATTTATGTAATAACTAAAGGAATACAACAATAATTTAATATTAAAATGTTCGGTTATATCTATATTTGGTTTTGATCAAATACATAAGATTAAAATTTATTTCAAAAATTACCCACGATAAAAAGAAAAAAAACTTAGAAAAAATATGTCTTTAATTAACTATAACATTTTTAATTAACCCTCTCCAAAACTATTTTTTTTTAAATATCAACTTTTAAAACTTGAACGGTGAAGTATATACTTTATTAACTTTTTAAATTAAGAATATTATTAATTAAACCCAATGAGATGTTGAGCGGTTCACGATAAAATCGTCATCCTGTATACAACTTTACAGGAAAACTGTGTTTTAACAGTGATTTTTTAAATAAAAATTTTATAGTTTTCAAGTCCGCCTATGAAGATTAT
Organism: Adelges cooleyi; assembly: GCF_023614345.1. Taxonomy (NCBI): domain Eukaryota; kingdom Metazoa; phylum Arthropoda; class Insecta; order Hemiptera; family Adelgidae; genus Adelges; species Adelges cooleyi. Next base: position 9,380,510 of record NW_026096268.1, on the reverse strand, counting down.
AATAAGAAATGTACATATTACATTAGTACAATTAAGGCTAACAGAAATATATATTTACATTTGTTACATATATTATATATTTACATACATTTATTGTCTCGAGTGAATCGAAAATGTACTATGTCTTTTTCCTTGAAATCATCTAAAACAAAACCACCATAGATTACATAATATAGGTACATAGTAATAATACATTACCATAACCCGCGTGGATTATGGTTAAATAATAAACGAAATACGCTTACGAGTAGCAAAAGCAAAAACGCAGACAGATAAAACAAAGTAATAAGTGATGGTTCCCATATTGATGTATAAAAGTATAGACTACACGTTAAGCTGAGAACAATAGTAGAAAACTGATTAACTCATGGAACTCGTCGAGCTCTGGATTGTATTCAGTGAAGAAATCCACTTGATCATACTAAGAAAACCATAAATAATAGGTATTGAGTACAACTATTAAGACAAATATGTCTGTTCTGATTCATCTGTGTTTGCTAAAAGTGTTTATCTTACCAACCCGCATAGGACAAAACAAATTTTAATTCATGCTATAATTTGCTAAAAATCTACTAAAATGTCAAAAATACAATTTGCCTTGTACAATTTGCCTCTGAGAATCTGTTGTTAAATAAGAAATAAAATATATCGGTTTGTTCAATTCTTTAACAGTTTATAATAATGTATATCTATTTTATTTATTCGTATGGTTTGTCGTTACATACAATATATAGTATATAGTATAATGATAATAGGATAACACATAATAAAATGTACAGTAAATATGAGCAACAGTAGTTAAATATTGTTATTAAGCTAACAGATTAAGATATATGGTATCAACATTGGAGCTTCTTTGTCTGGTGGCCTTGAAAGGGGCTTTTTTTAAGGTTATGTTAAGTTGGGTTGAATTGAGTTATATGTAACCAGGCCAGGAGATCGTTAGAAACGACAGTTTGACCCCCAAATTTGGTTAGAAAACCTAACCGGTTGGTTTAGGTTTAGGTTCTCGAGGTTGGGTTTTTAAGGAGTTTCCTTTTCCTGGTCCGTTGAGGCTAAGTGCTATCAAGTAGACTTATAACCGTATTCAGGGAAAAGGGTTTTCCGGGTTTAATCCCCCCCCCCCGAAATTTCATTGAAAAATATTTGTATTACCTTTCCTTTATGTCTTTTGTTTCATTTTTTTTTTTAAGTATTTCTGAAAATGGTGTAAAAAAAAGAAAAATATTTTTATGTAAGTTTTCTTTTAACTTTAAAGCCTAAAATAGAATTAAATAATAATAAATAAGTGATATTATCGTTATCGCCTGCTTAGGCTTATGGACACGCCAATGAATTTTAGTTTTTTTCGAATTTCGTTGGTGTACCTTATTGGAAGACGTCAATAAGGAGGAATACATTACTTATACCAAATCAAGCACTAGAAAAATGTCTAGAATTAACAAACCAGACATATAAAAAAATATTATTTTTATTATTTTATTTTGAATTTAAATAGTAAGAATTTCACTGAGCGGAGAAACTTAAGTACAATTATTTCGTCTTTAGTTAATTCCGGACCCTTACAGCTGTATAAAATAAAATTATTATTAATATTTAAAATAAATTACTACATGGTTTGCTTACGGGTTACTTCGTATTATTTATACTTATTAGAAAATTTATTATCGACCTCCACGTGTAAATAATTGCACTTGAATCTAAAAAAAAAAAAATTAACATAATATTAGTAAATAGTATTTAGTAATAATTGGATTTGGACTTTAGATTTCGTATCTAAATTATTATATATTAAGAGATTTCTACACAGCATGCTGGGTTTTTGCATTACCTACTCTGAAGCCCAAATGTGAAATCGCCCTGTTAGACTCTCAAATGCTTAAATTCATTCACCAACTTTTAAAATTCCAAGTGTTCTTATAAAAGTTTTTTTTTTAATCAGTTATTATAAATAACAATAAGAGAGAAGAATATATTGCTGTATTATGTTACATAATATAATAACTGTATGTGTTCAAAATACCTACCATCAAGTCTCCAGGTGAAACTCCTTTTGAGTATTTGGTTACCTTCGGATTTTTTTTTTAAATAGTTTGAAGTTACGTCCAAACTTATGATGAAACATGGCAGTAATGTTTAAGTCGTTCGAAAAAGTAATTGTTTTAACGTAAAATATATCTGCAGAACGCTTCGACACAATGCATATTGTTTGCTGAAAATATTAAAATCTAAGAATTGACTTTTAATATACTATCAATATACAATTGCTACGTCTTGTTATTCAAACAACAAGCAGAAGTTAACATAGAAACGAATTGTTTTTAGCAGTTAAAAACTCACATAGAGTGAGCAAAGGTTTGCAAATTTTGTGTTCAAGGAGATCCTATATTATATTATATTATATATAATAAAGGATCTCTTTGAACACAAAATTTTCTTTACATTATTAATATTAATTTAGCATAGATTGAATTAATTGACAGAGTAATTGTGGTTGATAAAAGGGTATGTATAGTAGCTCGTCCAGTATGCACATTCGTTTTATTCAAAGAATTATGTATTATAAAAATAATCTTGATCAAATGAAAGATGTAAAACTTAATTAATTAAATATTAATGAAAATGGTTTGGAAATATTTTTAAATAATATGATATGTCATTGTTACTTTTTGACATTACACTGGTGCAGACAACGAAACGCCTTAATTAGTGAACAAAAATTAATTATGTTTTTAATCTTAAATCATATGTATATTATTTCTATAATTATTAGGATTTAGGAATGTCATTTTACATTTTTTTTAATGCAATTTAAGAAGTATGATTTAGAGGGACGGATAGTTTTATTAAGGCCACGATATGATTAGAGATGCCTACTGAAAGATTTTGACGTACTTTCCAACTTCTTAACGCATAGCCCTAGACATGAGCCTTCCCTTCTCTCATATCACCACTCACCGGACCCTATTTTCAAACATGCATCAATTTACTATATACTGTAAAAATAGTATAAGGTTTTTTTTCAGATGTTTTCTCAATTCTCGGCCATGTTATTTACATTACAAAGCCGGGTAGGTACGATTTCCAAAATATATGCTTGCTACGTGAAAAATGCATTTAAGTAAATACAAACAAATTGAAAAAATATGTAAAAAGACGTCATTGTAAAAACAACACCGTAATATAGCTCCGCATCGAAGCTAAAAAACACCTCAATAAATATTTGAAGGACTGCAAGGAAAAACCGTCATAATCACGAGCCAATTTTTTTTCTCTAAAATTTAGATTTATAAATTTGATTATTTTGTAATTAAACTTATCAATAAAGATAGAGTTAAAGAACAATATTATGTTACGTGCGTTATCTTATAATAAATCTCCGAGTCTTTTTGGAGTTCTTAAACTTTAAAACTGCAATACTGAAAACTTTGGTTATAATGACTATGATCGTTTTGACCCGCAGCCTTCATTTGTAAAATGTATTTACTTTCTAAGCTACTTAAATAACGCGCGAAAGCCCCAAAAAAAATATATAAAATGTGTTTTTATGATTTGTGCTACAATTTATAAAAAACAAAGGTTTTTTAGATCATCAACTTCCGAGCCCTAGATATTATGCAATACAAGATAATAATTTTATGGTATTGTTTATTTTGATGAGAGTAATGTTGTAAAATATTATAGTTTATGTTTTTTTATATTTACTAACTGGATGTTTTTTTTAAAATAAATAATTACCTATGTTGTTTGTACTATTGTTACATTAAAAAAAGACAAAAATCATAGTTTTTGTATAATGTTATTTTTAATGCTTTGATTATGTTAATTCATTTGTTTTTATATTTCATTATACCTATGTAAAAAAAAAGGAGACGTGTTAATGCTCATGTGCTTTTGTGTTTTATTTAAATAATTCACATAACTAATAGGTCCTTACTTAAGAAAACAGTTTTTCTCAAATTTGAAGGGAATGGGGTGAAGTTTTTAAATATTTGTCTCTACGAGTATAAGGTACATTTCATATCTGATTTTTATTCTGTAGCCATGCTACATGAAGAAATCGATTCAAAAATATTTTAAATAACGCCCAGGTGCCACATTAGCTTAACCAAGTCCTTTATACCTAGGTATAGCTATGTTCTTTACTATACTCTTGAAAGTGAACATTACAAAGTTATATTATTTGAATTTGACAAAAAACACGCCTCTTTCTGCAATGTTTTTCCATCTTCATTCACTGCAATGCGTGGTAGGGGCGACTTAGTAAATTTACACACCTTTAGGAATAAAATATATTAATAGAAATTGGGCATCGCATGTAGTTGTTCGATTAACGAATTCATAAAGCAATGAAACAAGAATAATTGCTCTCAGACCAGAGCTGGTCTGTGTATTATAGTATAGATAGCATTGGCATTGTCGCTACTAGAGGGGAGGCTCGGGGGGTGCAGACCTTAAAAAGACCCTGTATACGATTAGGCGTAGCACGAATAACTAAATAAAAAATGAAGGACCAACCAATAAAAGTTAATTTGACAGGAGTATAAAAAAATTCCTAAGTCGACGCCTGCTAATTCAGGGAGAGGCAACTTAACGCATCCTGGCGTGATAATGGGAACGCAACACAGCGTTAGGAAATATTTATCCAAAGGATTTACAAAAAGGCAATGGAGGAAGGACATCAATAGGGAGATAAAAAAAAATGTAAATACACAATTTTAAACTGTTTTTCTGAAACACACTTTATATTTCTTTTAAATGCAAACAACAACCAACAATATACAATTAAGAACATAATGACGTCTTGAATTTACAAAATTTAATTGTATAGTTTAAAATATATTGTTGGCTTGGAATTGAATTGAACCAACACTAGATATGTACAATGTTTTGCATATTAGGTTATTAAGTATTTTAAATTCTCCGTTCACTTGTTTTGTAATTGAATGAAAATCAGCAAATATGAAATGATAGTCGCAATCACCTGAAAATCAATCAAACTTGTAAGTCTACAATCTACAACCTAGTTGGTAAAACATTTCTAGAATACATTTTTTTTCAATCCAAAAAAGTTTCAACCCTGTTGAATGTAGAGACTTCTAGTTTAGAGGTATTAAAGTGTAATATTCAAGCCAATTGTAATTGAATGAAAAAATATACCTATGAGTTAAATGCTATTACAAACGAATGTTTACAGCGACCCGACGCTGATTTTTTTTGAAAGCTACACTGCATGTTTGTTACAGTAAAAATAATGTTCTTAAATTTTTTTTTCAGAAAGTTGAGATAATTTCACATAACATGAGTAAATTTCAAACTAGGTTCTCTATAAAAACAAAAAAAAGGGGTGAAATTTCATAGAAAAGTCTGTAGTCTGCCATTACCTAATCATTACTATATCAATAAAAATAAAAGTGTATACCTACTTTTCTTATTGTAGATATTTGTAAATCCACGATTCCACAAATTGAAAAATTTACCTTATACTTGTGCAATTGAAGTACAAATAGTTCTAACTGAAACACATACGATTAAATGAGTAAGCATCTATTAGATAGTCTAAGCAAATTTATTTTTTTGAAAAGAATATAGATATAAGAGCAAGTGGAACATTTTTGGGGGAAATTCAAAAATTAAAATAATGTTTTTAGGCTACCTTTTCTTACAATATCTACGTATCTAATCTAAAAACATTGCTATTTTTATTTTTATTTTTTTTAATATTTATTTGAAATTAATTCATACAACATTGTGGGTAATTATTTTATACTACTAAGTGCCTAGTTTAGCACGTCGATTGATAAGAGTTTATATTTATAAATATTTTTACTTTTTTTATAAAATACCTGTTTCATGTCGTCCGGTACAAAATAACCGTTTAGATGTTTACATACTATGACAGCTGTTTTTTCGGCCTGTAAAAAGCAACAACAATGGTTACCTATTTTGATATTTTAAAATGTCATTGAATTCTATACTCTTGAGGTAGCGTACGATGAGGGCAGCACCATTAAAAATAAACATGATAGGTGACAAATAACCCAACCGATGAGAACAATTGCGAATCCGTAGTTTTGTGAGCCAAGCAACAACATATTTAAAACACCCGTCAGTAGGATATGCGGAAGGATTATAAGATTTATCATTTTTGTCAATAAAATCGTCAATAGTTGCCATCCGTAATGGTCGTTTAAAATGTTGACACTGTAGCAGAGACTCCAATAAATTTCTTGATATGTTTTAATAGGAATATATTTTACGTCTGAAATAAAAATATGTAAACATTTTAAAACTAAGATAGTAATACCAAAATACATATATTTTTTTCGCGGTTAAGATTTATATTTATGTATTTTGTTTTGTTATACAATTATAATATAAGGTAACATTAAAAATAGTCAGAACAGTGGAGTCGGGGCAATATGGGGACGAGGCATAGTGAGGTTGGTGTGGTGAATGACCTTAAAATTAAAACTGAGAGTATTGAAATTGCTCCTAGCGTAATATTTTGTATACAACATATATTTAATAAACTAGTTTTAACAAAAAGGTCAATGGTAACCTGATGCCAGTAGAGTAAATTCGAATGAGTTTGCTAACTGTCAATAACTTTACACTTATTGATAATAATTTATTTACACTTATTGATAATAAGTGTAAAGTTTTGTGAGGAAAGCAAACAAAAAATCTACAAAAATCGTACTATTTAATAGTATTATACCAGGTTTTTGGAAAACTCTTAAGAGTAGAATACTTTGGTTTAAACTTTTACCCAATTTTAGTAGTTTCATATGTTTTTTTAGCTTGTAACTATTAACTGGTATTAGCTACTGGTGTATTATGAAAATACAAACAATTAACAATTAAAAGGCTTAGTGCAACACAAAAAAATCCATTTAAATAAAAATAAAAATACGTTCTGTTTTAGACCTATATTATTATTATATTCAGTATAAACAAATAAATTATCACCTTAAAATCAACTGGAATAAAACCAAGGTAATGATGTGTCAAAAAAAGAATCGTATTCATAGATTAAGAATTAAAATTGATAACCACACTCTCGACCAAGTGGAAAATTTTAGATATCTAGGTAGTATAATTAGTCAAGATGGAAAATGCGCTATGGAAATAAAAGCAAGGATCGCTCAAGCAAAAACAGCATTCATGAACAAAAGAAACCTACTGTGCTCTAAAAACATGAGTATACGTATGAGGAAACGGCTGATAAAGGTATATGTGTGGAGTGTCGCACTTTACGGATGCAAAACATGGGTATTAAACAAAGCGGAACAAAAGTTCCTCGAAAGTTTCGAGATGTGGTGCTGGAGAAGAATGTTGCGAGTAAGCTGGGTAGAAAGAAGAACTAACGAAAATGTTTTAAACGAAATAAATGAAACCAGGAAGATACTTAGCACCATAAAAGAAAGAAGATGGTATATGATTGGTCATGTCTTAAGACACGAAGAAGAGCTTCTGTATATTATAATAGAAGGGAAGATGAATGGCAAAAGAGATCGAGGACGACCAAGAACGTCTTATATCAAAAGGATGATTTCCGATGCGGGTCTAGCAAACTATAAGGAGCTGAAGAGGTTAGCTGACAATAGAGATGAATGGAGAAATTTTGGAAAATTGCAAAACCAACCTTAGGGTTGATCACAAAAAAAAAACAAATAAATAAAGGAAGATCTTAATACGTTATATTATAATATCTCCAAACATTAATGTTTGATGACAAAAGATAATTTTTAAGTAATATAACAAAGGATTTTGAGCAAATAACTTGATTATTTTTGGATCAATAACTGTCACAAACTCACTTTTAGTGAGGTTGTTGGAGCAATGGAGCAGATAGGATAATTGTTGGTATCGTCGGCTTGGGAATACGACGTGGTTGCTCGACGTCAACCGTTCGAGCTTGACCTCGATCTCGCGGTTGATGATGTCAAACCGACGACCTATGCACCAAGACAGCTGCGCGTACACCGTCACCGACACAAGGTTGACGTGATCAAAGATGAAGACTACACAGTAGCTCTTGTTGGTCGGATTGACCTTTACCCAGGTATAGTAGTCGACTGCGAACATCACAATTTGAAGGCAAATCAGCCAGACCGCACACCGCTCGACGCGTTTGTCGACCGCCGTGCTGCCGTGGCTGTCGAGCGCCTCGTCCACGTGGTTCAACAAACGCTCGATGTCCAGCCACGCGACGTACCGGGATGCTGACCCGACAACGCCTATGGTGCACGACAATACAATCATGGTGTAACAGACGCACGCGACCACCACAACGGGGACGTTATTGAAACGAAGGGATTGACCCTTTCGAAACGCATTCACTTCACCCAGCATCGACCCGTAGCCGCAAATCACCAACGCGATTATCGCGCACACGTTGAACGCATAGAGCTTCGGACTGAACTCTTCGGCGCCGGTGGCCGTCGATCCGCCAAACCGCACCGGATAAATCAAAGCGGTCCTCGCCAGTTTCGTCAACGATTCAGTAATGGCAGTCCGCCGTTTTGCCTTTCCCATTCCGGTCGGCCCGTTCATATTTATCTATTGATTTTTTTTAAATATTTTTTATTATTATCTTTTTTAAATATTTTTTATACAACACAATCTAGTATTATATTTCTGCAAACGTCCTTTGTGTGGTTTGTTCTTTTCGCGATACCAACGGGAAGTATTAAACTACGGTATGTTTGCTAAATTTAATGTACCTAGATGACCTGTCTGAACTATTTTTGATTTTTTAATTTTTTTGTTTAACAATGGATTATAAAATAAACATAATAAAATATAAAAAGGTAGTTTAGGTCGCTACAGTAATATTTTTATAAATTATGGTTTTTAATGGTATAACAATAAATGTCAATAACAGTTTGTTGTCTTGCTGAACGTCATATTTGCTGGTAAATTCCAAACAACAAAAAGTATTGTTTCCTTTGAACACAAGTGTTTTGACAGTTTACCATGTTTTCATAGTTAAAATAATATATTTAATCTATGATATTATGTAGAAATCTGATAGTCTTTCATTAAAAATGTATGTCATAAACATAATATGTACAGTCAATGGACAGAACGGTAAAGCGAAATTTTCGTAAAAAAACAATTACTAAATAAAACATTCGGAAATTATTCTCAAATTATATTCTAATTACGGTTTTAATACATTTGTTTTTTTTTGTTCGGCATAATATATTGTATATTGGGGCTTAAAGGCCATTTTTTATTTTTGTTCTGATTTACAATGTGATCCAAGATCATTAATCCAGGATTAATACATTTTTACAATAAATGGTGCTTATTCTGACTTAATACCGTTTTATGTTTGATGTTTCTAGGTTAAAAGTCTAGTCGAAGCATCTAAAACGAATTAAAGATATTAGTATAACACGAAACGATTTATATACATATGGTTTAAATTTGTATTTAGTAAGAAATATACCCACATTAATCATTTTTAATTATTTTTCAGTGATTTGTTTATATCTGTTTTGAATTAATTTAAATAAACATTTCTTTTGCGTATTTTAACTTTTACAACAGTGCTACACGACACCAAACAAATTAAAACATTTTGTATACTTATAAAAACAATAACAATAAATTGGAAACCTATTTTGGTTTTATTTTAAATTTATAAATTCAATTTTTTATTTTTTTTTAATGATTTTATTTTTTTTTATAGATCCATACATTTTTGTCTATTTAATTTTTTTAATTTTGTCGTCCATCAGTGTCGATTTTCTGTCATTTGATAAGTGGTTTTATTATACGGCCATTATATCTGGAAATATCTGGTAAAGTATTATGTTTGATAGTGGTTTTCAATTTTTTGATTGGATATTATTATAATTATAGCTACTAAAGGGATTTTATAGATTCCATAAAATAGATATCATAAAAAGGACGATTAACATTATTTTTATTAATAAAATAAAAATTAAAAACGTTTACATTAATTACCTTTGGTAATATTTGTATACTTGTTTATATATTATGTAAACATAGAAACATTGTTATTATTTAATTCCATAGACAAACAAATTGTCGACAAGTTTGTTTTCGTTTGTAATTTGTAGTCGGCGAAGTCGATAGATAGTTTTTATGAACAGTAGCCGACGGAATCGATGTACACCTTTTCAAAATATAATAGTTGACATCTGAGAGAAAAAAACTCGGGAGACTGGTCACAAGAGTGAATGTAAAAATGTTTTTAATCTTAGTGTGCATTGTGCTTTGTGTGTACAAATTATTAAAGTCTCCGCAGCACACCATCAGTATTAATGTAGGCCTTTTGCCTCACTTAAGTATCCTTATGTTCGTTGTGGCCTTCGCAGATCGCCGATAATAACTATTAGACACGGGTCGAAACACACGGGCAATACCACCCTGTTCTCCACAGGGAGCCGGTGACCAAAATGTAATTGTACAATGTTTTGCATACTATAGGTTGGTGAGTAATTGAAACGGTGCGTTTACTAGTTTTGTAATTGAATGAAAATCAGCAAATATGTAACGGTAGTCCCAATCACCTGGAAATTAATCATAATTGGTTCGTCTAAAGTGAGTCCAATTAACTTGTAAGTCTGCAATCCACCTTAAAAGTCCACCAGAAAGTTGATAAATATTTCTGATTAGACTCCTAATACAGAGATATTAAAATGTAATAGTCCGAATGCACTTTTCTTACGCGTCGGTAGTCTGCCTTAACTTATTCATTACTATATCAATAAAAAAAAAACAGTGTACACCTACTTTTGTTATTGTAGATATTTGTAAATCCACGATTCCACAAATTGAAAAATGAACCTTATGCTTGTGCAATTGAAGTACAAATAGTTCTAACTGTAACACAATAAAGAAGCGTCTATTAGATAGTCCAAATAGTCATATTTTTGTTCAAAAGGGATTTAGATATAGCAAAAGGAAGATTTTTTGGGGAAATTCAGAACTTAAAATATCTAACCTAAAAACATTGAAATATTTTTTTTGAAATTAATTCAACATTGTGGGTCGTTATTTTCTGCAAAGTAGGTACTTTAGCACGCCTATTGGTGAGAATTTATATTTATTTTCTACTACTTTAAATACCTGTTTAAAGTCGTCCGGTACAAAACAACCGTTTAGATGTTTACATACGATTAGAGCTGTTGTTTCGGCCTGTAAAAAGCAATAACAGTGGTTATTTCGATATTTTGAGGTGTCATTGAATTCTATACTTTTGAGGCTGCGTACGACGAGGGCAGCACCATAAAAAATAAAAATGATAGGTGATAAAAAATCCAACCGATGAGGCCAATTGCGAATACGTAGTTTTGTGGCCCAAGCGACACCATATTAAAAACACCGGTCAATAGGTAATGCGGAATGATTATAAGATTTATTATATTCATCAATAAAATCGTTAATAGTTGCCAACCGTACTGGTGGTTTAAAATGTTGACACTGTAGCAGAGACTCCAGTAAGTTTCTTGAAATGTCTTAATAGGAATATATTTCACGTCTGAAAATAAATTATGCAAACATTTAAAATGCTAAAATGCTGATATAAATATTTTTAATGATTGGCATACAAAAATCGATTGACGGCAAGAATTTGCCACTTATAGTTAAGGGAAAATTTGTAAAAGTCTGTATTGAGTGCCCACCTTTAGTGAGGCTGTTGGAGCAATGGAGCAGATAAGATAAGTGTTGGTATCGTCGGTTTGGGAATTCGACGCGGTCTGTCGACGTCAACCGTTCGAGCATGGCCTCGATCTCGCTGTTGATAATGTCGAACCGACGACCTATGCACCAAGCCAACTGCGCGTACATAACCAACGACACCAGGTTGACGTGACCAAATATATAGACTACACAGTAGCTTTCGTTGGTCGAATCGACCTTTAGCCAGGTATAGTAGTCGACTGCAAACAACGCCGCTTGAAAGCAAACCAGCTAGACGGTACACCGCTCGACGCGTTTGTCGGCCGCCGTGCATCCGCGTTTGCCGAGCGCCTCGTCCACGCGGTCCAGCAAACGCTCGATGTCCAGCCAAGCGGTCTGCCGGGACGCCGACCCGACCACGGCTATGGTGCAAGACAATGCAATCATGGTGTAACTGAGGCTCGCGACCGCCGCAACGGTGACGTTCTTGAAGCGAACGGACTGGCCCTTTCCAAACGAATTGAGTTCACCCAGCAACGACCAATAACCGAAAATCACCAACGCGATTATCGCGCACACGTTGAACGCATAGAGCTTCGGACTGAACTCTTCGGCGCCGGTGGCCGTCGATCCGCCAAACCGCACCGGATAAATCAAAGCGGTCCTCGCCAGTTTCGTCAACGATTCAGTAATGGCAGTCCGCCGTTTGGCCTTTCCCATTCCGGTCGGCCCGTTCATATTTATCTTTTGATTTTATTAAAAAAATTTTTTTAATTTTTTTTATACTTAACTGGTGTTATATTACTACAAACGTCCTTTGTGTGGTTTGCTCTTTTCGTGAGACCAACGGGAATTATTAAACTACGTACCTGACTACGCGGCGTAGTTGCATGCTCGCTATATTATATTATACCTAGAAGTCCTGTCTAAACTATTGTTGACTGTTTAATTCTTTTTTGTTTAACAATAGATTTTATAATAAACATAATATATTATGAAAAGGTAGACGTTGCGACGTTGCATTACAGTAACGAAAAATGTACAACACAGTTAATTAGCTTAGATGGTTGTGTGTGAATGAATCTACAGTCAATAAAAATATTTTCATTGCTTGTTAGTTGTTGATTATGATAAATGGGTACAACGGCTACCACTATATTATATGATCCGTCCCCAATAGACGAAATAAATGGATCAAATGAATGATCAATGAATGAACCCAATTATGTATTTTTATTATGTTATTAATAAAATAACAAATGTCAATAACGATTTCTTGTCTTGCTGAACCTCATTAAATCTGGTAAATTCTAAACAATTATAAACAATGTTTTGTTTGGACTCAAGAGAAGTGTTTTGACAATTTACCATATTATCATAGTTGAAATAATATATTAAATATTTAATCAACAATATTACGAAGAAATTTGATAGTCTCTTTTTAAAAATTGTAATTACAAACAAATTTACAAATTACAATCAATCTCAATGCTTTCTTTTCATTAACTCTCATTACCTACCCACCGTATAGTTTGTTTATACCATATAATATATTGTCGTTTATTTTCATTTATCCTTCAGATTGGTAGGCATGCTGTTTAAGTTGTTAAATTAAATTGTTAAAATTTGGACAATATTCAAATAAAACTGAAGAGCCATGTCAACATTAAGAACTACAATACAATTAAACATTTTTTTTTCACATCCATAGAAATGCTAAATTGTGAGGTTGTACTACCGAGTTTTACACGTTAAAAAAATTAAGAATTTTATTAATAAGACAAAATACACTTGTGCCTATGTGTAATTAAAAATTAACAAAACTCAATAAGTATACCGAGTAAATAAATAATATTTTAATCCATGCTAATTATCATTCCTAGTGCTTACTCCTTTTTATATCGCGCTTTGTTGTTGACAAGATCAACTGAAACTTATAAACCGTTAGATGAGTTATCAATGATAACAGCCGCCGATAATATGATAAAGTGTGTTATCAATTGCATAATATTTATAATTGAGGTTATGTTCATAAAATATCATTGTAACATTTTTGAAATTTTTTTTCTTGATAATGATTTATGTTTTGCGTTTCTAATTTTTTAAGTAAACCGACAAAAAAATGTTCTGCAAAGTTGTTTAAAATTTGTAAAATACAATAGAAAAGAAATATTTACTATAAGTATAAAACAACGTACTGTTAATATTTTTCATTTCACAAAAAATCATTGTAATTCGATAAGGCAAATCAAAATATAAAATGTTCAGTGAGTTTTTTTAAAGTCGAAAACGTTCACAAAACTATTTTGCTATATTACTTATTCGTTATTATCGTTTTGTTTTTTTCTCGTGCTTTTCAGGTTTCAGTAATCTATTGCGTTCCTTGCCGACCGTTGGTTCCGTGATGCCTGTCCGATACAGAGCTCGTAAGGGCACGAGAGAAAGAAAGGCCAAAATACATCAAAAAAACAAAGCGGCCAATTTGGCAAAGGCTAGAAAATATATACCCTTACTTAAAAAAAAGTAAGTCTGTTTCATACATTGCTTCGGTCTTAAATATTTCAATTATGTCACCGCATACTTTTTACGATAGCAGTTTTCCATTTTGAACAGTATTTTTTAAAAAAATGTTTGTTTTATTTATATATTTTATTTTTTTTACATTATAAATGTGACGTGTAATGTGTTCATACGACATTACATGTTTTTAATTAATATGGGAGTCCATAATGAAAATAGTTTTAACTCTCATAATTTTAACAGTGTTTAGTACCTTTTTATAATTTAATGACTTCTTACAGGCAGTTGGGTAAATCGAGTCGTACCATCGAAAGATTCTTTTGGCGAGTGCCTTCCGATAATGTTTACCACGGAATGTTTTACCAAATGCGTCGGTAAGAACCTCGATCGTTAAACTTTAAAATTTATTTTTGTTTACAGATAATTAGGTTGTTTTTTTTTCTAGATACAATCTTGTAGACGCTATTTTGGCTCACCGCGAACTCCATCACCCGTCGATGATGAATGTTCCTGACGCGCCGCTGAACATTCGTTTGGAAATTGACTTGGCGACCGATAAAAAAAATAAATTTGTCAGCAAGTACAGTCAAATCATTGGTTTGCCGCATCCATACGACCACGGCGAAGACCGAACAATATTGGCGTTTTGTCAGAGCGCCGAAATGATGGAAGAAGCAAGAAGTGCAGGTGCAATGTTAGTCGGCGGAAAAGACGTTATTAAACAAATAGAGGTTGATATTTATATCATTATTATTATTTGTATATCGTATTTTTGCAAAGCGAAGCAAATAATAATCAATTTTTTTTTTCTTTTTCCAGAGGGGACTCATAATGTTACCAGATTTTCAATACGTGCTGGCGCATCCTGATATTTTAACCGAATTGTCCGCTATACGAGGACTGTTAAGAAGACGTTATCCTACCCTTCAAAACGGTTTGTTTTAAGCGTACATCATAATGCGTGACGCTCGCTTAGGAAACTACGGAACAAACTCGCACTGAGGTGTTTTTCCTGAGCACGCGACTCGTGTTAATTGATGTTATTATTGTTTTACTTAAAAAAATGATTATAATATAATATTATTGCGTGTAATACACAATATTGCAGGTGCATTAACGCTCGATTTGATAGCCATGATCAAGCATTACATCAAAGGTGTGCGATATAATATGACAGTCGATCCGTATGACGAAGCATTAGGAGTTGTGGATATGACAATCGGCCAGGTATTTATTTGTTGTTTTTATAAAATTTGCCATGACGTGTCGTATCGTAATAAAAATTGTTTATCTCTTGTTAACAGATTTCGGACGACATCAAACATTTAGAAGACAATTTTAAAACTTTGTTCAATGATGTAATGACAAAAGCGCCTAAAAGAAACGAACCGACGCCGTTTATCACTCGGTGACTAATTTAATATGTTTTTTTAGACCAACTTTCTGTCTCGATTTAACGTTTAAATGTTTAATTATATTACCAAAGTATGTTTCAAAACCCAATATTATTTAGTACAAATTGTTAAAAAAAAATAATAATAATAATAATAACTACGACAATAAGCGACGTTATAAATTTAAAGTAATACTGAAAGTATATAATCTTTTCAAACGCAAGTTGTTACGTTCACTTCTGTGCACTTTTGTGCACTTCTTACGTTAATTACTTGTAAATTAGAAAATTATAATAATAAAACTCTATTGTGCACCAAACAATTTTAAAAAAAAAAACTATAAGATAGATTTTTTTCACTAAGTTTTGTTCTAAGTCAAAATAATTTGATTTAATTAAATAAAAAAAATTGTTACTCGAATAAGAATTACTCGAAACAGTGAATTTGTTGATTATTCATAAAATTTTTGTCAAAAACAATTTTGCTTAGATTTTATTGTGTATTTTGTATTATAAAACATATACGTAATAATAAAACTATATGTTTATTTTTAATATAATAATAATAATAAAAAAAAATCATTGCCGTTTTCCAGATGTTTGGCCCAGACTCCGTCGTCCATTGAAAAGTTCAACATCGACCTGTCTGCCTATTCCGTAGACAAAGAAGACGACGAAACCGATTCTGATTCGGACGACGAAGAAGAAACCCAAAAGAAACAACGTGCCTGATCAGAGCACTGTTTCTGTAATAATAATGTTTAGTGTTTTGTTATTTGAAAATTGTCATAATTTATATATATAAAGAAAAAATGTTTAGTTAGTCAATAATCCTTAAAGGGTTTCTTTTTTTTTTTTTTTTTTACTAATAAGTTTAGCCCTACCAGCTCAATTAGTCACAGCCAAAAATAAAAAAGTCATCGACCCTTTACCGTCACGCGTAATGCTCCAAATTGTTGTTTTAGTAGAAAAATTATCTCTCGTCATAGGTATTTAAGTAATAAAGTGAATATAGGTACCGAATAAAATATGTATGTATTGTAATTGGTAATATAAACTAAATCACAGAAAACCTAGCTCAGTATCTAAAGCTATAGATATCGTATTATTGTATTATCGTATAATATTCATTGTAACGACGAGGCTTTGACACGGTTAAAGGTATTTTCAAGTAGTTGCATTTTAACAGTTTTATTTTGTTAATAACTTTTTTATACACTCTTTATAGGACATACTTATTTTGAAAGTAGTAATAAGAACACTGCTGTAATAATATATATTTGCATACCTATTCAACCCCATTCATGTAAAATTGTACTACTTGATACCTAATTGGGTTTGTACCAACTTATATTCGCAAAAATCGATAGAATACGAGGTTTTTTTTTATTATGGGAAAAAAAGTTTGTATTCCATCAGGTAAAGGATTTATTGTAGGGATATATTTTCCAACTGCACAGATGTACCATTTTACATTAAACCGGTTTTGAGTCTTATGTGAAGTTTCATTCCCCTTCACCTCCCCCCCCCATCTTTTTTAATATTTCAGCAATATAACAACATAGTTTTGATTTTGTTGGATACTTAACATTAAAACACAAAATAATAGCATACATTTATCTGTCCACTATTAAACTTGGTAGTCTATTGTCAAGTGATCAACAATTACGAATTTCGAATACTGTTTGAAGTAAATGTCATATTAGAATATTTTGCATGTACAAAGCAATTGCTTTCAGACTTTGTCTTTTCGTTCGCACTCACACCATCATAGAAAAAGTATTAGAAAGAGCTCACTATGATAAATGATTGTACTAACACAGTACAAAACTCAGAATGTTAAAAAATCTTTTCTTCACATTTCGGTACACAATTAAAAAAAAAAAAAAAACTATTAGTACAAATTCTTACTCAGTTCTTAACATTTTCTTAATTTATTAATTTAATTTTTAAGGACCGGATACAATAACTAAAGTACATAATTAATATAATATAGTTTTTATTTAAAAAACATTTTCTTTTACGATTTTACAGACTTTTCAAATGGTTTTTTAGGGCTTTTACATACAATAACCGTTCAGCCATGGATTTTACATAGTCTGTTTTGTAAATTTCCCTGGTGATTTCCTCAAATCTTTTTATATATATGCCCTCTAAAACAGATACAAAAACGAACAAAAATAATGATATAGGTACCTACTTATTATATTGTTACAGAGTGTAAACAGTAGTAATTGCAGATTGCCCAGAACCCAAATGCAACAAAACTTGGTGCCTCAAAACCAAGGAAAACTATTATTACACAATAGAGTTAATATATTTTATTATTACAAATTCTTACTCAGGTCTTAACATTTTCTCAATTAAATAATTTGATTAAAAAGGACCGGGTAAAATAACTAAAGTACATATTTCATATAATATAGTTTTTATTTAAAAAACAAAAAAACATTTTCTTTTACAATCTTGCAGCCTTATATAATGGTTTGTTTACGGCATGTAAAAACAAAAACCGTTGAACCATGAATGTTACATAGTTTGTTTTGCAAGTCTTCCTGGTGATTTCCTCAAATTTTTTTACATCTATGCGATCTAAAACGATACAAAAACGGACAATAATTATAATATACCTACAAGTTATACTGTTCTAAGAGTGTAAACAGTAGTAATTGCAGAGATACCCAGAAACCAACTGCATCAAATCAAGGTGCCTCGAAACACAAGAAAGTTATTGTTACACGATAGAGTAAATATATTTTATGATTACCTCGATTCATTCGTGTCAATTCATCGGGTGTGAAATTAGCTCTCATAGTGACACCAAAATCATGCCAAAGCAAGTTTAATTCATGCACACCAATTTTCTTAAGTGTAGGATCATCTAGGAACTCTACTAATTCATCGAAAACGGATTGTATAAGCTGAAAAAATGTCGAAGTCTGTCGTTAAAAATGTCTTAACGTTATGACCATAAACAAGATTTAAAAAAAAAAAAATTTTACTATTAGTCTAAAATCTCCTGAGATTATATTATTATATTCTAGTTTGTCTTACATATAAAATCTTACATACTTCATCTCACCATGTATTGTTTGTAAAAAAAAAAATAAGCAGAACTCAGTAATGACAATAACCATTTTTTTTCATATTAATATAAGAATAGTTTTAAATTTTGGCTGTAGAAACTGATATACAAAAAAAAAAAAACATCGGATTTTACATTTTTCATACCTACATTTCTGTAAGTTACTCAATAATTAAGCATTTTTACAATGAAAAAATTGTTACAATAAAGGCTATTACAAAAAATAAAAATAATAATTACTAGCTGACCTTAATTGTATTTAAAAATGTTAAAACTATTTAGTTATATATATATATATAAAAAAGTATTTAATTCGTGTTCAAACATGATAATTGTAGTATAAAACTATTAGAAAAAAATGAATTCATAATGAACCTCTTATTAAAATAGCGAATTGAAAGTAATTTATACATTTTTAAATTATATACTATAGTTTTATTGAAAAAAAAAAATTTTCTTTACCGTTTGGCATATAACATGATTATTAGCCTCTATCATCTTTTGATTTAGGTTCTGCATAAACGATAACCGTTGATTCATACATGGTTCATAGTCTTGGACATTGCTTTTACAAACTTCCCAGTTAATTTTCCCAAAGTGTTCTACACTTATGCCTTCTAAAACAATATAAAAACGAATAGTTATAATATACATATTACATTATTGTAGAGTGTGTGGGTACAGTAGTTGCAGAGTTGGCCAGAAACCAACTGTATACAATTTGGTGCCTCGAAACCAAAGAAAACTAATATTTTACGATAAAGGTAATATATTTTATAATTACTTTCTTTTATAGTGGCAATATCCGCTGGAGATAAATACTTTTCTATAATATAACCTGTGTCACTCCAAAGCACGTGTAATGCATGCACAGAAAGATTCTCTCCAGAACCAAGTATGAAAAACTTTCTTAATTCGTTGTACACGTTTAGTGTTAGCGGATAAAATCTCGAAAGCTGTCATTAAAAATCATTAGGTTAAGACAACGTGATATTATAAAGTTTATGTCGACTTATGCGTTATAACCATTAACAAGATTTTGAAAAAAAATTCTGCTATTGGTCTAAAATGTTCTGAGATTATAATTTTACATACTTAATCTCACCTTGTATTATTTGAATAAAAAAAAAAATATGCAGAACGCAACAGTTATGACTATAACCATTTTTTTTGGTACATTAAAAATACGGTTTATTTTTAAAAAAATGTTGCGTTAAGAAACTGATTTACAAAATAAAAAAACCACGGATTTCATATTTTGCATTTATCTAAATAATTGTAAGTAACCCAATTAATTAGGTATTCGTGTAGTGAAACAAGTAGTTTTTAAATAATTATTAAATGACCCAAAGATATTTAAAAATTGTATTACTATATAATTGATCAAATATAATATTATTTAAACAATACAAACATGATAATTTTAATACAAAATTTAAAAAAAATATATATTTATTAATTTACTTATTAATTTAGGAAATTGAAAGAAATTCATAATTTTTCAAATAATAAATGGTGCATTATGATTTATGGATAGGTATATTTTTTTCTAATAGTTTTGTACTAAAATTGTCAAGTTTGAAAATTAATATGTAAGTTTGTGTGATTTTAAAAATTACTTTATAAAGACATAATAGAGCAACTTGCCTATTACATTAGTTTGCTATCAATAGCAATATTAAAAAAAAAAAGAAACAATTCAAATTTATAAGATTTATACTGTCTTTTAACAAAAAAGATACGATTACCTCTTTCTCCTTATCGCCATTGGCAACACTTAGAATTACTAAGTAATTCATTGCAAAACATATAAATATTATGTATTTTGCATTCATTGTTTCTTCTTTATAGACTTGAATCGAACGAAACAAAAAAAAATTGCTTAATAATGCTATACAGAACTTGGTTTCTTAGAGAGTTTTCGAAGAATAACACGTATATTATAATAATGCTATTTTACAGTACGGGTAATAATATGTTATTGACGATTAAGTCGATTGTTTTTGTACAATAGTTGTTTTTTGTGAACATAATATCTTGTGAACAAACAAAATATACGGTGTTTATTTTGATCAAATAATATTTTTTTTGGTTAAAAAATGTTTTACAACGATGGATTTTTTTTATTGTCCGTATCATTATAATTAGCTTTGTTAAACTAATGTGATATCAAGTAAAATATCTTGATCACAAATCGTAAAACATTTTCTTTTGAATTTGGGAGAAAAAAAAATAACCCCGTTATTTGGTTTTGACTGAAATGTTGTTTTTACAATAATATGTTATGTTTTTTCATTATTTTGTCTGGACTCAAAATATTACCCAAAATAGATTTTTGGTGTACTAGGCAGAGCAGTTAATGACCATTGCAATTATTTTATCCTAAATTCAAAAGTCTATATCTTTCATTGTTGAACTGGAAATTGGCTTATCAAGTTCTGTATTTCTTTTTAAAATCTACATGTGGATTTAGGTAGTTAATACATTTACCAAATATCACCCTGGTCGTTTTAATAAATACCAATAATACCTATTGATATAACTAGTACCTAAATCACTGCTTCTTACGGCTTTAATGTATCTCATGTCCCCCCTTATGCACATCACCCTTGGATGTTTTATCAAGCTTTGTCTTAACTTAATAAAAAGTTCAATCCCTAACGGTGACCTGATTGGTTCTAATTTTCAGTTTCAAGTACATATCTACGTAGTTAATATAATAACACGTATAAAAAAGATAAAATCTACGACGTTCAATATCCATTCAATGCCTCGTTTAAAAGAAAACTTCGCCTACGACACTGATGCTTGCAAAAAGGAATGATATCCATAACAAAAACTTAACAGTGAAAAAAGGCGAAGTACCAGACCCCCTTCCAAAAATGTCAGGCACCTGACAAATGCTTAATTCAGAAACTGGTCAAGTGTTATCAATACAAATAAAAGATCAGCACTGCTCATGAAAGTAGGAGTGAAGTGTGGTTATAAACTAAAAAAATAGCAGACTTGGCGACAATGTAGATATCTCTACTTTAATAGGCTGCCTTTTTTTGGGAGGGGGTCTGGAACTGGGCCTTTTTTCACTGTTAGGTTTTTGTTGGGGATTGGTTTAACAATAATGTGGGCTTTTTTTTTTTTGTCTGTATACACTGTAACTTTTTTAATACTGGACAATTCCTTCGAGTAGCAACTCTATAAATCAAAAGTTTCATCTGGTTGGTACTTTGTTAGGGATAGAAGTTGAAAAAGATTACTCAGTCACAGTTAAAATTAAAAAAGAAACCACGTGAGTTTTAAAATTTGATCTTTTACCGGCTATAATGTCGAGAAAAAGAGTCGGATCGAGTTGAAATTTGTAAGGAATATTTTTTTTGCATGCCCCCACACGTCAGTAGTCTCAAATTTAAATTATACTCATTTTCCATCTCCCTAGAAGGGGTGCATGTTTTTTTATTTTTGAAGTCCTAAAGGTTGAAAATTTGTCAGTTTTTAGGACTGAAATTTTAGGATTAAAATGATATTAAACGGAGAACAAATTCGAGACTACAATTTTACTTTAATTGCCAGAAAACTGTGCTTTTCCCAGATTTCGTATACGTTAACATATACACCTGAAATCTTAGAAAAATTCTATAAAATCATTACGAATCATTCAGAATGACAGTATTAAGTTGTCATACTCAAATGCCATTTTAGGTTTTAATTTCATTTTTTTATTTTACTTAGTTTTTTCTGGTTGAGTAAAATTAAAAACTGATATTAAATTCGCAAACACCGACCCCAAAATCATATAATTTGACCACTTATGAAGTCTTTTACACAAAAATCTAGAAAAATGTTTTAGCTTCGATGCAAGGCAGAGATGCTATTGGTTTTACAATGATGTGGACTTTTTTTTACGTAACACATACACATTTAAACTTAAAATAACATCGAATGATGGACAGCCACCTCCGTGATTTCGTGTGATAAGTTTCTTAAATTAAGTTTAATATAAAGTTGTTCTACTATGAGAAAAGTCCAATTTTTAAATTAATAATTTTTGATGTTGAAACAATTCCCATCACTTGTATAGTTGTATCCAATTATGGACAAAATATAAATTATAATTGATTTTAAAAAACAACTGGGATGTTTTGGATTAATTGTTTCGGTTTTTATGGACAATATTACCGTGACTATTTTTAAAGTTTTAAGAATTTAGAGTAAGGATAGGAGGGGAAGTGCGGTTGGGAAATGCGCGTAGATAAAACTAATACTGCACTTTCCTCCTACAGACTACAACACACAATATAATAACCGGGTGCTATTAATTTTAAATCACTGGTTGAGAAAATATATATTACCTAAATCAGTAAAGATTTTATTTGTAATTTTTTGATTATTATTTCAAGATGTCTAAGGAAAAGTGGTAGTAGGTATTAAGTTCGTTATTTATAATAACGATAAGCGTCAAATATTGCTTATCCTTTGCCCGTTAATAAATAGCGCTTTCCGTTCCCCTTTAATGCAAATTAAAAAACTTATTTTTAATTATTGTAACAATAGGGTTTTCATTTTTCTAAATTGGAAATATTTTATAATTATAACTTATTACAAGGAGTTTTTGTAAAATCATTTATAGTGTAAATTGTAATCCAATTTTGTATTATTGTTATTTTTATCAAAACTAAGTTGTTTTTCACAGCCATTGTTGTAATGTAAACAAATGGTAAGTTTCTATAGGTATTCGTATTTAACAAAAAAAATTTGTATAGTTTTTTTTTTTTATCGAAAACAAGTTTTACCGTATCATACATTACCAAGTTTTAACAATATACATTACGAAATCTACTATTACAGAAATTTTTTTTTTTTCGTAAACAAGTTGGTTTTAAAAGTATTTTGTTATGTTATTTGTGTATTTAAATGTTTGAACTATTTATTTATTATCTTGCGCTGTAGAACCATGTGTCATAGTAAAATACTCAAAATACCAAAAACAAAAAACGTAAAAATACAAAGATAAAATATCACAGCACCCAATTATATTATAGAAGTTTTATCCCTGTGGACAGGGGAGAAAGAATTCTTCCAAGGGCCTTACACCAGTCGTAAAAGGCGACTAAAGTGACGTTGAGCCGAACGTTAATTGGCCTTCTATGGGACCACTTCTCTTGCGACATACCTTCCCCGGCCCGCAATTAGCGCTCAGCGCTACTAGTCGGTCCGTGGTCGTAGGGGACCCCCTTTGGGGAGAACCACAAAAGCCAATGTACGCCCATATTATGGAAGTAATTATAATTTAGGTATTGTACATTATTGGATATCGACAAAAGTAGGAATTACAATCCAATTATTATACAGGGTGGTTCTTTTATCATGAACCACTCAATATCTCATATGGTTTTATAAGAAATTAAAATATTTTTTTTCATATTGTTCGTATACAATGAGATCTCAATTTGTCACAATTTTTGTTTTTACTCCACTCCCAACTTAGTTTTTTTGATAGCAACTTTTGAAACATAAATGGTAACGTATATATTTTATAGCCTTTTTATATTGAGAATAATAAACTAGGATGTGAGGGAAAGTGCGGTTGGGAATGTTCGCAGATAAAAATAATACTAAACCCCACTTCCCTTTCTATTCTAACTTTTAATCTCTTATAACTTCAAAAATAGCTATCCGAAACTGGTTATCGACCAGTCAACATTTTTAGTACTTTATTCTCTATTTAAAAAGTATTAACTTTTAAGGGGGAAAAAACAAAAGAAATTTTGAATATTTGAGATCACATTGTATGAAAATATGACACAATATCAAAAAAAATATTTTAATTTCTAATTAAACACTATAAGATATTGAGTGGTTTATGATAACAGAATCACACTGTTTATATTATATATAATTATTGAAGCATCAAGATGCTACCGTGCAAGAAATACGAGTAAAATTGGTCAAACATATAAATACAAAAAAAAAACTGCAAAACAAAATATGTTGTTTTTCTTAACATACCTAAGATAGAAAATAAAATTATAGAAATAGTTGAAAATATATTGTATATTATAATGTAAGAAAATAAATCGTTTACAATTTGTGTTAAAACAAGGTTGAAATAAACTTTATAACGCAAGTAGAATGCATATTATATTAATGATGAAACTTATAAGGGTTCTGCATGTATTTTTATGACTAAAAGGGTGAAATAATATTATTAATATTATTATGTTTTGTGATAAAACAAGGTGATCAACTTAGAATATATCAACTTAGTTTCTTTGATAGCAACTTAAATGGAACTCGAAGTCTCAAGTTTAGGGCAGGAGTAAAGGTGGGGTGCAGTATTATTTTTAAATGCGCGCATTTCCTAACTGCACTAACCCTCCCATCCTTACTCACAGATGTTTTTTAAAATCAATTACAATTAATATTTTGCCCACTATCGGATACAACTATACAAGTGATGTGAATTGTTCGAATATTAATAATTATTAATTAAAACATTGTTTTCTTCATTCTTTACTTTGGGCTTATCTTAGTTTTTATTTTCTTTGTTGCTCTAAAATAGTTTCTAAATAATTGTTGTAATGTCTTTTGTGAAATCCCAGTATTATTTAAATGGCTATAATTCATAGTGTACGTTTAAAAAAGAGAACCCTTAAAATTATTACTAACATTTATCCTCAAAGTAAATTTATGTTTTTACAAATATTTTAAGATAGGTATAATATTATTACATATTAATATTGTTTTTCTTCTGTGTGGATATTGCTACATACATAATATCGTTTTAGTGTTTGACCAGTTTTTTATGTATTCCATTATTTCACAACGACTGCCACAATGTAAACAAATAACAATTTAAGTTTAGTATCATAAAGTTCCAACATTATTATAGTTCTTTTATGAAAACATGTTTTTTTTCAACCATATTACTGAAATCATTGTAGTAATGTAAACAAATGACAAATACCTATGGGTGTTACCTCATACAATCTTTTAAGTTAACATTTTATAAACACATGTTTTATTAAAATATGAATTTTTATGTTTTTATTATTGGTCAAAAACGTTTATTTTAAAAAAGCTGGTTTAATTACCAATTTAATTTTTTTTCCCAATAACCTATTATAAAATGTGATCTCAATTTCTTCCAACTTTTTTTTCGTTTTTATCACCCTTCTTAACTAGTTTTTTTTATAGCATCTTTTAAAACTTAAATGGTAACGAAAAAAATTGATTAACTTTTTTCATTGAGAAGAATGTACTACATATGTTGACTGGTCGATAACCAGTTTTGGATATTTATTTTTAGTTATAAGAGTTTAAAAGTTAGGATGAGAGGGAAATGGGGTTGGGAAATGAACGCAGATAAATATAATATTACACTCAATCTTTCCTCCTGCCTTGAACTTGACTTTAATAACTTCAAAAATAGTTATCCAAAGCTGGTTATTGACCAGTCAACATTTTTAGTACATTATTCTCAATTTCAAAAGTTCCTATCAAAAATACTAAGTTGGGAAAACCCTATGTAAAGAAAAAATAAATGTTCTTATTCAACCCAGTTAGATATTGAGTGTATACCTTGTATTATCACATAACATAATAGTATAAATAATTTTATTTCACCCTTTTAGTCATAAAAATACATGTAGAAGTTAGAACCCTGTTAACGAATTATTTTCTATCTTATCAAAAACAAGTTGATTTTTACAAAAAACTGTTGTAATATAATTAATGACCACAACTGTAGGTATCATACATTATTACGCTTTACCATTATACATTAAAAAAACTACTATTACAGAAATATTATAAATTTTTTTTTCGTAAACAAGTTGGCTTTAAAAGTATTTTGATTGTTATTTGTGTACTTTAATGTTTGAACTATTTATTTTCTTGTAGAAGTAAAATACTCAAAATATCAAAGCACACAATTATATTATAAAAATAATTGTAATTTGTACATTATTGGGTATCGATAAAAGTAGGAGTTACAATCTAATTCGAAATGTATATCATTATACAACTATTCGATTATTCAAATCTTTATAAATGATATGTGTGTAATATATATATATATATATATATATAATTATTAAAACATCAAGATGCTACCGTGAAGAAATAAATATACATGTAGAAGTTAGAACCCTTATAAGTTTAATCATTAATATAGTATGCATTGAAATTGCGTTATACAGTTTATTTCAACCATATGTTTACACAAATTGTTAACGATATACAATACAATACTAGTCCTCTCGGATAAAATCACTATGAAATTAACGCTTTGATGCGTATTTGTAAATACAGCACCTCAATTTAAGAATTTCTAACTTTGCTGGTTTACACTGTGCTTGATTTGGACTGTACTGGCTTGAAAATATGAACTACTAATTCGCATCGAACCGCTT
Source organism: Adelges cooleyi (assembly GCF_023614345.1). Lineage (NCBI taxonomy): Eukaryota > Metazoa > Arthropoda > Insecta > Hemiptera > Adelgidae > Adelges > Adelges cooleyi. The sequence goes on along the minus strand of NW_026096268.1, from coordinate 9,353,440 downwards.
ATTCGAAAAAGATTTTATCACTTTCAGATGTAATAATTCCTGTAAACCTGTGACCTCCCCGTCATCACTATGCCCCTACCCAATAATGCTTAAAAACCTATTTTTAAATATTGTAACAACAGGGTTTTCATTTTTTTAAATTGGAAAAGTTTTATAACTATAACTTATTAAAAGGAGGTTGTGTAAAATCATTTATCATACAATTGCAATTCCTTTGTCTTACATTCAAAAGTCTTTATCTCTCATACCTAATTGAATTGGAACTTGGCTTATCAAATTCTTTATTTTTAAAAAAAATCTAATACGTGGATTTTGGTTGTTAAGGGGCCACTACACTAGCAAATACTATATAGGCATGGCATTGTTAGGCAATTTTTCGCTAAAATTGTAAAACATACATATTACCATGAAAAAGAAATATTTATTTTGATAATTGTTTTCTTTTAAACTTTTAAACGCCTACTGTATTTAAGAATACAAAGATTTTAGTTTAGGGTAGCTTCCTGTCCCTGCTAGAGTCCCTTATTTTAGCCCGAGTAGACGGACAGTCGTGGGTGTAAGCCACTCATCGCACTGCACCGTAACACTGTCATAGGATTTGTGCACACAGACGTTTTTTTAACTGCTACACTGTTGATTGTTTTTCAGACACGATTCTAGTTAAAAAAATAACAATTCCCGCTTGCAAATATTTTAGCTGGGCTATGGTATTGTAATCATATGCAACTTATACGAATACAGAATCGTTCAGGGTCACAGCTTGATCTAGTTATCACAAATGTTCTTAATGTTAAATGTTACTTCTGAAACTAACTCACTAATACCTTTAGATTATATATAAATATCATCCTGCATTAGTCGTTGAATTTATATTTTATTAGTTATTTCTAATCCACGCTGTGAGTCGCATTATTGCTGAAGGACATTTGAATGTACGATTTCAGTTGAATTATAATGTCTAAATTAAATTTTATAATTGGCCAACGAGGCTAATTGTAAATACAACAATAATAACTTTTGAAATTAAATGCAAATGTAATAAAAAAAAAATTGCAATGTCTTCATTTAAACTATAGGTATAAAGAAACAAAATGTTGTGTAAACAAATGCAAACAAAAATATGCACAGTTGCATACAGGTTGAGTAAAATTAAAAACTGATATTAAATTCGCAAACACCGACCCCAAAATCATATAATTTGACCACTTATGAAGTCTTTTACACAAAAATCTAGAAAAATGTTTTAGCTTCGATGCAAGGCAGAGATGCTATTGGTTTTACAATGATGTGGACTTTTTTTTACGTAACACATACACATTTAAACTTAAAATAACATCGAATGATGGGCAGCCACCTCCGTGATTTCGTGTGATAAGTGTCTTAAATTAAGTTTAATATAAAGTTGTTCTACTATGAGAAAAGTCCAATTTTTAAATTAATAATTTTTGATGTTGAAACAATTCCCATCACTTGTATAGTTGTATCCAATTATGGACAAAATATAAATTATAATTGATTTTAAAAAACAACTGGGATGTTTTGGATTAATTGTTTCGGTTTTTATGGACAATATTACTGTGACTATTTTTAAAGTTTTAAGAGTTTAGAGTAAGGTTGGGAGGGGAAGTGCGGTTGGGAAATGCGCGTAGATAAAACTAATACTGCACTTTCCTCCTACAGACTACAAGTTGGTACTTCGGGTGGGTAAAAGTTGAAAAAGTGTACTTCTTAACAATTAAAATTTGAAGAAAAAAAACCATACGAATTTTTAAGTTAGAACTTTTACTCATTTCCCATACCCCTAAGAAGGAGGAAGTATTTTTTTTTTTTTGGATTTTTCAGCCGTAATTTGAGGACCTTTAATTTGAAAATTAGTCAGTTTTTAGGACTCATGAAACAACTGTTTCTCTTTAATTTTTGGAAAACTGTGTTTTCCCACACTTTGTATATTTCAACAAAGACACCTAAAATCTTAATAAGTTTTTTATCAATTCATTACAACATAATAATATAAATAATGATATTTCACCCTTTTAGTCATAAAAATACAAGCAGATCCATTATAAGTTTATAATGACTTGCGTTATAAAGTTTATTTCAACCTTATGTTTACACAAATTGTTAACGATTTATTTTCTTACATTATAATATACAATATTTTTTCAACTATTGCTATAATTTTATTTTCTATCTTATCGAAAACTACTATTACAGAAATATTATAGTTTTTTTTCGTAAACAAGTTAGTTTTAAAAGTAATTTGTTATGACATTTGTGTACTTCAATGTTTGAACTGTTTATTTTCTTGCTTTAAAGAACCATGTATCATAAAAAATATTCAAAATACAAAAAAAAAAAAAAACGTGAAAATAAAAAGCTAAAATATCACAGCACCCAATTTTATTATAAAAGTAATTATAATTTAGGTATTGTACATTATTGGATATCGACAAAAGTAGGAATTACAATCCAATTATTATACAACTATTCGAATATTCAAATATTTAAAAACAATATACAGGGTGATTCTTTTATCATGAATTAATATAGTATGCATTGAACTTGCGTTATACAGTTTATTTCAACCTTATGTTTATACAAATTGTTAACGATTTTTTTCTATCTTATCGAAAACAAGTTGATTTTCACGACAACTTTTTTTAATATAAATTAATGAGCACAACTGTAGGTATCATACATTATTAAGTTTTACTATTATATATTACAAAAACTAATATTACAGAAATATTATAGTTTTTTTTCGTAAACAAGAAGGCTTTAAAAGTATTTTGTTATATTATTTGTGTACTTCAATGTTTGAACTATTTATTTTCTTGCTTTTAAGAACCATGTATCATAGTAAAATACTCAAAATACCCACAAAAAAAAAAACGTGAAAATAAAAAGCTAAAATATCATAGAATCCAATTATATTATAAAAATAATTATAATTTAGGTTTTTTACATTATTTTATATCGATAAAAGTAGGAATTACAATCTAATTCGAAATGTATATTATTTTAAAACTATTCGAATATTCCAATCTTTATAAATAATATAAGTATATTATAAATATATTTATAATTATTGAAACATCACAATGCTACCGTGAAGAAATAAAATAGGTTAAACATTTTATTACAAAAACAACTACAAAACAAAATATATTAAGAAAAACACCTTGTTTTGGATAAAAAAAAAAAAAGTAATAAAAACCATACAAATTGTTTTTGTAAAATACGGAGATTTTTATAATATTCAAAATGTGTGATACCTATAGGAACTTACCATTTGTTTACATTACAACCGTCACTTTGAAAAACACCTTGGTTATGAAAAAAAAAACAACAATACAATATTGGGTTACAATTTACACGATAAATTATTCTACAAAAACTCCTTATGATAAGTTATAATTATAAAACATTTCCAATTTAGGAAAATGCAATACATTAACCGTATGCAAATTTAAAAAATGGGTACTCGCCGCCACAGTTATTATATCAAAAACGTTCTACAATGCTTCAAACACAAGCATCAAAACAAAACTTATTACAAAAAAATAGTTCGTATTTTTATTTGTTTACACTGCCTCAATCGAAAAAGATACCAATTTAATTTCAATTAAATAAAAATATACAAATTGTTTTGTAAAAATTGGCAATTCCTATTATGTTAAAACATAATAGATTATAAACAAATTAAACAAATGCTCTAATTAATGTAAATCTAGACTTTGTACGGTGAATGTAAAAGACGTTATAATTATAATTTAAAATTTACAATAAAAATAAAGTGAAATACAAAAGATAAAAAATATTTTGTTTTATCTTTTGTGTATTTAAATGTTTATACCGTTTATATTGTCGCATTTTATAACCTTTAAGTTACCCTGATAAATTTTTAAATTTGCATTTAATATATATTATAAATAACGAACATAATACTACCACTTTTCCTTATACATCTTGAAATAAGAAACAAAAAATTACAAATAAATTCTACAGTCAACTATGCATCGGAGATCGTATAAAAAATATTCAATTGTATAGGATTTCTGATCGATTTTACTGGCTTTTTGTGTTCTATTTCGGTGGAAATAATTTTATTGTCAGCTTATCTTTTTTTTTTAGAATTTTATAAATTTTCTGAGTCAAAACATTTAATAGATTATACAGGACCTGATGAGTTAATACCCACATCCCGGTGTACAGCTATCAACAACAATCTAATCTACATAAAATTATAATTCAATTGAGAAATTTACATAGAAAGGTCTATGCCTTTCTGCTACACTTCCGTGCTGCTACACTGTTGAGTGTTTTTCAGACACGATTCTAGTTTAAAAAATAACAATTTTCGCTTGCAAATATTTTAGCTGGGCTATGGTATTGTAATCATATGCAACTTATACGAATACACAATCGTTCAGGGTCAACTGCTAAGGGACAATTAAGTGTACATCTTCAGTTGAATTATAATGTCTGATAAATTGTATAACTGGCCAGCGGGGCCAGTTGTAAATACAACAATAATAACTTTTGAAATTAAATGGCGATGTAATAACAAAAATTGCAATGCCTTCATTTAACTGTAGGTGTAAAGAAACGAAATGTTGTGTAAACAAATGCAAACAAAAATATGCTCATTAGATCATCATCCGAAAAATTAAAAGTATAGGATTGTACTAACACAATACATGACTCAGAATGTTTAAAAATCCTTTTGTTACATTTCAGTACACAATTAAAAGAATCTAATCAGTTAATACCCACATCCCGGTGTACAGCTTTCAACAACACTCTAATCTACATAAATTCCATTGAGAAATTTACACAAAAGGGTCAGAAAGGCATCCTTTTATATTGTTTGTGCGTATTCCTCCACCTGCTTTATCACAGTAGTCCGGATTACCACGGACCAGGTAACATGCGTGAAACCGTTATATATATATTTATACATATTGGTTTTTAGTCATTTAAACGTTTAAATCAATAACTTAATTTTTACTCGGCGTTAAACCTCTTTAAGTAAATAATATTGTACGATGCAATTTGAGAGTTTAGTTAATTCACTTAAAGGTACGACCGACCCTTTTGCCCTTTTGGGCGGTTTTATAAAAAGTCTCTAGGGATATTTTATGGTAGATACAGGGTAGCTTCCTGTCCTGGCTAGAGTCCCTTAATTTAGCCCTAGAAGGCGGACAGTCGTGGGCGTGAGCGACTCATCGCACGGCACCGTAACACTATCATATGATTTGTGCACACAGACGTTTTTTTTAACTGTTACACTGTTGATTGTTTTTCAGACAAAAAATAACAATGCCCGCTTGCAAATGTTTTAGCTGGGCTATGGTATTGTAATCATATGCAACTTATACGAATACACAATCGTTTAGGGCCACAGCTTGATCTAGTTATCACAAATGTTCTTAATGTTAAATGTTACTTCTGAAAGTAACTCACTAATACCTTTAGATTATATATATATATCATCCTGCATTAGTAGTTGAATATCTATGTTATTAGTTCTTTCTAGTCTGTGATGTAAAGAATATTACTTATGCAACCTTTGAAATTAAATAGAGATGTAAAAAAAACAAATTGCAATGCCTTCATTAAAACTGAGGGTGTATAGAAACGAAATGTTGTGTAAACAAATGCAACAAAAAATATTCACATAAGTTGATGGCACCCGAAAAATTAAAAGTATTTGAAAAAACTCACTATAATTGTACTAATAGTTAAAATGCAAGACTCAGGATATTAAAAAATATGCACATTAGATCATAATCCGAAAGTTAAAAGTATTAGAAAGAGCTCACTATGATAAATGATTGTACTAACACAGTACAAGATTCAGAATGTTTAAAAATCTTTTCGTTACATCTCGGTACACAATTAAAAAAAAAACAAACTATTAGTACAAATTTTTACTCAGTTCTTAACATTTTCTTAATTTAATAATTTGATTAAAAAAGACCGGATACAATAACTAGACTACATAATTCATATAATATAGTTTTTATTTTAAAAACAAAAAAACAATTTCTTTTACAATCTTAGAGCTTGCTTAATTGGTTTGTTTTGGGCTTTTATAAACAAAAACCGTTCAGTCATGGATTTTACATAGTCTGTTTTGTAAATTTTCCTAGTGATTTCCTCAAATCTTTTTATATCTATGCCCTCTAAAACAGATACAAAAACGAACAAAAGTTATATTATTCCTACTTATTAATTATTATATTGTTATAGAGTGTAAACAGTAGTAATTGCAGAGTAGCCCAGAAACCAACTGTAACAAAACTTGGTGCCTCGAAACCAAGGAAAACTATTATTACACAATAGAGTTAATATATTTTGTGATTACCTCGATTCATTCGTATCAATTCATCGGATGTGAAATTAGCTTTCATAGTTGCACCATTGTCAGGCCAAAGCTTGGTTAATTGGTTCACAAGTACTTTCTGAAGATTAGGACCTACTAAGAGCTCTAATAATTCATCGAAAACGGATTGTATAACCTGAAAAAATGTCAAAGCCTGTCGTTAAAAACGTCTAGGTTAATACAGCGTAATATCTTAAAATCTATGTCGATTTAAGCATTATAACCATAAAAAAGATTTAAAAAAAAAAAATTCAACTATTAGTCAAAAATCTTCTGCGATTATATTACATTCCCATACCTACATTTTTGTAAGTTACTCAATAATTAAGCATTTGTACAATGAAAAAATTGTTACAATAAGGCTATTACAAAAAATAAAAATAATAATTACCAGCTGACCTTAATTGTATTTAAAAATGTTAATACAATATAGTTATATAAATAAAAAAGTATTTAATTTGTGTTCAAACATGATAGTTGTAGTACAAAAATTATTTTTAAAAAATGAATTCATAATGAACCTCTCTAAAATAGCGAGTTGAAAGTAATTAATACATTTTTAAATAATAAATGGTGCCTTATGAATTATGAAAATATTTTTTTATAAAAGTTTTGTACTAAAATTGTCAAGTTTGAAAATTAATATGTGATTTCGTGTGTATTTTAACAATTATTTTATAAAGACATAACAGAGCAATTTGCTTATTACATTAGTTTGCTATTAATAACAATATTTTAAAAAAACAACTACAATTTTTAAGATTTTTTCTGTCTTTGAACACCAAGATACAAATAACAAATACTGTTTTATTTAAATTTTTCCACTATGAGAAAAATACAATTTTTAATTTAATAAATTTTGATGTTCAAAGAATTACCATCACATGTATAGTTGTATCCAATAATGGGCAAAATATAAATTATAATTGATTTAAAAAAACAACTGGGATATTCTGGATTAATTGTTTTGGTTTTTATGGACAATATTACTGTGACTATTTTTAAAGTTTTAAGAATTTAGAGTTAGGATAGGAGGGGAAGTGCGGTTGGGAAATGCGCGTAGATAAAACTAATACTGCACTTTCCTCCTACAGACTACAACACACAATATAATAACCGGATGCTACTAATTTTAGATCACTGTGGGTAATATGTTTGTTATTTATAATAAGTATAAGGGGGACGGAAAGCGTCAAATATTGCGTATCCTTTGCTGATTAATAAATAGCGCTTTCCGTTCCCCTTAAATCCTAATTAAAAAAACCAATTTTTAATTATTGTAACAACAGGGTTTTCATTTTTCTAAATTGGAAAAGTTTCATTATTATAACTTATCATAAGGAGTTTTTGTAAAATCAATAAAAGTAGGAAATACAATCTTATTTGAAATGTATATTACTATACAACTATTCGAATATTCAAATTTTTAAAAATAATATATATATGTATATATATATATATATATATATATATATATATATATATATATATATATATATATATATATATATATATATATATATATATATATGATTAAAACATCAAGGTGCTACTGTAAAGAAATTAAATAGCTTAAACATTTTATTCCAAAAACAACTGCAAAACCAGATATGCTGAGAAAAACAACTCGTTTGTGATAAAAAAAAAAATAAATGGACGGCATGAGAAACTTAGTATTTGCTTACATTACAACTAATAGACAAAATACAGAATCAGAATGTTTAAAAATCTTTTCGTTATTTTTCGGTATATAATTTTAAAAAAAATGAATTATTATTAATTAATTAACATAAGTTTTTAATAAACATAATTTTATGTGATCTAAAAAATTAAAAGTATTAGATTTAGTTAAGGGCTGGATATACAATAACTAGAATACATATTTTATATACTATAGTTTTATTGAAAAAAAAAAAATTTTGCTTTACCGTTTGGCATATAACATGTTTATTAGCCTCTATCATCTTTTGATTTAGGTTCTGCATAAACGATAACCGTTGATTCATACATGGTTCATAGTCTTGGTCATTGCTTTTACAAAATTCCCAGTTAGTTTTCCCAAAGTGTTCTACACTTATGCCTTCTAAAACAATACAAAAACGAATAATTATAATATACATATTACATTGTTGTAGAGTGTGTGGGTACAGTAGTTGCAGAGTTGGCTAGAAACCAACTGTATAAAATTTGGTGCCTCGAAACCAATGAAAACGAATATTATACGATAAAGGTAATATATTTTATAATTACCTTTTTCAATGGTGGCAATATCCGCTGGAGATAAATAATGTTCTATATTATAACCTGTGTCACTCCAAAGCACGTGTAATGCATGCGCAGAAAGATTCTCTTCAGTAACAAGTTTGAAAAACTTTCTTAATTCGTTGTACACGTTTAGTGTTAGCGGATAATACCTCGAAAGCTGTCATTAAAAATGACTAGGTTAACACAACGCGTTATTTGTAAGTTTATATCGATTTGTGCGTTAAAAGCACTAACATGAATTTGAAAAAAAATTCTACTATTGGTCTAAAATGTTCTGAGATTATAATAATGTATTCTGGTACACAGAATACATCTTACATACTTAATCTCACCTTGTATTATTTGTAAAAAAAAGAAAATATGCAGAACGCAACAGTTATGACTATTACCATTTATTTTTGGTACATTAAAAATATAGTTTTTTATTAAAACAAATTTTGCGTTTAGAAACTGATTTACAAAATAAAAAAAAATCGGATTTCATATTTGGCATTTTACCTACATTATTGCAAGTCACCCAATTAATTAAGTATTCGTGCAGTGAAACAAATAGTTTTGAAATAAATTACCAGGTGACCTTAATTGATATTTATAAATGTGTACTACTATAATATAGTCTGAGCATACATATAATATTATTTAATTCGTTTTCAATCATGATAATTATGGTACAAAATATTGGAAAAAACATATTCATAGTGAACCACTTGTTAATTTAGGGAATTGAAAGTTAATTCATAATTTTTCAAATAATAAATAGTGCATTATGATTTATGGATATATTTTATTCTAAAAGTTTTGTACTAAAATTGTCAAGTTTAAAAAATTAATATGTAAGTTTGTGTGTATTTTAACAATTACTTTATGAAGACATAACAGAGCAACTTGCCTCATTACATTAGTTTGCTATCAATAGCAAATTAAAAAAAAAAGAAACAATTCAAATGTATACGATTTTTACTGTCTTTTAACAAAAAAGATACGATTACCTCTTTCTCCTTATCGTCGTTGGCAACACTTAGAATTACTAAGTAATTCATTAGGAAAGTCATATAAACATTATGTATTTTGCGTTCATTGTTTCTTCTTTATAGACTTGAATCGAACGAAACAAAACAAAATTGCTTAATAATGCTATACAGTACTTGGTTTCAGAGTGAATTTTCGAAGAATAACACGTATATAAACATATTATATTAATGGTATTTTATCGGAACATATGTTATTAATACACAATCGCTCAGGGTCACAACTTGATCTAGTTATCACAAATGTTTTAATGTTAAAAGTTACTTCTGAAACTAACTTACTAATATCCTTAGATATTATGTATCATCCTGCATTAGTAGTTGAATATCTATTTTATTAGTTCTTTCTAGTCTGTGCCGTAAAGAATATTACTTATGCAACCTTTGAAATTAAATAGAGATGTAAAAAAAAACAAATTGCAATGCCTTCATTAAAACTGTAGGGGTGGTGAAACGAAATGTTGTGTAAACAAATGCAATAAAAAATATTCACACAAGTTGATGTCACCCAAAAAATTAAAAGTATTTGAAAAAACTCACTATGATTGTACTAGTAGTTAAAATACAAGACTCAGGATATTTAAAAATCTTTACGTTATATTTCGGTACACAATTTCAAAAAAAAAAAACATAAATTATTTTTACCAATTCTTCCTTAGTTCTTAAAATGTTTTCATTTCACTAATTTGATTAGTTAATGACCGGATATACAATAACTAGACTTTATATTTCATAACAGATTACGAGTACATAAACTTTACGAACTAAGATTATTATTACTGGCAGTTGGCACGACCGTTTAAACATGTCTACGAAATATTTTTGGGCGGCCATATTCTGTGTATCTTAATTCTCAAACTACAATACACTTTTCCATGTCCTGGTATTTTCAATGCATGTTTCGTGACAAATGAAAACCACAATAATACATTTATTAGTATCATTACTTTTTTTATCACTCAAATGACCTACCGTATTATATCAAAATGCTCTCCAAAATTTACCGCCCGAGTCCCAAGCCCCCCCTGCTCCCCCCCCCTAAATACGTCTCTGCTAATAGGTATTCGTCATTGGTTTACAATTTATTTAATAAATGGTTTTACAAATAAATCCTTATAACTAAGTTATATTTATAAAACATGTACAATACATAACTGTACAAAACATGTATTCGTTACAATTATTATACAGTATCTGATCAATTAATACCCACATATCGGTGTACAGCTATCAACAACAATCTAATGTACACAAATTGATCATTTAAACAGTACATTTATACAGAAAAATCTGTGCCTTTGTCTCGACCACACTAGGCTGGCTTCTTTAACCCATTATTGATTATTTTTACAAAACATGTGTAAATCCAATTTTAAATGCAAAATGTACGAATTTCTGTTACATGTTTGAAATATTATGAAATATTACATGTTTGTCTTATTAGAATTTGCAAGGTACAAAGCAATTTCGTTCAGACTTTTGTCTTTTTGTGTGCACACACGCTATCGAAGGATTTGTGCACACAGATGTTCTTTTTTTATCTGCTACACTGTTAGATTGCTTTTCAGACTCGATCATAGTTTAAAAAATAATAATTCCCGCTTGCAAATATTTTAGCTGGGCTATGATATTGTAATCATATGCAACTTATATGAATACACAATCGCTCAGGGTCACAACTTGATCTAGTTATTACAAATGTTTTTAATGTTACTTCTGAAACTTACTCACTAATACTAATATTAGTCCTTAGATTATATTATGAGTCGTCCTGCATTAGTCGTTGAATTTCTATTTTATTAGTTCTTCTAGTCTATGCTATAACTCGCATTACTGCCGTTTGTCAATTTAGTGTACATTTTTAGTTGAATTATAATGTCTGAATTAAATTTAATAACTGGCCAACGAGGCAATTTATTAGTTTTATTTAATAATTGTAAATACATCTAGGATATTACTTAGTTATTTTTAGTCTATGCAGTAAGTCGCATTACTTATGCTGCTTTTGAAAATAAAAGGAGATGTAATAAAAAAAATTGCAATGCCTTCATTAATACTGTAGGGGTGGTGAAGCGAAATGTTGTGTAAACAAATGCATTTAAAAATATTCACATTAGTTGATGTCATCCAAAAAAATGAGAGTATTAGATAAGACTCACTATAATTGTACTAACAGACAAAATATAAGAATCGGAATGTTTAGAAATCTTTTTGTTACATTTCGGTACACAATTTAAAAAAAAACATAAATTATTATTAAAATTACTTACTCAGTTCTTAAAATTTGTTTTATTTAATTACTTGATTAGTTAAGGACCGGATATACAATAACTAGACTTTATATTTTATATATTATAGTTTTATTGAACAAAAAACATTTTCTTTACCAATTGGCAATTATTTCACGTTTTGATTTTTAGTCTTCATATACGATAACTGTTTATTCATGCATGTTCCATAGTCTTGGTCATTGCAACAACAAATTTTCCAACTAATTTTCCCAAAGTGTTCTACACTTATGCCTTCTAAAACAATACAAAAACGAATAGTTTTAATATACATATTACTTGTTGTAGAGTGTGTAGGTACAGTAGTTGCAGAGTTGGCCACAAAACAACTGCCTAAAACTTGGTGCCTCGAAACCAAAGAAAACTAATATTATACGATAAAGGTAATATATTTTATAATTACTTTCTTTTATAGTGGCAATATCCGCTGGAGATAAATAAGTTTCTACGTTATAATCTGTGTTACTCCAAAGCACGTGTAATGCATGCACAGAAAGATTCTCTTCGGTAACAAGTTCGAAAAACTTTCTTAATTCGTTGTACACGTTTAGTGTTAGCAGAGAAAATGTCGAAAGCTGTCATCAAAAATCACTAGGTTAAGACAACTTGATATTATAAAGTTTATGTCGATTTATGCGTAAAACCATTAACAAGGTTTTGAAAAAAAAAAATTCAACTATTGGTCTAAAATGTTCTGAGATTATCATTATGTATTCTGGTTCGCCTTACATATAAAATCTTACATACTTCATCTCAACTTGTATTATTTGGAAAAAAAATATACAGTAATGACTCTAATCATTTTTTCCCCCTATTAACATTAAAGTATAGTTTTTTATTTAAAAAAATTTTGCCTTTAGAAACTGATTAACAAAATAAAAAAACGCCGGATTTCATATTTTGCATTTTACCTACATTATTGTAAGTTACTCAATTAATTAAGTACTCTTACATTAAAACAAATAGTTTTAAAATAATTACTACATGACCTAAATATATTTAAAAACTTTAATACTATATAGTAGAACACATATAAAATTATTGAATTTGTTGTCAAACATGATAATTTTAGTACAAAATGTTTACAAAAAATATACTCATAATGAACCAATTATAAAATTTGGGAATTGAAAGAAATTCATACATTTTCAAATAATAAATGGTGCATTATGATTTATGCATCTATTTTTTCTAATAGTTTTGTACTAACATGTTTAAGTTTGAAAATTTATATGTATGTTTGTGAGTATTCTAACAATTATTTTATAAAGACACAACAGATCAACTTGCCTATTACATTAGTTTACACAATCGCTCAGGATCACGACTTGATCTAGTTATCACAAATGTTTTTAATGTTCAATGTTTCATTAGATTGTATGTATCATCCTTTATTAGTCGTTGAAGTTTTATTTTATTAGTTATTTCTAGTCAAGCGTAACTCGCATTACAGCTGAATGTCAATTTAGTGTAAATTTTTGGTTGAACTATAATGTCTGAATTAAATTTATTAACTGGCCATTTCGTTAGTATTACATAATAACTGTGAACAACAAGAATATTACTTATGCAACCTTCAAAGTTCAATGGAGATGAAATAAAAAAAATTTGCAATGCCTTCTTTAAAACTGTAGATGTAGAAAAACGAAATGTTGTGTAAACAAATGCAATAAAAAATATTCACATAAGTTGATGTAATCCGCAAAATTAAAAGTTTTAGATGTAGTTAAGGACCGGATATACAATAACTAGACTACATATTTTATATACTATAGTTTTGTTGGAAAAAAACATTTTCTTTACCATTTGGCATCTAATACGTTCATCAGCATTCATCATGTTTTGATTTTGGGTCTGCATAAACGATAACCGTTTTGTAAGCAAATGCAATCAAAAATATTCACACAAGTTGATGTAATCCAAAAAATTAAAAGTATTAGAATTAGTTAAGGACCGGATATACAATAACTAGACTACATATTTTCAATATTATAGTTTTATTGAAAAAAAAAATTTTCTTTACCGTTTGGCATCTATCACGTTCATCAGCATCTATCACGTTTTGAATTTTAGTCTTCATAGACAATAATCGTTGATTCATACATGTTTCATAGTCTTGGTCATTTCTTTTACAAATTTCCCAGTTAATTTTCCCAAAGTGATCTACACTTATGCCTTCTAAAACAATATAAAAACGAATAATTTTAATATACATATTATATTGTTATAGAGTGTGTAGGTACAGTAGTTGCAGAGTTGGCCAGAAAACAACTGCCTAAAACTTGGTGCCTCAAAACCAAAGAAAACTAATATTATGCGATAAAGGTAATATATTTTATAATTACTTTCTTTCATAGTGGCAATATCTGCTAGAGATAAATAAGTTTCTACGTTATAATCTGTGTCACTCCAAAGCACGACTAATGCATGCTCAAAAAGATTGTCTTCAGTATCAAGTTCGAAAAACTTTCTTAATTCGTTGTACACGTTTAGTGTTAGCGGATAAAATCTCGAAAGCTGTCATTAAAAATCATTAGGTTAGGACAACGTGATATTATAAAGTTTATGTCGATTTTTGCGTTATAATAAAATGTTCTGAGATTATAATAATGTATTCTGGTACACAGAATACATCTTACATACTTAATCTCACCTTGTATTATTTGTAAAAAAAAATATGCAGAACACAACAAAATTTTTGCTTTTAAAAACCGATTTGCAAAATAAAAAAACGTAGCATTTCATATTTTGCAGTTTACCTACATTATTGTAAGTTACCCAATTAATTAAGTATTCGTGCAGTAAAACAAATATTTTAAAAAAAAATTACTTGATGACCTAAAGATATTTAAAAATTGTAATACTATATAATTGATCAAATATAATATTATTTAAACAATACAAACATGATAATTTAAATTAAAAAATATATTCATAATGAACCACTTATTAATTTAGGGAATTGAAAGAAATTCATAATTTTTCGAATAATAAATAGTGCATTATGATTTATGGATATATTTTATTCTAAAAGTTTTGTACTAAAATTGTCAAGTTTAAAAAATTAATATGTAAGTTTGTGTGAATTTTATCAATTACTTTATGAAGACATAACAGAGCAACTTGCCTATTACATTAGTTTGCTGTCAATAGCAATATTAAAAAAAAGAAACAATTCAAATTTATAAGATTTATACTGTCTTTTAACAAAAAAGATACGATTACCTCTTTCTTCTTATCGTCGTTGGCAACACTTAGAATTGCTAAGTAATTCATTGCAAAACATATAAATATTATGTATTTTGCGTTCATTGTTTCTTCTTTAAAGACTTAAATCGAACGAAACAAAACAAAATTGCTTAATAATGCTGTACAGTACTTGGTCTCAGAGTGAATTTTCTAAGAATAACACGTATATACACATATTATAATAATGCTTATTTATTGTAACATATGTTATTGACGATTAAGTAGATTGTTTTTGTACAATACTTGGTTGTTGTGAACATAATATCTTGCGAACAAACAAAATACGGTCTTTATTTTGATCGAATAATATTTTTTTTGGTTAAAAAATGTTTTACAACGATGGATTTTTTTTACTGTCCGTAGCATTATAATTAGTTTTGCAAAACTAATGTGATATCAAGTAAAATATCTTGATCACAAATCGTAAAACATTTTCTTTTAAATTTGGGGAGGAAAAAATAACCCCGTTATTTGGTTTTGACTGAAATGTGGTTTTTACAATAAAATGGTAATTTTTTCATTATTTTATCTGGACACAAAATATTTTCCAAACTAGATTTTTGGTGTATGAGGAAGAACAATTATTGACCATTGCAATTACTTTATCCTACATTCAAAAGTCTACATCTCTCATAGTTCAAATGGAATTTGGCCTATCAAATTCTGTATTATTTTATAAAATCTATAAGTGGATTTTGGTAGTTTCACCAATTTAGCAAACCTAAATTAAGCTTAAATAGTTTAAGACACTGTTTAAAATTTAGTATTGCAGTTTTAAAGTTTCAGAACTCCAAAAAGATTTGGAGATTTAGTATAAGATAACGCACAAAATAATTCAATTTATTAATCTAAATTAAAAAAAAATTGGCGACTGATGATGACAGGTTTTGCCCGCAGCCCTTCAAATATTTATTGAGGTGTTTTTTAGCTTCGATGCGGAGCTATATTACGGTGTTGTTTTTACAATGACGTCTTTTTACATATTTTTTCAATTTTTTTGTATTTACTTAACCGCATTTTCACGTAGCAAGCATATAGTTTGAAATCGTAGCTACCCGGCTTTGGAATACAAATAAGATGGTCTGCTATATTATACACGGGTGTCGCCAGTAATTATTTATAAGACAAAATATTGTAATTTTATAGTATTTAATCTTAGCGCACGACAGTGCGCCAGGCCAAGATCCAGCAATGTCAGTGTATCTTTGCACGAACCAATTCTCCCAGTTTTTCTAACCCACATATCCCTGTTTACTCTTAAGATAATCTTTTGAAATTTGAAACATAGATTAAGCTCAAGTAGCTCAAGATACTGTAAAAATGTGAGCCCTTAATAGTAAGCCTATTCAAAAGTTTTCATTTTTGTTATTGACTCACTCACTCAGTCATCATCAAAATTATAAGACATTTCCCGTATAGGTAGAAACGTGAAATTTGGCACAAATGTGGGTCTTGTAGTGTAAGCAAAGGAAAAAATCTGAAAAATGCAAATTTTTCAAAATTAATGCGCTAGGTGGGGCATTAATCTAAGACGTACAATATCCATTCAATGCCTCGTTTATAAAAAAAACTTTGCCTACGACACTGATGCCCGCAAAAAGGAATGATATCCCCAACAAAAACTTAACAGTAAAAAAAAAGCGAAGTTTCAGACCCCCTCCCAAAAATGTCAGGCACCTGACAAATGCTTAATTCAGAAACTGGTCAAGTGTTAATCAATACAAATAAAAGAGCAACACTGCTCATGAAAGTAGGAGTGAAGTGTGGTTATAAACTAAAAAAATAGCAGACTTGGCGACAATGTAGATATCTCTACTTTAATAGGCTGTCTTTTTTTGGGAGGGGGTCTGGAACTTGGCCTTTTTTCACTTTTAGGTTTTTGTTGGGGATTGGTTTAACAATAATGTGGGCTTTTTTTTTGTCTGTATACACTGTAACTTTTTTAATACTGGACAATTCCTTCGAGTAGCAACTCTATAAATCAAAAGTTTCATCTGGTTGGTACTTTGTTAGGGATAGAAGTTGAAAAAGATTACTCAGTCACAGTTAAAATTAAAAAAGAAACCACGTGAGTTTTAAAATTTGATCTTTTACCGGCTATAATGTCGAGAAAAAGAGTCGGATCGAGTTGAAATTTGTAAGGAATTTTTTTTTTGCATGCCCCCACACGTCAGTAGTCTCAAATTTAAATTATACTCATTTTCCATCTCCCTAGAAGGGGTGCATGTTTTTTTATTTTTGAAATCCTTAAGGTTGAAAATTTGTCAGTTTTTAGGACTGAAATTTTAGGATTAAAATGATATTAAACGGAGAACAAATTCGAGACTACAATTTTACTTTAATTGCCAGAAAACTGTGCTTTTCCCAGATTTCGTATACGTTAACATATACACCTGAAATCTTAAAAAAATTCTATAAAATTATTACGAATCATTCAGAAAGATAGTATTAAGTTTTCATACTCAAATGCCATTTTAGGTTTTAATTTCATTTTTTTATTTTACTTAGTTTTTTCTGGTTGAGTAAAATTAAAACCTGATATTAAATTCGCAAACACCGACCCCAAAATCATATAATTTGACCACTTATGAAGTCTTTTACACAAAAATCTAGAAAAATGTTTTAGCTTCGATGCAAGGCAGAGATGCTATTGGTTTTACAATGATGTGGACTTTTTTTTACGTAACACATACACATTTAAACTTAAAATAACATCGAATGATGGACAGCCACCTCCGTGATTTCGTGTGATAAGTGTCTTAAATTAAGTTTAATATAAAGTTGTTCTACTATGAGAAAAATCCAATTTTTAAATTAATAATTTTTGATGTTGAAACAATTCCCATCACTTGTATAGTTGTATCCAATTATGGACAAAATATAAATTATAATTGATTTTAAAAAACAACTGGGATGTTTTGGATTAATTGTTTCGGTTTTTATGGACAATATTACTGTGACTATTTTTAAAGTTTTAAGAGTTTAGAGTAAGGTTGGGAGGGGAAGTGCGGTTGGGAAATGCGCGTAGATAAAACTAATACTGCACTTTCCTCCTACAGACTACAAGTTGGTACTTCGGGTGGGTAAAAGTTGAAAAAGTTTACTTCTTCACAATTAAAATTTGAAGAAAAAAAACCATTCGAATTTTTAAGTTAGAACTTTTACTCATTTCCCATACCCCTAAGAAGGAGCAAGTATTTTTTTTTTTTGGATTTTTCAGCCGTAATTTGAGGGCCTTTAATTTGAAAATTAGTCAATTTTTAGGACTCACGAAACAACTGGTTTTCTTTAATTTTCGGAAAACTGTGTTTTGCCAAACTTTGTATATTTCAACAAAGACACCTAAAATCTTAATAAGTTTTTTATCAATTCATTACAACATAATAATATAAATAATGATATTTCACCCTTTTAGTCATAAAAATACAAGCAGATCCATTATAAGTTTATAATGACTTGCGTTATAAAGTTTATTTCAACCTTATGTTTACACAAATTGTTAACGATTTATTTTCTTACATTATAATATACAATATTTTTTCAACTATTGCTATAATTTTATTTTCTATCTTATCGAAAATTACTATTACAGAAATATAATAGTTTTTTTTCGTAAACAAGTTAGTTTTAAAAGTAATTTGTTATGACATTTGTGTACTTCAATGTTTGAACTGTTTATTTTCTTGCTTTGAAGAACCACGTATCATAAAAAAATACTCAAAATACAAAAAAAAAAACGTGAAAATTAAAAGCTAAAATATCACAGCACCCAATTATATTATAAAAGTAATTATAATTTAGGTATTGTACATTATTGGACATCGACAAAAGTAGGAATTACAATCTAATTTGAAATGTATATTATTATACAACTATTCGAATATTCAAATCTTTAAAACTAATATATATATATATATATATAATTGTTAAAAGATCAAGATGCTACCATGAAGAAATTAAATAGGTTAAACATTTTATTACAAAATGAACTGCAAAACAAAATATGTTAAGAAAAACAACTCGTTTTTGATAAAAAAAAATAAGTAATAAAACCATACAAATTGTTTTTGTAAAATACGAAGATTCTTATAATATTCAAAGTGTATAATACCTATAGGAACTTACTATTTGTTTACATTACAACCGTCACTGTAAAAAACACTTTGGTTTTGATAAAAAATACAACAATACAATATTGGGTTACAATTTACACGATAAATAATTTTACAAAAACTCCTTATGATAAGTTATAGTTGAAGGGGTCCGTGCAAAAACGAGACAACTCCATTTTTTTTAACTTTTCAAGAAACAAAAAAAACTATTTTAAAAATATTGAGTTTAAGGTAAAACTAATGTTAATATCAATTAATATATATTAGACCATGATGAAAAAGATGACGTAGTACGTGATTCGATTAAGGTTTTTGATTTGAGATGTGAGCTAAAATTAACCCAAAATTGTTGGAGCTATCTTGTTTTTTGACCCGAACTTTGTATTTATTATTTCAATTTTTTTTTTTTATCAAAAAATTATTAATATTATTTATTCTTACTTTAAGACAACTGATTTTAGTGTAGACAACATTCGGCGCAAAAACCAGATAACTCCGGAGCTATCTGGTTTTTCAATGGAAAAAAAATACCAGACAACTCCAGTTCCATTATATTTCCTATACCGGTGGTCTGATTTGTCTCGTTCTTACACAGATATACTCGTCAAATTTTGCTTAATTGGAAACGGCCAAAACCCCATTTTCGCCAAAATTGGAGTTGTCTCGTTTTTGCACGGACCCCTTCAATTATAAAACATTTCCGATTTAGGAAAATGCAATACATTAACCATATGCAAATTTTAAAAAATGGGTACTCGCCGCCACAGTTATTATATATCAAAAACGCTCTACAAAGCTTCAAACACAAGCATCAAAACAAAACTTATTACAAAAAACAGTTCGTATTTTCATTTGTTTACACTGCCTCAATCGAAGCAGATACCAATTTAATTTCAATTAAATAAAAATATACAAATTGTTTTGTAAAAATTGACAATTCCTATTATGTTAAAACATAATAGATTATAAACAAATTAAACAAATGCTCTAATTAATGTAAATCTAGACTTTGTACGGTGAATGTAAAAGACGTTATAATTGAAATTTAAAAATTACAATAAAAATAAAGTGAAATACATAATATTAAAAATATTTTGTTTTTTCATTTGTGTACCTAAATGTATATACCATTCATGTTCTCGCATTTTAGAACATTGATGTTACCCTGATAAATTTTTAAATTTCCATTTAATATTTATTATAAATAACGAACATTATACTACCACTTTTTCGTAAACATCTTGAAATAATAAACATAAAATTACAAATAAAATGTTTACTGATTTGGGAAATATGTATTTCATCAAAAAGTGTTAAGAAATTAGTATGACCCGTTTATTATATTCTGTGCTGTAGTCACTAATCATAGTAATGGAGCTCATAAAAACCAAGCTGCAAATCTAAAGTATAGCAAATTCCTAGTTGTATTTTAAAATCAAATAAAATTTATATTTTGTCCGTTAGTGGATATAACTATGTAAGTGATGGGAATTGTACGAATATCAATAATTAGTAATTTATAAAGCCAGTATCTTAGAATGTTTATAAAATCTGTTAATGTTTAAAAATCTTTTCGTTACATTGCGGTACACTATTTAAAAAAGAAAAAAACCTAAAATTATTATTACAAATCCTTACTCAGTTCGTAACATTTTCTTAATAATTAGATTTATAATTAGATTAATAAGGACCGGATACAATAACTAGACTACATATTTCATATAATATAGTTGTTATTTAAAAAACAAAAAAACGTTTTATTTTACAAACAAAAACAGTTTATTCATAAATTTTACAAAGTCTTGGTCCTTGTCTTTGCAAATTTTCTTGGTGATTTTCTCAAATTGTTCTAAATCTATGCCGTCTAAAACGATACAAAAAAGAACAATAATTATAATATACCTACATATTGTTTGTTATAGAGTGTAAATAGTTGTTGCAGTGTTGTCCAGATACCTTGATTCATTCGTGCCAGTTCATCGGGTGAGAAATTAGCTCTCATAGTTTCACCGTTGTCGTGCCAAATCATGTTCATTTCATTCACATGAATTTTAGTAGCAGTAATAAAATCTAATCCATCTAATAATCCATTGAAAACGGATTTTATAAGCTGAAAAAATGTAGAAGCCTGCCATCTAGGTTAATACAACGTAATACCTTAAAATCTATGTCGATTTAAGCGTTATAACAATTAACAAGATTTAAAAAAAAAAAAATTCTACAATTAGTCTAAAATCTTTTGAGATTATATTATTATATTCTAGTTCGCCTTACATATAAAATCTTACATATCCCATCACACGTTGTATTATATGTGAAAAAAAAAATAAGCAGAACGCAACAGTAATGACTCTAATAACTTTTTTTTCATATAAACATTATAAATATAGTTTTTTATTTTAAAAAATGTTGGCTTTAGAAACTGATTTACAAAACATAAAAAAAAACTTCGGGTTTCACATTTTGCATATTACCTACATTAAATAGTTACTCAATTAATTAAGCATATTTTTAGAAATAATATATTTATTAATTTACTTATTAATTTAGGGAATTGAAAGAAATTCATAATTTTTCAAATAATAAAGAGTGCATTATGATTTATGGATATATTTTATTCTAAAAGTTTTGTACTAAAATTGTCAAGTTTAAAAAATTAATATGAAAGTTTGTGTGTATTTTATCAATTACTTTATGAAGACATAACAGAGAAACTTGCCTATTACATTAGTTTGCTATCAATAGCAATATTAAAAAAAAAAAGAAACAATTCAAATTTATAAGATTTTTACTGTCTTTTAACAAAAAAGATACGATTACCTCTTTCTCCTTATCGTCGTTGGCAACACTTAGAATTACTAAGTAATTCATTGCAAAACATATAAATATTATGTATTTTGCGTTCATTGTTTCTTCTTTAAAGACTTAAATCGAACGAAACAAAACAAAATTGCTTAATAATGCTATACAGTACTTGGTTTCAGAGTGAATTTTCGAAGAATAACAAGTATATACACATATTATAATAATGGTATTTTATCGGAACATATGTTATTGACGATTAAGTAGGTTGTTTTTGTACAATAGTTGTTTTTAGTGAACATTATATTTTGCGAACAAACAAAATATACGGTCTTTATTTTGATAGTTTATTTTGAGTCTGTAGCATTATAATTAGTTTTTCAAAACTAATGTAATATCTAGTAAAATATCTTGATCACAAATCGTAAAACATTTTCTTTTAAATTTGGGGGGAAAAAAATAACCCCGTTATTTGGTTTTGACTGAAATGTTGTTTTTACAATAATACGTTATGTTTTTTCATTATTTTGTCTGGACACAAAATATTACCCAAAAGTAGATTTTTGGTGTACTAGGCAGAGCAGTTATTGACCATTACAATTACTTTATCCTAAATTCAAAAGTCTATATCTTTCATTATTGAAATGGAAATTGGCTTATCAAGTTCTATATTTCTTTTAAAAATCTACATGTTGATTTAGGTAGTTAATACATTTACCAAATATCACCCTGGTCGTTTTAATAAATACCAATAATACCTATTGATTTAACTAGTACCTAAATCACTGCTTCTTACGGCTTTAATGTATCTCATGTCCCCCCTTATGCACATCACCCTTGGATGTTTTATCAAGCTTTGTCTTAACTTAATAAAAAGTTTAATCCCTAACGGTGACCTGATTGGTTCTACTTTTCTGTTTCAAGTATCATTATCAACTTGTTTATTTTTTGCTTCACTACAAAGTGTAGTTTATGTACATATGTACATTATATGTATATAAATTATGTATATATCTACGTAGTTAATATAATAACACTTAAAAAAAGAGAAAATCTACGACGTTCAATATCCATTGAATGCCTCGTTTAAAAGAAAACTTCGCCTACGACACTGATGCCCGCAAAAAGGAATGATATCCCCAACAAAAACTTAACAGTGAAAAACGTCGAAGTTCCAGACCCCCTTCCAAAAATGTCAGGCAGCTGACAAATGCTTAATTCAGAAACTGGTCAAGTGTTAATCAATACAAATAAAAGATCAACACTGCTCATGAAAGTAGGAGTGAAGCGTGGTTATGAATTAAAAAAATAGCAGATTATGCCTTTCTTCTACACTTCCGTACTGCTACACTGTTGAGTGTTTTTCAGACACGATTCTAGTTTAAAAAATAACAATTTTCGCTTGCAAATATTTTAGCTGGGCTATGGTATTGAAATCATATGCAACTTATACGAATACACAATCGTTCAGGGTCAACTGCTGAGGGACAATTAAGTGTACATCTTCAGTTGAATTATAATGTCTTATAAATTGTATAACTGGCCAGCGAGGCCAGTTGTAAATACAACAATAATAACTTTTGAAAATAAATGGCGATGTAATAACAAAAATTGCAATGCCTTCATTTAACTGTAGGTGTAAGGAAACGAAATGTTGTGTAAACAAATGCAAACGAAAATATGCACATTAGATCATCATCCGAAAAATTAAAAGTATAGGATTGTACTAACACAATACATGACTCAGAATGTTTAAAAATCTTTTTGTTACATTTCGGTACACAATTAAAAGAATCTAATCAGCTAATACCCACATCCCGGTGTACAGCTTTCAACAACAATCTAATCTACATAAATTCCATTGAGAAATTTACACAAAAGGGTCAGAAAGGCATCCTTTTATATTGTTTGTGCGTGTTCCTCCACCTGCTTTATCACCGTAGTCCGGATTACCACGGACCAGGTGACAGGTGTAAAACCGTTATATTTATATTTATACGAATTGGTTTTTAGTCATTTAAACGTTTAAATAAATAACTTAATTTTTACTCGGCGTTAAACCTCTTTAGGTAAATAATATTGTACGATGCAATTTGAGAGTTTAGTTAATTCACTTAAAGGTACGACCGACCTTTTCCCCTTCCTTTTGGGCGGTTTTATACATTTATAAAGAGTCTCTAGGGATATTTTATGGTAGATACTGGGTAACTTCCTGTCCCGGTTAGAGTCCCTTAATTTAGCCCTAGAAGGCGGACAGTCGTGGGCGTGAGCGACTCACTGCACGCCACCGTAACACTATCATACGATATGTGCACACAGACGTTTTTTTTAACTGTTACACTGTTGATTGTTTTTCAGACAAAAAATAACAATGCCCGCTTGCAAATGTTTTAGCTGGGCTACGGTATTGTAATCATATGCAACTTATACGAATACACAATCGTTCAGGGTCACAGCTTGATCTAGTTATCACAAATGTTCTTAATGTTAAATGTTACTTCTGAAAGTAACTCACTAATACCTTTAGATTATATATAAATATCATCCTGCATTAGTCGTTGAATTTATATTTTATTAGTTATTTCTAGTCCACGCTGTGAGTCGCATTATTGCTGAGGGACAATTAAGTGTACATTTTCAGCTGAATTATAATGTCTGAATTCAATTTTATAACTGGCCAAGGAGGCCAATTGTTAATACAACAATTATATTGCCCATGTAACTTTTGAAATTAAATGGAGAAGTAATAAAAAAAAAATTGCAATGTCTTCATTTGAACTATAGGTGTAAAGAAACGAAATATTGTATAAACAAATACAAACAAAAATATGCACATTAGATCATAATCCGAAAATTTAAAAGTATTAGAAAGAGCTCACTATGATAAATGATTGTACTAATACAGTACAAGATTCAGAATGTTTAAAATCTTTTCGTTACATCTCGGTACACAATTAAAAAAAAAAAACTCTTAGTACAAATTTTTACTCAGTTCTTAACATTTTCTTAATTTAATAATTTGATTAAAAAAGACCGGATACAATAACTAGACTACATAATTCATATACAATAGTTTTTATTTAAAAAACAAAAAAACAATTTCTTTTACAATCTTGGAGCTTGCTTAATTGGTTTGTTTTGGGCTTTTATAAACAAAAACCGTTCAGTCATGGATTTTACATAGTCTGTTTTGTAAATTTTCCTAGTGATTTCCTCAAATCTTTTTATATCTATGCCCTCTAAAACAGATACAAAAACGAACAAAAATTATAATATTCCTACTTATTATATTGTTATAGAGTGTAAACAGTAGTAATTGCAGAGTAGCCCAGAAACCAACTGTAACAAAACTTGGTGCCTCGAAACCAAGGAAAACTATTACTACACAATAGAGTTAATATATTTTATGATTACCTCGATCCATTCGTATCAATTCATCGGGTGTGAAATTAGCTTTCATAGTTGCACCTTTGTCACGCCAAAGCTTGGTTAATTTTTTCACATACATTTTCTGAAGTTTAGGACCTTTTAAGATGTCTAATAATTCATCGAAAACTGCTTGTATAACCTGAAAAATTGTCCAAGCCTGTCGTTAAAAATGTCTAGGTTAATACAACGTAATATTTTAAAATCTATGTCGATTTAAGCGTTATTAATTAACAAGTTAAAAAAAAAAATTCAACTATTAATCAAAAACCTTCTGCGATTATATTATTTTATTCTAATTCGCCTTACATGTAAAATCTCACCTAGTATTATTTGTAAAAAAAAAAAATAAGCGGAACTCAGTAATGACAGAAATAATTTTTTTTTCATATCAATACTCATATCAATACTTTACATAAATTATTTACAAAAAAAAACGTCGGATTTCGCATTTTTGTAAGTTACTCAATAAATAAGCATTTGTACAGTGAAAAAAAAAGTTACAATAAAGGCTACTACAAAAAATAAAAATAATAATTACCAGCTGATTTTAATTGTATTTAAAAATGTTACTACTATTCAGTTATACAAAAAAAAAATATTTAATTCGTTTTCAAACATGATAATTGTAGTATAAAATTATTAGAAAAAAATGAAATCATAATGTACTTCTTATTAAATTAGGGAATTGAAAGTAATTTATAATTTTTTAAACAATAAATGATGCCTTATGATTTTTGAATATATTTTTTTCTAAAAGTTTTGTACTAAAATTGACAAGTTTAAAAATTAATATGTGTTTTCGTGTGTATTTTAACAATTATTTTATAAAGACATAACAGAGCAATTTGCCTATTAAATTAGTTTGCTATCAATAACAATATTAAAAAAAACTATTAAAATTTTTAAGGTTTATACTGTTAGCTCATTCATAACACTACATTACTTAACATTACTACTTCATACTTAACCTTATATAAGATTATTTAATTCATTTTCAAACATGATAATTATAGTATTAAAAAATATACTTTTAATGATCCTCTTATTAAATTAGCGAATAAAACGTAATTCATAATTTTTTAAATAATAAATGGTGCTTTATGACTTAAGCCCGTCATTAAAAATGTCTAGGTTAATACAATGTTATTTTTTAAAGTCTTCGTAAAAAAAATTCAACTAGTGGTCAAAACTCTTCTATGATTATATTATTATGTTCTACTTCGCCTTACATATAAAATCTCACATACTTCATATTTGTAAAAAAAAAAACCTGTACAGTGGGGTCGGGGCATAGTGGGGACGGAGCATAGTTGGGTCGGGGAATAGTGGGGACGGGGAGGTCACAGATTTACAGGAATTTTTAAATCTGAAAGTGATAAAATCACTTTCGAAAAAACGCTTCGATGCAAATCGGTAGTTAATATTTTCAAGCCAGTACAGTCCAAACCAAGCACAGTAGAAACCAGCAAAGTTAGAAAGTTTTAAATTAAGGTTCTGTATTTACAAATGAGCATCAAAGCGTTTATTTGAAAGCGATTTTATTCAATTTTATCACTTTTATTTATAATAATTCTTGTAGACCTGTGACCTCTCCGTTTCCTCATTGCTTTGATTACATTATGCCAATACTCTACTGTACTAGTCCTCTCGGATAAAATCACTTTCAAATTAACGCTTTGATGCTCATTTGTAAATACAGAACCTTCATTTAGGACTTTCTAACTTTGCTGGTTTACACTGTGCTTGGTTTGGACTGTACTGGCTTGAAAATACTAACTACCGATTTGCATCGAAGCGTTTTTTCGAAAGTGATTTTATCACTTTCAGATTTAAAAATTCCTGTAAATCTGTGACCTCCCCGTCACCACTATGCCCCGACCCAACTATGCTCCGTCCCCACTATACCCCGACCCCACTGTACTGGGTTTTTTTTTTTTGCAAAAACGTAGTGGACCAAATAACACACATACAATGTCTTGTTATATTTTGTTGGAATGGTCGACGATTCATGTTTCAATCGTTTGTACTCCAGTTTAAATTATAATCGCTTATTCTCAATAAAATTAATATTTGTGTATTATATACTTCCATTAGAGCAATCTCACACAAACTATTTATACTTCATAGATTATATTATTTCAAAGCTATATTATACTTCTATTTTACTAGATTGACAATGTACAAAATAAAATGCAACTAAAAAAACCTTTTCATAGATCCTTAAAATGTAAAGGGTGGGATAGTGAAACGGGTATTCCCATTTAAATACCTTAGAAAATCGCCGTTTTACTGCCTCATCCTGTATATTAATTGCTTGTTATTTTCTAAAGAAAAATCGATTTTCTTACATTTATATTAAAATAAATCGTAGACTGGTACTGTGATGGAGAAAACAATAAATTTTACCTACATATATTACTTATTTGTTAAATATTACTATCGTGTATAGCCACTAGCGGTCGGCTGTTGCCTGTTATTTAACAATTACCTTTTATGGAGATTTTAAAAATTGTGTTTTTTTAATAATAGCATAGGAGTAGTATCATGATGTTAAATGTTCACGAGACTTGATCTAGTCGCAAAATGAAGTATTATCATTTATGACTTAATTATTATTAAAATTTATCTTAATTTGTACATAGTAATAAAATTATGAAATATTTTATACAAAATTAGAGCTACAAGTTGGTAAACTAAAAAATTTAAATTAGCACGAAGCAGATTATCTAATATTAGACAATTTAAACAATCAAGCGTGAATCTCTTTAAATAAATAACAGTATAACAATATGCAAAACATTAGTTTTCCTTTAAAAAAATTGTGTAATAAAAAATACATTTTGAGGCGGTATACTGCATAAAAACCAACACTTAATCTGAATCCAAAAAACAACAGTCCTCTTCATAATTTGCAGGTAGTTGGACCTTATATACTCATAGTTGACCTTCGGTAAGGTTATATAACGCAGGCTATAAAATAACGAGATAACGACAGTGGTTTTGTCGTATCAGAACCATTAAGTGTCTTAATAAGTACACGGATAGGTTTTTTTCCCAGTAAATCGAGTGTCTACTATAATCAGTTACACGATTTAGTCGTCTGTGATATCATGTAATAAACACAATATTATGATACCAATCATTGGGCCCTAACCTAGTCTAACACGGATAGACGTTACCAACTGATAGTTGTTAGTGTCTGTTCGTTTCTCCCATCTGGTACACCGGGTTTTTAGTTAAAAAAAAAATTTAAAAAATTGAATTTGTGTAAACTTAAGGTCAAAAGTGGTACTTGAGCACAAATCATTCTGCATACATAAACATTTTTTAATGATTTGATAAATTTTTTTTAAAGATTTTAGGTGTTTTTGTTAAAATATACGAAATCTGCGAAAACACAGTTTCCCGGCAATTAAAAAAAAACTGTAGTGCCGAATTTTTCACCCGTTTAATATGTTATGGATACATATGAGTTCCAACTACTGGCAAATTTTCAACCCAAAAGTTTTAAAATTACGGCTAAAAACCCCAAAAAACAAAAAAACTTGTACCCCCCCCCCCTAGGGGGGTGGGAAATGGGTATAGTTAAAATTTGACACAACTGTCGTGTGCGGGCATACCAAATAATTATTTCTTATACGTTTCAACTCGATCCGACTCTTTTTCTCGAAATTATAGCCAGTAAAAGTTCTAACTTAAAAACTCGTACGGTTTTTTTTTGTTTTTTCAACTTTCGTCTGTGAAGACTAAAACTTTTTCAACTTTTACCCCCCCCCCCCCCCAAGTACGAACTAGATAAAATTTGTGGTTTATTGAGTTGCTATTCGAAGGAATTGGTCTAGTATTAAAAAAGTTACAGTGTATACAGCGAAAAAAAAAAAGCCCACATCAGAGTAAGACCAATACCTTCTCGCTTTGCATCGAAGCTAAAATGAGAGTATAAGAATAAGCTCACAGACAAAATACAAGACTCAGAATGTTTAAAAATCTCTTCGTTACATTTCGGTACACAATTTAAAAAAAAAACATAAACTATTATTACAAATTCCTACTCAGTTCTTAACATTTTCTTAATTTTATAATTTAATTAATAAGGACCGGATACAATAACTAGAGCACATATTTCATATAATATAGTTTTTATTTAAAAAACATTTTCTTTTACGATTTTACAGACTTTTCAAATGGTTTTTTTAGGGCTTTTACATACAATAACCGTTGATTCATACATGTTTTAAAGTCTTGTCCATTGCTATTGCAAATTTGCCAATTAACTTCCTCAAAGTCATCTACACTTATGCCTTCTAAAACATATGAAAACGAATAATTATAATATTGTTATAGAATGTAAACAGTAGTTGCCAAAGTTGGTCAGAAACCAACTGCCTCAAACTTGGCGCCTCGAAACCAAAGAAAACTAATATTACACGATAAAGGTAATATATTTTATAATTACCTTTGTTTGGAGTGTTAATAGCCGTTGAAGATAAATAATTTTCTATACTATAACCTTTGTCACTCCAAAGCACGTCGAATCCATGCACAGTAAGAATCGATTCAGTACCCAGTTTTAAATGCTTTCTTAATTCATCGTAAACGTTCAGTGATAGCGGAAAAAATGTCAAAAGCTGTCATTAAAAATTACTATGTTAATGAAACGTGATATTTTAAAGTCCATGTCGATTTATGCGTTATAACCATTAACAAGAATTTTAAAAAAAAATTCAACTATTGGTCTAAAATGTTCTGAGATTATAATAATGTATTCTGGTCCACAGAATACATCTTACATACTTAATCTCACCTTTGTATTTTTTGTAAAAAAAAAATATATATATATATATATATATACATGCAGAAAGCAACAATTATGATTTTAAACATTTTTTTTTATATCTTCATAATAAATATAGTTTTTTATTTAAAAAACATTTGCCTTTAAAAACTGATTTACAAAAAAAGAAAAACGTCCGATTTCACATTTTCCATACCTACATTATTGTAAGTTATTCAATTAATTAAGTATTCCTACAATGAAACAAATAGTTTTGAAATAATTACCAGCTGACCTTAATTGTATTTAAAAATGTTACTACTATAATATAGTCTATCATACATAAAATTATTGAATTAGTTTTCAATCATGATAATTATAGTACAAAATTATTGGAAAAAACATATTCATAATGAACCACTTGTTAAATTAGGGAATTGAAAATAATTCATAATTTTTCAAATAATAAATGGTGCATTATAATTTATATACATATATTTTTTTTTCTAATAGTTTTGTACTAAAATTGTCAAGTTTAAAAATGAATATGTAAGTTTGTGTGTATTTTAACAAATAATTATTTTATAACGACATAACAGAGCAACTTGCTTATTACATTAGTTTGCTATCAATATTAAAAAATTTAAATGTATAAGATTTTTTACTGTCTTTTAAAACAAAGATACAATTACCTCTTCCTTTTTCTTTTGCTCATCGACGTAGGCAACACTTAGATTAACTAAGTAACTCATTACGAAACATAAAAATATTATGTATTGTGGGTTCATTGTTTCTTCTTTAAAGACTTGAATCGAACGAAACAAAAAAAAATGGCTTTATAATGCTGTATAATACTTAGTTTCTTAGTGAATTTTCGAAGAATAACACGTATATAAGATGTATATTACAATAATGCTATTTTATCGAAACATATGTTATTGACGATTAAGTAGACTATTTTTGTGCAATGCTTTGTTGTTGTGATCAAACAAAATTAACGGTCTTTACTTTGATCAAATAATATTTTTTTTGGCAAAAAATGTTTTACAATGATGCGTTAACAAAGAAAAATATCTGGACTAGGTACAGTTTTTCTTTTAATTGCCAGAAAACTGTGTTTTTCGCAGATTTTATATATCCTAACATAAACACGTTAAATCTTAAAAAAACTATTATCAAGTCATAGCAACCTTTTTTAAGGACATCTATTTAGAGCGATCTATTATTAAGCTTTAAGTACTCCAGTACCAGTATTAGGTTTTATTTTGTTTAACTTCAGTTTTTTTTTGGCCCAGCAAAGTTGAAAACTGATATTAAATTCGCAATCGCCGACCACAAAAACATAAGACAATATTTTGACCACTTTTGAAGTGTTTTCCACAAAAGTTCAGAAAAACGTTTTAGCTTCTATGCGGTGCAGCGATGCTATATATTGGTTTTAGAATGGTGTGGGCTTTTTTGTGTCTGTATACACTGTAACTTTTTTAATACTGGATACTTGATTAATACTTTATTCATATTAATATTTTTACTCGTATAAGTACTGCAAAGCCATTTTTTTAAAAATAATTTTACCCAATGCCACAGAAAATGTATTTTTATTATTAACTATATGTAGGTGGTTATCATATATTATATTCTTTTTCCACTACTATGCTAGAAATTAACCCACTGCAAGAATGAACCGTATGTCAAAACTGTGTTTATATGTGAATTTTACTATGGTAATGTAACCACTGTGCTACTCATAACGATAAATAAATATATATCATATTTTTATAATAATTGTTAAATTTAATTTTGTGTTCGTGTGAATTAGTTTGTATTTGATTATCATTTGTTTTTCATTGAACTTTATTATTACATTTTGTTTTCTACTGTGTTTTAATTATACTTTGTTTTGTATTGTGTTAATTAATATTTGCCTTGTACTGTGCTCTACTATTATTATTGACTTTGTTTTCTGTTGTACCGTTTTTCTAATTATTAACGATAGCCTTATATGACAGAGTGCCGTGCCCAAAGAGAATTGTGGAAGATCTCGGCAGTGCATTTTGCTTGGGACTCGTTTGTGGAGAAATTTTCCAAGCAGTAAAAGGGTTCCGAAACGGACAGACCGGTCTTAAGAGGCGTTTCCACGTGAGTGTAAAAATCACAAGTAAATAAATCAGAATTTTTTTTTTTTTTTAATATATTGGGGTTCGAGCAATGGCTGTTAACGCTTTTCGCGGTGTGGTCGGTATGGCCGTGTTCGAAGCATACGGCTTGTACTCTGATTACAGGTCAGCCGAACAATATCGACCACAAGCGCCTATCTATCAGCCTACAACGGAAAATGACGAAAACTTTAAATAATGTGTATATCTTTTTATGTATGTATCTCCTTAAACTCGTCTTCTTATCTATGTCACATTATTGTATATTATTCTTTTTTGTGTATGTATCTTTGTAACTTATTTTTCTTATCCATTTACCATTTATTGTGTATATTATCTTTGTATTATTTTTGTATATTATCTATTTTGTAAAATTCTCTTTTATGTACGAATGTAATTTATATTATGTGTTAAAATAATATAATTGTTATTGGAAAAAAAACAGGACCAATTACAATAATTAGACTTCATATAATGATAATAATATTTCTTTATTTACGGAGATAAAACTACATTTTGCATAATATAAAATATAATAAGTAACATAGATATGATAGTATTTGCAGTTTTACATATTTATATAAATATCATACATTAATGTTTTTATTACAATTCGGAAACTATAAAGTAAAACCGTTTGATCATAAAGTCTAAAACTTTTTCGTCAGTTTTTTCGCAATAATCTCTAATGATTGACTCAAACTTTTCACCACTTATGGTGCTTAAAACAAAACACAAATGATTAATTATATACATATTATATTGTTAGAGTATAAACGCAGTAGTTGTAGAGTTTCCCAAAGAAATGGAAAAGAAACAAAATTATTTAAAAATACTACCAAGGTATAGTGTTTGAGATCTGAAATAATTCTTGTAGGATATTTCACCATTTTGTGAAATATTGGATTTTTGTTAATTATTTAACTATTTAGCCTTACTGCCTTACATATATAGGCATCCCGCCAATTTATTAAGGAGATAACTAGATAACAGTAGGTATTTAATTATAAATATCATTTTCAACATGCCATCACTACGATGCATTAAAGTGATTTAACTTTTACTTTTAATTAAGTGTAATATATGTACAATGTTTTTTTTTCATAATAGTATAATTTGTAATTGGTAAACATAGTGCCTAAATTCATTAAGTGTTTCGGAATTTAGAAGAGACAACAAATAATAAAACTGTAATAAAGAAAGTGTGCAATCGTTGCAACTGGAATACAGTATAAAATGACACTCGTCAAAAAATGTTCACTGATTGAAGGTAATTAATAAAATGTTATAACAAAAGAAATATTTTCAATATTGTTAAATTAAAGTTTTATATATTATAAATTAAAAATGAGAATAAAAATGTATTTTAGTGAAATATTTAATATTTTGTTTTGTTTAACTATTTAACAAGACAAGAAAACCAAAATAATAAAAGTTGAAATATTTCATGAAATTTTCAAACACTAACCTACTATACGATCTACATTTGATCTACAAGTGAAAACGTCACCCTCTCATGGATGGAAACGTTATTAAGCTAACATTTATAATATTTGTCATAACTTATAAGTTATAACTACAACAAACGGTCAATAAAATGATTAATACAACAGTAAAGAAAAATACTATGGTCAAATTTTGACAAGGAGATATTTATGATGTTTTTTTTTATTACATTTTACATTTTCCTGACCACTTGGGTAAGATTTTTTTTTTTATGATAAATATTTAGTTGTTCTGGGAAAAAAAGGTAGTAAAAGATGTAATGAGTTAAATTTTTCTAAATGAGAATAAGAAGCTCCTAAAACCAACTGCTTCGAATGATCACATCGAACGCAAAGAAAACTGTTGTTACATTATAATGGGTAGTATATTTTATGATTACCTCCGTACATTGCTACAATTTCATCTAGAGTGAAAATGTTCCATAGAGATTTACCATGGTCACCCCAAAGCTCATGTAGGTTAGTCGCAGTGAGATTGAAATTAGCTGAAATTTGTAAACGCTCTTTTAATTTATCGTAAACGGTTTTGATGAGCTGAAAAAATGTCGATGAGCGTCATTAAACATTTCTAGGTCAATTATAACATAATATCTTAAAAAGTATATCAATTTAGGCGTTATAATCATCAACAAGACTTTTGTAAGTTGCCAATTACGTCAATGACAAAACCGACAGAGAAAAAAAAATTAATACGATTTTAAAACGATTAATACGATGTCTTTCAAGTTTTAACACAAAGATAAAATTACCTCTTTCTCTTGCCCATTCCTCATTCTTTCCTCTTCTGAGGTCTCGTCCGCGACACTTTGAATTACTAGGTTATTCATTAGAAAACACAAAAGTATTATGTATTTTGAATTCATTGTTCGAAAAATTTTAAATTCAATCAAACTGAACAGAAATAATGTGATTTCAGTAGCCGGTTTTACAGGGAATAGTCGATGACTGGCACGCGTATTAGTAATGACATGTTTTTTCTTTTAATACAAGTATTTGACGTTTTTTCGTACAATTTCGTACAGTTTTTTGTACTGCTGTTTTGTGTGTTGTCTGTAAACCCTTTTTTTGCGGTATCGAATCGACCAAGTAGAATCGATCATAGAAATCCTATACAATTGCCTTTAAATTGGTAAAAACATTATTTATTTGCATATTTGTATACTTTTGCAAGGCCTGACAAAAGAAAAAGTTGGAAAAATATTGTTTTTACAAAATACAGATTTCCAAAAAAAAAAAAAAATGACAGAGCAAAGCTTGACACCGCATTGTTATTAGTCATTCCATATTTTAAAAAAGGATATTCTGAATAGTCGACCAAATATGTACACAAGTTACTATTTAAGTTTTTAAAAGCTGATAGGCTTATGGAAAAAAATTAAAAAAAAGGTTAATGTTTAGTATTTTTATAATATTGTAAAATTAATCAAAAATGTTTTAAAAAAAGAAATACTCAAAATTGCAATTATTCTAAAAGCGTACTCATTCCATTTTTAAACCATGACGAAAATATTCGGTTTGAGTTCAATACAATTTTTTTTATCAATTTTAAAAATACCTATTGCTGCTTCGTGTTCCGCTCAATTTGGAAATATTTAAAACGGCAGAGACCATAAAAGACGGTGGACAATTTTCAACAAATTAGGGGCCCCATTTTATGCCAACACAAACCAATAAGTCCATTGCATATTTGTATAAATTATTTTAATAATTGTTAAACAGTGAGGATTTTGTATAATTTCTCACATTAGTGCATGTTTTTCAAAAATTACACCGAGTTCAAAAGTAAATAAAGATTTCTATACACGATTTTCTATGGAAGTAGTATTGATCGAATTCTCGCCTAAGCATTAACTCAAAAACACAACTTTTTTACTATAAAAAAACACTTGGGTTGTTCGGTGTGCGTTCCCATTTCCACTGTTCACATAAATTGAAATATGCGAATCGACAAATTCAAGGTCTTAAGAAATTCATGGCCAACCCGCACATAAATAGATAAATAGTCACGTTTGCATTAATCGAGTATAATTGTGCAGACTTAAGCGCCAAAACAGTTCACTAAACTGTCATAATCTACTATGTTCCACAAGGTTCCACTCTAAACTCAATGGTCATCCGAACCAACGCGTTTACAACCTCCCTACTAGTAAACACAATATTATATGATACCGACCGTTGGGTCCTAACCTAACCTAACACGGGTCGATGTTACCAACCGACAGTTATTAGCGTCTGTTTGTTTCTCACATCTGGTACACCATGTTTGTAATTGGTCCGGTATTGAAAAATTTACAGTGTATACAGATAAAAAAAAACCCACATCAGAGTAAAACCAATACCTTCGCCGCTCTGCATCGAAGCTAAAATGACAGAGCAAAGCTTGACACCGCATTGTTATTAGTTATTCCATATTTAAAAAAAGGATCCCAATTTGTGTTTTCCCCAATTTTGAAAGGAAAGGCTTGAGTTTTTTTTTTTCTTAAGAGGGCGTCAAAGCAAAAGTGAAACGAAACCAACGCTCAAGAGATGGCGTTATTTTCCATATCGGCGCGGCGGCGGCGGCATATAGCGTTGCAGCCAGTGCGGAGTAGCACATCATTCTTTTACGGACAGCCGTTCTAGTAAAAACTAATATTATGCGCGCG
The DNA here is from genome assembly GCF_023614345.1 of Adelges cooleyi. Lineage (NCBI taxonomy): Eukaryota > Metazoa > Arthropoda > Insecta > Hemiptera > Adelgidae > Adelges > Adelges cooleyi. The sequence goes on along the minus strand of NW_026096268.1, from coordinate 9,316,799 downwards.
CAACGTATGCTCTATCACGTTGGACATTGACGCGGCACTATAATATAACACTCCCTATTGCGCTCGCCCGCTTGTTACAAACTAGAGTATTATTTTTAATACTGTTCATTAAAATGTATGTAACATCGAACAAAATAGAAAATACAATAGCTATCATAGTTTGAATAACTTTGATAGCTTTATTACTTTTGTTGTTATGACAATATAACCTATGAATAATTTTCTTAGAAATCAGAATAAACGTATTGATACCTCGTACTTGCTTATTACTTATTACTTATTATATGCGAATACACGTCGACCAGTTTCAAAAAGAACTTAATTATTATCTACTTTAAATCTCTACATATTATAAAACAAATTTGTTTACCGTGTCTGTGCACGATTTTTTCAGTAAATACTGAACGAATTGTATTCTAGTATTTACTGATAAAAGGAGTGTTTCACGAGGATAGTTTAAATATAATTTGTGAGTACTTTGTGGCAGTTGTATGTATAATTCCGGGCGAAGCCGGATACATGGGAAGTTGTTAGTAATGTAAAACGTCAACTTATGTTGAGTTGTATAGTTACTCGTATAAATACTCAAACATAGAAACATATAATAATAATTTAATTTGATTTAAATGATAATAAGTATAATATATATAGTTATGAAATATTTAGTATTAGTAATTATAACATAAAATATAATATTGTACCTATAAAAAACTAAAAAAAAGTATAATACATATACTACTAAGTAGAAGGCTACAAAATGAACATGTAGTTATTTTATGTATGTTATTTACATGTATGTTATTTTTATAACTATGTGTTACCTCCCTTTTTTTCTTTTATACAATCCATTATGAGTTTTGGATCTTTTATATCTTTTGTTTGCAGCCTTTTCCCGTATTGTGGATTAATAATTTCTGGATAGGTTAATATTTGAAATTAAATTACCCTTATGTAATAGCGAAAATTACACCATGTACCATATTTTACCACTATATATTCCTATCAATAAGAACAACCAATTTGTCCATCTAGTTCAGCATAACAAATATTTAATGACCGATATAAAAGTAGATACGTATGTAGAAATTAATGATATAAAAAGCGTTTGTAAAATAATAGATAATTTTTTTATTTGCGAAACAGACAACATAGAGTACAATAGACAGAATAAACCAAATTGTGAAATTGACCTACTTAATAATTATTATAAAATACCGTCGACTTGTAATATGTATGTTACAGAATTTACATCGGAGACGTGGTATACATCATATTTTAATAACCACTGGTATTTCGTTTGTAGTCAGCCTACTCTACTGACAATTATTTGCAAAAAATATAGTTTTATTAAAAAAATAATTATAGAAAATTCTGGCAAGTTGTGGTTAGAAAAAAACTGCATGGCCTCTACACCCAGTAGTAGTTTAAAACCAATTAGTTCGTATACCTCTAATTACAAATCCTTACCTATAATGATTTCGCTGATAGAGGATAAATGTTGTTCAGAAATAAAAAATAAAACAATTCCTAAACCCGTTCACTTAGAAGTTCTAAAAAATATAAAAATTAATGAACAGTCTTTACACAAATTAAATTTAGAGTTAGATGAGGAAGGAAAATTAGCTACAAAATTATATGATAATATATATAAATATTTAATTGATAAGGCCTTAGATTTTTCTTTTGTGACTATTTTTTTTATAATTACAATCCTTGTTTTAATATGTATAATAATATACTATAAATATTTTGTAAATAAAAAGCCAGTTTCAAATGTTCAGGTCATAGAATTAGGTAGACGTGATCCTTTGGATACCATTAATAACCCTTTAAATTATGCACCTGATAATTTTATGCGCGAAAAATAAGTCATGATGTACAACGTAAAATTAATTGTATTTTATTTTATATTTATATATCAATATATATTATTATATACCTACTATAAATGTAAAAAAAGTTTTAATTATTTTGTGTGTCAATTATAATTGAAACTATTTTATATTTTACACAATAATATATATGTATAAATGTACTTAAATTATACTTTTTTATTATAGTTGTAAATTAAATATTTTTGATCTTTTAATGTATCGTTATTTACTATCATAATACATATAAAATTACCACACTAGATTTGAGTCGATTTCACTATTTTTAGCTAAATTACAGCAAGTCTGTGTAAAAAACAAAATAATCAAAAAGAGGTACCAATACGTTTATCCAACAATGATACATTATTATAACAAAAGTAATAAAGCTATCAAAATGATTCAAACTATGTTGGATATTGTATTTTCTATTCTGTTTGTTGTTTCATACATTTGAATAAACAGTAGCTATTTTAAATACTATTCCGAGACATGCGCGCGAGCTTGCGCAATAGCGAGTGTTATAACGCAGTGCCGCAGTCAACACCTACCCGGTCTTTTTTTTTTTGTGTTTTAACATTTTTGGGGGGAAAGGAGTAGATTCTTCCAAATCTTACCCCTCTATGTACCAACTATATCTAATTACTGATCGATTGATGTGCCACTCGATTAAATCGGTATATCGGGTTAAAAGTTACAGTAGTTCAAAGTTAGGTACAGCGTACGGATAGCACAGCACAGCTCACCTAACCCGGTCCGGGCTAAAAATCAGTATTTTAGTATATTATAAAGTAACAGAAATAATATCGGATATCGATAAATGCAATATAAATAATAAAAAAACTATTGTAGATAAGAGGAAATATGTAATATTATTACCTGCCGCCTAAACCCGGTTTTGGTCGTGGTCGGCGGCCGCCGCCTTCGTGTTCACGTGAATTGCAACCCGCTAGGAGCTGCCCTCACCACCACTGCCGCCGCCGCGTCACACCGCATGTGTTTTAAAGTCGCCGCTAGGATCGCCACAAACTGGCACTAATAACTACTAAAATTTGACTAAAACATGTCTCAGGATATGCAATTTTCTGAGAAACTGAGTGGTTTTAGCGCATACTTGCCTATTAACAAAATTAAAGATGAAAAGTTTATCTACATATTAACAGAGGTTTTTTTCGATAAAATGTTTTAAAACGAAGATATACGCTATTGAAAAATGAAAACTTCAAAGATCTATAACTCGGTTCCTAGTAACATAATCGAAAAAAACCTATGTTAATATGTAGATAAACTTCTAATCTTTAATTTTGTTCATTAGCAAGTATACGCTAAACCCACTCGGTTTCCCAGAAAGTTGCATATCCTGAGACATGTTTTACGCGCCGAAAAAAAGTGGTGTGACGCCCTCTTAATAAACTACCTTTTAGGTACGAATTCTGATGAATAAACTTAATACATAAAAAAACGGTTTGGCCGTTTATGTCCAGACACAAAAATAAAAACACATCATTGTTAATATAACAACCTTAATATTGTTTGTAAATACTACTTAAAAAGTGATGACGTTTAATATCAATTGTGCCACAATAATATATAAAAATTCAGTCGCTTGTTGAGTGATTAATTATTAAATATAAAACACTTTATTTTTTAAATAATAGTAGTGTTGAAGGTTTTCTCATTAAAATATTTTTATTAGTTCTTAATCTTTTAAAGAACCCTTTAAAGACTTTATTAATTTTCAAAACGTTTAGATTGTAAATCCAATATTTAATTAATACAAATATCCAACTGTACCACTATCAACAACTACACCATGAAAACTCCTTGCAACCTTTGAAATTGCAATGCTTTCGTCACAACTGTAGGTGTAGAGAAAGAAATGTGTAAGCAAATGCAATAAAAAATATTCACTTTAAATCATGTCACCCAATGCTCACTATGATTGTACCAACAGACAAATACAAGACTCAGAATCTTTTCGTTACATTTAAATTCCTACTGAGTTCTTAACATTTTCTTAATTTAATAATTTGACTAATAAGGACCGGATACAATAACTAGAGTACATATTTCATATAATATCGTTTTTATTTAAAAAACAAAAAACATTTTTTTTTACAATTTTGCAGCTCTACTATATGGTTTATTTTGAGCTCTTAAAAACAACAACCGCTCATTCATGAAAACTACATAGTCACTTTCTTGTTTTTTGGATATTTTCCTGGTGATTTCCTCAAACTTTTTTTTATCTATGCGGTCTAAAACGATACAAAACGAACAATAATTATAATACAATTACAAATTATGTTGTTATAAGAGTGTAAACAGTAGTTGCAGAGTTGCCTAAAAACCAAATGCATAAAATTTCAAAACATGATGTCTCGAAACCAAAGAAAACTATTATTACACGATAGAGCTAATATATTTTATGATTACCTTTATTCATTTGTGCAATTTCTTGTCCAGTGAAACTAGCTCTCATAGTATTACCATTGTCATGCCAAAGCACGTTTACCTGATTCACAAAAAGTTTCGTATCAGAAGATTCTTCTAATAAATGTAATAATTCATCGAAAACGGATTGTATAAGCTGAAAAAATGTCGAAGCCTTTCATTAAAAACGTCTAGGCTAATACAACGTAATATCTTAAAGTCTATGTCGATTTAAGCGTTATAACCATTAACAAGGTTTTGAAAAACAAAATTCAACTATTGGTATAAAATCTTCTGAGACTATAATATTGTTACGTTCTAGTTTGCCTTACATATAAAATCTTACATACTTCTTCTCACCTTGTAATTTTTTTGAAAAAAAAAGAAATATGCAGAAAGCAACAGTAATAACTCTAATAATTTTATTTTATATGAACTTTATAAATAATTTTTTTTATTTTAACAAATTTTGGCTTTAGAAACTGATTTACAAAAAAATTCATTTTTCAAGATTTCACATTTTCCATACCTACGTTATTGTAAGTTACTTAATTAATTAAGTATTCGTACAGTGAAATAAATAGTTTTTAAATAATGACTATCTGACCTTAATTATATTTAAAAATGTTACTACTAAATGTATACTTAATCATATTTAAAATTATTTAATTCGTTTTCAAACATGATAAATATAGTACAAAATTATAAGAAAAAAATGTATTCATAATGAACCACTTGTTAAATAAGCGAATTAAAAGTAATTTATAATTTTTTAAATAATAAAAGGTGCATTATGATTTATAAATATATTTTTTCTAATAGTTATGTACTAAAATTGTCAAGTTTGAAAATTAATGTGTGTTTGTGTGTATTTAAACAATTATTTTATAAAGACACAACATCTCAACTTGTATATTACATTAGTTGTATATCAATAACAATATTTAAAAAAAAAAACAATTACAATTTATAAGATTTTTACTGTGTAGCGCTTAACATAAAGATACAATTACCTCTTCCTCTAGCTCAGTCCTTTTTTTTTTCTCTTCCGAGGTCTGTTTCGCAACACTTTGAATTACTAAGTAACTCGTTAGGAAACACAAAAATATTATGTACTTTGTATTCATTGTTTCTTCTTCGAAAAACTTTAAAATTAAACAAAAAGAATATGCTTTAATGCTGCACAGTAGTCGGTTTTATAGGGACAGTCGAAGGCTGGCACGCGTATTAGTATTGATATAGATATATTTTTTTTAATACAAGCATAAGACAGCTTGAGTTGACGTTTTTAATATAATAGTACTGCTGTTTTGAATGTTGTCTGTAAACTCTTTATTTTTTTTTTTGCTGTATTGATTGGATCAAGTAGAATCGTTCAGAAATCCTATACAATTGTCTTTGAATCGGTGAAAAACATTTTTATTTGCATATTAGTATATTTTGGCAAAGGGCGACAAAAGAAAAAAACTGAAAAAGTTATTGTATGTATTGTTTTTACAAAATACTGATTTCCCAAATAAAATATTAAAGACAGAGCAAAGCTCGATTGCGCATTGTCATTACTTATTCCATATTTTGAAAAAAGAACCCTCGTAGTCCTACAAAACATATTATTTTTTTTACAGCTTAAGTTGACGTTTTTTATTTTTATTTCAACAAAACACTTTATTTTGACCATAATTTCGCAAACTCGGTTAAAGATAAAACCTTGTTCTGATTAGAGTTGCTAGGTTTGGTATATCATAAAAAAAATTATAATAGCTTAAAGAAAAATGTTTGTGCTTTTGTCTCTCTCATCCACTGAGCTAGCTTATTTTAACCCATTATTAGGCCTTTGTAAATCAATTTTTGAATATAATGTACGAATTTTCGTTACTCGTTTGAAATACATTTTTATTCTAAAATTAGCAATGTATAAAATAATCGCCTACAATTTTTCTCTTTTTGTTATAAAAAAAAACCAATGTAATAATAAACTTGTAGGCAAATTCACGAATCACTCATACTACTATCCAAGGTTTTATGCACACAAATATTTTTAATACATTTTTTTTTCGACTGCTATAATAATATTTTATGTTGTTTGAGCGTTCATAGAAAATAATATATGAAAATTTCAAAAAGAAAACTTTGTACCGAAATACAGACAACGATTTTGCCTACCTCGTATGTAATTTGAACACGTTGGCTTTTCAAAAAATGTAATATCTGTTTTACTACTTGTACCCTATCTTACACTACATGGACTTATCAAAACTTGGAATATAACCAACTCGTTTAATAAAATCATCTTTGTACCATACCGCCTGTATGATATTTTCATAATTTTCAGAATAATTTTATTATAATGAAATAATTTTTTTCTTGTGAAAATACCGATTTTACTTACATAGTAACATAATATTTGTGTGTTTTTTTTTTAACAGATAAATTCTGGGAAATGTAAGAAACCTACATATTTTTTTTAGTTTGACATGAAAACATGTTATTATTATTTGAACAATATATTTGTCTGCTTATGTATAACAGCTTAGATTGTACTTAGACTGAGAGGCCTCTGTCCCTGGGAATTTTCAATCTCAATTCGTTTAATGGTTAATTAGAAAAAAACAATTTCTACAGTTTATCAATTTGGTATAAAGGTCAATATTTAAAACAAGACTCATTTCGTTAGATTTGATAGTCTGAAATTCAAACTAAACACATTTATTATTGTCAGTAGATAATAATTTAAATCTACCACCCATTACACACTAGTCACCTTAATAATTAGAATATTAGCCTATTTGGTGTTGTTGTTGCCCACCAATAGGTACTGAAAATTGATTAAGTACAATAATTTCGTTTTTGTTTTTTTATTATGTTTAGTAAATGTCAATATTATGTTATACAAAGGAAAATTAAGCAAAATATTTATTTTTTTTATGATTCAGTAATATAGTTTACAAAAAAAATGCCTCCTTTTTTAGGAGTTAGCTTGATAAATCATTGTAACGACAAGAGCCGCTATTTTTTTTAATTATTTAATTTTTACTTTTGAACGTTATGCATATTTTTTTTTAGGTACGTCATTTATTCCAATCGGATAATATGGTATGGCTTTTAAAAAATGTGTAGACAATATTATAATAATATGTCTGTTGCTTTTTTTCCAAATCGATTTCGTACACGAGTAGCAGTAATAATATGTTTTGCGTTAAGTACAAAAACTTTATTATATTTGAACAATACACGTGCACAGTATTTTTCTACTTCAGCACTCGGTTGTGATTGCATATACCATCTTTATTTCTGATTTTATATTCAACGCATAATTTATACAAAGTCCCTGATAAAAAAATTCAAATAGTATTTATTTTAGGGTTATTGGAATGGCTGTAATCAAATAAGGCGAATGGAAATTATTTATTTCATAAACATAAAAATTGATAATACATTTATCTGCATTGTGCTGTTTGCATTGATCAATAAATGTAAATTTATCCATTTATACCTAATATTGAAGTATTGAGAAAAAAAGGGGTTTATATAACAAAAACACACTAAAAATAACATTAAAATCAAACAGGTTAATTGTAAACAAAATAGTTTTCTTTTTTAAACAACTATTGTTCTCTATTTTGGCACATTAGTATAATAGTATTTATGGGTAAGATATTAATCCCAAAATCTACTTAACAATAAAAACTATGAAAAAAAAAATCTATGCTGAAAATAAAGAGTATTTTTTTTTAAATTAAAATAACGAAATATCAAAAAACCATATAAACGTGACAAATTAAATAAATTAAAAGTAATATTTTAAGAGTTTTTAGCTTCGATGCGGAAACTGAGAAGGTATTGTTTTTACAATGATGTGTTTTTATTTTCTATTTTTGTGTCTGGCCCACACGATATCTCGTAAACCGCTGAACCGATTTCTTCGTGTAGCAAGTCTATAGATCAGAAATCATACCTGCAAGGTACTTATCGGGCCAAAAATTTAAAAAAGTCACCCCATCAAAATCGAGAAAAACACCCAACAAATTTACAAATTTTTCAACTTAAAATTACGATGCTCTATAACTTTTTTAAAAATAGTCGAAAATGTTCCAAATTTATATGAATTGTTCTTCAAACATAGTACTATCGATAAACATTAACAAACCAAAAAAACATCATAAACCCTTTCCCTTAGAAGGGCTAGAATTTTTTTCTTTCTTTCACTTTTCCAAGCAAAGTTTTAAAGATTTAGATCTGAAAATTAGACCAAAGGTAGATCTAAAGTGGAACTATAACATATACAATTTTCTCAAAAATCCGTAGTCAACATTTTCTTTTATTAAGGAAAAACCCCAAAAATAGGGTAAATTTACACTTTGGCCGTAGTCAGTTTCTAGGTTGCTATGTGCATGAGTAAATCAACGGTCAACAGGTAATGAAAATATTTTTATTATATTGTTAATTACGTTATATATGGGTAACTATGGCAATACATTTTTATAGACAGACGATCAACCCTTATCGTATCCACCCTGCATAAGACTAAATATTAAATTTTAAGTACATTATTGCTGGTCCCACGATATCTTCTAAACCACTAACCTAGTTTCTAAACTAGTTTGATCATACTATCCACAGATTCGCATCGAAGCGTTTATTTAAAAGTGATATCACTTTCAGTTATAATAAAATCTGTAGACCTGTGACCTCTCCGTCCCCACTATGCCCCGACCCCGCTGTACTGGCTTTTTTTTTTGTTTTAGTAACCTTAAACCGTTCCTATTAGTTTTAACTGAAAATGTAAATACGGTTATACTTAAATTAAACATTTGTATGAAAACTGCTACAATATTAGGTTTTAATCTGTTGACATTTTTGTGGGTGGAGAACAATTTTAATTTTTAACGATGATGTATTTTTAAGTTTGTAATCTCATTCAGCTGCTAATCAGAAATCATTATATTATGTATTTTTCGGGTAAAATGTATGTTTTAAAACAATTTACAATACTCGAGAAAAAACATGTAGGTATATATTTTTATCGAATTGTTTGTCTTTATATGAACAGCACAACAACAGTGTGTGTTTTTGGTTTTTTGCGCGTGTGAAAAAATTAAACGTCGAATGTATACACCTAAGACAACAGTTCTTAACCTTCACACGCGTCCCGACTTATGGAAGTTATAACTTAAAACTTATATACTTGTAGACTTAATGTATTTCGACCGAATTGCTTGCATACTAAATTGTGCCAAAAAAAAAAAAAATTTACAAAAAACTTATGCATACCTCTTACATAATAGACACGGCACTTGCAATATTACAATATTATGTGCTTAACAACTGTACTTTTAGCATTTTTGAGTAAAGGGTGAATAGTATTTTAATAGCCTAACCCGACCTGATGCGATTGCCAGCATTTTGTTTGCTACAATTGTCCTTGGCTAACAAAGGACAAATTTCTGGGTTGCTACTAATAAATGTAGTGCGCCTAAGGTAGATTTTTATAAAAAAGAAATTGAACAGAAGCGGACATAAGTAACTGATGGGTTTTTCAATTATTATTTTACAGGTTGTGTATGGCTCGTAGATTGAAATTTCTTTCCTGAATAATGTGCGATTTGGTTTCCAATGTTTACATAAACAAAAATATAATAAATCGTATGGTAACCTATGGAGAAAAATTAACTTTAAAAGTATTATAACTAGAAAAAATCTTAATATCTGTTCACTTAGTGCGCATATTAAAAATGGCTACTAGATTTGCTTTTTGTCCATTATTGCCTATCCTTTGCCCCTTGATAAATAGCGCTTTCCGATCCTCTTAAATATTGCCTATACAAAACTCCTTAAAACAGACCGCACACAATATATTATAATATACCTGATATTATTTAAATTGATACAGCTATATTCGGTATGCTTAAAATGATTTGGTATGAATTATTCGGTTGTTGGTTTTATTAGTCAAAAATATATTTTATACAAAAATTAGTGTATATTATTACCATATATTTTTAATATAATGTATATTATTATGTGTGTGTTAATAGGGAATTTTTAGGCGCTTTTTTACTAATATTATTTAGTCGATATAATATGTATATTTAAATCAATGTGAACCATCGCCTGGGAGTTGGCGAACAAAATATTATCACAGTTGAAAACGTCTTGACTTCGAGGGGGAACACTTGTCGGTCGACAATAATAATTATAATAATATAGTTTAGATACCATCGCAAACCGACGGCCATTGTTCTCGGCAAAGAGCCTTGTAAGTATAATATAATTTATAATATCCTACATGTGTGTGTGTGTGTGGATAAATGCATAATAACGCTGTAATTATAAAACAATAATAATCATAAAAGAACTATTAGTTTCAACAACTTTTGGCCTTGACATTGTGTACAAATAGACGTGGATGAACTCTCTTGGCGGGCAGCTATAGTAATCTGCGCAGTCTGGTCTCGAGTATTTGCGGTTTATCACGGGACAGGTTTATCTTTAATGAAAAAAAATATTTGGCTAAAAATTGTTGAGAAAATTGTATTTGTTGCATTTTACATATAACTTCAGTCTAACTGTCATACCTAAATACCTAATGATTTGCTTGAAAAAATGATATAAAGATTACATTTCTATCCCTTCTAGGGAAAAGGGCGTATGTTAGGCTTGTACCGTGTTTAAAGAATATTCCATATAAATTTGGAACTAATTGGTCTATTTTTAAAAAAGTTACAAAGCATCCAAGTTGAAAATATGTACATTTTGAAGGGGAAGGAGTGAATTTTTCAAATGTTTACCCTAATAAAGGTACCTTTCAGTAACCTATAATTAATAAAAATACAAATGACCTACTATTAGAACATATAAACAACTGTTTGGTTTGAACTTTTTTGCGACATTTTGCCAATATAGAAATTTCATTGTCCAGCGCCATTCAAAATATAATTTCTGATTCAGCAGTCATGAGCGCAAATGAGCATATAAGCTACTTATTAAGGGGTAAAGGATAGGCAATACTTGACAAAAATTGATCTAGTAGCCATTTTAAATATGCCGACTAATTTTAAGGTGAAAAAATGTCAATTTTTTCTAGTTGTAATATTTTTAAAGTTATTATAACTTTTACTTGAATAAGACCCAAGTATTCTTTTAGCTTTGATGCGGAGCTGAGAAAGTATAGGCAGGTATTGCTTTTAAAACAAGTGATAAGAGATAAGGTACAACATATATGTGATATAAGAGATAACATATTTATGATTAGATGTTTTGTTACCCTGTAGTGGGAAAAATAACTAGGATTTTTATTATTGTTTTCTTGCGTTTGCCTCATATATTATTATGTATATGTTTACTTGAAATTACAATAATAATATGTTATATTTAAAATTTAATAGCTGATTTTTGCATTAAATATTATGTAATAATATTCTCCAGGACTAGTGGAACATTTTTCTCCTCTCACTTCTTATTTAACTTTTTCTAGAGCAATTTTGAGACTGAAGGTTCGAAAATCGAGCTGTGACTAGGTTGTATGAAAAAATAATAATTTAAATACATATTTTGTAAAAATTAAAATACAATACGTGCTTGGATACTAAATATACGTTACTATAAGCGGAAGACAGTGATGTTATAATTTATGGGCGATAACTTAATGTTTTTTTTTTTTTAACTAATTAGTTTTTTTTTTTTTACACTATTTGAAAGGAAAAATATCCCTGCGGGCAAATTACACGGGTGGTCACATCACGGTCACTGTAGTACTTAAACATATTATACATATTAAATGGAAATTAACTAATTTCCGTTGAGTTTATCATCAGGTCCGGGCCTTGGTCGCTCGTTACCAATCATTAATTATATGCCACTTGGGCAAATGAAGAAATCTAAACATGCTATTCGGTCGATTAAACATAATAATATTATGTTGAATTTTCAAGTCCATGTCGAAACTATTGATTTATAACGTGTACATATTATCAGTTCCTGATACAATTTCCGTCAATACCTGATACAGAGCCTGAGGTTAGAAGCACATCAGTCGGACCAATTTATTATTTGTATTTCGGCCGAGATAAAATGTAAATTCCAAACTTAAAAAAAACCCAATAATTAACTTATATTGTGTACAATTAATAATGGTTTGTACAAGAGGAAGTCACAAATACATGCTTTTTAAGGAGTAACGTGTAGGCAATTTTTTCATAGCATATTTATATGATAAAGATATTAACAAAATGCTAACCCAGGTTTTTGCACAAAAAAAAAACGTCATGTCATCTCGACGGAATCATCATAGTGGTTTTTTTTTTTAATTTATTAAATTTGATGTAATATTAACCTTAAAAGTATTATAAATGGTGTGTAGCAAAAATCAATTAGTATAATTATCCTTTTTTTTTTAATAATAATTATTGTACATTAACAAATAAATAAAAAATTAGTATGTTAATAATTGGACAAGAACATGATTTAAAATAATTTTTAATTCCTAAATTTGCAAAACCCCACTTCCGGTAAATAGTCGTTTTAGAAATTCGCCTAAACTAACTGTAACTGTAATAATTGACATACCTAGAAGGCAGATAAGTGCATGCTATTATCTGTGTGCAATAGGGATGCATATACAATATAAAATGATGTAGACTGTACAGCGCTTGAAATACAGTGCTTGAAACGTAAAACGCGGTTCTTTAATACAAGATAGTGAAAAGAGAAGGGAAAAAAACGCTTAAAAAAAAAAATCAAGAGTTGCAATAGTAATAAAAACGACGAGGAATCAACGTTGTTAAAGTTGTAAAAAAATGAAAATCATTAAACATAATCGTAAAAACCGGATATATTTTTTTATTTTTGCTTATTTTAACCTTTAAAGTAAATTTCTAAAATGACCACGTTGTTATAATAATAATATTTAGTGTCATCGGTTGTAGCTTTAACATAATGTTATATTATAATCTTCTGGTATGAAATGATTATCATTATTATTATATGCCTAATGTGTTGAACTAACTGTATATCTGAACACTTAATAGGAAACCGATACAGGGCAATCCGACCTTGCACTCTAAACTTCTAGGTTAAATCGATTAAGCCACGGAGACCCACATTTTTTGGTCATCATTTTTGGAAAACTACATTTCCAAGCACTAATGGACTACACCTGTACGGTATATCAATATAATTTATGTGCTGAGTCGACTGCCGACTTAAATTGTCTTGGTCTTTTCTTTTGCCTCAGCTTCTTTAAGCGGATAACTAATTAAATAAAAACAATTGTTTCAGTGTAATTTGGATTCCAATGCAGCCAATTTTGGCTAGTTGTAGTAACTGCGACTTGACGGGACAAGTGCAACAGCAGCTAAATTATTGTTCAAAGTAAAAATTTAAAAAAATGTTAAATTAATCATTTGAACGGCTAAAAGTTGTTGTGGACTTGGACTGTTCCGCTTATGCAATTAATTAATAAATCTAGTTATACATAGAAATCGGTTTTGAAAAAACTCAAAGATTGCATTTTTTGTCGGTCTCTCGTTTTAGAAGACTACCTATTATAGTATTTCCCACGATATAGGTATATATATTTAATTATTAAACCATTATTGCCTTCTCGATAGAAGCCGTTCCTATAATACACATACAAACGCATAACCTCTACTCGAGCCGTTCGTAATTGGACTACAGGCCGCATATTATATTATAATATTATATGCTTGTAAGAAAATAGGAGGGAAAAAAGGCCACCGACTCGATATAAATATCTTACATACTCACACTAACGCAACCCTCTGGAAGCATGCATGCACATAATTTACTACAGAGGAATATACCGTTCATTAACCAACGACCGGTCCGCCTAGTAATTATAATAATATATACCGTTGATGTTGTATATACATATATTATGTATTTTAATGTACATTACAATGTCGGTGGGTCGTGTACGTATATATATATATATATATATGTGTGTGTATTTTTTTATGATCCAAGTCCGTGTGACGATACCGAATCTCGAATATCACTTTGCCCGGAGTCAGCGAATCGCTGATAATTATTATGTTTGAGTTTCAATTCCTAATCTCGATAATCGCATAGAAAATATTATATCATTCGGTTTTTCTTTTTGGGGAGGCTGCTTAGTTATTTATTCGTTTGGGAACCCCCGTCGATTAGATGAGTTCCGGTTTAGTAAACGAGACCAAACCAAATGCAATGGACAATCCGGACGCGTTTCATTAATCTATATAATTAAACGTCCGTTTTCAATTCCGAGTCCAAGTTATCGGCGGGCCCATATAGAGTTTTAATGTGTTTTCGTTTTCTAATTTATTATTATTATTATTTCCATACACTCAGGTCACAGAGTTTCAAGAGTGTGTGCATCGGTTTAAGAAAAGGAAAACTCAGAGTGTCGGCAAGACTTACTGACATGAATTCGTTTAAGACCAGTTAAATTGTACCACAACAAAACTAATAGGTAGTCAATTATTTTCACTTTCGGTCACCCAGCAAAAATTCTCACAGAAAGGTCAATTGACTATAGCCTGAACCCATTTGTTTGTGATAAAAAAAACTTATTGACTTTACATTCAGATTGAATGTCAAAGTGTACGATGCATTTGTAATGCCAAAAATCAACATGTTAAAAGTATTTATTCACTGACCTCCGATTGCAAACATATCGAACTAAACTATATTTATGTTCACCATATGTGATTTGTTTGAAAAATAAACGGTTCCTCTTTAAAAATAGATCAGCTAGATGAAATATAATATTATTTGATATCAATACTTGAATACCATCGATAAATCGTTTGGGTATTAGTTTAACATAATAAGTATATGTTGTTTAAATTAAATAGTGTTAAAAAAATATGTATCGTTATTTGCAAACATTATCGCTGTAATCGAACACATAAATGTTTACTAAATGATCAATATAATTAACAATAAATATTATTATATTCAGATTTCAGTTATTTAGTTGCCAAATTAATATTAGTCACGTGCAATTTAACTCAATTTGACAATTGAATAAGGTATGTTGAACACAAAAAGTACCTACTGCCAGTCGCATAACTATAACAGCAAACTTTTGTTGCACAAATAAAAGAAGTGTTACCGCTGTACCTCAAATAAATGCCTTTGGAAAACTAAACACAACAGCTAGTCAACAAACAATTATTATTACATCAACTAATAAACCCCGCCTTTTTTTTTTATAACATTATCGCTGTACTCGAATACATAAATTTAAAATCAAACATTTGATGCTAAAATCAAAAACTAATATTAAAAGTTAGTTATTTAGTGGCCCGATGAATTTGTCAGATTTATAATTCAATTAGATTTGACAACTGGATGAGTTATGGTTGAATAATTTTTTTGTTTTAATCGTTAGTTAATGAAATATAACTGATTTAATCGTTTAAAAAATATTTACTGACAGTTGTGCCTAACTAATAGTTGCACAGATAGAAGAACTGTTAGCGCTATAACTCAAATGAATACCTTTGGCAAACTAAACAAAACAGACAATAGTATTACATTAACTAATAAACCCCACTCTGGACAAATGTAAGTGTAACTCATCATCAACATTGATTTGGTTTGTTAAATTTTACCGGTATGTTTGTCGACTGAATTTCAGTTAGTTAAACTATTGTATTACTCGCCTACTCGTGATTACATTTAGTTAGGTAACCTCAATCAACCATAAATGAGTTTGTCGAATAACACCAATTATTAGATTCATTTTTTTAATACCTACATAGTAAATGCAACTAAGTGAACACCGTTTAATAGATATGGCCTATAAGAAGACCCAATTAGATGTTATTACAATTTATTAATCAATAACTTGCTAATAGGATAGGTACTGTGTTTTTAATGAATATTCCATACAAATTTGGAACTGTTCAAGTGCCCACGCTGAGACAGAACAGCGGTACAGAAGACTTTTCCGGAAACGATTCCATCGGATTTTGGAAATCTGATCTTACCACCAGTTGATTGTAGCGTTTACAAAAATAATAACAACTGGGCGTTACCAACCGAATGTAAGGAGAGAAAACGCGCATTCTCGTCCGAATATTAGTATTGTATAATTATTTTTTTTTTGTCCTATATGGTACAACAAACCGAATGAGCATAATAACAATTATTTGTACATTCGAGAGATTACAGTTACAATAAATAGTGTGCACAGTAAATGCCCAGTTCGCGTTACGGTAATGTAAAACAAACACACGATATCTGTTTGGAGGAAATCACGTACAAAATTGTGTATTTTGTAATTTTTTTTTTTTTGCTTTTCATAATTCCATTACGAGGAAAACATAAATCGCTAACTACAACAACAACAGCAACCCATTGTTTATATTCTTAACGACTGCACGAGTCTCGGTGATAAAGTAATGTACACGGATCTATACATAAGTAGGTATTACACAAATAATTGTTCATAATGAATAAACAATTTTTTTTTTTTTAAACCATTAGGCTGTTAGCCTGACCATAAAAATCCGTACAAAATAATTCTATAAAATAAACGTTTGGATATGGTAATACAAAAATGAAACTTACTATCCTAACGGGGCAATAAAAAAATAATAAAGCTACATATTACAATTATCAACCGTTTTTGGTAGGTAAACATTGGATCAGGTCTGAATGTTGATAATTATTTGACAACATCAATACAAATTTTGTTTGTATTTTCTTGAAAGCCAACTCGAGCCATCCATCTTAAAATAATATTTTCTGTCAATTTAATTGGAATTATACATTAACCAAATTTTTTTTTCTTCAACATTTTCAAAGTAGGTACCTAATTAGTTTTCAAACAAAGTCGGTAGATTTAATGATATGCTAAAATACCGCAACCGTTTAAATTAATGTATAAAAAGTTTTTATGTTTTAATGAATTTAAGTTATTGCATAACAGTCGAGCTAAATACCAATTTAATGCATCTACTATTTTAAATGACAAAACCAATGTCTCGTTCAGTCGATAATTAAACTATATCTTAGCACTTCAATCGGCTAATTAACGTGGAAATACTCGATGACCTTTGCTTAAGTGTGTATATATATAAAATATATTTAATATAATATATACATAATAATTTCATTGAACTAGAAAATAAATCGTTAATTTATAATAATCGTTCAGCGTGTTGAAATATTATAATACCTGACATCAATACTCGAATGCCATCGATAAAACGTTTGGATATTAGTTTAACATAATACTATTTAGACATTATATTAGAATAAATGATTATATTGTTTAAATTATATAGTGTTAAAAAAAAAGAGTATCGCTACTTAAAAACCGTATCGCTGTACTCGAATACATATTTGTTTATTAAATACAAGATTAAATATTCAATATTAAAAACAATAACTATTATTAGTTCTTTAGTTGTCAGATGAATATTTCATGCAAAATTCAATTCAATTTGACAGCTGGATGAGTTATGGTTTAATCATTTATTTTTTAACCGTTGGTTACTGAAAAATAACTAATTTAATAATTTAAAAAAAAAAATTACTGGCAGTTGTTGTGCCTAACTAATAGTTGCACAGATAAAAAAAACAGTTAGCGCTGTAACTCAAATGAATGTACCTTTGGCAAACTAAACAGAACAGTTAGACAATATTATTACATTAACTAATAAACCTCAACCAAAACAAATGTAAGTAAACAAACTCATCAACAATGATTTGGTATAATTCATTTTAACGGAATGTTTGTCGACTGAATTTCAGTTAGATTGTATAACTCGCCTATATACTTATGATTTCATTTAATTAGGTAACCTCAATTAACCATAAAATATTTAGTTTGTCGAACAACACCAATTATTAGATTAATTATTATAATACCTACATGGTAAATAAGTGGACGCCGTTTAATAGATATTATGACCTTAAGTATGTTACTTGTTAGGTCATCATCTATAAGACGAATTTGCTATATGGTTTCTTCGAAAATCTAGTCGTTTTACACCGCAGACAAGTATTTAGGTTAACGCACATTACTCATACAGTAACACAACTTGCACAAGAATACATTACCGTAGATTTCAGCAAAAATCATCATCACATAGCCGTTGAAATCCTCTCATCAAAAGTAGATGTCACCTCTCTTTCGTGGCAACCAACGTCGCCTAAAAAGAAGCTGCAGTCACGAGATTCGCACCAAGGTGTACATAAAAACTGACTCTTCCTCCACAATATCCACAATATTTCCCCTCCCCCACCACATATACTGTACACTATTAATTACAATAATGCACTGCACACACACGGAACGGAACGTCATACGGTAGGTATAGCTGTTATACACTGTTATAGGTATATATATTATTATTATTATTATTGTTATACCGTCCTTTTGTGTAAAAAGATCTACCGTGTGTGTGTGTGTGTACCACCGGAATGTCTGGCCCGGTTTATATATTATTATATTATGTTGTCGTTGCTTCTGCAAACGGCGCGGCGTGGCGGCGCGACCAAGACGGTGACTCAAACGGTCGGTCTAACGTGAACCACGGTGGTTAGTTTGCCGGCAACACTCGAACGGCGTGCACACCTGTCCGACCGTCCGCCCGGATAACGTTCTTTTTCTGTTTAAATTTATTTCGTTAATTTTCATTAAAAAATATTACTTCATCGAATCGTCGAGTGCGGCGTTTTTTTTTTTTTTCAAATCTTTATTTGCTGTTATTATCAGCTATTGTTGTGTTGTGCTTTTGCCGCCTATAACCGACACCGCGCGATATGGATACGTGACAGCGACACGCCTGCCGACGGGGAGGATTAACAAAACTACAAAAACACACAAAAAAACATGCGGTTTTTTTCGAAATCCGGGTAAGCGTTTTTTGGTTACACAAACGCACACAGAAAAGACGTGGAAAATATTGCTCCCCCGCCCCCGCCCCTCCAACCCCGCCGAGGACTGTAACTAATACCCGACCGTGTGCAGGCCGGAAGGAGCCGGTCACATGTGAGCGACCATAAAGGGGTCTTGTTACTCTTGGCGCGAACAATAGTTGATTACAAAATATACAAACTACCTCATTTAACGTTTAAAAATATACTAAATCGATTCTAATAAATATAAATTTGTTTATCCCCAAAACGTTTGGCAAATTTGCTCTTCAACCGTGTCCAGTAATCCCGTGCCTGTTGTTTTGGTAATTTCGGACGAAAAAATAAAAACAGCCGTTAAACAAGCAACTAATAATATTGTAATATTAGGTAAACTGGCGCCGAGAAACTTTAACGCTGGGAGGGTTTGTACCGCAACTACCGGAATATTCGATGCGAAGGGATTGTTCTTTGGAAGGAACAAAACACATTTTTATGGTATAATTTCGGTGGAAAACAGACGACCGAATTTATGTAGACGACTTTACTGAACGGTTATCATCAGTGTCGTTAAACAATTATGAAAGCATAGGCCGGAAGTAAATTGTGACCAATTCTAAGTCCGAAAAAGGAAACAACACTTGACTCGACTGAATAACTATATTGAATTTTTACTTTTTAAATACTACACTATACACAGTCTATTGCAGTGAGTATATACCTATACATATAATATTATTAACTGCCTAGCTAATGCGTGTGCGTTTTTATAGCGTAGTCTCGAGAATACAACATAATATTTTATTATATTATAATGAACGGAAAAGTGCACATCATCATCCTTTTTGCTTTTAATTTTTTGCACGGCAATATTTTTCTTGATCGTTCCACGTTGCTAATAACAGCTATACCGGCTCTGAACACCAGTCAAGCAAGTATGGTGATTGAAATTAAAAACAAATTCGCTGTTGATAACTGGTGGAGAGCTGGCTGTGAATAGGAAAAAATACAAAATGCTACGCACTAATAGCGAGAGGAAAGATATTTTTCTTGGCTGGTAATACACGGGTAGGATTTGACCAAAGTCTGTGTGTGTTACATCTTATAAACGTTTAACAATTTGCCCTGAACCTATAATAGAGATAGAGCGTGGATTCTAAACTCATTAGAAACTGCTTGTCAAGAAGATACAAAATATAAACTAAAATAAATCATTTAAGATTTTTACAATTAAACAAATTTTCAATTTTAGCTAAATATGTATGTCGCGCATTTACCTAAAACCGATGAACGGATTTTGTTATTTAGAGGCTTATATTGGAATCGACTTGGCATGTAGAAAAATAGTAAAGAGTTTCAGAGCTTTATCCGATATAGTTCATTCAGTACAGAACTTGTAAAATTGTATATACGTCAAAAACCCCATTTTCCCCATAAAATAAAACCAGCTGCTTATTGTATCTGATGTGGTGAAAAATGTATTTATATTTTTTTTTTTTGGATCAAAGTCGAATGATCGATGCTTGTGATCGGTTCGCTAATTATTATTAACGAGCCGTCAAGTTTATCATTTTTTTCACCCTTCGACCTATAAACGCTTCGAGTAAAGTCTGGGAAAAAAAATATATATGTATATATATATAGCGTGTCCCTCGTCGGATCGTTTTGTTAATTAATTGTAATCATTTACACTAGGTACAAGAGCAATTTATTTTTGCCCAATTCTATTCTTAAGCCATAGCGGTGATAAACAAAACAAAAAAAAATCCTAAAAGAACGTTCAATTTCGTACGCTCTAGTTTAAGTATAATTCGGATTTGTTATTTATTATTATTGTTATTTAACAGATGACGATCGATTATTATCACTGGTGGTGTCGAATCGCTGTCGTGTACCATGTCAATGTGTTATTGTCAAATTTTTTTTTTATTTTTGGCGGTCCAAATATAATACCTTAAGTACGTGACGGTGTATCTGTAAAGAATAATGTGACCATTATGTAGGCTAACTACCAAAGGCGGCTGCGGCGTCATGCGTTTATATACATTTTATTGGCTATATATATATTCTTATTATTAATATACGGTCCTCGGGCGCCATATGTCTTGGCCCTCTATTAGAATATATACAATTATAAACTAGTAAATGGTATGTCTGTATATATAAGTATTATGACGTGTGTACACCCGCGAGGATCCGACCGGTCAGGCTAGACCAAAAGTGTGTCGACCGGCTCCGCAAAGACGCGCCATACCCGTTTTCCTGGTTCGTATAATATATTACATTGTATAAGAGATAAAGGTATATCTTCTTGTACCATAGCGATAATTTTATTTCCGTTGAAAACCGGCACACCTGATCGCCAAGCACAGCGTTGCATTTAATACCGTTGATACGACCCGACCTGATGGCCTGTTGGCTCCCAATTTCAGGTAAACATGCGAGCATTGCGAATTGAGATATTTGATTTTTTGTCACACCAAAATTTGCTAGGCTGTTCTGCAAGTCTGCTAACAGTAAGAATTGGCTCCAAAAAAAATACAATCGAGTTGGCTCTCGATAACAAGCGGTTCTCAAAATATACTCGATATGAAAGTTCTAGGCATGTTCTAGAAAATGCCTTAGATTAACTACTAACAGCACTGACCCGCCCTGTCCTTAGGAAATGAATGTATGAATATTTGGTATACCTAATTTGGTGGCAACCGAAGAGATTAAGACTATAGTGTCGTGATTTTCTTATATTGTAGCCTCACGACTATTGTATTATTACACCTAATACCTGATAAATGATCATGTGTGTTAACCTAAATAATTAACTGGTGTAAAACGACTCGATTTTCCAAGAATCAATAGCAAGTCATATTATTATAGAATAACCAAACTAAGTAGCATACATTACACTATAAGGTCAAATCTATTAAGTGGTATCGACTTATATCCTATTTAGGCTTTAAAAATAAATGTAATAATTTACGTTTTGCTAGAGTAATGATGATCGAACTGATTTTTGGCAATATTTTAACTAACTGGAATTGAAGCGACTAACATGCTAATTAAAATTTTAAAAAAACAATTCATTGTTTGTGAGTTACACTTACATAGGTTTTGGTTGGGGTTTATTAGTTAATGTAATAATATTGTCTAACTGTTTTGTTTAGTTTGCCAAAGGTATTCGTTTGAGTTACAGCGATAACACTTCTTCTATCTATGCAACTATTAGTTAGGCACAACTGCCAGTAAATATTTTTTAAAACAATTAAATTAATTATATTTTAGTACCCAACGGTTAAAACAAAAAAATTACTCAACTATAACTCATCCAGTTGTCAAATTTAATTGAATTATAAATCTGACAAATTCATCGGGCCACTAAATAACTAACTTTTAATATTAGTTTTTGATTTTAGCATCAAATGTTTGATTTTAAATTTATGTATTCGAGTACAACGATAATGTTATAAAAAAAAGGTAGGGTTTATTAGTTGATGTAATAATAATTTGTTTGTTGACTAGCTGTTGTGTTTAGTTTTCCAAAGGCATTTATTTGAAATACAGCGCTATCACTTCTTTTATTTGTGCAACAAAAGTTTGCTGTTATAGTTATGCGACTGGCTGTAGGTACTTTTTGTGTTCAACATACCTCATTCAATTGTCAAATTGAGTTAAATTGCACATGACTAATATTAATTTTGCAACTAAATAACTGAAATCGGAATATAATAATATTTATTGTTAATTATATTGATCGTTTTGTAAACAATTATGTGTTCGATTACAGCGATAGTGTTTGCAAGTTACGATACATTTTTTTTTAACACTATTTAATTTAAACAACATATACTTATTATGTTAAACGAATATCCAAACGATTTATCGATGGTATTCAAGTATTGAAATATTATAAATATTAAATATTATATTTCAACTAACTGATCTATTGTTAAAGCGGAATTGTTGCACTTTTGACCAAATTTCAAATAACATTTGTAACTAGGTATAATTTATTTTCGATTTAATCGAATAAGTTTGGTCTATTTTATAATATCTCAGAAAAAAAATCAAATGAATTGTGGTAGGCAATGTCCGCATCTAACCCGCCACTGGCTACAAGATGTATACCTATGCACACCTTGCATGTCATGAGAAAAATGAGAAGATGGGCAAGGAGACGGGTTCCTTATGGATAGATATTTTTTAAGTGTTCCACGATCGATCGAATATTATATCCGACGCCGACAAAAGGAAATGGCATACCGCACAATAAGAATTTTTCAAAAAAAAAAACAATAGAGTACTCGATCCGAGTCACGTTCGTGGATAAGTTCAACAGCCGTGTGTACGGAAGACGAGCACGATATTCGAAACATATAAGTATGTACATGATGATGATAATAATTATTGTAATGATAAAAATAATAATAGTAACGAGCCGAATAATAATTATTTTGAGTTGTATATGTACATATTTATTATAAACGAATGTAAATGCACTTCCTGCTCTGAGCCGTAGGGAAATAAATAATAATCGGTTAATACAACATACAACGGACGACCCGTTTGGACTTATCATAGCTAGTCAAAGGACACGGTGTAAACATGGATAGTATACAGGGTGGTCAAACATTAAATATATAGTTTTTTTAATGTATACCATTAGCAGGCAAAGGCGCTTTAAATGCGTTTATATGGAAAGCTATACAGGGCGATTTACTTTGGACAAGAAACTAGATTTTTCTTAAAATAATTTCAATTTTGTCGAGCTCTGAAAACACTAAAAAAAAATGGTAAATATTTTGTGATTTCATAGTGCTAACATCAACCGAAATGTCTGCAAAAATAAAAACTACAAAACCCTAGTGTTGTTGTCAGAGAAAATGAGTGCCTCGAGTTAAATGGTTCACTCTGTATTCGGCTTCCCAAAGGGCACGTTGTAAGCACAGGTAGTATACAGACTGCGACGGTTTACCTGTACCTATTATGACTTAATAATTTCTTGGCGCCTTTTCAAAAAAAAAAAATATATATATATATATAATGATAATAACGAAGGAAAAGGAAATTTTCTATGGCGACAAACAACACTGTATAATATCTATTATGTGCGCTATGTCGAGACTATTATGGCCGGCTAATTATTACACAGAGAATATTTTGCAGAGCAATTTCTGTACAATAATATAATATCATACTATTGTCGGTTATAAGCAGAAAACTAGCGGCTAATCTTTAAGGGTTAGAAGGTCAAAACCCACCCCTTCCAATTTATAAAAACAGTAAACATATTAACACAGACATATTGTTACAACCATTGCACAATTTGTACATATATTTCTTTTTTTAAAAAATAATAATTGTTGGTAATTATTAAAGCTACAGACTAGAATAGTCCAGAACTGACAAAACTAATAAACATAGTATAATAGAACATTTAAGAAATAGACTATTTTAAACCAATAAACAAACACAGCAAATTGTTATTAATACTATTGCACAACCTTGTATATTTTTTTTGCTTAAGCAAAATTATAGTTTAAAAAATTGCATTTATTTTCGGTAAATACCAAAACTGCAGACTAATAGTACTGAACAAAAAGTAATAAAAGTGAAAATATTGGCATTAGTTGTTTTTGAAATGATCGAATCAGTTATTTCTATTATTATTTTTACACCAACCGTTGATCTCCACACAAGACAAAACCGACACTATACGCCAAATAGGTGGTGTATAATTATATATTAATTAAATACAACGTTCCTGCACGACAACAGCATAAGGTACAAAATATCTGCCGGCGAACGGATTGGTTTTAAGATTTTTTTTTTTTTTGTTATGTAACGGTCAAATCGCGTGAAAGGGAGTGATAAAAAAGTATAATAATAATAATGATCTTATATATATATAATAGCCTTGGAACACAATTCATACCTACTGGTCTTGTGTCGATGCCAAACGCCCATAATATATATTATATATAGTGATTGGTTAACAGCTCTGTATGTGTGTACAATTTATCAAATTTGGCATCTCGTGTGCAGAAGAAGAATTTGACAAAGTTAGAATATCTTCTAAGATATTGACTGGGTGACCCTATAACCGCAATCAGACAGATAGGCGACGATAGGCCGACCATGTGAGAACTTTAGCCGACAATAGCAACAGATGATGATAATGATAATAATAATATCGGTCGAACAAACGGATAGAAAGTCGATTGGACGGGAACAATTAACGTCCTACGCCGCGCGAAACGTCTTATATACCGTCGTGTCAGAACTGCTCGGTATTGCTCTATTATTACTATTATTATTTAACACCCATCGCCATTATATTATCACTATATATTATATTAATCTACCGCCTTGTACATTATAAGCCGTACGACGACCTGGCCCAAGAGTGTGCTATTTCATCAACAGCTCTAAGTACACTTACTCGCTCACACATTGGACAAATTAGAACTTAACCCGAATAGTCCCGGTTAGATTACACGGCGCGTTATCCAAACGAAACACGATTATGCCATTAAGGCGGATAATAACAATAATTATTATACTTTTTTTTAATTTTTTTTTTTTTACAATAGGCTGTGAAAATGAAATTTTTACCTAACCTTCGTCGACGTGCGCGACAGTAGCTGTATAATGTATTACATTTATATTATTATTATTATTATTATTTTGATTATTATTATATATACTCGAAGAGAAACGCGATACAGCGCTTTGATGATTTTTGAACGTCGTGCCCAGCAGTCGACGGACTAAGGATTTAGAGTTTCATTTTTATTATTATTACAAACAAATTATTGTGAACAAAACAATACAGGTACCTACTGTGGACTGTCGGAGCAATCTCAATGAAAATATCTCTGCAATTCAATCTACCAAAAATTGGTCACCGAGAAAATATATACCCGGAAAAATGATTTAGTATAGTAGTTTTAATTAAAAAAACCTTCTACTATAATAATACTATATGTATAAACTCAAAGGTTCTTTTGCAAAAAAATAAAAGTCGTCACGAAAATCACCTGATAAGAGATATCATACTGATAAGAGCTATGTTTAATAAGGGTGGCAAACTGATAAGGGATGTCATAGTCATGAGAAGGATGATTGATAAGGTCAGACGAGCTGATATAAAAAGAAATTATAAAGCGATAAGTACATTGTAACAAACTTTTGCATTATGAAATTTAAAAATTAGGTTGAATGACCATATTTTTGGAGTAAATTTGTACAAAATTATCTGTTTTTTTTTTAAATAGTTAGGTACGGTTTATCGTTGTGATACTTTCAGACCTATAGACTTGTGAAATGTCTACTATTTAAAATAATAAACCTACTTGCTTTAATAGAAATGCCGTTTCTTTAAAATTAACTAACCAAATTTACAAAATTATCAATATTTTAATGAAACGTTATTTGTTCAAGACAAGATAAACAAAAAAAATAAAAATCTGTTTCTTTTTAAAATAAATTGAAAACGGATCATCCTAAACGAGTGGAATTCTTATGGCTTATAAGAAGAGATAGGAAAATTCCAGGAGATTCTGTTGGTAGGTTAGGACTATAGCAAAAAAAAACAAAATAAACCATCTAGGTGTTGTCATCTTTATTGAACGTTTAAACGAACCGTGAACAACAATAGGACATTAAGACGGTCATTACAGCTGTTTTACCTCGCCCGGTACCATCTTAAAACTAAAATGTCATCTCTTCGGATTAATTGTCTCGACCTTTCCAGACTTTCCAGGCAAACGGGATTTTGGCAACACAATAGTTGTTTTGACCTTTTCCTTATGAATGGGTGCATACATGACACACCTTTGGTTTTTACTTTGTACACAACTACAGAAGCCTTGAACTCTGGCGCCAAAAGTTGACGCCATGAGACATTTTTTCTTTTCAAAATTGTTGTTGTTGTTGTTTTTCTTATTATAAATAACTTCTTGGGAGTTTATGGATATTCGGGCGTCAAATGTCCGTCGGAGTAAAATGACCGCATTTAACGTTGTGTTATTATTATTACTTACTTTTATTTTTTTGAAAAATACTAAAATACCAGATTTTATCACGTATTATGATGCGCTTCTGCTGCGGCCTAGACGATGCTACCCTGAAATTACGTGTCCATGACAATAATAATAATTTCCTGTTCGAATTACATATAATATAATATATTGACCACCCACGGTTAGGTCGGGTAAGGTACGTCCAAAGCCCCACGAAGGGGTTCATCCTCCTCGACGGATACACCGTCCTAGGTTCGCCCAAAAGGTATGTTATTTAGGTAACTATTCAATTTATTATTATTATTATTAACATATCCGATTTCTGACGTGCGTCCAAAACACGAGCTGCGCGTGTTATTTGAAATAAAAAATTATGTTTATAACTTTCCATGTAAACACCAACAGTTTTACTAGATTGGTAATAATATTATTCGAGCTCGTATGAGTTTCTCTAACATCTTCCTTAAAAAAAAACAAATACCAACATTTAAAGCTTTTTCGAGTAATTTATACACTACATGGTAACCGTGGAAAGCACTTGACATCTCAATAATTTTGATATAAATAAGACTTTGTAGGTAACTAAAAATAGGAAGTGCTGTGGCTGTATTTATTTAGTTATCTGAAATGAAGAATAAATAGTCCTAAGTCGCTGAATGAAGCCAGAAGGAAATTTTATAGTCAGTTTTCTCAAACGGAGTAACTTACTAGTATTGTGGCAGCATCTATTTTTAAGGGTATTTCCAATTTCCTAGCATTAAGCGATGTTGAAAATCGTGTCCAATAGAATAGTTATAACTAACAAATTGATTTTTTTTAGGCGCCATTTTGTCCAGTAAAAACTATTAAACAAATAAGTTTACAGAGACGTTTTCCTTGTAAATGATTTTCCTATTTTTCTACATTATTTCAATGTATGATGTAATACAAATAATAATAATAATAATGTATATTATTGTTGTATAATAGTAGATGCAGGCGCAGCTGTTTGTTGGACCCAATTTTCAGAACTTTCCTATAAGAGAGTAATCTTAAAATGTTTACAAAATGATTCACCTAGACTAATTTACCACAACCTTTTTGCAAAAATGATCTTATTGTTGATAACCTCTTTGCACTAAACAATACTAAAAATGGAATAGGTATTACAGTTGACTTTCAACCGTTTGCATACCGGACTCGTGACTCATCGAAAGGTTGATTGTGTACAGTTTTCTTGGATGCTTTTCTTTATTACAAACTGCCCAATAATCTGAATACATATACATTGTTAATGGAGCATGAATAATACTTATTACTAATGTATAACCGACAACAGCAAACGATTTCACCAAATCACGTTGT
Organism: Adelges cooleyi; assembly: GCF_023614345.1. Lineage (NCBI taxonomy): Eukaryota > Metazoa > Arthropoda > Insecta > Hemiptera > Adelgidae > Adelges > Adelges cooleyi. Next base: position 9,288,259 of record NW_026096268.1, on the reverse strand, counting down.
TTACGATCAGCGTGCCAACATAAAAGAATCCGATGACACGATCACCCGACTATTCATTATCTATTAGTTGGAATCATCTATAATAAATAAAATATACCATAGTGGATCCTGTTAATAAAATCTACTCTCCGATACAGTACAGCAACAACAGTTATCTTAAGAATCCGACGAGAAAGTATAACTGGTTGCATCTTGAACACAACAAAACACAATGTCGTGAGAATTCCAAATGATAAATGGATTTTTTTTTAATTTTAAATGTTTAAACCATCCGTGCGCCATTGTACTAACTCAAAATACATGCGTAGGACACAAACGATACACCTATTTCCTCCGAGTGCTACCGAAATAGCTTGTTTTTATTTATAAAAAATAAATAAATATGATAATTTTAATTAACAGCGTCCTCAACGAGGAAATCGAGTGGTTCATTGCAGTGTTCAATAATATTGAATTTTCTTATTTCCAAAACGAATATAGGTACCATGGACTGCCAAAGAAAAACCACGAAGATATATTGTATCCACTAAGTAGTGCATCAATTTATAAATAGTAAAACAATAGATTTACAATAATAACGATAATTTTTATCGGTTTAAACTTAATGCAGTAGGACCAAATTATAGTTCCTAAAATATTTACACATTAATAACGTAAACTGATAAGAAACACTGTTAATAAGTAGCTGATTAACGATGGTTGATAACAGCTGATTACAGCTGTTTGATCAAATTTCTTTGACCACGCTGTATAACGGAAGGACAATTTTCTTAATTTGTTGGTCACACTGACCGGAGATTGTTAAAGTTTGTTTACATTTTTCGATTTTCTCAGAGTGCACTATGTGATTATATTTAATCTGTGACTTTAGTTGCATCATTAAACGCACATTTCTGTATCGTTTCGGATATTGGGGTTTTTTTTTTTTTTTTTTTGAAAAGCCGACAAATTCAAAGCACATACTTACAGCGCACAATCATTACGTGTACACGATTACAAACGCACCGTAGTCCAGGGACTGTACGTATACAAGTATTAAGAAATATTATATTAGATGTACCGTAGTGTGTTTTTTTTTCTTCTATATCTCTCTCTCTCTCTCTATCTTCGTGCATTAGATCATTACGGCGATGACAAACGAGCGCGATTTTTACCAACCGGCGGACCTTAATGATCAGACCGGACAGGACGTAGGTAGGTATATTTCCTCGGTTCCATTATCCGTGTGGCCACGCCGGCCGGCTGAAAGCGGAGACAAACACACGTGAGTGATACTAATGGCGGTAATTTTTTTTTTTTTTTTTTTATAATATTATTTTACACCGGAGTCGAGGACGTGGAAAAAAAATACTATACACATACTTAATCTTCGACTCATCGACAATATAGAGAACTGGTAACTAACCCCTCCCCCCCCCTCGTATAGCCCCCGACATAGTTAAGTGTAACATCTCAAGTCCGGCCGTGTCGACGCTGGGCGGCTCATTACAAATTACAAAAATTATTATTTGTTTTTCGCTTTTAATATCTTTTAATATATTATATATTAAAAAATAAAAACAACCAATTATAACTACTCGGCGTACGCAGTTGTGTAACAGGTTATTAACACGGTTTTGACCTTTACCTGTACCTATCCGTATAGTATATAATATGTACTATATTATTTCCAATTCCTCTGTCGAAAAAAAAAAATACATAATATATTATATTTACACAACCTTGGGAACTCGAGTAAGTAATAGAGCTTCCCGTCCCACCCTGAGAATCAAGATATTTGTGATACAATGATATAAGTTTGAAATCTATGACCGAATATTTTTTTTATTACATAAAAGACAGAATTGGCAAAACAACGGTGTTTCGGTTGAATAGCAAATAATTTGCAGGGTTATTTAAATGTTGGTTTTTTTTGTCTTCTCCATTTTCATAATATGAAAACGATATTTTTGCCACATTTTATGGAATGAAAAACAAAAATCTAATATAGATATACTTAAAAAAAAACGACCCAATTGTAAATAACGTTGTACTCGAACAAACGATGCGTTTAGTTAGTTAACAAAATGTTAAAGAAAGTTTTAGTATTGCTCAAGTACATGGCTAAAAATAGTATCTAGAGAATGCTAAATTTAACATTTTATTTAAATACATTGCACAAGCATAATTAAAAATCGTAGCCAATAATAATTATATTTATTAATAAATTGATGCTTCTAAACGACAAAACTAGTTTTTATTAATTTATTATAATATATTGACATTTTACGAAGACGTTTTCTTCAAGACCCATGTTTTATGCATTAATCCAGTGTGTGGTGTAATAATAATAATTAATACTATCTATATACCTAATTAATACTATCATGTTGTATAATAGAAGATGCAGATGCAGTCCCAATTATTTTTTTAATATTATAGGGCCTGATCTGCAAATGGCATTAACTAAAAGTATATAATAATATACATTGTGATAAAACTCAGGTGATGTAATTTTTGTAAATAAAACTGTACTGTCGTTGTAATGTATCTGTATTTATTTAATCGTCTGTTGTTATTTTCTACAATTATATAAACCATAACCATAATAATAATGCATAATATTATTGTATAACAGCTGCAGGTGCAACTGTTCGTTGGCAATTTAGCTCAAATATACACTGATAACATTTTGCATTAGATAAAATGTAAATATTAGTAATTATATAAAATTCAAATATAAAAAAAAATATATATTAATAGGTTTTGTTTTATTAATATTGTTAATGATTTATATTAAAAAGCTTATGTAATTTATCTAGTCTTAATATTGGTTTCATAAAGCTGTTTTTTATTTTATTTTCAAATTTGAGATGAGTTTCTCTCTCTTCTTGCACGCAGCCATTGTGAACTGAACAGATCCATCAAAATATAATATTATAGTCAGGAGTGGATTAAAAGGGGGGGGGAAGGGAGCTAGCTAATAATTTTACTCCCCTTTATTATTATATCGAATACAATAAAATGGATTAATTTTTATCAGTTTTGTGGATTTTTATTTAACCAAACGATCGCTTTTGTTTGTCTCGAACCGCGAATTGTTCTTTCACATGATTCTTATCAGTTATTATTATCGTCTACAAACGTGGAAAAATCGCTCTCAGGCTAGGTTGACGTGCCGCGCGTGTCTCACTCTTAAGCTAGACGGTACCCAAGCCGTTTTGTAAGTACAAATGGCTTAGCGTTTCTCTCAGTCACAATGGAAATGAAAAATATACCGTAATGACGTTACACGATTGTAAGTATATATATATGTATATTATTATAAATATGCATGACGTTGTTCCATACAAATATATCAAACCCATCGTATCGCATCGTCGAGCCGTTTAATTTGAAATTAGCGTCGACGATGATACTCTGTCGCTCTGTCTGAACCGTGTGTGTGTGTTTTTTATTTACTTTTTTTCATGTTATTTATTGTCTGTCGCCGAATTCGCGGTAATCCGAATAAACGCGTTATCCACGGTCACGCTACGTTGACTTATATATATTGTCATTTATTATTTGAATCGACCGCGGTTTTTAAATGTGTTTATATAGGTACACGACACTTCCGCGGTTATAGGTTAGGCCCCTGGGACAATGGTGTAAATGATTAAATAGGTATAATTACTGATCACCGATAGATAGGTAGAAGCTCTCCTCGCAGGCCAGACAGCCGAGTGCTGACACAAACGGTTCGGTTATTGACCGGTTTGACTAAAATGTGATAACGACACAGATTAGATGAAACCAGATGGCGCACTTCCTATTCGAGAAATTCCATGTTAAAATGTAAACAAACCAAAACCATCCAGCTCAAATGCGTGTTGCCACTGATGGGTGAAAAAAAGGCTTTATGAGGAATTATTGTTTTATAACAGTAAAAATGTATTGATTGTTATCACGGATATATCAGACAGATTATATAAAACCAGATAGTGCACTCCATAGAATAATTATACAAAGAGATGAACTAACATAATATACAAGATTGTATGCGATAGTGATGTAAACAGAAGGACTAAAACCAGTATAGCCACACAAAAGAAAAAAAAAGTCCTCATCGTAAAGCGATTGGTACTCTATAATATGATAACATAAGTTTTTACCCTTTATCTTATAATGTTATTGTTTTTTTCAAGATACTGTTATTATTGATATCTTATCACCACGATACATACAACGGTATTTCTTTTCTTCTATTTAGGCAGGCTGTCTTTAGTCCTACTGTTTGTAGGCGCACTCTAAAAACATCACAGATATAATATATAATAAACTAGATTGCTAGGTGAATATGCCGCCAATAACTAAAGTTACAATTTTCTGCCATCTTTGTGGGAATTAGAACCTTATCACATAAAAGTATGCTTATAACAATTATTATAAGTTAAGTTATTAACACAGATATATTTATATTATTTTATACGCACATAAATCCCACAAAAATGGCGGACGTCGACTACCATTCTTATCACTAGTTAGCAATCCAGTTTATTATATTTATCTAAAAAAATAAAAAATCGAAATTTAATAATCTCAGATCTGTGTGACCAAAAAGTTAAGAAAAAAGCAATCCTTTTATTTTACAGTATGGTCAAAATATTTCTATCAAACATCTTTAAAGTTATCCATCATCAACCGCATCGGTTTTTATTGTTTTTCTGTAAAAAGGCTCCAAGTTAAAAAGTTTGTTTTTTAAAAACTACAAGTTTTGGTTGCCTACTTTATCTAAAAAAAAAAAAAATGTTTGGTGGTATAGTAACTAACGACGGTTAAATGATATAATCCCAGGGAAAGCGACAGACACACAATGTAATTACTGTAACAGAAACGAATGACTTTAATGCGCACAGCAGGGGCATTTCGAAATCGGGTGTTTTCTTTCGGTTGGATGTTTTTTCTCAGTTTGATTAATAATTTATACATAGGGCGACCCCGAGATTTTACCACAGCGTAATAGATTAAATCAGAGTGGTCCGCCATAAATGAAAAAGGTACTGTGCGTTCTACGATTTTACCAATGGTTTAAAATATAAAATATATTATTTTAGCTACACCTATATTATACATGCCTCGTCATGGCTTAGATGAGCTTGGGAGATTCTATTAGGTAAATTTAACATTTTCGACTACTGAGTTTTTCCTATTTAATTCATCAGATGAGAGTACACAATAGAAAATGATAAAAATGATAAAAGTGCACATGTAAAACGACCGAGACATCGTTTTCAACGAGTTTGTTTTCTTGAAAACTAGGGTGGACGACCCCACTTGTGTGGTATAAAACACAAGACTCGAGAGGAAACCAAAGATTTTTATCGACTTTAATTAAATTCTCCCGGCCGCGAATACATTACTGAGTCGTGCGCATTAATTATAGGTAAGGACATAATAGTTTTCTATTATTATAATTTTTTTTTTTTTTTTTGAAGTACTAAAATAAATAGGTACATAGCATTATGTACGCTTTTCGATGAATAATCGCAAACACAGACGCAGTGCTCTTAAATAATATCCTAAGCGATTCTGAGTCATCAAGCGAATTTCATTTGGATTTTCCCACAGACTATATTATGAAAACAGTCGGCCGAAAACTATAAACATATTTTTCAAAATACTCCTTATCAATCGTAAGGTTTAAATGATAACTGACTATAATATTGCCACAGATGAGATCATTTATTTTTATCTAATCTGTGATATTATCGCAGATTAAATCAGTTAGTGCACTCTAAAAGAATTTAAAACAATTAAACAAGCTTTAATAATCTCAGGCCCATGTGACCAAAATATTTAATAAAAAAATCATTCGGTTTTACACTGTGGTCAAAGAAATTTGATCAAACAACTGTAATCAGCTGTTATCACTTTCAACGATTAACTACTTGTTATAAATTTTTCTTATCAGTTTACGTTATTATTGTAAATAGTGTGTACAATATTTACTATGCACTATAATTTGACCCTAATGCATTAAGTTATACCAATCGAAAATCGTTGTTTGAAAATCTATTGTTTTACTATGAACTGCACCATCTGATTTTATTTAATCCAAGATATTATTATGAAATGTTATGCTCGAATATGTGTGGTCACACTGATTTCATTTTCAGTCATGTGACGTCATGGTTTTTGTTTACATACCGAGTGAGCTATCTAATTTCATATAGTCTATGATTTATCTAATGTTATTTTATGCACAGAGAGACTAGTAGTTATATTATACAGTATATAGTGACCATTCGGATTGACGATTATGATAATAGCGAAACAAAAATAATTATCGTTGAAACCGACACAAATAGGTTCCTGTGGTAATTACACTACAGACCAAAGGTAGATTAGTTTTTGAAATTCCCAACGAGGATAACCGTTCGCAGACTGATCATTACCTACACTGTTAGTGTAGTAATTACTACTCAGGTTAGTAGCCCGGCCAATGCCGTGCACTATTCTGTACTGATAAATTATATTGTTTTAGTCAAACAAACTGTGCCGGCTTGTTGCGAATCAAATTAAAAAAACAGTAAGTATACAACGTGGTTAACTATCACCCAGCCAATTTCCTAGAAGATATTAGATTTTTAGACCAAATTTCATATATATTTTTTACAACATCATCCCATACCTTATGTGCTGAAACCTTATGAACTTTTTAAATGTCATGTAAATTTTAAATGCCCAAAAATAATAATAATCATAATAACCATTCAGCATCCAAGCATTCGGCTTCACGATACTTAACCGTAATGTCAAATGAAATGCATACAACAATAATGATAATATATTCAAGTACAACAAATACAGATTATACCTTACTCAGTTTACCGTGTGTGTATAACCATTAGCTTTGTTTTATGCGCATTGCACCGCTGCACCGGACCAAAACGGTGTTTAAATGTACAAATAAAAATAGACATTTTAAAACAAGAATTAAAAAATTTAAAAAAGCAGCACAATAATTTCGAGGTAGACCAGAGAACGATAAAAGTGTTTTTAATGTTATTATAAACAGAGTTCGAAAGTTGTAGCATATTTTATAAATATGGTTTTTTGGTGAATGTTGGAACATCTCAGACAAGATACGAGTACATACTTGTTTCACATTTCACATGTCGTAAAATCATTTTGTTTTGCATATTTACATGCATTTTTATTTGGAAATTTTAAAATGCATATTTTCCAATGCTTAGATGCTATTTATTGAGCATATTTTGGTGGAAGTGTATATTAAAGCGCTAAAAAGTATGCTTTATTTTTGTTAGTGCTATAACTTCTGACTCCTGATTATAAGTCATAACTGGGGTTATTAAATCCCGCGAAAATGATTTTAATAAAATGTATCAGACAGAAAAAAGTATAATTAGGTAATATAATATATTATATGGTGTACGGCAAAAATGTCAGAGCGCAAAAAAATTGTTATTAAAAATTATAAATGCAAGCAAAATTTCATATTTTTTTTATATCTAACGTCAAACAATTTTAATGTTTTGATTGTTTTTTTTTTGTTCTATAATATTTTGTTGTCAATGTCAAAGTACGATATCATAATATTACATAAGTAATACTGGTTGTTATACATTTTAGGTGGATATATAATACTTACAAAATCGGGATTTTTACAAATAAAACTTGTAAATTGTGTTGCTTTTTTATGAAAATTATGAAAAATTGTTTGTATTCTTTTTTTTTATCCAAGAAATATATGTTATACACTGCAGCCTGCAGGCCCTGTTGAGTGTTAGTTGTCCTTAGTTTGTAGCTGTTTGTAGCCGTTTGTAATAATACAACACTTTGTATGCATATAAGGAGACCGGGAGGAAATCATCGCTGGCAGGTACGTGTGTGTGTGTGTTGGCCATATTCTGAATAATATTGTTATTAATCGAACGTTAATATTATTATTATCATTATCATCGTCGAGACGATTTCTATAGGTAACAACTAACTATAAATGTTTAGTGTTGGAAAAATGATTATTTTTTTCGCGCCGCTAATGTTTTTTAACGTCCTTTCCGGTGTCGGCAACATATATATCCATACACCTAACCTAACCGTATCCAACGGTAGTTTTATTTTTTTTTATATAATTACAGTAATAATCTCCTCTGAGCCGACGGATAATTTGTATACATTATAAGTAGTAGTTAGTAGTAGCGACCGCCACTGTCGGGTATTATTTGGATTTGGTCGACCGGATGACCCGAGTCGAATAAAAAAGAGGCATATTATAAAAATATATATATATATTATGTGATTTGTATAATTTTATTATCATTATTGTATACACACACACGGCACACGACATAACGGTTCGGTCGATCATGCAAATCCGGTATTATTAATTATTATTCTATCCCCGGAACGATTACCTCCCATTATAATATATATATATTATTATTATTTATTGTAATTAATTATCATGCAACGACGCAACTGTGACGGCGGTAATTACCACAGCGTGTGTGTGTGCATGCGGAATAGACAATAATAATATACAATATTATATCCTACCTAGTGTTACATTATCATTATTATTAGATAATCAAAGTCCCCGTCGATTAATACCAGTTAAAAAAAATATATATATAATTTTTAGTCAGCAAGAAATGAATCGTTTATTTATGTAACGTGTGATGAGTAAAAATTTTGTTGAAAATTACTTTTTTTTTTTAATAAATATGTTCTGTGGCTATAATAACCTGACCGTTTACAAACAGTACAACACAAAACATAGTAAATAATAGTAAAGCACAGCGAACAAACATAGAATAATAAAGTACAAAACTAATAGCAATAAACACGATACAAATCAAATGATAGCGAAACACAATTTAAAACAGTTTATACAAAAATACATTTAACAATTATCCCTCATCTCTAATCTAACAGTTATATAACAGTTTGGCAGCGGTTTCGTGACACTTTTTTCGGTTATTATGTCCTCCTCTTACTCAAGGGCCCCAGTCCCAGTCCCAGTCTCAGAACAGTTAAAAGCTTGCCCAGAATCGTGGTACATAGAATTGGCCTGTTCCTTTAATCATCACCTACCATTCGCTCGAGTACCGTGGTTACCATGGTTACAAAACAAAGGTTTATTTTGGGTTAGCAACGGAAAATATTTCAATAACAATTATATTATTTATTTAACATACAACATAAGTTACATTCATACATAAAAGATACATACACAAGAAATGGTGAATGGATAAGAAGAAGAATAATATAGAAAGATACATACACAAAAAGATGTACACATTTTTTTTAACGTTGTTGGCATTTTCCGTTGTAGGCTGTTTGTCGAAGATAGGCCTGTGATCGATATTTTTCGGCTGACCTGTAATCCGAGTACAAACCGTATGCTTCGAACATGGCCAGAACACTGCTGATAATGGAATTCCATGGATCTTCCTTTTTCCTAATGCCTACCAATGAACATTCGATGGCCGCATACAGTCCATCCCAAACTGCATATTGTCCGCCGATGCCTGGAGCTCGGGTGGTGACCGATTGAAGTGCGCTCTGGAAATTAAATCCCCATATATTGAAGAAAAAAACATGTCTGATTTGGTTATTTGTGATTTTTACACTCACACGGAATCGCCTCTTGAGACCAGTCGGTCCGTTTCGGAAACCTTTTATTGCTTGGAAAATTCCTCCGCCAACGAGTCCCAAGGTAAATGCACTGCCGAGATCTTCCACAATTCTCATTGGGCACGGCTCTTTGTCGTATGAGGCCATCGTTAATAATTAGAAAAACGGTACAACACAAAACAAAGTCAATAATAATAGTAGTACAAAGCAAATATTAACAAACACAATGCATATCAATTTATACGAACACAAAAATACTTTTAACAATTATAAAAATATGATATATATTTATTTATCGTTATGAGTAGCACAGTGGTTATATTACCACTATTACCACTAATAAAATTCACATATAAACACAGTTTTGACATGTTTATAATCACAAATAAAGAAAAATCTACTAGTCAGTATACATAATATTATACGAAGATAAGAGAAAGACGGTTCATTCTTGCAGTGGGTTAATTTCTAGCATAGTATGTGGAAAAAGAATATATATGATTACCTACATTTAGTTAATAATAAAAATACATTTACTGCTGCTTTGGGTAAAACAATTTTTTTTTAAATGGCTTTATAATACCTTTACGAGTAAAAACAAATTATAATGCTACAGACAATATAAAACGCATCGTTGTAAAACATTTTTTTCCCAAAAATATATTATTTGATCAAAATAAAGACCGTACATTTTGTTTGCTCACAAGATAATATGTACATGTACATACAAATATTACTACTATTATCATAAGGAACAGTACAAAACTTGCATAAGTTTATATTCTAGCAAAGCTGACATATTATTCTGTTGGGGCCGTCCTGGTCGCGCAACGATATGTGTCGACAGTAAACATATTTGAATACAGTAATTTTGTGTTATTATCGTCACACCGTTGTATCTTGTAGTCATTATATTAATATATATGTAGCCGTGTAGATAAGGATGCGTTAAAGTCACTGGGTTATGGGAAGATACAACAGCAGAGGTGTGCAATGCGAGCAGAAGACATTAAAGAGCACCCAACAGCTATATAAATGACACAACACTTTGGCAGGTTATTTCACAAGGTGTGAACGACGACGTTATAAGGTTAATCGGTCCAAAAGTACTAATGCCCATATAATATACTTGGTCATTCATTAAGGACAAGACACTCGTTTTCTCTTTGAAATAATTGCATCTTTGTAGTTTACTTTTCGGGGACACTTTGGAAATATTTGTAAGCGACAAGAAACGTTTGCGATATTTTAGATAAAAAAAGAGTGTCTTGATCTAAATGAATCGCCAGGTAATGTTATATATGGATTTCTTGGTTAGGTATGCCGGTTGTAGAATAAGGAGAAATATAGTAAAAAGAGTTGTAAACTTAAATATATAACTCAAAACACTTAAAAACTTGATTAATTCAGAGGTTTTTTTTGTATTTGCCTTGCTATGGATTTTACCGTATAGTATATAGAGTAAAACAGCAGCGAATTTCATATGATAACGTGATAACAATTATAACTGATAAGTCGTTAGAATCCTGGTAATCCTTGAGAACCTAGTATTTTTCCTTTGGCGATAGTTAATAATAAGACGTTTGTTTGGCACGCAGAGCCGACCGGAAATCGTTTGACGTCAAAATATCCTTATGGGTTTGTACCGTGGCCAGAGCGATGATGATAATAATTACAATGTAAGTATAAAAAAACAACCTAATCGAAATTCAAATAGCCGATGCTGTTTTTCTATTAATCGAGTACTGATGGCCACACCTCGAGTATATATTAAAATAATACCTTGTATATATGTTTTTTTGCGGTATAGGTACAATAATTATATTTAATAATAATATATTTGTCGAAAGAACGCATTATAATATTACATTTGTGTGCACAGCTAGAAACATTCAAAATAAAAACATAGAACTGTTGTATTTATGAATGGTACACGAGTCTATATTTCTAAATGTCCAGGATAGAGACGGAGCTAAAATCAAGTACAACACAGCAACATAAATATAATAATATTATAGCATATATAGTAAAAATTATATCCTCTTTCGCTGCAATGTTGTTAAGTGTTTGTCAACCATAGATTTTTCCTAAACTGACTATGTACAATTCCAAAAGTTATTATCTGCAGTGATAAACATAGTAATACAAAACGTTTGAATGAATATTGTAAAATTTATAATCTACATTTTATATTATAACGGTTTTACTTATGGATAGAATCTAATTTTATTGTTTTTTTTTTTTCACAGAATCGAAATTGGATCGTTTTGAGCACCCGTGACGGTATAGTGAGGCGAATATTGTGCTGAAAAATTGAAATCTTAAAACGTGAGTATTAACACACTAGTATACGTACTTAGACCTTTGTAAATTTACAACGAAAATACCGGCAAACGTTTGAGGAATTAGCAAGCATAGAACAAAAAATCTTCTTTTTTTTTTGTTCTACCGAGTGATTCTTTAAACGATCCACGCTAGTTTACTCTTAAAATAATTGAAATTTTCAACAAAAACATTTTCAAAAAGAAACACTAGAAAATTGCAAATTTTTTAAGAGTAACGGTACGGTATTGTTGATGGAAAAAATTCAAAAAAACTGAGAGGATATAATACTTTCATGGTAAAAATACATTTTACCCAAATGGTTCTTGAAAATCAACGGTGGCTTTTCTGACCACTTGTTGAGCGAGCAGTGGCTGGCAGATTTTTGTTTTTTTTTTTTTGTTTTTATTTTGCTGTCCATTGTTCAACCGGGGTTTGTACACGACCGTTGGATAATATACCTATGTACCTATTACCTATATACTCACTGCAAGTGGCCCCGGGCCGCGTCACTCGGTTGCCACATCGCATATTGTATTTAATATAATATCGTGTGATAACGGATTCGATAATGATACACATTTTTGGTCCCCGGCCGAACCCCCCCCCCCCTCAGCTCGTGCCCTCGAGGTCCTTGGCCCCTCGGGACGAACTCGACCACAGCAGATATCGCAATCGTTTTCTAAATAATATATCATACACCGTCGTCTTACGGCCAATTCCAAAAGAAAACCAGTTCACTTGTACAATAAAACAGAACACACACACACACATCAACCTTGGCCTGTCGATACACACCGGCGGAAGTGTGTGTGTGTATGTGTCGGTCGAAAAAAAAAAGAAATAAGTACATTTTTACCGTCGCAGGTCTGACCTAAATAATTAACGAAGATAATCAATATTATTCAGGGTGAAATTAATTTTTGTTTAAGGGGATTGCATGCCATCGGTTCTTGAGGAGTTTTCAATAGTCAATATTTAAGAAAAAAATTGGCTTTAATATATTAAAATAGCCATTCTGGTCTATTTTGAACCAAAAAGCCAGACATTATTTCGACTACATAAAATTTAGGTCCAATTTCAGTTCTGTTAAGAGATTTGAGCCGATTTTCATTTAAAAATTTCAGATTCTTGTAATTAAATAAATAATATTTGCAATTTTTTCAGTATTAAAACCCAATATTTTTGCACAGAAAAATATAAAAAGTAAAAAATCTGTTTCCTAAATAACCTAGTAAAGTTAAAAAAAAACAGACCGCATGCAATCCCCTTAACAGACACAAATTCATAAATATTGTTGCTTTGGCCGACGGTTGACACGCCAAACCTTACCTAACATGCCTTCTGTTAGACAATCTCGACACCTATAATCGAACCCTAATCTAGCCATTCTGTCCGGAAACAAAATTCTGTTCAGCTACACTAAATTATAAAAAAAAAAATAATAACAATAATAAACCAACTACTCGATTGCGTTAATTTGAGTTCAAATGACAAATAAAAATGTATTTTTTTTTTTTTTTACTGACTGGTTAGTGTAATGTGTGATATGTGTGTATTTTTTTAATCTGACCGATTTTGTAATTCCTTAATATTATATTAACAAAACGACATCGTCTCGGGCGAAAGGCCGTCTCGCCAAATTTGTATTTCCCGGCTGTATCATTTTTTTTTTTTTGACAGACACTTTTTTATGGCCTCGTCACGGCTAATAATTATTGAATAAAATACAGTCAAAGCCATTGGCAAAATTTACTCGACCCAACGCTCGTGGGCGGAAATCCATCGTTTCGTTCAACATTTGTTGGCAGTATTTAACAGTCATATTCGTATCCATCGCCACGGTTGTTATTATTATTATTATTTTTTTGGTTGTGTTTAGGCAGTTAACCGTACATAAACAAGTATAACCATATCAGTATTTGGCTTATTTAGTTGACAGTGAAAAAATGTCAAAGTGAAACAATCGCTGTATACACCTGAACCAGCGGTGGAATATTATTATTATTATCATTGTTATTGGTATCTCATCATTGTTGATCATTTCTGCTTTTGTCGTGGAGAATACCTACCCAGCTATAGCCGAAGAAACTGCTGGTGCTCGCTCCAAGACAACGCGCCCATTACGGTGTCCGTTAATTAATTTTTATACACGCTGTAATCTATTATTTACAGTTGTTGCCATACTAGCATTATTGTCTACAACAATAGTGGTGTAAACGTTAATATTTTATTTTGATTTTGTTTGCCGGCCATAATGCTCATAACACATAGTTTATTGAACTCTTCCGGGTCGTTTGCTATTGCATTGTATGTATAGGTGGGTAGGTAGGTACAAGACTTAACCTATCCAAACGTTGGATTGGATCCGATCGCTGCAAACAGATTGCTGTATATTATTATGCTGATATAATATATCATACACTTTATTATTTTTTTTTTTATCATATTCATTGGAATATTATAGGCTGCACCGAGAGCCGGTATGGTAAATAACGTGTCGAGAATTTTCATATAATACCGCACTGTGCGTACACAGGTACCTGCCGCTATTGTTTTCCAGCTCTATATCGATGGCGAAAGAATATAACAGATAAACCGGTATAATATAGAATATATCATATATAGTAGATTAGTTATTTTTGCTAAGCCGTCGTCACTGTCCGGTAAGAGGCTCATCCGCGACCCGGGTCTAATTTCATATAAAATCGAAGCATAAGTTTTGACTTTGACCAACAACCGAAAAATTTCCAGCAAAACATTCTGCTGTTGTAAACTAAGAAAATACCATTGACCTTCCCCCCCCCCCTGGAAATGATAATTTTTTTGCTTTCCGGTTTGTATTTTTCTAGTAGTTGTCTTTCGCGTGTACCATGTGTAATATTGTCATGTATATATATAGATGTCCTCGTCATCCGTCCACTTAGTCATACATAGTACGACTTAGACGACAAATGGACGTGCGTAGAAAATCCTATATATTTATATACACACAAGACAGGAGTGCACTTGTGTGTATTGTTGTTTTTGTTATTATATACTACCGTGGTTATTCACCAGCACAATAAATCCCAATTCGGACAGTCGTCTTGGCGGATCATCACGCGTTTATATATTATTATTATATACACGTCATCGTCTTTATCTTGTTCTTTGTATACAAATTATTGTCGTACGCGGTATATTAGCGTAAATGGTGGTATGGCTTAAGGTGCGAATGTGGGTCGAGACCAGGTGTGTGTGTGTGTGTGTGTGCAGACGGACGAGGTGATGTAGTTAATAATTGGGCCGAAGCTGTATTTTTGTCCGTTTGTTGTGTTGTGGACGGATGTACCTGTAGGTGCGGTTAGCAAAGATAGATTATGCTACATTTTTTTCCCTCATTTTTTACCGGTTTTAGAAAACCAGAAAATCCTTCACGCTGGACAACAGCTTGAACGCCATCGTTTTTGACGTGGATTAGTTTTTCGATGCTATTGACATAGATAGTGTTGCTGGCAAACGAACACGACCACATCGTCCGAGCACATTCTTGATTAAACATAAATAAATAAGAAAACAGATTACCGTGATCGCCATTATTAAATAATAAAAACATTTACAGATTATCGACTACTCGTATGTATTCCTAGTAAATAATTCTTAATTTATAAAGTCCATTATATATAATATACGTTACAGTTAAAAAAAGCTTGTGTTCATAAGGTGCCAACACATAAAGCATAGGGGTTATATTTTTAAAAAGTCTAACATAGTTCATAGTTAGTGAATCGACCTGTATAAAGTTTTTTGAATGTGAAGACTTTGATATAGATAAATAATTCGAGTAAACTAGTTAAAAAATCGGGTAAATGAGTTAAGAAATCTTGTGTTAAATTTAGTAAATAAATCTATAAACAGGCATTTATAGCGTGACGCAAAAAATCTGACGAATTTTCTCATCCGGTCACAAAACGATAAGACAAGATAACGACCCGAAGGTGTGTGAACCGTCTAGCGGCAGGCACTTGATACGTCCGTCAGCTGATGACCGATGAGATAGGATTTGATTGTAAATAACTCGTTAATTGTCGTTATCGTGGCACCGCATCAGCTGTTAAGACGGACAATTTCCACATTTCTCGCCACTTGATCACGTCTTATTATTATCCTTAATTTCAACAACACTCGGCGTTGTGTCGCAAAACCGCTTTATCATAATTCATATCCAACTCCTTGTGGCGTCCGGCATTCAAGGGCAGACCAGCAGATTCCTAAGTGTATTCTCGTAGAATAAATATATTATGGAAAATTTGTGAGATTTTGTGCTAAAATTAGGATCATAATAAGTATAAACGTATAAGTATATAAAAGTGAATAAATCTAATAAACGAGTAATGAAATCGAGTTAATAACCCGAGTAATTGAGTAAAAGAGTAAATAAATCTAGTAAATTAGCGTGATGCAAAAAATTTGTCTGAAAAAAATTGTTTCTAATATTTTCTTGGTTGACTTCCATTATCAAAAAAGTAATCATGTTAAATGTCTGTATGTGAAAAAAAAATCTTATAATTTCCATTTAACTTAACCGATTCAGTCATTCGACCATGTTTGGTCAATGATTGTGCAGATAGTGATAGATTTAAATTCTTGGTTTTCCGCTACTCGTTGTCGGTATAACATAGGCACGTCATTATAGTGAATAGAATTTCTATGAAGTAATACATCTTCAGGATGATCAAAGTTTTTTTTAAAATTATTTTTCGCTGTGTAATAGAATGTAATAACATATAATATTGTTACCCTATCCGACGAGATTAACGCGTATATCGACCTGTCAGTTGTCATTCCACTCGGTCGGTCATCGATTAAATTTTATTTTTTGTGCTAGGGTCGCATTAAATTTGTTAGTGAAGTAAAAATAATAATTATAATAATAATACATACATGGGATGTATGAACTGTAATATTGTACATTTTACTATATAAAGTTTATATATATTATGAGCTAATCCGTAGATTCAACACATACATATGTACACACCTGATTATGGGAACCATACAATTCGTGTAATAGGTATCTGCCTGTTTGTTTGATCCTTGGACTAGGCTTAAATTACAGTTTACTAACGAAATTATACTATATGTTAAATATCAAATTGCACCAAAATGTTTGATGTCGGATGTGAGAGCATAAAACATTTTATTTTACAATTTTTATCGCTTCTCTCTAACGTTGAGTATTTTCAGTAAAACAATTACCTAAAAATGTAGATAATTCTTGGGAACTTAATATTCGTTGAACAATTTGTCAAGTACTACACTCCCTTATCCTTCGGTCCTATGTTTCAGATAACTTCAAAAGCAACATCCAAGACCAGACAACTAACTTATTACATCAAAAGTATGAAAACCATAAACTCCAGCATCGCTGACCCCTAGAAAGTGTAGAAATTCCACATATTATTATTATTTAACAAATATCGAGAAACTCATAGACGGGGGGACGTATCCCGAGGCCAAATGGCCGGCGGTTTCCTAAGACTTTGGACGGAAACCTGTAGGTACGCATGTTATTTCTAAACATTTCAATCGTGACCCATTGCCAGGTCGTAAAGCCCAAGGTCGAAGAGAAATCGCAGCTTTTCATAAGAATCCACCGTAAACGGCCAATAAAAACGTGCGCGGCGATAGTATTGAATATTATTTTATGTGTAATTTTTTTTTTTGTTGATATGCACCGTGTGTGTAGGCCTACAGCATATATACCTAATAATATTATCTGTATACGGTATTTTATACTATAATATGCACGTTAACCGGGTGTTTAACACGACTGCGAATGCGATTACAAAACCGCATTACCCGTCGTCGGTCGGTCGTGTGCAATATAATATTATTGTAATGTAAGGTGTACAGAAAACAACACCTTGGCGGTTTGAGAAAACAAAACCACCTGTATGTGGGACGGATAATAACAATAATAGCCGAGTAGGTATATATATTGTAATAGTATATTTCAATATCCCAATTGGACAATTTCGCACACATCTTCTTCACGCATTTTGCTTCTCTTCGACCCAAGAGATAACATCTAAGAGATTCATTCAATTCATAAATCCCCCCTCGCTGCGCCAGCACACACACATCACATACACACACATATAGTGGGATATAATATGTATATATATATATATATATATAATTAAAAAAAACCTTGAAGCGACCGGCCTCTGTGGCATGCGTCCGGCGAAGGATCTCAAAGAAAAATGTCTATTGAGGGAGGTCCGAGAGCGTGCATGACTAATGGTCCAAACGTCACGGATAGACGAAGCTCGTACTCGGTTAAGAGGGGCACAGGCAACGAGGAAATCTCTGCTTAAGTATTTCACATCATAACGAATCATTAGACACATACACACTGCACACAAGTATAAAAACCTTACTCGAACCTAGTATCCATGGTCACGCGGCCTGAGAGACATGGCATGGAATGCCTTACACCAGATGGATCACCCCTTACGCCTTGAAACTTTATAAACTTGAGCTTTTTCAATTATAGTAATGTATACAGTACAAATTATGTTATGTTATTTACTTTTTAAATTTAGAATCATTTCTTGAAAATATCGTCCGGTCTATAACCATATTTGAGTAATTACTTTTGGAGTTGTTAAAGTTTAAAATGTTAGAGTTTGAGTATTATTTATATCCAGTCCTTAATGCTAACATTTTATAATATTAAAAGTAATTATACAAAAAAAAACGGTTATCGACCAGTAGAGTTTGTCTGGAAATTATTTTTAATTTGAATAGATATAATAATATTATAAATGCGTTACCATTTAAAAATCTTCATAGGTTCATAGGGTCACCCCATAAATTGAGACTTTCGATTTTATTTGTAATCGTCTTTTTACCCTTTTAGTCTCTAACCCTTTTAGTTATTTTATTCTTTTTGTTAAGCTTAGTCTCCTAAACAAATCAACTTGTATACTATCAAATCTAGCCAAACCAATGACATTGCGTCAAACATGAAATAAACCCAACAGGAAAAATAATTGTTTATATTTTGAATTATGATCATTGATCTTCTTCAAGACGGTCAGTCATAATAATATTATTGTTATTCCTTTTGTTTTTATATGATATTACAAGTACCTACAGCTGTATAAATGTGCATTTCACGGTGCTATTAAATTATTATTCGTTGTTTTAACATGGCCGCCTAAAGGTCACGTGCATTAAATAAAAAACCGCACACAATACCGAGGAAAGAAAATATAATATAATAACGAGTTGAGTGTGCCGTACGATTACTATATCATTATTATATTTATATGTACAAAAACGACTAATAATAATTATTGTGTAGACAATTCTGCAATTTCAGCCTTCGTTTTATTATGAAAACAAGGCAAATGTCACATCAAACTAAACACACACACAATTATGGTTTCGATTTTCCGCTGTCGAGAATAAACGCCACGTTTAACGTCTCATAATAATACTATTATTGTTAAATCATTACTGCAAATTTTTTCATAACATAACAGCCGCAATTGTTTTTGTCCGCAGTAATTCATTGTGACTAAAAAAGCCAAGAAATTCGTTAGTAAAATAATAAATTGCGCTAATCTGGGTAAAATTTAAAACGTTCAAATCCGCTTACCAGTCTGATACCTTCCAGGACGTTGACTGGGTCATTGTTAAACGACCGCCCTTTATTGCAGGTCCGCTTTCCTAAGTATAATAATATACGGTTTAGCATACTATCCTGCCGTGTGTATGGGTCTGGCCGGACACTAGACAAAAAGATGTGCTCCGCTGAACCGTCGGAAACGTATAGAAGAAGATTCCTTTAAGAGAAATAAAAAAATGTCCTTGAATACAGCAGCAGCACCGCTAAGGTATTTCCACACTTGAACTCGTTTCCAGTGCTTACAATAAGAATAATAAGAATAATAATCGTTATCGTCAACATAATATTATAATAATTTCTGGTGAAATAAATCTTACCGCTTCACTCATTATAATACTGTATAATATGAAAACACACGTTGAAGATCACACCGCCGATATGATAATGATCAATATTTCAAAATGCCCGTGTGCCAATTTTGCCTCTAATTTAAATACTGAGTCTGAGACGGGATGGGGAAGTAAGGGGAAGTCGATAATTTCATAAGACAATTAGCATTCATTATCCAATGTCTTTCATCCTGAGGAAAGATTGAATTCATTCCAAGCATGCCTTGGGCCTGTTCAAAACTTGTAAATCACACTCCGTTTTGGATTCGATGACCGCAGTCCTGTATTAATTATTCTAACCTAAACATGCTATTGCAAAGATTTGTTGGGGATCTTCTTGATCTTCGCCTTACACTCCCAAATACATGGGGTCGGTCACCTTAGTCCTACACTTTCATAAAGCTCAATCTCTTGTATCCCGTCCAATCATCCCAGCTATCCTTATATCACTCTCTATTGTGTCTATTTATATATTTTCTTCGGTCTTCCTCTCTTTCTTTCCCTCTACATGCATTTTTATAACAACTGTCACTGCCTCTGCCTCATCTCTTCTCATAATAATATGACCGAACCATCTCAACCTATTCTCTCCTAGACTCTCCCTTATGTATTCGTTTCTTATCCTATCCATCTTAGCATTCTCGAGGTCGCTACACTCATTCTCTATTTTTGTTTTGGGGGGGGGGGGATATTGATATAATTCTCCAAATCCGGATTAAAGTCAATCATTACAAATGCCTCAATTATTACAAAGACATTGTATAACTTGCTTGCATCATCTTTTGAATGTCAGCATTTTAGCGTCCTTTCTCTGCACTTTCTCCGACATCTTAAGGCTGCCGTTGGCTTTTCCATCCGGTTTTCTATTTTAATAATATTATATATTCTATACTTTGGCATACTCCGGTCGTCGAATCTGCTTGTCCGCCGTTGGATCTTTATGTTCTCGATGTCGATAAGGAGTTGGATACAGCGGTTTAGCAACAACGTCGAGTATTGCTGAAATGAATGCTAATAAGTGACCACATAATATACTCTGTCGAAATTTCCTGCTTTAAAAACGATGCGGTGCCAAGATAAGTATATTAACAAGGTATTTACAATCGGATTCTATCTCACCGGTCATCTGACACACTCATCAAGTGCCTGTAGGTGTTATCGTTGTCCATCTGTTTTATTAACAGCAAATATACCGCAATATTATAATATACTCTATCTGGCAATAATAGTGTCGGCGGCTTTGCATGTAATTATTATTTATGTCGAACGGTGGTCGCGCGAGCCACCGGTGTTTTTTTTCTTTAAGGATTTTTAATCGTACAAAAAAAACTAAATTTGATTATCCAATTGCGATTGGTGGGCGTCTTCGTAACCGACAGATTGGACGTGGTCGTAAATTGTTAATTATGGCTTTACATCGGTCAAATCGGTTGCTTGTAATTCAATAAAAAAAAAAAAGGCGAGAAGAAAAAAACCAATGAAATCGAAGAAAAAATTCAGAAAAAATCGGTTTTTTTCCAAAAAAAAATGGAATAAGAATAAATTGTGTAACAAAATGTTATATTACAGCATTGTTTATGTTTGATATTATTATTCTAACTTTATATTATTAACTTTTATTATGAAATACTAAATGTGTATCCATTTATATCTGCTATTATTTCTAAAGATTGTGCGAAAAATATTAAATAGGTAATTAAGTTTTTAGGTATTTTTGGTTCAGCGTTGATATGTCTTTTTATTAATCAACAAACTCTAACTAAAAACAACAGTACAACATTTATAGCAATATTATTAAATATTTTTTAAGTTGTCCGTTATAAAAAAATAATTACTTATATTGCAAAATTGAATTGTATAAAGTTGATATCACAATTCACAAGTAACAAGTCAAATTAATGTAAGTTTAATTCTTATACAATGACCTTACTCTTGGCCTAAGACAGTATTGAAAACCCACAAGAATTTATCTATCCGTTGTTATTCTTCTTGGATTTGTTGACAGTTTTTTCAAAAATTTCATGGACATTTTTTATAGACTTTTGGTAAAACTGTATGGTTTTTTTGTTTTAATTTTCTAGGAAATTATTTGTCATACTATTTTTGAACCCCTATTCTTAGTGTTTGCACAATATTGAAAACTCTTTAGAGGAATCTCTTAATTAGTTAGACTTCCCGTTGGTCTGTGACCGCATCTCGGTGGAATGTCTAGTACTGGCAAACTGAATCTCCCTACACACACACACACACAATTTTACTGGTAAAACAGGTTTTTTGTGAAAGCCTTCCGTTGGATTTATGTGTGTGTGTGTGTGTGTATGTGTTTTTCGCATCGCTATAAAATAATATAAACGGAAGAATAAGACTTTTTAATGATTAAAAGAAAGAAGAAAAACACACCTAAAACAAATCATCCATAATCGCGTTATAATAAATAAAATACAGACGTGCCGTCGGTGCCCAACCCAAAGCCAATGCATCTGCTGCTATTGGAGAGTCGGTCAGATAATTACTTAGGGTTTTTTTTTAATCGCGCATTTGTTATGCAAAAAGTCACCGGTGTTAACAATAATATTAATGTATACGATAATAATTGTGCAGCCGTGGCAAATTTGTGAAAATGATTTCTCATTAAAATCGCCATTCGACAAGGCTCGGGTTAAACGTCGTTAACGCCAGATCGGTTTTGGTGACAAATTCAAATATATATATTTTTTTCTCACCATAAAACTCCTCGATTTTGCATAGATTAGATCTTGAGGAGAAAAAAAAAGCCATTAGCTTTGTAAAACAATATAAAAATGCGACAGAAAGTACAAAAACCCACATTACCACAGGCTAATGAAGAAAAAAAGGTGTGACCGTTTACAAAATATATATATTTTTTTGCAAAATAATAATCGTCTTGAGAACCTTAAAAATCCACTCTAGCTCACCTGACATGCAAAATAATACACAACACGGTCTAATGGTTTATTTAATAGTAAAAAAAAAATAAACTACACAAAAGGCTTTGATTTGTTTACAATAATTATTAAACACACACAGACTTCTTCTCCCAAAAATTGGTAAATAATTAAATATAATTTAACATAAGACACGTTTAGTACCTAAGAAATACATTCAACACGGTTTTCCTATCCTCTTGAAATGCATTACTTGAATCTAATCGTTAAATAGTAATCTTAATTAATAATAATTAATTCCAGCTAATATAAGCTTTTTTTAATACAATTTTGTGTAAGACAAAAGCGTTTGTTTAATTTTATTAATTTTTTTGTACTTGTGTTTAAACGGCGTTTAAATATTATACTTGTTAATAATAAATAAAAAATGCGTTAACTTGTGTATTTTCTAGCTTTCTAAGACAGATTTCCAGAACTCAGTCAACTTTTTTTTTATTTTCTCCTTACGGTTCAAAATGCAAATAGACATTATTTTAGTAGCAACGCAGCGTAGCGTACCTAATAACAGCTATACCAGTAATGTTGTGTATATATATATAAAAATTAACCGAATATTATTATTATTATTGAGTAATTTTTTTCTTCGGGATAGCGTGCCGACACTTTTTTGTTTATAATCAATTGTAAATTATGTAATAATCGTATTCTGCTAATTAAATAACGCACAGCGTAAGATAGCGAAATTTCTTATCTATATATTTTATACATTGCATGTAATCGACACGCCTAATTGATGATAGTAATTTATTTTGGTACATAACAAGTATAATGGTTCACCGACGAACAGAAGAGTTACTGAAATGGATAATGTCACAGTAAAAGTATGTTTTCAAAACAACCTAACCTGACCAGGGCCTCGTTTCAATTGCACAATCTTTATATCAATTAGCCAATAGGGTAACATTATGTTATAAACAGTATAAAATCATATTATTATATTCAAAATTAAAAAATACTAGGCAGTGCTGTATACATTGTATCAAGTCATGTATCCCAACACAATATCATTCAAAATATTCAAGTTGTAGTTTTTATTTATAGTATGATAATACAACACAAAATATTGTCACTGTTGACACTATACATAAGGCTAATGTCCTGTTTTGAAGGGTAGAGATGAGAATCAGTTTAGAGTGTCCTGTGTGTGGAACAGCTACATATGATATACATATAAGATGTGCCCCCAAAGATAATAATATTTTGCTAACCAAAAAACTGTTGCTGAAACGTACAATGGTCCTGCAACCGATTGTCTCGATAATCGTGCACGATGAATTAACGGATTCCTATATGTTATATTAAACGGGCAACAACGCCTATACAAGGAGACGGTCTTTGGATAGCATGTGAGCTACGACGACCGGGCAATGGCTACAACAACTGTACTTGGGTTTGGTAAAAAATTAAAAAAACCGCAAATCATTCCGCCTCTACGATTGCGCACGGTAATGATTTTTTTCACACGTCTCCCACGACCGACCGTGTTTATTCTTCCGGTTTAGTGGCGGCCTCCATCGCTGACCAAACACCACCACCACCCTCCAAGTGCGGCGCAGATTTTGCGACAAAACCCAGAAAAATTGTTTTATTTTTTCTTACCAAACCGACTTGGTCTGATAAGTGATTGTCTTTTTTTTCCCCCAGTACATTCCTCGTCTACAGCGCTGGACGTTGCCCTAATAACGGTCCGCGTAATGGTCAGCTAGACCCGCGGTTCCAGTTCCCTTTACTTTTACTGCTATACTTTTTTTTGTTCTGACCAAATTCACTGTTTTTATTTTTTACTCATTATCCTCGACGATCCGACCGTCACGGAAACGCGTTAGACCCACGTTAATGCGCACATTGCACTTGTATAGTAAACCCCGTGTGTAACGAAGTTATATACACACTATGTCTGACAGTTATGGACCACATATGGTACGGTTAAAATGTAGTAATTCATATTGAACACAATATTATATTGTATTTTAACTCGTGCTGGTTTTTTCTGTTTGTTTGGTAAAAACAGCTGGTTGCTTGTAAGTTAAATGTACAGTCGGTGTTTAGAATTGGGAGAAAAATGGCTTGAAAATAAGCAGTTTTCAAGTAGAACGCACGAGTTGGACCGTAGACGACCCTGTGTGGGATGTCTAATAGAGATGTATGAGTGTATGAGAAATATTTTAGGTATCTTACCGACACCAGGAAAAATGGTGGTTTTGGTCGGGCTTTATATAGAGCTAGGAAGGAGATGTGAAAACCTTATGGGATTTTTGAAAATGGCCACTTTCAAAAGATCCGTTGCCAGAGAACATTTGGCCGAGTGCGACTTACCCTCTTGCAAAGACAAAGTAAAAATCGAATATAAAGCGGTCTTGACGTCGATAATGGAGAGTTTAACGCTGCGACAGTTGTCCGGGTTAGGTTACCGTATGTCGTTACACGCTGTGTACACACATTGGTCGTCTCACGCTGTTCTAACATAATACAAATGTACGCTAAACCTGTTATATTATTTATGAACTAATGTTTGTTTTTTAGGTAGGTGGTAAAAAAACCGACGTTCTTCTCGCCTTGCCGCAATCGTGTCGTTTGTTGTTTATTTTGTCACCCCAAACCTACACGCCCTCGTGTTTTGTAATTAAGCAGGTGAATGTGTCGGCGGTGCTTAATTTACCCGTCATTTTTTGTACAGGAATTCGGTACTCTTCTGTGGAAGACAATATTGTTGTAGAGACCTCGGATTGTTCTAATGCTACTAACTCACGTTTAGTAGAGTAAAAAAGTAGGTATAAACTTTCAACCAAACATTATTTTTACTTCATTTCCCGTTTGATAATATTTTGGAAACGACGACAAATAGCAAATATTAATATACACTTTACACTTTTTACAATAAGTCAATAACGTCAAAAATAACGTGTAATCAATATTATAAAAATAAAAATAAAAGGTTAATCAAAAGATGGCCAGTTTATAATAATTGATATTACTGTAACACAACTATAACACACAATGTGTTGCTATACAATTCATTTTTCCTATTATTCAGACAAAAACTGTTTTATTCCTCCAAATTGATTTTTTTCAAGAAATTTTCAATTTTCAAATCCGTTTCAGATCACTTTGATCGAAACCAAGTTTTCTCATATTATATTATGTATTATTACTACTACTGCCATGGAATCTATTAGGAATTTAAGATTACATAGGTATTTTTTTTAGAATAGTATTTGCATTGAACTGATATGTGCACACCGAAGGCGACTAGGAGGTGCGACACTTGTTGTTTAAATGTTTATCTTAACACTTGAACGCTTCGGCCTACTACTGTATTATTATTATTACCAAGAAAACGTGCCACCCACGCCGTGTAAATATCTCTTAATAATTACTAGACGTGCAATCATAGCACGATTGTCGCGTTTTGCCATACCCCTTTGGCCGTACCAGACACAATCATCTTTATTTTTTTTTTACAACAGCAATTCATGATTTAGTAATAAATATATATTATAAACGATGACCGCATCGTTTGCCGCCACAACGTTATACCATTGGTTATACTAAACATTTTGGCTGGTCGATACCCAGTTTTGGATAGTTATTTTTAAAGTTATAAGTGTTTAAAAGTTAGGATGGGAGAGGAAGTGCGGTTGGGAAATGTGTCCAGTTGAAAATAATACAACACTCCACCTTTACTCTTGCCCTGAACTTGAAACTTCAATGACTTCAAAAATAGTTATCCAAAACTGGATTCACTAACTACGAGACAGTCACTGTATTAAAAGATTTCTGCATTTTTCTGTAAACTGTTCTTTTTTCATTCCTTGAAAACTATTAGTTATCTCAAATTTTATATACATATTTTTAAGCTCATCTTTTTAAATTAAGTACAACTTGACAAGAACATTTCTGACTTGTCGATAACCGATTTTAGACAATTACTTTTTAAGTTATTTAAGTTTAAAATTGGGCGATCTATTGACTATAAAAGTATGTAAAAGAATAATTTAAAAAAAAAAAAACTAATACTTTATGAAATATTGACTGGTTCGTAGTTAGTAAATCACCTTGTACCTATATGTACGATTGCCTTTAA
The DNA here is from genome assembly GCF_023614345.1 of Adelges cooleyi. Classification (NCBI taxonomy): domain Eukaryota; kingdom Metazoa; phylum Arthropoda; class Insecta; order Hemiptera; family Adelgidae; genus Adelges; species Adelges cooleyi. Next base: position 9,261,256 of record NW_026096268.1, on the reverse strand, counting down.
TTCCAAGCCTAGATTTTGTGATCAGATCCATAGAAAACTATAATGCGTCATGATTTACTGATGTAAAAACTGCATAAAATATTACACTTCCCATCGGTAGCATGTGCATCGTATAAAAAATGGTATATTGATTTATATATATATATATATAGGTGTATGTAATAAGTATGTATAATAATAATTTTATAGGTGCAACACTCCGAGAACAAGTTTTATTCGTGTTAGACACACACACACACACACCAAAATAAAAAAACTAGTTATTACTATATGCAGTTTTCGACTCTCTCGTGGCCGCAGTTATCGCCATCGATAAACATTAAATAACTAATTTAAAGGGAAATATTATCGGACGACACGGTGGTTATTATTTATTAGATGTATGAATTTAAGACGACTACTCTTTTGATGATGGGTCTGACCGTTTCGTCTCCGCGAGAAAGTTGTCCGATAAAAAAATAGTCTCAATTTTCAATTTTAAAGTAAAAACGCATATTGAATATATTATTTTATTATAATCCGATACCTAAATACGACCTAATCGTTAACGTGTATTCCTATTTAATAACTTGTCCCATTCGAATGAGGTCGACCAGCAAAATCCTCTCTTATCTCTCTCTCACTGCCGTTTGTTTGCAGATCTCCACACACACACACATCTTATTTATACCGTCCACTCACATCTTCGTCTTCATCCTCTGTCTACTTGGAGCCTTAAATCCCTTTGCGCCGATTTGTCTTATCCGTTATTTCATTTTGACACGAGTAGGAGTAGTGGCAAACCTGACTTGACCTAATCTTGCCGGTAGTGATAAGAAACAGCGGATTGCGGATGCTGATAAACCTTTAGTGATAAGAGAATATTGATAAGTGGTAAATATGACATAACGCTGACCTTTGATGAGCTTGGGAATTCTTCTGTTTCGCCACACACAATCTTAAGTCGTTTAATAGCTGCTTTAGCATACTCGTGTCTGCTAAACAGCGCGTTAAACAAACGACCAAATCAATTACAATATTATCGATTCGTTGTTGTTGTCCGAGATTGATTTATTAACGAATATTAAATTTTAAAAAATAATAAATAAAGTACAGTTTTAGCTGCTGCGATCACGTTGCACTTTCTATATGCGACTAATAATATTGTAATCTATACAATCTCGGAAAGTCTGCCAAGAAACTGTGTACGGCATGCATACACTCTCTGCATACCATACTATATAAGTACTCAAGTCATATATTATATATATATACAACTGGTGAAATATAGCCGTTATACTATAGAACGAGTACGGGTATTTTGTTTTTGTCTCGTTTTTTTTTTTTATAATAAAAACGTTTTTGGCCGTCATAACTTGACCAAACGTATTTATTATGTCTAATGAAAACGTTAAAGACGTCGAGTTATATTTTATTCTAATTTGTTCTTTTTTTTTTGTAAGTATATTACAATATAGTGCTCAGAGCGTAATACCACCATTTAGTGTGTTGTGTATAGAGAAAACATGGCAATGAAACGTCATCGGTCATGTCTATCCCTGTGTGTTGTATGTGTGCCCGCAAGCCGATACTATCGCTGACCACGCAAATGTACAAACACACACACACACTATCATAATATATTATAATATACCGTCCGTTATTTTATTATACAAGTAAACAAAAAAAAAAAAATTTTTTTAATAAAAAGTATTGAAAAAAAATCCAAACTCCACCTCGGTGGAGTGGCTGCCGTTTTAAACCAGTTTCTCCGGGCTATATTGTACCTACAGCGTGCCCGTGCATTCATTAATCACATGTTTTAGCCAAACGTCTATAGATCCGCACACAATACATGCTATTATTACTATATACTTGCTCGCTATTGTAGATCCCACGCAGTGTTGTCCCGGACAACTCAAAGGGGGTGGAGGGTTGGTCTTCGAGAATATTATTATAACCGAAATTGTTGAATATTTAAAAACGGCAATGTGTAGTCACCGGAATTGATTCAATATATCCGGTTTAATCCGGTTTAATCCGGAAACGGACAAGATCTGCGTGTGTGTCTTGTGGGGCTACCAGTTGAAAGGATGTACGGATATCCAATCCGTCTTGGCTCGGTCCCACGTCAAGACTCAGGGAAAATTCCAAACGATAATTATTTCACACTGTACAACATATTATTGTGTACAATAATATTTTTTCAATATCATCTCGAACACGATGCTCGGGTGCGATTATTTCCTTGTGATTTATAATATATACACTGCGCTTGACCGATCAGTTTTCGTTGCCGGTCGTTCGTGACTGGGAATCGATTTTTTTACCTTTTCCGAATCTAAATATCATTAACGACCTGGCCGCGGGTTTATTATGGATTTTTAATTGGCATGCCCACGCACGTGATGCCTAAGAGTGGTTGTATTTTATAGAAAGCAGATATTGTGGGTATAATACCTACCTACCCATCTCGACCGCAGTCCATAGGTACATAATGATGTGAATTATGAAAAATATATTAAATAACCGGCATATGATGTTTCCTATGTGGCCAACCCGACGTTATAATAATAATACATAGTAACGATATTTTAATCCCCGACCTTTATGGAAGACCGACCAGCCTATATTATTATTATTATATTATATTTTATTGTCGTTTAGAATATGAATTACAACGCGGTTTCGGTGGGGATAAAAAAACCGAGGCATCAAACCACCTGGGCGTCATTTGATTATTAAAATTCCATTGGTGTAATGTGTAATAGAGTATTAAAATAATGTGAACATTAAGGCTTGGGTTTCGTGGAAAACCCATTACATAAGACGACAAAGTACGTTACATCCGTAAGGAAATACAAGATGATAATAATCATTAAGAATATTCATACAAAATTCATACATACATAGATATGAGTCACTATTGATATGTTATGAATTCCTTTCTTGTCAGTTTTCTCGGTAAAACGTTTAATTAATTTTTAATATTTTAAATGACTAATGTTATAGGCGGATGTGTGTGTGTATGTATGTAAGCCGTGCCTACAGGTGTTACAAAAATACAAAATCTTCTTGGCAATGCTTCGAGTTGATATGTCTATAACAGCTGCTAGCTGAATTATTCATCGTGGCCAATGTAGCTTGCTTAATAATTAATATATTGTGTGACCACCGTGTTGTCTATGGGCTCAATCGGTTCTACTTCAGATTAGTTTACTTTAGAAAATAAAACCCAAACTGTAACTTTGCTGCTAAGCTGAGAAAGTGTTGCTTAATTAGTCTTCGGTTCGGCGGCAGTGTGCATTGAGACCAGATAACAAAATAAGACATCTAAATAAGATCAAAATAACCCAACCTAACCGGTTAGGTTAATTCCAAAAATTTCATCTAGATAATAATATAAGAGTAGGTTTTATCTAGATAATTCCCAACGCTGTTCAGCGGTCACCGTCGCGTCGACTTAGCAATTAATTAAACATCCGATTTAAAAAAAAGGTTAAAATCTCTAGAAATTTTTTTATAAAATTAGACTCAACCAGTCATTACTTTCCAAAGAGGATTTTAACAAAAAATTAAAACAGTAAGTTTCGACCGTGCTATGATTAGGTTGAGAGATACCTACTGAAAACCTAAGAGTTAGCAAGATTTTTGTACAGCATAACAAAAGTGTGCAGTTTTTTTTAGTATGTGTGTCTAGCCAGGTTTTAGTACAAAAACCAACACAGTCTGAATAAAGCACAGCCTAATAAATCAACCCAATAAGATATTAGAGTTTTTATATTATTAACGGCTTTGCCACAATCTAAGCCCTATGGCAAATAACTTATTTTATGAGTTTGGGAAGCTCCAATGAGAAAAAAAAACAAGGCCTTAAATGACGGTCTGGATTTTGTTTTTTTATGTGGAATGCAAGGGTTTAATATACACAGTGATGGGTTTAAGTTTTACCTACTAGCAATTTTTTTTTTTTTTTATCACTTTTTTTTTATTCCGGACCATTTGGGACCAGAGTCTGAGAGATTACTGTATATTGTATATAATATTATATTTTATGTCGTAGCCGTCCGGACGTCATAAATTAATTTGTCCAAAACGAAATACAGGTACGAGACCTACGGGTGTACCGAGAAACGCAGTCATTAAGTCTAAGAAAAAAAAAAATAATAATAATAAAGAACGATTTGACGCCCAGACGAGTTAATCCTTCGCCGGGGGGCAAAGAAACACATTTTTACTGCCCCCTTTAAGTCCGGTCAAAACCCGATTAGTGCTATTACAACACACACCGGGTTATTATATTATGATAATAAATTATATCGCTATTAGGTCCGAGGATTAAGACCTGTCGGGGGCCCACTAAGAAAAAAAAATTTGTATATAAAAAATTGTTAGTTCGATGAGTAATGAATAAAAGTCGATGAGTCCCATGCCCGTCTCAAAGCTGGTTTATACTTTATTGTTTTTCGTTTTAAAAGTCTACATCAGTTTTTATTGTTGAATCTAAGGTAGAATAGAGTTTATAGTTGGCCAACAATATTAGAGTATTAGCAATTTGTATAGGACCATAACGAATTACTAAAAAAAAATTGTACTTAACAACAGCTGTTAAACTGCTTAAATATAATGTTTTCTTAACCACAGCCGCACTGATAAACTTATAAAAGCCACAACGAAAAACTTAACACTGGGAAGATACTTACCACACTGCACACATAAACGCGACGGCCATCTTCTTTAGGCTATACCGCTATTATAATTTTTTTATAACTATATATTATTATTTTTTAGTATAGATATAACATTTAATACTAAATAAACTAGAACTAGCATTACCTATAGTCGGCCGTTTATATAAAAATGTCGACTATATGGTAGGCCGCCATATTGTTTTTTCCATTATTTATCAAACATAAGACCATGTTATCATCACCTAACCTAACATTCTAATGTTTATCGTGAAAAAGTAACGTATAGCATTCTTACTTTCCATGGAATTGTAAACAAAATCACGTTTCATAATATAATATTCAATTAAGTGTTGTTAATAAAAAAAAACGCAAAACGTACATCGTATTAGTTAGTATTAAATAGGTGCGGACCAGAGTGCTTGTCCCGCTGGCTATTTTTATTATTATTTTTTTTTAATGTTTTTCCTCAAATTATAATCGACTTAAACGTTTCCGTGTACAGGATGTTCCGTCTGATGTAAGACACTGGTTTTCTCGGATCACGTGAATGTTTTCTATACTCAATTAATATTGTTCTGTATTTTTCAGTACTTTGAAAATTTGTATCTTCAGCCCTTATACGAAAAATAGGGTTCGACTTGATTTTTCCAAAAGGCGACGTGTGTTTAAACGAGACGAGTGTCTCGCATCGGATGGATCACCCTGTATGTGGTATTATTACATGGGACCTATATTATTATTATGGTATAGGTTAGGTAGGTATGGGTGCAGTAATAATTCATAAGAACCTGCTGGATACACATATGTGGTGTACAACAACGTGTCTCAGGGCGGTGTTTGTTTTTGCGTGGAAACGTGTGTGAGCGTTTTTTTAATGCGCCGATTAGTCGACGATCGAAAACCGTTTTAAAGCGCACTTTCCATTTCGTTATGATATTGTTTGTGCCAAAAGCGGACCAAGGATTTGTTTGTATAACCCCTTATGACATATTATTTATTATTATTCCACGTAGGCGTTTAGATAGTCCATAAAATAATAGTAATTGACGTGACACACTCCTCGGCTCGAGTCAATCGGATATAATATTATTTTTATTTACACGGTTTTTAAATTTATAAATTCAATTTAATCTACGCCCAAAAAAAAACATCAGCCGTATATATCTAACCCGAGACAAATGTACATTTTGTTTTAACTTGTTAAATGAGCTAAAAAAAAAAAAAAAAATACCAGCCGTCGTGGCGAGGAGGAGGGTGTGGTCGAAGGAGTCCTGAAAGTAATGAAATCATTCTTGAAAAAAAAGCTTCTACACCAATCTGCAGCTACTACAGATATATTAAAATACATTGAGAATATTTTCTGATATCTGTTGATTCGTTCGCGTGTTGACGTTGACTACCTTACCCCCTAATCTAGACCTAACTCGGGTCTAAATTTCAGACCATAAGTTCAAAAAATACAGCCACCCCCAATTTGGGGACAATTTTTTTGATAAATTTTTACAGTTTTTCACGGTCAGAGTTGTTCATCATCACTTTATCTAAATATAACCGTCTACATTCTTCAAGTAAAAACTATTCGAAAAATGTTGTACTATTTATCTAATGTAAATTCCGTGGAAATGCTGAACTTATGGGACTATTTCCAAAAGAGTTGTAGCGCAGTTGTAAGTTGAAAAATATGTACATTTTTTCTCGATTTTTAATGTATGAAGGAGTGAACATTTTCAATAGGCCTTTTGGGTCAGCTCCGCCGTTGCTTCTGTAGCTGTGAAAATACTCGACTTAACGCCGCACGACACTTGTGTATTATATTATTGTATTGGTAACACCTATATATTGTGTGCACTCGATACGATCTGTGTCCGTTGGAGAAAAGTAGACTCGATCAAAAGTGCAACGGACATAAGAAAACCACAGTCGCTTAGACCAAACAACGTTATCTCCACACCGGCAGCGTCTACGGTCTTGTGTCTGTGGCTTATATACATATATATTTAAATGTGGTTTTTTTTTTTTTAATCTCACTTTATGACGGCAAGCCGTTAAGATAGAGGTAAAGAGCCGTTGTAGGTAGGTATACATTGTAATAGTAATCATATGTGTTGCTGCGCACAGCCATGTCGTGACGGTCTCAGAGCTGTGCAGGTCGGTGGCTATATAATACACTAGGACTTGTGCTTGGAGATAACTTGTGCACAGTTTGACCCGAATACCACCTCGGCTCGGACACGAGAATATTATTGTTATAAGACAATAATAATGATATTGTAATCTACCGCTGGTGGATATATCTCAGCAGCGCTGAATTTCAGCTTCGTCGACCTTGAAAAGATCCAGCACCGTGTGCGCTCTATAAAATTGAAATTGGCGTTAGTCCACGTGCGCGATTGTGTTCACATTCTTTCACGCCGATTGTGTGTTTGTTACACCCAGTTTGGCAAAAAAACAACCATCAGTATTCAGTTCCTGTATGGAAAACCGTCGAAAAACAAAATACCTACAGCGGTGCTAGCAGCCCGTCTTGGAAGTTTTCCCAAAGACGACGCGACGGCCTTCGATCGAACCCGACCGACTACATTTTAAAAAAAAGCTTTAGGCGCCACTTTTTCAACGTTGCTAACACTTAAACCAGTTAATTATGGAAAAATCGCTGGAAAAATTATTCACTACAAACCTATACCACCGTAGCATGCCATTGTCACATAGTTTACTAATAGAACAACTATAAATACCGGTTTAGTTGTTATTTTTATAATATACTATTAAAATTGTTTTTTCAAACCATCCATTTTTCACAGCCATTTAAACTCAAATGGCGTTACTACTGGTTTGTTTTTCAGCCTACTCATTGTTAAAAGTTTTAATTCGGTGCGACCAACTCTGAGAGTTGTTTTAACCTACAGACAGAATAGTTAAACATATCCAATACCAATTTTGTCGCTCATCAACTGACTTTACCAAGTGGAGTCATACGTTTGCGGAAAATTTAAGTACCTAACTGTTCCGTGAGGAGCTCATTTGTTTCAGCTGTTATTTTGAATAATGATTTATGTTCACTCTTTCACCAGCGTAGTGATCTACTATTTGCTAACGGTCTGATGGCTGCTTTGGGCCGTAAAAGCCTGTTAAGCTACATGATGATGATGATGATAATGATGATGAAGATATGCAAACTAAATTCTACAAATAATTGTAACGACTCTCAAGTTGATTTAGGTATGTAGATTCTATAAATGGCAGTATATAGTTGGAAAGCATTCAAATAACTTTCACTCGTCGTCGAAATCATGAGGTTTTTAATTACAGAACAGGTGACCAGTTGTTATATACAACTATAATAGTATACACACAAGTTAAAGATCTAGGGACACTGTTTTCTAGTACCCCGATCTTTTGTTAATCACATAAACATGATAAGCGAAATGGCCATAATAGTTTCTTTGGGAGGAAGTGTTTGGAAATAACCTTTAAGGCTGTACATCAAAGTTCTTTTTGAGAAGAAAATGTATAACCTGCTTTATGGTAAAATATAATGCTCTGAGGCTTTAGGGTAAATATTCAATGTAGCCAAAACGATGATCTCTCCAATTAAACGACAGGGACACTCGTTTTCTACAAATCATTACTGAAGTGTTATAACAAAAAATGTCATTTCACTCTAAATGGCACATTTCTGTCACACAACAACGCTGTTGTCTGTTCCCACCACATCATATACTTTATACTATAGCGTCTTCTTCAATTCCGCCATTCTATTACATAACTGTTCTTTGCTAAGTCATTAAAAAAAAAAATTAATCTTGTCTTGGTATTTTTTCATTGATAAATATGACAGAAATTATTTATTACACTATTTTTCGTAAAAAGACTATTTGAGACTTTAATAATAAATTGAATGTTTGATGTATTCGGTAACAAGTATTAGTACCTATATATATATATACATAATATAAATATGTTATTACTATAATATGTTGTTTGTGCATAGTCACGACCGGCTGCTGCCCAGATAATATTATATAGACATCTATGTAGGTACCTACCTATAGAAAAAAAAATATTATGCACATGAATTAACAATAGCTTGTGTAGGTATAACAGTATTATATAAATACGATTTTTAAAATGAAAAAGCTATCACGTGGGATCGGGGCATAGGGGTGACAGAGTATATTGGGGAGAGGGGGAGATTACAGGAATTATTTCTAATTGAAAGTGTAATTTTCCCCTTTTTTTAGGAGTTTTCCTTAATAAAAAATACTTAGTTATTTTCTGCGCTCCGCGGAAAAACATTCTAGCATGGATATTATGTTGTCTCTTATCACTCATCTCTTATCACTTATATTTTGTCTCTTAACGTGACATGACAATGGCGACATGAAATTTCTTGTATCCAGCCCAATCACATATCCATGTTAACCTTAAGTTCTAAAACTATGCTCGAAAAAAGGTAAATAAATTTTAATGGTTCTGGTGTATTTAATACGGCTCAATGGTGATAATATTTTTTATATTTGATAACAGTATAACTGATAAGTCGTATTTTTTGTATCACACGGTTGCAATTGTGAAGCAGCCAATGAAAAATATTGAAATAAATAATAATAATAAATATTTAATTTCGTCATTCTGGTCACACTGCGGCGGGTAATTTTTCTTACATAAATGAAATTCACTTATTGCGACCTCTCGACTAAATACAGTACAATAATTATTAGTGTCAGATGCGCCAGTTAATAGAAAAATTAAACACCGAATAACGGACGGAATTTATAAAATAGATTTTGTAATAATTGTAAGGAAAAAATGTAGGATGTTGCGGTTTAATAGCGTGAAATTAAAGGAAACGTTCAGTTTTTAAAACGCTAAACCGTATGAAAAATGAAAAACTATTGTTTTATTGTGATATTGTTCGAGGCTAAGTCGGTTATTTATTTATTAAATACTAATTACACTCTTCCTCCATACCGTTTCGGTCTTGTCGTTATTGTTGGCATATACTAGTAGAAGACGAAGGGCAGTTTCAAGAATTCTATTTCCGCGTCGTACACTGTAAATGGCCTTTGGGCAACAATAACGAGTGTGTTTGAGTCGAGTTAAGGCTATAATAATAATACAATATTTAGTATTTACCAATTATCGTTGGTCGGCAAAACGTCGCGCATTCTCCTCGGGATTGATTAAAAAATATGACTTCGCGAAAGGTCAGTATATAGTATTTAACAGTCCTGTCAGTCGTTAAAGCTTTATTGACTTTCACTCCTTTGGGCCGCCGAGTGGATAGGTAGGCAATCGCTGTTAAATACCGTTAAAACTGAAAATAATAATAATGATAATAATTGCCAACATACATTCTTGTCCGGTTTTAACGACCGCGAATTAGGTGCAAATCGACAACGGTTTTAAAAAAAATTCAACGGTAAACGGTCAGGTTAGGTCGACCGTTTAATCATTATTTTAGTGTTTTTTTTTTTTTGTATTTTTAATTGAACTAAACCCGAGCCAATTACCCGACCCAAAAGTTTTGACCTAATCGAAATAATAATAGGTATTTTTTTTTTTTTTTAGAAAAATATATACAATTTTAGATGTACAATAAAAAAATATTTACTTTCGGAACATGTTTGGGTCGTCATAGAAGCTAATTAAAAAACAACAAACTGCTCAATTAGTATTTTATAACTTGTTTATCCGCGTTTTATGTTGTCGAAATTGTATTTTATTTACTAAAAAACAAGTATACTTACCAATCAATTATTATAAAGATTTCTAATTTGTATTGATCAATAGTTACGGCGTTTAAATATAAATGGATTTGAGTGTTACCTATTATCCGTTAAAACCACCCGTTGTTGTTTATAGTGTTGCCCAGAAAGTTGAGTTAAAAGATAATTTAACCGATTTGAAATTTTCTCTGAGACTGAAATAGTTAAAGAGAAATATTTGTCCGGACCGTTAAAGTGAACGAGTCTGGGCAGATTTAACGATCATAATAAGATTCATACTGTGTAAAGTGAAGACTTGAGAAAATCTTCAAGGGAAAAAAAACCACTGCACTCTTTATGTCCTTGTCTAGTTTACCAAATTGGATTTTTTTTTTAATATGACATATACTTTAATGTTTCTAACTTTTTTTTTTTTTGCTCACAGGATGGACCGTTGGCGATTTATGACTTCTTGGCTTTTGCTGTTGCTGCTCCTGCTGGACAAAGGATACCGACAAGGCGTTTATGCCGCTAAATCAGGTGATTTCCATGCATTTTAATACGCACGTGACGCCATTACATTATTATACTCAGCTTGTTATTCGTGACAACGTCTGGTTTGTATATGTAAAACACTTTAAGCGTTTAGTTTCAACGGTAATGCTTGTAATATTCTATCAAAACAACGCGAGACAGAGTTTTGTAAAGAAAAATCTGACACATAAATTTGTTCTTATTGAGTAGAGCATGTTTTTTCATCGGTTAGATTTGAAAACTGTCACGAACAATTTTGAACCTTCCCGTTTAGACAGCATTCCAGTTGCACCCAAACAGGTGGTCTTAAAAACATCACTGTTGGTCATTAATACCTTAAATTACTTTGAATTGAACCATTCATAAGCAAAGTGTTGTATTTCATTATCAGTGTGCTGTGGGAAAATGCATGCTTGCAAAAGTTACAACAATTTAGATAAAAGTAAGAATAAATTACTACATACACCGCTCTGCTTATTAACATTTTCAATATGTTTATGAATGTTAATATTATGTTTATTTTGGCCATTATGTCTGTATTGAATTATAAACTTATATGTTTTATAATGTAGGTAGTTAATTAAATTTATCTTTACTCGTACGGAACATTTATTAAAATTATCATATCACATAAAATATAACTCATATTATTAAGTATGTTTAAAAAAAATATTATTAATCACCTTATTATTTATGTTAAAAAATAAAATCAGGACAGTCTTTTGTATGTATTAAAAAAGTAGAACATTAAGAGAACCAGTTGTATCAATAAATTTAAAATGGTGCAGCAACTAGACTTAAGCCACTATTATTATAAATACAAATTAAAACCCGTCGAACATCTTAAATTTGAAATTACAGCTCACATTTTGAATAATATAGCTATGACTCACAACATTTGTGCATTCGACAGACAATTGTTTGGATATTTATTTACATCATAAATAAAAAATTTCAAAAAAATCGATATACACCACTTTGCTTATAAATGGCTTAATTATTGTCTTCTAGAGTCACGTACGCTTATACAGGGTGATCCATTAAAGATAAGACACTCATTCGTATTTAAAAACATTGCAATTTTGTATTTTTTCTTCTTGAAACAATTTTTGTTTATGTTCTTTTACAATATAACAAAACCCTTACTAAATATTTATGTTTTTTTTTAGAATTTTTAGAACTATATGTCGTAAATAATTAACTTTTTGAGCTGAGAATAATTTGCTAAAAAATGTTGTCTGGTCGATGTCTGAAAAGTGACATTGGCGTAAACGTCTCCAAAAAGAAAAACTATAAAATTGGAATGCTTTCAAGAGGAAACGAGTGTCGTCCAATTCTTACTGGGTGGCCTTGTATCACTATAGTTAGCAATCTATAAAAAAAACTTGTTATCAGTATTTCTTATCAGTTTTACGTTATTTTTTTGTAAATAGCATATACAATATTTTCGACACTGTAATTTGGCCATACAAATCGTTAATTGATTATCTATTATACGTGCACTATCTGGTTTTATTTGGAATTTGTGGTATTATGTAAATTACTGTAAACTGAAATAACGTTTGAATTTGTTGTTTCAGGTCTGTGCGACCGGTCCGTGGAATCCGTTACGGGGCAAAATATAGTGTTGGACATCGAAGAGAGCCGAGGGTCTCGTAAGTGGATGTGTATTATTTTTTTTTTATCATTATTATTATTATCTTCAAACGCGTCGGATTGTCGATTTGTCGTGGTTCTCTTGTTCCGCGTGACGTGTGTCGATCGGTCACGGATCGAACGACCGGCGATGATCTACGGGCGAATAGATCAACTGTTGCTGTGGGCGAACGCGGTGAAGATTTGCCAGAAATCCCACAACCTAGCCGGCTGCTATAGCGGCGTTATTAAAATAATAACATTCTCACCGGGGCCGTTATTAAATTATACTTAGCTCAGGGTTATTGTCTTCTTGTGCGTTATCCCGGCGAGAGGTTGTCAATTCTGTCTTGGCCGGCTAGGTTCCACGATTTCCCAGCCCCCCGGACACTGATAAATAATTAACACGGTAAACATACTTATCACCCCCCGGTTTAAGATAACAATATGGTTGCCCAACCGTTGGTGATAAAGTGACCCGTTGGCAACCATATTACCTTAAATCGTCCTTATCACACTAACACGCGGCGGCCATTTTCTAAACGTGTGACGCCATGATTGCAAGATATAATAATATCCGCATTATATTTAACATTTTTTTTGTTTTAAATTAAATACAATAAAATGGATACATTTTATTTTTAATAATAATAACGCAAAAAAATGCTATATATTTTTAAAAAATGGACATAAGTGAACGATAACAACTTTATAACATAAAATATTAACATTTTTTATGTATGCATAATATATATTACTTATATAATATTATTACAAGTGTTTTAAAATTAATAGCGTTCTATTTTTCTATTTTTTCTCACTTAATAAATTTTGATTTAAGAACAAATAGATCGATTAAGAACTGAAAATCAAAATGTTCACAGAGACGTGGTGGGTCATAACTTCATAAGAAACATAAAAAGTGGCTTTATTAGATGTGTTAAGTAGACTTTTAAAATAAGAAAATACAAATATTCAATTAAATAATTATACAGTTACAATATAAAACGTATTTATTTTGTAAATTCATTTACGCCTAACGGAGTGTCTGATAAGATATAAACAGGTATAAATCATGGCCGCCACTTTTTTTTTTTTTTTACACTGGAACTGTCCTTTTGTGATTTCATTTACTCTGTGATTTTCTCGCAATATCTTTCCACGGCACCGGCATGGAAAATCGTCATTTATCTGATGTTACACACACACACAAAACAAAAACAAAAAGCTAGTAGTAAAAAAATTATTATTATACAATCGTGGAAAATCGGACCGTGCGAACCTGCGACGGTCGCGGCTTGTAATTATTATTGTCGCCATCACGTGTCGGTCACTGCAACGACAATATAGAAATAGTGGAAACCGTAAACCTTATAGGAAAATATACCTATCTTTACCCACGGTAGTAACTGTAGTAACCCGCGGTGTGATGTAACGTTAAGCGTGCCATCGCAGCACAGATACCTACTATTGTGTATTGTAGGCGATCAGGTGTACTCTCCTGAAAGGACAATGGAAACAATGCTGCCGAACAAGAACTATTCGGTAGGTACCTTTCGGTCATCCAGCTGCTTAAGCGTCCTTGGTCCGAAATACCGTTTTGTTGTTGTTGATGTTCTATATTTTTTTTATCGCATACCATCTCCTTATAGTTTTCCATGTAGCTTTATCGACCCTTTGTCGATTAAGGCTGCCGAGCATTGAAATTTGGTCCTTGGGCGTTTCTAATTTAGGCAGAGATGGGATGAAAACGACATTAGACCGGTCGATTATCCAATTAACCACGTCAAGAAATAATGAGAATAATTGATGCATTATAATATTGATGAACGCATCTCGTTCACCTCCGAATTTGTGGCTCAGTCTCAATTGAAATTAGTCGCTTCCTTTGCATTTTTGTTTTGTGAATTGTTTACAACTGCCTGTGGGACGGTGGTTGAAAAGTTAGAGAGAGAGTACATAAACTTATTCCAGCCTAACTGACGTTGCCAACTCGTCAAAATATATTCGCCCTGATATAACTAATGCACTAATGCAACTAATGAACTAATGCATCTTAATGCTGCTAACGTCTTGATCGTTGATCACAATTTTCAAGTTTCTGAATAGCTGTGGACACGTCCAAAGACCGTCTCTTCAACCGAACCATACACTCAGTCAGAGTCCTTGGATGACGGATGGATTTTTGTTGTTGAATTCGTGATGATAATCGTTTATTAGGTGCAATTGCAAGTGTCAATTGACATGACATTCCCATCAATGAACCCGTCTGAACCGTTTAGACGCCGACGGAAGGATATTATGCCGTCGCCGCGTTTGATTTGCTCGTCCAGGAAACATCACTATCTGACTATTATTACTATTATTATGATTATGGTAACCAACGAGCCGTTTAAACGTTTCTCACGGATTCTCCACCCTTGCGGTTATGTCTACCGACACATTAAATGCATTTGATGCGGGCAATGCGGTGTCTAATGGCTCGAGGAGAGAAAGCTCCTGTGAATTACGAACATCGTGTGTTTCGGTAGCAATCGCGGATGATATAATATTAAATTACACACAATTATTGTATATTTTATAATACCTATTGTAAACGTGCGGACGACTGTTTTATTGCTCGGCTCGGGGTGTGTGATCCACACGTCTGTTATCGGCGTTTTTTTATTACATTACTACCGCCGCATGATCATGATAGAGCACAGGCAGGCAGGTACACGTGTACAGTTTTTTGCCGTCCTGGGAGTTTTGCTCCTTATCAAAGGTGTATTTACACACCGTTAACCGCACGACGTCCGCTCCGGGATTTTATGCGTTCATGAACCCCGTGTATGATGGGTGTTTTATGTCTTATGATACCCAATTAGTCGAGCTGCTGTGTTGTGTACACTGAACTCAATATTGTATAGAACGCGTATTTGAGTTCAGCGGTTATGTGGCCAATAAAACTGCATAATATCCATTTGCTTGCAGAAATAAATCAAGCGATCACACCGTCCGAACTGCCCATCGTTGGCGATCCGTACTCGGACATATCGCTGAACTTGACTTTCTCCTCGGACAATCCGGTGTTCACGTTGATCGGTAAACGGTTGCAGCTGGTCCGGCCCGTGGACAGGGACGCTGAGAACTTGTCTCACATCGTCTTTCAGGTAACGCCGAACGACGCTTTTAGAATAATTTGAATTAATAGAATTTATTAGAATATAATATACAATAATGTCTTCGGTATTTTTGTATAGGTAGTGTGTGTGGTAAGATCCAGCGGCCGGAAGAGGAGTTATCCGGTGATCGCTCGGTTGGCCGACATTAACGACAACGCGCCAGAGTTTTTGAACGCGCCCTATCAAGTTACCGTACCCGAGGTAAACATATCTGGCTTGTGATTATCATCTATTTTGCATGGACAACGATTTATCTAGGGAAATATTTTCAGTTGACCACCGTCGGCACGTCCGTGGCATCGGTCAAGACCAAGGATGCGGACTCTGGAGTAAACGCGCTGGTCGAGTATGCGATAGTCGCCGGCCAAGTGCCGGAAGAAGAACGGCAAAACGGCGGAGTCGGCGATGGCGCTAAACATTTCAAAATGATATCGTCCAACTCCGGTCAAGTGATATTGCAAAGGGGATTGGACTTTGAGAAGGTGCAAAAGTATTTTGTCACCATCCAAGCTACGGTACGTGTCGAATGCGAAATTTGCTTAGAACAAATCTTTTTATTCTCGTTGGTTGTAATTTATCAACCGCAGTAACGGCTGGGGTATTAGCTAGCACCCTCGAGACCTTTAATTTCCAATGTAATGTTAAGAAGCCACAGCGGTTATATAAAGATAATTTCTAGAGATTTTAATTGCCGCTCACGTCAGGGCTTGGCCGAAGTGGAAATGTCCAATTTAAGCAACCCGCTCCAGTTACACAGGTTTTTTTTGCCTTTCTGCGGACCGGTTGTTGTTTGACTCTTTCACACGGGCGTATCCCCCCGGTGTGTAATCCTTCCCTGTATTTCCGCACCGTGTACACACGTTGCCAGACACTCATCCTACGCGTTTTACCGTAGAGCCGTCGAGACGACTGTGGCCGTATATTTTATCCGTGCTATTTCCGACAGGCGCGAACCACGAATGACTCACTAAATCTGGGTACGATTTAAAATTATAATCCAATAAGCGGTGCTTGACCCGTGGGTCTTCGAGGGGTCTGCCATTGATTTCCTTGGATCGAACATGACCGCAGCCGGCCCTACATAGCGTTCTGAACCAACACCTTCATAGTGGTTTAGGAGTTGCATATTGGATGTGTTGTGTGACAAAAGAGGACGAACAAGAACATTAGTTTCAAATTTGATCGAACGGGGATATGTGGGCATTAGGCATTGTATACTAAAAGAGAAGGCCAACAACTAAAAAAGGTGAATAAAGGATAAAAAAAATACAATTAAAGGTAATTCGAAAATGTGGGTGGTCGACCTTTTAAATAATTGGCAGGTTAGGTTTCAATTGCTTTTTCGTCTTGGTAGTCACCAAATAAAATAATAATATTATGTATTATTATAATTGGACTGTGAGAATAATAACAATTAAATTCTAGCTAGTATTGCACAACCTCTGGAGGATTATTTGTTGTGTCTGCTCACCGACCGTGATATCAACGAGATATGAACGAAAGACTCGCTCTCATAGATTATAATCTGTAACGAATTTAAATGAGCACCGCGGGTTATTCAATTATACCAGGTCCGACAATAGTTGAACGTCTGGGGATCAGTCAAGAGTTTTTTCTTTCAAAAAAAAAAAAAAATGCTATCGCGCTAAATTTTCTAGTGTGAGTTCAAACGTCTTGAAAACGATTCGCACTACCCACTTTGACGACGGTTGACAATTGATCTTCGTCCTCGACTTGGTCCTACACGCTTCCGGCGCCGCAATGCTAATGCTATTATTCGCCGTCAATTACTATGGCACTATTATACTACTGTATTCTCGAATTTACTCGTGGTTTTTTATTCAAACGTTTGCACAACACTCGACGGTGCTCTTTCGAGACTCCAGAGCGACATAATCGGATTGTGTCAGCCAACACTATGCCGTATGGGGAGCTTAACATATTTACGGTGCCTTGACCGATTTTTCTTATCCTCGTTAGAAAAGAGAAAAATTTAAATACTATTACCCGTCGGTCGGTACGTGCTTTGCCGTTTTCTGTACATGTATAACATATTATGAAAACGCGCGTCGCCAAACCTACTGGTATACAGGGCGTAGTAACAATCGGTGCTATTTCGAAATCAAAGACGAAAAAACTAACTTACACGAGCGGTGGTTCGCGTCTTAAACAAGCCGACATTCGAATCCGTTAACTTTCGGGGGACTTTCTTTCGCGAGGTTGTGCCAATGCCGTATCCTGACTTGTAGTGGTTCACCTCAGTCAATCTCTCCCGAGTTCCGAATGTGAAGTTGAACAAGTCTACACGTTTGACTTTGTTGCAGGCATCGTTCACAAATCGGCCGTAGACTTTTTGATACGCCCTGTATGGTATTTTAGTACTTACCTGTGTATATGTATATCGCTAACGTTACAAAAAATATAATGTAATTAGAGCGACGACGAAAGGTGTGTGTTTGTGCGACTGCGTCGTGCTATTTGGATGTTATTACTCGCACCCAAAATGCACGAGCACAACCGAACAATTAGGTACACACACACACACACACACCACACGATCGCATGTAGTGAAACACATATGGCGGATTCGTGACAAAACAACAGTCGGACACGTTTTACCGGCAACGAGTGTAGTATGTCGAGTATGCATGTGCATGTGCATTAAAAGCTCTGTGCGGATCTTGCCGCGGATCTAGGTAGATCTCTGCTGCTGCTATTTTCGTACGAATGGCTCACAGGTTTTTGGTGTTTTTCGGTTGCGGATGGTTGCTGGCCGTTCCCCCCGGAGTCCCGGGTCAATCCACGGACTTCCACGTCGGTGTTTATCCGCTGTACTATCCGTACACTCCGTGGCCGGGCCATTATTACATTGTATATAACGTCAAATGACGATAACACCTAATGGCAGCAGTTCGTGACACGGAAATCCTATTTGTTGTTGTTGCAGGATCGCGCGAAAAACCCCAACGACCGGCTGACTTCGACCACCACCCTGACGGTTCTGGTGAAAGACGAGGACGACCAGGACCCGTCGTTCAACTACCAAGGATGCAGACTCCAGGACGGGGTTTGCGTCAACCCGGAATACCACACCACGGTGAGTACTAACTCTGCCACCAACACCCATTGATATTTCAGGTCTCAAATAACATAGGGTTTAGCAGCAATAGTAAGAACCTAACTAATCCAATTACAACTTAAACGAACCTTAAACGATTTATTTTCTGGCGTGGAATTTTCTGTCACTGTTTTTGACAAATGACCATAGACGAATCCGCTTTCACATTACTTCTCCAAACATAATTTACACCTAGGCCCCCTAGGCTTACATACTAGGTGTATATGAGTGATTGATTGTGTTTGAATTTTTGATCAATATCGCAAATACCATACTTAGACAGTTTCGTGTTAGTTAGATCACTTTGTACACTATGTGTATGTATAGTATAATAAATATATTCAGGTGCAGGCTGAAAGCGTGGGCTGCTATACTTATTAATTACTTTTAAATAGTACAAGTGAAAAATCAGATCTGTCTATCAATTATTGTTTCTTGTTATTTATAAAATCCGCAGAATTGGTTTTGTCGTTGTTCCCCTTCAAATAAGTCACATTTTATATTAATTTATGCTATTTTTGTGTTTGACAATATTCTAGATAAAAAGCAACTTGATGACTTCAAAAATATATTTTTTTTAAACATTTTTTCTCTGTATTCTAACTCAAATTTCCACCTAAAATGCCAAAATTTAAATTCTATATAATGTAATTTTGCTATGTTGTAGTAGTTACTAAGCCAGTTAATGAATGTAGGTAGGTAATTGCCCCACCTAAGGCCAACCTGACACTAATTTAATTTTTGAATTTCTTGACGCTTTTTCCGGTAAATCAGTCATCGCAAAAGAATATCCTATGTTAATAGGCAATCCGGTCTGAAATTAAGAAAGAATTCCCCGACCGTTTCCATTCATTTTTTTTTCGCCGTATCACATTTAAATAAATTATTATGATTTTGTGGTTCTCGAGGCCCGTGTACGTAGCGAGTATATACTTAACCGGTTTGCCGGTCACCCGCTGGTTTCATTCAAGCCTTATAAAATAGTATTTATACGAACACCACTTGTAGTGGAGCTGCGATTCACTACACGCGGCGAGGACAGAAGAAGATCAATAGAGCAACGACGGTGTTCGCATTTATCGGCTTTGATTTATTACCTTTGATTACAACCAAACCCGGTATAAATATTATAATGTACCTATATTATATTATATATATATTGTGTTAAAAATGTCTCGCGCCGTGCGTGGAATGTCAGCGTGCCCAACAGATCATTATTAATACATACTATTAGTGTAACGGTACCGGAATCTCGGGTAAGACGAAAGCGTCAAAACGATTTATGCCGTTAATGGTTAAAAGAAAGAATAAAAAAAAAAAGTCTACTTAATCGACGATATTATAATATGCTAGCACTAATATGTTGATAACCGCATGGCATGACACGTCGGTCTTTGGCCTAATGTAATAAAGGCGCGTGGAAAGGAAACGAATCGTCTGGAATTTACCAGAGATTTTAATCGAGTACCTAATCAGCGCTTCAGTTCAAACGACGGGCATAAAGTATTAGCATAATACTTAAGTATTAGCTTGATTGGTATTGGTTTGACAACATCTGCTAAGCCGGTGAACCGATTTCTTCGTGTAGCAACTCTATAAAGATCAGACATCGTAATTTAAAGGTACTTTATTGAGCCGAAATTTTTAAAAAGTTCACCCCTTCCCTTTCAAAGTAGAGAAAAACACCCCAAAAAATGTACAAATCTTTCAACTTAAAATTAAGGCGCTCTATAACTTGTTTAACGATAGTCAAAGTAGTAACAAATTTGATTGGAATATTCTTCAAACATAATACATGCTTGATTGCTATGTGTGATCAACCTTAATCGTATCCGCCCTAATACCACAAAATACATTTTTTAAGCACATTATTGTCATTAGGTATACAATGCTCGTATCGATATTTCTATTTCTACCATTACAGATGCGCATCGAAGAGGAGTTTATTTGAAAGTAGTTGTATCACTTACTTTCGGTTGTAATAAATCATGTAGACCTGTGTGACCTTTCCCGTCTCCCATCCTCACTACACCCTGACCCACTGTACTGGCTTTTTATTTCATATTTGATTGAATCTGTTAATATACTAGGTTTCCAGCGGCGTCAACTCTGGAGTGCTGACTATACGACCGGAAAAAATGCAAGCCGTCGATATGGATTCATTGAATTACCCGGTTAAATATTCTTTCGTCAACGGAACGCCGTCATATTATTCGGATTATTTTACCATAGATCCTCAATTTGGCACCGTTAAACAAATCAAAGCTGTCGATACGGCTCTGACAAAGCAATTCCTGATTATCGTCAAGGTATGATTAGATAACGACCACCAGTTGTCGTTATGGAGTCGGTAATTAATATTTTATCGTTGACTGTTTTAAGGCTGAAGAAGAATCGCCAAACCGCCGTTCGACCACAGCCAAATTGTACATCGAGGTGAAACCCGTAGATGTCAGCCCTCCGGTGATACACAGCTCTGCCGCTGACGAAGGATACGGATTTGTCGAAGAAAATTCACCGGTCGGCACTAAGGTTCTGGACAAGAACGGCAATCCCGTTCGACTGACTGTGACCGACGACGATTTGAACGCCAACGACGCAAAGGTCACTTACACGTTTGAACTGACCACCAATTCGTTTAACGTGGACCCCGAAGGGTACCTACACGTAAACGAAGAAAAACTAGATAGAGATCCGCCAAATCCGGGAAAATATCGTTTTCAAGTAAGTTGTAAATCAAGTAACACCACATTGGTAACACAAATTTCTGTGTTAACACATATCTGTCGTGTGTAGATCGTGGCGAGGGAAACGAACGGACACGCCGGTAGCATTCCGTATTCGATGACGGTGTTCCTGAGAGATGTGAACGATAATCAACCTCGTATACCAATGATAACGCCGATCACCATTCAAGCGGGGAATTCCAGGAGACAGCTCGTACAGGTATGTTCTTCTGTTGACTCGTGTTACCTTTTTGTTCCGCGGTGTTTTAACCTGACCGACGATCGTATCGTGGTGTATAGATCAAAGCCATGGACGTGGACGAAGATCAAAACGCTAAAATTTCCTACAGCATTTACCACGTGTCCAATCAAGGGCACAGTAAATTCCACATCGACCCGCTGACCGGATGGATCGAAACCACCGGTCGGATGATGGCCGGCGATCAGTACAGCATTACAGTGCAAGCAACAGACTCGGGTGGTCTGTACAGTCAGAGCATCGTAGAGGTGGTTGTAATAGCCGGACCAAACACCAAACCGCCCGTGTTCTCTCAGTCGTCGTACGAAGTGACCATCAGCGAGGGGTCGCCAATGAACACCACGGTGATTCCACTGAAAGCCGCGGATCCGGAAAACGACCCTGTTTCTTATTCGATTTTGTCCGGCAACGATCTCAGACAATTCGCCATCGGCGAGAAGACTGGAATAGTGAGCGTCATAAGGAAGTTGGATCGCGAAGAACTCACGCGTTACCAACTGGTAAGTTTTTCATTTAACAAAACGCACGATTGTGTCTCAATAACAATGTACGATTTGTGTTATATGTTTAGCTGATCAAAGCCCAAGACGAAGGCGGTCTGTCTAGCACGACGACGTTAAACATAAAAGTCAGCGACATCAACGATAAGAATCCGGAATTTATCGGAGCCCCTTACGAATTCTCGGTGGCCGAAGGAGTGGACGGGGCGGCAGTCGGTAAGGTGGAGGCCGTGGACGGAGACGAGGGACTCAATGCCGTTATCCATTATTCAATACCCGACGACCTGCCGTTCCTGATCGATGCCAATTCGGGGCACATACGAACCGCCGCAGCTCTGGACTATGAAAAAAACAACGTGAGTGATCTCGACACGTCTTGATACCACCGTAGACAATTACAATTATTTTTCATTCCTCAGGAATACAAATTCGTAGTGACCGCGAAAGACGGTGCGTCCGATCCGCGAATCGGTACTGCTTCGGTGACCGTTCAAGTCAATGACGTGGAAGACGAAATGCCGATATTCCATAAGCCCGTGTACGAAAGCAAAGTGCCGGAGAACGCGCCCGACTTTGTAGTAGCTCAAGTCCATGTAAGTATATACACGTTAAAAATATTTGTTATTCATTGACAACAAACCGTCGATTCGCGCAGGCTGACGACCCGGACACGACCAAGCGAGTGACGTACACCTTAAAGCAAGGCCCGTCAGATTTGTTTACCATCGACCCTGTGACGGGCATCGTTAGGACACTGCGAGGACTGGACTACGAGAAGGACAGCCAACACACGTTAATCGTGGGCACGTTGGAGAACTCCAACCCAACGCCCGGCGCCACCACCAAAGTCATTGTAAACGTCGAAGACCGCAACGATATCCCTCCGGTGTTCACGACCATTCCGTTGCCGATAACGTTAGACGACGACGTGGCCGTCGGATACAAAGTGGTCACGCTCACGGCGACCGATTCGGACGGAACGTCTCCCGGCAATAAGGTAAAGGTCAAGACCAGCAACACTTGTATAATTCGTTGTATAACACTTGTTGTGTTCAGGTGCGATACGAGCTGAGCGGCCGCGGAAAAGCTCTCAAGTACTTCCACATCGATCCCGACCTCGGGGCGTTGTACGTGCGAGACAGCCTCCAGAAAGAACCCGACAACGAATACCAGGTACGGATTTCCCATAAAATAGTCCGTTTGTCCGGCGGATTTTTACTAACCCTTGTGGGGGCGTTTAGGTGGACGTCAAGGCATACGATCTGGGCGAACCACAGCTGTCCTCGGTCACGCCGGTCACGATATTCGTACGGCGCGTTACAACGCCCACGCCGGAATTGGCCATGGGTTTTTCCGACGATTCGTATTCGGCTCGCGTGTTGGAGTCCGCCGCGGCCGGCACGCTGGTCAAAGTGCTCACGGTGGTTCATCCCAGGCCGTCGCAACCACTGCCTCTGATTTGCACGATAGTGTCCGGTAACTCGGAAGGCGCGTTCACGATTAACGTGACGACGGAAAAGAACTGCGAGGTGCGCCTGAAAGACGGCAAGCTCGACCACGAGCACGCCGACAGTTACCAGTTGAAAATCCGGCTGGACACTCTGGCCGGGCTCGTCAATCCCGCCAAGAGCGTAACCATGGTAAGCGTAGAGTTCTTCTTCTCGTGTTAACCTCTAACGCCCGTGTTTTCTGTTCTGTTGCTGCACAGTTGAACGTGCAAGTGATCGACATAAACGACAACAGTCCGGTGTTCGTGTACCCGGAGAGCAGCAAGCACTTTGCCAAAAACGCCTACTACGGCGCCATAGCCGCCGACAAGGACGTTGGCAGCTTTGTGCTGCAAGTCAAAGCCGACGACCAGGACGGCGGCAAGTTGGGCGACGTGCGATACGAACTGGCCGACGACGACCACGACCAAAACGACGGACCTTACTTCTCGGTGGATCCAGCGACGGGTATCGTCACCACCTTAAGGACACTGACCGACGTTGCACCGCGCAAATTGCCCTTCAGACTGGTGGTAACCGCCCGGGACAATCCCGGCGCCACCATCCCCAGCGATTACAACACCGCTCAAGCACACGTGGTCGTAAGTCCAGCAAAAAACAGTACAGGGGGGATACATCCGGGATAGGTGGTACACGGGTAGGTTGTATTGTATATTCGTCGTTTCTAGATCAACGTCATCCGGGACGAACACCGACTGGTGATGGCCATCGACGGCGCCCGTCCGGACATGGTCAAAGCGTCCGAATCCAGGCTGATTGAAGTGTTCGAGGACATCCTGAAACTGATGGTCGGCCGGGAGAAGGTGTCGGCCAAACAGTACAGGCGACGGGAAAACCTCACCACGGAAACGGATCCCAGTTCGTCGGACTTCTGGTTCTACCTGATCGACCCGACCAGCGAAACGATCCTCGAGCGCAACAACACCAGAGTGAGCAGGTAAGTCGTTGGTGGTTTCTTTCTTGGAGTGTGTTTCGTCAATCTTACGGCGACCTCTGTCGGTTCGCAGGTCTATTCTGAACAAAGACTCGATGAAAAACATCACTGCTGCTATTGCCGACAAGCTGCAGATCGTTGCCACCAACATCCATCCGCCCCTGCAGCAGCAGAGCCAATCCGGCAGCCGACCGCATATGGCCGGCGTGACGATCCAGTGGACGGTGTTCCCGTACATGGTGATTCTGATGGCGGCGCTCATCCTGGTGCTGGGGGTGGCCGGTATCATATACATTTGCGTGTCGTGGACCAGGTGAGAGATAATATTTGATTGCGTTAAAACCCCATTTTTACCACCGGCGGCATCATCTAACGCTGCTCGTTTGCGCATATCAGATACAAATCGTACAAGGAGAGGATGGCGAGAATGTACGTGACGCCGCGGTACGACCCGGTGTTCGTGGAGCCCAACTCGAAGGAATACGAGGTACAGGTAAGATTATTACTTGTTCGCCTTGGCTTGCTGTGTTCACTAACTCACTCGCTCTACACACCCACTTTTGTCTGCACCCCGAACCGTCCGAAAATATCTCCAATTCCCCCGTTCGTTTTGATTGCACAGGTGTTGCAAATGAGCGTGCCCGTCGACGACAGCGATAGCTACAACGATTTGCAGTTGGACTTCAGTCGCAAGAACCACACGTTCAGCATGGACAACGTGGGCTACATCTCCAAAGAGAACGTCGACAGCATCGGTAAGTGTGGATAATAAGCCCCGGTGTCTGGCTGTCAGTTTTTCTAGCTGTGCATTAACATACATTATGGTATCTACTTTTTTTTTTATTAGACGGTCACAGTCCGGTCAGCTCGGAAGCGGCGACCACTGCCCGGACGTCGAGCATGGGCAGGAACCGGACCAGCACTTTCGGCCGGACCAACCTGGGGTACGATTCGGACGACGTGGGACCCGCGGCAGCCGTCAGCTCGACCAACGACAACGTGACTTTCAGGGAGAAGAAAGAGTTCGGTCGGCCCATGCAAAACGGCAACGGGCTGTCCACGTTCAACCGGAAAGACGTGGAAGTCACCACCGAGCTATGATAGCCAATAAAATGGTTGAAAATATTTTACAATAATTATTGTTTCTAGTCTCTGATCGCCGTCCGTGCCCTCCCCCCCCCCCTACAAACGACAACTGCACTGAAGGGTTAAATGAAAATAATACCATGTATACCTAATGTGTTTTTAGGCGATTAGATTTGTTTTTGTATTAATATTCTCAAAATAATATGAACAAAAGACTTTGGCGCGGTCCACCGTCGTCGAGTGGCTGACAATGATAAGTACAGCTTGTATATGGATGCTTTGATTATTTTAAAAATTACACAAACCGTGCCAGCAAGTGTATTTTTGGGCGTTTCATAATATTGGTTTGATGTCCATACAAGGAATGTAAAATTGTACATTAATTAATACACTTGACAACATTCTGTTTTACAACCATTACCTGTATAAAAATTAAACATGTTGTGTGCTATATACCTACCCAATAATAGTTATTGTTTTTTTTTTTTTTAATGTTCCTATATATTGTTCGGCTTGAAAACGATTTCGCCATTTTTACCCAGACCGATATTTTAACGTCCCGTTAATTATTATTTTATTACTTTTTCTAGCTTAACATATTGTTTTGTTGTTTTAATCAAACTATTATTGCCTACCTTTGCGGTCTTTGATCGTTTATGAACATATTATTTTAGTTAATAATAATAATATTATAATATCTATATGTATATAAAATCCATGTAAATGTGTACAATGTAATCTAATTGGAATTTGCTCATAAACAACGAACATGTTCACCCCTAATATACAAGTGTACCTACCCCTCTGTACAATGTATATGGGGATAAGAATTGCCATAATTTTTTAATAATTAATATTGTGTGTAAACATGTATAAGAGCTCTTAATTTTTGTTGAGCTCGATTTGTGTGTACATAAATTTATATATATATATAAAAAAAAACAATCAAATAAGTTAAAATAAACCAATTGTGTGTGTATATATATATATAGTTACAATATACGTGTTATAGTCTATATTATATTATTTTATAAGACAATAATTTATTGTTGTTGACCTGTATGACTACGTCCTGTACCTATGATATGTTTTCTTAAATGCTTTTTTCTATGTCTATTACTTCAGTTTTTATACTTAAATATAATATTTTAATAATTATTATTGAATGTCCGAGATGTTTTCTTTTTTACATACGTTATGTATAAAAATTCAAATTTTACGTTACACCAGAAATGTCGACGAAATACAGACTAAAAATTGTTTTGAACAATTCAGATAGGATTTAACTCTGTAAAGTAGTCTTTTGTTGTGTATAAATAATAACACTTAAATCTAAATATTAGTTTGAAATAAAAGCTCAAGGGAACATTTTCAAAGGCTTTGTATTATTTAAAAAAAAAACAATTTTCATCGTCTAGATCACGTTTGTTATTTTATCGTACTTGAATAAATCGTCATAGCATTAGCGATTTTTTAATTTTTAAAACAATGTAATGTGTAAAACGAATCGTGTGTCGTTTTAATAACTGAAAACGGTTTATCAGCTTTTGTCAATTTTCTGTTTGGCCGCCATCTCTTCGTCTTGTTTTCGTAGTCTAGCCAATTTGCCTTCCATATTCAGTCCGTGTCGAGCTGCCCTATAAAAAACAACAATGTTAAAACATAATATATAAACTGCTATAGTCTAAAAATGGACATAATAATTATGTTTAAAAAAAATATACAGAAAAAAAAAAATATATATATAAATAAGAAAGTTAGAAAGTTGTTTTTAAACAATTTAAATTACAACAACAAAAATGTTCATAAATATACTTAAAATTACCCTGTAACCATATATAAAAAGATGCTGAACTAAATTCCAATTAAATATTAAACTCTCAACACTTACTTGTGACAGGTTACACCGCCACACGCTTGAAACAGCTGTTCGTCGGTCAACTCTAACGTAGCCTTGACGTCGGCGATTTTAATTTTCTAAAAAACGTCAACCACACACGATTAGTTCAATTGTAAAATTAGGTGCTCAATTATTTTTCCACATACCTGTTTTTTATTTTTTTTCCTTTTTGATTTAATAGTAACGTTACCGTCCTGAAATCATAAAAGCCGTTGTTATTATTATTCGATAAATACAAATGTAGTGTTGTGTAGGGGATTTTTTTTAATCCAAAAAAAAAAAAATACACTTCTGTTGAAAAGCTAAAATTCACATATTAAAGTTATTCAAGTTTTAGACAAGTGATCTGATATTGGACCGACGGTGTATTTACCTCATTTTTAACATCCAACGCGCTGGCACTGTCGTTGTACATGCGTGACCACCATTTGTCACCGTACGACTCTGCATTGGCCTTATCGTATCCAACTCCGGCTTGGTCGAACTTGAGACTCGGTTTGACCGGTGCTTTGATTCCGTCTTCGTTCTTACCGAGGCCTTTGCCTGTAGCACAACATAAATCAAATATTATTTAAAATAACAATAATAATAATAATACAACAATCAAACCTGAGCATTATATTTAAATAAAAATTCAAAAAATAATTGTTAAAAATAAAATGCATTTAAATAAATGATGTAATTTAAAACTTATAAAATAATTTGAAATTAATTTTAAATTTCAACGTTATATATAAAAAAATAAAAATAAAAGTTAATGATAATTTAAATAATAAAATCGTATAAATTTGTCAATCAGAAAGTCATAAAACAACTTTAACTTTAAACAGTCAATAAAAATGTAATTAAATAAAATATTATATATAATAAATTCTTTAGCGCTTAATCAGTATTTTCCAAAAATGGGGATCCGGTTTAAATAAAAGTCTAAAAGAGTCAAGTAGTATTTTCAGCAAAAAATAAAAATGCATGGAGCAAAAACTAAACTTATTAATAAAAAAAAAATTTAACTAAAAATTATTTATACCACTTGAATATTTTTCATGAAAATTTTATGTTTTTTTACATTTACCTTTCGCACTAAATATTTATCATCTGAAACAATAAATACAATTTCATTTCTAATGACTGATTATTTTCAAATAATTAAACTGCTATTTAAATAAATAATGCCCACGTTTGAATAGTATAATAAATCCTGGATAATTTTTTTTTTTTTGTACCTAGTAGTGTCCATTTGCTCGTCTGTCTATCGGTTCCACATGATTAGCGCTTCTTCGTTAAGTAACATTATATTATTTTATTATAAGCATATATTTGAGTGCTGTACAAGCAACACGATAAGTATGATTTTACTCAATTGAAAATACCTAATTATTTTGTCGTAACTTATTATCGCCATGTTTATATTATACTTGTTAAGTATATATTTTTGTAAACTCAATAGTTTATTTTACTTGAAGTATAGTGTATACTTCAAGCGTATACTGGTACAACGATTGAATAAAATGAAAACATTTTGAAAATTTTTTTTTAACAACGATTCTTTTTTACTATACTGAAAAATAATTACATAACCAAGTACAAATAAAAAAAAAAAAAAAATTATATACAATAATTATAAAATTAGTTTATACACCTTGAACTGTTTCAAAAAAATAAGGTAAAAGAGAATATCGGGCAGAGAGGAAATAGTTATATATATTTGTGTATATATATATATATATATATATTATGAGCTCTGTAACATACACGGTTTAAATATTATGTAATTATACTAAAAGAAAACCATAATTTCTCTATGATTGTTAACTCAGTCGACATTACATTATTTACAATGGTTCAAATAGGTACGTGGCAACAATGCCGATTATCACAAAAATCAATATTATAGTCGATAGCTTGAGATGTGCGGGATAATAATGCTCAGCCGTTTTATAATATTTATGTGTACGAGTATGTATATAATATAACTAGGAGGAGGTCTACTCATTAAGTTAATAATGTTCTATTATTATTTGTTATTTATTTTTACTTGTTATGTACATAAAAATAATAGTAATAATAATAAAAAAAAAAACAAAAGAAAGGCACTTTAAATTGTTAACAACGAAACAAAAACAAAAGTGTCGGGAAGAGCATTTGTATTGCACATCGACACGCACCAGTAGTCGAAACAATCTACTGAAAAAAAGATGGTTATTGAAAAATACATTTTTTTCCCCCACTTTTTTGTTTTTGTTTTTTGAAATTTACGATTCAAAACATTTGAAATAAAAACAAAAACGATTAAACAAATTTAAATTGCTTATTTAAATGCTTCCGGGTAAATTAATTAATAAACAAAACATTTTAATATTGTTTCGACTACGGTTTCACAACGTTAAATACTAACTCTGACTATGACCCAGTCCGGAATCGGAATCCCTTTGTTGCTCCTTCCGGACTTTCTTGGGAGTGATTTCGCCGGGACTGTGTTCCCTCTTCATTCCTCGGTCGTCTTTACTGATTTTTATGCGCAAACTACTCCCCGATCCGGAACCGCTCCCTCCGATTCGTTCCTTGGCTATTTTCAATTTAATACCTCTAGGCGGTGAATGTGGTGTGGTTATTACGACGGGTGGGATTTGTTTAATTTTTTCTTTTGGTATGGTTATTCTGATCGGTTCGGGCTCTTTGTGTTTGTCTTTATGTTTGTGTTTGTGATGATCGCCGTCTCTGTGTTTCTTATCCTTTTTGTGTTTCTTTTTCTCCCGTTTTTCCTCTTTGTGTTTTTTCTTCTTCTTTTTATGTGTATTTAAACTACTCTGATCCCCGTCCACCGTTTCATCCGCGCTCGTGTGACAAACAGGATTCAGCAACAGCTCGGGGTCGAATTCGGGTTCAGGTACCTCTGGGCTTAACGGCTCGGGTTTAATAATAACTATTTCAGGTTCGACAACGGGAATGAAAGGTTTAATGTCTTGAGGTTCATCCTCGGGAACTGGACTGAATATCGATGGCTTTTTTACTTTTGGCGGAGATTCTCTTTCCGTTTTGATCACAGATAAAATGTTTAAATCGTTTTGCTTGGTCATTTCCTTAAGCACGCTCGATATCACTTCGGAATGGTTATCCCGACTAACGGGGTACGGATTTCGTACAGGTTCGGTTTTGATGACCACTTCTTGTTTAATGACGACAGGTTCGGGAGGCTTGGGTATAGGCTTAGGTCTTTGTTGTGGCGTGACGTTTTCGGTTTTTATATTGTTTAAAACTATTGGTACTTCTATTTTAGGTTTGACTGGAGCAAGGGGTTTACTAGGAACGATCGGAGGTGCTGACGCCGCCGCCGCTGCCGGTTGGTCTTTGACAACTGGTCTCGCGGGCATAGCAAATTTATGATCTGCCGGTACGCCATTTGTTCTGGTCGGAGGTTGGAAAACTACAGGAGGAGGTTTAGAAGGTGTAGGCCTGTTGTTGGTCATCCGCGACTGACTCTGGTGCCTGTAGTTAGAAGGTAATTGTGGTACGGGCGACTGCAGTTGTTGCGTCGAACAGTAATTGGCCAACGCTCCGTTTTTATCCATCGTGTTTGTAGCCATTAGCCGTTTCTTTAGGCGCGACGGACACTTATCGAATATCGCCAAAAACTCTGTAGTCAACTGTTCTAATAATTCGATAGTGACCGTTTGGTCTACATACCAAAACCACGGCTTGCCCTCCATACTGTCTTTCAACTCCCATTTCGACCATTTACACGCTAGGTGTATACAAAAGCACGCCACGATCGTAGGTTTGTACTGGACACACATTGTAGTTAAATGTAAACTGTTGGACGCCATGAAATACGCTGTCTGAGCCAGGTCCTTGCTGGCTCTGACCAAATGACAACACCGGACGATATGCGTGTGAGGATGATCGATAGCCGTTTCGAAGCCCAAAGTTTTCAGCAGTGTCTCTTCGTTTTTCAACAAGTCTTGCACCTGTTCCAGGTAAGCTTCGGACTTTGAATCTACGTTGTGCAAACTTTGTCCTTGTTGCTTGTGTAAACATATGATAGACACTTTAAGTACGTGTTCCAACTTACGAGGTTGTTCTTCGTTTTTGGCGGCTAGAAAAAGGCACGCGGTAGCCATTGAGTTGCGATGAAAAAGCGTGAACGGGTGGTACATGTAAAAACGATGCATGTACACGATTGCCGTGTTTATGCATAATTGGGTGGTGTGCAGCCTCTGTCCCATTTCTTGGATTAGGTTGGCGGCAAACTGTCTGTACGACAGCTCTTTATCGGCATCGATTCCGAATCGTTTGCTGGGCGTATTCTCCAGCTGTTCTTTTGTGAAGTACCAGCGATCTTCATGCATGGCGCTCACCACCCTAAACATAATCAGTCTTTATGTTAGTCCAATGGAAACACAATGAAAGATAAATGCAAATTAAAATGCATAGAATTAACCATTATGTATGTTTTATGTACATCAAGAAGTTGTTTTATCAATAAACGACCAAACGTGAAATAGCCGTCTATGAATAGAATTGGCTAAGCAACAAAAAATAATGATAACAATAAGAAAAATAAGCAAGTAAACAACTATTGTAAATAAATAGTTAAAATGCACTCCTGAGCTAAAAACATTCGAGCCAGTCTTTGACATTAATTAAATAATAGTTTTTTTTTTTTTTTTAATTAAAATTAAAATAATTAAGTAATAAATAATAATACTCAAATAAAATAAAATTTTTTATTTGAACAAATATGCAAGCAATATTTTATTCAGACCAACTTAAATAACTAATAAAAAATTATTATGTATTATTAATGGTGATAAATATTATCTGATTTGAGATGGAATTTAACAATGTGTTAATTTGTTATCTCAAAATAATTTAACAATTCCAAAGTCACATTTATAGACTTGGGACAATTTTTGAATTAGGATGACAATATTATATTACCTAGGCAAGATATAACTCGTTTGGGGTCATGTATTTATATTCTATAGTGTACTTAGTTTTTGTTTCAACAGTCAATACTCAATTTTTGAATTAAAACAATTCTACTTAAAATAAGTTATAATACGATCGCCACAATGTAAATTTTGCGAAAATATATACTACAATTTTAATTATAACAAAACAGCGGTTATACAAAAAAATTAAACCAAAAACAAAGTAAAAATAAATAAATAATTGAGTTCTCTCCTTATCAATGTGACCTAATAAAATATCACATTTCATAAGCTCGACAGAATATTACACTTTAAACGGAAAACTTTTTCTTAATATTATACATAGCTTGTATATAAATTCAATGCTTGCAGACAAGATGCATCATAACAACAGTGCGTTTGTCCATAACAAGTTAACATGGTCAAGTCAGCCTATCAATTTCGTTGATTGATAAGAAAAGAAGTCAAAGATTAAAATTCATTCAATCCGTTACCGAAACAAACACCTACTTTTGGATTAATAGTAAGAACAAAAGTATTTTTATGGACGAATTCATGTCAAAACGTACCGTAGACGCGTCGGCGAGAAACCAACAGCGCTGTCGTTCGGTTGCGCTCAACATTGTCGATAAACACCATGGTATACATCAATAATGTTTTGTCTGTAAACTTTCAGTGTATACTCTGGTCGAATCTACAGTAATACATTACTCTAGAGCAACAGAACCTAACGCGACACAGCCCAAGTGGAACCGACATGACAGATAGAGCAGACGTACCTACGTCAAAGGCCGGACTGTCTGACCGTGCAATTTCTACAGCGGACACCGCAGTAACGGGTGCGACAACAAATAACGAACCGACGGTTTTAGGCAGCATTTGGCACCAGGCTTTCTATTGTGTTTAAGGAAAAATTCTAATTACCTTGGGTCCACCCGTATTTTCTTAAGATATTTTCGCCAAAGCTCATGGTCGCGGCCACATAAAATCGTCACACGTCCGACTAGCAGCACATTACGCGTTAAACATTGCGGATTTTCGAAATTAAAAAAAAATAACAGCAATCAACACTAAAGAATATAATCGTGATAATTTTTTTGCGAAAATTTCGGACAACGGCCGTAGGATTGTGTACCTACTCTCGTTCGACACAAATCAATTGCTACATCATGAACCCAACCTAAAAAAAAAAAACCGTGTTTACGAAAATCGCTCATGGATGATAAAGACAAAAACGAAGGTAAAATGATTACAATATACTCTCACGCTGGTTTTCGGTCTGGGGAATTTTTTTTTGGGGGGGGGGGAGCAGAGTAATTTATAAGCGTTAAGATTTTGGATGAGAAAAAAACAATTCGAAATTCCAAACGAGCGAGAAAAAAATTGGAAATTCGTCGCCACACTTTGGGAACCAATGAGCAAGTGATACGGCTCGCATTGCGCACCAAAGTGTGGCGCGCCACCGTCGGGACGCGCAAGTGACGCAACACGACGACGGACGCCAAACAACGGAGACGACGACTACCGACCGATCGCCGACCAGTCAACTGCTGGCCAGCGCGGAGCGGAGTCGATGTGTTGTGAATTTTTATTGAAAAAAAAAAAACCACTATATTATAATAACATTTTTTTTTTCTTCTGAAAATACCATTGCGCGGAAAAGCAACGTTTGTACGCCGACTAAACGGGTAATTATTTTTTTTTAGTTAGATACAACGACATTTGATTATTACTGGTGATTTGAATTTTTTTTCACCCATTTGCATACATTAATTAAAAAAAATTTCATTTGAAACAGACTTAGGTAGGTAGGTAAAAGGGTTTCGACAAAATTCTATTAAGATTCACCAAACAGATCGTTACCTTCGACTGAACTCTTATTAACTCTGTTAACCTATTAACTCTGTTAAGTTTTAATTATAATAAAAAAAAATGTTTTTTAGTTGTTATTTTATAATTTTTTGTTTTTTATAAAATTCTTACTTTTTATATTTGACACAACCCTTTTTTGTATAATATTATTAATTATTTCCTAGCTTTTTAAACTCTGTAACGGTATATTATATCGAATGATTTTTTTGGCTGTTTTTTAATTATTATTTTTATTGGAATTTTAACAAAAACCAGATTTCTTTTCCTTTTACCTATATCAAACTTTCAGCCTTTATGCTTTCAGCTCTTTTGTATCCACAAAGTAAGTATATAAATCCTTTACTAACTCTCCTCGGAAAACCTTCCATAATAACCATTGGTTATCAGAAGGACTAGAAATTAATTTGATATTGTATACTAGAGGCGAGTATGTTTGATGAAAGCACAATTGCCAATTTTAACTTTGCTTGATAAAACAAAAATGATGACTAGTTTTCATTAACTCTCTAATAGTATTTAAAAGGGTTAACTGAAAGGATGCATAATACTTATTTCTAATCTCACTCATCAACCCTTCAACTTTTCCTAGTCTAAAATTTTAACATAATTAATAGTTATTGTTCGATTACTTGAAACTGACTGTCAGACATTCAGTAACATTACTTAGGGTTGTATAATGTGAAATTAATATTAAACAGTATACGATTATTGAAGTACAAAATTCTGTATTCAGGAATCCATACCTTGATAAATGCATATTTGCAGCTTTTCTAAACAAGCAATTAAAAAAAAATAAACATCCCCTTAAAAGCACATTAAGTTTTCATGAGTAGAAAGATTGTCGCCGGGATTCAAGGAATATTTTATCTTAATGTGATTAAATTACTATTAAGAAATTGTGAAAAAATATAATATCGATAAAAATGTCTATAATGACAATGTTGAGATTTAATCAAGTTTTATAATATTATTCATAACATAAGACCTTACTAGATCAGTTATTACTAATTTCTTTAACAACTCAAATAAGAAAACTGCCTAAAAATGCACTTTTGGCCTAATACAAGTTATCTTTTGTTACAGCTGAGTATAATATAAAGAAATATATTTGGTGATTTAAAAAGTTTAGACAAAAAACAAACAATAAGATTCAGTGCTGAGAAGAACCTTCTCTGTTACAC
Source organism: Adelges cooleyi (assembly GCF_023614345.1). Taxonomy (NCBI): domain Eukaryota; kingdom Metazoa; phylum Arthropoda; class Insecta; order Hemiptera; family Adelgidae; genus Adelges; species Adelges cooleyi. The sequence goes on along the minus strand of NW_026096268.1, from coordinate 9,225,530 downwards.
GTTAAATTTAAAGGATTGGAAATATTAAATTTTGATTCTATTTTTTATTAATTGATTTTCAATTGATAATGTAGCTGTCTTTATTATCATAATTCAACAGTGTAGTCATAACTTTTGTTCTTAACGTATCAAAGAAAACCCAAAAATTGCATGTATCAGTACAGAATTTGCATTATGAAAAAAAACAACTAAAAGGTTTTTATCGACAATTACAATTCTTTACTTTCAAACTTATTTGAACTTTTTATATGTAATTAATTAATTTGACAGTAAACTAGGGAAGGTCTTAAGAAATATCAATTAAAGTCACTGCAAAGGTATTAAAGTAAGTGCTTTTATTGCGTCATTAAATTTTCTGTAAATAAAAGACAAAGTTTGAGTATACATTTTTAAAAATATTTTTAGATTAGGTAAAAGTACCTATATTATGATTTTTAGACCCTAAATTAATAAACTATTCCCAAAATAACAATAGAAAAGTTTTTTACTCAAGTTATGTAAATGATCTTTTTATTATTTTTTTAGTTTTTGTCTCTAATTTGTAAAGTTATAGTTAAGAATATGTCAAACAAATTGAAATATATTTTGCTGTTAAAGCTGGCTTATGGTTTGGAGACGGAAAAATGTAGTGTTTGTTTTAATTAAGTGCCTTTGGTAAACAATTTCTAACTATAAACCATATAGGTAGTGGAAGAAAATTGTCGTTTTAAAACACTTAATTATAAAGACTGTACCTTCTCACACAGTTCCACACGAAACTAAAATAGATTGACACTAATTCTTAGTCACTCAGATATTGCATCAATTTAACGTCCACCGTTATAAGAAAAGCCCGTAAGAAAATAATTACTAAAACGTTAAGAGACAGAAAAATGTATTAAGATTCATGGTATCAATCATTAAAAGAACTATTCCGTGCACTGTACTTTAAAATCCCAATATGCTGTCCGAGAAAAAAAATCTATGTAACATTGTTAATGTCGACTTGTGTTATTTCATCAGAACTCTCAGACAGATTCTTATCAACAGATATTTACATTTTATTGAGCCTTGTTGTTATAAACTATTGTTAATGTATTTCTTAGTAAACTATTATACTGTTTTTGGTTTTATAGCTTCAATGTTTACCAAAAAAAAAATTACATTTTATAATTTTAATAAAACTTTTTAAATATAAAGTTACAACTAGTAATAGGTTGCCGTGTGTTGCAGTTTTTAGTTAAAATATATTTGAAATAAAACCCAAAATTAATCATCAAGGTGTTTTGCTTCCTTATCCCCCTAATAATTTGTAAACATTTAATTAGGTCTCGTAATTTTTTTCATTTGCAAATAAAATGATTATTCTAAACACGTAGAAAGAGATAAATCAATTGTATAAATGGCAGCCAGTAACAGACATTTATGTCATGTACCGTAAATAAAAATTAATGTCGACAATCATGACTGTATTAAAAAAACAATTACTGCGCTTGAAATGTTTCAATTATGTATTGCGTTTATGACTTTATGAGTAGTAAACAATAAAAATTATTTTACAGGATCACATGCCAGCGACCAAACAAAAGTGTGCGACTGTACATGTTGACACAAAAAACCAGTATCTACTGTATGTATGCCTCAGGATAACCTTCACTATGTCATTGAAAGACTTACATTAAACAGCAAAATTTGGTTCTTTACAAACAATACAAAAACACTTCTTTAATCAAACTTATTTTCGACGAGACTATTAATGTAATATTTCTACTTTTAAATAATCATTTAATTTGTTATAAACAGTGTCGTTTTGAGAGAAATTATCTAAATTTAAGTGTCTTGTTTATATGCCGCTTTAAAAGTCATCTTATTATATATAAAAAAAAAAAAAAAAGGACAATAACATTTTTATATATTTTTTTTTTATTGAGTACATTACATTTTATATAATAAAGTGAACACATTATTATATCACAATATATTAAGATAGTATGTTTTATTCAAATAAAAAATAAATTTGTTTTAACCGTTGAGTCTTGACTGAACACGAATAATGGAGAGTTGAACACTGCAACAGTCGTACTGGGATATATTGTGTATTAGTAAATGATGTATCGCATTCGTTCTAATAGCTTACAAATATATAGCCTTTAGGTGTGTAATGCGTCAATCAATACTCCAATACATAAAAATAGACTAATAACTAGATATTATGTTTAATTTCGAGTACATTCCTAACACCTACACTCAAAAACATTTATATTTTAGTCAAAACCCGAGTAAATTTCACAACCCCAGATTACCTTGCACAAGGTCGTGTAATCGGCTATGCTCGTGCCCAAACGAGTAGATGTGTACAAGGTAACTTGCCAGGGAAAAAGGTTTTAAATAAAAGAAAACAGATTGAAGTTATTGATCTCTGTCAGAGAATACAAGTAAGTATTATTTTTATTTCGACATTATTATACCATTAATAATACATAATAATAATTGGCGACCCGTAGACCAGGCTCGTTTTTTTTTTGTTGATCGATAGCGCCAAAGCACACAATGCGTAAATAATTATAGCCAAGAGACAAAATTGGTATGTTTTGCTTATTTTATATTTGTTTTGAGTCTATTTACCTTAGGGTAAACTGCAAAATTATCGGTCTTCTTTCTTAATTGGAATATTTGTGATGGCGAATACCTAAGAGACCCAGTTCGGTTACACAACGACCACGACCGACGGCTATAGTAATAATTGTACTTCTCTTTTGCAAAAAGAAACGTAAAAACATTATCATGTAGTCTTCCAAATAATATTTCGTTCAATCTAAACGGAATTTAATAAAAAAAAAATATTATTTGGAAACGCGCATAATAATATAATGTATATAGTATAATAAAATATTGATTATTGCAGCAAAAGAAGAAAAAAAAGAGAAAAACGCCAATGATTTTTTTTTTTTATCAAGCACTTCCACGTTGGCCAACTTCTTAAGCGTGTACAGGTTGTACAAACGAGTATTATACAAAACATGGTTGGCCACGTCATTGCTTCATTCATTGTTGTTTGGCACATTTTGCTAGCAGATGGCGTTCATATTTTATCCATTATTATAACAGGAAGTATAATATCTTATTACACATTTTATTAGATAAAAATAAAAATATGAATTATTAATAAAAGATTATTGTTGCTGGCACCCAGCATAATCTATGAACTTTGGCTGGCGCCTGGCCTGTGTGTAATGTTATCATCTTTCAAGTGTCGATTACAATAATATTATACCATACGGCATACACATTGATCTATAAATAAAAAAAGTATGCCAATATAACCAGAATTGGGTCAAAAAACTAGTTACAGCTGTTCTATATTTTACCAATTACAAAAACTGTAACACACACCGAAATGGAGGGGATGCAAATAATTTACTTAGTTTTTATTCGCACAACTTTTACAAGTGACGAGTTGCTACAAAGACAGTTTACAATTATACCTTACTGCATTCAATGGCTTAAATATAACATACTTAGCCAGTTGTTTTAATTTGCTGTGGCCGTCGACGCCAACAAAGAATAAATTGCTTTGAATAATTAATAAAATAGTAATAATAATCAATGTATAATTATAATTTGAACAATAATTGCAAACCGCAATACTATATATTATATAAAATAAAGATAACTAGCATAGTGCAAGAAGAGAGCCTTTATATTTCATATAGATACGTTTATAATAGCAAAATTAAACTGATTTTAATTTCAACAACAAAAATTGATCCTAGTTATGAAAAAAAGACCAACAAATTATGGAATTTAAGTGTTTTCAGATAAAAAAACGTCAGTGGCAGGCCATGTCTTATCAGTTATCATCAATGAATTATTTTGTACATACTCGCGTAGGCTATTATTGCTAGAAATAAAAAAGGCCACATATTGTTCATGTTAAACTTCTATGGCGTCAGGTCGAAAATAGTTCCAAAATAATAGGGAAGATTAAAATATTTATTTAATTTATAATAGTCAAAAACCAATAAAAACGAATCAACGGCAAAGAATTAAAAAAAAATTGCAGTTAATTAACCTAATAGAAAATTATTCAAACAGTTTCTCAATTTTCTTACAATTCTAAAAAAATAACTAGACGTGCTAGGTCAATATTCTTAGGCTAGATTTGAATTCAGCGCAACCCCCTTCCCCCTAAAAATAAAAATACATTTATTCAAGTTCTTGACTTCTTGTACCAATATTTCATTGTTGTACAATGTGTTATCAATTATTTCAAAATCTCTTGATAAAATTAGACTAAAATGAAACATATTATATTATAATTCGATGTAAATTTATTTTTATTTTATAATATGTAACTTGCAAGTAACTACACAAAAGTCTAAAAAGAGTAATTGATATTTTGTCCAACCCTGTAAACAATAGGTACAAACTTCTTTCTTAATTAAATAGAGCGAGCTACCCGTTCATAGCAAAATGCGGTTGCCAGATGACGACGGCCCACATAATATTATTCTGTATACTTATAATATTATGTATTTACGGTGTTAATGAACTATAAAGAAGAGAAAAAATTATACATAATAACAAATTATGTTGTTAAATTACAATTAATTTTTTTTTTTCATTTTTTAAATTAGCCATTGGGTAGCAGATCTTGACGCATGCGCGTTTCATTTAAACTCCCACCAACGCAATCTCACAATTTCCAAAGAGGTTGCACATTGGGGTTTGTGACATTTGCCAGAATCAGATGGTGTGCACCATAGATATAAAGTGTAAACTTTATATCTGTATGGTGTAGTCGAATTTTTTCTGTATAATTAATATTCGTATATGTAATATGTATATAATATTACATTATCAGCAGAATAATACTGTTGTAAGTAATAATTTGTATGTTTTGGTGAAAACAAAGTTCACGGTGGCGTTTGGCCCGTTTTCTTGTAAAATGCCTTCAATGTCGGTCTGAAATAGGAATTACTCGAAAGAGAATTCATCAAATAATCAACAGAAACATGACTTCGGAAAGGCAAGTGTTTAACTTTTGTAATTGGCAGTGTTTATAGTGTGTGCTTGTTCACTGTACTAATAAAACCTAAATAAAAGGTTTTCTTTTTTGTTAACGCGATTTAATCCAATATTTTATGTTTTAGAGTGGTATGGGTCGAGATAATCGAACCCAAGACAAAAGAGTATATGTACGCTAATTTGACGACCGGCGAGTGCGTTTGGGATGCGCCAATCGGAGTGCCCGTGTAAGTTTATTTTTTAAAAATGAAATTGAGTTGCTAAATAAATGTCGATGGATTTCGTTAGATTAGTTTCTCTTGAGCTCAAGCGTCGGTATAAACACTATTTTTAAATATTGTATTTCTTTTTTTTTACAATTATAAAGCATTTTGTGCAGTTACAAAATGCATCGTGTTAACAATTTATCTGTCAACATTTGTTGTCAAAAATACACCATTATTAGTACATTTAAATTAGAACTAAAATAATTAAGGTGTGAAACTAATTCAAATTTCGTCTAGATCTTCCTTTCTAATACAAAGGTATTAATTAATTTCTTTTCAGCATTTTTTAGAAAAAATTGTTTTGTGCAATTTCTTTTTTTATTAATAAAATATTGAAATTGTAATGACGTTACAGGAGGCACCTTAATTAAAAAATAGTCAATATATGATGTCATTTTAATGTCAACAGCTGAAAAATTATAAAAAAAAAAATTTATCAGTGCAACTCAAATTAAATTATGGGTTTTTATAGCTGTTCTTATCTTTATGGTCATCGATAATAAGATAATAAATATAATTTTCCTAAATAGCAAAAAAACTGACAACAATCAATGGTGGGAGCTATTTGATCCGGTAACCAATCGTTTTTATTACTATAATGCTGCTTCTCAAAAAACGGTATGGCATCGGCCTCCAAATTCTGATATCATACCATTGGCAAAATTGCAAACATTAAAACAAAATACCGAACCGAATGATGAGAATGATCGTAAACATCCAAAAGAGTCTGTATCGACTCAGACGCCGGGTCGAAGTAGAATGGCTCTACCGCTATCTTCAAGTAACCAAAAATTGGTATGTAACGTTATTAATATTAAACGTAAAATTACTTTTATATTTATTCGATTGTCCGTGTTCCAGGGTAACGTTGAAAACGTTCGCACTTTCAAGATGATGGATCCCGTCTCGACAACTAAACGGTCTGTGGATTCAGAAACTCAAACTTCACCCCTTACACCTCGTAGATCACATCATCACCATCATCATCATAGCAACAACAACAAGTATATTATATAAAAATAGTTTTTTTTTTAAATAGATATTTTTTCAAAACAAAAATTGTATTTAGACATCAGCAACAAGCGAGTACACCAACCCGTGGTCGACGTGGTAATCAACCAAACATGTGGTATAACCGTACAGCTTATTCTCAGGTCAGTTTTTACACGTGTCTATAAACCAATTACACTGTTTAAGATGATATTAGGAAATTAAATTTAATATTTCTATGTAGGATTCTGGTCGTTCGAGTGATTCGAGTTGCGTATCTATTCAGTCTTCGAGCGGGAAGGACGCAAATGTCGGTTTATCAATGTCAGCCAGTACACCATTGTTCAAAAAGAAACTATCTCAACCTCCCACTCCTCAATCGAATCTTCCTATTCAACGTAGTTCTTCCAACGCTTCACAGTACCAGTTGTTGTTAGGCAAACAGAAAAGTTTCGACACTGACATTAGCATCGGGGGTGGCTACAGTCTGGGTCATGACAACCGCAACAACAGTTGTTCGCGGCCCCGTCCCCCTGTTATATTGTCTTCCAGTCTGTCTAACAGTCAAATTTCCCGTAGTCAAAGTTTCGCCCAAAAGTCATTAGGCGTCAAGACGCCCCTAGAAGCCGATGATGAGGATTCCATGCACGAGAAATATTTATCACCCAGTGGACTGATGGGGATGCCGCCAAGACATGGCAAGAAATCTGTAGAATCCACACCACTGGTAAAATCGGTCTCCAAACTGTTAACACCATAAGTACTTATTAATGGTTTTTTTATTTTTGTTATAGACCTCGCGAAAATGGCATTCCCATTCTGACGCGGGATCCCCGACATCATCCTCCAAAACTCGCCCTCCTCTAACTCCGGAGTACGCTAACTTTGCTGCTCCTCCTCCACCACTCGTAGCTCCTAGCCAATCAAGTTCAAAATCATCATTAACTCAATCGACTAAATTGTCGAAAAGTTCAAAAGAGGCGGGACTCTCTAGTAGTGACGATGAATCTGTCAGAGACCAAAATTCCAGTTCCAGTGTATCCAGTAGTCCTCCCACTACCGGTAAAATCGATCAAAGGCTTAATAAAAGCGAGAACAAAATTATTGATAACTGTGAGTAAATAATATAAATCAATAATATTAAAATTATTACCGGCACTTTTAACTTTGATGCGTAACTCTAAGGCGATTAAAATCACTTTCAGTTATACAAAGTCCCAAAGACCTCTTCAATCCCAATATGTTCCACCCCCACTAAACCCGGACTCCACTGTATCGCTGGTTTTATTATTTTTAATTGCTGTTTTACCAGATCCGAAAACCAGACCTGTGTCGAATCACTCTAGCTCATCTAGTCAACGCGGTGGAGCTGTAAGGAAAAGTATTAGTCCGGCCACTTCAGATAAAAAACCAGCTCCGCTGTACAGCAATATAGACATGTTCGAAGGAAGAATTCTACCACTTCATCAATATATTTTAGAACAAAGAAAATTATCAGGTGGGTGGTAAATTTAAAGTTTACTACAAACTCAATAACTATAGTCTCTTGAAGTTTTCCATACAAGTAATATTATTTATAAAAAAACAAAATTGCTTATTTGTAAATTATCGTATACGTTTTGTACAATCAGCAGTTCTTTTGGTTGCAATTATTTAGATTTTTTTTTCCATTAAGTCTCCACTATATAATTTGTTTTGTTTATTTGGCATGTTTACAAATATTTTTTTATTTAAAAAAAATCAAAAAAAATAATCTGAAATTTGTTTTAAACCAAATAAATGATATTATGACAATTATTTTTTCTTGGAAATAATACTCAAATAACATATTTTTAACAAATGAAACGCTTCATGTTGGAGTTAATTGTACACTATATTATATCATCCATTACCAGTTGTTTTCATATTGCCAATTTTAGGTTCTGAAGAGGAAGATGCCGAAATTGAAGATCTAATTGGCGTGATGGGTACGGCTACTGGATATGACAGCGACGAGTTCGCGGACGACGAGGGCGCGATCAGTCAGGGGGAACAGTCTAGTTCGCCATCGCCCTCGAATACGTCTTCCAGACATTATCTGAGAGACGAATTGGATTACGATCATTTGACTGCAATGCGAATCTCTCAACCGCGGAGTTACACTAATGGTAAATAATAAATTTTGTTTTTGAAAAATAAATAAAATTTAAAACTGAACAATTGTTACTTAGACGGTCGTGTATGCGATTACGTAGTGGAAACTGCAAGTAACAACCAACACTATTACAATACGGTTACTAATACTTTGGCGTCCCAAAGATCTGCAAATCTAGTCACACCATCTATACCAGGTAAGACGATGGTGCGACTCCAAATTGACATTAAAATATAATCATCACGCAATATTTTGGATTTTAGATCCTTTTTGTAGTTCGGCCCCGACACTTCCGTTAGAAACTCAGCATACGTCGCTAAGAAGACGAAAAGACCAACACGTCCAGCCCTCTGCGGCTTTATATTCTCCGATAATGGAAAGAAACGAAGTATGTACATGTATATTTATGATAATTCTACCTTTGTATCAGATTTTATTATTTCTATTTTTTTTTTTTTTACTACGTACGAAATGAGCAAAACGAGGTGGCCAAATAACACGAAACCTAAAAAACATGGGTTTTTTGTGTACCCAAAAAACGGGTTATTGCCAACTCGGATGAGAAATTATGCATGTCTAAATGTACATAAACTATTTTGTTAAATGTTTTAAATTAATTAAGTAATATCCCAAGTGCTTAATGACAAAACAAAACGAAACAGACGAATGAATTGTATGACTAATTTTCGAGTGACTTGTTTGGCTGCTCTGATTCATTTTGTGTGTTCCGAATAAGTGCAAACGTTAAGTTGTCATGCATGCGTAGAGTGACAGACTAAATTGTCTTGTTGCTTATGTTTATCTGAAATTGGCTTACAAGAATTGGTCAAAAAAAAAAAAGCATGTAACGCTAAAAGGATTGTTATTTGGATTTCCACTAATGTTGGGCAAAATTAAAATATAATAATAAATAATTTTTCTTTATCTTAATAATGTAAAATGTTATTTATTATTTATAAATGTAATCAAAAGCACTTCTTTAATTCAAAAAATTAATCAACGTCTCAGGTTGAGAGATATTGATCAGATTTCTACGCTTCACCCATACTATGCATAGCATACAGTTTTCGTAAGTGAATGAAATTTTCAAAAAATTAGACATTCAAACAAACAATTAATGATAAATAAATTGTTTGATCGAACAAATAAATAACTTAGTCATAAATAATCGACTAGTAAATTATTTAATATAAAAGATTTATTTTTAAAAGTCTAAGTAGAAAGAATAGAATGGTTAATTTGGGGTAAAGTTATAGTAATATGTATTTTGATGTACTAAAAATGAATTTAATTTAATTTAAAAATCACTATAAAATCTAAAAATGCTAAATACAATTCTATCTACTTTTATTTAAAGTTATTTAATTTGACTTTCGGGGTAGTATTGTACTTAGTAGTTATCTCCAAAGGTAACTCGATAAACACGATAATATTATTTTAAATATATTTTTATAAAATTATATTATAAAAAAAAATTACAGATTGTATGTTCTTAAGTGACGCCCATCGATTTTATTCCGAAGCTATTTATTATGAATCGAACATTTTATATATTTTTTTCCGCATGATATGCTATTTTTTTTTTTTTTTTGTGTGTGCTTTTAGTTTTTATTGGCTCGCTACGCCAACACCAATCGCACAGTATTACACCCATCTTTAGTTCAAGACGTTCGAACGCGATTGCCTGGCTATTACTACCAACAGGTTTAAATTAATTTACCTAAGCTTTTTGACAATTGACGCTATTTGATTAGATTAGTGTTTTGTAAATGCTTTTTGACTTACTACCGTACTGTGTGTTTTCTACTTTATTTTATTGACAATAATTTTGCAAATAGGCGTCCCGATCGTTGTTGAGTCGAGACAAAAAAACTACGTCGGAAAGCGACATTGAAAAATATGCCCAGGACAACTTGAACATACACAAGAAAGGTATATTCCGCAAGAAGTTTTCCGTCAGGGACATGCTTTCTTGGTCGAAGGTACGTTAGAGTCGTAGTCGATTAGTTTTGTTCAATGTTATTAATGACTGTTCGTTCACAGGATCCGATTCGTAAGCCAATGTTAGTGCTGTCGGACAAAGCGTTGAAAAAGGAAGCTTGCGATCTGTTCAAACTAGTTCAGACCTACATGAGCGATCGTAAAGCCAAATTGGGCATGACGTTAAATAGTGTAGCACTAGAAATATGTATGACCGGTTTTATGAAACCGACTCTAAGGGACGAACTATACATACAAATATGTAGACAGACAACTGAGAATCCCAGAAAGTAAGTGGACACAAATCTAATCAAAACAATAATACATTAAATCTGTATTGTATCAAGTACAATTTGTTGTTGCAGAGAAAGTTTACGTCGTGGCTGGGAACTGTTGGCCATCTGTTTGTCGTTTTTCCCGCCTTCTCCGAAACTGCAAAAGTATTTGGAAAGTTACATGGAACGACATCGCGACCCCGGTCTGGACAGTTATTCCACAGAAGTCGGTCGGTGGCCAGTGCACGTACAAGTTAGCCATTACGCCAGCGTAGCGACCAAAAGGTTACACAGAATGGGCGTGGATGGCAAAAAAGCGGTTCGACGACCTACTCTCGAAGATATCGAACAAGCAAGAGTAAGTCGTTTTCACTTATTGTCCAGTAACGTAAAAAAAGATGAAATAAATGGATGAGACATACTAATTAACGTTTGAATTTCAATTAGATGCAAATATTTAGACCCAGTCTGTTTGGGAATACCATCAATGAAGTCATCGATCTTCAGAAAGAACGTTTTCCACATCACAAATTACCGTGGGTACAAACTACGCTCTCTGATTTAGTATTGAGGCTTCGAGGCGATCAAACTGAAGGAATATTCAGGTAAATTTAACCGTATGAATTTGACAGTCTTTGGGTGGTAACGTAATGAAAATAAATGTGTTACAGTAACACACTGTTACTTTTTTGTAGGCGTAATACTACGCCAGTGATGTTATGAGTACAGTAAAATAGCTCTACGTTACAAAAATAGCTTGACTGGACTAATTTGAATAATGTTTATCATTTATTTTTATATATATATTAAGTGATAAAATATAAATAATTGACTTTCATTTTATTTTATTATTATAAATTATCTGTTGTGTCAACAAAATTATGTTTGGATGATATTAACTGCAAAATAGTTAACTTGTTATTCACGAATAAAAAATGATCTAGGTATATTTTTTGTTGATAATTAATTTGTCAAATTATCTTTTATCTTATCTAAACTTTGCCCACTCTAATATTGACTCTTTGGTTTTTAGAGTTCCGGCCGACATGGACGAGGTAATGTCATTGAAGAGCCGCCTAGACGTTTGGGACGTGCCCGGTCCCGAGGAATTGACCGACGCCCATACGCCGGCGTCGTTGTTGAAACTTTGGTATCGCGAGCTGTACGAACCACTGGTGCCCGACCACATGTACGCAGAATGCATCGCGGCCCATCAAGACGCCCGCCGTGCCATAACGATCGTTCATCGATTGCCTCCCATTAACAAATTGGTCCTGTCGTACCTCATTCATTTTCTGCAACTGTTCACCAAACCCGAAATCGTTCAGATTACCAAAATGGACGCCAACAACCTGGCCATGGTGATGGCACCCAATTGTCTGCGTTGCACGTCCATCGACCCTCGCGTCATATTCGACAACGCTCGCAAAGAAATGGCATTTATGCGTTTGTTGATTTTACATTTCGACGCCTCCTTCATGGAAGGTGTTTTTTAAACTGTCGAGATTTTTAAGTTCCATACACGACTCCTATAACTAAACCAAAGGTTAATATTATTATATAGCAACATGATATTGCACACTAATTTTAGTATTATTATTAATTTTAAGTTAGTATTTACTATGATGATATTTTGATGTCTTGGTCGGTAGTTTAGGTATGCGTTACCAGACGTGTAATTGACGTTCAACAAAAAACAAAATTGTGTATTATTTATAACAGACTTCATGACTTACTACTTGAATTTTATTCCCTCCCACTGCCTATATATTATTACGTTGTTTTTTTTTAATTTTTTGCTTATTATTATACAAATTCACTTTTGTAAAGAAACTAAATGTATGTGTTTATTTTTGCTTACACCATTTTTATTGCGGTAGAAATGGATTACTATATAATATAGTTTTAAAAAGTAACATAATATAGTCAAATATAATATTGCGTACAACTAAAACGGTTTTTAAAGTGTAGTGAAAACATTATTTTAGATCGATCTTGATGATGCGGTGTACAAATTTTTAACAAAATATTATTACTAGCGAAATAAATCTGTATTGTTTAGAATTCGACCAATGTTCAATACCTTATTTAGGGGCTATGTACTTGTAACTGTCGTTAATAAAAAGAGAAGCTTTGAAAAAGAGATTTTTTTATTTTTACTTCTATTCTAAAAAACAAAATGTTCCATTAACACTTTATAGTCTACTAATATAAAAATTACATATAAGTGACTGTTTTTTTAAATATATATATAGAGCATTTAAAAATACTCAACTTTTTTTTTTATACACGTTTTAGTTATTTTTCCAGTTTTTTTTGTGGTGTTGTTTTTGTGTAATAAAGTTGGGTTGTTTTAAAACAAAAAATTGTTAAATTTTTTTTCTGTTATTTTATTAAAGACAAATCGTTTAGTTTTTAATAATTATTACGATTTTCAACGTCATAGAAATAAGTTGGCTTTTGTAATATGTAGCGATTTGTAAGTTTTCATTTAAATTGCGAACATCTCGTTGTAACCACCAGTAAGTCGACAAAAATACATTTTGATGCTTAAACAAATTATTTGTTTATTTAGATTTTTATTTAGTTATTATTATTCTTATTTTTTTGTTTGTTTTTGACACACATTAATTATACGTATACAACTAAATAAATTTATCATAGCTAAAAATTACGCACTCACAGCGAGTTAATATAAATATATAAATTAAAGAAAAACGTATTACATCGTTCATTTTCGTTGAAAAAAACTTATCGATGGATATAAAAAAAAATTATATATAACAATGTCAACAAACATGAGCTAAACAATTATAATATAAACATATTTCAAATATTTAATTAATAAGTCTATCGTCAATTATTATTATTACTGCTAATAACTGCTATTCACACTGATTAATAATAAATCAATTCAATTAATAATAATTAAAACTAACTTCAAATAAAGTATATAATATATATATATATATATATATATATTGTAATTTCAAATAGACACAGGAACATGCAAGTTATAAAGCTTGATAGTAGTATTTTTTTTTTAAAACTATTGTGAAATACTGACATGTTTATCTCAAGATTTTTTCAGTTAAAAAAAAAAACCGATAAAATTTAATAAGAGACGACGTTTACACCAAATTACATAAGGTGAGATTTAATTACATTTTTTTTTCTCAAAATGTACAATTTAAGTCATAACACGATAAATATACATAGTTTTGTTCTTAACTATAATAATTGAAATTATGGAGGTCGGTGATAGGGTGGGGCCGACGGATGTTGCGGTGGATAATTATTTGTCGGGTACGTGGGCAAAGGTAACCTACCAGACGAGGCGTAGCCAACTCTATTGTTCGGTGCGTACCGATCGATCGGCCTACTAGGATACTCAGATGGTTGTCTTGGGTTGTAACTCGATCCAGCCGATTCGGATTGCATGCCTACTATTTCGGACGGTTTCTGAACGTTGGAAAACGGATCGTACTTTGTGACTGTTATCGAAGAAGGCAATTTTGGTTGTTGCTGTTGCATAGACGACATTGAAGACGATCCCGATGGTACATGATGCGAATTAGCGGCCATGTAAGGAGGTTGTTGTACGGGCCTCGGCAATGGCGTCGTATGTTTTGGCGTTATCGATATACTAGGGTTGTTTCTCAACAGGGTCGACCGGTTCCTCAATTGCTGAACGGAATGGTCTGAAAGTGAATAACATAATGTTAAATTTAAGAAAAAGTACAAAGTACTGTGGTTAGTTTCGAATCACTTACCGTTTTTGCTAGCCGCGTTGTAACTACTGTCAAGTGAATGAGACCTAACTATGTAAGGCGGCACCGTGGGCGTTTGTTGTTGAGTGGCGGATGGTTGTGGTTGTGAAAAGGATTGGCCGGGAAGAGCAGGGCTGTTAGGTTTATTGTTGCCCGACGTTCGGATAGCGATGATTTTTCCAGATTCCAATTGCATGTAAATACCTTTGGGGCTTTTCAGTACCATGACTTTTTGTCCGGCTTTTAAAACAATCGATCCTCTATCGCCAGCATTTGTCGGAATTACCACATCTAGGTAAAAACAAAACGAAATTTCATATCTAGAACTATATGAACAGTACCAAATTATAATTATTATAATTACCCAATGGTAATGTCATTTCTTGAGCAGTCATTCCTTGTTTCTGCCAAACTTCGGCCGGAATCCACCTTCGGTTCAAAGCGTTTCTACTGGCCATCATTGCAGACGTGTTGGACATAGATTGCATGGGACGTACGCTGGCCATAGGTTTGCCCATTTGATTTCTAGCCCAAGCAAAACATGATTATACCATTAAAATTAGTTATTGGCGTTTAAGCTTCGATGCGGAACTGAGAAGTTATTGATTTTATAATAAATCATGAAGAAAACTTTATATTTACTGTAACCTGATATTTACTTTTTTTTTTTTAATTTCAAAAAATCTGCAAAAACGCTTTTGTATTTAGTAAATTTGTTTTGAAAATAAATAAAAAACTATTATTGGCACATTTATTGTAAAAAAAAAAACGATTTGCTATTTAATAGTTTTATCATCTACACAGTTTGACACTGAAGCATCTATTTGAAAGTGATTACATCTTATAATTGTTGAAATTATTATAATTACCTGTATAATGATGAATTTGTATTTTGGCCGTAGTAAGAATACATTGGTCGGCTATTTGCTTTTTTCTCCATTTCATAACTTCTCTTGGCCAGTCTTTTTTCAGCCTGAGATAGTTTTTTATCTTTTCGGTCCACAAATAACGACTCGTGTTGAAATGGTTCCTGAGAAAACAAATTCCATATTAAAAATGTTGAAATTCTACAACAAATATTTAGACACTTGGCCAAAATATAAAATATGTTATTAAAAAATTAATATTATCAAGCACCTTTGTGAGAACAGAGCTGAGATTTTCAACAATATATTTGATCACTACATCATCATAATTGTCTTTGAGCGATGAAAAGTCCTTGGTCGGTTTTGACTCTCCGTCGTCCCAACACAAATTAGTTACTTCTTTAATGGATAAATGAGCATCTGGATTGCATTCATCGACAACACGGTCGGCCATTACTTGCTTGTTAATTTGTCTGTCGTAAATTTTCTTTTCTAAACAGTTATCCGTCACGAGTCGGTATACATAGCAGGGTTTCTTCTGGCCATAACGATACACTCGACAGACGGCTTGTGTATCATGACATGGGTTCCACGATGCGTCAAAAACTATAACTCTGTTTGCTCCAACAAGATTGATACCTAATGAGCCCGCTCGAGTTGATACCAAAAACAAATGGACAGTAGTACATCTGTTAAAGTCGTTTATCAATTTTTCACGTTCGGACGCAGAAGTGCTTCCGTCAAGACCTAAATACAAGTAATAAATTGATAAAAAAAAAAAAAAAAAATAGTTTAAAAAGAGAAAAAAACTGAATACATACGATAGTAATCACAATTTCTACACCAGTTTTCATCTGTTCCTGGAATTTTGTTACGTTGTAAAAATTCTTCAATCAAATCCAACGTAAACAACGATTGGCTAAACAATAAAACGCGGTCTCCGATTTTAATGGATTCTTCAACGATTGCAAACAATAATGACATTTTAGCCGATGCTTCAATCATTCCAGGTATGTAATCTTTGAAGAGCTCAACGGCCTGAAAGAGAAAATAACAATTTTACATTTTTTGATAAATAGTAATACTAAATATTTACACCACTTTAGAAAACTCTAACACATTTCCGTGTTAAAAAAACTAATATGTAAAAAAAAAAAAAGTATGTTTTCGTAGGAAAAAACGTAAACAACTTAGCTTGCGTAAAAGACGTTTATGTAATAAATATAAATTTACCCAATCGTAAGGTATTCCGGGTTCTTCCTTGCCACTTTTCATTATTAAAGAAGGATTTCTTATCTCTCCTTCTTCCAACAATGTTGGTACTCTTGGGGGTTCTGTGCTGTCTTCTGAAGATTTTCCTTCTTTGTTGTCCATGGAAAATGAAGGAATGTGTTCGTCTTTAGATTGATCTATGTCCACATTTGAACTGCTTTCACTGTAATCGTACTTGGGTTTGTTGTCCAGTGAATGAAAAGGGGGCAAAGGATTATTGACGTCTTGGCTTGTCACTGTGCAAGGGGCCGTAATTTTACGATCTGCGGGCTGGTAGGAACGCTCCGGCCCGGGAATATTGTCCAATATGTCCGATATGCTACCCAACGGAGTGCTTGAACTCGAAGCGTACGGATACATGGGTGAATAATTAGTGTATCGTTGATAAGACGTATCCGGTGTTTTTGGAATATTATAACGATTTTGATCTGGATACATTTTAACGTCGTTTGAGCTTTGGCCCAACGGCATTATGGTCACTCCTCTTCCGACGTTAAGTGGTAGTTTTGGATCCCTGTAATATTGATTGTTTTCAGGATCATTTTTCATGCCTCCGGGTAAGCCGGGTTTGACGTTTGGCGGCAACGGGCCATAAACAGGTTGCTGATAATCATTAATTTGATCGTTCATTATATTGGGAGCATCCAATAGACCAAGCAGACTCTGTCCATCAGATTGACCAACCATGGCGTTATATAACAATGCTTGTTCGTTAGCGTCGGTCGTAGAATTAAGAACGCTCAACATGGCCTGATCGTTTGCCAGTAACATTTCTTGATCGTGCAACATTTGATCGCTCAAAATATTTTGACTCTGAAACTGTTGATCGGGTAACATGTTTCCATAATTGTGATTCTGATTAGATTCTAAAATATTGAAATTGTTGTAGTTATGGCTCGAATTTGACGAATTCATAAATCTTTCGTTAACTGGCAACGTTGTCTCATGATTTAATAATGAATTCTCGGAATTTTGGTACTGGAGTTGCTTATCTTGTTGTTGTTGTTGTTGTTGTTGCTGCTGAGTGTTAATGAATTTTTGTTCAAATGAAATATTATGATGGCTCATCATCATCTCTTGATCGTGCGATAAACCCATCGGATGATTGTGATGCTGACCAGAGTTTTGACTATTTGTCGAATTTATTTCACTTTGGTCGTGCATTGATAACAATCCCGAATTACCCACAGCCGAGTTTCCTTGTAACGAACTGTTATTAATCATTCTAGAATTTTCAATTGCTTGATGATTCATCATCAGGTTTTGTGCACCTAACTGATTGCTGTTATTTACGTTATTCATATCTTGACCGTTCATGTTCGATTGCATGGTGTTGTTTTGAACGCTCTGGTTATTCCTGTTTGTTTCTTGACGGTTCGACAACATTTGATTGTTACCGTCGAATAAACTACCAAAACTAGAAACTTCGTTGTTCACTTGTTTGACTAAATTGCTTTCATATATTCCTTTATTATTACTATCTAACGAACTATGAGAAGCTTTGAATTTTGCATCACAATTATTAGTCGCTAAAGGAATAGACGGACCGGTCGTGACGTTTTGATTATTAATTAATAAACCTAAATTGTTGTTGGAACGACTGCCGCCGTCTTGGCTCTGAAATTCTTGCCTAAACGGTTCTTTGGCGTTTGAAAACATTTGCTGATTTCCTAAATTATTCATATTATCTCCACAGTTGTTTTCGATGGAATTTCCAGATTCAGTCATCACCTGTATTGTTTGGTTTTTCGGAACGCGCTTGTTAGTCGAGGGTTTACGACTACGTACGCTTTTACCTTTGGTTTTTAACGTTTGATCGGCGGCGGCGGCGTTGCTCGGCTGCATCGTCGGAAACCTCTGATGTACTCCTTGGAAAGACGACGTTGTTTCGTTATTTGCTGTTTGATTCAAAAACCGACTTTGATTCATCTTATGCATGTCTTGTGAAAATCCTTGGTTCTGTACGCGTAGTTCAGGTTGTCGACTATGAGATGTGTCTTGGTTGAACGTTTGATTTTGATAAAGACCCTGATCATTAGTTGCTCTAAAGTTGTTGTCTTCGTACGTCTGATAACCAGATTCATTCTTGTCTAATCGAATTTCGCCTTCTTCGAGCGTAGGATCTTGGGGATATTGATATTGTGGTTTTTTATCTGAACCACGACCTTGTTGGTAATACTCCGGGTTACCTCTAAAGAAGTCGCCCCCTCCTCCTTCTTTCCAAAACGAGTTTTGATTATTATAACTATTAAAATTTTGGTTGGGAAAATCATCTGTGATTCCGTATTGAGGTTGAGATTGAGATGAATATTCGTCGAACTGATTATTCGGTTGTACTGAATGAGCAGGAACTGAAGAAGAATTACGATTTTGAATTGTCGGGGAGATTGTTTGATTGCTACTCGTGTTTGGCATTACTGTCGCTACGGCTGGTATCCTTAAGTCTTTGTTTAAATTCTATATGGGGAAAAAAATATATAAAATTATACATCAATAACAATTGAAAAAAAATTTATATTTTTGTTGAAGCGAGTCAGAAAAAATCTGTAAATATTTCATCTAAACAGATCTTTTTACACAAATGATTTATTAATCTGGTAGAGTGATTTAACACCATAATCAAATTACTAGTTTAGTTTTTCACTTGTTCATAACAGATATTATTTGGCTAAATACGTGTGATACATTAATTGAAGCAAATTTTGAATATAAAAACCTCCTACTACCTTTCGATTAGAATTGGCCTTTAACTCTTTGGAATTTGGATTCACTCCTCCACCTTTGGGCCACCGATTTCTAGATCTTTTTGAAGCGGCAGAAGGAGACGTAACCGGAGTAGGTCCTAAAGGAGTTCCCAGAGGTGTACCGGCTTCTTCGAGATCTAAATCGATTTCGGCTTCGTCCAATGATCGTTTCTTCAGGAAAAAGTAGAGGATGTCGGGATGATTCCAAATCTAAGTGTACAAACAGAATACAATTATTAAACTTGTATCGGTCACAGTTCAATAATGGTACTCACTTTACAGCATACAGCAAACGCTTTTAACGGATTGGGAACAGCTTTTTTCCTGACAACTTCGTTCATGAAACGATCATACAATAGTCGTTGCAGAGGTGTTAAGCGTACGAGCAGAACATATTCCTCTTTTTGAGGCAACGTTTTCTCGAGAACAGAATGACTTCTTCTTTGAACAAAACCTTCCAAAAGGGAATGCAAAACGTGTGCTCTGTATCTCATCAATCGTATATCTTGAGGCGTACTATCGATACACTGACCATTCTGGATCGGCCTCTCAAACATATTACTGAATTCGGTTTTCGTTCCTAAATAGTTTGGACGAACAAAATCTACCATACACCAATATTCTAGTAGGTTGTTCTGCAGCGGGTATCCAGTCAAAACGATACGTCGACGACTTTCGATTTCCTTAAGCGATTGCGAAGTTGAAGCATGACTGTTTTTTATCCGGTGACCCTCGTCACATATCACTAAATCGGGACCCGGTTTCACCAATGCTTCTCTCATTTCTTCAATTAAAAAAAAAAAAAAAATTATAAAAATAACATTAACATTATTAATGTTGAAAATAAAAAATTATTTATTTACCGTCGAGTAAAGGTTTGTTTTTTTCATCAAAAAAATCGTCGTCCATCTGTTTTTTGTTTCTCTTTTTCCTCGGTTTTCTCGAAGTCAATTGTCTATAGAGTTCGTAGCCCATAAGTAGTACGCCGCCTTCATTCTGCCAACTTTGAATGACTTTTCCTCTTGCCGATATTGTTTTATGAAAATCGTTTAGCACAAACAGTGGGAACGACCTATGGATGACTTCCTCTTTTTTTACCACATTTTCAGAGGGCGAATTTTTTGTTTCGTCAGGTAAGGGTAGCCACATATTGAATTCGGCCAACCAATTTTGTAACGTATTAATAGGCATAATACATAGAACATGTTTTGCCGGAGTGTGCCTTAAAAAAACATCACAAAAGGAAACGACCTGAAAATAAAAAAACTTGTCAATTTTAATATTACTGTGAACACAAGCACATTTTAAAAGGTGAAAAAATACCTGAAGTGTTTTGCCTAATCCCATCGAATGGGCTAGGATACATCCAAAACCAGCCGATGATTTAAACCTTTCAAGAGATTCAACTACGTTATCGTACAAGAATCTTACGCCTCCGACTTGATGAGGTTTTATGACACGAGCTATTTGTGGGGCTAAGAAAACATCGGGTTCGTTATCAGGATGACCGACATTCACCAAAACTCGTCCATATTCATCGGGTTGATTGTATGCATCATTAGTGTGCATACCACTATTGTTAGCATCGTCATCTGGCAATTCTTCTTCTTCTTCATCTCCGGATATCAATATGCAATCATCATCCGAACTTTGAGGTCGTTCAGGTTCTACTTCATCGCTCTCGCTGCTAATTGTAACTACTTCGGCCACTTTAGCAGCTTTTATGGGTGCGATTGAAACAGACGACGTGACCATATGAGGTTCATTAGCTTCTGCAAGCTTAGAAGCTATTGATGATATTTTATCAGGTCCACTACTTTGTTCGGGCGAGTCTGGATGGCTTTTTAATATTTCTAACATCTTTTTATTAAAACCTTGAGATGATCCAGAATCGGTAGAGATGACAATTGTATTAGGTTTTGGTACTGACGAGTCACTAGGCACAGAACTCTTTTTAATTAAAGACGTGGTACCACCTTGGAGTAAAGACATCACCCGATCTTGAGCTTTTGAATTTTGTTTATTTATTGCTATCTGTTTTTGTACCTAATAACACATTATTTATCAATACATGATTAAATCTTTAAATGCGAGTGACAGTCATACTTCTCTAATTAGACGTTGTTGTTCTTGCACACGTCTTAATCTTTCCATTTCTTGTCTCTGAGCGGCCAAGGTTGCTTCATCTAACTTGTTTTCGTCCATTACCTCGCGAATATTTCTTCTCAAATTTGTCAGTCGTTTTTCTGAAGTTGTTTGATTTTCAGAATCTTCATCACTAGTTTCTGCGTTAATAATAATAATAAAAAGGTTTACAAAAACAATAAAAACTGGGTAAGTTTAATATATTGGAAAATATACTTACTTTCATCAGTCATTTTTGGTTTTTTTGATACTTGATCGCCGTCTTTCTCTTCGACGGATTTTCGTTTGGAATTTGACTCTATTTCTTCATCAATTTGATCTTGATTTTCACCATCGCTTTCAGAGTTGTGTTCGGGATCTTGGATTTCTTGTTTGACTTCAACGGTCTCCTCGACCTGAGTCGTAGTAACTTCGTTGGTGGCATTGGATTCTGTGTCGGTATCCGTTTCTATGCCGGGCATCACTGGATCGACCAGATCATCGTGTTTATCCTCTACCTCAGGTAACTCGGTAGCGATTTTGTTCGTTGCTTCATCTTCTTCTTGATCTTCTTCCTCCTCCTCCTCCTCCTCTTCACCATCGTTGTCCGTTTTGTTGTCACTCATTTCTTTTTCGTTTTCACTATACGGAGGAGGCGGTTTCTCCTCGGGGGGTTGTTGTACCCTCTGAATGGTGAGATTGGCATAACGCGACAAATTGAACGGATCCATGTGAACGAACTCGACAATGGATATTATTTAACTTGTTTCCATTGTTGTTACGATCAAATATTAATTGCACGTAATATTATTAACGTATTCTTCGGTTCGTGTGTTATTACGACGGGAAATGTATTATTATTTATTCAACAACAATACAAAAACACTATTATCACTAAACTACAATAATAATGTATCTATACTTTCTTCGGCGGTTCGTTCGCAATCACAACAAAAACAAATAAAAAGTACTATATAAACGTTATATCCTCGGCTCTAAGACACATTCGCACACATTACACTCTCCGGCGACGTTTGATTGTACGACTCGGGTGAATTATCTAATATATTACTTTTGAACCGACTTTCCTACATTGACTACAGTGGTAATAAATAATAATAATAATTGCGTTCGTCCATTTTCTTCTCAATATATACGATAGATACGATTTTTTGGAAACATTAATCAGAATCTCCGGGACCGTAGTCTGTACAGTGTGGGTGAACAGGTATTATTCCCGCCCCTAATTGTTTTCATTATCATTGCATTGCCGGACCAACGACGAATCGATGAACCGACATTAGGTACACACTGTTTTGTTCGTTTCAAATAATATTTCCTGCCATTTCTCTCAGATACATCTTCGGTATTAAATCGAAATATTATTATTTAACACCGTCGAGACCGCTTTCGGTTCAAATAAAACGTTCAAGACGTATATAAATATTTAGTGGTGCACAGTTATAATATTCTCCGGCGATCTGTCTTGGACGGTCGAGACCAAAATGTCCGTATCATTAATATATTTTTATAATTAGGGGAGTTTTAAGTCGGCTCAATTAAAACTTAAGAGGCCAAGTCCTAAGTATTGTCATTTGACAGCAGCTTTAATCAACTTATATTGAATAATTTCGAGAGGTGTAAGTAATTTTCGTACAAGGATTTGGACGGCTCGGCAAAACGGGCATAGGTATGTCGACCACCATCTGGTAACCATTGAAAATGGCCACCGCCGTCGTTTGGAAACACACGGCTCGTTCCGAAATTGATAACGCGTTTGAACGCCGGCGTACCTATAGTTTTCGGTCCGGCGGTGTCCGGCCGTCGGCAAAAGCGAAAGTCCATCCCCCCCACGACATGTTTGACGCGCCGTCACGTTGGCTGCACTGCCGTGTTGACATGAATGAAGTATTGAAAAGTGTGTATGCGTAAAAAAAATATATATATATATTTAACAAGTATATAATATTAATATAATATAATAATAAATGTAAAAATATCAAAATTAATAATTGCTTGTTATCTGGTTTTTAAGTGAATTTTTCTTTGCTACTCGATTTTCGTTTTTGACGGTGATCGGTGTTCGTTCGTCAATTTTTTTTCTACCATTCCTTCTAATGTATATTAATTATTCTATAGATAATTATCGTGTGTGACTTTAAACGTAAATATTACTATTCTAGGCCCGATTTTTGGGCGAGTGTTTATATGTATTCATGGTAATAGTTATTGTTTTAATCGACTTAACTAGTTAATTGCACTGTACCTACCTAGTTGGCGTTTTATATTGAATACTATCATCACTTGAATGGCGGCAGAATCGACGAGTAAGTGAATTTCATTTTTAATTACTCATATTAACTGCAGTACTCATAGTTGCATATCACATATAGTAATAATTTAATATTATATGAGCACAACTTGGACTACGACTTTGGTCTGGGTTTGTTTTACAGTGGAACTTTCGAGCGTATCTTTTTGTTTCAGCATCAACCTTTAACGTTTTTCTCCAACCAAACAAAATTGTTGGCTCGTGGCTTGATTCGTTTCGGATGTCGGATATTAATTTACTAGAATCTGATTGTGACATCAATAAAACGACATTCTTGTTTACAACTAACTATCAAAGAATAGTGTTTTTCAATGATTAATTTGTTTACTTTTTAATGCAATGAATCGTTGACTTTTATTCATTTTTCAGAATTAGTTACTTACATTATTTTGACTAAAAACAAATTGCCTAGCAGCCGAGTTAGTAATTTAAATTCACGTTATAGGAAATTCAATTTAGTTTCTCTGGTTAATTGAAAGTTTCATCTGAATTATTCCACGTTTCAAATTTATTTAGAACCAATTTGTTTTTCTCAACTTTGACTAAGGATAATATTTTCTATTATTCAATAGATATTATTTGTTATGTGGTCTCTATTATTTTGCTGAAGTCAATTCATTTAAAAAGAAATTCTGAATGTGCAATTAGAAATCCTTTGCTTCTAAAAGGTTATTGATCATTTAAGAGAATATACTATGAATGAATTTTTATGTAGGTATAGTTTCAGAAATGTTAAATAAGTATTTTATTTAATGTTGTTTAATGGTTATTATTTTTTACCATATTATTATATATAAACATACTCGTTTATTATTTGTATTAAAAATAGTATTAACCACTTAATTTCAATTAACTTTAGAACCAATGGGGTTTGCTGAGCTTAGATTTGATATTGATATTAAAAAAAAAAAAGTTTTTTACAAATTTTAGTTACAATATTTTAATAATCGTATCCATGAATACCACTTTGCTGCCATCAATAATACACATTATTATTTTATTTGAAACAGTATTCTTGTTCGAGTGTGTAAAATCATTGTATTGTGTTAATCCAATATCTTCTACTTATTAATCTTAATAATCTTATAATCTTATTTCTTCAGATTAGTACAATGTTATGACAAACTACTTGACTACTATGGAAGATAGGAACACAGAATTCCAGCGCAAAGAAGGCTGTAAACTCAAAGGAAACTCTTGCTGTGCGCTTAAACACGCTGTACGGTCTTTAACTAATTTAGATGACTTTACGAGTGAACGCATTGGCGAAGGTTTCTTTTCTGAGGTGTACCGCGTTACTCATCAAACGACCGGAAAAGTCATGGTCCTCAAAATGAACATTAAGCAGTCAAACCGTTTTAATATGCTCAAGGAAGTCCAGCTAATGAACAAGCTATCGCATCCCAATATACTCGGGTAAATGAATCACGTTAATTTACGATTCAAACATCATTCCTTACTGACTCAATTTTTCTGTTCAAAATCTGTCGTTGTTTGTTGACATTTAAACATGATTAATATCTGTTCAACGAGTATAACAATTTTATTAGATAAATAATAGTTGTACAATTTTTTTATTTATAGGTTTGAAGGAGCTTGTGTTTACAAAGGCACACTTCATGCTTTAACAGAGGTAAATATAACTAAAAATTAAAAATAAATTTTAATTTTTTAATTATTATTTTTCTTTTTAAATAGTACATAAATGGTGGAAGCTTAGAACAATTATTAGAATCGGATAAGGAACTTTCATTTAAAGTTCGAATGAAAATAGGCCTTGATATTGCAAGAGGCATGCAATATCTCCATTCGAGAGAGATATTTCACCGTGATTTAACGTCAAAGGTAATTTAATATGTATTAACTACGAAAATATGTAACCAAATCGTAAGTTAATGTGGCAATTTATTTATTACACTAATTAAGCTATTTATTTTTAAACTATTCGAAAATTTAAATTACTATTTATTTATTATTATTTTTTTTTTTTAATAACCTTTAAAATAGTATTTATTTTATTGCACAAATTTCAGAATATTCTTATTAAGAAAAATGAATTGACTGGAAGTTTAACTGCGGTCGTTGCCGATTTTGGTTTGGCTGCAAAAATTCCCAAGTATGTTAATTAATTTTCATGAAATTACCAATAAAGACATATATTAATCAAAAATTGAATTTCCAGGAAAGGTCAAAGGTTACAACAAGTCGGCTCGCCTTGGTGGATGTCTCCCGAATGTGTCAAAGGTCAAGTGTATAATGAAAGCAGTGATGTATTCAGCTATGGAATTATTTTGTGTGAAATAATAGCCAGAGTCAAAGCCGATCCTGATATTTTACCAAGGACGCAAAATTTTGGCTTAGACTACATAGCTTTTGTCGAGCTTTGTTCATCTTGTCCACCACCTACTATATTTCTAAAATTAGCCTTTTCGTGTTGTCATGTAAGTTTTATTTAATTTTTTTTTTTTATATATAAATGTCATTTAATTGTACAATAAAAATAATGTTACAGTTGGATGCTAAATCACGACCGACATTCAAAGATATTGTCCAACAATTGGAAGAGGCACTGGCGTATCCACTCGCGATGAACTCGTCTTTAACCGGATCGCGTAGGTGTCCAGCCGTTGCAACTCGGTCCAATCCTTGCTCAACTACTATGGTGGAAGCACGAAGTGAAGAGTTCCTGTTAAAGGGTGATGTACCCGAAGAAAACAATCACAAAAAATGTAATTAATTCTATAGTTTGGTATTACATTATTTTAGGCGTATATCATCTTACAAATTACTTAGAGATCAACTTCATAACTTCCGATCCATTCACATTTCCCAAGAAATATTGAAAAGTCCTTTTTTGAGCTATTGTCAACTCTTTTACTATCCTATTTGTAACAATAAGGTTAAAATAATGAATCTTTATGTAAGCAAGTAAAATTAATTAATATGTTTATGATTCAGTTGCATTTTCTTTTTTTCAGTGTGTCATAGTAGATCGTTATCCGAAGACGAAGGCATTTTAGCATTTCCAGCACACACAGCTCCCTCAGATAAAGCACGATGTCATTTTGTACAACCTCTTCGTTATGTGGGTGAAAGCATGTGCCGTAAAGACCCCCATTACAAACCCTGCCCGTCCAAATCAAATCCTTTTCATAAATTGGATGCCAAATTTCAAGGTGTCAGAAAGATACTAGCGTCGACAAATGGTTCGGATTTGTTTTCTTCATGCTGTGAACTACCTTCGCCTGGCTACAGTGAGCCAGACAGACGAGGCTCGTTGAGTGTTTCGAGCAGCGGAACACTAACGGCCAAATCGTCTACACCCAAAGAAAAACACGCTAAATCGTCAAAAAAATGTCGATCAAACTCATTACCATCATCTCCTCGTACGTCCAGAACCAGTGGAAGACGATGGATGTCTCTGGCCAATTTAGCGAGTACAACTGACACATTTCCTACGGTCAACGTTGAGTCGTGTTGGACTAACCTCACGATGCCAGTAAACGCTGGCGTAACGACCCTGAGACGAAGAGGCTCGTGCGAATCGGGGTTCTACAGTAGTGTTTGTGATGATTTTTGTCTACCAGGTATTGTCAAGTTTAAATGTCATGCGTGAAAGCGTTTTTGAATTGTTAATTTTATTATATAACTGCGCAATTTTAAAATGACAGTTATGTGCGCTCGTCTGTTTTCTTGTTGCGTGGCCGGCAAGCGAAAGCGAGATCAATACTAATGAGCACTACGTTTTGGCAGGACTCGAGTGCCAACACGCGACCAATGCTTCGTCCGTGACATTGTCATCTGGTTCGGCTACGTCATCTTTGTTCCTAGACTCGACTGGTGATGAACACCACCTCAGACCTGGCGGATATTGTTTCCACCATAGTAATACACATCATAGTTCTGATGATCTCTCGACGTATAATGATTGGGACAATCATCAGGTATAGAAAAACTATCCTATCTTAATATTTTGCATTATTTTACCTAAATTGTGTATACTATTCTCGCGTGCACGATTTTTCACTACGACTCTACGACTAGTCGACCACTTCTTAGTTATGATTTTAGGCCAATAGCACTTTTGATACAATTATTTTTAAGTGAATAATATTTGCAGCAAAAGTGTTGCAAGTCTACAAAACATTTTGTATGTCGAATAAAACCTAAAATTTTTGTGTTACTATAATGATCAATGTATTATTATTGTTTCAGAGAACTCGACATATAAGTAAAATTGTCGAATATTTTGAAGAAAAGCAGAGTCAGAAGGAGACGCATTCGTCTGTACGACCAAAGCGTTCAGGCCTCGTGTCTGGAGTTTTACGGCGTGCGCCAAGTGTACAAAGCCCGACTATTTGCGGCAAACGAATACTAGTTTGCGAAGGAGCCGTTCAGTCAAAGTTAAAGCTTTTTGATAGGAAATGAAATTTCTAATCAGGGTGCTACTTACCAATTATAATTTTTGTTTTGTAATACTATTATTATTATCATCGGTTGGTAATTTTTCCAAAATCGTTTTGTCTAGTCATAGGTACCACAAAATGCCAAAACAGTATAATGTTTATTAAAACCATAATGATAATATTTAATACAATAGTTGCCATATTTCTTTTCTTTTTAACATAGATATATGGGGGGGTTGAAAATGTATAAAAAAAAAGTTACGAGTATTATAATTTTTGTTCTTTATTTTTCTTTTTTATTGAGGGAACTATTATGCAATTAGTTAATTCAAAACAAAATAAAACTATTTTTATTGTAACTGTTTTTTTTGTATTAAAAAAATGATTAAACAAATACAACGTGTATTGACAATTAAACTGTCCATCGTAAATGTCAGAATGAGTTTAAAGAGTATGGTTGAGAGCTAAAAACGATAATTTTTACAATGTAATTTTTTCACGCTGTTTTGTTGACAATCTGAAAACCTAGTAATTGTATGTTTTTTTACGGTGTTTACTATTCTGTCAAGTCGCTGATCAAGTTCGTCTAGCACAATAATACCTGTTAACAATTGGGAAATTTATGTAGTGGGGTCAGAGATATTATAACATGTCTTCAAGAATACAATTAAATAATAGATAAAATCAACACATCAACGTGAACCTGGTATTTGATTAGTTTTTCCAATAATAGAAAAAAAAATGTACTAAACATACATATTATTTATACATAGTGAATTCATATAGAAACCATTATCTCATGATGATGGTATCGTTGGGCCTTAAAAGCCTGTTTACTGATGATGAATTATTCATAACCTAGCACATATTTTGTACTTATGTATTTTCGTGCTTGTGGTAATGTTTTGCAGATAGAATGCGTGATTTTCAGAACGCAATTAAAAATGTATTGTGGAAAAATAAAGAGAACACTTACTCGTAAATAAAACAAATCTATTTATTATGTATCATACAGTTCATTAAATATTAAAACAATTTATTTTTTGTACCGTAAGAGTGAAAATAAAATGACCGCGTGATCAAGAATAGAAAATAAAACAAATTCTCGCATAACGAATTTAAAAAAAACAAAAAAATAAACATTTATATATAGATATATAATAATACAAATGAATAACTGGTATTAGGTTCTATGTTTATCTATCAAATATAGACTTTTCATTAGATTGGAATATTTATTTTCATTTTTAAAAACACCGTTGTCATGTACACCAATAAAGTTTATACATTATTATTATTAATTTTTTATACATTTAAAAATATGTTTTAAATAACTTAAGAGTCCAAATCGTTGATAAAAAGTACTTCTCTTTTTTGTAAGCCGGCCTGTTTCAATGTTTTTTCTCTTTCTTCAGCACTGAGAACTCGTTTTGGAAAATTGGTGGCTATTTCAAAAGTATCAGGTGAGCCTGGATGACAAAATACAAAATCAAAAATATCCGAAAGGGGCGATACGTCGGCAAAACGCCTTTCTATTCTGGTTCCTCCCGGCATTATAAATACAATTGTTAGTGCGCCCAGATCTTCTGCGGGTGGCTCTTGTGGAATTTGTGCCATCATATCAATTTTTTTTCTTTTCAGCTCTTCTTTTTGGGCTTTGACTTCTTCTTCTTCTCTTTCTTTTTTCAACTGTTCTTCTCGTTCAATATTTTCTTTTTCTCGTTTTAACTGCTCTTTCTGTTCGTCTGCACGCAGCGATTCCAAATATGCCCTATCCTGTTGTTCCCGTAATGACTGATTAAAACTGCGTTCAATGCGCTCGGCACGAGCGGCAACTAGATAAGCTTCGTTTGTTTCAAATACAGTACGCAATCTTCTAACAAACTCCTCAGCAGTAACTGGGCCTTCCATTCGTGCAACAAGTATCATGCGACTTTCAATCAATACAATCACTGCTACATAAGGAGAGGAGCTGGCATAAAGAGCGGAAGCAACGCGGCTTCCTTGATTAGTTTCACGTTCACAAGCCCAAAAAAGTGTATTACTCTCGTTCAAAAACGAAATGACATCACTATTAGTTAAAACTGAATTACAAAAATTGGAACTATGTGTATGGTCATTTTGATGCAAGTAAACAACAAGGAACCTCAGCTCTTGTTTAGCATCGTTCAACGCCTGTTTGTAAGATCCTCTGTAAAACACTGGATGAACATTACCATATAACGATTCAAACGTTTCGATAAACCTCCCTACATCGGCAACGGGATCGGTTGTCGGTGCCCGGGGTTCGGGCCATATTAGACTCCAAGTGAACCGCACAACAGATACAATAGTACTATAGAACGTTCTTATAATATGATCAAAAATAAACGATAGGAAATTGCTAGATCCAGTATGGTCTGAACTGAATACTTGCTGTCTGGTCGGATCCACCAACACTGTAGGCCCAGACGACGTTTCCGATGTGCCAGCGAACACAGACGGACGACCTTCTCTGAGATTTAATTGATCTTGAACAGCAGATTCCAAATCCCAGTTGTGCCTTTGCAACACATCTCGGCACGTCGGTAGACTTTCAATACCGGTAAGATCTTGAAACTGAAATAGCTTGCCTAACTGCTCGGCACATAAATCTGCAGTGAAATCGTCGTTGTCCATTCTAAAATGTAGTGCACCTTTAATTATACCGCACAAACATAATGATTGTTAATTACAATATGTGTTTCAAATAAAAATATAAAATATATATCATCGACTATCATTACCTGGATATTATAATGTCATTGATTTAGAAAATATGAGTCACCAGCCACAGTAATGTATTGTATACAAAACGTGTAATGTATACAATTTTAGAAAACAATTTTTGTAATTTAGTTAAGCCGAATGAAATTTAGAAAGTTTATTTTGAGTTTAAATACGGAATAATATTATAAATTATAAAATAGGTATAATAATAATAATAATCAAATCAAATCGCATTTTATTGGTGAATGGTGATAGCAAAAATCAACGTTGATAATTTTGTAAGTGTTGCCATTTTACTAAAAAAAAAAACTACCGTGCGCAAACACTGTGCAACAAAACAATGATGTTTTTTATCGTATCCATAATTTTGTATTATACAAATCATTTAATTGCAAACGTGTTCTAATAGTATTATATTAAGACACAAACTGATTTCATTTCGTTAATGATTATTTTTCTTAAAAATATATCTCAATACTAAAACAACCGAATTAATGACACTATTCATCTGTGCTAGCATAACAACTAAAACACCTTTTGGGTGATCTTTTTAAATTTCATGATACCTAAATATACTGAGGTTTACACTAAATTGTTAACAAAAAACATTTTTAACAAACAGTTAGGGCATTGATTAAAAATATGAATTCATAATATTGTAATAATGACTGAAAAATACAGTTACATTTTTAATGAAAAGCAATCTTTTCAAAAACGTTTTAGCTTTTTCAGTTTCATTTGTTTTCTAAATTGCTGAGTAAAACTACCTTCTTACCCCTTCATTAATAACAACAATTAATAAACTCAGAATACAGAAACCTGTAAATTTGTTACTACAGTTTTTGTCCTTTTTAGAAATGTTTTTTATCCTTAACGCCGAGCACAATTAATAACTGTAAACGTGGCTCAGATGAGGTCCAGTATTTATTCTATATTTTTTTAAGTGAAATTAAATTTCGTTGCAGATAACTAAAAGTGTACTAGGAAACTACTCAATTATTTTAATTATTTTACAGTAATAATATAATACAGTACTTTTACTAATATTTTCTAAAGCAGCCTCGAGCATCATCTCTTACAAAATGCAGCCGTTTTATAAACCTGATTAAGCGTTGGTACTAGCGGTTATGAGATTGATTTCGATCTTGTAGGTCAGATTTTCATTATTCGTTTAAAATGGTAAGTTTTTAACATATAAAATCAATGGTAGGTTTAATTAAATGTAAAAATAACACATTTTTTCGTTTTTTACACAAGTTTGAGTGATAAATACATCAATTCACTTTAATTGCTATAAATTATATTAAAAACATTATTAAAGATGTATTTACTAACAATAGTTCCTGATACTACAGATTATCAAATTCTCTTTATAAAACTTATTTTATATCTTAATAAACAAGTTAAAAAAAAAATTAACACAATTACAATCAAATTTATGAAAAGTTTCTTTTTATTTAAAGACACAATTTTGTTATTATGTTATAATGGGTATAATTATTAGATTCATACAAAAACATTAAAATAATGTAATTTATTATATAAATAAAAAAATATCTACCTAACACAATAACTCATAACAAATATTTTTACAGCTAGACTCTTAGTTCATTAAAATACCGGTTATGATCTGAAACAAACAATGTTTGTTTGAAAATATTTAAATACATAAATAGATGTTCAAAATGTTGAACAATTTTTGTAAATCAATATTCTTAGTTGGTAATGTCTCAAGCGGATGTCTACAAAAAGAATCTAAGCTCATTAACGGCAACTTATCGACAATGAAAACGACAACACAATATCTCTCTCACAAACTCAACCCTCAAAAGTATTAGTCATATTGTGTCATTTCCACGTCCAACTTGCACTCGTATCATAATATAACATTGAATAATAAGTCAGGTAAAAAGCCATTGTTACAATATTAAGTTGCATTTATAAAAAGTTTGTGTTTAGAAAGTAACTAACAATATTATCACGTTCTTAACAAAAAAAAAAACAAGAAAGAGTTAAAGTTACCTATACATAATTTACGTTAAATCATATTTGCAAATACATATTAGCGTAGTTGCGTAAATACAATAATTCACAGCCTTGTGCTTTTACTTTAACAAATAAGTGATCAACAGCGACGTTGTTTTGAAACCGAATAGTTGTGTTCCCATTGGGGGGCTGTGATTTTTTCGTGACTTATCGTATAGCCGCCTAATTCCTTTATCTGTAATTATTCATATTAATAAAATATAAGTCGAATTATTCTCACAAGACTTACTGAAATTACAATTTACTATTTATTACAAAACTATTGGAATATATAGTTTGACAAATATTTTTTATAAAACAAAAAAAACCTTACTTTTTTATAGGATTTATTATATCTTCCGGCGATAATGGGTTTAAGATTGTAATTCGTTTTTAGTTCTCTATTTCTCCTCACATTGGATTCCTTTTTAATATGTTTATTGTATTTACATTCATCTGAAATTTTATTCAAATTATTTAAATTTGTTATTATTGTTACAGAATGTTTTAAAACGAGCAAAACTTACCGCAACCAAAATTGATATATCCTTTATGTTCTAAATACGTATGCACTTGGCCTACTTCTTTGGCAGTGCCGCATTTTTTTAGTTTTTGTTTTGCCAATGTTTTTGAAACGTAATCCGGTTTATTTACTTTCCACAGTTCTAATATTGTGTTTCTTATCTACAACAAGGTTTGTTCATAAAATATGTATTTTGTAATATTTATCATTTTAATTAAGAAAAAAAATACACACTTTTAAATATTTTTTGTCATCTTTTTTTCCAAATATGTTTGGATGAAAACACCTTTCGTCTGCTGTGATAATATTATTGTCTAAGTGTTTTTCACGAGTCGGAGCTGGTAAACTCTCTATGTCTCTACTGCCGTAAACATTAGACTTAATTGATCGCCAGTCTGTACTATTATTATTATTATTCATAGATTCTCCTTCCATAATATCGATTTCCGATTCAGAGTTTGAATCTTTTCGCACCCTGACCAGCTCTTCGCCGTTTGGCAACACAAACACATCGTTTTCTTTGTATTTGTTGAGAATTTCTCTGTACTTGGATTCATCACAAGCGTCTTCCGACAAACGTTTCTTCAGTTTCCTAGATTCTCGCTTTACGCTGATCACATCTTTGCATTCATTCTGTAACCGAACATAGCCAAAGTTTTCATTAGGTAAAAAGAAGTTAGGAGCTTTTTTTTTAGACAAGATCTAGTCGATCTAGAGCAGGGCTAGGACGTTTATGAAAAATCTGTAGACAAACATTTTTTTTTATTAAGGAAAAAGATAAAAGGGGAAATTACACGATTGTAATACATTTCTAGGTTCCAATGTGTGAACCAATCAACAGCCTATATGTATTGTAAAAATATTATCATTATACCGTTAATGGGTAACAATAACAACAAATTATTACAGATGATTAACCCTTTTGAGATAGTATTGCCATGTATACAGAGTGATTGTTATTTTATGAAAATAATAATAATACTGCGTAGTTTTTTTTTTTACAATATAGGGTGACTCTTTTTGAAAACATATATTTATATTAAAATACAATAATAGACAATATTCAAATTTTTAGCTTTTTTAAGTATTTGCTAAAGCTATTAACTTTTTAAACTTAAATGGTAAAATATATTATATTTAATTGAATTAACTTCAAAACTGGTTATTGACTAGGCAAAAATGTCAGCATAGTATTCTTAATTTAAAAGTTTTTAAATATATACACTACCATTAAGTTTTAAAAGTTGATAAAGTCCTAAAAAATACTAAAAAATATAGAAATATAGCATAAAAATAAAATATTTTCATAAACTAAAACTACATAATATCAATTATTTTATAAAATATTTTCAAAAACTAAAACTACATAATATCAATTATTTTAAGAGAAAACAGGTATTTAGGGTGTTGAAAGAATCACCAGATATTATACACAATCAATTGATGAAAAACGTCTCTGCTCAAAAAGACTCAAGTTTTTTACCATCTACGCAGTTTTGCATCCTTTATTCGAAAGCAATTGTGTCACTTTCACCCAATTATTGACCGATTTCTTCCCCCGACCCCACTGTGTAGGTGTTTTTTTTTCTATTTATATAGACTTACATGCTCAGAATTCCAATCGTCTGCAAGCTGTATTAACCATTGGGGGCTGATTCGGTTGTACCTGTTGGACAATCGTTGTTGGATTACTACGCCTGCACTAAGGCTGTGTGTACGCTAGTCGGGTTTATAGATTTTTTTTTTTATTTGCTTACGTCGTTTCGGTTTTGTTCCACGGTTCGTACAGGGATTCTAAGTAATCGAAACTACATTCGGTGATCACGTCAATGATTTCATCGTCCATTTCTTTTGGCCCACGCCGGCGACCGCCTTTCGGTTGAGAGCAGAACACAGCCGTCGACAGTGTGTAATTATTATTTAGTGACAAACGTGGTCGTGGCGGCGATCAACAGCGGGGCAACGGCGAAGACGGGAACAGAACTATCCTGACAACGTCTTAAGGCAGCCGCAAAGTGCCATGTATTGCCATGCTGCAGAGCCAACGTGGATACTATTCAAGTATTCAACGTAGCACGGGGGAAAGGCTAGCAGCAGACATGTGAACCTCGGGTATGCGGTACGCCATGAACGTAGCGACGATGTCGGCAGCGTGACTGGCTGCCGGTCGCATTACTGACTTCATGCCAATGGCGGCGAGTCGCGCGGTGGTCTGAAATCCGAAAAACGCGATCGAAAATCAATTTCTCAACTTTGACCTAGGAAACTGAATTTTTTACTATATACAATAATAGTAATTAGCAATATAATGTACTACTTAAAAGTGTATGTTTTTTTTATAATAATATTTTATCATTAATTATTACTTCGGGATTTCTATAATTTATTTGTTATAAAATATGTTAACTTGGATATTAATAATTAAACTACTCCGACATTATTTCAAGTGTATAAACTTGTTAACAAATGTTCAAACTTTTTCAAATATATATTTATATATAATTTTTTTTTAATGAGTAATACTATACTAAATGCGTATTACAGCACTTTTTTGTATTTGAAAAAGGCTTATAAACCAATCTTTAAAAGATTTTCTTATTACAAAATAAGCTCTGTACGTATGAAAAGCCATAAAAATATAATCATTGTCCTGGACTATAATACTTTATTGTATAGTGTACCTGCAATAACTATATATCATTGCCTAAATATTGTATTGTAAATCTAATGTCGAATTTGAATTCGGCGACCCACAAACGTATCATTTGAAGTGCAACTTAACCTTTTATCAAATTTGAAAAAAAAATCCCCCGTAACCCGTTATTTAGTAGGTGGATGATTTTAAATTAGAATTCAACGACTCCAAAAACATATCATTTGAACTTTTTTAATGAATTTTAATCATATTAAATAAAAAATCTTGTTTTTTGAAATTCAGATCACTGTGCGGTGTCGCGCATGCGCAGTAAACGCCGAATAACGGTCGGCTGGTGGACGGCGCGGCCGAAACGCGACAGGTACGTCGGCGACAACCGCAAAATGGCCACCACCATCGTCGGGCGGCCGAGTGTTGCTTACGGGACGACGGCGGTGAGCGGCCATGTTGGTAAACTGATAACTCGACTTGCCGGCATACCTATGAGTACTTGACCCGGCCGCCCAGCGCCATAACGTTTTTTTAACGGAAAAATTGTCAAATCACAAGACACAAACGTTATTCGTTTATAATGTAAAATGTCGTTTCGCGTTCGCGTCGTAAGTAACAATTATCAATTGTAAACAGTTTTTTCTGTAGTGTTTTGTTTTTATTAAATGTCAAGTCGATTCGTTTAATTATAATTAAAGTCTAGTGTTTTTTTTTTCTTCATAGCAAGTATATTTAAATAACGTTCAGGTGTGTATAATTAATGTTTAAAATGTACAAGAATCGTGACGCTTTTTCTTTCATCAATGCTCTTACTTATGAGGAATGCATTTTAAAATATAACAATGTTTCAACTTTCTATTCATTCATTAATCTAGTTTTGGGAGATAATTTTTCTCGCCATTTAATTACTATATTTTACAGGATGAGTAACAAGAGTTGCATTCAAGATGACGATCTCGACGAGACGGTCATATTTTGTGGAGCAGTAACGGATATAGAGAAAACATTTCAAAAACGTATGCCGAGACATACCATACTGCCGGCAGATGTAAAATTAAGGTTTGATATTATGTCATTGATAATTCAATACCCATAATAGTGAATACTTAGTAGTTTTAATTAAGGAGTAGTGCAGATTTTCATTTTCACATTGTATATATCATGACGTCGTAGACAAGAATAAGTGGGTAGGTTATGGTATGTATTATTTTACGCAAAGCAAAGGTATAGCAGAAAACCTATTTATATATATTTGGTAAATTTTAAAATGTTATATAGGTACTAATTATAGAATAATTAAGAATGATATGCAATAGGTTTCAATTATTTTTAGATTTTCTCATAACTATATCCTTATGAAAATGTATTATGTACCGGGTTAACCCAGGGTCATGATTTAATTTATTAAAATATAAATTCTAGTACAATACTTAAGACCTCAAAGTATAGGCATAAAAATTATCAAAATGTTCAAATATTCCAAGAAAATGAGTTTCTTACGTTAAATTGATCTCCCCCTGTAAAATATTGAATTTTTGAAAACTGATAAAAATTATATTTTCGTATAAAAAATTGTTCATTCCTTTATTTATTTATCTTTGTTGCATTGCTGTTTAAAATTGCAATTACTGTCAGTTGACAGTGTATTGACAAAAAGATTTTTTTTTTATTTAAAAATAATACAAAATAGACATGGATCTAAATAATTATGTGAAAATTTGGGCTCGATTATTCAACCCCTCCACGTGCCTTCTTAAGGTTTGAAGTTTCAGGAACCTTTTTGGCTAAACTTCAACCCTAATGCGGCATGGAGGGGTTGAGTAAAAAATGGGGGGGGGTAGGGTGCAAACAAAATAGTAAAAAAGTTTTTTTTTTTAACCAATCTAATGACCAATTACATAAAATCAGACTATAGATATAGATTATAGTATTGATAAATTTAAACAATCAATGAATTTACTTATGCCTTAAGTTTGAAAATATTTTTTTATTACTGTACATTGTGAAGTATAAAAAGTTAATTATAACATTTATTTTAGCCAATCATATTTTCAAGAAGATTGCTCCGATGAAGACAAAGAAAATGTCAAAGAAAGAACAATTTCAGAACAAACTATCATAAGTGAGTAATTTAAAAATGTATAAAATAAAAACCTAAGTGTTTGCTGATAACTCGGAGCTTCCTTATATTTTAGGTAACGAATCACAGAGATCAATTAACTTGGGTGATCAGTCAATGGCCAATATTAAAGACGAGACTATACAAATATCAGAAGACAGCAAGACTTTTATTTGTAAGTCATTAAAATAAAATCAATAATATATGTACTAGAGTTAGGAGGTTAGGTTGTTCTAACCATGTTGTTATAATTATAGAATAGGGCCATAACTTAAATTGTTATTATTTGCAGCTGAATTTTCATCACCGAGTACCGTAGGCGATATTCCATTTTCGCAAGAAGTCCTGGATACTGGAGTTTTAGCTAAATACCTTCTCAAAGAATTTACTTCTTTAGGTAATGTTTTTTTGTAAACTAAAATCTACGTGCTTGATATAAAAAAAAATAAGAGAAAATAAGTTTTTTGAAATTTAAATAACAAATTATTATATGAAAACAATAAAGTTAATACAACGGAGTTTAATAACAATTGTTATTTACTGTGCAAAATAACTTGTAAATAAAAATTGTTTTTTATCGATTATTTAAGCGTTCCAAAAAACAAATGCGTGATATTTTTTAGGATATCATTAATTTTTAAATTTTGTACAGCGAATATATTTTTTGTAGAATAATTTTTTTTTTTTTTTAGATGAGTCATTGGCTATGGAGCAAGATTATAGCAAATCATGTAGTAAAGGTAAAATTGAATTAGTCGTACAGCATATTTTTTTGTTAACAATAATTGTACAATTTTTTTTTTTTTTGTACCATTGTTCGACTGAACTAAGAATCAATATAAATTTGATCCAAATAATTTCATGCAATATTTTTATAATTGAATATTTTTTATACATTTTGACGAAACTGACTAAAGAAAATATATTCATCGCATCAGTTTTGAGTTTTTTGGGCCTATTATTAAAACGGAAAATATACACTTTGAGAGTCGTATTTTTGGAAGTTTGTCGTTCAATTTGAATGAAATTATTTCATGGTATTTCATCGTAAAAAATATTATTATTTATTTGAACCATCTACTACGCAGTTTGGCATCAACTTTTTTATGTAAAAGATTTCATCATTATAAAAATTCCTGAAAACTTTCGACTTCCCTGTCCCCAATATTTTTTGACTTCTCCATGCTTCTCAATGCGTGATATTTTTTAGGATATCATTAATTTTTTAATTTTGTACAGCGAATATATTTCTTGTAGAATAATTTTTTTTTTTTTTAGATGAGTCATTGGCTAGTCATTGACTTCTCCATGCTTACTATTTTATTTTAACATTTGTCATATTATATTGATTACAGATCAAACAACCTTTGATGAAACCAAATTTGTGCAAGACAATAGTGATGTTTGTATGTGTCATCCAAGTTAAAACTAATAATAAGTCTAATTTATTACAATTCAATAATAACTATTTTATTTACACAGCTATATTTAGCTTTTGCGAAGGAAAAGTACCTGACCAAACAAGTGTTGAAGATACATCGACTAAATATGAAGGATCGTGTTCTGGTATGAATTTGCCGTGCTTTCTACTAATTTATTAATATTTAAAAAATTATTTTATTTACACAGCTATGTTGAGCTTCTGCGAAGGAAAATTAACTGACCAAACTAGTATTGAAGATACGTCAGCTAATTATGAAGGATCGTGTTCTGGTATGAATTTGCCGTGCTCTCCTTTGTTAAAAATTGTTTGTAATTTATTTAATGTACAGTTATGGTTTTTAGGCGATGAAAGCATTTCCTATGCACGGTCATCTGTATCGAGTGTTGTGGAACGTAGTGTAAAAATGGACGATGTGACAGGAACCAACATTTGTAAGTTTGTAAATATTAGCGAGCCCGACTGCAACGACTCGATTATCTCAAGTGCAGATGAAGGAAATATTGATAGCGATGATTCTTTGGCCTGCAGTATTATACCGGATGAATATAGTATTACTCCGGGAAAACAACGGCTTTTTGATTTGCGCCTCGCTAAGCCGTCGCTACGTGCCAAAATATTTGTACCGTTAGGACCGTATATGGATAGAATCGAAGAAACTACTACGCCCAAAGATGTTAAAACTAATGTACCCACAATTTTAATTGACAATATCAGTTACATGGCGTCAGAAAAGGATTTAAATATCTCTGACATAGCAGATGTAAGTGACATTTCCATGCTTTCGGATGAAATGGACATGAAAAGAGAACACAGTAAACTCATGGAATGTTCCAACATCGAGGATTTCAAAATTGAAAGTCCCGAGCAAACTTCAAACGAAAGTGCTATAACAAGCCAAACTATCAACGAAGAAAGTTTCAACGAATCCAGTTGGACTAAAACTAGTCGTTTGTTAAACAGTAGCAACGTTATGGAAGTATCATTAAATGAAGATGATCCTTCCGTGGGTAACATGAGTAGTCTGATGGGACATTTTATAGCATCAAATTTATCTGTATCTGCAATCGATGAAAATGAAGCTATAAGGATATCACCTGAACTAATCAATTACAGTATGAAGATTGGGGCGGTCACTGAAGCAAATATGTCTTGTTTGGGAATTGAGCCGATCACTTTAGAAGACATGTCCTACACTGAAGAAACGCTCGATTATACTATTTCTAATGATAAAGCTAAATATTGTAATGTGACTTTGGACAAATCGTACCACGTAATGCAGCATAATTTAGACTTTGAAAAGTCAGTACGAGTAGTGTCCAACTTAAACGCGACATCTGTTAATAATGAAGGTACAGTGAGTGAAATGAACGAGTCCAATTTGAAGCCGCATAACTTGGAAGAAAGTCATTCTTATTTGGAGCAAAAGAACTGTGACCAAAGTCACAACTCCGACTGTCCGGCAGAGCGTAGTGTTGAATTGAAAAATTTGGTTACTAATATAACTCTTGTTGGCGATATTTCAGAAATTTCTAAAAATGCCAGTTTAGTTGTACCAGTTGTAACGGTAACTGAAATTCAAGAAGACAGTATAGTGACCGAGAAAGTGTCAACCGCTGAAG
Source organism: Adelges cooleyi (assembly GCF_023614345.1). Taxonomy (NCBI): domain Eukaryota; kingdom Metazoa; phylum Arthropoda; class Insecta; order Hemiptera; family Adelgidae; genus Adelges; species Adelges cooleyi. Next base: position 9,184,239 of record NW_026096268.1, on the reverse strand, counting down.
TAATTGAAGAAACCGAACAGCAAACAAGCATTTCAGATTTAGTCAAGGAAATATTAGAAAGTACTTCGGCTCAAAATTCATCTTTGACAAACAATATTTCGAGTTCCGAATTATCGGTAATAATGGAAAATCGTACTTTGGAAGACACTTGGAATGTATCAAACCAGAATGTGAGTATTGAAAACCCCAATTTAGAAACTACCGATATGATGGCGTCTTCGAGTTCAGATTTATTAAATCTGTCGAAGGATGGAAATGTAATTATTAACTCTAAAATTGTTGATGAATCCCACTCCGAAGTAAACGAGGAAAATACAATCGACAAGAGCGTACACCGCGAAATCACAAAAATAAATGAGCAAACTTTGATCAACAACGAACAATTAGAAATGATCATCGTTGAAAGCGAAACAGTTCCTGATAATTCAGTTTTGATTGTTGCAGATAATATTCGTTTAAATGAATCTGACAAACTTTATGAACTAACTAAAGTTGTTGAAGATTCTTCAATACTAGAAGAAAAATCTATTTCTCATTCGGTTGGTAAATCTGTGCTCAATGAAAGCAATCCAAACTCAATAACTGAAGTCCAGGAAAAGTCGGTAGTACAAGTTGACAACAAAGTAGATGAGACAATGGAGTGTCAATCTGTGCTCGATAAAAGCAATCCAAACCCAATAACTGAAGTCCAGGAAAAGTCGGTAGTACAAGTTGACAACAAAGTAGATGAGACAATGGAGTGTCAATCTGTGCTCGATGAAAGCAATCCAAACCCAATTGCTGAAGTCCAAGAAAAGTCGGAAATACAAGTTGACAAAGAAGTAGTTGAAATAATTGAGTCTGTGGATTGTAAAAAACACAATCTCGAGATAGAAACAAACTCTTCCTACGGCCCAGAGAATGTAACCAACGATTTTAAAATTGTTATGTTAGAAGAAGTAAGTTACCCTAGTGTACAAACAAATTTAATTTCCAATGATAATATACAACCATTAGAGGCAATGTCTGAAAGCTTCTCAAATTGTGTTGAACAAACTAGTAATTTACCTGTAAACAAAGTAGACGACATAATGGAGTCTGTGGATTGTTGTGAACATGATCTTAAGAAAGATACGAATAATTCCTATGACCGAGATAGTGTAACCAATGATTGTAAAATTGTTATGTTGGAAGAAGTGAGTTTTCCCAATGAACAAACAAATTTAATATCCAATGGTGGTATTCAACTATTAGAGGCAACGTCTGAAAGCAACTCAAATTGCGTTGAAATTATGGACCAAACACAAGATATTAGAAATGGCAGCCCTAAAAATCAGAAACTTTTGGACTTTACCATTTTGAAACAACAGACTCCGATGACTGCAAGTCAAATAAACAAACAAAAGTTATTTGATTTTAGCATTGTAGATCAAACGCCTACAACTAAAAAATGCCAAACGACTTTTATTGCTGAAAACTTTATTAAAAAAGATGCTTTAATCGACTTCAGCGTAGCCGATTGCAGCAGTAAACATTTGTGGAATTTGGAGAATGTCACTTTAAATAATACCACAGACTTGGAAGATATTTCAATAGCCTTGAATTCAACAAGTAGTACTAACAATTCCGATGTTTCTAATTTGAATTTGTTTAATGAGTCTATCAAAATTAGTTCATCGGCAATGCATGTTAGCCAAGTTTCTACTGTTGTATGTAATGAAGCAGATGAATTGTCAGTGGAAAAAAAATGTGAAACTAACAAGTTAGACGAGTCTTCGAGTATATTGGACGAAACCATAGAACAAATTGAGAATTTAGAACTTTCTCCCTTGGCCGAAAGCGAAGAAATGAAATCGTTTACAAGCTCAATGATTGAACAGAGTGTTGAATTTGGTGAAAACGAGGTTGTAAAAGAATCTATTGATTTTAAACAGCCCAAATGCATAAATCTAACCTTTCCAGATTTCCAACTAAGCGAATCGCAACAAGTTTCAAAGCCAGCTATTGTCGATTTCAGCATAATCGAGCAACATTCACAATTGATGGAACCTTTGTCAAACGACGGAAATGTACCTGTGTCCGACCTCATTCAAATGTCTGTAGTGTCTGTTAACCACGAGCAAGGATCGACTGTGGCTTGTAATTCTGAGACTTCTACAATGTCAGAAAGCAAATTGGCTGACAGCAGCTCAGATGACAATAACGAAACAGTCATACACATAAATGAAAATGAACCTATCGTAACGCACAACACAGAAATGTTGTCCGATGTACAGATGGAAGAAATGTCATTCATAATGGAATCTCCGGAGAAAAGTAGTACATGCGAATCTTTTCACAGTATTGAATTAGACAGCGTGCCCGAAGACAACAAGAGAAAAATGGAGCCTGCTCAAGAATACAACAGCGTTGAGAAAAAAATGAAAGTTGAAGTCGAAGAACCTAAAACGCCCATGTCAATGCTGTTCAAAATTAGAAATATGTTTAGAAGCAGTGAAAAGCCAAAATGTAATTTCAGCTCTCGAAAAGAAAACGAACCGTGCTTCGTAGACGGTAAACACGATCTGACGCTGAGTACGAGTAAAAGTCACGACAATAGCCAATTTCTAAAACCTACTATGAGTTTAAGAAAACCAGAAGTAAATGTAAAAAGCAAAATCCCTTGTAAAGTGGCGGATAAATCAACAATGAAAAATATTGATTTCAACGTGTCGGGATTGTTGAACACGGAATTTGTCAAACCCAAGACGGGCATACCAAAACTTGCAGGTGGTCCGGTTTTGGTCGATCTCTCTAATTCTACCAAGAAACCCCAAGAGAGTAAAATACCTTCCAAATTTAATAAGTAATAATATAGTTTATTTTATTTACAACATTAGACTTGACCTTGACTATGTTTTAAAATTTTAAATTGGTTTTATAGATTTCAGTGAGTTTTTTTTTATAAATTTGTGCAAAAAGTTTATTTGTTTAAAAAAAAAAATTGATCCCAAGTATATTGTGTGTGTGTGTGTAATCAATGCTGAAAATCATGTCTAAAATTTAGATTTAGTTGTACTTGTTTTTACTTTATATTTTTTTATTAATCGTAAAATTGTAACTACAGAGTATGAATAATGTAGAATGTAAAAGAAAATTTTAAACAGACATTTTTTTTAAATTTTAGAACTTAAATTTTTTAATAAAAACACCTTATTAGTAACCATATGTTTATGATTTCCACCAAATAAAATTACATAGAAATGTTATTAAAAAATTAAAACGTGCACCATCAACTGTCTGTCTGTTGTATGAAAATAATTTGTAATGTACATTTTGAATAGTTGACGCCTAGTCTTATTAAAATAAAATAATTGTCTTTTATCTTGTTTAATTTTTAAAAATCAAATTATTAATTTAGATATATTATATTATATAGTGTTCAAATGATTTTCCATGTATGTGTGTTGAAATATATTTTATATTTAAGTATATTAAGTTTGGTTATTTTTTAAATGGGTACCTAGTCAAACATTTTATCACACTTTCCTACTATTCAACGTTCCTCTTTCAACGAGTACCTAATTTCTTTCTGTCTAACTTGTTTTGTTTTTTTTAAATAGATTTTCTCATTAAATTTTGATTTTGTAATCAATTTTTTCTGCAAACTTATTTAATGATATTATACATATTTACAAATGGGTGTGCCGACTTCAACGGTTGATAGTCGTCCCTCTTGCGACTCATAGAATGGTTCTTTTTTATATGTATATATTTATAAAAATTAAACTGTCTAAAAAAGTTTTAATCTATTTTAGACAATCATATTTTCAAGACGATTCCTTTGATGAAGACAAAATAAACGCCAAAAAAACAACAATTTCTAAACAAACTTTTATAAGTGAGTATTTGATTAAAAACCAAATTGTTAGCTGATAACTCAAAATGTCCTTATATTTTAGGCAATGAAAATTGTTCTCAATCGATTCCAAAAACAAATAAATGATATTTTTGTAATGTTGGAAGATGTTTTCCAAAAAGGAATTAAAATAATATATGTATATAAATATATATATATATATACTATAACGTTACTTATATAATTATTACTTGCAGATGAATTTTTATCTCCGAGTACCACAGGCGATATTCCAGTTTCACAGGAAGTCCTGGATACTGAATTTTGGGCTAAACACTTCAAAGCATTTACATTTTTAGGTAATTTTATTTTGTAAAATTTAACTATATGTTAATCTATAAATATATGTGTGCTTGATATAAAACAATTTTAAGTTGGGTAAAATTAAAATAGGTTGAATAAAATCAAGTTAGTATCAAATGCCGTGTTTATTATGTCAATAAAAATAGTTATCAAATTAAGCTTCCAGTTAGACGTTATTATAATAACAATAATTTTAAATCTGGTGCTAAATTCAGGTTTGCTAAAACCTGAACATTTTTTAGTTAAATAACAAATAATTATTAGGAAATAATGATAGTTATCTGAAATAAATTTTTCTTTAGCGTATCAAATAATTTTTTTAATTAAAATTAACTTTCATTTGCTGTTTCGAAAAAAATTAGAATTAAAATACATTATTATATTTTTATTTTTAAGCAACTGTTTTAAAATATATATTTAATATGTAATTATAATTACACATAATATTTTATTTAAATTTACCATTTTTTTAATTTTTGGTTTCAACTGAGCTGTTATTGTAAATAAAAATATATTACTTATAATTAATTGAATACCTTTTATTAAATAAAAAAATATTAAGAGTTGAAATTAAAAAATACTTTGTTTAATGACCGGTTGATGTTTTAAGGTGACAAATGCTGTCTCCATGCCAGGTTATCTGTATCGAGTGAACAGAGCTTGAAAATCGACAATTTTTTCTTGCCCAAAGATGTTAAAACTAACATATCCACAAATTTAATTGACAATATCAGTTACTGGTCGTCAGAAAAGGATTTGAATTTCTCTGAAACAGACATAAGTGTTATTTCTATGCTTACGGATGAAACGTACAACAAAAGAAAATGGAGTAAACCAGAACTCATGAAATGTTCCAACGTCGAGGATTCACCCAATATCGGAAATCACCAGCGAACCACAAACGAAAGCGTGATGACGTCCCAAACGGTCAACGAAGAATGTTTTGACGATTCCAATTCGACTAAAAGTGGTCAAGCGTTAAATAGCAGCAATGTTATGGAAATATCATTAAACGAAGACAATCATTCCGCGGGTAGTATGTGGTATAGTCTAGTTAATGAACCCAATTGGCAACAAAGTGTTCCAGATTTAGTCAAAGAAATAGTAGAAAGTATGTCGGTACTAAATGTATCTCCGATAAATAATATTTTAAGTACGGATTTAACAGTGTTAATGGAAAATTGTTCTTTGGAAGACATTAACGTTGTAGAATATTCCTCAATAGTAAAAGAAAAATCTACTCATTCACTCGGTCATTTTGTGCTCAATGAAAACAATCCAAACCCAATACCCAAAGTCCAGGAAAAGTCTGAGATACGACTTGAAAACAAAGTAGACAATATAAAGGTATGTAAAACACACAATCTTCAAATAGAAACAATTAATTCTTTCGACAGAGAGAGTTTCAGCAACGATTGTAAAATGATTGTATTGGAAGAAGTGAGTTCCCCCAATGTACTAACGGACAAATTGAATACATTGGAATTGACAATAAAAAAAAAAAGTGAAAATACCAAGTTGGATGCGTCTTCAAGTACATTGGACAAAACCATAGAACAAATTGAGAATTTAAAACTTTCTCCCTTGGCCGAAAGCGAAGAAATGAAATCGTTTACAAGCTCAATGATTGAACAGAGTGTTGAATTTGGTGAAAACGAGGTTGTACAAGAATCTATTGATTTTAAACAGCCCAAATGTATAAATCTAACCTTTCCAGATTTTCAGCTAAGCGAATCACAACAAGTTTCAAAACCAGATATTGTCGATTTCAGTATTATCGAACAATTGATGGAACCTTCTTCTACATTGTCAGAAAGTAAATTAGCGAACAGCAGCTTAAATGATAATAAAGAAACAGTCATAAACATTAAGGAAAAGGAATCTGTTGTATCGCACGATTCAGAAATGTTGGCCGGTATAAAAGTAGACGACATGTCATTGATAATGGATTCGCTGAAGAAAAGTAGTATGTCCGAATCTTTTTATAGTATTGAATCAGATAACGTGACTGAAGATAACAAGAGAAAAATAGAGCCTGTTCAAGAATACAAAAACGTTGAAAAAAAAATGAAAGTTGAAGAACCCAAAACACCTACTTCAAAGCTGTTCAAAATTAAAAATATGTTTAAAAGCAGTGAAAAACCAAAATGTAATTTCAGTTCTGGAAAAGAAAACACACCATTTTCCAAACCTACGAGCTTAAGAAAACCAGAAGTAAATGTAAAAAGCAAAATCCCTTGTAAAGTATTGGTCAAATCAATGACGAAAAGCATTGATTTCAACCTGTCGGATTGTTAACGCCAGAAGTTGTCAAATCAAAAACAAAATTTTTAAAAGTTGGCGATCTGGTTTTTGGCAACCTCTCAAATTCTGCCAAGAAATACCAAGAGGCCATTCCCAATATAATAAATAATAATAAATTATACTTTATTTATTATATTTGACCTAATTATGTTAAACAAATGTTTTATTATTTTAAATATTTTAATCGATTTCAGTGAAATAATTTAAATATGTGCAATAAGTTAATTTGTATAAAAAAAGCAAATAATTAACTACATAATTTATTTTTGTTATAATTAAAAATTTTGTTTATAGATTTCTATGATTTAATTTAATGCTATTCATTTTTTTGTTATAATTAAATTTTGTAAAATAATTAAATTAATAGTTCTTTAAACAAAATTATTGTTGGCATTAAAAAAAAAAAGTACTTGCACTTTGTTTATCTTTGAAAATCAAATTTATAAGTGTCAAATTATATATAGTTGTTTTATGTATGTGTTGTAATATATTTTACATTTCATTATATTAAGTTTTTCTTAGTTCATTTTTAAAGTGAGTACTTAACCAATGAAATTTTAGATAAGTGTTAAAGTGGCACTTACTTTTATCCTTCCTTTTTTTATTCAATGACATTGTAATCATTATTTTAGAAATTTTATTAGGTACATACATTTGTAAGTTTTGGACAACTTGTAATTAAAATGAATAACAAAAGATTTATAAATATGTTAGGTGTTTTGTTAAAATTTGAATGTTTAGTCGTAAACTGTTAATTTTTAGTAATAACTAGTGAGAAGCTAATTGTATAAATCAATAGTATGTAATTTATGGTCAATGGTCTGTGTAGCTGAAGCTTTTGATTGATAAAAAGCTAAAAAAGAAAATAATCGTATTTAGCTTAAGTAAAACTCTTGGCCTTATCTCATACAAATGATGTGTCGTCCAGCCAAATCCAAAACATTCAACATGGAAAAACGCAATTCGAAAAAATTATACGTGTACCTAATAATATTGTGTATTCATTTTAAGCAAGTCAAGTTTACTGACAAGTGGAAAGTCAAATTTCAAAAATGTTCACATTTTAAACACCATCACCGTCGTTGATAGTAGTACAGTGTAATAATATTATTATTGACACGACCGAAATATCGACAATAGGTACGGTCGGCCGGGCGTGTTATCAGCGCGCATCAACATGGCCGCCGTAGTTGTACCGTACAGTACACACGGCCGGCAGCCATTTTACCGTTATCACGAGTTGCCGGCATACCTATGTTTCGTTTTTGTTATCGCGAACGTCGCCGGAACACGATAATATTGTTTTCATACGCTAGCGCGGCCGTGCGGACCGCGTTTCGTCGTCCGTATAAACACAGAGATAATAATAATAATAATAATATGACATTTATATAAACCTATACCATTATCAGAGCAATGTTCTCTTGCGGTATCTTCGACTCCCACAGTCCCACACGGTAAATCCCGTTTTCCGTGAATGTGATACCGCGACAACGGCCGCCGCTCCGCTCCCGCCTGTCCCCAGGATGTTTTTAAATAATATAATAGTGAAGAAAAAAAATTGAAAAAATTTCAAACGCAATACACACTAGAATTTACAATTTCCTTTTTTTTCCCCACCCCCAACTGGCTTGTGATTTTGAACGCGACGCACAAATCCCTTCACCGAGCGTTGATTGCATACATTTTTATCCACCCGGTTCTCGACTTGACACGGATAATAAATAAATATGTCTAAATGCGGCGGATGATTGACCCCCAGAAACTTTTGAATTCCGCCCGACCATGGTCATGCCCGTGTGGAAGCTTTGGACCCGTCTGCAGTCGCACAAGTCCAGAGGTGAGTACAACGTAGTTGGCATTTACGACGGCGTATTCTCAATTAACCAAAAACATCTTGTTTGATTCTTGCAGGCCGACACGATGGCGAAGACGACACACTGCCGCTGGACATTGTATCGAGTGAGTGACTTGTTTTGTTTTTTATTCTAGTACGACCGAGTTTTAGTAAGTACGTACGTTTTTCCCAGAACCCAGAGAGTCGCTGAAGAGAATACTGTCTAGTCTGATCCAAACTCATGGGCTTACTGACTTTAAAAAGCTGAGTCTGTTAAACACTCTCGTCAAACTCTTGTCCTCGGTGGACTCTGGTGAAAACAACACCGAAGTATTCGGATTCACCACGTCCGATATCATGTGCTGGTAAGTTTTTGTTGCCCGTTCGGTTTTTCATAAAGTACCTAGTAATTGAATACATTGAATGGATATGTTATTGTACAGTACCTACTTATTTTTTTTTTCTCGCCTTAGTCTTACACCGAGTTTGCTGAGCGATAGTTCGGATGTTCGAGCTGCCGGATTAAGAGCGATCCGCCACTGTATCAAAAAACCCGAAAACGTAACTGCACTTGTACGCTTACGTTTGACGATACTTATATGCAGGTAAAAAAAATAAATGTATTTTAAATTGTTAATATTATATGTTTATATGTATGTAATTGAGTTGACTTACATTTTTAACTCTTCTTTTTCTGGTAACACCAAACTGAATAAACTCAAATCAATTAAATTGAGGTATTTACTGTTAAAAATAATTTGTAAAAAAAAAATCAATTTTAGATTTTGTTTAAATTTTTTTTTAGTTGTAAAGGCATTTGTGAATGTCAATGATCACAATAACGAATTGATTAATTCAATTTTAACTTTATTGAATTTTAAAATATAATTCTATAAACAAAATGACAAACGTAATAATTTTGGCTTTGGTAAATAAATATGTAAATTCTAACAATATGTGAACATCATACGATCTACGAGACGGAACTGATATTTGTATGTTGTATTTTGACAGGAGCTTAGAGCTGTTACTCGATAACGAAAACGAGCGCTTGCAAGCATTGCGAATCATTCGTAAATCGTGTACAGTCTGCCCTCAACAGTTTCCAAAAGCGTTTACTCATTCGTTATCAGCTATTGCGATGTGTTCACACGGTCCATCCAAAGACCAATTGCATAGAGCGTGTGTCGCGACGCTATGCGAGTTATGTGAGTATACAATCAAATATAATATCAACTGTGCAATACAATTGATTCTCAATTTTGTCGTTTCAATTAGGTTTGTTGAATCCTCAAGCTTTTGTGGCCGGATGTGGTTTGAAAGCATTACGCCACGTCCTTATTACTTCGGAACTACCGTTGCGAATGTCCGAATGTGTTTTGGGCACATTACTTTGGATGTTAAATAACCCGGACACCAGGAAATTAGTGTCTTTCGATTTCAGTCAACTAGCTTCCTTTTTCACCGATTTCAATCCTATTTCAAAGTAAACCGTTGTTAGAAATTAATAACCCGCCCGCTAAATTAATTAATTTTTACATTTTATTTCATTTTTGTTGAAGGTCTGGCGAAAAAAGCTCAACCGGTGAAACAGCTCACGGCACTTTAGTGTCGTTGTTGCGTTCTTGGATTGGGGTGTTATATTTTTGTGACCCATCGAACGACAATTCAAAAAGTGGTTTATCTTCCATCATACGTGCATTACACGTACAAAATCCCACTACCAGAGTTAGTCTATAACTTTCACACAATGCAATAGTTTTTTTTCCCTTTAAAAAACATTCTTAACACAATGTTCAAATTATAGATTTCTATTATTAATCTCTTGCGTGAAGTTCTCGGATTCTGTCCTGCCGAATGGGCTGACGATGTGGACACAGCTCTGGAATCCGTCAATCCGTATAAATACCGAGAGAAGTTTAGTTTGAATAGTGGATATGTTTATTCCGAAGCAATGGATCTTTTACCGAGTTTAAGCAGCAAAAGGTATATATTTGAACTTGTATTGAGCATTCGCAGTATTAAGTAATACAAAATGTTTAGGTTGAACTTAGTCAATTTACCTCGTTCACTTTTGGTGAGTTGCTTGTTAGAACTCAAACTGGATGAAGCTCTTGTCCAAGTGATTCTTACTTCTGATAACATGCTGTCCATGCAATCGACTATTCTTCTCGGTATAAACGTCAGCGTTTTTGATTATATAACATTTTAGAATTGAATTAATTGTTACATTTTTTTTTCAGGGGAGTTCCTACATTTGGCCGATATTATAGTTCCAAATAATAGAAAACCAGTTCTCTCTGATCTAATAGCTTACGCTTTAGAAGGAAGACCACCGTTAAAACATGTGAACGACAATGTATTAACGGAAGCATACGATCAAGTGTTGTGTTCCTCGGAAGATCGTTTGATCTTCAGTCCTATAAACAACGTTCAACCAGAAAAGTCTGAAATAATGGTGGGCGACGATGGTAAAAAAAATAACGCAATGTCCGCCATATCTACATTGGCGAAATTGTATAAAATCCTCACCCAAGAGGCTTCTCCGGCCACCATCGGCATGTATCACGCGAAAAGTTTGTTCGGTCCGAAAATCAGTATGTTGCGATTTGTTTCTCATAAAAAACAATCTAAATACAAAGCAACACAGTGTATATTAACCAAAGAGTGTGAAGACTTTGTTAAAGAGTCCGGAGTGTTAATCGTCAAGGAAGCGGTGGCGTGGAAATGGGATCCCATACGTTCCGCTCTCAAGGTAAACTTTTGCCGGTTCTGAAACAGAAATGACTGACTATTTATTCAAATTTATTTTTTAATTCAGACTAGAATCAAAGACGTGAACAAACTGGACGATATGTGTTACAATTTATTTATTCAAAGACTGATCGAGTATTTTAAACCGTCGTCAAAGATGTACGGCGACGTAGAACTTCGTCCCGAGGTTCTGCCATTAAATTTATTTACATTAGCTTCGTTCGACTTGATCGACGACCTGTTGGATGCTCCACACGTAAGTGTTTAGATTTACAATCATTATACTCTTTCCCACAAGAGAAAACAACCATTACGGCTACTCAGACCTGTTGGCCCAGTCATTCTCTGAATATGTCATATTAGAGGCTTATCCAAGTTTATTATAAACAAAAATAAGTTTTTTGTCGTTTTCGGAATTTGATTGATTTTTGGTTTACGTTTTTGATTTTAGGAAAGCGGAGAGACTTTTCTGAACAGCTTATTGACTGATATTTATCAACAACTAGAAGCGTTATCGACCTCCAACTATTCATACAGCTGTTACTTGAACCCACAGCGCTTAGCCATTACTTTAAGTCAACATTACTTCTTAATGCTCGGACGAGTAAGTTCTTCTGAGCGAGGGCGATATTGTTTGGATAAGACAAAAATATTTCCAATGTAAGTATACAGTTTCTAATTTACTGTCGAAACAGTCACAAATTTTACTATTGCAAACTTTACTGTACTTTGTGAAATTATTTTTGATATACTTACAATTTTATATTATATATTATAATGTCAGATGTGTTTTTCTGTTGATAACTTTTACAATCGCCGATTCCGAACTAAAAAACATTTTTAACGGAATCGTGTTATCCACAGGTTATTGAATATTGCAGTAAATACTCATTTGTGCTGCTATGTCAAGCTCATCGTCTCTTGCTTGGATTATACAAAAGACTCGTTTCCTAGGTATGTATGAGTTTTCATCGAACGTAATGCGGTTTAGCATCGTTCATTAAATATCGATACCATTTTGAATCATTGATCAATATCGTTAATTTATTAATTATAATAATGAATTATTATCACATTATTATGGTAATTGAACCCTTAATATACATTGTAATGGATTATTTGAAATTATTTTTATTTTTTAGAGTATTGTTGGGCCGTGTACTTTCCTGTTCTCAACAAAAATCCAGATTGTACGCCACGCGTTTCCTACGGACCTTACTGCGATTTAACGCTCTTCGTGCCGAGGATCCCATGGTAACTGGCTTGTGGATTCTCGAATTGCTCATATCTCAAATTAGCGACGACAACCCAGTCGTTTCTATGGCAGCTCTGGAAGCTGTCGACGAAGCTTGTGATTATAAAGTATTTGAAAACAGTACAGTGAAATAACTTGACAGCGTGACATTATATTAAATAAATTGTATTGTCGTAGGACTACTTGAAGATTTTAATCGGATTAAGACCCAATGTTCTCCATAATAGCGATCAGGGTCTACTGATACTAGTACGTTTTTTGTCCGATCCGGCCGGCTATAAATATCTGTCAGATTCCAGTTTCGTCATGAATCAGCTGCATAATTGGGGTACTCATTTTAACTTGAGGTATATTACTTAGAAGTTAGTGAATTTGTTTTAATTTGTTGATTAACGGCTATTATACTGTTTTTACAGGTATGTGTTGATAATAGAAGGCGAACTACATGATCAACTAACCCTTCATCAACGTCACGAGGACGGCCACTACAAGACAAGACTCTCCAGTGACATGTCGAGAAATCAAATACCTTGCATACGGCAACCGCCGCATCTCTATTCGCAAATGGCAATGCACGACGGCGGATTTCAAACCTTGACCAGAGACGTTTATTTTCGGAACATAATTCAAATAGTTCTCGGCACCGCTCAGGACAATCCCATTGACCAGTTGCATTTAAAGGCGGCGATATGGGCCGTCGGCCATTTCGGTAGCGTTGTTCAAGGGGCTTGTTATTTGGCGAGCAACGGTGTCCTGGAAGTCATGTGTAAAATAGCCACTTACCATTCGATTTATTCGGTAAGAGCGACCGCTCTGTACGCGCTGTCGTTGATTAGCGCCAACCGATCCGGAGCCAAGCATCTACGAGCGTACGGCTGGAATGTCTTGAGCAGAGTCTTCTTGGAAGAAGATTTTTATAAAGTCAAAGACAAACGTGGAGGCGATACTAATCTAGCAGGGACCACGCCTTCTGAAAGTTCACACGTACGTACAATTACTTTACTCGATGGTGATGTGCAACACGTTTGTACGTTCCAATATGTATCATGTTGTCTTACAGGGAATCGTAAGCGAATGGGTGGACGACATGTGGGATCCCGGTGTACACAGTAGAAAGAAGTGGTCTACCTTACCGGCAAGCAGCACGTCCTGGTCCAGATATCAGCACCATTTAAGGAGTTTGAGCGAAGCCAAAACGACAGATAACAACGATGGCGCTCATCCCGAACAATCAACATCGCCACCAGATCATTTGATGTAAGTACTAAATTTACAGTATGTTTTACTTGGAAAAAAAAAACAGAAATGCATAATTGTTGTTTAAAACCAATCAGCTACTCTAGTTATCGGTTGAGATCGGATAGTAGCTGTACAGTTGACAGTAGTACTAGCGGTGTCAGTTCTGGCGAGTCTGGATTCGGTACCCGACACACAGACTTCAGCTTTTACCAGTAAGTAATACTTACTAAGTTTGTCGATCAGATGAATCGGTGTGTTTTAAAAATATTCTTTTATAGTGATCGACATCAAAAGTTAAGTCCTATACCCAGTTCGAGTTCGTTGTCGACACTTCCATTGGGACCGCCTAAGTTTTCTCCGGATTCAGAGGGTAGCTTTTTTTTTATCTTAGTTAATTTATGAATTAAAATTAGCTAATTATCGATGCGGGGTATACTATAATATTTAGGTGCCAAATTGCCGAGAAGGAATTCTTTTGGTTATAGGACACTGAAGATGCTACAAAGAGGAATGGGCAGAAAAACTTCACGAAGTATGACCATGCAGCCACAGTCGTCTGCTGCCGATATGTTTGACATGCTTGCCGAACACGAAATGGATCGGATGTCTCCGTTAGTACGACCTAGAGAATTCAGGCACTCGTTTAGCGCAAACCATTCGCCGTAAGTGTATATTTAATTTTTCTTAATTTTTAGATTAAGATAAATTGTGGTATAATGAATGCTTAACCTGACGTTTGTTTAAGGTACGAGTTTGAATCGGTCTCTTCTTGTTCTTCGAGCAAAATATGTCATCATTCGGCTAAAGGTAAAATATTATCAAGCTGAACGTTACACTAAATGACGGTGTCTAACTTTGATTCTATCTTTTTTTTAGATCAGTTTAACGAGTCCTTTTATGGTGGGGTCGCATTGCCGTCAGATCTAAGTACGCTTTTTTTTAATGTAGACAAAGAACCGGAACCCGTTCCTACGCCGGACTACGAAGACTCTTCGTCCTGCTTCAAACACTTGTCTACAGGTAAATAAAAATCTACATTTTGGTTGAACAACATGAAATTTTCTGTATTTTTCTTTTTTGCAGGTTCAGAAGCACTCAGTACCGACGATTCAGATACCGAAGAAGTAGCAGCTGACCCGTTACCCGTTCGAAGGCAACGTAGCCATAATCGTGCGTTGTGTATGCTGTGTTCGGTTAATGAACACGCTAATCGGCCTACTACGAGAAATCGAAAGGTGTCGTCCAGTTCTTTGAGACGATGTCGAACAGGTAAAACTAATTTTATTTTATTTTGTAATAATTGTTAATTTTCTAATTTGTGGTTGGGTTTAAAGAGACTGAAAGCAGTTATGGCATTGGTGTGGAAGGTGAGAGCCCTATACTTCTGCCTTGGCAACATAATAAGTCATCGTGTCTGCACGAAGCTTCGGGGTTCGGTACGGGCAGTAACGAAAGCGGAGCGAGCTCCGATATCAGTAGTAAGTGTAACACAAAAGCTTCAGGCAAAATTTTTTTTAAAATAAATTAATAAATGTTAATTTTATTTCTCATAGGTCTAGCTCAGAGGTCTACTTTGGCGGACAGGATAACAAAAAGCCATTCGGCTTTAAGACGTGACATTCTAAAACTGGTCGAACAGTTACCCAATCCTGTTTTGTATAAAACGTCCACCCAAAGTCTGTTACAGTAAGTCACGTTGGACGTCACGAAATTTCGACTTAAGTTTTAATTTTATTATAATTTTCCTCTTCCATTAGAATGAAACAAATGTACAGCGACTTATTCCATGATATATGTGTCTACTCTGATGTTTGCAATTTATTGGCCGAACACCATTATCACATCCAAGCTAGGCGATATATGCATGAACTCTTCTTGGATGCTCCGTTCAAGGAGGTAAGCGTGTACAAAGTTTAACTTCATATTATGTTGTACATATTGGCTATTGCTAACCGTGATCGTGTTTGTATTTTAGTTGTACGAAGAACCGGCGACAATAATTGCTCGACAGAGTCCACTCGACACGTCGAGTACAGATTGTGTTGGCAATGAAGAGGCGGACAAGTCGCATGGAGGCGATAGTGAACTCGAAGTAATTATGGAGGCTGAAATGGAACATAGAAGAAGATCGTCCGAAGTCGCAGTCGATTGGAAACCTCCGCCTACTAGACATCGTAAACAAACGATCTATGATTCATCTAACCAACGATTGCAGGAATAAAGAGAGATAAAAAATTGAGAATTAGGAGGTATAAAAAAAAATGTATTGTTTTGTATACATTAAAAAAAAAAACTAATATATATCTATATATTTGGAAAAAAAATTAATAAAAAAATAAAACATTTAATTCAAAACACAGTATTGTTTGTTTAAATATTATCTAGTTTTTAATTATCTATATAAGGTTTTACATTAGCTAGAAGATTTAATGTTGTTATATTATTATGTACAAGAACTCAATGGAAATAATTACACTAAAATAATGATACTTAATTTACAAGTAACAAAATAAAGACGTCTGCCGGACCGTCAACTTTTGAATAGACAACTTACTTCGAAATATTGTAGGTGTTATCTAAACCGAAACACTGAAAATTATTTTGTGAGATCATGTTTTATTTGAACCAACAAGAAAAACCACCGTAAGGGTGTCTGTTGTAAATTGAAGATTGTAGTCGGCATGGAACACTCGGCCGACATCCGATGCGATCGGTTCCTCGTGTCACCATACCGACCGTAGTCTGTAAAATGCGAAATGTCTTTACATTTCATAGGATTTCTAATTGTTTGCAAGTATTCAGCTGTCGCAAGTCGACTACTCTCTGAATTTGGCTTTGACAAACGACGGCAATGGAGAGACGTACAGCAAAACGTTGAAAACCATGGCGGTGAGGGGAAACACGAAGCTGGCAACGAGATTGATTTGTGCGTCGGCCACGGCAGCTGGATACCTTTCATTGACGTACGAGTCTCCGTCGGGGTATCGGCAGACAAACGTTTCGGCCGCCGGTATGGTACAATTTTGTCCGGTGCTCTGCGGCAATCCCAGGTACTGTCGGCGACCGTTGAACGCCTGAGACGTCAAGTAGGCGCCCACGTACCTTGTCTGTGTGGCGTATGTGACCCACGACAGCCATTCGGACATGCCACGGTACGACCTGCAAATAATTAATTCATAAATAATAATTTAACAAATAATTAAGTTATCCGTAAAGTATAAAACTTTCTCTAAGATCATTTACATATTGTAATATAATCTAAGGTTTCTATACAAAAATTTGTACTACTTTAAACTTAAAATGTATTGGTACTTCCACGCTAGACTTAATTAGTCCTGCTGCCAACCGGCTAAAAAATCGTTAGTAATTGTTATCAATCCTATCTCTTATCACGGACGTTGTTATCTATGGCGGGAAAAACGGTCAAACACCGATGACCCATCGGTGTAAGCATATTGTTTTGGACAGCATTTTCCATGTTGGTTTAAATATTTTAAACTAAAAAAAAATTATTATTTTTTTATAACTGTACTATTTAAAATTGTAAAGCAACTGTTAAATTAACGGTTGTTGACCTAGGTCAACATTTTTTTTTAGATACAGCTTACATTGCATATAGATAATTATTATAGGTATATTAATCGGTCGCCCGTCAGAATTCGGAGTTATTTTATGAATGCTTGATTAATTAGATTATTAATACGATAATACAATTCAAATAGTTAATAATATGTTATCTACTATTTTATGTTAATATAACGTTTACATTTAACTCATTGATGAATTATACATCCAGCGCACATCTCTATAAACTAAAGCTAGAGCTTACCGAAACAAACGAATGACATTTTTTAAATCGAGTGAGTGGTGTAAAAAATGAAGCAATTCAAACCATAAGTGTGTTAATTGATGAAATGTTGTAATCGATAAGTATGCGCTAAGACTACTCAAGTTTCCATCACATCTTTCAAGACGTCGTTTTTATGTCGGAAAAAAGTGATTAAAGGACAAAATGTAGGCGGTATTTGACAAAAAAAATTAAATTTTAATACCATTCAAGTATGATGTTTTTGCGGTCGTTACCTGAGCATGCCACTTCCCAGCACCACCATCACGGCCAGGAAGTATATGGCGAATATGCAAGTGTTGTACGCGTTTTTAGATACCGCCATGACGGCTATGACCAGTTGTTCGGCAAACAAATAGCAGCTCAGCAGCACCGCGGCGAACAGGCTCAGTTCGGTCCAGTTGTTGAACTTCATGAGTCTGGCAAAACGAGAGGCAATAGACAACAGCGGTAATATTTTGTTATATTAAAAATTGCGGTTTTTTTTATAATACATTATAAACTCACTGATAGAGGATGGCCGACGATCCGGTAACCGTGAGGAAAGCCATCGGCAGGGAGAAAGTGAAATAGCTAACGAGGAACAACGGGCCGCTGTACGAACCGTCTTGGTTTTCCTGATAGTATCTGGTCCTGTGCGGAGCAACTGAAACGTGAACCCTGGTTTTTACTTTTCTGCCGTTCATAATATAAGTAATATGACAATTATCGCAATCGTCGACCGTTAAATGGCTTTTTGTATATTATATAGTAGTGATATAACATGATATTATTATAATCGTTTTAAGACGGAGCAGCGTCAATCTAACTATTTATTAAGGAGTAAAGTAAAGACAATTCTCAGCGAAACGCGAATGTATTTATAAAAATGATGTAGTCTATATTTGTTAGTATTTAATATTTATTTAAAAACTTCCACAATGCGGTCACATAATACTTTAGTACCGGATCATTTCTTTGGAGATGCAAGTTTCTAGAAAACTTAAGGGGCTTCTACATTAGCATTTATTAAGGTATATTGTATAGGACATTTTTTAGTAAACTCAACATTAAGCTTAAATGTTTAAACATATATATATTACCATAGGCAAGAAGGATATCTTTTGATACTTAATTTTGCATCGATCGTGGCACAATTTTAAAGTTTTATTTAGTTAATTAATTATTTCAATGTAAAAAACTGACATTTTTAACTTTTTTTAAACTGAAACAATTAGTTAAAATAAAAAATAATTTTAAAATTATGCCACGGTCGATGCTTTGAAAATGTTACGAAGAATTCAAATATTTTTTCAAAACTTAAATCCGAGTATTCTTAGGAGTAGTACGTTTGAAGTAGAATGAGTTGTTTTCTACCAAAAATACACAGGTGTAGAGGCTCATTAAGAAGTTTAAGCGTATGTGAATTGTGAACAATATTAAAAATGAATAGTTACCGTACATAGGTTGTTACAATAATGGTACGAACAAGTTACAGTAGTTTTTTACTTTTTATAGCTTGGAACTTCTTTGCGAAAAATGTTACCGAAAATAATACTCTATAGCGTCTCCCAAATGGCACTCTGTGTTATACTTACACGTGTAGGCCGTCGTGAACACTGAAGTCAAGTATGTGGTGGTCATGCACGTCAGCAGCAATCCGGTTCTGGACATGAACGCCGTCTGATAGTCCTGCGAAAACAACGCCAATGTATTATCGCTTAGCTGATGTTATAACTATCGAATACACGACAAAGTGCGGTGGCTGACTTACTTTAACGTTCCTGTAAAACATCCACACGAGCAAAAAAGCCACGGGCAAAGCCACAAGACGGGCGGACAAGTAGAACAGAGCTTTCCAAGAGCACCCGAAAGTGGATGCAAACTGACGCCTGTGGGACAAAATGCGTTGTAATAATTATAGTCATAATTCATTAAACCCGCACTCCAAACCCCAAGTGCGATCAACATCGATAGCACGACAACACGTTTCCCCTCAGTCCAATAGTAATAATGATAATGGTATGATGCCGGGTTCGATAATTCAGAGCAAATGCCCATTGCGCACGTTTTTATCGTGAAATATCCTACAATCAACTTAATGTACCAATATTGTAAGTTCGTGACAAATTATTATTAACGAAAGCGGGTCAGTACACATAACAATTATCAACACCTCTTACAGCGCCGTCACTTTGTTGTTGGTATATTAAAAACATACCAGAAGGTTTTAAAAAAGCGGCCGGAAACCTGCTATGCTGCTTATAACCTGCACAGCAAGACGTGGTAAATAGAGTAGAGAAATTTGGTATTAGACTGGTGAGATTAAAGATGTGGTGAAAAATGGGAATTGTTGTGCCCTGGTCGGACAGAATTAGAAATAAGCATCGAAGAGGAAGCTTGGGTGTCGGAGGGAAAATGAAAGAAAACTTATTAAGATGACTTTGGAAAGAAATAAGGGAGGAAAACTATAGCAAAACAAGTGACCAACTATGTATGGGTGATTGTGGTAAATAAAGATATGTAGAGTGAGTGTAGAAATAGGGATTTGCGTTGAGAGATTTGTCTGGTCGACCCTATTTGTAGATGGAATAATAAGCATTCTGCTGCGAAATCCAGGAGGAGTTGGTATGTTTTTGTTTAAGACAGTATCAACAATGATTGTACTAATATGGTTTTATTCGAGCCCAGTTCGAACATATTGATTTTTAATGGTTTAACCGTTTCTCATTTGAGATTTCTACAAAATACCCGAAGGCGTTGGTCACGGTGAGAAAAACTCGACCTCACACGATCCATCATGTTATTGACTGGCCACTATGGGAATTTCACTATTAATTTGCCTATATAGCATGCCATTACACGACACTTGCCAAATAAAAAACTTACTATGTATTTGAAGTAATTTATTCAGCGTTCTAGTAACACACACGAAAGCCCGTAGTTCAGGAAAGCGTGTGACATTTTACCGATTGCCAAGAAGTATCATTATAGCTATAATTTGACGCAATCGACACGTGTTGTAAAAGGAAAACGTCCAACTATTTCGTAATACCGTGACAATAAGAAATCAAATGATTTGTTGATGTTTACTACAGAAAGAGGTGCATTAATTGACACTTCAATTATTGCATGTAATTCAAGGACGTCAACTTAGCCTCAGCCCTCAACTCTTCTGTCGTGGCACATTGGTGTGATCATGCAAAGGGCGATTATTATTTTTAGAGTAATTTCAGCGCTTACACCTTCAATACCAAGTCAGTTTGATTTCGTTGACAATTCTTTTGCCATAACCGAGCACTTTCACGATTCGTAAGACTTATCGACAACGTGTGACTGGAAATAAAATGTAGTTTTTGTGGACAAAAAATTATCCTAAAAATCAGTTTTTTTTAATATGCTCTACCAAACTACTGCTCTACTGACATTTACCAACACTATTAGTTCTAAATCAAAAACTGTACTACATTAAACCAGTTTATCTGGATTGGTTCGCAAAAAATGACAATCCAAAGTGGAATTGATTTTGTGGAATATTTGTAAGTCAACATCAAAAACAAGTAATTGCCAACGACTGATTTCACAATATTTACAATAACAGAGTCGGTCATAGGCAATCTCTTCGTGGGACACGTGGGAAGGCGTAATAATGATATCTAATTTAAATCCATATATTTGCACCGATTGTCAAAATGATATTTAAGTTAAAGCAATTAACACGTGTAAGTTGTAAAGATAAAATTTCTTAGAGGCGCATGTGTGGGACATTCGTTGACCTTTAAATTGGTATTTTTTTTTCATTGATGACTAAACCTAATACCTGTATTAAACTTCATTGCGGCAAAACTGCCAACCGGATGATGACATCATTTTCCGTAGGCTTTAAAGTCAGTGGTTTTTGATCTTTTTTTTTTTTGCAAACGTTAACAACAGCTTTATTGCTAATAAATCGAGGGGATAATCATAATGGCTAATGCGCGTTCCCACAGCAAAATCCAACAGGCTCCTCAGGATAAAAAAAATATCAACGATACTATTCCCATCGAATGCGATTCGAGGAAAAAATATAACAAAGCGTATAATTATTATTGCTTGCCATTTGAGCGTCTCGTCTGGAGACGTTAATGTACTGCGATGTTGGCCAATGGTTTTTTGTGTGACCAAAAAAAAAAAACGAAGGCTTTATTCTCCACAAAGATACACGAGTGTACCAACAACAATAATAACAATTATTATTATTTTTCGTTAAAAAGGTCATTGTTACGGTTTGATGAGAGAGAGAGAGAGGAGTCCCATTGGAATAACAGTACTGTATTATTCCACGTTAATAGTGTTATATAGCGAAAAAAACCATTTTTTTTTTAGTAATTTGTGGATTTTATAGCGTTTATCAACCGAATAGGTAAACGGGAGTGTTTTTTTTTTTTTTTTTTGGATTTTTGTTCGTTTTGTGTACTTACTGGTAAAGCGTCATGCCGATTTGTGCGGTCGAAGAGTCTTGAGCCGAATATGGGTACGGATGAGAATTGGACTGAAGGTCAGACGGGGGTGACCCTAAGAGCACCGACATAGCCGAAGACTTCCTGTACGGCGCCCCTTCCATCTTGAATTTCTCCACTAACGCCACGATCTGAGCGTTGGATTCGACAAATCTTTCCCTCGACCTCCGGTCCACCGTAGACAAGCACACTGTATACAAAATATATATATATTTATTTCATAGGATATGGATTTGTGTAAGCTAGAGATTCCAAAAGGTTGATAACGGTCCAAATAATACAACGAGATTAAGAAAAATCAGAGTCGCTTGCTTGGATGGACTTCGCCCAGTGCCTAGCAGTGAATCTAATAGCAAGTATTATTACCTAGCATTTACTCCACTCCAAACATTAAAAAAAAAGCAATCGCTGGCATCCTCTCAAATATGTGGTCTAACTGATAACAGTATCAACATTTTGGAAATAATACAATATAACGTTTATTTTTAAAAATATTAATTTATGATTAAAGTATATTTGTTGTCCTAGAATTTAAATAGTGAAAAGTTTATGAGTTTAGAAAATAGTAATTAATAGATTTAAAAAAAAAAATAAACTAGTATAAAAATTTTTTTTTTAACAATTTTAAAAATAATGTCTTAGGTGTATATTGCATTAATATACGAGACCGATAAAATTAAAACTTGCAATTTCTTACCAGTGAGCTCGTTTGACGTTAAACCATTTTTGCGGTTCAAATTAATGCAAATCCCGTCTGTACGACATGGTATAAGACTAGTGGTTTAAATTAATCTGGTTATTTATTTATAAATAATAATATCGGCTGATTCTATTAACGCCCTACACTAGTTTAATCTTAAAAATAATTGCAATTTTGAAGTGTTTATTTTTGAAAACATTTGTGCTTATGCTATATTTTTATATGAAACAATATTTACATTTTTGTTGTTGCCATTTTGTGTTGATAGAGCTCTTGCAAATATTAAAAAAAGATGAACGAAGACGTTTTATTCGCATTTGGAACAAATTGGGCGGTACTACATTAAAATTTTAAATGCATACGTTTCGCCTTATTATATATATTATGCGGAAGCACGTGACCTTAATGGGGTTTGAGTATGCGTATTGCGGTTACCATAATGTATTGCACTATGTGAAGTCATGAATGAAACAATAGAGAACTATGCCAGCACATGAGATGCCCCCCCCCCGCACACGTGGTATGTGTTCTTTAAGATTTTTCTAAATAAATTATTATTTACGGTCTACTATTAAAGTATCCGCCATAATAACAGCCACTCTATATCGGTCGGTCATTGTAACCTATTTAACAAAACCTGTACTTTATATTACTCGTATATTGTTTGCACATCAAATCAATGTGTTATATTGTCTTTTTTTTTTGAAAACCTTTCTTTGAAATCAAATTATTTTTGCTTTCTCAAAAAATCTTCTTCTATTTTTTTATTTCCTCGAACGCTTCATCGAATGACATATATTGCATACCGTGGCCGAGGTTTCAGTTAATTTAATTGATACGTATTACATTTAAATAAACTTGATTTTCTTTATAGTTTTATCGAAAAAGATTTTACCATAATTAGGTAATTAGTTTTGAGCTATTCACGACATGTGGTTAAATTATTCATACCTAAGTATACAAATTGTCTAGCCACTACATTAGTCAGTGAAAAAACTCATTTGTTCAATTATCCAAGGTGAATTTGATACCAAGTCTCAATTATTATTTGTCATGTATTATTGTTATACGTCATTATTATTTATGAAGAAAGAGTTTCAGCAAAACGTTAAGTATACCAGGTGATCGTGATTATAACCGGCGGTTATATAACGTAAGACTATCGTTTTTTCGGAAAATATTTTTTAAATTTAGTAGTTTTTCTTTTTGAAAACATTTTTCTTTATGTTATTATGTTATCAAATATTCATATTTTTTATATTTTCCAGAGCGCTATCAACTTTAGAAACTTTAACGGTAATGCATACATTTCGTTATATTTTTCACTTGAGAATAATGTACTAAAGATTTTTACTGGTCGATAACCAGTTTTGGATAGCTATAAGTCTTTGAAGTTTCAAGTTTAGGGTAGGAAGAAAGGTGGAGTGTAGTATAATTTTTATCTGAGCGCACTTTCCCTCCCGTGATAACTTTTAAACTCCTATAACTTTAAAAAAATAGTGGTTCAAAACTGGTTATCAACCAGTAAACATTTTCAGTAAAATATTCTTATTTTAAAAAATTAACAATATATATACGTTGCCATTTAAGTTTCATCTCTTCTTATTACATGACTGAACCATCTAAACCCAATCTTCCCCGCAACTGTTGCAACTCCTAGATTCGCCCTTTGTTATAATATCTTATTCTATCCTCCCTAGTCACTCCACTTATCCGTCTTAGTGTTCTCATTTCCGCTACACTCAGTCACTAGGGTTAAAATTTAAAGCGGGAGGTAAAGTGCACCTTTCCACCCTTCTTCTGGTCTTAATCCTGTTAACTTTAAAAGTAATGTGTAAACAAGCAAATAAACTAACGATTGACTTACGGTAGTACATGAGTGGATTTTCCATTTCCGGACAAGGGAACCCGACGGCCCGGAAATAGTCCAACATCATTCTCGTGGGTCCAGCGTACACCAAGTCGCCCAAACACAGGTAAGCCACACGTTCTAGAAACGGGAACACATCGGAACGGGGCTTCTCCATAGTCAGCACCACTGCCCGGCCTCTGCGTTTCGCGTGACTACTTACCATAGACACGATCAAGTAGGTCGTCAAAGGATCCAACCCGGCCGTGGGTTCGTCCAGAAGTAGTAGAACTATTAACACGGGAAAAAAATGTTCATGGCCGATTTTTCACAAACAAAACCACGGGAAAACTCATCGTACCTGGGTCTTTGACCATTTGCGATCCTATGACCAGTCTCCTGTATTCGCCTTCGGTCAGAGCTTCGACGCTGCGCCTTGCCACTTGGCTGAGGGCCAAATCCGCCAACACCTGTCTTACCCGGGAGTCTTTGACGTAGCCGCTGACTTGCGAACCGACGGACAGGTTGGCTGCATAATGTAAAGTCTGCTGCACCGACAGCGACGGCACAAGGTCGGCTCGGTGCCCGACATAAGCACAACATTGATTGAACATTGCTTGCGTGAGCGGACGCCCGTCCAATAGTATTTGTCCTCGAGACACACCTTTGCTTCGTCTGGCTATCACTTCCAAAAGCGCCCTTTTACCACTGCCTACAAAAAGTTAAACACTTGTGTCAGCTGAATGCAAACCTTTTTACGCCCTAATCGATTAGCTCAGATCTATGGACAATAAACGATGCTTTTTAAGTGGCCTAATTATCATGAATAAAAGTCGACGGAATGAGAATCGAGTAGAAAATAGAATTTCCTTTTACGGATGTCGTTACCCGCTGGCTTTGTCGATCGTTTGAACCGTTTGTAAAAGTGAAAAGTAGCCGACTACATAGTTTTGTCGGCCCGGAGGAGTCCGTTTAATTGGTTTAAATGACGGTTTTCTCTGTCGAGTCTAATCGAAAATCCAAGTAACGCTTTAGGTACACCGGCCGAGGACAATTAGTTATAGAATATTCTACACGCTTAGCTTTGGCCGACTTACCTTTGGATCCCAAGATGGCCATGACTTCGCCGGATCGGACTTCGAACGTGATGTCTTTGAGTATGAGCCCGGTCTGGACGGACCCGAAAAGTCTCTGGAAACACGAGGCCGGCTCCACTTGGCCCGTGTGGAATATGTTGTTCAACTCCAGAGAGTAATCGCCGCCGATCATTTTCGACGGTTTCATCGTAACTGTGTGCGCGGGGCCTATGGCAGCAACAGCACCAGCGGCGGCGAACAGTTACGTGTCGCGTGTACCGTGCAGAACGAGAACTGCTGGACCGAAACCTCCTCCGTGTGTATGAATTTCTACGCGTTCGTGTGGAAGGTCGATGCCACTGTAGCCAACCGAGCACTGCCGGTCCTCTACGCCGTCCGCCCTAGAGGTGAAGGACCGGTTTAGTTGGCTGCCTTGCCCCGGCCACACGGCGGCGGCGGCGGCGGCGGCGCATACCTGACAGCCGCGCGTCGCCCTCTTATACCTGCTGGCTGTGCTGCCCGTGCACAGGTGTCTCGGACGGCTTACACATACACGCACAGTCCGCGTCAACCGCCGTCGGTGTTCCCCGTACGTTCCCCACGTACAGTGTCGATGGTGCCGGGCAAACGCGCGCCTTTTGAACGCCGGTAAAATTATAAGAAAAAAAAATGCCGTGTTCGACGGCCGTGTCGTTGTGATCGACTTGTATGCACGTTTTTCCGGTCAAGTAAAAGTTACTGTTGTTCAGACAATTCCGTTGAGAACCGACGAACCTAACCATGATGGACTGGTGGTAATCCAACGAGAATCCAGGATCGACACCACAATATCGTCGTTAAGGGGTAAGTGGAAAACGTTATTTTTTTTTCTTTCTTACGGTCGTCTTGAGGTGTCGCAGGGTTTGTGTCACTTTGTACGACCGGCGACCAACAATAGCGAATGGGCGGCGTTTGCACGGCAAATATGTGTAGTCCGATACGGGCTATGTTATTATGATTTTGTGTGTATAATAATATATGTACACGTTCTATTATGTGGGAAGCGATAGAGGTGCCCAAACGAAAACGGTGACCAGTCCCGGAGGAATGCGACGCGTTCACCTCGCCAAACTCGGCAAGGGGCATGTGATGATAATCGGTATCTATTTTTGGCGCCGGCCCGACTTATCGTCGACGGCAGGAAGTAGTAACATATTACTGTCTCGGACCTATTGTTTCGAACCTGTTGTCGCCGTGTGAGTAGGTGGAAAAAGCGATTAAAAAATACATCATGCCGCTATAAACCCGTAGAAAATATAATTTTTTTTCTTTTTAAACGCTCTTGTGGTCACGACCCGAGACAAAAACCTCCCTTATCGAACACAACACGGCTAGAAAACCCATTGCCCCGTTTACCACTATTGGCCAGGGGAAAATTCGTAGTAGTCTATTACCACTACAGACTACTGAAAATGTTTGATGAAAAGTTGGAGATACCCGGTTCTTGAACCGGACCCTTGCCGTTAAAGGGACCAAATGCAACGACCATCATGGGTACTCGACCAATGTTAAACCATCACATGCTCACAGTAGCATAGCAGGGTAATTCCTATAGTATGTGACAGCTGTTAAAAGTTACCAGTGTGGTCAAGTAAACATACATATTATAAGCTGTATAAAATCGTCAAGACTACGCGGTTACTCTTAAGTATTGTTTGGACGAAAAGGGCACCGAGTTAAGCCGTGTTATGTGTAGGGAATATTATGATTTCGAGAAGTTTTAATCCGCCAACACAGAACAAACTCAAAAACGTTAAGCGTTCTTAATTGCCGCCGGCTTTACTCGAATGATACTAATTATACATACATATATATATTACATGTAGAATACCCGTATGCCATTATTGTTAATAATGACAACAGGAATCGAGGCGGTGGGTGTGATTTTCTCAGTTAGAATCCCATCCTATGTATATCCTTTTACAGCGTAGTTCGTTGACACCCATTAACGAGAGATTATAGTATAATATTATTCGTCGAAAGACTTCAATACTCGTGCATGTTATTATATATACATATATTTATGTATAAAGGCGAAGCGAAGCGACGGCTTAACACGTTCGAGTTTACTATTCGGATTAACGTTGGTAGTTTTACAATTTGAGTAATAGATAAGTACAAGTATTTTTTGTCGTTGAAAATAACGAGCAGCGACCGATGCTTGTTTCTGTGAGAACTCATTTTTTTTTAACACGGCGAGAAATAATCAATTAAAAATATACATAAAAACAGGTTAAAATAAAAACCTAATTAATTTGTTCTAACTAGTATGACTGCTTAGGGTGTACACACACGTGCGTTAAATGTAAAAACGGGTCGAGTGTACCTAACTCATATCGGTTGTATTATTACTGTAATACCTACTCGCCAAGTGTTACACATTGAGAAATATGAATCGATAATCATTTAACAAGTATTCAAGGTGGGTGGTGCAACGCGCGTTAATTGCATTTTCTGGTGTTTATTTGTGTTGCGTTATTGTTTGTCTACTTAAATATATTGTCAATATATTACAATGCGACTGCCAGACCAACGACAACAAAGGCAACAATCTCAACTAATCCCATATACGTCTACGCGTTGTAAAATACATGATGATATATTACTATTGAGAATCATTTGACACGGTACACGACCACCACATATGTGTATTAATCCGTTAATAATATTTATGCCGTACACATGTTTATGCAAATTAACGTGTATTGTAATTTAATTTGCTACGCAATATTATTATTGTCGTCGGTCCTCTCAGAAACTATACTTACTTTCTCCGCGGTCAAAGGTACCTATAATATAACACAATCATATCATAGGTACCGTGCTCGTGCAGCACTCGTGTATCATGAAAATAAATTACAATAATAATTGTTGCTCAACAAACAAAAATATTACTATTATAATCCCTTCTTTAGAACGGCGACCGCCCGCGGGGTCTTTCGAAATGCACTTCGAGTCGCTGTTACTGAAAATAATATTCCTTCAGCGTCAGAAGAGTACAGGTACAGAGTTTGTATAAAAAAAAAAACAGTATTTACCGACAAATACCGAATATTCATTACCGGAAGAGTGCGGCCATTTATATACCACAGCAATATTGTTACTACTTCAGAGACGGTTGTCTGTCTGTCTGCGCCTACAAGGTTCGAATTTTACCGCACGAACGTCGCCGTGTCATTGACTAGATCACGTGCGTACCCGGCCGCTTAGGTTTGTATTGTAATAAAAAGAAGGGAAAAAATAATAATAAGATGGAAGAAGAAAACCCGGGTTCCACCACAGCTGTGTAGGTCGCCGCCGCCGTCTTCTAATGGCATGTGTCCGTGTGTAAGAAAAGATAAAAATGATTTTCCAAACGTCCGAAACGAATAATAATAATAATAATATAACGGCCGTAAAAGGGTCAATATTTATAATATATTATGTTGTTCCGTTTGTCGATTTACACAAAATAACGAGCAAGGTATATTATAGAGTTCCACTGCACTATTATTGTAGGTATACCGCAATATTACAATATTTTTATTTTAATATATAATAAACAGTGGATGCCCCTCGCGTTAACGTTATTCGGAAATGCTTGAGCGAGCACACGGTTGTAATAGTCATAAAAATAAAGAAGAAAGGTACACGGCGGCGACGGGGCACGCATTGTGCATCTTGGCATCTGTTGCCATCTTGAAGGAGTAATTATGTTTGATATGTGCAAAAAAAAAAAAATGGGTATAAAAAAAATAACCACTAGAGTACTGTTGTTACAGTAGATAAATATATAAACGTCACGACAAGTCGACAATTAGCCGTTGCCAACTGGGTATATGAAAATATTTTATATTCGTGACAACACAACACACAAGAGCATTGTAGTTACCCGGGGGACTTTACTATGAAAATATCATGTAAACCGCACATTAATAACGGACGTTAGGTTAGGTCCACTTAACCTAACTCAACAAAAATATGTTTTTAATTTTACACAACAACAGTCATAATAAAAGTAAAAAACCCGTGATCCCGTTTGACTCCTGCAGTGAATGTGTTTCATTACAAATTAAAAACGCAAACAAGTAATGAATTGCAAGTAACAAGCAACGAAATCTGACGTTAATAGCAACCAAACATGATCGTACCGCCACCAGTTGAAAAGTGACACAAATCAAAAAAATAAAAGTTTGTTTTCAAATAAATTAATTTCTACATTTCCAGAATCTTCCAGACTTTTTAGCTATCTCATTAGTTGATCGTTTGTTTGGACATTTCACTATACTAACAGAACTTAACTATTTAATCTCTTCTAAGTTTTTTTTTTTTTTTTTTTACATACCAATAAAATGTCATGTTATCAAAATCGCTATTAGGCGTCATTTAGTGGTTAAAAATTGAAATGGAAATGTTGATATTTATTTAACGGATGTCATCATAAACTCGATAATCATGATATTTCATAGTTGTGTCACGTTTAAAAAAAAACACTAATATGTGATTGCATAAAAAACAAATATTCCAAAATGTATATTGAAAAAAATCACCCGTTTCCCTTTAAATTCGGATAGTTTAAAAATTAACATATTATGTCTGACTTAACACTACGGTGCGCTATAACGTTTTTCTTTTTTAAATTAGTTGAATCATTCCTAAAGCGGTTACCTCACTGTGTTGGCTATTTTGTAATGTAATTAATTTTTAAATATACGCAAATAAAATTAATTACCGTTGATATTTTAAAGAATAATTACAAACCGCTTTGGTACCTCAACTGAAGTAGTTCATTGGAAGTACTGTCCGCCCAATGTCTATGTTTGGATGAACCAATGGCGGATTTGATATTGGACGTTTTTATCACCGTCGAACCTCATCGTGGTGTACCTAAGCAACAAATTGTAAACATAATGAAACATAGACTATACCACTGTGTCCCCCATACAGTATAACAACTCGGAACGCGCACAATGGAAACAGTTTTTCAATTGACTTTGATAAAAATCTAAATTAACGGTTCGTAAAATATAATTATTATTAATATTATTGTTGTTGTTGTTGTTGGTAGTGCTGCGACGTTATTTCGCCATCGATCGACAGATCCAGATTGATTAAAACCAGCGGCCGCCCTCATTGTTTTAAATCAGAGTCCGCATAATGGAAAATATTTTCCCACGGAATTTCAGTGTATCTGATGTGATGTTTGATGACTTACTAATAATATTATGTGACATTTAGCACACACGCGTTGGTAGGCGCCTTATATATTAAGACGATACCCTTACCCTTTGAAAATAACCGTACAAACGTGTTTATGGAAATGCGTTAAAATAATAGAAAAACAAATTGTCTAAAAAATAATGTGTTTGGTTGCTATAGACGGACTGTATATATATTAATTGGACAAGTAGTTTTGGTTTACATCGCTCTATTGCACACAAAATCCCGTTTATGGTTTAGTAATATTTTATGTATAAAAAGAGTTAAGTAACTCATTTGTCTACGAAAAGGGTGAAATTCGTTCAATTAAAACTCTTACTGTTAATTGGAAAATAAATTTGAAAAATTCCGGATTGCCAATCCGAATAATAGTAAAATAATTATAACACTTTTACTTTGTGGCTTTGCAGTTGTATACTTACACAGCGCGTCTTGACTCTAAGACTTTCTCGGCGTGCCGCATGATATCCCGACGCACACAGCTCTATGGCTATGCTGTATACTGTATATAATATACAATACTCTGAATACCTACTGTTTGTAATTATTGTACATTTTGTACACGATGCGATGGAAAGGATATAATATATAATTTATAATATATAGGTATATATTGTATCCAAGCCGGGCATAATATATTTGGACCATTACCGGACGTCGGTGACTGCCGCGGTTGTATTTTTTTTCTTTCTTTTTGCCGAGACGTACTATACACTGCTGTACAGTATACGACGTTAATCGATTTTCTAGTTCACAAATGCGATCGATTATATATTAATTAAGGTTGCACGCGAATCGGTTTTTTTTCTCATTGCGGGTCATCGAACGATCTTAAGCACTGCGTCCAAGAATGTCATCGATTCCACGGTCAAAGACGCCGTCGTCGATTTTGTCCATCGATAATCAATGCCACGAGTTTAGCTGTAGATTTATTTTTGGTCCGCCAACCATTTTTGTGTTAGTTCTTTTTTAGTTTTTCTGGCCTTGACACACTTAGCGCAGGCTCATTGTGGAGCTTGACCGGTTCCGATTGTTTGCGTTCCTCCCCCGACTTGAGCCTATTGAAGTCGAGAGTCCAATAAGACCAATCCAATCATAGCAAGACGGTGGAAAAAATCATGGGAAACCATATCCGAGGCGAAAACGACCAAATGTGTGTGCACAATACAATTATTCATACTTGGGAAAAGACTAGTGTCGTACCACGTTGTAATGTTTTGCATGTTTGTCAATTGTATCTGAAAGGGTAACAACAAATCAAACAAGTTGTTATTTTGATTCCACGCGTGTGTCCGGGGCATTGAAACTAGTTGACAACGACGAAAATAAATCATATCTAATTAAAAATTATTTCTCAGTTGTTTCCTCCGCGTGCAGCGTACACGGAATGCATACTAAACTACACTTAATGATGGCGAACGGAAGGACTCGATTTGAATTGAATTGTCTGAGCTCGTAAACCCAAATTCCGGGCCACACTCATTAAACAAATTAGACTCAGGCAAAGTTGTGTAGTGGGTAAAGCAAAACTTGCCAAACAGGACTAGCGTCAAACAGTTGAGATTATTTGTTTATTTATGACGATTGATGTAATTTTGTTGTTGGCATACATCAAGTGCAAGCAGGGCAGAGATGCGCATAGTGTTCGAACAAATACACACCGTTGGTTACACTCGGTCGTGGTTAAAAATTAACCGAAACCGATCTGGTTCCCAGGTTCTATTTCTCTCCGTTTAATTATAGTATAGTCCTAAAAAATAGGCACCGGTAGTTTGTTGTATTAACAAAATATATATATATATATAGAGCGAGAAATACATTCCCAAATAGCGATTGTTGTGTTTCGCAGGCTCGAGAATAAAATTCCAGGACAACCGTTAGCGGGAGGCGCAGCGGTGTGGTGATGAGATACCTATATTTTTATATTATTAGGGCGAACATACAGCCCAGTGTAATAATATAATATAATAGATAATGATGGCGGCGTCGACTATGATAGGTACCGACCGCTGATGATGATGATGACGACGGAACAACGGTACTTTCACGTACGTTTGTCCGGTAGATATGTTTGGTAGACGAATCGTGTGTGTGTGTGTGTTATGTATATTATACAAAAAAATACACAAACACAATGATCGGATAATATATATGTGTGCGGGTGCTGCGGAATCGTACGGCAATTAGATTTAATAGTTCTGACACGGAAAATCCAAGGGGAAGGTAAGGAGGAGGACGAAGGAAGACCTAACCGTTGTCGGCGGCCAACGACAGTGGCGTTTACCGTGTAAAAAATATACATTTAACATGATATTATATAAACAAATGTTAAGGTCAATTGTAAAGTACGGTAGTGTGGCCAGCAACGTTATATGGATCAGAATGCTATGTGCAGTAGACAAGAAAACTGAACTGAGAATGAGTGTAGCGGAGATGTGAATTCTAATGGATGGATGAGTGGAGTGATGGGAAAATGTGAAGGAATAGGTCGAGACGGAGAGTTGTTATGAAGACGAATGTAGAGGGAATAGTAGAGCAAGAGAAAGACCGAAAAAAGATGGATAGCTGGGGTGATTGAACGAGATGTAGAAGAAGATCGAGCTCTATTCAAGTATGGTAGGACTAGGGTGGCCGACCCAATGTAGTTGGGAGTGTAAGGCGAAGATGAAGCGTAAGATATTTAGTAAAAATGATTTCTGCTTTAAAGACCGTTCCACGGAATACTACACTGTGTAGGCAATGAAGTAATAAACAATATTCAAAAATTCAATGTGTACACACCGACGTCGTGTGCAAAGACCGCGGGCCATCGATCATCGAGGTAGACGACCTCCGGCGTCGAACGGAAAAATGCGATCACCGCATACATTGTTGTTCGTCGGGGTCTGCGAAAAAACGATTTGAAAGAAATTTCCAATGAGTTTTCCTCGTATCCCTACGGACCGAACAATGCCGCAAGGTAGTACATTTTATAGTATTGATGATAATAATAATATTGTTATAAGTTTTGACGTTTTCCGTATGGAAATTCTCGAAAATCCGACAATACCGCCCATTTACTATCCGGCCGTGTAATTCAATATAGTGTCTTTGATGGAATGGCTCACACGTGCTCTAGCACATATTATAATAATGTCACCGTAAACATATACTTAGCGTTAGGTCTATAGAGTACAATATATGCAACGCACAATGCGCCTCGTCGTCCGTTTATTGTAGTCGTTCTGGAAACGCGCACTCGCACAATACGAGCGGCGTTCTCAACCCTTGGTTTTTGTCTTATTAATTGTTAGTTAAAAGTTTTCAATACGTTTGTTCCATCACAAAATGTTAGCACCAAAGTCGACAGGCCGCGTCGGATCAGATTTCTAGTCGAGAACAGCAGCAGCACGTGGAGGCTTGGTAGTTGGTTGTGGAGAAATTGGTTACAAATATATGTAAATGTTGTTTGAAAAGTGAAAAAAAAAACATTTAACAACGGAGCCCGCGAGGCGTGAACTATTAAAATAATATACATATAACGCCCAAAAGTGTAGTCGTACACGTCTTATAGTCAGGTTACACACAAGCCAACGAGCGTGTGGCACTCTAATCCGTTGGATCGACTATTGATCATATAGTGTGTGTTTATATACGCTACACGGTGTCAAGACCTTTTGACTTATAATCAAAATGAAAGTGCGTTGGCACACCTGTTGATTGTGTAAAACGGTTGATTTTATGTGTACTTTGCTATGGTTTTCCGGTTTCCTTTGTTTTCGAACGTTCAAACAGATACGGTTCGATTGTACGAATTAAGACGCGGAATGATACATACAAAGAAGCAACAGAACAAATCAAGTGGAAAGGAATTCGCAGGTAAGTTGCATAGCTTGAGTTGCTCGAGTAACACAATATATATACAATGATATAAACGGACGTACAGCATTTGACAGGCAAGCGGCAAATTATTGGGACCTTTTAACATGCATATGATTTTGGGCTGGAGGTCATTCCATAATTAGTGTCATATGTGGGGGGAAATCAGATTTCTGATAGTGAACGGCGCATTGTGGATGTTGATAAGAGAGACA
This sequence comes from Adelges cooleyi, assembly GCF_023614345.1. Classification (NCBI taxonomy): domain Eukaryota; kingdom Metazoa; phylum Arthropoda; class Insecta; order Hemiptera; family Adelgidae; genus Adelges; species Adelges cooleyi. The sequence goes on along the minus strand of NW_026096268.1, from coordinate 9,149,409 downwards.
GCTGATAAGAGACAGATTCTAAAAGCTCCTGATAAGAGATATTTGATATGAGATCAATTAGGTCCATTTGAAAGGTCAGGGACTAAGGAGAAGAGGGGTAAAACATATCCATGATTCTACGTTTGTCCACGTAGCAGAGAAATTAATGTGTTTAAACCTTGTTTGTTGATAACTTTCCTTTAACCGCGAAAGTTGCTGGATCCTACCCGATAGAGCTTTATTCTAGCATAGTTACGCGTCGTTAAATATAGCTGTTTTATGGTCAATTGGAATACGACCTTTAGCTTAATAAGCACTGGAAAAATCTTTTTCGAACTTAACTAATGAAAACAACCTCGATTGGATTGGAAATGTTGGCTTGTCTCTGCAATAAATACACGATCTAACACATGACCGCAAAGTAGGATTAAGTAATTTTGTTTTACGTTTACCTATATAATAGTGTCGGTCGCACGCCGTTGAACGAGAAATGCATAATATCATATTGTTATTATTATTATGTTTTCTACGTTTACACGATGACGTCTTCGCGGTTTTCCAGTGGAACAATATAATACCGAAGCTTAAGTAAGCGTAAAGATAACGTTTATCGCAAAACACGGTGAAAAAAAACCAACTGATAGGCCTACCGTGCATGACCCTGCACACGTTTGGAAGAAACAAATGGCGATTTCCGCGCACGGGCTTCGGTAGGATTTCTGGTCTTCTGGCGCTCGATCGACCCCGAAGTCTGAGAGAAAGTGGTTTTTGACAGTTAAGTCGGTGCAGAGAAAAATTTCGGATGAACCGCATTTTTTCGCGATAACGTCACATAGCCAAACTTGTCATAAGACCGGTTTGAGCGGTAAATATGACTGACTTACAGGATGTCGTCGTCGTCCAGAGTTCACGGACCATCTTTCTTAACCGCCTTAAGACACGGTCCGGGATGAGAGTCATCCGGGCTGTTTGGGAACTCCTCTACGACGAACCAATGAGAATAGGGTACACCACATCTACACTAGGATTATCTGGCATACAAAATCAATATGTAGCATTCTCGAGGAATCTAAGAAAGCTGCGTGTAAATGTAATTGGCTAGTAGATAGACTACATCCTCTATCCTACAATACCGAAATTTTGTGCGAAACGTTTCAACAATTGATTTGGTAGGAATATGCAGTATGTGAATTAAAAAAAAAAACAACTTCTTGTTACATCAAATATAATATATTGCACTTAAATGTTGTTTACTCGTCCGAGAACCACGTCCATTGGCAAACGCATCGTCGTACGGCATTTAATCAAACAAATACGGTTGTATAATAATAGATAATCATAGTAAGTACCTGGCAAAGTAAATTTAACGCACTGATTCCTCTCGGCAAACGTATTATATTATCCGTTAGATTTTATTATCGGTTATCTAATAGATACACAACAATGGTAATCTTCGTTCATGTAACATCCCGAACATATATCGCAGGCCTATTTGGATAATAATGTTTATTATATCGAATGCGGTATAATAATATAGTCCAACGGTAAAAAAAAAAGAACAAATGAAAACAATATCTGGAATCAGTTGCCCGAAACGTTTACCCGTTGGCCAACATTCGAACGGTTCTCAAACATTCTATGGCGTTTACAAAGCCAACAAAGGCCGGCAGACTGTTGATTTAGGTTAGCTCTTTAACTCTTCGTCCGTACGGATTTAATTGACAAATTGTTATTATTTTTTGGTAAACTGTCACGTGACAAATTATTGTTTTCTAATGATATTTGGTCGATCGACAGACGGACATAGCCTCTTCACTCTTCACACACATTCGGCATAAACGGTCGACGTGTGAGTAGTGTCTAGTATGTCTAGTGAATTGTCACGACCGCACCATTGCCCCGGTAGCTACAATGGCATATTTTTGAACAATATATTAATAATTTGACATCGAAAAAATCGGGATCGCTATCTATTACATTATATTGTTGCGTTATTCAGCGTGGTACTTCCGAAAAAATATGATTATTCACTTTGCAGGTTGTTGCAATCGTCGTTTATTTGTTCCGTTCTGGTGCTCGATAGCCCGCCGTCGTCGTCTGCTCGTATTACCGCCAAAAGAGGTTCGCCAAAAAAATATATTTATATATAATATGTATACAAAAGAAATAACACAAAATCACTTCTTCCGAGTCACGTATCGCAGGCGTACCATGACTGCAGTCGTCGCAGTGTACAAAACGAGTGGCAGCGACCAGAAACGTTTTTACACGACATTTTATTATACCCGGTGACCGTTTGTCGAGCTGAGACTCTTTTAGAGGGAAAAAAATGTAAATATATATTGGATAAAAATAACTTTACAGACAGGCGATGAATCCCACCATAGGCTTCGTGGTGTCGACAAGATAGTGTTTTACTAAACGATGTGTTTTATTAGCGACGGCCGCCCAGGATACGGTTTATCAATTAATTTGTCATACTACAAATTATATATATATATATATGGTAATGCCTGTATACGAAAAATAATTAGTAGTTTTTTTTACTAGCCAGCGGCGTCGGTCTGGGAAGAAATCGACTTTAATTATATTCTAAAAAAAACACACACTTAAAAATAATTACCATTTCTACCTTTTTCGTGTAGACGGTGCACTTCCGCGTTGCATGCCTAAATACTAATTGCATACAAATTTGCTTGCAGCTATGTGCTAAAGATTAAGTAGAATATTCTATTTTATTTTCGTGTTTTGAGTAAAAATTCTATTACATTACTAAATTACAATACTTAAACTTCATTACATTACATTTTTTTGTTGAACTTACTTCAAGATGGAACTCGCATTCCTTGTTAACATTACTACCCACGTCATATGCCTTTATAGTATATGAGCAACCAGATATACCAAGAATTAAAAAGCGGCCATTAATAATAGAAAAAAAACTCTGATATCGTTCCAGTGAACTGAGTAGGTACAACATATTCATTCAAGGCGATTCAAGTGGTTACATGGAAAAGTGCTATCGCTCACGTGCGAATTTGAATTACTCAAACGGTAGTATTACTTTAAAGCCTTAACTTAGCAAGATAGTTTCCAAGTGTTACAACTTTTCTACATTTCAACTTATCTATATCTGATCTTTTTAAATAATTTCATTATGTACCGTTTTTAGCGTTCTACACCAAAACCGGTTGGTTACCATAGTCGTACATAATATATAGTTCTATACTTGTATTATTTACATATTTCTAGCGTTTTACGGCTCTTAATAATAATGTTGGTATTTTAGGATAACAGTTATTTTTTATTCAGTTTAAGACTGGTTCTGATAATGTCTGATTACTAACGAGTAATGACTAAAATATGTTCACTGACCTTTTCTTTTTTTTTTTCCTTAAGACTGATAACTGTATAATGTGACCTAAATAAAGGTGGGCGGTAATTGAATTCCTACTTTGGTAATTTGTATTTAAATACATTATTTTACATGTAATTTGAAATTTTTAGATTTAAATACAAAAACTACGCCCCCAAAGAGGTAAATAACGATAAAATGTCCTAGGGGAAAGGGTTATTGCTGTTTGTGCTAAATTCCGAACCGAAAAATAGTCGGCATATTTTTTATGCAGTATTTTAAAGTTAAAAAATATATAATCATTTAGGATCTCTTTCTCAATTGTGAAGGAAAATGGGTAAACTTTTCCATTGTTAACTTTAAACAATTTATTTTTAATGTGACCACTATCACATTATTTTTAATTTTTAATTTAGGATTTTTGTACTTTTTTTTTAGTTATTTTCCCACCCGTGGTTCTTGGTTAGTTAGATTTAAGACAAAGGCTTTTCATTAGTTACTAACCAAGTTATAGTTAGTTGGCACTTAAACGAATGTACCTAATCAGACGGTAATATTTTATGTTATTATTATGATGAAATGTACTCTGTTGATGGAACTTTTGGTGTACTTGGCGTACTGGAACCGAAGTGACATCAACAAAAGTGTAGTGATTGGATTTTGTTCGTTCTGTACAATCGAGAGCCAATTGGTGGTAGACAGGTGGTAAATCTTCCGTCACGGTGCCAACAGCATAACCCAAGTCCATCAGTATTATTGTGTGTAAACTGTCGATGGCGACATGATCCCATAACGTTAAACTCTTGTGTCAATTCCATCGAATGGTCGCTAATAGACGCCGTTAAATTGTTTTTTACACAAAAAAACCTTCGAGAAAACGTCAACTCGACAATATATGTATCAATAAGTATTGCGACAAAATACAATAGCCACAATACAAATAGCAAAATATAATATAATTTATATAAATAAGTAGAATGTGAGTGTAAACTGGTTTGAATCGTGATCCTGTGTTTTTTTATTTGCTTCCATACCGGTAATTGTAGGCTAGTAGGTAGAGTAGCGAGGCCTAGACGGCGATTGTATAGTCGAAGTGAATACTCAATGTATATAATAATATGATATATTACATTATACCATTATTATTATTATTATCTACCCGACGACGGTGGATAGGCCGAGTTTTGTCGCGCGTGCCTTGCTTGCTGGACCTGCACCGGCTACCTCAGGTGTGTTTTTCACTTGCGGAATTCCGAATAAATAACTGGGACACACACACACACATGTAAGTATTCTGAAAAGGAATCCGACGGCTTTTTTTCGCCTTCTTTCTCCGCTGGCAATTTCGATTTCCTGTCGTGCCCGGCTCTGATAAATAACGTTTATATTATCAGAGAAATAACACAACGGTTTTTTGTGATCCTCGTTACCTTTATAAGGTAAGCTTATAATAGATAATATATTGTTAAACCGCCAACCGCCGCGCCTGTATTATATTATACGGTAACAATAAACTGCTATATAAACATTTTTATCACATACAAATATGTAATGTAATATAATATTATTTTATGCACGTCTTGTGTGTGCAAACACAAGACGAAATTCGATCAGAGCGTGAAACAGGTTGCGCAAACTAGCTCGATCGAGTGCGTGATTTTCGACACTTATTTAGTAGGCGCACATATTAACATCGTTTACGCTCATTAATAACATAAAATATGCGACGTGAAAAATATATTATACTTACATGACATTCGTTGCATTGATCGTTGAATACCATCGGTTGTGAGCGACGATGCGAACCATCTGAAATGGCATTGGGTTTTTCCCATGTGCACGGTGATTCATTACAGGATAACACTCATTTTGTCTTACAATAATTGCAATTTTCAAGTGTTTCCCGTCGGAGGCATTTTTGTTTATGTTATTGAAATGTTCATCTTCTTTAGTGTTTTCTAGAGCTCTATCTCAACTTTTGAAACTCAAACGGTAGCTTGTATTATTAAATTTAAAAAAATTTGCTGAACATTTTTACTGGTCCACGACAATTTTTTAATAAATAGTTAATCATTTAGTATGGGAGGTGGAGTGGAACAAATGATTTCTACATATTATATCATCTGGCAGCCCACCGTCCCATTATTCTGTTTAAAATTTGTTCTTAAAAATTAAATACATGCATATACAGAGTGATCGACTTATAATAAGTGGTTTTTTTCCATAATGTTTTTATACAATTTGTCTCCTCAGCATCATAGCTGTAATCTCTTATCTCTAATCTTATATAAATATACTCGGTAACGTTCAGTGTGTTATATTGTGTTTACACAAATTATAAATTACACAAAAGAGAGTATAAAAAAATGATAGATCCAGAATCGAGAAGAAGAAGAAGAACATATAAAGATACTTACACAAAAATTATATACACAATCAACAAAAAGGACTTTGAACTCCAATATCGTCGCATTATTTGAAGTTGTTGGTCGTGGTCTAAAGACTTCGGAGGTCGAACTTTCGGAGGACTTGCCGAGGTCTTGCACAATCCTCATTGGGCATGGCTCTTTTCCAATATAGTCCATCGTTAATTAGAAAATATAGGTAATAAACACAATACAAAACAAAGAATAATATAAAACTCCGTACAAAACATATTATACGAACACAAAAAAAACATTTAACAACTAAAATATAGTAAAATTCATATATAAACATACTTAGTTTTTACATATTGTTAATCACAAATAAAGGCAATCTACATACAGTATTGTTTATATATATATATATATATATATATTATTTTTATCATTATATACGATATTATACGAAGATAAGAGAAAGACGGTTCATTTTTGCAGTAGGTTTATTTGTAGCAATAGTAGGTATATGGAAAATATTAGACAGTTATTACGCGAGGAAAAAGAATATATGATTACCTACATACAGGGTGATCAACTTGTCGTGAAACACTCAATATATCACTGGGTTCAATTAATATTGATTTTTTTGTAAGTTAATGAAATGTATGCGTTAACATTTTAGTTTAAAAAGTCACTATTAAAAAAACAAAGTTGGAGGGGGAGTGAAAACCAAAAAAATGGTGAAAATTTGAGAACACATTGCATAAAAACACTGTGTCTAAAAAAAAAAATTAAATTTCTTATTAAAGCCAGTAAGATATTGAGTGGTTTACGATAAGTTGATCACCTTGCGTTTATAAATAATACAAATAACTTAGTAAAATCAAATCAAATGGGAGTAACCGCAAGGTGTGTGAAAACAACTTATGTTTATTTATTACAAACTACCTACATTTAAAATAAAAATTACAAATTACTTGAGTAATTTATGGTTAATACTACCCAACCCTGGTAGGATACCTAGTGTTGAAACGTTAGTATAAGAATCCAAATTTGTACCGTATACTTTATAGTTCATATTGATAATAAAAGTGTACATATTTTACCAATTAACAGAGGTATACCTATGTGTGTGTTTTGTACATTATTGTTACACAGCATCCACCTACTCGCTTACTCTTTTTGGGCATTAAGCAGCGGCTTCAAAAGCTATCCTTGCGCTGTATGCCGCCGTCCATATAAAGTTATAATAATCGTTGCAGTTGTTTAGTCGTTAAACGTCACAATCGGCTCTCTATTCCATATACAACAAACAACAACACATCAGTAAATAAAACGTGGCGGGCACACCTGGCTTTACATCCTGTGCGGCCGACCCGACGGTTAGATTGTATTTAAATTAACGCATAATTATTGCGGTGGATAATAGTAATCGTATTATTGTTGTGTATTCGTCATAACAAACATATAGATAGGAGGAAAAATAACCAAAAGCAAAAATGATGCACGTTCCAATTTTTTTAGGTTCGACGGCCTGTGTCTTGTATGGACGCATCTTTCTCGTATTCGTCTCATTGTAATCTACCGGCCATGGTCAGCGTACCATTGTACGTTGACTTTATCCACACGCTGTAGATAATGGCAGTGGTTGTATATAGTATAAAATAATAATAATAGCGGTACCCGGTATAGCAGTAGGTAGCTAATGGATTATCTAGGTATAGGTAAGCGATGACGAAAAAAAGAAAACCATTAACTCTGTCCGACGGGGGCTGCGAGAACACCGCAGCAGCAACATCAGTAGGTGTATGTACTTAATTCGAATTTGATTGCAAGCGTTGCGTCAAAAAAGCCCAAAGGGCAAGCCGCGCATACAAAAACAAAATTATCTTATAGCATTCTCACACTGCAATGGAAATGTGCTTTGTGGTGTTTTTGTTTTACCGTCCACGCGTGACTAAACATGACGGATAACATCGGTGAGCACAAAAGATAACCCGACCTACCGATGGAGAGCCGTGATCGGCCGTCACTGCAAACTAATAGTCAACGTTGTAATTGACCAAAGTGCAGATCCTATTTTTTTTTTAATGGAGTCTATTGAAAGTAATGAGGCCGAAAGTAGCCGATGTAAAAAATATCAAATTAAATGTTGACTAACGGCACTTATATAAGATGACGTGAATCGTACCGTGCAAGATGTGGCTTAAGTGTCCCGCCGGACTTATGACCCTTTGTTGCACGAAACGAGATTCGTTTGAATGATGTGCGTTGTGCTTTTTGTCGATACAAGTTGTAACATTGTTGTTTTGCAATCGGCACATCCGGCGCTCCGAATCGGTCCTCTAATCATTTGTGTCAAGTATACGCGAGACTAATTAATGAGCCATCGGACTGTGCAATAGGTTTTTTTTTTTTTTTTTGTAATACATGACGTCAAGGACGTGCGCTCGTTTGGAAGCATCGGATTTATTGCTATATTGCTAGATTTTAATGATAATAATAATTTGTACCGCGATTATCCGGCCGAACGCAGCCGGCCAGGTAATTTGATAATATCATGTTCTCACGATAAAGGTCTATTTTTTTTTTTCAGAACGGATATGCCAGGACCAAGGCGGTTTAGCAGCGGGGCGATGCAAGGAGGAGGAGGCGGAGGAGGCGGTGGTCAATCGTGGGAAATGGGCGAAAGACGGTATTCCGTGGCCGGCACGGATCCGCATTTAAGCCATCACGCTGTCACGTCGATGGGACCACCAGCGTCCGAAGACCTACACGCCTGGAGCATTTACAGGTATGCAAGTCATATTGCTAACATAAATTGTGTGTAAGGTACATCTCATTAACCCATCGACAATTTCAGACAAAATTTGAATTCCGACTTCACCGACTCCGCGTTGGGTTCCAGCGAAAAGTCTCCTCTCCCGTACGGTAACTTTCAACTCAGGGAGTCCACCGTACAGTCCATACTGAGCCATCCGCGGTACGGTCCCAAGTATGACGTGCACAAGTCGCCTCTGGGCTCGAACATGTACACGTACCTCAAGTTCGGACTTCCCAGAGTGTTTCCACCGAACAGTCGCAGAGACGGATCCAGCGGCTATGACTCCAGCGAAGACGGCGCGGCCACACGCACCCAACAAAGGCCTTACACGAGAACCAGGAGCGACCCGGACTTTTGCAATCATACCCTCTATCACGTGGGTGTAAGTAGAACGTAATAGTTTTTGTAGGTTCGGGTCATTAAGAACATTCCTTAAATCCATCTACAAATTGTGCTTATCTAATGCTTGACTCAGCTTTTCCCACAATCCTCTCCTACCGAATTCTATTCAAAAACCATACTTTTTAACAGCTCTGCTTTCTTCATGCGTGTCCTGTTCACATTAGTATTCTTGTCGACGCTGATAGTTGAAAACGGTGAAATAATATTATGTGCTATTTTGTTTTTGTTTGTTCTACAGCCCACCCTACAACGGCAGCATCCCGGCCGCCGAGGCAAGAGTATTAGCGAAGCCAACTTGCTATCGCCACACGGATACCCCGTTCGGCAAGAGATGCCAACGATGCGACGGAGCGTGCATGACTTAAGAACTCTATCAGAAATGAATTATCACAATCACCCGCACCACTACACTAATCCTGTTCACCATTATAGGTAACACATTTTTTTATTTGACCACGGGGAATGGAGTGAAAGAAACTAAGGGGAGTAAAGGAAGTAAGAGACAATCAGCTGATAATATATAAGAATAGAGATTGATAGTAACTGACTGAAAAACATAGTCTATGGTTTGTAAATTCATAAGAATTCTGGAAGTTGTTTATTTTATCAGCTAAATTCTTTAACTTCTGTGTTCCTTATCAGACGAGCTCAGATAGTTTTTTCAATCAGTCAGTCGAGATTACAGGTGATTGTGTGAACCCTAAAACCGATCAAACAAGCTTGAGATCCTTAGTAGGGTGGCTGCTTATTTATTTTTCTTGACGATTATTTGAACTGGCCAACTTGCATACAAACACTACCACTTTGTCCTATATCACCGGGTCATATTTCGTATCTAGCTATTAATTAATTATGATTGTTTTCTACAGTACACACCACTTGCCTACTGGACGACCAGCTTCCATAGCCGTGGTAGGTACGACTGCTACTACGCCCAGGGATAGAAGTATCAGTATGATGAGCAATTTAAGCCCCAATCGATCGGATATTTACGGACAGCCAGCCATTGTTTATCCTTATTTACAGGTAACGTTGAGATCGTGTTTAATCTCTTCAATATTATATTATGTTATTATTTTTACTATATGAAAAATCGTAAACGGAATTTGTGCACATTTTAGGTGAGAGGTCTGGAAGTACCCGGAAGTTCTGACGGAAAGAGACCAAAGATTCAAGGAGTTTCGTTTGAAGTCCAAGCTGGAGAAGTAATGGCGTTTATGATGACTTCTGGTAAATAAATTATTGACATTTGAAATGTCTCACTGTTGGCGGCACTCATTTTTCATGATTTTATATTTGTGTTTTAGAACGCGAAGGAGAAGCCCTTCTCAGTAGTTTAGCTGACCGTCACCCGTGTCAAGTGCAACACGTACTGCTCAATGGACAAAATGTTTCTATTTCTACGTTAGCGAAGCGTATCGCTTATGTACCCGCCGAGGCTAAGTTAGCACCTAACCTCAGCGTAGCGCAAACGTTGGCTTTTTATTCTCATTTGCGCAAAGCTCCTGCCCGTGCCATACCAAAAGTATCTCAAAACGACCAGGTCAGTATCGTCTCAGAGTTTATTAATGTCTAGTTAATGGACCTCGCGACCTCTAACGTTTGATCTGGTCTTGTTTTCACTTCAGATGGGTGTTCTCATCGAAGAGTTGGGTCTCGGACAAGTGTTAAACACCAACGTGTCCGAGCTGACTGCCTCCGAAGTGCAAAGATTAAGTGTAGCGTGTCATCTGATGTCCGACGCCGAGATCATCATGTTGGACAGACCGACAGTGACCATGGACATATTTGACACGTTCTTTCTAGTCGAGTTCCTTAGACAATGGGCCGCCGGCGCTCCGAGTAAGAACGTTAATTACAAATCGCACGTCTGACGTTTAATGCGAATGAATAAATCATTGACCGTTGCTCCTATTGTCCGTAGCCGGAGTCAATCCTAGAATCGTAATGGTCACCTTACAACCTCCCACGTACGAAATATTCACAATGGTTTCCAAAGTGGCGTTAATATCGGTCGGTCACCTCATGTACTGCGGCCGACGGCGAAACATGTTACCTTATTTTTCATCCGCCGATTACCCTTGTCCGGCTTTCAAGAACCCGTCGGATTACTATCGTAAGGATAATAATAAATATTATAAAAAATACTGACGTAGCGGTAAATTTGTATATTTCAATTCGACAGTCGATTTGGTCACGCTGGACGATCTGTCGGCCGAGGCTATGCTGGAGTCGAGTCAGAGGGTAGAGCAGTTGGCGGATTTGTTCAGGAGACGGGTGGAACCTTTACCGGATCCGGGACCACCTCAACCCTTGCCGGGTAAACCGAGAACCGCGTCCGTGCCAATACAAGTGATCGCCATAATATTGTACGACGCCAAAACAACCATAATATATCATAATAATAATAACAATAATGTATAATATGTAATTTGTTCAGACGCCATATGGCCTATTCGCAGCCCAGGAGTAGTTTGCGATGGTTGTCCAGGTTGTTCGTCGCCGGTCTAATGTCCGTCATAATAGGCGCCATATTTTGGGACATACCGGCCACCGATCCCCAGCTCTTGTTCGGCGACAGGTACGCTGCAGTTGGTCCTCATCTACCGTTGTCAGTTAGCATTTGTACTAAATTTCACGTGTTTTTCTTGATTTTCCAGACTTGGATTCTACTACAGCACCATGATAGTCGGTGCTCTGCCGTTGGTCCTACAAATCGCGTTGAACGACACGCACGGCAGCGATCGAAACGCCGTCGAAAGTGACATAGCGGACAATTTGTACGGTCGATTCGTTTACATAGTGACTTCGGTGAGTATATTATAGCTTGCGACTTTATAGCCGCCAACTTATTGGGGTTTTCTTTTTAACGTGAAATGTTCTTATTAACACACGAGGCTAAACGAAATACTGTAACAACAACTATTCCTAAAGTTCAAAATGAATAACTGATGACAGGTCGGTGAAAGTAGGACTGTTGTTGAAGTTCGAAAAGTCCAATGTTTGTGGAATGAAATACGACTAATTATGTCAACTCTATATTTGAATCCCGAAATATTCCAACAGTAGAAGAGTACACATCACTATTGATAAGATATAAGAGATAAGGAAATACTGATAACGTATCGATAACGCAATCGGATGATAAAGATTATACGATGAGGAATCCTAAAAAAACATTTCACGCTTTAAAGTTTAACCTTTTTTGATATGAACTCAAAATAACAAATTTTTTTTTTTAGATATTCTGTAACATCCCGCCGGCGGCCTTCGTATGGATGGTGTACTCTGTGCCGGCGTACGCCATGTCGGCACTTTATCAGTACATAAACGATCCGGAACCTTTTTTCGCTTATATACGTGAGTTTGTCCGTCGGTTGTACCCGCGTATCATCTCAGTAACGTGTTTTCTTATCGTTTTGTCCGCAGTTTACATAGCGATTCACATGAGCGCCCTGCAGATGATGGCCACGGCCGTGGGGTACTTGATGCCCGACCGCCTCAGCTCGTCGGTAGTGACCACGGTAGCGGTCGTGGTATCCGGTTTGATGAGCGGCGTGCCGTTGAACTTTGCCGATTTGAAGAGAGTGCCGGGGGTCAGGTTTTTGTCCACGTTGTCGCCGACCCGGTATCTGATGTTGCCCCTGTTGCAAAACGATCACACGCACGACACGCTCGTGTCGCTGGCCTCGTCGCTGGTCTGTCGCAACAAACAGGTAAGGAAACAACAAAACGATTTTCGTCATTGTTAGTCTTCTTCTTTGTCCGGCTTCTGAGATGCTCCAACGCAGTTTGTGCCTTGCACTATATTTCTCCGATTAGGTACTCCTGGATTCCTCAGATCTTTCTCTACCGCGGCTCCCTGGTCATTGTATTCTTTGGATCTTTTTGTATAATTATTGACTGTTGCATCGCTCGTTCCAAATTTTCTTCCAACCGACAATTACCGTCAACTGTGATTTCAGGTACAACACCAGGACATCATAGTACAGTTGCCGTGTCCCACGCCCAACGGCACTGCCGCCCTGATCCATCACGGTCTTCTGATGCCGGCCGTCGACCCATACCTGATGCTCACCAACCACGATCCCCTTTGGGCGGGCCTGTACTTGTGGAGTTTCTTCGCTTGCGTTGCCATTTTCTTGTTCGTCACCGTGGGACGGTTATGCAACAGGTTGCACAGAGATTGTCGACCCCAGAGATAACATACACCGCGACTAGTATAATATTAGCTAATAGTAAAATTCGATTAGTTTGTGTTTTTTTATTGACGCACCTTTTGCGGTGTGATAATCGAGAGATGTACTCAGAAATGACGGAAAGTCCGTAATAATAATATTAAAATACGTTAATCTGATCGCCGGGATCGACCGTGTACCTAAGATTTACAATAAAAAATAATAGGAAATGTATTAACGGACGGATAAAGAGAGCATCGTCCACTAAGTATGTTCAAGTACGTTCAACGTATACCAGATCAAAATAGGGCGGTTTTGTTTATGGGAAACATGATAACTAAAACTTTAGTTTTTCAGGGGGCGATAAAAACATTTCATTTCTTTGAGAAAACAACATTTTTTTATAGGAAGTATTATAAAATATCTTGATATTTAAAATACAAAACAGAAATGTACTTATTCATTTTTTATGTATGTAACGTTTTTGTCGTTTTCTGAAAAATGTTTGAAACTTTTTACTTATCATGTTTCTCAGAGAAACCGCCCATTAATATTATCGAGTACAACGAATTATTATTGTTTAGATATTGTAGTCACTACAATGATAATATTATATTATTAAGAATGAATCGTTAGACCAATGTTTTTTTTAAAAAAATTTTTACATATATCATATGGGTAATGTTATGATTGCTATATTATATAAAATATATAACGCGACGAGAAGTCACAATAAATAGAAGCCGCTCAAACGACAACAATGTATGATTGTACCTACGCACGTTAAGTACAGAAACACTCTTCGTACACAATAATAAACTAATTATAATTATGTATTATTTAGTGTGCTAAAAATAACTATGTATCGTTTATTGCTATATTATTATACGACTACCAGTTACAATTATTAATGTTATTATTAGTAACGTTTGTACAATACTATTTTAAGATTTACCTGCCCATTTACATAATGGGTACCTCTTTATACGAGTGTGTTATGTATAGTTTTAATATGACATTTAATTATTAATACATTATCACTATGATATTATATACAAATTTTGCTCATTATTCTTTATTTTTGTATTACGTTAACGTGTCACATACTATTTTATTAATATTATTATTATAATGAATACTACCTTTGTGTATAAAATGTTTAAGTCTAAATGAAAATTAAAAAAAAAAAAAAAAGAAGACAAAACAACGAACATCGTTTGATCATAATAAACGCTTTTGTAATTTAATGTGTTTATTTATTATTTTTTTTTTATCGTGATACAATCTATCAGTGACTAATTTAAGTCGTAGAATTGAATTGTCTTTTGGTGGCCAGAAAATGTTTCAAAGTTTTATTTCAATCACAAAACCACTTAGCCCATCAGCTAATGGCCCACTACGAGTATTTAAAATCTTCTAATTGGACACTAATAAAACCGAAATCTTCTTTGCAATTAACGTTAATCATTATAGCCTAATATTATCGAGGACAATATTATTTCTAGTAACGATTAGTGTATGTACACTATTGATAAGACTAATGAAATTTTAAGTATGAGTGTACGATGACTTTAGTCACATACACAGCACAATATTTATTTATAGTTTATAACCGACCTAACATAGAACAAAATGTTTTCAGTTTAATACAATAATAATTGATTAGAATTTATTACATTTTACGACTCGACAATAATCAATACTACTTAAATGTCCTAGTTACATTTAATAGTGAAAAGATAGATGATTGTCTTAGCTTTAATGTAATATATTAGATATAAGATGCTATACAAGTAGATCAGATTTGAACTTGAAAAAAGTCTGTGTGAGTGTGTTACATCTTATAAACGATTAATTTTCAATTTTCTCTTAAATTCTAAGTTCAAGGGAAAGAGCTTGTCAAGAAGATACAAAATATGAATTAGAAAAATTGAAAATAAATTATTTTAGTTGTTTACGATTAAAACAATTGTCAATTTTAGCTACATTTTTCTTTGGCCACGCAAATCTTTGAAACAGTTAAACGGATTTTGTTGTTTAAGGTCTTATTACAATCACTTTGGCGTGCAGAAGTGCAATGAAGAGTTTCAGAACTTGGACCACTAACTACAGAGCTTTAAAGTTGTCCACCATAAAAACACATTTTCCCTTAAATGTTTAAACTTTTTTTAATTAATTGCTTAATATTAAAAGATATATTTTTAATAATTCTCCAAAAATTAAGAAAGTTTACTTGCATCAGATACTTAACCAAAGTGGGATGGGTTTTTATTTATACAATTACATACATATATTTGATAAGACTTAATTCTAACATCTAACTGAACGATTTATGCAAGCCTAAGCTAACGGCATCAAAATAATTGGAACATTTGTGCTTGAGTTTTCAAGTGTTTTAGAATAAAAATTATTTCGCTCAATGCTGTTAAAAAAACTTAACCTGTACTTGCAATATGGCACTGCCAGTTTCGCGTGTCAATTGTATTAAACGAAAATCTAGTCTGAAATTATTCACATTGTTTTATTGCTAATGAACTCACATTTACGTTTGCTGGTCGTCATCGATTGAAGATCCGTTATTCCGTTAATTTGGTAAACTACCGATTAAAGACCTTATAAGTCAAAAGTTTTGGCTCTATGGTACCACCGAACCATGGTAGTGGTTTTAATAAAATTAATTGATAACAGCTGCAACTGACCGCTCTCCACTGATAAGAACTAATTTGAATTTTCAAGAATAACAATTCTCGAGTCAATATTATAGTACAATACGTTTACTGTTTACCCTTTTTTGGAATGTAATTTCATCGTAGAAAATGTATTAATAACGTCATGGGGTGTGTACGTAGGCACATATTGTTATTATGTAAACAATCGTTTTTGTATTATTACTTAACTGATGCACGTTGACTTGAGCACATGTTTGTTTTGCAACGGTAATTGCAATGTTACCTAATTGAAAAAATCCATAATTAGAAAACAATATTTGTTACACTATAATACAACACCGCGGTTTTCGAACAAGAACTTTTAAAATACAATTGGTATCTATATTTTTGACCGCCAAAGCATAACTAGTTATTATTTTTTATTCAATCGCCTCGTTTTTATTCGAGTCAATTGACCCTTGTTAACTGCTACATATTTGGTAATGCAAATAATATTTAAGCATTTTGAAACAGGCAAACAAATATAAACGGCTGTTGCGCGGCTGTTTGTTTGCACAACGGACTTAACTGTGTTATTAGTTTTATTAAAATAAAATCACCTGTAAATATTTCACCTTTAAAAATGCATGCGACGGCACGATTATTATAAGAATGGTTTTCTCATCGGCAAGGTATTTTTTTTTTTTTTTTACCAGACACCTGTTAGTGATTCATCGGTTGCATAGCCCTGTGAAAATCGCTGATGTATGTACCTAATGTGTATTATAATAATAATAATATATTGTGAGTCATATTATTGCAACGATCCAAACGTGTAGCTTTCGTCGGAATGAAACTAAATAAAAATACATAATATAAAAAATGGTCCAACAGTATACAGCTGCTGGTGCTTCTGAATTTTAATAAATGTACATATTTGGAAGTCTTGAACTGCTTAGAACCGAGACTTATACTTAGAACGAATTAGCCGTTTTTATATATTTTGCAAGTCGGGTACGTCTTGAGAAACCTGAAGACGTCTATCAAACCTAACACTAATCATAACATATTCAATGGTTTCGAGTAAACGTTGTTTTTTAACTAATTGAAATTTCTGTTCTTGACAATTGGCAATTTGCTAACGGTTGAGGTCCACTAAACGTTAGGGTTCAACCCTTAATTTGGCAAGGGGTAATTTTTAAATATTAAAAATAATTAAAATGTCACATTAATTACAATATATAATTATTGGTTTTTTGTAAAAAGGGTCTAAGCGCACGGTACTTAATACTAACAATCAAGACGGTTTTTATAAAAAAAAATAGTCATACAAGACTTTTATTGTGCCATCCAATAGCTATAATGACTGAGATAAATATCTTACTTTTTTAATACTTTTTTCAAATTAGCAAAAGGTTTCACAGGTGTAGAAAAAATAGTAAGCTTCACATAAAAAAAAAAACAAAAATTAAAATCCATCCTATAGAGACGCCGGAAAATGACTTCCGGTTACAGTCATATCATGGTCATAGTCATAGTCCGGTTTAAGTCATTTTTCATTAAACTTTGGCCATAACTCGGAGAAAAATAACTTTAAAAGTTTTATAACAGCTAGAAAAACTTGTATTTTTTAACATTTAAAATTAATCCGCATACTTAAAATGGTTACTAGAGAAATTGTTGTCAAATATTGCTTATATTCTTTATCACTTAATAAATAGGGCTTTCCGATCGCCTTAACTAGAAAAAAAAAAAAAGAGTTCTAAATTACTAAACTAAACTAAAAAATGTGCCTTAGGTAGTTCCTCTGTAGTCTGTGGAAACTAGAATTATTTTAAGTAACTATTGTTTATTTCTGAAGAGTATATCTAATTAAATAATCGACCGTAATTTAAAAAAATGATCAGCAAAATTTTTACATAATTAATTATTTATTATACTAAAATAAATTAAAATTTGCTTAAAACGTTTTAAATAAAAACAATGTTTTTAACATGTTTAAAACATAATTTTTTAATTGCAAAAAAAAAAAACCGTTTATAACATTAAAAACTTATTTTTAAACGAAAAAAAACTGTTTTTTTTTTTGCAACTCTGTAAGAATAAATAGAGGATATCACGTCCCCCTAAGATAATACAGATAGTAGGTCTTGCACATCGCTAAAATACCGGACGTGCGGCCATCTATTGGCCATGGGTCCACGGTTGAGTTTATGGCCGTCGCCGGTAGGGCGCGCGGGAGGTTTCCGGTAATCTAGTCTTGTTCGGTAGGCGGCGGCCGTAGCCCGCAGCGGACGAGGTGGACGAGGCGGCGGCGGAACGAGTGGCGGAGCAGCCGCGCGAGTTTCTCGGTATTTGTCGTGCGCGTCCATTCCGCCGTTCCGTGTCCATGTTTTTTTTTTTGTCATCGCGTTCACCGCTTTCAGTGATCAACAGTTCCACTCCGACTGCGTCTGTGGTGAACTCGTCGGTCGTGTGCACGCGGTTCAACACAAAACATTGTTGTGCTCAGCGTTTACACATTATTATAATATTATTATTATTGTTTTATTATTAATTTATTTTATTTAATAAAATCATCGTCGTTTACCGTTTTTTTATTGTTATATTATTAAAATTATTTTAATAATCGTTTTTATTTTATTTTACACGATAACGACAATAATGTAAACTGTTTTTTTTCTTTTTTATTATCACAAAATAATAATATTTTCGTTTTTTTCCCCTTCAATTATTGTGTTAATTATTGTGGTTTTTTGTTAACATAAATATTATATTATTGAAATTAAATTCATCGTTTCCAAACAATAATAATAAAAAATACACTCACCGGGTCGTCCGACTGTCGTGTCCGATGTTTGCTTAGAAATCCGTAACATATTTTCGCCCGTCATCGTCGAGCCGTACAACGATATGCCGGCTGAAGACGATTCGTCACTGTTGTCGAACATCTGTGTCGGCTGCGACTGGCTCGCCGCCGAACTGTCGTCAAGCAACAAGTCCCGAATGCTGATACTGGACTGTCGCAGCTCGATGGACTTCTCGGACTGCCACGTGCGAGACGCCGTCAACTTCAGCATACCCACCATCATGCTAAGGCGTTTGGCCGCCGGCAAAATCGACCTAGCGTCCACCGTCAAGTGTTCGGATCTCAGAGAGCAAATAGTGAGCGCCTACAAGCAAAGCGTGTTCGTTTTATATGGCTGCGAATGTCTGGACGACCGCAAAAGCGCATCGCCCGAGTCCGACACCATGATCGTATTGGCCAAGCGACTACTCAAAGACGGATGCAATGTGCACTGTTTAAACGGTGAGTTTTTACCTATTTTCTGCTTCCTACGTACCTATACTTAAAAATTAAAAAATACTTTATTAGTAATCGAGAACGTTGTCTAAGCGTTAAGAATTACTTAACTGTCACTTGGTAATTATTTCCATGTCATTCTGTTTTGGTTATTATCGGTAAGATATATTATTATTGTCAGGGTGAATAGATAGTGCTCTATTTGATGAGTTAAATATTCTTTCGATTTTTAATACGTCCATTGGCGGCAGGTGATAAATGTCTATGGTCGTGAAGGGTTAAGATATCATTTGATAATATTATGTTGAAATCGTCCAATCATTATAATTGTATTCAAATATGTAGGCGTACGATTAGTTTGTGGGTTCATCAAAACAAAATAATTGTTTTAATTGTTGAGGTTTGTTGTCTTTGGAGTGTATGTGTACATGTATAATATTATTTTATTGCTTGACCTTCCTCGTTTAGAATTTATTAATGATATACACAATATATACTCGATTGTATTTAATCATGACATTGTTAAGTGAAATATTTTTGTGTTGATAACTATTACATTTAAGTTTTTAAGTTTTACTACAAGATTGAAAACAGCTTAATACGATTCTTTTATTCATAATTCCATTTTAGTATTTCCATTAAAAACTAACAAATTTCCCTAGTAGCTTTTGTTTTCATGTATTTTGAATATTTGATTTTAGTGTAATTTAATTTTGTAGTCAGACAAATGCATCTTGACTCAGGCGATATGAGATTATTGTGGCTTACAAATTTATCGTAAATGGGTTTAATGACTATTCAATTATGATCATAGCCTTAAAATAATTTAAACCGTAACTGATTAGTGGTGAATTTAAAAATATCATTCTTGAACGGTAATATCGTTCACATGCATTTTTTTTCTTAAATAAAAATCTTTATCAATTTTATTTATTGTATCGTTTTGGCCAAACTGGTAAAAGTAAATTTTGCATCGTAACTCGGATTTTGTCATTTTATACTCAGTGAAATTGATTAAAACAATATTGTCATAATATCAATGTATGACATGTTTTCTTTTTGTAGATTGAAACATTTTTGTGTTTCTTTGAACGGCCGATTGTGGACGGTAAAAATATTAAAATATTGCTATAAAGTAGCGGTATATATAAATAATTGGCATAATCAGTTTTTTTTGTATTGTTGTGTTGAGAGGTAAACATTTTAACGGTAGATACAAATAATTGTCGGATTTAGTTAAGTGAAGTTTGGGTTAATTGACAATTATTGTACTCTTCGCTTTACTTTTAATAAAGATTTTCGTTAGAGAGTTTGGTTTAGGTTAGGTTATATTTCCTAGTTTTGTCCGATTATGTTGGGTTAGGTTATTCGGTCGAATTTTAAGCCAGCATGACAAATATTGTTAAAACAGTACCTGCAGTTGATAATTTAAAATTTCAAAATGTATCTTTTTAATTAACTTGATTGTGTTTTTCATTATATTGTCTTATTATGTTATTATCTTGTAATGTGTAAATAGCCTGTGAGCAACGACGTTTGTTTTTAGTAGACGTGCTATTCTATGTGTTATATTAGTTTAGTTAGGTTCTGTTTAATTTACCCACAATTAAATAATATCATGTTGATTATTAGCAGTGTTTGCACTGACAAAATTAAAAAATCTATTTTTAGCGCTTAAATGTACCAAAATATGCACAATAAATAGCGTCCAACTATTGGAAAATATGCAAAATAAAATTACCAAAAATAAATATGCGTGTAATTATGTAAAAATTAGCAAAAAAAAATGTGTTGTTTGACATCAGAGAAGTGTGAAACAAATTTGTATCTTACCTGGGATGTTGTAAGATTTACAAAAAAAAAAAAATATTTATAAACCATACAACTTTTGAGCTCCGATGATTTAGCCAACTCATATATTTGTTATGTTTAATTTAAGTACAAATATTGATGTTAAAATATCTAGCATAAACGCCATTAATTAACAGTTATGAAGTTATTGTCGGTAGTAAACGACAGTTGTTGGACGCAAAAGACGGTTTAAATAATATAAGATAAATTAACATAGGCGCAACTAGGGGGATGCTAGGTAGACTTTAGTACCCCCAGACTCAAAATTAGCACCCCCAAAAAATTCAAACTCCAATCGCACCCTTGATTTGCACATTAAAATGTCTAATAATGTGTATACTCTGTTAAAATTTTTTATTTTAGAATATTTTTATTCTTAATTATTTTATTTTATATCTATCGTTTTGAAGATAATAATTTTGTTCAGTCAGGTATACATAATTTTTGAGCACCCCCTAAAACGTAGGTCTAGTTGTGCCCATGTGTTAAAATAAATGAATTAATACAAAAATTAGAGAATCTTTGCCAACAGGAAAAGTACTGCATTTTTATTTTGGCCGTCCTGTAAAATTGCAAAAATGTCTATTATAAATGAAATAAAAATTTGAAAAAAGTAAACTAACGATTTTTAAACGGATGAAATAATAATAATAAGCGGAATTTGTTAATACTATAATTCCGGTTAGGTCATTTCGATGGACCGCGACCTTGGTTCGGGTCGGCGTTACGATTTTTATCAACCGGCTCGCCGGCCGCGGTTATAAGTGGTTATAGATGGTTATCGGTGGTTACCCGTTTAGAAATAACGCGGTTAATCATCGTCGAACATACATTTTTTTTTCTTTTAAATAAGCGGTAACAATAATAATAATTTTCCAACGACCTCCGGTTTGATACGTTTTTTATCAGATATGACCGGACAGATTGACCTCTGTCCGATCGAATATTAGTGTTTTTTTTTATTGAAACAAATATATAAAATATAATTTGATATTACTATTATTATTATTATTTCGCAATGTTTGCCCAGCACATGTGTTGTTTTGCGTTTATTTCGATAGAATTATCAGCATTTCGCAGAAGAAAACCGCGTTTGAATATTGTATTATTATTACTATTGAAAACTACTATTTTTTGTAACGAATAATCGATTCACTGATACGATTAGTTTGTAATTTTTAAACCGTGCAACGATTAACGAACAACTCTTTAGGAAAATAAAATTGTGCGTTAAATGGTTATATATTTTGGAAATTTCCGTTAGGGTCCAGTAACGCGTTTGTAAAATATAAATACGGCAAATATGAATGCGACATTTTAAATCAAAATAATTGGTAATTTTTTTTTCATGCCATTTTTCCAACTGTGTATTTTTGTCGAAAGGTTCCAATAATTGCTTTAGGTTTTTTTTTGGTATTTCACGACTCGACAAAACGTAAAAGTTTTTTTAATTGAATTTACCTTTTACCCTACTAATTGTTGCAACAATATTTGAAAACATATTAGTTTAACATAATTATAATAATAATAATAAGAATAATAATTATAATGTTGTTGTTGTGGACGAAAAAAAAACACAACTGAAAATAATTGTAAGTATTATGTTCTAAACTACGAGAATTTTTTTTTCTACGAAATTATTTATGTTGAAAAATGTAGTTTATCGTAAAACTAACGCGATTTGGTTAGGTTCGGTTAGATTTTCATTTTTTCTAGAAAAACAATTTCGTTCGTTATAATATCATATTATTAGGCTTAAAAAGTATTTGGAAAAAACTTAAGCAACGCTTGTGGCTATATATATATATATATATATTGTATTGTTGAGAATTAAAAAAATGGAATATTTTTTGAAAAAAAACCTCAACCCCTAAGTCATACAAATAAGCAAGTGTATTATTTTTCGTGGTTAAGGTTTTTGTTTAAAAATAATATTTCACTTTTTTGTTTCTAATAAAATTATTCTAAAATTTCTATATAAATAGTAACCATTGGGGAGGGGGGGGGGTCATTTTTAATCAATTATACTATGCACCCTCTCCCGGTCCCCCCGCCGTACATAATTTCTGGATATGTTACTGACGAGACAAGACATACATCTTGGTCGATTATGACAACAATAATATTAGAAGGAATATTATTATTATACAATATTAGTATAATAATATTTTATTATATAAACCGATTTGGCCAAGTGATGAGAGAACGCGCCTTCGCTTGAGTAGCCTAAAAAAAAGGAGTGGACCAAAAAAAAAACCCAAATTTTTCACCACGCACAAAACGTGTATCTATTCAAAAGCGACGACATCGACGCCCATAATATAATAATAAAAAACTAGTATTATATATTTGTGAGCGAGCTTTACAATGGCCCACAATGTGAATGTACATAATAATAATAAAAATAATATTATTATTAATAATAAAGTGTGCAATACACGGTTACGTGTAGGAAGCGTCGTTCACACCTACGACCGGCTAAATAAGCTAGATGGGAAGGGAAAAAATTGTTTAAGAAAAAAAGAAACGTCTTAACCGCCGACACCGTTTTCGGTCAGTACCGGTTTGTTGTTGAATAAATCGAGATTAGGTTGACGCAAATGACGCAACGGGCATTCCGGTACAGAACAACAACCCGTCTGGTGGTGGGGGTGGGGGATTATACATAATTATCAAGTATAACTGTACCTATATAGACTTTGAAGAAACGTCTTTAAGAAATAAGACGTGAACGAGAAATACTATAAAAACGTTTTTCTATCGGTTGAAAACTAAGAGTCGGACGTTATATTCCTTGATCAACCGACGGGTCGATTTAAACCTAACCAAACCTAACCTAACCTAACCTATACTCCCCCCTCGGTTACGCCCCTGTTGTTGTTCATTCAACAACGTATGTGTACCTATTCTGCGGCGGCGGCCGTCGAGGTCTACTATAGCCTGTTGCCGCTGATGCGTTGACCGCGTCAACCGGTCACGGTCGGAGCCACGCCGCGCGCGCGTAGGTGTTTTTGTGTGTGTGACCTAATCAAGGTCGCGCGCCGGACGGCGGACGACAGAGTAGTGCTGTGTGCCGTGTGAGATCCGTGCTGGCGCGGCGCGGAGGACGTGGAGGCGACCGCGTCCGCCGGTGGTGTGCCGGGAGTGATCGCCGCCGCCGCCGCGCCGGATGTGTGCACACAGCCGATTTCCGCAGGGTGCTGCGCACCAAAACCCGTCCGCGGCCACATGTTCGCCACTTCTTCTCCTCCTTCGCTTCTGCCGTCCACATGCCAGTATGATGTTTCCAAAATATTTTTGGAAATTTTGGCAAAATAAGAAAAGAAAAAAACCGTTTACAATTTTTAAACAATTACACGTATACTTTAGAGTGGATTTTTTTAGTGTGGAAAATGACAACCAATAAAGAATCTTCATTGCTATAAAGAATCTTAACATATATACACATATATTTAAGCATTAAATTAAGATTTTGGCAATGGATCATTACGAATTTTTTAAAAACGTTATAACCATATCTTGTCGGTACTTAATCGGTTTTCCAAAAAAGTGTACAAGAGTGAATAATTATTATGGTTTTCCTTGTGTATTATTTTTATGTTCGGGGGAGCGATAACCGAACACTAAAAACTAAAAAAAAGCCACAAAGCCGGCACGTGCGATAAGTCATCGCATGTGCGAAAAGTCGATTTCGCGCTGTTATTTGTATTTCACGATTTAAAAGCAAATTGGCATTTTTGCCTGTGTCGAAATAATGATAAATGTAGCTCTCAACTGCGTCATATAAACAGTTACAGCATACGATTTTAATTTATACTACGAAAGAAAGGAAAAAAAAAGTTATCTATATATGTTTATTAATAATCAAGCTGTAAATTTTAGTGTACTAAAAGCAGTTTAAATTATGCATGCGTTTATGTATTTATGTAACGGGCAGGATATACTTGAAAAAATGTGGACTAGAAAAATGTATATGCAAAAATATAATCTTGAGGAAAAAAAATTGGAATATATAATTAAAACTATTAAACCGTATATTATTTTAAACTACAACATTTCAAATTGAACGCAATAGTAAAATTAATTTATGCAAATGCATTGTATTCACAGCCTTGATAATGATAAGGGTACCTAGAAAAAAAAAAAATTTGCCAAACAAATTTCTACTCTTACATATTTTTATTGGGCTTTATTTTGGTACGTTAAGATTTTCAAAGCGGTAAAGTATTTTTTTTAAACGACTTTCCTGCAAAAACTTGTTGCTTTTCAAGATTTTTTATCTTTGTAAAAATTGTTGCGTCAATTAAAATAAAAATATTAAATTAAAAAAAAATTAAATATATTTGTATGAATAGTGTAGTAACTGAAATTAATTGTTGGATTGTTTGATGTTATTGAAAAAGGGGAAAACTAACCCAACTCAACTGTCCATAGTTTTTATTTTCAAGTAAATTTATTAATACTATTATTATTATTTATATTACTCATCGTTAATTTTTAATTGGTTTTATTTGTAAAATTGTGTTAACACATCTGTCAATTATCATCGGCTTGGCAAACCAGACCTTCTCTATAATGTGTACCCTTTCTCTTCGTTAACGACCAAATTTAAACCTAACAGTTACACTGTTTGCAGTGTCTCCATTATTACTCTAATTTAACACTTGGGTACTCTCGTCAGCAAACAATAGGTGACAATTGTTGGGAAATGTATGGAACGGTCATTTTTCTTTTTAAAAAGGGAAACGGTGTGGGCGGATAATTTTATAAAACACCGACGAGGAATTTTTTTCGATACTTAAGTCCAAAAGGAAGTCGTGGGAGGGTGGTCGTCGTAGACCGGAAGTAACGAATAAGACACCGGTATTTTATTGCTTTTATTTTTGTCGGCTACAGTGAATTTTTTAATTGCCATTAGTCAGGATAAGATACTTGTATGACACATTTGACTGAATAAAAAATATTATACAACATAATCCAAAGTGAATGATTAACGCGCCTGTAAATCATTAATAATAATAGTTATTAAGTTGTTATTATTGTTGTTATCATCAAGTTAATTGCAAAAACCCAACCTAGAGGTTGGACACATCACATAATCGACCGCTTGATTTTTAATTTAATATAATGTCGATGATAATAGTTATGTTCAATAAAATAGCTCAGGTTATTAGATTTTGTCGGATTTTTTTGTCTAAATTATTTTTTTTTGTATATAGCATCGATACAATATCAATATCAATACTTTTCTGGAAATTTTGACTGGTCGATAAGTTTAGACAATAAATAGTTTTAAAGTTATTATAGTTTAAAATTTAGAACGTGAGGAAGGTTGGAGAGTAGATTTGTTTTTATCTGCGAGCATTTCTCAACCGCGCTCGATTTTCCGTCCTAAATTGTACACTTAAATAACTAAAAATAATTATTCAAAACTGAATTTTACAATAAACTTTTCTTAATTTAAAAAGTTGATTTAATATGTTCGTTTCATTTAAGTTCTATAAGTTGATAGAGCTCTAGCAAATATCGAGAAAAGACAAAAATTTGACTATCGTCAATAATCGTCAAAAAATATACTATAACATAAGTAAAAATGTTTTCAAATAGAAACACTGTAAAATTACAATTATGATGAGAGTGAACTAGTGTATGGCGTTAAAATAATCACTCGGTCCAAACAGTTGCAATTTAAACGATAAGTATAATATTATGGGATAATTAAAATGTACAACCATCGATAATAAATCTAATATTTAAAAATTATATTCAATGATACAACTTATGACGAAGCTTTTGAAAGAAGCCTAACCTGCCTACCTACTAATTTTGTCAGTACTGTATTTTTTTTTTTTTTGTGGCAAACGACAATAACTGTTATGCGACAATATTAATGTGTCAAGTGTTTCAATAATTGTGCAAGTATTTCGTTGGTGTTTTTTTTTTTTTGTCTTTGACCTTTTTCCGTGTAACGACCGTTTATTTCGACGATTGTAATTGCTTAACGAGCGACAGCCGAGCACTCGCTGTTATCGGTCTTGCGCGCCGTTTGTGTGCGTTTCCTTTTGGCCCATCGTTCATTCATGTTTATTATTAGTAGCGTAAACCGCCGCCGCCGACTCGGTTTATTAATGAACCAGTAGTATATAATAATAAGAACCTAACCTACCTGTGTTTATTTACTACACGGATCCAAAACAATGTGCGAGTCCCCAAACGCAACAACAACAACACTAATAATTATGATGATAATAATAATAGTAATTAACAATTCTGTGCGCGCTGAATAATAGTTGTGTTGGTATATGCCGACCGCGTTTCTACGTAGGAAGCCGTTTCCCCTATACTTACCTCGGTCGAATAAAAAATTGTCTTCCTATATTAACTGGTTTTGTATATTTTCTAAATGTAGAATATATTAGATTAATACGAAATAATATATTCAATTATAAATATTTGACAAAATTTGACACTTACAAACTATTTTAATAATGTTTTCAACAATTATTCCAAATTATTATTTGAATAATTAAATTTGAAATTATTCGAATACGTTTTCCTTAAATAATATGTAGTTAATAGTACTTTTATCTTAAATAGAAAATGTTATTAAATATCACAAACAAATATAAAATTGTATTGATTAAAAGCTTTGAAAGTTAATTCAAAAATCGTTTAAATAAAAATATATTTTTGATCAGCGATTTCGGGTCGTTTCAAAACGTTTTATCGTTACATTATACATCATTATAATAATTATTGCAAACGTTTCAAAAATGTTTTTTCATTTTCTAATATTTGCTGTGTGGATAATAAAACAGAACAAATACGAATCTATCCTAAGCCTTTGTTAAAAATATTTGAATTTTTTGCTGATGGCCCTTTACATAATATTATAATATATAATACATCATGGTAGTATTTTTATTAGAATTGCTGTTTTGTGTCGTGACACTTGACGGTTGTTGTCTTGTTAAAAGGAAACAAATCGTTTCCAAAATCATCTCTGAACGCGTAGAATTTTTTTTTGCCATTTCTCGAGGTTAAAAACGACCACCATATATTTTACATTGGCATGGTAGTTAAATGTAATTAATAATTATATACCGGGTTATTATATACATTAGTTCTTAGCTTAATAAGGATTTTAGCCGAGGAAGGAAATGCGGGGGGTGAGTGGAGCGTGCGGGTATATAAATAACTTGATATGCTAATAATAACTCTATAGAAGTATTTATCCAAAACCAAAGTTAATAGGGGTTTAACACACACACGTTAGAGATGGGATTGTATTTTTTTTTTTAAATATGTCCAAAGTCAGTTGACCTGGTCGTAGTTAACCAATCACCCTGTAGACATGGTGTGAGTGTGTGTCGACGTCGACTAGGGAATTAAATACCGGAAACGATGGCGGCGGCAAATGGCGATGATGCTCCATCGTCGTAGGACTATCATCTTAGGTCTCTCTCTATCTTTCTGTCGGTCTTGTTGGCGTGTTTTTAATAACCTTTCATCCTCCGTGTACGTGTGTGTGCGTCTCGCCCGGCCGCCCCCTCGTGGCTAAACGAATTGGGTACATTAACGTAATGTACCCTGTATACACGTATATTGTGTATAGGGAGTGCAGGGGCGTAGGACGACCAAGAAGGGAGAAGCGAGGGTATAATATGAGAGGGGGGTGTAAAACGACGATTCGCGTGTGGGAGTGTATCCGTACCGCTTTTTTTTTCCAACTACGGGTTAGATTTTTTACATTTTTCTTTTCTTTTTTTTTTTTGTTTACTTAATAACAATAATAATAATGAGGATATATAATCCTATCGGCGACAATGCACGTGACCGAAATTTCCGTAGCGTTGTTTCCCTTTAAGGCGGAGAAAATCCACGTGGCCCGCAAAACCCACGTTGTGTGACTTGTGTTGTCGTCATTGATCTAAAACCGTACACGAAGCCGTAGATGCTGCGATAACGATGTAATTTAAATGTATTAATACTTGATATTGTTAATGATATTATGATATGATGTGTATTAATAAAATAACAAACGACAATAGACGTCGATTGTGTGTTGTTACACA
The DNA here is from genome assembly GCF_023614345.1 of Adelges cooleyi. Taxonomy (NCBI): domain Eukaryota; kingdom Metazoa; phylum Arthropoda; class Insecta; order Hemiptera; family Adelgidae; genus Adelges; species Adelges cooleyi. Next base: position 9,120,430 of record NW_026096268.1, on the reverse strand, counting down.
ACATCCGCCAAACGGTGTGTGTGTGGTATGTACGCATACGACAAACATGTGACCGTCATCCGAAACGGGCGCTGATCCAGGAATTTTTCGGGATACGGTTGATGTTATGATCAAACGGTGGTTATGATGTAATCGCCGTACACAGTCATGAAACAAATTTCCCATTATTCGTTTACATAAACAGCAGCGTGTACGCACTATACTTTGTAGGGGACCGTTAAGGGTTAACAAATAAATACTGTTAAAAACAACGGTGCAATACAAATAAGTGGGTAACAATCATTTAAACGAAGAAAGGTCGAATCAAAGTGATGTATGAATATGAAAAATGTAAAATAGAGAATTTTACATGTTAAAGGTGTATATTTATATGACTTAGTGCAAGTCCGTTTTTTTTCCAAAATACACTTTTTGATATCAATAGATAGAAAATTTAATGCGCTTTATTTTTATAGGTAAAAGTTCTTGAAATATCACATTTTTTATTTGTTGTTATAGTTACACTTACAATGAATACTTTGTAGTAAACATTCATCCAAAGTAAAAAAAAATTATGTTTTCCTAGACAATTTCAATTTGTGCACTAAGCTATCAATATCAAATGAGATATTAAAAAATGTATAAAAATGATTTGTATAGTTTATAATATTTTTAAATTACTCTCCTGAAAAGTACACCTTTTACAAAATAAATCAGCTTTTGGCTCTCATCCACATAATTTTATAAATTGTCAAAAGTCCTCTTTCTTATTAGTCATCCGTTGAATCCTTTGATAATAATAAACGCATTAACGTTAAAAAAAATTATATACAAAATAATTATATTTAATATTTAAAAAATAAAAACATATCTCAAAGGGTAGCTTTAAGAAGACATCAACAAAAGAAAGATAGTCCTCATTAATAACACTACACGGTTTGACCTTTAAATTAAGATTTTTCTAAAATAAATTGCCTATACCTAACTCCTTAATACGATAGTGGGTATGACCGTCCTCTTGAAGAGTAATAATAATAAAAGTCAATTAGCAACATGCATACCTACGTTTTAATTACCTATAAAGAGCAGAATGATGCAATGGAAATAATGACCGGTCGATAACCGTTTTTGAATAAATGATCTGTTATTAATAATGGCGGTTAGAGTTTAAACGAGAAAGGACGAGCGGGTGTATATAAATATAACATTACAATCCACCTCACATCCTCCGGTCTATGTCCACCTTGTTCAATGTTAATAACAGCACCACGATAAGTGTTGATTATCCAAAACTGCGGTTATCGACCGGTCGTTATTTTCATTTATATTATTATTATCATTCTGTTTTTCTTAACAGTTGTTCGTAAGTAGTTCACGACATTTGACTTCTTCAAAGACGTCCCTATCCTTTTATATAAAAAAAAATCAACTCAAATATTGAATATAATTTTTTTTATCGGTAAATATTTTTAAGGTTTTTTTTAACATGGCTATGTTATTGAGTTGGATACAAGAAATGTCGCCATATTCGCGATACATAATTAGAAAATTATTTCAAATATTAAGATATATAACACTATAGGATATTACAGAAAAGTGAAAATTAATAAGAGATAAGATATGTGATAAGAGATATGATTCAGTGTTTTTCCGTGAAGCGGAGAAAATAACTAGGTTTGTTTTTTAATAATTATTTCGTTCATTAAATTTTAGTCTGTATTAATAAACAAAATGAAAAACTTCACCCCGGGTCGTTAAGCACAATCTTGAGTATGCGCCGCTCCGGTATAAAAATAACCGTCACGGCAGCAAAACAGTCAGCAAGCGCCTGTTTATATTTATGTATAATATATATGTATATTAAGTACAAATTATAAATATATATGTACACATATTCATAATATATATATACATAATAATATGAATCCGGATGTAGTATTCGCACGACAAGCGGACGGAACCGCCAAATATAGTCTTCGGGTAAAATTAATTAACCGAAAATATATTACACAAACGGCGGCCCGGCAATACCGTTCTTGTATTATAATAATATGCATCTGTTGCCTTGGAAACGTACTTAAGCAAAGTATTTATGAATCGAAATGCCGGAAATTTTCCCGGAAAATCCGGCAATTATCCCAAAAGAAACCTGGACGTTTTTCCATCATCTTGTCTCGAAAAAAAAAGGGAACAGTTTAAACAAATAATTATAAATAGAAATATTTTTTTTTTCTCTAAAAGTATCCGGCCTTATTTTGGAAAATTATTTCAACCCACGCTTGAATGAAAATCGAAAACCCTATCCCGACCTAACCCGATCAGCAGCTGACCACGTTGTTTAACTGCAAACCGAGAATTCCTTAGTGGCTTATATTATAACTTACAAGTTTTATAGTCAACGTGGGAACGAATGTTTACTTAAATTGTAAACATAGTTGTACATAATTTGAATAAAAAGTTATCTAAAATATAAATCATCTAGATAACACATTTTTCGAGTATAAGTTATTCCAATAATTATTTTTTAACATTTTATTTAAATAGTTTGTCAACTGTTTTTTAAGTAATTATATTTAAAAAAAAAACTATTTCGTATGATTTATATTATTTTATAATATAAAATAAATTTACAAAATATATAGAACCAGTTTATATAGGAAAACGAATAATAATTTGCACATCTGATTGTAAACATACATACTCAGTTCTATTTTCTATAAAAAGTGTTTTCTTCAGTTATCCTGTTTTTACATTTTTTGACTACAAATACTTTTTGAATAGAAAATTTGGAGTTTTTCCCTGGAGTTTGTGATATACTTTTTTTCTAGAAAATGCACACATATTTTTTCTGTATTTTGAATTGCTATTTCATTTCAGAATCTCGTAGTTATATATTGGTAAAATTTTGTTAATATTCGTGTATTTTTCAAAGTCCATTGGAGCAATAGACAATTTCTAGTGTTCAATCGATTGGTTTAAATAGAACGGTAAAGATGGTTAGTTTCTTAACGGCAATTATTGATGAAATACTAATAGCCTACAGAAAGTCTTCAGTTGTAATAATTCTTGTAGACCTGTAACCACCCCGTTTCCACTATGCCCCGACCCCACTATACCAGCTTTTGTTTAGACGAGTTTTGTTAATTTTTCTAAGGAGACTCAGGGGCATTACGATGTGTGTAATAATATTATTAGTGTTTTTCCGTGTCGTCATTGATTAAACTCTCTGGTCGCAAACCGACATTAATTACACTATATAATAACCGTTAAGTCTGTGTAATTTAAATGCGGTTACGCGGTTTTTTCCCACGGCATCCGCATACGTGTATCCGGTAGCCTCGTCAGCTGTGTGTGGTTCAGATCGGTTTGTATTTAAATTTTTGTATTTCTCTGACCGACCACCTAACCTTGACCTCTATTACGCGTTAATTCGTCCGAAAAAAACTTAAAATATTGCTACACGGTCGTCCGGATTACAAATTACATAAAAAAAAAACCTAACCTTCTAAACAAAATCGTTATTAATCGTGTCGTCACAGGTGTAGTATCTGTAGTAGGTTTTTTTTTGCAAAATTCCAAAACGACCGAACCCATCTTCTCGAAAACGGGTAGCCCGTCCGGTTAGGACACGCCGTTGAAATATTAATAATAATAATTACCAAAAGAACGACATTACCGTGCACGTGTAAAAATGTGTTAATGTAATTAATACACATTTGACCGGACACGGCCGGAAGTGCAAAACATTTTTATTATCATTATAACTTGTAAAAATAATGTTTTTTGCACTTCCTGCCGTGTCCAGTTAAAGATATTAATTAGATAAAACGACACGTTTTCATCTTTTTATATTATAATTTAAAAAATGATTAGTATAGTTAAAAGATTTTATAACTATAAACTCTTATATTATGAGTATTTTACGTTAGTGAAGTCTCTTGGAATTTTGATAACCGTAAAACTTCAGGATAACTTTCAAATCATACGTTTCGATAAAACATTGGATGGAATCCAATACATGGTAATTTATTAGGGATAAGACACTTTTAACCGGTAATTATCAAAAGCTGGTTATCGACCACTATATAGATCGACTATATATATCGACCATTTTCAGTAAATTAATCTTAATAAAAAAATGTAAATGAATATGTACGCCAGTTTAAATTTTTAAATTGAGAGCTCTGGAAAAAATAAAAATTTTAAATAATTTCAATATTAAAGGTCATAGATTTTAATTACACAAACACATTTTTATATTTTTACAAGATGTTATAAGTAATATAATACATTTATAATTAACAAGTATTATAATTTATTGATTTTAGACAATTATTTTTTGATTTTTACTTCCATAGACTTGGTATTAAAAATCTCATTCTTCTTCTTCCTCGATTTTATTCTGACTAAGCAGCTTCGAAGATTGGTACCTTTGTATAATATATATAGATATATTAATATATATATATAGTGACTTTTATTGTCAACGCTGTCGACGCCCCGCCGAGGAGGTTAGGGTTCGTTTTGCAATCTTCCGGCAAAAAAAAAAAAAAAAAACGAGTAAAAATAAACACATAAAAGACGAAGGTCGGTCGATGCGAATGATGAATGGAAAATTATTTCGACCGGACGAGTCTCTGGCGACAACGTTGTATGTCATTATTATTATTATTTAGGTAGTCTATAAAGTGAATTATTGTGTATTTTTCACGACCAATAATAATAATAATAAAATACACCTTCCGGTATGCGGCTCGTGCGCCTAAGTATAATATCCTGTGCCGAGTGTTTTGTTTATATTACTATTATATAGTGAACCGGATGTTGGTTTCCGGCATTTCCACACGGTCGTTTTTTTTTTTTTTTGGCGTTTGCCTATCCGCGAAAACACCTTTCTTACATCACACACACATAGGAAATCCAAAAATAAAAGTCTCCTTCCTTCCTTCCTTTCTTCCTGTCTCTCTCCGGGGCGGCCCCCGTCGACCGTTTCCCGTTTCACCTTTTAAACATCCGACCTATTTTTACACAGCCAATGCGGATTTCTTTTACATACATACACATATTATATAATTATAATATGTACCCTACGGTGACGCCCGGCAAAGGATATCCGGTGCCCGTTAACACAAGTACATGTTAAGTACATAAAAATAATAAAAACGCTAACAGTATTGCTGTTAACGTACACGGACCGGACGACGACGACGTTTGAGTGTTATTTTTTTCTAATAACATATATTTAGAACAACTTTTGTTTAGTCTTCCAAAAATTATTTTTTTTTTCACGTTTTCGAGATGCTGCTGCTGTTTACCGTCGATTATTATTATTATTATTCGCATGCCATTCCCCTTTAACGCGTCATAATATGATAATATATATATTATACAATTTTATTTTGTACCCGGCTCAAGACGACGTGCCAAGGCGTTGGTGTGTGCGCAGCTTGGCTAAAAAATACCGTTCGGAGAATATTGTATTTTTGCTCGACAGTTGTTTGTTTACCCTTAAAAAATGTCTTCTTAAAAAAAAAATTGTCGCATTTATTTTTGATCTAAGATACCCCCACCTTATTTCAAAAACACATAAATTGTCTTTATAGTGATTTTTTATGTACAGGGTGATTATTCGTCAAGACACTTATTTTCTCTAAAAAATAATTGCAATTTTTTAGGTTTTCTTAAACAAAAACAAAAAAGTTATGTTAGTAAAATAAACGAAAGCACTAATTTTAGGGTGAATTATTTATTTATTTAGATAATATTTTGTATTTTTCCGCCTTCGTTGAACCGGTCCAGTTTAACCATAACCTAACATTTTTTATAAATTATATTTTTCAAAATAAATTTTTGGTTAGTTTTGTACTAGAAAGTTAGGTTAGGTTATTGTTTGAGCCGAAAGAAGTTCAAATGAAGGTGGGAAAAGTGAAAATATTTAATAAACCTAACCTAACCTTTCACAGACAATCGTTCGAATAATTGTTGGCAATAATTATAGTATACGGTTTTTAACATTACCATTTGTATTTTAGGGTAATTTTAATTTTAGCGTTTAGACAATATTTTCTCCTTTTCTGCCCAAGTTGTACCAGTGAATTTGCGCAATTCCCAGACTACTTTTTTGCATAGCATTCTCATTCTTAATTCTTCTGTAGACTCGACGATGGGTTAATTATTATTGTTATTCTACAGCGTTTCTTCGCTGTAGCAGTACCACCCTTGTGCGGTTGGTTTAATTATAAATTGAATAATTAGCTTTCTGCATTGTGAAATCGTTTGTTCACCGTTTTTCGATTAGTTAATTAACAGCGGACCGACGATGGAGATGATAGCAGCAGCAATTGGGTAAGGTCGGCGGTGACGTTTTTTAATCATTTTTAACATTTTTTTTTTTATTAATATAATTTTCGGTTTGCGTGTTCCATTAGTGTGTGTAGTATAACATTGAACTTGTGCGGGCGATAGCGATATTTCCTCCTATAGCGTTTGTTAATTATTTAAGTGCCCCCCTCGTGTTTGGCAGAGCTCACAAAACACTATCATTGCCGCCTGCTAGACGCGCTCGTGTCTTTGAAAAAATACATTTTTTTAAATGTTATTTTCTACTCAAACACAAAACTACTACTTGACTACAAAAATCAACTACCGTTTGGCAATAGAACTCGAGCGCGTTATGTGTAATAATATTTTTTTTTATGAATGATTAAAAACCGGAAGTTGTATTACTACCGTTTTGGTTTTTTTTCTCTTTAAACGGTAGATCTTTCATTAAACTGTTTACAAGATCAGTAGCTTTGATGTTATTAATATGTACTATCCATCGTGCATATTTTGCATGGATCGATTGATTCTCTGAATGATGATGCACAGTCCAATTTTTAATCTACGGTAATTATCGATAAACGTTGTTGTTTCTCGGCGATGCGGTTAAAAAGATAAGAACACCTAATCTCCTGACCTAACCTACTCAACACACGTCCAAAACCTGACAATTACTAGTCGTTTTTATTTCTTCCCTTATAGCCGAGAGAGTCCAAAGTTGATAGGTGGATAAAATAATGAAATTTTGAGCTTTTTTTTACATGGCGTGTGATGGGTATATGTTAAAGGTGTGTATGTTTTCTGGTGTCCAATTACGATATTTGGAGCTTAAATATCAATTGAGATAGTATAAATATTTATATTTTATCAATATGAATATTATATGACAACTTTTTATGAATACTTTTCAACGATTGACTAAAATGATTTATATAGTTTCCAAAATTATTACATAATAGATTTTGGCTTTCAACTGAAGAATTTTATAAATTGTCAAAAGTCGACACATTTTAATAATAATAGGATAATATTTTAATTGCAACCACACGTCTTCTTATTTTTTTTTTGGTTTTAATCATTTTTACAGTTATTGTAATTCAGTTGATACTGTGGGTGTTCCCGATCATCCGTTCAGTGGTAAAAACATGCGTGCTGTGTTGATTGGGGTCAATGTTTGTGGTGGAAAGCGGTAGGGAAGGGGGGAGGTGTTGAAAATTGTGTTAAGACGGTTTTTTTTTTTAGACTTTTAACTTTTTTTTTCTCTTATTGTCGTTCGAAGTCGTTTGATGTCAGCGGCGGCGGCGGGAACAAAGCTAGTGCGAATCCAGCGTGTACCCCGTCGTTTGACCTATATAATATTTATGCACGGGGCTCGGCAGCGGCGGCGGCACGGATCGATATACCGGCCTAAAAGCTCTATCGCCGCCGCCCAAAGGCTTGCGTTAGTCACTAGGTAGGTAGGTCACCCCGGCCGTCGCGTTTATTGCATCACACCGTATACAAACCGTGTGGATAGGGGCGGCAGAGGGGTTAGGATTGGCGGAGGTGCTAAGCGATCCCCGTCGCCCACGTTTTATAGCACACGGCCGTGCGTTCATTGAAGAGCGTCTCTCGCGATTGAACGAAACCGCACCGGATGGGGAGGGGGGTCGCCTTCCCTCTCTTCGCCGCCCCTATTCCGCATCGGGGTAGTGGGTGGGGGGGGGAGGCAAAGGGCGTCGGTGGCGAGAGTTTAACCGCGTTTACCCACGTGCGCTGCGCCGTAAGCGTGGGCGCCTGTTAATTTTTCGGCAAGACACAACCGGATACCCGGTTTGCGGTTACAGGTTAATATTGCAGGGGTTTTCCCAAAAGGTTGAAAATATGAACGCGTTCACTCGTGGCGAGCGTGGGTCGCGTTCCGCTCGCGGTGGTTTTAACATTTTTTTTTTTTAAGCCGAGACGCACGAGTGGGAAGAGGAGGTTTATATAAGAAGGGTTTTTTGATATATATATATTTGTGGCCAATTCGAAATCTCCACAGATGGATGGGAGACATCGAACTTATCGCCCGAGAGATGAGTGATGATAAAGTGATAACATTTTTAAGGTTATACCCGGGGTCCTTTATTTCCACATACATTTACATAATATTAAATTATTATAAATTATTCAAGTCTAAAAAATATTAATATAGTTAACATTGTAAATTTATAGCTAATGACTTCTGAAGTCAATACCCATATTATAATAAAAAAAAAAAAAAAAATTGTATAGTTATTTAGTACATTCTCTGTAATAAAAACGTATGCATTATTGTATTAAACAAATAATATTTTTTTTACTCGTAACTTTAAAAAAATGTCTCTTATCATATGTCTCTCTCAAACCAATATATTACCTTTATAATACGTGTATCTTTCTTTATTTACCAAAAAAAGGACCTCTACCTCTTACAGAACTAGTATAATTGGCGTGTCCTATCCATTATATTATTGTCTATGAAAATCTCAACCATTTCTTATCACTGTCGTGTTATCTCTTATCAGCTGATTTCCCTCTAATTTTAAATATAATATATGAAGTAGTAGTAATGTATATATTTAGTTTATTCAATTCTGATTCAATAGGTACGTATACTATCTGTTTAGATATTTTCAATTTTTTTTTTGCACTTTAGGGCTCTTTTTTTTCATAATTGATTCTACCCCAACGACTCTAGCTATATGACAGATGTCCGGGATGTGGGGAGAGGCGACTCCCCCCCCCCTTCAATCATAGTGCTGGATTTTTAACGATAATATTATTATTTTCATATTTTAATCGTTTACAATACGGCCCGAGGGATACGACAATAATAAATACGTATCGTCGTGTATTTATAGAGCCGTTAAGTATGTACTTAAACAAATAATATATCATATAAAATACCTCGAGGACCGGACCGGACCCGGAGGTCGTGAGCGGAAGAGATTATATTAAGAAAACAATCCGTTTCTTTCGTAGAAGCAAGAGGGTCTCGACGGCGGGCGGGGTGTGTTGTAAATCATCCGGTTTTATTGGCGGGGCCCGTTTCCGGTGGTCAGATCTCGGTTTCCTGCCCGGCTGAAGGGACAGAGCGTTATTATTATTATTATTTCCCCATGTCACGTTATGTTATTTATTTTAATATATAATAATACACACACACACACACACACCATAAGTCTAAACGACGAGAATGTGTGGTCGAGATCGAAGTGTCTGCCTCCGGTCCGGATGGGCTAAGCGCAAATCATTTTGGCGGTGACCGAGGACCTTACATATAGGTCCGAAGAGGCGGAAGCGCCCACTCGACGTTAACCCACGCTTTTAAATTGCAGCAGCCACACCGAGTATAATATAATAATATATAATGGTATATAAAATGGTATTTCGTTTTTCTTTGTCGGCGACCAAGGATGTCGTAGTAGGTGGAGAAGTGAAGAAACGGTGATAATATTGAAAGAGAAAGAAAAAAAAATGCATTGTATTGTTAAAAAAAAAAAACCGAAAGTATCTGCTTTGTTTTGATGGTTTAATGATAAATAATTATTTTGAAGTTTGCATCCGGATGTTTTTTTATAAACCAATCCGGTTTAGATAACCTAACTTGCCATTTGTTTAAATGTAAAAGAAAATGGATTATCCATATTGTGGTCGTAGGGGATCGAGAAAGCGGTGTGGTTTTTGTTTGAAGTTTTAGACTTAAAGGCTTGACAAAATTTCGACTACACGGGATGATTCGATTTAAATTCTGTAAAGAGATAAACCTAACCTAACCTAGTGAAGTAGTCGAAGAACTGAAATCAGACTATCCTAAGTAAGCGTAATTTTCCCAGGCTTTTTGGTCCAAGTATAATATCTTGAAGCTTATACAAATTACCCTGTAAATTAAGTGACATGTCGAAATTGATTAATACCCCATTTTCCCCTAAATATCGCCTATACAAAACTGCTTAAATGTGGTAATTCCCTTAAGTGAACAGTGTCAACTGTGATAACTCTGGTATGATAGTGATAATAAAAGTGCAAAATTAAAAAGCCACGTTTATATTGTGTGTATGCCAAATTGATAAATCGTTATGTACGTTTGAGATGGTTTTAATTTCTTAAACGTTATGGTTAGAGCTTTAATATATATAACGGCCGCCTTCTGTCTGGACTGCTGGCCGTCGCAGAGCAAAATGGTTTTGATAAAAATGAAGAATAATAAAAATTCAAAAGTCACCTTTACCACAGCGTCGTCGTCGAGAGAGAGAGAGAGAGAGATATGTGTTTAACATAAGCCGGGCTCGTTATTATTACCTCCTTTTTTTTTTCTCTCTTACTTTTCTTTTTTATAACCGACGACGATCTCCCGTGTCTCATGTCTGTGCGATGAACGTTATTGCGCAACTAAAAAATCTATATAATATTATAATGTTTACGATTGTCCGACGTCGTCCTTCCTGTCGGCCGTCGGTGCTTATTATTACAAACCGTTTTTTTTTTGTTGTTTTATAAATAGTTAAGAAATAGCTGTAGTAGTAGTAGTAGTATAGTAATAGTAGAGCGTGTCTCCCGTATTTGGTAATCGGCCGCGTTGGTCGACGCCGGATGTTCGCCGGAAGTCTTTTTGTTGTAGTAATGGAAGAAATCTGAAATTCATAAACAAAAATCTGATTAAACTAGTAAAACACCACACCGACAGACAGACAGACAGAGAGAGCAATGCAAATCAACCGGCGGTCGCTTTGGACGACACAACAACAATGCCCTCGGGCTGTTCCATAGTAATAATAATTTATTATAATAAGATGTTCGTTTCCGCAACAGACACGACCATTATTATTTTAAATATTTTCTCAGAAGGCAAACACAAATTAAATAGCATAAAATACACTTCTTAACGTTTACTTTTCTTATTCACTATCCAAAACGGTGGGTTGGACACAAAACGCGTGGAAAACGGATCAAATAAAAAATGACCTAACCTAACTTGCAAATAACGTGAATTAAGCTTTATTTTAGTTTTCGTTAAAATGCTTAAATTGGTAAAATTCGATGTAAAAATACATAACTTGAATAATATTGTGGTTAGGTTAGGTTAGTCTATATTATGTTATGTTGATCTGCCTTGGTTTTTAGATACACACTTGATGTTATAGGCATTCGACTCTAGAGTTAGGCTAGGTTTGGTTTGGTTTGGTTTGGCTAAGTTTAGGTTAGGTTTCTCGACAAATGTCTTGAGTTCGGTTAGGAGATTAGGATAAAATAACAACATGTACAACTGCAGTATAGTAATATAGTCTTACCGGCTAACCTAATTATATAATTTTAATGTGTACATTTTCTGGTTATTCTTAATGTATTGTATTTTATAGAAATCGAATTAAATTTTTTTTTTAAATATTACTTTAGCCGATTTTCTTGAAAGTGACCAAACATTTTTTTTGACATTCTTCGACAAGTTTCAACATTTAATTTATTAACCGCCATTTTGCCAATCGATTGACAAATATCGATTTTTATCGATGATGACACAACATTGTCTTAAATCTAGTCACTTGACAGCTATTATTGCAATGGCGATTGAGCAAACGTGCTTTTTGAGTAACATTTCTTATTTATTTGATTTCTATAAAACACATAAAAAAATAATCAGAAAACGTTGTACACAAAATTATGTAAATAAATTTAATTGTGATAAATTAATTAACTAAAAACTTTTGACCTCTACTTTATGTATTAACAATTAATGACATATATATATATATAGAAAGCACGTTGTATTAATTATATTTGTAACTAATTGTTTTTGTTTTTTTGTTTTGCTCGCAGAAAGTTTTGACGCCTTCCAGCAGTCGTACCCGGAATGGTGCGAGTCGTTCCTGGAACGGTGCGCCCGCGCCAACGACGACATGACCGGTTACATCGGCGACACGGACACGCTGATGGGCCTGCGGTCGTTGCACATCACCCCGTCGCTGGTGCCGCTCGCCCGGAACGCCCGCCGCCAACACCAGCAGCTCACGTCCGTGCTGAGCACGTCGCCCGAGAGCTCGGGCGGTTCGGACATCGACAGCCTGTCCGACGTGGACAGTTCCAGTTCGATATTGGGCTTCGACGACGATCGCGACTTCCCCGTCGAGATCCTGCCCGACCTGTTCCTGGGTAACGCGACCAACTCCGAAGACCTGGAATGGCTCAAGAAGCACAGGATAGAGGTGAGGCACACATACACACACACCGTCCAATAATTATATTTTCCCTCTCCCCCTCTCCCCCTCTCCAAACAGCATCGTTTTTTACATTGTATTGTGTTTTTTTGAATCATTAGTACATACTCAACGTCACATCGGACTTGCCGAACACGTTCGAAGAACAAGGTTCCATCAAGTACATGCAAATACCCATATCCGATCACATTGGACAGAATCTTGCCGGGTTTTTCCCTCAAGCCATAGAATTCATAGGTAACTATTAATTGTATATTATATTATAATTGTTATATTTTTATTGAGCCGATCTATAGTTGGAAAATATTAAATTAAAAATAGTATATTATATAGGCCTAATTGGTGGGGAGGTCTTAAGTCGCTACAAAAACTACCTACTACCTACCTGCCCCTCTCAAAGAATAATTATATCCCCCAAAAACTTGGCTCTAATTAAAATTACAGAATTCGAAAAAAAATGTTAATTTTTCAATTAAATTTCACACTTAAGTCAAATGGCATTAGGGAGGGCTAAGTGCGCATCTTGAGAAATCCAATGAGATTAGATTGTTGTCAATACTGCCTGCTCTAATTCGGCACGGGTTATGTTATTTGTCAAGTTTATGAAAAGAAACCCATTTTTTTAATGATTGAAAACAAATTGTAAAATGGTCACTTTTTATGATCACATTTAATCACTGATTGTCAGTCACTTTTAGTATTTATATTTTTAAAATATCAAGCAAGTACTGTAATTGAAATGGAAAAAAAAGATCATATCCACGCGGTATAATTATTTTAAATTGTAAAAAGTCTGTGTATGTGTTACATCTTCTAAACGGTTAATTTTCAATTTTATCATAATTTCCATTTAAAGCTGTTGGATTGTAAATAAAAATAGACAAGCCTGACCTTGCAGTCCAAATATATTACTCAACCTATCGTTTCAGTCATAACCTAACCTAACCTAACCTCTTCCTTCCTCTACTCGTTCAAAACGAGTAGTCAGTCCAGTTTATCTGCCAGAAAGACCAATTATTATTATTATATTATTGTCTTATTCGAGCTGTACCGGGGCAAAACGGCCGGTTATCCCCGGTCGATTGATGGGAGAAAAAAATGCTCGAATTTTTTTAATTTAACTTTATCTAGTCTTGGGCGTTCCAAAATTCGATTCGCTGCAGACGACAACCCCCGTTGTGTGTTTGTGTGGGCGTCTAGCTTGTTATGTACTCGGTGACTTGAGTATATATTATATACATTTGCATATAATGTATATTATGTAGATTGTCCGACGACGAAAATCAAAACCGTCAAACTTAATACTTTCTTTGAATATATACTATACAAAGCATAATAATATATTATTTTTCCTCTCTACTGCGTTTGCGGTATGAATGGACACCATGTGTGTGTGTGTGTGTGTGCCAACAACTAACCGTTTGATTTCGAAGGTCGACACCGGTGAGACTGAAGAATTTTTTAAGAAATTTATTTATGTACAAAAAAATTTAAAAAAAAAAAACGTCAGTCAGTTCACTAAAAAACTCTTCCCGGGCTATGACCTTTGTGTGTTTATTTTTTGTTCCACGAATAACAACCCGACGGAATGTTAATTAAACGTCTACCGCGTTAAATGGCTTTTTTTTTTGTCTCAAGTCCAAAAGCCTTGTGTGTAATTACACTTGGCAACGATATAGTCGACTGCTGGTGAACTTTACCCGTTGGTCGGTTTGTGAGATATTATATTATTATGTACCATGTCTAATATGTGTTTTTGGAGAGCGAACTTACAATACATTGTAAGTTGTGCATTTGTCTGTGCAATAATTGTCGTCTTAGGCAAAACAAAAATAGTCCCCAATAAAAAATCCTTATAATAGTCAAATTGCATTTGATGATGGAAGTCTGTATATTATTTTCCTATCCGTCTGATTCTTTTAACGCCAGTTTTTTGAACAAATTTTTGCTTATACTACATTACAATATTAAAATCTGTTTATTTCGTTTATCTCTTTTTTGGTATTTTCTAGAGCTTCAACGACTTTTGAAACCTAAATTGTAATGTACGTGTTTAACTTTTCAAATTGAGAATGATTTGCCGAACGTTTTGTTGACTGGTCGATAACAAGTTTTGACGCTACAAAATTGCAATTATGTTAAGTGTAAACCAGAGTAGGTCGTTAAATGAATCACTCTGTATTATTACTTTGCAAAAAAAAATCGTTTCGACGTGACATTTGGCTAACCCTGTATACATCCATACACATATATTATGTAAAGCAGCTTTTGGCCGCCGCCGTGTTTTGGTGAATGGAGACGCCCACGCGCTGTATTGCCGCCGCCGCCGCCCAGCGGGACGCCCACGCAGGCCGCGGAATCACGCGCCGAGTCCGACCGCCGGCGGGAGTCGTCCACCCTCTCCCCGCCGTCAACAAGTTACGAAAGGTCTGGAGACGGCGGGGTTTTTTTATTAATGAAAACGGGCCTTTGAATGGACGGCGGGCGGGCGGGAGGACCTTTGTGCGGCCGCGTCCCGCCCGGGCGGTGCGCTCGCGCGACGTCGATCGATTCGACGTGTGTCGGTCAACGAGAACCCGCCGCCGCCGTCCTCCCCTATCTTAGCCGGGGCTAGGGGTGGCACGCACCCAAACAGTGGCGAGCGGCCCGTCGAGCAACCTCGGCGACGGCGGCCGCCGGCTCGGTTATTATAGGCCGTGTTACCCGGTTATCGGTTACCGGTGGAGTGTCCCGTTAGGTTTTTTTTGCTGTCTGTGGGGATTTCCATAAATGAGAAGTCATCGAATTCTCTACTGCCTTTGCGGATACTTAAGATTTAAAAAAAAAATTGTCAGTTACACACACCAATTGTGTATGTTCATGGGTAGGTAGAAATGATTTTCATTTGTTTTACCCGAAATACACAGGATTTCCATTGCTGTGCGGTAGAGGAAAACAACGGGGAAAGCTTAACGTGCCGGCAGGTGACAATTACAGTGATCAATTATGTATGATACAGTCTGGCCCTAAACAACGATTGATGTGCGCCGTGAATTTTAATTCACCCGACGGCGGTCGAAAAATTCCTTAATAAATAATAATGTTAATATTATAAAAAGCGCGTGGAAAATTTATGAACCAACTTTTAATGAAATACAATTTTTTAAAAAAACGCCCAGAACTAAGTTTTTAAACCACTATAAGAGAGTGTATTTATAGTCTTTGGTTACACACCATGGTTAGCTTGAGGTTAATGGCAGCTACAATGTAACAGACGTGATAACTGTGTTGTGATAATAATGTGATAACAACATCGTTGATAATTATTGATAACCGCTCGGATATATAAATAACAAACTAGACTTACCTAACCTTACAACTCGTCAAGTGTAATTGCCGTTTTCTTCGTTAGTCTTGTCCGAATAAACTATAAAAACATAATCTTTGGACGAGATAGAAAAAAAAACGCTCATTCAAAAAAAAAATCTGCAAGGTTCAAAATGCGTGTTTGAAAAAAACATCTTGGAAAACTGAACGGACTTCCTTTAGTTCACTTTTTTCTTAACATACTCGCCCCGGACCGATTGTGTTTTGCCGACAACGATTATATTCCTCGGTTCTTTTTTTTCCTCGGTTGCCTAATCCGGATTATAGTCGTTTTGTGTGTGTGTATGTGGATAAATAACGCAATATTAATAATACCTAGTGTATTGTATAATACATATCCGACGGAAACCAAAGGAGGGGAAAAAAGAAACAATACATTGCGACAGAGATATTATAATATAATATTAACAATATACCTATGGACAATGGCGTAAACCCAACGGCAAAGCGGATTCCGACGAATTTCCTGTTTTAAAAACGGCCATATTGTAATCGACTGTTTTTATTTTTTTAATATACGTGGCAATAGGTTTTTTTTTGGTTTGTATCTTTGAAAAAAAAAACAAAAAATTCACACTTGAGACCCAAGTTGGGGTTTTGATTAATCCGCCTCGATTTAAACGAAATCGGGAAAACCAACTGATAAGAGCTAATGTGATAGTGAGATAAGGATGATAATTATTGATAACGGCTCGCTGATAAGCATAGATACCTAATAAAACAATTGATAGGTTATACCTATAATTGCAAAATACGTGGTCGCGCCCGGTTTGGGGAAGAGAGAAAGACAGTTTTGTTTTCCATAGAAATATCTCTGTCTCTGGTGTTATCACTTTATTCTCTAGCGATACGGTTGATGGCTCATCCGTTTTTCTATTATCTATACTGATAAGAGAGATAAGAATACTGATAAGAATTAATTCTGATTATTTATTTATAGTTCTGAATTTATGGGTTTTCCCCGTTTAACTATAATATTATAGTGTTACAGATCTAGAATACATACACAGTTATGTGCAAAATTGGTATAAATTCAATAAAACTTTCTTTTTGTATGAGACTAGGGGAGAAGTTAAAAGGAACTCGAAATTGAAACAATGGTCTTTTAGAAGCTACCGAATAAAGTATCGACAGTACATTCCGTACGGCCGTTCTCACAGGTTTCGCTTGAAAATTCAACCAAACTGTAAAAATTAAAATTATAGGCATTGTTCAATTTTAGCCCAACTCAATCAATTCAGCCTGTGCAATCGAGGGGGGAACATTTTTTTGGAAAAAAAAATGTATTTGTTATGTTGTGTAGTTAATTTTATAAAAAAAATATTCAAAATTGATACTACATAATATTTTAATAATAACGTTAATAATTGAATAACCACAATTAACCGTTGTTTTTCTTTTTTCTTTTGCAGACAACGGTAGGGCGCAAAAGAAAGGCGTCCTGGTGCACTGTCTGGCCGGCATTTCGCGTTCGGTGACCGTCATGCTTGCGTACCTGATGGCCCACAGGCAGCTGAGCCTGAACGAAGCGTACAACATGGTGCTGAAGCGCAAGGCCAACATCGACCCCAACTTCCATTTCATGCAGCAGCTGCATTCGTTTGAGAAACAGCTGCTGGACGCCAGGACGCAGCCCAAACACCAGAACATGTCCAACACCGCAGCCACGACGACAACGGCTTCTTCGGCATCGAGCTACCTGAGTCCGTTGTCCACGGCCGTGCAGAGTCCCGACAGCGGTATCGAGTTCGATCGGTGGACGCCTGGCACAGGCGGATGAGAAACGTCTGAGGGCGATGGGAGGTCGCCCCAGACGAAGTATCGTTTTTGATATGTGCCTTCACGCTGTAACGCTGCTGTGTCGTCGGTCGCCTTCATTTTCCTAAAACTATACTAATTAACGTTTAAAATAAAAAAAAGAAAGAAAACTATTAAAGTTTTATATTAAATTACTTATACAATATATAAAGATCTAAATATTATATATTGTTTTATATATATATATATGTATAAATGTCACTTGATTTAATGACTGCCTTTTTTTAAATATTATTCTATCGTAGTGCTCCTACAATGATAATAATTGTTTGTTTCAGTCGGCACAATCTTTACTTTTTTATTAATTATTAGCAACTAAAATAAAATTTGTTTAGTTATACCATATGTTTTTTTTTCTTTTAGATTAAAACGTTATGTTCCAAGCCATTGTATGTTAAAAAAAAAAAAAACTGAATTATCGTTATTGGTTTTTTTTTTTTTAAAGGTGCTACGAGACGTAACATTTAAAATTTTTTATGATAAGTAAGCGTTCAAGTATTAATCGCAAATGTCTATTGAAAATAATATTATAATCGTCGTTGTTATTTATCTTATACTTAATTTATTTACGTTGTACTATAAATGTTTATATTTTAGACTGATGTGTGGTCCGATGCCATATTTTATTATTATATTTGGCCAATTTTCATTTAGCGGTATTAACGATTAAGTGTCCCGTTTATAGCCAAAAAGCAACTACCTACTGTTATAATATTATTGTATTTTGTGTCTGTAAATTGTTTTTAAATACATGTTTTGTGCCGTTTATTCGATATGAATTAAAAAAATAAAAATAAATAACTAATGTGTATTAATTGTAAAAATTGTCGTACCGAAAAAAATTGTTTTAAAAAATATTATTCCCCAACGGTTTTTGTATATTGCGTAAATATTATTAACAAGGGTTACCACTTAATGGAAATGGCCATTTGTTAAAATGAAAACAATTGTATTTTATAACGAGCCCTATATTTTATAATAATAAGAATAATTAATAGTGCCATAACCAGGCCTTATGGCGAGAAAAAGAAATGTGTGTATAACTATGAATATATTATATATATATACATGTAATAAAAATAATTTAATGAAAAGAATAATGCATTTTTTTTTATATATATATTATACAATATTAACATACATAATTATTTATAACTAAAAAATACAAGAAAGCGATTTACAATAGCGATAAATACTTACATTCTTATCAATTCTAAATTTAATAAAATAATTTATACAAGGCTAATAGATATTTACATGAATATATATATGTATATTGTTTTACAATGTTTTTAGTGGTAGGATTATAAATGTAAAGCGTTGGCCGTTAAGCGCGTCAATGTGAATACGCCATTGCCTGTGGTCAAGGGGGACTAAGATGGGCCCTACCGCGTCCTCTTCCTCGTCCCCGACCTCGTCACCTTCGCCCGTCGCCTATTCCTATATTGCTGGTGGTCTTCTCCAGGTAGGCCAACGGACCTTGCAACATTGCGCCGGGCATGGGTCCGCCGGGCGCCGGACCAGCTCTCTGCTGTTGTTGTTGCTGCTGCTGCTGTTGCTGTTGTTGCAGGAACATCGCCTGCTGCGGCGACACCATGCCTCCGGGTACTTGCGGCGACTGTTGCTGTTGTGGAGGTCCGCTCATGGGACCGGTGGATATCGGAGACGGCATCGGTGCCGGCATGGGACTCTGGCCCATCGCGTTCTGGGCCGGCGATTTGGCCACTTGCTGTAGATCGGCCAGCAAGTTTTGCCAAACCGAGATTTTTTCGTAATGCCGACGGATGAGATCGTCCTTGCGTACCAGTTCCAAACGTAATTCGGATATATCTTCTTTTACTATTAGTTCGGGTTTCAGAGCGGACAGTAGGAAACGCTTTTGCAGAAAAAACGCCTCGAGCTGACGCGCTATTTCGATAAACCGCATCGTGCATTGATCAATGTCCACACGTACCTCTTCCTTGTCTACTGGTGAAAAAGTTTCGTCTTCCTTGGACATGATCTCGACCAACGACATGAACGCTTCGTCAAACTCGTCGACCAAATTGCCGTTGCCGCTAGTTGGAGTGGCCATTTCTAGCACGAGTAACTTTTCGCCTAAAGAAACACAATTGAAAACGTTTACTTACAGTGTGTATTTAGAAAAATACTTCAACCATAGTGAAAAATTGGAAAAATGACTAGGCAGTTGAATTTTTAAAAGGCGATCAAAACACTTGTATTTACGACTCGGTTACGTAAAAAAAAAGTTACAAAGTAACTTGGGTAAGTAAGACAAATTTATTAAAACTTGTTAAGATATTTTTGAAACGCCATACGACATTCAATAACAAACAACCGTACTCCGTAGATAATGAAATATAAATTACTATACATAAACTTTGTTTTTATTTTGTGGTTAAAATATCCAGTGCTCACAACGTAAATCGTGTTATCATCGTGATAACGCTTAACACAGTTGATAAAGCAACTCGATGTTTACGGCATTTACATTAGCACTTACCGTAGTCGATTTAAAAAATTTTAAATAACGTTTTTTACTTGTTTATTATTGAGTGAAATTAGTTTTGCAAGGTTTGACGTTTTTTCTAGCGCTTGCTGTAAAATCGTGTGATTAATGTACCTTATTTATTTATTTACCTATAATGTATGGGGTAAGTACAATTTTTATAAATTATATTGTATTCTAATTTTCGACCAATTAGATACCTTTTGAAATTTTAACATTGCACGTACAATTTGTTAATATGAATAACTACACAAAAAATACAAAAATTTCTTGAATGCTTGAATTTTGTACAAAATTTTGATGTCATTTCAAAACTAGTTTTGAAAGTCCCATCATTAAAATGCACTTTAAAAATATACTATCCTCGGTTATTTGTTACCTTTTACTACTAGTCAAGTTTGGTAAAGTAGAAATAAATAAGCACTACTGCCACTAGTAATTTCACTGCTAATTTATCACAATTCGCAGATAACAAACCTATTTATATTGTTGACTGGATTAATAGACATTGTGTACATTACACATCCTAACCCAACCTAGTAGAAAGTGATAATGATAATATTATTTTTAACACTGTTGCGGGCACTTTGATGAAATACATTTTACTGAATTTGGTAAACAATTCGAGAGGACTTCTCCCCCCTTTTTTTAATTCATATATTTTCTTTATTTTAAACCTATAAACTACTTTTGCCCCTCACTTCCAAGTTGCATAATGTCGTCCATACTTGGGGGCGTCAAATATTTTAATGAAAAATAATCAATTTGTTTTATACGAAGTAATTAATTAAAATACAGAATAATGGGTAGTGTTTTTTTTAAACAATACTGGTTTATACTTAATAATCCGTCACGGATTGGTCTAATTTTCAGACCTAAAATCCTAAAACTTCATCTAAAAAAGCGAACCAAAAGAAAAAAGTTTCCACCCCTGTTAGGGGAAAGGGTTTATGATAATTATTTTTTGGTTTGTTAACGTTCATCTGTAGTACTGTGTCAAAAGAATATTGCACACAAATTTGAAACTCTAGTTTTCCTCGACTTTGAATGGGAAGGGATGAACATGTTATCATTTTAGGCCCAACAAAGTACCTTTTGGGTATGATTTCTGATCTTTAGAGTTGATACACAAAAATAAAAACAATAAATATACATTCTCAGTTACGCATTTAGGCTAATAATAACATTTAAAACATACTATTATATTAATCACTTTATTATAATGTTATGTCCTACCGATTTTGTCTTGGTAACGACCGGTTGAAGTTTGTTATTCAATTTATTTTTTTATTGATAATAAATTTCAAAATAATTGACCATTAATTAATATAAATCGTGTTGACTCGTACTTCGGACATTGATATTATATTATGTTGTGTGAGTAGATTTTTTTAAAGTTATTATTATTATTTTTAAACCTTATTCAATCGTCAATTATTGGAAACAAATCTTTAAACGTCGACTGGAATAATGTATATATTAATAATTTACAATATTATCGACAGGCGGATAAAAAAGTTGACCAATAGGCAGCTAAAAATAGGTATACACATATTATTATCATTTAAAAGATGTCTAGTAATTAAGACATGAAAATTAAGAAGACATTAACATTATATGCAATTTTATTAACATTTTTGGGTTGTTTTTTTTAAATTAAAATACATGCAAGTCTTTGGATTTTTTTTTTATAGAAATGAACATTTACTTTTACGTTTTTCAAACAAATTGTACTACAACAGAAATTATCGCATTTATTATACATTTTTCCACTAATTTGTTACACTTACCTTGGCTCGTCTATTTTTTTGTATTAAAACAAAAAATAATTTTCAAGGACAAATATATGTCTTTTTTTCCCATTGTAATTTTTAATTATGGTCAATAACGTTTCTGTTATTGTTTTCATGATAAATCTAAATAATAAAACTCGAAAAGTTGCCTACACAAATAAGTAACAGACTTGAAAATATTTACTAAAATTGTCTTTAATATATTCTAAAATATATTTTGCTAAAACGATTCCTGTTTCAAACAACTTTTTACTGAACATAAAATTAAATATCTTAATTTATTTAGCCTTTCTTTGTTTTGTTATATAAAACATTTTAAATGGGTAACAATTGTTATTTTCTGGATTTTTTTTTCTCTGAACGTTTTGTGTTGTTCAATGTTTTGGTTTATTATATTTTTTTTAAGTGTACAAACAATGGAAATGCATTTATTTTTATTTCGATGGCAGCCGATAAATTTAGTTAATTAATTTTCCATTAGTTTGGTTGAAAGCAATCAACAATTTTTTGGGTAATGATAAATCAGTTTATAATCACTTTATTATTTAATTTTACATTATAATCTGGTTCCAATATCTAACGTTCGTTTAGATTGTCTGTTGTTTGTTTACTCTGACTAATAATTTCAGAGATCAACAGTCACCCACTAATGAGTTTTATGCAGTTATTCGTTTGTGATTACGAGTGTTTTAGTGTTTTAATCCAATACATTTTCATATAGACACCAGTAGCACATCTACCATTGACTATAGCAATAATATACTGTATAATATCTATAATTCGACTGTTAGTGTCTAAACAAATTAATTACAAACAATATGTCAGCCAACGATTGTCAGGGTTACGGTTTGACGTTGAGAGCGTGTTACCGTTTTTTCTACAAATATCGGTCCGACGCTGACGTTTTCCATTCGGAAATGTGTGACGATCCGTTTGCACGATACATCGACTGTTTAAAGGTAATTGTCATTTGTTTTTAACATAAACACGTCTTTAAATTTTAGGAATGACACGTCAGACCTATGGAAGAGTGTGCGTCGGTCAAAAAGGACTATGATCAGTGCTTTAATTCATGGTTCAAAGACAAATATCTTAAAGGCGACGACGACGATTCTATGTGTTCGGAGCTGTTGAAAAATTATACAAACTGTGTGAAGGTATATTGACTATAGCGTTGCAAGAGTAGTGAATTTTAGTTTAATAAAAAAAAAAAAGTAATTTTATCATTCAAAAGTTATTTGTGTTTGTGGTTTGTGTTGGCTTTAATTTGTTTGGTTTCTATTTCAAATTGTATTGAGCATTTAAATAAATATACATATACACACATATAACATATCGTACAAAACTCAATTGAAACACGCTATTTTGTTTTTGTGTTCCAGAAAGCGATGAAAGACAGAGACGTAGACGTATCGGATTTGTTGCGGTATCATTCGTCAGTCAGATTTCAGGATGACGCTAAGCCAGCAACTTAACCGTTTATTTACATTTTTTCTATTTTATTTCGTATTTTACAGAGGTACAATTTTTTTATGGTTGTGTGTCTGTACAGAATTGTTCTCATATTCTTTAGTTTGATTTTGATTAAATTATATCCGATGGTAGTGGTTATGAATTGTTGTTGTAATTATTATTTTTTTTATCACAAATTGATCTCACTTAATGTGTATGACGTATATCGGACAATCTTGTTGAAGTAAAATCGAATAATTGTCTGGTAAAATATCTCGCTTGAAATTCAAGTTGCAACTTTCTGAAAAAATAAAATATTGTTTTAGTTAATCGAAATTGACATTTCCTAATGGTACACTTTAAAGAATTACAACATTTTACCCAATTAAAAAGTTGGCACTTTTTAGGCAATATCTTTATTTTTTTTAACTAAAAATTAAATAACTGACAACTTGACAATTGTTTCAAATGTCTTTATTTTTATCAACCATGTAATGTTTGAAATACAAAAACAAAGATATATTATTTTATTTTATTTTCATGTATTTAAGTCAATTGTGTATATTGTAGTTTGCAATTCAAGTTGGTGTCATATTTTTTTGGTGTTATATTAGACCTAATAAAATATGTCGTAACAAATCCGTGACTATTTAAATATGTTTTTACTTAAAATAAAAATGTTTAATTAAAAAATTATCTATGTAAAAACAGTTAACAAATTAATTACTCAAGTGATTATTTTAATACAAATAGAAATAATTGTACAAAATAATAATATATTGAAAAAAAAAACAAATTAAAATTAAAGGTAGGTATTTGAAAAAGTCAATTAAAATAATTTTCAAAAAATAAACAAAACATTGCAGAAATTAAACATGTGTCTTAAATTGGTGTCAACACCTATTGTATAAATTGTAAAACTTACTTAGTTTTTCTTGGAATGTTTTAAAAGTTTCTGGATTCCTCTGTGTACAAAACAAATATATTTCTGTAGTACCATTCATCATGAGCCATTTTAACGCGTCACACAACGGATCGAACATGTTTTGATCAAACACTACGTCTACGAAACAAAAAACAAAACGTTCAATCTATATCTATAATTATTGTTATTATTAACAAATTTTTTTATATTTAATTACTACCTATCGATTAAATTCACCTGCTGCTAATACTAAATCGGGTTTTGTTTCATAATTCAATTTAACGTCCCCTATGTTATCCCACGAAAGTTGTACGACTTTAAACTTGCAATTGAACGTATGAAGATTTTGATTTACTTGAATATTATTTTTTAACACATCCAAAACTGCCGAGTGGCAATCGGTAAACCAATATTCCCGCGGTTTACAGTTTATACAAGCGCTCAATCCGCTTAAACCTGTTCCGCAGCCTAATTCCATTATGACCCGATTGTCGAGCAAATGTTTGTTCCTTAAACACCAACAAGCCATTGCAATACCTGCCTGAGAATAGGTGAGATTTTTAGAAACCAAATATACAGCGTACTTTATTGTCATTTAAATCACACCTGCCATGTACAAAGTCCCGTAGTTCCGTGAGATACGATGCTGGTGCTCTCTTGAATTGTCAAAATGGATTTAATTTCATCGGTTTCGTCACTGTTAAACGCGTAGTGTTTGTAAAAAGGTCCTTCATTTGGGTCTTTTTGAATGAGTTCGATATATTTATAGTAAATTTCATCACACAACTCATTTTCTTTCTTTTCCATCTAAGCATGAAAAACGACAATTAATAATTGTAAAACAACTGACAGTCGACAATGATAACGGTTTAAAAATTAACAATAATTCTTTTGAAAGCTAATTAGACAAAAAAAAAAAAATTATATTTTCAAGAAATATAATTACTTGGTTTATCATTTTTTTTAAAAACTTGGCGACGTATGGCGTTTTGAGAGGAAAGTTCTGCAACGTATCGTGAGTCAGTAAGTCCAAAATCAAACTAACATCAGTATCAGTCATTTCCTATAACGAAAACATTAATTTTTTGGAGTATAATAAACTCGTTAAGGGTGTAATTCGTCGTTACTTACATCGAAATGAACAGCTGAAATTTGAGTAGCGCACAAAAACTGTTTGACTAGCTTATTTTTCAAATGTTCTAAACTCATTTTCGATTATAGTCTAATCGAATAAACATATAGAAAATTATTAGAAAATTATATATACACTTGATTGCGTTTTAGGAGCATAAAACCCGTTAAAACTTTAACGCGATATTTGAGAGCGAAAAGTATACAAATAAATTGTATTTTTAATTTTCAAAATATAAGTTATAACGCTGAAATCGTAATGACTAGTCCGGTCGTTTTAATGCAATCACTATTCAGTTATCACATTTCAAATGTTAAGCTGATAACAATTTTTTAACAGTCTCGTTTTCATTGGTATCAACCAAGATTTAAATTGTGGTATAAACGGTTACATTATATGGTAACTAATGGTGCCCGCTATATCGAAATAAAAATTATTCCATGGCAGTTTTGCCGTGTAAGAGGTATCATCATATAGTTTTCTGTTTAATTTTCATTTTGCCTTTTAATAAAATATCTAAATAATCTAGTAATGATATTTTAAAAATATTATTTCGTTTTTGAGCGATAATTCTTCACTTTTATTTATTAATAATATACCTATATATTATTGTACTTCTTAAAATATATTTTCGCGTAAGATGTACTCTAATTATTGCAATACCTAACTGTACAAAAAAAAAAAAGAAAATAATATAAATTAATCGGTGGTCGAATTGGTCGACAGTCTTAAAAATGTAATTTTACCTCAGTCGAAACCTAGATGGAAATTTGTCTTATACCTAATAAAAGTATGTGATAATAAAAGTAGAAATGTCACCGAATCCCTTTTAGATTTTCCAATAAAATATTTTTGTACACATAATTGATCGTTTAATATGTTTTGGTCAAAATGATAGTTACGACTGTTTATAGGGTTGAATCTTTTATTTTATTTTGTTATTTTTAGAAAGATTGGTTGTTTTCTAATTCGTCCAATAAATGTTACATACAAATTTCGATTTAGGTCATATTTTGTCAAAGGTTTAGCGTTTAGTCAAAGTTGAAATTCGCGTGTACTTGTGAAATAATTAAATATTTAAATAAACCTTTAAAATTAATACTCTATAGAGCTTATTTTTTTAAAAATTATTTACATTTTTAGATAATATTACTGATTTTATACTCTGGTTAGTATCCAATACTAATACTAGTGTGTACTTGTTTTGCATACACAATACGCCCGAATTGTTATTAGTTGTATTTTTTTTTCTGTTAATTTTTTTTATAAAGTATAGAATATTTATTATTATTCACTATAACACATAACAATATGATGTAAGACATTGTAAAAAAAAAAAGTTGTAGATTTTACAATTTGGTGTATACAATCAAGTATTAGTGTATGTAATAGTTTTTTATTTAAAATAACCTACTGAATTGCTTGAATAAGAGTTTGTACAACTGCGAATATCATAAACTTTATGTTTTTGGAACACATAAGGAGAAGTTGTAGAATAGGATTAAGATAAATGAACAATTAAGATATCGCGTATAAGTATGTGTCTATTTAACAAGTTAATAATATTTATATATATGTATATATATATAAATTTTTATATTTTATATAATAGGTATAATATTACGTTTGACTTCTTATTTTTTTTTTTTAATACAATATACACATTATATTATACCTAAAAAGAACTATTTTCTATATAATATTACCGTACCTAAAGCTATACAAACGACATTGATCAATATTTACTCTAAAATAACATATTGTTGTATACCATTCGAGGAAGTCAAATAGTCAAAAAAACATTATTCCAGTGAAAAATAATGTATAATTTTAATAATAATAATTTTATATTATTATATATATTCTTACATGTATTCTGTTGACGGTACAACGACAATAATAATAATAATTATGTATATTTTTTAGTAAACTCGACATTTTTTATGTTATCACTTCTATTTTATATGTATAAATATTATATTTATTTATATATATAATAAATATATCTATGATTCTATATAATAATATATAATATTTTTAACCTTTTTAGAACGTACACAATACCCTCACATATTATCTTCTATGTTCGGTGTAGGTAAAGTGTAATACTTAATAATATACTTAAGTATAAAATTACTCTATGTCTACATTATCGAGTGAATTAATCCGTCAAATTTTAAATTAAACTTATTTATTTATTTTTTGTTTTACAAAATAAAATCGTACGAATTCAATATCTCAACACGATATTGTGTATATTAAAAACAAAATTGTATTTTATTTTATCAAATAATTAGCTTATTCATATTTTTCTTTTCGTTTGAAATATCACAATTTACTGAATTTACCTTGTGCGCTAATATTGTGCTTTGGGTATAATAATATTGTATTTTGAAATAGTATTTAATGTTAAAAACCAAATTCTATGTGTTGTATAAAAGCTGGGAAATTATTCTGGTCCTCGAAAAAACAACCTACTTTCAGAAATCATTAAGATGTTTTTAATAATAAATTAATTACTTCTTACAACAATATTGTTTTCTCGCGAAATCGTGCAACACAACAACTTGTACGTCAAAACGGTCGCAAACGTTTCAAGTTTGAATTTTCTTAAATTTGAATTCAAACAAAGTAATCATAATTAATATTATTATTAACAAGGACAAATGTTTATGTTTTCTGACCAACTCGAACGCAACATGTGTGTTTACAAGTAATAATCTTAAAATGTAAAATATTAATTTAAAAGATTAGATTACAATTAATATTATTTTTAGTATACATCTAAGAAAGCGATTCAATAATTTGCAAAAGATCTACGAATTCTTATCGTTAATCGAATATTATTATAATATATTAAAAATAGTCATATCTACAGCCATTGTAGGCGTCTATTCTACAACTCTATCGTTATAATAATAATCATAATAATATAATAGTAATTTTAAAACGTCAAAAGCTTAATTAACCGACTTATACAATATATAATTAGGTCGTTCCAAAAATAATAGACAGCCCACTCGTATTGTTCTTGTTCAGGATTTTTAGAACTATTTAAAAATAGCGAAAAAAAACTGCACACACACATTTGTTTATTAGTTGAAATCATTCTTTAGGAAATTTTTGAGTTTTTAAAAAAATAATAATTATCCTCAAATTAACGTATTTTTTAGAGTTGTTATAGTTCACGACACTTGATAAAAATATTTATTTAAAGAAAACCAAAATTATCTATAGAAAATAACATTTTACAAGGTTTTATTTTGTGATAGGGGTCAAATTTAATTATTGTTACATGGGTACCGTTTTATATTATAGAATAATCAGTTGAAAAAAAGAACAATGGAAATTTTACTTGTGGTATACAGGCTGATTTATTATGGATAAGACATACTCATTTTCTTCTAAAACAATTGCAATTTTACAGTTTTTGTTTTCGTTACTTTGCAATATTATGAAAAATTACTAAATATTTACCTTTTTTTTGTATTTTCCAGAGGTGTATCAACTTTTTTGGGGAACAAATATGTCCAATTAACTTTTTGAAAGTAGAATAATTTGTTGAATAACTTAAAAGTTTTTAAAGCTTTTAAAGAGGTGGGGTGTGCGGTTGAGTAATGCGCCCAGATAAAATCATTTTATACCCTTCTACACTCTTTCCGTCTCGAACTTTAAACTTAGATAACTTTACATGTGATTATCCAAAGCTGGTTATGGACAAGTCAAAATGTTCAGCAAATTATTGTTCATTTTTAAAAGTTAATTAAAATATATAAATTTCCGTTTCAAAAGTCGCTCTGAAAAATAATAAAATAGATAAAAATTTGAATATTTTCTATAACATAAAGTACAGTATCTCCAAAAGAAAAAAAAACTATAAAATTTCATTTGTAAGGAGTAACTGCCTTTTTTTTTTATGGAACAACCTAGTATAGTATAGTGTTTTAATACAAGTGTAAGTAAACATACAAGCACACCGTGTGAAAATATATAATAAATAGTACAATATCAAACGTGTATAATATTATTTAAGTGTAATAATACATTTTAAGTAATCAAACTTTAGTAATATAATATATAATTAAATTTAATATAATATATATTTTGCGTCCGAGTCGGATAAACCAAAAGTGAATGAAAAACTAGTCAGAGTTGCCACGAGTACGGGCTCTTATACTTAAGTGTCAACTGTAACTAGTTTTTGTGGGAAATTATTTTTGCGGATTTTTGTTTTTCACATAAACCGTTTAACTGTATAAGTAAAAATTTACCCGTAAAAAATACTCCGTCTCACGAGAGAACGGTACTGCGCACAAAACCAAAACCATCCCATCGCAGTGCACACATTCACTTGCACGTTACGCGAGTTAACAATATATATTGTTGTAAATAGTACACTGCACTTTTATTTGAATATCTGTTTAATAGTTTTTATAAAAAAAAAAAAATAACAATTTAACTACCGGAATTAGTCACTCAAATGCGCATACTTGCCCGTTGGTTTTTTTTGTCGAGTTCACATTTTTTTTTTATTCCAAAACCAAACGGGTGTCGTTTAAGATCAAGCAAAAGCCACGACGTTATCAAACCACAAGAAGAAGAAGAAGAAGAAGAAGATGAAAAAGATAAAAATTGTTTTTAAATCCTATTGACATTTGATTCGAGTAATTGATGTGGATAAAACGTCGATAAGTATTTTAGATTTAGTATTTACCTTACATTACCATTTAACTTACAATTACTATTACAATAAAAGAGATCTGCTTAAAACAACATCTTGACGACCATTGGATTCTAATTTTTATTTTAATTATACAATATTTTTGCATTGGGTCGCCGACACATAACTACAAAACCCCTCAAGAGAGCTCTTGTGATTTACTAGTTAGGTTTAGATGAAAATCGTCTGTTATATCCAAATTTATATGGAGGGTTTTTTTTTTAAACATTCCAACGGTTATTATTAACCGGTTACTTCTCATTCGATAATCGCCTTAATTCTTTTTTAGATGCCATTACTGTACGGGGCCACGTTGATTGGGTTATTTTCTTTGATTATAACTGTGACAGGCGATTTCGCTTTAAACTTAACCAGCAAGTCTTATCGAATACTGCGATGCCCTCTTAAGATATATAATATAGATAACATAATATCATCATGTATATGTATAACATTAAATATAACTATAATATTATCATGTATAAACTATTTACTTCTTATACAAACAAATAATGTCCTTAATTATTATTAAATATATATTTGATTTTTATGTGTCTATATATACCCCCGTTTGGCGAAAGTCGCTTAATCCGATTAAATAAACCTATTACACTATGGAACTACTATGTACATAATACATATAATAATATTTTTTAGTAGGATGGAGTCTCGTCGGATTCACAGAAAACCATATGTTTCGTAGACCTTTAGAAATCGACCGCCTCTGTCTTGGTTTTGTCTGAAAAACAAAATGTAAACAACGTTACAGTATTTCGAAACCTACACAGTCAAAGAATGGCGCGATCAAAAGTTGTTTGCTGTGGGGGCGGTATAGATAATTCAAACGAGCATGGGAAAGTGTCAGGTGCGATTGGCAGATAAATAAATGGGAGACAATTGGTCTAAGACGTTTGATGTGGCTACTAACGAGGGAAATTTAAAGTTCTCTTTTTCTACTTGTATCTATTGTAACCAGGATTGTGTGTATTGAGAATTGAGAATAAATCCGGTAGCACGGTTTATACATTTACCTCATTCTTCACTAACGATAACGCGTGGTTTAAGAACAGCAACTATATAACGGTATGGTGTTTATAGAATTGCATAAAGCGTGAGTCATAGTTCAAAGAGAGAGGTATTACAAGTAGTTATGAGGAGGAAAAGTGTCTCGAGACGTATATAAAAAAGAATAGAGGCTATGACGTATAAAGGGACGAAAACTAGTGTTAAGAGAGTGTGTAGTGCGAAACAGAAGAATTTACAATTACAGTAGGTGTGTTCATCAAGGGTCAACATTAAGCCCATACTCGTTTTTCTTAGTAACGGACGACCTTACAAGTTAAAGTACATACAGGGCGATGACTCTCATTGCGGGGGAGTGCCTATTGTTTGCTGATGATGTAGTTTCAATAGAAGAGAGTGTGTAAAAGTGTACTTGAAGAGCGAATAGAGTATAATGAAATGTAAATATTTGGGATCAGTTACAAAAACAAGCGAATGGTGCGACTGATGGGGATGTGGACGGAAAAAACAGAGACGTTGTGCGACAGAAAGACAAAAAAATGTGAGAACAAAAAAAAATCGTATAAAACGAGAATTTCTATTGGAAAAACAGTTCAAACGGTAGAAAACTGTTCGAGATGGTCTGGGAGGAAAGTGAAATAGTAAGACTTGCAAGAAGGACGTGTAAAGGCGAACGTAGACCGACGAAGAAATTATTGGACGTGTGAAGAAAGAGGAGTTAGCTGGTCAAATATGAACGTGATCAATGTGTATGGGATAAGGCGAAGAAGAAGATCTATTCGCGGAAGTGGTGATGAAGTCGGCGAAATCGGCTAACTTCAAAGATACTTGGCTGGAAAATTGTAACTTTTACTTATCCTCTTTGGTCTAAACACCGAAAGATTACTCACTCGTCTTCCCACGGACAAACGTCGTTGCCGTTATTGGGATTGGTTGAATCGGCGGACGTAGCCGTCGCGGTAGCCGCCGTACCGCCGTCTTCGTCTGTCTGATCTATGAACCGGGGGTGGCAGTCCAGACCGATGGCGCTTTCCGGTTCTTCCGTCGGAACCGGGTTTTCCATGTCCACCGAGCTGACGTTGATCACGGGCGTCACGCTCTGTTTCCGGGCCAACGACAGCGATTTTAGCAGCCGCTTTCGGTTGGACTTGGTGTCCAGCGTCGACGCCGACGACGGGCCGGGCTGCTGTTGTTCGACGACGGACAACTGTTGGCCAGGTTCGGCGGCGGCCACACTCTTCGGCGACGACGGCACGACGCCGTGGTGCTGCTGTCTCTCGGGCGATCGGTTCTCCGGCGACGGTCCAAAGTCCAGATCTTCGACCGACGACACGGACGGCCTGTCCACGGTCTGCTGGGGCGTGCAGCACGCGGACGACGAACCGCGGCGCCTGTCCGCCACGCCGCCCAGGCCGCAGCTCCTGCGCAGTCTGCTGGCCACCGAATCGGATGTGCTCTCGTCCGCACTGGCCGAGTCGTACGTGTTGCCGCCTCCGCCGCCGCTGGTGGAGTTTTTGCGCGACGACGACGACGACAGCCGCCTGTCCGTTTCCTCGGCTATCGAACTAGGCAACGACCGTTTTTTGTCGCCACTGACGTCCGGCGCTTCCCAGGGACACACGCCACCCGCTCTGTCGCCACTGTCTTCGGCGCCGCTCAGGTTTTCTCTAAAAAAAAATAATATAAAATAAAAAAATCTGCGCCAAGAATATATTTTTTAAAAGAAACCATTCGCAAAAAAAATATAATATAATTATACAATAAAGGGTGATTATTTAACGGAATACACTTCATTTCTATTAAAAAAATTGTAATTTTATCATTTTTGTTTGAAAACAATGTTATTTTACAATATTATAAAAAATACGAATATTATATTCTATTTACTGTTTACTAGTTTAAAAATAACTAATTGAAAGCTGGTTATCGATCAGTCGACATTTTCAGTAAATTATGTTTAATTAAAAAAATTAATTAAATAAGTACGTTACCACTTAAGTTTCAAAATTTAATAGAGCTTAGGAATTTACAAATACAAATTCGAATATTGTCTAATACTGTAAAATAACTTATTTAAATAAAATTTACACAAAAATTAAACTACAAAAGTGTAATTATTTTCAATGAAAATAGTGTTACGTTAAATGGACACCCCTGTTTAGAAAATTAAAAATTATATTTTGTAATCTCAAAGTATTAGGCTACTGACACGTTTTGTTCAACGTTAGCTATTGACAACTCAACTCCCGAAAAGAAGTGGAGTTTTAATATTTTATTTATCCAATCATTTTAAAAGGCGTGCCAACGATAAAACTAAAGGAGCTAATTTTTAATAAAAAACAACTTGAACCTAATGCACGCATACACGAGGGGAATTTTAAGATAAATCCTCTCTCGGCAATACATTTTTTTTAAACATTTGATTAAAATATAATACTATTTTTTTTAGATATTATCATCATGGCAGTGATGGCGACACAACGTTAGTTATAGTAACATACTATTATTATATTTTATAAAACAAAATGTCAGTATTCGTGGGCTTTGTAAAAAAGCATATTATTTTCTAACATTAAAAATACTAAACTTCAGCAATACACGGGTACAATATAATATATTTTATTATATTATTATATTTGTATAATAAGCATAACATTTCTACAGGTAGAGTGATGAGAATAGTAAGCTACTGACTACGGTGGTCATGTGTTGACATAAGGCTGAAGATAAAACACGTGAAAAAAAATACATTGTATAGTATAAATAGGTTATACTCGTGCAATAATGTAGTTAAAGTGTGTGAAACAGGTCGCAAAGATCAGTATCAGGGATATTCAAATGACATGCCACGACTGATTTTATTTTTAATAAATATATTGAAAAAGAGATAAAAATTAATCAAATTATAAAATGTAACAGCAGCTGACATTTTCTACTTTTTATTCTATAGTTTATGTTTAAAATTATTGGTGTCAGATTTGCTTTAAGTACTTTTTTCAATGTTTTTTTTTTGTTTGTTTTAATATTTGATTATTTTTAATATATTTAATTAAAAATGCCACTGCTTACATGACATTTGAATAACCCTATGTAAGTATAATACAATAACTAAGCTACAACATAGTATAGAAACGTATTCAAAAAGAATGTTTTTTTTTCTTGTACAAACTTAGATAGGTAGGTAAATCAACTATTTATATATACCAGTTTTTCACACGAACAAGAAACAAAAATCCGTATTTCAAAATAATAATAATAATTAAAAAATAATAATAATACAAAAATTCTCAATATTTAATTATTAAACGACCTCGTTTTAAGATCTACATGTCAAACGATGGTCATAATAACTTACTGGTTAGAACTTGGAGAGGAAGGTGTGCAAGGCAAATCTCCCCTGTAAAAACATTTGATCATATCGTCTAAAGTGTTTAAAATGTTAAGTGATGACTTAATAGTAATAATAATAAAGTGTTGTAAATGTTTTAGTGAAAGTACTTAAAATTTGTGTGAATATGATAATATTTATTCTAAAAATTAATAATAATACAAAGCAAAATATAATCAAACAGAGTCTACTATTTTAGTGTGTAATATTTATTTGGTGTATTTTTTATTAATTAAGACGTACATAGAAGTGCTGAGCGTAGCATGTGATTTATGCATTCCTATATTTACATGGTCGATTGTTAACAGCTATGACTTATCGAGTACACACTTTCATAAAAGTAAAATAAAATTGTACAACCGAGGACTTTTTAGCTCCTTATCGCAGCTTAAGCAAATATATTTAAATTAATGTTGAAAAATATATTTATTTATACATTTTTTAAAGATTTCGGTCAAGAAAAATTAAAATTTTAAAAAGCTCTCATCTGTTGAGTTATTTAATTAGATTTAAGAGTAATTTGTATATAATTTTTTGCGTTAATTAGTTCTATGTGAAATCGTATTTTATTAATTTTTCATAGTAAAGTAGTGTAGGCGTAATAACAGTACCAAGGTATATTCCCTTGGCTAATGAGTGGGCCGGTTGCCATCCATTTATTATAATTTATAAATTATGATACGATATTATGTTTGCTTAATTAATTTAAACATTGTAGACAAACCGTTTAGTTTTCCCCTATTAAAATATCTCTCGATAAAATAAAAATGGTTTGCGATCGGATTTGCTTTAAAAATATTAATTTCTTAGTTTATTTATGGACAAATCCATTCGATGGTATTAGCAAATTAACTCTGTTTATATAATACAGCATAGTTGTCAATTAATGTTGTCATTCATTTGTTCTGCGCTGTTCCAATCTGCCATGCTAATTTCTGTACCGCGTTATGCGATTAACCAGACCTTTCAGTATGCGATCCCTTGCATTGGGATTATCTAGAAAATGTGTGTTTAAACCTCAAGAGTAGGTACATTAATAAACATGGCGGTATCGGCGAATTTTATATCAACGTACAAAAGCAATTTACACAGTCATACCAGATAGAACAATATACGAACAATTATGCGGACAGATTAGAATACTATACTCAATACTAAAATACGATAAATATATGCGTATAATAATATTATGCGCTGTTAATAATACCCAAACGAAATTGTGTTCTGTATTGTAACGTTGTACAGGAATGTTTCATGATATGAATTTTTTTAGTATTGTATATTTCATTTTACACGCAGTAAAAATGTTTATGGACCTGCCTTGTGTAATTGTGTTTTAACATGAATAATATTTTTATGACTGGAGCTCATGAAAAATTTGTCTAGCATTTTCATGTCACGTTATCACGTCTCATCGGTCGTAGAATAACGATAGTATCAATTTATATTTAAGTAAAACGATAGTTAATTTAGTCGGTAACATTTGTAAGAGACCAGCTAATAAGGGATTAGTGACAAAAGATTAGATTTATCCAGATTTGATAGATTTAATCCGGCTTATTACTAATTTATGATCATTGATGCTTTATCAGCAGTCATTGTCAGCTGGCTCTTCAATTTAGATTGGAGAAAGGAAGCAGCATTTATCAAATCTAAAAAATAGATCAACGGTTCAATGTATTTTCCGTGCTGCGGAGAGAAGTGAAAAGAAGTAGGTAACACCGGAAATTGTATAGTTTTGAAATTGTTGCGGTTGTTTAACAGAGTCTCAAATCAAATTAGTAAACATATGAAACGAAATGCTGAATTTCACGACAACCGTACATCGGTTAGAGTAGGTCTGATCGAACGTGTCATCGGTGTATTCGTGTAATGTGTATTGATCAGTTTACCTGTAAGGAATATCACTTAGGTTAGATTGGCTGTGAGATTGCGACACTTTGATAACGTTGGCGGGGTGTTCGTGCGGGGAACTGGTAAGACTCCGGTCGCTTCCCCTTCGCCTTCCGCTTCCGACGCTGCCACCGCCACACGACGGCGACTGATTCGCTTGTAGAGCCGACGACGAGGTACCCTGGAGACTAGAACTGCATCCCGTCCTTATCCGTTCCTTACAGTCTTTCTTGTTGGCCGCACCGCCGACGAATCCGAAAAATCTATTGACAATAACTTGAACATATAAAACGCTGAACGGCTTTTTGAAAAAAATTCGCGCTAACCGTATCCGCGTAATTCATAAAAACATATTCATCAAGTATTCTTTCTATTTTTACTACGTCGGTATTTTTACCGTCGTACACTTCGGATAATTAATTCGACGAAGTCACCCGTATATATATTATAAACCAACGCTGTAATGGCGTCGTTCTAAAGTGCAATCCCACCGGAACAAATAACTTCTTGGTCGAGCGACCCTATTGAGAAAATACCCTCTTTAGACCCAACCCGCTCGAACGGTTTTGCTGGCCGTTTCGGTTCGTAAACGTCCGGTTAGAGTCGAGAAGTGGTGGGCCGGTCGTTTTCCTTTGAAACGACTACCTATCTATGCCAAAGCGACCATACCCCATAAAATATTTACAAAAAAGGTGACAAAAGAGTCGAAATATAAAAGCTCTAAAAGAGCAAAACCGTATTTTTAAACATAAATTTTACCATACGTTTTTTTTTAAGATGTTTTGCGTTTTATTTCAATTCCAAATCACATTATAGTCGACGATGAGAATATAATAATTTTTATAACGCCGGAGATATTTAAAAAATACTTGTTGTTACCTTCGTCTGGCCGAGGGCTGGACTCCGTTGGCGAGCAAATTCTTATAGTGTTCCGATCTAATAAACCTAGGATAACAGTCTTTCTTTAGGAGTAGGGTGTATACGTGCTCTGCGGCGGCATCGAACGTAAACCTGGATGGACTCTTCATTTCTTTGTGGGTTTTTTCCATAGTCTTGCCGTCGATGTTGATTTCGCATGGAGCGCCGGGTGCCAAAAATTCGCTAAAAAAATGTACAACTTGTTATATTTGTGTACTTTACAAAAGTGGCATTTTTTCCCGAAACTAACTTGTAAATTTCTTTCACTTTCAGCTGAATCTGCGACTGACAACTGCGCTTCAAATCGTTGACCGCTAACCAGAACCTGATGTTTTCGTGGCTGTACTCTTTCCGAAGATAATTGGTGAACTCCTGGAGACCTGTCGGCAATTGTAAATATTTTTCGTACATTGAATTTCCGAAATTCTTATTTCTACATTGAGGTTAGTGCAGCACAATTTAATTATTCGTTTAGCTTAAATTACAATATTACATATTATTTACCCGTTGCATCCGATACTAAATCTTCCATGGATAACGCCCATCGTTTTATACGTTTCTCCGTGATGGCATCCACTCTGAAATAGTGTATTCGACGAGGTTACAGTTAAAGCTCTCCGACTGTCCGTCAAATAAACGAAACCGGACGTACGGATTAATTAAAAATAGCTTAAAATACAACTCACAGCGGACAGTTGAACGTCCAAAATGTCTGATCCTCCGTTACCCAAGGATTCGACGGTTGAGCGCCGGTAAGCATTGGGTCGTACTCGTTGTACGTTTCGCTGAACGATACCAAGCCGTCTAAAGCCACCGAAGTTTTCACTCGGGTCCTCCCTATACAATTCCTCAACAGTTCCACCTGTACGGGAAATGGTTAAAAAATATACAGTCGAACTTGTATGAATCAACGTAATTAAGATCAATTGAGATCGGCGGTATTATGCAATATTTTTACTTCTCTCCTGAGGTCTTCGGAACTCCTTTTCTTTTTTGTTGAAAAGCTACCACCTATCTTGATTGGTATTTGTTCCATGACGCTCACGCACCCTGGCGGCGGACGGTGTACTCTCCAAAATGCCCTCTCCTGGCTATCAGTCACGATTTTTTCACCTTTTTTCCTGTCTTTGCTCAACCGCACCTAAAACAATCAATTGTCGCCATTTAAGTTTTGCGTTAGATGTATATATATAAGTAATGTAAGCTTGTCGCAAAGATTGTGATCGCATCGAATTGACGGTATAACGTAATCTTTTACCTGTTCTTCGGCTTGCATCGTGATGAACTCCCATTTGTTTTGCAGATTTTTTTTCAGACTGTTTAGAGAATCCTGTAAACAAACGTACAAAGTACATTAAACGAGTCAATTAGTATATTTTTTTTATCGCGCATTCTTATTTTTATTAAAAAGAAAAAAATTCTCACCGTTTCATAGTCTTCCAGAGCGTGCCGTTGTTTGTTTCTCATTAACCTTTTTGACAAATATATGGCGTACTCCACGTTGTCCGGATTTTTTTGCGAACACGGCCAATAGTATGGAATCTAATCAACATTGTCCACGACAACAATAATGTTTAAAATGTATTTATTTACTCGATTTGTGATTTTGAATCTCGTGTTGACGTTTAGGATCCATTGCAGAGGGACTATCTTTGACTAATTCAAAACGTCAGCACGAGATTGTTACACATAACTCGACAAAAGCTTCAATACACGGCTAATGTTTATTTGTTATAATAATAAAACAATAAATCTCCGTCTTACTTGAAACCTGTACAGAGAACTGTCGTCCTTAAGAGTTAGAGTTTTGGAGTCGTTTACGGGAAAGAAGTATCCGTATTGACATAACATATTGGCTATATGGACCGCTTCTGCAATACATAAAACATCATTTCAGGTTACCGGTGAACTCGGAAGAGTAAAACTAATGGTTTCAAATGTAACCGTATTAAGATAAATCGACTTATTGTTCTTAGTGGCGTTTCACTGATCAGATTCAATCGTTAAACGTATGTAAATCTGACAAATGTTCACGTACCATTGGGATTCATACGAGACAAACCAATATTGTATGATTAGAATGTAGAATATCATTGTCGATGATATTGATTTCTGGTCAAAGTCGGTTGGCATAACCGGAGCGACCATCTTAAAAATATTGGAAAATTCCTTGCAACTATAACGACAGCGAATCAATATAGTGGTCTTCTTTGGTAGGTTGTTTATTGCACCAATATCGATACTCTATTGCGAGGGTATGGAAAAGGGTAGCAACGTTACATAATTCAACTCGAGAACTTCACAGAATGTTGTCGAATTAAATGGAAAAACGTTAAAAATAAACGCGTGATGTAAAAACCTTTTCACGAACCAGTGCCCTGTGGAATATTTCGTTTAACAATATCATAATGGACGAGATTTATTAGAAAACTATTTGGCTTTTATTTATTGGTACGTTTGTGATGACATAAATAAATTGCATCCAGTTCTATACAATTGCTATTCTGCGTAAAAGACCTTTATAGGCAACTTTTTTTAATACAAATAATCATTTTTACTATTTTGTTAATCGCTACTCGAAACAAACAAAGTACTATCGATGTCATATGCAACAGAGAAAGAAGACCGTCCCCATAATAGTTGTTTTAGTTTGATTTACAATTTGCACCACATGACCTTATCTGATATTGTTCAGGTAACTTTCATTTCACACAAAGCTTTTATATTGCTTAACTAAGCCTCAAGACACTGGGAACATTGGAAATGTACCAATTCCGAGATCTTCATTTTATTTGTTATTCGCATATTAAAAAAAAACTAGTTATTTTCTCCGCTCCGCGGAAAAAATATTTATGTTATCTCTTATCACTTATATTTTGTCTCTTATCTCAAACTGAAAGTGTAACGCGAAAATGGCGACATGACAAGGGTGGCATGAAAGTTCTTGTATCTAGCCCAATAGCATATCCATGTTAATACCGATAGGTTCTATCGTTCCAGATGTATACTAATAGCCTGAGTTTTTTAAATCTCTAGTATTTAATATTTACAACAGAATAGCTTTAGCGTGTTAAAATTTCGAATAAAGAAATTGATGACTCTTTCTTATTGAATAAATTCGGGGTTCAAATCGATTTCCATAGAGACGGCGACCCTTGTTTATTTGACACTCTTCTCTCTCTCTCATTTTTCTCAAATATATTGTATAATAATGTTTTTTCTATGTTTAAATTTGATCTTTTATGTTATATACTAATACGTTGCGCCGTTGCCACATGCGCCTTTATTCTTTGATTTAATCGATTTCCGAGTCACCAGAGATGATTGAAAATGCTTAATGGCTTTTGGTATGTGTAAAAAAAATAATAACAAACGGGATTTACAAAAAAAGGCCGTACCGAAAAACAGATATTATTACATTGTGCGAGCGGCACCAACGCGGAAAACGCGCGGTTATTTCTGTTTATATTATTATTACTTTTTTCGCGTCCGAGAATTCCATTATGTTTATAATATTCATCCGTTTTTTATACACGCCATTGAAAAATAAAAGAACTTCTTTCTCCGACAGCCGGGAGGCCGCACGTTACCATGGAAATAGGCGAATTTCCATCTGGTATTTAGTGTTTTACACTCAAAGTTTTCCTTTCCAGAGCTCGTGCTCTTACAGTAGAGTACAGTTTTTAAATATTATTAAATAATAATACTGTTATTATAATTTAAATGCTGACCAAACGAATGTAAGATGTTGATTTTAAACACAATTAGTTTTTATTAGAATTTAGTTTTTATTTAGAATATCATTATATTGTTATTTTTCACACAAAAACCGTTATTCCGTATGGTTGAACATCTCTAATTGTCCAATCTCGTGGCTTTTCCAATCGTTTGTATATTTTTAGGATCATAAAAATTAATAACAGTATTTTAAATAAGCTTTTCGATAATTTCCACTCACCGGTCTCGTCGACAGTTAAACGGTCCATTAACCATTCGATAATGTTATACCCTGAAACAGTACAAAACAAAAAATTTACGTGATTATCATGTTAAATCGTTTTTGTATGCTGCTAAAATAAAAACAGAGTTATTATTTGTGCGTTCATCACACAGTCTACATGAAAACAGATAGTTCACTGGGTCGAAAACATAGGGGATTTTTAAAAAGACATATCAGTGTAGCCGCATAAATTAGTATAAATTATCGTGCAGAGTTATACAATATTATTGTACAAATTCCTTATTAATCGTATGATTCAAGTGATAACCGATTATATTATCACAATTAAGATCATTAATTTTTTCTAATCTGTGATAGCGTTATAAAATTTTATGCTTGAATCTGCGGTCACACTGATTTCGTTTTAGGCCATGTGACGTCATGCGTTTTGTTTACATGCCTAGTGAGCTATCTGTTTTCGTAATATATAGTCGATATTATATGATACAGTCTGGCAGGCTACTATCAATATTCGCCAAATTTATTTTCCATAGAGTTGGTCCTTTGTCCTACTTTTAGTTTCTCGTGCCGCTAAATAGTTTACAATTCTCTCGAGTGTCAAAAATGAAATATATATATATATATATATATATGTGGAATATTTTCCATGACTCGTTCAAATATACAGAATATAATATAGAATGTAGTATTACATTTTTGAAAAGACTGAACGAAGCGTCTTTTATATTGATAGATTTCTCGAAAATAGTTTTACAGCCGAATACTTTATTGCCAGCACTTGTCAAGATCAATACAAAGGTATTTTAAAGGTAATTTTGAGCAGCTCGGCGATTTTTGCTCCGTTCGATGTCGTTCGATTTTTGGCTTTACCATATTTTATTTAAAAAAAAACAGTAAAATATAATACTTGAATACAAAATTGCTGTGCCAGACTCTGAGAAATCGATGAAATAATTGCGAAAAGAGCTGTCGTTGCTAATGTTTTATGTCGATTTACATCCATCAACGTATCTCGTTACAATATTTTTGTCGGACAACTGAATAAAATAATTATAATTGTAAACTTGATACCAAATCCAACAACAGCTTGTCCGCACAGAAATTGAACGGCGAACCACAAAAAGTCAGTTGCAATTATTTTTATTTGCTCGCGCCGAGATACAATTCTTGAAAAATTGAATTAAATTAAATCATTTTCCGACGATATTTCATTCCGACGACTCGGTAATGTTTACAAGTCAACTCGGCATTATTATTATTATTTTAGATATTATAATGGTTTTTCCAAGGACCCTGAACCGTTGCTGTTATAATATAACGAAATAAATCTAATATTGACGCACAACAGCAATGTTTATTTTGATTCTTCTTATAATGTGTTTATTTCAAATACACCGCCTAAATATTTTTTTATTAATATTATCGAGTAATGGTGTTTCGTGACTGCAATATCTTTATTCGCAAAGAAGTTGTTTAGTAAAAATTGTATTTACATAAATCATAAATTATAACGAGTGTCTTACTTTTTATACATTTGGTAGCAAAGCGTGGTTCATGCACAAAAGAATGATACATAATATGTACATGTAATTTTATAACACATATTATATAACTATTTTAATATAATTTCATTATTAAATTATGGCTTGTGCATACTTTACATACATTCGGTGCTGTGGATAAATTAAAAAAACTACGATATTACTTTTGAGGCAATAGAAAAATTTGTTCCTAAATTTCTTTTCGTACAAATTTCTTTCCTCTTTAAATAACAACTACAGCTTGATATTATCAAATAATAAGAGTGTCGAAAAATTGTGTGATCAAACAAACGAGGATTTACAATAGACCTATGACTAGTTGGAAATTAATTATCGTTACTTAATAATAATAATAACAATATCGATGATTCCTTCCTACTAAGCCGTGTTACACTTAAAATAAATAATCATAACATCCGAAATTGAGAGATTCAGAACTTATATTGTTTACTTGGTCTATTTGAAATAATATGTCAACTATTGATTCATATGTACCTATAATACATATATTTACTTTTATGATATTCCACTAATGGACCATGTTTTCTAATTACCGCTAAATTATCGGTTTTGTATTTAATTTATCGCCAAGAGTTTGTGTTTATTTTTTAGCATCGAGATTGTATATAAAACAATCCATCGCAGACACGTGAAGTCAATACACGTATAGTGCGACGCTCAATTAGGGTTCCGGTAATGTACATAACTCACAAACGGCCAACGAAACTTTCAAAGCGATAAAGTGCCTA
Organism: Adelges cooleyi; assembly: GCF_023614345.1. Lineage (NCBI taxonomy): Eukaryota > Metazoa > Arthropoda > Insecta > Hemiptera > Adelgidae > Adelges > Adelges cooleyi. The sequence goes on along the minus strand of NW_026096268.1, from coordinate 9,076,724 downwards.
TATACCGCGGCTGGCGAAATTTGCGCTTAGGGAATTTAACGCGATCCAGCATGGTTGCCAACCGATATTGATTTTCGTCTGAACAAACAAAAACCGTGAAACTTTATATATATATACTGAAACGACCGCCACGATGAATAATGCGTCGCACCTACACGTCGTCGAGTAATTAATTTCATCCGACACATTTTTCGGTCGACACATTTTTCTTTTACACCCCGATATTCTGACAAGGCGGTAGCATGACTGAAATTTTCGGATAAGTATTTGAAATTTTTGTATTATACTTACAGGGTCACGACCACCACCACCACCATCTCCCAATTTCCACAAGTAGGATGCTGCCGTTTTGTGAACAGCGTTATTGTTTTTTCTATGATTTATCAAATATATGAAGGTGTTATTGTCACCCTATCTAACATTTTATTATTCCTCATGGAAAAGTAACGTAGAATTTTTACTTTCCATCAAATCGGTACACAAAATGGCCGCCTCCTAGGTCGGGACATTTTTTAATCTAAATACGCGTTCATGGGGGCAGCCATTTTGTGTACCGATTTCATGGAAAGTAAAAACGCTACGCTACTTTTCAACGATATAAATTAAAATGTTAGGTTAGGTGATGATAGCTCCGTCATGAATTTGATAAATGATAGGAAAAACAATATCTGTTCACAAAATGGCAGGCTCCTACTAGTGGACATTTTAATAAGCAGCCATACGCGTTCCGAGTATTGAGTTCAGCGGTTGTGTGCCTTTCACATCGTTTGATAAACTTTGTTTGATTTTGATTGAAAATAACCGCCGATATGCTATGTATGGTAATTTTAAAGCCTTTAGTGTTAGTGGCAGGCAGTTGTTGGCCACGAAAATTCCACGGATAAAGTTCATGAACAATTTATAAAATTTGGTATTAGGTATGTATGCTCGATGAATTCGTTAATACTCGAGGATTAGGACTGTGCACCGTTCGTGTTTATTGGACGAAAGTTTGATTCAAACAAACATGAACATTTTATGGCCTTAATCCTTATGCATTAAAATCGAACATACGCGATATGGCGAATTGTATAAATTTCATGTTGTAGATTTAACGTTTATTCCTACATATTTTTATTTGTCGGTTGTTCGTGATATATTCGCATCCGACAGTAGAAACAGTGTTTTATAATTTTTATCGTTTCATATTTAAATATTTGAAGCCCCCGTGTTAGTTTATTTGCATAATATTTTATTGTTCAAACGAAAACGAAATATGTATAAATAATTTGTTGAACGAACGTTGAGATATTATTTAGTTTTAGTGTGAAAGAAAATATTGCACATTTTGTTGTTATAAACCACTACAATATACAATTTTTTAATGTATATACATATACACAAAAATGAAATACGAAGATTTGAGTGATTTAAATACAACATTACTACTTAATGATTTTTAAACCATACAAAAGGTAAAGGGTTTTCTGGTCTTTAGAAGTTAAAAACTGTTATCTCAAAATATTTTTTTGCGCATGAAATATAAAACTAATTTTAATGAAATATTTTGAAAAATTGTATGAGATCCATTTTATACTAAAAAAAAGAAGCATAAATTATAGAGTATTATTAAATTTTTTCGTCCCATAACGTTGAACCGATCACTTTCGTTTTGATTACATTAATAATAATATTAAGGTTTGTAAGTCGCGTGCTTCGTTAGGAGTTCTTTCATCCGTGTTTCCGTTTAGATAATATTCAAGAAAGTATAGAAGAAGTAAATTAACATAACGTAGATTGCCGCATATTAAGTTTTCCCATAAATTCGCTTGTATTTTGTACATATAACAGTTGTAGAAGATTGCAGAAATTTGTGTTATACTTAGTAATGTAGTACAGTTTTTTTTTGTCAACGATTAATCATTATTTTTAAAAAAACTGTTTTTCGAGTGAATGTATCAATAAAAAAAAAATGCCATTCGTGTTGTATAATTTGTAGTTTACTCTTTAGATAAGATTTATCGATAGTGGTAGCTCTACGAACCGAGTGGTTTTGTACAAGACATTCCTAATCAATTGATTGATGTCGCTCGTCAATTATTTGCCGTTCGACGGAATCGCGTGAAAGTGATTGAACGGTACTGTACATTAGGCGGCATGTCGTTATTTTCTGACGACTTGGGCTTTTATACATGTGATGATCGGTGCCGTTCCCCTCAGGAACCTTCGACATGTTATTATAATACAAACATAAATCATAATCACGGATAATATATCAATTCCGTGTAAAGCTACTCGGCGACAATATCATCGTTTTGGCGTCGAAAATCTTTTGCAGGGTTATTAGGCAATGTATCTAACAACCCGCTTACAACAGCAGCTCTTGGTCGTGGAAAAAGAAAAACTATTACTATAAGCGCATTGCCTACTGCCGGCTGCCATTTTGTGAACAGTTATTGTTTTTTCCATGATTTATAAAATTTATGACAGAGTTATCATCACCTAATCTAACATTTTAATATTTATCTTGGAAAAAAGTAACGTAGCATTTCCATGAAATTGGTACACAAAATGGCTGCCACCGAGACGATGACGGCACCTAAATTGGTATAGAAAATGCCAAGCTTGAGTTCAGTTTGTAATGAAATAATTTTCGAACAAAAGTACAAAACGTTTTCGACCCGAACGTAGAAACTATTTAAAGAAAATAATATATATACTTAAATAACCAAGTATTGAATTAGTCACAACAATATAATATTATATTATCGCGCTAGCTTGTTCACAGCAACGTATAAAAATCATTTGGCACAAATCGCTTGGCATACACATATTATTATTATGGAATGTAAACCACATGTTATATCAATAATATTTTAAATGCTAATAAACGCAAATTACTTACCGGCAAAAGCGGAAGGGATCGAAGTGAGGAATAATTTTTGACTTTTTACACGCACCCCAGTCTCTTCGTCTTTCATTTCTCTCACCAGCCCCTCCATCTGAAAAACACACATATAAACAATAACATTATTGGATTGCATTGAATATTGATGAGTTAAGTCTGGTATGATAATGAAAGGAATAGAAAGTAAGAAAGAGATAGAGAGAGCAAGTTAAAAGATCTGGTTTACTTGGAGATAAAATCTCAAAATTACTGTAATGTTTCCAAGGGAAAACGTAGTTAAATCATTTAAAATGTCCAAAAATAAAACTAATACAAGAAAAACCACTGACTTTGCAACAACGAGATTTGGTAATTATTTTACAGAATTCAATTGTCGTGTGTACTTATAAAATACAATGTCTGGAAAACGTTGAAGATAATCTTATTTAATGGATCCTAGATGCTCTTGGCCAACGTCATTTAAGCGACGGACCATTTTGTTTAATGTTTTATGGCTAAATTCACTTAAACGTCGTTTAAACGCAACCATGCAAAAAACCAGATATAGCTACACATACAAGCCCTTGTGATATAACTATATTCTACATTTTCGTGTACGCTGTGTTTTTGAAATTTTATTTTTAGGTTAAATATAGCACGTTTAAGTAAAATATTATAGACTCGCCCAACCTGTTCAAGCCAACCGCGAATAATATGTATAGTTTTTTAAACGACGATGGCTTTGGTTTGTATTTGCAGGATAAATAAAACATATTTCAAAGTCAACGAGAACAAACAAATATAATTTGGTGTTTATTTTTTTCCCCTTTAAAAGTTGTATTTTCGAGTTAACCCGCTCGAATTTGCTTTGCGAATATATTTAAAATAATATAACAAAATGTTTTTTTCCCGTAATTAATTTTTATTGTATTAAAAATAATGATTTTTATACATAATTAGTGCTTTATATTTTGGACGTAAATAGGCTTTTTGAATATCACATTAACACGGATTTTTGTTATTATTATAAGTTTATTTATCAAAAAAAAAAAAATGTAATTATACAAAGCATTAAAAAAAAACGTATTCTCGTTATTTATGGTTCTTCTAAACTTGTATATATTTTTTAACTCTCAAACTTATCTAAATTATTCCGTCGTCTTAAGAGCATTGTTATGGTTTTTTATATCATCTTAATGACACCGTGACACTGTTTACCGTATACCATAATTTGTAGATAAATATACTATGTTCGGTAAAGAACAGAGTATAGATTTGCTGGATTAAAAGAAATCCTAACAGATTTCAACGATTTTATTTGTCTTGATAAAATATAATATGTTACACTCTATTCTCTAACAGCATTCAGTTAAAATAATTTAATTAAAATATGTAATGCTTTTAATTGCGGTTTGAAACATTTAGCGATAGCACTTGCCTCGTTAAAAATACATTTGTTCCTACGGCTACATCACCCTGATTTATATATTATAACGAAACGATAGGCGGTTAGACGACTGTGTTGTTCTCAAGTCTCAAGTCAGGCGATCGATGTGGTCGAAAATATATTGTACTATATAATTGTACCGATTTGTTATACTTTTTACCTTGTCAAAGGCAAAAGGCCTGCGTCTGCGATCCGATTTATCCATATTGTTGGGGGCGGGGGGGCTGGGTCGCGTTAATGGTTCGCTTACCCGGGCTCCATCGGTCTCTGACCCCGCCCCCTCATTGTTTTGGACACTCGTTACCCGTTCATTTGATCTAAAACAAAAAATTGCACATTTTCTCATTAGGTATTTGTACAATATACTATATACTATGTAAAATATTTAACATATATAAAAGTAAAAGCCAGCACTTGGTGAAATTGTAGTAGAGGGTATGAGCATAATGTTATTCGTGATGGGTGATATGTACCACTTTCAAAATATATGCAAGTCTGTAAACGGTGAAAAGATAAAATATCGTTAAAAGTACTGTAAAAGCTAAAATGTGTTCAAAATTGTACATTTTTTAACATTAAAGTGGATACGATTAGGGTTTGTAATTCCTAAGAATATGTAGCTGTTCTCGTATTATAGGCAAATCAACAATAAAATGAAAATATTTTTCAAAACCCTGTTGATGTAATTTTCCCTTCTTTTGGGGTTTTCATAAAATTAAAAAAAATTGACTTAATGTTATGGCTGTTTAAAAGAATATTTTTATAAAAAACGCAATTTTTTTCAAAAGTCTAAAAAACTTATTTTTTTCAATTCTAAACGACAGCTATGTTTGCTTGCAAAATATTTGTAGACTTGTTAGTCGTTTATTTCGCAACTTCTTTTTCCCTAAATAAATAAAATGGTATTTTCGGTACAGTTTCTTATCTATGGATCTTTGTGTAGCAAATCTTTCTACTTAAACGATTTATTACTTCATTATTTTATCGGAATGCTTTTAAAAGTGGCGCTACCGAATAGTTTTGACCAAAAAGGATAGAGTAGATAGACTAATATAGTAAATTAATTGTTAAGATACGCTTCATTAAAAAAAAAAATATGTTTTTTTTTAATATACATAAAAAATTGATTCTTAGAAATAATCTAAAAAAAAAAAAAACACTAAAATCTTCTGTAGTGATTAATGGCATACATTAATCCGAGAAGCCATCATTTAATTTTATCATCCATTAGGAAATTTTTAAATACTGATAAAATAAAAACAAAGTTATGAGTAATGACTTTAATTTTTAGATTAACGCGGAAAAGAAATATCAAAAGTTCCTTTTTTCTTTTTTTTGATGACCCGATAGCGTATTTAATAACCATAAAACTTTTTTTACACCCGATAAAAAAAATACAGCAGAGTGTTTAAAGTTGTTAAATATTATTATTATTGTTATTAATTATCCTGTAAATGGGTTAAAAAATGAATAATAACACATCAAAAGGGCATAATATATTATTTCATTATGAATTTACACATGTAATCCGCGTGAAATTTATTTTCAAAACATTTAAACTTTTATTAATTATAACAAAATGTATTAAGTATTCGGTTAGATCTAAATAATTAGTTTAAATCACTTTTTTAAAACTCGATTTAACCACTGGCGTGGATTAGATTAGATTACGCTTGTGTTGTGTGAACTGAATAATAATTTATCATCACTATATACTCTTCTGCATTTTAATACAGAATATTTTAATTCCAAGCTGTGACATTTGTGTTTAAAAAAAAAAAGACGCTCCATTAAATCATATTTATATGATATTCGGTGCCCGGAAGGACATTAAACATTTTCAAATGTTGTTCGAAGGGTTTAAAAAAAAAATATATTATTTTAACGGTGAAAAGAAATTTTGCGATTTTTTTTTATTTAGCACAAAATCTCAAAAATATATAAACAAAACAAAAACCGAGAATGTATAATTAATTAATTTATATCTTTCAATTTTAGCGTACAATGAAATTAAACGATTATTATTATATAGTATTATAACTAAAGTTGTACGGGTAATACTATACAGGGTGATTGACTAACTGTATGAACCAGTCAATATAGCCGAAGAAGAATTAATTTGTTTTTTTTTTTTTCATTTTATAGTTAATAGTTCACCTAATTATTATTATTATTATTAGTTTTTTAAATATAACATCATTCCTTGTGTATTAAAACCACATAAACTTGAGCTATTTAAATAGTAAATAAATGTAGTATGTAATTTATTAACTTTTTAAATTAAGAATAATCAGTATATATATTATATATATCTGAAGGTCATAGGGGTTTTAACATATATAGAATGGAGTTAATATAATTGCAAAACGTATCAAATAACTGAGAAAGTATGAAAAATAATAATTTAAAAAAAAATCTAAAATTATTTTGATACATACTTCATAACTGTTTTTTTTTTTAATAGAAAATAAATTTATTAGAATTGTGTCACCGAGAAGGAATGCTTCGATTATTATTTACGCCTACAACGAATTCATTTCATTTAATTTCAAGTCCTATACTATACAAAGTTTTTGGGCTGGACACAAGAAATTTCATGTCGCCATTTTCGCGTTACACTTTCACTTTCAGTTAGAGATAAAAGACAAACGATGAGACTGATAATATATAAATGATAAAAGATAACATATTCATGATTAAATGTTTTTCCGCAGATCGGAGAAAATAACTAGGTCTCTATTTTTTTTTTTTACATAAAAGAATGAAACAAATTAACTAATTATTTAATATAACTAATCAACATTTATTTTATAGTATTATGTTTTGTACTAATATTTCACATAATTTTTCAACGGCATAAACTGGCATTCCAAAAATATTATACCGAAACTTTTTTGACATAAATATTTTATAAGCCGGAGAGAGCCGTTTATATAGTTGGTAGTTTTAAACTGTTTGTGCTCCATAAAGGTTTTCGTTTATTCTTTGTAAGTAATATATTCTAAACGTAAACATCAAACGAATGTGTGTCCTATAATACTTTGGAAACTTTAGTTTGATAAACTTCAAAACCGCTGCTGTTGCAGTTGGTAATTTCCGAATGATTTATTTAAACTCGTATCGCGTTTTCCTAGGCAACCAAAGTATACCCTCGTGTTTCATACTATTATAATAATATAATCCCAGGTAAAAGCATAATATTATTATATAATATAGGGCACTAGGGTAGGTTACATATTATCATAATGTAATATTGATGAAAAGTAAAAACAGTTTTCCCGAGGGTTCTCGACAGAATAACAAATCCGCACGTCTCATTAAACCGCCTTACGGTGCAAAAATATAATATTGTCGTTCAAAAACCCGAACAAACCGTTTGTTAAGTGCATACAATATTAGTTTGAATTCGGCAACCGTTGACTTGACGACCCCACCACGTTCCTCTTTTTATAATAATTTTAGACCGTTGTAATTATAAAGTCCGTTGTTATCATTTCATTTGACTTTGAATCGACTTTTATGAAAAGTAAACCCGTATTCACTATAGCTAGTCCACCGAAAGTGGAATGAAAATAAATAGATAAAGCCTAGTTATTTTCTAAAACATTTTATTTGTCTTATTCTTTTATAAAAAAAATAAATAGAAAACCTAGTTATTTTCTCCGATCCACGGAAAAACATTTAATCATAAATATGTTATCTCTTATCGATTATCTCCTATTACTTATCTCTTATAATTTGTCTATTACCACTCTTAACGTTGTCTCTTATCTCTTACTGAAAGTGAGAGAGTAACGTGAAAATGGCGATATGAACTTTTTTGTATCGAGCCAAATGACATATCCATATCAATAAATTCTTAATAACCTTCTTTGTTTTTTTGAAATTATCTCCACTACAATAAGTCAGGTGATCATTTCATTTAGATCATTGAACTGTGTGCATTGATAATAAGTCTGTTGTGTTCAAAATTGATATCCAGTATTGATATTCGGTGTCGTGAAAAGATAACTTTTAAATTATCTAAACAAGATAATAGATACAAGATTTATCCAGATAATATAGTACCTAGATTTAGAATAATACTATCTAGAATACCTGGATAATAGATAGAAATTAATACAATTTACAACACATATGATAATTGCGTTAATTCTTAAAAAAAAAATTATAAATATTTAGGAAACTTTATGGTTGACGATATTTTGGTGATAATATTTTTATTTGTTGTTATTATTATTATTGTAGAAATTTCTTATTGTTAAGTGTTAAAATAATACAGACTTATTAATTATAGTTATGAAATGATAATTTAACATAAGTCTTAAAATCATAAGAAATAAATTATGGAGATGTTACTTAAAAAAAAAATCCTTTTATATCTACATAACTTTATCTAGATAATGCACAACACACAATAATGATTTTTGTAGTATATCAACTAGTAAGTGGAAATCATGTTACCATATTTGACGCTTAACTCGTTGAGATGTTTACATGTTTTGTATTTTAATTGAAAATAATACAAGTATATTAAAATATTAAAGCTATAGGTACATAAAAGTACAATATTTCATAATTATTACTTTTGTGACCCAAAGACAAGTAGTAAAATTACTTTAATAATTCAAATTATGTACGTCGTAATGAGAATTTGGATGCGAACATTTTTTCACCGGTTTTTTTTTTTGCTTAATTTTGGCGAATAAACAAAACAAAATCTTTGATTATCTTTGCACTCGATTCATGTACACCTAGTTGTCATCCTCAAGTTGTCAGTAATCCATTTTGAACAGCACTGAACGACATCAAGTTCAATAATACACAGCCTTGTCTGTAGTGTTTAAGGTGTGCTGTGGTCGTTTTTGCTTCTTTATATTTTTCAAAACGTTTCACGAGTAAGGTATTTTCTTTATATTCGATACATTGTTGTATACACATAATACAATAATATAATATTGTCGACAACATAAAAGCCTAATATATTATGCAGTTCTTGTTGTGATATGTGTACATTAGGATTGTGTCTACATCGGTTATGGTATTCCGTCCAAAGACCTGTATCAATATAATAACAATATATGGCGCCATAAAAAGCGTATCACCTGCTAGAAATGCAAAATTATTTGTTTACACAAAACAGTTATTCATATTGTACCTACAGGTTATAGGTACCGCAGGATTCGAAAGATTTGATATCAAACAAAATCATTTGTTCACCAAAAGGTAATTAAGAAAATAATAGTAGCATCAAACAATGAAAAAAAAAATAATACTCTGTTTACTGTCTTTTGTACATGTTTAACTTTTGGCAGAGTTGAGCAAAATGTAATAAATAACGAATAACAACTTAAACAAGTGGAATGACACGTTATAATTGCAATAAAAATATAACTATTTTTTATTTCAATAATTTTAAAAAACCATCTCACGATGACAGCGTTTGGTCAGCGTGGTATTCGAATAAAAAATGATTTGAATTATTAAAGTATAATAAAATAATTCAAATCATTTCTGAAGTGATTTTGTTACGACAACATAATATATACCTAACTATAGTTTTGGTGAAAATAAAAAATAACACCATTCGAATAGTCTATTATTTTTACATCAGAAAAACTGTTTTTTAAATAAAACATTTTTCGAAGAATAGGTACCTAACACTGACGATAGGTCAAGCAAAGACATTCAAAAAGAAAAAACACATACACACTATCAAGTATAGCGCTATTGTTGTAGTCTTGTCAAGACAATTTTTCTCTGTTGTCTAAATGAGTACAAACACAATTCGTTTCTAGTGACATGTCGTACTTTTGTACAAGAACTTTGCAAAAAACACCGTGGAATTCTTTTATTTTATTTTTACAACAATGTTTAACGAGTCAGCTATAAATTAGGTCGTACAATAAGCTCGGTTGCATTCAATTAGCACAGCTAGAACGGATACACATATTTCCTACACCGGAAATTAGTAATAATTTATAACGTTGGTTTTCGATCATGGACGATATTCTAAAGGTACCAAAAACCGCAGATAGTAATAATAATAATAATATCGCCCCTTCTAGGCCAAAGGGGTCTCTGTACTATTATTAGGTATGTTTTTCGTTTGTTAGTGTACGTATAATATACTGTTGTAATTTATATGTCTGGTCGAGACGTCGGTCGATGCGATTCGAGGCTATATTCCACTTCTAACCTCTCCCTCTGGGCAATGGAAATCTTTTTAAATTATAAAATATTGAAGTTTTCTCGATTATACACCTACGAGCAGAGTTGTGCGAATTTTTATTCGAAAAATATTATTCTTAAAATTCTTCTTTATCTTCGCCTTACACTGCCAACTACTTGGGGTAGGCCAACCTAGTCCTCCACCACCATAGATCTCCTATACCTCCAACTCTCACTGACTCTGCATCTCGACCAATTCTCTCTCATTTTCCCCACAATTGATGCAACTCCTAGACTCTCCTCTTATGTATTCGTTTGTTATTCTATCCTAAAATGATTCGAACAATGTGTCACAACTCTGCCTACCAGAACGAAAAGCGAGCGGCCTGTGTATAATTGGTATTGATTTTTTTACCCGTCGCCTCTCGGCAGGGTGCCGTTGATTACCATAAATAGTTCAATCTGTGTATTATATAATTGAATGATATTACAATATTATTCAGACAGGGCGCAATAGTGTTGAAAAATCGCCGACCGTTGAGTTTAATATACGCGTTTAACGTCGAAAACATTTAACGGCCGTGGAATATTACAGCTATACAAATTTCGTAATCGTTATAATATAATACTGTTAATAAACCTACACTCGAATGTACAGTTTGCGAGTGTATTTCCCAGCCAGAATTCCTAGCCGACCGGATATATTGCACGGCATGTATTTGCCATATTAACGGCCGTCCTTAACAAACAGTATATACCAATCAAATGGGCTAACTTTAACGTGTCGTCGCCGGACTATCGTTAGAATGTACTTATACGTCATGTTGACTCTAAAGCCTATTCTGTTTGTCGTTTAATGGACCTCACAACAACAACCGTTATCTCATATTGTATATTCCATAGGTGAACAATGGCTTTCGAGTAGGTATTCAGCCAAAGGTAGAACAAGGTATTCTCCCTTTACTCGACCAAACCATATGAGAAACTATAATATCCTCTACAATTTAATAGCTTGTATTAAGACATGCAACCGTTTGGATTAGGTGGAGAAATGCGGGTAGAAGCATTTAGGCAGGTCGATTATGTTTGGGATAAGGCAAGAAAAAAATATAAGCAAATTTATAACTGGTTCTAGAGTTGAAAATCATTCGCAATAACCGTCATTACGACATTGGGTTTAATCCGCCTAAAGTTTGTGGTAGGGGCTTTCGAGTGGTTGATTATTTCAACTAATCCCCAGTTTAAACAAGCGTGGTTGTTAAGCCCTAAAACACAATATGTTAATCATCAGAAATCTGACGGTTTAGTACTTATATAGGTTGACATAGACATAGATAGGCGAGTCGTGTTGAAACGGCTTGTGGCGTAGACGAATTATAGCTGTTGTAATCCTTTGACTTATTGATGATGGCGAAACGTCACGCGTCAACCGTCCACGTGATTTGATGGGATAATATAAAGAGTTAAAATACAATATTTTTCCATTGTCAATGGACTGAAACGAGGTTCGCTGTAACGTGGTGAACGTGGTCAACAGTCAGCACCACGGCAATAATTCTGATTCCGAATCATTGCTGATCAAAATAAGCACAATCATTCTGCCGTTTGTCATCGTGGCAGAGTCTTTAAATGAACCGATCTTATGACCAAACTACACCTTTAACGTCGTCTTGCCAACTGCAAGAAGCAAAAATGAGACGATTTCAAGTCAAACTTAACAAAACGAGGATAAGTCATGCGTACTTCAGGCTTGTATGGGATCGTGGTCAGGATTGACAAAAGACGGGTCAGACGATAAAACAGAATTAATTATTAGGTCAGCTGGTGTTATTTGAATAATCTCAAAGTTCTCATTGAAAAAAGGTCCCATTGCCGAGCTCTAACGCTATACCCTATTCACCAACGACTCGCTTTAGCCAGCTTTCTGCGATCATACACATTATACATTTTATAGCAAGTATACAATGTAAAAAAAAAACCTCTTTGGACGCTCACCCGTTTCCGACGGTACTGCAGCTGACGGAGACCGTGCCAATTGTGTTTGCCTTTTTGCTTTCACGGGGTCCGAACGGAATGAACTGTTTACAGAGATTGGGTTTAGACCCTCGGCTAAGCGTGCGTTTTACTAGGGTCTACCAGCAAGTACAGATACAACCATCGTCGACTATCCGGACCGAAGGAACAAAAAAATAAAAAATTACTTGCAACGCAAAAAAAACGACACACAAACACAGGCGTTTCGATGCGATTTGATTGCGTTATTGTACCTACGCGGTTCTCTCACCGTCGTTATCTATCATCGTGTACGGTACGTGCACGGCGTTGTCATATCGGTTGTATACATTATACCATTACACAGATAGCTGCTAATACAGTGTTGATACTCGTGGCTCGAGTGCTTTGGCAGTGTCGATAAAAAAACCGAAAAAGTAAGTGTTTTACAAACATTATGTACAATAATAATATTATGTGTACGACGAATCTCGACCACGGTAACGATACGAAACGATTGAGGTGCACGCGCGGGTAACTGATTCTTCTCTTTCGCAGATGACAATGTTGCTGACATTTAAACGGATTTAAAATTGATGTCCCTTTTCCAAAACGACCATCGTGAAATATAGTTTTATATCATATTATCGAGACCGGTTTAAAAGAGAACGTCATAGCTGTATACATCCCACGGAAACTAGTGAAATTGCCAAATCTCTGAGTTCTCATACTTATAACTAACATTAAGAATCAAACGAGTAGAATCATTGATTGACCGTGGCAAATGTTCCGTGGTAATCTGTACAAACTTTAGCTTTTGTACGAGTTCGGTGCTCAACGGGATTCAGAGTTTTGAGAAGTAATCTTATTAGATTATTAGATTGTTGGTACGTTGTTAGGTCGTGTTGGGTTGTCTCTGGTAAGTTAGTTATGTCGTCAGCCGACATCAGTTGACGTTTACGACTTGAGTGAGGTGCGATACGTGTGGCGTGTGTGTGTTTTAATCCTTGTACCGCGCGATAATTAATGATTTACGACCCTATTAGGTTATAATAAACAGCTGTTTTAATTATTAACGTGTACCGTGTGAAAATCTATAAAGAGGAATACATGGGACCGCCGTTGCATTACTATACTAAAATCGATTGTACCGCGGAGGTGCCTTTAACGACAAGGGTTTGGCCTTTGAGTTAGTGTGGTCGGTTATTCGGAGGTAGTGATATAATCGAATTGGAGAAAACGCTTGAACTGTACCCCACTTTGGTAGTTTGTTACTTTGCTGGTTTATACTTAAGCTCGGTTCGGACTGTGCTTGTTTACACTGTACTCGGTTTGAACTGTATTGGTTTGTTTAAATACAAAGTTATTGGCTGATAGATAAAAGAGTGAGGTGAATTTCGGTGTGGAAGAGTCTATGTGTACATACCTACTTGCTGGTAAAAATAAAATTAAAGGCAACAAACATTTTAAATAACATTAACGCATTTACCGTGTTTACGCGGTGCCGCTAATGCGCATTAGCATTTTGGGTTAATGTGATTTTGAATTTCCCGAGTTATATTTAATTCAATTGGAGGATTCGAATTAATTAGTTGATTCGGATTAAGTTAATGCGCGTTAAACACGGGTTTGTATGCACCTAAATCGTGGATTAGCTCAATTTGCATTAATGACTACATAAAACACGGTAATGAATGTAATTATAACATAATAATTCTATCGCGTCGATACAGTCATGAAGGAAGGATTAAGGTCTTATATCTGACCTTCTCACATCTTACCCTAGTAGGTAACCTAAACACGAAATTAGCAAGGTTATAGCTAGGACTGCTAGTGTATAGTGTTGTTCACTAAGCTTAAGAATAACGCAGAAATTCTTAGCTGCCTACTCATCGCAGTCACAAGGCTTTTTCGAAAAAGCTAACAAGACATAAGATAAAATTTCGAATAGAGTATGTACATTATTAAAATCGTTTGCGTAGAATTCAAGGATTGGGGGTTTGAATTTTTAGAGGTGCTAATTTTGAGTCTGGGGGTGCTAAATTCCCCCTAGCACCCACCCCCCTAATTGCGCCTATGTTTATGTAAAACGCAGGTTGGACGGACTTACCGAAAAAACAATTTCTCAACATTTTCCGAGGCCACTTAAAGCTTAGGTCATGTGCGCCCGAATCCAGAGCGGCCGGACGGATGAGTTTGGTATACTGTCGAACCCGAGAAGGTGCTGCCGGTCTGGTCTCACGTATCGGTGGCCACGGGGACGGGGCGCGGGTGCAGTCACGCAAGTGGCGGGGCACGTCGTGTTATCATCCGGCGGTGGCCATTTCGGGGGTGTCCGCAGTTGCAGCTACACCGCGACAAATGCGTCTGTTGCGACGGATCTACAGACGACGGCCGGACGACGGTGCGCCACCAAGACGGCGGCCGGTGTCAGACATTCGCGACTGGCACAGTAATATACCGCGGGCGAACGGTCGACTATAACGCCGCACGGTGTTGGCGAAGGATAAGAAGAAAAAAAAAACAATAATAATATTTAAAAAAAAAACCGTCTTCACCGATTGAAACGGGCGGCGGGGAGGGTTAATTTTTGAAATAGAAAAAAAAAACCACAAAGCCCGAAAGGCGCAAGAACGCGAAGACGGCACTGCAACGGCGACGGCGGCAGGGGGTTAACGTGGGGGGCCGCGTGGGGCTCACTCGGCCGTGGTGTTCGCTCGGCGACTGAGGAGATGCCGCCACACGGTTCTGGGTGCTGCTCGTCTACCAGCAGCTAAGCGGCGGTGGCGACGCTGCCGCCGGGATAATGCGCTCTGCCCACCTCGCCCGCGCGCACCGTAGCGCATCCCGTGGCGGTCGGCGGCGGCCGCCGCGGGAGGGTACCCGACCGGGCCGGGGGTCTCATGCGCTTATCTGTGCCCCGGACGTCGAGCACTCCCCGTTGCCCTCGGCCGTCGAGCAGCTCCCCTTCGGACCGTGTACTACACACTACCCTTCCCCCGGCGGTTCACCTCCCCCATTCGCCGCCCCCACTCGTCCCCGTTCGCCGCAATGACGTTTCCTCTATCCGCGTATCGGTCCTCGACCATACGTCATAAAGGACATCGGATAGTAATCTTCGTCCTACGCGAAAAACACGCTCCGTCGTCCCGCGCCACTCCCGTACGCACCCTTACGCCGCCCTCCCCTCCAAGTCCCGTCGTCCCTCCGACGCACGGCGGCGCCCGCAGGTACGAACGTAAAATAATTTATTATCGCACCGCCGGCGAGTAAGTACCGTGTAATTAATTTTTTTTTTTTTTTACGTATATCAATATTATTCACTTCCCCTTTTGCTTGCCCTCCCCTCCCCTCCCCGACTTGTTCCCCTCTTTGGCGCTTTTCGGTAATAAATATTATTGTCGTTAACACGACTTTTCGCGTTTTGCCGATCTTCGAGCTAAATTGTTTGCAATGTAGACAAGCATAACAATTGTGTTTTTAGACTTTGGTAAATAAATCGAATAAACGATAGTAACAAAATCGTTCAAATAACGGCCAGATAAAATAAATGTATGTAGTTTTTATTCGAATAAATTGTGAACAAATTATTCGAATAATATTTTTATTCCAACAAATTGAAAAAAAAAATTATTTCAATAATAATTATTCGAAGTAACGTTATATAATGCGAATAAAATGCACAAATCTGATTATAATTATGACCTATTATTATATTTTAAAATGAATGTAGGGAAAGTGTATAAAAAAAATAAAAATACTTTTTTTATTACTCCGCAATTTTATGGATACCTCAAAATAATCCCTCATCTGTTACTTTCACTGATTATTATAAAAAATATTATTTCTAACATATCCGTTGACACACGACGTTGTTCTTAGGCAAAAAACAAAACGTCACCCGAGCTTTGTTAGCGCCGGCTGACGTTGAAACAACATAAGACTCTTGAACTTTCAAAGAAAGCAATGTACTTTCTTTTTTTATTAATGTACATTTTGATGTTAGCGGATATCTATGCAAAATAAATTCTAGATAATGCTAAAGATCATTGTAATATTGTTAAAAAAAAAAAAAAAGGAAGAACCACTTATTTTTTATGTCTCATATAATTATCATACTAAACACCCATACTGAATTGATGTTATAAGTCTATCCGGAATCAATGCCCGTTGAAGAGCTACTGATGAATAAAGTTAAGAATATGAGTTGCTGGTTGAAAATGCTAAAACAATGAAGTAAAACGAACAAGAAGACATTCGAGCATAGGCGCAATTTCAATTTTTAATTTAGGGGGCCTGGAAATTTTTTTAAAATATATGTATAAGTAAATATATTTTTGTATTTCAAAATTGTAACCTAATTACCTAATTAATTAATGCATAACCTAATTTTTTGGGGGGGCTAAGCCCACCCTAGCCCCCCCCCGTATTTGCGCCTATGCATTCGAGGAGAACACATTTGGTGGTAGTGATTGACAAAAATGGATCTTATTGTGTTGTATTGTAAAAAGAGTGGATACCGTGTAACGATTGATTTAATTTCAATCAAAACAGTTCTCTTGCAAACGGTTTGTTGTAAACACTATTAGCAGTATACGGAAATCGAGCTGTGTCACAAAACCCATTAAAGAGTTTTCCCGTCGAGTGTCGGCCATAATGCGTTTGTTGTTGTTTTTATTACATGTACACAATATATATATATATATAAGTTTAATAACAATAATATCATAATTTACGGTTAGTAAACCGACTTGAACCGGACGTGTTTAATAATTAACAGCAAACCGACGAATTTCCGGACAATAACGAACGGTCTCCGTTCGCTAGTAGCTAACTACTATATTATTCTCTTTGAATGAGAGACAATACCGGAGTAAAATTCTGAAAATGTGTTCTCGTAACAGGTGTTTTCTTTGAGTTTCTTCTTATAAATATACAATCTGTTTAGGTCGACATTTAATATAGTTCATTAGCAATATAACACAACACCGACAACAGTTTAAAAAATATATTTTCGACCTGTAATATTCTTACAGCACATCTCTTATTCTTGTTGGCCTTATATCCAAAACAAACCGGGATAAAGTCGTTTGAAAATAATACAATATACAAAAAAATATTACTACAGTTATCTAATAATAATAATAGCAGTGTACAAATATTTGTATCTTGAAACCTTTCGTTGAGGTCGAAAGTAACCTTGGCGGAAAAACATTGAATTGTAGATATGTTATCTCTTATCACTTCTCGCTTATCATTTATCTGTTACCACATCTCTGTTATCACTCATCTGTTATCTCTTCTTATTTTTTTTGGCTCCAAGTATTTATTTTTAACGTTTCCATAATATGATTTCATAAAAGAAAATTAGGTCATCTTTTGGGACAACGCATTTTGTTTCGGAGCACGTTCAGAATTCATCGAGTTCGCGCCGCCGTACATTTCAATAGATTTCAATTTAATGGCCTACATTTCCTTTGTGCCCGGGATAACGCACACTTGTCGTCGCTATATCAACAGCTTGCGACCCGGCCGTTAATGGCGTGTGTGACATATTATCGAACATGGGCTGAATCCATATTTGAGAAATCACCGAAGCGATCTGACGATCGAGTAGATACGAATATTAAATTTTGTACAGTCTTAGTGTTTTATGACCTACTTTACTCGTATAACTTATAATTATTCATACGAAAACTTTTAATTTTATCAATATAAACATATAGTAATTGTTATCTAGATAACTTCTGATAATTTTCGATAAGTTTTGATTGGATCCCATAAGTGAGAGTATAAATATTACCCTTGGTACAATGATGTCGATGCTTTTCTCTGATTGCGTGGAGTATAATGGCTATATGCTGCCTTCGTATAGCTATAGCGCTTAACCATACACCCTTGCCGAAATCCGCTATTAGCAACTTTTCCCATTTATTCCTTGACGACTTTTCAAAAATATTTCCGTTTTCCCAAGATCCGTCGCTCGGTCGTCTCAGCGCCAGTATATTCCACTCTCGTCGATACTTACAAACAAGCACGCTATAAAACAGCAAGTATACAAGAAGTCAACAAAGTGGACCCGTAGCCACCGCTGCAGTTTAAAAGTAGTAATATTCATTTCAAAGCGATCAAATCAACTCAAATTCGAAACGCTCTTTTGCGAATAGCTAGGTTTTGTTACTGATACAAGGAATGTCTTGTCGCCATTCTCGCGTTATAATATTCTAAAATATTTAAACACAAGTGAAAAGGTATAAATGAAAAGTGATAAGATATCAGCGATAATAGATCAGTGATAAGAGATAACATATCCATGATTTAATGTTTTTCCACGGAGCGGAGAAAATAACTAGGTTTTTCTGTAACGCTATTATAGGAATTCTTTTTCATTTTTCCATTTACCTCTTTACTAGAAGATGGTTAGAACCAGAGAAATTTGTAAATCTCGTTAAACGTACGTTTGACGTCGTGAACTTGTGAAATTCGTATACTTAAGCCGTTTCCTGCGTGCTGGCAAAGTTAAGCGAGAACACTG
This sequence comes from Adelges cooleyi, assembly GCF_023614345.1. NCBI lineage: Eukaryota > Metazoa > Arthropoda > Insecta > Hemiptera > Adelgidae > Adelges > Adelges cooleyi. Next base: position 9,057,713 of record NW_026096268.1, on the reverse strand, counting down.
TCACTGCGAACGGGCAAGTTTCAGCAACAAAGACAGCCTCTGCTGCCAGAAGGAAGGAAGGAAGGAAGGAGGAGGAGAGAACGGTTAAAATATGTTATTATATTGTTATATAAGGCCGAACTTCGAACATCAAAACTTCTGCACCTCACACATGGCGTCTTATATAGTGTATATATAATGACAATAGACGTAATGTACCGAAATAACGCGACGGACAATAATATCTAAATGAAAATCACGCTGGTCTTGGAAAAACTAGGTCATATTATATCATGGGAATTCCTCAATAGGAGAACATATTTTATTTGTTTATTCTTCGTACATAGATGAAATATTGAGTTTGACAAAAATATACCTAGTACATAACATTAGGCCAGTTCAAAGTAATACTCTGGATTTCCAAACAGTTTTCTGGGAGATGCAGTAAATAAAATACTTAGGTCAGTTAACTTCTCGAGAGTCAGGGAGGGACTTCTCTGGAGATAGAATTATGGAATTCGTAAAGCTAAACATACTTATTTCTAATTTCGATAAATATAGTCATTTGTTATCATATTCTTTTTGCATACTCAGACACTTAACCAGAAATCATTGCTATCAATACTGTTTGGAAGGTTGGGTTAGGTTAGGTTAGGTATTGGTAGGTCTAAACGTCGAAAATATTCTCCATTTTTAACCAAACTTGTTTATGAAAAATGCATCTTGCCAGTTTGGTTCTGATCATGATTTTGGTTCCGATTGTGTGAATATTTTAGACTCCTTTAACCGTTGGCAAGACGTGTTAAAAGGATAATTTGTTTTATTCTAATGAGAGATATTAACATTGCACGTTGATGGTTATAGTATTTGTTCAGTTAGACGCTTAATACACACAATTGACACATATGACTATCGGTATTTTTTGTGACCATATTACAGTTTTTGTAGGTAATTTTATTTCACCGACTCATCAATAGTGTATTCGGAATTTTAATATTAAAATAATACTACATATTTGTGTAGGTACTGAAAAAAAAAACAATGTTTACCGTTAAAATTACAATACTCTTTGACATTGTTTTCCAACTAGGTATATAAGACAAAAGTCAAATATTTATGAATGTGTTTATTTGCTCGCATAAACAAAATAGTTGTCGTATTTTGTTTTTATTTTTAAGAACAAAGACCTTGACTGCAAAGGTCATTGGCCAAAAGTGGGCGTACAACTATTGATTATAAGTTTTACAAAACTCGAGGGAGAATTAATAAAAAAACATACCTATGTATTATATATTTTTATAAACGGTTTCGATGTAAAGTCGAAACGGTTGATTACTGTTTGGGAGATTAATTTTAATTCTATAAATCTATAATGTTATTTGGGCATCAATAACGGTATATTATGATGGATGCCGATAAACATTTTAAGCCCTTTTACTCGCTCCATTAATTATTGCCACACAAATATTATTTCACTTGCCTTACATAACTAAAACAACGTCTCTAATGCAATTCAATTTTTCAACAAAAAAGAAAAAACCATGTATATTGACGTTATTTTTGGGTCGTTTAACAACGATAAAAATATAAAGTTATATTTATGTTTAGTCCATTACTGTATGTGGAGTATATTTTTTTTTATTGCTCGCTAATATCACGCAGAGTTTGATGGGATTTTTCATAGCACGTGGGAGTTAAGGTAAAAACTTTTTATACCGTGACACGAACAATACTGAGGCTTACTTACTGTCGTCGTCGTCGTCGTTGAATATCAATAAAATGTAATATTTTATAAAAAAAAAAAAAATACACCACCATTACGAAAATTAAAGTAGAAAACTTTTTGCTTGAGCGTTTTTTGTTTTGTTTTTAATTTCGAACGAATACATAGGAAAAAACTGGCGTCGCGTTATTTATTGTCTAGATAATATTTATCGTTTTTCTTATCTTATCTAGATAATTTTTTTTAGATTATATTTTAATCTAAATAAAAAGCGTTTTTGTGAGTGATAAATTATCTAGATAATATGTATAATTATTAATAAGATTTGTAGATTTTCGTTAAATTTATTTTGAATTTATTATCAGGTCTATATTTTTATAACGCTCGACAATAAGAGAATTCTGCATTAAATAACAATATTAATTGTAATTATTACTGTCAAAACGTTTATTAAATCATACGGTAGTTAAAGCGATGATCAAACTATGACAATAGTATTGTGATTCGTGAAAAATAAAAAAAACACCAATGTAAATATCTGTCATATCTGTTGTTATGTGTGAGTGAATCAACAGCCAGCGGGTATTGACAATATTTTTATTACATTGTTAACGGACGATCAACCCTAATCGTATCCGCCCTAATATTAAAAATTAATTTTCAAGCGCACAATTGTCATTACAGGTACAATGCTGTTATCTCGATAATTGTATTTTTATCTATAAACACTGCACTACTCTTTACTTACTCTGAGTAAGTTACTCACTACTAATCACTTAAGTACATAATACTTTCTTGCTGTGCCGGTTTGAACCTACTGTCCTCGGATTTGAAATGTTGATTTAAAAAAGGATTTTATTTCTTTCAGATCTCTCCGTCCCCGCCATGGCCCGACCCCACTGTACTGGCTTTTTTCATTTTTTTTTTTAATAATACATAAAATAATTTAGAGCGAATCGATAACGACAGCAGCAGATGGTCGTATCTACCCCATCCGTCGACTGTTGATTGATTCGATGCGTTTTAATCGGGCGTTTCCCCGGAACCAGCTCTTTTCGGAAGTACAATATATATATTTATGTACAAGAGCACGTATTGCAGAGGGTTGTTTAACAGGTATACAGTATGTACAATAATAATAATAGTAGTATGACGGCAAATCCGATGGAAAAGCCTCGTGCCACCCTCGTGAAACGTTTTGTAATTGCTTTATGTTATCCGATAGGTATTATTAATAATGAATTATAGTGTGTGCATAGGTCGACACTAAAGCAATCTTTTGACATCACAAAGACCCGTCCGAGTACGTGTCGTAAAACGCCAATTCGGCCAAGTTCATTATTAACTTTCATTAGACGTGCCGCGTTTATTGCTTTATCGCACACACGTGTTTGCTTTTCGGTTAGGTAAACAAACGTCACACATCAATCGCCGGTGTGTTATTACCTTCTCATCCGAAAACCGTCAACAAGGCACCACTAGGACAAAAGCTCCGACTCGTGATTTAGGTTGCCCCGAAGTTGATCCAAAAAAAAAAAAAAAACATCTGTTTCGATTAACAGATTTATGTTTTCTCGATTTTCGAAGGGGAGGGGGTGAACTTTTTGAATTTGTTGGCCTCGCAAAGTATCTTTTAGGTACGACTTCTTAACAGTAGACTTATTCAGACCTGGTCGAAGCTAAATGACAGTTGGTGGAGGTGACAGGCCTCAAAGAAATATTATACTCGAGAGAGTTAAATTGGACTATTTTTCAGAAAAGCTCAGGAGAGATTTTAAACCTACAACTAAGAAAAAAAACTACGTTAAAAACCAGAAGAATTGTTTAATATCAGTCAGAGAAGGTATCAACAACTATCGTTTCTAAGGTTTTAAGGGAAAAAAACATTTTGTAGCTTTGTGGCAATTGCTTTCCACCTATGGGTTTAGTGTTAAAGCCTGTGGCGTGACCGTGTCTTCTCCGACCACGAGCATTAGAGTAGGTACTTAATATTGTTATTTTGAAAAATTGCCACCAACGCTAATCCTATAATCAGTCATGGCAGTGTATGACACCGCCGCAGTCGGCGTAGCTTTCCCTTTAGGAAATACACAAAAATGTGACGGAAATATTATAACAACCCCAAGACCACGATGCCACTCTTCTGTTAAACTTCCTAAGTAGTACTACTGCATGCAAATCATGAACGTCCCTCTATAACCTGCATTTCTATCAAACACTATCAGCGGCCACCTATTTTCAATGTTTTGTGTTGATCATGTGAAAGCTGCTTTCCACACAAAATATTCTAACGACCATTCTGATATTAGTTCTCTACGTTTGGTTAGGTTGTTGTCATGGGATTGAAATAGATATAAATACCATGTTGAATTCGATTTTGTTCGGTTAACAGACGTCGTGCAATAGCTGACGTATATTGTTTATAATATCGTTCATAATACCGTTTTTCGGCATCGTACAATAATAAATAATTATTCTCGCCTTAGCTTTATCGACAAGATGAAAATGTTTATGGAAAAATATATTAATCCAATTCCCGAGGAACGAATAGCAAACCAATTTATATCGTCCTGTGCCGTTATCATTGATAATAATAATTTTTATTGTTTCGAAACAATATCTAGAAAGAGCGGGAGTAAAAATAAAAAAGTATCTCACTTTAAGTTTTTTTTCTTTTTTTGGAAAGTTAACAAAGAAAATTGTTTGGAGATGCGCTTGGCCCGAAAACTGACTAATGGGTCGTTACGGAGGACAATAATTGTGAAGAAATTGCTCAAGTAAGATGCCAAAAAAAAAAGAAAAAAGATATCAGTTCAAAAATCTCGTTTTAGAGACTTTAGTTACAAGGGAAACTAATTATTATACAAAATAAATTTAAAATGTAAAATGTAAATGTAATTTTTAATTTTATGCGCAAATAAACGTGGCAAAGAAACGAATAAAAAATCGTTTTGAAGAAAAACCCTTACAAAGTCCCAAGAGTATTTTTTCCAAGTACCTTTACACCGTGTTTTCTTTTAGGCTCAACGACCCCAAAAGTGCCAGGTTTCACCTCAGGGGTCAAATGCTATATATTTGCAATTAACATATTTCGACGTAGTCGATCGTACGCATGATAGGATTTTAATATTAAAGTTATAACAAAAAATACACTATTAACTTTCGGAAAAATACTTTCCAAAAAACAGTGAATCGTGTATATGTTATCTCTTATCATTAAAGCCTTATCACTTATCTCTTATCATTTATCTCACATCTCTTTGCTTCTATCACGTGGTAGTGAAATGATATCGCGAAAATGGCGACATGAAATTCATCGTATCCTTTGGTAGTAATCGTTTTTGTCTGCTCTCACACATACGAGCAACGATAAAGACATCAAATGTGATTCTCTCCATAAACGCCATATTTTCATCAGTTTAATTAACATATTATCATTATATGCTTTGCTCGCTGAACTTTTCATAAATTAATTTTATTCTCCGAGCCGTCTTATAATGTATGTAACTTATTAATATGAAATATCCCGTTCGGCAAAGGTTATCTGAAAACTATAGGAAACTATAATAAATTATTACTAGTAATGCAAACAACGTCGAAATACTTAGATTTTGTTTTGCATGTTAAGTACTCGGTTGAGTTTTACTCGGAATTTTGCCAACCGTTATCTTGGCTTTTTCGAAACGGCAATTATTAAGACGTTTTGCTATTTAACCTACTTACTTACTTGGCTGCAGCCGAATTATTAAATCATCTTACAATTATAAGCTTTTAATTACATTTTATTATCGTTTCGGGTTTCCTTTTGTTTGTTTCCTTTTTCAGCAATATAAAAATAAAAAATAAAGCAAACAATGTAAATGTAACACACGTAATAAATTTATAATGCTCACATGTATGCAGAAACCTTAATATTATGATAATGGAACAAAAACAAAATTGTTTCGGTTAACGTTAAAAGGAATTTCCCTTAATAATAATATATTATTATTAAGGGGAATTCCTTTCATAATAATATAGCAACTCTGCTTAATGTTTTCACGACTCCGGGAATCGGTTGTATTATTATTTACATGGATTATCAACAGCGTTACAAATTCTCAGGATCGCAAAGCAAACTCTTTTAACAACGTTTCGTTATTATATTATTACAGCATAAATGTGTTGCCATGTAAATTCAAATATTTAGTGTTTTTGTTGAACCTGAGATGCTTATGGTTATAGGATTATGTGTAATTTTATAAAAGTTAAATACATTTTTTTGGTTTTAACTAAATGATATCACAATATTGAAGAAACAATTCATGTTGTATATGATGTTCGTTATTTTAGCCTAAAAAACCAACAAATACATTTTTGGCAATATGTGCAATTTGGTTGTCCGTCCAGTTTGAAGGTTTGTTCAGGTTTGATCGAGGCGCATGTGGTTCATCAATCATAATAGTCGTTCTATTGTGTTTACCTTGGGTAAAATATAACTACTAAATATTCAATTTGAAAAACTAAAACGTTTACTATTTTTTTGGGGGGAGGGGGGGAGTCACAGCTGTATTGAGCACATTGACTTGACAGGTGGTTTTAAGGTCAGCACAAATAGTTACCGAGTTGGAGAAGAGATTTTTTGGTGAGCTTTTTGCTGTTTTAAAAAGCACATCCTGAAAATTCATCAGTCACAATTAATGCTGTGCTATTGACATACTACCGGTTATATTTGATTTTACTCAATCCAGTAATATATGTATAAATATTTTTTTCAATCCGTAGATTGGTTTAATTCTTCTCTATCCAAAACGCGACTTCCTCTAATTCTCCATTTGATCCATTTGCTATATCCAACATAGTTTGTATTCTATGTATGACTGCCTAGGTCTTCCTCTTCCTGACTTTCCTTCGGGGTTCCCTCAATCGTAGTCGTTATCCATGTGTTATTTCTTATGAGATGTCCTATCCACTTATTTTCTCTCTCCACATAATTGTACCCCATATTGCCTTTTTTTTCTTTTATCCTCTGATACACTTCATCATTTTTCACTCGTTGTGTCCAAAAATATTTTTAACTAGTAACATATAATACATCAATAATGTGAAGGGTATCCATGCGCTTTATTCGTCTCCGAGTAAAATTTAAGTAATAGCTTTAATGATTACTGGTATTCGCGACTCGAATGGCTTTGAGGTATTTCACTAATTTCGCATGACGTGTAATATACAGCTTTTAATTAGAATCGCATATATTGCCAGCTGCCATACACACATATATTATATTGTAGTCTATTATGTGTCTAAACAATGCAATTTCGCGGCTCTTTGTGTAGTCTCATCCGCCGAACAAACACTCATAAGTCACGCGAATCAAAATCCAATGCGTTCAGCAAACCGGCAATATATATTACCTTCCTTTTAATAATATATGTATGCACGTGTATAGTAATACAAGTAAACCGAGGCACCTATACTGCGACTTAGGTAGGTACTATACGTATAAATTGCACGTATTGTTTTCTTCCAACAAGAGTCACTCTCGACGAACGACGGCTCGTTTAATAATATTTTGCATGGATTGTATTCACCTATAAGTATATAATAATATAATATAATATAATATGTACACGGTCGTAAATCAGTCGTCGCACTAGTTTACTTGCTAATTACGACGGCTGCGGTAAAACTTGACACCGCCCCGTTTAATTATTCTAAAGATTTAAATACGGTTAGAGCTAGGGACGAATACACCCATAAATTGTCTTATAATAAGCGACGCAACGCCCCCGTTAGCTGTCGCGTGATAGTTTATACATATATATATATATATATATATACATTACACGCTGGAAAAACAATATTTTGTTTTGTCTTTTTCGTGTAGTGTTCTATAATATAATATGTATTGTTTTTTAGAACCCTGGTGTAGGCAATAATGTGTGATTAAAATTGTATTTTTAGTATTATAGTGGATGTGTGTATGGTCGAATGTCGATTGCCTGTCTGTGGTAATTCGTTGACGTTCTTATTCATATTGTTTTTCCTTGATAAAAATAATATAGATCTACTTTCAGTCTTATTTTCAGACCTAAAGTCCCAAAACTACGTTTGAAAAAGTTAATTATCTAGATTCTACCCTCATCCCGGGCAAAGAGTTAATGAAATTTGGTTAGTTGCTACTAATAGATGTGTTCTAAAACGTTTGTTAACAGACCAACGATTTTGATATTAACCCAACGTTAAGTCAAATGTGTTTGATTAATAGTCGGTAGACATTTTTAAAAAATACTCTCTAAATACAGCCATAAAAAATAATATTATTATATATTTAAAACGAAAAAAAAAGAATAGTACCAAATAAAAAGAGTATCATCCCTACAGAAATCGGTTTTGTCTTTGTCGACTAAACATTTTCCTTCAAGTCGAATTGATAAATTCAAATCCATCGCATAGATTCGTTCAACGTCTCTGTTATATTGATACAATTTGCACTTTATTATGATAATGGAAATTTGCGGCTGGATTTGAGTAAATATCGTCTACAGCGACAACAAAACGCATTACGTTAAATTAATATTTAAATTTACTATACCGGCACTAACATAGGTTGTTCAAATACTAGAAAAAAGATGAAACACTATTATTATTCTTGATCCATACGTGCTTTATGAGAAAAAACTAGCATTGCAAATGATTTCAATAGTATTTTTTCAAATTTACAAAATGTCTTACAAATTTAAAAAATTGCAAATAGCAATGGTTTTGAGTTTGTACATTACTGTAAACCCTTACACTGATAAGGGGACGGTGCTACTAACTTAATAGTTTTGAAATGCGTCTGTTCGCTTAAAGGACTGACACACATGAAATTGGTCAGGCCAATCTTTATATCTTTCTTATTCAAATCTCTAACTTCATTTAGATATAATACATTTTTTTCTGGCTTCACCACGGCTTTCTAATGTATTTATAATAGTTTTCCATAACGATTGCCCAAAGCTGTACAAGTTGAAAGGTGCTGTTAGTCCCCGTATTTCGTTAATTGTGATTAATAGTTTTTTATCGCTAAAAACGTGGATAATGTCGAGTTAAATAATATGTTCAAATCTGCTGGAACTAATCGTTTTAATATTGACAGGATTTGCAATCTCTTTGGAAACAATAGAACCAAGGACATTTGAAACATCACACGGCTTATACACATTTGTGTAAATAAGCATTTTGAATGCCAATTTTCGTATTCCAGGCTGATGCACAATATGTTAGCGATCAGATTGGCACTTGTAGACATTTATAATAGCATAAAAGATGTCAAAAACACGTATGCGTCAACCGAGTTTGACGTACAGAGTAAAAAGAAGAGCGTTACATACTTTTTTGACTTGTAATTTATTGTAGAAATTCGATTCAGCCAGTACGGTGCGATTGGGACATAGTAGGTCACATATCTATATTGTGATTTATTACAACTGAAAGTGTGTAATAAGTAATTGCATTTTCCCTGCTCGGTTCTTATACGATTTAGGGAGGTCCATAAGGCACGTGGTAAGTTGAAACCACGTGGTAAGTATTCATACAGTTGGATCTCCGTACCTCACACTCTAACCATATCATTTTCCATTCAACCTGTAAATCCTTATCGTTTGTGGCTTCTTTCCATACAGGGCAAATTGGGTGTATAATAATCGAAGACACTTTTTTTTCCACATATTTAAATATTGAGTACAACATCTTTTTACATTTTTATGTGTTTGTAGAATAGACAAAGTTCTCCTATTTTTAACATTATTGCATATTTTTTTAACTATGACTATTTTGCTTTGACCTACACGCTTTTCCGTAAACTCGTTTTTACGAGGGCATGACTTAAAGGGTATGACGTCCTCTTAAGCCCTAACGCTTTACCTGAAAAAGCGATACGAAGAAAAAACGACCACCCCTTTGGGGGAGGAAAGAGTTTATGATATACATATATATTTTTTTCGTTTGTAGTACTATACGCGCCTAAGGAGTAGTGTCCCGTGAAAATAACAATACGAGTATAAATCAGCGGCTCAGCAGATATCGCGGGTCCGGATCGATGGAAAAAAAATAATAATATGCCGTTTCCACGCCAAAGGACAGAATATATTTTCATCCGTCCGGTCCGTGCAAGGCTTAAAAATCACACACACAACCCGCGTCGACTCCGGTCTTTATAATTAGACATAGGGGTTGCTAAGGAAGGGCAAGGGGAAGGTTTCGGCGGTATTATATTCGACCAGAACGTTCGCCCTCCGTTTAATTCGATTATCGGTTCTCCGTATACGAACCACTTTTTTTCGTTGGAAATTAGGTGTAAAAATTTAAAAAAACCCGTAGATTTTTTTACACGCCACCGCCGCCGCCCCCCCCCCCCCCCCAATCGACCATACTATAATATACCACTATACTGGCTTTTGTGCGTTTGTCTGTGTGTGTGAGCTTTCAACCGACGTCGCCTCGCACAGTAAATAATAACGACGGGGCCCGTGTATTATTATGGCCGTGGCTGGCGAACCGTATAGCTGCACACACCGGCGAGCGGAATCAATATATGACCGCGCAATCGCATTCCCTTCGCCTTGGCCGTCGCCGTCGCCGCCGCCATTATACCCTCCCCTACACCACCACCGTGTAGCCTCTGCGTTCCCATCCCTGTGCACCTCGACCACATCTCTCCCTTTGGCTTTATGCCTTATCCATACACACGCGCGCGTACTCGAACATGCTCACCGGGGTTAGACGAACAAATAATTATTATTATCATCGAAAAAAGAAAATCGTTCCCTACCCTCCACTCCGTGTGTGTATGTCTTTGGGGACGTTTGCTTTGCTCGAACAGGGAAAATTCGTTGGGGACGGGAGTCCCATTTCAAGAACCTCTTGGATAGTACTCGCCGGCTGTAACCGCATTATGAACCTGGTCGTCTGACAGCACGGTTTATTTTGTCTGTCGAACTGTACATGTGCTGAAAATCAAAACAGCTCTTCGGCTGGAAAATTGTACAAGTTATAACGTTAGTTTTATCTGTCCTGAACTTACCTGGCACCAGATGGCCAGGTAAGTTAAAGTTTAATAAGAAATTGTTTGCTAGCACGACGACAGTCTTTAACCAAATACGAATTAATTTTTTCCAAAAAAAAAAAGCTAAAATATTTTGATTTTTTAAAGGAAATACCTGATAACAAAAAAACACACACACGGATAATACCGTCGCCAACCGTTTGTTTCACCCCTCGACACGGCCGACGTTGGGGCAGGTTAAGTACCCTATCTCTCTCCGTCTCACCCACCCTTTATTTGTCGTATTTTACACATACATATAATATGTATATGTGACGGATCGGTTTGTGTAATGTAATGTACAATATAAGGAACAGTGTCGGTCGGGCACATAGCCAAGCGTTGAGAACTTACAAAGGAGGTAACAAGTCATAGTACTACATAATATTTGGATTGGGCATGTGGGAAATGTAGCTAGATCCTGGAACGATTTTTGCGGAATATTTGTTTACATAGATTACAAGTAACTGCCAAAAGCTGGTTAATTTTTTTTTTGTTTTTAATTCATATGGCGCACACTTGAGTACGATATTTACGTATCGTTTGCCCAATGTGCTTTACGCTATAATTAATAATAGCAGGTGACTTTTTAATTAGTAAATATGACCAAATTTATCGCTCCTAACCACTAAACTCAACCTGGAAGGCAGTCATTTTGTGTACCAATTTCATGGAAAGCAAAAATCCTTCGTTACTTTTTTATGATAAATATTAAAATGTTAGGTTAGGTGGTGATAATATATAAAAAAAAACAATAAATATCATGGACAAAACAGTAACTGTTCACAAAATGGCAGCCGACAATAGACAATACACATTCCATATATTTAGTTCAGTGATTCCAACTCATATCACATATGTATTAGTCTTTCGAACGTAAACTATTGATTTAAATGTTCAAAGAAAAATAAATAACTCTCAATTATGTTTTATATTAAAGTCTGCGTGTAATATTCCTGTCACCTTTGGGTTCGCAATTTTGTAGGGTTGAAAATGTCAAAATGTAAAATGAGTTTTCCAGATAATAGAACTAGGGTTTTCCCCGTTTTCCAGGAAAACATTAAAAAAAATGTAATATAAATAGCAAATTCTCGAAAAATACATTAATAATAACTAATGTTTTTTTATGAAAACACGTCTACAAAATATAAATAACCATTCGTTCCTAACTTGCTGTCAAACAAAAAAACACATCATAACTCACCGAGTCATTAATTTATAGTTTGTCTCAGTTTTCGTTCATATAAAATATGTTTTTTAACTTGCCAGTAAAACATGTGTGTTAAAATTATTTTTTATTTAACTAATATTTTTTTTCAAACGGGCTATTCAAGGACATAAACTTTATTTCCCTGAAAATTCTACAGTTTTCCATTTTGGCTACAACTTAGTATGTATGCAAGGTAAACTTCTGTCTGTACCTACTGTAAATGTCGGTTTGGTAAAAAATATTCAGGTGGTCGGTTCACTGAACTATGGGCCGCAAGAGTGGCCATTGTTATTAATCAAAGCGCTTGGGTATTTGTAATTTTATAATTAAATACATTTTTTTTTTGTAGTAATTTGTGATTAATTGAAGCGATGGAACCCAAAAAGTTACAAGACGTCACGTTTTTTTTCTTTTCATAAAAATAAGTTTTCAAACTTAAGTATCTGTCGAAAATAACTTTTTTTTTTACACGGCCAATAAAATCTTTAATTTGGTCACTTGTAAAATTGTGAGGCTCTTTTTCGCGAAAATCTAATTTCTTCAATTACTTGTCTTAACCCTTTTTTCAAAAGGCATCAGAAAATTTCAGGACTAATAGTTCGCTAATAACTCGTGGGCCATTAAACGAACGATGTAATATAATATCATATATATTATATATTAGACACTGAATGAAGTGAACACGGGGCGAGTAACAATAGTCAAGTCGAGAGGGGACTCGAATAGAGTAAATTGGAAAGCAAGCCCAACCGGGTTTCTGCATTGACGTTTATTTAAACCGGGGAAACAATGGCTGTTGTTCCGGTGGTGCAGTCGTGGCATTTATATTGCTATTATTTTCATTTAGTTTCTAAGCTTAATCGATTCCGCTTACATAACGTTTTTGGCGAGCGCCGCAATTCGCTATGAGCGAGTGAGTTTGTTCGACCGTTTTGCGTTTTTAACTCGCTTATCTAAGTAAAAAAATAATAAATATTATTATCAGCCATTTTCTGCCCCCCCCCCCCCCACAAAATGGTCATACTTGTAAATCAACGAATTTCCGAGTAACCTATTAGCGGAAAATGAAAATAAAAAAAAACAAACGCGGATAGTATTTCTTTTGAGCAACGCATAAAAACAAAGGAAAAAAATACAATATAAATATCTTACGGTCACGCCAGGTACACTCCTACTAGGTTTAAATTATTATTATTATTGGCGTCTCTATAGTCCTCCAAACAGAGTATTGCGCAGATAAAGGAGAAATTTGTTTTTCAACAATCCACATCAAACTGATTTCGTTCGAAATATACAAAATTAAAATTGAATTTATTGATAAAAAATATATTTTGATCTATTATAATGTCTACACTGTCGTCGGCCGGGGCACATTTAAAATAACTGCTATTTTTAAAAAAAAAATTGGGGATCGGTGAAAATGGAAAAGGATGAGAAGTATAAATTTACAAAAAATAAGTAGATCAATAATCCTCTCGCGTTTAAATTAAGGTAATTTCTTATAGTTTAAATTTTGTTGGACTAAAAAACAGTGGCAAACTGTTTCAATTACAATAAATTAAAATGTAAAAATAATTATTCTATACATGGAAAAAGTAAATAGTAAAAATAGTTATTTTTTTTTAAATTAGGGTTTTTATTTTAGATCTGTCTAAAATCGTTATTATATTGATTACTAAAGTTGTATCATTGTTTTAGAAGGCATTATAAAGAAAAAAACCAATTGGGCTGTACAAAGAATTCAATCACGCCATAATATTGTTTAAACGAATCAATTATGTATTAATAAAAAGTTTAGTAAGTGATTAACTTTTGAAACTTTTTAACCGTTAAAACACATTTGTTTTTTACTTGAAACTATACAAATGATGTTCGATGTGATTTAATGTGGTAAACATTTTGTATCGATAACTTTTCACGGACAAAGCGCAACAATATACATTGTTTCACAGTACACAAAAATCAAATTAAATTTAACCATAAAACGTTGTTAGCACATTAAAAATATCCTTTGTTTGCGAGTTGACGCGTTACTTTCTTTAGATTTACATTTTACAAACAAATTATAGACAATAATTGCTTTAGGGTTTATTCGAATCGGCTACAGTTGTTTTATTTAGTTTAAAAATACGAATTTATTCATTTAAAAAAATAACAGTCGTTTTTTGTGTCCTTCAATACAATATAATATACTGGTTAATTTAATAATAGTTATATCACAAGTGGTTGAGTTTGCTAAAGGCCAAACCATTATTCGAACACCGTACATCGATATGGGATAACGTTTTGCATTTACATAATATTATATTTTTTTATTATTATTTTTTTTTTTTAGTAGGGTGGATTTGACAGGCGATGAGAGTTCTCCCCCACGCCGATATATTATTATTTTAATATTAATGCGGTTTAGGGCTCGAGTTGTGATAACCGCAATTTCTGACACGTTAATGTGATGTGAACTCTTGCGAAAACTTCATTAAAACTAGTATGCTCGTTTTCATACCATAATATTATTGCCTCCTGTGGGCTTCTTTGTTGTTGCACAATCAAGTCGGACGGCGCCAAATAATAATCACTAAGCGCATTCTATTCCTTTGCTCCTTAGCTTTCAGATGATTTGTGTAAGATTTGTATCAAGAAATCGGAGACAGTTTTTTGTTAATTTTTTTTCTTTTTAAATATCTAATTACTGAACTAACAATTGCACATCACAGTTTAACCTTTAATTTGGGATTTTGTAAAAAATTACCTATACCCAATTCCATAATATACGGGTGGAGTGGTATCTTGCATTTTACGTGTACTTGATGTAATTCAACTATCAAAAAGTTTCAACAATATTTAATTGATTTATACTCAACTTACTGTAACCGGTTACAAGATACAAGATCCTCTTAAATTGTGTTACCAGATAAAAGTTACGTTTTACTGTTGTAACTTTTTTTCTAGGAAAATTAAAATTGTTTATATCGAATAACATTTAAATCAACTAAAAAATAAGATTTAAGTATATTTATTAGATCAATATGTCGACTGTGTTAAGGTATTGTACTCGTGCACTCTAATTTTACTCATAAAGTACTGTGATCCACCAATTGTCTGGACAAACCATAATTGCGTAATGCCCATGATGTATTATTGTGTATGATTGAACGACAATAACTATATTGTTTGTGTGTATACTGTATGTCCGTTTAAGCTACGACAGCCTAAAAATACACACCGACAGTGTGTGGTGGTAAAAACAAATAAAAGTCCCCTAACCGTGTCCGCATTGAGAACGTGCCGGCTTCTCAATTGCCTCCATCCGCAATCCATAATTTTATACGGGCTTTAAAACGTGTACAAAAGCGAGTAGTTCACATTTCCTGTGCTCATAAATTGCCAGCTTGAATATATATTTTTTACATGATAAAAATACAATTTCACTCGATCGCCGCACGCTCGTGTTTAGGATAATAATTTTTTAGTACATGTAATACAAAGTTGGTGGACGACATGCGACTGTTTTCTGTGATAAACAGATAAATTACACTAATGTGAAAACTTTTTTGGGTTTTCAAACCCATAACGTGCCGGCCGTTTGTTCTTATCCAAAGAAAAGCATAACAATAAAGGTAATACTCATAAAGATAACGATTCTTTTCTTATACTGTACACGGAAACGCGCCTTTAAATCATAATCGTTTTCAAATTTATAATCGACCAAAAAAATCTTATCCGAAATCGATTGAGTTCAATAATTGATTTGTAAGCTCGGTTGGCCTTTTTGTCTGTATAGTTTAATTTTAGGCATGATACAACACACAAATCCTATAAACAAATTGAGTAACACATCATTTCTTTTATCAGCTCATTTCTCCTTATCTATCCATATCAAACACCGTTCCTATCATTTTCTTATCTCTTATCAGATGGTCCTTCTTTATCTATCACTATCGTAATTTTTATCAGCTAGTTTCCCATTATTTCCTTTTGATTTCATAGCAATGAGATCTAATAAAAAAATCTTCTCACTTTTTTTTTATTAATAAAAAAGATCTCGGCTGCCGAAGGTATTGTGCTGGATTTGGTTTATTTAACTTTTTGAACTTGGGGATAAATCATATAATTATAATACCTTTCTTTTATTTCTTTCAATTTTGAGTAATTAATAATGTTTCAACGTCTATTAACTGTGTTTGATCAGTCTTAAAATACTAACATATTAATGTTATTTAGGCACGAAAATGTCATCGAATATTTCAGATTAATTAAATGTTACCGTGATTTGTTGTGTAATTGCTGATAATGTAACTTAACCTAACGAACCTACTTAGTCTGGGATTTGAACTAAAATCAGATTAAAGTTTCATATAATATGATGTGATATGCTTTGTTTAATATTAAAGCGACACAATACATACATATGTAGTGTCATATGTTTGATGGAAACTATGTTGGCCTTTTCACAAAACGTCTGGAAGATTTATATCGTTATTCTATCTCGTCCGGGGTCGTGTTGTCGCAAATCCTTAAGGCTTAAAGTATGGCGTTTCATTTCCGGTCTTTTAAACGCGTCTTGAAATGGCGGGTTGTACAACAACGTTAGATGTTCTCATACACTAGACTCGAGCACACATGTAACTGTGGAGAGAGAAGAGAGAAAGAACGGCTGTCAACTGTACATATATATCATAATGCTCATCATAAAGGCAATAAAATACACGGCCGTACAATCTTTTTTTGGCGTTTAACGTCGAGACGGGGATTTCGTTTTGACGTAGTGGGTTCAAAGCCGATTGTCGACTAAACGCTGACTAAACAAATTTGACAGTTGGGGCCCATTAGGTTTAAAGGGAATGTGGTTCAGTTTTATCCAGACGGTCGCTCGTCCATAAAAAAGGAACTTGGGCCACGGTATCCCTGCTAGATCGAAATAACGTTTAATCAACCAATTCCACAAAAGCTCGAACAAATCTCAAACTCAAATGGGATCAGCCAGCCGCGAAACGTCGATTTTCTTAAACATATTCAACGTGTTATTCCTATCAAAATAAGTAAAAAGTCCCTTCAGATTTAGCGTGCTGCTAGACTCGGAGTGCCTGGAATAGGTAATCAGCTGATAATCGGTTATTTGGAAATTATCACAGGTAAATATATAATAAACTAGATTGCTCAAGTGTTTATGCCAACAGTAGATATAATTGAAGTTACCATTTTCCGCCATCTTTGCGGAATTTAGAACGTTATCTCATGTTTACAACTATTATCAATGCTTACAACAATTTTAAGTTAAGCCAATAGCACAGAATCACAGATATATTTATATATTATTTCATACACATATAAATACTAAAAAAATGGTTCCATTCGACTTCCATTTTTATCACTAGTTAGCAATCTAGTTGATTATATTTATCTGTGCGGATTATTGATTTCTTCTTACCATTAATATCTTATCAGTTGTCCAGGGTTGACATAATATAAAACTGGAATATTGTTATATTATAATTTTTCAATTTATATAAAAACTCATAGCCATCAATCTCAAGTAAAAATAGTATGGAATAATAATTTTTCCCTTAGACAGTGTGCCAAACAATCGCTGGTCGTTTAGCAAGTGCGTTTTTTTTTGTGATTCAAGTCAATGATTTATATTATATAATATTTTCGTTTTGACAATTATAGAAGTAGGTTACCGGTGATATTTATCAACGGCAAGCTGTGGCGAATGTACATCAGATCGATTCGTTTTTAATGGTTCAAGACGGAACACTGCTATATTTTTTCTTGGATGACGGTTGAGCGGGAGGTGAACCATCCGTGGCAGGGAAGTAAGTATGTATGTGCAGACTGCTGACATAATATACTTATCCTATATATAGTCGCTTCCCTCGAGGTCGGGCGTATAAGTAATTCTCCTTGTCGATATTGCTTCGGCCGATTTTTTATTATTATTATTTTTTCTTTGTAAAATAAATTATATTATGTTCAGCGCACTGCGCGCAAGTCCGAAGACCGGACGGAATTCGGCGGACATTATTATATTATATAATAATTTTTATCGGCTCGAAACGCCATGATTTGTCAGAAGTGTACGTTTTAAAGGCGAAAATATAATATTTTATATTTCAACGTTTTCAAATAACCGAGCACAAACTTTGTCGGTGCCCCAACCCCTCGCATAAAAGACACTATTAAGCTTACTTATAGTGACAATTGAAATAGATTTTTTTTGTTTAAAATAAAAAAAAAATCTCCATAAACGAATATCTATTTGAAAATGTGTCTAAGTGTTAATAGCTACATATTAACGATAAAAATTAAATTCATATTTAAGTTTGCATTGTTAAATGGACAAGAACGCCGATGACAAGACACTAATGATGATAGACAAGCGGTTGTTGTCTACCTATTCAAACGCAGTGACGATGACAGTGTCGACGGTTGGCCGGGAGTCAATATTATTATTTAATGGGAAGAAATTGCTGCGCTACTGTTGTAAAAACCCAATAAATATTGTATTCGAACCTTTACAAAGTCATTGCAAACGAACGAAAAATCCAAACGCTGACATTTTTTTAAAAAATGTTTATCTTCAAATTTTGTGTGATCATGGACCACACTGTTGATCACCTTGTGTACGTATAGGCATACTTACTCGTCGTCTATCCGCACACAACACATTATGATCACTTTAACTCGGTGTAGGTAGGTTATACATTTTAGGGGTTGGTTGTGCTCTCACCCCCTGCGAATTATTATCGATCTCGCACGCACCAGACTTTATTGCGTCGTCGAGGTCCTTTACCCTTCGTGTAATATATATAATTACATATATATATATATATATATATATTCTGTATAGCTATAGGCTGGGTCGCTTATTTTCTCTATTAACAAGAAAGCGCGTGAAGGACGAGACGGTTTTGGAAAATAACACACACAAACATACATACCAAACCTATACCTATACACACCAGGGTTGACCGTCGTTTCTCTTGGCCTTTGCACACAACCCACGTCGGCAGTGGGGCCAGTCAGTTGTGTAAAACATTGATTTCCAACAACGTTTTATTTTAATGTTATTAATCCGGCACGACCACCGCGTTTACCATAACAAGGGTTTTAATAAAAAAAAAATTAAAATAATTTCTCGATTTTGAAGGGGAAATGCGTCGAATTCGTGATTTAGATGATTTTATATATTTTAGATAAATAGACAGATGCAATATATACTTAAAAAAAAGTATAAAAACAATTTTTACCCTTTCAATGAGACTGTTTTGAGTTATTAATATTTTCTTTAGCGTACACCCACTCCTAATCTGAACTGAACAGCTCAGACGGTTCAAATGTTTCTATTTGTCGAGGACCGAGTAAACAAATCGATAAAAGCACAAAACAGTATTTTAACGGGACAGATTTTGATCTTACTGAAAAGTGTTACTGAAATTTTGAACCTACCCTCAGCCATAAATCATGTATGTCAAATAAAAAGTTAAATAAACATTACCGCCATTGCAAGTTTCGCGAGGGTGCAATAATATGTATATTTTACTCTTCTAAATCTTTTTATTCATTTCTTTTTACGTTGAAAGAAAAATTTGCCTTACAACAACATCATATAATGTATGTAAGTACCTACTCAAAAAGCTAAATTTCAAACAAAAGTCCAGACACAGAAGCGTTTTTTTATAGCTCTACATGCCTCTTCTAGGATAGGTCTATTCGTGCGATTCTTAAAACGTACCATAACCGGTACACGCATTAAAGGAGGAGGGCTGTGAAAAATCTTTGTGCGCGAAGAGCGAATCGAATTTTGAAGTGTTCCAATATATTTGAATCACGTTTATCGTGGCTTTTTGCCACGACACCCCTCAGCCGCCAACCCGCCCTTTCCGTGTATTGTCAATAAAAAATTGCTTCCCCGGCGTTTATTGTATTTTATATTATATATTTCGGAGCTTAATATAATAATATCCACCCTCGTGCTCGGATCAATCCGAATCATTCCAACAACGGCGTTTTATTATATTATTTGTGTTAGTGCGATGGCGCGTGCCTGGCAAAACATGAAATTAATTTCATCCGTGTTATCGGGCCAGGGTTAAAAAGGGATGTTTAAGGGGATTCAAGGTTTCGGAGTCCACGGTGATATAATCCCAACAAGTGTGTGCAGATGTATTTAAAAAAACCGCGTCAGTGAGATCTTATAAGTAGTAGCTTGCCAAAGATCTTTACCTCCTTGCAAGTGACTTTGTGCTTAGAATTATATTAGAAATCATCATCTTAAAATATGCGATCACAATTCGCTGAAATAATGCAATCGTTTTGAATCCGAATTTTTTTCCTATGCATATATTGTGAGAGAAAAAAAGGGATTTCTTCATATTTATGGTGTTCAGGCGATATAAGATAAGTTGTGATTTGTTTTTCTTTGCATTTTTATTGAAAATTAGCGCAAAATTGAATTATGTCCACCCAAAATTGGCCCTTATGGTTTAAAAAAAACACTTGAAACCCATCTATCATCCGGTGGGAGGACTTCTAAAGAGAGTGTATTATTATGTATACATCAGATAATATATAGTCGGGACGTGTACATAATACATAATTTAAGATAATATTATTATTATTATTATAAACACTGTAGTACAACACCGAGTACTGTAGGCTGACGAATAATCGCGCGTTAAGTCGTCCTATTGTGTTTTTAACCAGTACAACATTTCCGATACAATCTCAAGCCACCAATAATTGTTATTGACACGGATTTTGTTAAAAATTCATTAGCGCTAAACGGGATAAACGTAAACACATAGAATTTCTCTTATCCAGTCCAATAACTGGATAATAATATGTTAGTAATATGGGGCACAGTGATTTCCTTTTTGGCCAAATCATTCATAATCTCCTCCGTTGTGCCGTATGGTATATCATTGTGCAGTCCCTTATACCAAAAAGCTATTGATTCCGAGCTGATCTTTAGCTTAAGCACATTTTTATTTGTTATTACACCCTGTTTATGATGTATCGCTAGTTTTCACACTCCCTTATCTCTATATTAGGTCAATTTAGGTCAGAAAACACTTCCTCATCTGTTATCACTTCTTATCTGTTATCTATCGACCATCTTTGTCACTTCTCCTTATCTGTTATCGCTCATCCGTATTATTGACTATCAGTCGAATCGTGTGAAACACTGTGGGGGTGGGCGCTATAAAACCATAGTCATGGTTTCCCTTTGAAGATGAGCAAATTTCTTCCGGTCTTTTGAAGCCATGCTTCTTATTTAGTATTCTGAACGCGTCGATTACACGTCACGTAGTTTGCATTGCAGTTGCTTAATCCGCTGTCGACTCACATATTGAACACACGCAATAAAAATGCGGCAAATATTACATAAGCCGGTGTACGAATTACCATACAGCCCAGTGGGATAGTCCGTTGGCTGTTCGCACAAACACTGTAGGACGTGGTCGCTTTTCTATTTTTACCCGAAATTAAAATAGCAATGGCGATGGCATTACTTTTTTGTTATCGAAAGTCGTTAAACGTGAAACGAGAAATACTCGATTGAATTTTACACACTACCACCGCCGTGGTATTATAGTTTAGCAGTATTATAGCTCTCACAAATAGTAAAACTGTTGAAAGTAAAACGCATCTACATTGAAAATGCTCAATATTTACTGGAGCAGATGCTGCTCCCTTGAAAAAACAACACAAAACCCCTTATTTGCCTATGAGAGTTATGTAAACTGTGTTTATGCAAACACTCTATTGTTTTTAAATATTTTTTTTTATATAAACAGACTAGCAAGTGACGTTGGTTTGTGTTTGGTTGCCGGGCAGTGTTTGGTTTTACTCAATTTCGTTAGGGAAGGACAAACTTACTCGACTTTTGGTCGCTTTAAGTGCCCTCGGTAGGTATAATATAATTTCTTATCCTACAACCCCCCCCCCTTCGACCACGTCATTGAAAAATCAATATTTTCACTTGGTTTTACACTGCAGCTCAGTTATGTATTATACTCCTATAATTTTATTTGGTTGAGTTTTTTTTAAAAGTTGTTTTAGTTTGTATAAAATCGAGTGAAGTTATTTTTATTAAGTAATAATTTTCGATATGATAAATGGCATTGTTGGCGATAAAAGTTTTAACGACTATTGATCCGATGTAGGGGTCAACACTTTTTAGGTTAAAATAATTGAAGGGCACAGGGGAAGAAGGGTAGTAGTCCATTTATGAAAAAAAAAATTTTCGAATAGTTTTTTTTCAATATATGCCATTTGTTTTTTTTATTTATGTCAATAGATTTTTTAAATATTCACATTTTTTAGTAGAATCGCACAAAATGTGATTTTTTTTTGTTCTTATGTAAGAGGGAGAGGAATTCACGAAGTGTATTTTTACTATACTCTAAAATTTTCATACATGGACTACTACCCTTCTTCCCCTGTGACAATCAATTTCCAATGTCACTCGCCTACATTATGTATAATATTGTTTTGCACATTTTGCATAATTAATCTATTTACACTCTAATTAACAAAATACAGAAAACGGAACGGCGAAGGTGTAGCTTTACAAAGTAATTATTACATAACAATTAAAATGAGTTATTTAGCTAACTCCATTGATAACCTAAGGAATGTTCGGAAATCTTAAGGTTTGTTTGCTGAGAAAAAGTTAGACAAAGTGTAACGACCAGACAAGTCCGATTTTATCAATATAGTTTTTTTTCTAGAATAATATTCATGCAATACCATTATTATCTATTTTTTATTTGGCAACAAATCTAATTATACTTTACAGATGTATCACAAAGCAAAAACGCCCTCTATCTTTTTAAAATAATATAGGATGTAAAGGTTTTTATTACAATCATCCGGACAATTAAAATAAAAAATAAATAACTTACCGTCTGGTCGTTGCGTTTAATTGTTAAATTTAACCCTACTCTCATTTTTAATTAAATATTTATGTCAACCGAAGCAGAATCGACGAACCGATCTTTTGATGGTGACTACATCGAACAAACACTTTTACACTTTTTTTTACAACGGCTGTATTAATAATAATTAAAGTTTCGGGGATTATTGTATATAAAATTAAATTACATCCGCGTGCCAACACCTGTTATTGTTGTATTGGGAAATATTTTATATCATTTGACATTTTACAAACTGCGTCTGAAAATAACTACTGAAGCTGCTAACTCATTAAAGCCGTTTGGAATTGCATCAGAACACTGTCGTTTAAACGAGACAGATTTTTTTTTTTTATTTGAAGGACACGGTTTTCAAATGTAATCCCCAGGAAATAAGCATTCCAGACTTGCTTGGAGTAACGAGTTAGATACCGTAATCGCATACGTCAAACTTGACAAGAATTTACCTTTATCGGATGCGCCTTATCGCTAACAAACCGTACTGTTAGATCACATTAGATCCGTGACATGTCTCCCGTCGTTCTAATGAACCTCTTGTGCGATTTTCTTCTTTCGAGAAGCTTCAAACCCATCGAGTGTTCGTCCTAAAAGATTAGATCTTCAATTTTAACAAACGGTTGTATATTGACTGTTTCATATTCCTTTACAGCTAACTGTTCGAAGATTTGTTATACTATTAATTAGCTTTCTTGCTATTTGGATATACTAATAATGTACAACTCTTAGGAAAATGTATTATACTTTTTTTATATTTAAAATACCATGGTTAATTTCTCATCATTCTCATATTCTCATGTCTTCGTTGTATATTTTCTTTAGTCCATAATTGTGGTGCCAGGTATCCGAAGCTAATGGGTACATTTAACAGGTACCCTTCCATTTTTAGGCTCTTCAACTGATAACTGATTCCTCTTACTACTTTATCTATTCTCATTTTATTTGATCCCGTAACAAGTTATTTGGGAGTGTGTAAATCAGTAAAAGTTTTACGGTGACGTTATGGGAACCTATTCAATCCCATTTTGTCCTGACCTGCCCTTTCCTATCTCTACTTGACCTAAACATGGATGAATGAAAACTGTTTAACGTATTCCGAGTTTAGCAGTATGCTTGAATTGAAAAATTTTTTTGGTTTAGAGACTATCTCAAAATGTCTAACTGAACTGATCAAATTTTATTTTGTTTTTCATATTGCAGGGATTCAACGTGATAACGATGACGGACCATCAAGAAGCAGATGAAAGCTGGCCGGTAACCGAAAACGTGCTTCGCGCTCTGGAAGAGGAGATAAGGCCACTGGCCGATCCTAAGTTGGCCGACCAAGAACGACGGGAAGACCGCGTCAAGACGGCTTCCGTTCAGCTCAACGTCCGGGCGTGCCTGGAAGAACGCGTCGAACCCACCGATGATACTGTTGACACGAAACCGGAAGGACTAGTGGCAGCACCGAGCAGACGAGACCCGGTGGATATGTCCAGACAAATTCAAGTCGGCCTCATGTCCGTCAAGTCAGCATATGTCGACGGGAAGTACTATGGGTCGGCGGAACAGTACGTGTCCCGGACTGTGGAAGAGCTGTTGTCACGGGAATTTGCGTCATCGCCTCCAGTCAACGCCAGCACTTATACGGTGGGCACTGTCGAGTACGATTCGGACAGACGGTGCTTTCTACGCGGTTTCGCCCAACCCAGTCTCGGCAGTGTGCTAGTGGACTGCACTCGGCTTTCGGTGCTTCCCAAAGACCGAAGTACAGTGAAGTTTTACTCCACCCTGACCGCTAGCCCTGACGGACTACCCCTGTTGACGCCCCATCACTTTCACGTGTTCTCCAAACTTATCTGATACGTGGGATGTCTTCGTGTCCTGCTTCAGCAGAGAGTCAAAATATGCCAATCCCAACTTTACAGCCATTCATTGCGATTTTCCACTGTTCTGTTTGGGGTTTTCACGTAGGAACTCATGAATTGTTCATAGATAGACTCTAGATTTCAGGCTATCAGATAGTTTACAGATTTCTAGCTTGTCAAAATGCCGAAACCAACTCGCAATGACCTTCTTCAAACAATTTGGATCCTTGCGATGATTCATCTACCTGTTCTATCCTTTGGCACGTCAGCTCTGCTGGGATTCAACTAATGAATCATCGCGTGGAGATCAGCAACAAATAGTTGGAAACAATGAATGACGATCCAGAGTTTTCGAAGAAGGTCACCCAAACGAGAGTTTGGTTTAGCACATGGGAAATTGTAAGCTCATTGAAATCCTGAAATCTGAAGAAACTTCTAGTACACAAAAATAATTACTCTGCAAATTCCATACCAATTAAGCCCTATCGTAGGCTAATCAATTAAACTACATCCTTACTTATTTGCCATGTGATAGATTGTGGTGCAGTTTGGAAATACCAAGCAACGCTAAGCACTACTCGCAGTTCTTTTGTAACATCCTCTGTATATATTGTACATATTGTATACGATACATCCATTTTTTTAGTTGTAATAAAAAATTTGAGCTTACTTGTGAAAAAAAAACCGTTTTCCACTGACTTTGTCGACCTTTTCCACATCATCCGCGTCACGTACCAAACACCGCACGGTCGTACACGGGGCGAATCGTTTGAAATCGATGAATAAAAGAAGAGGGTCGTTAATAAAAAAATAAAATGTATATATATATATATATATATTATATATACACACCAATAAGTTATGCTCGAACGGTGTCGTTAACGGTATTTTTATTTTATTATATTTCATTTTTTTTAATAAACGTCGATGGATATTGATTGAGTTAACCACGTGACTAGGTGCGTAAAAAATGCATCGAATACTTTATACAAACAATATTGTTATCAGCAAGTTAGCTACCTGGTTTCGATGTAGGGCAACATAATATAAAATACAACATTTTTCATTAGTTGGAAATAACTCCAGTTAGTGTGATTTTTTGCACAGAATTTCCACCGTGGAAAAGACCAAACGCTGCTACCGTGTTAAGTGAATATATAATATATAAGGGGAGCATAACCAGCAAAAAAAAAATCGTTTGCAACCCTTCGGACCGTACCGTCGTGGTCCGTTTGCCAATTTAGCTCGTTTCCAAGGGGTATTATTTTTTTGCTCCCTTCCCTATTTTAAATTGGTCCAGGGTGTAAACTGTTTCCCCTTTAAAGTGCCCGGGTTTGGCGTTTTATGCACTTGTAGAGGTTTAACCTGTTGTTGACTTTTTAGGAATATTTCCATTATACTACGGTTTGTTATGTTTTCCTGCTGGGGAGTACAAATAAACAAAAGCCAGCACAGTGGGGACGGTACATGATGGTGAAGTCATAAATCAGTCAAAGGAACTGAAACACTTTCAATTAAAACGCTTCGATAGAACTGTAAAAACAATTCTACTTCTTAGCTCCGCATCAGAAGTACCAAGAAGTACACTGATTAGATTAAACTGAGAAATTATTAAATTATTGGGTTCTAGGAGATTATCTGCTGTTTTTATTTATCACTAACACTTCCTTTTCTCTTAACTCTCGTCCTTAATAATATACTTTTTTTTGTCATGTCCTCTATTTGTGTCTATTTCCAAAGCATGACAACAGAAACACGGTCCTCTCTTTCTTGTCACAAAACGGTATAAGCAAGTGTCGTCGGCTTCATCAATTTTAATCTTTCCTACCAAGACGAATGATACATTTAGCACTTGAGATTTGATCAAATCCTCCGTCCCGTCTTTTGTTTCATCGTGTCTCTTTAATTGTTCGTGCAATTATTTTCTCATAATGTCTTCTTAGCGTGCCCTTCTTAACTGAATTCTTTATAGTTAAAACGAAAAATAACTACTAAATTAATTTGCGTTGTATCATTGCAGTTGTAACAGGAGAAGAAAATTGCAAAATCTGAAGTTAACACCACATTGGAATAACACATTTTGTTTGTTCCATTTTTTGATAATTTCTCCGGACGAAAACTCGTTATAATTAGGTAAACAATAAAATAATATATTACACTTGTAGTGTAATAAATAATAATTAATAAAATAAAAATATCTAAACGCGGTTAATTATTTTTCAACGAATATTGTATTTTTATTTGGTTTCTCTTTCAAGTGTGATTAAGTTATCATGTATCAAGGGTGATAATTAAACCGTTTATTCAAAAAAGGGAGAAAAAAACACAAATTGGAAAAACACAAAAAACTGTTATTTGCTGACTCTTTCTTTTTGCATTGGAAACACTTTCGGTTACTTTTTTTAAAACTTTTTTAAGTAGATACTCACAGTTGGCGAACTTAAAGAGATAAAAATTAAAAGCCTTTTGACGAATCAAATGTTATTTCAAAGGGTTATTTGCCAAATAATACACCCTTGAACAAAAAAACTAATTTAAAATACAAATTATAAGCATTCTTTTTCAAAACTAAATTCTCTTCTGAAATCACCTACTTTTCCCCGTTCGTCAATAAACGAGGTTTTCGAAAGCACATTTTAAAATAGACTTTAGAGCGTTGACTTGTTCATTTTGGTGTAGAAAATTGATAACTTATTCCCTTTCTTTGTTGGCCGAATCAATTATATTTGAAAATCTACAGCCCTGTGTATAAAATAAAAATACCAATAAACGCTAATGAATTCCTACAACTAACAATTTAATTTAATACCGACTATTGGTATTAATTTGATTTTGGTGCAAAATATAATATATATATATGAAATGATTAGTTTCCATAGTAACGAGACTTGATTGAAATTATATTATACATTTTTCCCTCGACGTTTACAACGTTTGATTCTATTTTGCCGTTGCCGTTGTGAGTTATTGATTTTTCACATCCGACTTAATCGCATTACCAGGATGTTTTGATCACAAGAGTGCTGTTAGGAATGATGATTGCATCGCAATAATTTTACAGCGAGCAATAAAAACTCAACGCCCTTAAAAATTACATTATGATTTTGATAGAATATCTAATATTATTATCGCCGGGAAAGTTTGGGAATTTACTTAAACGGAAAAACCAATCAGTGGGTTTAACCCAGGGTGTCGCAATTAGTGAATTTGTATGAAGTATGTGAAGAGAGGAGCTGCAGTGTGACCGTACCGCTGAACTCAAAATATAATATTGGAACGCGCATTGGCCATAGTAAGCTGCTTAAATACATAATAAACTAGATTGCCAAGAGTAGACAATAGACATGTCGTCAATAGAGATAATTGAAGTTACCGTTTTCCGCCATCTTTGGTGGGATTGAGAAATATATCACATGAAAATGTGTTTATAA
Organism: Adelges cooleyi; assembly: GCF_023614345.1. Lineage (NCBI taxonomy): Eukaryota > Metazoa > Arthropoda > Insecta > Hemiptera > Adelgidae > Adelges > Adelges cooleyi. The sequence goes on along the minus strand of NW_026096268.1, from coordinate 9,029,516 downwards.
CAATTATTATAAGTTAAGTCGATAACGTAGAATCATAAATAAATATTTATACATATTATTTTATACACAAATAAATCACAAAAATGTATTCGTTCGACTTCCATGCTTATCACTAGTTTATTATATTTATCCGTGGGGATTATTGATTTTCTCTTATCAGTTATCCAGGGATGATCGATTTTCTTTTCCAACCATTGCATCCTCACCCCTATAATCATTTGCCCATCCATATCCACACCAAATCATCTCCCTAATCCTTTTCCCGTTCTCTCCTTACGACTCATTTTCGATCGTGCACTTTTTACCAGTTGACTCCCTTCCAAATAACCTGTTCAGCGTTAAAATCAGGCGATACGGAAAAATTGTTTGATAAGAGCTATACAGTGATAAGAATGATGATTGATAAGAAATAATAGTGCATTGTAGCCAAATCTTATAACCTAGTTAATTATGTATAAATATATATATATATATAAATATCTGTGGCTGCTTACAAAAAAACAATACCTATGTTGGATTTCATATCAAGTATACGAATAACCCAACGGGAAAAGTGAAGAAAAAATAATAATAAGAGGCGCACGCGAAAAAGGCCTTTGAACTCGTTCGTTCCGGTTTCGTGAAATGTTGTACAATCCGTAATAGCTATAGTATTATTATTATTATTATTATTATTATTATTATTATTATTATTATTGCTACTATTACTATTATTCTTATGGGTTACCGGTGAACACAACATGACCACGCGATCCTTGTGCTTAAAAAATAATAATGACCGTTCGCAGTATTACAATATTGGCCGAGGAAGTAAATTACCCTACGAGTCGACCTATACTTATTTTTTAGAAAATTGTGTAACAACATAAACATTTTTTAGTCTTTAAAAATAAACATAAAATTGAAAACGATATTCTACGAAAATGTCTGTCGACCTAGTCACGAATCAGACGACTGACAAAGGAAAACACATCAACTTTTTGTTCTAGTTTTCGCTCGACCCAACAGGGATTGTGGTCCCTGTGTTGTCGTCGCACAATGATGAAAACTTTGAATTCCTTGCATTGTTGTTCATAAACACTGTGACATATATACAGGTATACCGGGTGCACCATAAAGCGAAAACAAAAAACCGTTGTTTTTGGGTATTTCCATCTTCGGACATTTCTACGTTGTTATCACTATTATTAGTGGGGTTTTTCCCAAAAGCCAGAAACCAATAATCAAAAGACAGCCTAGAGTAATTAATAGTATATGTTGCATGTTAAAAATTAATTGTATTTTTATATCTCTAGAAAACATAATATAGACGGGCCGTGTTCCAGTTCAGTTTATTTAACTTCTGTTTTCAAGAGAAGCCATGTAAGTTCATGCATAAACGCTAGGTTGGTACTATTGTTACCGTCTGAAGGGCAAAAAAAAGTGATGTATTAATTAAGAAACGCCCCCTTAGATTCTTTGTTCATCACCATACCCATTTGGAATTCGATAAGAAAAAACCTGGAAGTCTTAATTACGTTTTGCCTGTTTTGAAAATACACTTTGTCATGACTTTATTCGACCATACAAATTTCATACACAAGTATATGTCAGATTAGGTAAAAAAACCCAAAAAAAAACACCAAACGGGTTAGGTTTGCGCCGTTGTTAAAGTTTAAACCAATTATTTAAATTCAATTTATTCGTTATTTTTTGGCGGTGCCCTTTGAATATGAATTAGCGCACGGAAAATAACACTGTTGTAACTAAAACACAATTTGGTTGTGATAAGTGAGACGAATTGAACATACTTTTACAGTTGACCCAATTCGGTAAACTAAATTCATTTTGACTCGACTATGTGAGAAAATAATAGTAACGAATGCCCAAGCTTTAAATAATAGTAAAATATAACAAGTATATTTAAAAATAATTGTTTTTAAATAAATTATTATTAATTAGGGAGGGCTTAGGAGGGAATGAGCACCCCCCATTTCGAAATAAGCATCCTTTAATGTTTTTCGGATTTATGTATTAGAATCTCTGCTTATGAAAATGTTCAAATATAAAAATATAACCAAAGATTTTTGCATGGTTCACTTACAGATTTGTCAATATTATAAAACATTAAAAAATTATATGACAAATTTGTAAAAACATAAACAATTAAGTTGGAGACACGTTTGCAGAACAAAAAACAATTCTTGTTTAAAATACTTGTTAATTGTAGTGTAATATATTAACATAGATATTTAAATACCTGGAAAATGTAGAGCTTAAGCTCACCTAAATTTTGCTTTTTGTATTCAAATTGCGCCTATTAGTGTGTTTTGGTAAGTAAAAAGTAGTTTGTTTTTTTTAAATTTGGCGGTCGAAAAGCCAAAGCGGCGGTCACACTGAGCGCGCAGGCGATACTCGTTATCACTGCGGCGGCGGTTGGCCTTCTCCTCCTCCTCCTCCTCGTAACTCCACTTTCGGTCACCAAAAATCAGAGTTGTACAACTGCAGCACAGCTTTCGATAACGAAACAATAAATTAACCCGTACCGTCCCGACACACGTCCCGCGGTATGTACAACTGCCAGTGGCGGCACTATCACGGCGCGACGATGGAATGTTAAGGCTGTTGTGTGTGTGTCGTAGCGAGAAACCACAGCGTTGATTGATAACAAATACCATTTGCCGAGTCGCCGTCGGGCATATGATATTTTGTTGAACGCGGTAAACGGAACGCAACGGCCATAGACGGCCATGGTGGACGGTAAGTCTTCGTCGACCGTCTGAAAGCCAAATGTTAACCACTTCGTCGACGTCGACGTCAACGACAGCCGAAATGGCCGACAGCGAAAAACTCGAACATCAGAGCCTGGTAAGTACAGACACCCAAAAAACTTAAAAACGCTTAACACCACAATATGTTAATTTGATTTTCAAACAAAAAAAAAACTCTTTATTTTTTTTATCTTTTCTAGCAAAAAGAATTCGAATGGGTGTTGAACGAAGAGGTCCACTCCATTTTGCATCAGCTCAACATCATACTCCACGTAAGCTCTAGTCGACCTAGTTAAAGCGTGCATCACACACACGTCTGTTTTATGTTTTAGGAATGCGTCCGACGTTTTCCGTCGTGGGACAGCGAAGTGCCGATTAAGCAGGAGAAATTTGTCCTGTCCACATCGCCCGATCAGCTGAAAAGTATCGTCTCCATTTCGGGCGACACCATACTACAAGCGGTAATTACGCCTTTTTCGTACATTAATCGTCCTGTCTAGCCGTAACAAACGTCTTACAGTTGGCCGACTTACTCGACGAGTTTATTTGTTAGCAGCTGTTATTGTACTTTTAAGATTTTCATTTTTCTTTTATTATTTGATCTTAACAAATCGGGAAAAAATATTAAGTACAAAACTAAGGAATAAAACTGCAAATCATTGTTCTTAATTTATTAACTCTCCAAACAATTGTGAAATATGTATTTTTACGCTAAAATTTCTCTCGTTTTTTTTTTTTTTAACGCAGGACATACAATTTAAAGTACAACGACATCAACAACAGATTATGTACCGTACGAACATACGTCACGACTGCCCTTGGAAACTGCACCAAGTGCAAGACGCCGGCAACCATTTGAGACAAGCCATTTTGCACATTGAAAAAATAGACAAGGAAACTATTTTCAAGTATATAGATAAATTACATATTGAGACTGGTTTTTCTTTATCAAACGTTGTTAAATGCCGATCGTTGAAATTTTCCAGTTCCTCTGAAGAAGTGTTGCACATTTTGCGCAAATTGTTGGGATGTCTGCAAAGGGGACGCACCAGTCTGATAGTGCCGCGCAAACGGACGATCGATGATTTGATAAAAAGCAGAAACATGGTAAATGAGCCGCTGAAAGTGCAACGACGTCGCTGTGTCATGTCTGTGGCACGGCGGCGACGTTGAGCCCGTCCGTGAACACTGTGAAATTGCTAAGCCATTGGTTACGTTTGTTTCAGAAGTGTTTGACGCCCATCCTGCCCGAAGATTTGGCAATCAGTTTTTACATACAGAGTCACAAGTTGATATTCGCCGTTTACCAGTTGTCGAGTTCGCACGGCTCGATGAAGTACGACACCTATCAGGCCGAGTGCACGGTGCCGTGGTTGAACGAAGTCCTAGTCCTGTTTACGGTCGCTTTGCAGCTGGCCCAGCAACTCAAAGACAAGGTGATTCTTCGGCGTTAATTTCATAAATAATTTTAACAAAAACAATTCATTACAATGTTTTTAATTTTTTTTCAGATCTGCGTATTCACTCAGTACAGAGATATTACCGTGTTGTCTCGGCCGGTTTCGGCCATAGCTATACACTCATAAGTATTTTTTCTTTTTACAATAATAATTAAATGTTATTTCGATGTATTACTTATACAGGAGCGTTTGTGCGATGATAATCGTTACGGAAAATTCTTCTTTTTTTGTTTACCAAAAAAAATGTTCTTCAAAACCCTTTTTTAGCTACAATGTGTAGTTTTACTTTACTTTAGAAAACGATTAAATTGAAACTCTATCGTCTAACGTAACCCTAAGAAAACTTTTTACGACTTGCACGTTCTACGACGTCTTTAATTCACTCGTTCCACTCGTATGGGAGTCGACGCCAAAAAATTTCACGCCTACTATAATATATAAACATCAGTATTGTGTGATATTAGTAATTATTATAGTTTCGAGGCAATGTGTATAAGCTATGTGCAAGTATTCTTCTATGTTTTAATTTTAAGTAATCCAATATTTAGGTTTATCGTTAATATTATAATGTTTTAGGACAATAATTAGATCTGAACGTTTGTTGACTTGGTAGTTTTTAGAAGAATGTGCTAATTTGTATTACTTATTAAGTCATTTTTATGTAAGCGTGTATACGTTCTTTCTTTCTTTTTTTTTTTTTTTTAAATATTTTTAAGCTAACTAGAAATCAATTGTTAACGTATTTAATTCGAAAATAAACTTATCTAGTTTGAAATTTTTGTACGAATTATTTTCTACTCGTCTTAAAAATTAAAAATAAACGGTTATTTTATTTTTCAATATGCAAAAGAAACCAAATAAAAACAAAAACAGCTGTATTGCAATAGAAAATACAAATTACAACGTTGGAAGACGAGTCGTGCGTTTGTCGTTTTTCGTATCAATGTATGTTGCAACATTCGGAATCGTCGAGCGGACACTTGGCTGGGAAATTGTGGTAGAACCAACATTTGTGTTTCTTCCATACCTTGCCGACGTTCTTTACCGGTTTTCTAAATCCGACACTTCCTTTTTCGACGACAAATATAAACCTGTGATTCCTCAGTAACGTCTGTAAGCCACCGCATTCATTTTTCAGCTTCTTCAGTCTCTCTCCGCCTATCTCTTTGGCCAGTTCTTCAAGGCCGACTCGACACGTCCAACCGCTGTTCTCGTGTCTCGTCAAAACGCCCACGACACTGTCGACTACGCTGCTGACCAAGTCTCGGTCGAGCCTAGTACAATTCCTGACCTTCTCCTCTGCGGGTCTCGGCACAAACTTGACGTCGTCACCAAACTTGGATTTAGCGAAATTTTCCACCGTCTCCACGACTTGTTCAAACTGCCATTCCTCGTAGTCCTTGGCACGACCGATCAAGCACGTACGCTTGGTGGACGGTATGCGCAAGCGATCGACTGACACGTTAAATTTATACACGTCCGCGCTGGTCGTTTCCAAGTATCTGAGGTAATCGTGGTATTGACTGAGCGACGAGTCTCGGCGTTGATAACGTGAGCCGTCCAATTCGAAAGTGCAACACGGAAGCAAAAAGAACTTGCAGTTGTAATTACTACGAGAAGCGACGACTGGAATCCACGGGGACAGCTCGTCGGAGTGGTTACCGATGATCCAATCGGCTTCAGGAAATTTGCATTCGGGCGATGACGGGTCCACGCTAGTAACCTGTGGACGATAAAAAATGTTAATTTCTTTTTATTTTGTGAAACGTTTGATAAAAAATCCGATTTTTTACTTTTAAAACTGTAGTTTTTGGGTATTGGGCCCACATGTTTCTAGACCTGAGATCGACACCAAATCCGGGATATCCTTCGCTATTCAATATGTGTACGAGCAGGCCGTTACCGCAACCCATGTCGACAAAGGTGGGCTTCGTTTTGTCCCACAACAATATCAGGTACGTGGCCGTGGCTATGTCTTTGGGTATGTACTTTTTTGGATCCGTCACTTCGGTCCAAACCTGATTTTCGACAACGAAACAATATTTTCGGTGAATTCCGTTCGAAATCCAATTGTTGTTGACTTTAAACACTTACTTTCATCAACGCTTTTGCGTATTTTTCTTTTAGCCGGTTGTACAAATGACAGTATTCCTTAACGCAAACTTGGGACAACGACGCTATTGTAGACTTTGACCCTTTATCGTTGGTAGCCCAATTCGTAAACTTGGGCAAGAATAGTTCGGTCAACCAGAACATTGATTTTTCATGTATCTCCGGTTTATTCTCAAGTGTGCCCAGTTTTAGTTCTAACTGTCCGTCGACGAAACTGATACTATACACATACGGCTCTAGAACGTTGCCGCTTTTAGGCGTAAAATCGTAAAACACAGCTGTACAAGATGAAGTGTCTAGAACAAAATTAAAAATATGACATAATAATTTAATTGAACATTAAATTATTGCCGAGGACTTACCGAGGATGCTCAGTCGTAGGTAATCATTCCAGTCGGCGGGTTTTTTGGTCAAGAGTTTCCATACTTCTACGATGATATCGTCGCCACCGCTTAAACCGAGACGATTTAACTTGTCGGGCTCTTCATACCAATCGACGGGTAGATCGGTTACTAAACTCAGCAGGTCGGTCGAATCGGCTTTGAGCGAACACCGGAACAACCGTTCGGCGCCCATCAAATGTCTGATCAACAAATGGGGTTTTGTGTTCCAAACGTTGACAGCTCCCCAATATTTGTCCACGGTTAAGTCTTCCACGGCCAATTGGGATCGTTTTAAAGTCCTCCAAAACCATTTCATGATAAACCGCTTGCGTCGCTGGCATAAATTTGCAAACGTCAAACTGATAATTTATTTTTAATAAGGTTCTGTCAACATAGTAGATCACAAGCTGAACTACTTGTTTATGTCAAACAAAAAGTAAAAAATAACATTTATAATTCGAAAAACAGTTGCATTTAGCATTACACCAAAAATAGTGAATACCAAAACAGGCATCTGCCAGTAACTGATGTCTACCGTCTGGTGATAAGAAAATGTTGATAACGATATCTATTGTGTTCCAAAGAGTTTATAAACAAACAATGTCTTGTGCACAAATATAACTGAGGTGTTATGATCAGATAACAGTTTGACAGTTGCAAATAATTGACTTTAAAAGTACTATTTTGCATTTTTCTGTGACTCGTTTGTTTTTTTCTATATACACTGACTTATTGTCTTAATAATTTGTATTTATATTTAAAAAGTATGATTTTACACTTAAAAATACCGAGAAATTATTAGAGTCGAATACCATCGGTTTGTTCCGTTCAAATAATCGATTGGTCGGATTGTATCTTCAAAAACAGGTATTATTACTTTACCCATCTTGGAAATTCATTATAAGCTACCAAATAAACATTATTTTCATAAGCTATATATATATTATTTTTATAATAATAAAACACCTTATACAAAATATCATATAGTATTTTATTTACAAAATTTTGTCGATCGTAACAACATTTGTCATGGTAAAATATATTGTTTCATAGTAGTATTCAATATACATATCGTAGTCATACACATAAAGTGTGAATAACATAATATTATGATAATAATAATAATAATAAAGTATATTATATAATAATATTAGAGAAAAATAATAGTAATAATCATAATGTAGTAACAAAATACAAAAAATAATAATCTACGTCCGATTGAGCAATTTGTAGAGCCAACGTTAACGTTTTGCCAAAACGTCTATAAAGTATTTGCGCTAAGTGTTCTCTTAACATCTAATATATAAATTGTATGTATTATACACACAATGGAATGCAAAACTCTTATTCATAGGTACCGTAAGTATTAACACGTTTATCACAAAGCCTGTACGATGGCGAACAAATTCGGAATGTTTTTATTTTACAACAAAAAAATAGTAAAAGTATCCTCTCTTTTTCCTGATTATTGGTACTCGCTTAACGACTAAACATTTAAACTTAATGAGTCAAAAATATAATGAATACAATAACTTAAGTGATGTAACATAATACCTAGTGTAGTTTTTTTTTCCCTTAAGAAATAAATTATTCACGACCTCATAGCGAAACAAGTAGTAAAGAAAACTTATCTATCTATTTGTATTAAATAAAATACCTAACATAATCGTTTGAACACAGCAATAAGATTTTGATACAAAATTGAGAACGATTGGGTGGTAGGAGTGTTTGTCGAAACACTTTTAAAAGACGACTGTCCATCAATCGTAATTAACGTTTTGGTTCATTTCCTCTTCGGCCTTGATGACGATTTCCAGTACCCTGCGTTTGATCTCGGCCTGGAACGCTTGAGGTAGAGCTTTGGTCGTCTCGGCCATACTGTAGAAGAACAGGTCGACTGGGTGTATTTTGGTGTGACTCTGTTGCTGATGCTGGATATGGTAATAGTGGTTCATGTGGTGTTGGTTGAGCTTGTGTTGGGCAGACGAATCGGCTTCCTTGGCCGCCGCGGCTGCGGCTGCTTCGGCCGACCGTTTCACCCGTTTGGCCACTCTGTGCAGCGGCTCGTGTTTGCCGTTGCTCAGGATCTCCACGTCCGGGTAGAGCAGTTCGTCGTCCACGCCGGCTTCGTCGTTGGAATAATTGCCCGGCATCTCTTTGACTTCGACCCGCGGTTCGGGCATCTCGTCGTATTCGTATGACATGTTGTTGTACGGGCTGAACGATCCCTCCGTCTTGCAATCGTCGTAGTTTCCCTGGTAGTCTTGAGGGTTTTCCAGGTTCAGCATTTTTTTCAATGAATACCTGTCGACACGCAACATACCCGGATTAGTACTTTTGCAAATAATTAGATTAAAAAAAACAATAATAATAAAAAATGTCTTGAGTTTAGTAAAAGATTAAGTAAGTTTTTCTACAAAACTACGTTATCGGTTATCGTTAACGCTAACATCGACGGTTGTCGATTAACTACCGTAATAAACAATCGGTAGTTTATGTTTTACTCCCTACCTCGGGCCTCACTATTTTTTTTCAAGACAACCGCTCAAGTCCCATGTGCTTAAAGTGTTACATCAATAAACTCACCCTCCGATTTGCATGAAGGGCAGTAGAAATTCCATTTCTTTTTGATATTTCCACGGTTTGCCCTCGACAAACGGCAGACCCGGTTTGAGATTCAGTCCTTTGGTCCGTTTGATGGACACTCGGAAATTGTCGCGCAAACGTTTCCATCGAAGCTTCACGTCATTGACTGTTAAAAAAAAAAAAAACACAATAAATCAACCGGTCATTTATACAGCAATTCAGAAATTAATAACTCTGCTGAGAAATGTTGTTTAAAAAAAAAAAATAACAAAATGCGCTAACTTTTGTGCAATTAACAAAAAATAAATAAATAATTATGAATATGACTGAACGATTACCCTAATTATTTATACTCATTTAAATATATTTAACAACCGTCTGGATGTTATTAGACCACAATCATCAGTTGCAGTCATGTGTTGAATCTCGACATTGTGTATACAATGTATTTGTCTGACAACACAAATATTGAACATCAATATATAGATTTACACCAGTCATGAAAATGTTTGATTGTAATTAATAATATATTTTAAGTTAAATATTGATGTACGAGTTTTTTTTAATTTCAATCAGAATTTTGTCCCAAAATCAGGCGTTAAAGTTAAAAAAAAAAAACAACTTCATAATACTACATAATAATACTTCATAATTCGACACCCTAAAAAAGCAAACACTAATAATATTTACACGTTTTGCCCTATCGATCATATTTGTTTACAATTCTCACATTGTGTTTGAACAATGAAATAACCGTAGTTCAGGCTAATGACTCCATTGTTGAAGCCTTGGCAATAATTAAAAAACCATAAACATATATAATTACTGACAGATTTTATGATTATTTGTTTAACAAACTCGAGGCTCTAAAATTGATATATTCTTGTTTTGAGGTTTAAGATCAAAAGCCGTTTTGGGTATTATAAAAAAATATAATTTCGAGTTTTTTGGGTTTTTTTTTTTTTAGTTTAATATTTTAATTTAGGTAGCCAAAATTTGAATGCATTTTTGAAAACCACAACACAATTAAGTGTATTATGTAATTTTTCTCAAAGCATTTTTTTTTCATCATTTTTATTTTAATAGTTCTAAAGTGTTTATCAATTTTAAAATTTTACCAAGTTGTATTTTGGTTAAGGTAATTTTCCTTTTTTAATTTAAAGAAAAAAAAATGATTAACGAAATTTGTTTTCTATTGGACAATATTAATTAGAACATTACACTTGCTTAAAATGGGTTTTCAAAAAAACAACCGGGAGTGGTTAACCATTTTTTCTAACCTTTCCGTCTCCCTTTGGGTCCACGACTTTCTTTAGTTTTTAAGAATTATCATACTCGGAAGAAAGTTTGCGATTATAAGAGAAGAAATCACATTGTTCTAACCCATTTTTGTAAACAGATAATAAAATGGCCAGCGCCCTCTTAACATGTATTCAAGTCTCCCGTCAGGGCTAACCGAGAGAGTCGTTCAAGTCACCGAGTGTGCCTGCTTTCTAGGGATTTTATTCTTAGACATATCGGCCTACACCCATCGCTTTAAGTAAAAACCCTTTTTATTATGTTAATTTTTCATTTAACTGAACACAAAATGCATCCTATCCCATGCAAACGGAGTCGACCAGCCAAATCTTCTCTCTCCACAAATCCCTATATTATCTTTATTTATACGTTTACCATTATCTTTTTATATCATTCATCCACTTATCCACCCATAGTTCATTAGTTCCATGACACTATTCTGTCACCACTACCCTTTTTGCCTATTTTCCAGCCGCATTTTTCTCTACTTAGCCACATATCATTCCAAACTTTTTACCCCACATCTCTTGCATAACTGATCCTGAATACTTAAACCTCCTCAGCACTTTACTTAAACTCGACTTGGCTGGTTAGGTCCAATTCGAGTGGGGCACTTGGCCAAGCCTAGCGCCCCCACTGACAAAGGAGGCAAACGGATATGCACGACTTGATGCTGGTTCTCTAATGGAACACTTAAGCCGGGTCAAACGATTGTTGCATATGTATGTCTTACGCTTTTTTAAAATTTAAGTATGATGTTATTTTGGTTTTGAAAAAGCTGTAAACCCGTCTCGCCCCCCCCCCCCAGGGGGGCCCCTCTTTTTTTGGGCGCAGGCGGCACCCGGCACCCGGTGACAATAATGGCACGGTCAAGCGGTGAGATTGGCGACACTGGTGCGGACGAACCGTGCACCCGACGGCCCCGTCGTCGTCGTGCGGGCGTTAAATACGTGCGTCTCGGCTGCGGCGGCGGCGCGGCGTCGGTCATCAAACCGCCGGTCGGCCCATCCGGTTTCGTTCGTGGTATTTTTTTCCCCTTCGTTGCCGCCGCAGTCTACTCCCCACCTCGCGGCGCCTACACCGTCACGGCGCGCGATCCGAACAAAGGAGCGCGCACGAAAAATCCCGTCCGCGTTTTGCCGCGCCGTCACCATTATTATATAGTACATATTATATGCTTGCGTCGACGGTGCCGGCGGCCAGAGTGGTGTGGAGGGGGCACGACCACGGCACACGGTCTATAGCAAAACAACCCCTGCAACATGTGTTCCTCCACTCCCTCACCCACCGACACGGATACCGACCCCGGCAACAATGTTTTTCAACGTCCATACAACGTGTACGTTACCTATGCCCGACAAAGTGACGATACCGGCATTTGAAAAATAATAATAATATGAATTTCCGGCGCTCGCAAATATTATATTATAGGTATGCGATCGTCTTTAGCGCGGTATCTATTGTTCGATTAATACAATTTACAAGTAATTAGCGGCGCGTGGCTAAGTTTATAATATTGTACCGTTGTTCTTACCCGGCATGCCGAGTTCGTCGGCCACTTCCTTCCACGCTTTGTCCCTCTTGTCGATGTACTTGTACTGGTTCTCGTCCGTGTCGTACAACACCTGATGCTGGCGGATCTTGTTGATCATGATCAGATCGATGTTGGTTTCGTTGGCGATGGCCATGGCTGCGGCCAATGCGGCTGCGTTGGCTGCTGAGGTGTTGTCGGCTGTACCGCTGGTTGTGGTGTCCGGCGGTGTGGTCGTCACGCGCTGCTGATGCTGCTGTTGTCGTCGACGGTGCGCGCTCGGCGTGCTCGCTGGCGACGGCATGGATGACAACTGGTGTCCGGACTCCGGAGGCCGGGCCGGCCGAGACGAAGGGCTGCCGCGTCGCGGCGTCACGTAGCGTTCGGTTCGGCGGCAGCTGCCCGCAACCGGGTTGGCGGTGGTGCGCGGGGTGGGGAGGTGTCGGCGGCGGCGGCGTTTCGGTCGGTCGGCCGCCATGTTGTGCGGTGCGTGCGTGCCGCCGCCGTCGCTGCCGTTGTGGTGCGTGCGTGCGTGCGCGCACCAGGCAGCCGCGCGGCCGAGCATCAGACGAGACGCTTGCCCTTGGACACTAAACGCGTCGTACACAACGGCAACAACAGCAGCGGCGGCGGCGGCTGCGGCCGTCGCGTATTGTATACATGTATAATAATAATAATAATATCGCGCCCGCCGTTCCCCTCGCCCCGTCCGCCGTTGTCCGCGGTTGCCAACCAGTTCGCCCGACCCTCGCCCGGCCGTCCCGGCCCACACACGAGCGCACATTTCGTGCCGCCGCTGTAGTAGTAGTTGATGTTGTTGTTGTTGATGTCGGCTGGTTTTTTTTTTGTTTCCCCCCAACACCCCGGCATCCGATGCGCGATGTTCCGAGCAACCGTCGGAAAAGCAACAGGCCCGGCGGACGCTCGACGACGCTCAGAATTTCGAAACCTCGTCCGTTGGGTGATTACACTGTAAATAGTGTAAGCGCTCCCAACGCCGGTGGGTCTGTTCGCACCGGTGGCGCCCTTTACATAATGGTCCCTTGTAAAACGTTGCTACGATCAAAGCTGCTGCGAAAACATGCCAGCGACTAAAGTTTATAAGAATTAAATCTAAAACTTAAAGTACACACAACTTTATAGAAGTATTTACTTCTTACTTCTCCGTGCTCGGTATGCGTTTTTCTTGGGACCACAATATGATGGTCTTAGAGCAAATTCACTTCCAAATGATAACGGAAGAGAACATTTTGGAAACATTGATATATTATGTTTTCTTTCTTTAAAATATATCCTAGAAAAAGTTACTACTGTAAAAAGCCAGTACAGTGAGGTAGGGGCACGGGGAGAGGTTAAAGGTGTACAGGAACTATTCTAACTGAGTATTAAAATCACTTTTAAATTAACGCTTCCATGCGAATCTGTGGAGAGTAGGTTCAAACGAGCCAGTCCAAACCAAGCACAGTATAAACCAGTAAATATTATACACAAGTGGAGTAGTAGTAGTAGTAGTAGTAGTAAGTCAGTAATTAAAGAGATACAGTGCTCACAGATAAAAATATAATTATCGAGATAAAAGCATTGTAACTAATGACAATAATTATTGTTTAAAATTTTGTATTAAGGTGGACACGATTATGGTTGATCGTCTATCTATAAAAATGTATTGCCATAGTTACCCATTTATAGTAATTAACAATAAAATGAAAATATTTGCTTTACTTGTTCACTGTTGATTCACTCACACATAGCAACCTGGAAATTGACTACAGTCAAAGTGTAATTTTCCCCTTTTTTGAGGGTTTTCCTTAATAAAAAAAAATTGTATATGTTATAATGCCATTTTAGATCTACATTCAGTCTAATTTTCAGACCTAAATCCCAATAACTTTGCTTGAAAAAGTGGAATAAAGAAAATATGTCTATCTCTTCGAGGGGAAAGGTTTTATAGGTATTTTTTTTTTTGTTTAAATATTTATCGGTTGTGCTATGTTTAAAGAATATTTTCTATAAATTTGGAACGAAGAAATCGGTTCAGTGGCTTAGAAGATATCGTGGGTAGACACAAAAAAAAAAATGAAAATACATCATTGTAAAAACAATACCTTCTCAGCTAAGCATCCAAGCTAAAAATGCCTATTATCAACATTAAATATGTTGTCGATCGAATAATGAAATTAATTTAATGAATACATTAAATAATGGGTAAGGTCATTGGCTCTAAAATGTCATTGTTTTTGCTCTAAAACCATCATAGACCTGGTTTAGGTTGGAATAATGATTAAAAATGTTGCCGAGATGGTTTGGTAAAATAATTAGTTACCAATAAAGAATCGTCGTGGCTATATTAAGTAGTGTAATATAATGGTTTTAGCTAAAATTCATAGGGAAGTGCACTTATTTAATGAATAGTGTATCACGTCCTCCGAATTGAAGGAAGACTTTGCGGGGATGGAAAAAGGAACAGTGTGTATTTTGAGTAAAACTAGAAGGGACATGGATGTTTTCGATTGTGAGGACCTTTAAATACCAACAGTTGCATAAGAAGTTAGGTATAGGCAATTTCTCGAAAATATCTTTAGTTAAATTTCGTTAGACCGGTAATAAATACTGTTACTTGCAGCTCCATTTGTTGTAAACACAACCCTCCAGACCATAACCTTGTTTAAGTCGGCCTAGACTAGTCAAAAACAATAATCACCATCGTATAATATGACCAGTATCACATGACCACAGGGTTAATTAGATAATAAAAAAAAAAACTCAAGGTTTATAGCTCCCATTTCGGTTGTCATTATTATTGTTTTTTTTCTGAGTTAACTCTTGTCGTAGATGATAGGTAAATATTACACAAAAAAAAAATAACAGTGGGGAGTAGAATAATTAATTATTGTTGGTCCTAACCAACAAAAAAATCATTCTGGTGACGTTAAACATTAACTACAAACCTTTTTATATCCGCACGATTATTGTTCAATGGGAAGAATTGCAGTGGTGGGCAAGTTATTTCATTTCGGTTACTTGTTCCGGTTAAGTTACCGGTTTATTTTAGTTACTTTTTTGTACAAATAGTATAGGTCTAGGTTACTAAGGTAACTGAAGTAAAAATTGTTGGGGGGAGGGCGTTTGGAAATTCAACCGAAAAATGTCTTAATGCAATGTTAATGCGTTGTAAAATTTAAAAAAGCTGTACAAGTGGAGCGGAAAAGGTATTTGTATTTAAAAAAGAAAAATTGTTGTGGCTTTTTAGAAGAGAGTAGTTTTTAAGTTGTTTGAAAATATACCGGTTTATTATTGTTTTAATTAAATTTCCAGTGGGAATGAACCGCATTTGAAGTACTTAAATTAATGTAATTATTACATTGGATGGTTGTAATTTGTAATCAAATACCACAACCTGTTGTAATTAGTCGTAGGTATAGTTAGTTAATGATTGCCAACAATTACACAATCGTGTGTAACTTATTAAATATTTATCTTTTTTAAATTTTAAAATGATTTATCAACAAAAGCCGAATGTTTTGATTTTGATTGCAATTTTTAATTTTGAACTGATATAAATTGATAGGTCAATAAATAATGGTAGATAAATATATTTTTTGTTTATTTACTACAATTTATATTGTCATCAATGACTGCACGTAATGGACTTCCGGTTTGAAAGGATTAACATGTAACAGGCGAATTTTTTATGTGCTATTTATGCTCTCTTTTGTGTTCATACTTTTGTATATTATTATGTTTACTACCTAACACAATATTGTATTAATGTGTTTTTTGTTGTTTATTTTTACAGTTTTTATATGGAATACACAGAAAAATCTCAAAAATGGTAAGTACATCAGATCAGTAAATCGTTTTGTACAATTGATGTTTTATAGGCAACTCGCATATAAAATAATATTGGCAATACCTACCCAATTTCATTGACGACTTAACCCTGTAGGCTGTCCTTAAGCAATTTAAAAAAACAAACAAAAGATAGTATTGTTTACGTAATAACATTTTATGAACGACAGTTTTCCATTGAAATTGTATATTAATTTTCATAAAAACTAGGCTTATGCCGTAACAGATGCGCGACCTATCGGACAAATAGTGTAGCAAATAGGCGTCGCGACCACCACCTGATGGCGATTTTCATAATAATTGAAATACAAATTTGAAAATAATTTTATTTTAGTATTAAAATATTGACATATAACGAGTATAATCGTACGGTAATACCCAATTGATGGTTTATTTCAACACAGTATACACAATTCAAACTAATAGTATAATAACTAGTGTAACGGTCACATTTAGTATTGGTTATCTTTGCAAAAAACCCATTATGATTAATTATTCTAAAATAAAGTACGATTCGGTCGTATAAGTGTGTATGTAAATCTATAAAAAAAAAAGTTATATTTATTATACCTTGTATTGTTTATCTGGCTTAATATGGGCCGTTGAGAGGAAATTAGGACAACATTGGGAGGCATCTCTGGATGAAAACTTTTGACTACCTGACATGGGAGCAATTATGTTATTTATAAATTATAATGCATTCTTTGTACCTAAGATATTATGACTGCATAAAAAATAAGTGAAAATGTGTTCTAAAATAAAAATAAAACATTTCAGTGGAGACAGAGCATATTAAGGGTTTAGATAAGGACACAAGTCTAAAGGAATTATTATAGCCAAAAGTAATAAAGTCACTTTTAAATCAACGCTTCGATGATAATCTGAACATAGAAACACAAAAATAGATAAAGAAAAAAAGTGAACTAATAAGTTAAAAATAATTGTATTACAAGAACAATTTACCAATCAATTGTAGCATATCTTATTTAAAATGTCAATTACTTTGAAAACAACCGAAAATTAACTACAATTTTAAATAATGTTAAACATCTTTAATTTTTGACTAAAAAGAAAAGCGTGGGCCAAAGTCCAAATTCATTGAGTTAAGTATTATGAAATGTATGTGTCACACACAAATATTAAACTAAATTTAAATTACAAAAGAACTTACAATATAAAACATTATCTGATAAATTTATTAGGGACTTTTTAGACACGCTTTGCTTTTTAGTAAAAAATTAAAGATGTTTAACATTATTTAAAATTGTAGTTAATTTTCGGTTGTTTTCAAAGTAATTGACATTACAACAATTAATTACTCGTGTATAATGTAATTTAATATACATTTTTATAATAAATAGCAATATAATGCGTTGAACGTGACGCCCTCTGGTTAGATTAAGTTGAATCTGGCATTTTAAACGGAACATGTGGCATCTCCTAATATTTCACTGTGGGAACCTAGTTTCTTTTTAATCATTCGCCAAGTGTAATTTTTTTAGGAAGTATTAATATTGCCAGTATCTGCTACCACCCCCCGAATGGTTATATATCGTAGAGGCTGCAGTCTCAGTCGTCAATGTACACATCACACTGCGAGTACAACTCTGTGGAAAGATGTCTTCTATTGCTCTTGTTACACACATTTTTTTTTTTAATAATAATGTTTGCTGCTTGTTTCATCCTAAAATAATTTAATTAAATACAAATAAACTCGCGATGTTTTCGTGCGATAAATATGATGAAGTGTTATGCATTTAACAGAGATTTGGTGCAGCACATGAAATCACATCATGATGACGTACGGTTTTCTTGTTGTATAT
This sequence comes from Adelges cooleyi, assembly GCF_023614345.1. NCBI lineage: Eukaryota > Metazoa > Arthropoda > Insecta > Hemiptera > Adelgidae > Adelges > Adelges cooleyi. The sequence goes on along the minus strand of NW_026096268.1, from coordinate 9,011,723 downwards.
TTACATCGTCGTTTACCCGAAAAACTAATTTGAGCGTTCACTTACAGCGGATACACCGTCGGTACCGAGTTCGGATTCGTTGGATGGTTTCTAATTAAATTATAATAGATAATAAGGTTTAATTCATTAAACCTAAGCCAGAATGACCATGTCCTTTGAGATAAAAGACACAAATCTAGTGCAAGACCTGGTTATAGCATCATTTAAAACTAAACTGGCAAACAGTTGGCAAGAAAAAGTACGGAAAAAAGATGTTCAAAGAAGCATTAGATATGGAAAAATGCTCATAAAATTTCAATAGAGAAGATGGTTAGAAAATTGGCAATACATAAACATCAATTGTTCAATGGGGAAAAAGAAAAGAACAATACAACGACCGACGCCAAACAATAGAAAGACCAAGATCCCTGGGTAATTCTTTGTCCAAGAATCAAGACAAAACTGTCGCTAAAGACAGTATTGAGTAGACACAATCAACAATGGTCCAAACAAATGCATTAAGGGAGTAACAATAGCAAATACCATAGACAGGGTTGACGGAAGAAAGAAGAAATAGAGGCATCTTCAAGTCCTTCCAGAACCGTGAAAGCTCAAGAATAATTGGAAATAAAGTTGTGGAGAACAGTAACTCGTAGATTTTTTGTACGACAACCCCAAGATTGATGTTTGAGTTAAAATCTCTAAAAACTCTCTCACACTCCAATTATGGGGTAGTGCAAAAAAATCCAACACAAAATTCAATCTTTTCAAAATATTGCTTTTAGAAAATTAAAAAAAAACACCTACTTAAAACTCAAATTATACACTTTATACAGCCTAAAGACTGTGCAAAAATAGACTTTTATAAAGTTTTCATAGTCAACTACAATCCCATTCTAATCCACTTATTAAACATGTGTCGTCCCTAACCAATCCTGAAACTCCTGCTAGATTAGAAAGGATTTCTTTTGACATATCAATGAAGTTGCTTCTCGATCAGAACTAAATTATATTTCTTTAAAGATATAAAATTCTAAAATGTTCCCCGTCCTACTATTTGTAATTCTAATATTTAATAAATTAATAGTATAAAAAATATCTAACATTATACTTTCGTGTTTTAATTTGTATTAAAAATATTTTTTTAACTAATTCGGAAACTAATATTATCATTTTTTTCATTACCTAAAATATTTAACATACTATCGTAGACCGTTTGAAGAACTTATTGAATATTTAAGAAATTTAATTTTTTTTGAATATTTTTGCTAATATGTTTTGAGTATAGGGAAAATAATTTGATAAATGAACCGACAATAATTAAAGTCGGCTAATATCGACTTTAACGTGACACTACTTACAACTATTTAACAGTGACAATATATGTATGTATAACGATAGCTAACAAAATAGCACCAACAAGAGACACAGGTTCTTCTGGTGCTAAAATATGCATAGTTAGTTAAAAACCTTAGGGCGGTCGAGTTGTATTACAAGGTATAAAAGAATGTTTAAAAATATATATATATATTTTTTTTTATCAGTGACATACTTATGAATGGACCACCACTCTCGATAATGCCTCAAGAATGCCGTTAGTATGATTATAGGATAAAATCTACAAAGGCAAAGACTTACTAATCGGATTATGTGTACTTCTATATAGTTTTTAGCATGTAATATATTATAGGTGTATGGCTATATATGTTTCTAATTGTGGTGTCATCTCTTTAATTTATGCGTTAAGAGTATTAAATGAATCCAAAAGTAATTCCCGAACAAATCAGGTTCTATCTGATTACGAATTCCCGAGTTCAACCACCTATGGTGTTCACATAATACACACCTGCCATGTCGGCACAACGTGTTTTGGATTACAGGTAACGATCCTCCGGGCATTAAAATTATGCTTACCTTTTGAAAACCTATCGAATAACATTTGTTTCTTAAAAAGTTTTAAAAACATTTTGAACAATGTAGATTTTCATTACATTTTCATAGACCTGACGTGAAAGAGAAATAATTGAGATAAAACCGTTTGCAAAGGTAGAGAAGCCCTTTTTTTATAGGTATCATTATTTAATATCAATATTTAACCCTTAACTATAGGCATATTTAAAAATATTATATATAATTAAAATAATAGTAATTTTAAAGTTGAACGTTAAATATTTCGAGATACATTATCGAGTTCAGAGTTAATAGGTTATAGTTTATACTCTCAACCCAGTTTTATGACCAAGAAAACATTTTGAGGTATACAATTTTTTTTTTTTTTGTTATTAGGTTTAAAAATTCTGAAATTTGATTAAAAAAAACTTATTTGTAGTTTTTTTTTTAAATCTTACTAATAATGAAATCATTAGAAATCTTTGAAAATTGTAAAAATTTAACTCTAAATGTTTTTAAAAATGTGCCACGATTCATGCCTTGTAAATGTTATGAAGAATACAAATGTTTTTGTTTTTAAACTTAAATCAGATTATTTTTAGTAACGTACTATTTGTTAAGTAGAAACATGTGTACTTTTGCAAAAATAAAGTCCTCTGTTTTGTGTTAACATACATTTTTACACATTTTTACTTAAAGATAAATTTTAGTTAAAAATTGTATTAAGGTCGTATTACATTTTGTACATTTTATGAGAACTATTGTGTTTGTAATTATGTTTTTTTATTTTTACCTCTTCTCTCAGGGTTAGAAGTATATTATGGATTTTTACTAAATTATATCGTTTAGGTTAGGTTAGGTTTCCTGTAAATCAGACCAATATACACGTAATTTGTCCTTAATTTTTTTTTCTTGTAATTTATAACATGAGTTAGAAATGTGCACTTGTGGAAAATAAAGATTTTACTTGCATATTTGGCTAAATGTTACATTAAGTATAAATGACCCTTTTACACATAATGTATTATGTATGTATGATTACAAAGTCGTCTCAAAATGTTGACACTGTCATGAGTTAGGCCATATGTTAAATCTTATAAATTTCAATTTAAGTGTAAACTTGGTTTTAAATAATAATTCCCTTATTTACATTATGAGAACTTTTGAGCGTTTAACTAACCAACTCTGGCCGTAGCCATTTATCAGTTTCATCCGATTTTTATTACAGACATATTAAAATATGTAGAAATCTAATCGATAATGTTTCAATAGTGCTTTCATCGAATTTCATTTCATAAGAACATTATTTTCGTTTTAATTAATTATAATCTAATAATATATATTTTATATTGATAATGAGTATTGTACTCCTTGTACAGTGGAAAAACAAAATTAGATTTCTACAAATAACTCATTAATTATTATAATTTAATTACCTGACTTTATATAAACGGTTTTATATATATATATATATATTTAATTATAACAAGTGCTTTAATAACATAATGTAATATTCAATGCTAAACAATATTATTATGTCTATCTATGCAGGTCATTACTCCTATTGATAATATAGTAATAAAACAAACGGTCTTAGGCACAAAAATAATGTTAAAGTTAATAACGTTAAGTAAGGTATTATAAAATATTAAGGAATATTAGTATATTAATTAAAAGAAAATCAATAGTTTTATCTCGATTATTTCGTAGAATGATTACATTTTAACACTAAGGCAATCTGATAAATCAAACATCAATAAACTTCGTCGGTGTAATAGTAAATGTGCACTATTTTTTTTACCTCGTTTAAAATAAGATGTTGCGATAAAAATGTCCACAGTATTCTTTTTGCGGTCTATTGCCATTGTTTGTATCAAACGTTTTCAAGTTCTTAGTTCTTAATTCAAGTTTGATTTTTGCCGCTTTGAAAAATATGATGTCATAATAGAAATTCAATAAGTAAAAAAAAACCGCTTTGATAGTTACATTAAATGAGACGTTTACAAAAAAAACACTGATAAAAATTATAATTATCATTGTAATTTTTTTTTTTTTTTTGTACATTTCTCATAAAATAATATTGGTTATGGTGCAGTGAGTGCACTTATAGACTGTGTGTAGAAGACGTCTGGCTCTTAACGTTACTTATAGGAGATGTGTGGCCCTGACTCGTAAGAACGTTGTACTTGTTTAAGACTACTCGTAGGAAAGACCCGGGTTGTTCATAGACCATATTTAGTAAAATAAAAGTCTGGATGATGTAATATGTGCAGTAGCTTGCTAAGAGCCCATAAAAGTAGTTAAACCTGTGTGGTATTTGTCCTCGAGTATAGGACGTGAGCTGTGTCACAATCCTTCTCTGCAGACTGCACTATCTATGATAAAAAATAAATACCGTTGTATCAGACCCCGGGCAATAATAAAAATTAACACGGGTAAGATACTTATCACGCAAAAACGCGGCGGCTATCTTCTTAAGATGCGACTTACATGCGCAACTAGACCTACATTTTAGGGGATGCTAAAATCATGTGCCTAATACCATTAGATATAAAATAAACAATTTAAACAGAGTATATGTATACTATTAAAATTGTATGCGTAAAAAAAAGGATTGGGGTTTCAGTTTTTGGGGGTCCTAATTTTGAGTCTGCGGGTGCCAAATTACTAATTATGCGAATTTTTCAATTTCCACGGTACTAAAGTATACAAATACTCTAATTAGTTAGGGAGGGCGATAGGAACATAAAAATGTGTAGAAAATTAAGATCACGTTATATTATGAAAACACTACAAAAAAAAAAAATATATTATTAATTAAACCCAATAAGTTATTGAGTGACATGTGATAAAAAAAAATCACCCTCTGTATCCCTCCTCAGATCATAGACAATCACTCTTTTATGTACTAACTATATTATGTATTTAAAAAAAAATTAGAAGTGTTATATTATAATTATATTTTACACAGTGCAAATTCAATTTGTCTGCTTTTTCTTTAAACGTTATTCTCAACCTGTCCTACGGGTCAACTGTGTAAATTGCCACTCAGCGCCGGCGGGAGGTTTTGCGGGGCCCGGGGCAGATTATTTCACGGGGCCCTAGACATTTTTTTTTGAGAAGCCAAAACAAATTTTTTTGGGACGCTCGAGTACTTATAAAACATTTTTTTCTATTTCACATAACTTATGTAAAAACATTTTTCTTAGGCATAAAATGAAACAAAGTATTAAACATAAACTCTTTAAATATGTATTTATTTATTTCTGTTTAGATAAAATTTTCATATTAAAATAAAATATATACAAATTAAATGTTTACACTAAAAAAAAGTTGAAAAATTAAAAAAAAATGAATTTTATAACATCAAAATAGTTTTTTTCTGGCCTTGGTTGCAGCAAAAATGTCAATCAGCTCATTAAAATCTAATAAGTCAGTAATTTCTTGTTCAATTGACAGAGTAGCTAGGCTTGTAAGCTTACACTGTGATAAAGTACTCCTTAAGTAGTTCTTTATTATTTTTAATTTGGAAAAACTCCTTTCCGCACCAGCAGATGTTACTGGAATTGAGAGAATTATTCTGAGTGCAATTGAAATATTTGGATAAGAACCGCAACATTTTTTTAGTACTTTCTTCAGTTATCATAGTACAAAAAATAAGCAATTCTTCATACAATTCATAACCATTTATATCTTTTAATTCACCTTCAGTGAACGTTCAGTTAGAACGTTTTGGAGATCATGGCAACATTTTCTTAACTCCTCTTTTTCCATGAATTTTATTTTGTTAATCCGATACAAAAAACCAAAGTTATTTTTAAACGATTTAAGCTGTGAAAATCTCATATTCATGGAAACGATAGCTTGATCAACAATAGTTAAAACAAATATCGACGATAACAATTATTTAGAAATAATGTGTCTAGTGACGGTAAAATCAACTACCTACAATAAATTGCATGTGGGCACATACAAGATAAGGAGTAATAATGTTTGTACTATAAATAAACAAGAACGCAGGCAAACCAAAATTTTTCTGTTGATTATTTCTTAGTATGGATATCATATTTTATCACCAAAGCGATAACAATATATTATAATAGGTACCGAGTACCGACCTACTAAAAATAATGTTGAAGTTAAAGATTAAAATACCAAAAAAAAATTCATATGACAGACGACACTTGTTATTTAATTTGAAAAACAAGATATTAGGCATACTCCGCATACAAATCAATAAATCCCATGAAGGGCGCGGGGCCCCTAAAATGGCGGGGCCCTGGGCAGCTGCCCCTTCCGCCCTGCCCCTTCCGCCGGCGCTGTAATGCCACTACAACAAGTGTAATTAAAAAAATGTTTATTCGAAGTCATTACATATTTTATAAAGCTTATATTGTAGTACACACCTGGATATTGTAATTACCTACCTACCTACCTTTCATACTGGAACACCTTGTACATATATATTATCTCTTCAAAAAACCATAAATTTCCGTCCCAGGTGTAGTAACAGGCGGTACTGACTCCAAATACCCGCGTGTAAGTTGCAACCCTTGTAATTCGGTCGCAGTAGGGGTGTTTTTTTTTTTACTTTTGATCTTGTAACACGACTGTGGCGCCTGGAGTACAGTACACGGATGCCGACTATTGACAAAACGCACATGACCGTCGGTCGTTTCGTTTAGTATTAGCCCGTCGGTGGTACGTGTGGTACGGTGGTGTGTGTGTGATGCGGTCGTCGCACGTGTATGGAATTATTATCATCTAAAAAATCTACGTCTTCTGCCGTGGTCACGGCTCACGTGTAGTGTTAGTGCTTCTTTTTTTTAATTTTATTTATTAAACTCCACGTATTCCGTTTGTTTGGAAAAATTACACTTTTTTTTCATTTTTTTACCAACGACAGTGATTGTGATGTGTTAAATTTTTATTTTTTCCCTATATTTACATATTTCCCCCTACCGTATAAAAACCACAATATTATTATGATTTTTTTTTACTATCATGACGTTTTCCTCCTATTGGATAACCCAAAAAGGTAAGGCCGTTATTTGCGCTTAAATAATGATTTAAAAAAAAATCTGCTCGGGTTTTGTGTTATGAATTCTTTGGTTAATTGTTCGTGTACAATTAATGTATTTTCAACTCAAATCGCGCTTGTGCACTTGTTGTTTTCGAAGAACAACATAATGATTCGTAACATTCATACTATGTTTGGAATTGATGTAGTTTTTTTCCCCCCGTTGTCAAAATGCCGTACAAATATTCGTGTATTGTTATTTTTCAAAACGGTATTTCAGATAAAAAAGCCAATCCCGCTTGTATGGACTCAAGTGTTCGCGAAAAACGTTTTCAAAAATATTTTCCAAGTCTTCTCGGAATCGTCTGAATTGTTAGTTCTCGTTTAATTTATTGCCTTGTTTTGTACAAAATAAAATTCAACAAATCTGGTAGGTATCTTGCATATTATATTTCCTATTTGCTAAAAAACAAAATATAATAATACAAGATTGTATTTTTTTCATGACGTGTTTTTCGCGTTTAATATACTAGCAAAATAAAAAAAATATATCTGACCCAGTTAAAAAAATTAAAATAATCTACTATTTAAAATTTACTAAACGGCTCTTTATTTTTAAGGAGTTTTATATGGGTAATATTTAAGGAAAAAATGGTTTTAAATACATTCCGACCGTGAAAACTTATTTTCAGATTAATTTCTATACTAACTAGCTAGAGAGGGGGAATAGAAAATAAAATCCCTTTGAAACATATACATAATATATAAACAACTTACTTTGTTTAGTGCCAATGTGGTGCCTATGATGTTTTCCAGCTTACTGAAAAATAATAATTATTATGTTATTGTATCAGAGTGACGCCTATAATATTTATATTATTACAATGTAAAAGTATAGAATTTAATGGTTTGGAAACTGATTGGAACTATTTATTTATTTTATTTTATAGAGACTTCAGTCCCCATAGCCCACCTCTCCCTCCCTTGCAACCGCCCCTGCTTCGAGGTATTATTTTTAACGTGTACAATTTTTTATATGAGTAAAAGCCATTTATATGTTATTATTTTTTTTTTATATTAAAAGCCATAACAGAATTTGGAAGACTTTGAAAACAGTAACCCTTCAAATTATTAAAATTACCACTAGAAAATTATTGTCCATATCATTTTTTTTTGTTTATAAATAGTAATTTAAATTAAAAGAACTTTACTTAAATATTTTAAGATAACCGAAATATAAAAATAATGATAATAAATAAATATATGAAATGAATTCAACGATCGCATATTTTTTTAATGCTACCTCGTGCAAAAATGTAATCGGCTTATCTGCTTTTGGTTCGTTTTCGCTCTTGAAGCGGAAGTTCTAGATTATTTATCACATTATTTGCAGTACTATTAAATACGTTGATTTATTATTTTTTTTAACTATAAAATAATATGATAACTATGATGAGGTGATATTTCACCAAACTTTTTTTTTATACTTACTGCGTAATTCACAAAATGTACTTTGGACTTTGAAATCAATATTTTCTTTGTTTTTTTTTTGCCAAACTAACAAATTTTAAAGCAGTTTCGTAAACGTTTTTTTTAACATTTCTAAATTCACTTTTTAGTGTTTCTAGAGTTGTTATAAATCATTGTTTTTGCTTGCAAAATGCATATAGTCCACTAGTCTGTAAATATATTTTAGTAAGTGGAGTTATCGAGTGAAAACATTTTTTAGAAATAGTTGGTCAACCCGTTTAAATAAGTAGCTGTTACTCTTTACGCCTAGCATCGTCATTGAAATTTTCAATTTTTCGGAAAATCAAATGAAAAACTCGAATAATGGCAATGAAGTGTGAATATTGGATGGTCATTAAATATCCCAAAACATTTTTTCAAAGTCAAACAAAAGATGGGTGGATGGAATGCAGAGTTATATGATGATAGGGGAAGGGGGGGTGATTGAACGAGATGTAGAAGTGCGAGCTCTATGGAGGTATAGGACTAGGGTGGCCGACCCAATGTAGTTGGGAGTGTAAGGCGAAGATAAAGAAGAAGAAGATCTGTCGCCCACCATCGCGTTTCATCGCTGTTAAATTCAAAACATGGCTATCTGTAGTAACATTTCTCCCAACATACATATTCTTTTATAAGATACGAAAGAACTCGGCTCTGAATTTTATAAACCAAATAATAAAATCGCTAGAGATTTTATAGATACATACACATGCGTGTGATCCAGCACAATGTGCCCCAAATAATAAAAACCAAAAAGGTCAGAGAATTTGTCCGATTCCCCGTTGGGCCAGTCCGACATCTGCAGATGGCGGGTCCAAATTCAATTCTGTTATAAGAACATAAGAATTTGTCGTTCTCATTTTTTGCGTTATATGTTGCAAACCTGTTTTCATTTGAAAAATTGAGTTTTTTTGTAATTAAATTTTAAATAAATTTAATTTGAAAATTAGCCATTAGGTCTTGGGTGGGTCATTAGCCCTTAGTAGTAGAGAAATATTTTTATCAGCTGTCCGTACTGGCACAAAAAACATATTTTAGATACCAAAAATCCAATCACCAACCACCCGACCGGCATTGTAATGTTTTCCCCCCATTTCACCTTGAATACGCGTCAAATTGCAGCTGCTATTATTGCATTTTATATCTGTGTGGCTAAACCGGCTTACAAAATTGTTAAGAGGACTCCAACCATCAAAAATGGATTATTTAGGAGTAAAGTATAGGCAATTTGCCGCAAAATCTCAGTGTGTATGTGATGAGAATTATTTATTGGTAATTGGTTATTTTTTTTTTTTTTTTTAGGTTGACCATCTCTCATTTCTGTAGGAAAAATAATTGTTATCCATCAAAATTGTTTTGCTTGAGTCAAAGTCAAACGGTATCGGAATAGTTTCAATTTTCTATTAAATTCGATCACTAAACCAATAATGGCATATTTGAGAAACCAGCAACTATTTAAAAAGACTTTACAGGAATAATAGGTATGAAAGTTATATAACAGACTTCTCTATGTGAATTAACTAGAAAGTGTGTGTTTGACGCAAAACTAGTCAAAACCCGGTTGTGGTTTTATTTTTGAGTGTACAAAAACCTGTTATAAAACTCATAGTTTTGGTTAAACTACAAAAATATTTGCTATTTGATCGAAAATATGAGTTTCGTGTGGCTTTTTGGTTAAAACCTTTTAAAGGTTTTCGAGAAAAAAAAACATTTGATATATTTTAGTTCAAATTTTTTCTCTAATACAGAATTTTAGTGGGCAGATAATACTCTCCAAGTGCCAAACATAGGTTTAATGCATATCGAGTAAATACTTCTTTTAACTATTTTCAATAATGATGAAGTTTCAGCTGTATTAATATTTGTGCTTACGTTTGTTGCGTTCAAAAATTGATTGTTGATTTTTAAATATAAATATTATATGTTCTTTTTTTTTTTACTACTCTACTCCAATTTCTATTTGTTATAATGATATTATAACAAACTCAATTAAAACCGATTTTTTTTTTTTTAGAAATATTTTATTTGTTAAATTTTAACCGGTAAAAATCACTAATCCATAAATTCACTATCCGTTTTTCTTGTATTAGTTGTCCGTAAAGCTATTTTAGAAGTACAACAAGTACAAACGGTTAGTGTAAATCCGTTTAAAAACATTAAAACGTTTTCCATTTTTCGACTGACTTAGGTAAAATAGTAAACCGACTGATCCGAGTGGATTTATTGTTTCCTTATATATTACAAGCGTTAAATAAGACAACAACAGATTTCTGACAAAGCGTGAAACAATTATGATGACAGCAGCGAGATCTCGATGATCTTTGAGTTACTTCGGCTAATTATAATATTATTCTGGGAAATTATAATATGAGCTTATTTCTTTAAACACGGACAGATGTGTATTCTAAGAAACAGCTCAATTCTTCTTATCTAAAAGATGAGTAAGGTTAATTTTGATAATTTATGTGGAGTCAAGAGTTGGATTACGATTTCGTCAGATTATCGGTCAAAAATATTTCAAATCTCATTGTTATTTTGTTATAAGTGCCATTATTGGCCATTATTCGTTAAAGGAAAATAAATTATTATTCGAATAAAAATTATAATATACTTAGGTAAGTGTTAGGTCTACTCACCCAATCTCGGTTAAAAAAATAACCGTTACAAATGGACACAAATAATAGTCTGTTTAAGTACCTAAGTCAGGTTTACTATATTGTTATGTCGAGGTTTTTGTTGCCCAAGGTTATAAACAAGATTGTGCCGTTAGAAGTGCTATTTTACTATGTTAGGTAAAATATGTTACTATTATGTTAGGTAAAGGAGATAACCGTGTTTTCAAACGTGACAGTTGCGCATTCATCTTTTTTTTTTTTTTTTAAAACAAAAACGGGATGAGAAAAGTTGGGTGTTATTGTGTTTGGTCGGTCAAGTATGAGTTAGGCAACCTTAGATGGCCCGAAATACTTAGCATCCTAAGTATCCTAATTATGTCGGTAATACCACAAGACACATGTTAAGTAAAGTAAGACTCCATTGAAAAAACCTCTTAATAGCTCTCAGTGAGGTCTAGCGGGACTCGATTTATTAAGATCAATATCCATTTTAGACCGTTCAACATTTTCAAAAAAACATAATATAGAATTGTATTTTTTTTTTGTAGCCTTTAAAAAGTATTTTTCTGACCATTTTGCCGAACACACTTTTTAAAATATTTATTAGTCATTTTTCTACAAACTATACGATGGAAACCTACAAAAAATATTATATAACTAATATTTTTTCTTAAGATTTTTTTTAGTTTTATGACATTTTATTGATTGCATTTTTATTTTAAATTTCAACGTCTTTCATTTAAATGTTATTCTTTAAGGATGTTTAGCATACGACCCTCACTGATATGTGAAACATTTATATTTTATTTATTGCTTGGAGTCTACTGAACACGTACACTATACCCAAAAGTTCATACCTGTAAAAATTGTTGCCAGAAAATGAACAAAAAATAGTCGTTTTTGGTACTTTATTAGCTATGTTTCAAACAAGAGAGAACACAAAGAGATGGGGTTGTTTTACGTTTTATATTAAAAAAAAAAAAAAATTTACGTCTGAAATGTGTGTTGGCCTAGAGCCACGAGTCATCTCGTGTTCGGTTGTCCAATGGCGCCTTATATATGGTTAGGTGAAGTGAATATTGATGTGCAAGTCTCTTGGGTGGTGGCAATATTTTTTGGGTATGTCATAGTGTAGTTCCTTTGCTAATTTCGACTCGTAAAAGCCATTTGACCATTACCCGGATGTTTCGTGGCCTCGAGATTTTGGATATTATTTTATATATATATATATAGGAAAGGAAAATCTTAAAAAATATATATGGACCGGTGTACAATGATGACCTAGGAATATATGAAAAAAGACACAATAAAGAGATATATGGCCTGTATGAAAAACCCAATATACTCACATGTATACGATGTAAACGTCTAGAGTGGCTGGGACATGTGTGGAGAGCTGATGGAGATGTATTAAAGAAAGTTCTGACAGGAAACATTAATTATACAAAATATATTATAATTATATGTAAAATAATAAAATATAGTTAAAAATCCCGTCACTTAAAAGATATATATATATATATATATATAAAATAATAATAATAAAAATCTTTATTCTATAATTATAAAAAATCTTATTCAACACAATGTTTGAAAATGGACACGTGTATCAAATAATTCGAACCTTTAAGTCCTTGAACCCAGTGGTACAAACCATTTGGAAAAAATAAGTGAGGGCAAAATTAAAGTTATCAAAATACCCACCAAAAGGGGGGGGATGCGCTCTGGTATATTCACCAAAATTTTTGGGCCTCATCATTATATCCATACATTAATCAACAATTATAATAACAAACGTAATAGATTATTCAATTATTGGAACACGTCGCGTCATTTGTACTTGGGTGTCAACTGTCAATATATTTGTTTGAGCTGTAAGTAATAATTGAGAGGGTCAAAACCATAGTGGTGTAAGTCGAGTTAACTTTAATAAGATAAAACCACTTGTAAAAAAAACTCTTGTATTTTGCTTGTATTGTAACTTATAAGCTTGTAGTGTTTCTGCGCACTAACCGTGGTTCGAATCTCGGTCGCTGGCCGTTTCCATAGCTGGGCGGGCAACAGTCTGGAGAAAGAAATGGCCACCCGACTGATGCGGAAGGCAACGGAGAAACACCGCACCACAACCACTTCCCCAGGATGGCAACTCTTGTCTTTAGTAGAGCAAGAGTTGTTCAAACCGACCAACGGGTCATAGACTAAAAAAAAAAAAAGCTTATAGTGTGCTACCATAATTTGAGACACTAGAATTAAAGAATTAGAATTCTTAGACTTTATTTGTACAGTATAAAAAGTTAAATTGAACGCAAGTTAATTTTTGACAAGTATAACAATACTTGTTTGAGAAAACGTCGTAGATTCGATAGTGTTGACTTCGCTGCCAGAAATCATCTCTTTGGCGGCACGTTTATCAAAGAGCGCCCGTTACCCACATATTAATTAATAATACGTTGTATTGTTTTACCGAAAACCTATAAATTGTATAAACTTGACCTTGCTAGTTGGCGATAAAGACTACAAGATTAACTCATAACAACAGTAGTGCAATAAAATGATTAAAACAATTAGGTGAATTAAAACTATTATGGTTATTTGCTGTAAAAAGAGCACAATGTATTATAATATACACGAATTGTGCTGCCTATATCAATTTAAGAAACAGGAGAAGCTAGTTAGGATGTACATATTGAAGACGGAAAGGTCGTAGGGCTTCAAGAATTATTATAGCGTGATAAAATCACTTTCAAATAAACGCTTTCATTCGAATCTGTGTATGTATGTTCAAACCAGTACAGTCCAAACCAGCACAGTAAGAAATTATTACATTTTGGTGCAGCGTCCACAGATCCCATCGAAACAATTATTTAATCACATTTAGTCACAATAATTCTCCAAGACCCGTGAACTCTCCGTCCACACTAAGTCTCGACTCAATTTACTGTTTTTTTTTTCCATATTCTAGGTGTGAATCCTAAAAGCACATTTTGTTTTTTTTTATAATAGTGTAGAGAACCGCCTATCCCTATTAACCGCCTATTGGAAACCTGCTGTTCGACTACTTCCTTCAGTGCTGGGACTCAGTTCAATTCCTTGGGTTTGTCCCACTTCTTGGACGCTCGTCTTATATATATATAAATATTTAATACAGTTTTTACAATTAATGGGTTTTGTCGTTAAAACTACTTTGACAATGTTGGTTGCCAACAAGGAATACAATGTAACATTTGAGACTTATTTAGGATTTGGACTAATGTTCGACTGAAAATGTGTTTGAAAGTCATTGCCATAAAAAATGTTCTACTCGAAACTGCAAATAAAACGGTCGAACAATGTCGGAAATTTAGTTGTTATTTCTATTATTGAACGTGGTTACCTAAGTAATTTAAGGTAGGCTAAACCAACGCCTAACCGGTTTTGTACACATAGACGAATCTTTGGACTTTTTATTGGGCTATTGGTTTTCAGTGGATTAATCTTGAAATGTACTAAAATCATGCCGTAAATTTTATCGCTTTCTAAATGTCTTACCGTCTCCCAACAGCCGTTAGTAACACGTTGATATTTGTATTGTGCTGGGCAATGTGCCAACATAATATGTTACTTTATCGCTTTCAAGATATCTTCCAAAAACTCTGTACCGATTTTTTCGCGTAGCAAGTCTATGGATCGGATGAATGAATTTGTACCTAAAAGATACTTTATGGGGCCGAATTTTCAAAAAGTGCACCCCCCCTCCCCGTGTAGGTCGAGAAGAACAGCCTAAAAAGCTACATTTTATTTTAGCTTCGACGCGGAGCGGATAATGTATTGTTTGTTTTTACAATGATGTGCGCTTTTTTTTTTTAGTTTGTACCTGTAACATTTTTAATACTTGACCAATTTCTTAGAGGAATAATTATATAATTTAATAATAATAATTAATGTTTATTAATATTAGACGTGTCTGGGCCCTGAGGCGCTGTGGCCTCCCTTAGCATGTTTGCTGTAAACCACAATGTTACATATAAGATGGCGTACATTACATATTATACTCGTAAACATGATTTTATAAGCGTATAAGTATTTTAATGTCTCTTTTATTTTTATTAAAATCGTACGCTTAGGTTTAGCTTTGGGGGTTTTCATTACAAACGAGATTTCGAGACAGTACCACGTAATTAAGTGTTAAATAGAGTTTGAAAATAATTAAAATTGTTGGCTCTTAATGCCTAAAGGCGGCAACAACCCTTAGAATGGGAGAAACAAAAAAAAAACTACAAAACTTTTCAATTTCCAAGTTGTTAAAATTTTAAGTAAATTAGTCGGATCGACAAATTTGAAACGCATAAGAAATGTTTATTCGATAAATAATTTTCAAATGAATTTTCACTTTTAAGTAATTGATATAAAGTCAGAAAAAAATTGTGTTAACAAAACCAAACAATTACTATCTTTTTTCGTTTCAGTTCAGTGAATTCCGTTTATATTCTCGGTAGTGATTGTCAAGTTTTAATAGGTATAGAACTTTTTAAATTGAAAACTAATTAAAACGACGTGTCTTATCTCATCATTAATTTTATCCGGTTAACATCTCAGTAGATAATCATTATTAGATGGAATTGTTTGATATAATACCTATCTATAAATATGTATGTGACGACGACAAGGCTGAGTAATGAATGTTCAATAACTGTAAAACGTGTACCAAAGTAAATATCAAAATGCTTTGCGAAATACACATGTTTTATTGTAAAATGACGTGGTTATTGTTCTTTAAGCCTTTAACGTCGACTGTTAGCTGAACTAATAGCGACCATACAAATAAATCATGTATTTCAATGATAGTTCAATTTTGTTTATTGCGTATTACATAACACGAAATTTGGTAAAATATAGGTATTATAACACTGCCTACACATAACGTCAAAAATAAAAATAAAAACCCTAAGGCCGTTTATACCGATGTAGCTTAAAAATTAAGCGCAGTTCAACATAATATTAAAATTATAGGCAATACTTAAGCCAAACTGATGAGCGCGGCCAACGGTGGATAGTTTTCGGTCGTTTTCACATCTTTAAAAAAAAAATTGTATTTTTTGCCAAATTTGTAGTTAAATGTACAACTAATTAAGCTGTAATTTATCCTTTGCTTCGAACATTTGGATGAAGGGCTTATCACCCCCCCCCCCTTTCCACTTAGTTGTACCCCCACATACGATTGATTAATTAATATAATTTTATTCGACAACAACCTTTAATTAATGTACTCGTTTTAAAAATGGAAAAAAATCTACGAGACATATTTTTTAATGTTTTTTTATACATTAGGGTCGTTCACATTGTGATCTATAAATCATATTCATTTTATAAATATAACATATTACACAAACAGAGAGGCGACGGATTTCTGTTTTAATAAAGTCTCAAAGAAACACTTGTTGTGCACTTGTTGTGTACTTGGATGGATTAGGTTAAGTCATTTCCAAATATAATAATTTGCATGACGTCCAGACTGCAGTTCTTTGATTTGCGCGCAGTCGGGCCAACGGAAATTACCGCTTTTGTGTGTTTTTGCAACCGGAAATTATCAGAATTTTTATCATTGTCCAATGATATCGATTCGTTCAGACATGTGACCGGCAGTAAAGTTTATTTTTAACGTAAGTTATCTTTAATATGGCGTGCTAATACAGTATTAAATAAAATTGCTTTGCTATCATCATTATATACAAAGCTCTTATAGGCAGCTATTGAGTCTCTATTGAGAGTCCTGCGAATTTTTAAGTTAAAAATGTGTTAATTTTTTTTAAACAAATTGTTTCTATTCTAAAAGAGAATTGAGGAAAGGGAAAATTTTCGGCCCAATAAAGTATCTTTTAGGTACGGTTTCTGGTCTAATATAAATGGTACCCTCTCAGCTCCGGATCGAAGTTAAATATACCTTCCAACGCTAAAACCAACTGTCGAATGCACAAACTATGTTTGTTATTCCACATGCAACCGTCAAACAGGATATTATTATCAACAATTGCCGGAAGAAACAATCCAATAACTGGCATTTTTAGATAAAAAAAAATATTTATATCCTCCAATCTAGGATGCTGTGTGATGATAGTGGGGCATAAAACAACTTTAGTTTAAAATATTACAAACAAATTGCCTACACCAAACTCCTTAATAAATAAGGGCAATGACGTCCTCTGTTAACTCGTTATCTTAACTCATTATTCTACAATATGCAACCTTATAAACCGGTCGTGTAACACAGTGACCCCTCGGATAGGGTTTTCACTTGGTAATAGTTAAAATGTTAACTGCTTGGAAATAATAAAAAATGCTGGTCGTTATCTTCTACTGTATATAGAGTTTTCTTAGTGCACATTGTCGTTAAAGACATTTGTTGTCCGTATCAATTTATCCTTGAAGTTTGAACAGCATCGGTGAAACACATTGTGCTAATGATATCATACATAAATATAATACATTTATATTAAGTAAACATATACTGGTTTATACATATACTGTATTATGATAGTGCCAGAGCCATTCGATGGCCTAATGCCAATAGAATACGTTTTAATTTGCTCGGCTATAGCTTACATTGTGTGTTTGTCGCGGTGTTCTTCAAAATAATATTTCCAGTGTAACATTCGGATTAGAGATCATCGTGGGAAAAAAATCTATAGCGGTGTGAAAAATTCGACGGGCTTAACATGCCAAAGAAGAATGACAAATTCATGGGACGATGTTGGATCCTAATTTAAATATATATGTAAGTTTTCGTCAAATGTTTCCTAAATTTCAAAAACGTTGGTATTTTACTGGCGATAAGAAAACGCGGAATTGATTTATACTTTTTTATTCATATTTTCATTCATTAGACTATTCATCTGTGTTTGTGGTTTTTTCATTGTACTCAATAGTTATTGGGCTTCACTTTTTTTGAAAGAGATTACAATAATATTTGTGTTTTAGATGAACGGTTTATTATTATAGTTAAAACAATGAAGTCAAAATCCGAAGTCAAAAAAATATTATTCAATGAAAGCTAAACTATGAGACCCTACACCATATTTCTTAAAACTTCACATAATTGTAATCGAAAGAAACTTGTTTTAAGTATTTTGTACTCCATTAAAATAATTTTGTTCCATTAGACGTTGTTTTTTTATTGGATATTATTCATTCTACTTATTTTTATAAGCCTTTTTCTTTCTTTAGACTTTTTTTCTGTTGGTTTTATACTTGTTTGTCAAGCGTTAGGGATATTTTAATTTATACACTATATAGTTATTTATATTTTTAAAACAATGTGATAATGTTTTA
Organism: Adelges cooleyi; assembly: GCF_023614345.1. Classification (NCBI taxonomy): domain Eukaryota; kingdom Metazoa; phylum Arthropoda; class Insecta; order Hemiptera; family Adelgidae; genus Adelges; species Adelges cooleyi. The sequence continues at coordinate 8,993,405 of NW_026096268.1, read as the reverse complement.
AAGATGTATTTTGTATAATATATTTATTTTATTGATGGATTATTTGTTTATTTATTTTTCGTTTGGGGCACCCCTCCCCCCTGTGGAACTTTTTGGTACTTGCCCTGCATGTCTTTTACGATAAAAAGAATGTTAAAAAATTGTTTGGAATTTTTTTTTCTTTTATTTTGGTCATGGTCGTATTAAGTATTTTCAATTTTTATCTTCACTCTTTTTTTTTATCTTTTTTTTTTTAATTTCACCTCTTATTTCGTTTTCCTAAGCGTTTTTATGGAGAACTCAGTTTGAAATTTACACATTTTATGTAAAATTACATCGGCTCTCTGATATAAATAACCGGAGGGTGAGGGGAGGTGCTCCAAACGTTCGTTCGTACTTGGCGTTTTCACCCATATTTAAATTAAAATGGTACTTATCCATTTGTCATTAAAATATCTGTAATGCGGTTTAGTCGCCGTCCTTATGTTGCACTAGGTAGGGCAGGCCGTGCTGGCTGTAAATCATCATTATACTTTAGTATCGATGGCGGTGGTTTAGTCGCCGTCGGCTGTAAATGGTAATTGTCACTACAAAACTATGTTATTCGACTAGCGACCGGCGTTTAATAAGAGTAACGTCGAGTACCGTCGACGGTCTGTGAACACACAGAGGCCCGCCACAGTTTTGCCCCGTCTTATAACGATTCGTTTGTCCATTGTTTTTATCTCAAACTAGACGGCGGCGGCGGCGGGGCTATTATTATTCTATATGATATTATGTGACCGTGACGCGATGACGTGAGATGTTAAAAAAAAAAAAACGCAGAAAATGTCTGTGTAAAAGTGGTAGTGGCAAAACGAGAGAGAACGGCTGGCAGTCGCTGTATTATTTTTAGTCGTGAGCGGACTGTAAATCCTACAAGACCACCACTATACTACTTTATCACTGCAATGCCGAACAGGACACGGCCGGCGACCAGTTGCTCTTGACGGTCCGTCGTTGAACGCCGTTCGCCGCCGATTACTCGTCCGTTTTCTTGGCAATTATTTATTTAATTTAAATATTTAATCAATTTTTTTATGATTTGATTTCGTTTGTCTAATGGCGACAACGTTACCGGTATGTTCCGGTACGTCGTCTAAGGCCGCCGCCGCCGACGACCAACCGCCCGCGTTGCCTTATGTCAAAAAAGAATTTTCATTGCAAGATTACGAAGATGTAAGTTCATTGAGTTAAAAAAAAATCCCCCGTAAAAAATAAATCCGAAAAGAGACCTTTCCTCTAGACCCCGGGACGGAGCTGCCCAAATCTGTCGGCGAGTCCATGGTTTTCTTTGTGTTTGAATTCCGTTTTCGTTTTAAATTAGAATAACATTAAAAAACCGGTAATATTATTGTAGTACTAGGATTATCCAAACCCAACTCTTCCGACCTATCGGTATAAATCATGTCTGTATACATTTACTGTATTATATTTTTAATAGATGTATTTTATTTTTTTAGTAGTTCGGCTCTGTCATAAAATTCATTAGACACGTCTTATCGACATTGTATCTGTATATTTCATTATTAGTTCGCACTTTGAAACTATTTAAAACTTGCAATCAACACGCGTATTAAATTGTTTTGTGTTTAAATAATAATAATTATCATTATCACTTGGTTAGAAAAAAAAATAACCGTACAAATTTGGGATTATTTCTACTGAATAACAACTTTTTTGGAGGTGAATGTATTTTTTCGTTTTGTTTTATGTAAAAAAATCTTACCTAACTTTTGTAGTAAGAATATTTCGATTCTTATATGATTTAATTCCTACATTCACCATGTGCCAAATCGACGGCCAACCTCTTTTTGTCGACCGGTTTGGTTTGGTCAGGCGTCGCTATATCTTAGTGTAGGTAACGGTAGATTTGTATTTTAATGTCCTAAGTAATTTATCTGTTGCTTGTAACATTAATATTACTAGAGTTATCCAACCAACGTTATAAATCATTTTGCAATAACGGGGTTATGCGGAAAATATCATCAAAGTAATATGCAAATAACTCGTATTGAAATATTTATATTTATATTTTATATTTATATACTTATACGCCTCGAGGGCAAGCTTATAAAACATCATAAAAACGGTGATAATTTATACAACTACATATAAGAACAATGGAATATCAAACAACAATAATAATAGTAACAATAATTGTTATAAAACTATAAACTAACTATATCTACGGTAGAGAAAAAAAAAGAGATGAAGGTATTTACAATAATTTATAATAATTACAAGTAAGAGGGGTCGGAATTAGCCAATGACATACAGCAGCGTAGTCGTTCATTTAAACCATAATTAGTGGAAGAGGATATTGAATTTTTTAATGTTTAAGCACCTTAATGTAAATGAGACATTTGTATTTTTAATATTTTATTTACTGAAGAAACATGTTTTGAATAATTTAATTTTGCGATTAAATACTATTAAAATATTGGTTTTTTAAAGATGTTATTACAGATTACTGCAAAATACTGTGAACAGTTGCCTCGAAAAAAAGGAATCGTTGGACTCTGCTCGTTTAATAAAAATAACAATATGATGGTAGTTGTATCTATGATAATAAAATATCATATATATATATATATATATATAATGTTTCCGGACAAATGTCCATTTATTTAAAACAAAGTACGACCCGCATAGAGTGTATGGATATTATTTTGACATGACATTTTTATACAGCGTGAGAGGAATACATTTTTTTTTGTGTTCACTAAGGCGTGTGAACATAGGAAATTTCTTTTTTTCAACTCCCTCTGTGTGTCACTCGCCTTAGACTCTGTCTGGAAAGAACTTTCACTTTACAAAAATGTCCAATAAATTTTAAACAACAGTTTTATTGTAATCCGGTCTTAAAAAGAGGTCACCTTAATTCTTTAAAATCAAAAATCCTGATGACGGACGTTCTGTTTTTGACCAATTGTTTTAATAATTTGCACGTCAAATAATTTAATACTTTTATTTATCACTCTTTAAGTAGTACATTTAAAATAGGTCTAACTAATGTGTTCTCGTAGCGGTTGCGTTGCCAGAAGAATTGCCCAGCCGGAATAACAGCTAGACCTTTGCAGTTAACGCATGCAATACAAATATCCTAGTCCGATATCGAACGATTCTTAATAGGGGAAGTGATCTATAAAAATGCATCTTGGCGCAATTATAGTTTGATACACGCTTTTTCGATTGCATTAACATACATTTTTAATGAACTTTTATTACACCACTGATTGATGTTAAACGATCTGACTTAACTGAATGAACTACCGTATGGCCGATTATTCTGTCTACAATATTATTTAATGTAGAGGAAACTGACACGCGATGCACGATAAGCGAACAAAGAACGTTATCGTCGGGTTTGAAGAGTGAAATGTCCATTAGGGTTGCTGCGGGTCACTGTACTGCAGGCTTCAATTGCTGACAATATCCTGTCGTTTAATTTACACATCACCGTTTAATGCATTAGAGTACACAATAGGGATCTATAGGGGAGCATAATATACTAATGTACATTTAAGCAGAGAACAAGTCGACTAGTCAATGATGGAAATTCACAATCGAGGATGACACTGTGCTGTTGTCTTTTGGGCCGATCCGGTCGGCTTAAGAAGTGTTTCAAGTCGAGAGCATTTGAGTCACGCTAGACAAAGACCGAATAAAACGCGTGCGCTTCCCATAATTAAATTAAAAAATGTTTTGTTGCAATTTCGCTAAAAAAACAATGCACTTAAATTCATATTCCCCGGCCGGATATAGTGAGGTCGTTAACGTTAGCATGGAACGACCTGAGAAACTCGAATTTGTATATTTCTATAGATAGGTACATAACACTTGGACCACCCTACACTTTTGGAGAATCTCTCTCGTGTACAAAATCCGTCCATAAAAAACTAGTGTGTGTGTGTTTCGATCAACGGGCGGCCCCTTCACCTTCTTTTATGGTAATAATATATAGCCACGATCAAGCTGTGTTCACGAACCTTCCGCCATATAAATAACAATCTTCAGAGTTTTGGCCTTGACTGAGAATTCTTTGGTTCTAATTGAATGGTTGGGAATAAATTATAAAATGTACATTCACTGAGATGATGCGGTACGAAGGTTCGGCCAAGGTGCGGTCAACCAAACGAATAAAACACCACAAGGTGGGGGATAACGGTGTACGCCCATTGAGTTTTTTTCCACAATACAGTCCGATGGCATTTTACTATGTACACCTACATTTATATATAGTGAGATGTAAAGAACGAATCTAGTCAGACGACCGCGGACTGCTAACCTGAAGACACGTCCGTACCGATTTTTTCTGTACTTACAATTATACTTGTATTTAACATCTAGTACGTTCACGAATGCATATTTTCTATATTTTACCAAGTAAACCAATAATAACGTTAACATTTTCTTCTACAACTGGAATTCGATCAGCATCTACAGCCCGTCACATATTCTGTAGACAACGTCGGCTGTAATTTTGTAAAATATGTACGATAAAATGTATAATGTATAATAAATATGTTTTGATTTTTTTTTTGCATTGAAATTAATTGCTCAAACCTTACAAACGTTTGGTGTTGTTTGGCGAAACATACTATGAATCCGAGTTTAATTGGGTTTTTGTAAAACCGATAAACCCGGGTTTGTCTTCCCTCCAACTCCATACTGTTGTATTGTAATCGAAATCCTTAACCGGAATCAGCTTTTGTTGATTTATCCATTGCCATTTTAATGCAATTAAGTTATTTGAATAAAATCTAATCCTGTTCTAAATATTTGTATATTTTTTTTTACAGGGAAGAAAAAACAATATATCTCCACCCAAAAAAGGTACGTCAATATGTTGTTCTTTTCCATTAATAGTGTCTACCACTATCGAGATAATAGAAAATAATAATATAATAAAACCGAAAAATATACTCTGGAGGTGGGGGGGGGGAGGTTTGTCTACGAAACTTATATCAAATTAATAATAGTTTTTGTTTAGCTTGGTGTTAAATGTCGATCCAACACTATTTTTTATTTCTCGTGTTCTTTTTAGTTTTAGAGATTTTAAAATTTGGAACACGTTTTTTTAATTTTTATTTTACCCAACGATAAAATTATTATTTCCGTGAGACAACCTAGAAGGCTAGCTGTTTTAAATAAAATGTATTAAATCATTGAAATCTGGTGAAGTAATTCTTTCATTTCTTACCATAGGTACCTAACGTAACTTGCCTCGAGACGATGTTGAATTATTTTTTTGTATGTATATCCTAAGATATAAATAAGATAAATGTCAGTAGTCAAACCTGAACAACCGGACTCGCTCTAGTGTAATAACAGCCACTTTTAAAACCGGTTTACAAATTTAAAAAAAAAACCTTATGTAAATGTATAGGCTTTAGATGAACATGAGATTAATATGAAAACGTTTCTACGGTTAAATCTATAAAACCTGTACAGATTATAGCAATATATATATTTATTTTGTTGCTGTAAGGATAGCATGTAAAATATTGTTGGTTTTTCAATATTAGTCGTCTAAGTGATACAAAATACTCTTAAAAATTGTATCATCTTTAATAACAAGTCATAGTTATTTTATTTTTAAAAAAACATTTTGATGTACTAATTATTGTTTGTGTTAATTGCAGTTTAGTCGCTGTCCTAAGTTTGCACCAGAGCCGGCCGCGCTGGCTGTAAATTATCATTATTAAGTGGCAATTATAGTTTAGTGACTGCTCTAGTTTTACACTAAGGCAAGCCGTGTGCTGGCTGTAAACTAACACTCTACTGTTAATTAAAAATGATTTATAATATTATTATATAATTAGTTTTTTATCGGAATGTGTTGTATAGCATTTATGTTTGTTCGTTTGTTTTTTTTTTGTCCATTTCGCTATCAGTTTAATTGTTAGGTAAGTCTAGTTTAGTAAAAAAAGATACCCGGATTACCAACTTATCCGCCGGTTTTAGTTTTCTGGTTTGGGTGTTTTTTGTTTTGCCACATTTGATTGAAGCTCTTGTATCATAAAAATGAATGCTATCTAAAAAAAAAATACATAAATCTTGTAATGCGCCAACCAGCGGGTTATCAACAAATTATCATTCATAATAATTAGTACACTCGGATAGAGATAAGATTGCAAAAAAAAAAAATGAATTATAGTGTTTTGATTAACAGCATTTTACATGTATTCATTATATTAAATGTATATTGTGTACGACTCTTGACCCGTCAACAGATAATTTCTTGAGCTTTTTACCTAGTTAAAAGCGTTCATTTTGATCGTTACAAGGCGCGTGGGCTGTTTCGCTATAAATTATTTATCTGACAGCGAAGGCAGTCTGTTGGTGCCATTTTTATTTGACGTGCAATGTGTTAAAAATAACCATTGCAACACGCCGTTGTTGACTTTGAACGGATTCGGTTTCAGCTCAATACTGCACGTCGTCTGTTGGGTAAGGTCAGTAACCTTTGTGCCTGTCTTTTTTTCTTTTTTTTTCAACGCCTGAAACGTGAGTGGCAACTGTACTTAGTCTGTTCTGGTACTACCTAGACAGGCACTAGACAGCAAAAGGCAGCAAGAACCCGTTATGTTCGGAGAGCGCCGTTTAAATAGATTCTCCATTATAATTTATTCGCCGAATTTAAGTGTTTCGGATCTTCTCGAGGCCAGCAACTGAGTGTGAGTGAAATGAGAATTTTGCGATGGATACGTGGCCGGTGGATAGGTTAGTAGAGACAATAAGCGATCATAGACTGAGTCGTTCTGTAAATGAATTTCGATGTTGAAGCAGACTTCAGAAAATGTGAGAATGGACCAAAATATATGGAAGTATGTGGAAAAAGATAGAGATTCGCGAAGAGAAATGGTTTGGCTGGCTGACCCAGTTTGTATGAGATAATAAGGCGAGGTTGGAGGTATGTTTAGGTAATAGGTTATAGCTAACAACGATAATTATAATCTAGCGTCGATTAGGTCAGGTTGGGTTAGGTAATGGGTTAGTTAACAACGATAATTATAATCTAGCGTCGATTAGGTTAGGTCAGATAACATTGACAGTTGTGATTTGAGTGTCGCTTAGATTAGATTCCGTTAGATTAAATAACATTTAGGTAGTGCTTAAGTGTAGATAAGGGTTTTTTATCGTCGACGCGTAGCTGAAGAGGGTTTGTTCATTGTAAAATGATGCGTGATTACCCATGATAGCTTTTTAATCGCTACATGGTACTTGAATGGGCCAAAAATTCGTCCTTCCCCTACAACACTAAAAAAATGTACATATTATTCAACTTAAAATTACAGCCCGCTATAGTTTTTTTTTCTTAAATAGTCAAATTGGTTTGAATTTTGGAAGATATTCTTTAGACATGATAATAGTATGTATGTTGGCATATGACAAAACAAACATCAAAAACCCATTCCCCTAAAAGTAGTGGACGTTTTTTTCTTTATATCGGTTTTTTCAGGTATAGTTTTAGGGCTTCGGATCTAGAAATTACACTGAAGGTAGATCCAGAGTGTTGGGGGGGGGGGGCGGTAGGGTACACAATTTTTTTTTAAATCTGTAATCAGTTAGCTGCTAGGCTGCTATGTGAGAACAAGAACGGTCAACGGATATGCGTAACAACTGCGGCGGATTGTCTTGCATTATCTATGACTTTCGGCCATTATATGAGTGGGTCGTTCAGACAACCCGTAATGATAGTGTCGGATCCGCTCTTTGTTCTTGTTGGGGTTTTTTATTTTTTATTAGTCTTATCGTCTGGTTTTTTTTCTTTTGTTTTAAATATATTTTTTATACAATGCAATACCGTTGTAATAATTATTAATCGTCACGCGATAATATTGTTCGCGTGTGCCAGATCCGAATAATAATATATTGTATTGATCCACAGTGGTTTATTTTTGTGTTGCCGTACAAATATGTGTATTTATATAATGTGAACACAAATAGAGGATAATATTTAAAAAAAATAATTATACATATATATATAATGTATATGTGTATGTATACGTGTTATTATGCGAGCTCTGCCGCGGTGGTGTTATTCGGTAGGCTACACGGATTGTTATTTATTAATATTATTATCATCATCGAATAGAATATATAATTTTTGTTTTTTTCCAATATTCTCAACGCACATCTGGCGCGTTCACTTAATAAATTTCGTGGCTTATTCAAAAAGCGTTCGACGGCAACAATATTATATTTTGCTGCGTTCGGTTTTTTCTTGTGAGCGCGACGGGGCCAAAGGGGGGAAATGATATATCATTTTTCCTAAGGTAAAAAAGCGATTAATGTTTGCTTTTGTGTGTACCGCTTGTGTGTGTGTGTGTGGAATAGTCGTCGTTTTTATATTTGTTGTGTCAGACTAACTGAATTGTCACAATTTGTGTTATTTTTCTAAAAAACCGCGTACAAGCCGTTTTTAATACACAAGTCTTTTTTACATTTTTTTTATTATTCGCCCGGCAGTCGTCGCTAACGGTCTTACCCGAACCAACGGTCTGGTTGTTGTCCTCAGTGCCGAGATCATTTTCACCGGAATGGTATGTGAACAATATAACAAATCTTATAGTAATATTATTGTGATGCGCCTTTGTCTCGCCTTTGATTTACCATTTAATTTGGCAAAATCCGGGAGGGGGGGCGGGGGGTTAAGTATTTTTTTTTTTTAAGACATAAATCCGACAAAACTCACATAGTCGACATATTAGCCCGACAACGGACGGGATTGATCGAGAAAAGACGAGGGTTTGCCGACTTTGATTTTTCATAGGTTCTATTTTTTTGCTGTAATTTTGTTTTCGTTTTGAAATAATTTATTTTTATTTTTATTTGCGCTGACTGGCAGTAAAATTTAGTTGTTTAACCGACGGTAAAAAATGTCGACTAATCAGATGTATAAATATATATATATATATTTCTTAATTATAGTAAATATTTAAATTATGTTTGGCGTTCAAATATTGCTTTGTCGAGCTTACTATAAACAATTTTTGTTACAACACAACCGCGGGTTTGATTCGTTTTTTTTTTTCGATTAGGTAGGTAATTTTGTCTTCATTAATGCATTTAATTTTTGTACTTGTTCTGTATTGTACGTTGAACTTTGAAGGGTAATTTATTCAAACCGCAACAGTTGGCGAAAACGCTGCGAATTTTTTTTATTTATTTAGCTTGGTTAAGTAGGTATTGTAGTCTTTGATTCTTTTGGGTGTCAACGACTTGAAAACCTTCTTACGGTGTTAGCACGATACTAGTTGAGTAATGTAAATTAATTCGCGAACATCGGATAAAGAATACCGCATAAATTATTAAAAAACTAAATTGTAATTAATGTGTACACTGTACGTACATATTATATAAAGTCAACTACTATTATGATTTTTTTTTCCGTTGATGTGAATCTGATAAAGTCTTGGTATATTTGTTTTACCGTTTACCTACAATTCACTTCAACAATTAAAACAATTACTTTTTAAATAAAAAAAACAACAAAATATTAGTTAAAAAAAGTGTTATTACTAATTTTACACAACCATACATTTGTTTTATTCCAACAACTCTTATGTCTTCAACAACTCTTAACCTTATGAAAAGTGTTTTAAAAAAAAGCCTTGCATTAGTTATGTATATTTTTTTCAGTAAATTAGTAGTATACCGTTTTATTATTATGGTATTTTATTTTAATTAAAATGGCAAATATTTTTTTTTTTGCCTATCACGTTTGAATAATCTTCAAATCGTTAATAAACAATTTTCTACATACATTTTGTTTGTGTGTTGTTCTTTTATTGCTCGGCTAATTTACTTGGTATACTTATTTTTTACTTAAGACTTTAATTCGGCTCTCGTTCAACGCATAATATTATTTAACATAAACGACAAATAATATTATACACCCAGTAGATATTTCATACTCGATGCCTATTGTGAACCGGTTAACGGTTTTTAACTTTAAATTTTTTTCGAGTCACCCGTAACAGCTGATGTTTAATGCACCTGAAAAAGACCTGTGATCTTATCGCGGTTCATCTGCCAGAAAAACTTTCTAAACAGAAAATAAATTATGTGATTATGATCTTGCTCTATTGGCTTTATTATAATTTACGGATAAACGTAATTATATCTACCATCGGACCAATAATTATTGTCAGATCCCAAAATTAAAAAATTTCCCATAGATAGTGTAACAATCCCAATACTATTGTTTGTTATTATTATTATTATCATCATGTAGATGGTGTAATACTTTTGTTCTTGTTAATTATTCGTAGTCTCGCGTATTGGCCAGTAGCCCAGTCACGCGTTATTATAATTTAGTAATAGTAAGATTAATCATTGTTTAGTTTAATATACAAGGGCTTTAGTTATTTAGCTAGACGCCTCAGTACTTAATTAGTATACGCGGCTGTCTGATTGATACTCTGTGTCATTGTAACTAGTATTGTCTTTGAGTTATTATTTGTGTTTTAAAGTATTAATTAAACATTATTATCAACCTGGTTTTGTCTCTGTATAAAATACCTCTCAAGTCAAGTGCAGTACAATAGAAAAAGTGTTTAAACCTTTTCTCGGGGCTTATCTGTAGTGTTTTATTTTTTTTTTTGTAAGAAACATATTCTAATTCTGAACTAATCCAAAATATTTTACTAAGCCAAGTTACTAAAGCCTAATGGCCTTGTCACGAGAGGCGTGTTTTTGTACATGTGTGAAATCTCTCAATAGTTTTATCAACATTTTTAAAAAAATTTTTTTAATTTTTCAGTCATCCGTCAATCTAATCTAATACATTTATATTATGATTGTACATCACAATGTTTACTCCGCTATAACTCAACACAGTGAACAGCGTGGGCGAATTGATAGCTTTGTTATATCATTTTTCTATGTTAAAACTTGCAAAATTGCATTTTTTTTCTTTAAAAAAAAAAAAAATGAATATAGAAATTATTATGTCGTCAGACATAATGTCAAGTAATTTTTTGTAACTAGTACTAAACACGTTTACACGCGGTTGGGAGACTTTTGAACATTTTTTTCAATTTTCTGTCTGACTATTAAGGGCTCTTGTAAAATCCACAATGAGATGGTTAACGTCGACGTGCGTCATAGGTAGGCGTTTTTTTGATTATTGCTTAATTGATGGGTGTTTACGGTTGACCGAATTTTATGTATAATTTTTACGGTGGCGCCTCAAGTCCTGTGTTATTATGATATGATGTTCCCGTGTGCCAACCCATTGACTTGTTAGGTACACTCTCAACGGGGAAGCCAACTATAGCCTTATAGTTTAGAACGGTATTTTCAGAAGGAGGGGGTATTTTGAATAAATTAAGAAATTCATAAACACATAATTTTTTGCAATATATTAATAAATAATCTAAAAAAAACTATTATCAACAATAAAAACATATATTATAGTCATTTTTTTTATATGTAAAATCAGAAAATCATAATTTAAAAAAAAAATGTTTCACCCGTTTTGATGAAGTAAAAACTAACTAGGTAACTTAATAAATTTATATATTTCGGTTGTATTGTCTCTGATTAAATTGCAAACTGTTTTTTTTCTATATTTTAGTTTTGTGAATGTTTCCGACCGAAAACAACAGCTATTCGGTTAAACAAAACTTAAACAGAGTTACTTGAAAACCGGTTAGCCGGAAAATTAGGTCGTGTCAAAAACATTCCAATTGGTTTTTTTGTAGTTTTTTTTTTTTTGCTTTGCACATCATTGTACTGGTTTTTTTTCTCGAATAAATAACAAATAAAAACTATTTGAATAATATTATTTCTCTGACTAGTTACAAGCCGTATTGTTGGGGCGTTCGATAGGAACCTTTGCAATAGGTTGCCGGTTAATCTAGTTTACCCAAAATCTATCATAGCAAACACTATACCATTATGAAATTTCATCTACCTACCCACCTTGACCGCGTTTCACCTCTCAGCAGGTAAATGGTCCTTTTCCTAACCTAACGTGTGGCCAGCCATTAACTGTTCAAAATGAATGTCTATATTAAAATCCAAGTAAAATATTTTGTCTTCTACACAACATGCTAAACTGTCGGTCATTTAAAATTAACACTACCCTGTAAATCGTTTTCTCGTTAACAACCAATTTAATTGTTTTCCACATAATATTTTACGACAGGCAAAAATCCAAAACGGATAATAATTTATCATTTGCACGCAGTAGATCCTTGTACGAGCAGCGGGTGTGTGTTGGTCGACTTATTATTTTGCTGTAGATTTTTGTTCAAATTTAAAACGGTTCTACTTGTTCGACAAACTGATGAAAGTAAGAGTATTTCAGTTTAAATATAAAATCAAAAATACTACACCGAACGGTTAGGTTAGGTTAGGTTAGGTTACACTTAAATGGAACAGATAGAATTTTGATTTTTTTTGTATATTATTCTGTTCATAGAATGTCTACTACTGGTGAGGTTCAGTTAAATCGAAAAAATATATACCTATACATAAAATAGGAATTAATCCATCATACATTTTTTTTTTTTTTTTAGAAACTTTATAGATATATTTCAATAAAAATTAATTCTAATTACGTTTAGTTGTGAAATAATTTGTGTACACAAACGATGTAAGCACATTTTGACCTGATCGATTCGTTTACTGATTGTTATTTCAATGTTATTTTCAGACCATAATATAATGAAACGACCCGGAAACAAGACACTGGTAAAGTACCTCAGCAAGTTAGACAAAAACAAGCAATTCGATTTTTTAAAAAAAGTGAGTACAACAATTCAATCTTACATCGGTTAGCATGTACAATGCATATTATGTTATATGGTAATTGCGCGAGAACAGAGACACCAGACGATAGATAATATATAGATTGAAAAACAATGTTTTTTTTTTTTGCAACTAAAAAACGTACAAAACGACAAAATTTCAATATTTGACCTATTTTTTTTTTTACAGCATACCTATCGCTTTAAAATGTAATAATTTTATATGTACCTAAGATTTTTTGTTGGTTTATGTTTTTTTTCTTCTTATACCGTGTCGCTTTTCTCGCGGAATCGACTGTTCGATATAATCGTGTAAATTATAGAGATATTCTTGTTTAAAACAGACAATATGATGGATTACTCATTGCTCGACCTATCATACAATGAGTACGGACGGTAATACCAACAGATTATCTACAATAAGCTTTGAAAACTAACAACAATAATAACAATAATTACATCCCACGGTCTCGCACGACAGTGAACGTTTGCGAATAACAATAATAATAATTTAACTTTAAAATTATATAATATCTATAAGATAGTTTTAAATAGATTAATATTGTGTGTTTCGTTAAAAAAATCAATTAATAACTAAACGTGCTCGCTGAACGTCGATTGCGGTAAATACATTTTGCGGTTTTCCACGTTTGGGTTTCGCCAAAATTCAGCCCTTTTCTCGCGGGAACGACATTATATTTCTATAATATGCTTTTGAACAAACCGGATGAGATTAGGTTCCGCAGTGTACTAACATAGAACGTGTGGCGTCCAGTTTCCTTTGGTCTACTTCTAAATCCTTCTCTTGTGAATGGTTCGTTTAATTCCAACAATAGCTATATAGAAACTCATGTGGTATCCTTCTCGAGTGCCACCATTCCTCTCCTAGTGGAAACTGGACAACCGCACCTTTGTTGGGTCGGTCCACTGCTGGGAAGGTCGGGTTGCCGGAAATGTGTTTGTTGTTGTGGTGGTCATAGTGGTGCAGCATGTTATAGAGGTCTGGTTGTAATCGATGATTTCATTTCCACAGACGTACTACGAGTGTTTCGACGCGATGGAAGGCGATCGTTCGGGGACACAGCGAATGATTAATCAGGTGGTAGGCGAACAAGTAGTAGTCAAACTGAAATTAATCGACGTGAAAAAGTATGTTTGCCGCAGTGTGCGAGCGACGAGCGCGGCGGCCGTCCACCGACACCGTGAATATATACCGTGTATTGTTTGTGTACTTACAGGGCACTCGACAATAATCCTCCGAAGGAAAAAAGTCCAGAGATCGAACACCTGATGGAAAAAATTTGCGGGCCGCCTTCTTCGCCCGCCCCGGCCACGCCAAGTCGAACGACCGTGGCCGATTTGTTGCGCAGTCCGGACCAGGACAACAACGCGGACTCGTCACAGCCGTTGAACGTGCTAGAAAAACAAATGTCGGACACGTTGCAAGTGGAAAACGTTGCCGGCGATCGGTCGACGGCGACGGTGATCGTGCCGGCTGTCGCGGTGTCGTCGAGCAACGCTGATACGACGATAACAGCAGGTAAGAGTGTATCGCCGGACCGGCGCCCTCCATCGACCGCGGACGCGAATCAAAATGCCGTACCGCCGTGCATAATACGCGCGTATTCCATTCCGGTGGACGATCTGAGCGAAAAGAATAATTTGCCCGCCGTCACCGAAACAACCGCGGACGGTGAGTTCTGTAAACTGGTCGATGCTTATTCAATCAAGCCCCGTCAGAACCGTCTGAAACGCAAAGATGATCGGCCGGCGTCGAAAAAAGATACGCGTAAGAATCGGCCGTCGTCGTCGGGCGAGGCTAAGAAAGAGGCGATAAAACGAAAACGATTGAAATATAAACAAAAACAAAGATACTATCGCAAAAAAATGGCTACCAAAAATAACGGTGGTGTCGAATGTGTTGTTGTTTCAGATAAGAAGGCCAACGACAAGACCGAATCTTCGACGGTCGCCTCTGACGCGGTGGCGGGCGGCACGACGCCGACCGAGCCGCCGGTCGCGGCGTCTAACGACCAACCACCCGCCGAAGACGAACCGAGCGAGGAAAAACCGTTCGATCAGATGCCGCCTCTGCTGAGGTTGAACTTGCCGACCTATCCGAAGATCATCGATTTGTCGATGACCAGCAGTGACGAAGACGACGACGACGACGACATGGATCGACCACTCATCATGGATACCGGTTCGATGTTTGACGTTATCGCGAGTCAGAGGTCTGGCCGAACCGATAAGACCGCCGCCGCCGCCGCCGCTGCTGCTGACAAAAGCGACGACAGCGAAGCGATGGAAATAGACTTGTCTCCGCGCTCGGACCACGGTCAGTCGCGTCGCCCGTCTCCGCCCGTCACGGCATTCCCGACGCCGGCCGTCCAAGCCAAGTCCGCCGTCGCCTCCGCTACCGTCATTCGCGCCAAACCGTTGTGCTGTCCCTCGTCTTCCGCCGACCAACGCGTGCAACCGTCGGTTCATTTTCCCAATACCGTTTTTGCCGAACCGTCGTCGGTGCCGACCGCGTCCGGCGGCAACGCCCGAAGACATGCGACCGCGCTGCCGCCACCGCCGCCGATAATCACTATGCTCAAAAACACCGTCGAAGAAATGACGCCCACGCCGTTCAATATTTATCAGAGGCCATCGTCGGTTATGCAGCCTCCGCCACCGCCACCGCCGTCAGTGCCGCTGCCGCCGCCGTCGTCGTCGTCGATGGTACTGGTCAAAGACAAGATCGAAGACAAGACGACCGCGGTGCGGGAAAAGATCAAAAAGATAGTCTACGAGAGCTACAGGGTGTACGGGCGCAATCCCATCATAGACATGTTGGTCCGTCGGTTGAGGACGGGCGACCTAATGCACAACATGCACGCCAAGTGGAACACCGGCGATGCGGAAGAGGTCAGGGAGCTGCTGGTGCGGTTGATCTGCAGCCTCTCCGGTAGCCACTGTAACATCGTGCCGCTGATGGGCTGCCTGATGACCACGTTCCGCAGAACCGTCGATACGACCGAACTGACGGACATAGGCACGTACAGGGAGTTCCTGGTGTTCAGCGAGGTGGTCAAGGTGTGCGTGAAAAGCCGGGACAAGCAATTCTTCAAGACTTGGTTGTTGCCGGACAGTTTCAAGTACGGCTGCTTTATCGTGGACGACGTGTTGTACGGCGGCTTGTCCCGCGTAAAGTCGTTGCACCACCTCGTCAATTGGACGAAGATATCGCTCATCAGGAAATACTTCCGGATGCCGTCGTACCGGGTGGTCGGTCTTCACGCGGCCGCCAACGGCTCAAACAGCGAGCTCAGGAAGAAACTAAGCACCGTCCTGGACGAGGGGCCCGCGTCGAAAATGGCAAAAGTAGGTCAGCCTTTGGTGACGACCAACCAAGAAGTCGGTCAACCCATTATGACAAACAACCAAATGGAACAGTATTACATGGCCGCCAACCAAATGGGTCAGCCACCGGCGTTGTACAACCGACCTGCCATAAGCGTGCGACCTCAGTTTAACGTTACCAATTTCTCCACGTTCCAACCAAACCACCAACGGCTACCGCCACCGCCTCAGTACAGCGAGTCCACTCTGAAGCAACGCCTGACCGGCCCGCCGATGGCCCCGGCCAGCACGTATGTCCACAAACGGCCGCAGTCGACATTGGGCCTCACCAGCGCGGCACCGCAGCCAGTCCTTTTCGGTCAAAACCCCTACTACGCCAAGTACGGGCAACCCTCGTCGTCGTACACGTCGTACAACGGTAACCACCAGCAGCAGCAGCAGCAGCAGCCAGTCCGCGAAATCATCCACCACCCACCGAGTCAAATGCCGCCGACGATCCAGCAGCAAATGTCGTCGTCGAGGGTCCAGCAAATGCCGCCGATGAACCAGCAGCAAATGCCGCCGATGACCCAGCAGCAGCAGCATATCACCACGATGGCCCAGCAAATGCCGCCGATGCAGCAGCAGCACCAGCAGCCGCCTCCTTCGATGCAGATCACTCCGACGATACCGCTACGGCCAAAACCGATTAACATCGCCCAACAACAACCCGCGCCGCCAAACCACCAATGGGTTATGCCGGGGCCCGAAGAGCGGCTGCCGTCTTACGGCCAGTATCCAAAACAAAAGCCCATGGAACAGACTTGGGTCGCCCACGACCACAACACTGGGCAATCCTACCCTATTACGACGCAGGTAAATATCTTGCTTATTTTCATACTTGGGTCGGTAGGCCTTGAATCATGACTATTTTACCGTTGACAATCGTCGTATCCAACTGCGCCTACATCCGGTGTTCCTGTTTCCCGTCTTTCCTCCGACGTTCCTTTATATCACTATTCTGCTTCTCGCGATTTCTCTCTTCTCCAAATAAAAATCTCAAGTAAATTCAAAACCACGTCTTTGTGTCTACTCCGCCGAACTCAACATATGGATTGAAAAATGTTCCTACATACTAAAAATGTTAGATTAAGGGAGGATATATTTGATAAATCCTAGAAACAACAATAAATACCATGGACCATGGGACAATGAGCGTTCCATATATTGAATTCAGTGGACTACTCTCTCTGATCTATTCCACTGGTTAACATTCCTTACTGATTCTCTTTCTGGCAACTATGCGAACGGTTAATAATATTAGATATTGTTTTATCTGTTGTGATAGGTGTCGCCCAGTCTACCGGATTGCGAGTCGCCTAACATGCCGGATAGGTTGGATCAGCCGAGCACCAGTGGTAATGGTGTAAGTATTACTATTTTTTAAGTATTTGTTTTTCTGTACCGTCGTGGCGTGACTTGCTGCCGCAGCGAGACTATCCTGGCAGTACTCAGTTGTAAACAAATTCTTCACTCGGTATCCGTTCCTCGAATAAACTTTAACGACTGTTGTGTGCACTTGCACTTATGAAAATTGCAAAACATTGTACACGACAAATGATAATATCACATTGTTTTTTTGGATTTAGGCGAAAAAAGGACTTGCCTGCCCTCCTCCTAAGAACCCAAATCAAGCCGCAGCACAAGACATGTTCGATTACAGTCTGAGTAATTTGAGTGAGTTATTTTATTTTAACACCTATTCGTATATACATTCAATATGAATAACAAATATCGATAATTAAGCCAGTTTCCTGTATTGGGATTAGAAAAAAAAATATATATATAATATAAAACATAAATTTAAAAAAAAAAACCGTCATTATTTATTATTTTCAATTATTTCACAAGTAAGTTCGACTGACTTATACATATATTTTTTTATTGTTTATTAAATTTAGAAACATATTTTCTGGGCGATCTGCAAAAAATCATCCAGACCTACCAGTATTATCACGCGTTGCGTTAATAATGTATATATTTTGTAAAATCCACAATAAAAATAGCATCTCTGCTAAAAAAACCATTCGTGAAATTTGTAAAAAAAATTTTAAAAAAATTCTATTATAACGTTGTCATACCTACCACCCCGAACGAACCAGCCCTGTGCGTTTAAAAAGGAAACGGTCTGTGGAATACACGGATAAATGGTATTTACTTAAATATATATCTATTTTTTTTCATGTTGGCAAAAAAACATATTTGCTTGAATTAAAAAAAAAAAATACAAACGAGACCGACACGGTAAAACAGTGTGAAGCAGCACTGAATTTGGGTTAAAAGAGAAATAAAAAAAAAATAAATAAATAAAGATATAACGCTTTTTTTTTGGTACACCATTTCGAGTGACTTGCACGGTTTTTGTTTTGAGTGATAAAAAAAAAATTAATAGCAATTAAACAATTATAACAGCAATTTGCTGTTGCAATATTATTGCGTTTGTAATAGAAATCATTAACTAATATTTGTTTTTTTTTGTGTGTGTGTTTTGTTGTTTACAGGGAAAATACCATGAAAATTTCATACAACTCCAGAAAGAATTTGTTGATTTTTTTTTAAATTAAGACTGTTGAAACGAGTATTAAAAAAAAGCTCTTAATTACCATTTAAAAAGACTGATTCGTTCGATGTTTCCTAAAAAAAAAAGTTTTTATTTTTTTATATTATAATTAATTATTATTTTCGATTGAAAAAAAAAATGTAATTTGAGTTTTCTTCTCGTTGTAAAAAATACAATATATTTGTAAAAAAAAAAAATGTGTGTTATATATACCTACATTTATGATTTACTTATTTGTTTGGTTTTTTTTTTGTTCATCGTCATCGTATTATTATTATTTATATTATTTTTAAATAATTTAACATGTATTATCAATTATTATAATTGTCATTATTTCACCTATTTGCCATTATTATTATTTCGATTGCAATCTGTTGTGTTTGTTTGTAAAAAAAAAAAACAGTTGTTAATTCGATTATTTACTCTGAGTGTGCTCAAAATTACTATTTTATAAATAGCGTTTTTTTATTATACTATATTATTGTACAATATTGTGTATATTTGTATTGAATTTCTTCGTATGTTTTTTGTGTTATTGAAATAAATTATTTAAAAAAAAAAAAACATTTAATTCGAGTCGGTTTTGTTCATTTATTTGGCCACACGAAATCTTTAAAGGTATTTTTTTTTAGCTGAGAAGGTATTGTTTTTTTTTTTTACAATGATTTCAATTTTTTTGATAAGAATGAACTTAAGCCAGTTGATTTCAAATCACATGGGTAAGAACAAATTTGTGTTTAATATGATATGGAATAGATCAAAAGAGGTAGGCGAATTGTTACAAGAAAGCAGAAGTGTATTAACAATAGGTGTGTAGAAACTGTAGTTGGACGCGACCGAGTAATGATAAAAGTAATTTGAAATGCTAAAGACGTTCCATTGAAGCTTATTATTTATGAGGATTAAACGTTTTTAGTGTGATATTTGTTGCTGTAAAGATTTTTCTGCTGACCACCAAAATTCTTAACCTGTTTAGCTGGTAATAAAATGGCCACGTGCCCAAAAAACTTGGCCGACCCCGTGTAGTTGGCGGAGTGTACGGCGAAGACAACAAACACATTTTTTATAGCTCAACATTAAAACAAAAATAAGGTATTTATCGAAGGAAGAAAAAAACTGGAGGAGAGAAGTTTTTTTTCGCACCACATATTTTAATAATTGCGGCGCCATTTTGTAATTGACCGATAAATATTATGGCGGACGTTCCAAGGACGTTGTAAAACTATTATAAACGGACACAAACAATACTATCACTGCACTACAATTAGATTTTCGGTGGTTTTTTCACTCGGATTGATCGGTTTACCGCCGAGAAATAATCGCAAATAATGTAGAGCCAATCTGTGATATCATCTTGAACATATTATATTTATGATTTTGTTTTCGTTTCTACTGCAACAGTAGTACCACCAGGTAAGCGAAAAAAAATGACTCAGTTCGGTATTTTTAGATTAGTCTATTTTTAAACTATGTAACCGCGGAGTAAATTAAATCCGAATGGACACTCGATGTGAACAATGCTTTTCGGATGGAGACCGCCATTTTTTTTTTCGTTTATCATAAGATTATAATAACTACACACACACAACTAATGTATAATTTGCAAATTTTTAAGAGCGTCCACAACCACCTGATGTAACGTTGGACAAAATCAATTCAATACTTGTAAGTAGGTCGATTTTTAGAAAGTTTTCTGCGACCGTGCACGTAGCCGCCAATTGTATTCATTCATTGTATCTCATAAATAACACTATAGGTAATAATAATAATACAATATAAACCTGTAAATGACTTGCGGGTTATCGAAGCTGTTAATTAATTGCGTTTTAAACCGACGTTGAAAAACTCTGAATAACCGTTATCATACAGGGTGTACCGGAAACAGATGTCGGTCTTACATTAGCACTTACACGGTGGTCCCGAAGAGTAGATATTTTGGATCATTGTTTTGTCTATAAGACTCGGGGTTTTTCCGGTGGGTTTATTTGTGAAATAAATCGTACCGTGGGATTTCCCGAAAAATGATCGTTATCGTCGCTATTTTTGACTTGCCATGAGCTAAATCATTAATTTTAGCCTCGTGGCCATTTTTCTGGGATTTCCGTGGTATTATCTATTGTTTTTTTTTTGTTTCGGTGTTTATTTAATGATCTCATCAGAAGAATACGACTGATTTCATCGTAGAAACAGGCAGCTGATTATGGGAAATTTCTCACACAAAAAAAACAACAAACCAAAACAAATAAAAGAGTTAACAAACAATAAATTGTATGGCTTAATTTATTTTTGACGGATGTTTCGCAAATAAACTCGGAACAAACCGAGTTTTTAGACATGATAATAATATTTTTTTGTTTTAGTAAAACAAAGTAATAATATTTTTGAAAAATTGCACAAATTTGGAGTTTCATACGCATAGTTCCTAATTAACATATTATTTTGAGTGTATTGCACGTGCATTTTAGATTCGATTGAGGTTAATGTGCAATTATTTCTTTTATTTAAACAACAAACGATTTATCTTATTTGCTCGCAGTAGTTTCTCCGTTTGTACACTTTCAGTTTCAATTCGAGGAACGACCTAATGCTATTCTGTTCGACAACGTGACATGATCAATTGTTTTTTTATTATTTAATTTATACTTCTTCAAAGCTACAAATATCGGCTTTGCCCGCCAAAAACCACAATTGTCACGCTTAAATTTTATATTATATTATATTTTGTAACTTAATTAAAAAAAAAATGTCCTAGTCGTTCAATTAAAATATTAGGTGTCATCAATTAATCATATTATCAGCTGTTCTAAATAGTAATCTAACTGTGTATTGTCACTATTGTCGATATAGTTTGATAGTCGATATAGTCATATGCACATATTAAATAGACCAATTATGTTAATACTTAATTAATTTCAAATCGGAAAATTAAAGGCATTAACAATCAATTATTTTGACGGATGTATTTTGCACACCACAATAAAAATTGTTATCATTATTGCAAACTGTACCTAACTTGACGGTAATAGCTGATAAGAGCATATTTTGCTCCCACGATATTATAACCCGGTCTGGTAACCCCCTACACGGAAGAGCGATTTTTTTACCAATATGGCGGTCATCGACGTGCATTGATAAGCCGACACGTTTTTTGTGTGTAAAACATCACGCCGGTAGCCGCCATATTGGAAGAAAAACGGCTACGCTTTTCCGCGAAGGGAGTTACCAGACCTGGTTACAAGATCATGTTTTGTCCCATTCGTTGAAAACGTTATCATCCGTGTAAAATAATAATTGTACGAAGTCATCGATGAGATTATCCGATGGATTTTTACCAAAAGCTCCTTGGCTAAATTCGGTCGACAGCCATTTTGTGAGTCTTTAAATTACAAACTAATATTATTTTATCAGAAAATAATGTTTAAACGTAATTCCCATTTGGTTCCAACCCTCAACTTGGCAATGTATCAAAAACATCAATTTTAAATAAAACTTCCATGGCCAACCTAAAAAGTGCTATTGTTTTAGTTATGTCAGATGATATTTAAAAATTAGCCTTGCCAAATTAAAGGTTTCAAGCTTTTCGTCAAACCGGTTTGTATATCTTGATGTTTTTGGCGGATAAACAATGCCAATTCTACTTTTGTAGAGCTTTGGGCCTAGTCTAGCTGCACATAATATATTATACAACTAATATGCACTTCTCCTCAGGTAATATGTTTAACTATTGTTTTGTATCATAAAAAATAAAAAACCAAATAGTGTGTAGGTAGTAACTAATCGTACGCTCATAAGAAGTGCCAGAGCCAATTTGTAAATATAACTGTAGCAGTAAGTAAACCATGAAAATAATTTTTTTTTAAAAATCAAACAATGAACCAATTAATAATAACTTCTATTGTTCAAGTATCAATAAAGGTATGTACAGAAAAACAAGGTTGCAAAAAATTCGCAAAAAATAAATCAATCTTATTTGTGGCATTTTTTTTTCTTTTTACTTTAGTCATCCATTTGAAACTACAAAAAAAACATAAAACTCTGCGCCTAATTTACCAAAACAACATATTATTAACATCTAAACCTTTTTAGGTCGTTTGGCCTAACTACGATGATCGATAATCTAAATATTCAATGGAACGATCAGACATGTTGATAATGTTATATGCAAACAATTAACAAACTATACTCATTAATAAAACAGTACGACAGAATAGCGGGTACGTAAAATGTTTTCCAGATGGGAAACAAAAGCGATTTATAGCTTTTAAAAAATAAATATTAACGATTGAAAAAAAACAAAAATGTTTAAAAATAAACATATTATAATTTATTATTTATCAATAAGGGTTCGCGCATTTATTTAACGACCTAAATAAAAAAAAAACGTGTCCTCGTGTAATCAATCTTAAATCGTAGCCGTGATAAGCGGACAGAGCGAAATATTAGAGGTGTGTAAAAGCTGTATTTTTTATATAGCAAAAAAAAAAACCACAAAGTTTGTATTTTATTCGACGAAATACATCGGTGTGTTGTTATTAATAGCGTTAAATTCGAATAAAATAATAAAAAAAACTGCCACAAAAGCACTCTAGCCGGTGCACAAAATACATTATACATTATTATAACCGCGTTGGGCCCAACAAATCGCTACTAGTCTTCTTAGAGTCGAATTTCAAGTTTACACAGCTGTGTGCAAGGCGAACAACAAGAGGTGTAGAGAAACGATCGGTACAGAAACCAGCTATGTTCCAATTTTTTTTTTTTATATAATTTATTTCAAGTGCCGGCAAGTGGTGAATAATTTTGGTAAACACCGAAAATTTTTGGTAAGTATATGCGCGCTGCCAAGTAAAAAAAAAAATCGGTTCGGCATTAGGTGAATTAATATTATTTTGTTCAAGTCAATTGCCGGTTAAACTAATATTTATCGTGATCTATGACTAAGTCATTTTGCACGGCGCCAAAACCAAAAGATTGTCGAATGGCGTGACAAGTTTAGAAAAAGAAAAAAAAACCCTGATTGGTTGTGTGTGACAATCACCACACACACACACACACACAAGAGTTAATAAAAGTTCAATATTTGTTTTCGGCAAATCGGTTACCAGTGTCTGCAAAGACAAATACCGTTTTGACAATCGTTTCTATTATAATAATATAATATCGTCGTACGACATAATATGTTGTATTATGCATGTCTTGTGACGACAAGAAATATTGTATTATCACGGTCGACTCACGTTCAAGTTTAATTCTAGCCTGGAATTGTATTGAAACAGTACATTGTCAGAGTACAATATGTGTTCTGCATAAATTCAACACGGTTATAGCTGAGAAAAATATTTTTAAAAAAACTTTAGCAAACTTTAAAAACACAAACGATGACCACTTTGACCAGACCAAAAGTGATAAGTCCAAAAGTACAGATAAGACCAGACCGAACCAGAAGGGGCACTCGACGTTTACTGATAACTGGATCAGTGTGACCACATACGAGAAATTAAATTCAGTGAACAATCATTGCTCATAAAGACTTTTTTTTCCCCAACGGTGATAACACGCGTTAGAGGAGGGTTTTCGAGCGTACTTGGCTAGAACACGGGAAGTGCCCCGTCCGGTTTTATCCAATCTTAACTTATCGTCCGCTACCAGCTAATTAGCAAAAAAGCAGTGGCGTTTTGGTTTACCAATTATCAAGAATAATTTCAAATCATTGCCAAACGTTGGGAAAATATGTATCTTTTTTCTTTGTTTTTCTTTTTACAATAATTATCGAAACACAATTGTATTGAAAAAACTGTATATACATTTTACACGTGCGTGGACAATTAATCAAAGTAGGCATAGCAAATATCAATAGTAAAATTATAGTTTTATAGTTATTGGAAAAAACAATACCGTGTTAAAAACTAAAAACGTCATTTTCTAGCGTTTTTTAAAGCAATATTGACTTTTTTTTTTATTTTACATATTTACAAGTGGTGCTGGATACACGTTAAAATAACGGCAAGATAAATAGGCACAATAGCATTCTGATAACCATATATATATATATATATTTTTTTTTTTTAAGTTAACTATGTAAAACGCTACGAATTTGCGAAAAAAACAACATCGGGGAACGGTCTTAAATTTATTGTTTTATTTTTTTAACGAGTGTCTCTTTAAAATTTATAACTAAAATCGGAAAAAGAACTTAAACAAACGCCGACTTTATACGACCGACTCGAAAAATGTATTTACGTGTTAAAAATGTGTTGTTTTCGATTTTTGTTGAATTCGAATCTTGTTGAATTGTTTTCTTAAACGTGTATGCCGTACATTTTTTTATTATGTAAAACATAAAAAACATAGTTTCGTCCAAAACACAACGCCAAATGATGGGCGTTTTATATCACTCAATTAAGAACCTAATAGATTCCACACTCAATGACTACCTACTACTATTTTTTAAATTCCCAAACTCCAACAATATCAGAATGATAATTATTTTTTACTTAATGTTTCATTTCGTCGTTGTCGATGATTTTTTTTTTTTTTTTTGTATATTCAACGTCTCTCCATTAACTCTTATCGTATATTTAATGGCCACTAACCACTTAGAACAGTGTTTATCAGAGCGGACAAAACGCTGAGCCGGTTTTGCCTTCCACATAGACATAAACATATATCAACAAACCGTTTATCCTTTTACATGTATTCAATTGTTGATCTTGAAAATATGTTTAAGGCAAAAAATTGCAAATCTTCCACTCGGCAAACGGTATAAGTCTGGTCGGCCAAGGCGACAGCTCTTTCACAATATGTAATTGTACAATGTACGACTTGCAAGCAGAATCAATAGAGTATTTCCTATCCTTTGGTTGTCATACCTACGGGCATGGCTTTGTCATCCTCACAAACGCGACGACACAGACTAATCGATTGAGTAGTCTGCTATGAAAGGATATTTTCAATAAGGGCGAGCAGCTAAAAAAAAAAGAATTTCGGTTTGGAGGTGCAAGTTTTTTTTTTTAATGATTTTTTTTTTTGCTTCTAAACCCACACCACAGTGGTAGATGGTGAAAAATTGATCAATGAATGAATTTAACGACACGATTTGTACCGGGCAAGTAATACGGTTTGATTTTGCACAAATTAAAAATATACCGGTTGATACCACGACCATGGTTATAAATGTAAAAAACCCTTTAGAGAAAAAAAAAACGATTTTGCCACACAGATACATAGAGATAATTGAAGTGACCATTTTCCGTCATCTTTGTGGGAATGAAAACCTTATCACATGTTTATCACTGATATCACTGCACAGAATCACAGATATATAGTATACATTATTTTACACCGCACATATACATATATAATAAACTAAAATATTAAGTGTACATGTCGCCAATAGAGATAATAATTGAAGTTACCATTTTCCGCCATCTTTGTGGGAACTTATTAATTAATTAACCAAACCTTATCACGTAAAAATATGTTATCAAGCTGGTTATCAAATTCATTTGGTGAACTTTAGCGCTTAACCGAAAATATTATATTACACGCTATTTTTGTACTCATCAATTTGTAAGTAAACATTACAATTGCAATATTTTTAACATAACCTTAAAATTCCCTTCCGGGAAACAAAAACGGATAATATCTATGGGAAAATAATTATTCTATTGTCATTAGTCGGGGTACAAAAAACAAGTAGTGGAACTCGACTAAAAAGCTTTGTTCTATTACTAACTTAACTTGTTTTATTAGTCATCGGGTTACACAATTCGGCGGGAATTCATTAGCGATAAGAGGTAAAAATTAGGATTTCACTTATTAATTTACATTAATTTGTACTGAGCGTACTACTAGTTTTTTCTTTAAATAAAAAACTGTGTAATTCTTACAAATTTCCTTGTCTATTTTTTGTTTTATTTTTTTATTAATCATAGGTCACAACAGCCGAAGTCATTGGCCTGTTCTTATCTAACATAATTAATAACATTGCCGCGGATAAACTGATTTGTGTTTCTTTCTATTTCAAATATTGTCTATGTGTTTTTTATTCGAATCTATGAGAATAGTGCAGGAGTCGAGATAGACAAACCGTAGTCTATAACTATGATAAATCAGGAAAAGACACAGCTGAAATATTACTCACCTGCAAAAGACTAATAATTACAACATTCTCTGTTCAGATGTGGTGAGCTAGTTTTTGGTTTTTTATTTCAATTTGTTAAATAATATTTTTCAAATATTAGTTGTTTCCTAAATCCATTTTTAGTACTTGGCCAAGACCTAAAAACAAGATATTTAGCAAAGTGAATGTTAGATGTAGTTAGAAAATAGAATGTATTTTAATCATTAAGGAGTTCGGCGTAGGCAATTTTTCGAATACTTAAGGAAAACCTAAATATGTGTTGTACGTTTTTTTTTTGTATAGTATTATTTAAGATTCTTTCTTGGTTTTTGAGGATTTTGGCGTTTTTTCATTTTATAAAACTGCTATGGGAAACATTTTTAAAAACGGATATGTTTTTCCATGGACTTCTATTGAAAATGTTCACCCGAGTAAGTAATAATCATAATGCTTAGATTTCGTTTCAATTGTGTTTTTCTCATCTTGTAAACTTCAAAAATATGAATTTAATACCTTATATACCTTTGTTGAATGTTAACTTCAGTTCTTTTATAACTTGCATTGCGCTAAACTTAATAACCATCAAACGGGCATAGAAACAGTAAAAAAAAAGCTGTTTAATACGAATCAATCAATAATAAAAACTGTTAAATGATATAATTTGACTAAAAGCACTTTTTCTAAGTTAATGTGCCTCTTCTGATAGTTAGTGTTTCGAAGACTTGTATTGCTTAAATTGTATTATTAACCAATTAATAATAAGCTGGACTACTTTATTGCCGTCAAGGACACGTTGTCACAGACCGTTTATTTAATAGTCGGTTGTACCAAGGATTGTTGTGATGCTGACAGTAACAATGGTGTAGCTAGAATTATTTTAAATCTACAATGAATGATTGCAAACACTAAATTATTTGTAGACACCATCGAAATCAATATTTAAATTTATATATGGCTAAAAAACGATTGATGACACCTGTAAACATTTTTCGGATAAACTGAAACGGTCTTAGGAATTTCCATGGTTAGAGTTTTGTGAAAAGGGACTTCTGTTTATTTTCTGAATTTGGTTAAGTACTTTTTTAACTTTTTTTTTACTTCAGGTATGAAACGGTTTTGACAACTAGTTTTAAGAGCCTTATGACCAGTTGTATGCTTAAATTATTC
The DNA here is from genome assembly GCF_023614345.1 of Adelges cooleyi. NCBI lineage: Eukaryota > Metazoa > Arthropoda > Insecta > Hemiptera > Adelgidae > Adelges > Adelges cooleyi. The sequence goes on along the minus strand of NW_026096268.1, from coordinate 8,965,384 downwards.
TTGTTTTCAAATCCATTTAAATTATCATACCGATTGTGCAATTTATCAACACATGACAAATGTTGTCTCACATTAAACAAACGTCTAAACCGAAAACTGTGTTTTAATCTTAGAACGCAACCGTTTTGTCGATTTTTGATTATACCTTCATTCTATAAGAATGTCTAAAATAGTGGCATTTAGCCAATTTACTTTCTAAATTCAATGTACTACTCGCTAATGTAAGGCTTGCTATTATAATAATATATGCGAAAACGGTTAACGTCCATTTTTGGGGACGAATGGCCAATAGCCAATAGCAACAGCTGTCGATTGGGTAGACTATAATATTATTATTATTATGTACAAACATTTTTTAAGTGTAAATAAATAATGTATATTCTTAAGTTACTGGGTATTAGCTACGGTTTACACTCTATAATCGAACATTGTGCTGTGACAAGTGACAGGTGTTTGATTTCAGCTGTTTAGCGATAATCCGTACAGGTAATAGTTGTCTTTTTTTTGTTTTACAGTACTTAAAAAACTCGAGTTTTTTTTATAACAAAACCAATTGTCTTTTTATTATTATTACTATTAGTATGATTTATGTGCATCTATATTTGTTTTCCACTGTATGTATCGCAGAAACGTTCCGTTGTTCGACAAACATTTTGCAACAACAACAACTTAAGAGTTGGCCAAAAATAAAATTACAATTTATCTTCATCGACATAATATTATTTCAACGTGTTCGGTAGACACCCAAAAAATGGACATATTTTGCCGGTTGGAATTTTTCGACACCTGAAAACCTATCTTGACACTGTCATTGTTAAGAAGCTAGATCTGGGCTTAATCATTTTCATTTATTTTCATCAGAATCCTTATTGGAAATTCGATTTGACAGTAAATCCTTTTGTTATATGCCATAATCGTCATACGTCCTTTACACAAACACACAACTACACTAAGCATATTATTACTCATATTGTAATGATGTCACTCTGATGGGTGTGGAATAATCATGCATCTATTATAATTGGCATACTTAATACAAAAAGACGGAAGCTGACTCGTGGTCGGTACAGAGCACACCTGTATGGTTGTCTGGCATAGTGATTAAAAAAAATTGCAAATATATATATAAAAACTACTTGGAGTCCGTTCCGCTTAGATAAGCTATTTGGGAAAAACATGTTATTACCATTTTATCGCAAAATAACACTAATTAAAATAATCATACGATGTGCGTCCGCCCATCAATGGCTAAAGCCAACACAATTCACACAATAACACATTACACAGATTATCATATCCATATAAATAGGAGTAGGCTTGGGGCTACTCCAGACGAATTACTATACTCATTCAAGATACAACTCTGTAGCAGTTTGTCTATTTTATGTTTTACATATGTAATAAAATTAAACTTATAATTTAAAAAGTCTTAAATTATTTACAAATCCATCTTCCTGAATTGGTTTCGACTTCGAACAAACATACAAATTTCTTAATAGTTCTGGTACTTGCGACTAGAGCTATTACACTTTTATTTACTACTGCACTTTGTACTCATTCATTATCAGTCTGTATCAACAGGAATGTTTAAGACATTTTCAAATGTACATAAAGTTTCATTATTTCAAAGAGTAATTAGTATATCATATTATCTAAAAGAAATGGTTACCATTATCGAGTACACTAATGGCATATCCTTGAAGATGAGTTGCAGCATCAAGTCGTACAAATTGATATTGTATACACTGATTTATTTTATATGATTTTTAATTGTGCTATTCTATTTTAACAATGTATTTACTTTTTTTTAACCGTTTTTTTAGATAAAAGAGGGGAACAAAAATTGTACACATTTTTTAAAAATAAATACATAGATTTTCGCTTAAGTAAAATATTTTATAGGGGTGTCCATGGCCACAGGTTATCAGGCTTTATCTCTCGTTTAGATTTGTATGTGTTATTTATCCGGTATAAAAACACAACTGACACGATGGGAAATTGTGTAGTATATTATTTATAACCATTGTCTAATCCGAATAAATTAAACGCATCCGGTTTGGCGATACGAATCATATGCTATGGAATGTATGTAATAACGTTTAGACCGTTTAACTGTTAAAGGACTGCGAGAGCTACCATAAAATAACCAATCGGGTAGAGATAGCAGCTTTACATCTCAGTATAATTTTTAACGCCATAATATGCAAATTACAAGTTACTTGAATATTTATGAGCTACGTTAACATGACATTCTTAAATTAAAAATCTTAACTTCCCTGTCTGAGTGTTAGTCAATGGTTTTTTTAGCCAATACTTTCTCATCGCTAAAAATAAATACAAAATGTTTTACAATTAAACCTAATGTTATCTCATTGTACAATAAAAAACTCAAAAGCAAATATCTAAATAAAACATACCTACTTTTAAAAATGTAGTCTCAGCGGATGTATATTAAGTTAATATGTAATTATGTTACCGGAAATGTTGACAATCAGTAAACTATGACAATGGCTAATTCACCAAAAAAATGATACCATTGTTCTAGTTATCATTTCCAAACGGTACATCCGGTTTTATTATTTATTCATTATTTAAAGACAATCGAAATTTGTGTGCAATAAAAATAATACAGTTAAACATAACAAGTTTTGATTAATACACGCCAGTCAGTAAGCAAAGCTTGTGGCGGGGTGTATGAGTTACTATTAACAATCATTTTTACATTAAAAACGTTCAGAAAACATAAAATACAAATTTATTATCTTATTTTAAAATCTATAAAATTTAAATAACAAATATAAGATTTTTCTAATAAAATATATTTTCGGCAATTTTCTTATCATATAAGTATTTATCTTTAAGATTAGTTAAGCTTATTTAAGATTTATTAAACAAACATTTTATTTCATGTATAATGGCAAATAGTTAAACACAGAGGGTCTTACCTAGATCACAATTGACCCTTTGACTTAAGTACAACACGTTTAGTCAGCTGATCTTGATAGCTCATAATACAAATCTTTTTGATGGTTTTATATTCTGGGATTGCATATCAATCAGGCCCAATGTTGTATTCTGAATGTAAAATTGGTTTAAGAACGAGACCTCTTTTTGATGGCAGTCAGTACAGAGACTTCAACAAACCATTATCGTTTCTGTTGTTGTATTTTAATTTAATTTTAGCCAGTAGAATGGACAATGTCGAATAATTCTGCTTCTGTTTAGCATATTACCTTCATTAGCATGGATCATATCTTTAATAATGCGTTTTTCACCATTGATTAACATCACTTTTAGTTTGTCTACATTTCCGGTAACATTATATTATGTAGGTTGTAAATTACTGCGAATGGTCAATGTTGGTTTATAAGTGACAATAGCAAAAAAAGTCCTTTTTGTCATTGTTCCATTAAGAAGGGATGGCTAGGTATATTTTAGGGAGGCCTTTTGATCTCGCCTCCACTTAACTTGACCTTTGGATTTTCTACGATGATATTAAATTAATGAAACCCCACGTGGATGATTTTCAACCCTCCAAGTTTCAACGCATTCATAATGAAACACTGACAAAATTATTTTTGTAAAGGACCATCTCGATTATCTCATTCTAAAATGGTCAGAAAGGTTTTTTCACAAAGCAATTCAGATTATTACTTCCAAAATCAAGTAACATTGTAGAGACAGCTATAGGAGGAGATACAGCAAGCGACTGTTTCATAAATGAGACGATATTTGTCTAATTATAGATAATAGATAATGCAATCGCTGATAGGACAATTAAAATGTAGAAAAGGTCAACTGTAATACAAAAAAAAAAATATGCTTTTTATTTGAAATGCCTCGCTAATTTTGCATTGCATCGATATTAAATCATAGGCCATTGATTAGAGCTTACTGAAAAAAGGGGAGAAAAATGGATTTGTTTTTGTTGGCGTTGGTAACACTGTATGGACGTTATCAATATTCTCATCGCATGTTGCAAATTGCTGTTGTTTGTTTTGCTCTTGAAGTGACTCCTTTTTTCAGTTTGACCATAGACATAAAAAAAATATCACGAGTAGTGCCAACACGATTATTTGCCAATCGCTGTATAGATTTTATGGCTTAAGTGGCTGCGCTGTAAGAAGTAATCAGTTTGCGGAAATGGCTCCTGTTCGTTATCTATTATAAAACCTTGGAGTCAATTAATGTGCAAAAAAATCGGATTGGCCGTTTGTGGATTTCGGCACGCCCTGCCGTCGCCTTACTGGTTTTCAATATATCATGCTTGACCATGTCGCTGAGGTATTTGTAAAAACAAAATATAATGTGTAATGATGGGGAAAAAAATAAACATTGTAATGCGCTTATTTTGTGTACTTAACATAATTTTATTACAGTAAAAAATGGCGCAGTCGTGTCGGGCGTCGTCCTGCCCGTATCGATCGGGCCTGGCCAGAATTTTGTTCTAAAGGACGAATTTCCCACATTTTGAGACGCATTTAAGAGGGGTTTACCACCACCCCAATACTCAAAAACGTCGCAGGACGTCTACCGCGAGGGTTGCTATGGGTTACGAAGCGGCGGTCCTTTGTATCGACCACCTGCCCTGGTCTGCCTGCCACCCTACACTCTGCGACTGCTTCGAGGCCTGCCTGCAAAACGAATAATACATTATTTTTTTTTTCTAACATTCTATTTTTCCACTGTGGCTAACTCAAAAAAAAAAAATATATATATATATATATACACAAGGAGAGTGCATCTGATGTGTTTACACACATTTTGAAAATATGATAACTTTGAAAATAATGTTTTTCCTATGTTTATAGATGTGCAGTACATATTGTACTGTATTTTTTGCAATACTTTGAAAATGTTTAACACTTCATACCTTATAAGAAAAATTGGGTTCGACTTCATTTTTCTAAATAACAACATGTGTTTTGATTATGTAGACAAAAATTTTTTTTTTTTAATGTTGGCGTTTCATCAATCAGTTTGTTAGCTATGACAAAGATATAACATTTTCCATTTTCGGTTATTCAAATTCCAGTAGAATCCCATTAAAATCCCATTAAAAATATGTTCACGTTAAAAAAAAAATACTAGATCCATTCTCGGTTAACGTATAAGCGATTAAGGTAAAAATGTTCAAATTATTGAAAATTAAAGTAAAATATGTACCTACAAGTATAGGAAAAAAATATATTCATATTTTACTGCAAAAATCAGTGTCTTACATCAGACGAATCACTTTGTATACACATGGTATAAATATATGTATAGAACATAATTGTACGGTTATGATACATACAACCAAAATAGTAGGATTAATACTACATCTTATTATTATCTACTATATATATATATATAAACAATAGAGAGAGAGACTTGTGTGTTTTACGTGTGGCCGCGTTGAACCGAAACGACCGTCAAGGTTTTTTTCAATAGGATTTGACGCCCCTACGAGGTCTATTTGATAGTTCCTGCTTAAAAAATACTCGGCAAACAAGAATCACGTGATCATTACATATTCAGTAAAATAGTTATTATTTTTTTACGGTTTAATGCACCGGGGATTATTTTAATTGTTGTGCTGATCATCCGATCTCAATAATAATATTTTTTGGATTATTTTAGTTAAGAGCCGACTAAGCCGAGCTATTTTAATATTTTAGATTGCCGTTAGCCTGGGCCATTGACAATCAGTCAGAAAAACGTTTAATTATTATCCGAGTAGTGTACTATTTAAATTCTTCAGAAAACAAGCCTAAGATTATTACAGGAGTTCAAGTATATTGCCGGCTTAGATACCACCATGATTTAAATATACAAGGTTATTGCACATATTCCCCTTCTTCATCAGATATTCTATGACAAAAACAAATATGTCAGCGCAAAGGCTAGCCAATTAAAATCTAATATTGATATCCCCTTACGCTGCCATTTTATTTCTGAAGATAACAGTTCCAGACTATGTGCTATAGCCTGCATATTTCAACCACGGATATTACACAAACAATACCGTGTAACCATTATTATGGTATTGGTAACCAAACCCAAAAGCAACCAGGTAAAAAAAATGTTTAAAAAAATTATTCCCATCGCCAATTCACACATGACCGTTATAAAAAAAATATAGTATATACCTACTTGACAAAAACAGTATTGTGTTATTTTTTTCGTTTTGTAATTTATCTTTATGATTTACCAAATTTCCTTGGATCGTCACATTTATTATTATTTATGTCAATAGATAGGTGATTGACTAATGTTCCCTTTTCGTTAAAACTATTGTTGTGCCCTGTAAGTAAAATGTGCGGTCCATTCGACTTGTTTTTGTAAATACTCGAGAGTCACTTAGAAAGGCAAAAGGTAATATTATTTTTTATTAAATCATTATTTTACACAGTTCAATCCTCAGGATTGAAAATAAACAATTTCAAACTGGTTTAGTTGAAATATATACCATGTTCATATTATCGTCAAAACCGGTATGCTGACCTCGTAATAAAAAAATAAGAGAGGTTTAATACTTATTAATACATGATTAGTTATAAATTATAATAAAAAAGAACATATCCACAAATACAGAGTGATCTTTATGCTAACGTCGGATTTTAAATTTTATAATATTGAATTGACTGATGAAATATACACAAACATTTATTAATTCTAACTTCTCGAATAGAGTGGGTATAATTATAGATAATTTTATTTTACAAGGTTATCCCAGGGTTAGGATCTGCTGTTTTAAACAGCAGATAAGATTATTTCATTATATGTCTTTAATAATAGTATATCGAATAAATATTAATTATTTATTTTAGTTATCTATTTAAAACAAATACAAATTGGGGAAGTTGTTATACGCAAAGACTCAGTCCCTCTACCTCTAATAGTGGTTAAAAAGCGTCCCCTTTAACAAATTATTCGTAAGGTACACCGTACCGCTCCAATTATAACTAAACATTAATCAATATAATTCAGAATTCCGTTGAGATTGAATCTTGGTTTTTATTTTTTTATCAATTGTTACTTTACTTTTATCAAATGTATTTAATACAAATTATGGACTATCTAATATATGTGTAAAAATAATTGATTTTATTAGTTATTGTAAATGGCTATACTGTGATAAATGGGTATTCGATTAGCCCATAAGTGATAACATATATATATATTTAGGTAAAGTGTGAATGTATGATTTTTTAAGTATGCTCACCTCACCATGCGTAGAATTTGAATTTTTTCTTGTACAATTTAAAGCATTAAAAACACTACATTTTTATGATGTATATATTTTTTGCCTGGGTGATTTTTTTAGTTTTCTTAAAAGACAACAACTACTTACAACTTAATGTTATAAGAAAAAATATTCTCTTTCAAAATGTTAAATTTGTATAAAACACGAGTTATTCTTAAAAATGTTGTATTATTTGTGGTTTAAATTTTTTATGAAATAAATTACAAATTTGAACATTATTCAGGGATAAAAATGGGATGAGTATGTTACACAATCACTGTTTCTATATTACATATACTATATGCATTAGACATTATACATACAATTATATATGGAACGCTTAAAACTATATGGAGACAGTAGTAGTCCCTGTAATTTTTTCCCACTTTAAGCCCTGGCAAAGTTGGACGTCATTCGAATATTATTAATAGAATAGTTTCAGGCAAATAACTAAATAATCATTTGAATAATGCCTCGACCTTATTCATTTAGCTAGATCATATTATTTTTAATTTTTTGTTTTGGTTGTAAAAAAATATGCAACGATAAACCTTAATTTTATATCACGCGATTTAATTATACAGTTTAATGATAATACAAAAAACCGCATTGTTCATAAATTAAAAATACAAACTGTATAAAAACAAAAAATAACAGATTGGCATTTATTTTATTTCAGCAGTATTCAGCATATTATATATATATATATATATATTTATATTTTCTATCTATAGATTGTCTTGGGTTATGTTATACAAATCAATAATTTTTATTATAATTGTACAAGTTTCTATATATTTTTTTAGTACAATATTTTACACAAACGGTTTTATTACATAAAAATAAGGTTATCGCCTAATGTTCAACCTTTTATTTTCCATACAAGCTTTTGTTATCGAAAACAAACTAATATTTTTTTCTGCTTACAGTTATTGATAAATAAAAAAAAAATCCTAAGCTTCCTTCTGACTTTATCGAAAACTTGGCTATAAAAAACAACAAGTCAAATAAATAAAAAACAATATTATTGAAAAAAAATGTATTTTCGAACAGAGTTGATCGCCTTTGAAAAATAACGATTATAATATTATGCAAATTTTGCTTTTGTCATACTACACATTGGTCAGGACTAAAAATGCTTTAAATAATAATATCTTAGCCGTGTTATTTTATTCTGATTTTTATTAAAGCGCTTAAGTTCGACAATAGTTTGTATGTAAAAATATACATTCCGTTAAATACAACGTGTTGTATGTTTTAGTTTTGTTGTTTTTGTTTTTCGTCTATGCAAAAAGCTGTAATATCTTGATGATGTTTACTCGAGACACAATTTAGTTGGTTTAGTGGGAGAACTTGGAAGTAAAGCAACACCTATTATAAGTAGTGTTTACAATATTTTAACGTAGACCGAGAATTTTTTAATAATATTTTTCAGCTCAAACAATAATGATAAACTCGAAAATAATTTATTTACAAGTTACAACTTCTAAAAAAATACTCTACAAAAGTTATCACCTGAGTATACATGCCAAATGAAAAAATAGAAATATCCCTTATTTCTGTGTTGTTTTACTAGAAGACATTGCCGGTATAACTCACATGACAAATATCAAAACTTATAAATCATCCTAACAAAAAAATGGCCATGTTTTTTATAAAAATAAACGCTAGATCTTCCCACATGACTCGATCGAATATTAATAAATGTATGTATAAATATCGCTCCGGATAAATTGCCTTAATTATAATAATATTTGTTGATGATTTTTTTAACGTTTTCGGAATCACCTTTGAACAATTTTTGACGGGACGATCTGTCAAAAGGTTTAGGTAAATAATCAGGTTTTTTGGAACATTGTGTTTGATTGTTGAAAAAAAAAAGGGAAAACGAGACAGTAAATGATCGTTTGAACACAATAACAACTGTGTCGAAATTCCAAATAAAAAAAATTTCACATAATATCCACGATGGTTGCCAAAGGCCAATGACCGGATCATAAAAAAAAAATGTTAATATAATATATATGTATAAAATAATATTATAAAATTGTTCTTTTGAATCTTCTATAAGTTCAATGGTAATTTCACTTGAGATTGTCAATCGACATGTTTTTTTCAAAAAAACAGGCCTCAACCACCTTTGCCATGACGTGTGCTGTACCTATGTGTTATTTATTCAATGACACTTCATATTATTCACTAATGTTTGCGTTATTTTCCTAGATCTTTTTTTTACACGTTAAGTACGATTAAGCAGCAGACAATGAACGAATCGTTTGTAAAATCTACAACGGTTCAGCTTACCCTTGGACCAAATTAATATTGTGCGTACCTACCTCTGTTCAACGGTGTGTATGCACGTAATGCAATGTACTTACAACGGCAAACAAGTCGTATGCAGCTGCGAATCAGATAAATATTTAAAAACAAATATTTGAAAACGACACATAAATCTTGACGACAAAAAAATAGTAATAATTGTTTGATTTTTATTTGATAGACGCAATAATAATTATCAGATACACCGTAAATAGTATTGTATAGTTGTTTTAAATTTTTGTTGAGTTGTAAGTTTGCTTACTTAAATAGGGGGTTTATTTTGGACAGGAGCAAAGTTACCCTTCATAACGTTGTTAATTTTACCACCAGAAAAGATTTACAAAAACAATCCTCAAGGCCATTCCTCAACCACGGTACACTCACTTTCTCTAAAAATAATAACCATTTTTTAAAACGACAAATGTTAGTAATTTTTAGTTGTTTTTTTACTTTTTAAATTCATAGGTTTACACTTTTACCACTTATTTAATCCCGAATCATTTGCATTGAACAATTATGTTGTTGGAATCATTAGGCATTAACATTTGAAAGAATAGACTGGAGGGGGAGTGTGTATGTATAAGTGCGGATAACAAAAAAAAATATTATAAAAATAATTGTTCAAAACTGAACAATCTTAACAACAGTCCGGACAACCGGTTATTTTAATAAAACTTATTTTATATAGGTACCTCTATTTGTATTGTTTATGTTGCTATTTGATTTTCAATAGTTGATTATTTTTTTAACAAATGGCTAAATATTTTGAAATTATGTTTTGTAAAAAAAAAAATATTACAAATACCAGAATTGAGACTTGAATTATTTTTTGAGAATAGAAGTGTGTAGTTCTTAAAATAAATTACCCCGTATACTCTTGGCTTAATTGAAAATAACGTTAACATTTTTGGACGAAAAATACGTCAATCTGGATTAAATAAAACCTAATTATTAGTACAAAAATGTTTTTTGTTATGTCTATTTATTGTATTAGCAAAACATGAACTTTAAACGATAAAAGGTTTATTTTAATTTTTTTAATCATTATTTCTTTATTTGAGACTCCCACCAACAAACATCATGGAAAAATCACCTCTATATTTGTGGTTAAATCCTCAAAGAGCACCCTGTCTATAATGGCGTATACACATTTAATCAATCTAACCTAAACCTTAAACTCAAAAACTGAACCCAAAAAAAAATTGTATTTACAACTTTTGTACATTCAATAGATGGCCGGAAGAATTAATTTCGTTTACAAATTAACAAATAAATATTTAAACCTAAATTTGTACTTAACAAATCTTTGTTAATGCATCGAGTATCATGTATAATGTATCAAGTGTGTACAGTGTAATCATAGGCGCAAATACGGGGGGGGGGCTAGGGTGGGCTTAGCCCCCCCAAAAAAATTAGGTTATGCATACAATTTTGAAGTACAAAAATACATTTACTATTATATATATTTAAAAAAAAAATTCCAGCCCCCCCAAATTAAAAATTGAAATTGCACCTATAAGTGTGATCCATTGAACGTAAAGCGCTAATTTTTCAAACTAATAAAATGATTACGTTACCATGTAAAGAGTGCCTTACAATGAAAGAACCCCGAAGAATATTGTACTTCTATCAAAATAAAGTATTAATAATTCCATTTCAAGCTGGTAGTTAGGTAAGGACACATCAAATTTCTATTTGGAATAACTAAAGGTTTAGTTGGGCCAACTAAATTTCTAGTTAAAGCAGCTAGATATTTAGTTCGGTCAACTAAATTTTAATTTGGGCAAACTATTTATTTAGATATTTCAACTAGAAATGTATTGTGTTAAAAAATTATGGTTAATAAAGTAACTATAATCTAAGTTGGATCAACCAAGTATTTTTTCCTTGTGTTCAAAAAATACTGTTAAGACGCAGTCGACTGTTTTTGTAGTATTTTAGCTGCGATGCGGAATTGAAAAGGTAAATTGTTTTTACATTGATGTTTTTTTAGTTGTTATGTAAATAAATAGACAACAAGTATCTTGTATTAAACCGAAAAAAAAACATTTTTATTATGTTGCAAATTTCATCGACGGTGATCTGTTCATTTTTATATGTTTCATTGTAACCATTCATAACATATGCTTGTTGTACGAATTACCTAAGTGCAGATTGTATATTTAAAAAAAAAAAAAAAAAATGATGTTAATTAAGATACATGCAAAACAAGTAACAAAGGCAACAAATCATTACAGACATCAACACTAATCGTAACCGTCCCAATGCTGCAAATACAATTTTAAGCACATTATCGTCACTGTGAGGCTTTTTCTGGCGTTTGAGCTATTTTTTTGGGGGGGTATATTTCTTTTATTTATTATATTATCTAACGGTGTCGAAAACACCCTGATCACCCCTTTGTGGACCTTTCCCGGCGGCCAGAGCCGTTTGTCTATCGTCGAGTAATCAGCGAGATTTCGCCGGATCAGTTTTTTTTATATGTTTTTTATTATTTATTTTCTTAAGATGTTCAATATTCTTTGTTTTATTTAAGTCGTGTATGTGTGTTTAGTGTATAGTGTATACATCTGTGATCTGTGCGCCTGCAAGCTACCTTTTGTTCTCTCCCGTTCAGACTAAAAAAAAATTGTGAGCGCTAAAACGTTAAATTTTGCACACGAGGTAAAAAAAACGAAAAACAATTTATGGAGTTGTTTTACGTTTATCGCTCGAGTAAAAAATATCAAATTACTATATTATTATGTACTTAAATTAATGTTGCCATTAAATTATACCTACAATAATAGTTATACTGCAATTGGTTACGACAATGTATTTCAGATTGAATTTTTTATATGTGTAAAATGTTGATCACGCAGTTTACTTTTATTATTGATAATTTATAATTTTCATTTACTTTAATTATGAACTTGAAATGTTGACTTAAAAATATATTCCAATAATTAAAGTCGGCTTATCATAATTTTACATCGTCCATTGGACGACTATAACCAGTTGATTATAATAGAAATTCAATTTAGTTGCTGTGCTATTGCTTGTTTTTCTAAATAAAGTATTGATTTACATCTTGGGGGGAGGGGGGCGGTAAAAATGATTAAGACCTAAGGGGCTAAATCCTTAAATACATCTGCGGATTCTGGGTGTGCGTTGTGGCATGTAACCAACGGCAACGCGATGTTGCCAAGTTTGACCAATCGTGTGAGGTTATAGTGTGTTACCAAAATCGGTAGACGGCAGAATTTTGTTATTTTTTTTGTACAATTTCTATTTTATTCTTACTGACGACAATCGATATAATATAATTTTACCGAAACGATGATAATTACACATATGATAAGATATAGCAAGGGTTGCCAACCATACCGATTTTAGATCAAAGATTATGCGGTACGCGTTTTGCCCGGAGCACTAAGTAATTACCGATTTATCTTCTTTTTTCTTTTGCGTTTGTATTAAAAGGCTAACAGCAGTGTGGCCACTTAACGAGAACGATATTTTTCTAATATACTATTTCATAATATTATGAAATACCTAGGGTGATAATATTTTAATTCCTTGTTCTTGAACTGGGCAATACAGACTCTATTGCAATATTAGTTACTGTATTCGGTCACCGTCACACGCCGTATAACCAGTTTCGAGGTGCGAAAATTATTATAATATAATTAGCAACTTTCACTAAAACTGACTGTAGACTATATGAATGCAGTCGGCATCCTATTGCCGACGATTTCTATCCCGCTATCATGCCAACCACCAGATTCCTTGATATGAACTTAAAAACTAAAACAGAAATTTCTCTTATTGAAAAAAAATCCTAATTTTTCAAATTAAATAGTTGGTAACCCTGGTCATGTAGCGAACCGTTTTGAAATAAGCAAAAAAGTAAATAAAAGTAAAGTTTAAAAAATTAAATACGTTGAATATTGTAAATAATAAAAAAAATGGTTATTTCAATTTTAGTGTTCGGTCATAAGTTTTTTTCTAATGTCTCATGACTGATGGTATGATTAGGCGGAATCGTTTTCAGTGTTAATTATCATACGTGTATATTTTTCTTACCCAATTAAACTTTTTGCATAATTTGCTAAATTAAAATAATTATAAATTATTTTATTACTCTATTATGCCTACCTAATTATGTAACTTATTAATTTATTTATTGTAAAAACAAGGTTATGTTGAAACAATTAAAATATAATAAATAAAAAAAAAACTTTTTGTGAATTTATATAATTATATATTATAGTCATAATTATTTTTAGATATACTTACTGAGAGCGCGAGTAGAGTAAATAAGTAAACATACAAGTTCTCTACAACACACACACAAATCATAAAATAAATCATGCTAATATATTAAAACAACAACCTGGCACTGTTAATATCTCCAGGTTCACTATGATAAATTATAGAAAACTCATTGAGGGTTTACTTGAACAGATAATTGATTTATTTAGTTAAACACGTACAATGTATTATTTTGATAACAATAGCTAACATTTTAAAGGTTAAAAAAAATTGTATAAAACAGTTTGTCATTATTTAGTTTACAATATGTACCATAGCGTTAATTTTACAAATGGTGAATTTATTATGTTTTTATTAATACTTTTAATGTTTACAAATTGTATTAAAATTAGTGTTAACAAAAAAAACAAATTTTAAAATAAAAATAAAAAATATATCCTATTTTAGTAACCCCTGGTTTAGAAAGTTTTTCTGAACATAATCGTGTGATCCGGGTTGACAGCAAAAAACCTCCGGCGGAAGGTATGTTTTATTTATATTATAATACAAATAAAATATAATATAATATAAATAATGGACGCTTAGGTATAGAAACGTATAAATATAGTTTTCTGGATAAATCAATAATAATAATACTATACCTTTTATGTTCTGGTTTTTCCGCAGCAACGGCGAACCAATGTGTGTGTGTGTGTTTGTTTGTGTAACGTTGGCGGCGTTGCCGTTGTTGGCGCGCGCATGACGTCACGTGGTCCGTGTGGCCCGCAACGGCTCTGGTCGCAGCCACTGTCTGAAAAACATGGAACGCGCATGCCAACACGACTTCGGTTGTATTGGAAAGCATCTACACGAATTTGAACGGACAAATCAATTGCCATCACAAACCTTTTTTTTAAAAATTGCGCAGATATAATATAGTATTATAATAATAGTCTAGATAGCCGACTATGTATTTAGACGTGTTGGCAAACAAATTAAGCCCGGCGGCGACCATATTATGCAGTGTGGCCAATGTCAACATTATAATACTATGTTACCAATATTGCATCGTGGCAAGATCAGTTTTTATCTTTTATTAGTTTTATATCTAATCCGTGGTGGTAACCAGATATAAGGTATATTACTATATGTATAAGGCACAGAATAGATTAAAGCAGAAGGGTCACTTATCATTGTAAGCAAAAAAGTGACGGCCATGTTCCAATTATGCTATAATCATAATAAATTATATCTGTATACAATAAAACATTGACAACACTGCATAATAATATGACCGCCGAGCTAGGTTAATATATATATATCTGCGGTAATAATTATTGTACATATTATATTAAATTTAAATTGTATTATATTAAATTTAATAGAAAAGCCCCGCTACATTCAAAAAATATATAATGTAATAATATTGTACGACAGTGATTTTTTAGTGTGAAATGAATTTGGTTTTTGTTCCATGAGTAAAACCAACAGACTCAAAATGGCTGCATCGCGATTTAGGATAGGACTAGAGGTATTTAGGTCTAATTAGTATAATAAAATATACTCAGTTGAATGGTCGCATCAGCAGCTGCTCAACAGCAGCTATTACGGTGTTGCCGCCGCGCCGCCGTCGTCGGCCGCCGTCTCATCCGAGCCGGTAGACCGTAGCGCGCTCCCGCAACGGCGGCGGTGAACGGCGACGCCGCCGACGGTTAACCCCTACTCCGCGCCGGCCCGACCGTAACCGCGACATTGTCAGTTCGGACACCGCACCGGTGTGTACGTTTGTCCGCGCGTTGCCAACCGACGACGCTGCGCCCACACGGCCGCCAGCAACCGATTTTGTGTCACGACAAAAACATATTATTATTATTGCAACCGAGTTTTATTTATCACTCGCACGGCCGACGACGATTTGTTACTACACAGCTGAAGGTATGTGTTGTTGTTGTTGTTAACATAATATTATTATCGCTATTATTATTATTATTATTATTATTATTGTTGTTTACCGGTTTTTCAAACGCCGCGGCGCGGCGCACGCGCCGAGCGACGTATGGCGAGTCTGCGCACATCCGCCGTCGCCGCCATTTTTGTTTTGTTTCTTTCCGCTCTTCCCCCGACCGTGTCTTTTATTCTTTTTGCTTACACGACTAAAAAAAAAAATAATAAACAAATAAAAACGCATTACGTCATCGTGTCGGAATCGATCTACTTCTTTAATATTACATCACAGTTTAGTTGAAACCAGATGGCATATGTAACGAATAAATTCAGTGATGCTCAGTTGTGAAACAATAATTTCTTATTTAGACTCGTATTATTATGTGAAGGGTTTTGGTTTTTTCACATTTTAGGTGATTACATTGCTATTTATAGATTACTTATACTACCACGTGCGTGATGTAGTTCACTGTTTCGCCGCCAGAATGCGCTACTGATGCACATGCGCACAACCGTGTTCATAAATATTACAATATAATTGTCCACATAGATAAACCCAATTCAATCGAATTCATCCAAACCAAACCCTTACCTTACCCCGTCTACGAATAGCGCATAAAAACTTAACTATAATCGTTTCTGATAAAACCGGTCCTCCCACCTTGTTTTTCGAGTAATTGTTCTCTTTGACTTTTGAACACAAAAAAACAGGTAATTACAGTGTTGCCAATCGAAACACAACAAAAATAAAACCATGTAATCTTAACGTATGACGTGTCTAGTTCAAAATAGCTTATTTACTTAGCTTATTTTTTTTTAATTAAAAAAAACATTGTACCGCAGTATGATCCGTAAACAATATTGGGACCAGTGTTGCCAACATATTTGTTTTCACCAAAGACCTGTTGTTGTTGTTACACGTAATGTTTGCAGGTTTTCTCATATATATGTGTTAACAGTATTACAGCGCCCTCTATAAGTTAGCCGAGTGCTAGAAAATGCCGATTATGCAAAAAGCGGGTTGACCATTTCTATAAGTCATAACCACTCTGAGGATTGTAAAGAAAATAAGTCTAATAATTGTGTTTACAAACCCCCAATTCGTACGACGTCAGATCATTTCATTTGTTTAAAATCTTGACAACGCTGTTGGGGCGATGCCTTCACTGCGTTAGTGGGGCTTTATAGTTTAGTATTAGGATTCGAATTTGATAATATATTATAATTCGTTAAGACCATTAAAATTCTTTTATCTTAAATTTAGATTAAATATGTAGGTACTGTTTGTGTGTTGTTGGAAATATTGGTGTTTCGAATTTGTAATCGAGTCTTTTTATGCAACAATGTCACCATTTTCTGAAAGTAAACGTTATCGTGGCGGCCATATTGAATGCATTGTAGCGCTATCTAGCAACGATTTCAGGAGTTATGAACTATACTTACTTACTGTTGTGCAGTAATGACGTTTGGTCAATATAAAAATATATTTCAAGTAGGTATGTTTTTTTGTGTTGTAGATGAAAGTAGGTCATAGTAACGCTACTTTCTCTCGTTATTTCCCTGATTCCTCAACGCAATAAATCAGAAACATAATGTAAAATCGTTCTAAAATATAAATTCAACGCCTGTTCATAGGATACTTTCACGCATTACTTGTGCCATCATCTGCCATTTATTTGTTTAGTTTGTTTACTCAAGTGGGCAAATTTTTCGAATGAATTGCGTCAGGTTTTGCGAATGCAACTTTAAAATTTATTTATTTAAGTTTTTGATTAATCTATCAATAATATTTCTAGTCGAAAGTTTAAATTTACTAAGGTCTTAGGAACACCACTTTCGCTAAGCTTTCTGTTTTTATTTTATTTTATTATTTTTTTGGGAGGTGGACACTCGTTTCACGTGATACATGATAAAGTACTGTCAAAAATTAATGAAAGTTTAATGCCTATTTTTTTGAGTAACAAACAATTGTGTATCATGTTATCCACACATTTTATTCATTTTTACAGTTGCAGTTAAGGTGTATTAAATGTGTTTATCTAAACAATTTTGACGTTGTTGACTGTCTACTGCGTCACCAAGGTCGTCACTGGTGACATTTATCTCTAAGCATTCATAACGATAATATTATATATTTGTACACCGTGTTTTTTATAACAATAATAAGGAAACATAATACGCTAAGCAGCGATAATACCATTTTACATTCGTCAGTTCAGAAAAATTTTTTTTTATAGTGCAGTGGTTCCCAAAGTTTTTTTTTAACGCTGTGCCTTTTTTGATCTCAGGTTTTCTTAAAGCACCCTCCTCCAAGTCGAAGCATGAATAAAATTTCAGAATTATTTTTAGACCAGATAATATTCCGTGGTGGCGCCCCTGTAAAGACGCCGTAGCCCACACTTTGGGAACCACTGTTTTAGTGTAAAATATTATGCGATTTATCACTCTTTTTTTAAATGGGTCCAAAAGGTGTAAAGGTTAAAGTTTTAAATTGTAAAAAAAAAAAATTAACGATACAGAAATAAAATAATCCTGATATGTGGTGTTAAGAAAATTTTAGCGTTGGTTGCTTAGTGACTTTGAGGATGAGATTGTTTTAAATTTTTGCAACCATAAATTTTAGGTGAAATATCTCATCACTTAATAAAATATGAACACTTTAGACTGTTCGTGTTGGTGGTATCGCATATTATCATAAAAACCAGTCCACGTGTATGTACTTTTCATGCATTATACTTCTTGAACCTTGTCCGTACATTTTTTTTTATATTATATACTTCTATGATGTTCATTTATTTATTATGTAGGTGGTAAACGTCTGTTTGTGGGTTAGCCATTTTGGCGTTCGACATGATATTTGCGCAGTACAACAGATTGTGTAAACTAACCTTGAAACGACATGAACTGGCGTTTTCTCGTCGAAATCATGTCTTTAGTGATTACCATTAACCATTGTTAACGGACTAGTAATCTCTGTTCAACTACCGACTAAATTCCGGTATAAACCAAATCGGTCAAAATTGTATTTAATTTACATTACGTTCTAATTGTATTTATATATTTTACTTAATAAAAGAGGTAAGGTTCGGTAAGATTAGATTAAATCTTACTATATTTACTTACAGTTTGTTTGTAAAATGGTTATCAGACTATTTAAATTTATCGCTTGGTTAATATTTAACATAACATAACCTTGCTATGTACATTATTTTGCATTTACAGTTCATTTGAATAATTTTTCAGACAATTATAAGTCATTGTCTTTAATTAACCGTTTAGTCATTATTTATTTAACCAAACTAACCTTGCCGTATTTGCATACAATTAAATGTAAACGCTTTTAGTAAAGCAAATCGAATATATTGTAGTCATTATAGTCTCACTTTGATTATTAGTTCAGTCTTTATTTATTCAGTGACTAGTTAAATTATTTTTTATTTATTATTCATATAAAATACTATTAATCAAATGAAAATTGAACGATGTAAGTACTTAGACACAACGACTAAGTCTTAGTCTGTGTATATAGTTGGTCGATTTTGTCTATGAGTATATAGTAGACACTATTAGTTAAACCACAAGTCGAGTGTGGCTTAAGGATTGTAATTTTGAAAACTAAAACTTGTCACACGTTGTAAGATTGTCATTAAAACACCCAAGACTGTCGACTTGTAGTATTTTATCGTTATAGCGGTTGAAAAAGGTGGTACCTTCTTTACTGGGAGCCCTTTTTTGTTTGTTATAGTTTCCCTCCCAAAATGTGCACAGTGGTCTACCTTATGGTAATGATTATTATAGCAAATGTACAGGACGGAGGGCATCGAGTATAGTGGGGTCTCGCAGCTATCGGTCGCTTGGTTTGCAGGTTATTTTATACCTGTAAAAAATAAAATATTCAAAAATAATGGTCTGTAATGGGAATTGTGTTTTAACCGGTTTTTTGTTAATCATCGCGACGGTGTCAAAAAGAATATTACGACTACATATTGTGTTAAAAAAAAATTACATTTGCAAATTTTTTTCCTGGAATAAACTGAAAGTGGGAACAAACAACGACGATATTATACGCTATGAATAGGTACGTTAAACGTGTAAACAATTTTCATATTTTATCTATTGTTTTTCATCAGTTTGTATATTAAGCATGTTTTTGTAAATAATTATTCTTTTTTTACGCCAAAATCCGTTCATTTCAGTAGTAAAAAAATACAAAGTATATAATGCTCGGTTAGTTATCGAAACTAACATTGTAATTTATTTAATTCCAGCATAAAAATAGTAATTATATATTTAGTTGAAATTGTAATTAAACGTATGGCGCGTTTATGGAAATTACAATATTTTGCTTGCTAACTCCAAATTTGTTTCATAAAAATTTGTATTTTACTCTCGTGTTTTGATTTGAAAAAAAAATTGTTTTTCAGAAATAAACTGCGCCGATCGTGTGTTGTTTGTAAACGAAAACAAAATACGTTTCATGTAAAATGTACATGAAAATTGAATCTGTTTTTCCCATATCGCCGTTGTTTTTTTGAAATTATTCAGGTGTTCCTGTGCGTATTGTTTAGTTAGGCTTTTATTGTTGGCAACTTTCTGAAAAACAAATTGAAACTCGAGGTTTTAAGATACCGCCGCTCAAAACATATTTTTCGAAATACGAATCAACGTTTTTTACTTTTCAGACTAGAATTGGCCGACATTAAAGTCTTTTTTCCATTTTGTTTTCCACATTTTTTTTTTTTTTTTTTTTTATTCTTGAGACCTTGGCGACTTATGACAATAACGTCGTCCCATTTTTTACACATCTGATCAGTCCGTTAAAAGATTAACATTGCAATATTTTATAATAAGGCTAACCTTTGCAGTGGTGATGCTATACGTACGTATACAGTTCAAGTGATTAATAATATTAACCGATTTAGTTAGTTAATGCGATAGCAGTATAATGTAGGTGTATGCATTTAAACAAAACCTATAATATTGAATTCGCCTAGTTGTCTGGCATAATAACACTACCGGCTGCTGAAAATCTGTGTTTGTATAATTTTGTTTTGTATTTATTTAAAAAATTCGTATGGGATATTGTTTAGATGCAACACTAGTTGAAAACCCCCCCAAAAAAACCCTCTTCCACAAAAGGGGTGGAATTTTTTTTTTTTTATTCAATTTTTGCGAAAAAATCACCCCCTCTACAAAAAAAAGGCAAATTTCACATTGACTATTAAATTATCGAAATTGATGTTAATGTGTGAATGAATCAATAGTTATCAGCCATTTGGTAAAAAATGATTAGTCTAGTCGGACGATCATCCCTAATCGTGTATCCACCCTAATAGAAAATTTCCTTCTGTGTTAAATTCAAGAAGGATTTAATATTTATACTAAATAAAACTAGGAGGTTGTTACATCCATCTGTGTCCACCCTCCAAAACTAAAAATACAATTTTAAGCAAATCAATGTCTTTACGATGGTTTTTGTCGACATTCAAAATTTGTCTACAATCTACAAAAAGCATTTTTTTAGGTGTACATTTTTTTTTATTATGGAATTCTAATTTAAAATTTATAAAAATAATAATGTTTTGGTTGTTCGGTAATTATAAAATTTTAAACAATACAATAATATGGTCATTGTTTGGTAATATTATATTAACGTTCCCGAAATCAACTTCGGGAAACAAAACACATTTTGGCAAATAAAATTCGTCGTCGTCTTGGTCATACACACAACGTGCAATAAGAATTATACTATAATACAATACAATACCGAGTGTACCTGTATGTATATATGTTAGACGACTAGAAGGGGACGTTTCGCTGACGGCGTTGTACGTACACTGTGAGTTGTTTGCTGTCCAAGAAACACACACACACACACACACACACAGTAACGCGTCATTGTCAATGATTCTTATTAGTTTTCGCTTTAACCTACAAAATACAAAAAAGAACAGAGGCTTGAACATGGGTAAGACCGCCAGCCGACGTTAAATGCAAAAGAAATAGAGATAAGAATCGTTTTGAAACATAATTTTTCACAATGTTTGGAACTGTACCTGCTGGTTAAGGCACAAATTGATACTGTAGGTTTTAACTATACTAGTTTGGAATGTACTGGTTAACACTGTACTTGGTTTGTGCTATATTTGGTTAATACTGTACTTGGTTTATGCTATATTGATCTAGACTGTACTAGGTTTTTTTTTTTAATCAATTATAGTACAGCAGTTTCTGTTTTTTTTCTTATTCTGGGATGACGTGTTCGTGTACAAACAATTTTTGCAAATAAAAACAACAACTCGGTTAGACCTTGGACCAGTCAAGGTTTCCTCCTCGGCTAACTTTGATGTTCTATCTCGGCTAACCGATTTTTTTTTCCATGCTCGCAACGGTTATCGTTTTGTAACGTTTTTCTATGCCACTTATTTTCATTTGAAATGACCTTTTAATTTTTTTTTTGCCAACTAAATACCAAACGCGCGACGCATGCGGTCTAGTCACTTTCTCGGCAACGGTGCACTAGAAAACGTCTTGACAACGTTGTAGTAAGTAAAATTGTTTTTATTCGATAGCCTATTTCGGTGTCGATCTCAGAAGCTGTTGGGTATTTCCTAAACGGCGTGTTTTGTTTTCAACCAAGTCTTGGACAGTTTAAATGTAAACAAAAACGTGGCGACCATGTTCTAGATACCTGCTATATTCATATTAAATTATATCTATACACAACCAAAAGTAATAATTTATCATCATTATAGCAGGTTTAAAATATTTGCCGCTTCGTTTTTGTGCGATAAGTATTTTCCCCGTGTTAATTTTTATCAGTGTTTTTACTCCAACTATCTAAAGACACTGTGACAGCCCCGTTTGCGCTAACTAATGCTTAAATTATTTAAGTAGAGTTTGACCTATAGTTACCTATTAACATATAGACTACCCATGTTCGTGATGTAAGATTTAATAATTTGTTGCACCAAAACCCCCACCGTGGAACAGCCGAGTGAAACGCATCTTGTGTGGCTATGTTTAGCACATATATAAATGATATACATAAATAAAAAATTGCTGTCAAGGGCATTGCTACGATAATCCGAAAGATAAATTAAGATTTTTTTAATAGTGGTACGAAGTCCTCATCCATTCCTCCATAAACACTTAGAACAAAATAACTTGTACAGAATAGGTTTGGTTCATAACATTATAGAATAATATACACATAGGACAATTCCAATAGAATCGAACAACAACATAGTGTTTCTAAACGGTTGTCTAGCAATATGCAAATTAATAACAATAATAAAATCTAGTATTTTCCTTGTTATTGTTGCAATAACGTATTTAATTTAATATAAACAAACTCACGAACCAAGCAAAACTTAGAGGGTTAAAGGTGAGTAATTCTAGGTTATAAATAAGTAAACAAGTCGCGATATTCTACACAATACCATGATGAAAACATTACACTGCCTAAAACTACCCTACACTTAAAATCAATATAACACCATCAGATTTACAAGTAATTATTTATAGAAAAAAAAACCGTTGTGTGTTTAATGTATTAGTTTTCTTAATGAAAAGTTTATTATATATATTATATTGTACATACGTAGATCTAATCTAATGTGACCCAATAATCTTTGCTGCCTAGGGTTTTTTTAATCAATAAAAAAAAAAATTAATATATATATAAAATAAATATCTGAATTATTGTTTGAAACCTTTCTTCCGAGTTCATCTTAAAAAAACATAGGGCTCCTGGCCGGGGCGAACGGTCAAGAATTCAATGGTTTATTTTCTGTCTACTCAACGCACACCAGATATTATACAACATGTAATAATATAATACAAAATAGACGGAAATCAATTTTGCCACAGCTTTGTTCTTTACACAACATAATAAATATACTACACGAGTATAATAATATCATAGTTTTATGCAAAGTCTATACATAGTATATTATTATCAAACAACTCTTTTCATTTTATCTCATTTCATCAAATTTTTTATCATTATTTTTTTTTCAATACATTTTTTTAGCCATCGTTTTCTTTATATTATTATATAATAATTTTTATACTCGCCTTTTTTAATTAACACGAAACGGTTGCTGCTCCGGTAAAGATAATAATATTACTGTGTAAATTGTATTTTATTTCTGAAATATATAACAATATTATAGCTATTTCAAAATTCAAATTATATTTTATTGTTCGGGGGTTGCTAGACAACATATGCATCATACGCATAAAACAGCCCAAAAAGACTAAACATTTTTATAGATTTAATTTTTTTGGTGAAAGATTTATATTGACACTGAATGATCTTATTTTCACTTGTAAAGTTTTGAGTGCAACAAACACCATTGAAATCGCGCCAATGAATTGACGATTGATAGGCAGCAATCGATGTGTCTATGATATTATTATTCGATTGTACAATTATTAATATGATTAATATAGTGGTCGTATCGACGCAGTTAGTTATAACCACACGGTTGGCACCGGTCGAGACAGGTCGGCCGCCGTCGCCGTGTAAAAAAAAAAACATCTACAACGTACCGCCGCCGCCGCCGCTGTGTCGTTACCCCTTCCCTCACCGGCCGGGCCCCGTTCGTTCGGCTACCTCGTTGTTGTGTCACGCGTTGACTGCGTTGTTGTGGGGTCGGTCCGAGCCGTGTCGACCATGCCAGCTGCTGTTGCTGTTGCTGCTGCTGTTGGTCGAGACGGCACGTTATTATTGAAGCCCTCGAATCAATAGCGCTGCGACGTTGCCGGGTTTCTCCGCCGTTTCACCGCTGCGCCGGGTCCTATAACGGATTGCGCTCGGTCACGCGCCATTTTCTCCGTGCACGCCGACCGTGCAGTGTGTACCGCGCTGTAGTAATATCTGTACTCTATTTACAAAACAGTGGTTTCCAAAATGCCGCGCACTAGCTTCACAATCGGTTTCGCCCTAGGGTACGGTTGTTACCGTGGTGTTCGATCACTAACCGCGTTATAAAACGTTTTGTGAAGTCTTACACGTTACAGTGTCGGCTACGCAGCTGAAACAGGTACGGGTATTTGTTTTTTTTATTAAACAGGGGTTTCCAAAATGTACAATTTTTTTTCTTAAGTTTAAAATAAAATTAACTCTACGTTTGAAAACACGGTATGTTCGACCATCATCATCTGACGAGTAACTTGTAGAACGACCGTTTTATATCTTACCAATGTTAACAAATTAAAGCTCATCAAACGGTAGATAATTTCTACAGGGGTTTCCAAAATATATACTGATTTTTTTTAAAGTGAAAATTAAATTAACTCGACATTGAAGAAAACTGTAGATATTTTGCAGTGCCAATGTTTTCAACGATATAAATACCGTCAAATAAATTGTAAAACGGGTTACCTGTTTTATGTTGTCAGTTATGCAATTATATATATACATGTTAGTTTTTTAAATTTTATTTACCGATAAATATTTGTTTAAAGGTACTCGATGATCAAATTTTTTTTTTTATACTTTTTTTATTTAGTATGTTTATAGTATAAAATATATTTCGATTTTTGTTGGTGGTCACACTACCTTCAGGCGGAACGGTCGCTCTATATTACTCTATGCCACAATACATAGAGTAATATTTCGCATTGACACGACAAGTATTAACACACAAGAGAGTAACACACAAAAAAAAAAATTGACAACCTGTTCTCATATTTTACATGTGAAATCACGACAGAATAATATTACCTTAAATCGTGGTGATAATTAACAATAAACGATAACACAAGTAGCGAAAACACATTTATTTATACCAATTATCGTAGTATAGAACAACTGATAACACTATTTTCATAAATGAATTTTTGGTTTTTACCGTATTAATAATATAACAATATTATAAACTAATGGGTAATCCAAAAATAAAAGGAGTGCCTATAAGCAGGCGTTTTTAAGTAAACTAGGAACCAGGGGTGTCCAAAATACACACGGGTTTTCATTGGGGCGATTAAAAGTGTGAGTCAGCAACGTGCTGCTGCGTTGTTACTTATTTAGGAAATCTGGAAAAGCAGTGAGACATTTTGGTCGTTTTTCTAAAAGAAAACGTTTCCCCGAACAGTTTTGAAAATCGGTCAAAAAGTCCAATTTTCTATTGAATTCAAATTTGTCCCACCTTAATTAAATAACTACTTAACCTAACCTAATCTCGGCGGGTACTTAGCGCTCCCTACTTCACTTATTTTATTAACCGAAATTTTAAGTTTGATGAGGTAAGTTAGTAAGAAGAGTTCAGTGATCACTCTATGTGATCAAGGTGTATGCCGTATTTCTTTAATTTTGTTATTAGTTCCATAAACCAGTCGTACAATCCTGTAAGGCGGCATTCACTCACTACCGTCGAGCAAAAAAAAAGATACTATAAGGCAGGTCGTTCCACTTGATGAAGAGTTTGATGTATTTTATTTTGTATAGTTAGTATTTGTTACAAATTGACCAAAGGTGAATAATTGTAAACTACAATAATAATAATTCTGGTTAGGACGTAATCGTCTATGTAATTGTGTTCATGTGTGTTAAATTGTACTATTTAATATGGGATAGGTATTATTAGAAACGAATTCATCACTAATGAACTCTCATTTGAACCAGTTATTTTTCTTAACGTTGTACGTGTAAAATCTTGTTGTGTCACGCGAGATAGTTAAATAATGTTTCTACAATATTCTGTTTTAATAGATAAAACAGACACGGTGCTAAGTAAAACAAAATGTAGTTCTTGTGCACACTGTTCAGTTGTATGACACCAGTACTATTATCATTTACATTAAACCAATAATTGTATAATGCTATTGTACGTTTGTTGACTAACGTTTCAATCCATAGTATATATGTTTACAAGAAAAAATATGTTCGAACATACGATTCAAAAAAAGTCGCGCATAGAAAAAAGTCGTTCTTCTTTATAATAAAATAAAATTCTACTTGTTCACGTTGCAGATACAAGATGGGGTGGTCCAAGAAGGAGGTCGACCGCTTGATGTACAAGGCTACTCAAAGAGTCTTTGTTCAAGTAGAGAATTTGAATAGCGAACAAATCGCTCAACTCATAGCGTAAGTAGCTTTTATTGAATAAAAAAATGTAATAAAAATGATGTTACTCAAAATGTAATATGGTATAATTCAATGATAAAACTTTATCGAGTATTTAAACAGTAACTGGGTCGTTTGAGAAAAAGTGGTGACTTTCAGTACTGAAATATAATCTTATTCCAATGTCGTTTTTATTCGACTATGTATGTTTACATTAAACTTTGGTACAAACCAGCAGTATGAGAAAATGGCTACTATTTTATATTTTTAGTTGAGTTATTCAAGTATATTAATGTACATTTTTTTGACCTGACACAACCTAAATAGACAGATTTTGAGACATGCCAAAAATAGTGATAATATAAACAAATGTACCACTTTCGGTGAAAATTACCTAACTAATAACAATTGTTAGATTTTTATTTGCATTATTCGAAAATAGAACCACGAACAACGTCATTACGAGACAAAAATTGTTTATTTATTTTTATCCAAGTAAATTTTTGATTATGTAAAGGATTAAATATCAATTGACAAAAATGTACAAATTTTTTAAAGTCATCAATAACTATTAGCTATCTATTTGAAAACTTGAACAAGATTCATTCGATATTTTCTTAGAATTCAGATTAATCGGGCAGTACTAAAATCTCGAAGCAATGACTGTAAATAGGTACAACTGTGAAATTTTGTATTTTCATATATATGTATATTTTTTTTAGCAATTTGAAAACCAAAAAGGTTGAAACGCCCCCTCGGGATATCGACGAATCAGACGAACCTTGTGCTAAAAAGCAAAAATTCAACGACAAAGGAAAAGATGTACTGAAGCTAGTGTTATCGCGTGAGGGCGAAAGCGATACGTTTAAATCGAAATTCAAGTCTACTCTTTACAGTCGCATAGTCGACGAATCTTCTGACGACCCATCGTCGCCTTATAGTGCTAACGAAGCAGAATTAGAAAACCACGCCCAATATGGAAACGGCGGAACTAGCGAAAAAGAGGTGTCGGAAATAACGGCGTCGATTAATAACCATCATAACTCGTCATCAGTCGATGATAACTTACCTAAAGACGCCGACAAAGTTGAACAGTCGTCGCCAAACCACACCGACGGTTTGGTCGGCAAGATTTGGATTCGAGATTTGCGTTCGATGATGACCGAAACGATGTTGGAGAGGTTCTACATAGTGTTTGGCGACCTTGGCATAAATCCAGCAGGAGCGGCCATTGTCAATGGTGTTCCGCCTTTAAGACCTACCTACATAAAGTCCGACCTCTCGACACCCAACGAACCGCCTTCGACAAGATGGAATTTGGAGCTTAGCGACGTGGTGAAAATCTACTGCAAGTACTTTACCAAACACGTGCAAGACACTATTGTCATTATCGCCAACATACTGAACATCATCTCGCTGTCAAACAAACACCACAAATTCCGAATGGACGAGTCGTTCAAAAAGAGAAGCGAAGCCGAGAAACTCAAAGAACGCTGCGACGCCAACAGAATACACGAGAAACACAAGCAGGTGCTAGAGACCCACCTGAAGCTCCATTTCGTCGACGTGGTTTCGAAAATCAGCGCCGACGACTTTGACTGCACGTTCCAAATGTTCTTCCTGAGCATCCTGACCGTGCTCCGAGTGCTTGACCAGCCGAAATTTAAGAAAGGCAGCATTTTCAAGAACCTGGTGCTGCTGTTGTGGAACAGCCTGAGGAGTTGCAATCTGGAGCACCGGAAAGTGTTCACCATGTTCCGGTCGAAATCGTTCCGGCCGGACTGTATCGAACTGATCAGCCTGATCGAGGACAGCCGAGAAACGTGTCCCGATATCATGGACCGTTTGGCGCTGTTCTTCATATCTACCATGGACACCAAGGATTTTCAAAAAGTCATCGAAGCGGTCACCAGCGACACCAGCGCCGATGTGCTGGCGACGTTGCTAGAAGAAGCTTCGAAAAACGTTCGCGAACATTCCAAATTGGTGGAGCCCAACAAGCGGTTTGCATCGCCCATGACGACCACCACCACTACAACGACTAATAACCATGCGACTCCTACCGTGCCAGCCGAAATCCCCAAAGTTGGCAATGATAATATGGTCAAACACTGGGTAATCACAAAAGCACCCAACGGAACTTACCAGTAAGTGTCTCTCAGCTTTATTTATCGTCGACCTAACCTAACCTTGTTTTTTTGTGATGCGAGAAAGAAGATAGTGTAAGTGAGGAGATAGGAGGAGAAGGAATGGGAAAGGAGAAAATAAATTGAAGGAACTGGAGGGGTTCAGTAGTAGTCAAATTCATGATTCAATATCTTTCCTTCATGGGGTGAAACATAGATTTTTCTACTCTCTTTAAATTAACCTTTTTTTTTTAAATTCTTTTCAGACCTTTGGCTATGGCGAATGATTACAAGACTCCGCGTGTCATCGTCAGTACTAGCGTCGATACGGCTTTGCACGCAATCGCTCCGTTGAACACGTTCTACGAGACTTTCTCGAATACGCTCACGAATGTTTCCGATGTGACGGTTCCCGTACAGTCTGCGACCAAACTGACCGTCGCTGCTCCGACTTCGGTCGCAAGCGGCACACTTGTGTCCGGCAAGTTTGTGGCGTATAACCCGAAAAATCACACCGTCAAACCTATTAACGCCACCAACCGCGAGGCCGCCACCATTGTGGTCGGCAACAAACAGTATCAGGTGTTCAGAAGTCACGTGAGAACCTTGACGACGGCTCAAGGCAAAACCAACGGTATCGTGCTCGCCCAGCAAATGCAAAAGCCTACCGAAGGGCCTACAAAGGTGAGTGAAAGATTTACATGACATTTCGCATTTATGCATTGAGAACTCATTGGCAACTGTCAATGCCCTTTCATTAAAGAGGTATCACTTTTCATATGTAAGCCATTGAAGGATCTCGGGATCATTTTCCAAACGAAAAACCTTTGACCTGGGACATAGGTATAGATCCTCCGACCCTCCTCAAAGCTTTAAACGTGTTAAAACTTTCACGGATTGAACTATTGGTTTGATCATTTTCGGATCTATTCATGTTGTCATGTTGACGTTTCGGTTAGGATCCATCATCTTCGGAGCTATTGCCACGATTCCACTGGCCATGAATACTGCATTCGCTCCGAATCGTGGACTAACTAGACATAAATAGTCAATGGATCCGAAAATGGTCAAACTCCTCTAAGTTATCGGAAAATGTCAACAATCAACTGTTGTAGCCCTCAAGTAACTCTTTCGGTATTTCTCCAAGATCCGTGGTTGCAAAAAGGGTTCGCCTTACCTATGAACATCCCAAACTTCCTTTCATCCAACCAAAATCGGTCATGTTGTAAGTGGCTTCCCGCTAAATTTTGGGTCAGGGAATAAGCTATGTCCGCTTTCTGGTCAACCATCAAAGCCTTAGAGTGAATCTAGTTCAACGCTATCCGTTTATTTTTTCTGACCCCAGACTCTTGCGACTAGTTCGTCTTGACATTCGAGCGATTTCTGATAATTATCAAGGGTCAATCAAATGCGTGACGTCAAAGGAGGGTCATGATGAACTTGCGAAAGATCATCAAGATGGGCGGTTTAGTAGATTAAGTTATGTTGATTTGTAATGACAGATTTGTTAGTCAAGTTGGATCCATACCTCTTTTACATTGAGATGCAATTTATAGGAATAAGCGTTTGCGTTGAGAAGCACTTGCATTCTTTTGATTTCGTGTTTGACACTTGATGGATGCACGCCGTTATCATCCTCGTTTCGTTACGTAAGAGTACTCTCAGTGCTATCTCTTAACAAACTTCAAGTGGACATAAATAACAGATAGCTTCTACTAATCCTTTCGAGATTCACTGTGTCTCATCGTCTGGAATTACTTTACGCTTTCAACTCGTTCAAGGTTGCTAATAATCATCAAAGCATCGTCGTCGAGCACATGAGTTGACTCAGTACGATGACTAAGGGGTTATTAGCCTATACTTTGGTTTACGTTATAACGTTAAACAATTTAGAACAGTAGTATTAGGGGTATTTCACTGAAAGTAGTACATTTGTGTCCATGACAAATCATGAGTCATTATCATTATTTTTGACATGTCTTAAAACAATTCATTCATTAGCAAAATGTGTCAATCAGAATCATTAATTTGCTCCAATAGCTAATAAAAAAAAAATCAATTGACAGGTATTTTCTCACACCCCTGGCTTAAAGTTTTTGGCTGGCCTTCTCAAGGTTGCTCCTGACATAGTGGTGTAATCATAAGCAGATATTGGATAATCGTACATCAAGCATTGGTTCAATTTTGTGTGATAGTACTTTGCTCTCGTGTTCTATGTAATGCTTTTGGGGACTTTATTTTTGATTGTCCTCGTCAATGTGGTCAATGTCAAACCTTGTCTATTGGTCGTCATAGCCTTATGTTTGCGATATCCATTCCTTCTCTTGCAAGTGTTGTCAATTGGAAGATTGGGGTTAGGTTTCTTGTAAAGAGTTATTTCTAGTAATGCGACAAACGACTTGGATTAGATCAACGATGATGGCAAAAACGTCGTATATGCTCAGTGAATTCCGTTCCAATCAAATTCTCCAAAGGGTTAGGTTAGGTGTTACCTTAAGTAGACGATACGATGATTCAATCTATGAGGACAGATCTGATTTCTGATCTACAGGCTTGCTTCACGAATACATTGATCCGAGTCATGACCCAAGCTTCTCATCGAAGTCGAAAATTACAATCGCCTGTACTTTCCTTTTCTAAATTTATAATTCGTTTTTTTTTCAGTGTTTCACCAAGAACTGCAATGAAGTGGCGACCATCATGTGCAGCACGTGCACGTCGGTGAAATATTGCTCGCACAACTGTCAAGTGAGTGCTGCAAAGCTTAACTTTATCGTACTTACCTAATGAGGTCGGTGAAGTTTTTGTACTAACGAATCGTATGGTTTGTGATTGTTTTTCAGAGGGTTGATTGGTACGAAAACCATATTCACAAATGCGAACAACTGCAGAAGGTGAAACAACAACAAAGTGCCTAAACGGATTTGCCGACCTAAGTTGTTGCATATTATGTATCATAAATTATATATGTATATTTATTTATAAATAAGCATAATAGATCTAAAGAATGAAAAAGCATGTGATAAATGTACAAAAAAACGACAGACGAAAAAACATTCATAATAATAAGTTTTAGAGAGTTTATTATTTAATTGATGTTATTAGTAATCATATTATGTATGTTAGTTAATTTCATTTTACAAGTGGTCGCAAAATTGTTATTTGTTACAGACTGTTAAATTATTTCTAGTCGAATTCACAGGTACGTTTTCAATATATATTCTGTTTTTTTTTGTTCACCGGCTACAGACGTTCTGGTCTTGGAGTACAAATAACGTTGAAATTGTAATTTATTGTAAATAATAATAATAGTAATAATATAGTAATGTATTTATTTTGATTCATAATAATATTAATTTGAAGACTGCTTTTACCGAGCGAGTTGCATTTAATTATTAATTACCTTTACTTACTCTTGCCCGACCTTTTTCCTTTCCTCGTTGAACCTGGCTTTTTTGTTACTTTTACTATAGAACTATTGTTGGACATGAAAATATGAATTTCTAAAAAAAAACTCGACGAAATAAGAGAAAACGAAAAAATTCATTCGACCGGAAGAGGAAAGTTTAGAGTAGAAACATGTTGTATGCATATTACAAATATTGGATTGTGTGAAAAACAAAATGTAAAGGAAGACTTAAAAAAAAAGTATGAACATTTATATATAAATCAACTTTCCACCGAAAAGGAAATACACATTTAAATGTTGGGTACACAATTTTATAATGTTGCTTACAAAAATTCACCGACTTATGAGACTTGCCTGATCAAGCTTGACGTTTAACATCAACCTTAAAGGCGAAATTAATTATATTATAAACCTAACCTAACCTTCCACACCATTAATCTTATCTTTTATCACTGATTCCTTATCAGCTGTCTCTTATCAAACATGACCGATTTAGTGACGCTAAAATGTTTTATGTCAAATTGAATTCAAAAGCAATAACCGTTGTTTCGAACATCACGGCTGATATCAATACCGGATTTCTGGATTAAATAATCCTTAATCCAGTAGGATTTAAAGATGTAAATGTAATTCGTAATCACTTTGCAAAAGATTACGGATTGTAATCCGTTTTGCCCGTGTCTGGTTTTGATCGGTTGAAACAAAATTTGTAATCATCTACTGCGTTTAAAGATGTCACCACCAACGACCGCCAAATAGATAAATGTATAACCTATACAAAGCAAAGTATAAGTATATATTTTTAAACTATATTTGATAAAACTTCGATGCGGACCTGAAAATATATTGTTTTCACAAAGGTTTGTTTTTATTTTTGTGTATGGACCCACGTTATCTTCAAAATTGCTGAACCCATTCCAATAATCCATTCCAGTGCACAGGATACAAATATCTATGTGACACTTTTACATTCGGTTAGAGATGAGAGACAAGTGATAAGAGATAACAGATGTACAAAATCATATCCGCAATTCAATGTTTTTCCGCGGAACCGAGAAAATAACTAGTTTTTTTTTTCAATTATTGTTTTTAATTAATTGCTTTATATATATATATATATATATACATTATAATTGTGGGTCCTTTGTCCTCCATATGTTTCACACGGTGGTGACGGCTCGTTCAAACCGTAGTTGTTTGTTTGTGTAAATCTCACGCCGGAAACAATATAATACATCATAATAATTGTTATTAAACGAATTTTGTAAAACTTAAATACAGCCTTGTACGCTATTGTGTTCTTGAAGCGCATTTACTCGACTGGCAGACATTGGAGCTGTTTTCGAATTAACGGTTGACGTTCACACCATAAAGTCAGTAAAAAAAAAATAATACTATTGCCGGTACAGTTAGTTATTTAAGATAGATTTAGTACTGAAAAAAGATAATTATCGTTAGTTGTTACTTGTGAATTTTTTTTTACCACCTAGGTAAATTATTATAGTTGAGAAATATTATAAAATTGCTATTATTGTAAGAGCTATTAAGACATTAAATTATCTCGATTACCATATTGTATTTTTACATAACTTTTTGTCAGAAAAATGTGTTCTTTGTCTTGGATAACTTATTGTTCTTTGGGCCCACAAAGATCTCGTATATTACCAGAGAAATAACCTGAGACCCATTTATAACACGAATAAATTATTTTATTAAGGTCCTTACTATTTTTAATACATTTGTAACATATGTTTAATGTGAGTGTCTTACAAAAAAATTATTATTTGGTTTTTCTCGAAGCCATCATTTTTCCCTTTGACAGGAAAACGCCTCACATATCATTATCAACATCGTTAAAATTATCATCATATTATCACAGATAAGATAAAACCAGATGGTGCACTTCTGGATTTCTTATCTGTGATATTATTATCATTATCAATATTGATAATGATAAAAATAATAAATATGATAGTACCACATGCAGAGTTGTGCATTGTTATTCAAGTAAAAGTTATTCAAATAATTTTAAAAATAAAACTATAGAATGAAATACCGATTAGAATAATTAAAAACTTCATTACTCGAATAATATTTAAAAATATTAATTTAATAGTTTGCAAGTGTTCTTTTTTTTTTCAATTATATTTGAAAATATAATTCCTTATAAGTATAATTTATATTTAGAAAATATACAAAACCGGTAAATTTATAGAAAGACAATTTTTTTGTACTCCAATAAAATATGAAATGTCTATTCGAATAAGAATTTGCACAACTCTGACCACAAGTTAACGATTATGATAACATTGATAAAAATATAAAAGGACATTGATAACAATGATATTAATAATCATAATAACAATAATGATATCCATTTTCAATGATATTGATAGTGATAATAGTGTCGATGATTTTTTTGTTTATAAAATAATAATGAACATTTTTATAATTAAAACCTAAAGGCGCTATCGAAAATGAAAAAAATGTAGCTGGTGCTGTTGTTTTTTACAGTACTACCACTCTAAAATAACGCACAAACGTCCAAAGTCGGTCGCTGGTGATTTTCAAAACTGGCTCTAACCCGTCGTTAAAGCTGCCACTACATTGTTATATTAATTATTACACATATAATATTATTGTAAGTATAGTATTACTCAGTGATACTGTATTAGTATACATTACAGTACATTTTATTATAACATAATTATATTTATACTAATATACTTTGTTCTTTCTTTTTTTTCGCCTTCTTCTTTTTCCCATCCACATTCATTTCCTTTACCGTTTTTCTATCATCTTACTTCACAACAAGCTCAAATTATCTCAAATTCTGATCACCCTGGTGATATTAATTATACAATTTTTCGTTTTGTTTTGTTCATCAAATCGTTAATTTTTTTTATTATTATTATCATCATTTCTTTTTTTTTACATTTGTAAGTCAATTATGAATACATTTAAATTAAATAAAAAAATTACTAAACTTAAAAGATAATAATAATAGTACACAGTACACAGTATTTACACAAACTCACGTCGTTATAGGTCTAAGTTAAGGTAAAAAAAAAAAAAAAACAATCATATCATCATCGAGGAATGAGTATTCGTCAAAAAATGGTCAGGGGGAAGGGGACATAGAAAGGGGGGGGGGGGGTGAGAGGGCGATAAAAGTACAAAAGTTTTATTCTCTATTTTAAACGATATAAATTTAAAAAAGTAATAATAAATAGAGGTAGTTTCGCGTTTTTTTTATTTTTTTTTACAATAAATTACAAATAGACAAAAAAAAAACGAAAACGGTTAATAGGTAATGATTGTATTATATAAAAAAAAACAAGTAAGTCAGAAGCAAGACGGGTTGAAGAAGACACACGGTTGGCGGGGGGTGGGAAGGAGCGAGTTGTGGATTTTCATTATATTTTTTTTGTATTTGCGTTTTTGTAAAACAACTTATTTTTGCGATTTCGATTAGGAAATATTTTATTTTGTACTCGGGAGAGGGGGTGGCGGTTTTTTTTGTTTGTTTGTTTCATTCAGTTTTCAGTTGTTTGGTCGGCGGTTCGCTGCTCTGCGAATTTGAATCCTCCGAAAAGGTCAATTGGTGAGCCACGAATTCGGTGGGTTCTTGAGAATGGGAATCGCTCACCGAGAAGGCTATAAATAAGACACAAATAAGAGAATTCGATTAACGAACGGTTTTAGAAAAATAAACAACAGAGGACTACTACTCACAAGTGTTGGAGTCGTCGGCCATGGCGACGAAATTCGACGGCATCTCCATCGGTCTCTTGCCCAATATGTTCTCCTTGTTGGCGTGCGAATGCTCCTTGGACTTCTTTTTCTGTCGAGAAAAGAATAAAATCAAAATAATCGTTGTTTACAGTCAAACCAGCAGCAAGCAAAGTATTAGCAGAGGCACAGAAAGTACACTGAACTCAATATACTATGGAACGCTCATTGCCTATAGTCGGCTGCTTATGAAAATGTCCCCCCCGGGTAGGAGGCTACCATTTTGTGTACTTTTATTGTTCTATCCATGATATTTATTGTTTTTTCTATGATTTATCATATATATATATATGATAAGGTTATCATATATATATGATAACCTGTTATCACAGAATAGATAAAATTATCATCACCTAACCTAACATTTTAAGACATCATAGAAAAATGACGTATCATTTTTACTTTCTATAAAAATGTACACAAAATGGCTGCCTCCCAGGTGGGGTCATTTTTCAATCTGAACGCGCGTTCCATACATTGAATTCAGTGTCTTAATGCACCAAAAAAACACTTATACATTAAAGACAAACGATCAATCCTAATTATGTCCTCACGTCCTAGTATTATAAATAATTTATATAAGATATTTTTCTTCTTTTTTTTTTTTATGTAAAAAAACTGGGTTTGTAATTAATTAACATGGTCGAAATGTATAAAAAAACAGTTTTTTCTTTAGACCGCGTGCAATCCCCTTAAATGAGGATATTATTTACAAAGAAAATGCCTTGGACTTAAATTAAGACGGTTTACCATCTCATACTAGAATGGCTTTTTCTTCATTCGTCGTGGCCTGTTTCATTGTAATACTTTGTCTAAAACTTTGTCCATTTTCTTTTTCATATTCTTCTTTGCCTTATTCCTTGTAAAATTTGGCCATCAATCAAATCTTCTCTCTCTCTATCTCGTCCTGTTATCTTCTTAGGTTTACCTCGACCTCTAATCTCTCTCTCACTACCTCATTTCATTTCCTTCTTTTATAATGCACGACCATCTCAATCTATCCTTATTTTTCCTCCATTTCACTATAGTTAAAAAGACATCATTCAAGTTATATCATTCAACATAACAAGCTTAGGTTAGGTTTGATTATGTTGGTTAGATGGTTTTTAGATTCTATTGCGTGTAAACTCAAACAGAAATTTGTTTTCCATCTATAAAAATAGAAATGTATTTTTTTTGAAAAAATTAAATTGAATTTATAAATAAAACAATATATATATATTTATATATAAATATATATATATTTTTTTATCAAAACAATAATTTCAAATAAATAATTAATAATTTAAACAAACATATTAATAATCAACAAATTTTCAATTTCCAACTAGAATAATTTTTTTGGTAAAATAAAAATTTAAAACTATATATAAATAAAAGATAAAACAACATGGTCGAACAAATATTTATATCTATTTAAAAAATATCATTGAAGTAGTATGTTGTTAATTTAATAAAATGTCATTCGAAGTTCTAACTAATATTATTATTCAAGTAATACAACATTAATATGGACTGTCAACTGAATGTGAAGTAAATACAAATTTACAATTTCAAAATGATTAAATTAGTTAGAACTACATTAAATAGTAATTTATTGTTTCAATTAATTGTTTTTTTGTAAAGTGTTATTAATTTGTTTATTTTATTTAAATAACAAATTATTTGTGTAAATAATTGTAAATGTGTTTAAATGCAATTTTGATTGTTATTGACGATCGTTCGAATGAAAATATTATAATATTTTAAATTATTATTTGGATCATAAATCAATTTTAAATTGTATAATTTTATGTTGAACACACTATATTATGTATAACATTGATTGAGATTTCATTCAAACAATATTTTTTTAATGCTCAGCTTTGAAAAATAATAAATTTAAAGAAAACCAAGTCATGTAAATAATACTACAACGAGGTTATTCAAATTTATAAGCCCCCTCCAAAAAAAAATATTTCACCTATTTTATAGATGGAAAACAAATTTTGGTATGAGTTTTACATGCAATAGAATCTAAACAACATGAGCAAACTTAACCTATTATGTTGAAATATATGCTAAAAATGATTTCTTGATTTGATTGATGGCCAAATTTTCCAAGGAATGAGGCAAAGAAGACTATGAAAAAAAAAATGGACAAAGTTTTAGACAAAGTATTACAATGAAACGTCCATGAATGAAGAAAAAGCCATTCTAGTATGAGATTATTATAGAGATGATCTTTTAACTTGAATACTTATTTATCTTAACAGAAATAATAATTAAAGTTAAAAAAATTTCAACTGTTAAAAGTCATATAAATATTTATCTACTTTAAAAAAATTGAATTTGAAAAAACTGCATTTTTTTAAATATAATATAGTATATAAATATGTATATCATGTGAGTATTTTATAAAAAAAAAAAAAAACAATTATTTATAACTAATTCTATTGTATAATATATCATTTTTTATTGTTATTAAGTTTTTTCCCTTTTTTTATTACGATTATTACTACTAACAATTATTTAAAAATATTAGGTATTTAAACTTGTTAAAAAAAAATAAATACAAATATATTATCTGAATTTTTATTTAAATAATAATTAGGTTTGGAATCGAGTAATAAAAACTTAAAATACAAGCAATTGGATCGCAAGTGGCAAAAACAAACCACTATTTTACTTGATCGATAAAATAGACACCTTCTCCTCAGCTTGACGTCAAAATCTGATACGTTGAGCGATTTCTACTTTTATGAAAACCATTACAAGAATAGTATCGAAAATCCTAACCTTACAACATATCGTCCTAATATAACTGTGACAACGCTGATGATGGCATTGTGATAACCTCTGCCTTTCTTAAAATCGTCATTAGGCGACTGACGTTAAGCTTAATTGATTTATAATTAACCGTCGTGAGATATTGCAATAAACGTTAGATAAATCTAAAAAACGACTGGCACATAAAGAAAAATATGTATTAATAATAATAACTGGTTTTTAATAGAGTAATTTAAATTAGAAAAAAACCATAATATGAAAACAAAATAAAAATAAATTCTTTAATGATTGGTTTGACTTGATAACACAAGGTACTTGACGATTGGGTTTAAGCAAACGGATTTAATGAGAAATATGGAACGCGACAACACGTCTTAGTCTACGTTAAGATTTTTGGCGAAGAATTTATAAAATGAAAATATTTTTCCTTAGGAAAAGAAAAACAAAAATTATAATAATCTTTATCGTTACAAACCTGATCGTTGGATATTATCGGAACCCATTTGTAAATTTTCATGGTAGTCTCTCCGATCGTTACCCATTTCTTTTCCCTGAAAAAAAAAATAAAAACTATTATAAAAAGTTTTAATTTTAATAGTGTAGAATTTTAAAAATAAATATCATTAGAATATTTTGTTTAGTTGGTTATAGAAAAAAACGAGACTATTTTAAATAGACAAGTTGTCAGTTAAATTTTAAAACACAATTACTAAAAAAAAAACATCCAACCGCTCGCAACGCAAAATATGCTATACGGATTTTACAACATCGTCTTCTATTCGACACAAATTAATTGTTACGCAAACTTTGTTTTAAATATTTAACTGACAAAATATGATTTAAATTCAAAGGTAACAACAACGAATGAATATGAATTGTAATGTTTTTACATTGTACGAGTCTGTCATATAGCGCTACGGTGTTAGAATTGTGGT
The DNA here is from genome assembly GCF_023614345.1 of Adelges cooleyi. Classification (NCBI taxonomy): domain Eukaryota; kingdom Metazoa; phylum Arthropoda; class Insecta; order Hemiptera; family Adelgidae; genus Adelges; species Adelges cooleyi. The sequence continues at coordinate 8,925,555 of NW_026096268.1, read as the reverse complement.
ATGTAAACAAACTGTATTTATAGTTTGATACGGCAAGAAAAAAGTCAACAGTTTATGATAAATAGCGTTTGGACTTAATAGAAAGAATGATTTAACAATTGCCCATTGTTTTCAAACCTTTATCATTGATCATAATGTACATGTCTGCACAATTTATTATTTTTTAATAAAATTCACATTCGGTTAGGTTAGGTATGTATAATTTAAGTGGTTATGATGATTAATAAATACCAAAAACACCTATGTATTATTAGAAATTAAAATAACACGACATGCAATGCATAACTAATTTATATACAAACTAAGGCAATGAAATCACCAATTATATTGTCATTGTATCTACAAAAGAAAAAAACAATATTACCTACACTTGTTCTAAAATCATTTCTTGAAACTTATGTTGTTTTTTCTTCCCTTAAATATAAGTGTCATTTAATTTCTCTTTGAAACTTAGTTTAAAAATTTGCACATAGAGTTCTCAATTTTTTTTTTAACAAATTCTTGAACATTTTAACAAACATAAACGTATACATATACAAATGAATGCACAACGAAAAAAGATAGGGACGACTTAATCTAAAATCCATGTTAGAAAGGTTTTTTTTGTGTTACTCGAGCCCAATAAACCTCTATTTTTTTATTTAATACCAATCGTTCGGTAGAGATTTTTTATTTGTGGAAAATTTACCCTTTCCTTCCTAGGTCTCTAACATTTTTATCTCAAAAATTGTATTTACAATCAGGAAAATTCTAGTTTTAACACCATTTATCTACTTTTTCCATCACGAGATGGTTTCTTGATAAATTCGCTGACGGCTGGTCAGTCCGTCGCCGGACATGGGGATGACGACAATAATCTACAGCCGGGTCGACACTAAGGCAACATTGATTATCGAAACACGAAAGCAAATAGGGCGGCAACATATTGCGATATGGTAAGTTGCTAACTTAGTGTGGACAGGGCTTAAACTTAACGCACTGACGCTTCCCCCCACACGGAATCCGATTGAGGCTATACTTTTGCCGCGCCTCGTCGAGGAGGTACCCGAGGACTATTGTCACGGTGTAAACGAAAAATGATTATCTCCTGCGCAAGTATTAGCTCTTCGTGCACCTACATTGGGCGACGGGCACAAAGCGCTGCACGCTACATTACGGCGACGACAGAACTGTTTAGCGTAGCGCTACGTTACGACGGCTTCGGCAACAATCGGCGTGGACTTACCATCGGCGGACCTTGTCCACCACTTGCATTACTCTCTTGATGTCATCCTTGGCTCTGCTTCTGGTCTCTGCTCGCACCGACCGAGACATCATAATCTGCCCAACACAACCGAACGTTGGTGCGACGCTGGAAACAAACGGCGGCGGCGGTGGACGGAGGATTTAATGCACTTTCCCACCAACAGCTGTGGCTGGAAAAGGGTTTGCGAGCATCGAAAATGGCCAACAGCCCGGCGATCCGTACACGGGGCGAAATTGCGGATAACGCGCGGTGTAAACAAACACAAACACAACGACAATAAATAAAATATGTATATAGCCGATCGATAGTGCGAAACGTTATCACCTTATTGGACGCCGCCGACGGTCGCCACCGAATCACGTGGCGCGCTCTGTTGACCGGGTGAGCGGTTACCTCCGGCTTACCATGGATACCCAACTAGCTGCTGCTGCTGATAATACAACTATACAACCAGATAGCTGCTGTCGACAATGTTTAGACTGATAAGGATTGTTTGCCTACCGCAAAAATGATTTTCCATCATCGTAGGTACCATGGATACTGGATATTATATATAATAAACTAGATTGCAAACTGCGATTACAATGGAAGTCGACGTCGGCCGTTTTTGTGGGATTAATGTATGTATAAAATAATATATAATATTATATCTGTGACTGTGCTATCAACTTAACTTATAATCAGTGATAACAGTTGTAATAAACATGTGATAAAGGTGTTATTCCCACAAAGATAGCGGAAAATGGTAACTTAAATTAACAATATTCAGTAAACATCTAGAACGCGATTTGACAAAATCAAAATATAATTATGTTATTTAAATAGGTATTGTAACAATATTACGATTACCTATTATTTTCCTACGTTTTTTTTAATTAGTATTTGTATCGTTTTTAATATATGCAATAGTTACAAAAAATATTAAATATCGAACGCACATTTAATTTTCAAGTCCCAATTTTAAATAAAACATACAGTTTTTATAAGTTTACATTTATTTCCCTTATGCATTTTTCGTCCACTCTGAAATTTTAGATTTAATCTTTGATTTTAAATGAATATTCGTCGTATAAGGCAAAGAAAAAAGGTACAAACTACAATCCAAATAATGTAATATAATTTAAAACTGCCTTGAATCTTAATTTAATAAATCAAATTCCTTAAATTAACATAATAATAATATTGTTTTAATTTTATAATCATTACTAATTTGTGGTAGTATGGTAATAATAAACTAGACTATATGAATATTCAGTTCAAACCTGATTTGATAATAATTAATTTATATTTTCTCCACGTCTTCCAGTTTGATTTCGTTTATGTACTCCATGAGTGACCGAATGATGCCGAAGTCGACACCTATGAACATCCGACCCATATAGACCAAGAACACTCTAGTGTTTTCCAAGCTGTTGTACTCGATCCGTTCACAGCTAGTTGTAACAGTTTCCCAACCCGTTAAAACATAATCCTTGGAAGTTTCATAAGGTATTCTAAACGCTCTATCGTCTACATTAAACGGTTCGATGGGTTGACACCCGAGAGGCAGACAAAGCGATACCAGTGTTGAGTGTGCATAGTCAACCACACTGTCTATCTTCTGGGTTCCTTGAGAGAGATTAGTGATGGCAGTAAGCAAGCCCCTTACGTGTGGATCTTTGATCAAGTTTAACATGTTACCGAATTGTTCCACCACTTTGGACCATTTTCGCACGTAATGCACGAATTGTGTTGAACCTTCTGAATATTGCAGTTGTAGGTACTTCATGTGTATTAACGTCAGCCGGGACATGACAACTTTTAGAATTGAAAAGTTCAGCGTATAGTATGTTTTTAAATTTCTCAGGTGGTCGGTGTCCCAATCCAGTGTATGCGCGTCGAGACAAGCTTTTTCCAATCGCACTTTAGTCACGTCCGACCATCTCATTTGCAAGTTGAATTCATACATTAAATCATGTGTAAACGACTTTCTCGAATCCATGTTGTTCATGTAAAATCTTTTGATTTTCAATTTTTTCATAAACTCTTCGTTGAACGACTTTGAACATATATTGTTTTTGATTATCAGATCTTTGGCTAAATGATAGTTTTGGTACACCAAATCTTTCAAATCGTCACATGTTGGTGGATTAGGTTTTGACGTAATCAATTTGCCGAAATTATCATACGAATTACCCTTACGGCATCCGGTTAGGTCTTTACGCAGTTGTTGGATGATAAAGTTGTGCGTGGTCACAAGCTTTTCATAGTCTACCCGTACACCCCTTGAATTTGTTGTAGATAAACCGGGCACTAAATTCAAGTACAAATGTAGTAGCCACAACGATCCCATACGCCTTACTTGTACACTGTACAATGAAGCTATCTGATGTTTTATAGTAAAAGTGTAATTACTTTGGTTGACAGCGTGCAGTATCATTTGCGTATTGTATGCAGGCCCGTTTAAAATCTGCATTAGCAGCATGTGTGTTAACCCGTTCAACATGTACGCGCATTTCAAATCATCGTGACGGTTACGTCTGACTAGATCATTGCTGGAATAATCATCATACCCGGTTACCAATAATAATTGTACTGATTGGCAAAACAACAACAGCACCAAGCCCAAAACGATTTGCTTCTGTGAGGGCACCATATTTCTGACTGAAGTAACTAGAACTAATATTGCTTTGTGATCCGGATATTTTATTCGTATAATATATTTGTTGATACAATATTCATTAACTGTCTATCACACATTTAATAATATGATTTTCATTAGTCTGAAATTTAGTTAGAAAATTTGTCACGTGTACTAAAACTTATTAACTGAAAGCGATTGTATGGTTTGCTGGATTATTATTTGTATTTGAATGACGTGTGTTCATGCCACCTAAATTTAAAGAAACTACTGCTATTGCTTATTTGATATTTGTTCAGAGACTTTAGACCACATTTTTTTTAACGTTTCGAAAAGAGTGTGTCATGTTGTTGTGATGGATAATGAAGATGGAAACACTTGATTTATTAAGACATTTTTATTTCTGAACCGATTAATGCAAAAGGGCCTTATTTCCATACCAACACAAACGAGTTGATTATGTTTTTTGTTCGTATTTTTTTTAAAGCATCAATGTACGTTAAAAGGGTCAACTCGGTCAAGTCAAAATAGGATGTATGCTTTGAGTATACTACGAAGTGACAGAACAGAGGAGAATTTAGGAAGACAGATACGATAAAGTACAGGCAAAGGGATACTAGTATTAAAAGTAGATAGCTAACCACACTATATATGTTCTTTAAGTCTTGTGATAAAAATAAAGTAATAAGCCATACATAACCATTACTTGTGAACTTATAATTTAAAAATGTATAGTTTATAAGTAAGTAATAAACAAAAATCAAACTATAACTGCTATGTAGTTAATTGCAATTCAACTTTTCAAATGCACCAGATGTTGTGTTCTACAATTTTCTGAATAGACCACATGCAAAATTAATTTGGTTTCCATTATTCAAATCTAGAATGTATAGGTGGTTTTAAAAAGTAGATTTTCGAATTTAAATCTCTACGCTCCCTACAAAGGTTTCTAAATACACTAAAAAATATTGAAATATATGAATTTTAACCCGTGCCCCACATGGGTTGAAGTTTCCATGGGATTTAAAATAGGATTTCGACACTTGTGCACAAATCAATGCACAAGTTTTTTCCTACTCCTTAGTTTTAGCTGAAGTTTTAACACTATACCCAAAAAAGTTCATACCTGTCTAAATTGTTGGGTCGTTCTCTGGATTTTTAAATCGAAATTATATTCTTTAATATGGAACGTAAAACAAACCCATCTTTTTTGTGTTTATTAAATTAAGGGTAATGAAAGCGGTTTGTTTTTTGTTTATATCTCAGAACAAAAATTTGACCGTCAACATTTTGGCTACTCGGTTATGTTGGAAACGAATATTTTGTTTTTTTAATATGTTAACAAAATGATTTTTACTATTGTCAAAATTTCAAATTTCATTTATTCAATTGCGATAAATTGAGTTTTTCAAATCATAATCGGGTTCCAGTTAAATGTTATTATCTCTTATCCGTTTTTCTGCCCATCAAATTGCGCTATTGCGTTAGCTAGTGCCATCTAGCGGATTTAATATTTCCTAATTTACTATTTCAACACCACTAGTGTATTGATTTTTTCTCGAAACAAAGTTTCAGTATAATTTCTGTGCTAAAGTTGTCAATAGCAATTCGATGATACCGGAGAAGTTTGTCAGGATAAAATTACCCGTTTAGTTAAAACCAAATTCCATTATAAATCAGGTGGACACTAATTAGATTTTCATTTACTCTACTTTTGGTATTACAATATAAAGGTTATTGTTAGTGGTCGACATAAAAACCTATAACTTATTCAATAAAATTACACATAAACGAATATATATTTTATCTTGTAAATTCAAAAACAAAAAACCCAATAAATACATATTTTTATTTAGGATACCTAAACAAATATAAAATAAACTATTGTTTTTTATTGTAATGCCACCACATCACGTACGTGTATTGTAAACCGACGAATCGCTAAATTACCGAGAAACGAACACATTACGATTAAATTATTATTTCTTCATTTGCGATATTTCGTTTCTTCAAAAAGCATCGAGCAAACCAGACTTCTTTCCATCCAGTCATAGAATTTTACACAGAATTATGGACCACTCCGCAATACCCAAGAACATTGTATTTTGTTTGGTGCTGTTCTTTTGCCAATCAGTACACCTATTGGAAACCGGGTACAAATACCCAAGCAATGAAATTATCGAAAAAGATCGTCTCTATGAGGATTTGAAATGCGCGTACCTGTATATTGGATTAACACACATGCTGCTTACGCGAGTTTCAATTGGACCTAAATATAATACGCCAATAGAACTGTTGGCCGGCGACGTTGGTGATTATAAAAGTTGCGTTGGATACCAGATGGCTTCTTTGTACAGTTTAGAAATAAGGAATATCGGATCCTTGTGGCTACTGCATTTGTTCGTGAATGTAGAACATGGATTCGCTGTGCATTCAAAGGATTTACCGGCAGACTATCTGAGACTTGTGACCACACACGAGTGTGTCATAAAAAAAATGATTAAAGAGCTAAACGGATGCCGTGAAGGTAACCATTATAATATGTTCGATAAAATGATTGACTTGAACTCTGATCCGACACAAAATGAGTTGAAAGATATGGTGCGCGACAACAATTATGCGGCCAGAGGACTGCTGAAAAGAAACAAAATTGGTGCGAATTCGTTTAATGATAAGTTTGTAGAATCGATTAATATGACAAATCTTTTTATGAACAAACAAGGATTAAAGAGAGTATTCAGCTTGCAAGTGGAGTGGTCAGAAATTGTCAAAGTACAATTGAAGAAATCTAATGCTGATGCGCAAAAACTGGATTGGGCTAACGACAACCTTCAAAATATAAAATCAAATTATACGCTGTACTATTCATTTCTAAAAGTCGTCATGTATAGACTGACTTTATTACATATGAAATATCTACAAGGCCATCCAGAAGGTTCGGAACATTATGTTAATTACGCGCAACTATGGTACAAAGCGGTTGAACAATTTGGTAGCATGTTAAACCTGACTAATGACCTACACATAAGGAGATTGCTCACTTCCATCAATAATCTCTTAAATAGAACAGAGAAAATAGATAGTGTGGTTAGCTATGTAGTGGAAACATTGCATTTACTTTGTCTGCTGCTAAGTGTGAGGTCATCAAACCATTCAATAGAAACCGTGAAGAATTAGATATATCTTATGGAAGGTCGTCGAATGCTGATATAATAGGTTGGACAATTAATACAAATTACCGTGTGCTGTTTGAGTACAACAGCTGTGGAATACGCTAGGATTTTTTTCCATGACCTCAAGCGGGTGTTAAAACATGTCGACTTTAGCCTCGTTCAGTTACTCCTAGAATATATTGATGAAATCGATCTGGAAAATAATATGGAGATGTTAGATTTCGACTTCTTGTAGTTTAATGTTACCATAACAACACAAATTATTAATATTTATAAGATAAAAACAATATATATTATTATAATAACCCATCTGTACGCCGTGTCATTACTCGCGAATTTTAATCAAATAAATAATCACATTAATACAGTTTAAACGTTTTTCTATTATTTGTATTTATTATAATTTTTGAACTCGCTCATTTCCATCAATAATCTCTCTAACGGAGAAGAGAAAATAGATAGTGTGGCTTGCTATGTATATGTGATACTAGTATCAATTTTTCTGCCTCTCGGGTGTAAGCCCATCGAACCATTCAATATAGAGATATGTAATCAAATCTGTGAACACTAGAGCTCCCTTACTTAGGGAGGTCCTACTACTACTCACTTACGTATAATACTTTCTTACTGTGTTTGGTTTGGACTGTACTAGTTTAAATCTAAAATCCATTTATATATTAATTATTGTAAACCTGTGACCTCCCGGTTCCCGCTATGCCCCAATCTACTGTACTGGCTTTTTTTAAATAATACATATGCCATAGCAGTGCTTATATTAGTTCTAACAGTAACTACTTTTGGTATCGATAGCATTTTTATGCAAAAAAAACCAAGCTATCATAAAAATATGAACAACGTCCTTTGTGGCTTAGTTGTAAAGATCTTGCAAATATAATTTCCTATGTAATTGAAAACTATAACAGTTTAAATAAGATATTTAACTAATAAATCTTGAAAATATTTTACACCAAATATAAATAATAGAAAAAACGTTTAAATTGTATTAATGTTATTATTTATTTTATTAAAATCGCGATAATAACGTGGCGTACGGATGGGTTATTATAATAATAATATTGTTTTTATCTTATAAATATTAATAATTTGTGTTGTTATGGTAATATTAAACTACAAGAAGTCGAAATCTAACATCTCCATATTATTTTCCAGATCGATTTCATCAATATATTCTAGGAGTAACTGAACGAGGCTAAAGTCGACATGTTTTAACACCCGCTTGAGGTCATGGAAAAATATCCTAGCGTATTCTAAGCTTTTGTACTCATACAGCACACGGTAATTTGTATTAATTGTCCAACCTATTATATCAGCATTCGACGACCTTCCATAAGATATATCTAATTCTTCACGGTTTCTATTGAATGGTTTGATGACCTCACACTTGAGCAGCAGACAAAGTAAATGCAATGTTTCCACTACATAGCTAACCACACTATCTATTTTCTCTGTTCTATTTAAGAGATTATTGATGGAAGTGAGCAATCTCCTTATGTGTAGGTCATTAGTCAGGTTTAACATGCTACCAAATTGTTCAACCGCTTTGTACCATAGTTGCGCGTAATTAACATAATGTTCCGAACCTTCTGGATGGCCTTGTAGATATTTCATATGTAATAAAGTCAGTCTATACATGACGACTTTTAGAAATGAATAGTACAGCGTATAATTTGATTTTATATTTTGAAGGTTGTCGTTAGCCCAATCCAGTTTTTGCGCATCAGCATTAGATTTCTACAATTGTACTTTGACAATTTCTGACCACTCCACTTGCAAGCTGAATACTCTCTTTAATCCTTGTTTGTTCATAAAAAGATTTGTCATATTAATCGATTCTACAAACTTATCATTAAAGAATTCGCACCAATTTTGTTTCTTTTCAGCAGTCCTCTGGCCGCATAATTGTTGTCGCGCACCATATCTTTCAACTCATTTTGTGTCGGATCAGAGTTCAAGTCAATCATTTTATCGAACATATTATAATGGTTACCTTCACGGCATCCGTTTAGCTCTTTAATCATTTTTTTTATGACACACTCGTGTGTGGTCACAAGTCTCAGATAGTCTGCCGGTAAATCCTTTGAATGCACAGCGAATCCATGTTCTACATTCACGAACAAATGCAGTAGCCACAAGGATCCGATATTCCTTATTTCTAAACTGTACAAAGAAGCCATCTGGTATCCAACGCAACTTTTATAATCACCAACGTCGCCGGCCAACAGTTCTATTGGCGTATTATATTTAGGTCCAATTGAAACTCGCGTAAGCAGCATGTGTGTTAATCCAATATACAGGTACGCGCATTTCAAATCCTCATAGAGACGATCTTTTTCGATAATTTCATTGCTTGGGTATTTGTACCCGGTTTCCAATAGGTGTACTGATTGGCAAAAGAACAGCACCAAACAAAATACAATGTTCTTGGGTATTGCGGAGTGGTCCATAATTCTGTGTAAAATTCTATGACTGGATGGAAAGAAGTCTGGTTTGCTCGATGCTTTTTGAAGAAACGAAATATCGCAAATGAAGAAAAAAGAATTTAATCGTAATGTGTTCGTTTCTCGGTAATTTAGCGATTCGACGGTTTACAATAAACGTTTGTGCTGTTTGGCATTACTTTAAAGAAAAAATTGTTTGTTTTGGTTACAATTGTATTTTTTCATATATTTATATATTCTAGGTGTGAAATATGAGGCCACATTTTGTTTTTTCATATTAGATTATCGCCTAGTTTAAAAGGTGTATCTATTTTTAAGTAAAATATTCAGTGTATTTTTTTTTTGTTCTTACAAACGGTATTAACTGTATTTACTTTTAGCGGCGATAGTATCTGTGTAAAAAAAAAACAGTGGGTTCGGGCCATAGTGCGGGCAGAGAATATTAGGGCGAGGGAGGTCACAAGTCTATGCGAATTATTACAATTGATAATGATGAAATTCAGTGGTTGCTTACAGTATTAAACAGAACATCTGTGGCACACGGGACATCAGAATTCGAATTCCAACTGACCTGTTAGTTTTTCTACTCTGTTTTAAAAGTTCTATTACTTGAATATACGCTTAAAACTCGTTCCATGCTATATTCTATGAGTTAAAAAAAACAGCATGTCGAGCATGAAAAAGCGAAGGAAAGAAAAAAATGGCACCCCTTCTAGGAGAAAGGATGTATGATAATTGTTTAGGTTGGCAACAATGTTTGTCGGTAGTACTATGTCTTAAGATTATTCTATACACATTTGAAACTAATTGGACCATTTTGAAAACAGATATGGGGCGCCATAATTTTAAGTTAATATAAGGTTTTCGGTTTTTTTTCTCGATTTTGAAGGGGAAGGGATCAACTTTTTAAACTTTTAATCTAATAAAGTACTTTACAGGTACGATTACTGATCTTAAGAGCTGCTACACGAAGAAATCTGTTATATGATGACCACGTCATCAATATAGGTTACATGTTTTTTAAATAAATGCGGGCAGTGCTTCCGGCGACTTGAGACTGATGACCAAACAATTAAATTAACAATAACGCTGAATTGCAAATTGTAAAAATATATAAAAGTCAATGAGAGTCAATAACATTTTGTCAGTCGACTTTACCTGAGCTATATGTCATCAGTCAAGAGTAATCGGTTGTCGCTGTCCGTCTACAAGGTTTAGGTTCGAGAGTTCGTTCATTTACACCTAGTAGTCTATCCTCTTTCCTTGTGCGCTTGTCTTGCGATTCGTTCGCACCTTGTACCTATCCTTTCCCATTCTCTAGTTCTTTTTAATCCAGTATAATCAACGGCTCTTCGACATCCGCGAAGAACCCGGACAGCTATCCGTTATACTCTAGTGCTCTGACAACAACCAGTGTATACATCCAGAGTCTAGAGTGTCCAAATGCCATTCCTTTTTGTCTTACGACAAATCGGTACAGTGGAAATTGTGGGTACAGACAAAAAAGTATAAAAATATAAAAACACATCGTCGCATCGTAGCTAATAGAAAACTAGAAATACGTAGGTAAAAAAAAAACTTGTTTTTATGTAATGTTATTGGTATTTCTACAAAATTTATACTCGCTATGTAATTTGTAACAATTTGTTTTAACAATATAAGAATTTTGTGTATTGCAGAACATAAATAAACATTTTATTTACTGGGGTTATTTATGCGGATTTTAATTTGATACATTACATTTTTTCGTTTTCTCGTGTAACTATTATAAAAAACATAATAGGTTTTTTTGTTGATCAACTAACAAAAATATAGTTATAAAGTATAAATATAGTTAAGAAACATATGTACAAGTTATGTATTGGTAATAATTGGTTTTAATTACATCTTAAAATCACGGTATTTCTAGCATATATTGTAATACCAAAATTACTTATTTAAGTAAATGAAAGTCTGATATCTGCCCACCTGTTTAATAATTGAATTTTGTTTTAACTAAACGGGTAATTTAATTCTGACGCTTCCAAAGAAGAGGTTTCTTAACCATTTAAAAACTGGGACAAACTTTGCCGGCATTAGCGAATTGCTATTGACAACTTGAAACTGATGTTTCCCGAAAAAATCAATAATTTAGTGGTATTGAAATAGTAATATAAGAACAAGTTCAATCCACTAGAGTTCTAGAGTATAATATGATGGGCAGAATACACAGATAAAAGATAATAATATTATATTATTATTTTTTGGTCAAAAACACTTTTTTACCGTCTGAAAATTAGACTGAAGGTAGGTCCATAATGGAGTTACTACATATACAATTTTCTAATCATATATTTGTAGTCAAACTTTTTTTTTTTTATCAAGGAAACCCTCCTTCTCGAAAAAAAAAGGAAAAATTACACTTTGGCCGTAGTAAATATCTAGGTTGTATATTGTGCGAGTGATTCAACAGGCAACAGATAAGTGCTTGAAATAATTTTTGTAAGTATTGTTAATTACTTTGTATGGGTAACTATTGCAATAAATCATTATAGGCAGACGATCAGGGGGTTAATCATAATATATCCACAATAATACCTAAAATACAATTTTCCAAGCACATTATTACCATTAGGATCGTACTTGCTTTTGTAGATATTTGTATTTATACCATTACAGATCCGCATCAAAGCGTAATTTTAGTTATTTCGGTTTAAAGTAAAACAAATGTTATACTTATTAGTATATATTATAATAAATATGACATTCATTTCTATTGGTATATAAGTAATTATTAAAAGCACTGTGTATTCTTCTAGACATTCTCTCCTCCAAGTCGCAAGGATTTATGTTCTTTTTTTGTCCGTGAGAGTTATTATTTATTACTTACTAATTACTATATTAATACAAACTATGTTTTCAAGCAAATTATTATTTTTTATATTTTTTGTTTTATGCGACTGCCGGTAGATGCCGCTGCCGTTTGATTTTTTTTTGAGATTGTGTATTTTTCGCACGTTTTTCTAAAATTTTGATCAAAGATATTTACCAAATCATTTTGAAACGCGTTAGAATATACAGTACATAGTATACAAGAAATTAGAGTAACTTTTTGCACATGTTCGTGCAAATTTTGAGTTCTTTGACGGTTTTTTCGATTTTGATTTCTGCGTTTCTTTGGTGCGTTAGTTTTTTGTTAAATAGAACATTGTTGATCGTCAAAGTTATCGCTTCTCGGCTATTTTTAGCTAAGATCAAAAGTGTAGTATCTGTTCTTATCAGCTTAACATCTGGTACACCTCACATTGTGGGGTTCATATGTTAAACTAATTTTTAAAATTGGTGGAGATTTGGGGCTTGCTCCTACTCCACCGCGGGTTGACCCGGTGTTGCAGTACCGTCGGGACCGGCCCATATTAAACGTCTAGAGATCTTTTAAAACACACACTGTTATACAAAACATAATAAAATCAATCTGTAGGCAATTATTATTATTAAATACTATTTGAAGGCGAATGACGGCCATCTAACGCCATTTCCATTTAAAGGCCACCCTAATGTTGATGGTTTTATCTTGTTAAGAACTGTATGTGTGCCGTGTTATATGTCATATTTGCTTTAATATATTCAATCTATATTTTGTATTTTTGCGATCAGTTAGTAATATTTATATTAATAGTTTTCGGTCGTCTACATAATAATATTTTAATTTTGATATGAATCATGATAACCAAAATTTAATATTTTTTCATCAGTACAGTGTTTCAAAATCAGCGGGCACCGTGGGCAGATCTAGGATACTAGAAAATGAAGAAAATGTATCAACATTTTATTACTGCTAATTGTTATGTAATCATTAATATTATAACAAATATTTGTATAGTCGTAGTTTTTTGTTTTTTAAATTTACTTGAGAAAAAATTCACTAACTTAAAATGTCAATTGTTATTCTTGAAATTATTGTAAAACATTGAATCAAATTATTGTGCTTTTTTTATAAATACATTTGTTTTGGTCGTATAACGTTTTTAATTTTTATATTATATATTGCCAAGTAAATATGTAAATTGTGAAACTGTCTTTTCGGTTGAATATTATGTCACAGAGCTAAATATTCTTATTTTATGAATGGGGTTGTTTCATACAATATTATATAATAATGATTTTTACTGTAATTTTTAAAGAAATACTATATTATTTATTATTTATTCTTATACATCGAAGTACGAATAAAAGTTAAATATTATCAGTAAAATAGCCTTCCCGATGTGTCAAAATAATAGATTATAGTATAACCTCCTCTCTTAAAAGTTTTATGAACAAAATGTTTTTAGTAACTCCCATGTTTTTTTTCTACAGATAAACATATTTATAGTTTTTTTTACGAAAAATGCATGTTATTAATTGTTATTTCTACTAAAGCTTAATATTAAATGAAATTCAAATTTTTATCAAGTTACATTTTGTTTTTAAATTTTAACCTGTGGATGTTACGCTTGTTGGATAACTGATAAGAGCCTTATTAGTGATAACGAATAGACCAGTAAGGACCATGCAAGATCTATGGTTAGTTGAACCGTATTCTAACCTCAAAATCAAAATTCCAAATATCTTGTTAACATAGTAATCGCATTTATCGCTCTGTATTTACCTTAACACTTAGAATAGTACATTAATTATTATGATAATCCGTTAATTATTAAATAACTTGTAATTCACCGTTTGTATTTTAGTTGTGAATTTTCAAAATTGTTATTCTTGTTTGATACATTTACTTCGGTCGTTATTGTTGCTGTTATTATTGTTACAATATATTGAAGTTTTCACCGATCAAACATTTGTTTTCCAGTATCTTTTTAGAAATCGGTGTAAAATGATTTTCTAACACTTACCTACCTTTACATGATTTTTCATTATTTATAGTTTTATTTTCATCGACAATTTCTTTAATCTACCTGCAAAATATCCAGAACGAGCCAAGCCACAAATGTAAAAGTAAGAGATTAAAATCAGATTCACTATTTTCTTAAAAAATCAAGTCTGTTAGAAGTATAAAATATAAATATATGGTGTCCGGTAAAGTAAATTTATACCACAATTTTACATTATGTTTCACAAATCTGTTTTCCGCCTCCAAAATTAATCTAAATAAGAATAAAATGAAAAAAAAAATTACATGTTGCTTATAAATATGTTTTTAATTAAAATTCATGAATATGCACCGTTTGCTTTCAGAAAAAAAACAAAATGTCTTCGTACCACTCTCATAAAAGTGGTATGCAAAACGGTGCTGGTTCGCCGTCGATATTAAAAAAACGAGGAGTACTCTCTCAAAATAATGTGCCTAAACGTTCAGTCCATTTCAGTCTTTTCAACAACTTAAAATCAATGCTTGTTCAATTTGATCAAAACAACGTCAAGGACAAAATACAGTACAACAATCTTATTTGTGATATAAGAGATACCGGCGTAGAGATCAAGGTAATATTTAAAAAAATTTTAATTACTGTTTTTAATGACTGAATTCACCTCTTCATAGTCTTGTGTATATTTAAACATTTTTTTAAAAAATTCAAATAAAACTTATGCTATCACAGATTATAGTAATTTTATTTCTAAACTTTGGATAGTATCACTTTACCTTACAAACAATACCCAAAATATTTAGAAACAAATCGACTAATGCGAGACTTACACTTACGTTGCACGCAATCGTAACATAAAAATACATATTTACATTTGTATTTGGTTCATCTGTTTGATGAATCTATTGCAGATTAAGCTAATCACCGAGACTATCCCAAAAACGTAGTAGTTGTTGTCCAATGTCACTGTTTGAAATCGATGTAAGCTAAACAATGGTTATAAATGATCAGCGGTTTGCCAGCGAGAACACTAGGAAAAATAATTATATAAATTTGTGTTGAGTTCTATTAGCAGGTGAGAATATGTATTACACGGTGTTAATTATTTTCAGAAATATGGTTTGGCAAAAAAAAAAAAAAATTATATATTGTTATCACTAATATGAAAATAAAGAAAAAATAAAACCTTTACATAAAGTATAATTTCATACTGGATTTTGTGTTTTATATTCATTGAATATATCTAAAACCATTTCATTGAAAAAACAAATTTTGTTTCCATTTTGATTTTTGTTTTGCCACATTAGTAGTGGAGTTCATTTAATGGACAGTCGTAGAATAGACCGTTTTGTCAAAACTTAACATTTATAAAAATATATAATTGAAAAAAATTCTAATGAAAAAACCTGTGCTTTTAATTATTTTTAGGATTTCGAATTGGTCAAAATACTGAAAGACGCCAGGAATTGTGTCAACATATTGAACGAAAATCTAACGCTATTCGTCAAAGTCATATTGGTAAAGTTTTTGTAACAATCTATGCAATATTATGCATTGAAGTGAAAATAAATTAACTGAAACAATTTCAACATCATCAGGTATTGAAATGGATGAACAGAAGCGATGAAGTCATAAACGAATACCGTGGATTTTTGTTGGAAGTTTGTTGTGCTCACAACTACCACACAAAGTTTGCTGTAGAACAGCTTGTATCGTGTTTTTCCGAAGGTACGTGAAATCGTTGGTTTGTTAAACAATTTTTTTATAAACTATTTCTTTTTTCTTTCACAGTTAACACTCAAGAAGTTAATCGTGTTGATGGAATGCCAAGTGAATACGAAGAAAAATGTTACCGAAATGTACACGACACCCTTAGTGAACTACTCAGAATCATTCCGTTGTAAGATTTAATTTATTGAATTTTTTTTTAGACATTTAAAAAAGTCTGTCTTGTTTGATTATTGGAGATATTTATTCCAGAGCAAAAGACATCCTACTGGCGGCGTTGCAGAAGAAATTTCCGTACAAGAGAAATAACACCGAAGCTTGTTTGCATTATATTCACAATTTGTTTACGATATTAGATTACGAACCGTCGCTGCGCAAAAACATTCTCAGTCTCGTCATCAATAGGTGAATAATTTACTGTGGCTGTTTGGTTCAAAATATAATTCTAACCCATGTAAAACGTTTTGTAGACTAGTAGAAATTGATGCTCACGTACCCAGAGAAGAGCTCGATCGATTAAGAAATCGTACAAGCCCCGAACCTGAAGATATTTTTGCGATGGATATTGACGGAGACGATGTTGAGACAAATCCGGATAGGCTAGAATCAGAATACTTTTCACGGTCTTTGGACATTTGCATGCTAAGGATTTTTAAATTTCTTAAATCATCTTGTCACGACAAGTCCGGAGTTTTAATGTAATTTCAAATTAAACTACTAATTCTATGGTTCCAAGTGAATAAATTAACGTTATAAGGTTTTTTTTTTCAGATGGGATAGCGCTAGATTGTTGTTTCAAGATTTGTTAGCAGTTTTCGAAAGTGAAATATTACCTACTTACGCTAGTAGTCATATTCAATACGTAATTTATTACTTTGTCAGCTTTAAACCGGCGTTGGCCGAGAAGTTCAGTATTTATTTGTGGAAGAAATGTTGTGACGTGACCGCGCCTTCGACTTTACGTCAAGCCGCCGCCGGTTACCTGGCCAGTTTCTTGAGTCGAGCTCCATTTGTTTCCATCAAGTGAGTGGAAAATCGTATGTACTTACAAAACCAACGGTAACATTCTAACGTGTGTTTTCCTTAAAATTATTTAGCGTTTTAAAAACGATTTTAGCCGAGTTGACGACGTGGTGTGACGACTATATCGACAGAGTAGATAAGTCTATAAAAGTAGTCAATGAAGAACTATTGCGGTGGCACGCCGTGTTTTATTCAATTTGCCAGGCGTTGTTCTACGTAATAGCTTTTCGACACGAAGACCTAATGGGCAGCAAAAGAAGTACGTGGTTGTTGGATTAATATTTATAGTTCAAAAAATTTATATAAATACAACGAATGAATTATTGAAGAGTGACGATGTGTAATATTTTTGTATTTGCAGATCTTAAATTTATGGAAAATTTAAACCTTTCAAAAATAGTAACGTCTCGGCTGAGTCCATTGAGGATATGCTGTTCGAAAGTCGCAAGTCGATTTGCACACATTACTAAAACCTATCAACTCACATACTGTTATACCGTAATGGACGGTCACGTGGACATAACCGATCGGTCCATCAAAGAGGAATGGCTCTATTCGTTCTTTCCGTTCGAACCCTATGTTCTTCCAATGTATGTTTTTTTTTCTTCTACGGTTCACTGTAAAATAAAAAATATATTTTTATTTAATATGTATATAATTTTTTTTTTTTTTTTAGATCAAAGTCTACAGTAGTTCCTAATTTATACAGAGAGATCGGCGTGGATATTAATCACGGTCTGCCCATTGACGATGGACAAGAACACGAATGTATGGACATAAGTCCGAGCATGTTGTCTTCGAGTTCACCCACACAAACAGATTGGTTAGGTCGATTAGCCGATCGAGATGATCTTTGTTAATTGGCGATTGAGACGTATTAATTTATTCGTAAATAAAAATAGCAAATTGAATTTTTGTATTTTATTTTTTATATTTAAACACGTACACTACAAGGAGCAAAACTGAAAAATGTATGAACAATTTTGTAGGAAAACAAAGTGAAAAAGCCAAAGCTTAAATGCTCATTTGCAAAAGTGCGATTAGACATTTTGATATTGTATTTTTGTAAAAACCGTTGGTTAATTTTAATAGATAATTGTTCATAGGAAAATGGTGAAGAAATATTATCTATGCTAAAGAGTGTCATTTTTTTGATTGACTGAATAACAATATTTCTAAGAGTTTTTTAGCAATTTAAAGATTGAGATTTTTTTCAATTTAGTATTTAAAAGTAAAAAAAATTCTCAGCTGTGAACATTTGTTCATTTTAAAATGATTTCTTATAACCTGTTGGATTTCAAGTCACGCCAAACTATATTTTGATAGAAAAAATATTATTTTTCTTATAGAGATGATTGTCTGAAAAAAATAACCAATAATCATTACTGTGAGTATGCATTAAAATTTAAGCTCTAAATTCATAATAAATAAAAAAATAATATTCTAAAATAAAATAAAAAACCCATTATTAAAGAATGCTATAATAGCATTGCTATTATTATTAAATAGTTTGGTAAAGGTATTTTTTTTTTTTAATGCAAAATCTTAGTTATAGCTGTAACTGAAATGTGTAATTATTGTTTCAGTAATTTGGACATTTTTGATAGTTAATTTTGTATTACGGTGATTCTTATAATACAGCCGTTGGACGAATTTCCGACATCTTTTGAAATATTTTCACTATAAGATTAAAAGAAAATCAATCTTTCCCATGAAGGAAAGTGTTTTGTGATCAGATCCTTTCCCATTCCATCCCGTTTATTCTTTGCAAAGACTTGACAGAAAATATAAATACTAATTTCCAAGGCAATACTAAAATAGAGAACCTGATTTTTAACCTGACTTGTCTATTGACTGATTAAAATATTGATTTGTGTGTTTAAATTAAATTTCTAGACGTTTTATATGGGCCGGTCCCGACGGTACTGCAACACCGGGTCAACCCGCGGTGGAGTAGGAGCAAGCCCCAAATCTCCACCAATTTTAAAAATTAGTTTAACATATGAACCCCACAATGTGAGGTGTACCAGATGTTAAGCTGATAAGAACAGATACTACACTTTTGATCTTAGCTAAAAATAGCCGAGAAGCGATAACTTTGACGATCAACAATGTTCTATTTAACAAAAAACTAACGCACCAAAGAAACGCAGAAATCAAAATCGAAAAAACCGTCAAAGAACTCAAAATTTGCACGAACATGTGCAAAAAGTTACTCTAATTTCTTGTATACTATGTACTGTATATTCTAACGCGTTTCAAAATGATTTGGTAAATATCTTTGATCAAAATTTTAGAAAAACGTGCGAAAAATACACAATCTCAAAAAAAAATCAAACGGCAGCGGCATCTACCGGCAGTCGCATAAAACAAAAAATATAAAAAATAATAATTTGCTTGAAAACATAGTTTGTATTAATATAGTAATTAGTAAGTAATAAATAATAACTCTCACGAACAAAAAAGGAAAATAAATCCTTGCGACTTAGAGGACAGAATATCTAGAAAAAGTCGGATATTAATAAAATACACAGTGTTTTAGGTATTATTGTGGATATATTATGATTAACCCCCTGATCGTCTGTCTATAATGATTTATTGCAATAGTTACCCATACAAAGTAATTAAGAGTACTTACAAAAATTATTTTAAGCACTTATCTGTTGTCTGTTGATTCACTCACACAATATATAACCTAGATATTTACTACGGCCAAAGTGTAATTTTTCCTTTTTTTTTTCGAGGAAGGAGGGTTTCCTTGATAAAAAAAAAAAAGTTTGACTACAAATATATGATTAGAAAATTGTATATGTACCTAATAACCCCTTCAGTCTAATTTTCAGACGGTAAAAAAGTGTTAGTTGCTACTTGCTTCCCGTCAACATTTTGACCAATAAGTATAAAATGATTATCTTTTATCCGTTTTTCGCCCTTGATAGTGTGACAGAACTGTCACAATAGTGCGATAGGGACTACCACAGCTGTTTACACGTTGAGAGTTTTACTATCACTATGGCAATAGCTACTATTGTGACAGCCTTTAAAAATGCCTCAATAAGCAATAAAGACCTAATATGCAAAATAAATATGGAACATTTTATTACAGGTTGACTTTGTCTTATAATAAAACAAATTTTATCTTAGTTGGCCTTGTTGCTGCGCTAATTAATATGCTAGAAGTCATCTGTCCTAGTTATATAAGGAACCACTCAGACTGTTCAGGCACCTTCCAGCGAACTGGTTGCGATCATCGTCGCTAGATGGTCATATACAAATAAATGGTAGACCACTAGCAGTCTCACGCTCTGGCGAAAGAACTAGTCTCATCATCGTGGCTGACGACGACTCCAGATTTGCACCTGGAGGGGACGATGCATACTACAGAAATGTAGTCTAATAATTACCATAATAATACAAATTCATAATAATTAAAACAATATTGTTATTATATTAACCCATTTGTAAATTTTGTCATAACAATAAAATAAATAATCACATTAAAATTTTAATATTTTTTCTATTACTTATTTTGATGTAAACTATTTTCAAGATTTATTAGTTAAAAATAACCATTAGCTAACTGAATTGTAATATTAAACAAATACAAATATCTTTTTTGAAAAATATAACTTAGAAAAAAAATTATTGCTGTGTTTTTAACACAAAAAAGTACATTTTTTCAACAACTGAGTAATGAGCTGAAGGCTAGAAATGGTAGATATACAAATATGAATAAGATCACGTAGAATCTTATAGACACTAAGATTAGCACCTGGAGGGGACGATGCATACTACAGAAATGATCCCGTGAAGTATGATCTTAACTAAGTCTTTGCAAACGACCCATACTTATGGTCATCGTCAGTGAGTTAACCGGAGTTACCCAAAGTAATCGAGTAAAACTGTCAAAAGTCACTTTGTCCCCACACATAATATCTAATATACTTAATTTTTGCACACGACTTACATTAGACGATGCCTAGTTGTTTTTAATCGATAGTAAACATTCTTAGCCAATTGTAAGTATTTCATATCGTCCATCGAAGGTACCGGCTTAATAGTAGTTCACAAACAGAGCCATCTAGCGTCAACATTACAGGGTGAAAGGGCTAACACCTAATAGACAGAAAAATACCAAAATGAACTAATACTCCTGTATCGTCACAGCTATTACAATACAATAATCTGTATTGATTTCTTTACTATAAATAATTTTCGTGATGTAAGAACTAGGTACCTATATGTATAGGTAGCTAATGTTATATTTCATTAATTGTGTCGTTAATGAACTATATTATTGCTTAAGAAAACTAGTTAGGTTAGTTTTTACATATTATATTTATTAAACAAACATTACAGTTTACAAAAACCACGAGAGAGCAACAACAACAACTGTATGGTACAACGTCTTACACAATAGTATAAATAATTTTTAGGTTACTGAATGACAGTTACAGTGTGACCATGTTATGTATGGTTACAATAAGATTTAAAAAATTTAAGATGACAAATAGAATCTTATATACTGTGGACAGAGTACATTAGGACGGGGGGTCTTTTTTAGTGCCGGTTAAAACCAAAAAAAAATAATCTTTTACTATGATGATGTTTTTTTTTTAGTCGATCAACGAAAGAACCTTTTACATTTGTTTTATAAAAACTACACACAAGCGAAAATATTTTATCTAATAAATTAAAAAACGCAAAAATATACAATTGTACCAGACTTAGGAAACCAAAAAAACTTAAAACGAAATACATTTCATTTAGGATTTGCAACACGCAAAATTCTTATTTTGTTAAAATAACAAAATGTGGTCTGAACAAACATAAAAAAAACAATTGTTTCTTCAAAGTAATGCCACAACAACACGACCGTTTAACAATCGAATCGTTAAATTTTTGCAAAACTAATACATTATTATCCGATTACATTCATATTTTTTCAATGGCAATATAACGTTACCTCAAAAAGTATCAAGCAAACCAGAATTATTTCGACCGAGTAATATAATTTTACACAGAACTATGGTTCGATCCGCAATACCCAAGAACATTGTATTTTGTTTGGTGCTGTTCATTTGCCATTCAGTACACTTATTGGAAACCGGGTACAAATACCCCAGAAATAAAATTATCGAAAATGCTCGTCTTTATAACGATTTGGAAAGCGCGTACCTGTTTACTGGAGTGACACACATGTTGCTAACCCGTTTTCTTATGGCCCCTGTATATAATACGCCCACAGCACTGACGGCCGGTGACGAAAGTTATTACAAAAAAGTTCCTAGATTCCAGATAGCTTCATTGTACAGTTTAGAAATAAGGTATATGGGATCCTTGTGGCTACTACATTTGTACACGAATTTAGTACATGGTTTTGCTGAAAAATCAAAGGATACACCGGCACACTATCAGAAACTTGTGGCCACACACGAGTTTGTCCTCGACAAACTGATTGATGACCTAAAAGGATGCCGTAAAGGTAATTATTA
This sequence comes from Adelges cooleyi, assembly GCF_023614345.1. Classification (NCBI taxonomy): domain Eukaryota; kingdom Metazoa; phylum Arthropoda; class Insecta; order Hemiptera; family Adelgidae; genus Adelges; species Adelges cooleyi. Next base: position 8,902,967 of record NW_026096268.1, on the reverse strand, counting down.
TGATAAGTTCGAATTAATGGTTATCTTCTTAAAATCTCATCCGGCACGAGTTCAGTTAAAAGATACGGTGCACAGAAACGATAATATGGCCAGACAACTGCTGCAAAAAAACAAAATTTGTACTAGATCATTTAATGATAAGTTTCTTGAGACAATAATTATGAGAAATCTTTTTATGAACAAATATGATTTAATGAAAGTATTCAAGGAGCAAGTGGACTGGACAGACATTACCAAAGTACGATTGGAAAAATCTTATGATGATGCGCATACACTAGATTGGGCCACCGACAAACTTCAAAATATAAAATCATACTATACGTTGAACTATTCGATTCTAAAAGTCATCATGTTTCGGCTGACGTTAATACACATGACATATCTACGGCAATATTCAGCTGGTTCGGAACACTACATGTATTACACGCACCAATGGTACGACTTGGTCGAACATTTCAATAGTAAGTTAAACTTGACCAATGACCTACACGTAAAAAGCTTGCTTACTTCCATCGATAATCTCTTAAATGGAACAGAGAAAATAGATAGTGTGGTTAGCTCCGTAGTAGACATTTTGAATTCGCTTTGTCTGCCTATCGGATTTAAGGTCATCGACCCATTTAATATAGACAGTAAACAATTTGAGATATCTTATGCAAGATCGACGGATGCTGATATAATAAGTTTGTTGAATACAACTAGCCCTGTGCCGATTGAGTACAACAGTTTAGGAAAAACTAGGATATTTTTTCTTCATCTCGATCGGGTGTTCAAAGATGTCGACTTTAGTCTCATTCAGCTACTCATAGAATATATGGACGAAATCATACTGGAAAGTTTACAGAGAGGATAGATTTTGACTACTTGTAGTCTAATAATTACCATAATAATACAAATTCATAATAATTAAAACAATATTGTTATTATAATAACCCATTTGTAAATTTTGTCATAACCGCGAATTTCAATAAAATAAATAATCACATTAAAATGTTAATACTTTTTCTATTACTCATTTTGATGTAAACTATTTTCAAGATTTATTAGTTAAATATAATCATTAGCTAACTGAATTGTAATATTAAAAAAATAAAAATATCTTTTTTGAAAAATATTACCTAGAAAAAAAATTATTGCTGTTTTTTAACACAATAAAGTACATTTTTTCAACATCTGAGTAATGAGCTGAAGGCTACAAATGGTAGAAATACAAATATCGATAAGATCATGTACAATCTTTTAGACATTTATATGCTTAAGAATGTATTTTAAGTAAAAAGGTAGAAACGATTAGGGTTATTTAAAATGGATGTCAAGGAATATTCTCTGAAAAAGGTAATGGTTTTTTAGTTTTTTATTAACTAAAACTATAATAATATACATTATTCAATGTTTTTATAATATAGTTGTATTGTTGTACTTATATGATTTTTAAAACTAAATTACTAAATTAATACAAAATATATATATTTCGTCACTTGCTTAGCAACATTTGTGTTTATATATAGGTATAAAAAAATATATTAAAACACCTAAACACCACAAAAAATATTTTCAAAAGCGCTCCCAACAAACTGAGTTTGTTCTTAAACTTGGTTTGCTCAATAAAACGTTATTTTAAACTTTATATTTTGAAATGTATAAACATTATTTTTAATCCTATTTATATACTAATAATTGCTAAAAACTAGAAAAATAAATAATAAATACTTATTTTTCTATTGTTGTCCCTGTTACACGTTTCGATGGGTTATTGCCATACCACATGGAAAGTTATAAGACAATAGTAATTTGTGGACAATGAACATTTTTTATTTATTATTATTTTAGAATAGAAGTGTACAGCAACGTCGTAGGTTTTTAAAATATATTTTTTTTAAATAATGTTAAACATGTTTAATAAATAGGTAACAAGTTTTACGCGGTTGGCAAATGATTCGAATAGATTTTTACATTGGTTGTTAATATTATTAAGTTACCGAAAATGTCTTGTCAAGTTCGTGACAATATAACATTACCCGATAATACAACACATTATTACAATATTACCTACTACACACAACCTTTACCATGTAGCATGGTCGTCTATGTACTTCATGATCGATAGGATAACACCAAAATCGACATTTTGGAGAACCTTACCCAATTTGGCGATGAAATCCTTTGCGTTTTGCAAGCTATCTTGGCCGATTGCCCCTTGGCCCGGTTGCAGCGTCATCTGGTTGGTGGCCTCGCATATGAGAGTAACGTTAAACTCGTGCAGCTTAAGCGTGAGCCCCCTCAATAATTTCGTTTGTGACTAATTTGTTGCAGTCGAGGCGAACAAGCGCGTCCAGCAAACTCTTGGTTTCCGGATCGTCTTGAAGGCATAACAGTTTTTGAAAATCCACCAGAAATTTGCGCCGTGTCTTAATACAATTTTGTCGCCATCGACCCGCACACTCATCGAGGTACAACAAAAATGTCCACGTATGCCGGTACATGATGGCTTTAAACAGACAGACGACCGCTTTGAAATAGTTCTTGATGCTTAACAAGGGGTGTAGTAAAACGGCCGAGGAGTTCATTTTTGTGTGCGTACTGTAAGTTGTCTTCTAGCATTTTGGCCGTGCCGAACCAGTTGATTTGCACGTCGTACCCGTCCATCAGCTTGCCCAACACCACTGTATTCTTGCCCAGGCCGTTAAAGAACAGCACTCTGGGCTTTAACGCTCTGTACCGCGTACCGTACGTTGATTCCGCGTTGTTCGCGTCCAAAAGTCTTAATCAGCTCGTTGCAGTTGTTTAATACCTCATTTTCGGTGTCATTCAAATTGGGTTTGCCGCTCGGCATGGCGGCTGCCTTCTCCACGTACCAGTTTTCGAACGTGTCCAACCGGTTTTCTGATCTACAACCGGCGACTGACAGTTCTTCTTGCATTTTGTCCACCACGTAATTGTTAATGGCCGTCAGTCTATCTATATAATGACAATCATCGGCTTCGCGTGCGTTGTCGACGACATATTGTTCGTAACAAGACTGCACCGTGTTCACGTACAACAGTAGCAACTACAACGAGCCGATTTCCACGTATTTTTCACGTCGTATAGCGTGCATATCGCCCCGTGGATTTGGTTGCGGTACGTCAGATTGGCCACGGTTTTGGTCAAAGAGCGTTTGTCTTCTAACAAAAGTTTCACCAAACGCACGTGCGTCAGGCCAGAACACAGATACGTGCATTTCAAATCTCTGCACAGGTCTCCCTCCGTCGGGTTTTCCTCCGTTCCATAAGTGTAGCCGGTTTCCAGGGACAGTACCGGTGTGGTGCTCAACGAGGCCATCAAGCTTAACAAGGCCACTAGGCTCAAGACGAACGTTGTTGGTGATAATATTGAAAGCATCATTTCTTTGGCGATCTGCAACTAGTCTCGATACTGAATTTTCACTAAACTGCGAAGTTTTTCTTTTCCAATTCAAATCTCGAGTGTCATACATCATTTACAGTACACGTCATTTGTCAGTACCTCCATTTTGGTTTACAACAAACATGCACACTTAGAATGCGTGACGACCAAACTCCAGTATACGTACTGTATTATATTATTGTACAATATATTAACGCCATGATTCCATTTTACAAAAAAATAGTTACTTGGCAGCCGGGAAATGACGTATAGTTAGACGTAGACAGCTCAACAGTAACAGTATAATGATATTGAATACTATACAGACATAAAATAATCTCACTGCTAACTGATAAGCATTGATCAGCACATACACGATTAAGAGTAGTCGTATAATTATTAAAGAACATTTTATTTTTATTTTGTATGTATTTATTTTTGATGATGCATATGCCATATTGTCAGTCTATCTACGTATATGTCGTTTATTTGTACTACTGTACATAACAAATTATTTCCTTAGGTGTGCAAAAATATTCTATTATTAATATCTACGCGTAGGCTAAGGCATTCGTTTGCTATAGAAACATAAACACGTCATATTGACACCTGACATTTGTTTTACGTCTTACAAAAGCTTCAAAGGTGTAATTCGATAAATAAATTTTCATAACACGCAGTTATTAAGGAAAAAGATATTTAGTTTTTGCACCAATGTCAAAGTAATACATCTTAATCGTAATCAAATAATTTACAACCAATTTGTGTCGCTGTTTTCGTTAAAAAATCTTTACCATGCTAATGTACGCCAGTTTAATTTTACTAATAAGCCTCAGCTCGTACGTTATAACAAACGAAAATATTAATATAACACAATGTTATTACTCCAAGTTCATGCTTTACTTTTTTTATATTAATGACATTTCTTTCACACGCTCATTTGACAACAGTAAAAATTCATTTACCGAGGAAGATTTGAAAATTCACGGCGATTATCTACAACGAAGTCTGGGCGAAACCGTCCTGGCAATGCTCGATGAACTTAATCGTGAAAAAAACAATTGCGGTCTGCCAGAAGATTTGATGACGATAAATTTATACTTGAACAACGTCCTGGGAACGTTGTTGGTAAGAAAATTCGACGGGAAATGCATAATAGCAGGTGACCAATTCAATGTGTACTATAAAAAAGAACTTGAAAAAATCTATAGTGAAATTATCACTGTCATCATGAAAAGTATCAATAAAATATGCCCCCGAAAGTATAGCGATATGGAATCTACGGTTCAGAAAAATTCGTTAACCAAGTACCATTCGCAAGTTGATCCGAAATCGGCGGAAGGCGTCCACTACGATGAGCTCAACGATTTGTTGCCGAATAGTTTAAAAAAACCCATTGAGTATCGCGTAAACAAGGACATTGTGAAACAACAGATGGAACACGTCCACGACAGCACCTTGGAGGCGATGCACGTCGTCGGGAGAAAAGACAGCACATTATCGAATTTTCATCCCAGAACAATGTTGTTCTACGACCTGTTGTCTGACGACCAAAGGAAAATCGTGGAAAATGCCGACCTCGATTTGCTAACCGGTGAGGCGAGCGAACCGGAATACAAGTTACTTCTGAACGTCACACTGGACGCACAACTCGAAGACGGAAACCTTGCAACCATAGCTGATCTGTTCGAGATGATGAAACGCGTGTTCGACGTCAATTGTCTTATCACGTATCAGCAACAAGTCTTGGCGGCCACGGTACACCCCTTGTTGAAGTTGGTCGGTGAGTATTTGCTTTTGGTGAAAAACATGTCTAACGCGACTGACAAAGATTCGGAAATCAAAGATTTGGGTACTTCCGTCCTTCAGGTATTCGACAAATTCATCCAGCTAAAAATTTTACCGGAAAAAGTGCAAAGACATTTGAGCATTACCCGCGAGGAATTCAATAACCTGATCAATTGCCCGCGGAAAGAAAACCTACAAAAAGCTCGCCCGGAATGGATCGACACGGTTTTCAGACGTTGCTCCAACCCGATGGTATTTAACAAATTGAATTTCCTCCGCCATGATCACACGATGAACTTGGAAACTGAAAAAGATTGCAACAATGTCATCGGTGCGCTAAAAAACACTACCGCCACTATTAAAAAGTACGTTGGAAAATTGGGCAACTACAAAAAATTGTACGACGTTGTTGTAAATTGGAATACATTCGTGTCATACGAAAACATGTTCCAGAAAAACAGCGGCGACGAAAAATACTGCGACATTGTAAAGAATAATAAATGTGGTAAGTACTTATACTCCGTCCCACGAGAGAACGCTACCGCGCGGAAACTTTTGTGTGCGCCTGCGCAGATAAAACTAAACAGGAGTAATGCCAAGTGGTTTCTGTCCATTACCGCTCTCTCGTGTGACAGAGTATAATATGATAATTTACTTACAATAGTGATTTTATATACTGGAAGGGGCGCTAGAATTTCGCTAAAATCAGCAAAGGTGCTCTAAAACTGGAAATATTATAGAAAACCCCATCACTTCAATATACGCGTACTATGAAAGATTCATATTTTTGGGGTGCTATTTTCAAAATTATAAGTGATAATAAACGTCTAAACTCCTCCCCCTAAATAGCGGCTATACATACTTGTGAAAAACGAGACACTGCATACTTTAAAACTTCAGCTGTAAAAAATGTAACTAATTATATAATATTGACATTCAATTGGCTTCCAACATATATTATTACACTTTTAAGTCTTTGTGCGAATAATAAAAACAAATTGTATTATTTTGTTTTAGGTTATAGCATTATTATGTCCGAAGACAAAGAATGCTGCCAATCACAAGAAAACCATGATGATCTTTTGCTGAAAGTTTAAACGAATTCAATTTTTTTTTTAATGAATTAACTACATTTAAATATTCTAAGCAAATTCGTCAGACCACTTGTAAAAATTTACGCAAAGCTACTATGATTTTTAATTCGCCAATAACTGATTTACAAGTTACAACAAACTAAAAATACTTCTAGAATTGTAGAAATTTTCTATATATTTTTAGTTTCTTGTAAGTCTTAACGGGTTTTTCTAGAATATTAAATGCAATTAATTCTTTCTAAATAATTGTCATTACATTGTTTTCTTAAAAAGTGTGGATTTATTCTTATTTTATACATTATTCAAAGTTTACTTTATATGTATAGTTCTAGTGTTGGTCATATTTATCATAATATTGTATTGTTTTTTTCAATGTTGAATATTTCTAAAATCCCTAATAAATACTTGTGCTTTTTTATAACTAAAAAATAAAACATGATATACATAATCAGCGTTCACAACAGAACGAGATATTTTTAAAACTTGGTTGCCCTACTTGCTGAAGTATTGTTTATACATATGTTTACACTTTACGTTTTGCGAGTAATTATAAATCATGTTGTACTTTTACAATTTGCAAAAATCTCATAAATAAATATGAAAATTTCGTTTTTGACTCTAACTAGAAAAGTACAATCTAGTCATTTAATTCAAATAAGTAATAATATCAAAGGGGATAAGCCTATACCTCGACCGAAATAAGAAATTAATAAATTGTTAGCATTTCAACCGACATAAGTAAATTCGCAAAATGTGTTTAATGTTTGGTTAGCTAGTCAGTGTTAGCAACGACTTTGTTTTTTTTAATAATGCCAGTCCAGGTAAATATGTTAGGGTATGCATAATATTTGTTTGGTAAACACTAAACATTCAACTAAAACCTTTTTTTTTTTTTTGATAACTCTAAAGCTAGTCGTTGTTAAGTCTAATTATCTGTTAAGTGTTAAAAAAGTAAATACATATAATTATTGTTCAAAGACTGTATCAATAATAAAACATTTTACGTTTAAAAGCTGTTTGGCGCAAGCGACTTTTTTCATAGTAGGTGTTCGGGGGAGCAAAACAATGTAATTATAGAGTATTTTTGTAAAAAAAAAATATGAAGTAAAGATATCGACAAAATAAAAAACTCTATGGTATAGATAAAGTTCTACCCTATACATTGTGAAAATTTGGTTGTTACTACTCTTATTACTGGCCTCACACACTTGCCTTCCCCTGCCCCGCAAAGCAGTTAAAATGAGAAAACACATTTTATCCTTATAGAAATGACTATAATAGTCTGACAAAAAAAGTGGTTTTAATAAATTTCGACCATGTTTGTTAATTATTTTTCATAAGCCTCGAGGTATTATTTTTAGTAATTTTATTGTTTTTATTAGTAAAAGCCAATTTGATTTTTTTTTTTTTTTAATTGACTTATTCAAAATTCCAATATTGCCCATAGTTTGCGACATTGCATCTTTCAGCACCAGCAACGCGCTTAAAAGCACTTAGAATAGTAATTCGAATACCTAAAACATTATGTCATCAGTATAATATCAGTGTTTGTTCTTTAGAATAAGTATGATATAACAGTTGAAAATTTACAAAACCAAATTCTCTAGATGGAAGATTATGATGTCTAGCCATAACCCCCCCCCCCTTCTTGAAGACCACTAAACGACAAGATTAAACATCAAATAAATAACCTAATTGGTGCGTGGGCTAGTTTAAAATTAATTAATAGGCTGATATTTTACCCAAGTCTGCCCCTGCGTGTAGCGTTGCGTTACGGTAAATTTCGAACAATTATGTAAAATTAAACCTTTTAGGGTTTATTTTTAAAAAAAAATGTATACAACCAAATTTTACGAATTTTCACATGCGTTAGTTACTACACAAAAACTTTTTAGCTAGATCATATAAAAATGACACTCGATTGTCTATAGTTTATTTCCTCCTTGTAATTTTTTTTAATCTCCTTGCCCTTATGCTGTACCTGGAAGCTCCATGGAATATTTTTTTTTTATTATAGTATAATTGTTTATATGATCCGGCCAAAAGTAACTTAACATAGAGAATTTGGGCCCTTAATTTATTTTAGCATTAAACATCAAATAAATAACCTAATTGGTGCGTGTGCTAGATTAAAAGTAATTAATGGGCTGATATTTACTCCAGTCCGCCTCTGCGTGTAGCGGTGTGGTACGGTAAATTTCAAACAATCATGTTAAATTATACCATTTAATGTTTATTTTTTTTAAAAACCAAATTTTACGAATTTTCACATGCGTTAGTATTATTTCTATTGTAATAATTCAACCAGCATCTCTCAACGGGTATAGTTAAAAATTGGCGACTATAATATTTTATTATGCATATTTACAGTGTCCCTACGTATATGCCGTCATTGGTCGTTTATTTGTACTACTAAACATAATAAATTATTTCTTTAGGCGGTCTAAAATGTTACCTATCGAAGCGTATGGCCTAAGCATTAGTTTGCTAAAGAAACATATAACGTCATATTAACACCTAACGTTTGTTTTACGTCATGCAAAAGCTGCAAAGGTGAGGTTCGATAAAACAACGTTCACAGACAGTGGAAAAAAAGATTTTAGTTTTAGCATCAACACCAAAGAAAGACGTTAGAACAATACGTTTTAAAATAATTCACTAATTTGTATAGCTGTTTTTACTAGAAAATCTTCAACATGCTGTGGTACACCAGTTTAATTTTACTTATATGCCTCAATTCGTACGTTAAAACAAACGAAAATTATAATGTAAAACAATGTTATATCTCCAAGCTCATGTTGTATTTTTTTCATATTAATGAAACTTCTTTCAAAAAGTCCTTTGCCGCTGATAAAAGTACATTTTCTATTGAAGATTTAAAGTTGCACGGTCTTTATCTACAACAAAGCTTGGGCGAAACCGTCTTGGTAATGCTCGAAGAACTTAATAGTGACAAAACAAATTACGGTCTGCCAGAAGATTTGATGACGATAAATTTATACTTGAATAACGTCCTGGAAACGTTGTTGGTAAGTCAATTCGACGGTGTATGTATATTTGAAAATACTCAGCGCAATCTGTTCTATAAAGACGAATTTATACAAAGCTATACTGAAATTCTCGACGTCATCAGGAAAAGTATTAATAAAATTTGCCCCACACCCATGTATGATAGGAAATATTGCTGTAATGTAGATATTGTAATTGCGAAAAATTCGTTAACCAAGTACCATTTGGGGGTTGATCCGAAATCGAAGAAAGGTGTCCGCTATGATGGACTTAACGATTTGTTTCCGAATAATTATTCAGACTATAATTGCAAAATGAATATGGAAAGTTTGAAACAACAGATGGATTACCTTAACAACAGCATCCTGGAGGCGAAACACATTTTTGGGGTAATAAACGACGTCGTCGAGGGGAAAAAAGACGAATTATCGAATTTTCATCCCAGAAATATGTTCTTCTGCCACCTGTTGTCGGTCGACCAAAAGAAAATCTCGGAAAATGTCGATATGATGTCTAGTGACGATTGGTTACGTCAGGTCCACGAACTGGATTACAGGTTATTTCTGAACGTCACTCTGAACGCAAAACTCGAAAACGGAAACCATGCAACCATAGCAGATCTGTTCGAGATGGTACAACGCTTGATCGACGTCAAATGTCTTAAGACTTTTCAGCAACAAGTTTTGGCGGCCTCGGCACACCCCATGTTGACGGTGGTCGGTTCGTATGTGTTGTTGGTGATAAACATGTCTAACGCACCGACCAAAGCCAAGATCTGCGAACAAGAAATCAAAGATTTGGGCAACCGCGTCCATCGGGCATTTGCCAAATTCATCCAGCTAAAGATTTTACCGGAAAAAGTGCAAAGACACTTGAACATTACCCTCGTTGAGTTGAACAACTTGATCAAATACCCACGGAAAGAAAGCGTACAAAAAGATCGCCCGGAATGGATAGAAACTGTTTTCAGCCGTTGTTCCAGCCCTATGCTATTAAATGGATTGAATTTCCTCGGCAAAGATCACTCGATGAAGTTGGAAACTGAAAAAGATTGCAATAAAGTCATCGATGCGCTGAATACCAATACCGCCACTATAGAAAAGTATGTTGAAAAATTGGGCGAATATAAAAAAGATTACGAGATTGTTGTAAATTGGAATACATTCGTGTCATACGAGAACATGTTCGTGGAAAAAAGCGACAACGAATGGTGCGACATTATAAATGATAAAAAACTCGGTAAGAACTTTTATACTGTCCCACGAGAGAACGGTAATGCGCAAAACCAGTTTGCTCGTTTGCTGGAAGTTTAAACGAATACAACGATTTTATAGGTATTTTTTCAACTTTATTTCTAAATAATTGTTATTACAATGTTATCTTAAAAGGCGATGGTTTATTATTGTTTTATTAATGACAATTATATATTATACATCATTCAACATTTTGGTTACCTATATTTATGTTGTATTGTTGTACTTTTGTGATTTTTAAAACTTAATTACTATATTAATACATAAAATATATGTTTTGCCATTTGGCCAGATTTATCCTATTGTGTTATTCTTTCTATGTCGATTCTATTTCTTCATATTTTGACAAAATTGTTATGTGTTTTTTGAACTTGGTTGCTTAATATTTGCACGACAAAAATTCCGCTTAAACTTTATAACTTGAAGTATATGTTCAATTTTTTACCCCACTTGTGTACTATTAATTGTTGAAAATGTTAAAAGATGAACAGTATATACACATTACTAACAATACATTCTATAATGATAATAGATTTTTATTAAATATAATTTATCAAACAAGTGGTAACGGTAAATAGGTAAAATTAGGTAACCATATCATTTTATTATGTATAGGTAATCGAAGTCTGTCTACATAATATATGTATGTCGTTTTTGGTCATTTATTTGTACATAAGCAGCGGATAACAAATAACATTATTACCTATTTAACTAAGCCTATGGCTAAGGCATAGTTTGCTATAGAAAAATATATACATCATTTGTATATGAAAATGTTTTTTTCAATACAATACAATTAAGGCCATTCAAACACTTGAAAATTGTTTTACGTCATGCTAAAGCTGCAACTGTGTGGTTCGATAAAACAACAATCATCACAAAAATACGGACGTTGGTTGGGAAAACAAAAGATTTAGTTTTAGCATCGGCGCCAAAGACAATATTATTTTGTAAATCATTAGGTATTATAATCTTTTAAAACTTAAAAAAAAAAACATAAGAAACACTTGTGTTTTCATAGTTCAAAAATAAAATAATAAAAGCAACCATGGGTGTTTTTATCGATTTCGAAGGGGAAGGGAGGAACATTTTACATTTTTCGTCCAATAAAGTACCTTACAATATTATATTTTTTTATTTATACAGTACCTACACGAAGAAATCGTTTTGGTGTTACTTATCACACCAAGACGAAGCGGCCAGGTTCTAAACCAGGTATAATCGTAATAAATTATAGCTATACAAAATGTTTTTTACTTGTGTATAGATAAATAATTTATTATGATTATAGCAGGTTTAGAACATGGCCGCCGCGATTTTGTTTACATTGAAATTGTCCTTTCTGATTTCATATTTTGTTCTGCGGTATTATCCAACAACCTTGCCAGCTTATTTCCATGTGGACTGTAGACTTTCTTAGTATTACAGCAATATTTACCATTTTTTACCGAATACGCTAACCGTCAACGCTGTCCGAGAGATGGGGCGTCGGTCGTGCGTTTGACCGTCTTAGGTTTCCTCCATCCGCTTCGGACGGTGCTATGATAATAAATTAGACAAGACCAAGACCCGATATAAGTAATCGGCTACAAAATCCGGTCCGGAGCTGTCGAACGTGTGTGTCGCTTTCTTTTTGCAAATAAACAATAATATTGTTGTTTGAAGAAACGACGGCGGTTTGGTTGTGAAAAACACACCGGTTACCGTACAAGTCCGTGTCGGTCCGCGGTGCCGGTAGATGGCGGTTTTCGACGTTTCCTCATAAACCGTCCGGTGACTGCGGTCAAAATTCCGGCTGTTAACTTTAGAAAAGCTGCTTACTGCGGAATTTTCAATGTCCGTGGGTTCTCTCAAGTCCTTCGAGTCGGTCGATGGTCGGCCAGCACAAGTTCCTGGCATCGGGTCCGGCCAAATCGCACTGGGTCGAGGGTCCGTTCACTGAGCGGGTCGACCGCCGCGGTCACGGCATAAGTAACGGTGGCCGCCGGCTCTTCGATCAACTCCGGTTCCCTTTCAATACGAATAAATCTTTCGCCTTTTACTAAAGATTTCCGTGGAGGGGAGCACTCAAAGGAGTCTAGATAATTAATTTTTCTAACGCCCGACTCTCGAGTTGGGCTCGCATCAAACGAATATAATCTCAACGTGGCCGACCGAAACCAATGAGACCTGTCACTTGACAGCCGTGTGTTGATATTTTGATGTCATTTCTCATGGACTTGCGGTATACGGTAATCGGTTAAGTTTGGTTAACCAGTTACCAGAGTGGTCATGACTCTTGCTGCGCGGTCGCTCAGTGGAGACTGGATAGTACATAATTCTGTATATTAATAATAAAAAAAACCCGGGCCAGTAATTTTGAATGATATATTTTCAATTAATTTTATCAGAACACGTTAATACGTACATATTTAAATAATAATCATGTAAAAATCGAAATTTAGTTTATTTGGCCGGTCCAAGTCGGGTTTTACTGCCATACATTTGTTTTCGAACTTAGGCCAGGGTAACACTCAAAAATGTTTAACATTCAAGTTATTAGGAAATAAGTTTTACCCTTCAAGTAATTTGGGGGGAGGTTAAATAAATTCATAGTTTAATTTATAGAGAAACTAATTCGTGTTGATTTACACTGTTGTATGTTTTTCTTAATTTGTATTTATAGTTAACATAAGCAAAATTTTATTTTTATAAAGACATCTTGGACGATTCATCTTACGCATAAAAAATGTTAGCGTGTTTAACGTTTAACTTAATATATCTTCCATTTGGGTGTTATGATGTTAAATAATTAATGATGTGTAACATTAGTCAGGACTGCTTTCTCCTTGTATGTCTCAAAAAGACTTTAACAAGATTTACCTGTAGATTGATGCAAATGATCACAAAAGTATTACGTTTCAACCGACAATTGTGACTTGGAATATAATACGACTGAAACGAAATACAGCAACACTAGGATGGCGTAGAATATAATTTGTTGGTACACAATATATATAAATAAATAACAATGTATTGTTTGAATAAAAGAAATGCACTTTAATGTAGAAACTTACAGAAGATCCTTTAATATTATTATGCGTTTAGTTCTAAACAAACGCCATTATTTCGTATCGACAAATAGGGTCACATATTAGCTTATACAAAAAAAAAAAAAACAAACAAAAATATTTAACTTACACATTAATACTATATAAACCTTAAAACTTTTTTGATCACTATTATAAAAAAAAAAAAGAAAAAAAAGAATAATAATAATAATAATAAAAAGAAAACATCTCAATAAAATAACAATATGATACACAATATGATTTAGTTGGAGAAAAAAAAAATCCGAGACATTTTATTGGTCGACATTATATATTGCACCACTACACAAAACTAGTAGCTTTCCGCATTTATAAATAAATAGAAATACGAAATTGTTTTCATATCAGTCTTTCCATTTCCCCCAGATTTGTTAAAGATGCCACAGAAAAACGTGTCTTAAAACATTTTTCTTTTAATTTATATTCGTTTAATATAAATCCCTTAAAATCTAAATTAGGGAACTTCGCGCTATACATCATTTAACAAATATCACAGATCGAGTATTATTATTATTTTTTTTTTTTACAATATAAATTAATAGACAAATAAAAATTAATATCATAATGTTAATTTTATCGAGTTTTATACAATTTACATGGACTTGTTATAAAAAATTGACCCTTGGCAAAAAAAAGAAAAAAGGAACTCATTCAAATCGTCTAAATATTTTGTATAAAACACATATTTTTTATACTTTTTAAAGACTAGTTTAAATATTTTATTTAAGGTTAGGCAGTAACCATGTTTTGTCAATATATTATGCATTTCTTCTGGATGTTTCAAGTTTTCTGTGCATTTCAAAAAAGAAAGTATTAGATTATATAATATAGGTATAATATTAGCAATAAAGTTAACTTTATTAATTAAACTTGGAATGTGACTTCGATTTGCAATTAAACACTGGAAGAAAAAAAAATTATCCCCTAAATCCAAAAATTATTTGATAAGAAGTCACAATCGTTAAATATAGGTTTTTTTAAATTTTATATTAATTATAGTTTTATTGTTGTACTGTCTGCGGCTGCCCGTAGTACTGATAACCAGGTTGGGGTACGGCGGCAAAACCGTTTTGGAACGCTTCTTGAGTGGCGGCTGGCGGGGGACGGTTCTGTTGGAAGAACTTGTGGGCGAGCAAAGGTTGAATAGAAGCGTCTGCGGCGTTATTCATCATGTACTGCGGAGGTAGAGCGTTGGCATACATGTCAGTCATGTTGGAGAACTGACGTTGTTGGTTGTAACGATTGGGCTGGTAGTTGGTGCGAGGATTGTTGGCATACGTGTTTTGACTGCGATTGTAACCCACGGTGTTTGGCTGTAAACAAAAACAAATAGTATCATCAGCAAGCACAAAGACATATCATATCGGTTGGTACGATATTATTTTTCAATTTCATAGATTTTTACAATTCGTCGGACGTCTGTTCGGTGTCAACTATAAGACGGCTTCTCGTTATTTACTTTAATACAGGCAAAACTGTATGGCAGGATAAAAATTCTCAGATCCAGTCCAAAAATTAATAAGATGAAACATAGTTTACGCAAACCTTATTCTTAAAATATCTATCTAAGTTGATAAAACTCCTTCCTAGGAGCAACAAAGATAGTTTTTTTTGTAGCAGGCAATTAGTAAACAAACGATGGTTAATCATTTACAATTTCAGTGACTAATGGTAGTTCTCCCGCCGCTTTACAGATCGCAACAACTTACTATTGAATATAACAGCTTTTATAATCAACTTTGCAAGATTCAGAATTCGATAAACTAAACAGTTGACTATTTTTATATGAGTCATTATAACTACCTAATTAAAACGTTTGTCGTCTCGAGTCCAATTCGGCATTGATTGTAAAACATCAAAACAAAAAAAAAGCCTAGTTTCAGCGAAAATTCCCTTAACCCAAAAAATAGTGTAATAAAATACAAGTATAATTACCGCATAATGTTTATGAAAGTGATTTTTATTTTTATAATAATTTCATGTAAAGAAGAAAAATCAAAAACACAATTAATCATACCTGATTTTGAGTGTATTTCGGGACAGCACTACCGTTGTATTGTGGTTGATACTGCGGGTTTTGGTATTTAGGTACAACGTTGCGTTGAACACCGCCAGTTCCGGGTTGATATCCTGCGTTTTTATCGCCGTTGTAGCTCTTGTTTTGGTAGTTTTGACCATTGGTATAGTTTCCACCATTATTGTAGCCAGCGGCACCTCCGGCGTTGTAATTAGTGTAGCCGTTGCCATAACTAGATCCGTTTTGGTAGTTTTGGTTGGACTGCCGGGCATTGTTTGCTTGACCGTACGGAGCTTGAGTAGCCAAAGGTGTGTTGACGTCACGGTAGCGGTTGGTCCATTTAGCGCGACCTAAAAACAACAAAAAAATTTATATAAAGAAACGCGAAACTGAAGTCATTAAGGATTTGTTGATTCATGACAAAAATTTTACGACTAGAACACAACCAACAGAGAACATTTGTACGAGGGTGACTGGCCTAATTTGATGATAACAAATGAGACTAATTAGACCCACGAAAAATATATTTTAGCGATCTCAGAAAATTGAGTAATGAAAACAATTACACAAAATACACTAATTTCGCAAAACATTTTGCTTAATTTTCAAAAATTTTAATCACTTATAAACAAAAATCAATAAGGATTTTTAAAATAGCTATAACTTTTTTTTACCACATTGTTAATTTCAAAATCAGATACGACAAGTTTCCAAGATGTTATCTTTGCTGTAGCTCTAAAACAACAATGGACTAAGTAAATGCATTCTGTATAACTATGCTTAGATAAATTTTTTTTTTAGAACCACTGATATAGATGATGCTGTAATAGTTCAAAAAAAAAATAACTACTGAAAAAAAGAGTTTTAATTACTAAACTAATAATTACACATTACAATTTAAGCTTTAAATTAAGATTTTGCAAAAAATTGCCTATACCTAACTTCTTTATAAATATGGGTAATACATTCTCCAATACATAATTATTTAAAAATGATTAGATGCGTTTAATAAAGGTGCATTTTAAATAATCATTTATTTAAATAAATAAATGCTCAGGCTAATGATATTTTGCACTAATTACGTTTTCTTTTGTACGAAGGTGACTGGCCCTATTTGTAATGCCACTAATAGGGCTAATTAAACCCACAATAGATAATATGGCGACATATTTGAAAATCAAGAATAACAAAACTACACTCGATTATAAATTTATATGTCGCCGCATAAATTTATAATAAATTAAAAAAAATGTATTACACTATCTTACGTTTTCTTTTGTACGAAGGTGACTGGCCCTATTTGTAATGCCACAAACAGGGCTAATTAAACCCACAATAAATAATATGACGACATATTTAAAAATCAAGAATAACAACAACTATACTCGACTATAAGTTTATATGTCGTCGCACAAGTCGTTAATACATTTTAAAAATGTAAGAATTCTAAATATATTTTAACTTACTCGACATGTGATTCTTTGCCATGTTGGCCATTTCAATGAGTTCTTCAGGTACGACTTGATGGGCTTCCTCCAAAATAGAAATAAGATCTTTGGCTTGGCGCATGTTGTTTGAAGAGAAGAACGTGTAAGCAATGCCTACTTGTTTGGAACGACCAGTCCTGCCAATTCTGTGTACGTAGTCTTCTGATGAATTTGGGTAGTCAAAGTTGATAACATATTTTACGTCATCAACATCTAAACGATAAAACAGCCATTAGACATTACAAACACTACGCAAATTTCATTTAAAGATAATATATTGAATATTGGTTTTTTTTTTTACAATTTAACAGTAAACAAATTAAAAATTATTAACTTTAGTTTATGCCAGTAAATTAATCATATGAAAATAATAATAGAAAACGAGCAAGTCTTTATCGACAATAATTTAATTTGAACAAATTTTAACATTACGATATTTTCAGAATTGAAAACGTTTGAAGAACAAAGTTGTTATGTGCCGATATTTTTATATAAATCTTATAGGTTATTATCTTTTTTAGAAATTATTATAATCAATTAGTTTTAAAAAACGAACACAAAAAGTGAAAAAAAAAAAGACTACTTGAAAAGTGGTTTTAAAAATAAAAACGTAAGTGAATCTTTATTGGCCGCATACTTTTGATATTGAATACATACGGCATTACTTCTAACATTATCGTCGTAGACCCTTTTAATGTATAAATTTAAGTTAACATCTGTATGTATTTAGCGTATCAAAGTTGGAAGGGGAAATCAGCTCGCCTAGAAGATAAGTATATGGGGAGAAGGGACAGTATATGGGGTGAGCTCGTTCTCTTTACTTCTAAAATCTAATATTTACAATAAATAAAAAAACTTTATTTAATGAATAATCGCAGTAACAGGTTACTCGTAAATTCGTCATCGGTGAGACGGCTGTTAACGTCGTAAAACATCAATACAATTTCTGCACAAAACAGACAATTAGTAACAGTCATCAAGTTATTATTAAAACATTCAACACCAGTCGGACCCTCCTTTCAGGATCGAACATCGTGGATAATACGTAGTAGAGTCGAGTTGTTTATCAAATTATTATAAAAAGTGATGCCAAGATAACACTTCCCTCCCGGCATAGCAGGCTATAGATATAGTTAGCTAGTTAACATATTATTAATTTCTAATTTGTAACAATTTAAGGTAAAAAAGAAATATTCAAATATTAGCAGTTTATTAAACCATTTATTACCTAATCCTCGAGCTGCAACGTCGGTGGCCACCAGTATGGGAGACTTTCCATTTCGGAATTCATTTAAAACATGATCTCTGTCTTGTTGAGACTTATCTCCATGCATAGACGTTGCGGTATAACTAAAATCAAAACAAACATTTTAATGACATGTGACTCACGACTATATTGGTTCCTTATGAGTTATGACATTACCCTTCGTTTCTGATTTGCTTGGTCAGTTCATCGACTTTCTTTTTCTTCTCGACAAAGATAATAGCTTTGAAACCAGGCTCGATGGATATTTTCATCAGTAGCTCAAACAGTTTGTAATCCTTTTCGTGGTCTTCGCAAACCTCAATGAACTGTTGGATGTTGTGGTTAGCAGCGAGTTCCAGAGATCCAACATTGATTTGGATGTAATCCACTAAGAAATCTGCAGCCAACGCTTGAACTTCCTTTGGCCATGTGGCGGACCACATTAATACTTGTCGGTCGGGCTGAATTCACAAATAATCAAAAGTTTAGAAATATATCAATCTAAATGATCTATCGAGTTGGACCATTATTACTCACTCTGATCTGTTCGATTATTTTCCTAATTTGAGGTTCGAATCCCATGTCCAACATACGGTCGGCTTCGTCAAGCACCAAGTACGTAACTCGTTTCAAATTAGTGGATCCACGTTCTAAGAAATCGATCAAACGCCCGGGGGTGGCAATGACGATTTCGACTCCGTTTTGTAAATCATGAGCCTGTGGTCCTTTCGGGGTACCGCCAAAAATACAAGTGTTTCTTATACTCGAGCTGAACATTTTCGCTACGCTTTGAATTTGTTGGGCCAGTTCTCGGGTCGGCGCCAACACCAATGCGATTGGTCCATCCCCACGTTGGAGCGGTTCTTGGTTACTGATGTGAACGGCAGCTGGCAGCATATACTAATGGAACATAAAAAAATACAATTATTATTCGGGTATATTTGGTTAGTTTAATTGATTTTGTACATACCGCTAATGTTTTGCCTGAACCGGTCTGCGCAATGCCAACGAGATCGCGACCACTGAGTGCAATTGGCCAGCCTTGAGCCTGGATAGCGGTGGGTTCTGAGAAACCTTGTTTCTTCAACTCTTGAACGACGCTTTCTGGGAAATTTCCTTCTATAAAAAATTGACTCGGGTCTGGAACGTTTGTGCCGCGAACAGTTATCGCTTTGTCATTTCGGTAGGAATTTACATCATCTTGACTCCTACAATTTATAATCGACTTGTTTACACGATTTGTTCCACAAAACAACAACCAAATAAATTGTATTCTAACCTATTGACCGTGTCCACGTGTGGAGCGTAGAAGTCTTTTTTGAACGGTTGAAGTGATTCACGAGTCCAGTTCGGTTTCCTCAATAGTTCACCGGGGGCCTTATTCATAGGTTTAAACATTGCCCCTCCAAAATCTGCGTTGCCATTCTGGGATTTCATAAAAACATTGCCATATCCTTGATTTTGAGGTGTACGTTGTTGATACCTATATGGTGAACAAAAAATTTCGTAAAATACATTGTCACAATATACAACATTAACTATGGGGAAATAAATATGTGAAACGCTTGCATATGGTGCCAACATAATTAATTTGTCTGAATTTATTTTAAATGTTAAATTGTTTCTATTTAAAACTTTTATCGTAAGTAAAATGTACATAGATGGGCCATGGAGTGTAAATTATTGCGTCCATTTTATTACTATAATGGTTGTTGTATTTTATATGCTCGTGGGCTATCAATGTAAATTATATCTATACTTCTATACTCTGTTCTTCAACATTTATTAATGTGATAATCATTTATATTAAAACTATATTAAAACCACTTAGTAATAGGTGCACACAATGGTAACATTATAATATAGAGATTTTATTTTTAGAATACAAGACAATAGCAAGTGGCACAAGATTATTTCATTATTAACGAAAAACAAAGGGAAAAACATCATAATTATAGAAATAAGCTGTATATAGGTAATTACATCCAGTAAACAGAGAAGAGTGTACCTAATACTTTTGGTTGCCAATTTTTATTGGTTTTTAATCACTATTCTTTTTTAAATATAATGCGAGTACTTAAATAATGACATTTTTCAACAATGTACTCAAATTGTACATAAACATAAAAAATAAGTTACCAAAGTAATGTAAAATGTTTTATATATTTTTTGTTGTTACAGCATTAGAAGATTGAAATGACGAGAATATTCGGCTGGTGTGGCAAAACTTTGTTAAATTGTTTATTGATCAAATAGTTGTTTAAATCAATTTTCTTTTTAATGTTAATTCTATTACAACTTAAATGTTATTTATAATGAACAGTCAACAAAATATTAATTAAAGTTGATCTAGATTAAGTTATATTGTTGTCAATGTAAAATAGGTGTAGGCACGTCCACCTTCGCGGCAGTAGTCGAGCGATCTGTGATCGTCACTACGTACATTTCAAGAGAAACGTTTATAAATGATTTAGCTTTAGGAGAATGTCCATTTTTTTTTTTTTACATCGCCTATCTGTGTCAATACTGAATTCCATGCGACTGTTTTTTTTCTTTTATCAGAAATCATGGCGTCTGGAGTCGGTCCGGAGTTTTACGTGCGGAGGTGAATGTTTTTAATTAATTTATCAATTGTCTTAAAATATCTATGCAAATTAATCGGACAATGATAGGACACATTAGGTAGTTTATTACATATATGATTTATAATAAGTACACCAAACCAAAAAAATGTCCACTATAAGTTACGACGCTATAGTTCCGACTATGTATGGAATATAGAAGTACACCGTAATATGTTTAGAAAGTGGTAAGAAATAACGGGTCGTCAGAGACTTTTACGACTACATTCATCACTACAGTTGAAAATTAAAATAATTCCGTAGCTCGATAATTTGTTATTGATTTCGTATCTAGTTACAAGCCGTATACCTATCGATGTCGTCTACGTACGCCGCAATATTTTTTGCCGGTCCGGGCGGCCACCTCAGTGTCGAGGACACCTTTCACTCATTGTGCACCGGCCCGACCCGAATAAGCAGATCAATAAAGAGTACTTGTCGACATAATGTTACTCATTACATAATTATTATTTATTATTAATATATCGTGGACAAGTAAAATTCTACAGTCGATAATCATACTCACATTGGATAACCAGAGCTGTTGTACATGTCTGCGTGAATATCTCTGACGGACGCGAGAAAAACTGTAAAAACAAACAGAAGGACAAGGGTCACACTCTGGGCAATAAGCACCTTTCACATCGACGGGGCCGATACCGCAACAACGGTATTTCATACTTACCAAATCTGATGCGTACTCGATTTCGAGGTTTTTCGATTAACCTAACCGGTACGGTGTGAAAACTTGCGGAATTGGTTGATGTTAATGCCTATTATTTTTTTGGTTTTTAATTATATCGGTTGGGAAAACGGACGACGGTCGTTTCAAGACGGTGAAGCGGCCATGTTTTAATGTACGTGTGCCGTTCGTTGTTCGCCCCAGCGATCGCCCCCGTCGGCCGTCGGCCCCGGATGACGTTTGACGGTCATGGAAGAAAAAAACGGCGTGCCTTTTCTTCCATGACAACGGGAAAATCGAAAATCCTAAACAAACCCGTTCGGCGACGGCAAAACCTACCCGTAAAATATTAAAATATCGATACCGACGATGGCTACGTTTCATATTAAATACATTTTATTGAAAATTTGATTTAAAAAAAAAAATTCTAATTTCCCAACACCTACCGCTAGGTATCGAGCTGCTGTTCCCGAGCGAATCATCTGTTTTTACAACGATAACACTTATCACACTGTCTTGTACCAATTTCTATTTTCCAAACTTTTGAGTTTCAGGCCTACACCATATTGTAAATTATTATTATTCGTATTTCGTAATTAGTTCTAATAATTAGGGCGTATAATTTAAAATTTAAAATATAAACAAACATTGTTTTATGCATTTTGAATTTTCAAATTGATTGTAATTATAATAAATAAGCTGATTTTTTCACATCCTTAACGTTATGTACCCATTTGGGTTTATTTGAATTTTTTTACAAATGTGTATCGCCACTATTAAAGTGCATATAGTATGGCATTAATGATGGTTAGTAGTCCAATATTAGTATATTACTAGAAAATGTTTACTGCCCATTTGTGTGTTTATATGTAATAAAGTTATGTAGATATTTAGAAGAACTTTCGGCAGAAAAAATTGGTTTTATAGTGATGTATTACTAAGTGATTTTATTTTTTGACAATCGTTAAACCAATTTCTTTGTAGCATGTATATACATAATTTAACAAACGTGCTTGTGTGTTCTTCTAAAGTTTATAATAACATTAGACATTTATTGACACCCTTAAAGCAATATAGTACTTATTAAACAAACAAAGTAAATAGTTAATAAATTTAATTTATTGAAAGTTCAATGAATTGATAGAACTTTTATATCTGGTTATCTTTTGGTAATAACTATTAAGACTTTGATTGTAAACACGTTAAATTATATTTGAAAACACTTTTATCTGGTATTGTTTTACAGTCAATTGGTGTAAGAACACATGCTTAATGGCGCCATCTGAAAATGACAAAGAAGTTATAGGTTGCACATGCAACTTAGCGCCTTTCGATATACCCAACAAATTCCTCTCCAAAACGTACATTGAAGCTCTGTTGAGAGGGTTAAATAGTTCACGAAAAAATGATGTCTTTTGCGACATACAACTTATGTCGAAAGGCTACTGTATTAACGTAATTGTTTTAATTTCAACATTCATTTTATAGAAAAATATTTATATGAAATTTTTTAATATTTAGGCACACAAAGCAATTTTGGCGGCTAGTAGTCCGTATTTTTATGCCATGTTCACTAATGGATTATTGGAAGCTGGCAAAAAGTCGATCGAACTACCATCGGTTTCACCTGGTGTACTAGAAATATTAATCAATTTTATTTATACAGGTAAAGAAATATTAATGATTTTTATAAATTTATATCATCGTCAATTTATTGTGTTCTAGGGGAAGTTAACATTTATCAAGAAAATGTCGAAGAATTAATGATAGCCGCAGACATGTTACAATTGAACGATGCTGTTAGTTGTTGTACAGAGTTCTTAAAGAGCGAGATACATTCATCCAACGCTATAGGTCTCCTAAGGTAATTAATTAAGAAATAATTTTTCTTGTCACAAACGTCCAATTAATAAGTAAATGCGTTCCGCTACAGATTTGCGGAAATGCACAATTTTTCAGTTTTGCATAAATTAGCTGAAGACTTCATCTATGGTAACTTTGTTCAAATTTGCGAAGAAGAAGAATTGGGAGATCTAACCAAAGATCAGTTTATTAAATTTCTCAACAGTGAATATCTGTGCGTAGATTCTGAACAACAGGTAAAATTAAAATATTGATGTTTGTACATGTATAAAATGTTAATATTTTTGACAAATTAAATTAATGAGTTGCGGGTACTTATAATGTTTAGGTGTTTCGTGCCGCTATGAAATGGATTAAAAACGATCTTCCCGACCGGCGTCGTTATATTTTTGAAATACTCTCGTGTATACGCCTACCTCTTATGAGTACCCAATTTTTAGAACGAGAAATCAACGAAAACACCGATGCCAGTTTAAGAGTAGCCCTTCGTTCTATATACACAGATATAGCCGATGGTATTGGCAACCTGGTCGCTTTGCAAGTCGAACCGCGCTTAGGAGCGAAAAAAGATATTTACATTTTAGGCGGATCAAAAAGAGAAATATGCAGTGCCTGGTCTCGCTATACAGAGTCCACGTTCGAATCCGTAGTCAAGTACAATACTTTTAGGAAGTAAGCTTTTATTTACTTCTTTATTATACCTACCTTTATGAATATTAAGTTATATTTTAATCCGACATACAGACTTCTTCATATGGCAAGTCTTTAGATTACTAAAATTTAAATAGTTCATCCCTACCCCTTAAAAATGTATACTTACTTTCAACAGCGCGCTTTAACATCTTTTAAAATAGTTGAATTGGTTCTGAACTTGTATGAGATTTTTCTTAGATACTATTCTACTGATATTCAATAAAAAACCAAGAAAATATCGTTGACCTTTTTCCTAAGATTTTTTTTAAAGAACTAATGAACTGATGGCCACATGACTTCCCCTAAGATGGAGGTGGAAACTTTTTTTTTTGAAGGGGGGGAATTTTTTGGCCTTGGTTTTTGAACTGTAGGTCAGAAAAACTAAGAAACAATATTGTCCCGTGTTGATGTATACTTTTGGTGATTTTTTTTTATGTAAATGTACAATAAATTATTTTCAACTTTAAAAGTTAATAAAATACATGCGTTACATTTAAAAAATGTACAAATCTGTAGTTACAATTTTGTTTTTATTGAGGAATACTTAAAAATTAAATACTACAATTTATTATCTAAAAAAATTATTTATATAAGAGTTTATTTGAAAGTGATTATTTTAAACTGATCCCACTCGTGTGTTATTGTTTAATTCAACAGAGAATGGTGCGACATTAAACCAATGAACATAGGACGAATAATGCCGGGAGTGGCAATATTGAATGGCTGTATTTACGTTGTAGGAGGCGAAAACGAATCTCTCATCCTGTCAAACGGAGAATGTTACAACCCTATTGAAGACCAGTGGTCTCCTGTTGCCGGAATGACCGTTCCCCGATGTGAATTTGGGATGGCCGCTTTAAACGGATATCTATATGCGATCGGAGGATGGGTTGGAGACGACATCGGAGGCTCTATAGAAATGTCGGTTAACAATTTATTTCATCTGTTATTTTAGCAATTGACTATGAATTTTTGTATTTAGCTATTCTCCATCGTTGAACCGTTGGACAATGTGCAGTAGTGTACTACCTGAACCTCGGTTTAGTATGGGAGTCGTTTCATTTGAAGGTTTATAACCAACGAGTTTTTTTTTTCTATTAAGCTTAACATTTTATTTTTATTTAACTGTTATTATTCCCTCCGATAGGTTTAATTTATATCGTCGGAGGATGTACTCGCACTAAACGTCACCTTCAAGACCTATTGAGTTACAATCCAGTAACCGGCGAATGGTCTGTTCTGGCACCAATGTTAGTACCTCGCAGTCAGATGGGCGTTTCCGTAATGGACAAACACTTGTACGTCGTCGGTGGAATAACCAGTAACAACGAAGTGTTAAATTTGGTCGAACAGTACGACTTTGAAGAAGTATGTGAATTTTATTTTTACGATTAACTTATGCGTCGAATAACTTATTTAAAAAAAAAATTCCCATCAGAACACTTGGAGCTTTGTGTCGCCTATGAAGGAAAAACGTGCTAGTCCAGCTGTAGCTGCTGCGGATGGCATGCTCTACGTAATTGGTGGCGACATAACACATACTATAAACTCGTACAGATCGCAAATAACTATATCTACAGTGGAAAGGTACAACAGTTCAACGTCTCAGTGGGAAGGCTTGCCTCCGCTCCCAGAATCCAGAAGCGAAGCTGGAGTCGCAGTACTATAAAACGACAAGCACAAATTCAAAGCGCAAATGTGAATTCTAAAGATAATTTCCTAGAAATATTGAATTGTATTATTGTAACGTTTTTTTATTTTTTGGACTCGAGTATATATGACCGCACAAATATTTCATAATACTTTTAAAATAAAACTTATCGATGAAACACCAGAAAACTTTTTTTTTATTATGTCAATATTCATAGATAATTGTAATTATCTAATAAAAAAAAAAAAAAAATGTACATTGATAAAATAATATCCAACAATACAACAAAATATTATTGTCTTTCTTTGTTTTATTATTTTTTTTTTTATTACAATATAGTAAAACCGCTATTAATTACGATTGCGTTTTCTATTTTTCCTTCCATCGTCTAGTCGTTTACGTTTCTTCCCACTGAATTTCTTTTTTTCCCACTCTAACTGTTTGGCCGATGCATTGTCCCTAACCAAAATATCGTCTTTACCTCCAGATTTCTTTTTACCGGCTGCGTCTAACATGGCAGCAAATTTCTCGGCCGGCACAGCTAGGTCGGCTAGGCTCTTTGATTTTTTTGGTGCTACAAAATCGTCATCGTTGTCGTCGCTTTCAGATTCATCATCAACGGGTTGTTGCTTTTTTTTGGATTTATTTTTTTTCTCAAAACCGCGTGAGAAATCGTACTTCTTTTTCTTTTTTCCACCCATCATGTTATCCAAGAGTTCATTAAAATCTTCACTGTTAACACTGTCGACATCGCTAAAGCCGTCTTCGTCACGATCCTCTTCTTCTTTTTTGCCATTTTTAGGCCTCTGCTTTAGATACTTGTACAAGAACACTTCGTCTAAAGGTATTTGCTTCTCTTCGTGTCTCAAATATTCTTCACTGACTACGGACATACTTTTCAAACCTTTAGGCACATAATGTTTTTTGGATGTGCCGACCGATCTGAATAGTTCTTCCTTATCGTCCCTTTCTCTTGGCTTTTTAGGGTTTTTAAAAGAAAAACGATCTAGAAAATGCAAGATGGTGAAGTCGGCCAAAGGATTGCCATCGTAGTAAATGGATTTACCGGCTATAACTCTAGACGCAAAAGTAGCAACTGTAGGATGATAATGACGGTTTAGCGTAATTAATTCAGATAAAATAGCGTGTTCACCACCTGCATACCTTGGATTCCTGGCAGTATAATCATAAAAATTCAACGTTTCCCTCACCTTTGGTACTTTGGGAATTTCGGTTTCGTTTTTTTCTTGTGGTGCTTTTTTGTGATACCAAGAAGACGACTGCGATTCTTGATTTGAATTTACTATGTTTGTTTGTACGTCGAAATATTTTTCTTCTTCGTCTTCTTCTTCTTTAATTTCTTTGTTCAACACAACTGGTTCTGGAATAACTTCAGTTTTTATTTCTTCAAACTTTGATTTTCCAATGATGCCTTGATGTTTTTTCATCAATCGCGACGTCATACAAAATATTCCACAAACAAACGGAACCGGACAATACAAGCACATTTGGAATATACGCTTCATAAACGCAATCATTCGCTCTTTGCAATTGTCGTCCCATATCGATTTGTGAATTAAATGTATGCAAATAGCTTGATGCGATGTGGAAATTATCCGATCATCAAATATTTTTCTGTACAACGCACTGTAGAATCTGTCGTTATTTTCTAACTGCCTAATTAGAAGCAAAGCTTGTAGAGATATATTAAATGGCGCCAAATGAACGATTTTGTACATGGTTTGTATTTGTTCTACTTGTATACCGCTTTTTACATGTGGATACGATTTGTTAACACCAACTAACAAAGCACCGATAAGACGTGAATCGATAGCTCCGGTCTTAACGCACGCTCTAAAGAACGATAAATACAATTCTATTACTTCTTTTGCCATTTCTTTTGTGTCAATTTGAGTTAAAAAACAAATACCGTAATATTGGGCTCTTGGTTTGATGTTAGTCCGAAACAGCAGTTTTCTCACCTCTTCAAATACGGGAAGATTAAGGTTTGGACGGTGTTTGACAACCAGTCGAAGTGTGTACATGGCTTTTGATGCGACTTTATGAACGGTATCGCCAAATTTATTAACAAGGTACCTGACTATCTGCAATTCACATTCAGAGCTGTTCACCAACAGTTTATACATTGCAGATATACTTTTCTCTCGGTTGACCGGTACGGAATCTAGTCCTACGGCGCTTAAAGCATCGATGAAAGCGGCATACAAATGTTTTAGCTTTTCTTCAAACAACCAAGCGCAAAGCAGTTGTTTCCGTTGTTTCAAATCGTCCAGTTTGGATAACTCACTCAATGGTTGATTTTCAAAAGTCACCAGTTCCGTTTTCAACAACACTCGTGTGAAAAGTTCCGTCAAGGAATCGATGACGAGCGTACACTGCTGCTTTTTGCCGATTTTCACCATGTTAACTAGATTCTGTAAAGCGGCGACATTGTGGAACGGGTCTTCTTGTATTTTTATGGTGAGTGCGGCAATTTTATCGGAGTACGTACCTTGCTTGGCTATCTCGGCGATCCATGACTTTTTGTGATCGGGCTTCGGTTGGTGCTCCAAGACTTTTTCCGCTTCGAACCGCAGAGCTTGTACTTCCGGTTCGGACAACTTCGTGCCAGTGCTGAAAGACGGCAAGCTTTCGTACCATTTGGGCAGATCGTCGTCGGCATCGGAATCCGAATACAGTTGATCGTATTCATCCTCGCTTGCTACGTCGCTGTCTGGATCCGAAGAACTATTAGCCATGTCGGTACAAAAAAAAAAATTTAGATTATAAAATAATAATATTACAGATACTTAAGATATATATATATATATTTAAATATATGCGTAATCTGTTTTTACAAAAATCAGCACAAACAGTTTAATATACTCAACGCGAACAGTTTTAATACATGGCCAATTGTTACATTGCAATAAGTTATAAGACCACGTGAAAAACAGTAAATACACAGTTTTTGTTATCAGTAGACGGTTCAAAATTTGATTACTTATTAGATAAGCGCGATAGGCCGTTTATGATAACATTCGTTTTGATTTCAATCAGAGTGGCCAACACCGAAAAACTAAAATATCCCAACCTGCTCTTGCCGGGTTTTTGGTCAAATCGTTGTTGGCACACAATATGTTGACCATTTTATGTCAAAAATAAAAGTTCACCACCCCACAAATATTCTTGCAAAAATACTGCAAAGAAATGAAACTATGCGTATAAAAAAAGGATAAATAGTTGGTTTTGATATGGTAAACATTTA
Source organism: Adelges cooleyi (assembly GCF_023614345.1). NCBI lineage: Eukaryota > Metazoa > Arthropoda > Insecta > Hemiptera > Adelgidae > Adelges > Adelges cooleyi. Next base: position 8,873,822 of record NW_026096268.1, on the reverse strand, counting down.
TATTAATTGCTATACTAGAGCTTCGCTCTAGCTGGGGGCTCCGCCCCCAGGCCCCCGAGTCGGGCGGGTAGGTCACAGATTCCCGGTACTGTACCCGGCTACGCCGGGCACGCTCACGTCCCCTCGCTGCAAAGTATTTTCGGGGAGGTCACAGATTCCGAGGGGGGTGCCCGGCTGCGCCGGCCACGGTATGTGGAAGTCAGTGCACAGCGGTTCCTAGGGGGGTGCCCGGCTGCGCCGGCCACGGTGTCGAGCCATCGCAATACGTCTTAAAGGAATGACGTTATAATTCATGGTACCTATAGGCTGTATCTAGTAATCAGAATTCATACCTAGTTATGGACAAATATTTTGCAAGCTAAGTACTGATTAAGTGTAGAGTAAGTCTAGCTATGTATCGGTAATTTTTTTAAATTTTAAATTGAAAAGAATAGTCTAGAAGTTAGACGGTTAATAAATATCAAGTGTCCGGTGTTGCTTACTTGGGTTGTTACCACTTTTACCAATTTTTATGAACTACCAATGTCCAGTTCCTTATCAGCGGGCGGAATTCGTATTGAAAACTGATAAGGACGGCAGGTCTCCGAGTGTTTTGACATTCGCTCGCTTGGCGCCGTCGCTTCGCTCCGCCAACTAAAAATATCCTAGGTTTGTAGGCTACAGTCTATGAGGAGGTAACAGGTTTAAAATTAAGTTTAAATTAAAATTTTAAAAAGTTAAAGAGGCTTGATAAGAAGCTGGCCATTGGGAAAAAGTGTACAATGGAAATTGTCTTTGGTAAAAGTTGTTATATTATAGACCACGTCATCAATATAGGCCGGCGTCATCCCGCTTAATTTTATGAGTTGAAAACAGATAAAAATGTCTAGAGGACAGTCAGCTAAATGTCTGTTAAGGTTTACCTTTGTGAAACAAAATTTGTTTAAACGTAGTATGTTATATGTCTGTACACAGCGGTTCCGAGGGGGGTGCCCGGCTACGCCGGCCACGGTGTCGAGTCAGCTCACTACGTTTTAAAGTATACCGTTATAATTCATCGTACCTTTATCCAGTAATCATAGTTCATACTTAGTTTCGGAAAAGTGTTTTGCAAGCTAAGTACCGGTTAACTGTAGTGCAAGTCTAGCTACCTGTCAGATCAGAAACGTCCTACTACTAAAGCGAGTGTGCTGCTTGCTTAAAGGACAATTTTTTTTTTTTTAATTTGAATTGTTTGAGGTGTTGTTTACTTCACGGGCTTGGTAATAGCTATGGTTCAAAATAGAAAAAAATGTTTAGAGGTCAGTCTGTATATGTCTGATATGGTGTTCCTATGTGCAACAAAACTTTTTCAAACGTATACGTTATATGTCTAGATATTGGTTGAATTAAAATCCTTATTTGTTCAGAAATCACCGTCTATGCCATTATTCGGTAATGACGTACTGTACGTTTAGAATGTAACCAACAGCATAATGCATTAAATATGTATATTAAAGGTCTGGTGGTTTAACAGAAGTTCATAAGTGTTTAAGAATTCAAGAGTAAATCACATGAATGAAATGTCTAGTTCATATTAAAACTTAAAAGGGAAAGAAGTGAAGAGTGATAAATACATTATTATTGATCGACTATTTGGCAGAGCTTATAAAAATGTCCAAAGAGAGGTTAAATGAAATGTCTCGATGCAAATCTTTTAGTTTTTGGATCTGGACCTTTAATGCTAAAGGTACTTTGATACTTAAGGTCTGACGTTTGTTGGTTATTAGAAGTTTAAAAGTGTGGAAGAATGATATGTTTGTGTGACGGTTACTTGGGAACTCAAGAGTACAAAACATGAATGAAATGTCTGAAATAATTTGTAGCAAATATTTTTGATTATTCGAGTGTCCGGCGGTGATTATAAAAACGGTCAGGGTACAAAATGATAATAATAATAATAATATTCAGTGCATAAAATACCTAAATTATTTGATACTTATCCAGACATATTTTATACATAATAGATAAATTGATATATACATTAATACTTTTTTAAGTAAACCATGAAAGGTATAAAACCATATGTTGATGTATTTTTAGATGGCTAACCAACAATTCATCCTACTAAATGATAATAATCAAAAATTTTAAAATAATTTTATTTTTCATTATGTAGTATCAATTTAAAAAAATATAGCAAAATCTATAGATTTACTATACTTTTTTAGGGTGGAGCGAATACTTATATTATACTTCTATAAATAATAAAATAGTAAATTAAATGTTGATTTTCAATATAAATTTTAACCCTTTGAAGCACAGCATTTTTTTCTCCGATTTTCTCTGAACATGATTATGAAGGTATACCACTGTGCGAGAGTAGGCTATTTTTTGAAAAAGTGGTATATTACTTATACCACCATGCTTCAAAATGTTAAAATGCAATAAAATGATTTGAAATTAATATTTTATTTTTATGTTTTAATTACGCCCTATGTCTGAAATCACACCACAAAAAAAAACCAAAATAGTCAATATTAATAAGTATCTAATTTAGTTCAAGCTATATCAACAGCAGCTCAAAAAAAAAATATATATATACATACATATAATATAAAAAATTAACATTAAATAGTTAGTAAAAATAAATGTTCAGACAATTTTTTTGATTTTTGATTACTACTCATAAAAACGGTCTAGAACACAAAATGTTGAACGCTAAAATAATCTAAAGACAACTGTTTTAAGAATTTAAAAAGATGATATAGGGACTTTTGCTGATGTTTTTAAAAAACATACCTATAATTTTTTATTATAAGACTGTGTAAAAATGCATTTATTCGTTGGTTAAATAAGTATTATAAAGCCAGGGAGTAAAAACTGGAATGATTAGATAGCATAAGATGTTACTATGTATAATGTGATTAAAATAAATTAGATCATGTAATATAGTTATTTTTTATTAGAGCGGAATTAACACATAGATATTTTATGTCAATAATGTATATAAATTTTAAGCACACAAAAGTAGCCCCAGGTGTATAAAACTAAAAATCGATTGTTTTTAGATCTGAACAATTTTTATTCAGTGCATCAAATATACTATTATTATTATTTAAAAAAATATTTTTCATTATATATATATTATTATTTTAACAACAATAAACTTTTTTTTAATTAATCCATGTATTATGTTATTTTAGATAGGTAAATAAATGTTTTTCTACTAAATAATTTACAATAATACTTCCTAAAAAAAAATTATCTGGAAAGTGAAATCAGATACATGATTAAAAAAAATAAAGTTGTATGTTTGTCAATTTCAAAGAATTTTCTTAGCTTGAATTGTTGATTTACACATAGCTTACCTACAATGTCTGAATTTTCCAAAGTTAAAATATTAAAACCACAAGTTAAGTCAAAACACAAATTTTAAAAACCCCAAACGGTTAGTGATAGTACTCGATAGTGATCATACATATTTATATAGGTAAATCATCCTACTAAATGAAATAATTAAAATATATTCAAATAATGCCAATTTAACGTGAAATAATATATCATTAAAAAAAAATATATAAAAAAACTAAAATAATTTTTATTCTATGTAGTGATCACAATTGTACAGCTTTAACAAAAAAAATTGAAATAATTAATGTCTTAATCATTTGGACATCAGTATCGTATGTGTGTGCACGTTAAGAAACTAAAGCGTTAAGAGAAGTCGGTTAAGACACTGTATAATGAAAAAAAAAACTGTCAATTTAAATTAGGGTTGAGTATAGAGATTAGATAGGCACTAATTATTAAAAAATACTTCATAAATAACAAAAAATGAACTTCTACGGCGTAAGTTTTCTGTTGGCCGCAGACAAATTAATCGGTGACGGCATAGGATAACAGTCTGTAACCAATGGTAACAATAATGACTACTTATTGTATTAATTAAAGACAGAGTAGATAGAAGTAGCAATCAATCTTCTAAACGGACACGCGTCAGTTATGATTTCACTATAGTATTGGCCTAAAACAAATAATTTACATATATATAAAATAAGTCAGTAAGTTATTTAATTGAAAATAAATAGTAGATGTATATGTCAACAAATTTTTCAACAAAAAATATGAAATGTATCGTTATCACCACACACAGCGGTTTGAAAAAGATAAGAATTTTGTATATCTAATTAATTTGATAATTTGGTTTAAGCGAAATGTAATATACTACTATACTATATATTATTATATATATTCTAAATCTAAAAAACGTACCGACATCCAACGACGCATATTAATAGGTAATGTTTGCACACCGGGAAACACGTCGATTTCTCTTGAACGAAAACCGTGAGCGAATTACGGACAAATATGTAATTAATAATAACTATTATACGATTTACATATAATTGTATGTATATAATATAACAAACTACAAAGACAAAAATTCACCAAAAAAAACAAAACACGCCGTTCGCCGTTTTTAATTTTTATTATTATATATATGATAACGTTTGACACACCGGGAAACACTATTGAATAAAAAACCACGTATGACAATGAACAACAGTGTAATTAATAATAATAATAATAATTTTACGTTTAATTTAAGGAAAGTACAAACTCGGCAATAAAAACTATACACGCCGTCACCGTTATTATTTGATACGATAACGTCGTGACATGATAAAAACGCGCGCCAACGCCACTCGCTGCCCAAGCCGCCTTTATGCTTGTCTATGAGCCAGATGTATTATACGAATCCCATGGAAGAGACGATTAGGCGACTGGCGGGACGTCGGCTATTTGAATTGATATTTTATTATTTATGAATACTCGGTTATTTTAGTGAATTTTTTTGGTTTGTTAATAAAATAATAACTCGGTGTAAATTTATTTAATTAGGGGCGCCTACGCTAGCATTTCTAAGGGCACATTGTAAAGGCAATTTTACACTTACATTATAACTTATAAGTAAGCTAAAATGTTTAAAAATATATATAACACTAACACAGGAAAGAGGGATCTATATTTTTGTATATATTAAAATGTAAAAATTATAATATATTATACAAGTAAAATTATTATATACAAGTACCTAGGGTTAAATAAAAAGAATAAGTAGAATAGAATAGAAAATAAGAATTATATAATATAAACTTAGTATAATATTAGATTACAAAATTGAAAAAAAGACATTTGGCCGTAACAAAACCAAAAAAATTGTTTTTTCATCTCGAAGGTGGCCACCGTCCTCGTCAATGCACTGAGATGGCCGAAATCTCTTTAGCCGCCGAATGTTTGTGTGCAGATTGCCTAGGGGATTTCAAAAGCGCCGCCCTTATCCTCCCGATGTTTTCTGGCGTCCTGACGGTTCTGGACGGTCCATCACGTTTCTTTTTCATAACTAACAGTATCCCTAAACGTGTCCTCCCATGAACAAATCGATTTCCGACCAGGCACACGACCTACAGGCGCGATGTTGAAATGCTTTCTGAAGTTGAGTTGTGATGACCGAACGGCCGAAGAAAAAGTAGGCCTCCACGGCGAACGCGCGCTCCTCCTTTGTCCACTGCATTGTTGACATTAAACTAGTCATAAAAAACCAGTACAGTGGGGTCGGGGCATAGTGGGGACGGAGCATAGTGGGGACGGAGAGGTCACAGGTTTATAAGAATTTTTAAATCTGAAAGTGATAAAATCACTTTCGAAAAAACGCTTCGATGCAAATCGGTAGTTAGTATTTTCAAGGCAGTACAATCTAAACCAAGCACAGTGTAAGCTAGGAAAGTTAGAAAGTAATAAATTGAATCGGCCATTTCAAAAACGACTTAGGTCACCGATTTTTCAAAACTGTCTTTTTATCAAATGTAATAATTATATACTTAGCTACGTATTCTGTGTGAAAACTCAATTTGTCAGACTCATATTTAATACAAATGTTGAGTACAAGAAATTTGAATCACTGCAAAATATATTTATGAAGTTTCTTGTGGCTAGTGTAATATTTCAAATTTGTGACTTGTGTCGTTTTTTAAATGACTGATAAAATTACAAAATAGAAGCATCAAAGCGTTAATTTGAAAGTGATTTTATCCGAGAGGATTAGTATAGTAGAGTATTGGCATAATGTAATCAAAGCAATGAGGAAACGGAGAGGTCACGGGTCTACAAGAATTATTATAAATAAAAGTGATAAAATTGAATAAAATAGAGTTGCTATTCGAAGGAATTGGTCCAGTATTAAAGAAGTTACAGTGTATACAGATAAAAAAAAAACATACATCAGAGTAAAACCAATACCTTCTCGCTTTGCATCGAAGCTAAAACATTTTTCTGGATTTTTGTGAAAAAGGCATTAAAAGGGGTCAAATTATATGTTTTTGGGGTCGGTGATTACGAATTTGTTATCAGTTCTCAATTTTAATCAGCCAGAAAGAACTTAAGTAAAAAAAAAAAAAATTGAACTTTGTGTCAACTTAAAGTCAAAAGTGTTACTTGAGCACAAAACTCAATAGTATCATTCTGCATAGATCTACATAAAATTGTTTTAATGATTTGATAACAATTTTTTTAAGATTTTAAGTGTTTTTTGTTAAAATATACGCAATCTGCGAAAACACAGTTTTCCGGCTATTAAAAAAAAAATGTAGTGCCGAATTATTTTTCCGTTTAATATGTTATAGATACATATGAGTTCCAACTACTGGCAAATTTTCAACCCAAAGGTCTTAAAATTACGGCTAAAAACCCCGAAAAACAAAAAAACCTGTACCCCCCCTAGGGGGGTGGGCATTGGGTTAAATTCAAATTTGATATAACTGACGTGCGCGGGCATACTAAATAAATATTTCTTATAAATTTCAACTCGATCCGACTCTTTTTCTCGAAGCTATAGCCAGTAAAAGTTCTAACTTAAAAACTCGTACGGTTTTTTTTTTTGTTTTTTCAACTTTCGCCTGTGAAGAGTTAAACTTTTTCAACTTTTACCCCCCAAAGTACCAACTAGATGAAAATTGCGATTTATAGAGTTGCTATTCGAAGGAATTGGTCCAGTATTAAAGAAGTTACAGTGTATACAGATAAAAAAAAAACATACATCAGAGTAAAACCAATACCTTCTCGCTTTGCATCGAAGCTAAAAAACTTTAGATACCGAGCTTTCGAACGCGCCATATACCAACACTCTAGGAGTAATAGTCACTTTGTGGCGCGAGTTTCAAATAAGGAAGTAACCGCGTCCCGCCCTGTATAATTGATGTATTGTACTTAAATAATAAAATTGTATCCAATTTAACGAAATTAAAAGCATGGACAAGTGCGTAACGCAGTAATGCAAGATGCTCATAGCCTATCAGCTATTTGTATACTAAATGGTCAAACAATACTCATGACTGTTGTATACATTTACCCAGAATCACATACACAACCAGTAATAGATTTTCTCCAATTTGTACATCTGCCATACACAGAAGAGGGGTCAGGTATTTTGAATAATAACTATCACATTCTGCCTTGGTTAATCAGTGGAGATTTTAACGTCAACTTCAGTACAGAAGGAGCAAGTTAAAGTTCTCGCACATGATAAGTTCAGCTCTTTTTTAAAATTGTGTTTTATGTAGAACCCGAAATAAAGAATTTACACATAAATATTGTGAGTACTTTTCGCGGTTCACTCGGGTTTTTCCCAACGTCTGCGTTGTTGTAATGAACATCGTTTTATCGAACCACACATTTGTAGCTTTAGCATACGTTTTTAGTGTTTATATGACCTATATTATATTGTATTGAAAAAAACATTTTCAAATATAAATTATGTATATATTTTTCCATAGCAATATATACCTTAGCCATAGGCTTAGTTAAATAGGTAATATTGTTATCCGCTGCTTATGTGCAATACAAATAATTGACCAAGAACAACGTACATCTTTGTAGACACACTAATACATAATAAAATGATACAGTTATTTAGGTAACTAATTTTAACTATATAGACGTCACGATATGTATTTACTGTTCGTCTTTTTAATTTTTCAACAATTAATAGTATACAAGTAGGGGTTAAACAATTCTATATATATATATATATATATATTTCAAGTTATATAATAATAGTTATTTAAATTAAATTATTAGATCGTGCTTTTCTAGTACAATTAAGAATGACTTAAAATTTTGAGTTAGAGAAATAAATTGTTCATCTTTTTTTATGAAATTATTGCTTTTTGCAATATTTTCAATTTTGCTATTTTTTTAAATACCATATGATTCATGGGTACACGCAAAACATAAACATATTTATAAACAATACTTTAGCAAGTAGGACACACCCAAGTTTTAAAAACACCGCGGTCTGTTGTGAGCGATGATAATGTATATTATTTTTGTTATTTTTATTTCTTTTTTATATAAAACATTTATAGCATCTGTTCATTTACAGAACAATATTTTCAAAGCAATATAAAGAAATAGAGTCGACATTGAAAAAATAATGCAATAGGATAAATATGGCCAAATAGTAAAATATATATTTTATGTATTCATATAGTAATTTAGTTTTAAAAATCATGTTACATTAAATGTACATAACCATCACAATTTAAGAAAACATACTGATGACAATTTTTTAAGAAACAATTAATTTAATTTAAATATTATAATTAAAACCGTTAAAATGACTTTAAACTGTCAAAAAACTAAAAATACCTATAATATTTCAACAGTTCTATACAACCATAAATATAACCAAAACTTTGAATGAAGTATAATATAATTGTAATTAATAAAATAATAATAAACCGACATTATTTAAGATAAAATTGTGACAATTATTTAGAAAGAATTAATTGCATGTAAGTTGCAAATAAAAATACCAATGAAATTTTTGTATTCATTTAAACTTCCAGCAAACGAGCATACTGCTTTGTTTGTTTTTTTTTATCTCGTGGCATGTTATAACCTTAAAAAAAAATGTAAAAAAACATTATTATTTTATATTTTATAACGAATATTTTCATATTTCACACAAAGAGTGAAAAGTGTTCAAATAAAGGTACTGGGTAGCATAAAAATATTATACTGTAAATGTACATTTTTACGACTCAAGTTTTGAAATAAGTATAAGTAAGATGCTATTTAAGGGAGCTTGGGCGTTTATTAACACTCATAATTTTAAAAATAGCACCTCCAAAAATCTTAATCTTTAATAATATGAGTATTGAGAAAGTAGGGTCTCCTAAAATATTTCTAGTGCTTAAGCACACTCACTTATTTTAGCGAAATTGCGGCCCTTATGAAGCAACGATTGTTAGAAAATGATTATATACTCAGCCACACGAAAAACAGTACTACGCAAGAACCCATAGGAAGTACTCCTGATTGCTTTTATCAGCACAGGCGCACACAAGAGTTATTCATTTTGATTATTGCGCAGTACCGTTCTCTCGTGAGACAGAATAAAAGTACTTACCGACTTTTTTGTCATTTACAATGTCGCAGCGCCATTTGTCGTAGCTGTCTTTCATAAACATGTTATCGTAGGTTACAAATGTATTCCGCTTAACAACAACATCGTAATCTTCTTTATATTCGCCCAATTTTTCAACATACTTGTTTATAGTGGCGATATTCGTTTTCAGCGCGTAGATGACTTTATTGCAATCTTTTTCAGTTTCCAACTTCATCGAGTGATCTTCGCTGAGGAAATTCAATCCATTTAAAACTATTTGGCTAGCACAACGTCTGAAAACCGTTTCTATCCATTGAGGGCGATCTTTTTGTATGTTTTCTTTCTGGGGATAATTGATCAAGCTGTTCAATTCAACGAGGGTAGTTTTCAAATGTTTTTGTACTTTTTCCGGTAAAATGTTTAGCTGGATGAATTTGTCAAATACTTCATGGACGGAAGTGCCCAAATCTTTGATTTCTTTTTCGGAGATCTTGGGTGTGGTCGGTGCGTTTTTAGAAATTTTGTCAGCCGCGTTAGACATATTTTTCACCAACAACACATACGAACCGACCACCGTCAACATGGGGTGTGCCGTGCCCGCCAAGAATTGTTGCTGAAAAGTCATAAGACAATTAGGGTCGATCAAGCGTTGCATCATCTCGAACAGATCTGCTATGGTTGCAAGGTTTCCGTCTTCGAGTTTTGCGTTCATAGTGACGTTCAGAAATAACCTGTAATCCGGTTCGTGGACCTGACGTAACCATTCGTCACTAGACATCATATCGACAATAGCGTTCTCCGAGATTTTCTTTTGATCGTCAGAGAACAGGTCGGAGAAGAACATTTTTCTGGGATGAAAATTCGATAATTCGTCTCTTTTTCCCTCAGCGACGTCTTTTTTTACCACAAAGATGTGTTTCGCCTCCAAGATGCTGTTGTTAGCGTGATCCATCTGTTGTTTCAAAAAGTTCGTCTTGTATATTTTCGGCAACAAATCGTTAAGTTCGTCGTAGTGAACACCTTCCTTCGATTTCGGATCAACCCCCGAATGGTACTCGGTTAACGAATTTTTCTGAACCGTAGATTCCCTATTTATGCCATTGCTATCAGCTATTTTTGTGTTGGGGCAAATTTTGTTAAAACTTTTCACGATGACGTCGAGAATTTCATTATAGCCTCGTATAAATTCGTTTTTATAAAACAGATTGCGCTTGGTATTTTCAATTATACTTTTGCCGTCGAATTGACTTACCAACAACGTTTCCAGGACGTTGTTCAAGTATAAATTTATCGTCATCAAATCTTCTGGAAGACGACAATTTTTTTCGTCACTATTAAGTTCTTCGATCATTACAAATACGGTTTCGCCCAAGCTTTGTTGAAGATAAAGGCCGTGCAATTTTAAGTCTTCAATAGAAAATGTACTTTTATCAGCGGCAGAGGAATTTTTAAAAGAAGTTTCATTAACTTTAAAAAAATAAAGCATGAGTTTGGTGTAATAACATTGTTTTACATTACAATTTTCGATTGTTTTAACGTACGAATTGAAGCAGGTTAGCAAAATGAAAATGGCGTACATCAGCATGATCAAGATTTTTTTAGCAAAAACAGCGATACAATTTGGTTGTATATTATTAGAATACGTGTTAAAACGTTTTTATTTGGCATTGGTGCTGAAACTAAATATGATTTTCCAACTGTATGTGTTTTTGTAATGAACATTGTTTTATCGAACCATACCTTTGCAGCTTTTGCATGACGTAAAACAAATGTTCAGTTGTTAATACGCAAAAAATTGTATTACTGTGAATGTGGATAATAAAATATTATAGTTACCAAATTTTAGGATGTTTTATTCAAAATTACTATTCTAAATGATTTTAAGCGCGTTGCTGGTGCTGATAGACGCAAAGTCGCAAACTATGGGCAGTTTTGGAATTTTGAATAAATCATCTTAAAAAAATTAAATAACCCAAATTGGCTTTTATTATAGCTGGAATTATTAAAAAAAACAAAATCGTTGTTATCACTGACTAGCTCCAAACAACAAACACATTTTGCGAATTTACTAATGTCGACTGAAATGCTAACAATTTATTAATTTCTTATTGCGGTTGAGGTAAAGGCCTATATGTATCCCCTTTGATAATATTAGTTTTCTGGATTAAATGAGTAGATCGTGCTTTTCTGGTACAACTAATTTTAGAACGACTTAAAATTTTGAGTTAAAGAAATTAATTTTTTATATTTTTTTATAAAATTATTTTTTTGTGAAATATTTTTAATTTTTTGCAAATTGTTAAAGTAGAATATGAATCATAGATACACGCAAAACATAAACATATGTATAAACAACACTTCAGCAAGTAGAGCACACCAAGTTTTAAAAACACCTCGGTCTGTTGTGAACACTGATAATGTGTATTATTTGTCTTATTTATATAAAATATTATAGCATCTGTTCATTTACAAAACAATATTTTCAAAGTAATATAAAGAAATAGAATCGATATTAAAAAAAAAATAATAATATAACAATATGATTATTATGCTAAGTGTTAAAATATATATTTTATGTATCACAGTTTGTGACATTTATCAATGTCAAATTTTAAGAAACAATTAATTGCATTTTAACATTATTGGAAAATCCGTTTAACTGACTTACAAAAAACTAATATTTAACTAAATATTAGGTGTTAATATGCCGTGTGTATATACTTCTATAGCAAACTAATGCCTTAGCCATACGCTTAAACAGGCAATATGTTTACCCGCCTAAAAAAAAATTGTTTGTATTACTGTGGATATGAATAATAAAAAAGTATAGTTTAACTGTACCTGCCGAAGTTTTCCGGTTTAATTATTACCATAGAAATAAAACTAACGCATGTGACTTTTCGTAAAATTTGATTTTAAATTAACACTAATAGGTGTAATTGAATATGATTTTTTTTTTGCATGTTTCGAAATAATTAGGACTCATCAACTATAACACAATATTACAAAAACATACAGTTAATAAAATATTCATCATACAAATAAAATGATATCTATAGAATACCAACTTCAGTTTAATGTATTTTAACAAAAAAAAAAAAATCCTCTTTTGTTAACAATACTAAATACGAATATATCTCTTGAAAAAAAAACAAATGTACAAGTAACAGCTTTTAAATTTATAAAAGAAATGTTATATGAAATAAAAATAGATTACCTGACAACATAGAATTTTTTAAGAAGTTAAAATTATTTTCACCCACTCTGTTTAAACCAGTTGCATACACAATTTAGTGATTTGCCTTTTATTAAAATATTTCTTGAACCTTCTCGATTGCCTTTGATAGAAACTCAATGGAATAAAATAGTAACTATCACTTAGAAAATATACCTAGATGAAAATCAATTAAATGATAGTCATATGTTTTGGCCAAAAGTATACAATTTTAAAGATGCTTTTATGCTTGTTTGCTTTTAAAGAATTGTCATTTTCATAATTGGAAAATTATGATACTACAGATGAAATAATTAAATATTATTAATAATCAAATAAATTTACCACATTTTTTTTTTTAATAATGATCTTTTTTTATATAGTTTTTACATTATGAAAAATACAAAATAATATGTTATGTTTTCTATATTTAAAATTGATTTCATACAGTCATTACGTTTGTTAAGTTTTGTTTTATGTAACACCTAAAACTACTTAACTATATTGTCTTGAAAAACTAAACAATAAAATAAAACAATTTTGTTACTCTACAAATTGCATTATTCTTTTTTATAGAATAAAAATTATTAAGGTACCTGCTATATTAAATAACTAAACTATACATTTTTTAAATTTACTAAAATCTGTTTGTATTACATGTACCTAAATTATAATAATAATATTATGGTTTAGAAGTTTAAGGAAAAGTGTAACATTTCGTCGGATATCCAACAAACCCTTGTCAGACGATTTTAAACAAAACTGGCAAGAAAACTGTAATTAAGAAAAAAAACGACCTCCTTAATTCACCAATTGGATCAAAAATGCTACAAGAGTGTTCCTATTAAGTTTTTGACTGGAAAAATATTTCTGATAAACAATTTTTTTACAGAATAAAAAACGACGTATCAGTTATTGCTAGGTAGCCGTCCGACGATTTGTTATTATTTTTTTCTTTATCAAACGTACTGTATATAGTGGCGATATATTAATTAATTTTGGCGGAATATGGCGTTTTTATGATTACAAATTGGCGGTTGTCTATTTGACAATTCTGGCAACACTGTCACCACCGACAGTACATCAGTGTCACTCGAACACCAGTCAACTACAGTAGGTACTATAGTCTTACTTCCTCGCCGTACACAAACCATAATTTAACTGATCGTTCAAAAGGATTTAAGTAAGTATTTTTAAAAAAAAACCAACCTTGTTGCGCTATTAAAATGTTAATTCACAAAGGTTTAAGTCAAACCATCACAAAATACCTACTCCAAAATGACAAAAATAATGACTTGACAGTATAAGTTTTCTTGTCAAGAGGACGTTATACCCCCTATTTATTAAGGAGATGGCCAGTTTATCACCGTAGCCGGGATCTTAACGTCTGGAGACGTGTAGTGCCGGCTTTAACGTCGGGGCAAAGCCGATGCTGGTTTTACGCCGGAGCTGGGCGGGAATAGTAGCCGCCTAGACTTCAGTCTAGACAAGTGTTGACCAGTTTACACTAAAGGTGCACAACTAAGATCGTCATCTTCTGGGTCCGAGTCAGTCGTGTCGCCAGTAATCGTCATGACGCAAGAACCAACTTTTACCGAATGATAAGGCGCGTTGTCCAACACAATAACGGCATTTTCTTTTAGCAAAGGAATGACGCCTTTTAACCAGCCGAAAAAAGTGTCGCCATTCATTTCCTCGTGATAATCGGCCAAACATTTTTTGACTCGAATGCCAACAAACCACCATCTCTTCCGACCCAATGTGTGTAATGATCAGGCGTTTACCTTTTCCTGTGGGATTAGGAGCGCCGGTCGAAAGACCAGACAAGAAGACATCCCTGCAGGACATCACTGTTTAGGCCGTACAATCGCCTGCGTTTACCCAAGTTTCGTCCAGATAATAAATGGGCCTTCCTTCCGCTCGGCATCTACGAATACCTTGGATGTACTTGCTACGCCACAAAACGATTTCTTCCTTTTCAATTAAAGCGCAATTACGGCCTCTTTTTGTGTACTCAAAATTTAGACCGCGCATTAAAGTATAGATAGTAGTCCTTTTGTACGTGTTGAGAGGTGGATCTTGGTTTATCGAAAGTAACATCTTGTCTAAGGTTGGTACTTCTCATCTGAACCAAAAGTCGTGTACCTTCTTCCGTATGGCACTCCGTTCAAAATCATCTACCCTATTAGTACATAACAGTCTGATCTTTTTTCAGTTAGGCGAATGGACTGTTTTCGATTGTCTATAATCGGCAATGGTTATTTGGATAGTATTCTGGCCAACACTTGTTTCCTTAGACAATATTTTAAGCACTTCTTTTACCTTCAGGTCTGGCAGTTGGGAATTTTTTTGCTTATACAGATTGACAATTATTTATTTCTGTTGGCTACTAACGAACTAAAAATAAAATAGTTGGGATGAGAAGAGGAAGGGGAATGCAAGGAAAGGAGAACTTTATTTGGGAACTTTTAAAATCAAATTACTATTAGTGGAAACGGGGAAATCACAGGTCTACAGGAATTATTATAACTGAGTGATAAAAATCACTTTTAAATTAATTGTATACGTTATTTATATTTTGAAGGGAGAAAGGGGTGAATTTTTAAGGCACTATTTCTGATCTATAGAGATGAAGAAATCATTTACAAAAAAATAATTATTTAAATTAACTATCATAAAAATTAATTACATAAAATATTATTATTTTTATTTTATAAGCCCATAATTCCAAAAAAATCGTCTAAGGAAAAAATTAACATTCTTGACACATACCTTTCCACATGAGTTCTTCTTTATTGGTGTAACGGAAACACAAGCTCTAGAGGTGAAAGATACCTCACTCATGGTTGATTATTTACTTAAGTACAGTATAAATAATTAACTCGAATAAATAAACAAGTAACAACTGTCGGCTGTAACGGCTGTCGAGAACGTTATAGCAATGGCGTCATCATCATGCCTGAACCCTTAGCCCCCATCTATGTGACTATAGTCATTATTTTTTTTTTTTTTGCTATGGAATTCTGGGAACGAAATGGTTATTTATTAAGGGGCAAAGGATAGGCAATATTTAACGAAAATCAATCCATATAATAGTTGCCATTTTAAATATTCCGACTAATTTTAAAGTAAACAAAATATATTCAGATTTTCTAGTTTTAAAACTTAGTTTTTAAGTTATTTTATTCTTAAATGTTGACTCTATAAAACTCCCCTCTTCCAATCCCGTAAAGGGGATTGCATGGGGTCCGTTTTTAAGGTGTTTTGTATAAGCAATATTTAAGAAAAAAAGACATTTCAATAAATATTTCGACCGTGTCAATTAATTTTCCGGTTAATTCATATAAGCTTCAAGGTATTATTATTTTTAATTTATATATTTTTTTATCGTTTTTAGGAAAACATGTTCCAAATGAATATCATAAATATCATTTTTTTATACACTTATACATTTATTTTAAATCGGTCATTATATATTTTGTCTTATATACATAGACTCAACTAGACCTACAGTCCATAACGAAAACGGTTAACTAAGTAAACAAAATAACGACCATATTGTTTTGAAGGTTGCTTACAATAGGTATGTATTTTCATGGGTGAGTGTTTGCAAACTAAACAAATATTCGTTTTTATTTTAAAAAATTACAAATATATTTAAAATAGGCATAGAAAACGTTTAATTCTAACTTTTGTACTTATTACGACATTACAAAACGTAGTAATAGATACACTACATAGAAACATATAACAGGTAATATATAATATAATATAAAACTACCTAATTTTTGTTCTTTAGAGCACCGTTATCAGTTTGACTGGCCCGTCTTTTATTTGATTGTTATTCGTTATTCCTTTCGTACATTCCTTTTTGTATTAACTTGTAAAGGTTTAGTAAAGAAGGTGAATCTTTTAAAATTTCCTCTTCTACTATGTCTGTCTTGTCGTTTCCTATTATTTCTACACACAAGTTAAACAGCAAGGTACCTTTAAAAAAGTTTTGAATTTTACATTTTTCCAAAGGGAATTTTAGCATTGCGTTCAATGGCATTATATAAGACAAAACACCTTGAAGTTCTGCGAAATAATGTATTATTCGGATAGATTGATCGAAACTTTCAAAATCCACAGTTGGTATAATTTTGTACTTGGACATGCGTTTATCTGCTTTTAAGCAATCCTCTTTGGTCACTTTAGACACGCATTCTTGGAAATATCCTTTCGGCCGATCCATTTTAAATTGTTCGCTTTCCACTTCATCTTCTTTGATTTTATCGATAAAGTTTAATTTAATAGCGCCCATAATAAACGCTCGCATTTGATACGCTACTCTTTTCTGATCCCTGTCTTGCGGTTTAAAAGTGGACCAATAGTTTAAAGCCAAAATAAACAATTGCCATTCAGGGAGAACGCCCGATTCATTAAAGTTTAGCAGAGTTGACCGATTGTTTTCACTGATCACATTCGAAATCATTTGTTTTCCACGATTGGGATTTTGTTTAAGTTTATTTAAAGAAATGTTCATTTCAGAATCACCATTCTGACGTTTCCAAAATGAAGGTTGTTCAATATTTTGTGTATACCCCGGTGATCCTGGTTTTCGACCGTACCACGTAAAATTTTTACTAAATAAGAGTCCGGCTATTTTCCTTACAATAGGAATACACATTTCGTAGTAAGGTTGTTCATCGTAATTTTCTATCTGCGGCTTAAATATAATAATTTTCAATTCCCTCAACAGTTTATCCACTGTGCCCAAGTCCCCGCAAAGATAATTTTCAGCAAAGAGGGGTTTCTCGGATCGTTCGCCGTTGGCTATATTTAATTTACTATACAAGTCCATATGTCCATATTTTTCAAAAAGGTACGGCAAGTATTTGGTGTCCTCGTTGTTGTATTCGTCTATAAACTTTTGAGTTTCAGGTAAATATTTTGAGATTATTCGCACAGCTTCGGCAATTTCCTTTCCTTTAAGCCAACTTGTGACTAAATTTGCTTTATACGAAAATTCAAAATTCCATTTGATTATGGATATATTTTCTGTAAAAATAGATTTTAATTCTTTATTATGATCGTTATCCATTAAGATAAAAATTAACGGCAGATATTTTTTTATCTATTTGATTAAAATATGAAGTGTTTAACAACGCCTCAACTTGGAATATATCACCTTCTATTAAAATTGAATCCTCATTTTCCTTGACCAAACGTAGCCAATCGGTGTGAATGAATTTGACAGTATTCAAATAATAATCTGAATCACTACTTATGACAGGGCAGTCGTACTTCTTGGCTAATTTTACAACTTCGTTGTCCGCTTCGTGTTCACATACAAAGTGCGGTATTTTCTTTTCGTCGAGAACTTCAATAAAAAACATCATAAGAAAGATGTGGCGCACACCTTTTAAACTCGAAATTATTGTCATGTCGGTCATACTGTTTTAATGTCCATGTCATCCTATCTAGTTTAGTTTTAATTTTTTGTTTTTTAAAAGAGAGCCGTCCAAAACCACTATGGGTGTAATTTCGTGTTTCTCTAATAGCTCAAAAAACTTTTCGTAGTCATTTTTGATATCATCGTAGTCGCCACCAAACATATTTTGCTCATTACTGCTGCTTCCTATTTCTCTCGCTTTGTGCGCTATTGATAGGCCGTCGAGTATGACGACTATGTTCTCAAGCTGCTCTGGCTCTTTGCTAAAGCAACCTTTGAGCGCTTCTTCTTTGTTATTTTTAATGAACACGGTTAGATTTCTAATACCCATAACGGCGGTGTTCTCCTCTTTTTTTAGGTATTCTTTCTGTTAACAAAAACAACGTTTTACTGTACTGACTCAAAACAAATAGTCTTTTGTAGTGAGAAATGAGGAATTTCTTCGTACTATTTTTAATTACCTATTATAGAGAATAGTATTTTCGTTAAGGTCAAATGGGCTACGTAAAATGTCGGTACTATCGGTTAATAAAAACACAAAAAAAGAACCCTTTACACATTTTTATTCCAATTCTTTACTGTTAACCGCGGAACAAGATAAACGACAATGCCGGGGATAGGTGGGATAGTCGATAGACGAAACAAATTAGCATTGGAATTTTGAATTTATATCAATCGGTTTGTTCGCTATGACATTGTAAGGCTATAAATTTAAGATCAATATTTGTTTGGGTTTGTATAACAGTAGCACCGTCACTGTGTTTGAAGAGGTAGATAAGAACCGGTTGTCTATCCTTATCTCAAAACATTTCATTGTTTCTGGTTATCGTTTTTTTCGACTAATAAATATGAATTTTATGGGCTACTGTATTTTGCAAAACCAATGTACAAATGACAATAAATTTATAAGGGGACATGTAATGTCTTTGCAAAGTCATTGCAAACGAACAGATTGGTTAAATTGAAAATTCAAACGCTAACATTTTTTAAAAAATTTTGTTTACATATTTATGAAATGAAAAACATGTTTCCATTTTTTTTTTTTAAGTAGTCCATTATTGTTTTACTTAAAAAGGGATGAAGAAAAATTGTTTTCCAAGTATTGGAAAATATAGTAAAATAGGTACTTACAAGAATGGGGAAAAAATAATTTCAAAATATTCATATATTCCGGAAAAAAAGTGTCTACCCGTGTTATATTGAAGTATTAAATGTTTGTATAATGTTTAAAACTAACCTACTGTATGTTAAGTAATTTTTATGTTTATAAACAAACAATAATTGTTAAAGTTTATAACGTTTAATTTAAATACACACCCCTGGCGGCGTTTTCATATTTTATATACAATAAAAATCCATTACGCTTTGGCAGTTGATATTCGTTATTAATTTATTCATAATATATTTATAATACATACCTGTTCATTGAAACATTGAAAATTATTTTTAATAAAATAAACGCTAAATGTAATATAATATTAACGACGGATGATACCACTGTCACTTATAATATAGTTCAAAGTGAATGCAAATGACTAACGTAAGACCGCAGTCGAAAAACACATGATTATAGACGGTAAAGGTTGCGCCGGGTAGGAACGCCGCGATTCTCTCCCACAATCATATAACCGAGAGGCGACTTATTAATATTACCATTGTCCAATTCACTGTAAAACTGTATCTCGATACCGAGCTTTGGAAACAAAAAAGGGTGTCGAAAGCGTTAACGAGTTCACCGCACAATTACAAAATAAAAATAATAAATGTATTTATAAAGCGTAAGTGCTAGGACATTAGCACCTTCAAAAATTGAAATTCAAATCCTTGAAAATACATATTCATTATACAACAGAAATCCTCCTCTGGTATTAATTGTCTATAAGTAATGGCAATGCAGAAACAGGCACCGAAAAAAATTACCAAAAAGTATGCGTTTACTATTTACCAATGTAATTAATTATCATTTAACTGTTATGAGTCAAATGATAATAAAAAATATCATGTTACGTATCATCTTTAATAAAAATGTTATCACGTTGATTCATAACGAAAAGGGTTATTAGTTAAGGGGCAAAGGTCTTAAAAATCAAACCATACAATAGCCATTTAAAATATACCGACTAATTTTAAAGTAAATAAAATATATTCAGATATACTAGTTTTAAAGTTATATTTTCTTAAATATTGCCTATACAAAATTCCTTAAAAACATACCGCAACTAATCCCGTTAATAGGATTGCATGCAGTCGGGTTTTAAGGAGTATTTTATAGGCAATATTTAAAAAAAAGTGGTTTTAATAAAATTCGACCATGTTAATTCATTTTCCGGTTAATTAGTGCACTTTTTTTCTGTAAGTAAAAGTAATTTTAGACCAAAAAGCCAGACAAAATGTCGACTACTTAGTCCAATTTCGATTCTTTAAAGAGATTCGAGTCGTAGGCTACTTTACTCTGATACCTACTACACCTACTAAAATATGTTAAGATTTTTAGTACATGTTATTGAATATAAAAAGCCAGTACAGTGGGGTCGGGGCATAGTGGTGACGGAGAGGTCACAGGTCTACAGATTTTGTTATAACTGAAAGTGATAAAATCACTTTTAAATAAACGCTTCGATGCGAATCTGTGGATAGTACGTTCAAATAGTTTAATATTTAGTCTTGTGCAGGGTGGATACGATATGGGTTGATCGTTTGTCTATAAAAATGTACTGTCATAGATACCCATATATCGTAATTTACAATATAATGAAAATATTTTCATTACCGGTTGACTGTTGATTCACTCACACGTGGCAACCTAGAAACTGACTACGGCCAAAGCGTAAATTTGCCCTATTTTTGGTGTTTTTCCTTGATAAAAAAAATTTGACTATAGGTTTTTGAGAAAATTGTATATGTTATAGTTCCATTTTAGATCTACCTTCGGTCTAATTTTCAGATCTAAATCTCCGAAACTTTGCTTGAAAAAGTGAAATAAAGAAAACAATTCTATCCCTACTAGAGGGGAAAGGATTTATGATACTTTTTTGTTTTGTTAACGTTTATCGATAGTACTATGTTTGAAGAATAATTCATATAAATTTGCTTGATAATACAACAAATTCTCATTTGATCATTTTTAACGAGTCGTTTATTTCAATTGACATTTTACCGCAATAAACTTTTATGTTCTAAAGTCTGCTGGGAATGATAAAAATCCGTTGTTAGCTTTTTTGAGGCCGTCAAGTAAAACAATGAATACATACCTTAGTCTATACTTACCGTGAACGAGGATTTTCAGGATTTTACAACTTGCAACAATTCCAAGATCGGAGATTTTTTTTTTTTTGAAAATCTATTTGGTCGGTATCATACATACCTGCACCTGCACGTCGGGCGAATGAGGAGCGCACTCTAGCGGTGGCCGGTCTGCACCAAGCGCCAAGGCGCGTTGCACCGCGGTGGAGTAGGAGAAATACCGTGTGGACGTCCCGAAGAGACGGTCCCGTACCGCGGTGTGCGTTTTTAGCCCGCCAGTTTTTACTCGTGTGTCGGATAGCGCGCCAAAAAATAAAAATAAATATATATAACATTATAATGTATAAATAATTTTTTTATAAATATATTTGAAAGAAAAAAAAACCGGAACAGTGTCGCTCGCACCGGATAGCGTTTTGTGACTGTTTTTTGTGGTTTTTAAGTGGAAAATTTTGGTGTTTTTTTTTTTTTTTTAATTTCCAGTGTCTCTTACCGGAGACGGACGACGGTTTTCAACGTCTCGTAAGTCGCCTATATAGTAAATAATAATAATAATATAATTATAAATTTAAATGAATTCAAACGGGGTAGTGCAGGCGAAAAAATAGTACAGGCAAGTCACTTATTTTAAACAATTGATTCGTTTCCGTGTGAAAAAAATCAGCTGTTCTTTTTTTTGGGGACACGATTGAAGAATGAAAGAAACTGTACGTTTTTTTAAAAAAAGTTTTTCAAGTATTTGTCGAACATTTTAGCATTATTTAAACGTGTTTTTATTGGATTAAAATTTAAAAAAAAAGTGATTTTCCTAATTTTTTTTTCTGTATTCTTTATTTGTCCCCCAAAAAAATAATGTAATTACATAATTACCATATTATTATATCCATTGGAGATTGATAACGATAAAAAGCGTTCACTCAGACCTTTTAAAGCTTTAAGGGAGTTTTTAAATAGATCACTTTTTTTACATAATATAAATAATATTACAAAAAAAAAATTGAAGAAGAAAATTGTTCACAGAAAATCCGGCTGTTAAAAAAAAACAAAAATTGTCATATTATATTTCTGCGTAGACGAGTAGATATCGTTTAGCACATAAGTAGTTTTTTTAAATATATAACTCACATAATTTTATTTGTACTTTTCGTGGCAAAAAATTTCAATTAATCGTTACACTGTTTATTGTATGCATATCGCGTAGAACAGCTTAATTCAGTAGATTAAAATGTATTATATTTTTTTTATATATACATATGGAAAGCATACAACTAAAAAGTAAGAAGTTGATTTTTTTTTAAGTCGTTAGAAAACAAGTTGGATCTATGTAAAAAGTATAAACATTAACGCTTGTATTTGCCTATATAATATAGTGTATGTTATAATACAATATTATAATGAATGAAATATTATTATTATTCAAATATAATAAAATACAATTTCAAATTTTTATAAAACTTACAATTTAAACATACCCGCACGTTTATACCTATTGGTTCACTTCTTAAAAGCTTTAAGTTCGTGCCAAGATTATTTTCCACATATTATAGACAACTATCTAGTTAACAATCCAAACCCGTCGATCGAATCTTTATTATTGATATACAATTGATTTGTTAAATTTATAGTTTGCCGGTAAATTGGATAGGTTATAGAAATGTTGATTATTTTTTTTACGTAGGTATACAGGGTGATTGAATGAGTACAAGACACTCGACACGTCGTACTGTTCTTAATATAAAAAGTAATTAAAAAAAAATAGGTACGGTACCGTTAACTTTCAATAGTTTATAGAGCTCTGGAAGAAAATAAAAAAAAATAAAAAATTAGAATATTATCATTATATTATAAAACAACCTAACTCAAAGTGTCTTATAAAATAAAAACTACAAAATTACAATTATTTGTACGTCTTCTCATTGATGAATCACTCTGTATTTAAAATTTAAATATTACCGGAATAATTACACCTCAATAGACCAACCGTGAACAGCTGTGCAAGTACTATTACTATTAGGTATTACAATTTATACTTTAATAATAACTTAAGAACACTTGGCTACGAACGATGACGGTCGAATATCATGACGGATGAAGTTATGAGATTGGAAAGTAATTTTAATTAAAGATTTATGACCGTTTACGGGCTTAAAAATGCGATTCGAGTGTCATTTAATTTAGATTATAATGGCTTTTATTTAAAGGAAACGTATGTGTGTTTTTTTCAAAAGACTAAACCATAATGTAAATCAGCTGTAAATCGTCCGTGGCCTGCGTTCGTGTTAATCTATACAACAGGATTGATAAAGTTTGACTTAGATGCACAAATATATATATATATAATAAACTAGACTGCCAAGTGTACCGTTCAAACCTATTATAAATCGATTTGTTTTTTAATAAAAAACAGCCACGTGTTGTCTAAGGGTATGTATTATACACGATTTGTAGGTGTGACTACGTTTTTGACCTAGTTTCGTTCTTGGAACTTTTTCAACCTCATTTCCTGGCACTAAGTGTCATGTCGATTTTCACGGTGTGTTACGAGGAAATTATTTTATTTTTATTTTATTTACATCCGATTTGTCAGTCGACCATTTGTTTCCTAAACTCTTACTTCATTGGCTTTTTTAAACTTTTCAGACCGTTAATTCTAGATAAACATTACCGAGTACACTCATGTAGTTCTTTGGTGGCAGCTTTATACTGTTCATAATATTATAGATTACCATTGATTTTAAAATAACACAGATGTATAGTTTACCTAACCCCCCCCCCCCTAGCTTCTCAGTCTAAGTTTTAAAAAATACATATATTCAATATCCCGAAATCATATTTTCAATTAGTTAGTGTAAAAATTTAGTATAATGTAATACCCACACAATGTCTTAAATATTATTTTTGAATTTGTTCGATTTTGTTAATTGATTTTCCAAATGTTTTTGTATGCAATTTTTGCTAGCTTTATTCATTTAATTTATATTGAAACGGGTTTTTGTCCGTTTATTAATTATAAATAAATAAATAGTACATTTTTAAATATAGTAATGTATTTGAAATGGTACGTTTATAGTTTTATTTAGAAGTTTATATAATATGTTACATTACACTTTTTAATGAGAAAAAACATTTTTATTATGTGTTTAAGACAAATTGTGAGATATATTAACTAAGTAATTTTATTAAAATTTTTTTTTCAATTTTTTTTCCAAAAAAAACCTATTTATAAAATTTACCTTTAAACGCTTCTCCTGGAATATTTGGAAAAAGTCATATGCACTTGCAAGTATAAATGTATACACAATAATGGTATCGCATTAATACAGATTATTATGTGAAATTATTGTAAAATTTTAACATAAATGTAATATTATAAGTTCTGCTAAATATAGGTAAAAAATCGCGTTCTTCGGCACAGAATAATAATAATTAGTAATAACAATAATTTTTTATAGTATTTCCAAACCGTAAAATATTTATAACGTCAGTTAATAATATATGTATTGATCTCCAAGGGCAAGAAATACAGCACAAAGGTCTTTTGATTTATACAATTATTGTTGTGCACCTTCACAGTAAGCTTTAAAAAACCCAAATGACTATGTTAATTTCTTTATTGATATTACCAACTCTACCGGATAGTTTATTGTTAAACTATTACATTTTTCACATTTAAAGTTACACCGAATGCTTAATTGTCACCTACCTGGGTCTAGTCTGCAATACAAGACAACTGGGGCCTAATAATTCGAATACAAATTTGCACAACTCTGTCTTTGCTCTATATGTTGTTTTTAACAGTAAATCGTTTTGCAGGTGTACTGTAAAATGTCAATATACACTCTTGTTGACCGCAAATGGTGTGTTTGAACTTGTATAATATAATAAATAATATCCACTGTCGTCAACACGATAGTATTAATTATCACACCGATCACAGTGCGCGTTATGGTGTCAGTAGTACTGCCAGTTATGCACACTTGTGTTGTACGAACAATGTTATTCACCGGCAATAGTAATAATAATAATAATAATATACGTTTAGAGCACATGACCATAATATTTTTTAGTGTTGAGAGCACACATGGAGAGAGAGTGAAGAGCTGTTACACCCGTCGTCCTGTCTACACCGGCCGGGGTAATATTGTGTTGGTCACGATTAGGTCAAATGTTAAGTATGGAGCTTCTTATCGAGACGATATCGTCCGCTTCGGTCGGGTAGATACCTAAAAAAAAAACAGAAGAAGAAAATCTCAAATTGATTTATTGTCACTTATTACTTATATATATATAGGTACAATTCCGACGGACTGAGAAATCGAAGAAGAAAAGGAAAATAAACTTGGTCGAAATTTCCAACCGAGTAAACGGTTCTATTATATTATGTGACAATACAGTAATAAACCAAAGGGTGTTAAACAAAATATGCGAGTTCAGTGGAAAATTCAAAATTGTATCTATTGTGGAACTATAAGAAATTTAACTATAAGGAATTGATGCGATTATTAGAGTTAATTCGTTATTTAATAGAATATTATGTTGGTAAAGATAACTATGACCTTTTGGCGAAATTGGCACAAAACAGGGTTGAGTTTAGAGAGGATGCCCTTCCCCTTGAACAGTGTAGTAAAACAATTATGACCGTCATTTACTTTCTTATACTAAACTACAAAATTAGCAAAACGGACTCAACTCATTTTACAATGTTTTACTCATTTCTCCCATCTCAATTTATGTGTTTTAGTTTTTGTTAAATACACTATTCGTTATTATTTGGATTTACATGTTAGAAACAGTTTTTTTTTAGAGTGGGCGTAAGTAGGTTTTTAAAAAAATAAAAAATGTTGCTTTACTTAAATACCATAGGTGATACATGAGATATTTTCTTGAGCTTGGAGGTAGGGAATAAAGGTGAAAGAGAGGATAGAGGAGATGATAGTAGGTTTTGGAAATGGCGAGGATCAAAAGGGTACTTTTCATAACTGTAGAAGATGATCTGTTGTACATTTTTTAGAGAGCAAACAAATTGGAGGAAGTAGAAAAACGAGAAGCAAATAGTAGATTAAAAAAAATGAACATTTATTAGTGTGATTGGATAGATGCACAACAATGAAATAATAGACATAAGTGGGCACTGGGTAACGGTAAGAGTGGCCAAACAATGCACTAATCGGTTCAGGAGGACACGTGGTGAAAAAAAATATTGGAAATTGTAGAAATCCTATTTCCGTTGGACGAAAACGAAACAAGACACAACATATTATACAAGAAGATAACGTTTTTTTATTCAACAGCACAGTATACTGGCGCCTGTGAGAACGATACCGATGTGATGTCTGCTGTAGATGTCGGCAGAAGGAAACGCGCGTTTTACACCCAAACACACAAATGGACACACACGTACCCAACAGCTGTGTAGTGCACCACTTGTTGCATTCTGAAACTTATTACAATATTCCAATATTGTGTATAATTTATTATACAGACCCCGTCATTCCTGCCGGTGCGCGCATTGCGACGTGCGGATGTCGCTATAGATGGTTAATGAGATTTAGAAGAAGAAAATAAAAACTAAAAAAATCATCAGTCGAGAAATCCATCCGGTCATTGAGTCACATGCTAAATTTAGATCAACGCCAAATGGACTAACGCCAAACCCGGTGTTTGGCCAAAATGAACAAATGAATGAAACACAAGCCTGTCCAGACAAATGTTCAAGTCAAATCTTGCAGGAATGAATATTGTGTTTTGCGTTTTGTTGATTTTCAAATAACAGGTGATTCGTCTTGAAACGATTGTGAGTATGAAAGTTTGGCCATTTGAATAGAAACAACTGGTCTTGTGGTGCAACACGGACACGGTTTTCTAATCGGATGTGTAGGTGGAACGCCTACGATTTTCACACTGTAATATTCAAAGTCGTTACTGAGAAATAAATATTTTATCTTATGTTTTTTTTATGTACATTTGTATTGGTACCATCGGCAAGATGAACATAATATTAATTTCCATAACAAATCTTTATCTACATAACGAAAAAACACCAATAAAACGCTCAACATATCATAATTATTTTCTTAGCTTTTTCTGGGGTAACAACATTAACATCGATGACACAGTATTATCTAATATCTATAATGTATAATATTGTGCGCTACACTTGAGGAAGAAATGGACAAAAGTACAATCTTTGAAACCTCTAAAAAGTCGACCAAATATATAAGTTCCTAACACAACGATTGCGTTTAAAGTGTTTCATTTTATTTTCAAATTATAATACATTTATAAAAAACTTCAACATATTTTACCATATTTTTATTGGGGTATGTATTTAACAATGTTTCTCTTTTCTACATAATGCGGCTAATACTTATACCTACTCTGGATAGGCAAGTATCTCATAAACAGTAATGTAATTTTTTGCATTTACTCATCCAAAGCTGAGCTCGTGTTTACCTTAGTATGTTGATTTATGCACAACTGGAGCGCTTTTCGTCGAACGGCGGTTGCACGGCATTTCTATGTCACGAGCTGGCCCGCTTTCCCCCCCCCCCCCACAGGGTGTTGCCAGAGTAAATAGCAAAATTACTTATTTTATGAATTATGGCATTCGAAAATTGCAGACTTAAATTACAGACAGCGAAAAATGTTACTATTAAAACAATGTAGCACATCTGCACTGTTAATCATTGCGTGCGACAACACACACACCACAGACTTATAACATCTTCTCAGCTTCGCATCGTTTACACACACCCTGTATGCACGTGAGACGTGTCTGTGTGTTATATTATTATTATATTATACTATTCCTGTGCACCGAGAGCTTGTCTCAGCAGCCGGCGGCGACGGGTTCGTACATATAGTGTTGTGCTCTTCGGGTATAATATTATAATATGCAACCGGGAAAAAAAGGGGTAAATAGATAGCAATCGCTGTACATGGCCCGTGGGAATGGAACGGTCGCGGTTCTCCTCCGGTAAATATGGAAATATTGTAAGTCGCCACCAGTACACACGTTTTCGCGAGATCAGAGAGGCGGATATAGAATAATGTAATTTTTCTCGATCCACCGTCGATGGAGATCTATACTCTGTAAAACGTGTTTACCTACAAGCCACATCCTCTTTGCCGGTCCGACCGGTGGTTTTTCTAATCAACTGCCATATAAACTATGGTCTATGCGGCCAGACGGACTCTATAGCACAATATTAATACACTAGGTATACATACATCTCGTGCGCTTGTCATAACCGCATATATAGTATACTTAAGACGATGCGGGTCTCACAGCTATTACATATTATTATTATCTATATTATGAATTTTCTACACCGATTAAGCGAGGGGGGAACACTACGGACCACCGCGAGAGTACCGGAAAAATATTAGATCTATTAGTCGGCCAGATATATATTATTATTTGGGATCTAAGTAACGTTACTTAAAGCCGAACTCTCCCCGGGCTGTACCTGCGTGGTTCTCGGACGTTGACATATAAATGGACACCACTATAAGCGTGTTCCGGTGAAGACATTACGGTTAATAAGTACATGCGGTTAATAATATTATACAAAGCACTGCGGTACCGCAGTTAAGCATTATAAGATGC
The DNA here is from genome assembly GCF_023614345.1 of Adelges cooleyi. Taxonomy (NCBI): domain Eukaryota; kingdom Metazoa; phylum Arthropoda; class Insecta; order Hemiptera; family Adelgidae; genus Adelges; species Adelges cooleyi. The sequence continues at coordinate 8,844,913 of NW_026096268.1, read as the reverse complement.
CCAACATCGTGAGAGTCTGTGTAAATCGTACTAGCGTTGATCTTTTTTTTTACTTGCTATTTCGCACCCCAGACGTCTCAACGAACGTCTAACTGCTAAGAAGCACGTGTACTTAGACAACTATACTTGTATTTGTATTATGCGCACATCATATTATTGTACATAATGTAATACGTGCCTGTTCACATTTATTTATTTATTTTTTTTTTTTTAACAATTGTTTTCAGGGTTCGGACCAACGCCGTTTTGTGTGATTATATATTATGACAACGGGACGGGCATAGCAAATCGAGATGACTCTGCCGTCATCACGTAACCGACCCTTGTGCGCCTTTGCCGCTCTCCTGTTGTGCGCATTGTGTGTCGCGGTAGACGGTTTCAATGTAGACGTCAAAAACTGTATAAGGCACCGCGGGCCCGAAGGGTCTATGTTCGGTTTTAGCGTGGCCCAGCACAAGGAAAGAGGACGGTCGTGGTGAGTATCTGAGTGCATTGAGATTTACTACATTCATTTTTAGGCATAAATCTATTTAAACTTATGTCTTGTATTCAGTTGGAAAAATGCTCCGTCTTTGGAGACAGCCGTTGTGTGTACCTCTTATTAGGTATCAGCACTAGATATCTTATTGTTGACAATGTGTAATCGACCAGTCCGTCATAATTGATAGGTTTATTAATATCTGTGTTAATGACATGAAATTAGTATTTGTCTGGTCGTGGGTAAGAGGGAAGGATTTATAGGGGATATCCCGTTCCCAAAATTGTACTTTATCATACTCTTCGCACACTTGCGAAGAAAATGAAAATGAAATATAGTCCAACATTGACTGTCAGGTAAATTATGATTATTTTCTTTTGTAACGACTAATGGCTTGACATTTAATGTCGACAAATAATCCCACGAAATCATTATAATAATATAGGTCAAACAGTGACATTTTACTCGTGTGCCGTTTTAGTGAAGACCATGCCGACGGCACACAACGGGAGGAATCAAACTATATTCTACTTTATTTACATATAATATGGGGTACGACAATGTATGGGGGGGGGCTCTGGGGGATACTAACCTAACTATTTTTTGTACCCAATAATATTGACCACTGTGAATTTGCGTTTGAAAAAAATTACAATGATAAAGCCACAAACAGCTACACACACGTTTAGAATGGGCAATCAATTTTAGACGCACACAATTTTATATAATATATACTATATTGTGGGCAAGTCGCTGCAGCTGAAGTCGATGTATGACGCCAACTGTCTATTTATAACTTTGTACGGCTTCACGATACAAAGGAGTAGAGATACGTCATGGTCCGATGATCGAGTCCGCAAAAATAGTATATAGTCGTGGAATTATTACTATGAGTCATATTATTGCAATGGACGTTAAACTTAATGACAAGGATTATCAAGCATGTCAAACGTGTGTGATATGATATCCTGTGGTAGAGTACGTGCAATCGCACAGGTAAATCAATTTGTTCATACATAGTCGACGCTACAAGTGCATTGCGTACACTACTATTGCACCGAACGCCAAACTCAAGTGTAAATCAAAAGCTGTACCGAGTTCATCCAGTTTGAGTTAGTCCTGATGTTTATTCGATGTGCAATAGTAGTTTTACATACCAAGCAAGACAGTGTTTTGAAAATGTCATTAAGCTGGTGTTGAATTTAAACTTGAGTCTTCAATTATTATTGTACTGTTTTTCAAAATGTCCACAAGAATGTAATTATTAATTTTTAATGATATCACTTTTCACGTGTTACCATTATTTTACCATATCATATACCTTACCTACTACTACAGTGGTGTCTGAAAACGAAACGTGTGTACAAGCATGGCGGTTGACGTTTGTGATGGATATCGGTCGGAAGGGTTAAAAATTAACAGTCATCAAAAATCTCCCCACGCATAGTCCTGTACTGTTAACACTTCCGCCATCTGGACCGGGCGCGTTATCCATTAGCTGTTAGAGAAACCGTCGTCACGTCAATTGACACACACACACACACACTATGACTTGCAATTGGAAACTTTTATTTTTTTTTATTAAGTATTATGTCTCCGCAAGTTTACGATACCCACACGCGCGCACATACACCGAGTTAATGCAACGGATAATGGAGTGGCTCTCTTTGACTTTATACATCATTGTTTTATAATTGTAAAGAAGCCGTTTTCAAACTGTACCACTTAAGCAATAATAATAATTAATCTATAGAGATACATCTAGCCGCGGCCATCACGACGTCGTCTTTTGTTTCCGTTTTAACGTTGCCCGTTGAATATTTTATTATAATCGAGCACACCGGACCCATGTCAATGGGCTGTGGGGCTGTGGCTGTTCACAAACGGATATTGTTGTTTTTTTTTGTTTTTTTTTACCAATATAATTGCACAAAATATTATGCACACGACGTCCGACGGCGGCATGTCGAAACCCGAAATCAGAAGTCAATAATACTTAATGTAGATATAATAGTTTTTTTGATGTCTCATTAAGACAACACACACGTCTCGTGCGAAAACACCAACTCGAATGTGCGTTTAATGAACTATTAAAAAGTATAATATTGATTTTGTTTTAAAATATTTTCAACGCGTTCGAAAAAAAACACAATCATTTCATACCTAACGATTTGTACTTGTACAAAACTTGTACCTGTTATCACCACTCCAGAGGTTTCAGCACGTTTTTATTTGGAAGTTAACCACTCGGTATTCGTTGGCCTTGAAAAATATCAGTAAAATAAATAAATTGTAAATCTTTACCAGCAGCAGCATGTGAACTGTTACACTGCTGTGGGGCAACCTCTGCCTACGGACTTGTGTTTTTTATGATAATTTACTACGTTTTTTTTTTTTTTTTACTACCGACCGACGACCATCAAACTCAAAACATAAACAACACAATAGTGAGCTCAACCAGTTGTCAATTTTAACGGATTTTTTGAGTTTCTATACTTCTACTTTTAATCCATCCGATTACTACATTAGGCCCTTTAATAAGGGCTTGTTACGTAACCGCGAGGTTCGGTTGCATTGATTTTCTGACAACCAAAATACTGATGTAGGTTAACCGAATGTTTTTTTTTTCCAATACAACGTCCGTTAGTTTATATAATTCAATTTTAAACCTTTTAATAATCTGTCAAAGCCGTGCGTGTGTGTTTTAAAACATAATATCCATTCCATTTGTATCTTTCAAGGGGTCGTAATAAGTAACATATTATGAAATAAGCGAAAAGACGAGCTTGCAGTATGACCACAACGACGAAATCACATTCCTCATAGTCGATAAGAATAATTATACTGTGCAGCGTTTAAACGATCCATGTGTTTATTTTTATTTAAAGTGGTCACACTGTCGCTCGCCTTCTTGATTACTTCGTTGTCGGGTACAGGACATTATAATAATAAGACGTTGCCCAGGGGTATATATTAATTTTACTGTACGGTTCGACCAGAGCTCAGAAGTCGTTATACAACTATTTGAACACCGATAATATAATAATAATAATGCAAGGAGTCGCAGCTTGTTCGCCACCCAGACCCAGCAGTTCTTTATTTTGTTTATACGTCCCTCCGAATCATCATTAGCCAGTAAAATTCCACGGACAGCTGCCGGTCTCCAGTCTCATCCATCACCGTCTCTGATTGAAATATAAACAGGGAGAGTCCACGGTTTTTTTTTTCAGGGCGATGGGGGTCACGAGAGGGTATGTAGTATGTACAGATATTGTTGTTATTATTCTTATGGTAGCAACAAGTCTTTGATCAATAGGTCTTTGATGAGGACGAAGTAGTCGTCCGGTGTGCCCCCTCGGATCAATTATACACTTATACATAATGATATTTTTATTGTATCGCCGTTAATGATGACCGTGTCGCACCCGAAAACAGATTATTAATGAACTAGGCCGGCAGAAATGTAATATGTTAAATGCTCAATGAAAAAACGGTTTTCCACCACCCCCCCCCCCCCCCCAATCCATTATTATTCACGTTGTTGCATTTACACTGATTCGCCATTTCACAAACCCAGAACTGTATTATTCTTGTCTTACAACAAAACATATTTCATAGACATAAAAAAAAAAAATGGCAAATGGGTGCAGTTTCATACTGAACATATGGCGTAGCCTGGACTGACTTTACTACGACTATTAACGTACAATGCAAATAAAATATATATTCCAATTTTCGGTCTGTTTGTTCGCAATACAAAAAAAAAAAAAAAAACGTTGTCATTATAGTATAGTGTCATCGTATACATACACAATTTCCGTGTATGACCATAGGGCGTTTAAGCATAATATTATTTTGTTTTCCCTGAAAGTAAACCTACAAACAACGCCAACTGGACACACACACAATATTATTATAACCCGAGTTGGTTAACCCTTGCGATATGAATGTTAAACAGTTCTCCAAAAAAACTACCGTGAAGATTTCGTTTATTCGATCTAAGGACATATTGTTGTTATTTTATTATTATAATAATAATGATAGTCGTCTATGTGGACAACGTGTTATGATTCAAAACACGTCAGTACCATATGTAAGTCCTTTGTGGACCTAAAGACGACGGCACCCCTGATTTGTTTTGTTTCTTTTACCGCCGGACTACCTTCTTTTCGAATCGTCCAGATGATCATTTCGAAAGCATGACTGTCTGAAAAAATAAAGAAACCACATGCGAGACGCTCTTTGGCCGTGCACACTAAGATATTATGTAGAGCTAAAAGAAAAAAAACAATAATGTTCCTCCGACTGGTTACGTTGTGGTAATGGAAAGAATTTGGCAAACGGTCTTACGGTTTTCGATTGCTCGTTAAACTTTATTTTAAAACTCTATTTTTTTTTTTTTTGAGTTAAAGCTCTGCTGCCGCATGTGTATGTATTTAAAAAAATATATATATGTTTTCCGTTTTTCTGGTCGTTTCATACGCCTCGAGATGAAAATTAAAGACTTTTTTTTTTTTTTTGATAGCTATCCAAAAATCAATCGTCGCAATTATTTATTGGAAACACCAACTAAAATTGAAATTAATAATAATATTTCTACGTCGAAACGAACATATTATTTGATGTCCGTTTTTACAATGTACAAGCAACTGTTCCTCGACCAAATCCAAATGCATTAAAACCCAAAAAGGACGGATGTGCTAACACGTGTTAACTCACTGGTATAATAATATCAGAGTTTACTGTGCGGTGCGAGTAATAAAATACTATTTTTTTTTATGTTGTCGGTCGTACTTAGGTTTTCTAGGGAAGTCTACAAACCTGATTTGCACGTTTAAAATGTCATAAGCAGTAGATCCATAAATAGTCTCACATCGTTTTTCAAAGTACAACAGGGATTGTTTGTTAGACTTTATTTTTTTCTTTATAATAAAAGTTAATTAAATTATTAAGTTGTTAATTACTTGGTTGCTTTTCCATAAAATGTATTGTGTTCAAAAAAATTAAACTGTCAGTTATACTATGAAATTGTGTTGATTAACCTATATCACATTGATATACTACCATCGTTTGTTTGTTGAAACTAAAATTTTCAAACCATTTGAAAATATTTTTACGTTAAATGCATAATTATTATTAACTTTTCTATTATGTATATTGATGATTACACTTGCTATTAAGTACCAAACTATTGCAGTCCACCGGCAATAACGCAACGTGACTATTAATACGCTGATTACCTTTTCGACGATTAGCACATAATAAAATGCCTGTATAAAATACAATCGATTGGCGGAGCTAATTGGAATTTCAAACAAACGGATTGTATGCAATAACGTCATTAGTATATTTTGAACATTACAGATTTCTCATTAACTACCTACGATTAACAAAAACCGTTCTATGAGTGTCGACGAAACGCGATTTCTGATGTTATGGTCAAGTCGTTATTGCAATCCGGCAATAATCATAAATCAGCTGTATGGTCAACAACACTTGACAGTTGACCCGGTTACAACAAAAGTTTCGACCGTTCAAACTGTTTAGTACATTATTGTAAATTTAAAAAGTCCATGAAAGGCTAAAACACAAAAGAAAATTGTGATCACATTGTATATGCCCATTATGCAAAAGAAAAATTCAATTTCTCATTGAACCCTATGCGATGTCGAGTGGACCGAAGCGAACAAAAATATGTTTTTTAAAATACAAATTCATATGCACTGTACATAGTTTTTTTTTTGTTTTGTTGTCTGTACGAATAATGCACAGCCAACGCTAAGCTTGCACACCTACCGCTGCAGCAAGGGTAAAGTCTGTGTACTCGGTCGTGCGTCAACAGAACCAGATGTGATAGTATTCTTCCGGTCGTCACCGCTGCTTGCATATTTATAATACACATTGTACATGTAGGTATACGGCCCACGGACAGACACCTACGTGTGTTTCGCGGGCTTACGACATGGAAAACGACTGACAAGAGAATATTTCGAAGAAAAAAAAATACACATATAATACATTTATTATCTTCGTACCATCTGTTGGCGCACATGGACCGCCTTTTGGGCGCATGTGTGTCGTTTCTTGGGCGCACCGAAAGGGAAGCAAAAAAAAAAAGTGCCACGTCCTTGACATTTCGGACTGACCCAAATGCTAAGGGGCCGCCACGAAATGCCATCAGTTTCTGTACTGTACAACAAACATAGAGACATACCGATTTAGGGCAAACGCAAAAGCATTTTTACAATATCAGGGAGGATACGCTCCCATAGGGGGTTGATCGCCTGACTTTGCTATTTTTTTTGGTTTTTGTCAACGTTTATCCAAAGTACTTTATAACTTAATAATTTCTTCTGTTATTATTTCACCGAGACCGTCACTCTCTGCGGGACGAATATTAAAAAGTGATTTTGTCTCGATGACCACGAAATGATTTAAAGTAGTAAGTACATCTATTTTTACCACAATTGTATAAGCATCCGGTCGGTCGTCACTCGTCACATACTACACTCAACTGCACACAGTTATTATGACAGTGCAACGGGTTTTTTACACACACACACACACACACACTATACAATATACTTAGTTAATAACGTATACTGTACACCGAGTTACGCCTAAATAAGTATTTTTCAAGTGCAATCAAACATCATCCAAAACATCCAAACGACACCTGATGTCCTATGCAGTGTTTGGTGGTTTTTCTTTTTCCAACATAATAATTATTGCACATTACCGGGCTGGTCCGAAGGGTTTTTTTATTTTACCTATGACCCATTACGTTATGGTATTTTATTTTTTAATATACAATCAAAAGTAAAATGTGTCTAAAAGATGAACTACATATTTTCATCGGTGTAATAACTCAACCGAAACGTCTATACCTACTGGCGCGGCGTGCGGACGGGTGTATACTAATTAAATATTATTTTCAAACCGGTTAGGGAGTAATTATAGATTTTTGGTATTTTTAATTTCGAACCCTCGTACTAACCGTGTAATACGCTGTACTGGAACGAAGGTATAGGCTTGAGATAGTGTCGCGACTATCTTAAGCAATATCTTTTCTTGCATTCCCAAATAGTACTAGGTAATGGGTTCACCGTACATAAACAGTATATAATAATCTAATACATAATACAGCAAAAATTGTTTACATAATAATACTCACATTGTTATAAATTATTGCAGTTTACTGGTTTGTAAGAATTTGTATGTCAGTAGGATAATGTTATCAACAAATAAAATCTTTGATGCAAAGGTGTTGTCAGTAAAATACTTAAAATTTTGGCAAAAACACATTACCCAAAGGCAGTAATATCCGTTGCAAAAGGAAAATGTACTATAGCCATATTGAACTTACACTATTTACACAACTTGCTGATACTCCCACTTGAACAGCTCGGACTTGTCTGCCTATTGAATTTTTTTTTTTTTTGTAAACATTGTAATGGAACAATTATTTTGTCTATCTTTCGCCAGTTTAATGTTATGTTTGATTTGCATCTCGACATTGAATAGCTTCGAGGACGTTGGCTTTATAAGTTATACTTCAATTTTTTCAAAGATTTGTAACGTATTGGAATTTCATCAAACAGACAGAAAACGTTTTTGTAAATATTTTGCTGGCAAATTTTTGAACTTGGAAGTATAATAAGTGATACTGACCCGGGATGACACTCGGGGTCGCCGCTCTTATACGTTTTCTTGGGATTCTCCGACTCTTGAGTAATAATAATTATTATCTTATATATTGGCGACAAGTACCACTGTGTGTGTGTGTGTGTGTGTACAAACCATATGGAAGCATGGGAGCGCCGTAAAACCGAAACCCACGCACACCCGAATGCAATATACACCCTGTATTATCTTGTATATATATATATATACATATATATACAAGATAATGTTATAATTGTATATAGTGTGACCGTATGTGAGCTGCTCGTGTGTATAAGCCGCTGGCCGACCGAATCCCACACGTTTTGCACACGCGAGGCAAACCTGTGTAGAAAAAAAAAAACGTTTTCCATTAATTTGTGTGTATATAGATCCTTTCCTCGGGATACCTAACCTATCTGTATTTTCATATTTTCCCAGAGACTAAGAGTACTTGTGCGGCGCACGTTTATTTTTTTGGGTGTACACGTCCGCTGCCATCGCCGCACAGCGGGTAGGTACAACTAACATTACAAACGTGATATTATTATAAATGATTTACATTTGAAATTAATTTTTATTCGTTTAATTTCGAAATACAAGTATATTATGCATCTTGGACACGCACCAAGATTGGGCCGATGTGAAACGACCAAAATCAAAAATTTTTCATTTGGATAGGGTTGGAGTAAACTTTAGACTGGGCTTTGGCGGATGTAAGTACATGTATATTGTATTTCTTTGCCCCCTTTTGTCCCACACTGATTAGTGATTATACCTCCACTAACTTATGCATTTTTTGAGTGGCCAAAATGTGCTTCCAATATCGAGTTGAAGTCAACGGCAAACGTGCTTCAATCAAACGTATTAATCTATTCTGTTCACCTCCACGCTGATTGTAATCGAATATTTTATTCTGTATTCACACTGAACGGTTGAAAATGACGTGGGCGTGACCCTGACCTCTTAACGCCTTAGGTATTGTTTTTTTTTTCAAATAAAAAAAAATCACTTCCAGAAACTTTTTTGGAATATTCAATTAAAATTAATTTGTTAACGCCGCCACCGGTGCACTTGAGAAAATATACTTATCGGCCCAGTGTTTTTTTTCACCTTATCTATATTCTTATACCCGCTACCGTTTAATAGTTTAATGATTATTATTGTAAAACTACTATTTTTTGTTAGCAAAAAAAAAATTATTACATTATTCATATTTCTATTCACAGCTTTAATAAATTTAAAATGATTCATTTTTTAACCTTTCATTATGTATACCGTTATTTTAGTTATATTTATTAAAAATATACTGATTACACATTGGAAAGGAATTCAGTTGCATAATATGTGATTAAAATGTACAAAATGAGTCGGCGTTCAACTATGTATTAATTATGATTGCTGCATTTTTGCTATAATTTAAAATAATATTTTCGCTTTACTAATAAATAGGTAACTGGTTGACCGATGCTTTTTTTGTTGAACACATGTTTTACATAAATAAATGTTACACATAGGAATACAAAAATGTACAACTCTTAAACCTAAATCGGGTAGGTTTGACAAAAGTACAGTCGGAGAAGTAAAACTATTTTTTAAATACAATTATTTTTAACTAAAAATAGGTAGAAATATTGAGGTAAAATATTACCAAGTTAGTGACGGAACAAATTGGATGAGTTGGATGTCTTTTATAAGATGTGAGATTAATTTTTATGTAGGTAGGTACCTACAGGGAAATATAAATGCTGTTTTTCATTTTTATAGCAGGGTGGTTTAAGTGAACCCACGAAAGGTTACTATAGATAGATATAGATAGTTACGTCTCGTTTTAAGACTCCATAAAGTTTGCTAAACACAACCCGTAAAAAGATTGACCTCGATATAAAATGTCGGACAGCTGTTATATTATTATCCGTTTACGATGTTTGCACAATGGCGAAAATTACCGTTCAAAATAAGTGAGAAAAAAAAACTGATGATAAATGAAATATTATTATCAACAACACCATGCCTACCTGTAATTGTAAAAATGCATAATATTTACTTCCGTCTACTACGTTCAAATAATAATAAATATGGTCATGAGCTGGCCGCAATTAATTATCAAAACCGTCTACAGAAGAACCCGCGTTGACCTCGGCACTTGTATTTTGTGTATACACATGCAAATAATAAAAAATAAGCCTACACCCATGTACGGTTTACAATATGGTATAATATAGAAAATACATTTACTGGGGCTATCGATTTCCTAATAAGCGTTAACGAATTCCCCAACCTTAATATTATACTAAACATCTTAGCTGACAGCTAAGACTTAATACGGATGGCTAAAATAATTGTCATTGTTTTTTTATTTTAATTTGAAAACGCCGCCAAAATAATCGCCAAATTCAATGTTATCCTGGTACATAGTATACCTTTTTAAATAATTAACATTAATATAAGTTCAACTATTCGAATTTAAACAATACATTTCTAACAAAAATAATCTTGTGCCAAAATTAATCATCAGTAATGAAATATGTATAATATATATTTAATAATATGAACATAAATATTAAGCCCAATAGGACAAGCAGTACAGATAATACACATATGTAATTATTACAGTCTACAGATACAACTAAAATGTTAAAAACTAAATTATTTTAATTTGGCTTAAAACACTTACACATAATTAAAAAAACGCCTTTGCAACGACAATATATAGTATACACTTTTTTAAATAAAATATGTATATTGGCAAGGTATTATGTTTTTTTTTTTTTTTTTAGTGTTACTCATTTTATGTTTTCACGGTAATTCGCTACTATAATAATGTTATGGTCGTTTCTCCAAGACATGGTAGTCTGTAGAAAGTTTCGGTGTTCATTCATGTTGGTCTTATGCAAGTGGGCGTCCGACGAAGGCCGTCCGGGGCCACATGGAGCACTCCATATAAGGTTAAGGTGTAGGTAATATAGGCCTCGCCCTTCACTTATTAGCTCATTTTTGCCGTCGCCTTGTGTATTTCTATATAATCACTTAAAACCAATATACGGGATCAAACTGCATCGTTGACACGATGGAGTTTATTCGGTTTTGTGCATATTTTTTATTCAGTATTGAAAATAATTTCCATTTTAATTCTGTGCACATCTTAAGGTGTAGGATTTGCAAACATACGGTCGCATAAATAACAACGGCCGTCCGACGTTGTAGGTGTATCCTGTCATAAATTGTATATTCTAGCAAATTAGTGTTGTTGTTTTTTTTAAACCTATTAACCGTGTATAATTTATGACTAAAACTTCATTAGGTTTATTCGTTCGTACCGATAGGATAGGTATACAGTATAGAAATTATTTTTTTAACATTTTACAATGAAGTGAATAGTGAAAATTATATATATATATATATTAATATTTTTTAACTGTTCTTATTGGCGATGTTTGCAAGTTTTCTTTGATATTTTCTTTTAAAAACGTATGAAAAAAAATTCAAATACAATTATAAATAGAGATTTCGTTGACAAATGGTGCGAAAAATAACACTGGTACAATTGTTCACATATTTATTGTCAAAATTTCAAATAATAACAGCTATTGTCTGTATCGGTTAAGCTTGAATTTTTGCGTTAGCAGTTATACAGAGTGATTGATTAACTATTACCCAGTCAACATCTTATATGGTATTAGACTTTTTTTATATTAGGTACGAATTCTTTCTCAAACATTCGGTTAGAGCAAAACTGATATATTTGTTAACAACATAACCCCATCATTTATGTGTTAAAACCTTATTAACTTATATTAAATAACGTATATTAAACTAAAGCGTCTCCAAAATTTATTTTGGACAATTTATTAAAGGAAATTGACTGTCAACGACCATCAAATTTTTTATTTTTTTTGTAAACGGTGGCATTTTTCTATAGAATTTTCTTTGTAGATTTGGATTTCTCATCCTTATCTCGATCCTCTTTTCTTATAAGGCCTTTGTTTGTGTAGAACGAAATTTGCCATCGCACCGAGTGAGTTTTCTAAGTTTGGAACGGACGGCGTCTGAGACGGAAATAGCCGTCGAACCGCACCGTTGCAGCCGCAATGATATAACATTTCTCTATAGGAGATACTGGCAGACAGTATACGGTGTCTCCCCCACCTTGCACACAACATTATTATTAGTATTACTACATCATTATACTATTTCACTGCACACACACATTGCCACTGTATTTCACAAAAACCAACGTAGTACCTTATATTAACGACCATGTTAGGTATTGTTTTTTCCCATATAACCCGCTTTGTATTATTATTAATTATCATTGAAAAAATACTAATAAATTTAATTACTAATTGAACTCTATATAATATATATTGAGTGGCTCGCGATAAAAAAAATCACTCTGTATCATATACCAACACGGTTTGAGCTGATGTCTATCAAAGTGCGTCGACCCGTCGTTTTATTGATAACGCTATGTTTACCTAACCTTATCGATTATACCTAGACCATTTTTTTCCGAATAAAAAACACCATCGTCGGTCATCGGTGTGTGACGTCAAGCAGAGATTCCTATAAAAGACTATAATAATATCGTTACAACAATAATTCCAGTCGGTAGTGAGTGGGTGGCTTACTTGTAGGGACAATATGTATGATAATAGTACATATCCGACAATGGCTGGCGCTTTATTACAACGGTTAACGCTATCAATTAAACAACGATATTATAATTATCGTTAATGAGTATACGTTTTCTGTCCTGCAACAGGTGCGTGCGAAACACCTATTATCATAAAGCAATAAAGCCTGTACAGTGTAATATTTTGATAGTATAATAATATTATTATGTATGTGCGTGTGCTTGGTACTCTTATTGTGTACCTACCTGTTAAAATGATAAATAGATAATATGTTATATCAAACGCCCCTCGCTTAACCGTCCACGACACTGCCAAGAGTAATTTTTATTATACTGTTACAGTTTATAATTATTAAAAACCTTGAAAACTTTGGGTTTAATTCGAATTTGCAAAAAAAAAATATATTAGGTTTCTAGGATTATTATAAACAGTATATGGGTACAGTATTTGATTATCTCGAACACATAGTTTTCGTCAATGGCGCTTGAAAGTCAGTGTTTTCTCACGTGTGTGGTTTATAAGATACTTGAAATTAAATACCAGACGAGAAACCTGATCTTTAGGACCCTACTGGGTGGTTCAGTAGCGAAACGGGACACTCTAGTACAAAGACAGGAGTCTCCGGCTCAACAAAGGGAACACCTGACTCTTGGGCTGCAAATTATAACGCTTAAAAAATTGTTTTTCTATTTTAATAAAACATAAAATGTACCGTTTAATTGTTCAGTATACAATACAACAATACTTTGTGTTTGGTATTATACAGTATTAATTAATTTTCTATTAGATATTATATTATTATAATGACTGCTGGTAGAGACTATTTACAATTTACTTGTAATCAAAAGGAAATAATAAAAAAGAACTAATTAACATTAACTTCCTACACACAAATATCTATGTAGACTATTAATTATTGTCGTTAAAGTATACAAGAGACAATACTATGGGACTGTGATAATCGTTTGTATAAACACAATATATATTGTAGAATTTAAAAAAAAAAGTTCAGCCAGATACGAAGAACGACCAATTAATTGACGCGGTTTACAACTTACAGTTGGAATAACTCGTAAAAAACATTGCCTTTTTACTTTATTAGCCCACTGACCATTGTACAAAAGAACAATAAAAATACTTATAATATAGAGGAAAATACAAAACGTGGTCTTTGTATAGGACATTAAATTTATACTTTTAAACTTGAACGTGCACAAGGGGGGCTTTTAATTGTCGAGCTTTACCGTTTTCATACACTAGCTGTTAAGTTTCCATTATTATAACTGCAAAATATTATAAAACTAATTGATATCTTTAACGTTGCAATCATCTATTGGTGTGGTTAAAACGGTTCAGACTTTAAATTATTGTATTTCAACTGCACAAGACTTATGGGCCTGCTCGAATAACACAACCGTGCAATGCCGGTATTGGATTTATTGAAAATATACGAATATTAACGACGTTCTATTATACAATAATAACATTGTTAATATTATAGTTTGCGTGTTAAACCTCCATTAATATAATATTTTAGAGCTTACCGACTGTACATGGAAAAATAATAACCACCCAGTCGGTACCGTGATGATCACTAAAGTAAAACGAACAGTTAAATTAAATCTTAATAAAAAAAAAATCACATTACATAATCCATTATTGTAGTACGGATGTTATCAATATTCATTTGAAACGCAACATAATCTAGTTAAAACATGTACTCAAAACGAACTGTATGGTAAAAAAAAAAATTGTACAATATTATTAAAAACTAATACAAATGTAATATACACTGATAAGGGGATTAATCAGCGATTCTTTAATAATGTAATTATTACTAACTATTATTAGCTAGTCGTGTTGCAATACCCGTTTACGCTTGTAATCTGTATGCGATCATATGCAGTGATTTTTTATTTTATTATACTGCACAATGCATTTTTATTTATAGTGAAGAATTAACAATACAATTTCATGTATTTTATTATCGTGTCACTCCACGCGGCTGGAATATAATCGAAGCTAAAGGATAGATAGAACATGGTGTTATAATAATAATTATTGGACCTATTCAATATCCTATAATACTTAGCACAGTCTCATGTGTGATCAAAAGGGTCAAGGTGTGTTATTTTATTTCTATGCAAAGTGTAACAATTTATTTTCAATACCTTGTCAGAGTTTGACGAGGAAGTCTTCCACAAAGAAACGCCTAAGGTTATTTTCATAGTAATTTTTGTATTGTTTATGCGAGGTCCTATTTTTTTTATTATATACCTATTCAATGTTGTGACTGTAAGTTAATCAAATAAACAATAAGATGTGGACTGTCTTATAACGACGAATGCTCGTATGTATCCTCGTTTGCAGTTTGGACTTAGATACCATTTTTTTTTTTAATTGTACAATACATACAAAAAAAACAATTTATCATGGTAAATGTCAAGGTTAAACCCCACACGTGCTAAAACGGTGCTTTTTTTTTATTATTATTATTATGATAATATAAACTTTCCTCTTGTTATTTTTTTACCGTAAGCGTGTGAAAAATGGTTGTATGTGTTGTGCAGTTGATAAACACAAGGTTAACATGCAAAGACTATCGTGAACCTTCCGTGCAACCGTGTCCAGATGAGTAAGGTACATAACGTTAATTAAAAAACGCATTAGTTGTGTTTACCGTTAGTAATAGTTTATTGTTTTTATTTGTTATCACAAACATGTACTATTGTCAATATTTTAGTATTATCCCAAGTGCCGTTTTGACGTTTTCAATAATTGTTTAATATTCTTATACACTCTTAACTGATGTACTAATTCACCCTAAATAGGCCTAATACAAGTTATGTATCGTGGAAAACCCAAAAAGATGGATTGCTTTCCAGTTGAATTGAATAACCCGAATTATTCTCCGTTTTGATTTATTCAATTCGATTTGTTGATAAATTATTCAAAATTCGAATGATCGCACACTCCTACTTTTTTCCTTATTAACAACATTAAAAGTTACAACGCAAACGGTTTTTTTTTCTTTTTAACTATGACTTCCTATTTACCATAACCGTTTCCTGATCGGATAGGTTGGTCGAAAAGTGCGTTAAGTTTACAAACATTATATTGTTTGACTCCGCGGTGTAGTACAAAAACTAACCACTTAACTTGGATACTTAAACGGGGATTAAGTATCAAACCATTTTATAAAAATGTTTCGGTTAACTTCGATTGACTTTTTAAACGTTTGAGATATTTTCATCAGTATAAAACACAGATATATATATTTTATAATGAACTAGATTGCTAACTAGTGATATAAGAAATAAAGAATATAATATATATATATCTGTCAATCTGTGATTCTGTGTTATCAACTTAACTTGTAATATTGTTAAAAACAGTGTGATAACAGTTATAAACATGTGATAAGGTTCTGAGTCCCACAAAAATAGTGGAAAATGGTAACTTCAATTATGTCTATTGGCGGCATGTACACTTAGCAATCTAGTTTATTATATACATATCTGTGATTATTATTGATCTCTTATCAGCTGATGCTGTTATCATTGATTTCTTATCAGTTATCGAGAAATTATCGATTTTCCTATATTCGCTATCAAACCCTATCTCTAACTTTCCCCATCAGTTTTGGTACACTCACAAGACCTATTTATGTCGAAACGGGGTAAACGTAAATTATGCTTTTCAAATAATTGTTTTCAGTTCAACACTTTTAACTATAAAACGTTTACCTTTGTTACATATTATACGTAATATCTGTGTTATAAAATGGTTTAACAGCGGTGTTTCGGTAGTGTTTTTTTTTTTTAAATCGCCGACGCCGCAAAATAACGGATCCGAAGAAAAATAAACATTTCATTAATATAAGTATTGAAAAAAAAAACTAATAGTGAGCCATACATACATAATAAAGAGTTGCCGGTGCAAACAAAACGCCCTGAAATAATATACACACAACAGGGTGTGGTTCCTTTGACTGACCTGTGCGTGAATATTCTAAGCACGGGATTTTTTTTTATCTCTATTTACAACCGATCGGTTACTTTGTTCCTTTGGCCCATTTTTGAATTTATTGCTTTTACTCGGTAATTCATTTTTTCTCTATCGTTAGATATTATGTTTTTTAAAACCACATCCATACAGGAAAACGGGTCACGAACCATTAAGTTTCGTCCGGAAGGGACTCTATTGTCTTTGTGTGGGGGCTATACCGGTGTTTGCCAAATTAACATCATTCAGGGTGGTCCGAAAAACGATAATATGTCATTGTGATACCAATACCGAAAAAAAAACCAACGTTCATCACGTATCCTATTAAAGATTCACATAGCTAATGATAGGTCTAATTTTGTGTTTCCAACGAAATTTAAAACGGTCAAGACAACAGTTGATGTAATAAATGTTTTACCTACGAATATGGAGTACAACACCTCTTTGTTTTATCAACAATTCTATAGCGGTATTTGCTATTCACTACAGCCGTTATATCACAGAATTGGTCGGTACTATTTGGTACAGTATATTTCAATTCGAAAAAAGGGTATTGACGGCTTGTCGGATTTGGAGTGCGCTTTTTTTTTTTCTCGAGTGCTTTCTTGTGGATGTAATCTCTGACCTTTCGGATGTACTAGTGTAGGTGCACGTTAAACGTACTTAAGTACGGGTTAACAGTTGCATACTGTTAAAAATACTTTAGAACGCGATAAAATAATGTTTCAGAGGGTTGCCGTGTGTACATAAATTCTGTCTTATGCGCTAAAGACCAACACGTGCTGTGTATGTGCTCACTCGTTGGAGATTCTCTGCGTACATTAGACTTCCCAGAGACCGTTTAAGAAAAGAAAAAATGTGTGTTCTTGGCGTAAACTGTCGGGCGTTAAGTATATTATATTATTATTACAAGAAAGTCCCGACGCAATTATTTGTTTGGTAATAATCACGTGTGCGCGTTGAGTTTACCGGCAAAACCACTTATATCGTGAACGGCTATTAGGGCCGGCCTTCCCCGGTGCACTCGGTCTGTAAAATAACACATATTACTCTCCTACAGTGCATAATATTATGTATGTCCGCCGGTATATATTGCATTATTAATTAGACGTCTTCGGACCGTGCACGCGGCACTGAAGATCATCAAGATTAGATATCTCGTTTACCTTATTCGATTTACTTGAACAGTAGCTGGTACGCTGATGGAGGGTTTTCAGACCAACGCCAAGTGCTCTGCCAAAGCTTGTGCCGTGGGTCATATAAGCATTAAAGTCGGTCTTAACTTGTGATTCCAGCGTTGGAATCAAGTCGGCAGACAGGTGTATACAAGGTGTAGAAAAAAAAGACATTAATTAGTTTGGTGGAATATGAGAATTGAATCGCTACAAAAAGGATGTAGACTCCTTCCAGAACTTGCCAACACCTTGTGCTGTACACTAACGTCTCATCCTTTGTGTTGTGCTTCGCTGCTCGTTTTACCTGCTCATATTATACAGTTTCTAGTCTATATAATTTCCTGTCGTCACTATAGTATAATACGATAAAAAATATTGTATAGAATCCTCTCCGCCTTCCAGCCAAACCCAAAATGAAATCATAGGGCAAAAACGACGTTGTGTAATGCACACAATCGTTAAAGCTATTGCACCGTATACTTATATTATAGAGGGCGGCAATCGTGTCGAAACACGGGATTAAGTAATTTTTAGCTGTATATTATTATCGGGCATTGATGAAAATGTGATTTTAATGTGTTTTAGGCTGCTCATAGGAGCTCCGGAGGCGCAAACCGATCAACCCGGCGTGGAAAAAGGCGGCGCCGTATACAAATGTGGCACAGCCAGGGAAAACGACTGCGAGGAAGTTCCATTCGACACCAGAGGTAAGACGACCGTAATATGTTTTTTATACGCTGCTCTAAGATCTATACCCCCGATCATCGGGTATAGATCGTGTATTTTTATTATATACTTTTATCGCACGTTGTTGTACGTGCCGCCTCTCGATGGACACACCGTGTAATTTACGACTCGTGTACCACTGCTATGAAGACATCAGCATTAAATTATACATTATTATAAGTGCCGGTGTTATTTTGACGCTGTTCGTTTTTTATGATTCGCGCGCTTATATACAGAGCGATCCTTCTGATGCAAGGCATTTTTTCCCCGTACAAGTATAAGGTAACACCTTCGGGGTGGAGATACGGATGTACTAGTGTACACGGGACGTCAAGCCTAGAAGGAAAATATTATTACACTTAACTATTTGTGTGTATGTGCTCGAGGATGGCAAAAAAAAAATGTTGTCTTTGCATTACTCTTGTGTGTGATTGAACAGATGGCTTCGGAATGCGCTCAACGCGGCCGCAGGTCAGAGCCGAGTGAAATTTATCAATATGGAAGCTTGTCGTTGGAGACGACGACATAAGAGACGGGGCCGGTTAAAAGGTTAGGGCAAGGAATACCCACTCGGAGATGGACGTGGTCCGAGTAAAAAAGTAGAGTGATAAAGAGTCTGGTTTTACTATATAGGTACCGTTGCCAGAACGTGTACGAATGCGGTGAATTAATGGATTTGACGGACAACGCAAACTCAACCGCAGCTTCCTTCGGCTCGAGATTATTATTCAATTAGCCCTTTCCGAGTGGTTAATTACAATATTTGTTATTAAACAGTCTAGCTACTGGCGGCTACCGTGACAAACACTCGTCTGTCTTAATTCGATGAAACAAAAACCGATGAATCCTCCTCAATGCGACGCGCGCATAAAGCTTTCAGTGTATTTCCATAGATAATGTAAATATTTACAATAAATGATTGTGCAAGGTTACATTGGTTTACATAACGCGTGCGTTCATAATATGACTTTATATGTGGGCACCTTAACGAAAAACAATAAACGAGACGTAAACAAAACACACCGAAGCAAAACATTTGTACATCTTCTGGAATGTGTCGAAGGTGTATATTGTTTAGAAGTCACAAAAGAAATATACGTATTATAGATTTTGTTTTTTTTTTTAAACAACATAACAGCTGACAATTACACTGACTTTACACTGCCTACATGTTTATACGTTCCCTGTCGTCGTTCACACCCTCGTTTAACGTCTTGAACCCATTATAAGGGATGCGATGCTATTATTACAACAGAACAACAACGTCCGTCGCGGATTTAACATAATATTTCATCTATAATCGCTTAATTACAACCGTTCGGGTCGCGAGACTATATTATATTTAGAGTTGTTGTTCTAAAGGAGGGGGGGGGGTGTTAGTACCGAGTAATATATATTACTTAATTATTGCTTATTTTCAATACTTAACAAATCCAAATGGTCAAAGGGATTTTCTTCCATCGAATATCTAAGAATTGCCTCAAATTTGGCATTACTGATTGCTGTACCAACCTAACCTAACCTTAGTAACCAACTATACACTCTGATGTGACTCAAAAAACAAACCTAGGCTACTCAGTTGATCTTGATAACTTGTATACACATACACACCCATCACAGGTCTCAAGTCCGAAAGACAAATAATGTACCGTAGTCATCTGTATTCGGTCGTCGTGCGCCATTCACCGGTCGTCGACGGATTTTGTAATACACAACACATTAACATGCATACCGTTTACCCCCGTTGTACATAAATCTACAGTGTCGGCGGCCACTACATACATACATACGGTATCTGCAGACTATCTCAACACCCATTAATTCGACCCCGTATTCACCTATACGGTTTGTATACAGTACCTATATAGAATTATATGGACAAAGATTGTGTATATCCTACCTGAATGTCACAACAAAAACATCATCAGAATTTCGGCGGGCCTGAAACGGAAATATATATATATTTGGATTTTATTCTTCCAAACAAAGTACCTCCGTTGGATTGGGTTAATGGCAAAAACAACGGAGAGTAACCATGACGTTAAGTCGGACAGTAAGTCGGACTCCATCGCTTTTCCGTGCGGTTTCAGTTAACTATGCAAGATCTGCTAATTTATGATTTCTGTAGATGTATTTTATTTCATCGTAAATCTCTCTTCGACCAACAGAGTCGTCTACGTCAGTCTATCTACGTTCGATTGTTTTTTTAAATAGGTCACAATCCGGTTGGAGTTACATAATGTTTTATCATTAATGTTTCGCGACCGTAAACCACAACAACCGTTGTTCGGTATAGGAAAAAAAAAATTATACTCGTGATAATATTTTATTATAAATGTATTTAAGTCAATTCATTTGGAAAAAAAGACCACCCCGGTCAACATAATGATTGATAACGGTTAAAGACTACTACCGGTAGAGCAACTGTGGGTTTATTTCCAAGAGGAGAGAGCATTGACAACCACAATCACATAACCTAACCGAGATGAGGCTGAAATTTTAAACCTTTTTGGCCAGGTTTGGCATGATATCGCCCCTATCGTTGGGATTATGGGATTTTCAAATTTGCCACCGGTATTTGTATTGTCGGCAAAGCTAAGACAAAAAAAAAAAAAATAATAAAATTGAAATAAGTTTTTTTTTATAAAAATCGTCAGAGAATTTCAAGTAGCCGACGATGGTGACGTTAAGCAAAACAAAAAAAAACATTTTATACTCAACGTCTACCGTAGATAGATAAGACCATAAAGTTATGTCTGGGAAAAATGTCATTCGTCGTCGAACACATAGATCGGATAAAGAATAAAAAAAAACTTATATATATATATTAAGCGAAACGGCACTTGCTTCAAGGCGAATACGGATCGGCATTCAGCTGTCGTCCGGCAGCCGTACGGAGCGTATATCAAACGGGGAATACTTACAATTTTATTTTTTTTTTTTTCATCAAACGTTATATTCTTTTTTAATGTAAATTTCGCCGATAAACGCAATATTATGTGGGGCAATGGAAAAGGAGCAAAAAAAAAACCGCCGCCGCCGCCGCCTAAGGAAACCCGTTTTGGTGTGTGCCCTTTGCTTCTTATGCTGCTGCTGCTGGCCACTTCGACCGTCGAAGGTAAAGCATGTCCGTTTTTTTAAAAATGGCGACATTAAAAAAAAAAAACATTTAAAAAAACACGTCCCAGACGAAGACACGTGAACAAATACCTATAGATGCTATAGATCAAACGCACGAGACAAATTACAAATTGGTTTCCACGGAATCGACCGGGCCCGTGATTGGCCGAGACAAGACGAATAATATATACAGGGTGATCAACAAAAAAATGTTTGAATGATTGATAACCAGTTTTGAACAACTATTTTCAAAGTTATTAGAGTTTAAAAGTTAGTAGGGGAAGTGCGCGCAGACAGAAATAACACTACACTACACATACTTTCCTCCTGTCCTAAACTTGAAACTTCAATAACTTCATAAATAGTTATTCATGGCTATGGTTGTCAAAATGTTGAGTACATTATTCTCAATTTAAATAGATAATGAAACGTATGCGTTACCATTTAAGTTTCAAAAGCCGGCATAAGAATAACTAGTGTAGGAACATCAGAATTTGTGGAAAATTGAGATCACATTGTATGAAAAATAAAATCAATTAATTATTAAACCCATTAAAACCATCAGGAGCATTACCAATTTATCGACTTCATTTGTTATTAGAAACAATTTTTACGTTGAAATAAACTAATATAGTCTGAAAAAGAAAAATCTCAGACAGTAGTCTGAACTGAGCTAAATTTACATCACAATCGTTTATTGTACTTGTAAGTCACACATTTTGCATTATACTCAAAGTAAATAGAACAATCGGTTTCCATATATATATATATGCATATATATATAATATAAATTGTATTGTCTTTGACTCATAAATAAACCATCGATGCTTTGTATGCGGTACTTAATTTCAATTCTTAGCAGCAAGTATTATGTCAAGACGTGTAACCCGATAATATTATAATAAACAATATTAACTATTTTATAGACTAATAAATACGTTGGTTTCTGACCGAGATGAACGATAGATGATACCAAATTGACATTTCCAAACAAAAACAATAGTTTTTTCTGAACACTGGCGGAATATGCTGTTTACTAAATCTTACCTACTCTGATATAAAAAAAAATACAATTTAATTCATAACGCATTCGAATGCTACTTGATGTTTGGTTTATCGGTGATGGGGTCAGCATATGATTTATTGTGTGCCTAGCAATACTATTGAAGAACACAAAACACATGCTAGCTAGATAAAAAAAAAACGATTTTTAACACCCCTCCCCTCCTAAATTCATCAATGGAATACCGTGAGAAACCAGACAAACCACCCTACATTTGAAAATCAATTTCCAGAATACCGTTGCCACTACTACCCTACTGTACAATTTCCCTTTCGTTGACAGCTGAAAATTGATGGTTTTTATTATTATTATTTTTTTTTTTAATTGTTTCGGTGGTAAACTTATTGAATAGAACTATAAAAAAAAGAATGAACCGTAGTACATAACACAGTATGATATAATCGTTTTTTATCACCTTTCTTTATTTCTAATGCAGTAAAAAATATGTATTACACAGCGGTCGATACACGATTACAAGACACAAAACATTAATTTTGACTTTATATTCAGTAAAACAAAATTAATTTCTATTAAACAAATTGACATAACGAGAAAAATAATAAAACTTACATTTAAAACATATAAAACATTACATTTTCCACTATGAAAGGTATAATTTATGCGCTGAACTGCGCTATAATTGGAGAATACAAGAGACTATATTTTTGCACTTATTATATTACCTACTTTTTATAGCCATTGCGGTTATTTTGATCACACTGTAAACAATAATACATGGCAAACCGATTTAAACGGTCATTATACAGTATTGCCGAACGTCATTCGTCAAAGAACTACACGCAGCATTAACCGTTTAAACGAGGATTTATGTTTTGCACGACAAATTCAATAACGGTTTGCACTATATTAAACCGATTTAAAAAACTTGACATGCGAACGGAATTCTTAAATGAAAAAAAAAACAACGAAGTATGATTTGCGTTGTACGCACGCTAGTTGTGACGTGACGTGGCCTATATATTAAAATATTGGACTGTTTTGTTTTTCCTACCCTTTCAATTGGTAGACTTTTTTCAAATAAGAAATTCTTAAAATTCCAGATCTCCAGCTCAACTCTAAGCACTTCCTCGTGATTCGCAAGTTAAGCCAGGGATCTGAAATTTTAAAGATTTCTTATTTAAATGGGGTAGGATAAGTAAAAAAAAAAAAATTTTTTTTTAGATATTCTAGTATATATTATGTATAAATATAAATTTTTTTTGTTATGTGTGACAATGATCACATAGACTTCTGTAAGTCAATGTACGTGTGATCGACGTCGGCTCTGAATGGATTAGCCGTAAGAACTTAACGGACGGTTCGATAACCTCGGATGATAAATGTATAGGAAAAAAAAACTAAGGGGTTGGATAGAATGAAAAAAAAAAAGAAAGAAAATCACTCTTTGCCGTAACGGATCCGGTCATATAACATTATCATCCGGATGCTTCTTTGACGTTTGTGCGCAAACAGGACTCCTATTTTTTATTCATTCCGTGTACGTAATACTAGTTGTCCGGTTAAGGAAAAGCGCGTTCCGAGAAGACGCAGGAGTAAAACATACTTATATTATTTATATATATACCTGTATGTATATCCAAGTACTATAGGTATCATTCGGTAGGCTCGGACTTTGTTTGAGTGCACACACACACACACATACGAGTGGTTCGGATGATGATGCTGCTGCTGTTGCTCTAGTAGTATTGGTTCACAGAAGTTATCATCGGCGTTAAAACCACAATATAATATCCGTACAGACTCTCTCAAATGACTAGTCGTGTTATTATAGTCGTATACACACACACACACGGAGAATGAAAGACGCTTGCCTATATTTAGATAATATTGTTTTTTCAACAAACATCCACAAGTCCATATCCGAACCGCTGTATAATAATAATAATAATAATATATAATAACAGTATAAACCCCAGTGGTGCTGCTGTTGGATTATATTAATTTTGTCGCCATCACCGTGGCCGGTCACAATGGCTGATGCAGACAGAGGAAGTATCGCCGCATATAATAACACATGAGCCATATGGCCAACCGTCGTGCTATTGTTTAGCAAATTGTTATTGTTTTAGCCGTCGGCTTCTGCTAGGAGCCTAGGACACCTATGACCCAATACATAGACTTTGCGTTGAAACCCTATGTACTCTGTCCCGCGGGAGAACGGTACTAACGGAGGATAGCATATAAGAAGTGAATACATAAAGGGGTGCTGCGTGAATTGTGGGGAAATTGTATTTCACGTCATGCTTTGAGAAATTGTACACGGATAACGCCCAGCTTTACACTCGTTAGCAAAGTGTGTACTTAGGCGACTCCGGCGTTATCACGGTCCGATCTTGACACGTGCGTAGGTGTTGGGTACAGCTGTACACGAACACGAAAAGGTACACATCGTTTACTGATCTTACAACTTGATTTCCGGGACCGGCAGACATATTACAGTAATTGGGCACGTACGACGATTGATACGGATCCCAAAGACCCTTTTTTTTTAATAAACAAAACACGTCATACAACTGCGGGTAAACATCATTCGTCTACATTGTCATGGAGCTGGTAATGGAGGGGCACGAGTTTTGGTAGAGGCGCAAGAAGAGAAACGATATGTTGACAAGAAATAAAATTGTTCTTGGAAGTTATCGCAGAACTAAGAACGTACGATGGTTGTAAGATGAAGCATTGTGTATGTGGCAAACGCAATTTACACACTCGGTGCAACCGTTGACAGACTTAATGGCGTATGTCGAATGGGAATCGCATGCGTCACAGTCTGATGAGTATCCGCAGAGGAAATAATATATTATTAGTACATTTTTATTATGAAAATAATATCCATTGTGGGGAACCGACGTAATATTGTAATTAAAAACCGTTTTAATATTTGTTTTTCTATAGGAAACAATAACTCGACCAGATCAATACAAATAGACAAGAAGTCACGTCAATGGTTTGGAGCCACGGTTAGCAGTTCGGGAGACAATGGAGTCGTTCTGGTGAGTACAAAAACACTCTTGACTGTTATAATACTGTTTCGACCGGTGCTCATTATATGATAATTTCATATACTCTTGGGCGTGTATTGAATATAGTACAAACCTGCCGTTTAAATTGATTGTTCCTCTTTAAGCGATCCAATTCACTCTTGTCTTGCGCTCTGATTAGGTCCAATTAAATTTCCCTAACCAATTACGCGGTCAGTAGCTGTTACTGCGCGTTGTTGGGCTTATTTATCTCGAGTGTATAAACAAATGGTAACAAACCCGTCCACTATGCACTTAAGTAATCATGCTGGCTATATCACTTACTTTCGAGGGTTATTTGAATTTTTTCCAATGAATTATTCTGCTTAAACTCGTGGCAACATCTTAAAGGTCACAGCGCCAGTGTTCGCCGGGCTATCGATGGAATGCTAATGACTCATTAATATATTCCTCGGTTCGCTGTAGGTATAAGTGATTTATTTCGAAATTTGTCATGGGTTCGATAAAGCCATTTTTTTTCCACCCAACCCCGGTGGCTACTACAATCAATCAACATCGGTCATTTGCCAACGAAATAATTTATATTCCCCCCTCGGTCTCGATTTATTTAGCCCCTCTAGTGGTTTTGTTTGTGTACGCTTGTATGGAGATGCGTACAGTTAATTAGTATTTTCAGTATGTTTAATTAATATTACTCGCCGTATGCTAAATTACTTGAGAATACTTGACCGGTGCATGGCTTCAATTTGTCTACTCTCAGACGTCGGTAGGTATAGCCGTGCGGTATTTTTCCAATTTTCTACAGCTAATTAAGTTGTTATGACTTAAACAGTCGCGCCGCAAGGCCCACACACATTTTCATTTCGTATTTTCTAACCGGTTGTTTGATATCGAACCAACGTTAAGCATAATATTATGTGTTGTGAGTACAGTTTTTGTTGGGCTTCCGACCTACCTACTAAAACAGAACTAAGCTTCCGACATTTATCCTTTTAACTGTCACCATTTTCGTGGTACACTTTCACTTTCATTTAGCGATAAGAGATAAATTATAAGAGAAAATATCCGTGATAAAACGTTTTTCCGTGGAACGGACAAAATAACTAACTTTTTTACTCGCTTCATTGTACGTTATAATAAATAAACAATTATACGCTGGTCTCAAAGAAAACGTCTTAACTAACATTAGGTAGACATGTTTATTGAATAGTTTCGGATTTGACTTGCTAGATTTATCATTCGGTAACACGCATTTAAGTTACGACAAAAAAAAAGTATTTTGCCTTAAAATATTGCCTAGGTGTGTCACCATTAGGCTAATTGTTGTGTTACGGCATTTCTAATAGTCTCTTACTCATAAAAACACATTTAACGAAACAATCTTGCTGTAATCAATATTTAACCGTTTGCAGTTTCGAAGAAATAGTGACTATTTAATACAATAATTTAATATATAACTTTTATATATCTTACGTGCTATTCAATATACCATTTTGAATTTATTACCTTGAGGAATTTCATTTAAAGAAAAATTCACCATTAAAGCCACTGTTTTGAATGGACGGCAATTTGTTTCAATTTCAATTGTCAATTATTTCTCAGGATAATCCATGTTATTTATGTATGTAATTACCGATTTACAAATCATGAACCTTTTGATTAATTACTACCTATTACTTATTGTTAAGGGAGTGGCAGCGTTTTATTTTAACATAATTCTATCCCGTGTAACCGGGCCATGTTAAAACCCTTTAAAAGCATTTGCACTAATATAAGTGGAATTTGTCTGACAGATTATAATTTCCGATTCATTTTATAATTTGGTCAATATTATATATATATATATATATTACTTATAAATGTAATTTGTTAATGGCCGCGTTTTCACCAGTTTGGCTCAACGCATTTAATTAGAGCTTAGCCTAGTATTGTTGTATCGTTAATGCCATACACCAAAAAAAACTAACAAATTCTCTGACAACATTTTTGAAAACATTTATATTTTTTTTTTTTTTGCTGTACGGGACTTGACTTAATTTTTAAGCTTAACCGGCTTGAACGGTCGTCATTGTAATATGTTCTGTCGACATTGATTGTAATTGATGCAAACAACCGCAGAGTAATAGTAACAATATCGGATAGGAAACAATATACGACGGTTTTAAGTAAAATGCTTGGATGTCAGATTGAGAACATTGTCTATGGAAGTACATATTTTATAAGCAGCTCGTTGCAACACAAAAGGAAGTGCGAGCCGCGCGTTAGGTGGTTGTTTTTTTCAAACGCGCTTTTGTCCTAACGCAGTATATTATCTAATTGCGCGTTTTAATAGCCGTTAACACAAATGAAAATAATAACACTATGATAATACATTACATTAAACGGCCGGGGCGTTAAGTCACACACCGGTGTTCTTAAATTATGTACCTAAAGGAATTTAAAACCGTCCGGAACAATTTATACGATACGCCTTGAGCATGCTACAAGATCGATAATTTTCCTCGGTACTCGTGTGCGCACGTGAATGTGTATTCTACACATTCTTCACACTCTCTTTTCATACGTGTGAAGTAATTAATACCTACTTAACACCGGGTGGCGTCGTGGAATTTACATAGTTTGTCCCTATCAATCGACACCATTGCGCGCGCATTGGTCTTGAACGCAAAATAAACAAAATATTATTACAAGAAATAAAAAATAATGGGCGCGCGATAAGATCCGCGTATTGTTGTGTGCCCGTTGGACAATAGTCGCGGTCGGAATCGACATCAAGAGCTATTGTAAAACCGTTTATTTTCAAGGACTTGCAGTAGAGAACTTTCTGAAACTCTGTAAGCTGCCACAGAACGTTGGTTGAAAAAAACCTACCTAGTTGTTTTCTCCGCTCCACGGTAAAACATGGATATATTATCTCTTATCACATCAATTTTCTCTAATCTCTTATTACTTTTAATTTATCGCTTATCTCTTATCATTTAGCTCTTATCACTTTTCTTATGTCTCTTTTCACGTGAAAGTGAAAGTGTTTTTGGCCAACGCTGAACTTTTGCACAACGAATTGAACGATTCTCTAATCTTTAAATAAACCCCCAAAACGAGTAATTGCGATTAGTCCTCCAATTAATTTGAACGAACCGCTAAATTTTGTAAATGTTATCAACAACTTGCAGTTTTTACTTCAGTAATCAATGACAGTGTTGATAAAAATTTGCTTGTGATATCACACGACTATAAGTTACAATAAAATCCATAATTTCATAGTTTAGAACATTTTAAAAACTTTGAAATTCAGTTCTTGTTTATTTTAAATTGTAATTGTTCATAAATTGTTTAGTGCGTAGTGCACTTTTTTCTGCTTATAAGAATAAGTACGTCTAGCGTTCTTTAATGCAGTTTGACTTACCCAAAAAAAAAAAAATTCACATCTTAAGTCCTAAGAATTACTTCACGCCTTTGAGTTATCTCCAATAAATGTTTATTCATTTAAATTTATCGTCTCGAAGGCGTATCGTTTCTGTTTATAGAAAATTCAACTTGAGGTGTATAATAAGTGTTGGTGAGTCATTTTCGCACAACCATGGACGAGTGTAAATCATAATTGTATTTATCCATAAATCATAATATTACATTCAAACGTTTATTGTAGAAATACAATTATATACACATAAACATTAAATTTAAATGTTCATAACATCATAATATAAATCACGTCCATGGTCAATTCTCGCATATAATTTAACATGTTTAATACTAAAAAAAAAAATTTGGAATGTAATAAAACAGAGTAGCTGATTTAACAATTTTTTTTCTACTTGATGTCGTCACTGTCATATTATTGTCTTCGTGTACTGACATTTTATATAGTGTTAACATTCATAAAACGGTCGTCGTCGTTGTTGTTGTTGACAATTTGTTAAGCTGTACAACATCCGAGAGTATAATCTTGGCCAGAACTACACCTACCATTAGGCTACCATCACGAGACACGATGTGATGTATTGTTAGATTATTAATGTCGTATCAACTGTTGCACCCCATATTAAAAAAAAAAATAATAATAAATATTATCAACAGAAGAATAATAAAACGGAACAGGCCGTGCATCTGGTGGTCGGGTTTGCCGGAGGTCAAAGTGGATTGTAAAACGAGCATGTCACACGCCTGAAGCTCTTTGGCCATATGTGATGCCCCTAACGACATAAAAGGCAATTTTTTTTTTTTGTAAATGTACTCTCCATTGTATTCTCGGTACCCATTCGACCGGAGGAAAGGAAGAAAAAAAAATACAATTTAAATACAACAGAAAACCAATAAATTTTAGCCGGCAACGTAAGCGGATACCCGCAATCGTGTGCTGCAGTTGTGTGACGGGCAAAAAATAAAAAAAATACATATCTATGATACGTCGTGATTGTCGTGCAAGTAATATCACTATCTCTGGCGGTATAAGATTTCTGTCGAGAAACATTGTAGGTACACAGGAGTCGGCAACGGCGACAAATTGCTGTAATAAATAACAAACCTGTACTGCACATATTATATTAGGTCGATGAAAGGGCCAATAATTTAGTTTTCCAACAAAAACAACACATGAACCAATAGGTATTCGAGCTTCGCGCCGAAGCTAAAACTCAATAGGCAAGGAAAACATATTTTATTGAATTCTCATTAACAAACGACCGTTTTAATTTATATTATAGTTCACAATTATTATTGCCCAGTAGGTTATTTCCCCGTATCATTATTGCCATTTATGGTCACCACACAATAATTGTACATGACGTGCTACTTTACATTTTTTCCTCAAGAAAACCACCTACGCAGGAATCATGATATTCCTTAAGGTCATTCGTATCGTACACAAATCATTTTCAATCGCAGTATTCGAACTAATAAACAAGTGACATCAGCTACCTAATTAAATTTGTATAATACTACTGATATAGTGTAAAATCTGGTAAAAAAAACGCCGTTTGAGTAGACTTGAAAACGCAATATTTTCATTTATGTCGTAAAATATCGTGCACACTGTTTACAATAATAACGTAGTCTGATAAGAGTTACTGATAACAAGTATATTAGATTAACGAAGGTCGACGGTGATAACATTACGGATGCTTGATAACAGAATGATTATTATTTTCATTTTTTGGTCACACTGATCTGAGATTCTTAAAGTTTGTTTACATTTTTCGGTTTTCTTTTGTTTAGAGTGCACTATCTGGTTTTTTATTTAACAGGATGACACTGTTCGTTTAGCGGATGAAAATATACAAGTGCAGTGTAGTGGGCTTGCGAAACGTGTGGACCAGAATAATATTATTATTTTCTTACAAACCGAACGGAAACGCCTACGCAGGTATGTATCATAAAGTACAGCAGAGAGCGAAAAAAAAAAGGGCAGAGTTCCAAATTTGGATATGTTCGCGGCCAAATGTCCCGAAACGATTATATTTATACAGCTACAACCGACGTGCACAGCAGTTTAGGTCGTGACCACCGGACCATAATAATATAATAATAATTACACGCGATCGATTTGATTTCAAGTTAAATGTAAAAACCCTCTCGGATAGGTTAGGCCGTACGAAATAAGTGCTGGCTAATGTAGTCGTGGTCGTCGTAAAAGGGAAGAACGGGCGTCAAAAAAAAAAAAAATATATATATATACATTTAATACATACTTGTGTATAAAATAAATTACCGGTTAATAACTTAATCTAAGCGCGAGCCGCCAAAGCGCTTCCTCGCTCGCACAAGTCATCTGACACTAATTTAATACAAGCAATACTAGACGAATTAACCGTGACTGATGAGATCCCGCACACGTGTACTTATGGTAGTTAGTACCTATATAGTACTTACCTACCTAAAAAATAAACTAAAAATATCCTTTCTATAAGAATACACTACGAACACGTGTGTGTGTGTGCATACCCTCGAGACGAGAAATTATCGAGTCATACGAATTTTATTCCAACACACACACACATAGTATAGTACTTAGACATATTTTTTTTTTTTTTTTTAAGAGAGGTCTACTACGCCCTCGAGAGCCTAACGTTACGGCTACAACTTGTGTATAGTATTAGAAGTACTACCACATTGGTTACAACAAAAAAAAAAAATGTACATTAATATAATTTACAAGTCGTCACCGAGTCAAATTAAATTAGTCACGAGTTAAAAGCGTGTCGCCCCGGGCACGGGCCATTGATGGGCTTCCCCAACCCCTAAATAAGGGTCTGTCGCAGATTAAATAAAACCAGATAGCTCACTTCGTTGTAAAACATTATATTTTTAAAATAACGATTTTCGATTGGTTTAAACTTAAAGCAGTAGGGCCAAATTATGGTGCCGAAAATATTGTGCACGCCGTTTACGATGACCTGATAAACAAGATAGATAATACCGTGCGGGAAAATCGCCACAGACTTGGAAAAAGAAGTATTTTACCGTGTTAATTTCTGGTTTTAAGCAAATAACACATCTTCTAATGTCATATTGCTAACCTAGCAATCTTGCCTGTTTATTTAGTCGTGCTATAATGTAAACTGATAAGAAATGCTGATAACAAGTAGTTGATTACGGATGTTTGATAAAATGTCTTTGGCCACACTATATAGCACAAGGATTATTTTTTATCATTTTTTGGCCACACTGACCTGAGATTATTTAAGTTTCAGAGATAAAATATCACCTCTTCTTGTTATGCTATACATTTTTGATGATGATATTATTATTATTTAAACGTCTTTGAAATGTTATAATTTTACTTAACTACTATAAGCAAAATAATACGGTAAAATAGTTACCTAAATGTATGTGAGACGTTTTCTTCTAACGATAACGATATTCTATATTAAAATAATTGTCTCAAACATAATCAATTAAACAACAATGCGATGACTTGAGTTATTAAAGAGCATCAACTTTGTTCGATTGTGCTCGAAACTACTCTTTTGATGCCTATTTTAATTCCTTTTTTTCGTATCAATCATTTTCGTAGGTAACGTCATTGTCTAAAGCGTTTGTTCGACTTGAAGTCCTACTCAATTATCTGTCTTATATGAGCAATGATTTTGTTTTTTTTTTAATCAAGCAATAACCGCTTGCGACCAAATTGAGACGGAACAATATAATATGTACTATGCATTCTGTTATAAATGGTCTCGTTCTGTATTTGTAACGGTCAATTAATCAACGTCCTGGAATCTACAAAAAAAAAAAGGGCTACCTATGGAACGAAAAAGAAAATAGAAATGAAATACTTAATAATAATAATAACATAACTTGGCCGTCATTGTTGAGGCTCACAAACGTCTTCTATGTGATAATAAGAAGAAGTATGTGTGCCCTGCACTAATTTGTCTGCCGCAGGCCGCTATACGAGTTGCTTGTGTATATAAGATGTAATGGGATTGAATGGAATCAAAATATACCGCAGCAATCATTGCTGTACAATAGAGACTGTACTTACATATAGAGGAACTTCATTCCATATTGGAAACGGTGATTACACTTAACTATCCCGTTTAACGGATATGGCTTTATCGTTTTGTTCCAGGCGTGCGCACCGAGATACGTTTACTTCACTAGCACCGGGAGCCGGAGAGATCCTGTGGGAACTTGTTACACCACCAGAGACTTCAACGACTTCTCCGAATACTCGCCGTGCAGGACAAGTAAGTCAGACTTACAGATTTTTCAAAGTTTCTCCACACGCAGGTCACTTTTCATTCTGCCCAACCGACCTTGTAAATATTGAATCAAAAAATATGTTTTTTAAATATAGTTGAAAATATAGTAAAAAAAATTTATAGATTTATATAGATTTTTTTAAAGTTGTATTCAATAGACTTCTCCTTTGGTCGTGGGCCGTGGCACGGTGAAAATAAACTACAAAGAGCTGTCAAACCCGGTCAAAATAAAAGAAACTACTAAAGTGATTTACATCTGTCACGTCAGTTACTAATATAGGTTTATACGTTGTGCTATTACTTTGTGATTATTATATTTTATCCGAGACGTTCGACTTAAACGAAATTCCGCGCAATCAGCAGTGCTCGTTGATTTGATACCTTATTTGGACGAAACCAGAACAATATTGTTGTTATTACTTATTATTATTGTGTGGCAAGTGCGACACACGTACGAAAACTGCATTCGGACGATTTCGTGCGTTGAGAAATAAAAAATAATTATATATGATATTTCCACAGGTGTCCCCTCAGATGGAAATATTTAAACTTTATATTTTTATCGACAAATACTTTTTAGATAATATTCATACAATACTAGTTAAAATTACTAAAAAAATACATTAAAACTGTGTTGAATATCAGCTTGTGGTAAAGGCATAAACTTACTAAAATTAGGTATACATGAAAATATAATAAAATGTATAACATGAGATGCATAAAAAAATAATAAGCCTGTTTTTTTTATACAGAAAAACATTGAATTATGAATGTGGTATTTATTTTCTATCTCTTATCACTTATCATTTACCTCTTATCACTTGTCTCATATTTCATTTTTCTAAATGTCTTTTTAGATGTAGTTTTATGACACAAAATTTCTTCTAACCATTCCAATAACATAACCATGTAGGCAATATTTAAGAAAAAATGAAGTTTTAATAAATTTCGACCGTGTCAATTAGTTTACCGGTTGATTTGTATAAGCTTCAAGGTCTTATTATTAATTAAAATAATTTTTTCAACGAGTGAAAGCCGTATTGGTTTATTTTAGACCAAATGGTCCAATTTAAAACCAGTAAAGAGATTCTAGTTCTTTGGCTACTTTACTGTGTTATGTAGGGAGCTGATTTTCATTTCGAATTTTCAGTTTCTTGTAATTATAATTAATCAGACCGTCCTAAGTAGTCGACATTTTGTCTGGCTTTTTGGTCTAAAACGTCAAAAACACAGACGGTCTTTGTCTTTCGCCATAGGGTATCCCGAAAGAGGGAAATATTGTACAACAAGCGATTCGTACTAGTCTGAAGCGACGGTGCTAAAATTAAAAACCAATTAAAAAACAGTCGGAGCCGTGTTGTTTGCGGGGGCACGTGAATAAAAACTAGGCCGTTAATATATGTAATATTGCATTATGATGATAGGCCGTCTGTTGATGTGTATAGTACAAAAACATGCATATGTTTGCTGTTCCAGGGAATTGGGGTCACCACAAACAGGGTACTTGCCAAGCCGGACTCGGGGCATCTGTTTCCAAGGTACGTAAAAAGAAAACCGAGCTTTCAAAAACATTTGGCATCGAATGAATTGCTATTTTGTTTTTGTTTTTTGCTTTCAGGACGGTCGACGTTTGTTCATCGGTGCCGTGGGCAGTTGGTACTGGCAAGGTGAGATAAATAATAATAATATTACAGCTGTTTTTAACACAAACCCGGAAAAAACACCGCCGTTGCATTTTATATTTGTTTACATCATGTTTTCATGATTTTATTGAATACAAGCATTTTTTTTTTTAAGCAATATATTGCAACAGTCACTACCTACCTATGTATGTAACTAGTGCCTATCTCTTTTTTTTTTGTTTCTATGTATGTATATTTGGGTTTTTCCCAATTTTTCGCGCCAGGTTAGAAAAGATGTGTCTCCTATGCATGCACTGTTATTTTCACCATTCGGCATGTAGTTTTTATTATACTATTATTATATGTTGCTTTTCGCCTGTACATGGGCTCGTATGTATAAATGAATATATTATACATATATTTTATAATTTATAATTTATCGCATTTGCTGCGGATCTATATTTTTGTGATTTGTCAATACTCAAAAAACAAAAACAAATCATTAAAAAAATACTACACTGTGCATAATTATTATTATCATTGTTGTTGTATTTTTTTTTCTACCGGGCATGTTTTATTCGTCGTGGGGCTTTATGTGTAGAAAATAATAACTGTCGGATGTCAACACACAAAATTTTGCTAATGTTCTTTTGCAGGACAATTGTATTCGGTCGACTCGAGAGCTCGACTACCGTTTATACCAGCCATACAGTATGTGTTCAACGATTTGGACGAAGGTAAACTTGCGTTGGAAATGAAAAAGAACAAAAATAACAATATTATAATTATTTCACACCGCAAAACACTACGATGATAATATCATAATACTTTTGACATAACCCTAATAACAACTTGAAACCAACGCCTGAAATTTCAATTATGTTTATCTCAAAAAAATTCGTTGTGAATTTTACTCTTACTTTTGGTTTCATGTCCTGTTTTTTGAATAATTGCATGTTTGGAACGTTAACGCAGAATGGCATGTGCTTGCTATTTTTGTTTGTTTGTGAATAACGGTACAGATTAGATAAAACCAGACGGCACATTTTGGCATTTACTGATAACCGAAACAGTGTAACCACACTCTAAGAAATGTAATTATTGTACAGACCATTTTACCACTGTAATGGTACATACTGGTCATGGTTTGCTTACATTTTTAGCAATCACAATATTGCTTCAATTGGGAGTGTACCGTCTGGTTGCATCTACTTTGTAAGAAATAGCTTGTTGAAAAACTTCACTAGAACGCTTTGCTTGACTCTCGGCTTACTATTATTGATTTGCTCGCTACGACATATGTAATATTTTGTTTTTAATGATGTACCTATCAAATTTTATTTACAGTATTTCAGAGAACAACGATGAAATAGTGTTAATATTTCCATAATAATAATAATTATAATCTACATAAACCCTAATTGCACACTTCAACCGTTTCGTGCACATTTACCGCGGTACAAGGTGTTTCCGATACATATAGATTAAGAATATGATTAAAAGCTATAACATCATAATTATAAGGTCCTGTACACGGCAAGGAAGTTACCGAGAAGACGAGCGACAGTGTGACCGGTACCAGGTAAATGTAATTCTGGTCGTTCTGGTCACACTGCAACGCGACCTTTTCGCTTATTTCATGATATATTTTTACTTATCGCGATCCCTTGTTCCGGTAACGGATAGACACGTGTTGACTCTGGACACATGTGTTTGCGCCGATTTTTTTTCCAACCAAAACGTACACTTGGAAAGACAGATGATATTAAAAAAAAAAAAAAAAAGAGAGACCTAACCGGCGTAGGGTTAAATTTAACGTGTGCGTTCTATAAATGGCCGTTTTACAGTCGTACTAAGTACAGGTGCGCCGCTGTTGACATGTGTTCATTAGAGGAACACATCCTTGATCCGACTTTATAGCACGAGAAACATCCTGTACCGAAAATTAATACCACTTTAGTATTGTTGACATAATGGATAGATGCTATTGAAACCTATTGACTGTTGACAGGAAACTAGTTGGTACATATAAAAATAGTTAAGTAAACGATTTAAGTAAAAAAAAAAAAAAAATTATAAAATTCTTATTTTTTAAATTAGTACTAACTTAATTTTTGACCAATATTGTCGTTACTCAAGTACTTGCTAATTTTAGGGATATAAAATACAAATTAATAATATATACATAATTTATTTAAAATAATTGGCCATTTGTTTATGGGATTAAAATATATGGTTGGCCTAATATTTCTTTGGCCGTTTGTCCGATTACCGTTTATAAAGGATAACCGGTTTGTTTGCAACCAAAATGCTTATATTCGCAAAGGAAATTAATTTATCGAGTCATCTCATTGTGTTTTTAGAATCAGTTAAACCGATTTGTTTGCACAATAGCTGTCCACAATAGGTCTATCCATTTTAAAACTGTCCAAGAATACCAGGTACACAAAACACTAAACAAACGTATATCTACTACTAAAAATGTTAGTAAAAAAAAATTAAAAGGTGGATTAAGTTATTATTATTTTTTTTTTTTTTAGTAAACACATTTAACTCGTACTAAGTTTGGTTTAAGGAATAATAATCATAATAATAATACAGCGTCGGCTTTGTTTTGACGACATAATTTTTTAAATCATGTTGTTTGCATATTATTTGCAGGTCAGGTTTATTCGCAGAGTCTGTACAGTCGTCCGGAAGTGCTTTCCACCAACGAAGGACCTCCGACCGACGATGATTCTTACCTGGGCTATTCGGTGGCAGTGGGCACTTTCGGGGCAAATTCTGAATCCGGTTCAGCCGTGGGCATGCCCAGAGGAGAAGGTCTCTTGGGAAAAGTAATGTTCAATATTAATGTTATAGTACTGTTTAAGTATTGTGTTTTGCCAGTATTTAGCATAAA
Organism: Adelges cooleyi; assembly: GCF_023614345.1. Classification (NCBI taxonomy): domain Eukaryota; kingdom Metazoa; phylum Arthropoda; class Insecta; order Hemiptera; family Adelgidae; genus Adelges; species Adelges cooleyi. The sequence goes on along the minus strand of NW_026096268.1, from coordinate 8,806,821 downwards.
ACTTGTATAGCGATTTAAAAATAACCTTTATCTCTTATCTCTCTTATCTTATCAGATAAATCAGCTGATATTTTCGTTATGTTAAGAAACGGAAAAAATTGTCGATTTTTCCATTTATGTGCCAAAGCAGACATAAAAATGTCAACAAAAAAAATATGTATCTAACCAGAGCCAAGTGCTTTTTTAAGTGCTAGTATTACAGGTAAAATTTGAGAACCTATTGTTAAAGTTCTTCTCTTTTTAACGGTATTCAAATTGTGGCATTTCGCTTTGACTTGCCTACACACTTTTCCACAAATACGTTTTAACGATTATTTTTAAAAGGTATGACGTCCTCACCGACTGTTTACGGTTTCCAAACCTTTACTTACCTTTAAAGCTCGATCACATAAAAATTTGGGGGAGAAAAATGTAAGGCTTACATCATTATAACACATCAACTTGTAAGTGTAAATTTTCTTAAACAGGACGTCACACTATTTAGTTAGTTGTAGACGTTTTTATGGTACGAGTTGGCTTTCTTAATAGAGCTCTTCCAAAAGTAGAGTCTTAATTACAGAAACTAATAATTAACAATATCACCGTTTAACCTTTAAGTTGAGGTTTTGTAAAAAAAAATTGCCTATACTTAAATAAACGTTCTCACTCTGGGTTTTTTTTTCATTTTTTATCTGTCTTCAGGTTCTGTTGTATTCGACCAATCTCACTAATCTCTACAACATCACTGGCGATCAGATGGGCGCTTACTTCGGCTACTCGATTTGCGTGTCCGACGTGGACGGCGACGGCGGCGATGACATCATCGTGGGGGCGCCTCTGTACAGCGAGTTCACCAAAAACGACGGGTCTTACGAGACGGGCAGAGTGTACGTTTACTTGAAACAAGAGGTAAAAAAAAAATATATAAATGTACATAAATAAACAGAGACGAGCTGTCGTAGTCTCTCGAGACGGCTAGAATGACATGACGTTAAGAAAATTAATTTATTCCAAAAAAAACATATAAATACATTGGTATATTTTTTTTCTCTGGCCCTTAGCAAGGTGTATGAGAATCCACGTTTAAGGACGCACAAAAAGAAACTAGACACACTTAGACGTGCCGTATCATATTGCCCGAGGCAAACAGTTTAATAGTTTACAATGCTTAAAACCCGTGTGCTACGGCATAAGTTAGATCTGGTCTTCGTATTACGTCTCTCGTTGAAGTCTGTTGGTGTATTTTTTATATGACTTATCAGTAATAACGTTAATCGTTATCATCTGGAATTGGAATTGTTTTATTTATCTGTATAGTTGATAAGGATAATTCTTTGCAACCTAACCTATAAAAAAAAGTATTTATTTTTGTTTAAAGTGGCCACACTGTCCGCTCGCCTTCTTGATTACTTTATCGATGAGTACATAATGTTATAGCTCGACCTATATATTTTTACTCTATTAACAAACTGTCCAAAAAACTATGGCCACTTTCGACAAGTCACTTTTAGAAAAACCTAGAACATGTCTGGATCTAACTTGACCTTCTGCACGGGTAAAATGAGTATCAGATTGAAAAAAAGAAATGCATAATTTTTTCTAAAAAATAAAAAATAAAATTGAATCGCTTTGTCCAAAAATCCAAATAAAAGCATCACAGCATGTATCACGTTGTCTTAACTCCTAACTAGTCTCTTGGGTGTATGTTTTTTCTTCTGTTGAGCGATGAAACTAATGATTTTTTTTTTGTATCCTCAGGGTTACAGGTTTTACGAACGAAACACGAGAATAGGTTTTAACTCAAAATCTCGTTTCGGACTGGCCCTGGCCACACTGGGAGACATCAACCGTGACGGATTCGGTGGTAAGTGAAAACTATTAATTGAATATTAATCGTTTCGAAAAAATGAAAGAAATTATTTGGTAAAACAACCAAATAAGGTAAAATTATTAAACAAACTGACTTGGTAAAGGAAATTCGAGGCCAGATTCATTTATGTTCAGGGTGTCTCAAAAATAATGGTCGGGTTAAGAATGGTGGGGTTTCAAACGGCTGTAGGTTGTGAAGTATTGGACTTACAGCGCTCTAGTAGGGCTTGGACGAAAGAAGCTGTCAAGTTTCGAATGACTGCCACTAGATGTCTCTCCGCGTTTCCGTTTGTGTCGCCAGCCTTCATTGTTCAGTTTGTTAAGATGGCATCCGCACAATAGAAGTGATCGAGTTCGCGAAGCGTAATTCAGTTACGGCTATAAGACATCTAGTGGCAGTCATTCGAAACTTGACAATTCCCTCTTTCGTTCAAGCCCTACCGGAGTGCTGTAAGTCCAATACTTCACAACCTACAGCCGTTTGAAACCCCGTCATTCTTTTTGAGACACCCTGTATTTTGGTCATTGCTGTGCCATTAGAAAACTTGTTAGTTTTCTTTTAACGATGAACTTGGTTTGATTGTCAGATTTCGCCGTCGGAGCGCCTTACGACGGTCCCAACGAACTCGGAGCCGTGTACATCTACCACGGTACCAGAAGTGGTGTGCGGGAGAAGTATTCGCAAGTGATCCGGTCGGAGGACGTGTCGTACGGACGGCCCGTGTCGACATTTGGATTCTCGCTGGCCGGCGGCATCGACTTGGACAACAATCAGTATCCCGACCTGATAGTCGGCGCTTACGAATCGGATACGGTGTACTACATGAAGTCCCGGCCGGTGGCGCAGATGGCCAACACTGTCAACTTCATGTCGGCCAGCAAACAGATATCTCTGGAGAAGAAGGAATGCACCACCAGGGACGGCAGTGCGGTGCCCTGTCTGTTCCTGAACACGTGTCTCCAGTACACCGGAATCGGCGTGGACGACCAAATGAGTGAGTGTTGTTAAAACTGATGAAGTACAAAGACCAGCAGGTGTAATATTCATCAATCGTCTGACGTTTGCTCTTTCGGTCATTTCAGACATCGAGCTTCAGCTGGTGTTGGACGCCAAGAAGCCCAAAGCCCCCAGGATGTTCTTCTTGTTCGAGGAGAACAGGAACGTGTTGAACCACAGCTTGACCCTGGACAAAAACGTACAGTCTTGCAAACGATTCAACGTGTACTTGATGGTACGATTGGCGCCGGTCGTCCCAAGGCGGGTCCTAGAGCGAGTTAAAAAACTAATTTCCATTTTTGTTGTTGTTGGTTAGAACAACGTCAGGGACAAGCTGACGCCGTTGGAAGCTGAGCTCCGGTACAGGATCATCGAGGACACTAGAAAATTCACCAGGACCAGTCTGACGCCGGTCATAGATCTCGACAACGAACTGTTCGCCGTGTCCAGGGACTCGATCATCATACAGAAGAACTGTGGCGACGACAACGTCTGCATACCGGATCTGCGTCTGATCGCCAAACCGTGAGTATATACACAAATATCTTCGGATTGCGAAGACGACCGTAAATAAGGACCGAGTTTTCGTTGTCTGACCAGTGTGTTGTGTTTTTGAAACCCGCAGGAACGTCGATTCGTTCTTGCTCGGATCCAGCGACAAGTTAAAGGTGGAAGTGATCGTCCAGAACGAAGGCGAGGATTCGTTCGAGACGTCGTTCGACATGACCGTGCCGCAAGGGATAAACTTTGTCAAGATCGAAAGGGTGGACGACAACGAAAACGAAATTCCCGTCCAGTGTTCGGCCCCGTCCGTCGCCACCAACCACACGTTGCACTGCGACATCGGAAACCCGCTGCCCCGGTCCAGATACGTTAGTAAAACAACCACAACCTAACCTAACCCGACTTGTTGTCCGAGTCTCTCTAATGACCGATGTTCGCTTTTGCTTTGCCAACAGGTCCAGTTCAGAGTGGTCTTGGAACCGTACCAGACGACCGAGACCAAAGCCAGGTACGACTTCCAAATGGCGGTGAACAGCACCAACCCCGAAAATCCGGATTCCGTGTCGGACAACACCAAGTACTTGGGCGTACCGCTGTGGGTAGAGACTGACCTGATCGTGGAAGGCTCGTCGAAACCTGTAGACGTTCACTACAACACCACCGTTGAGGACACCGTGGACGTTACCGAGGAAAAGCAAATCGGACCGCAGGTGATACACTTGTACGGCATAAGGAACAAAGGACCTTCGGACATTTTGGAAGCCGAAGCTTACATCGATTGGCCGTTGTTCACTTTGGCAGGTAATTCGCTACACCAACCAGTAGTTAACATTCGTGTGATGCTAATTTCTAGTTTTTAAGTACAATATTGATCATTTATATTTCTTACAGGCGAGCCCTTGCTGTATCTGCTAGAAATGCCAGAGACCAACGGTCCAGTGAAATGCGAGGCAATCGAAGAGATTAATCCGCTAAAAATAAAGGTCAGTCTTATGATGATAACAAGAGCCAATCTCATATTTAGACTCGAGACTGGACAGTGAAAAACGAGTTAGAAGCAGCGGATATATATTTATTATGTGACGAGGGAGGGGGAAAATACAAAATCAATGTGTTAAAGGTAACTCGAGGTGTGACGCTAGATTCGAATAAAAGAAGTGGACTGAAAAAATATGGTGAGATAGTGAATGTAACCGTCTCGAATGGAGGTCGAGGATAAAAGGTCGAATTCCACAATATTAGGAGTTGAGGCGAGGCATAATAAAAGAACGAGAATAGGCATGTCAATGATTTGAGCATAATTGAGATTTGCCCTTTTAAAACTTAAGCACAGAGTTCGTCAAATCCGCTTGCCCGCGACTAAACCTAACCTTACATTGACCATCTTATCTTGGCAGATCGATCGCTCCAGGAAATCGTACTTCGAGTCCAGCGGCTTGATCTCCAGCGGAGCGGCCGCGGCTACTACTTTCAAGGGCCAGAGTTCCGGTTCCGTTTCATCTGGTTCCGGTTCGACCGGCACCAAAGTGGTGACGGAGCTTACCGAAGAAGAAAAGAGACGTTTGTGGGAGATACAAAGGAAAGACGAAGAAGCGGCCAAAACCGAATACGGCGAAGGGTCTTACGTGCAGAACACGAGGTTCAACACAGGTGGAACGGCGTCAGTTGGAGGCCAAAGAGGAGTAGTCGAAGGGTCCAAAGTGGACGTTAACCGAGGTTCTTCCGGTTCGAGTCACAGCGTATACGAGTCCAGCGGCAGTTCGGTTTACACGGAGACATCTCAAACGGGCGGCCAAGGTGTCGTCCAGTCCGGCGGTCAGAGTGTCCAGTCCGGTTCTTCGGACTTTGGAGTAGGCGGTGGTCACACCGCGGTCGGGTCTTCCGGCGTCGTCACGCAATACGGCGCATACGGCGCGGCGCACTTTGGCGGAACGGCAACGTCGGGCGGTGGGACGGCAACGTCGGGCGGCAAGACTTGGGACACGTCCGGGTCGAGTCTGAACTCGGCGTCCGGCGGTCAGGGCGTTTACGGCAAGGGTTGGGAATCAGCGGCGGCGGCTTCGTCGTCCGGCGGCAGCGCAATAGACTCGTCGGCCGCCCACTCGGGCGTCCGGACGCAGCAAGAGCAATGGGAGTACGAAAACCGCGGCAAAGGCGTCCAAGGTGGTGGCGGATGGACCCGGGACGGCGGCAACTGGGGCGCGGCCGGCGGCAAGAACTTCTCCACGTTTCACGAGACGCAGAAGAGCGTCGTGACCAACACCACTTGGGGCGACGGCGACGCGGCCAAGACTTACGTACAGAACAACTGGAGGACCAACGACGACGGTTACGTGCGCAACGGCAGTTCTGTTCGCGTCGAAAGCGGCGCGATCGACTACAACGATGCGCTCAACAGAATCAACAAGGCCGGCGGCGGCGGCGGCGGCAGCGGTGTGACCAACGTGGTCACCAGCATACCCGGCGACGACAGCGACTTGTCCCTAAGCTTGAGCACCGTCGACGAACAGCACAGCAACAAGGGATTCAAACAGTCCAAGGTGGACGAGACCGAGACGGTGCAGCGGTGGCGGACGGTCGACGGCAAGCTGTACAAGGTGAACAACGTGGACGACTGGCGTTCGTTGATAACGAAAGACGACGCGTCCACGCAAGTGTACGACGCGCAATTGTACGACCCGCAAAACCTGAGGAAACCGCCGACCAACCCCGGCGGCCAGGACGTGGACGGCAAGTTCAAGTTGTACACCAGGTTCAAAAGGGAAGCGTCCCAGGTGAAGCAGTGCGGCCCCACCAGGTGCGCGACGGTCAAGTGCAAGATAGGGCCGCTGTCCAAGGACCAAGAGGTGTGGCTGTCGTTCCGGTCCAGGGCTTGGGTGAACACGCTGAAAAAGGTACATAATATATACTACGGACGGAGCGGCGGCGGACGGTTCGGTTGTTTTTCATGTACTTTTCTTTTGTCCACAGGTGGCGCTCAACCGGCCGGTGACGTTGAGCTCGACCATATCGTCGAGGGTGACCAAACTTCCTTACATCGGCAAGCCGGACAACCAGCTGGCCCAGGTCAGAAGCCACGAAGTGTTCACGCAAGTCGTCCCGCGGGACCTCGGCGTCAAGCCGGACATCATCCCACTGTGGATCGTCGTCTTGGCGGCCGTCGCCGGCACCGCCATACTGTTGTTGCTGGTGTACCTGCTGTACAAGGTATTGCGCCTTGTTACTGTGTACATTAAGTGGTATCCTCTCCGACGGCAGGCGCCACTATTTATAAATTCGAGCTGAAAATCATTTTTTACAATATTATATTTCACTAATCCGGTCAACATAATAATATTAAATAATAAAAAATAAATCAATACTCAACAGTGAATCTGTTTAACTGTTTGAACCGTAGTTGTATTTACTTAGTTAAATATATATATTTTTTTTTTTCCAGTGCGGTTTCTTCAAACGCAATCGGCCGTCAAACGCTCCGGAAAAACAACCGCTGACCCACAGGAACGGGCAATCGGAACTCTATCAAACCGGCGACGAAGCTCTGTAAAAGCGAACCGTTACAAAGTATTTTAGACGTTTAGATAATAAAAGTTTAATTAATTGCCAAACATATTAAAACCACCTAACTAATATTTTAATTTGTTACACGATTATTATGATTTTTTTTGTAAATATTTATTAATTTATTATTATTTTATATTACGAATGTACTTTGTCCGTAATAATATTATGTACATAGATCGTATCGATATTATTATAATGATATACATTTGTTTTTTTTTTCTTTTGTTCGTTCGATCGCAGAACAAGTGTAAATTACACGTATTTATCACAAAAATATGTAAATTAAAATATTATTTAATGAATTAACAGCTGTACTTAGGTAATACTTGGAAGTACTTATTATTTTACAGAAACCAATTATTAATGTATTTGTATTTTAACGCTCTAGTCTTAAAAAAAAAAAAAATTATTTAAAAAATACTATATAAAAAATGTATTTTACTTGTAATTAACAATCGGTTAAAAATTTGATTATTTAATTTATTTTTTCTTAACGATATTATTCTTTATGATATTTAGAACGCTTGCGACATTAGAAGCCTATTTACAATTTTAATAACGACTGATAATTTTTTTTTTTTTGTTTTTTTATTAATTTATAAAATAAAAATATGAAAGAATGTAAATAAAAATGTTATTTATTGTAATAAAAATATATGACTTTATACAAACACATAAAATATATTGTGATGACGCAGGAAAAACTGCCGACCGTATTATTATACTAACTACGTTTAACATGATAATATTACTAAAACGATGTATAAGAGTACACAATGTGATTAATACTAAATCCTAGTAATCGACTTTTCCATCTCAATATTATTATATCCTATCCGGATGTTGAATTTCTTGCACGGTCTGGTTCAAAGCTTTGTCGATGGTGTCGTACTCGTATTTGAACCCCGACGCTAATACTTTCTTAGGTTTGACGATTTGGCCGGTATAAAGCATCGCCGCTCGTTCTTCTCCGTACATCAATTTGTACATAGCGGCCGGAGTTTTAAACCAAAGCGGCCGGTGCACCGCTTTGGCCAAGCTCTCGGAGAATTCCCGATTGGTGATCGTCTGCAACATGTGTTTGAATAACGCGTTCAATTTTATAGTTTACAAACAGTAATTAATACAATTATGTCGTACACACCTGCGGAGCGACTCCGTTTAGGACGCCGTCGACTTGTTTGTGTTCGATAGCGAAAATGGTCAGCCGACACACGTCGTTTATGTGAATCCAAGGGAAATATTGGTCGCCACCGCTGATGACGTTGCCGAAATAGAAGCAAAACATTTGATACAAGGCTTGTACTACACCGCCCTTTGCTCCGAGAACGATTCCTGAAATCGTAGCATTACAATTATTGATTAAGTCGGTTATTGTAAACACTTCCAACAATTTACCCGATCTTATTAAAACCGTACGAATTTCGGTACTAGTCTTTGTGGCGTTTTCCAAGGCGATCACCATTTTTTGGAAGAAACTATCGTCGTCGTCTTTTACCTTGTAATCTTCATCGTAGACGGCCTCGTTGCTGGGCGGGTATATTCCTAGGAGCGGAACAAAATGTTATTTGAAACACTCTAAACATGGGAATGGCCATTTAACATTCTCCAGTACAATTGTTTAAACTAAAAACAAAAGCCTACGTCTTACCGACTCCCGAAAACGCTACAAACGCTTTTGGCTTCACCTGAGCGTCTTCGATGGCTCGAGCAATCAATCTGTTGGTTTCCACTCTACTGTCCCACAAGGATTTTTTGAATTTGTCGTTCCATCTTTTCCAAGCGTTCATAATTGGTTCACCGGCGAGGTTGACGACGGCGACCGTGTTGTCCGGTAAACCGTCTTTTTTCAAATCGTCCTAATAAATACAATTGTTTTTTTTACAATCAACGCATCACGTGTTTATTTTATCGCTGGTCGAGTTGTTTCAGTCTTACCCAAGTCATATCCTGTCCTTTTCTGGAAATCACTTTGACCTTGTAGTCATTTTGTATGAGCATTTTCTTTAACTGTTTTCCAACAAAGCCTGTTCCGCCACCTACAAAAAATAAAACAATATCAATAAATGCATATTTATTATAAGCGATAGCAACAATTATTATTACAATAGTCTTTGATAATACTAAAATTAATAAGGTTGTCTGCAGTCTCTGCAATAGTTTTGTAAGTATGCTCGAAACGACTGTGGACGAGTTTTCAAAGATTTGGTTACCCTAACAATAATTAATATATATCAACTATCTATGAATTATGCTATACAAATTAAAATAAAATATTAGCTACCGTACCAATAACGACAATCCCATTGTTTGCGGACACATAGTAATTTTGCAATAGTAAAAAACTCACAACGTAAAACAGAGCGTATCGATTTTCCGAAAAATGATGGCATTTTTTAAATTTCATTTCTAACTACGAAAATTTAAGTCAAAGCGTCATAATTTTATATCATCTTATGGTGAAACTGTGTTGGACGTTTTCTCCGCAATAAGTAATTAATTGAATAACTGTGCAATCTAAAGTTAAAAAATGTCCACAATATAAAAAGTCTATGGTAATCTTTAAAAATTAATATAATTGACGACCAGTTACAATTCATAATAACTTTTATCATTGGAGCATAACTATAAAATATTTTAGATAACGTATCACAATTAAAATATACAGTTATAGTTTATAAATGAAATTAAATGTTAATTACATAATCTTTCTACGTTCAAGTTGTAAAACAGACTAAGTGTTGGTGTAGATAAATCTTGAGTAAAAAAAAAAATATAGTACATCGATACGGCTACGCGGTGAAAGTAGTATTACATTTTCAAAGAGGCTTACATATTATGCATTTACTTTACTTAACGCTGGACGTACGAGTAGTGCAAAATTTAAGTGTTTTAATAAAAACGTAACTTGTTTATTAATAATTATTATGTTAATTGTAGCAACACGTTAAACAGTCATACCGAGAAGAACGGTTCCATTTTTTCCCGTAGTATAATGCCGATTGACTACGGTAAGACCAGAATTGCACAGCGTCTGTGTTCTCCAAAACGTAAACATCTTTAATTTAATCGATTCCTTTTTTTTAATGTTTCCGTTTAGTTCATCAAACAGTTGAATTTTTTTTTTTAATGTATCACATCGCTTCTAAGGCTCTAATTAAATTATCGATTCGATAGTCGGTAACGGACGAGTTAAATTAAAATACAAATACATAAATGTATTTTTCTTTAATGCCAACAAAAATCTAGAGAAAGTAAAAACGTCGAGATTAATAAGAATGACTATAATTAATAATTATTATTATTGCACATTGCACAATTAGGGTCAATTCAAACTTATTTTTAAATTTCCTTTTTTATCATTCACCGTAGAATTGATAACGATCATACGGACCGGTCGTTATCACGGACCCGTTCCGGTCAACCACCGCGGTTACCACGATCCGTGACCGTAACCGCGGTATCCTAGTACCGCAAAGGTCTCGCGAGTGGTTTTGAGATCAGTTTCTTCCACGGATTTGTTCCATTGCTTTCGAACATAACCTCACATTCTACGTCCCACCGACTGGCTACGTTTCACATTTGGCCGCATCGCATTATTCGGCGTCCGTCCATGGCGTCCGGCACACAGTCAATCGTTCTCGAACTGCATTGAAGCGTCCTCGTTTCTAGATTTGTTCTACCTTTGGTAAGTAAAAACAAAATATTTATTATTTTTATAATCGCCCATCGGTTTCAATTCAACACGACGATCGTTTCATATTATAATTAACGACAATTTATTCAACGCGGCTTGGGTTATTTATTTTTTTTTACTATTTGTATCGACTTTTACCGAAACCACGCGTTCGGATTTTTCGCATTGTCCATTGGAATCGGATCTTTTTCTAATGGCGTTTGTTTGTTTTTTGTTTTTCTATAGATTCTTTTAGCCCCATACTATGCGGGCTAAGTGGCGTAAGAAGCGTATGCGCAGGTTGAAGCGCAAGAGGAGGAAGATGCGTGCAAGGTCCAAGTGAAAACCTCATGGCCGCGCCTCCCCGGACCAAACATATTGTCATGTTTTGGTAAAAATATAACGATATTGTGACTATATTTTCTATTGATTATCATTAAAAACTTATTTTATAACACCTCAACTCGATAGTTTTCCTTTGTACGCGAACCGCTTATTTAAATTCCTACCTAAAAAAAAACAACGTTTATAAATTGTTTTAGGTTAGTTAAATAAGTTACATGTTCTTCTAATTCGATGGCATTTTATTTTATTTTAATCTTTATAATGCACTTAACGTTCAATTACCGCGGAAATAGGTCAAATAAAAAAATTATCTTTATATCCACCATATTAATTAACTGTATGCATATTTTGTTGAGAAAAACACCCTAATTGCAAATTTGTATTCTTGTTGACCTACTACTGCTAAAGATTAACTTCAATGCTTAAATACTTAACAATTTTATTGTGCTTATTTTCTTGTGACTGCCGTCGATTTAAAGGATATAGTAGCTTTCAAAATTCTACAATAGAAGGTTTTGTTATGCCAAGTAACGAAAAATGTTAAATACTTTTGTGTAATATGATAAATAATCCATCTTTTTCCTCACTTTTTGAAGATATCATGTGATTTTTGAAAAATTTCCATGTGGTTGGTTTGATTTCCTTGAATACTGTTGGATAGGTTTCCATTGTAGGCTAAACATATTTTAATAAGTGGTCATACAGTAACTATTGTGTATATTCTCAAATAATGTAAAAATAGACAAGTTGTCATGTGTGGTGATATTATGTCACAATCTAAAAGAAGAAAACTAAATACTACAAATGTTTTGTTATTTTATGTAGTTGGTAAAAAATATTAACCGGCAAAACTACAATATAAATTTCTTTCTTTGCATCTAATGATTTTAATGTTGATACATTTTTGGTTTAGTAATAATCTTGTAGCAATAACAATTTTTAACTGATAATTACAATTAATATTATGCAGTTTTATTTAATCTAATAAGTTTTTGGTTTTGACCTTTACTTTTTATACATAAATACTACTTAAGCACATAAATTTATTGAAAATGGTCTTGGTAATCTCTTGGTGCAATTTATCACCAGGCGACTGAAGTAGGTTCGAACAGGTTCTTAGGTTATGAACACCATACACATGAAAACAACTATAAACTAAGCTAGGTTATTATCTCTACAACACTACCAAACATGTAACCATAAGTATTAGTGTAAATAAGCGAAAGATAACAAAATTAATTGGTGTTACTCCTTATTATATCGACGGTGAAAAGGCTATCGTCATTTTGTGACATAAGCTGTTGTATAGGGCTATAAACAAGTTATTCTACGTCATCGACTCGATGCAGTTGGTATGGTTAAATGTGAGTGAACGTGGCATTTCTTCTCTTCTGTAAAGTATGGCCAAATGTATGTTACAAGCAAACTGTTTTAAAGTCGTCAACTGAAGATATATAAATAGATTTAGTCAGAATTTTTATAACAACTGGTAAATAATATAAGTTGCAACCATTTGTGATTTGGGTTAATCTAATATATAGTAAGAATTGGATATAATACACAATTTAGATCTCAAATTATATTTAAAACTATAATCCGATAATTATGTCTATTGACTTGCAACCTATTCGACATGATTTATAAAATATAACAAAGCGACTTGGTACGTTGCTTGAAAAAGTAATTAAGTACTATTTCTTAGTACTGGAACTAATGGAGTGTGTGCTGCTTAAGAAGACATCAAATATTTGATTTTGTCATTTATCAAAAGAACAAATACAATTAAAGTCATTAAGGTCAACTTATCAAAAAAATATCTATAATAAAAGTGATCTCTAACCTAAAAATATATGTGAGAAAGGTTTAGGATTAATAATTATATTAACAACAGTAAATTCATCAATTTTTTTTTTCTTTATTTCTCGAAACTTACTGACAAAACAATATTTTGTATTTTCTAAATAAAAAAAAATTTAACAATTTAAATTAATCTTATACCAATTATAATCACAACCAGTTCAATTCGAATTAAATGATAAATAATTAAAATGACTTAACTATTACACTCGCACCATTACTATAAATACGTTGAATGCGCCACAAGTTATATTGTTGTTATAGGTATAATAATATATATTATCGACATCTTATTATTCATTAATATGGTTTTAAAAACGAACAACCGATTGGTAATAAAGGACGTATTCACACAATTTTAAAACTATCGTTAACGATCATGCAAATTTCTTTTTAATTCATATTAAAATATTCGTCTAGGAAGAGGAAGCAGTATCTCGTTACAATAAATGTTTTATATTATTATTATTAAATTGAAACGTCGAAAAACTAAAAGTACGTTTACAAATTAGTTAACCTTCACAAAACACGATTGTCAGTTTTCAACGATAATGTATTGCACAAATATTTCCTTCTTGTTATCAAATAATTAAAAAAAAATAGACTTCACACATTTCATAGAAGTCTATAGCGTGTGTACAACTAATACATTGATGGTTAAATGACAAAATAACTGTAAAAAAGCTGCATTTCAATTATTGTGTAATTTTTTTTTTACGCTGCACATATTTTTATAACATTAATATATTTGTATTGCGACGGTGTTTCAAGCCCAGCAAACTGGATTTAAACAACGCAAAAGGAAGCACACCAAAAGTTTACGAGCACGTTCAACATGACGCCGGAGGTACATTGTGGTATTTGTAGTATTAAATAAAAAAAAATAATATTACTATATAGCTAATAATAATATTATAGTCTAATAACTAAGTATACTTGTATTTTTTTTAAAAATAAAAAATGTCTAACTAGGTTTTATCATATACAAACGTAACGCTAAAAGGTAATAAAACTTAAACATAACAACAAATTCGATAATAAAAATATTCAATTATAATATTGTACTACACATTATCAATGGGGAATAAATATTGACTAGTCTGGTGGTTTTTTTTTTTTAATAAATTTGTTTAGTTTGTGTATCCAAACAAAACCAAAAACTGAGGAGATATTACCGAAATAATAAAAATCATTTTTGTGCCACGACCGAATATAATGTACATTGAAAATATAATCTCTTAAATATATATAAAAAAAAAAAAAATGTAATTTGGTACACAACAATAATAATTTTTTAAATAAAACATAATATATAAAATGGACAACAGTCAATAAAAGGGCATTTTCTAAATAAAAGTTTTTGAAATGAAAAATGATCATATATAAATTTAAAAAAACGTTAAACAGGAACCATATAGGAAAGGGGTGGGGGTTGGTTGGATTCAATAAAGATTTTATTATTATAATTAAATGTTAGCTTTGTTGGTATTTTTTTTTTTTTTTTGGAAATTCTCTTGTGTTTTAATTTTAAAAATTTAATCTATATATAATTGTTAACATTTGTCGACGCTTACTTCTCTAATGTGGGTTTTCGAGTTAATCATTTCCGAGCACGATTTCGCTTTGTACAACCGATTATCCATATTTTTTTTGCCAAACAAAAATTGGGTGCACAATTTTTTTTGCAAATTCAAATATTTGCTTATCAGTGAAATCCGTTTGGACGTTTGAAGTTTCTTTTGTTGAGGCGTGCTTGAAATATTACTACTGACTTTTTCCGATCTCTCGTTATTTGTTAATACCTAAAAACAAACAAAAATATTATTAATCAATTGTACAACAATAATAAGTCTCTATTTATTTTAGGCACTATTATTCAACATATATATTAGTACAAAATATAAATTGTACATTTTTATTGGCCCGTTTTTGTTGATTTACTGATTTTTTTTTGTGTGACTCATTCAAAAATTGTATTTTTACCTGTTCGGCTTTATTATTAAAGTTAAAATGATTGACGTTAGTAGTTGAATTTGGTGTGTGTATTTCAGATTCTTGCACTTCGGTGATACGGTTTAAGCTCTGGCTTTCCCTCAGTCTCGTCTCGGCCGATCGTCCTCTCCGGCTTCTTGAACTCGAAGTGATGCAATGACGTCTGCCGGCCGAACTACCGCTTGGTCTTTCTGTCTTCTTGGCGGTACTGTTGTCTCCTTCTCGACTGCTGGTGTCGTGTTCGTGCGAAGGCTCGGATCCTTGACTGCCCGCGTTACCCATTCCGTCCCCGTCGGGATCCTTGTCGTTGCCTTTGAACGACGCCAACGATCTATTACTTCCTCGCTTTTTCCGACCGTCTGTGTCGTCGTCGCTAGTTTCAGAACTACTACAGGAAGCCGTACGGTTTTTGTGCATTTTCGTTCGCCTCTGTTCGTACGTAATGAATTTTCCTGTTCTGTGTTTGTCGTCTGGAAGTAATTGAGGCATACTCTGGGCTGTCACAAACGGCGGCGGAGTTTTGCGTGCGATCGGAGTAGGCGCTGTGTTGTATTCTTGGATTTCAGTTATAGCATCGGACATCAACTCCGATACAATACTACTCAATTTGCTTTCCGATCGCGAACCCCTCCTGGTGGGAGTGCTACACTCGTCGTCTTCTTCATCGTTTTCGTTCTCGTCTTCTTCTTCTACGACAACACTGCACTTTCGAGTTCTCTGTAAGTAATTAAGAAACCATTAGTACCAAACTATATTTGTATTACTATAGAATAAAAAGAGTTGTTGTATATCATACTTTGGTGCGATCAGATAGTAAAGTTCCTAATACTGCAGATTTAGGCGCTACGCTGACTTTTTCAGGACTGTTATCGCTACAATTGTCAAATTTTATTTGAGGAACATTGGCACTAAAAAAAAAAAAAATATATTTATACCATTAATAAAACATTTAATTGTAATAATCCTCTCTTAAACTTTTTACTTTTTAGATGTTTGAAATTTCTTCTTTGTCGTAGAACTCAATTTTCTCTCTGCCAGTAAGTAATATGTAGCCGTTATATGATTGTATTCGTTCTTATCCAAAGCTCTATTAGAAGAACAACAATTAGTAAAATTGAAAACGGCTTAAAGGGGACGGAGAGGAGGGTCAAAAATGTTAAGCAATTATTATTATAAATGTCGTATGTGACTTTTTAGTTGAGAGTAATCTATCTATTGAACATTGTAATAGATTCTCTGGTCTGCTCTGCTCCGCAACGAAGCTAAAGATAATGTATTCACTTACTCGACGATTTCTTCCTTAGTGGCTATTTTTCCAGCTATCATTTTTTGAATAATTAAAGCGTGATCGTCCTCGTTGATCAACTGCTTGGAAACTAAGGGACTCTCGTCGTTGTTTGACGATTTAGACTTTTTTAACCATACGTCGGCGGCAATTTCTTCGAGAGTCGCGCGCTTGTCCGGATTTCGCACCAACATACGGCCGATAAGATTCTTACATTCTTCAGACACGTGACTGGATACTTTGTATTTGCAATCCATGATCATAGTGAGGGTTTCGCTGTCGTTGGCCGAGTGAAATGGGGCTTCACCGCATACGAGCATATACAGAATTACACCCAGGGACCATATATCTAGAAAAAATAATTAAAAATTATATTAGGTTGCTTGGGGTGGGTGAGAACACAATTTATGTTACTAAATCTACACTTACCGACGGCAGTAGCGTTATAAGAACTGCCAATTAAAATTTCTGGGGCTGAATAAGCTAAAGAACCGCACGATGTTTCAAGTTTTTGTCCCGGACAAAATGTATTGCTGAAACTGAATAAAAAAAATATCGTAATAGTATTTTTAAGGCCAATACACTACAAAAATAATTGTACACACCCAAAATCTGTTAATTTCACTACGCCTTGTTTCTCGAAAAACACAACGTTCTCGGGTTTTAGATCCCTGTGGACCACATGTAATTTATGACAGTACGATATCGCTCTTACGATTTGGGCAAAATATTCACAAGCCAGTTGTTCCGACAGTCCGCCTTCGTGTCGCATTATGTAATCGTATAAATCTCCGCCGTCGGCCAGTTCAAGTATGATGTACAGTTTACTGTGAGTGTCTATCACTTCGTATAACCTGACGACGTTTGGATGTTGAACTAATTTCATGCATCGAACCTGCAAGAAAATTGATAAAGAAATTTGATTAGAAACAAAAAACATGATAAATTTAATTTCTTTGTCTACAATATTATTGTGTAAGATGTTAATTTGCTCTATTTAGTAGTCATTAGGTATGTGTTATACTCGTGACCCACACTGTATATAAACTGTAATAACAAAATACATTTATTTGTAATTATCATTGAGTGCATAATGAATAATACAACAAATACTAAAAATAAATGCTGATAAAAATGACACATATAATAAAACAAGTTAATTTCACGATGTTTTAGTACTTTTCTCTCTTTATCATCATCGGTTATTTTGTGTTGAAATAAAAATAAATATTTAATCAGTGGATACAAACAACATATCTGTAAAATAAACTGTTTTAATCGCTATTATTAACTTATCTATACATTATTCTAAAGAAATAATTATTTACGCACTACAGCGGTTACGAGATAGCACCCTAGAAAATGCTTGTAGCGTTCTGACGGTTGGGGGTCAGGTCGTAGGTATTACGGCAATATATTTTAAAAAAAGGATAAGACTCCACGTAAAAAAAAGGTCGCATAATTTTATTAAAATGTATAAATCTGTTTTTCCATTATACATGATATATTTTTCCTTGATCAATACTACGATTGGTTGTCTGTGCGGGACATTGAGTTACCACGGTGTGAAAAGTAGCCGACTTTGACTTAAAAATTTTACACTACAAACACCCAATAAAATTTGTTCTAGTTGAGCAGCTATAAATATACAATATATGTACATATGGCTACGTTTAAAAATATGTGTCCTTGAATAAAACAATAGTGTACGTCTGCACAACATACAGTATGTTCCCAAATTCCGTATTGACCTAGTATTTAAGACTTGATTAAAACAATAAAAAATAAATTTGTTATTCAAATTTCTGACCGGACTGAACTGATGAAAAAAGAACTTTTTAATTTAAATGCCGTATGGGAGCATGTTCTAGTTTTAAACACTACCTTTTATCTAAAACTGAGTAATTGCAACGACGAAATATATTGATGATATTACCTAAATTATTTAGTTTCCGATTTGCCTACAACATGCAAAATATAAGTTGATTATGGTTGAACAGTTGTAAAAAAAAAAATTCAAAATATCTATAAAATGATTAACGGTATTTCTTAGATACATCCAACCTTTTCAAGTGGGTACTAAAAAAACTGTTTTTTTTTGTACAATTTAGAATAGTGTTGGCCACAAAAGGCTTTTGAAGAGCCATTAAGTGAATGAAGGAACTGGACAATAAATTACATAATAAAGTCTAACAATGATTAAATGAAACTTTCAATATTATCTAACATGACTATAATGTATATAACCATTTGGTTTTATTTTCCTTGATCTAGTCTTGTCTTTTGGTACTTAATATAAAATATATACTCGCAAACATATTTACTGAACTAGTTTGAGAATTTTTAACGAAAATACATGTTTTGTAAGTTCAGCTTGTTTGCCCATGTCTGATACTTTAATCGCTATCCATAATTGTTACGACTCTAAGCTAAATAACAACCGATATTAACGTAAATTGCAAAACCAATTATTGGGGCGGGGGTTTTAATCTCGGACGAGTGATTGATTGAATCAAAAACGTTGGCTAACCTCTTGGTAAAGATGATTTCTGGAAACTTCTTCTAGTTTATTCTTGTCGATGACTTTGACGGCCACTTGTTCGCCGGTGAACACGTGCCTCGCCGACTTGACGACTGCAAAGTGTCCCTTGCCCAACGTTTGTTCCAGATCGTACATGCCGGCGATGTTGCCCCCATTGTGCTTGACCGTTTTCACCGTGTCTGGTTTGCCGATCACGCCGCTGCTATGCTGCATCGTAGCACTCGACAAGATCAACGGCGGCGTTACTCTCCCACGGCGTCGTCGTTTACCCGCTGCCGGCACCGCTGTTGTCCGGGCTATGCATTTCCGTGGACGGAATGATTTTCTTTTTTCCTGCTGTAGTGTTATTTATATATTATTTGTCTACCGTGTGTCGGCGGCAAACGTCTTCCTGAGCGGTGGGCAACCGTCGAAAACGCCTAGGCCGAACTCTCCCGGGTAGGTGTTTTTTTTAAATGGGCAAAACAAACAACACACGACGACTAAAAAACGCCACAATACTGTCTCGTTACATTACGTTTGGCGCGGCCGACTAAATTTAACGACTAAAGCACTTAGTGGCATTATCGCGGTTTTTAATTAAATTCATAAACGCACAAACGCGCACACACATACACAACACACTCCCGAATCGATATAAACACCTGTGTAAAATTTCAAGGTCAAACGATTTACCGTGATAACCCGTTTGCCGCCGCCGTTCTTATCACAGGCCAGCACGTTTGCGCATGCGCCGTTTGACGACGCTGCCCGCCCATATTTATTAAGGCGTTGGGTATAGGCAATTTTTCGAAAAATCTTGCACGCGGTCTGTTTTTAAATAGCTTTTTTTTATAAGCAATATTTAATTAAGAAAGGTTTTCGACCGTGACAATTGATTTACCGGTTGGTTTGTACAAGCTTGAGGCATTGTATTTTATTTGATTATAATTGTTTCTACGAGTAAGTCATTTTGGTTTATTCAAGACCGAACGGCCAGACAAAATTTCGACTACGTACCTTGTTATTGTAGGAAGCGGATTTTCATTTAATAATTACAGTTTCTCGTAGTTAAATTAAAATTTGCAATTTTTATCAATATTAAAATCTAATTTTTAAAAAAAATAATCTGTTACATAAACTAGTAAAGATGTCCAAGAACCCGTGCATCTTAACAGAATTGAAATCTGACCATCCGATAATATAGCTGATAGCATTAGACATGAATGTACAATTTTCTACAATAATTCAACCCTAAATTAAAAAAGAAAAATTATTAAATATAAAATTCATACGAAAATTCCAATCTTGATTTTTTTCACTAATTAAGACCCGTAGGTTTCATTTTTGAGGTTTTTTTTTTAATGAATAGATTTTTAATTATGGCAAGTATTTTTAAAGATGTATTGAGTGTATTTTATGATTTACGTAAAGTATTATTCTTTGAACTATATATACATATAACTAATCAATATGTATATTTGTATTAATTAAGACTAATTGTTGCATTTTATTTACCGTAATAGTATAATAAATACCCATACGAACAAAAAAATAAAATTGTAAATAATTATTTTTTATTTTTATAAAATAGTATTTTACCATTAGGATCATTGTATCTTTTTGGATACTACTATGAAAATAAAGGAAGATGTGCAATGTATCTTTTAGAATACATGAGGTTTTTATACTTGGGTAACTAAACAAGTGATTAGCTCTATTTTAATATTAATACAATGTTTAAACGTACATGATCAGATTCCAACGGCTGAATTAAATATATTTTAGTTTTAAACTGTAAATGAAATATTGTGTTGAAATTAAATCAAAACAAAAAAATGATAAGATAGCTGATAACATAGTTTTCGAAACTATTTAATAAAATATTTTAAATTGTTAACAATAAACAATAATAATATCTCCAAATTGTATAATAGTGTAACTAATAGCATTAGACATCATATTATACACATTTCTATAATAATTTAATGATATTACGATGTCTAACGCTATATTATTTAATAGCATGAAACTTGTATACAGTTTAATGTTAAGTTTTTTGTTTTTCCCAAATAGTTTTAAAATCTGGACGAGAGCCTTTTTGTATTTAGCAATTCATTTGCTGTTAAACAATTTTATCAGTTATTATAACAGTAAACTATAAAATATAGAACATGCAGTGCCTTCATACAATTAAATTAAATCACTAATCCAAGAGATGGCCGATAGAGCTAGTTTGAGCAAAATTATGAGATTACTACAGTAGTAATAATTGTCGATGACAACGGTTTTATGGCAAAAAGGTCACATAATATTATGTCCTTGTTACAAGTGTTGTCTATTCTTATTTGTCGGCTATATATAAATAGGACGTGCTTTCCCCGTTTACACAAAATTATATTATTATATATTTATCTATTAGAAGATGCAATAAAGTGATTTTTGTAAAATTTTCTACATGCACACTAATGACAATATTATTCTTTATTGGTTGTATATTTTGTGTTTTCTATAGACAATATTACAATCCAGAAATAGATTTCTATCAATCGAAACCAAAGTTTGTCTTGGAATTATTGTTTTAAAACCACCATTTTTTCACAGAACTAGGAAAACGTTATCTGTGCTTTTTAGTTTTCGATTACTCCATCCACCAATTTTTAATAATTTATCGAAAAATACTGAAAAAAATAAGCTAAACAATGAACATTCTCTGAAAATAAATTGTCCCTCTTAAGCACAGACATAATTGTCCTGTTTTTATTTAAAAATTGTTGGCGATTTTAGTTTAAAGCCTCTTGTAAAAATAAGTATTTTAACTAAACGTATAAGTTATAACTTGTATAAAATACCTGTAAATTGTAATAATTTTTTTAATATTTTGTTATAAAATTAAAATGCCAATAACTCAAGTTATACAATATCCTTGCTCAAAAAACTATCAACTTCTTGAATTAAAATTTACATTTAAATACTTGGAAAATGCAAAGTTTAAGCACCTTAAATTGTTTTATTGAAAATGCATGTATGCCTGAAATAATGGTTTGTTTCGTAAGATTATAATAATATTATAGAATTTCATCATGTTTTGGTAGCAAGTAGTATACAGAAGAGTACATTTTTCTAAAAATGATGAATACATTCTTTGCTCAGCTGAATGAGAAAACTGATCCTAACCGATTGTCCACCGATATTCTCTAAAAATTATTGATAATTTCTAAATTATGGATAATTTTATTTATAAAACAAAAATGCAATCAATAACTAACAATTAAAATATGTATTTCTGAATGTTTAATACTTTTACCGTCTTCAAAGCCGTATCGAACCGTTTATTTATATAATAATATAATTTCTTTGATTAATTTATAATAATTCCTTGACTCAAAAAAACTGCAGATAATAAAATTAGAATATTATTTTTTGTAAAGAAAGACAGCTGATTGGCAAATTTTTAGAACCTGTAAATGGATAAATTTTCAAGTATCAAAAATAGGTGTGTAATTACAATATTTCAAATGCATAAAAAATGTAGTAAATAATATTATAGTAATGCGGCCGTTTTGTACTAATTTTTAATACAAATTATTTTGTGAAACACATTGTATTGTTTGTGCAATTATATTGAAAGGAAAAATATTTCAAAAGACAGTCAATTTCCATTTGCCTGTCATTATAATTAACTATCTCGCGTTTATTATAGTAGACTCAATAAAATATATCATAGATAAGAATTTAATTTTGACTAGTTGAACTAGTTATTAATATCTACTCTTTTCAAGTTATTAAAACGCATTACTCAACTACACTTCACCTCTAGTCATAAATTCTTGGTTTTTTTTTTTTTTAATATTCTTGAAAAAAATGTTTGTGATTTTTATAGTTATAGGAAATAATTTTGCCGTCTATCGTGGGGAATAAACGTCTTAGAACAGCAAGAAAAAACTTTACTCTTGAGGTAAATGAGGTTCAAGGAAATTGGGGTTCAACAGGAGCAAACCTAAACCTCAGCATTCAACTATATAATAACATAAATAAAAAAATATTATCTGATAACAATGAGTTATTAGAAATAAATATGTAAATTTGATTTTATTACTTAAACCGTAGTTTTAACTTTTAAATAATCTTTATCGATTATCTTCATTGCCAACGATAACAGTTATAGGTCAGGTTGGGTAACATAACATTTTTAAATTCATTTTAAACATATCTTTACACACCTAACGCGTAGTATGTTAAAATTTTGAATACGACTGTTTTCATTATGGTGTTCATTTTTTGGTCTGAAGAACAATGTAAGATGGGCATTTTCTTTGTAGTTGTTCGGTTACTTGAATTTTTTCGTGAAGTCGTCGTCACTTGCGGCGGGTCTTTTGACGGATTATTCCTGGTCTAAGACAATTTTCTCGGTACCAGACGACGACTGTAAGGATGAGTTTAACTCATTATTGGTTTCAAGTAATTATGTATATTATATAAAGATATGAACTAACACATTATAATAGCTTTTACGCCACAGTGAAGTAAACAGAAGGACTAAAATCAGTATGACCACACAAAAGAAAACAAATCTATCGAGCGCGGTTAGGTTGGTACTCGCCAATATTTTATATGATAAAATAAGTTTTTACACCTGAAGAGGGGGGGGGGTCTATTTTTTTGACGTTTCAGACCAAAATGTCGACTACTTAGGTTGGTCTGATTTCAATTATGTAAAGAAATCAGAGTTCTCTGGCAACTTTACTAGGATATGTAGAAAACGAATTTTTTATTTTTTGCTTTTTTATGTATAACAACTGGGTTTGGTATAAGTGCAGTTAAGTTTCCACACGCTTTTTTCAAATTTTTTTTTTTTTTTTGCAATATATGTACTTTTTTACGATAAAAATTATGGTGAAGTCAGATTTTGGGGGTCGGACTTACTTTTGAAGTTATAAGCAAAAACTTCATTTTTTTTTTAAAAAACCCTATAACTCTTTTAAAAATCAACATTTAAACATTTTTGTTTTTCTTCATTATATTCGTTTTTAAATGTTGAAGTTTTTGGTGAAATCAGAATTGCTCTAGCTTAATTAACTATCGAGTTATTCGTAAAAAACTGTAAAGGCGATTTTGCGTGTGCGCATCACTATATTATAGCGGTAACGGCCGACGCTAGGACGTCTCTCGTCGGTTATATTATTTTGTTTTCAAATATTATCTTCCATCACCAGATGCATAACCCGTCCCGTACATAAATAATATACATAGTTTAATACAAATGTTTAAAAAAAAATATATAAAGATATATGTATATATATATATAAATCTATATAGTTTTTGTAAGTTATAAAAAATTTGTTTTTTATCATTAAAACACTCATTTCTTTATTACACCAAGGTTATACTCTGGAACTTATATACTTGGAAATTGCATATGGAAGACTTTTTTTTTTTTTTTTAGCTCCTTGACACTTTTTTGTTACAATTGTGCTGAGTATACCCTCGACAAATTTGATGGGAACATCACTGCCTAATACCCGGCGACCTGCCGTTTTTTGTCTACACGCAAAAATCGCCTTCCCCTTTGTTTTACGAATAACTCAATAGTTAATTAAGCTAGAGCAATTCTGGTTTTACCAAAAACTTCAAAATTAAAAAACGAATATAACGAAGAAGAAAACATTTTTAAATGTTGATTTTTAAAAAAGTTATGGGGTTTTTAAAAAAAAATACGAAAATGAAGTTATTGCTTATAACTTGATGAAAAGTAAGTATGATATTAAAATTTGGCTTGCGCCATTCTTTTAGCCTTATAAAAAAACGTATTTTGAAACAAAATTTTTTTTTTTTTTAAAGTTCATTTTCACCAAGTTATTGCATTTTTTAAAAAATGACGAAAATTAAGTTTTTGCTTATAACTTTAAAAGTAAGTCCGACACCCAAAATCTGACTTCACCATAATTTTTATCGTAAAAAAGTACATATAGTCCAAAAAAAAAATTTGAAAAAAGCGTGTGGGAACTAAACTGCACTTGTTCCTAATTTTTTAATTGTATTTGTGTTGACATTTTATGTAGGTACCATAAAAGGTGTGCATGTAATTTTGACTTGCAAACGGTTGTGTATTGTGCGAAAAACGGTTAATTAAATAACTCTTAAACTTTATTTATTTTATCGAACGACCCATCTTTGTTTACTTAAAAATTGAACACTGAAGTCTGTACCCGGTTGTTTATTAGTAAGTATATTGTTTGTGCAGAAATACCACATAAATGCTAGTGTTATTATTTTACTAATATATATATATTTATAAATGTACACAAAATGTGTCCATTGTCATTCAATATAATAAAAAAACATATCGATATCGATTTATATTTGCCCCTTATAATATTTTTAATCATTCAATTATTTACTCATGTGATTTTGGAGTTGCATGCGGTCTGTTTTTAAGGAGTTTTGTATAGGCGATATTTTTAAGGATCAAGAGGTTTTAATAAATTGCGACCACGCCAATTTGTTTACCAGTCGATTTGTGCAAGCTTAAGGTATTATGTTTTATTTAAATAATAAAAAATATATTCAAATATTAATAATAACGATAAAAAAATGTATTTAAATAATTTTGTGTAATCGCAGGCATTTATCGTAAGCGAAACAACGTAGATGTTGTTTTTTTTTTTTTTTAGTTTTAGCAATTTACTAGACTTTTCACAATATCATAGTTTTCAAAATTGTCAATTTAGGATAGTTTCGGTAAAGAGTGCACGACAACAACTAGTCACGTACGATCAACAGTTTTTTTACAGTCTCCCAGATGACATAAAGTTGTTCGTCGAGGCAGTAACCACACACAACAGTAACGTTACAATTATTTAGAGATTTTCTTTTCTTCAAAAATATTTATTATTTCAATACATATTAAAGAAAAAAAAAAAAACAAAACAAAATGTACTTTTTCAATAACAATATTTAGTTTTAACGTGCATTGCTTTGTATAAATATCTTTTTTATTAGAAAAAACATTTCATATTTCATTTCACATAGTAATATTATAAAATACACAAGTTAATATCTTAAACTCTATGCGTGACAGCCTTTTTTTTAAATCATTTTTTTTTCCATAATCTTACAGTACATTACATTTTATTAGAAAAGAAATGGCACCTGATATCTATCTTTAAAAAGTAAGACATTAGTTTTGGATTTAATAGATATACACATATATATATATATATATATATATATATATATATATATATATATATATATATATATATAAATACAATTTATAAACTCAGTTGCTGCGAACTGACCTACGCGTCCTAAATTACTTAGGTACCTTGTTGGGTTTATAAAAAAAAAAAAAATAATATATACTTATATATATATATTTAATAAATTAAAAAAATACAATTTAACAAACTTGTTGATTTTTCTTTAACCGTACCCGAAAAGCTTATACGTTTAATGGCACCATTTAAATACACAAATCATTTTAATGTTGACAAAACATTTGGAATTATCACAAATTATTATTACATCATTTTTTTTTTTTCGTTTAGAAGACTGAGCTTTTTTTCAAAGTACAAAAATATGTCTCGTTTTAAATTTATTAACATTTTTATAATATTTAATAATAATAATAATAATAATATAACCAAACGATTATTTTTAATCTTATATAACATTTATTGCAAATATTTTTGTAGTCTTAAAAAAAAAATAATTTAGAACTATGTAGTTAAAAACGCAGAAAAAAAAAATTGTCAATTTCATATTTTATATATTATTATTGTATTCATACTTTTTTTTTCTTCAAAACTTTTGTTTGCTAACAATTTTTTATAAATATAAAAAAAATTGGGAGAGGTTTTGGGTCATTTTCGTTTTTTTTTTATTTTTTACTTTACACACGACAAAACTTAACCGCTAGGAGACGCGATGATCGGCAATGGAGCGAGCGGCCGGCTAGCGGTAGTCTCGTTGGAACACTGCGGCTTTCCGAGCGACCTACGTTGGACAATCATGGAATGCGATGGCGGAGATAGTCTTTTGGCGGCGGCCTGAGGCAAATCTGGAGACGAGAACAGGCTGAAATGCTGCAGGAACACTCGGTTGGCCGACATGGCGGACTCTGCGAAAGTAGAAAGGGCCCGTGCGCTGTTGTTGCGTCTAATCACACCGGGCGTGCTGAGTTCCCGATCTTTCTTGGGCTTCTCTTGTTGCTGTCTGTGCACCCAAGGATGGTTGAGAACTTCGGCAGCGCTCGGACGGAGGCTGGCCTCTTTGACGAGCAATTTGCTGATCAGGTCTTTGGCTTCGAACGAGATGTCGGCCCACTCGCGATCCGGGAACTCGTACCGCCCTTCATGAATACTAATGAACAACAAACCCTGAAATAATCGAAAATCGCGTGTTAAGATATTTCGAAAACTAGTAAGTGTTTGTGTGCAATAGCTTTGCTTTACGCACTTGACATTCCGGACACGCGTTTCCAGATTCCCATCCGCAGTTGGAGCCGCAGTTTCCGTAGAACGGCGGGTATCCGCACAACAGTATGTACATGACCACTCCGAGCGACCACAAGTCACAGCGTTTATCGTAGTAGTGATAGTTGGAGTCTGGGCTTCCGACAAACGCGTCCACCACTTCGGGCGCCATGAAGTCTGCGCTTCCCACCGGAGTCAACAGCTGAGGCGTGGCACTGCCGTCGACGGGGTTCAACTTGATGCCGGAACCGAGGTCAAAGTCACAAAGCTTGACGGGAGTCAAATCCACGGGATCCACGCACAGGATGTTTTCCGGCTTCAAATCACGATGAGCCACTCCTGATAAGGGTAAAAAAACATATTAATTAATATTATGTACTTGCGACGTAAATGAATTGGACTAGGCGATTTTACCTTTCTGATGTAGAAAATTCAACGCACTGGCCAGATCTTTGACAATCATACTGGCCTCGTGCTCGGTGAATCGCCTGCGCTGCTGAATTCTGTCCAACAGCTGTCCTCCCCTGACTTTTTCAAAAACCATGTAAAACTTGTCGTCGGCTTCGAAAAACTCGAGCATTTGAATGATATTCGGGTGACCCTGGCAATGGTAGAAAGTCTCGACCTCGCGGAACACACGAGCCCGTGCGTGTTCTGCAATCTTGTCTATAACTTTGACGGCAAATTCAAGACCCGTTAACACGCTCACACAAGTTTGGACAGATGCGTAAGCACCTTGGCCCAACACTTCACCAGTTAACCTGTATGCATCTGTAATAAAAAAAAAATGATTTTAATTAGTTATTGTATAAAACGAAAAATGTATAACTAGTAGTATTATATTGTTTAAAAACTTTAAAACCGTTTCATTTACTAGAACTTAAAACAAGAAAAATGCGTTTGTCTTCCCTTCGACTTTTTCTTTATTCAATCGGATCTGGGCAATTTATTAAAAACAATTTATTTTCTATTATTATTATTTCCACTCGAAAAAAAAATAAAATATTACCCTATTTAATAATAATTACAGTTGAAATTAAGTAATTTGTTACTCATTTTTTTTCAAATAAAAACGTGATTTCATATTTTGTCAGTTATAATTTGATCGCAAAAAAAATGTTAGTTGACCTGACAAATATTGATTTTTAACTTTAACTCCATTTCCCTTTTTCAGTCAACTCGTAACTTAACAGTCACTTTTTGTAAATTTCTAATAGTAACTTTAACATGACGTGTTGTATTGGACTAAAACTAGTTTATAAAAAGTAGGTAACAATCGTTTTCGAAATTACGTTGAACGCTAATTGCGTTTAAAATATTCTCATACGTAATTTGAAAGGCTGTACCTTTCTGAGCGCCATGGGATTTATGAACTTTCAACAGTAACATAGTTACTATTTTTGTTACAAGAACTACACTCTGATGAGGTGAACAGAGCTGGCTTAAAAAACACTTAAAAACTATAAAAATACGGGACTATCATGATAGTGCTGACGTTACCTTGGAAACACGACGTCACCAAGCTGTTGGTGGTCTTCTTCTTCTTTCTCTTGTTGCGAGCCTCTTCCTTGCGCAGCGACAGAGACTCAGACTTGATCTGGACCGGGTCGTCTACGACAAAGACGCAAAACAGATTAGTCACAACGATCGGTACAGATTATATAGTTTACTTTTACACGGGCACCTTTGACATATTTATAGGTGTTTTGTTGAGAAAAAGGTGCTCTGTGCAAAGTAAGCTTACCATGTGTTTTTTTCAAATATACTCACTTTGGGTGCTTTCAGTCTGCCCGGGCGTTTCTTCGATGATGCTTTCGACCATTTTGTTGGCTGTGAGCGTTGAGAACGTTTTTTTTTTTTTCTTTATTCAATAGGTATATATTATTACTACAATACTATTCAAGACGGTGAGGTAGCTGACGGCTGCGTGTGGTGGTGGTCGGATACTTAATTTTTTAATAATTAATCAACAAATATAAATTTAAAATAAGAGTTTAAATATATTATTTTCCGTAAATTTAATATCACAGCACTGTTGGAACGTCCGCCGGCGAATAAAAAAAAACGTTGCCGTTCGCCTGTTATATATATATTGACTAAGTGTATATATAAATAACGGACTCTATATTATTTTATATAAATATTTTTTTCCGGCACCGCGGGTTTTTCGACAATGGCCAATAATAATAATGAGTATTATTATTACTATTAAAAACCGGTCTGGAAAACTGATAGCGGGCGAGGTGGGTTCGTGCACGCGCAGGTAGACCACGGATTAACAAATAACGAAAAAACCAAAATTTATAGCTGATACTCTTATCTTTGTGTGTGTGTGTGTGCAATTGTTTTTTTTTTTCTTCTATAAAATATTCCGTCCGACGAATATAACAACAATGGACAACAACAACACTGTGTTCGACGGACGCGCGACCACGGATCGAAAGTCGATTATACTATTTTTTTTTTCCACGAAACAAAAATTTAACAAAAAAAACACGGACTAGCGCACACACTATTTAATAAAAAAAAAAAACTATTTTCCGTAATATTATTTTGGTATAAAAATATTGTTATATATACAACAGGTATACAATCCGTGCCACGGGATGAATATATTAAATATTGTCGTTGACCGGTTTTGGCTGTGTGCGCTCGCTCGCACTCTCTATCTATCTCTCTGGCCGGCAACGAAAAAATGGTACCAAGAGAGTAACACGGCAGCGGCGGCGGCGGCGGCGGGTCTCCTCGCTTAAAAAAAACCAAAAGCGGTGGCGGCGGTGGCGGCGGTGTTTGCTGCTCACGTCGTTCTAGCTGTTGACGCACTACCGGCGCGCCGCACCGTCCCGCCGGGTTTTATACGAGCCGCCTCCCCACCGACGCGGCCACAGCCGGCCGCGCTGCGGGCACACCAGCGCCGCCGCCGCCACCGCCACGTCGTCGCGAACATCCGAACAACATCGGCGTCGGTCAACAACAACAACAACTGCGGCTCGTCGCCGGTGTAACGCGTACACACGCTCATAATAATAATAATAATATGAACAACATATTAATAATAGTACGGATAAAGCGATTATTTACCGGCGACATAATAATTACACGCTAAAAGGAATTAGCGTGCAGACTGTGATGTGATGTGTTGAAAATCAAAATGTTTACTAAATTATAACTCTATAAACAATTTCAAAACAATTGTTTAGTAATGTGTACATATCTTATCATATGTTAAACTTGTTAAATTTTACACTTTTTTTGCATTTTTTAAAAACGGTTTAAAATAGTCGTTACCAAAAATCAGACGGATTGATCTTTAACTGAATAGCATTTTTTCCAAAAAAACAACTTGTTGAATTCAGTTTCCACTTTAGGGATAATAACCCCACTAGAACAATAATATTATACCTACCTAGTGGCTAGTACTATAAAACTATGTGCAGAGTAATAAATCTCTATTGTAAAACATAAATAGACATAATTAATGTGTATTAATTGATTTCTGGTTAGTAAAACATATAAATAGGCATCATTTTTTTGTAGTACAAAGTATCGAAATTAGAAACGGACCGTATTCATTCAATGTATACATTTTATATCTTAATAAAAATATATAAATATATTTATATCTTAATATAAATATATAAATATTGTTACTAGAGTACCTATGACCTTGGCTTGAAAATATGAATATTTCAAATGTGAATTTTATGCATAATTAAATGTACAATCTATTCATCATTTTTTTTTTAAATGATGGATAGTTCTATAATAATAATGGTGATTACTATTAAATTATTATTATTATGAGTTATATATTTACTTTAAAATATGAATACAAATCCGCTTTAGTATAATACGGGGATAAAACAAAAATTTGTTGGTGTTTTTTTTCAACAGTAATAAAAAGTGCTCCAAAAAAATATACTATGCAAATAAACCGTCAAAAACAAAAAAAATCTACAATATTATGCCAACACACGCCGTTTGCAGATTTATCAATACAAATTCTCAATTGTAATGATGTCTTTTGCTCAGCAGACATTTTCTATATATACTATATTTTTTACAATTATATATTTTTACTACAGGAATTGGCTAGGAGTTTTGGTTATTATTTTTTAATTATAAATTTTACAATACACATACACATACAGTCATGTTATGTTTGTGTGTATACAAGTTTCAGTAGATGATTTTTTTGCATTATTTTTATGTACAGACATATTTTTGGTAGACAAAACGTTTTATACATTCTTTTTCATTAACATTTTTACAGATTTTTAAACGCGGGTAACAACAACCCCTCGTGTATTTTTTTTAACATATTTTTTTAGTCACTGTAAACACACACACACATACTGAATGACTAATGCGAAAAACTCTATAGGTAGGCAAGTACACCAAGTCGTGTGTGCGCGATAATAGTAATAAAACAAATAGTACAAACGGAAAACACATTTTTTCAAACTTTTTTATGGCCAACGAGTGTGTGGAGTTATTGAAGAAGTAAAAAAAACAATAACAACAACAACGAAAACACAATTTATATCTGCACATACCGAACTTTTCCATAATATTATTATTTACCAGGTTTGAATGAAAAAAAAAAATAACCCAAAAATTTGGGACATAACTTTTTGGAGGTTGTTTTTTTTCCAGTGGGGTTGTAATTCGACTTAAAGCAAATCTGGTGGCCCATTTAGTTGTAAAAATGACTTGTGGTGGGAGCGATGAGTTTACAATTAATGTACACTATTAATTTGTAACGTAGAAACAAAAAAATAAAATAAAATTGAAAGACCGCATTTAGTTCAAGTTATTTAATTAGCTTTATTCCTGTATGTACAGACATTATGTAGTACCATTTGGCTTAGTTGGTAATAAGTTGTGGTTAATGGTATTTTCTTACTATTTTGACATTTGAAATTTGTTTTTTTTCCATATAATTGTTCAAGTGTAAGCGTTTCAATCATATCATTCACACATCTAATTTTTCAATGTGGTTTTTTAATAAATGGACTTCAAAAAAAATTAAAAAATGATAAACGTTTTTTATAAAGTTATTACCTATTATTAATAAAGATAAACAATACAATAAACCTTTTATCGGTGTTTAACTATAATATACTTTTTTCAAAACATGTTTGATATGGCTTTAAACATTTTTTGTTTCTCTCTCTCTCTCTCTATATATATATATATCGTATATATATCGTATATATATCGTATATATATATATATATATATATACGATTCTGTGCTGCCAACTTGCAATTGTTATCAACAGTGATAACAGCTGTAAACATGTGATAAGGTTATAAATTCCCACAAAGATGGCAGAAAACGGTTACTTAGCAATCTAGTTTATTATATATATGTGTGTGTTTCTAAGTTTCAAACTGGTCAAACATTTTGACTTAGTTAAGAATAAGGGGGGGGGGGTATGTTAAGCCAAGACTATAGATATTTTCACAGCCATATTCGTAGGTATATATGTATACATTATAGAAAACTACTTAGATTTTTATTTACCAAAAATGTATAATATATTTTGACAACAGAATGACGGTTTCGGTCAGTGATTTTTGTTTTTACTTTAACCGGAACCGAAAACAGAAATAAAATCTCAAGACCTGCGACGAATTTGCGCGTCTTAGTTTTTATGTTATTATTGTTATTTCTTCCAAAACGATATATACCTATACCTACCTACATACGTACATAATATACCGCCTGTTGCCATTTTTGTTTTTTATTTTCTCAACCATTGACGTAAGAGCAGAAATCAGATACGGTGGCGAAGGAAAAAAAAATAATAACCGAACCCGAACTCGTCTAGAAGTGGCGATTTCCCCTTCTATTTAAATTATTATTGCACATATTAAAAAAAAAAATGATGTAAATTTGTTTTTTTACAATGTTATTTTATTTTTTGCTGTTGGCGCAATGAAAACGATACACATGCTGTCCAGTGTCCATTATAATATAATAAATAAGTTCATTGAAACGTACAAAAATTTGCATGCCAGCGGCCAATATTAGCGATGGGCCGACTTTTAATATTTCCCAAAAAGTATAATATTAACACAATAACACCTAATTGTAGATTAAAATAATATAATATACAGTACATTCTTTTAATACAGCCCTACAGAGATTTATACTTATTAACTTTTGAAACTTTAATTAAGAAAAATATGATGAAACTTTCGACTTCTACTCTAATCCCACACTCCACCCTTCGTCCCTTCCTAAATTTTTAAGTGTCTAGCACCTACAAAACCAGTCAACATTTTCAGCAAATTATTCTCAATAGAAAATATCAATAAAACATAATATATGTTACCATTTAAGTATTAAAAAATTGATAAGGCTATAAAAAATACTAAAAATGTGTACAGTGAATAAGTAAAAAAATGTAGTCATTTGTTTTTTTAAACAAAAAATCCTCAATGTTATTTTCATTCTAAACCAATAGTCGCTTATGAAAATAAACATAAAAAATATAAAATGCTGGGTTAAGGGAAACCTGGTATAAATTTGGTCTGAGTTCTTAAAAAATGTATACAGAAAACGATAAACAACTAATAAGCACAAGTCAACAGATGTTCTAAAACCTTTTGTGCTGTGATATTAAAATCTTCATAAACGTATACAAAATTAGGTAAACAACTAATAAAAATAAAACAACAGTTGTGCTATAAACAAATGTAGTTTTTTGAAAAGTATTCTGAAAACGTTACAGGTCGACGATCAAACATGTTTTAGTGTTACAGTAAGTTACAGCAAGTATTCGACGCCATTGAAATATTACCACAATATGAATAGTCATTTTAGTGTGATTCTATTGTGCTTTTCCGGCGTTTATTGCATATCGTCTACGGTCGACAACTTAGACTTGGATGGACTAAAACAAATTTTGAAAGGCGAAACCATCGTTAAAGAATGGGACACTGCATTGGACCAAACTGTAATTCCAAAAGGCTCAAAAACGCCCGTTAACGTTAAGAACGCTGTGCAAGAGTTTGCCAAGAAAGATGATGACAGTGCTGTGAGAGAATTCGAATCGATCCGCAACATAATCCAAACAGCTCATCAATGCATGTTAGCCAAGTACGCAAGCCTAACCGCTTTCTTGATAGTCGAGGACTTGGAAAACTACAAAATCGACATCACCGATGCCTTGGCGAAGCTTTCGGTTTCAAAGTTTGATCGTCAGACATCGTTTAAAGATGTTCAATCGGTCTTACATCAATTAGACGTTGACGTTAAATTTGGGAAAAACGCATATCAATTTCTGCCCCACCACGATTTCCAAAAGGAACCATACAAGCAAATCCACAATGTATGGGCAGACATGCTTGAGAAGAAGCTCGGTTTAAAAATCAAGTACAAAATCTACCCCGATGTGATGGCAAATAACTTTACAAGCACATACGACGATCCGACCATCGCAAATATCAACGAACTCAGCTGTGTTCTCAATGAGGCCATTCAAATGGTCGACAATGTCGTCGTGGAAAATTGTGGAAATCACGAAGGCAATTTCGTAGAGAATTTCCAATCCCTAAAAACGAGTACCCACGAAGATTTCATTTGGCTTTTGACATATTGCGACGCTATGAAAGCCGGAGATCCTAATTTGGCATTGTACACGGATTTTTCAAAGCCCAGTCCGGAAGCAACGCAAGAAAGTGACGAAATATTGGCTTCGGGTTGCTTCATAGAGAAAATGGAATTCGAGATTTCTGGTTTGAGGACAGATTTTCAAAACACCAACGATCCAGCGAAAATGTATGGCCAAGACATCGTTGAACGGTATGATATCAAATATTATTACATGCTGCTATAAATTCAGAACTCAAAGAACTTCCTGGGTGGGTTGGAAATGGGGATTAGACAGCATAAGCTAATGAATAGAGACTAGAAGGTCCAAAACGAGAAAGTTGGATTTGGTTACATTGAAAAAAAATACTATTAGTTGGTCACTACAATATTATAATCCTTCTTCTTCTTTTTCTTGAGCTTTTAGAGTCTACCCCAACTAAAATCAGCTGTCCTGGAAATTTTTTATCCTTACTCCTTGGTTGCACTTGTTCAAACCGTCTTCAGGTTTACTTAACTATCAAATTTGTATACTTATTTTCATTTTTTTAACAGAAAACTGCAAATATTTTAAGAAACACCCTGTACATCCTCTATCATATAGAATTTACTGTTATTATATTTTGGCAGATCCGAAACCCTTCAAATGACACTTATAGAATCAACCAGGGATGCTCGTCCAATCGAAGATAACTCAAAAGACAAGGTAAAAGTAGGTATGGTACTATTTCGCGATGAAGAAAATTCGTTCGAAGATCTTCCATCTCAACGCCAACTTGAAAGCATCGGTGAAGCAGACGATAAGCATGTAAGTTTATAAGTATTAAGATATTAAGAAGCACTGTAGCAAAACGAGCATGACTATTATATAACTGACAATGAGAATGATGAAGTATTGCCAAGTTGCCCTCTCTCTGGAATCAATTTCTGGCTATAATACTGCTTGTACATCATTTAAACTGTACCTTATGCAATTTAAGAGTATTTCATGATTTTCTAACCTTTAAAGTTTTTTGTTTGATTTACATAGCATTTTTTTTTAAATACTATAAATTCTATGTTAGTGACAAAAAAGTTCTATCGTAATGCGAAAATAATAAGATAGGTTGCTAGTTAAATACACATCTGGTTTTTAACAGGAACTATCAAAAACCAAACTCATATCCATTATTAACAATTTTGTACGTTTCTTTCAGACTCCCGAAGACCAACACGATGAAAGTGGGATCTAATATCCAAAACATACATTGACAATAATAAAATATGTAATCTAATGTTAAAATCGTTTAGAGAAATTAATAAATGAATAAAGAAAAAATTATGTAAATTTATAAAAGTTATACATATAAAATTTGTTAAAAATATCAAATTAATTATGCAATTTGTGGGATTTTCAAAATAACCTTAACAACGGTTGTCTGTTGACACAAATTAAAGGAGGTCTTGTGGAGTTTAGACCTCATTAGATTAAAACCATTAAAGTAAACTTAATCCGATTTAAGAGCTAGATCTCATTGTCAACAAAATCGCATTATTCATATCGTTTGGAATCGATTTTAAGTAATTTTCAAATGAATAATACTACCCCCAAGTATAGGGAATGGTTAGATTGTTGGTTGGACCTTGTCGTGCTAGTAGCCTGAAGATAGATCTAGCATGAGGCTAAAGTACCTTCTGGGGTTTACATCTAATTCTGACCTGACCTTCGCTGTTCTTATTTTAAGAAAAGCGGATCTAGTCCGGTCAGCTTGCAATTGACGTGGTTTGGGCCATTTGAACATTATTTACATAAATACATCTCAATGAAAACACGACTCTAAACCGGACAAACAAATTGCGCATATAATGGAATAATAAAGCTATTAGATCTTTAAACGGTATCCCACTGAAACGGGCGTACGAAACATATGTCGTCAACAGTGAAAACGTCGTTTCGCCAATAATTTACAATAGACTGTTGTCTGTTGTTGTTTTTCTCGACGTTAGCCTTAATAACGTTTGCCAAGCTCATAGCTGTAGTACACACGGTGTTATTGTATTACTATAAAAATATATAAATTTGGCCGATAATATTACTTTTGCGTCGTCGGTCGATCGTCTCGGTGTGTGTTCTTCTTGGGAATATATTATGATCTTATGTATGGTCAATTTTTTTTTTGGCAAATTCCAGACAATTCTAGTGGAAAAAATATTTTTAATAGTCGCGTGTCACGATGGTATTATCTTCTTTTACAACTGCGCACAAACCGCGTCAATGGATGTGCAAGAAAACCGACACATCCTTTTGCCCTTGAACGCGATTCCTGCGTTGCAGTGTAGTAGAAGACCAAACGGTGGTATTTATTTAGACCCGGACAAAATATACGGCAATGTTTTTTTTTTTTTTTTAGCAGCTGCTGTTGTCGAGTGGTAGACGATAATAATAATAAAAAAATGGAAATTATCATTTATTAATAATACACGGGTATACATACTACATGCATTCGCCGATAAGAATAAGTGTGTTCTTGTAAACAGTCTTCCGGCCGTTTAATGTTATTAATGTGTTTGCCGCAACCGCATCGAAACGACTATATTATTATTATTCATATTTTGTTTCACCATCATTAACGTTGACGTATCGTAACGACGGTTGAATTGTTGATAACAAAACCATAGATATAATGTCAATACCTATACGGTAATTTATCGAGTACCTACCTATAGCTGATAATGCCCAGAGAAAACGGTTAGCTGTTGTCTCATCGGTACAAAAATAAAGGATTAGATCTAATCGAGAAAATACCGTCAACGTGATAAAAAAAACTTCAATAAAAATTTGATCACAAGCATTGCTAACACTTTATTTTTCAGGTATTATAAATAATTTCAACAATACATTGTTTTTGTCAGCATTTTGGACCATTATGGTCTTATCAACTAATAGTATACGGTTTATTGATGGACATTGATAACAATAGCGATTGATAAGAAAATCAACTGATAAGACATAAGATATAAGATTGAAAAAAAGCCTAAAAACAACGTCACGATTTTTGGTGATTTTTAAGAGCGAGCAAGTCTAAATTTTAGAAATGTCACTATTTTTATTCAAAGTAATCATTAAGTCATAAAATTTGGTTTAAATAACCATTCAACTTATTCAAAGTATAAATTTCATAAACGTGTATACACTCAAAAAAAAAAAATATATATTTATCACCTTGGACTTAACTGTCAGTTAAAATTGTCACGTCCAGGCGATTATTTTATATTGTCATTTAAGTTACATAATGGACAACTAAAACTAATTCTTTGTCGAGCAAATTTGTATACACACAAATAATATGTAGCTTGCTTAACAATGAAAAATTGTTTAAATTTAATAAAATATAAAATGCTGACATTGTTAAAAAAACCAAAATGTGTAATATTTCCTTTTAAAAGTTAGAAACATTTTAAGTAAACTGAATTGACATTTAGATACATAATAAGTAAACACAAAAAAAAACAAACAAAAAATATCAACGTATCTAAATCAACAGTTATACTGAAATCAGTTTTAACATTATAGTTAACCTATATTGAAAACGCGTTTTAGGTTGAAATGACAATTAAAAAATGTTTCAGTGTTTCTTATACCATAGTGAGTATTTAACGCCACTAAAATATTAAAACAATAGTATCATGAATAGTCGTTTTACCGTGATTCTATTGTGTTTTTCCGGTGTTTATTGCATACCGTTTACGGTTGACAATTTAGATTTGGATGGACTAAGAAAAATGATAAACGGCGGAACCACCTTTAAAGAATGGGACGCAGCTATGGACCAGAGTGTACTTTTGAAAAATGCCTATGGCTCAACAGTCCCCGTCGACGTTAAGGGAGCTGTGGACTATTTTTCGCAACTAACCCACGACCGTGCTGTGACGCAATTCGGATTAGTCCACAACGTTATCAAAACAGCTTATCAATGCACGTTAGCCAAGTACGCAAGCCTAACCACTTTCACGGTGATCAGGGACATGCGAGAACTCAAAGCGAGCATAGGCAATGCAATACAATTGATGGAACAGCAATCTGCGGTTTGTCTTGATCGTCGAAATTTGTTCGGAAATAGAGATTTTCGAGAAAAACTTTACGGTCTGTGCATGGGTCAACTTCACTCGGACTATGACTTCAAAATGTCAAATGATAACATATTTCAAATACTCACCGCCCACATTCACTTCACGCGGTTTTCAAAGGAACTGCACAATATGTGGGCAGCGATCGTGGAAAAAAATCTCAAGTTAAAAATCAAGTACAACGTCAATACCGATGTGATAAGATCTAGGTTTGCAAACGAATACGACGATCCGATCATCGACATGATCGACGAACTCGACTGTGTTCTGAACGAGGCCATTAGAATATTCGACAATTTCGTCATGGAAAACTGTATACGACACGATGGCAATTTTGTAAAGAATTTCCGATCTCTAAGAACAAGCTTCCGCGAAGATTTCATGTGGCTTATGACGTTTTGTGATAATATGAAGGCCGGAGATCCTGATTTGGGATTGTACACGGATTTTTCAAAGCCCAGTCCGGAAGCAACGCATGAAAGTGACGAAATATTGGCTTCGGGTTGCTTCATAGAGAAAATGCAATTCGAAATCTCTGGTTTAAAAATGGATTTACCAAATACTACCGGCTCAATGGAAACGTATGACGTCATCGACAATAAATGGTAATTTGTATGATATCAAATATTAATGCATGCTAGTATAAATGCAAAATTATCTTCTCTGTTACCTACTACAACCGCACATTTGTCTCTATCCTTGATATCTTTCACCCTTACTCCTTTATTTGCATTTGTTCAACCCGTTTTTAACTCTGCCAAATCATCGCTTTTTAGGCTACCTCGAGTCTTTTCTCCAATAAGTTTGGTATCATGAGTCAATTAGAAAGATTTGTCCACTAGTCTTCCATACATGGC
The DNA here is from genome assembly GCF_023614345.1 of Adelges cooleyi. NCBI lineage: Eukaryota > Metazoa > Arthropoda > Insecta > Hemiptera > Adelgidae > Adelges > Adelges cooleyi. Next base: position 8,767,189 of record NW_026096268.1, on the reverse strand, counting down.
CTACTCATAATGAGGTGTGCATCTCTATAATAGATTTTTGATATATTTCCTGTTCCTCCAAGATCGTTCTTTTCCAGTATACCCCGTCTTTTAAAATTAGGTCTTACATAAATGTGAATATTCCAAAACTAATCATAGAAAACCTGAGTACAGGAGATTACATTTTAAGCTTAATTCAATTTATATTTATCATATTTTAGCTTATCCAAATCAATTCAAATGACTCATATTCAAACCATAAACAAGAAAGAGCCAAAAGTAGGTATGATAATGTTTCGCGACGACGAATATTGGCACGACAGCCATCCGTCTAAACCGTATGTGGACTGAGAGCATCAGTATAGTCAGCAAGGTAGCACACGTTAAGTATTGTAAGTATAAAGTGATTAGGATATACATTAGGTGGGATAATTTTTCTGTAGTGTTCACTACATTGCCTCTAAAATCGATTTCTGACTAAGTTACTGCTTATGCATCAATTAAGTCTACCTCGAGCAAGTTGAGGGCATTTCGTGATTTTCCATCCTTAAACACTTGAAAACCTTAAACGCATTTTTGACAAATTTCAAACGATTTTTTTCAGATCCCTAACGAAAATCAAAATTGGATCATCTGGTATTAAAAACATACAATGACATGTCTCCAATAATAGTCGAAAATAATATAACATGTTAAAAATCTGTTTAAATACATAAACTGTACAATAAATTAACTATACTGGTCATTAGAACTTTTTTTCTAAATAACTCCTTAGTGCTTCTCATTTTTTTTTTTACCAATGCCCCAGGCTTAGTAAGACGTTCTATCTGTTAACAGGGTAAACGAACTTTAAAGGGCGTTTGCATGCAAAAGTATATAAGAATTAAATTCAAATCGAACAACAATGTAAATTACTTTTAAAAAACACAGTTTGCAAATGCGGTGGCGCCTGAGTCGTAAAAATTCATAGAAAAGAATAATACAACTCATTTCCTCGCCTAGAGAAAAAATGTTTTATGCAAATTATCGACTATTTTGTATTCGTTTTAATAGATATTTTATCGGACGCTTGTGGAATCCACAATTTTATTTATAAATAATGTAATTCAAATTTGCATAACGTAAGGTTAGGTTAGGTTTGAGTTCGGACAAAGTGATGTGCGCGTCTTATCCAGTTTTGTAATACATAATGCCAAATATCATGGTTAAACATTTTCAATTAAAATACAAAAAAAAATAGTCAATATTTTTGTTAAAAAAATTATATTTAAAATTTGTCTTTTATAATTGATTAACACTGCTGCCAAATTGCTGCCATTGCAAACACATTATTTGTCGTTGTTCATAGAAATATTGAACTTTTTTTTTAGAATACTCTTGACGTTTATTGTAAAAAACAATATAAATCAAATTAAATGATTGATTAGTCAAACTGGCGGCTGCCAATAATCGAATTTACAGGAATAAAAACTATATTTTTAATATGTATTTTTTTTTTGATAAACAATAATTATTAGTATTAATTGTATTCCTTTTCTAAATCAACAGATAATAAAATCTTATCAGTGAGTTTACTATCGATTTTCTATACTATTATAATTATTAATTAATAAAATACCCCGTCAGTGCCAAAATGGATTTAATGCGTATTTACACACACAGTGTCTTAATAAGATTACGAATCATCGTTATTTAATATATGTAACTGACTACACTAAAAAAGGCTGCATTGGCAATTATATACGATAATAGTTTTTCATTATTTAATCATCGTAAAATAACGTGCACAGAATACAACGATTAAACTAATATAATATTATTATTATTATGTTTTTATCACAGTGCAATATTTGTACAACATTTTTATTGTGTCCGAAAATTGTGTCCTCTGACACGTTGGTAATATAATTATCATATTATCATATTTTATCGCTGTCGATTAACCATTAGAACGTATGAATAATTATATTTCTATGTATTTTTCATATTTTTTTAAGATTATAATAATAATAATATGTTATTGCTACGTTTGCCGTTTGGTCGAAAATGATCATTATAGTTTATAAGTACACATATTTTTAACAACAACAAAAGGTATCGATACGCTTTTGACCGGGCCACATTACCGCATACCCGGTATTTGGTATCTGGTCAACGACCTTTAAACGCCTTCAGCCTTTGCGACGTAACGCACACAAAGCGACACCCGTGTCGCCAGAATAACGCGTTTTCATTAACTGGTAATAACACAACCGTACATTAGTAGTTTGGGTTTGTCATTATCTTACCTGCGTTATTATGCAATAAATCCCACGTACATCACAGCACAGCGGCTTGATAATTAGCTTTTAAACCTCAGCAAACTACTAATTAGCCAAACGAAAACGACAAAAAAAAATACCGCTATATTATGTAATTTTTTAGTTAAAAAAAAAAAAAAAGTAATAATAATCTCAAAGTTCATGGGGTGTTAAACATTTTGGCAAAACATCCACAAACCGTTCCTCGGAGAACGTAGTTTAGAAAAAGATCAGTTATAAAGGTTCTTTTCATGACGAAATAGTATAATATTATACGATTGGCAACAATACAAATCAGAATTTGCTGCCGCAGTTAACGTCCTAAGTCCCTTAATTTGGTTCCAAAATTATGAGAAAAGGAGAGGGGGGGGGTAAAACAATAGACCCGGTTAATGCTTTTTTTTTGGTTGTGCTCTAATAGGTTTGCTCTAAAACTGTGTTTTTTGATAAATATCATACATTTGTCGGGCTTAACCAAAAATAAAAACCTCCGGGTCTTTTGGGTTTAGGTGGTTTTTTGCCATTTATATTTTTTCACTGTAGTCGCCTACAAGGTGTTTTTTTCTTCCTTTTTTTGGCCCTCGTTTCATACAGAATTTAATTGAACCGTGTGCGAAGGTCGACGTTTACTCCACAATGGACAATATAAATTGACGTTAATTAAACCGAACGGACACCTATAGTTTTTTTTTGTTAGCAAATTAGACCTAATAAACGGGATATCTAATCGATGGGTACCTAGTAAAAAGTGGAATTTGTCGTTTTGAACGTCAGATGGTTTAATTTCCATTGCTAAAAAATATGCTTACACATCGGTCACGGACAATGTTGTTATCTAAAAATCAATGTCCGACACAAAATTGAATTTACAAAATATGCAAAACGCGATGGTTTCATGAATTTCAAATCGAAAACCGACCACATCGGGTCGATCAGATGAATGACATGCAAATCCAATGGAAACTTCCGCTTTTCGCAATATTGAAAAAACAAATTGTACGGCTACCATTCTTGCCCAAAAACAAGTACACACGCAAGTAGAAAGAAAAAGACCTAATTTTCAAGAGCAATACTCAAGATTATTATGAAAAAAAAAATGAATAACACAAAATCTAATGAGCTTCCTAGCTCCGTTCGAACGTCGCCTTTTGCCGTTGTAATCAAGTGGTCGTGTGTGGGTTGTGCGGGCAACGGTAGGGGAGGGACGAGAGGAGAGGGGCCTATGTTTATTCCATACAAGCAATACACGTGTATATTTTAATATTTAATGTATTATTTATATTGTACAGACTCGCCGTCGGTAGACTGAATAAAAAAAAATAAACACTATTCTGTCGTTTATTAATTAGCAACAGTTAAGCTTTTCGGCTAACCGTCTAGTCCCCGGGTAGCTGGGATTACCGGTCTGGTGACATTTATTACATACATAAATCTATACATTTTTAGCTAAAAAAAAAAATGTTAATTTGAATGATAATTAGTTACAAATTTGGCGTGTAATGTGCCATAGCAGCATCCGCGTGCGTAATAAAAATCCTTGAACTACTTGAAGAAAAATACGCCAGCGTTTCCGCGTTATCGTGTTTAACAATACCTAATGATAATTATTACAATTATTATTTTAATTATTGCATTTAATATTATTTTAATATGTATGTTTTTTTATACAATCATAGATTCGGGTAAAAAAACGAGTACAGGGACAGCCATGTTGCCCGGTACCCTTCGCTGCCCCGCAACGACCGTGATGTCCCGGCGTGGCCTACGTGAGCGCCGGCAGGTGACGACCGCCGCCGACGGTACACGAAGGCCGAACTGCGCAGCAGCGCACGTACCGCTTGCCCGCTATCGGATCTGCCGGTGCACCCGACCCGTCGGCACACACACCGGCGAATCTCCTCCTCCTCCTCCTCCACTTCACCTTCCCATCTCTTTGTGTTTAAGCTAACACACACACACACATTAAACACAATAAAAAAATAATATTACACCTATATTATAATATTAAAATCGTTATGATAACGACAACGGTGATAATGCTCCACTGCAGAAGTTATATCAAAAAAGGACAGTCAATGTAGGTAAAAACGTGGCGGCCATGTTCTAAACCTGATATATGATAATAATAAATTATATTTATACACAACTAAAAATAATAATGTATAGTTATAATTTATTATGATTCTGGCAGGTTCAGAACGTGGCCGCTTCGTTTTTGTTCATTTTTATCAGTGCCCGGGGCCTTACTGAACCTAAAGATTGCATTAAAAAAAAACCCATAAAAATAGCCGAAAATAATCAGGGGTTTCGAAATTTATAATTTAGACCTTTCTACATTATGTTACACCTTCATGTATTTATAGGCTGAATGCTTTTCGTCCAATGTTCCATAAAAAATGTCAAAGTCGAAAATATGCATTTTTTCCATTAATCGTGTGCGAATGAGTAATTTTTTTTTTAATTTTCACTCTCCTTAAAGTGTAAATAGCATAGGAAATTCCAATACATAGATAGAGACGCTAATTTTTGATTCGAGTAAATCGTCCACATCATTGTAAAACCAATACATTTCCGCATCGAAGCCAAAATAAATTAAATACCATTAAGAATCGTTATTATTTTTGTAGTAAAATAGTAATTATAATTTTAGCATCGCCATAAATACCTATTGTACTTCTGTTAAAGAAAAACAAATGATAGTAAAAAGTGAAATTTTTGGAATTTTATTAATCAATAATCAATTCTACTGTGTTTACTTGTTTGCAGTAGCTTTTGAGGGTTAATCATAGATTAATATTATACAATTATGATTGTATATTTAAACTATAATATTATAATCTTTAACGTATACGATTTCATATAATATGAATTATGGCCGTTTTGATGGTGAAAAATAACTGGAAAAAAAGATTATAATAACTTGACAATATCAACTGTTAATATCTGTTTTATCAATTAATAAAATAATATTATGCAGATTACTAGATTGGCTACTGAAAATGAATTAATTTCTAAAAATGAAATATTTTCACCAGTTAGCAAACATAATATTAAGCCCAAACATATTATTTTAAATATAATTTTTATAAAAATGATTGAAATACATATATCCTAATAAATTAACGAATAAGTAGCTTACCTTGTTAAAATACTTATGTTCTCCAGCTTTCTAAAACAATTGGCTAACGCTATATACATAAATTCCGAGCACTGTTTAAATAACTAAACTGCTAAGATGAAATTAATGATACTTAATTTGCTGTCACCAACCAAATAAAATATTGAATGATTTCAACATGGTAATTATTATTACATTTCAAAAACAAATAGTTATTCGCGAAAAGTGAGTAATCGACGAAAAAATATTTAAGAAAATTAATTTAATTTTTTTCGAAGAGATTTTAACTACCAACGTTAAAACCAATATGGCTGAGTAACCAGCATGGTTACTCGCACGTTACCGTATGTCACCGCTCTTATCGGATTTCATAGATAACACATTTTTTATTTTTCAAATGTAATCGTTAATCGAGGCCTTAAAAAGCAAAGTGGTGAAAGTACATTTTTTCGAAAACTGTGATTTAGCTATATTATTTAGAACGTGAGCTCTAATTTAAAATCACATGTTCGACTACTTTTTATTTTTTTTTGATATGATAATTTTTAAATGTTGTGTATGCATAAAGTGAATTAAACTAACTACATACATTTTAAATCGTTCGTTTTTATAATTAAATTAATAGTTATTTAATAACGTCTTAATGGTGTACGACCAAGTAAACGTAATATTAACATTCATAAAAAAGTTAAGCAAGCAAAGTGGTGTATGTAATTTTAAATCTAATTTTTACTTTTATCTAATAATTTTATATTGGTTTTACTTTTGCAAAAGTTAGTTCTAGTCATAGTTAAAACAATTATTGCATTGTTTTTTTTTTAAACGTTAAATCGGTGCAAATATTATGCTTTCAATGGACAAGTAACAACAAAAAGAAAAGTAGTTTTTATTGAACACTTAAGTGTGGTCTACCGACTGTACTAAGCCGATTCTCCTCTGTATATAATAATATTATTATCGTCTTATTAATGCGTCTGATTTACATTATATTATGGGCATCTATTTCTGACATGCGAATCGATATTTTTTGTGTACGTTTTTTTCAGATCATTAACACGTTTTAATGCTTTGGAAATAAAATAAACGTAGTCGTGTAAATAGTAATAGTAATAATAATAATATTAATAATAATGAAAATAATCGTTTTTTCTGTATACCGTGGCGATGAAAATGCGAAAAAAAAATAGATAAAGATAGCACAATAATGGTTATCATTGCTGTTATTATAATCTTGAATTCGTTTAATAGTTGGGCCAATTAACGTTTCGTATTGGCTATCGCTAATAAAAATTATTATTTTATTACATAATATTTTCCTTTTTTTTTTTTTTATAGTCATTTTTGCAAACTACTACTACAAGCAGTAAATTTTGAACTCGTTAAATTTGCTCTCGTCAAAGTCTGACGAAATATATCACAACTATTTCTATTCCAAAATGGTTGCAATTTTGTTTGGAATATAATTCAAATTAATTATTCACAATAATCTACCTTGTAGTGAAACTTTTCAAGTTTTCACTTTTACCATTCAAACGTACCATTCGTTTGCATATTATTATAATTTTTACTCTATTGTTCGCTTTGAAATACTAAGTATTGCGTACGTTTTGATTATTGTGTAACAACAAGGCCAAATAATCAAACACATAAAAATTACAAAAAAAAAAAACATCCTACACTACTGTTTCTTTCTTGCTCGGCTGATAAAGCAATTTATAGTGTTGTTTTTTTGTCAATCCGCCCATAGCATAATATTTTTGTTTGTACTTATAACCATTTTTATTATTTTGATTCAACACTCGAATTTATTACAGATTATAATATTATTGTTATGAGTAATTGTCGGTTTATGGATTGTTCGGAAAATTGTTTTTCACTGACAATTCATAACTTGTGTCATGCAAAACACAGTCGTTAAGGTAAACACAGCCAGCTGAAACAGCATATGTACATCATGTACATTTTGCTGGATCGTGTGCGGTTTCCCAGATTTAAAGGAATGGTAATTTTTTTATTTATTTTTTTTAACTACATTCAGAAAAACAAATACTTAGCAAAATCAGCGAACAACGTGAACCACGTCGGTTTGCCTAAACATATGTGCGCAAAATCTTTTATTAGTCGATCGACTCTATTATTGTTGTTCGAATATATCGACTGTTGGATCGAACCTTAGTAAATTTACTTAATGGCGTTGTGCCAAAAAAAAAAAAACAATGAACCTCTGATGTACACTGTCAGACATTTTAAATCATGTCATGTAATTATGGTTAAAAGTTTACAAGAATTTAGTGTGCTCAAACTTATGTACAACTAATGGGGGGAGGAAGAATCGAGAGGGTGCTAAAGGGTTAAACGCAGAATTTGGTTAATGATTTTTTACCTTACCCACCACCTCTCACAATTGCATAACTTCATTATAGCAAATGCAGAATCCTCCACCCTGTTGGCAACAGGCCAAGTGAGGAGGATGTTATTGAATTTTAAAATTCAATTATTCAAGAGTCGAATTTCATACCAAAGTGTTTCTTTTTCCACGACTTTTTTAGTACAACATATTGTATTTATTTACGCTTTCGCAGCATAGTCTTTGGATTTTGGCTGTGTAATTACATTTTTATTATTATTATTGAGAATTGCTCGAAAAATGTACGTCTCGACAATAATTACATTGTACAATATTAACTAGTATAATATAGCAAAATGCGCAATGTACACAAGGATGAATTCATAAAATAAAATTTCAGAGAGGGAAAACGTTATAATTGATTTTACTGCGAGCACATCAGACGATTGTTAAACAGAACAGATATTACGAGATAAAAAAACATATATACAGGCATATACTTGCATATACATGTATTATTAATGGTAATGTTAACATTGTTTGATTAAAAAACGTTTGAGTTAAAAAAATAATTCATATCGGAATAATGACACGTGCAAAGCGTATTTGCATAATATTTGGTACTTTATTTTATTGCAAAATCCTAAAACTTTACCGGAACAAATATATATTTTTAATTGTGTTTGGGGAATGAGAAAGTAAATTATTGTTATATCATGAAAAATGGTTGTCAATTTCAGAATGACACATTTAATTTTACATTTTATTTGTTTATAAGTACAATTTTCAGAGTAAAATGCGAATCTTGCCCAAGAGCCTCCAAGAGGTTTAGGTTGAATTTGGAGTAAATAGGTAAGGTTAACCTAAGCCTAGTTCACACAATGTCAGTATTTTAGTGGAGCAGTTTGGGCAGGCCCGGACACTGATAACAATTAACACTGGGAAGACGCTTGTCACACAAAAATGGCCGGCACCATTTTGTTGTTTACATAGAAAGATAGACCTTTCTGCTTTTGTTGTCTATTCCGTGTGGTTTGCCAAAGTACCTAATCTAGTTTAGTCAGTCCATAGTGTGTTGAATTTTTTTCATTAAGTACTCGCTGCCTGTAATCAAACTTGTGACTATATTTTATGTTTTACACACTGCGCTTTATAACAATAATTATTTAGGCGGCCCCCCATGGGGAGGCTGGTTTTTCGTTATTGTCGAGATGCCTTTTACACGAAAATCCGGTCCTCTCGCACACGGCAGGATTTGGTGTAGGTAATATAATATTTGGGAATATATTACACATACGTGTGTGGTTACAATGAGATGCGAGCGAAGAGGGTAAAACGGACAAAGAACAGCAGCAGCAGAGGGTTGTTGTCGGTTTGCAGCGTTGCAGCGCAGTCGAGAGAGAGGGGAAAACCGTCGCTTTGGGTACGCTTGGCCGCGGTGCAGTGAATCTGGCAACGGCCGACGCCGGTGGTTTTTTTTTTTTATTATTATTATCGGCCCGAATGTTCTAGAACGACCGAGCCCAGGGGTTATCAACATTTACACAGCAGCCAAGTTAAACTTATAATAATAGTGTTGTCAATAATAATAAAAAAAAAATATATTGCTTAACGTCAACTCCTGTTATCATATTTTCCTCCTCTGCCAACTAACACACATTATTAGCCTATCCGAACACCGTGTCTGTTCGACCGAATAATGAATATTATTTATTATTACTATTTGACTGGTCAAAATCCAGGGCGAAACAACCTTTTTTTTTTTTTTGACAAATTTAATGTTTGCCCATGCTATCTATCAAATAAATAGGCACAAAAATATTAACAAAGATAGTGTTTTTTAAAAAAATATTTAAACATTAGTTCAACCGTTAATTACGGATTCTGTATACATATTCAAAATAAAGTAATTCATTTTTTAAGAAAGGTTATTTTATTGTAATTACACAACAGATAACAAGTATTTTGGATACCATGATCGTTTCAATTAATACTATTCACAAAATAATTCGGTCGGGATATATATATATTTATATTTTTTACGAAATCAAAATTAATATGATGACAGTTTCAAAAACAAAATCAAACTTGGCGGGAAAAGAAAATTATTATTGTTAAGATAGCAGCTGAAAAGTGATGAACATTAGGTGTAAAATATTACAACAGTTACCGTGGTTTAAAGTGTTATGTTGCAAATTGGTTACTATGATAAAATACAATTATTTATTTTTCAAATTAAAACGGTTAGTCGCCAAATGTTATAAGTACAAATTGTAGAGTTAAAAAAACGATTTCAAGTATGACAACTAATTGAACTACTATTAATTTTCTATGTAACATAATTTTGAATTTTGAATTTAACTTTTTTATGATTTAGCACAGCTTATGGGAAAAATTTGAAAAAAACATGCCCTCATTTTCCGGTGTTTTAACTGACCGGTTATCAAATATTTGTCTAAATTTTTTTAATTAGTTATTTGAAAAAAAAAACAATTGGAAATATAAACATATTATGATTGAAAAATAAATAAAAAATAAATCAGTTCTTAGCCATTTAACTTAATATTAATATTGAACAATTTGTGTTATATATTTAAAAATAACACACAAGGAAAATAACGTAGTTAACAAGTGTTGACCTTCGAATGGAAATTTTATATAAAATATTATTTTTTTCTATTTTGTGAGAAGATTAAATTTAATTTTCTGACACTTTTTTCGTTGTTTTGTTGAATGAATATTTTTTTTAATTTTATAATCTTGAGCTTTAATTATCTGAGATGATTCGTGTTGTTTTCTATGTCCATACAATTGTTGGCATGGTTTAATTGTTTAGCTTCTAATGGTCATGCTGCTTCTGCGCTAAGGATTCCAAATGTATTTTTCTTGACTTTGTCCACGAATTATTCATTAATGATAATTATTCTCTTTCATATTGCAGCATTGCCAAATCAGAACCAAGCAAAGCGAATAGGAGTATTGAAAATGTTTCAAAAAACGCGCAACCAAGTTTTTTTTACCTTTATACTTGATCAAACTAGAACTCAAGGAGGGTTTCAGCCCACAGACAGGTAATAATAACACACAAAAATATGATTGATTTTTTATTTAAAAAAAAAATGTACACTTTCAATTTACAATTTCCCCTAAGCTTGGGTTTGTACAGTTGACCAGTTTAGATGACAGTTATGTTTCATTAAGTTAATCGAATGAAATTACTGTTACAAGAAGTGATTGATCATTTTCCAGGTGTAAACCTGATATTTTGTGTTACATTGTGTCACCTATGTGATGTACCTAAATATTGTGCGCGCGTGCCATGGCGGTCAGCAGGTGTTTGACCGGAGTTGCTGAAATAATATGCTAATGAAACTGGCTGAAAACATCCATACATATTTTGTCAATGTTTTCTATATTAGTATCAGATCGTTCGTTTGATAGCCAATATGACAATAAACGGCATTTTATAAATAGTGGGCATAATGACAGCAATTAAACAGGGCACACTGTTGTTGGTAAAGCCAACTCGAAGCGCACATTATTCTACACAAATAGCAAACAATTAAAGTCGTTTATCGAATAAGCCAGACGGTAGAGAAAAAAAACACAACATATTTTTGTGTAATGTAGTAAAATCAAGTTTTAATCAATTTTCTTTCTAGTATACATTTACTCTTTTAAAATTCTCTAAACATGTTTGATCTATCGACAAATAATACGAATTAGTCAACACAGTGTTTGGACATCTTTCAAAGAATAAATTTCAAATGTAAAATTTGTTAAATCCAATAAAATCTGCAAGTTGTCCTATAAAACAAATGTTTGTGGTTTTCGTTCATCTTTAAAAGCGACTAGCTTGGGTGCAACTGTTTAAGTCATCCCTAAAAATTTCACTTTATTATTTGTACAAATTTTCCTAAACAGTTACAACTGAATATAACAATCGGTTATTGACTGTGCTGATTTATTTGTGACGACGGTATTTTGTCGTCGGGCTGAAAAGATAAATCTTTATATATAAAAAAAAATCCGTGTTAAGGAAACTCTTGTGACTTGCACATCTTGAATGTCATCGGGTCTTTTTTTTTTTTTAAAAACCATAACACTCCGGAATGTATTAAAAAGACAGTAGAATAATATCACAGCAACGATTATATATTCATGATTTGCATCGATAATAATAAATTATCTTGTTGTTCACATAATTTGTCGCTTATGTCTTCGGAATATTCCAAAGAACTTTGTATGTGTTTTATTAATTTTTAACAGACTTTTAAAAAAAAAAGAAGAAGGTTCTTTATTCTACGTTGTGTGATGGAACTATTATGTTCATCGATTGAATGGAAGTAAAATTATTGATGAAACTTTAACATGTAGGTCAAGTTTTAGTGGTGCCGTTATTATCCCTTTGTTGCTAAAAAAATGATTAAAAATGAAAAAAAAAATGCGAATAGTGTGAACCTGTGTAAACAAACAATAATAATTTAATAACTAATGGCGCAACTAAAGAGGGGGCTAAGGAAGTTCAGACCTTTGTCTGAATTGTGCCTGATTGGTTGCTGGCATTTTTTTAGAGCTTAAACAAGTTAAGAAGGATTTGAACTTCATTAGCCCATTAGTAGTTTCGCTAATGTTAATAATAAGGTTCAGTATCTGATATTTTTTTTTCTCCAATAAATCAATAAATAAATAATATTAAAATAATAATTATATTTATAAATATATAATATATATGCTTATATATTTTTTCAATATTCAACCATTATTCTTAACACTCAAAAGCCTAAAATAAAATAATTTAAAAAAAAAATTGATACAATTGAGTGAATTGTCAATTAAAATATGAAGTCTGTCACTAAAAAAAGTAAAATAATGTTTTTAAATTTCTTGTCGATTGGAACTTCTATACAAGTTAATAAACAAGAATCGAATATTAATAATGTAAACACAATTCATATGAAAACCTTATTATTTAATTTCGAAGTTGGCGGAACACAATGAAAAAATACAAAATAAACATTAAAGGAGAGGGGAAATCATTTTAGGATTTCAGGCTTCGACAAAAATTTAAAAAAATGTATTTTACACTTTTTCCAGTGCCAGCTTTTCATTTAATTGTCAGTTCACTGATATGTACAATTTTTTTTTAAGTCGGTTTTTATTTTAAAAATAATTTCAATTCAAATAATTTATGTTTTAGTTACCAAAATCGTACCGCAACGGTGTAATGTTTTATGTAAAATTAAATCGAATAGCTACTGTTGCACAATGAGGTACTTATTATTATTTTTTTTCCACTCTCGATTATATCTAACTAAATAATAACCCGTAACGCCGGCAATAGTAATAATTATATTGTTATTATTAGCGAGTACCATCATTTAAACGTGTAGAGTGCGGTTTTTTTTTTTTAAGTGTAAATTACCGTCCATTTGCATAGTAAATGGATGGGTTCATTTTCTGGAACAATTATTTCCATCAAACTGCGTCATTGCACGGTTGCTACATGGGTTTGGAACACTATTAGATCTGGTCAAAAGAGTTGGACGATTGCCAAAAAAAAAAAAATACACATATAGGTATAATATATTGTAATAAAATAATCATTGGATAACAATAATACCGGGTCGAATGGTACGCATCTCCGCGAGATGATGCAATTTTTATTAAACATTCCCACACACATAAAAAACACATTCAATCATTCATATTAGGTCCGTATTGCAATCTTTGACGATGGAGGTTCCAACAGGGGTTTATATTCTGCCAATGAAATCCAACAGAATAATAATAATAATAACGAAACATATGATGAAATGTAATAAATTATTTTTTCAATGAGGAAACATATAGAACTTACCAAACTCAATGAAATTGAACAAAAACTCATTAAATTGGGACGATTATTCTTTTTTAAAATTAAATTTGTATAAAAAATAAACCGTATTTTGCCCTTGTTCCAATAAGTGTCTCAATTATCTAGTCAACAGAACAATATGTAGAACAATCATTTATTTTTATTTTTTAACAATTCCCATCTGCAGGCAAAATTGTTTGGAGTCTTAGTCGATATTGTTTGTACGGAATTTTAGTACTCCCCCGACAGTGTTTGAGTATGTTAATCCTATTACAACTTAAACAGCGTTGAGAAATAACCGTTGCCGTTTATTATCCCTCTGTGTGTAGGTACACTCCAAGGATTTAGCGAAATTCAATTAAGTTTCTAAACTATCATACCCGACAAAATGCCCAGAGTCCACGTCTGTTACCAGAGTTACCACGTGTTGTCGGTTTAGCAAGAAATACCAGTTGATTTTTTAAATTTCATAATAATATCACACAGATTAGATAAAAAATAAAAATATCTGCTCTGTTATCATTTAAATCTAATTACTGATAAGGAGTTTGTAAAATAATATTGTAAAACATTTGCACAATAATTTCAAACTAATTCACGCGGCTACACTGATACCATCGCGAGGCCATTATCAGTCTTTTTTACAAAGAAACAAATCCTAAGGCATTACCGACAGTGGTTTCTTTTTGCAGCATGTTATTGAGATGGTTGTACAACAAAACTGTGTGTTTTGATTCGGTTCAGGAATTACACTGAACTAATCGAATGGTCTACTGAAGTATCCGCTGGTGTTTTGAGGAGTACACGCAATCTTAGTTCCGCAATTGTGTAATTTTATATATTTTGTGCACTGTCGATAAGGACAAGGTCGAATGCCAACTTTGGGTTAAAAACGACTAAGACATATAATATCGTCGATCGCTTGCACCAAAACGTTGTTACACTCTGTAGGTTAATTGCTCTGTCGTGAAAACCTATTAGGCCATCCAGTAGCTGGCTTACATAATATTCTATAGTAGGCACTCGATTACATATAGATTAATAATAGAATAGTCTCAGACTATTTGGATTCATTGCATCACCCGCATTGTTCTTGCTCGCACTTGGTCGGTATAAATAACCCGAGACACAGCTTTTGACTTTAAACTAGGCGGTTTTTAAAAATTGAGAACCGAATGAAGTAAATTAGTCGAATCGCTACTTTGATCTGAACCGCCGCTGAAGGTTACTGATACAGATGATACATATTTATAGCTGATGTCGGATATTGGACATGAATGCAATACAATGTTTGGAGTAATAGCGTTTTAGCATTTCCCAGGTTGTAAGGACAAGATACACGCAGAGACATGGTTGTACAGTTGAAGTTAAGATACATGTTTTTAAGTTTGTGTCCCATCATTATTGTCACCATAGTTTGTGTGTTGTTTGCTTTAAAACTAACACTTAAAACTTTTTGTTAACTATGTTATTTATTTGACGAAACAATGTGGTTGAAAAGTTTTTCCTAATGCTTTAGTGCATATGTTTTAATGCCAGTTGAAAATGAAATGTTTTACTGTATGCTGACAAAAATGTTAATATGTAACTGTAATAAATACTCTCGCATTGAACAAACAAACAGTGAGCGACAGAAACAAAGCTCCAGAACAAATAAGACAGATAAAAAAATCAATGTTGGCCTCGATATAAGAGGAATTGCTCAACATTCACCCCCTCGTTGTCAAGGGTGTCCCAATACTAGTTGCCAAGTACCGAGTATGAGGTCACAGAGACGAATACCGTCGACAAAACACAATAATATATTATGTTTAACGACTATAAAAAATAATTGCAGTCGTTTGTAGAATATAAACAAGCACTTACCGAATTGCATCTCTCACAAACCGTTATAAACAGCATGTATGAGATTTGTCCCCAAACAAGGTTAGCGGGACCAATAAAGTGTTATGCAATTCAGCAAAAATCGGTTTAGTAAGAAAAAAGGAAGACGAGTACTTGAGCAACACACAAGAATGTTGATGACGGAAGGAGATAATATTAAATGTATTTTTTCTAACAAAAAAAAACAGAATTATGTAATAACGTGTTGCATTTCTGCTACAATGGTTAATCGAAGCCTGAAGATAATGTTTAAGGAACAGATTCGATTATTTTATTATGCTGTGTGTGTGTGACTGCCTGAATAGAGCTGTTGCTAAAGAGATTTCGTAAACGTGGAGTCTAAAAATACACTAATCAAGAGATTCTCAAATGCAATACTGACAAAACAATATTATATCTATCGACCCCAGGCGTTGTTACAGATTAGTGTTTTCTCTTCTCAGTTTTGTCTCGATATTAATTGCAATTTCTTATTGAACTTATTTTCAACATGTGAAAGTCGTTGATAAATAACAAAGCATAGGTACAGGAACACATAACACGAGGAATAACCATACATACAAAATTGAGTACTTAGTTCAGGCCGGGAAAATTAAAAACCGTCTCGTTAGTTTAAAGACTGTTTCTTATTTTTTTAAAAATTTTTTTTTAGAATAATTGCAGTGGGCAAAAAAAGTCGTTCCGGGTACTTTTAATTTTTGTATTCTTTTGCGAGTTTAATTTTAAATGTTTTCAAATATTTTAATTGTATTTAGAACTATACTGTCATTACATTTTTAATACATTTGTTTAATAGAAATGTGTAAAATAATTTGTGCGTTTTTATTTTGTTTTTTATTATCAAACAATTTACATATTCTCAAGTCTTATGCATGGAAATTAACAACCCTTATTAAAAATTAATCATTAGTTGGAATTTATAGTTAACACAAAATAAAGTATAATTGAAATTATGAGCAAAAATTTTACCTCGAGATCCAAAATTCATTGATTAACTAAACTAACTAGCCGAAATTTTGGGCGAATTTTATGCAACGACTTAAGGTTTCTAAAATAAATTAAACAATAGTACTTTTTAAGTTGGCTGTAAAGAGTTAGATTTAAAATGTTTGTATCTTTAGAGTTTCTAAGTTAAGAGTAGACAAATTCGATGAAATCTGATTTTCATTATGAGAAATTGTTAACTAAATAAAAAGCTTATTGTTAGCTTAGCCTTTCTATGATCTATGTAGAAAATTCTAAATTTCAAAATTGTCTGATTGTGTGACAGACAGTAGTCCAAAAGTTCTAACAGACTAACACAGGGGGGGGGGAAACATGGATTTCTAGCCTGACCTATAGCGCTTACTAACTCATCTAATTCACCGACGTGGAATTTTCAACAGTGATAAAGATGAGTCGAGAGAAATCTTTGCAATTTTTTTTTTACCCATAATAACGATAATTATTGTTTTTATGTAAAGCATACAATCTACTGTTGTGTGTCACTGGTTTAATGACCGCCGACCTCGTCGTGTGAGCGAGACGGTTTACTTTCGATTAGGTATTGTGTGTGTTTTGCTAATTACAAAGCGATTATCATACCATTATTATTATACAAACCGATATCATCAGCCTCTGTCCTTATGACGACAATGCCAACAACCGCTTTATTGTGTGTGTTATTTGTATACTCGATTCTCATTGCTTCTCATTAGGTCAGTAGGGTTTTCTCGATTTTTTATATATTTTTCAAAAATGCTTAAAGCTACTACTACACAAAACGTACCGTTAGCTACTCATAAAGCGCGTGGACTGTAAATAACTAGTTTTTGTCACGTTTGTCATGTTTGTTGTGTTCATCTCGAGAAATACGTTTCTTCTTCTTGAACCGAGTCTTATATCAGATTATGCTTTCAATTATAAATTACAAACCTCGTTGTTCATTAACAGCTGTTACAGACACGGTTCAATCGCATACTGTTATTGAGGTGCAAAGCTCAATACATATTGTTATTTTAATTGTACAAGTTATGATGACCCAACTCCGAGATTAAGCATGATTTTTTTTAAATTTTAGCCAACGTTTTGAGAAAACACAAATAGTAGGTACATAATATAATTACTAGTCTTTGAGTCAAACACAACATTTTGAACGCTTCCAGTTTGCTGTTTTGGTTGGGGAATATTATTAGCTGTAAGTAGGTAGGTGTACAACTGGCTCTGTATATTATGTGTATTTTAATAGTTCATTATTAAGATTTTAAGTCAAACGGTTATTTACGGTGGTTCTGGTGGCAATGTTGTGTGCTCTAGCCGCCGGCTGATTCTTTCTTATGGTTCGATCGTGTGGAGAAATAAGTGCCTCTTTGGATCTAAAACTTGTTTGGTCAGTGTTAGGCTGGTAGCCATCTGCGCTCACAATCTTCAAGACAGAATACCACCTCTAAATTCACACGGTAGAGTCAAAGTCGATAGGCAACAAAGTGAACCACAATAAGCCACAAAAATTATTCCACTCGAAAAAAGAAGTTATTACATTTGACGGATGCAAATCAATATTTTTTTTTTCTTTTGTGTGGTCATACTGGTTTTGGTCCTTCTGTTTACTTCACTGTGACATACAACAAGCTATTATCACATACTACGCATGAAAACAGATGGCTCACTTGTGTCATCATGTAAACTAAAATCAAGACGTGTCACATGACTCAAAATGAAATCAGTGTGACCATTGCAGATTCAAGCATACTGCATACCACTTCATAATAATATCACATAAATTATGTGATATGATTTATCCCCCCCCCCCCAAAAAAAAAAAAAAAATTAATTATTTTCTTTGTTTTTTTAATCGCTATATCAAAGGAAAATTTCACAGCATTGTACAACAAAAAATAAGATATTGAAGATTAAAAAAAGAATATTACACCTAAAGTGTTCCCTAATTTTTATAAAATGCTCCAAATTGCTTTAACATAATTCCTATTAACTCTGCTACGTGTGAGAGGAATTTTTTGCAATGAGGAAAATAAAATCTTATTTAAGAACATCTATGGAGCAAACCCGATTTAATGAACTTTCAATTTTATATATAGAAAAGGACTAAAGCATTAAACTGTGAACATATTTTAAATACATGGGTCTGTTTGCTGTACCTATAATTTAAGCCCCCCTAAATATTAAATAAGATCTTCACTTATGTTCCTTTATGAGATGATGTGACAGTAATTGTAATGGAACTTTTGTCGGTAGAGTTGGGCGTTATTCCAAAAAAATATTTATGATAATGAAGTCACAATATTAAACATTTGAATAGAAATAGAGGTAACCGTTTTAATTATTTAATTATTCCAACAATGTTCTTCGAGCAGCTGCGAAGGTATTTGAATAAAATAATATTATCTTTGTGTTAGGTTTTTTTTTTTAAATTTATTTTGGTTGTTAATTTAAATTTTTTTCTGTGTTTGAGGTCTACTCAAAAACAAACAATTATAAAATTGTAAGTAAACAAATTGACACGTTGTTTTTCATTATAAATTATACGTCACGCAATATCCAAACGCAACATTTTGTTTAAACACTTTATTATATATTTTAAGTGCAAAAATCATACACATATTGACTTTTTAGGTAGGTGTATGTTCTATAAAATAACAGACATTTTTTACACGTTTATTTGTTTTTATCAAATCATCAGATAAGTAGATTAAACAATTTAGGTACATCACAAATTGACTATCAATTTGTCTATCATTCATATTATGTGATATATTATTTTCTTTTATCTTATGTTTGTTTTGGTTTTTTTTTTTGGTCAAAACTTATTTGTTTTAAAAGGTCACTCGTTTAAATATAAAATATTATTTAACTCGTGTAGTTTTGCAAAAAAAAAAAAAAATAAAACAAACGTACAATGCGTTAAATGAGTCACCTCAGCATTTAGGTCTCACAAAAAGCTGTAAAAGCAACACAAAACACAGCGCTAAATGTTTTCAGGTGTATTTATTTAATACAATATTTGTACACTAACAAAATTCACATGCAAACCTAATACACTGAGTCATAGACTGTAACGCTTTTATTTTGATCACCCAAGAGTCTAAAATATATAATAATATATTCATTTAAGTACTCATTGGCTACTACCGCAGTCATTTATAATCATTGATATGGTCCAACAAAGGTGAAAGAAAAACATAGGTACTATTGTGTTTAACTCAAATCAATACACGTTAATACTGAAATGTGTTTTGTCATACGGATTGGCAAGGTCCCGAATGAGTCAGCAAAAATAAATACTAAAACTGATACATTAATCGAATTAAATTAAATTCTAAATTACATAATTGCAAGATCAAACTATACACTTTAATATTATTATAATCTTCGGTTCACACAATCACTATCCGTTTAAAGACCAGCGTGTACATTTCTAACCGATTCATATAAGTACATGTAAGCATACCTTTGCTACCTTTGGTCGGAACCGTTTCCACCACAGCCCTTGCCCCTTTTTTTTATCCCCATGGAAAAATGGTTTAGAATCTTCTAGAACGTTTCCAAAACCTCCCTCGTGGTTCTTTACCACACACAATACATTGGAAATGTGATTATTTAGCCCAAGTTTAAAAGGTGATTTAAGTTTTCACTTACGTTTCCGGTTAAATTTAATTAAATATTAATTGTTGCTTCTTTTAAAAAGTAAAATAGATTTCATTAAAAATCTTGGCGTGGGTTTTTCATAATATTGTGTTAGAAACATCGTATTACCTCCATCATATGTATGTATACAAAAAAATTCGAGGCTAAACTCACAAAATTGGAACTATTATCGTCAAAAATCCTTATGTGTGTAGGTACATTTAATATATATATATATCTCGTGTGTCGTTTTTATAATTTTTTTAATTTTTAACAATAGACGAGGTTAAAAAATTATGAATTGGACAAACACGTATATTACCTACAAAAGTAAAAATTGATACATTTCGGTAAAAAATAGTAGCGCGTGGAAAATTACACTGAAATCATATTTTTTTTAACAGTTATTTATTTTCAATTTATTTATTTCCATTCAACACACAAACAGTTTGTTAATATCAGCTATAACCATGTTTTTTTCCCAGTATGTTGTGTAAACTTGTTCAGCCATTGAAAGCTAACCCCTATTGAGGTTGCAGGGTTGTTAATTTAAAACATTTTGTTCAAACACAATATGCTATCGACTTTTAACATGTGGGTTTTTTATCGTTCAAACAGTTTTTTGTATTCACATATTGTACTCTTTTTGGATATATTTTATCCAACGACATCATCATTATCATAATATAATACATACTATGCACCATTATGTTATTACTAGCACCGCATTACCTCCAAACCGGTGTCTGTGTCAGCCTGGTCTATGAATCAGTGTATTTTGTTATTTCAATATATTGCAACTGCCAAATTAATTAGACAGGAAAACGGCTTATAACTGAATTTTTTTTTCTATTTAAATGTAAATTTTAATATGCGTCACCAAAAAATTAATTCCACGGCCCTGGTAAACTGATCAATAAAAAAAAACTAGTTTTTAATGTTTTACTTATTCTACGATATTGGTTATACATGGCAAGGTGCAGGTGTTCTTTTTTCACACGTCCCAATTTGTTGAAATAATATTCCAAAGTGTTAATAATTCCATTCGATACACGAGTGTATTTTGATAATAATATTGATCATTGCGCACGATGCTTGCCCAAAGTTGAAAACTACAAGGATATTAAATACATTTAAAAAAAAGGTTCAGTATCTACCTGACAATAAACGATGCCCCTCCTATCTAGGAAGTATATTTTAACTATCAACTTATTAAAACCTTATTTCTTTTCGGTGAATGACACTATCGCCCACGTTTTAAACGAATCCCCTTAGACTGTTTAAATTGGACAGACCGATTTTACATACATAATTGAGTAGGTCGAGAATAATTGATGAGAGCCATTCGGTGGTTATTAAAATTAGTTACACGGACAACCCAAATGGAAATCTGATGAAATACAACAGAGTTTTTCGTTTCCTTTTGTGTGCTGGTCGTCGTGGAACAAGTTTTGGGGAAAACAGATTTATTAACGCAAATCTTTCACAGAATAATTATTATTCCTCGATTTGTCTATCGACGAACACCACATTAAAGTGTTTCCTCAAATTGACCTATTGCGCCATTAAAAAGTTGTAATACACACATTTCAACAAGTCACAGACTAATATGTTTACTATTTTTTTTTTGCTTTATATATTATGTAAGCTAAGCATGTTGTTGAATCACACACCATATTGTTATTGTTATTGTTTCTACTTGTGTGTGTATATCCGCCATTTTTTTGTTGTCCAACACTGGCCGAGTTGTTTTTTAGTATTAAATAATTATTACTGCGCAATATTATTTACAATTATATTCCGGGACAATGCATTATATGCATTTTTTAAAGTTATTATAAGAAATTCACTCGAATAGAATTATAAATCGCATTAAATTAATAATGCAAATAAGCAGTGTCGCAATAAACTCTATGGTCGCCCCAGGCTGCCCCTGAAATTGTTTTTCTATAATTATTTAATTGATTTAGTAGTATATATTTACATGTTTTAAATTAAATTGGTATAATATATTTACTTACATTTCCAGAATTTGTAACAGTAAAAAAATTATATAAAAACTTTTATATATGTTTTGCTTCTTTGTTGCTTCTGATATACATATAAAAAATAGTGCTTTTTTTAGTACACACACACATATTATATATAATATATATATTTTTTCCAATATGGCGGCCACCGGCGTGATGTTTTACACACTACAAACAAAAAAAAACGTGTCGCTGATCCGATGCACGCCGGTGGCGGCCATATTGAATGGAAACGACTACGCTTTTCGGTGTAAGGAGTGACCGGACCTGGTTATAAGATCTTGTTAGAGGAAGATGCTAAAGGATAGGTTAGGTGAGGTTAGGATATGTGATAAGAAAATAGAGATAAGAGACAGCTGATAATGGCTGCTACTGTAATGGGGCGACAGTTAACAATGGCTACCGATATAAGACAGTTGATAAGAGAGCAGTCTGGTTTAGATTAGATTTGGAGAAAGGAGCAGACTATTTGGATAGATCAGTGAGAGGAAGAGCATAACATATCTATGATAGCAATGTGTTTCTTTATTTTCTTGACCTTACTAGGATTTTTCTACTTAGTGATCTGTTCTCGAGTTAGATTTCTATAGAGAAAAAAAAAGAGATGCGGTCCGTAGAACCGGAATGACCAACGTTCACCCCAGTTCTCTCCGAGAAGGAAACATATTCTCAAGACAAAAATGACAGTAGGCTTACAATATTGTAATCTAATACCTACACCGATGCACGTGTGTGTATTTTCGACGTAGTCTCGCGCTTTTACCACACGCTGCGAACAGATCTGAACGAAATGAACGTTATTATAGCGCTGTGTATATTAATACCGTAGAGCAATAATTATTATTAACGATGGCGAAGGGTGGGACAATTAAAGGAGGTACCAAAACACAGCTGTGCAGCCTCGGGTTATAATGAGTTTTTCGGGCTAAGGTGTTGTATATCGACAAACCATTGTTTCAATGTGTTGCGCCTTATAGGCCTTGTAGGTGTGTTATCATATTGTGTATTGTGTGCACGTCTATCCATTCTGTCCACGATAAATCCTTGCAGCGTCGACGGCCGACGGTTTTGTAACACACATACAAGAATATTAAGAATATTGTTTCTACAACTATCCATGCGATTTAAGATGTATAATAATAATAAATATGGTTACCCGACACAATACTCTCATTTCAGTTGAAAATTTTGTCCGCTTGGAACGCTAGTCACGAGTGGTTGAGCAACCATGTTCAATCAGTGTGACCACGTGCAAATTGACGCGTACGATTTTTATACGAATATCACATAGATTAGACCGGAAAAAAATGATCTAATCTGCGATAAAATTATAGTCGGTTATCGTTCATAAATCTCGTGATCGATAAGGAGTTTGTACAACAGTATACTGTATTGAATATCTGCACGGTAATTTTTCCTCGCCAACTCGCGCGGCTACACTGATTTGGTCGCGACCGAGTGAGCTGTTATCCGTTTACATACACGGTCTGCGCCATATGTTATTTATATTATGCTTGGGCAATTGGACCGTTGCTCTGTCACAGGAAAAACAAAATGTTCAACACCTAGCAAGGTATAAAATACTGTTGTTTGCAACCGTGTTTTGATCACCATTAAGACTCGGAACACATTGTTGTTTTTTTAGCTAGTTTTGATGTATTGGTAGTTGTCAATGTGTTTTATTTGGAAAGTTACTATAGGTACTCACATCAGCCATTGCCCCGAGTATTATAATGGTTATTCAGGGTTGGATAAGTTTCGAGTGCTAATATTTTCCCATTTGGGTTTTACAAGCTTGTTATACGATCATTGGGCTCGTTTGCGTCAACTGCTGTCGATGTAATGTATTGTAATTTATTATTATCGCCGATTGAACTCGACGCGGATGTCTTCCTTGTGATTCTGTAGAATATTCAATGTTTAAAATTCAATCTACGCTGTTTTCTAAAATGGTTTGTTGTACTTACGTCATTTCTCTAAAAGCGTCACGCTAGTCTTGACCGATTGTATCTGAAATAATATGTTTAGGTACAAATATATTTATAGTTTAAAAAGTTAACTAATTCTAATCGTACAACGATATAATAACACTTGGGTTATGGGTGGTTACACGTTTAATGATAACAGATAACCATGATAATGATAAGAGATGTTTATAAAAGTGTATATTTTTTGAGGTTATGTCAAGTATTGTAAATTAGTGTGACTTGTAATAAAATTATTATTATTTTAACTACCTATGTAATGCAATAAAGTTAAACTAAAGAATAACTAATAAACAAACAGGTTATGCGTTGGTTGATAATTTAGGTTTTTTATTTTATTAGTCTTGACAGTAGAGAAAAGATAGTCATTGACCGCACTCTGGCCTGAGTACAAGTACTAATTACTAAGCACTTGTTATCGCGGTTGATTGATTATCTTAGTGAAGATTTCTACTTTATTTTCTATTAAGACGACGATGAGTGAAACCGGGGGATTGTGATAAGCTGGAGAGCTGATTTGTTTGTTCTGAGTCTTTTTGATTAGAATGATATTTTGTATATTATGATATTTTATGCCTTTCCTTGTGATAATAGCTTAGGCTCAATAAGTGTGTTCTTCTCAGGTTAAGTGTTTCACATTTTGTTTGTACTTGACAAATACAGTCAGTCCAGTAGGACAGTTATGTGACCGCTGGGCAAACCAGATTGATTTACTCTTGTTAATTATGATTTTCCATTAGGTAAACCGAGTTTGTAGTCGGTTTAAATGGGTTCAAAGTAAAATGGAAACCATTATTAGGCATTAGAGTCTGAGGCAAAGTGGTTTGTAAAATATACTGTTCGATGTAAGAACAATACAGCTGTTAATGTTGTAACTCAAACTAAAAAACGCACAAATAACTTACAATATTTGTAAGATCTTCTTTGTCCATACTTTTATTATACTATTATGTAAATCAAATGGTTCGAAAGACTGGAATTTTTCACTATTTCGAGGCAATTAAAAAAAACTCATTAAAATTAAATCACAGTGAATCGCATAAATTAAAATTATTTAAATGTATTGAGGATTTTGTCATTAACAGTTCATTATGTATAAAAGGCAATATTGTTTGATAGGTTTACTTGTAGCAAGTTCATCATGAAAATTGCAATCAAGTCTGAATCCTTTTTTTTTCTATTGCTATTACACAACAAAATATTGGTTTAAAAATATTGACTTAAGAAATACCATTTCCTGATGTTTTTTATTTCAGGTCATACAACAACAACCACTAATTGAATTTGAAACACAAGATGTAATTGGATTTTCTTCTTAGATTAGCCTTTTCATAAGTCATAACTATCACTAACAATTATTATTAGTGAATATCCGTTTGACGTCAATCAGATTCAAACTGTATACAGATTTAATAAAGCACTATAATAATAATAATTTCTAATTATTAATCAATAACGTTTGCGGTTTACTATCCAACGTTGTTTTCAGTATTTAATTAATTTTCAATATTTAATTGCGATTAAACCAATGTAAATAACCCAATAGAGTGATAATAATTTTACTATTAATCGAGAGTACAAGGTTTTTTTTAAACGTTATGTTGTTTAATAAAAATTAATATAATTTATTTTGTAGATAAAAACCATATGAAACCGATAAATTAATTGAAACGATGTCCAAAAAAAAAAATGTGCCGTTTCTAAATTTTTCTCCGACAATAACAAGTCATAAACTATTTCACTTTTACTACTAAAACGGTGCGTCATTGGAATGTGCACTTTTTAAAACTGTAAATAGGGTTATTATTGTTTTTTTGTTAATTTTTATCGACCATTAAACGTTTTTAACAATTGTTATCGACCGAGCAAAAATAACAGTTTCAAAATTTCAACTTGCCTTTATACAACTCATGAATGTGTGTTCTATTCAAGTATAAACAATTTCTAAAATCAATAGCCAAGTATTCCTTATCGTTAACCCACTTGACCTTCAGCCGAAATTCGATACCGGATCAATTATGGATGCATCTAATCTAAAATATCAATTAACAATTATTAATATGTTATAGTTATTCAAAATGTGATGTTTACACAAAAGATTGCTCAGGATTATTCATTACTCTGGTCTGCGCCTAATACGAATTCTCAAATTATTGACCGTTGCATCATTTCAGAATAATTGTTTTATGTTGATTGATAGACATAAAAAACCCATTAGTAGGTACTTCAATAGCAGTTATGTGTGCTGTATACATAATACGCACATCGAATGGCGTGTCTGGTTGTTCTTTAAACTTACACTTGTCCAACGTTCAATAGTGTTAAATTACAAACATGAGATGTTTGCACACAAAGCATTAGTATTTTTCAATACTAAAATGTTGTCACATCATACTAGTAATAGAAATAAATAAAAACATAACAATAATAGTAAAACCGATTGTCCGCCGACCGATACTACCGTTAGTGAATCAATTTTTTTAGTTTCATAAAACTAATAAATGTATGTCACTGTTAAAAATAATAATAATAACAACAACAATATTATGATGTTTATAATGAAATCATTAAGGACGACCAATGGTTATTATCAATTGTTATCAGTTGTTATCAATTGTTATCAGTTGTTATCAGTTGTTATCAGTAATTATCAATTGTTATCAGCTGTTATCGTCTACGAGGTGTTGAATGATAACCCCCTCGTTTTTCTGAAATACTAACTTATTTTAAAGCCTATGTCGTTTCCGTGTGTCGTTCGCAACATCCGTTTGGTCTTTCCACCATTTCCCGTCTACCCTCCGTACATATTTCTTACACTCGTTTGCGCAGTCTTATTTCTCTGGTAATCCATGTGTACCAAACGGTGTCGATGAGGTCGTCTCAAAGGTTAAGCGCGGATCAGCGCATTGCCTTCATCAATCAGAGATGGCCGCTAATTAACGATTCCCGGTATCGATAACAATGACTTGGCACGTTTTATCATTGTACAAAAACGCATTTTAACTCATAATTAACGTGTACTATTATTACGTACTAGTATTGCGGTATTACTGTGTTGTGTATACATATATAAATTAGTAGGTGTATACCAGTAATATTAGTATAGATTTTTAAAAATCGTCTCCCATCCGGTAGTTTTTCTATCATTTCAAGGAATCACCGCGCGGTTTAACAAAACGGTGGACTTGGCTGTTGAGATTATTTTTAGTCCAAACGGGACCCACACTGCTGGAAAATAATGCGTTTAATATTATATTATACAGAATATGTTGTATAAAATGAAAGATAAAATTGGATCGTCTTGTGGGCGGCGAATCATGTCTCGTTAACGTCGAGCGCGACCTTTTCCAAAGCCAAATCATTCTTTTTTTACATTTTTCTTATCATTAGGTCTATGACCCTCCTCCGCGATGAATCCGTTTCACATTGCACGTCGTTTCCGCAAAGTTCTTTTTTAATAATTTATTTTTCGGATTTAAAACTTTTTTCTATCCTACATAATATCATATAACGACGGTATATCCCAATTGGCGATCAAATTTTCATATTTAAAGTTAGGTTAGATAAAAAAAAACGCACATCGTTGTAAAAACAACACGGTTAAGTAGACTTAAATGTATCTTTGCTGGTGGAATAATAGCTTTTTTATGTGAATAATTTGTTTTGATAGAAAAATACTGAAAAAACACTTACTAAAAAGTAAAACTAATACTCTAATTATTGAACTTACTAAACGCGTCTATA
This sequence comes from Adelges cooleyi, assembly GCF_023614345.1. Taxonomy (NCBI): domain Eukaryota; kingdom Metazoa; phylum Arthropoda; class Insecta; order Hemiptera; family Adelgidae; genus Adelges; species Adelges cooleyi. The sequence goes on along the minus strand of NW_026096268.1, from coordinate 8,739,322 downwards.
TATTTTTGTCAGACCTGCAAATTGTTATCATTTTGTTTGACACTTAAATTAATTGTGCTTATTCATTATTCTATTTAATTACTTTGACGATACGATCATGGAAATACATTTATTATTTTAAATAGAATATAACACTGTGCAATACGAATCGGTCGAAGGGTCGAGGTCAATATTGTAAACGGATATCTTTTTGTAAATTAAATTAAACTACTCCATAGATGTATAGATACGGTAAATTTGTTTATGTTTTCCAATTAGAAACAAACCAATTATTAATCGTTTTAGTTACAATACGCAATTGTCTCAATTTACACTTAAAGTAATCTAAGACAGACAACAGCTGTTAAATCTGTTAATAAGTCCAAATAACTATTATAACATTAGTCCTGTTCAAATACCAAAATCAACAACATACTTATGCACGAAACGTTTAAGATATTGTGTGCTCTTGTGTAACGCCAATTTATTGTAATAATTCAAACACAATATTCTTCTAAGATTTATTATTATAACGCCTCGAGCGGTATAACATGGTAAATAGTTTGATAATGCATATTGACGGCATTGAAACAAATCGAGTTAGTAATTTTTTTCAATCGAATACATACTATTAAAAGTAATAATTTTCTATCGAGAAGATATAGGAGTCGCTTTATCATAAGCTGGTACAGCTGAAATTCCGAGGTCAGATCATAGAGTAATAGTTTTCAAAGATGAACTAATAATAGTAATAATTATAATAAAGAAAAATATGTACAAATAAGATGGTTAAAATAATAAACAATGTTAAACTTGTTAATTAATAAACATAATTGAATAAATAGTATATATTTATATTAATAAGTTGTTACATTATAATAGTCTATTTATTGTATGCTACAGTGAAGTAAACTGAAGGACTAAAACCAATATGACCACACAATAGGAAAAAAAGTCTTCATCGTTGAGCGGTTGTTACTGATAAAATAAGTTGGTAGTTCTGTAATCTCATATCTTAAAACATTGTGTTTTTTTTTCAAGATACTGTTATCGCTTATCATCGATATCAAATTCAAATATATTCTAATATTAATATATTAGACGGTAATATTTTATTGTCTTTCTGTTTTTGTGATAATATTATTTTAATGGTCGCCCGGCACCATGTTAAAAAAAAAAGTATAATTTCGTACATAAAGTTTATTCTAAAAATATAAAAACCTGTCATATTTAAGGCGCAATTTTATTTTGGCAACTTGTTCGCTATACATTAAACCGACGAGGCTGTCGCTGCTTAGCTATATAAAACTAAGCAATAATAATAATTCTAAACCAAAATGACTATTAGACATTAAGAGTCTGAATAATTGCACATTGTTCAGATGTTCTAATTGTTCTAAATAGATTTTCTTACAATAATAATTCAATTATTGTGATAACTCCTCCAACAGCTGTTTTGTTTCGAAATGATCATTAAAACATATACCACTTGAACCGCAAAGCGTAAATATATTATTATGTAACTTTAGCGTTTGTTTTTGCACGAATAAGTAAATAATATAATAACATTAACGATATGAAGCTACACAAAAGATACAATAAACACTTACAATGAGGTCGGGCCGTGCACTTAATTATCGAGTACTTAGAAGTTAAGTTTTAAGCGAGAAAAAAAAAACTATAGAGTTGTAAATGAAATAATTGGCAACGGTTGAAATGGTAATATATAATATGGTTTGAAAACAAAAAGAAGCCACACACACACAAGTATGATAAAAGTTTTAATTTTACTACAAGAGCTGGTGTTGGAAATACTAATTTTGAAACATCCGTTTGTCTTATTTAATGGAAATTTATTTGAAAAATCTTTATCCAGATTAAAATCCAAAAGAACCGGTATTTTTATTTCAGACGTTTATAATTAATATTATTAGACTTGATTAAAAAAAAAAATGATGCTTTGCGCGCAAATGTGGTTTAAAAACTTCATTATAAATACAATATAATATTGTGCTATTATTTTTTTGGTTTAAGCAATTATTTTAATTAATTTTGTTCACATTAACTAAACTTATTATTCTATTTTGTCTTATATAACGGTATAAACGGGAATTGAAAACGTTTTCAAAGGAAAAAAATTACCCTGCTAGCTGTATGACTTTGACTGATTTTGATTTTTTTAAAACGTTTTAAATTTAACGTTTGCCCTATGGAACTAGTCGCCGGTTATAAAAACTGTTATTGTTATGTATTATCATGACATTTATATTGGTTGAGGTTGTTTTAAAGTTGATTAATGCAACACGAATCTCGTTTATTTATAAACTTGATCATTGTACGTTTGACGCACATGCAACAAAATGCGGGTCTTGTTAATCAACATAACACGCAACTGAATTTTTTTCTCTATCTCTCTGTTAAACAGACATTCTATCTAAAATAATAACACTATACTTGTATAATTATAATATAAAATATGCTGTACGTTTTCCGCTCTTATCGCGTCGCCAATGTGTGTACAACAAGACGTGGTTGGTTATTATGATCACAGCCTAAACGTGCAGCGCACATTTCTGTCCAAAACTATTTGGTAGTAATTGATAAGAAGTAGTGCTAAGATAAAGCTCTACACTGTGGTGTTTGTCGAATTTAAATTTAAAGTACAAGTAAACCAATTTACAATAGAATTTTAAACTCAGTACCTATTTGTCGTAACATTATAATAAAAAGATAATCTACTCGCCCATGAAGTAATCAAAAAGGCGAGCAACAGTGTGACCACTATAAATAAAAATAAATACTTTTTTTTAAAAGGATGCTATAAACGCTGTGCACAGTACAATTCTTTACAGATAAATTTGAATTCAAACGATAATACGATGATGTCATAACTAATAAGCAATATGTTTTGTGTCACACTGTTGCAACTTGCAGTAGTGGAACAAATTAAAAATACATACCAGAAAAATATAACTTCGTCATGTTGGTCACACTGCAGCTCGTCTTTTCGCCGTCTTCGTAGTGTTTTACTTATCTCGACCACCTGATCTGAATAGAGAACAAAACGTTGGAGAATATTATAGGTACGTACGTGTACTTATATAAAAAAACAAGACAATAAAAAAATTGGGAATATACTTTTGGTTTTGCTCTTGTGTACAATCTGATACGAATCACTATTGTAACCCTTTTGGTAACCCTGTAACCCTTTCGGTGGTTCTCATCACTCCTACTGGTAACAGAACTTTGGATACAGAACTAAGGAGGTCGGTTTTTGTCGAAAATATGAACTTTATCAAGACAAAGCCGTAGGTACTACAAATCGGGTTCCAAATCGAGAATAGCACCTCCAAAAATGGAGCCATTTAAAAAATCGCCATATTTTTTTTTAACTTAGACTGGGTTTGCTTTTTTTTAACAAAATTCAATATTACCAACCGTGTGTGTGTGTGTTTGCCATATGAATATGGATTTTACACCGGTCAGAGTAGACACAAGCGTAACGTCCATGAAAGTGCGTTTACTATTTAACATTATACCGAATGAGTCACGCCGTACCGTTTCTGTTAACGATTCACGTTGTTGACGTTAAGCATACGTTGACCTGTTACGACATTTTTAATAAGTATATATAATTATACGTATATATATATGTATTTTTTATTTTTTTCACCGGTGGCCGCGTTGTCTGGCGTTGATATTGTAAGACAATTTTGCCAGACCTTCCCGAGCACAACCGTAACCGAATGCGAACAAATTTTAATCCACTAAAATGAGTATAAAATAAAATTTCGGAACACGGTCAACACGGTCTACCCTAAAACCGTGTCATAATTATCAGTATTACACGATTGTATGTACATTATTATACAGGGTGAAACAAATGTGAATACGAGAATAGATTTTTTTGGAATTTCGTTTCACGTCGAACACTCCTCGGGGTTTTCTAGGTTTATTTGTAAAATGTCCACGAAAAATAAAAATAAATCATAACATGGGATTTCCCGAGACAAAATCTCTCATAATAAAATGGATCACAGAAACCGACGGGTTGAATTTTGTTGTACAGAGAATGCAAAGGTGTGAGGTCATAATAATAATAATTAACCTGTGTGAAAAATAATCTTGTTTGTTATCAAGTATATATTGTATATCTTGTACAACGGACAATCGATGCCATTTATTATTTTTGACAGCGTTGTGCATTGTTAACTAGACAAACGTTATTATCTTTTTGTCTCGTATTAATGTATAGGTAACAAAAAAACTAGATGCCAAATACATTATTTGTTAAGAGTTTTCAACGTCAAATTTGATGTGTGGTTTATTTGAATAAGTTATTCAAGTATAGTGTCCAACTCTGCCGAATCGATTCAATTAACATATTCCAATTTCGGCGGCATTGTAATGTATTTTAAATATTTATTTCTACCTCGTCTTGTCTGTGGAATTAAACTTGGAAATCGTTATTAGGAAATGGTAAAAAGTGTTTGACCTGACCTGACCGTGGCGTGCAAAAGTAAAACTTATGCGTGCAATTCGTCAATGCAAATGACAGCTCTGAACCCGAACGGCATGACGTCAATATTTGCCATCGCCCCCGTTTGGCTTGCATATTTATATTATGCATACATACTTTGCAATTCACTAGATAAGTGAATTTATCAACTTATCTGGGCGGAGACCCCTTGTTAAAAGGGTCATCACACACAAACATCAATCGGTCAACGGACCCAAGAAGCTAGCTGCTAACCAATAGATTGCTTCCAAGTCCTACCCCTGTGCTTACCTTGGACAACAGTGTTGCGGGGTGAGGTACTCTGAAAGGTATTTCGGCTCGATTCGCACATTAACTGGAGCACAGCGGTGTTGGAGACCGATGGGGCTTTGGCCCGAGACTCCTATTTTTACTTTTGGCAGCTAATTTGAAGCGTTTGGCACTTTCAGAGGAATGCAGCTATTCAATAGTTCAAATGGGTTTTTAATGCGATCCGATAGCGATGGAATTTTGACATGTCGTGGCCGGGATTTACTGCAACAACAACAACGATAATAAGGTATAGCTACACGGATACAGTATTCATTTGACATTAGCAAAGCACTTATAACCGTGTCCAGGGAAAGTCGAGAGTCACCGATGACAAGCACACGTGACCTACCTCAACTATAATGTACCTAAACTGTCTGTGCCCTGTAGCCGTTACCACCAATTTTAACCATGCAATTTGCATACTGTAATACCGTGCAATTATAACCACAACCTTTGAACTATGTGTCCAACAACTAACAATGTGTCTTTAGAGTACAGACTCAACTTTTGTATTCATCGGTGTGTAGTTTAATAAATATAATAATTGATTAAAAACCGATAAATATATTATAAATATTACAATATTTGTCAAGTTAAACTGACTGTTACTTTGTAAGTAACTTAGTCAATTTGTATGCTCTGGAGAGTAGGTCAAACCTAAGACAGAAACGGATGACAAATTTATGGTGTTAGCAATTTGCATTTGCAGTCTTGGCGTACAAGTACATCGGTATACATCAACGATAAAGATAATAAATTATTGTTCAAGCATATTATTGTACACATTTCAAAATCGACGATCGAGAATTTCTCTAGATTTCGACTTGGTGATTTTATTTTGTTTTATTTTTCCAACAAAAGTGGCGTGGCGCCATCTCAAAATAACAGCTAAGCAATTGATTACTCACAAAGACCGAGAAATAACTTACGTGAAGTTGCCCCCCCCCCGCTTGTCCGATCAACTCCGGATCTTCGCCAATATTTAGCAACCTATTTGCAACTAGTTCTGGATTAATAATGAGCAGTTGATACTCTATCATGAAGTAATACTCAATTTTTTATTGATTTTTGGTATGATAAATTCAAAATTCTGTTTTTGTTTAACCCATTAAAGCCGGAGTTTTTTTTAAATAATTGGTGTCTTGGGTGCTTAAAAAGAAATAAAAACAATTCTGTCTTTAAAAATTTGAACAAATTGGATGTTGCCATATGGCAGCGCTAGGCGCTAATGGGTTAAATTAAAAATGTTGAGATTTGTTTGCTAAAAATAATCATTTTTTAAAAGTTAAAGGCCATGTCCATTTTTATTCGATATTTACGATTTTTGAAATATTCAGACTAACATTTTTGAAACATATTTTTGTCATATCATTAAGTCATTATTATTACATCATTTTGGAGAGATGTTTGGTTTAGATTTGGTTTAGGCTTGGTGAGGTTTGGTTTGGTTTAGGTTTGGTAGTCTTTTCAAAAATGATAATTTTTAACAAAAAAATCTCAACATTGTTAATTTAAAAAAAAAACAGAATTTTGAGCTTATCATACCAAAAATCAATATCAAATTGAGTATGACCTCTTGATTGGGTATTAACTGGTCATTATAAATCCAGAACAAATATGTAATGTAAGACTAATTGGATAAGGATAGAGTATAGAGTATTCAATTCAGTAAAACCGAGTATTCAAATTAAGTTATAGCTACGAATTTTAAATGTCCTTTTTTAATTAAAATGATGGACTGACCGGTACCACGTGGTACAGATATGAAACAGTACAAAATATATATCAGGCTTAATGTTACAAACTGTTTTATGATGCACGGTTGTGTATAAATGTTGTATAATATTAATTATATAATTATACCTACTGTGTCTCTTATACAAAGAAATTGTAGCACATGCATAAGTCGATGAACCACGTATACCTGGTTTGGAAGTAGGTTGCAAATGTTTTCAAGTTGGTTGCAAAAAACTGTATAAAAAAACAATTACTAATTAAACCCAACGAAATGTTGAGTGGCTCTTTATTAAAAAAAAAAAAAAAAATCATCCTGTATTATAATACAATGCTGTGATGATAATGTGATACTTTAAGGCATGGCATCCATGAGTTGGCCAGCGTTTAATGAATGCACTCTAATTTTAACCTTATCCCTCGTTTAAACACACGGTCATAATACAGTGTACATGTTGTATATCCAAATGTGTTTTTTATTATTATTATTTAATGTCGTTATTAATTCATCATTGTTTTTATAACGTGCATTTGCTGCTGCTGTTGTTGTTGTTGTCGTCGATCGACAGAGTTTTCACAGCCGTCTGTCACCTTGAAATGACTTGTTTTTTAGACCTTTTTGTTTTTTTTTTTGCACAGATCCGATGAGTCAGCTATCGCTCGCATGTACAATAGCAATACAGCTACCTATAGTAGCACCGTTCTACGATAATTAACGCTAAAAGGTATTGGTGTTTGTTTTGACAATGATTTGTATTTTATTATTCAACAAAAACAATTCGCCCCTTTCAGCCGTTGTTTGAAAAACGCCCTAAAAAATATGGATTTCTATGGAAATTATCCGATTAGAAAAATAATAATAATACGTTTTAAAGTAAACCGTTTACGGTTACTTGTTGGAATAATAATTGTTTATTTTTGTTCAGAATCCATTCAGAACGTTAATTATTATTTATTTTTATCCAAATAGAAACTACAAACGGGCACTTTCGATATCGTTTGAATAAAACATTGTTGACCGGTGTATATAATGATATACCTAGTAATATTATAAATGGAAATCGGATAAACGGGCTGGATTTCTTAACCGGTTGGGTAAGGTATGAATTGAATTTATTGTTGGCCGACAATACAGCCACACAGCTGTCGACTAGGCCTCAGGTTGATTTAGCTTTACATTTTAAACCGTGTAGAATATTATTGAGAAATATTGTGTTTTAAATAATACAACCGGGACGGGTTTTGAGGGTGAGAAAGGGTAAAAGTAAAATTATGAACATTTTCAGGAGACAAAAAAAAAGTCAGTTTAAAGCTTCTATTCGAATGATTGCCCGTCGAAAAGTGTTATAACTCTGTAGTAGGGTGCACGCCAACTTTATAAAATATTAATTTTAATTAACGAAGGCAAGAAAACCTTGGATCCTTCCTCGAGGTTAATTGATTTTTCCATAACTACCTATTTATAACAAGCGGCTGTTTAAAAATTGACAAACGTTTTTTTTTTAATACATTTTGTTATTTACCTATTTAGAGTATTGAGACACTCGATTGTATACTACACAACTTGTTTACTAGTAGACTATCGCCTCGATCAATACAATTTTAATAAGTTTTTAATTCCTATTTTATCTGCCACAAATAAGTGCACAACAGGTATAATAGGTATAACACCGAATACAGCGCGCACATACGTTTGTTATTGTTGTCACAAAACAACTTAGGTATCACTTCAAGGTTGGACTTTTATATGAATATTGCACTTTTTACGGTTGAACTTATAAAGTCAAACTTGGCGATTTCTTACTGCGTTTGGCCTGTATTGTGCTTGATTATTTTACTGTGTTTGGTCTATACTGTGATGGTTGTTTTATAATTCTATCTTTAACCGACTCTTGTAACCTTTTTTTTTTGTTAATAATTACCGTCCACATTTGGACAAATCTGCACTTCTTACTTGACATGGCAAACACGGCACGTACCGTTCAAGATTATCTTTTTGTTCTATTATTAGACACCAGCTATCATGGCCGATATGGTAAACGAACCGCCATGAACTTTTCCCATACCTTGCGGATGGCAATAAAACGCGACTTGATAAAATATGATAAATAATAATTATCATTTGCCGGCAGATCCACGGTTTGTCGGTTGGCATAGTGTTATTACCAGGCTTAAGTATTATCTACTTGTGCCCATACTCGTACACCGTATTTGTAAGTGATGATTACAGTTGACTGACACTTAACCGGGCCAATGCGATTACCCTTTCCACGCCCTCTTGATTTATTCAATTATTTTATTTTCATTAAAAAACACAACGTGTACACACACACACAACTAAAACGGTCGATAGGTACACAATCGGTGTTTCCTCGGTAAAAGTATTCTGCCAGTTGTATTATTATCATATGTGGAGGTCTTAGGCACAATCACTAGGTCGTTGATTACTTTGGGTGCATTTGTTCAAGTTTGACATATCGTCCCTCCCTGTGCTTTGAATCTGATAAGTGCGTGTGTCCATCAAAAAGAGTGTCTCAAATGTTCCTTTTTTGATGTACATACTTGGAATTTCCCAAGTAAGTCAGCACACTTGGCTCTGTTTATAATATAATATTCATTATCTAATGAATGCATAAAAAGTAAACGTCCCACGATTTCCTGGACATCACGTCTGTCGTTTATAACAACAAGTGTATAAATTATAATATAGGCACACGCAATATGTTTTATGCATACAATCTAGTTTGTATTGTAATGGAAATAAAATCATATACATTTATAATAATAGCTTGAATTTGTTTTAAACTATTTTGGGGCGTAAAGCGTTGAGCTCCCACGTATGAGCTGTCTCATGCAAATAGGTAATATAAATCAGATGACAAGCGACTTTTTGCGTGTGATTTAACTTGGTTTACTATTTTTTTTTTTTTTACCCTTCGTTAGTGTGTTGCTAGTTTTTTCCGTCCTTAGTGTGTTGGGGTTTAGTACACCCCATACCAACAACACATCTTAAAGAAATTTGAAAATAATGTTTAAACATTTATACAACTTTATTTCATAACAACTTGTATGTATAGGATTAAGTAACTACTACAAAAAACAATTTTTAGTAAACTTTTTTAATAGAAAATATTATTTTTGGTATTGAACTTATAAATTAATTAATATAAAATAAAAAAAATAAAACCCTTTTCTTAAAACATGTTGTTTTTTAAAATAAAAAATTCACTTTTAGGTTAAACCATTCGTCAGTAGACAAATTAATTTTCATAGTCATCTTCATCACTTTTTAAGTCTTTGGTAACATAAATATAAATCGGTACATGAATAATGTGTTGGGGTTTCAAATACCCGTTAATCGATATCACTCGGTTCAAAACCCAACAACAGTAAAACATTTGGTTATTCAACCAAAACGGTTTTGTATCATAAAGTAGCACAGAAAGAAGGATTTCACGGAAAAGAAAATTTGATCTAGTTTAATAACTGTAAGTATCACACAAAATCTCTTATCACGTGGGGTTTAATAAACCCTATCAGTCTTGTTAATTCCTGTTGACCTTCGCAGGTTTTCTTTCCTTGTCGTTTTTTTTTTTCTTTCCAGACCGGCGCTTTCGCAACGTTCATCCGTGTGCGCATAATAGTACATAACACACACACACACACTATACTGCTGTAACACGGTCTTGTCATATTACTATTGCATTGAAAATCTGCGGGTGAACGACCTGGCAGAGTCCCGGGGGAGAGAGAGAGGGTTTCAGGGGAAGGCGGTCGGGTTAGAGCGAAGAGTAGGTGTGTGCGGAACGGATCGACGACGGCCTTCGGGCTGTGCTAGTGAAAGTTGTGCGCGTCCTTCCCCGTCCAATGAATATCATAATAATAATATTATACAGTTAACTGCTCCTCCCCCAGAACACTTTGACGTCAGTACGCTTAATACACAACGTTAACGACTGCACGTTGTAGCCCGAGACAAGGATTTGAAAATTAAAAAAAAAAAAAAAATACTATATCGATCCTCCCCAGGCAGCCTCTATAGCTCTAAGGATAGTCCGTAATGGGTAAGACACGACGATCAAGAAAATGTGTTTTTCAGCTATTCAGAGATATTTCTGGTTGTGATCGACCAAAACCTGACCCTAGCACTCCTAGGCCAGTTAGGATTAAAAAACTATACATATATATGTAATCAGTTATAATGGTATTCATGACTCATGACAATCGCCAATGACTGACACATTTGATATTAGCATTAAATCTGAATGTCATTCGGTGTAGGTCTAACTCTGAACTACCGCACAAATGTATGTCCCAAAATGAGTTAAGATAAAAAAATGTCAAAAAATAAAAACATGACCCAACCTAAAAAATGTAAACTATAAGCCCTTCAGTAAAGTATAAACATATTATTTTTGTACCCCAATTGTTAATTGATGTGTATTATTATTAAAAAAAAAAAAACCAAGAAGCTTTGCTTAAATGATGTGATGAGCAAACTTATTGTACTTAATTAATACCTGTGTTTTTAGCATGTTACTGGTTTACAAAATATTATTATTATTAATACATCTAATTACTCAAACGTGCTAGGTATATTATGTATAATAGTTATTACTTGACCTTTTTAAATTAAATATTTTTTTTTAGTTTTTGCCATGTCCTAACTGGTAGAATACCGCCCAAAACGTTCAACCGTGATTTTTATCACTTTTAAACGTAAATAGTTAAGGTTACAAAAAAAAAAATGATTAAGTTCTTAACGTTTTATTTACAAGATTTAATTTTTAATTCTTGGCAACGACAACAACAACAATAATAAAGAAAGAAATATAGAAGTAAATAAAGTGGAATTTATTGGAAATAAAAAACGCCAACGACGGTCGGTTTAAAAATAATTCCATCGCGTCTGGTATGTAACGGTTGTTTGATTACACTATATTATTTTATATTCATAGGATAAGAGCCAAACATTAATCAAAAACCGTGAACAATATTGTTTTTTTCCGGTAGTCGATTCCATTGTAGCAAACGATGGAAATTGAGCAGCTCAAACAGAACCCCATCAATAAAAAAGAATAGCAATGATAATAATAATAAACAAACTACATAATATGTAGTGCACTCGAGCAGATGGTGTAATTTAAAGAAAGTGTAAACCATACGTTTTTGCTGACACTATAATTTTGGGCTATAAAAAATTTCTGTTAAACCTTGATAACGCATTAGCCGTGTGATGGGTGCAAATTAATTAAAAAAAAAAAATCCAATACCGAAATCACAGAGTAGATTAAAAGTCGGTCTATTCTGTGTCGAAGTTGGCGTTTTACTCGTTTGAATGTAGTTGAAGATTTCCAATAATTTAAAAGATTTTACGTTCCTACAATATGTAAATATAAACACCACCACATTATATAGACCTAATGGAACCGAAGAGAAACTTGTGTTGAATAAATAAATTTAATTTACGGTCTGCCTTGACCGAAAACGTTTTTTTCAAGCATGAAAAACAACAAAAACACACAAATATAATTAATGTACCTACTATATATGATTATTATACATATTTAATATAATTCGTGTTGTATAATTTATGTCTCTATTTTCGGTTAGGTTAATTTTTACTAATCTGGTTTTAAAAAACAACATATTTACCAAGTTCGATTTGACGTGGCCGGTCGTCTTACAGCAACCGTTTTATGATAATCTTTTTATCACTCGCTTGTCGTTTCTGACTCCTGTCTCTTCAAAAATCTTGTCTCTATGACAAGATACACATTGCATTTGAACGCCCTCCAGTATGTTTTCAAGAGCCATGTCCATAACAATGTATTTTTAGACTGCGAGAGAAATAATCGATAAACGAATAATATTTAATTATAATATGCACTCCGTAATTAAACAATAGACTTTTGAATAACGATTTCTGAATGGTTCAAACTTAATGCGGTAGGTATGGCCAAATTATAGTGCCGAAAATATCGTATACACGGTTTACAATGATAACGTTAACTGATAACAAAGTTTGATGGCGATAAGTGATAACATAACAGATCCTTGATAACAATTTTTTGACCACACTGTAGAACAAAAGGGTTATTTTTTAAATTTTAGTCACACTGGCACTATATTGTTTTTTATTTAATCGCTTAAAATATCCCAATTCGTTATGAAACAAGATTGTTGTAAATTGTCGTAAAGGTCAACTCGGCGAAACTCTTTTTTTATTATCTATTCATTCTGGCCTAAACAAAAATAATGTACAACATACTGGTGCACGACACAGCTGTTGTGTGTCGACGGTCTTTATTCTATCGACCGCATACTATTATTGTCACCGTACGAGACAACGATAATAATATTACAAGAATAATAAACAATAGGCTACACGGAATCCATTTGCATTGACGCACGGCAAGCCATTGACAGTACAATTCAATAAAGTAAAACTAATTTTTCAGTCGGAGTCGACGACTCGGCAATCCGAGTTAACGTCATCCGATCTTGATATAAAAAAAAAATAAACCAGATAATATATTACTGTACTATACGAAACGCGTTTGTGTTAAAATTATGTCCGAAGATTATGACCGAGTGATTAATTTGCGTACGAACGTCAGAACTGCTAAACAGAATATAATAATAAATTATTTATTATATTTCATGCAGTGATCCAATTCTGAAGCGATTAGGATCATTTAGACCGGTATAAACCACATGGGCGCAACCAGGGTTAAAATTCTGGGGGGGGGGGGGGGCTACAGCCCTTTGCCAAAACTATGGAATACATATCATTACGTATTTTTTTAACATTAATTATACTGATATATATATATATATATATATATATATATATATATATTTATATATAATTTTACTTTTGATTTTTAATAACGTTTTGAGGACATTTAATACATGAACAGTGTAGACATGTATCACAGAAGAAAAAAGGGAGACATCTGCGTTCTGGTAACACTGCCTATTTCGCAATATTCTGATCGTTTTTTGATAAACTCTAAGATTCCCATCTGTTTATTCGGTGGATGTAACATAATATGTATACGCACTGTAATAATAATATAATATACCATAATATGTAATGCACTGTGTACTCGGCAAAGAAGTAATCAAGAAGGCGAGCAACAGTGTTACCACTATACTACTATACTTACTACTATACCTACTGACATTACTTATATTAAGTGCAAGGGTGAATAAGAAATGGGATGTGGGATGAAGGCCCTTCCTTAAATCGTATCCATTAAAAGTGCATATTTTTTTTATAGTATAAAATATAAGAATATGTATTGACTTTACTATGTAAACTTTAACTCGATGACTATATTGCCTATTTTTTCATTCCAACATCCACCTCTGATTATGTGTACATCGTTTTAATTATATCAGTACACTTACCTGTAAAATTTGTTGATTATAATGTTTTTTTTTCTTCAAAATAATTATAATAATGTAATTTTTTATGGCGTTTTAAAGTGTGAGGAGTTATCTAATGTTTTTGTTTTCCTAATAAAACTATTAAATACTATTGATATTGCCTTTCCAGCAATATATATATATATATATTATATATATTATACTCTATTAACCGCGAGATTAGATCAACTCCGATCTACAGGCGATTAATATAAAATATGTATTTTTTTAATTATAATTTCGGCGAGAAGGTCACAAAGTGTTTATCATCTCACCCCTAGGCCGTAAATCGTTGATCTCCTGTGATCCAACGACCGCCAAAACTTGCTTATATTATAGCTCTTTATCGTACGTTAATCGCTTGTTTGTTTTTTTTGTGAATTGATTATGCACTCTGTGCATTGACTGACGTCAAACAACAACTAGAAAAAAATAAAAAATACACACATACAAAAAATATCCGAACGTCATGTCGCTTATGTCGATTAAGCGTTAAAAAACGAATTTAAAATAAATTATGCAAAAAAAATATTCAAGCCCCAAATAGAAATATTGACGTTTATGTCAAAATTGCATTGTGCAAGCAACGACAATTAGAATAGGCAACAATGTCTAATGGCGCAACATTGGTTTTTTTTCTTCAAAAATCTATAACAGCTGTTAAACTTTTTCAAAAACGAGGGTCAAAAGTGGCAGTGTTGAATTAAATCTGCAATATAATTTGATAGCCAACGTTTGTGTGGATTTCAAACAGACTGTGATATAATAAACTTTCAAATTGCCAGTAGTAGCCCCACTAGTGCTAGGACTTCCCCCCACATTTGTATAAAACTCAATATTTAAACAAGCCAACGGTCATTGAACCACCTAAACTAATCTATCAACCGTGTGTAAGTTCTCCTCGCACAGGTGGTATTAATCATCACGGTTACAGGTTTTAGACAGTAATTGATAAAAGTTAGTAGTCGAAACTCGAATATCATAATTATTTGTATTTTGCGTCAATTAGATAATAGTCATACTGTTTCTAAACACTAAATATTATAACATGTATATCTCAACGATAAAAATATTTAAAATTTTATTATAAATATAAGCCTTACACATGAAAAAAGTATAAGAAATTCTAGTCTATATATTTATAATGTGAAATAAAAAATTTATCCAAATAAAAAGAATAAACAAATAAATAAAAGTGTTTATAGTTTAATTAATATTAGTTGTTTATTAATTTTAATTAAAATTTTCCGGCTTGTTCGATTAATTTATTCTTTTTTTCTTCTATTTCCTTTTTCAGTTTTTGTGTGTTTAAAATTTGATTTTGTTTTTCATCATAACTAAGTTTAATATTTTATTTTTTAGGGACTCTCATAGGTGGTATTAGTAACTTGTATTGTAATAAGTATTTTTCAATTGATAAAATTGTAAAAATAAAATTTTTGTTTTCAAATTTGCGCGGGTAAATATCAGCCAATGAGAGAGCCGCCCTGTACGCTGCCATTTTGTGAAAAAATAATCACAGAGTGAGGATATGCAATAAACTGGTATATTTTAATCATGAGTCGGCCTTGCCGCTTAAACATAATTTCTTTTTTTAGCTTCTATCATTCTTACCAAATGTAATCCGTCAACGCACACAACACTCGTTAATAGTACAACAAAGATTCAAATACAACAATTAGTCTGATCGCATCTTGCCGCATGTACCTACTCAAAAACGAAATGATTAACAAGACGAACGACAGTGTGGCCACTTAAAATAAAAATAAACACTTTTGTTAAATGACGCTAAACACCGCTGCACCGTATAATCCTTATCAACTATACAGATTAGTAAATTTCATGTGATAGTTTGATTACTGGCAAGTAATATGTTATGTATCACATGGTTGCAGCGGTGGAATGAATTACAAATATGTACCAGGGAAATGTAATTTCACTCTTCTGGTCACACTGCAGCTCGCCATTTTGCTCATTTCATAATATTTGTTTTACTTGTCGCTATCTCCTGATCTAAACCCTTTTGCATAAAGTTCCTTGATTTGTATTTTACTTAAAAACGATTAACGGTGTATATTATACATGAATAAGACATTGGAAATATAATGCGCATTTTCGATATTGCTCCGATTTAAAAGACGGTTTAAATCAAACCAATTTCTCAACAGAAAAGAGCTGAGAAGTAACTGCTCAAAAGTTATTGCGTTGTTAAACGTGTGAAGCACGTGATTCTTTTTTTTTTGAAGTTTGAAACGCAAAATAACAATCAAACCACACCGTTAAAACTATTAAAATACAAAAACATGATACTATTATTATTATGTGCCGACGATGGCGTTTACAAGTATTTTCGCTGAGATTGTGAAATCTTATCCTGCGCAATTATTGTCCAAATATAGAATCGATGAAATACTTTAATTAGGTATAAAATTGTAGCCTGTTACCTACCTACTTGTATGCAACAATAATGATTGCATTTTATTATTTATTTAATAATCACAAAATGTTGTAAAGCGGGCGGTTATTGAGTAGTATGATTTCAACCGAGTGAATTTAGGTTCCGATTATTTCGTACAAGCTTCAAAGTATTTGGTTAACTCGTTTTAGTGGTAAAAAGATGCTTTGACAAATTTTTGAGACTTTGGCTGGTCCAACAAAGAGATAATAATTTATTGGCTACTTTTTTTAATTTTAAAAAATTCAGTTTTTCCCTAACTGAATAAATTTAATTTAAACATTTTTAAATAATAAAACGCAATTTGTTTACGTCAAAAAAATAAAACATCCGTTCTCAACATCAGTCCTGAGTAGTCAAAATCTTGTCAGGCTTTTTTAGCTGAAAAACAGACAGTCTTCAATCTCTCTTAAGCCAGTACACTGTGTGTTTATTGTAGAAAACGGTTATTGTAAGGTTTTGTTTTTATATCATTTCAAAAAGTTATTTAATTTTTTCCCCCAGTTCGGTTTAGGGTCGGAAAGCCTCTACGTTTTATCACTGTGTTGACTGCTGGTTGTAGACAAGTGTGTTCAGAAAAAATATAATGCAAACAAACGACGTTACAAGAGTGTATTATGGAAATAATAATAATAAAAATTAAAACATTTATGGTCGAGATAGCGATAGTGTTTATACATGCGATAATGTTAACGTGTATTTTTTTTCACCACAATATAAAACATATTATTGTATTATTTAAAAAAAACAGAGTATTTTGTTTGTTTCCTCATTTCGATAACGGTAGTTTTTTTTTGCCAAGATAATAATAATTAGTCTTTTGTTGAACATACGTTAAATCGTCATTTTGTTGATAAAATAATAAACAAAAAAAAAACAATTGTAATATTTACCATGATTTCCTTGTCCTAGGACGAAATCGTACATATGTAAATAACATATATATATATACATACATTAATTTTAATTTATGTCTTTTGTAAGCCGACCAATTTCTTATAGAAAAACCAATTATTAAGCTAAAAAAAAACAACGATTATATAGTATTTTATCGTTTGACCTAAAGAAATAATAAATTCTATATATTAGTTTAAATGGAACACTAAAATATTTTAATTCGGCAAAACGTCTTGTAAATATTGTTCGGTTATTTTTAGTTAACAGTTACAGATATATTAATAGAGATAATTAAAGTTACCATTTTTCGCCATCTCTGTAGGAATTAGAACCTTATCACATGATTATAACATTAACTATCATCACTGTTTATAATAACTACAAGTTAAGTTGATAGCACAGAATCACAGATATATATTAATACATTATTTAATATGCACATAAATCTCACAAAAATGGCCAACGTCGACGTCTTATCACGAGTTTATTAAATATATATATCTGTGTTAATAGTAGTTTTGTTATCAATCGATGATGATAACAGCAACAATATGGCGACTGCACTTATATAAACAATAGGTACCTATATTATGTAATCAGCAGAATTGAAATTTGATCGATTACCGCTCATTATATTTAGCAAAACAGCTAAATATACCTTTTTAAGAGCAAAAATGTATTATTATACGAATAATTGCGCGTTGACCTATTTAAAAAATAACAATAACAATAATAACGCTTACTATGAACTTGAAATAATTGGATACAGAAGTACAGCGTCTCGGCGGTAATTAATAATTCACCGATAACGAACAGATTAATGATGTTTAAGGTCAAGAAAATATGTTTACTGCGCTATATTATTACCACCAGTGTATCGTTGCGATATAAAAGGTACTAAATGTCAATTAAAATAAAGTAAAAAACAATTATAATAAGGTAGTAAACGTTACGCAGGATTAAAATTGTACGTCGAACGAGTAACAATTATTAATTGCTTGAATTATTTCACTTTTTTTTTTATTAGGTAGCCGATGCATATATATTTTTAACATTTTGTCGTATTGAAAAAAATTACAATAAAATATGATATCTATTGAAAACAAAACACAAATATAAATCACAATATAAGTAACAAAATATTAGAAACAATAGTTTATGACAGCTATAACTCACAATAAATGCGGTCTATTAAATAATGCAATGAACTGAGTAAAATTCTAGTTAATTTTTTTAAAAATATCCAACAAGCATAGTCGAATACAATATGGTGTGATTTGTACAATGCATCTAAAATAATTTGTATGCACTGCTTGGTGTAGTGTATACATTATTATTCTTTTATAACAAAAAAACACACACACAATAGCTTAACGTGCAAGAACGAACAAACACTTACATAGCTTATTATAGCTTAAGTCTATTGCAAAACTTTTTTTTGGTCCAAAAATTAAGAATCAATAATTTAAAGTGAAAATAGCAGAAGGGTTGAAAAAACCAAGACGTTATGTTATGTTGGAAACGGGGTTTTTTAATTATTCCTTTTTTTATTTAAAAAAAATAGCGTTTTAATTATTGAAAAATGTATAAATTGAATTTAAAAAAAAAAAACGAATTTTTTTAAATGAAAATTGGTTTTCAACAAAATCCAGTTAAGAGGCCAACACATTTTTATTATTATCTTTTTAAAGAAATTAAATTTGACTAGCCAAAATTTTACAATAGCATTTTGTTACCACCAAAATGACTGAATTTAAAAAGACTAGAAATGACGATAGAAAAAAAGAGAGATGATGATAGAAAAAAATTGTAAAAGTTAAAAATAATACCTTGAAGCTTTTACAAGTTAAACTGAAAAAAATTGATTACTATCCCTGACAAATATATATTTTTTTAGTTGTTTCAACGTTTATTTTTAAACTCTCTTATTTTTTAAGCAAATTAGAAAAAACCAACGCTGAAGCCTAAAACGCGATGAACTAAAAAAAACCTTTTAGTCGACCCAAAGCACAAAATAATATACAACAGTATTATTTTTCAGTTGGAAAAATCCTAAAGGGAAATTAGTTTCAATTCACCTCTTTGTAATATGTTTTTTTAGTGTCGAAAACTGTATAGCTTGTACGATTTTTTTTTGTAATATAATGAACTCATGGAAATCCAAGTGATAACAAAACGTTTTAAATTTAAATGATAGCCATGCCCATCCGATAAACTATTCTAATATTTACATATATCTTACACACAAGAACTTATACCTACCCTACATGTTAAATATAGTTGTATTTTGTTTTTATCACATTATTGTGGCTGCTATTATGCGTTTACCTTTCCATAAACAGCAGGTGGTACGAGTCGTGGTCGATGGTAAATTATTATATTTTTAAGTAGATAATACACATTATTTATTATTATTATTATGATTGTGTCAACTGCGCGTTTATTATATTTTAGTAACTTGTTCAATAATATGAAAGAAAAAACATGACTTCGTTTCGATGTGGTGGCCGATAGTAATTCTTTTTTTACCATAAACCGATTCTATTTGGTGTGTAAAATAATATATTCATGATATTCGTGTACTCGGCAAAGAAGTATTGAAGAAGGCCAGCGACAGTGTGACCACTTTAAATAAAAATTGATACTTTTTTAAAAGATTGCTAAACACTGGTGCACCGTATAATCCTTGTCGACTATACAGATCAATAGATAGGTTCGAATTTCATATGATAACTAATAAGTCGGACGTTTTGCAAGTAGTGAAACAAATAAAAAATATTTACCAGAGAAATGTAATTTCACCCTTCTGGTCACACTGCAGCTCTGGTGTGATCAACAATTTCGGGTAAACCTAAGGCAGTTAATATACTTTTAAACAAAATTAAAAAGAAAACTATAAGTATCATGAGACTTGAGTGTATTATGTTTTTCAACACAAAACGATAAGTTCACAACTTTTTATTTGTCTATTAAAACTCTTTTTAGCGTCGTTTGTTGTCGACTGTAGGGAAAATGCATTATGTAAAAAAAATGTTGTTTACTTTTTTTTTTATTGTAAGAATAAATGACAGCAATACAAACTTTTGTTTGCATACTATTAAAAAAAAAATCATGATCCAAAAGCTAAAAAAGTTTCAAGTCGGAGATATTTTTATAAATAACTATAACAATAGAATAACTTTAAAAAAAAATCCATGAATTACTTATTTATGTTTACTTTGCTAAAACCCAAAGGTTTGAGAAATTACCTACCACATTATACGAATATCAACAAATTACTTTAAATAAATAAATAATTTATTGGATTTAATGAAACCGTTTGGTGTCGAATTTATACTATTTTTTTTTAGGGCTCCCTATTTCACGTGAATTACAGCTCACGGATTCACGTGAAATTAATCACGAGTTTATAAAACCCGTGATTGGAAATTGTCCGTGAATTTAAAATTTTATTCACGTGACTCACGTGATATTACGTGAATATCACGTGATATCACGTGAATAATATTAATATACGTGATCACGTGAATTTTGTACAACGTATTCACGTGAATTAAATATACGGATTTTATATTACTTTTATTCACGTGATCACGTATGTATTATTTCACGTACAAAACCGAGACCCCTAATTTTTTTATTTAATTAAATCTTCAAAATGTTAAAAGTTCAAGGTTAAGGAGTTTCCTGAAACTTTCTAGTTACAATGAAATATTATTTAACATAATAATGTATTATCATAGATTTATGTCCAAAAACTTTGGTAAATGGCCATTTTGTTGTTTTACAATTCAGTCAACAACACAAATTGATCATTATTTTAAAATAATTGTTTAAAAATCATTATCACCTGTATAATCTTGATGAAATTTAATTATTGTACTTTACTCTCAGCCAGTGCCAAATTAGTGGAAAATCTCTTCTATTTGGGAAGGGGGGGGGGTTCGCAATCAAGTTTCACTCATTATCGTTTAAAAATTATTTTAATAGCTGATAAATTAAAAGGTGTTTTGCACTAGCTTTTTACATTGTCGTATAGTGTCAAGTGTTATGTTAAATTTTGGCGAACGCGTTCAAGGTCGAATAATAATTAACCGGCTTGGTATTTGGGATTGACGTTACACTGTACAAAATATACTTATGTATGGTAATAGTATATTTTTTATAATTTATAAAAAAAAGTAATCATATTAATCACACACACACAAGTCTAAGAGAAAAAGAAACTCAGAGTATCCACCACACACGCACAATACCCATCTATTTACATAATATTATTGACAAACCATAGCAGATCATTAAATATGATTATATATGCATAGGATACCATGTCTTATGGTAATTAAAATTAAAAAATGATACGTTAAAAGACATGTACTAGGTACGAGGTTGAGGTCGATAAATTGAGTCTAAGCACAAAAAATATATCTGTTTTATAAGATAACTTAAACGGATTAGTAAACGGCTCTTGATTTCTTTTTGTATTATACTTAAAATAATATTTTAATCGAATACAAAACACTAACCGAAATAATAATAATAATTGTATACGAATTATTGCGTTTAAAATCCAAGTTTTAGACGTTTTCTGGGTTTTTTTATTTTTATAAAAAACATTTTTTGACTTAATATTTCTGTGAAAATTAAAGTCTGTTTACTGAATCCACATTTAGTCATATACTCATATCTCACTGTAAAAGAGTAGGAACCTTCGATTTGTAATTAACAAAAAAAAAAATAGAAAACAATGAATGAATACATATGTCAAAATTCTATTATAAGAAGATCATTCGCTTTCACAATAAACGACACAAATCTAACTAGTTTTCAAATGGCTAAATTAATGGCTAGAGCTTTTGGCCTCCATAGAGAAAATAGTAAGCTTCACATAAAATATACTCAGGTACAGACTTACTGTTACAATTTATTTTCCTAAAGATAATTCCCCATCCATTTACAACAGCTTGCGTACGAGTTCCCGCAACCGCGGGAGACATTTTATCTCTAATCTTTTATCTCTTATCTATCTTATCTTATCAGATAAGTCATCAGAAATTTCCGTTAGGTTTTTTCCTGTCGATTTTTCCGGTTGTGTGCCAAAGTAAAGACATAAAAATATAAAATGTCAACAAAAACAATTGAAATCAGTTGGAACATATTCATCAGTAGATGTAACTTTCTGGGGGAAAAAAAATATATATTTTTTTCGAACATCAAAACTTGGACAAAAATTACTTTAAAAGTTAAAAGAAAAACTAGTTGGTTTTGTTCACCTTAAAATTGGTCGGCATATACTATTTAAAATGGCTACTAGATTCATTTTTCTTAAATATTGCCTATCCATTACTCCTAAAAAATGTGTCTTGTCAGCCGGCTGGCACTTGAGACACTTGAGACCCGATGGCTACTGTAAATCATCAAATATTTTGCGCGTTATCTTCTTACGCCCTCCCCCACAGTATGGCAGAAGGGGACAAAAAACAACAATGAAATCTATCAATAAGACTTACAATATAATTATCACTACGGTCGTGTATAATAATAAAAAAATCAAATTCCGTTTATGCCAACACACAATAATATTATTGTCGAGCCCCGTTTGTCTTGGACAAGTGCAGCTGGTATACACTTGTATTCTCGTTGACCTTGGCCCAAACCGGCAGAAGCGGAGAAAAAAAAATATTTTCCGTTTAACGCGCAGTACAGTTGTCTTATTAACCGCACACCGTCTCACGTGCAGGTTCTCGGATTCTTTTCTTGGTCGCTGGCAACTGACAAGACATGAATAATTAACTCTCTCAAAAATGTTTTGACCAAACGCCGTTCGAGTCTGCCATACCGTAAAAGCACATGGTACACACATTGAAGGTCTAGGTACCTAATGTTGACTTGCCAGAGTGAGACGACATAGCTGCTTTTATAGAATTGATTTTAGATAAAATTTCATTGGAATTATGCTAATTGATGTAAAATTGCAAAAACCCATCAAAGTTTGTGTTAATTTATTTGTTGCAATAGTTACATTTGTTCATAATTTAACAAACGATAGCATTTGCCCAATCGTTTAATTATTAGTCCAAATTGACCAGATTGTAATAAAGAAAACTAGACACTAGAGGTTTTCTTTTCCTAAAACAATTTTTCATTGTTCATTTAATAACAGCTGTTTACTCAACTATTGTTCACCTATATGCAGGTTGGATTGATAGGTGGATTTTGTTTCCACTAATGGACAATGGACATTCGCCGCTGTCATTATAGACAATCATTTGCTAAGTGCTAAGCCTATACAACCTATCGGCTTGGGTCGGCCTGTCATTTGGAAATATCGCCAAAGGATTCGATTTCATTGTAGAATTACACCGTTTATAAAAATACTAATATTCGAAATTCGTATTAGGTTTTTTTGATCATTTTTTTTTTTTAAACAAGTGGAATTACAACGTTGTGTTCATTGTCCAGACGAGTGCATCCGTTCTTGAGCAAGTCAAGCGATCAGTCTACACCGTTGTGTGGAATCACTAATTAGTAATTGTTATTATTTGGTACTTCCGGAGGGGAAATTTTATACTTGTTTGTTAAAGGGGTGCGGCCTACGACAGAACGACCTTCGAAGAAAATACACGAAATTCGGGGCGATGGTTTACAACACATCACAATAATTACAGGAAACGCATTAGCGGGTGGAATTTTATTTTTAATAAACACACCCTGCGGTTTCCGTTGAACAAAACAAGTTAATTTTTAAATGCCGCTACTGAAAACCACAGATTAAACCAGATAGTGCAAAAAACTTTAATAATCTCTGGTCAGCGTGACAAAAAAAAAAATGAAAACAATAATCTTCCTGTTCCAGAGTGTGTGGTCAAAGAAACTTTATCAAGCATCTGTTATCAGTAATTCTTATCAGTTTATGTTATTATTGTAAACATTGTGTACAATATTTCCGGCACTACAATTTGGCTCTACTGCATTAAGATTGAACCATTCAAAAATCGTTTGTATCTGTTTTTATTTAATCTGTGCTAAAACCGTGAACTAATAAAAAATCGTTTAACAGCGCTCCGTTGGTCGGTTCGGTGTATTTTGTTATTTTGTTCAAACCGTGATAACACCAGACTATATGAAAACTGCAGGTATGTCACTCGGCCGAAAACAAAGGAAATGTTTAAAAAGGACAAATGTCTTATAAATCGTATGATTTTCAATGATAACTATATTATCGCAGATTATATTATATAATTTATTTTTATCTAATATCTATGTGATATTATTATGACATTTTTTATGCTTGAATCTGTAACGGTCACACCGATTTCATTTTTGAGTCAAGTGACGTCATGGTTTTGGAGCTATCTGTTTTCATATAATCGGTGGTGATAACGTGACGCGTCGTGTATCTATTGTAAGTATACACAACATAATATAAATAAAGTATCAGTTAAAATCGCATTAAACAATTTATTTTAATAAACGCCGCGAGGCGTACCTTCGGCGTTTAACCGATTTAAACTGTCTTTTTCTTTAATAAAAAAAAAAAGAAACCGTTTTTTCTCCTGTATAATATCGACAAGTTTAGACATATTGTAATTAACAGTAAATTGAAGGGATGAATAGATAAAAATGTTAACTGACAATACTAAAACTGCTCATAAGCAAACATTTCAGTCAATATATTATATTTAAATGCTTGGGACTTTTTTAATTTTCAAGCTCAACACACATTCAACCGTTATATTTTTCCAAATTGTAGTTTTATAATATTGTAAAAATAATACTAATAAAAAAGTTTTTTAAAAAAAGGACTAAATTTGCAATTATTTTCCTAGACAATAAGGGTCTCAAGTTAAATTGATCACCTGTATAATATTATCTAAAATCGTTTAAACCCCGAGGAAAAATGAAAAATAGCTTTTTTTAAAATTATTATCACTTGCTAATAAATTCGAAATGTTGAGAATTTTAGTAGCTGTAAGAGTTGTAATAAGTGTAAGATATATCACTGTGTCGTAATTTTAGTAATTGAAATATAACATTCTTACATTATCATAATAATAAACAAAATAACGTCGAGACGAATAATAAGACAAAATGGGATATATTAATATTGTACTAAGACTTTATTTTTGTAAAACAGCTGATGTGGACTGGGGTGGTTTTGTTTTGGTTATGGTGTATTAAAAACACAAAACGAACCCGTGTAGGCGTTGGGGCGATAATATTATTACCGTTATTGTCGTTGCCGTTAATTAGAATAATACTGTTGAAGAAAACAAAAACACTTTGCGTTTGTATACTTAGAAAAAACAAATGATTATATTTATACATTAATCCGGCTTTTATTTTATTTTTTTTTTATTTATGCTCGGGCGTGACATTGTGAAATTTGAAATGTCTTCGCCCGCAAGGTTACCAACCACAACAGCAGCAACAACAACGGTGACATTATGATATTTTAACTTTTATCTCTATCAGCACAGCTATCCATCCGTCCGTCTCTTTCTCGGTATTGTAATAATACCATATTCTGTACTGTAGTCAACCGACGCTCACCGCACACCCGCATAGCTATACATATACACTGTACACTACCAAGTACTATATACAGTCTACCGGGAACGAGTTGAAAACAAAAATATCGATCGACCCCTCCCCGCGTTTACCTCCCCCCCCATCACCGTCGATAACACTCGGGGAACCGTAGACGGTTTATAATGTATAGGTATATGTACTATACTACCTATATATAGACAGTGGATCGGGCGGACGCGGACCGAGGAGCGGGGGGGGGGGTGAATCTCGTTCAATGTCAAGGACATTGTGTCGTTACCGCGGTCGCAACATCGATCGACGGAGGAGGCGGAGGGGAAGGCGCGCCGGCAACAGCAGCGGAGGGTGCCGGGGAGGAGGGGCGGGGGAGTTTTTGCGTTGTAGCCGTCGTCGGGTATGGTATAGTAATAATACAATACTAATAATATATTACCGGTCAAAGCGGTGTACTATACACTCCTGTTGTACGTGCGATTATTCCTTTTTGTCCCAAAGCAAAATGGCAGAGACATATTGTTTTCTTGTCGTTTGTGCGACCGTAAGGACCCAAGGACAGCCGCCGTGCGACCACCACTCGTTGACCGACATCGGCAGCAGCAGCCACTGTTGACGGGTTGGAATCACAATATCGGTGTGGGGTGAACCGATAAAAAATAGTGTGATTCGGGGGCGGATCTAGGGATGAAAAACGGGAAGGACTGGGGAAAGAAAAAAAAATGCACATTCTAATATTTTGTATTATAGGAAACGGTGCACTTTTAATGCATACAATTTAAGTACACGTGGGAGCGGCTTCCGTGTCCATTTGATAAGAAATTCGGCCGATGAGTGATAAGAGAAAAGCAATAATCACAGGGTTAATCAACCTGATTTAATAATCAGAGAGGACACTTCTAAAGATAAACAATGATTTTTGGACGGTGGCCGCCATCTTCTGAGAGTGTCCTGCAATAATCCCCGGATAACTGATAACAGACAGAAAATCAGGTACACCCCAGTTTAGTATTATGCTAGACTTGAGAACAAAATGAGTTATAACAGGAGGTCAGGTGTGGCAAACAGAGTGAAGGTCGGTTGGATGAGGTGGAAAAAAGTGACATGGCTGTTGCATGATAGATGGACGGCGTTTAGAATAAAAGAAATTGCCTATAAAACTGCTGTAAGACTAACAATGATGTATGGAAGTGAATGCCGGTGTAAGTGATAAGGTAAGTATGACCGTGAAGTATGTAAGTCACTGAGTTAGATGTAATTTAAAATGATTTTATAACAGAGGAAGTTTGGCAGTTGCGCGAAAAGCAAGAACAGTGAGAAATTTGATTTAGTTGGTTCGAATGAAGGTACAACTGTAAAATATTAAAATGGAAATTAGTAGGATTTATAGTTAAAGCCTCTGATGTTATACTAAAAAAACAAGTGGGTGGATGTAATAAATAAAGTCACGTAGTTGCGAGAATAAATAAATAGAAATTTGATTATCGATTCCATTTGTATAGGACAAAGCAAAGGCAAGGATAATGCAATATTGTGTTGTCAACACCAGACATAATAGTATTAGTTCTATTTATTTGTTGATTCGATTTCTTTGTGATTTAATGTGATATTTTTGGATTCGCTAAACCGAATACTCAATACATAAATGTTAGCAACCAGAACTTGAATTTATTATAAAAAAAAAAAACAATACAATTCAAATTATTTTAGCTTTAATATAAATTATTAATTCAGATTTTTCGTTTTGTATTATTTTTTTTATGTTTAGTTATTATCAATTGTGATTCATAAATATTCAAAAGAAAAAAAAACAATTATCTTTACTTTTGTTCTGTTTTAGTTGGATTGTTTCAACAAACTGTTGTACCCAATTGTAATTACCACTTACCACAAAGCAATTCTTAATATTTTCAGGGACAAGTTTTGAATTTTGATTATCAACCACATTCCCTAAAGTGTAATAATAATAATGTATAATAAACGCGTTCTGGATAGACGATAAGTTCTCAAAAAGATTTCTGAGAAATTTGTCTTGTACTTACCATAAGAACTCTGGTCGTTAGAAATGATTAACGACTTGTGTTCGCCAAACCGCCGACACGGATACATTGGCGTCGCCATATTAACAGACGTTAGGCAATTTCTACACACGGGCTACCAAGATCCATATACCATAACCGTGTTCGCGGTCATAGTTTTCGTCCATCGTGACCATCGTCTACCACGCGTCTATTGGTCTACAATTATTATTGTATAGGTGCATTTGTTCATATCGGCTGGTGGACTCGACTTCAACAGCAGCTGGTGGACCGAAGTGTTGTAATAAAACAATTATTATGATATACCAAGTCAATATTGCCAACTGTTGAAACACCGTCGGACCCGAAATCTGCTTTGGAAATCCCGTGAGAAGTAATTATTTTACATTTAACAAATCTAAAAGCATTTCAAAACACTTTACTTACATGCGGGATATTAGAACGACATTTTTGTATTTGACATGTTATATATTAGATAAAAAAACTATTTGGTAATAATTTTACAAAAATTGAACATTTCTTTAATTTTAAATAATAACGTCGGACAAAATGTTAAATAAATTAAATGATCCCAAAGAATGCCTAAATAACTAACTAATAATAATAATAATAATTAATCGTGTAATAATATTGTTTTTTTACAATAAATACTAAAAAATACATGAAATAACGTTGGATTAAAAGGCGCAAGCATAGGCAATTTTTTTAGCAGCTGGCAAAAACAGAACACTATTGTCATGGGGATTGCATGGGGTCTGTTTTTAAGGAGTTTTGTTTAGGCTATATTTAAGAACAATTAAGTCTGACCAAAAGCAATTGGAGAAGTCAATACAAAAATATAAATTAAATGGTATAACGTTTGCTAATAAACACTAAAATCGCAAATATTGCTAATGCATTACAAACAATTGGACAAATATTCTGGAAATTGTTATAATATTTATTTTTTACCAAATTTGTGTAAAGACATTATTTGAGAAAAAATAGGTTTTACTAAAAGTCGACCATGTCAATTAATTAATTTACGGGTTAATTCGTATAAGCTTCAAAGTGTTACATTTAATTAAAATACTTTTTTTTACAAATAAAAGCCATTTCGTTTATTTTAGACCAAAAAAAACCAGACAAAATTTCGACTACATAAGATGGTTCAATTTCAATTCTTTAAGAAGATTCGAGTTCTTTGGCTACTTTACATGTTATGTAGTAATGATTTTTCACATTTAATTTAACTATACTTTGACTTTGGCTCACATTAGGCATTGTTGCGAGTTAATCAAATATCAATAGCATTTGTTTTAATATTTTTTTATAAAAATTGCGCTACTCAATTGTTAATACAACTTCTAAAAGAAGTATGTTGGCAGCACTAGTTAAGTATTATATTCCAGACACTTTTAAGTGACTGTAGGTGTTATGTCCATAACAATGCACAAATTAAAATAAATTTTTTTTTTAAAATTACACTTTTTAAAATGGGTGATTACTTTCCAGTCTATTTATTTTCTGAGATAACATTATTCGTAAAACTGATAAAGTAGATACTATTGAATACATATTATAATATATTACAGCTGGCAAAAGAAGGGCGAGGTATTACAATAACTTCTTTATCTATTGTAGATCCTTTAGAGAAAAACATTACAAATGCTTTCTTATCAATAAATTGTTCAGGCATCGTTGGATTATCAGAAGCGAACACGATTACTGCTTCTTCTTGTTGATACTTTCTTATAAACGGAAGTCGCCTACAGTTTAATTTGCCCAACCAAATCTTATTTTCGTCCCTTGTTGGCCCGTCCGCGAGTCCAGGAGGCCAGCTTCTTTCATGCAATTTTTTAACAAGTTCATCCACAAATTCAGGTGGCCAATTAACCAATCCTTTCCGTACGGAATTCTTTAAAATATGAAATCAACGGTATAATTTTCATAGTTTTAATAAATACATTTTAAGCGAAAATCACTTGATATTCAACAAGAGGCCCGTACAGCGGAGATCGCACTCCATGCCAAAACACAACTGTTGCTGGTTTCAGGGTCTTTGCCAGATCTGACAGATGTGTCATTTTAGACACATCTGTTCCCGATATATCTATTTCCAACCCGTCTAATTCCGGTGAATTTGTTTCTTGGACGGCCTAAAAATAGTGATAGGCTAATTAATATTGAAAACAAATACTAAGCAAGTACTACTTATGTATAATACACTTTTTAATCGTTGTAACATAAAAACTTCGTACAATTAATCCTCCTAACTCGAACACCATGATAAATGCAGTCATATCTTCAGGTATCATCGTTTCATTGTCTGATGCCATCACGATTACTAATTGTCTTGAATATATTACATCAGGAATAAGTCTACACTTGTACTTGTTCATATGTTCCTTATTACGGTCTCGTAACTTCTTCGTCGATATACCATTAGGCCAGTTACTTTCATTGGCGTGTTTAACAAGGTGATTCGTAATTTCATCTGACAATTTCGGGTTACTAACTTCCAATGATTCCTTTATATAAGTCTTTAAATGAAAACAACGGTTAATTTTTATATTTTGACTATTGCGATTTATGCAAAAATTACCTTTTGGAAGGATTCGGGAGGTATTGGTACCAATAGACTCGAATCCAAAATTCTTGCTAATGTTAAGGTATCTGTCCATTTTTTAAGTTCATTTATATCCTATGGAGAATGTACTGAGTAATTATTAAGTAAGCAAACGAAAAAAATAAATACTATACAGGCCACCTGTTCTTGTAACGCTAGTAACGAGACAGTAATATCACCATAATATAATATTCTACTTTTAATGGTTATACATTAAGCATGCAAGTTTCTATTATTGATTATAACTCCCAAAATGAATTCATAATTTCGTTTTTTGGTGCACAGTACAGGACTAAAGTCGGAAAATAATTACTAAAAGGCTATCTGCTGTGCTTAGTTTAGAATTTAGACTGTACTGGTTTGATCTTTTTATCCAGAGATTCGGATCGAAGCGTTTGTTTGAAAATTATTTTATCACTCTCAGTTACAGTAGTACAGAAATCTTCTATACTCATCGTAGATATACAATTTGTTTATCTGTTATACTATTGTCTAATATTTAAAAACAACTGAACTCTAATAAAAATAATAACAATAATTTAGAATTAATCATAAGTTATTGTTGCAAAAAATATAATTACCCCAGCATCCATAGAATTGGCTGCTGCAATGTTATACATAAAAAACAATAAAATTACATTTTTTGTATAATTCATTGTGCGGTTTCGTAGCAGTAAAGATTTACAACGCTTAAAGAACTTTGACGAAATGTAATCTACCACATAAAACTTTCATAGGCTCAACGTTAGCCAAATTTTTTAGTAAACTGTTGTAAAATAATATTTATTGTCTTATTTTATTTTGTCTAAGGAATTGATACTGTGTTTCACTGCACAAACAAAGGCATATTTGTGCAAAAATGTGCTGTTTGTTTAACATGATATTATACGGTATTCATTTTAATAAGAAGCCTTTATACTGCAAATTTGGTTTAACGTATTCTTTGTGACATATTCATATGATTTATTACATTTTAGCATCGATGCGGAGCTGATGAATTGTTATCGATTTTGTGAATAATTTTGGGTTTTTATCATACAATGATGTTAAAGGTCATTTTAATTTTTTTTCTCTTTGATAATAGAATTTAGGGAGGAGTGATTTTGGAATCTCCTGTATATTATATTAAAATATGCATGATCAGCTATTTTTTTTTGATAAAACAGAATTTTATTGAACTTTAAAATGTATAACACCAATCAAAAGAGCCTTAGCTTTTTGAAATTTCTTTTAATAAATTCAATTTTTAACACTATCCTAATGCATTTTAACGTCTACTTTTAATTATTAAGTTTTTTTTTAATATAAATATCAACGTTTGAATTAAGTGAGGTTGGTCAAACTAAAGTATAAAAAAAACCGACGATGTACATTGTATTTTTATATACATTTTATAAAAACGTTAAAAATGTACGATCACTACACGAAAAAATAGGACAGTTATTTAGTATTAGTTTATTTTTATTTCACCGAACGGCAGTGTCGAATTAAGACAATTATTATATTGTTATTCATATTTTTATGGTGACTAAATAATTGATTGATGGCGTTATTAAAACAACCAACGTTAAGGTTAATCGCCCTAATGAATAATTTTTTTATCACAACCGCGGTTCTGGAAGACGGTTTTCTAAAGCTTTTGAAATATTTCCGGTAGTACGTAAAACCCCACCAACACAACACAAAAAAATGTGTAAATAACTGAAAACATTGAATAAAAAATAAATATGTGTTAAAATGTTTCATTGTCTCACATATTCCGGACACTTTTAGGTGACTGTAGATGTTATGTCCATAATAACAAACAAGTTATAATAATAACAAAAAAATTAACTTTTTAATATGGTTGATTTACTTTCCAGTTTTCTAAGATATCATTATTCGTTAAAATTGAAAAAGTAGAGACATTTAAAATTTGAATACATATTATATCACTACTTTTTTTTTTACCTTAGAAAAACACCTGTGTGATTGTTGATGTCCATTTGCACTGTTTACATAAATGGAAATATAGTAGTCGTTTATGTAAATGTTTTTTTCACGTTCAAAAGACTGTAAACATTTAGAATTTCATGGCCACCTGACTTGTTGGCGATGTTGCAAATCATTTTGGGTTTTTATCATACAACGATATTTAAAGTCACTGTAATTTTTTCTCACTCTTCGGTAAAAAAATTTAGAGAGGTGTGATTTTGGAATCTCCTGTATATTATATTTAGATATGCTTGCTATGCTATTTTTTTTAAGCTACTAGTTTTAAACATTGTTATTATATATTTCATTTTTTTTTCTATTGAAATAAGTTATACCTCTTCCAGATCATCTTGACATCTCGTGACGTCACACGTCTGAACAGATTAGGGGTTCGAAACTTATGGTCGGACGTCAGTGTTACCAGTATAAGGGAAATGTGAAGCCACGGTCCACTGTTTAGTGGCTCTGCCTAACATTAGTCATTGTTACGAGTTAAACAAATATCAATTGCATTTGTTTTAATTTTTTTTTATAAAAATTGCACTACTAGAGGTTGTTAATACAACCTCTAAAAAAAATATGTTGGCAGCACTATTTAAGTATCGTATTCCAGACACTTTTAAGTGACTGTAGGTGTTATGTTCGTAATAACGCAATAAAATGGTTGATTTCATTTCAAGTCTATTTATTTTCTAAAATAACATTATTATGATGTAGTGTGAGGTATTACAATGACTTCTTTATCTATTGTAGATCCTTTACCGAAAAACACTACATATCCTTTCTCATCAGTTAATTCTTCAGACATCGTTGGATTATCAGAAGCAAACACGATTACTGCTTCTTCATACTGATAATATCTTACAAACGGAAGACGTCTACAGTTTAATTTGTCCAAATAAATCTGATTATCTTTCCTTTTTGGCACGTTCGCGAGTCCAGGGGGCCAGCTGTTTTCATCCAATTTGTTAACAAGTTCATCCACAAATTCAGGTGGCCAATTAACCAATCCACCCCGTACGGAATTCTTTAAAATATGAAAACAACGGTTTAGTTTTCATTGTTTTGATTAATACAATTTATGTTAAAATTACCTGATACTTAAGAATAGTTACGTCAAGCTGGGATAGCATTCCACCCCAGAACACAACTGTTGCTGGTTTCAGGGTCTTTGCCAAATCTGATAGATCTGTCATTTTAGACACATCTGTTCCCGATGTATCTATTTCCAACCCGTCTAATTCCGGTGAATTTGTTTCTTGGACGGCCTAAAAATAATGATAGGCTAATTAATTTGAAAAACGATTACAATATAAGTAAGTACTAAATAAGCAAACGGAAAAAAAATACTAGGCAACCTGCCTGTTTTTTGAACGCTAATAACCTAGATACATATAGAAGATATAATCTGGACAGTTTTTCCTTGAAATGTTATAATAACTTATACAAAATACACTTTTTAATCACTATAACATAAAAACTTCGTACAATTAATCCTCCAAACTCGAAAACCATGATAAATGCTGGAACAGCAGTCATATCTTCAGGTATCAGCTTTTCATTTTCTGATGCCAACACGATTACTAACTGTCTTGATTGTATTTTTCGCGGAATAAGTCTACACCTATAATTGTCTATATGTTCCTTATTAATGTCTCGTAATTCCTTCGTTGATATACCTTTAGGCCAGTTACTTTCACTGGAGTGTTCAACTAGCTCATTCTTAATTTCAAGTGTCATTTCCGGATAAGTAATTGCCAATGATGCCTTTATAGAATTCTTTAAATGAAAAAAAACGGTTAATTTTTATATTTTTGACTAGCGATTTATGCAAAAATTACCTTATAGTATTCGGGATGTACAGTTACCAACAGACTCGAATCCAAAATTCTTGCTGGTTTTAAGGTCTCTGACCATTTTTTAAGTTTTTTTATTTCCTATGGATAATGATACATTAATAAATTAACCTAACCAAGGAAGTCAGAGAGGGGCACTTGCCCCCCCCCCTTATTTTAGTTTGGTGGGTGGTCGGTTAGGTCAGGAAAATTAGTATAATCTATTTATTTTTAAGAGAGGACATCAGCTTTTTCATTTTTACAACAATGATAATATCTTTGTATGAGCACAATTTAAAAAAAAAAATGTTGACATTTTTTTCCATAAAATCACATTGCATTGATTTCGCAAATAGTAACCGGTTAGTTAAATAGTTATACTTTTAACTAATATTTAAAAATGACTTAACTTTAATAATATAAAAAATAATTATAACGATTTAGAACTGATCGTAGGTCATTGTCGAACAAATTATAATTACCCCAGCATCCATAGAATTGACTGTTGTAATGTAAAACACAAAAAACAATAAAATTAAATGTTTGGTATAGTTCATTTTGTATTTGTGCGGTATCGCAGCAATAACGATTTACAACGCTTAAGACTTTTGTCGAAATGAAATCTACCACAAAAGTATTTTTTATGCTCAATGTTAGCCAGGTGTTTTAGTAAATCGTTTGAGAATAATATTTATTTTCCCATTTCATTTTGCCAAATAAATAGTCGTTGTATTTTACTGCACAAACTAAGGCATGTTTGTAAAAGAAATGTGCCATTTGTTTATTATGATATTATACGGTATTCATTTTGATAAAAACAATTTTTTGCTGAAAATTTGGTCCAACGTTTTATCATAGCATATTACTAGGATTATACACAATGTACTACACTTTTTATTTATGTAAACATTGGGAACTACATAGCACACTATACAGAAAACCATACTTTTTAACATTTGAAAACAAAAAAAACAGGTTTCAAAAATACACGTGTCCCCTCATGTCAATATAAAGTAAAACAAATCTGCTTTACTATGGTTTATTATTTTGCAATTGTATTAATTCAAAAATGTAATGATTGAAAAACTGATTGACCTGTTTGTTTTAATATTTCACTGAAAGCCGATTTAAATTCACATTCTGTAAAATAATTTCAAAACCCATCAGCTATTTTTTGTCTACTTACATTCACCTCATTTTTTTTTCTAATCTACTTTGGGCGCATTATATTTCAAGTTGGTTTAAATTGAGTTTGTTTAAGACATTTTCAAAATATTAGTGGTCTCATCCCACGGATTGCGTATACAGGGTGCTTCACAAACAATAAGACAATGCAAACATGTATATGAGTTATTTGAATTGTTAGAAAGTGAGTTTTTCTGTGGGATTTCGTGCATCGACGCATGTGTTTTAATATGTGAGTTCAAAAGTAAACAAAACTATGATTTTTTGTTTAACTGTTGTTTAACGAATTCTTGCCTCACCGGAACCACTACTTATTTTTTTACCTTAAAAAAACACTTGTGTGTTTGTTGATGTGCGTTTCCATTTGCACCGTTTACATAAATGAAAATATAGTAGTCGCTTATGTAAATGTTTTTTACACGTTCAAAAGACTGTAAACGTTTAGAATTTCATGGCCACCTGACTTGTTATCGATTTTGTGAATAATTTTGGGTTTTTATCATACAATGATATTTAAGGTCATTGTAATTTTTTCTCTCTTCGGTAAAAGGATTTAGGGAGTAGTGATTTTGGAACCCCTGTATATTATATTTAGATATACATGCTAAGCTATTTTTTTTTAAGCTAGTTTTTTAAGCTAACTAGTTTTAAACATTGTTATTATATATTTCATTTTTTTTTTCTATTGAAATAAGTTACCCTTACCATACCTCTTCCAGTTCATCTTGACGCTTCGTGACGTCACACGCCTGAACAGATTAGTGGTTCGAAACTTATGGTCGGACGTCAGTGTTACCAGTATAAGGGAAATAAGAAGCCACGGTCCATTGTTTAGTGACTCTGACTAACATTCGGCATTGTTACGAGTTAATCAAATATCAATAGCATTTGTTTTAATTTTTTTTATAAACATTGCGCTACTCAATTGTTAATACAACTTCTAAAATAAATGTGTTGGCAGCACTAGTATAGTATCATCATCCAGACACTTTTAAGTGACTGTAGGTGTTATGTCCATAACAATGCAAAAATTAAAATAAAACTTTTGTTTTTTTAAATTAAACTTTTTAAAATGGATGATTACTTTCCAGTCTGTTTATTTTCTGAGATAACATTATTCGTAAAAATTGAAAAAGTAGAGACAATTGATTACATATTATATTATATGAAAGCTGGCAGTAGAAGGGCGAGGTATTACAATAACTTCTTTATCTACTGTAGATCCTTTAGAGAAAAACATTACAAATGCTTTCTTATCAATAAATTCTTCAGACATCGTTGGATTATCAGAAGCGAACACGATTACTGCTTCTTCATACTGATAATATCTTACAAACGGAAGACGTCTACAGTTTAATTTGTCCAAATAAATCTGATTATCTTTCCTTGTTAGCCCGTCCGCGAGTCCAGGAGGCCAGCTTTTTTCATCCAATTTTTTAACAAGTTCATCCACAAATTCAGGTGGCCAATTAACCAATCCACCCCGTACGGAATTCTTTAAAATATGAAAACAACGGTTTAGTTTTCATTGTTTTGATTAATACAATTTAAGCGAAAATTACTTGATATTCAACAAGAGGCCCGTACAGCGGAGATCGCACTCCACCCCAAAACACAACTGTTGCTGGTTTCAGGGTCTTCGCCAGATCTGACAGATCTGTCATTTGAGACACATCTGTTCCCGATGTATCTATTTCCAACCCGTCTAATGCCGGTGAATATGTTTCTTGGACGGCCTAAAAATAGTGATAGGCTAATTAATTTTGAAAAACAAATACTAAGCAAGTACTACTTATAGAACAACTTATATATATATATAATACACTTTTTAGTCATTGTAACATAAAAACTTCGTACAATTAATCCTCCAAACTCGAACACCATGATAAATGCTGGAACAGCAGTCATATCTTCAGGTATCAGCTTTTCATTTTCTGATGCCAACACGATTACTAACTGTCTTGATTGTATTTTTCGCGGACTAAGTCTACACTTATACTTGTCCATATGTTCCTTATTAATGTCTCGTAATTCCTTCGTCGATATACCATTAGGCCAGTTACTTTCATTGGCGTGTTTAACAAGGTGATTCGTAATTTCATCTGACAATTTCGGGTTACTAACTTCCAATAATTCCTTTATATAAATCTTTAAATTAAAACAACGGTTAATGTTTATATTTTTGATTATTGCGATTTATACAAAAATTACCTTATAGGATTCGGGAGGTATTGGTACCAATAGACTCGAATTCAATATTCTTGCTGATTTGAGGGTCTGTGTCCATTTTTTAAGTTCATTTATATCCTTTGGACATTGATAAGTTAATTCATTTGAAAAACAATGATAATATTTTTGTATGAGCACATTT
Source organism: Adelges cooleyi (assembly GCF_023614345.1). NCBI lineage: Eukaryota > Metazoa > Arthropoda > Insecta > Hemiptera > Adelgidae > Adelges > Adelges cooleyi. The sequence goes on along the minus strand of NW_026096268.1, from coordinate 8,701,457 downwards.
TTTTAAAATAAATATTAACATTTTTTCAATAAAATCACATTGCATTGATTTCGCAAATAGTAACCGGTTAGTTAAATAGTTAAACTATTAACTAATATTTAAAAATTACTGAACTCTAATAATATAAAAAATAATTATAATGATTTAGAACTAATCGTAAGTTATTGTTGCAAAAAATATAATTACCCCAGCATCCATAGAATAGACTGCTGCAATGTTATACATAAAAAACAATAAAATAACATTTTTTGTACTATTCATTTGTGCGGTTTCGTTAAAGGTTAACATCGCTTAAAGACTTTTGACGAAATGAAATCACCTAATGATTCTAATGCTCAATGCTAGCCAGGTTTTTTAGAAAATCGTTTCGAAATAATATTCGTTTTGTCTAAGAAATAGACGTTGTATTTTACTGCACAAACAAAGACGTATTAAAAAAAAAAAAAAAACTGCGCTACCACACTTTGTATTTATGTAAACATTGGAAACTACATAGCACATTATTCAGAAAACCATACTTTTTAACATTACTACTTATATTCACCTCATTTATTTTAAAATCTACTTTTGGCACATTATATTTTAGTAGCAACCGAGAATTTGTCCTTTACAAGCCTAGGACATTTCTTGCTGTACAAAATGGTGGCAAACGCAATTTAGGTTAAATCAGGTTAGGTGTGTATTGAACTCCCACGTTTAACACTTAAATTATTGTAAAATTCGGATGTATTGCAATAATAATAATAATAATAATAATACATTTTACAATTTCAATTATGCAAAGAGATTTAAGTTTTGGTTTATTCTACGTATGCAAGGCAAACCAAGTGTAACGTTTAAATTTGATTTTGTGACCCAAAAAAATATGTTATTGGAAAAGTTGTGTTTGTTCGAAAGTTGTGCTGTCCATTAGGACTTGTGTGTGTGCTCGTGTCTAAAAAGCTGACACGTAGCGCCGAGTATAAAGTATTAAAAAAAGTATAAAGTGTTTATTATTGTATGAAACGGCGATTGTCAGGAATTACAACATTATTATTACTGTAAGTGGTGGGACCTTGACACGAAAAGATAAAATACATATTTTGCGATAGGTGCAAAAAATATATTGAAAATTCACTTAAATAAAAAATCATCATCGACGAAAATTGTATGACAATATGTATCTATATACTAACAGCTTACTCTTTACATAAACAGTATACCTACTTTTACAACAAGAAAGTACGTCAACATTATTTTCCAACAATTATATAAATCTTATTCGATTTAATCGATTCGGTATTTAGGTCGGAAATTAATTACTTTTACTAAAAATTAAAATGGAATTGAAACATTTAATGTACTAATAGAAAAAAAGAGAAGCATCAGATGTGACTATGAAGAAGCTAAGGTAAAGCACTATATAGATCAACGATTGTAGGGTAGTCAGAGGTTTTTTATTTGATCAAAATTGGACTTAAAGAGTTACACTTGTGGAATAAAAAAAAACCATTCACAAAATTATTCAATTCGAGTCTCTTTGTGGATAAGGTGTTTATTTAATTGTGTGTACAAAAGTACCTATGCATAGAAGTAAATCTACAATACTCGCTCATAAAAAATAAAAAGATCCCGAAGCTCTAAATTGCATTCACAGTTACTACTCAAAAGAAGAATGTAGAAAGTTTCAAAACATATTTTATACCTTTGGGATCAGCTCCGTAAACAAAGAAAGGAAAATTTGATATCATGGAAATTAATAATAAACATATATATATTTTTAAAAAATTATTACAACTTTTCAATTACAAATCTAGCGGATTAATATTGTTTTCGAAACAAAATGAATAATATAAATTTACTTTTGCATAATATTTAATAATCGTGTAGTATTATTTATTTTTAAAGTTATATCACAATTATCTTAATATGTATATAATCTGACTAATTTAAATCGACACAACAAGGAAATTCTTCTAAAGAATAGTATTGATGTGTCAAGTTATTTTCATAAACTTTTACCAGTCTCAAACCGGGCGGGTCAGGGTTTTCTCCGAGCGGATTACCAATGGCATTAGTAGTGATCATGTCCATGCCTTTATAGGACGTTTCGTGGTTTCTATGAATGTGTCCATAAAATATATGAGTGACGCCTGAAAACAAAAAAAAAATCACATGTTTGCAAAAAAACACAGTTGAACAGTTATCGATTTGAACATTCACACACGTTTATGACTTTCTAGCAAAGTTACAAAAAATTGTTTTAAAAATAAAACCCCTCTTTACCTACCAGCTTTGGCGAATTTTTCGAGCATCTCCATTCTTAATTGTTTACCAAGATTATAATCTGTCTCGTCTTCGTCGATTTTCAGTGCGAACCACGCTATATGTTGGAATACAACAATTCGTTGTCCTTTGTGTTTGGCCAGCTGTCCTTCCAGCCATTGTTGTTGTTCCTTTGCCTTTTCCTGTACTGTGTTCTTTTTGTAATACTGAGTGTTCAGCACTAAAAACCGTACACCACCACACCAATACGAAAAATAATCTTGGCCAAATTCGTCACGATACCTATACCCGAACAGTAAAACATATTGGGTTTTTTTTCTTCAAATATATGTCGTTTTGTTTGATAATAAATACTTGCATATCAATAGATTGTTCGTCTGCTTCATTGCCTACATCGTGATTGCCGCAAACGCACACAAGAGATATAGACCGGTGTAACTTATCGTACACCTTTTTAAAATCTTGCACTTGTAATTTATTCGTTTTTTCGTCTTTACCTGTATAATAATATGTATCAACAACAATATGGATTTAGGTAGTTTTAATAAATATTTGTCCTATTCTGTTTTATCTATCCTACTATTGTGGCTATGGTAGTTTTAAATGTGTTGCAAACACTAGGACTAAAGTCAGTGTGCCAACATAGAAGAAAATAATTATCGTTCAATGTATCGTGGTGATAAGATAATATCAATGATAACAGTGTTTCGAAAAAAATTTTGTTTTTTAAATTCGATAAAATATATATTAAATGTATTATTATTAATTTGTACAATATAAGTTTTAGCTATTAATTTGTATTAGTTAACGACAATGCCCAGTTGTTTTATTTGTTCGACAATAAAGCATTTTTTTCCCTCCATGTGGTCATACTGGTTACTGGTCCTACTTTTTACTTGGCTCTTGCATACAAGCTAGTATACTATTATTATGTTTGTTCATCTCTTTATATTATTACAACATATTGTTGTATTCATAAAAAATATAGAGTAACACTCACTGGGCATGGCGTGCACCAGATCACCGCAAATCACTACAAACTGAGGCCTGGGCCTTAAAGCGTTGATTTTCTCCACAGCCTTCATGGATCTATTCATTTCTTGGTGCCAGCACGTGGGAGGCCGAGGTTTGCAGTCGGTGCAATAACCAAACTGAGGATCAGAGCCGACCACAAAACAATAACTGCTCGACCAGTTTTGGTTGTCTCTTACTAGAAAAAAAAAAAAAAAAGGATAAATAATTTACGATACAGGTACACTAGCATTTGACGCTGATCCCTTAATTGCAAATTTTAAACTCCAACACCGCCACAATCTACTAGAAAAAAATGGTTTACCAAGTGGAAAATAAAATTTAATACACAAGCAAATCAAATATCACATCACCTCTTCTCTTCGGCCAGACAACTGTCAAACTCCACAACACTGTACTCTCCCAAACTAACCGAGTAAAATACTTAGGCCTCATTTTTGACAAACGCCTAACTTGGAAAGATCATATAACTGAAAAATAAGAAAACAATTAAACACCAGACTTAATCTACTTCGTCCTCTCTCTTACGTTCCAAACTTAATCAATATTAAAAAAGAAATGGCGTAGAGACCTCCTATAAATTAAAACAATTATTAGATAAACTAACGCAAAATTCAAAGTAGGTGAGCCCATCAGGTGCCCCCCTACTGCATGTTATTCAAGATATATTATTATTATTTTTTTTTTTACTGTTTACCCATTTACTGTTGTGCATAATGTATTTTGTATAGATGCAAATATACATTATAATAAAGACATTTTTCTAGGGGGAAAAAAGTGGAAAACATTACAGACGGCCACTGAATTTCTAATTTTTTTTTGCTATTGAAATCTCTTATCTCATACTACTACTTTTATTGTTCGTCACACACCAGGGGGGCAATATTGTTGGGATTTTATAAATCCACATTTCCGGTCGTCTTTCAGAGTTTCTATGAAAAATCGCGGTCCCTTAGTTCAAAAAAAAAAAAACGGTTATACTTAAACCGAAAAATGAAGCTATACTTACATTTGCCGTAGCCAATACTTTCCGAAATAGTATGCGTTTTCCACGGTTGAACTTTGTTGTCTGTCATTTTATCCGCTAAATACACACCGAAAATTAGAAGACATTAAAATTACAAACGGTCTGTGTAAATTCGATAGTAGGTATGTACATTTAATTGTAAAAACCGCCTAGTAAAATATAGACTTTACAGAGTACAGCGAGAATATAGTTTCATAGCTATATATTTTATAAATCTAAAAATGTACCTGATTTGGCACGTGGACTGTTTTTAAGAAGACTTCTATAGGTAGGGGCAATATTTAAGAACAAAAAAAAGAGGTGGATCCAAAAGCGTGGATCGACTTACAAATAGACACTGACTATTCGAAGGTCTTTGTAAAAATGTTGTACTTGTTGGTAAAAATAATTCCATACAATATTCTTGTGTTCAGCGACGGTTCGATTGCTGCGAGTTGTACTCAATAATATACAGTAGGTATTACAATTATTTTAGATAAGATAATAACTAGTTGACAAGTGACCATCGTCGGTTTTATTACCCAGTATTATGCTATTTCTTTGCCCTATAATGGTCTGTAAATACCTCTTGTGACAGTGTACGGTATTTACTATGGTGCCCATATTCCTTGTTTATTTTAGTACAGGCGTTTCAGATCTTACTTGACATTAACACCGGTAAATTAACATGGCATGGTCGAAATGCGGATCAAAACCGCAATATTGCCTATACCAAACTCCTTAAAAACAGACAGCACGCAGCAATCCTCTCTGAATATTAGATAATATTTTTATTACAATACAATAGCTGTAAAACTGAAAAATGTGTGGAAATATTTTCTTAAGATATAAATTTTAACAATAAAAACATATGCTCATTACTTACAATTCTTATTCAAAGTAGTGGTTTCTGTCCTCGAGTAAAAAAAAAAAAAAACAATCTGTTAAAATAATTTATATTGGATTATAAAAATATTTAATAAAATTTAAATAAACAAATGTCGCCCTTAAACCTAAGCGTTGTATTTAATAGTAAATAATTACAAAAATCGTTTGCAATTGGTTTTTCTTTGTTGTCGTCGTTCCAAGTCAAAGTAATACTCACATGTAGAAAATAGTAAAAAAATGTTAGTATAATTAAAAAAAAATTAATAAATTGACATAATATTCACTGTTGTTTACAATATAAACTAAAAACTTACTACTGCAGTACATTCCCCATAGGAGAGTACTGCAAAAAAAAACATATGGTTACAACGGTAAACTCGATAACGTTTACACGACTTTAAGATTTTATATTATTATTTATAAATAATAAATTTAAATTTAAACACAAATAAAAAGTAAAAAAAGTAAAACATTAAGTAAGTGTAAACAGTAAATAAAATAAACAATACTGTCGGTGGTTTTATTTTTTAGTATACTTATGAATCTTTCCGCCGTATCTAACTATAAAAGCGTTGATATCGAATTTCCTCTTACACCCTTCGTAGTTCATGTATCTAATCTTGCCGAAGATCTCTCGTTCCTTCCAGCCTTGATCGTGAATGCCGCACACGGACCACATGCAGCCGACGAAACCGCTCGGATCCCGGCCGTCCATGCTGTACTTGTCGTTCAGGTAAATCGAGTCCGCCAACGCCCTTTCCGGAGTGTCGGTCCACTCCAGTATTTTTTTCGCCCAGTACATACGCAGGAAACCGTGCATTTTGCCTTGGTTCACCAATTGTAGCTGAGCGGAATTCCACAAGTCGTCGTGAGTGCGAGACTTTTCGAGTTCTTCTCGGGTGTAAACGTATTTACGTTTGTCTTTCCTGGATAAAAAAAAAAAAAAAAGACATAATAATAGTTGGACTTATCAGTTATGATCAATACACAGCAGCGATAAGACTTTACTTGTGATCGTTAAGAGTAGTTCGGGCCCAATTCGGCGCGCCCTCGATAGAATCGTATTTCGGATTGTAAAAACAAAAGTTGTCCGACAGTTCGCGTCTCACGATCGCTTCCTCCCTGTAAGCCGCAACGCTGTCTTTGTATTTGCCGGAAAACTTGCTTACTTCCAAAATACACCTTTGAGCCGATATCTGACCTGAAAAAATATTAGAAATTTGTTAATATATCACAGCATAATATAATTGATAAAACAAAATCGGTTTTAGCCATTCACCGAAATGCAGCCACGGCGAAAGCTTGCTAAGACCGTCTTTTACAGGATTGTTACGAGCGGTCGCATAATTCGGTAGCCTTTTTTTCAAAAACATTTCCAACTCGTTCATTCCCGCTTTGTAACCGGCTTTCAGCCCGGCGACGGGTCCGACTGAACGGTCGACTTCGAGCGTTTTGTCGGCTTCATTCCAGTCGGTTGGCTAACACGAGACAATTACAAGTATAATTTATCATTACGTAAGTTTGTTTATTTCGAAAACCACAGTACTTTTGCCTTGAGTTTACCGCCGTACGGATGCTTTATTACGGGCGGGAATTCCGTTAGAAATTCCGACAGCTTGCTGTTGATCTTATTGCGTATCGTCCTCGCGGCGTATTCCTGTTTGTCGGACGCCACCCAACAGGGTACAATGTTGTGAGCGTCGACTTGCACGACCGGCACTTCTGATCCGAGACGTTGTGCCAGTTGTTTCGTCCACAACATGTGTTCTCTGACGGGCATGAAATCGACTACAACAGCTCCCAACTTGTGTTTCCTGACAAAGTCTGGCAGTACGTCGGCCGCACAACCGATTAAGAAATGAAACTGTACGTTCAACGAATTGCATTCAGTCTCCAATTCCTCTAAGCCTGTTAAAGTGCAAAACATTAGCTAACGGAATATTTTATACTTTTTTTAATTTATATTAATTTCATACCTTCAAAGATATGTTTGTAATGCCGAAGACTACAGTCTAAAAACTTTTGTAATCTACAAAATGTGATGTGCAACGATACTTTATTTTTCAAAGCTAATTTTTGTGCGTACAGGAATGCCCAGTTATCTGAAAAAAAAAAAAAAATTTCAACACTGTACACTTCAACAATGTATAAAAAATGTAATTTACGGTATTAACACAATGTTAACACATTAAGAATACAATTGCATTAATATGATGTTTTATTTGAATTACTCTGCACACACCATCATAAAATTGAAAAAAAAAATTAATCATTACCATGGATTCGTTCGTCTCGGAAAGTCCAATAAATTATTCCATCAGCCCATTCAGGTACTTCTTTTACGTCGGACAAAACTCGTACACGTTTTTTATTGAAATTGAATTCCATTACCGAAGGAGCCGTCTAAACACACGTCCGTTTTAGTTGTACACTTGGGTTTACATTAATAAGAAAGAAAAAAACCAAATCTAACTTACTTTTTTCCTTTGAGCAGACACAGTACTTAAAAAATTGCTCTGTGCTGACGAACCGGCATCTGAAGTAGATAATTTCGATTTTTTGATTGGTGGTGATTCGTCAGCCATGTCTTGAACTAAACAGAATACATTTTTAATCAAGTTCGATATCCACACAATTCAAAATGGAAATAGTTTGCTCCCGACGTACACGAAATGGACTTATTTAGAATTGTTTGAGTTAAAATTAAACTGTGAGATAATTACGTCGATAGCTTACGAGCGATTGGTTGTGTTCGAGTAATTAATACGGAAGTTATGCATTGATAAAAAAAAAAAAAGGGCCAAAAATAATAATAATATAAGAAAATACGCAATTCAGCAAAACATTATGTTGAATGTCTATTGAGTTTAAGAAATTCAAAAAAAAAATTTCAAAGTATTTGAATATAATATATCGACTAAAATGTGGTCTCCTGAACAGTTGAATGGATAAAGGTGAACTTTTATCCATTCGATTTTTTAATAAAAACTACATCAATCATTTTTATCCAATGGTATGGCATTGAAACATTATTTATGTTTTTATTGTATTGTCTGTCGATTCTCAGCTGGGGTTTCCAATAATTTAAAATATTAGAATACCGGATTCCGGTAATCATCTATTAATGGGGAAAAAAAATCTATAAACAGTTTACTTACAATCGAGTCAAGGCGTAGGATAAATGATAATTATGTCTTTCAAGGTAAAACTATTTATAATAAAAAACCCACAACAATATAGCACTCTTTTTTTTTTTTTTTAGTTAAAGAATTGTAATTACTTGTATTGACTTTTTAAAGAACGCTGAAACGACTGAACCGGGTAACGGACGTTGTCTGCCAATTTTCAGATAACACAATCACAATAACGAGAAGCTGACAGGTACCTATATCCAAACACACAGGGAATCTTCACTATGCGAACTGCGGACCGTAAGGTGTACCAACAGACAAACAGAGTAATGTGTGTAATTCGTTGTGAAACCGCAGAATAAAAAATATATATTATTTAATTTGCTCGTTTAGATTGATTTTTTTTTTAAATATAAAGTATATATTATATTAGTTTTTTTTAAACGGTATTCTCGCTTCAATAATTTAAGAACCCTTTGAACGTTTCCATAATACCATAATATTATTCAGGCAGTGCACCGCCGTCGCAGCGACCGCGGTGTATGCACCGCACGCACCGCTCTACCTGCTCTGTAGCCGATCTGTCATAATCGCCCCCACTTAAGCGGCCGTGTGGAATGTGAACCTGCATCCTGCCAGTGTATTGGACAGGCTGCCACAACAACCCACAAAGGATCCTGGACCATACACCACCCTCGCGCAAGCCTTACGAACGCCATTTTGTGTTCGCCTCATTGTAAGGCTTGGTTATTGCTCGATACTTGGAAATCTCGGTTGTCGCGCTTTATCAAGGAATGTGCCGCACTTGAAAACTTTCCACCAGCAATAATCGTTTTGTGATCGGTTCGCCGCCGCCGTTGCAGCAATTTCGGTGAGTTACAACAATATTTTTAACATTTTTTTTTATTAGGACTTGTTTTCAACATTAAATGCAATATTAAAATATTGTGCAAGTTTTTAACAATAATTGTTCATTCGCTTCGTTGTCAAACGTTACAGGTCATTGATCGAATCGACACTGTCGACCATGAGCTATCAGTCTCGAGGAAGTATGTTTAACACCGGATTTTGATATATTTATTTCAATACACATACTTACTTGAGTTTTAACGTTTAATCGTATTACTCGTTACTTTTATTCACAGTGGCAGCAAACATGGTGAATTCCATTAACGAGCCTCTGGATATTAAGGATCCGTCCTTAGTATGGCAACAAGGAAGCCAGTATTTGCCCGATTCCGGCATACAGTCCGGAGGTAGCACTCAAACGCATTCCATCACCACCAAAGAAGACGATATGGAGAGAGACCGACTTCTGTTTGATCTCGATCAAGGATTTCCACAGACGTTTCCGCACGAGCAAGTCGACGGTAATAATACACGATTACACTATTTTAATTTTTTTATATAATACTATCGATGCGTTTTACTAGTGTAACTTATATTGTAAAACGTCGCTTAGGTATGAACCAACATTTAAATCAAAACTGTAATGACAATTTGGAGGACGATGTTGAAATGCCAGCTCAGTTCAATGTAAACAGTGCGGCTAATGTGCAAAACATGACGGGCCCGAGTCAAATGTTGAAATACGCCGTTGTGAATCTAATCAATTATCAAGATAACGCTGAACTAGCTACATGGGCCATTCCAGAATTAATAAAATTGCTTAACGACGAAGATCAAGTTGTGGTTTCCCAAGCGGCCGTCATGGTTTATCAACTGTCCAACAGAGAAGCCGCCTTACACGCTATCATTAATAGTCCACAGGTAAATGAAATTTTAATTTTAATATCCATTTCTAATTGGTAGTCGTCGAGTTCAACTATTTGAGAAATTAAAAAATGTTCTTCCGTAGATGATCGCTACGTTAGTTAAATCCGTCGCCAATAGCAGTGATTTAGAAACAACGATCGGTGCAGTTGGAACGTTGCGCAACTTATCGAATCATCGACAAGGTTTGTTGGCCATATTCAAAAGCGGAGGAATCCCAGCGCTAGTTAAACTAATGAGGTAATTTTTTATTAGTGTACTTAGAGGAATGACAATTAATGTTGTTTTTTTTCTTATTCATTTAGTTCACCTGTTGTATCAATTCTACGAGATGCCGTAATAACTCTTCATAATTTGTTACTACACCAAGACGGTTCGAAAATGGCTGTGCGCGTTGCCGGCGGATTACAGAAGATGGTGTCTCTCTTGACTTTCAAATCGAACAGTCACTCAATCACTGTAAAATTTTTGACCATCATTACCGACTGTCTGCATATATTGGCATGCGGAAATCAAGAAAGTAAACTGATAATATTGGCGGCTCAGGGACATGTCGAACTTGTGCGTATAATGCGCTCTTATAACTATGAGAAACTGTTATGGCTGACTTGCAGAGTACTGAAGGGTATACGACTAAACAATTATTAACGATAACAAAAATTAATGTGAATTGGTTTGTTATTTACTTATGTACTCACTATTTTTAGTTTTGTCAGTTTGTTCACGAAACAAACCGGCCATCGTAGAAGCCGGTGGAATGCAAGCATTGGCCATGCATCTTCAGCATGACAGCCAACAGTTAGTGTATAATGTTTTATGGACTTTGAGAAACTTATCCGATGCGGGAACTAAAGTAAGTCGACTAATCGATTATGTTTAGTGTATTTAAAATTTTAATCTAATTACTTTTTGTAAATTTTAGATTGACGGACTCGAACAACTGTTACAATCTTTAGTTGCGGCGCTAGGTCATTCGAACATGAACATTGTAACGTGTGCCGCCGGAATATTATCAAACTTAACATGTAATAATCAAAGAAATAAATTGACTGTATGTCAATTCGGTGGTGTCGATGCTCTAGTCCGTGCCATCATGAGTGCCGGAGACAACGAGGAAATAACAAAACCCGCTGTAAGTTATATAAAATAAATTAAAATGTCTTCATAGTTTTTTTTGTTTAATTGGCGATATTTATAAATATTCAAGGTTTGTGCTTTACGACACATTACGTCCGGTCATGCCGAAGTCGAAAACGCACACAACGCTTTTTGCCGAGCTGGCGGCGTTCAGATAGTGGCCAAATTATTACAGCCTGCGTCTCATTGGCCTCTCATCAAAGCGGTAATCGGATTGATAAAGAACGTCGCCCAATGCAAAGCGTCACACGGACTACTTTGTGAACACAACGCCATGCATAATTTAGTCGGACTTTTAATGCGCGCTTTCCAAGATTTCCAAAATGTAATGTGATTTATTTACGACTAAAAATGTAAATTCTCGTTTCGACTTCTTCGCATACCTAACTGTTGTTGTCTATAGCATTCGAATACTAGCGTCAAACAAGACGGAGTTCGAATGGAGGAAGTGATCGAGTGTGTTGCCGGAACGTTGCAAATCCTAGCCAAGGAACCGCAAAGCCGATCGATCATACGTTCTCAACAAGGGTTTATGTCTGTGTTGATACAGCTGTTGTTCAATAACTTTGAAAACATACAACGTTTGGCGGCAGACACGCTCAACGAATTGGCTGCGGACAAAGAAGGTGCCGATATGATTGAAGCCGAAGGCGGAACCGCTTCGTTGACTGATCTGTTGCACTGTGGAAATGAAGCACTGGGTAAGTATTGTCAATCAAACATTGTCGACATAATACTACCGTGATATCATTATGTTATAAACATGTGTGCGCTGTCGTTTTTTAGCTACATGTGCTGCGGCCGTCCTGTCCAGGGTCTCGGAACATAAGTTGCAAAAATGCCTTTCCATGGAACTGACAAATTCTCTGTTTAGCGAAGAACAAAACTTATGGCCTTCCAGTGACCTCGGTATAGCTCCCGATCTCCAGGTATGCGTTTGTGTGAACTTAATTTTTAAAGAACAAATTTAGTAATTTTATATATATAAAAAAAAAATATATATATATATATACGTACATATTATTTCGAGTAATATCTTCTAAATGGTAAGTAGAGTAAAATGATACAATTGAAATTTGTGTGCTGCATTATTTTTTTTTACATATTTAGATTTAGATTTGTTTTCACTTTGTAATGTACGTACGTAGAGTATTAGAAATCGTTATGTACAATAGATATTATGTATATCATCACTCTATACTTAGAATGGTTAGTTTTAAAAAAATTGGAACATTTCTCACCTTTGTATGTTTGATTTGTTTCCCGTTTGTCCACACTACTTACACAGTTACGTTCTTTCTGAAATTATGTACCCGTCGAGAAATTTTTTTCTACAACGATTGATTTGAGTAAAATTTCCTCGATTTGTGCGTTTTCTGATTCGAATCGATGTCTAAGACGAGTAAAATTCCATGTTCTGTCCTATTCGGTAAAAAAAAAAAAACGCAAAGCGGTTTGTCGATTCCGTACACAATCCGTTCAGGCTTCTCTACATGATATTTAGTTTTAATTAGCGCTTTACTTTGTATGGTTATTTACAAATTATTTTATTTTTCATTACACACCCTGGTAGTTGTAATTTATTTAGTTTTTTAATGAATATGAACTTAGATAATATTTTGTTTTACCTGTAAATTGATGTTTGAGCTTTTGTGTGTTTCCACAACAGGACATGATAGGGGCGAACGAGTATGATATTTATGGTCAAGGATTAAGCACTGTCTACAGTGGTGTAGGGTCGCCCAAACACAGTGCTTCAGGTACACAAATAAAAAATAAAGTATACATTTGCTTGAATTTAGTGGGTTTTTTTTTAATTGGATTAGCTTTTGCTTTAACTTGCTAACTCACAGCTACGCTAGTCGCTATATTAGGTAAGTCTACTAATCGGTGATAACGGTAATACTATATAACATTATTATTATTATTAGATCAAAATATTATTGGCTAAAAACAGTAAAATAACCATATATCGCAGTTTCATAATGTACTATATTGAAATAGTGACATATACACAAGTACATATTAACAAATTTTTATTACCATAAACCGATTTTTTGTAACCCCCCTTTGATACTGTTTGGCCGACAATATACTGTATCGTCTACTTTAACAACATTGACTAACATATAAAATAGTTATTTATTTACATTGTTAACATTAATAATTTTGTGATTGTTGAAAAAAAATTATAAAAACCATTTCTAAACTAAAAATTAACAAGTAAAATATAATTTTTGTAAGTCGATATATTTAGTTATTGCATTTCAAAATTTAGAATAATCGGTTTCGGATTATATTGTTATAATGAATTTTGTTTTTTGGTTATGAATAAAGCCTTTTTCTAACAATAAAACGCCTCTTAACTTAATTAGCATTCAATCGCTGTACTTTAACTACGATAATAATTATTTTATTATTGTTAATCTAAAAAATTAATTTGATTTTTTAAAAAAATTTTATGTTATGATAATTTAAATTCTTAAATTCACAGTTAAATATTTTTATGTGATAGAGACATTTGAAATAGTAATTTTATCAGTCTTAATTTAGTAATTTAATGATAATTAATTTCTTTACTAAATTTATGAATGTTTGTACGCAAATTGTTAATTACAAGAACAGTCATGTGCTACTATTGTCTAATAATACAACAATACACTTATAGTTAAATCAAGTTAAATATACTCTAAAATATAGATAACAATATAATAAATAGTTTGTTGTATAATTTTTTTTTTTTTTATGAATAATAAATAATTTTATAACTATTCAAACAAAGAACGAATAGCAAATAGTTTTATCATAATGTAATAAGAATTCATTAAAAGCTAAAAAAAATGTTTATTGCTTCATCTGTATAGATAAAAAAATTATTCGAATACTAAAAAAGATATTATCCATTCAATGTACTCTATCTATTTAATATTTCTATATTTTATTGTATATATTTTAATCTATGGTTGTACTAACATTAAATGTCGTGTACAATTTTCTAATAACTTTTTATTTTTTCATTGAATGTACAGGGTATGGCGCGTTACCCTTAGATTCAATGGAAGGGTTGGAAATATGTCCACCGCAAGATTCCAGCTACGGATCGATGGACGTAGATTTTGGTCTACAAAGTGATCTGACATCCATGCCACTCTGATCATGAGACGAACCTCGTTGGTGTGAACTAATTTCGGAAATTATAATATTTTAACGTTGTTAAGTGATTATTTCGATGAACAATAATAATTTTATATTATGAAAATGTAATTAACATTTTGCATTACTTGTTGTATGCCATAAATCGAAAACATTAAGGTGTGTTTGTTTTCATACCATAAAATATATAACAATTTACCCCTATGGCTGTTAATTGTTATTTTAACTTTTTTTTTTTAAGTTCAAATCAACAATACTTTTTGACTGCTTAAACTATAATATTATACATTGATATTCTAGCAATATTAAGATAAAATTAAGTTAACAAGATATACACGTGTGTGTGTGCGTGTATCTTGAAATTAGTGTTTTATTTATCAATTGAGACTTATTTAAAATAATTTTTTTTTTATTAATTTTTTGTCCTGTGTATTAGTAACTAAATATTATTATTATTATTATTGTAATTTTTACTATAATTTTGATCGATTAAGATGAATATAATTGCTTTGATAGTTGTAATCTTATACTGTTTTATTCTTATTATTTACTATTTTATTTTACCTACTGTTATCTAAAAATATATTGCTACTTATTGGATGCAAGTCATTGGGTAAAGTGTGTACATAATATGAACATATTACCAGTACATGAGTTCTTTACCTGTTGACATCTTCATCGAACAAATTTAGTTACTTGAAAACTTGTACATTTTTGAAAATATGGTAAAAACCATTTAATACACTAGCATGCTATTATATTTTTTAAGCTTGGTCCACCCTTTCTCCTGCTATGTTATTCAAAGTCGGTGCTTTTGTAACTTCTACGTTAATGTTTTCCCAACGGTAGTTAGCAACTCGACAAATCACTCGAATGTGATACTGAAAATTCACCGACACGGGTCTCTTTCCAGAGATCAATATAATTTATTTTTATTGATTCAATCTCGGATGATTTTTTCAGGTGCATTCACCAAAATATGTGTAAATCAGACCCGACATATCCGTCTATCATCTTGTTTTTTGGGTAAAATTAAAAGTTAATATCGTACAAGTGGCTACACTGTAAGCGACTACGGCCGAAAATCACGTATCGACCGTAGTGTTCTTGTACGTTCACCCCGTTGTCGCCCCCACCACACACACCTACCAATAATTCCATAACTCATTGTTGTGACATATTTTCCCATTTCAGACATATTTGAGCTGCTCCTTGGCGTTGCACAGGGAATGGCCGCCTCGTAATCTTGATAGTGCACTCCGAACGGTAGCTGCTGTTTGTAATCTTATTGATAATTAAATATTGTTTGTGTTTGTGTTGATTTGTTTTTCTTCCACTTCCGTTTACGAATTATCGGATAGTTTGACAGCGTTCTTGAACAGGTAATTGTTTTATTTAATAAATAATATCGAATCGTTACCGTAATAACAACAACATTGGATCTTGGCAATTAATTACACCAATAAACAACGCAACAATCGTTTCCAGACCAATTAGTAAATACTTAAACTGATTAGAAAATCAATCTGTAAATACCTAATTGGTAAATTAGTCTTAACTCTTTTACATTTTAAAATCAGTATTGTAAAAACAGGCACCTATATGCAAAGAAACTAGGTGTATGATAATGAGTCATAAATTCTTGTAAATGATGTAATTGAGTCATTATTTCCTCTTTCAATAAATGTTATTGTTTTTTTTTTTTTTTAGAATCCAACATGTATCAAACCAGAGTGTGTAAGTATTATCATATACATTTTTTTAAAAATATCCAAATCTTAATATTGTACCTAATTTGCTTTGCTTATTTTACCTAATCTAGTGCCTAGCAACACGGGTTATTCTAAGGACTCGGCAATGATGTGGCAACAAGGTGGACAATACCTACCGGAGTCCGGAATCCATTCCGGGGGTACTACCCAGGCACATTCCATTACCGATAAAGAAGACGATTTGGAAAGAGATCAATTAATCTATGAACTCAATCAAGGGTTTTCGCACGGTTTCACTCAAGATCAAGTCGATGGTAAATGTTTTCAATATTTTGTTTTGGCATTTTAGTGATTTAAACATTTAATGTTTTTATCGATTAACATTATTTATTATTAAATTAGATATGAACCAACAACTTAGTCAATCTCGAACGCAACGAGTGCGAGCTGCAATGTTTCCGGAAACGCTGGAAGAAGGTATTGAAATACCATCCACACAATTTAATCAAGGACAACTGACAGCTGTCCAACGATTAGCCGAACCAAGTCAAATGCTTAAGCACGCTGTGGTTAACCTAATTAATTATCAGGTAACAATGTCTATTAAATTCATAGCCAATCAATATATATCTAAATATAAACAATATGTTAGGACGATGCCGATTTAGCTACTAGAGCTATTCCAGAATTAATAAAATTATTAAACGACGAAGACCAAGTTGTTGTATCGCAAGCTGCTATGATGGTTCATCAATTATCAAAAAAAGAAGCGTCACGGCATGCGATAATGAACAGCCCTCAGGTAATTAAAAATTGTTTTTCCTAATAGTATATGTATTGAAAAATTATTTATACTATGGATTTATATTCTTAGATGGTTGCTGCGTTAGTGAAAGCCTTAACAAACAGTAATGATTTGGAAATGACAAAAGGGGCTGTCGGTACTTTACATAATTTATCGCATCATCGTCAAGGACTTTTAGCCATATTTAAAAGTGGCGGAATTCCAGCTCTTGTTAAATTACTCAGGTAAACATTTTTGATGGTGTGCTAACCTTCGATACCACATCATCATTAGTAGGGACTTATATTATATTTTATAACATTTTTTTTTCAATTAGTTCCCCCGTCGAATCGATTTTGTACTATGCGATAACGACTTTGCACAACCTTCTGCTTCATCAAGAGGGGTCAAAAATGGCTGTACGTCTCGCCGGAGGCTTACAGAAAATGGTTGCCCTTTTGCAGCGTAACAATGTTAAATTTTTAACAATCATAACTGACTGCCTACAAATATTGGCCTACGGAAATCAAGAGAGCAAATTAATCATTCTAGCGTCTCAAGGGCCTATCGAACTTGTTCGTATTATGCGTTCTTATGACTACGAGAAGCTCTTATGGACGACGTCTAGAGTTCTGAAAGGTTTGAAAGCATAATTTACATCTATTTTTACATTTTCTATTGCCTTAATAGTCATTTCTTGAAAAAATTAACTGCAATATATCTCGTTGTCTTGTTCTTAATTTTAATTTGTTTTTTACAGTATTATCCGTATGTTCAAGTAACAAACCTGCTATCGTCGAAGCTGGTGGTATGCAAGCTTTAGCAATGCACTTACAACACGGTAGTCAGCGGCTGGTACAAAACGCTTTGTGGACGTTGCGTAATTTATCCGATGCTGGAACTAAGGTAGTTAAATACAATTGAAGAAACAAGTACACGTCCAATATTGTTATCTACTTTGTTTGTAAATTTGGACCGTTATATATTCTATATTAGGTTGATGGTTTGGAACAACTATTGCAATCATTGGTAATCGCTTTGAATCATTCTGATGTCAACGTAGTCACTTGTGCCGCCGGAATATTGTCAAACCTGACTTGTAACAACCAGCGAAATAAAGTCACTGTCGTTCAAGTGGGCGGTGTTGAAGCGTTAGTTCAAACGATAATGAATGCTGGAGATCGTGAAGAAATTACCGAGCCAGCAGTTAGTATTAATTTTAAACAGTTAATTTATGTTTAAAAATTATAAACTTCTTTATTTTATGAAGGTTTGCGCTCTAAGACACTTGACGTCCAGACACGTTGAATCGGACAGTGCTCAAAATGCTATTCGCCATATCGGTGGCATTCAGGTCATAGTAAAACTATTGCAACAACCCCCGTCTCGTTGGCCACTCGTCAAAGCAGCTATAGGGCTCATTAGGAACATAGCTCAGTGTCAGGGTAACCATGTGCCACTCAGAGACCATGGAGCCATTCATCACCTAATTCGCTTGTTAATGAGAGCATTCCAAGACATCCAAAGAGTATGTATCTCAACACACAAGTTGCATGAATGAGATGAGTATTTTAGAAAAATGTTTGTTTAGACATCTACGACAAGCAGTGTCGCCGGATCAGGTCGATCTCAGTCCGGTGGTGTATACGCCGACGGTGTCCGCATGGAAGAAATTGTCGAAGGTACTACGGGAGCACTACATATTCTCGCACGAGAGTCGCACAACAGAGTACTAATGCGCTCTCAACAAGGGCTAATCGCTGTACTCGTACAATTGCTCTTCAACGACATTGAAAACGTCCAAAGAGTTGCCGCGGGAGCTTTATGCGAGTTAGCTATAGATAAAGAAGGTGCTGACATGATAGAAGCCGAAGGCGCCACTGCACCGTTAACAGAATTATTACATTCCCGTAATGAAGGAGTTGGTAAGTAAATTAATTTTGATTTTTTTTTTTTTTGAAACGTGTCCAAAAACGTCTAAATGTAACAAGTGCATTTTTAATTATATAGCGACGTATGCAGCAGCAGTTCTGTTTAGAATGTCTGAAGATAAACCCAATGATTATAAAAAAAGGTTATCGGCCGAATTAAGTAATTCTCTGTGCCGAGAAGATCAAAATACGTGGCCACCCAACGACCTTGGTATGGGACCCGATCTTCAGGTAATTAAAAACCATTAAGAAAAGTAACTAATAGTTTTCAGGAAAAATGACCGCCCTTTGAGGTATGTTTTAGTGGAATGTTTACTTAGTTAATATTTTTGTGCATGGTGTTTAGCACACCTATTCGAGTATTAGCATGATGTTTTGTTACGATACGACATTTTAAATTAATTTTATACACAGTTTGCAGCACCCGGGTTGGGTAAGCCCAATAAATCCTTAATGGTTTGGGCTTTTTTTTTGCCAACTCTGGTTTTATTTTGTATTATACTTTATTTTCCACTCCATTTTTTTTTTTTGTTTCAATTTAGAATTGAGACTTATTTGTGTTCAGTAGTTAGACTGTTTTGTGTTTAAAATAGGATGCATATGACTTATACGGTCATGGACTTGGTAGCATACATAATGGAGTTGGACCTACAAGACATAACAACTACCATCAACAGTCAGGTACGCTTATATTTTACGTATTGATACGCTTGATTTTTTTAAATTCTATTAACCCAGTGTTTGTTTTGCATGCAAAAACTACTAACAGTAAGTACTTAAATACATTTTTATCACACTATCTTTTACCCAAGTGTATAATTAATCAACAAACCTGAAACCTGTTTATGTAATAGACTTTGTTAAGTATGGCTAAGCAGTATCCTAATTATTAGGGAACGATAAAATTAAATACAGTAAAATAGTCTTTACTAATTCTCAACTTTTAGCCCTGATTTACATCTGTCCGTGGCATATAAAAAACTTGTGTACTATACGCGTCCGGTGTAGAACGATCTTTAAACTCTTTAAAGCATAAAGGTTAATAACTTCTTTACATGTATATAGTACTGTAAATGCCACAATTTTTATATTATCCTGCTTAGGTGTATAACCTGAAACTGGAAATGTTAGTATAATATCACTAACAATTAATAACACACTCTAGGCTATTTCTCATCTAAACGTACAAGAAAAAATCTGAATTGGAGTAAAAGAGAACACAATTATAGTACAACGTTTTATGTTTTGTACTGAAATATTCATATTTTGTTTTGTTCAGGGTATGACACGTTACCAATAGACTCTATGCAAGGCTTAGAAATATGTTCCCAACAAGAATCCAACTGCAGTCCAATGGATGTTGGAAATCCTAACGATATCGATTTTGGACGTTTGGGCGATTTACCCGAACCTCCTCACGACAACAACCAAGTGGCAGCTTGGTACGACACCGACCTATAATTTTTCTCTTAAGTTATCATATTCTTTTAATTTAATAATGTGAGTATTAAGTGCGAGTTTAATGTGATTGGATATCAAATTTTTATAATCTAAATTTAAACACAACAAAAACATTTTACTCGTACGTAGTATACCAACAACTGTATAGTGAATAGAGATTAGATTAATTAATTGTGACGATTATAGCTTTATAACTATTATTATAGCATTATTTGTAGTTAACGTTTATATTAACTATATTGATAAAAAATGATGTACATACCATAACAGTTTACGTTACAGTAACGACTTGATTTCATTTGAATTCTTTATAAATTATAATAATGCATTATAATACATTTTTGTAATATTCCTAGCTTTATAAATTGTTTCAAAACATTTACAGCAAGTTAAATTTACTGTTTTATTTATTGACTCTAAGTCTCATTATTGTTATTATTGTGAAATAAATTAATAATAATACTCATAATTTCCTTTTCTGAAGATTTTAAAGGTATTCTGAAAAGGTAAATATTATATGGATGTTTTTTAATTGGCTATTTGTAACCAAAAACATTATAACTTACGCAACATGTATTTAATGTACACACGTATTTACTAATACTAATTGTGTCTAGTGTTATAGTAAATTATTCTAATTCATTACGTACCAATATTATTATTATTTATTTAAAATTTCATATTTTTTTTTTATATTATATATTTTATACAATTATTATTATATTTTTATTTTATAAAGCGTGTGCTCTTTAATGACGGGCGTCTAGAAATAATTGAATAATAATAAATATTAACATTAGAATACAAAATTTTAATTACCGGAAGTATTCATGTTTAGTGTGTGACAATTTTTCTCCGGTCCCCACATTTATTGTTATTTATAGATTTACAATTTATTAGCGATGTTTGTATTTGACGATAATATAAAAGTATATTACATAAATTATAACCAATAAAATTGTATATTCAACATTAACATAAAATTATCATTGGCTAGATAAACAAGTCTAAAGTAACAGATTGGTTTAACCTATGTTCTACGATAACCTCTGTCGAACGTTATGTCATTACCACATATTGTAAAATATGTCTAGTAATTCTATGTGCAAGGTAAGAGACTAATTTCACTGTGATGACTCTACAAGTTATTTATACACATCAACTTTTTCTCATATTTCATATTTTTTTTAACATGTTGAGACTAATTGTAATCATGAAACCTAAACAAAAAATGTATTAGTATACAATATTTAGTTATTAATTAATAAACTATAAAAAAAAAAAAATTATCATTACTTTTCTAAAAACACAAATGAAACAAATTATTCTAACAAAATAATTATGATTTTTTTTTCTTTTTAAACTGGTAATTTGAATTTAAGTTCTAAATATTTATTTTCCAAAAAAAAAATCTTCTTGTATTGTCATTAACTTGTTAGTATTTTTAGATGACCAAAATTTTAAATGTTTGTATGAAAAAAATTTAAATACGCAAAACATATTTTAGAATTTGGATTCTTTAATATGTAATTCATATATTTTTTAACTTGCCTAGCTATTTTTCAAACCATTCGGTAAAAATATGCAATATTGTAAATCACAATGATTAATAATTGTGTTTATAGTAGTATTCAATAAAATATGTTACATCTTATCTAGGGGCAGTATTATTTTCAATTGGGGATCTAAATTAATTTTTAATACAGAAAAACTTTCTCGAGCTATATGTATAATGTTAAGTTTTTTTTTTTAATTAAACTATACACCATTTTCCAAAATCATCACGCTACCGGGCTACAGATATTTTATGATATAACACAACAGCTCATCGTTTATTCCGTTATTTGTCAGATAATACTGTAGAAAAACCACAAATTGTCGATAGGCATAAGAAACGTTAATCAGTGGCCTGCAACTAGGTACATTTTTTTTTCTGTACGGTTTGTGGCTTGCAAACAAAGTTGTTTGTGGTTTGTTTGTCAATTATTAATACATTGTACATCGAAGGTATCTGTTACAAATGTAACTGATGTGTCAAACAAAATATATATATATATCAATAGTTGTAAAAGAAAGAAATGCAGGTAAATATAATACTTACAAGACCCGAGTTACATTATTATTTGATGTTCGAACGTTAAACCGCCGTTTTACTAAAGCGGAAAACAAACGTTTAAATCGTTGACTTAGGATATGAAGTACTTATGTAATTTTTTTTAAATTTAATAATGCTATAAGAAAAAAATCTTATAGTTTAAAAAATTTCAAAAGTCTCATCAGACCTAAAATAATTGTAAATTCTCAATGAGCATTGAGCCTATAGGTAACGTTACCAGAATACTGGTTACCGGTAAGCGGTAACCTATTTACCTATATATTATTATTATTAACATATATTTGGACAATACCAGTGTTCGCAATTCGCATAAATACTGCATCTTTTAAGTGTTTACTAAAGTCTAAATACAAATCTAATGGGTTGTAGTCAGAACTACAACCTCAGGTATTTTAATTGAATGCGTCTTAATACCTTAATACTTATTTTTTAGCTTCGTTGCAATGCTAAGAATAGGTATAAATTATTTTACTATAAGAAATCTGTATCGAGTGATTTATGTTTTATGAAACAAACGTTTTTTATGGTTTGTATTAATTGGGGTTTTTTTTATTCACTAATTGCTTTATGTTTCACTCAAAACATCTGTTAAGACTCTGTTCTTGAAAGTGGTATAATATGAACAACATCTCATGTTTCAATACATCAAATAAATAGTTTTGAACATCATTTTAGTATAAAAATTAACTGAATAAATATCATGTACAAAAATCGAATATTAGTTAAATTATTTTGTTGTATTTATTTTCCACAGTTTACTCGTACAAATTCCTATTTAATGTAAACAGTACATTATGATTTATAATATTGTCATCAGCACATTTTCTGCGTTTTTGGTTGAAGCCCAATAAACTATATTTTACAGTTATCGCGTGTTCGTTCGTGAATTTTAAATTGCGTTCAAAACGAGAATAAATAATAATAAAATCTCAAAAAATAATAATAATAATGATGCCGACGACAGCTGAAGTCTCATCTATCCAATATTCTTATTTTAAAGATGAATTCGAAGATTTAAATACTTAAAGAGTGTTACGGTTAGGTTCTTTGTTAAACGGTAATATTTTATTCTAATTACTGTTTTAAAAAATGATAAATTCGAGGTACAAAAAATTTGTGATATTTTGAGCTTAAGCTAGAAATGTAAAAGCATGTTAGTGTTTTTAGGATTTTATAAGGGAGGGGGATCAGTAAACAAATCTAGTAAGCCAGTAAATTAGTAATAGAAATGTTTTATAGTGAGAAACGTGGACTAAATATTAATTAGGCCGATCGATCTCATCAATTTCAAGTACCTATATTATAATATTAAATATAACATAATAATAGGTAGGTACTTTATTTAAAATAAATATTTTCAACGAAAAAAAAACGCAATACATGTTTAAATTACAATGAAAGAAAACTAATATATGCATTTATGGATATTATAGAGACCATAACAAAAAAATATACAGCCTACAAAATATGTCTAATATCTGTTTTCAAATAAAATCGGTTATTCAGGTATTTTTTTTTTTTTTATATGTGCCACTATTTAGTTTTTAATAGAGGATATTATTGTATGAATACATTAAAATTAATAACACTGACTTTACCTGTCTTGGTGACATGAAATCTTATACAATTTTAAGTTATGTAAAAGAGAGTAGGTATATAATAACAAAGTAGAGTTGTAAATTTTTAACCGCATAAAAATAATGAACAATTTTCTCGGGCTTCATAAAAATATGCACCTTTGTACAAGTATACCCATATAGGATATATTATATGTCTTGTATTATGTGTACACACTAATATAATTTTTATTATAATATTTAGAGTCCAACGTTTCTTTTATCTCTTTTCGTTTGAATTTTTAAGTTTACGACTCACGTACCAAATTTAAAAATTAAATGTTGACCTGCATATTTTTTCAACCACTCAAACAAGAATCCGGATTTTATTAAACTTAAACATATCTATTGAAATTCCAGGTCGTTGAAAAAATTATTAGGTATATTGATAGTATTTAAATCGAATCGGTAATTTTACACTTTAATTTCCATACATTTCCATTTTATTTTATCTTTCATTGGACTGTAATTATAAGTAACATACAAATTACATGTCAATGGATTTATGGAATATTCAAATTAGTCACCCACCTTGTTGGGTACCTACCTAGTACCTATACTTGTAATTTAAAATAAATCACTGTAAATCTTTATAAAAATATATAATTGGTATGTAAACTGCCATTTTTTTTTTGTAAAATATATGCTATCGCCTTACCAACTAGTCACTAGTGTCTTTTTTCCTAAAAAAAAAAAAAGGGAATTATACATAAATAATAATTAATTAATTTTATTGGGGATTCTGATAAGTTACCGCTCATGATTAGGAATTAAATTTGACTGTACAATTTGTACACACATTCCTGATTGTCTACATTAAGATAACATTACATAAACATTGTATCATTCGGTCTAAAAAAAATGTCTTTCGGATAATTGCCGTTATACCACGCAATTAGGTTTGGTTTTGTAAATATCGTTTTTGTTTACAAAACGTTGTTTATAAATAATTAATTTTTTTATAGTTTAGCGGACATTATAATATAATATATTACCTCTGTGCGTTTAACGCTAATCTATATAATACATTTCTTATAAACACTTAAAAAAATCGGATGTGACTTTGCTGGATTTTTTTTCTAACACATAAATAATGCAATTCCAAGACAAGTTATTTTGATTAATGGATTTCTAAAAATGCATATCCTTGTAATTCAGTGGCGGACTAGAAAGAAAAAAAAAACGGGAACGGAGGAACTGTTGTTGGAGAAAGTGATCTCCGCGACCACTCTTAACACAAACGGACACCGAGCCTGCTGCAAACAGACACACTTCTAGTACATGTGCAGACCGTCTATCCACTAAGACGTTTAATAAAAAAAACTTCCAGGTACACGTTAAACAATAAACTCAATAAACTGGATTAAAATTAAAAATTCAGTTCCGATATTATGTGATTTTTCTTTCTCGAATTATCTACTATTTTTGTTGTTGTTTATTACTTTGATAAAAGTGTCGATCGGTAGTGTTTTGGTAGTTAACCTATGTAGTCTCTTAAAGACTTTGAAATGCACTGATACCCGCGAATGAACAACAAAGATGAATGTATGGTTGGTGAAAAATACAAAACACCCCAATTAATATGACCGGAAAAAATCCTTGGGACACTAAGGTGAGTAAAAGAACAAACCTAGATATATATATGGCATATTATTGTTTTGCCGGTGTAAGTTTTCGAAACTTGTAGGCTATACTTACTGTATTTACTTTTAAACTAGAAGGTAGTATACTGTATATTTCAAAATGTATAGTCACACTTTTAAATTTGGTTGACTTTTTCCCAACTGTCATATCACATATACCTAGTTTACAATAATATTATTATTGGGATGAATTTCTTTGATTGAAAATTCTCATTTTTCCCACTTTTAAAATGGCGTTCCTAAAAACCACTAACGTGATAATTAATTTAAAATATGTATACACGTAGAAAAACCGAAAATTCCCAATCGAAACTTAAACTTGTTGCGTTTGAGAAATCTACCCAAACCACTATGACACTATTAACTGCAATTCCTCTAAAAAATAGCTATGATTTTCAATACAACTTAAGACTATCAGAAATTTATGGAAAATAATTACAAAAAAATAAATAAGGTCTTATTGATAAATAGTTTATCGTATGACCAAAATAGTGAAATTTAAAAAAAAAAACCCTTTATAACGTTTTTTATTTTTGGTTCTCATCAATACAATTATTATAAATTATAAAAGGATAATAATATCAAAATAAAATTAAAAAAAAAAAAAAATGTACAAAGACAAATGAAGTGAGTTATTGGAGTGAGTTCAAGAAAGTGAGATAGGTTTGGGAACAAAACCATTACCATCGTCTCATTGAGGTTTTTTTTACTTTATCTGATTTACTTCTGAAATTATACAACTTTAGACTTCATTTACTTAGTATGCAACAAAAAAAAAGAAGATATAGTTTTACAT
Organism: Adelges cooleyi; assembly: GCF_023614345.1. Classification (NCBI taxonomy): domain Eukaryota; kingdom Metazoa; phylum Arthropoda; class Insecta; order Hemiptera; family Adelgidae; genus Adelges; species Adelges cooleyi. Next base: position 8,675,013 of record NW_026096268.1, on the reverse strand, counting down.
CCCATTTGTTACCATTTTAATATGCAACCCGCCTGACCCTTCACGTATTAATTTGGGTTAGGTCTTCAAAATGTATACCTATTATAACTTTGTTAAAACGATATAACTACTACATTTTCTTCATGATACTAAAAAAGCATTGATTTTATAACAGTCTATTATAAAGTTAGTAAAACTCACGGTGAAGTCAGAAGCCGAATAACATTTGTATTTTCAAGTTATTGGACAAAATCTCCATTTTCATTAAACTTTGACAAGGGCAATGATTGCATTCATTTACTTTTTCTTATTCATTTTTTTTAACTTGCTTGTTTTCTTATTCGAAAGTTTTTGGTGAAATTCGAATTCACATCTTCGAGGCTTTTTATCGAATCAAGTCAAGCAGATTTTGGCGCGTACAACCCGCTTATATATAAGTGTTTCATTTTGGTTTTATGCAAATTTTTTTTCAAAACGCGTTTCAAAGAGCTCGGCCTGTTACTTGGCATTTAATGATTCTAAACGGGAAATTTAATTATGGTGAAACAACAAACCAATTCCAAGTCATATCAATATTAATACATAAATATTATGATTAAATCATACTAATTAATTAAGTAGTTTAGCATATTACATTTATACAAACATTAAACGTGCATAATATTATATTATCGCAATTTAGAAAATGCAACAAAACGACCTGGTTTTAAACCACATCTCATTAATATTTATGTACCGATTTTATATATATATATATACTAGAGTACGAGAGAAGCTTGCTGTGAATCACTTGCACAACAATACAGTCAATTAACCGAACGTTTTACTTTATTCATAAAAACAGTTTACTTCTTACCTAGCCGGAATGCTAATTAAAAAGAAATTTTGTAATTTAAACAAAACGCACGTGTACCCGCCATCGTCTTAAACGCGTTCATTATTCCATTTATGGCGTTGATCAAATAAACGTTAATAAACTATTTTTTTTTATAAAGATTTTTGTCGTTGACATTAATAATTGTCGTGCCAAACAAACAAACAACAAGTCCACTACAAACTTTCGGTTTAAGACCGGTAATGTGATTGTACACGTCGTCATGCTTGGCTACGGTTTGTCTGCCTAGAAAAATCAAATCGCCAAGTTTATTAGTCATAAATTGCTACGGCTAGTAGTTAACGGTAAATTGAAAAAAAAAGAAAAAAATTAAAAACCGCGGTCACTCATAACGAATTGTATACTTACCTATTTGGCAAACGCACATATCAACCTGTAACACATACATTATTATAGGTAATATAATAATTACCGTTTGTTTCTATCTGCTTGATTTTTTTTTTTTACCAAAAAACTGACATGTTAGCCGAGAAGGTATTTTGCTTTTACAACGATGTGTTTTTATTATATATATATATATATATATTTATTTTCTATCTTGTCCCACGATAACAATATCTCTTAAACCGCCGAACCGATTTCTTCGTGTACCAAAAGTCTACCATTTACATCAGACCTCGTACTTAACCGGTACTTTACAGTGCCAACTGTTTGTAAGCCCTTTAGAAATGTGCATATTTTTCATTAACTGTTTTTTAAAATAGTCAAACTATTTCCAAATAAGTGAAACCTCAGCCTAAAAACATTAGCCTTTTCTGCAGAAACATTCCTATGATTTTAGTATTTCAATGGAATGAGATCTGAAAATTAGACTAAAGGTAGATCTGATGTGACCGCAAAACGTATGAAATGTTCTCAAAAATCAAATACTTAAAGTTTGGACCTTATAAAAACTCTGAATGCTCCCTCAGAACGTAGTGAGAATGTTCAACCTTACTCGGAGGTCGTGCCCGATTGGTTGCTGTCATTTGGACTTGCCCAGTCTCCCCTCTAGTTAAACCAACGCAGTAACAAGTATCAGACAAATAATATTTTCATTACTTATGTCGTTTTGTAATAGGACAGACAGACGACCAACCCTAATCGTATACCCCATGATACTTGAAAAAAATTCAGTTTTAACCGCATTTTGCCAGATTCGCGCCAAAGCGTTTTAGCCGATAGCGATTTTATCATTTCCTACTCTCGTCCGCTTTCGCTTTGATCTAAGAGTTTGAACTCGGGTCAGCTGCTGCCGGTCAGTCACTTTTTCAACCATGACCTACACCGCGGACATTTTTCTCTGTGGACTTTCCATCGCCAATCGTAGTGTGTGATTGGCGCCAGAACCTAAGGACATAAACAGCTGTCGACTGTTGAACATATAGATATTATTTCATTATTATGACACAAGTTTAGTGCAATTAATTACTAGCATATTATAATAATATAGTAATCGTTGAAATAAGAATCGAATGCAACGTCGCAATCAAAGTGGTCGTTATAACTTATTATATTATTATAAATTATAAAAACAAAAATACATTCACTCGTTTACAATTATTATTATTATTGTTAATAATAGTCCTTTCGAGTCAATTGGACGATTACCGGTGTCAAGTTACACACCATTGTTGTTTCCATTCGAAAATTATGATTCGTTAAAGTCTCCAAACATTACACTGCACAACATTGCGGTTTTATTTTCTTTCGCTCACCTTTGTCAGCGTTTACACCGTCTACGCTGGTAATATAATAATATTATACAGGTGAGGTATGTGTTTTTTCGGAGATAATCGCCATTAAACAACCGCTCGTAAAATACCATTTCTTTATATTGAAACTTTTATGTAACTCTGTCGTTCCTATATACACATATATTATATACATTGGGGATACTCGGAGAAAACAATAAAATCGTGACCATATTTTTTATAATAATAAAAAACCGTTTGGTGGTCCTGGCCGGCGCGGCGACCTGTTTTGCAGCTAGTGTGTTGTGTGTGCGCGCGCTTGCCCTTCAAGAAAATTTCACAAGTCCATTCCAGAGTTTAATATTATATTTTTTTATTATTTATTTTCTTACATTATGACCATTTGTTTACGATTCGGTGTGAAAGCAACGGCGGCGTCGCTTCCCAAGAGAGAAACCACATTCAACTTGGGCCGTACACACACAATATATATCATCTATACTATCTATACATACACTTGTGTATAGATATATATATATTATAGACGTGTCCGTGTGCTCAAACACTATATATATATTTTTTTTCTGTCATCTGGACACGAATATTTCTGGCAAAATAATATAGAATTAAAAATCCTCTCCGTACGTGTAAACGATATGGCCGCGCGCGGAGGGCGTTCACTCGGCAAAGCCCGAAAAACGTACAAATGTCAAAAAACCTACGACGACGGCCGCGTGATGTTTTCGTACGTGTGCGCACGACGCGACGTCATCGCGGTCACGCGACAGATAAAGAAAATAACACATTATCATGTCCGCGCGACGGCATTGTCCGTGCGCCGCGACGCCATGTGTGACCGCGCGGACGACGGTAAAAAAAACGTATTCCGTCGACAACGAGACCGGGATTCGTCAAGTGCGCCTATACGTTATCAATGGGTACATAGGTACCTAATATAATAATATAGTAAACGGTACGCCATGTGCGTTACTATATACATATATATAATCGACGGAACAGCGCGGTGCGTTATGGGTTATTTTTCATTTTCGCCGCAGTTCGGACACGGAACAAGAGTGTGGGTTATAAATGGCTCGCGGAACTGGGTCAACGGCGACTACTACTACTACTGATCCCCGGGTACACACGTGTGGACGCCCCAGAAACGTACCTATGCCCAACGTGCGATTGTTTTTCAGTACCTACGTATATATATACAGGGTGCTCCATCTGATGTAAGACATTAATTTTATCGGAAAACGTGAATATTTTGTAAATTAGGGTTTTCCAATGCTTGAAGGTGTATACATATTTTACTATTGTTTTCAAACATTTTTATCATCTTCATCCCTTGTATACAAGTGAACAAGTATGGACTTGGTGTTTCAAAATATTCATATTTTCCAAAAAAAAAAAAACGAGCGTCTTACATCAGATGGATCACCCTGTAAATACACATAGAGGCGGTAATGGATATGAATAATATTTTTTATATTTAAAAGAAAAAAAAACCTTTCGGTTCATCTACGGCGGCTCTTGTTATTATCCGTGTAAATGATATTATAGCGGTGTAGGTATATATTAAAATAAAATATGTATATTATATACTACACGGTAATATGCGTGAAGGTGATGAATAAACACTACTGTGTTAAAAAAATCCAAAAAAAAATCTGTACTCGCCACGCTTGTATATACATTACACGTGCATGTGATACTTGATAGGATACGGTTAAATTATACAATTTTTGCTCGTGGTCCATATTATTATAGCCATTATATTTTATATACACATTTTACCCGGCTTGGTCCGTGCTCGGTAGCGGAAAATAATAATAATCATTAACCGGTGCGGTGTATAAAATAATAATAATATATTATTTTGTACTAATACCTACCTTATATAGTTGTACGACCATTAACTGGTATTAGTTGGTATAATATGTCTGCATTTAGTGCGATATTACCAATTTTACTGACTTGAGTCAGTGTAAGTCAGTGAAGTTGAGTCAGTAAGTGTACACTCTTTTTATAGTTTTCTCCAAAGCGCCATCCACTCTTGAAACTTAAATAGAATCATATTATATACTTTGGCTTTTTTAAAATAAGAATAATTTGCCAAAAACGTTGACTGTTGATAGCGCTCTGGAAAATACAAAAAAAAAAATATTTGGTGATTTTATAGTGTTGTACAATATTTTTAGTAAACATTTTTTTCAAAATATAACATTTATAAAATAGTAACTGTTTTCCCAAGAAATGAGTGTCCTACCGTTGACTAACCGACGAAGTTAGTTAATTTTTCTGCACAGCCAGTAATTGCTAAGATTTCTGTAGTTTTCCACGGCATAAAATAACGTACGGACGTATTCTTTATTATTTAGGGGAAAACAAAAAGTAAATAGTTAATGATGAGAAAACATATATTTTACAGCAGTTAAATACGGACGAAACTGTTAATTAATGGACTTTCTTTGTAGCAAAGCGGCAATAAACAAATTCGCTGAAAATAAAATGCACGTCAAAGCATTTTGCTACTTTCGCTGTATAAATAAATAAATAACCTGTGAACTAGTGTTGTAAAAAGTTTTACTTTTCATTTTGTATTATTATCATTGTATCCGCCACCACTATTTGGCCGGCGTATTCCCATTAAAAAAATTACCCAAGATACCTAACTAGTTTAACGGCCAAGACAATGAGATATTTTTCTAAAAAAAAATTTTCTGACCCGTTTCGACGAGCAAATAGCAACTGGTGTAGAAATCAAATGAGAACGACAGTAATTTTCGTTGTAGGAGTTCCAACGACAGTAGCCATTTGAATACACACAAAAGATGCGAAAAACGATATTTTAACGATTGCCAACAATGGACGGGACGTCGTAAACGGTTTCCCGTTGACATTAGAATTACATTCACTTTTTTTTTCGATACAAATTGAATAATATACCGTCAAAATTGAACCGTTTAGTAACATCGATCATTTCACATCAAAATCTACATCTGTATAACATTATATTGTTATCAGCCGCATCTAATAGTTCCTGTCTGTATGCGCCCGTTGAACGTTAACAAAAACAATACATTTAAATCACCGTATATAGAACGCATTCGGTACAATAATATTATGCAAATTTTGTAAGGTTTTCACCTATTGCTGGTGGAAACGTAGAAGCACGATAGTGTTTTATGGGATTTATTAAAAATAAATAAGTCTACTTAGGTTAGGTTAGGTTAGGTTTCGAGTAAACGAAACTTGGTTAGCAGTTTAAAATATTATAACTTACATTATAAAATTACTTCAACGTTTAATTATTATAACGTTGAATTAGGAAACATAAATTAATTGAGCTTAATCGCTACTCGCTTATTATTATCATCAATATATAAATTATTAATTAAGCAACATAGGATAGTGTTTAATCATTAAATTGTGCACGGTCATTATTATTTTACAATGTAACATTTTAGCTACTCCCATCTCTGTATTTTATTTTTTCTACGGTTATTAATAATACAAATAATAAATGTATTTTATTTTACATACTCAAATTTAATATTAATAAACAGGTTAATACATTTTTTTTATGCAAAACTATTGCAGTGTCTGTTAAATGATCTCACACGACATTCCAATAAATCCTTTACCTGCTGTAAAGGTCTTGAAATTAGTCAGTAATAATAATTATCACAGTCAAGACATAATAGAATACCGATAAATGTGTAAAATTATTTTATTTTAGTCATGCTGGAGATCGGAGAAATTTCAGACGTTGAGAAATAGCAATTAGCAAATTAAAAGATTCCATAACTTATAAATGTTTTTAGAAAAATGCGCGTCTCACCTCGGAGAAATTTCGTTATTAAATATTTAATCGTTCAATTATATTATGGAAGCAGTTGACCCATTAAACCTACAAAAATGTGTTTTTCAGTAAAAAAAAACATCCACATTTTCATACACGTGTTCTCCTAATTTTCAAAAAATCACTTTGCGGTCGTTTTACTCATTTTTGTGATTTTTTTGTTTAAATACTTAAAATCAACGTATTAAATAGCATTTTTTATTTTTCTAATGAGTGTTCATTTTTTGGTTTTAGTTATTTTTCAATAAATGTATACTCGAATTGTATTTTAGCATTACATAATTTATTATTAATTATGATTTTAGATCAAAATATCAACAAATATCTTTTCTACGATAATCCTGTTTGCTGGCGGTTTACACCTAACCTTTTTTTTTTTACTTATACTATTCAAAAATTAGGGTTTGTCATTTGTCTTTAGATTTTCATCGAAGCGTTTCTCATTAACCGTCATTGTATTATTATTTATTCAGTTATTGTTCACTCATCACTGCCTCGTTGGTTGCATAATTATTATTATTATTACATCTTTTCCCTATACAATTTTGTTTATATCGTTATCGGTTATTATTAATAATTATATTTTACCAACGAATTGATATTAGAGAAAAACAATTATTATGATCCGAAACAGGTGCTTTGTTTTCTCACGGATAGATAAGCATGTAAACCGTGCTACACATTATTATTATTATTATAGCCATGTTATTATTGTCTACAGTTTAAACCGTGTACACGGATAGGACAGGTTAGTGTGTATTTTCACCGCGGTTGTAATTGGGCCATCTTGATGACTATATTTTTACTATTATAATATTATGATCGTGGTACGTGCACGTGGAAAAAGCGTCACACGACATTTGCTATATAAATAAATCTAAGAAATTTTATATTCTGTTACGATTCTGAAATATTTATGGTAGTCGAGAAAATAGATAATGAGATATGATCTCAACCTAGAATTAATGTAGAGGTAAGATATTGTTCTTAGGCTTTGTAAAATAAACTGAGTAAGAAAACAGTGAACAAATCTAGCAATTTATTTATTTCTGGCTCAATTAGAGTAACAAAATACAAATAATTCTAAAAATTAATAATTCCAAGCAAAAAAAAAAAATGTATTAATACTTTTGAAATTAAAGAACAGATACCTATAACGTAAGCTAATGATAAAATTAGCTTAACTTAAATTTAACCGTTTCAAAGTTGGCTGACTATTCATACTGAAGAAATCTAGGTAACAACAACACAAACCCCTCTCCTCGATATTTCAAAAAAAAAAAGTATATTTCTTAAAGACCTCAACCTTGATTTTACAAGGGAAGCATTTTTTTTTTGAAAAAGTCTACCTTAGCTGAAAAACTATACTCGGTGTTTACACGACCTTGTAAATATTTAATTTCACATACAAATCTGCGCAAAATCGAATACAGATTTTAAAAAATTAATTTAAAAAAATGTTTTTTTGTCCGTCTTGGGTTTCAAGGCGATAAGATAAATGTGAAATATCTAAAAACAAATTTATAATTATCAAACTTGAAAGGCGTCGAGAAGATGTCAACGACAGACTGGACGAGTAGCACTTAATTTAAAAGAGAAGTTCTAAAATAAAATACATAGTAGGAATGGAACAGTATAAATGTCTCTAATTCTAACTTATCCATTAGTTCCTGGACATCTTTGCATTTTTACGTTGTTGACATTTCTAACAGAGCAGGTACTAACTGTATTTTCAAATCTGCTTTAAAAAAAAAAAACTATACAAGGATTAATTCGCTTTTAAAACCACCAACCTGAAGTTAATGATGTATTTTAGGTTAAATTGCCGTTGTTTCATAACTGAGGAGGTTTTGAGAGGGGGTTAACCTGTTAAATTAAGTATATTATTTTAGTCATGGTTTATGTGTTATAAATTCAATCCATACACATGTATATGGACCATTTTGTATTAAATTTTCATTGTATATTTGATTTCAGGTATCAGTCGGGAGCGGAGCGGCCAGTTCGTATGCTTCGACAACCGACAGTGAACTTAAGTTCACTAGAAAATTTAGCCAAAGATATCGGTGGAAGTGTTGTATCATTGAAACGCTATTGTTGTTCTTGTTGATTTCGTCGATATCTCTGTATGCCGGATGTGAGTACATGAAAATAATAATATCAAAAATCAACTCTAAATAATTAAATACCATACGGACGTCTAAGTTATTAAAATATTGAATGTTAAGCGGTCTAAACAAACTACTATTTCTATTTGGTAAATGTTAAATGCATGTATGATGATAATCATTTTTGGCTTATTATAATATCTGAACGCAAATATTGTTGTCGGTAAAACGATCAGTAGCAATCATTTCATTAGAGGTTGTATTTATATAGAATATTATTTAATCCTTCTTGGGAATAATAGTGTTTTTTTTTTTTTAACGGAATCCTTGTTTTATTTTGTAATCGTGCGATTACTGTACATAATACCGATTACTGTTTAGTAAAAAATTAATTAAATTGTTTTTTCTAATCTATTTATAGTGGCAATCTTTAGTGTTTTAACGGCTAACGGTTCAGCGGGTTTTTTTTTCTCAAGACAGATTGGCAATTTCTCAAACACCGTAAAAAAAACACTATGTGATGCGCTGATAAATAATTTCATGGGAGATTTTCGTTTTGCTTAATTCCGATTACGTTCATTCGGTTCAGCGATTATATACCGTCACTACGGAGGTCTCTTTTATATACAGTAATATAGGTACCTAATTACAATAATTGTTCTTAAGTAGAAAAATATAAACGGTGGAATTTTAAACTATCATTATTTAATAGGAATGTTTATAGGCATCGGATTGATTAGTTGTACCTATTTTTAATTTTAACGCAACTATGTGCATTTTAATCCAGTAAGTATGATTTTTACCTCTTTCGGGTAGTGGGTTTTCCTTATTGAAAAATAAGAGTCAGACTACAGATTTTTAAGAAAATTGTACACGTTGTAGCCAGCCTCACTCTGCTGGATATACCCTCAGTCATATTACCAGACACTGAGTTCTAAACTTCTTCTTCTTCACTTGGCATAAATACTCTCTAAGTCTTTTACCCGCAATTAGAGTATCACGCCGCTTATCTCTATCCTGTACGGTTTCATTCCAACCGTCAGTGTCAATTTCTTATTAGATCCTCTGCAACCCCATTCATCCATCTCTTCCTGGGTCGACCACTTGATCGTTTACCTCGAGGTTACCGTTTGAAAACTGCTTTTAGTGGTTCGATTTCTTCTCTTTCGACCCTTGTGGAAACTAGACAAGCTTAAATAAAGAAAACATTTTCAACCCTTCTGGAGGAAAGGAAGGGTTTTGATGTATTATGTTTGGTCTCGTCAACTGAGCATGATAAATGGTAATTGAAAAACGTTAAATTTACTTTGTACTTTATTTGTAGCTACTTGGATTTTATGGTTCCCAAGACGTTTTTGGTCGCATATCATTATATGAGCTCTTCGAATGCAACAGAATTGCACACTTCACTCTGTTACCTGATACTGTATGAAGTAGTTGTACGGGTAAACAGAACGAAAGTGTAACAAAACGACGCTTCCTTTCACCCATGATCGGCCATATCCATTGTGTGTATTGTATTTTCATAGTCACACTGTATGTTATAGTAAATCGTTTTTAATTTACCGGGTCGAACGCAGTATGGGCATTTAATGGAGATAAAATAAGAATAAAAAAAAAAAATACAAAGGAAATTGTTTTCCATTTTAAGATAATTAAAATCTAATGATTCGTCGGAAAGTGCTATACATTAGAAAATTGTCAACACTTTGATACTTACACACGAAAACCCACACAGTTTGTGGAAAGGAGAACAGTTATATTGTATAAGGTGTATTTACATATGCGATTCGATACTTCCACTGGATGGAAGAACAAAAAAATGGAGGAGTACTTTAAAACTTAACATTAATCAGTTTCAATACTCTATATGAGCAACGGGTGGTTTAATTTCTAACGTAATCCTAAATAGAGAGACTCTATAGAGATTAAGCCGCCCGAGTTATTGCCAACTCTGACCATGTTACTACCATATTGGTTAAATCTGGAAAGGAATAAATATTGTTTTTTTTTTTAACAAGTTGTAAATAACTTTGTGAAAGCAGTTACTGTAATTTTATTGACATGTTGTACGACCACTCGTTGTTTACAGATGACTATTTACAAAGAACGTACAACGGCGAAGAAAGGGTGTTCAGAGGTGACTTGACGACGGTTGAAAAAGGAGTGGACTTAATTGATTTTGACAACCCGGCCAGCCAAGAATATCAGCGGTTTTCGTCCAACTACACACGGATCATAAAACACATAATAAATAACAGCCCGCTGGAAAACAAACTAATCGACGTCGAAGTCGTCGCCTTAGAACTGTATGCCCAATAATTTTCCATACATTACTGTAATTTCTGATGACTTTTGATTTCAACTATAAACTAATAACAGTATACAAGTTAATTAATCATTACAAAACTGTTGTTAAAAAATTAAACCGCACCTTGGTCGTTAGAAGTTTTGACACTAAAATGTTGACAAATTTGTTTTATAAGAGTTTATTTTAGTGTAAATAACACTTACCTTTAACTTCTTTTGCGCCGACTATACTCACGTGCTTGCCTTAACACGAGCTGATCAATAATAACACTTTATAACGGAATTTGTTTGATCTGACAGTGTAGCCAACCGAGAAAAACAAAATATCCCCATTTTTCCAATGTCACCCGAAATTACGGTATAAATAAATAAACAAAAACGTCGTTTAAAATATTACTATGTTTTCAGAGTCGAGGAGAGCAACTTAAAAGTACACTTCTGGCTGAGATTCGATCCAGCGAGATGGACTTCGTCCGTAACTGTAGAAGATATACTGTCGGCTTTCCGTCGCCTCTACTCTACGACAAACATCATACCTGGCAGCTTGCACATTAAGCAGATAACTAATAACGCTCTGCTATCCGTCAAACCTTCGACCGTGTCGCCTGAAACGACAGTCACGGACTTCTATCCGTCAACGCCACTGCCAAGAAAGTGCACTGCCGTCAAGCTGAACCTGTGCAAATCGGTCTTGGAGTACAACACGACCAGTTACCCCAACCATTTCGGGCACAACAGTTTGGACGAGATACACGATGATCTAATTGCGTTCAGGTATGCCGGACTATTAAATCCACGCAGGGATCGCATCAAGTCTAATACTATAAAGTTGGCGAAAAAGCGAGCTACAGTGTGACCAGAATGACGAAATTTCTTTGGTAGATACTTATTTTCAGTTTGAATCACTACTGCGACCATGTGATACAAAACATATGACTCATAATAACATTATCGTATGAAATTCGAATTTATCTATTGATCTGTATAGTCGATAAAGACTAAACGGCGCAATGTTTAACAACCTATCAAAAAAAAGTATTTATTTGTATTTAAAGCGCGGTCACGCAGTCTTTCGCCTTCTTGAACAACAACTTCGTTGCTGAGTACATAGAGCGTTATATGATTTTATAAGACAAACCAAATAGGTATTATCACGTCGAACCAATTGTTGATTAACTGGCGCAGAAGGGTGGGAGACTTCCGCCAAAACTACGGTCAAAATACCAAAGACCAATGAGAAGATGCGGAACTCTCCCACCACTTTCTCAGGTTAATCGTGGGTCGCGTTTATCACAAAGTTGTGATCATACCTGTTTACTTTGTCGTGTATTTTTACACTATGATTCAATGAATATTTTCAACGTTACTACTCATAATGACGGTTTAGAGATCTGGTCGACGCGGAATGCTACCAGAGGACGTTGGATCTTGTGTGTCAACTCCTTCAGCCGGCTTGCAGGTCCAACGACAAGACCATGCAAGACGAAATGCTGTTGCCGTGCAAACACAGCTGTCGGTTGTTCACCAACGGCTGCGGGCACAGGATACCTGCAAAGTTGCTGGACGGCTTTGACTGTTCTAAATTTCCAGAATACAGCAACATCGATTCGGCGTGTGCCTCGAAACCCGGGTGCGACTACAAGCTGCGAACCACAGGACTGGCCAATCGCCTTTGCGACGGCGTACTAGATTGTGCTGACATGTCCGACGAAATGACTTGCGGCTATTGTCCAGCCGGGTACCTTCATTGTGTCACCACCAGGACTTGTATCCCCGTGTCGGCTCGATGCGACGGTGTGCTGGATTGTCCCGGCGAAACGGACGAACGCAATTGTTGTGAGTGTGTGAATGTAGTCTTCTTCCTCTGGCATGTCTACTCTCTAAGAGTTTTTGTCGGCATTACTACACTTCTCCACCAATCTCTCTATCTTGGACTGCCTCTCTCCAATGTTCAACTCCAAGGGTTTTTAGATCTTCTTCCACCACGTCAATCCATCTTTTCCTAGATCTTTTCCCTTGTGGTTTCCATTAAAATGCTACTCTAACTGTTTCGTTCTCTCCTCATTTCATTATGTGACGGAACCATTGTTTCCTTTGTCCCTTAATAAAGCTTGTTACTGGTGCTAGTTCCAACATATCGTACAGCTCTTTGTTGTATCTCCTCCGACAGTACCCGTTGTTTCAACGATGATAGGTCCACATATTTTCTTCCATACTCTGTTCTCGAAAGTCCTCAGGTTTCACTTTTTTCAGTAAAACTAAGCCCTGCTTGTTTCGCTTGTTATTTCTGTCAGTGTCCACCCTACACTGTATAGGCAAGCTGTTTGAACAATCCGTCTTGCGTTGTGCAAACGATGACCCTTCATTCCTATGGAGATCATATTGTTGATTGTCGGTGTTAACAAATGGCTTTAGTTTCTTCTTTTTTTTCTTTTATGTAGTAATTATTTCACCAAACGCCAGATCCGTCGACCAGATTTTACCGTTGGCCACGGTCGATATGTATCATCCCGAGGGCTATGTGTTTTTCATCGAGAGAGGAATGACCGGCAAACTGTGCGCCGGTAACTTTCAAACGGATATACCAAACGAAAAAATGGATATAGCCCTTCACACGATAGCCACGTCTCTTTGCCGTACTCTCAACTATCAGTAAGTGTAACGAGTGTGCTGTGTACTCGGGTTTGCGTTACATAATGTTACTTTTGTACTTTAGGAACCTTTCAAACATTGAAATAGTCGACGACGAGGATCCGTCTTCTGCGACTCCACCGAGATACGTGCATGTCGTCGACCCGTTTGCCAGTGAAATCACATTCAACCTGGGGTCTTGTCCTAGTAAACAAGTGCTGCACGTCGCATGCAGTGATGCCGGTAAAAGTTTGCCCGTTTAAAATTATTATTATTATTATTGCGACGGTACGTTCCTGCGCTATACATGTAAAAGTATTGTTCTGATAACAGTGTGCGGCATCCAGACGAATAAAAAACCGAAATACGGTGTCGAAGGATTGAGCAAAATGGCGTCTCACGGAGACTGGCCTTGGCACGCTATACTTTTCAAAAGCGGAACTCACGTGTGCGATGCTAGTCTCATTTCTACCGAATGGTTGTTGACCAGTGCTTCGTGTTTTCAAGGGTAAATACATATGACCTCTTCTTAACGAGTGCTTCTCGATTCTTCTTAGCCTTACACTTCCAACTACATGGGGTCAACCTGTAGTCCTACACCTATCCTCGTATCACTCTCAATTCTAACAATTCCCGCTGTCTCGTCTCAACTCATAACAGTTGTTTGAAATCGTTCAGACAGAGCAAAGCAGAATGGGTAGCCCGACTAGGAGCTGTCCGGTTGAACGCCATGTCGCCGTGGCAGCAGGAAAGACACATTGTCGGTATGGTAAAATCGCCTGTCGAAGGAAGCACCCTGGTGTTGGTCAAGCTACATTCCCCGGTAACAGTTTCGGATCACATTCGACCGGTGTGCCTGACCGATGATCAAGGAGACGGGTCGTTCACGCATTGTCAGACATTGGGGTGGGCCAAAAATCGTAAGTACAAGCAACAAATGGCTATGATTGCGGTCAACCCGGGAATCGGCAATCCCTGTCCCCCCAGCCCGGTGACTTTTATTTTTCGCATGCTGAAGAAGTGTTGTTTGTTTGCTTTACAGGCGATACGCTTCAACGGATAGAAGTCAGAGAAACGTCCATGGACAGCTGTGCGAACATAAGCATCACCAGTGTGAACGGACTGTGCTTCGATTCGATTTACGACCATAACGATTGTACGGAAGAGGAATTCGCCGGAAGTCCAATGATGTGTTTGTCTTCGAGCAAAAAGAATTGGGTTCTTATTGGCGTGACGAATTGGCGTATAGCCTGTTCAGCCGACGGCATGATGCGTCCAAGACTCTACGACAAAGTCAAGTCGAATCTGAAATGGATAAACGCTGTTCTGAAGGAAGTTTAAACTTGTACAACTATTATTGGTGTACGATTATAATTTAAAAAAAAAATGTACACCAAGAATTTGTCATTGAAACTGACTGAACTGTCAGTGCTGTGTACTGTACAATGTGATTCGTTTTAATTTATTAACGTTATATTATATTATGAATACTATTTATACCTACATACCTGCAATAAGTAAATATATACTATACTATATTAATACAGTATACATATACTGCACTATACTATACTATAAAATGTTTTATAGTTGATTATTATTTTGTATTAAAAAAAAAAAAGTATATATCTCATTTGTATTCCATGAAACTTGTTTTTTTTTTTTAATACTTTACTATTGTTTTACATTTTAAACATACTATAATATTTTTTTATAATACATTTTTATGGAAAAGAAAGGTCAATTTATCCAAGTTTCGCGGATATATTTTTTATGGTATTTATATATTATATATATTTTTTAGTTTGTCTAGTTAGGATATTTATTTTTTATTGTTTTTCCAACAAAATACAACTGAATTATTTATAAATACCGTTTTTTATATTGTTATTTTTGTAAATTGTTAAAGCGATATTTATAACACCCACGAGTAGATTAATTGTACTACAAATCGGTAATGATTTTTTTTTTGTGCAATTAGTACTAGTTAGTCGTCACATAGAACATTCTATAAGACGTTAATTAGTAATTTGTGCCCATTGTTGTTTTTTAGGGCAACAGTCGCCTGAAATCCTCAGACCTAACCGTCTTGTCTTTATATAATGTGCGTTGATAACATATTTAAATTATTCAAGACTATGTGAAATATACTTGAAAACTGAACTTTCGATATTGCCTTAAAACTTCGAAAATTATACACTAATTATAAGTGCAAGATAAGTAGTTTGATAAATACAAAATATGTGTACACGTTAAATACCTATTATAAAGTAAAAATATATTATTATCATGTAGGTACCGAAAACATGTTAACATTGATCAAGGTGTAATTTAACTATGATTATATAATATTTTTTATGTGCACCAATAATTATAATTGAACTTTATACCGTCATAGTGGAAACTTGACTCGACAGAATTTGTTTTTATTATTCGCTTATTACCTAAACAGTGTATTAGGTATAGGTATAATCTACTTTTACTCAGGTATTTTACTGATATAAATTATTTTGCATTGCTGCCATGTAAATGATTACCCACAAGCCAAAACCTTATGTTTTTTAAATTCAGACATTGCTGCCATACATATTCAGACGGATTCAGATGTTTTTTTTTTAGTGGAAAGGTAGAAATAAGATTCGAAAATGTATTATAATAAATTAGTAAAAAGCAATTGCACTTCAACTGAAACGTGTTGACAAAATATTACAAGTACAGCACAATTATAGTTTACACATTTATGGAATTCGGTTAATTGCATAAAATAAAATATTAAGTGTACATTTATAATGAAATAAAGCGCATTATTAAAAACAAAACTTGTACAAAAGTACAATGCCCAAATCCGACATGGCGTACACCTAAATCTTTTTTTTTTGATAACTAAATATTAGTTTTAATCTGTAGAAAACGATTTAATCAAAATTTCCCACAATTTTTTACCGAGTTTACATACAAACGAACTTGTTACCTATACTAAATACATTGTATACAAATAGTGTAGTAATTAGGTAAAAAAAACAATATGGGAAACTGGAAAAAAAAGTTTAAGATAGTTTACTTATTAGCTGAGCCTTCAGTGAAAAGAGATTCCCAGTGGAAGACCTTTGACAGAGTTAATATCTAATATTAAAAAAAAAAAAAAAAATTTGCTTCCTTTTTTAATTTTCCAGTATAAGATTTACTATGTACTGAATATAATATAGGTAGGTACTATTAATATTGTTTTTTTTTTTCAAATAAATACATATTTGACGCGCTAAAAAAATGTACTTTACAAACACAGATTTTTAACGTGTATTTAGAAATACTCATAATTTAAAAATTGTTTTTACAATAATATATTTTCCATCTTTTGTGTAAACATTGTTCCATATTCACGTGGGAAACTTTTGATCTGATAACCTTAAATAAATTATTTACCTTAATTAAATTAGGTGTGATAAATAACAAACACAATGGCGATGGGAACGGTTGGGATGTATTAAGCAATTAAAAAATTTAAATGGGTACAATTTTTCAAGGAAATACGCTTTCCCATCAATTAAATGTGTCGAACAATGCAAAGCCGTTTTCGACTGTTCCCTCAGTCGCTTTGCATTAGGTTCTTAGTGTTTTTTTGATTGTCGAAAAGCCACATTTTTCTACAGATTTATCAGCCGAGTTCTTAAATCTGTAATTTTGTTTACTTCTTTTAAAAAAAATAAAAGTCATTGATAATTTAACGTTACCTATTTAATAGACAAATCACAACGTGATTCGTGCCTCTCCGCAATTGGTGAAATATGATAAAATATATCATAATCATGTTATTATTTTTGTTCATCATAATATTATATTTTCTTATTGATTTCTTATTGTTTTTACATTATTATCCGTTTTAAACACCATCACAATACCGTGCTACGCCTACACTGTAATTTAATTTCATTATCAAAGCGATCAAACGATAAGCCGACCGCCGATAACAACAGTTTTTCTTATCTAAACCCCAAAGTTTACAATTTATCAACAATATTATAAGAACTCTAAAAAATCAGCGGCGTTTGATTACTAAACGAAAACACCTATCCGTACCTACCTCAGTTTACGTTTCATCAAATGTTTCAATATGTTATTGTAATGTTTATACGAAAGACGTGCTAAATGAAATAATAATTAATGTAACTAAAAAAAAAAAAACAAATACAACACACACACAATTATGTATAATATATTCAAACTTTTGTTTTCAATTTTGTTGTTTATTGCACATTTTTTGTACGCTTTTTATTTGTGGCTTGTGAATCAAACAATATACTTTAAACAACTCGATGATCCTTGGCTGAATCGTTCGACCGCCGAAGATTACAAGTACAGTTTAAGAAAAACTCCCAGCCACTTGGTGGTGTCCGTTTGCCAAGAAGAAGTGTCTTACGACGACTTGTCTAAGCTCATAGCTTGGTCGTTGTTTCTAGAAATACCCATCATTAGTTTCTACCACAACAATAATGGTAAGAAAAAAAAAACAATTATTTTACATAATATATTATGCTGTGTTAGTTTTAAGACAACGTTAAGAAATGACTTGACGCACAAAACTATTCAACGTTTCGGGAGACAGATAAGATAGTATCGTAAGAAAAAAAAAATTGATATAAACGTCAATTTTACACGCGATCGATTTTTATCCACCAAGACGGTTTCTTCATATAGCCAGTCTATAAATTAGAAACTTACTACAAACTTTATTTATAATATTGACCTTTTTAAAAACTAATTATTTATTTATAAAAAATGAATCATTTGGTAAAAAACACTATTTCCAACCAAGAGTTTTTGGTTTAGACATTTTTTAGTATAATTTGTAATTTGATTTTTAATGTTTGCTCTATTAGTTGAGTTATATCCAATTTATACAGATGGTAGATATTAATAATATTATTCCTTTAATTCCTTAACTCACATTTGTTGTGTATTTCAGGTATAATACCTGAAAAAGTATTTCATGTGTTTAAGAAGAAATACCAAAATCTTCTTCCAAAATTAAAGTGGGGAATAGAATTCAACGACGACATTAAATTTGAGTCTAAAAACTCAATTAATGGTGAGTATTTTAACATTTTATTTAACTCTAAGTTTTGAGTCGATATTGAATAAACGTTTTTAGTTTCATTTTATGATCGTTTGTCCGACCATCTTTGTAATTATGGATTATTGGACAGTTCCATTTTAATATTAATATCTACGTTTATGTATAGAATTAAAAAAATATATAAATTCAATGATAAACTTTGTTCAGAGCTTACCAACAATATTTTAAGACTCATTTACAAACTCAAAAAAATAATTATCTACTTACAATTGGTGTTTCGTAAACTAGCTTTCAATAGAAATGCTAGTGTTTGTATGGAACAACTATAATCTATTAAACAATTGCCACGACAGGATTTTCGTAACTGAATAGTTGTTTTTATAACTATAATAATATGCGTACTACACTTTCAGGCTATAAATGGGAGCCAAGAATTGAAGTAAACGTACTAACGTCCAAACATTCCAAATTACAATTAGTAAATGTTTTACAAAATGTTTGCCATTCAAAAGAAGAATTTTCAGATAAACTGGTAGAATCCGTCATCGGAAATATATATCCCCTGATCGAACCAGATTTAGTAGTAATTTGTGGCGATTCATGTACGACGTTTGGCCTATTACCATGGCACACTCGCGTTACAGAATTTTTGTAAGTTATAATAATTTTTGTTAGATTACATTGTTTACAACGCATCAATTTTTAATTATGTGACAATTAAAAGAAGACGGTTTATTGTTGTTGTAGGATACTAAAAACTCACTATAACGTGAAATTTTGTAAATTTTTCAAATTGATGGAAACATTTAGCAGACATGAGCAAAGATATGGAAAGTGAACCATTTTTAGATTTTTTTAATTACAATATGTAAATATATGTAATTACTTTATATATTTTTGGAATCCTTGTTATGAAATGTTTTCTATGTTAATAAATTATTTATTTAACAGTCATTAAATGTATATATCGACTGAATGGATCTGAACACATGTTGTTGTGGCACATAACAGTCGACAACACTTCACAGGTAATAAACCGTACAACTATAAGAATAATGCAATTATATATTTTAACTTTTTTTAAATTTTATTAATACTGTAAATTTAATACCTTATTGGTTACATTAATAATACTGATTATAGTAAAATGCATACACACACTTTTAAGGTATTTGATCATAGATTCAATTTTTATGCATAAATTGTATGTATTTAAACTCAACTAATTAATTAAATTATATTTAATTAACAAAACTACTACTAACTCGAATCATTTTTATTTTATTACAAATGAAAATAACTATAGAAAATAATAAATCAAATACATTTTGTTTATTAGGAATTTTTTTTAAATAAGTTATTTAAAAAATAAAAATATATTTTTAATAAAATGTTTAAAGTTTCAAGCGATAAATTATTTCGAATAATGTATTATTCAAAAATAGTAATCAGTGATTTATTTCAATTAAAAAGTTATTCGAAATGCTCAAAACATAAATTTGTTTAAAATAATTTGCATTATTTAAAAATTGTAATTCTTAGTTTATATAAAGAATAGCGGACTTAAAAGTATGGCTTGGTGTTTTAAACCAAGTAAATTGTTAACATTACCTACTTAAGTATCACGGAAGCATGGAATTTATTATATTTTTGTTTAAGCGTGTCCACTATTTTTTTTTTGTGAAATTGCGCTTGTACTACATTTATCTTCAAAGAGGAAGAAAAAATATCAAAAGAAAAACTAAATGACTATTTTGTTCAAACTATTTAATGCTTGTTTAATCAGTCAATTATAAAATATAACAGTACAAGCCGATACATATTGAAATATTATTCTAGTTAAAGGTTTGTAATTATTTAACTATTTTACGATCAATTACAACACCCCCTCTAATGTTGTAGTTGTAGATAAATTTTAATAAAATTGAATTTGTTTTTAATTCTGTCATTAAAAAAAAAAAAAAATCAGCTAGTTATACATATAGAAATAAATTATTATTTTTAAAAAATCTTAATTTATAAAATACAAATGGATTGTTTAACAAAATCTTATCGCCTATACCGATGTCTAGTACTTCTTGATCCACTAGACGAGGATGAACTGTCGCGTTTACCTCTACGTTTTCTAGAGCTCCCATGCTTGGACACCGGTGTACGACTTCGCTTTGATCTATAACTACTTGTGGACTTTCTATCGTTGCGTCTCGACCGCGAGCTACTCCTCCGTCTTGAACGCGACCTACTACGCTTTGACCTTGTGTAAGACCTACTTCTAGAACGCGATCTCTTCCTAACAACCGCTTTACTTTTTGTATTTGAGGATCTCGATCTATATTTATCACTTTTCCTACTATATTTACTATCGGTGTCCTCACTTTCGCTACTTTCACTATTACTACTAGAATCACTCGAACTCGATTTTTTCGATTTCTTTTTTCTATTTCCATTTTTAACGCTTGTTTCACCTGACCATTCCGGTTTTGATTTGTCATTTCCTTTGTTGTTGACTTTCGGGTTCAACACTTCGCTATCGGAGCGTCCTGAAAAATGTATTTAAACAAGTTACAATGATGATGTTAACATAGTGATAATCCCTCTTCCATTTAAACCAAAATTGAAATCGGGAACAATTGTTGAAAAGTTCAAAAGAGCGGATGATAAAATATTGAGTTTATTTTTAAAGAAAAACTACCATTCTACGAGCCAAGATCCCTAATTTCATGGTTTAGAGTAAAAACCAACACTGGAAGTCTCGAGTTTATAGTTATATGTAAAAACTATGAATAAATAATTCTATAAATATATTATATTTACGGTTGAAAACCAATTAAAACTAAACATATTTTTTATTTTTGGATAAAATCATAAAATTTTAATTCTATAATATTAAAACTTAATCTACAAACTTGTTTTAAACAGACAACAAAAATATTCATTAATATATAAATGAATCATAATTTTACCTTTTGTCTGAACGTTTTCCACTACCTGACTACCAGTATCATTTACTTCTCCACTTAGTTTAACACTGCTATCAAATTTAGACCTGACTAGCTTTTCCCGGTCTTCAAGTTTGTCCAACTCCATAAGTATCCTCGCTTCAATATTACTAAATTCACGTTGGCGCTTCAACAGTCTTTCCTGAAAATTTACATTATTGTTTATTACAATTTGAAAAACGAGGAACTGAATAGGTATATTAAATCATACTTGAATAGCTTCATCTGAATCTTGTCTGTTTGATGGTTTACGACTTGATATAGTGTTTTCGTCGTCGCTTTCGCCAGAAGACTCCGAAGCCGATCCATAAACTCCAAGACCTAGAATGAAATAAGAGTATTAACAATGCGTGTATTGTTAAGGCGGTATATCTATATAGAAATAGCTACATAAAGAAATAAACACTGTAGCCGTAGTACTGTATAGAAAGTACATAATATGATTCCAATTGATTGGATCAAATAAGACACAAAACGATAGAGAATAATACTATGACCATCACAAACATAATTAATGATCATATTTAATAAATTTATGAAATAAATATATTAATACAATAATATAAATATTTATGAATAAATCTAATAATCTGAGGCTTTAGATGTATTTATCGAGATACATACAATATAAATGACTAATATTTGAGAAAACTTAATTAGAAATTAACTCACCCAGCTTACCAGCTAACGAGGTTTGATTTTGATTCCCGTGTGTATCTGTTACATTGGCATATGGTAAAATTGACAATAGAGTTAAGTTGAAAAAAAAAATCAAAAAATTATATACATTTGTTTTACCACTCGAAGTAATCAATTTCATATTTACTTACGATTAACTTTTTTAGGGCCAAATTTTAAAATACTATTTACTTTACCTGTATGAAGAGTAGTTTTTAACATTTCCTTTGCAGCGTTTAACATCATGTCATTAGTGACATCCATCAATAATTTTGTCAGGATTTGACGAAGACTCAGCATCTAAAAGAAATAATATTAACTAGAAACATTCGATTGAGAACAATACAAGAACATGGCAGCATAAATAACAATTCTGAAACTTTCAAAAAAATTAAATGTATAGTACAAATTAATATGAATTAATTTTATTACCGTATCTTCCCAAATCTGAGCTTTACTCTTACGTGGGATTAAAGATGGAGATTCACTTTTAATAAAATCGGTTTTCCGAAATTCTTCATCAGCGTTGACTTCTAAAGGATCTGGTTCAATTTCTTCATCGGCCATAACGGTCTCACTGTTATATTGATTGGATATCTAAAAAAAAAAAAAAAAACATATTATTTGCATGTTTCAAACCTCTAAAACTCATAACAAAAAATACATTGTGTAGTTCGATCGATGTGTTTTCATCGTGATAACTTTGAAATTCTGATTCGCTATTAGATTGCTCTTGTTCTATTTTCCTACGTTTTTCTCTTTCCATTTTCTCAAGGCCTTCCCGAATCCAAGCTGGAAGTTGTTTACGTTTGGCTGCATCTATAATTAAAATTAAAAATGTATATTTGAATAATAAATTATTACCTACATAACATTTAATAGCGCTACACTTTTTTTTTACCAAAAAAATGTACAAAAACTAGTTAAAAAAAATAAAAAATACTAACCAATATAAGAGGAATCTTGATTTTTATCATCTAAAGTCGTGACCAAACTTGGTTTATTCCATTGCTCCGATTCTGTTGAAGGAGGGACCCTAGTATTACTAGATCCAGCCCAATAACTCTAAAGTAAAATTTAAGTTTTACAATGTATTCATTTAATGTATATTTTTTACAAGAAATCTAAGTATAACTTTACGGAAAAAAACAGGCAATATACAACATCATAATGTAATCCCAATTGTTTTTATAATGAACTGAATTGTCTTCAATAATAACCGCATACACCAAAACTCGAGTTTCTAGTTACTCGATTAACGTCCCACCCTTATTACTTATTTATATATTATAGGCTTCATCAACACTAACGAGCCCAATACCAAACTTCAACTCCACCGTGTTACAGTTAAATGTTGCAGCAACATTCACATCAAACGTTTGTCAAAATACTGACATTAGGATCAATGTGCTTGTAGTTTGGATCTGGTTCGCTAGTGTGGACAACGCTTCAGTAAAACTTATTTTCCTAAGTTTAATGACTAACGTTTGTGTTGAAATTTCTGGTTGAATTATTGACAGCATAAGTTTCTGGTTTCGGCAGCACCGGGGGTGCAACATATGGAGGTCTGACTGAAGTCACTGTCTCCATAATAGGAGGTTTAAGTGGGAGCGGTGTTGTATTGGGATTCCAATTCCAATTCCATTGCTGCTGCTGTTGCCAAGTCAATGTATTCCAGGCACTCGGTTTTTCAATGTTATTCCCTTCACATCACAGACAATAAATAAATATTTGTATCGATGTTCGACTTGTGCTATAGACTACTAACCAGCAACAGAATTAACAGTTGTATTGCGATTGCTAATTGTTTTACTAGGACCTGAAGCATTCAAAGTGTTTTGAATATCTGTCGGTGGACGAGGTGCTTCTGTATTAGTTTCACATACTATAGGCCTCACATGTTGTCCCGGTTGAAGCGTGTGTGATGTTTCTTTCATCTTAATCCATTGTTGGGCTAAACTCGCCCAGTCCACTTGAAAATTAAATACAATTATAAGTTAGTTATCACGACAATAACAAACTGATTTATAGCCCTAAAGTATAAGTATAAGGTTATTTATTGCAAGTTTTTATAATAACCTTGTTCGTTGTTCATATGTTGATACAAAGCAGGATTCATCCACTGATTTCCAAAAGCCATATTTAATGATGGGTCTGACCACATTATGCAGCACAAAGTTTAAAAATAATCACACATTTATATACATTTAAACTTATTATCAATAAATTAAGTAAAAAGTGATTTCAGTTGCTACAATATAGTTTTAACATGTAACGCCTACCACATAATATTTTCTGCATAGTACTATACACAAACAACGATCGATTTCATTATATAAAATTAAAGCAACTTTTATTTTAATGAATATATATTAAATGATGATATATTAAAATAAGACACAATATTTTTGGTAACATAAATTGAAATAAAAAAAATCCAAGCTTTAAAATACTTAAATTGAAATTAAATAACACATTTTTTTCTCTACTGTATTATCATTCAAAATTTGTCGTTTTAATATATTTATAAAAGAAACTGTGTTTGACACAAAAACACTGTGATTAAAATACGTAAACTAGTTCCCAACGCTAAGTTTAATACACACTTTCCGACTTATCAATTATAATATGTAATGGTATACTTGAAACATGCGAAGCCTGAATTTAGATTTTAGGCACTACTGTCTTGTCACTATGGTTGTCGAAAATATATCGATAGTATAGTATGCGGTATCGATAGTAAAAAAAAAAAACGATAAACCAATATATTTTTTATAACAATTAAATTTTTGTAAAGAACAGAAAAATTATAGACTCATAAAATGTAAGATATTTTATTTTATATATATTTTAGATAGATACTATTGTTAGTTGTTAATTACAAAAAACAACAGCGTGTTCGATGTTTATAACGCTATGCAAATTGCACCATGTCGATATTTTTAATCTATATTTATATCGATATATTTAATGCCTCTTTCCATACAAATATACATCACTATCGAATTAACAATAAAGTAAACATCGATGTTCTTACAATTTTTGCATCCGTATGTTATGCGCAATCAATCAATAATAATGCAATGCGTTTGACAACAATATTATTAAGATGTATCAATTGTGCACAATCGATACAATGTATTGGTATGTGTACTGAGTTTTATCCATTCTTACATATTTTTTTATAAAATACCAGACAAATGTTACCACTTGGAACCGCGTGGTTAAGAAATACACGTCACAGTATTATTATTAATGTTGAATTTTATTATATGTGTAAAGTCGAAAGCGTATAAAATCTGTATTAAGGCTCTCGAATAACATTGTCATTTGTACTTTGTTTCCAGAACATTTGCGAAATTACTTTTCATACAGATAATAACACATTTTCGGCTTTGAATCAGTTAAAAACATAAAATTTTCGGTTTTTTTTTTTGTTTGCCTATTCTCACATGTTATTGGTTCCAGAGTCTATAAATTGCTAATACTTTTCTATAAACAGCTCAGTCGTTAAATAAATAACATCTGGTTATTTGATGTGAATATCAGCTAGAAGAAAGCCGTGAGCTCCAACCGTAGTGTTAAACATACACACGTAGACCACGACATTAACTTTTTGGCAAGCCAATTTTGGACGCAAACCATCCGTTGCGTCCATTTCGTTATCATAACGGTTGCCGTGGACTTTCCATGTAGAGATATATATTTTAATCTGTGGTTCAAACTTAAAACAAATTACACCTTGCTCTGAACTTAAAATGTCTAAACAAAAACACTTTTAGCACAGAACTGGACCGTAAATTCTTCCTGGAAAAATATTAGCTCTTAGGAATGGACCACCTTTTCAAAAGGCTGATGATGCAAATACAACAGAAAAAATGATGTGTAGATCCACACAAAATAAAATGTCCTACTGCGTTCCTACTAGTTTTAGGAATCCCTTCCTTTTAACATTTCAATATAAAAAATAATTTTTTTTTTTTACATCAGACAAGTAAAAAATCACCAATGCGCGACGCACAGTCCATTGATTATTTGTTCACTATCCATGTCACATTGCACCCAATAATAAACATAGGTTGAGTTGCTATGACAGCCCGAAAAAATGGGTTCTATGGTTATATTTTCCCTTATTGATAATAAGTGTACAGCGCAAAGTCATTTTTCGTGTATTGTTCAAATAGGCCAAATACTATAGACAACGGGCATTTATTAAAAGTTGAAACTGCCCATATTATTAAAATTTTAAATATAATAATTATTGGAAAACATTCGCAATGGAAATTGTGGATTTAAAAAGTAGAAATTTAAGTTCAATACCAGAATCGATTTTTCAAGACATTGGATACGGTGTTCGTGTAAGTTAAACTTGGATTGTACAAAAAAAAAATGCTTGAATAATTATTCATTAATTATTTCACTCTTAAAGACAATAATTTACTCTAACTGGATGCCGGGCTAAACAAGCCAGCACAAAATATTTGTTTTGTTTTTTAAGCTAACTGTTTGTGATGAAACTTTATTTGCATATATTTATATTTAAAAAAAGTTTCAATCAGTTGGTTTTTTGGGTAAAACCGAGCAAATGTATAGTATATTTTAACAAAAAATAAAGGGTTTTATTAAGTTTGCGCATAACAATACTTAACTGGGTTTCGTTGCATTAACAAAATACATGGTAAAAAAGTTAACAGTAAAAGCATTGAGCATTAATATTAACTTATTATTTCTCTAATAAAATACACTTTATATGTAGCTTTATTTCCAAAACTTTCTTCCATCGGATTTGATGGGAATTAATTTCCTAAGGTATGATTATGTATATGTTTATTTCCAAAATGTATTATATGCAGTAATAAACATATTATTTGTTAAATTAAAACTTAGTGTCTCCTTATTCAAATAACGGGTTTCAAATGAGTACTAATGGGTGATAAATCATTTTAATTTCATTAATGAAAATACTTAACTATTATTGTTATACTGAAAATGTAAGTTATAAATGTTTGTTACAAATAAAATAGCAATGATTTTTTTTCTCCAGAAATAACCAACTTTAATCCAAAACTAATAATTTACACATTTGAGTGGCTAAACTCAAGCTATTTTTCTTAAATATTTTTACTTTGCTTAAAGTTTTTGATTTTAAGTATAGAAGAATAATTTAAAATATGGAGCAACTATAAAAATGCATGTTATACATTGTGATCCCAGTTGGGACACTAATAATTGTTTTAGAAATTTCAAACAGTTATTATATAGTTTTGGAAATAGGCTACTCTTATAACTTATGAATTATTAACATAGCCAACCGTTACAATTAATAGTTTTTATATTTGAATAACAACAATATACGGACATTGCCAGACAAACTGTTCACCGGTCTTCCTAATCTTACATGGTTAGACTTACGGTGTAACAGGGTTCGTCGAATACCCGACAGCGTCGAAGGCCATCCCAATTTGCAAGTGTTTTTACTGGGAAAAAACAACTTAAAGGAATTACCTACAGTGCTTGGTGAGTATACGAGTTATGGTACAAAACTTTTTAGACTTAAACGTGCACAGAGCCTAAATAATACCCCTCCCCCTTCAAGAAAAACATCTACATAAAACCTTGGACTTGTTCATTAGGGAGCTATGCCAATTTGGTTGCTGACTTAGAAATCTTAAGGCATCCGGTGCGATTTTTTACGGTCACCGTAGAGTAGTTGGATTTTAATATACATTTTTTTTTTGTGGAAGATGAACACACACCTTGTACATTGTCCATTGGATTTAGTAGGTAGTAGTAGTAGGTAGGCCATTTATATGAGCCACGTCTTCGGCTCTTTTGCCAACGTCTATAAAGTGTGTAGAACTTTGCAAGTTGAATTTTTATAATGCACTTGACAATATTCGTTGTGTACAGTGTATAATATATATTATGATATCTAGGGTCAATACGCAAACTTCGGGAATTACAATTCGGCGGAAATCCTCTAGAGTTTCCAAGTAGAGACGTGTTAAGAAAAGGTTCGAAATACTTAATTAAATATCTACAACGTCAATGGCTTTGCGAAACGGATCAATCCGAAAACGACGAGAACCTTAAAAGAACAAAACCAGCGGCTGATTCGGTTTCTTCTATGCCCGTTGAAAAAAAACTACCTGTAAGTTCAATGTATTGTGTTTAAGTAATTAACCAGGCATTAGCGTTTAACAATGATTTTGAAAAATACAAATAAGTTTTTCCGTTACACCAGTCTCCGAGAAAATGAGTTTTAACTTTTGTAAACATATCATTTGAAGAGTAAAGAGTTGACTTGCTGCGGATCCAGAGCCAGATGTCGTTTAATAGGCCTCTACACTAGAATTTATTAAGGCGCATTGAATAGGCAATTTTTCACTAAAACTTAACATTAAGCTACAAGTTTTAAACGTACATAATACCTTAAGAAAGAAGGATGTATTTTAATATTTCATTTTGGTATTAATTGTTTATTAGAAAGTAGAGGTCATGCCATTCAGATTCATATAATATCAATATTTTTCATCAATACAATTCATTTCTGTTTAAAGATCTTTTCAAAAAAAAACTAGGTATGTATTTTAGATGAAAGACTTCACCTCGTTGTACAGGCGGACATTTGAATTGGGTTGGAGTGTTTACATTGGAGTCAACATTTTTCTTTTTTTATTAAGAAACACGTGGGGGGGAGGGGGGCAACATAGAAATTAAGAAATAACAATTGTCAATAATGTGTAGGTATACTGATGTTTTATGAATTTAGGACAGTACGTCGTCAAAAAGGAATCGACTGATGGAAAGATACAGTTGGCCAATGATATTCCTGACTAATTGGCAAGTGCTTTGATAAAACATTAAATAGCATAGGTATTAGTATGGGGCTGTATCAATCGGAAGACGATGTATTGATACAAACTCGGCTATTTATCCTAAATAATTTTGATTAATATTTAATATACACTTTTTGTTTGTTTGTACATTTTAGGAGCAGCGATCGTTTAGTAACCGATCGGGATATTAGGATGAAAGAACTAGAGCGACTTTATTTGGAAAAACAAAAGGCAATACTTGAAAAACAAGAAAGGAATCTCCAGTTATACAAGTAATTGCCTAGACATAGTATACCTATATAGGCTATAATATGGGGAGGGGAAAAAGAGGGGATAATGTAGCGCAATATTATCATTAGGAATCGGGGGAAAACCCAATTCCACATGAGCTGTAAATAAACACAAAATTAAAATGGTCAATCTGTACAATTTTTAACATGTATAGTATATTTAACTTTATTAAGTAGTTTGTGCACTGCGAAATTTAATTTATGTACCGAGTATACGTATATAAACTAATTTTATTTGGGGGGTCTTTCCCTTTATATACAATGCATTCGGTTATACTTTCCAAGTTTCTATTAAGAGGGTTCGATACAATTTTTTTATTTGCGTGTAAAACATGTCTTGCTGGGTGATGCAGTTTTCAGACGAATTGAGCAGTTTTAACTTGAAAATAAATATGTACAATAGTTCAAAACTTTTATCAGGTATTGAGGTGACCGATGGGCGATTTCTGATAGAACAATTATGGCCAAAGTCAGTAAACTTAAAAAAGTGAAAATTTCTACGTCTTATAACATTGTCAAAAACAGCCCATGTAGTAATCTAAAAAATGTCTCAAACTCTATTTTCTTAATAATGTACTTTTACCCTAAGAATCTGTTTACCTATTTATGTATATATTTATTTATATCGTCATTTAAAAGGTGGCAAATGGAAATATTATAATTATTAAAATAATTACCATGATCTGCGACTGTGGTTATTCCAGTATACAGAGTTGTCAATTTAACGTAAGACGCTCGTTTTTTCTTAAAATAATATCAATTTTGTAGTTATTCTTTTTGGAGACAAAGTTAAGTTTATGTTATTACTTATTTTAAAATAAAACAAATGTTTTCAAAAAGATAAATTACAAAATTAAGATTATTTCTCTAGAAAATGATTATCTTACATTCAATTTATCACCCTGTAAAAAATGTCTGTTTAAAAAACAATTAAATATTTCAAAAAAATTGTTTAGGAATAAAGAAACATTAAGAGCGTGGAGAAATAAAGCAAAACAGTTACAACGTATTGAAAGTACTTACAAATGTAATAACTGTAAGCACATTAATATTTAATCATTTTATTATTGAACAGTACAATGTAGTTTTTAAAATTATTATACTTGCTTATTTTACAGATAAAGGACTTGAAATGCCTTTTGGAATCGATAAAGATTTTTTCAAAATGGTATCTAGGCAAACCTATAATAAAGTAATTTTTTTTTTATTGGGATTAATACAGCTAAATTATATATGCATACATTTCTGTTTAACTTATACACTGGACAAGAAGCGCAGCTGTTTATGTTTGAAATGTAGTTTACATAACTGTCATAACATAATTTTTTTTTTCTTTAGAGTATCGAGCAAGTGTTGTTAACCCTTGGCATTGTATTTTTAGAAATACATACATTTTATACTCCACTTTCCATGACTATTATTTTAATTATTTTTGACATTTAAAAATTAGCACTTGCCAAGTAAAGGGTTAATCATCTGTCCAACTTTAATAATATTAATTTCTAAAGAAAACTGATTTTTCATCTAACAAACTTACAGTTTAATAGAAGTTGGTAATGTTATATATTATTTAACTTTAAACATCATTCCGCTGCACTTGTTTATTTTATACTCATACTTACCTTCTAACTAATTAATAATAATTAGTGTGTTGTAATTTATCGAAAATATTTATCCGCTTACATTTATGGATGTATTTTTTATGGCAGGAAATTAGTGAAAGTCTGAAACCTAAACGAACAACTATTACTATGTCTAAACCGTAAGTATCATTTATCGTAATGTAGACCGTACACTAACTATCATTTTTCAACTAACCCGATTTTATCGTAATAACATATTTTAGTGTCAGTATTCTATACTTGTTAAAATTTGCTTTTAGGTTTGACTTTGATTTAGAAATGTCAAATATTTATCAAATGCTTATTGATATATCATCAAAAGAGCCGGGCGAAGAACATATAGATGAGAAAAATGAGAGCTCTCAAACAACTACTAACGTCGAAAAAGAAATGCAAAAGGTTTTATTAATTAATTTTATACCGTAATTTTTTTTTTTTAGTCTACTTATGTAAAAGTATTATTGTATTGACAGACTTATATCATTTTTTCAGCTACACGCCATACAAAAACGCATCATTAATTTGAAAAGTCATATCACCAAAAAATGACATTTTTACAATCAACTATTGTAAATATTAGCGACATTGATTCCAATATTTTAACTCAAGTAAATTATTTATTGTTTTCGTATTCAAATTGAAATTATTATTTTTAAGTCAAATACATAATTAAACATGTTTATTAGGTATGCAAATTCGTATAAATACGTACACGCTACAAAATATATATATATATAAAAAAAAAAACCCAGAGCGGGCGATACAAATAATAATATACATATTGCAACATGAAATTATCAAATTAGAAATACCTATTAAGTGTATACATCAATATACATTATGAAATTATTGGAATACATTTCATTCTCCTTCTGTGTTTGAAGTTGTAATTTATTTTAAAGTATATAATATTTAAGTGTCCGATTTTTTAAATTAATTTTATTAATTATTAATGAATTGTAGTTACTATATAAAACATACATAAAAAAAGAAAGAAAAAAAGTGACCTGTGATGATTTATTTATTTTTGTAAATTATCCATAGATATATAAATAAAAAATAATAAATAAATATAATTGTATTTATTTTTAAGAGACCGGTAAATCTAGCGATTTAATTTGAACAAAAAATAGTCTTTACATGAAAAATGAAAAAAAAAAGCGTTCAAGAGATCGATTTCTTTTATTTGAATATATTTTAATAACTATTAGGTCGGTCCAGAATGTAGCTCTGGTATATCTAATGGTACACTTTTTGTTTCAGCTCTCATTTTGCTTTAGCCAATCTACAAACTCGTCCAACATAACAGGCCCTGCAAAACAATAGTAATTAAACCAACACAATAAAGATATGTCGTACACAACAGTATACATGTATTAAATTATGCTAAGCTTACACGCTCCGTCAATGTCGTAATTGGATAAATCTGCATTAATAGATCTGGAAAACTCTAATATATTGCACCATTGATCTTTATTGATAACTCTGTACTTGGATTGGTCTATAAATCTAGAAAACAACGGATAAAGTTTCCACTGTTTTCCAAGTAATAAATTTAACATCAGTTTGGCAGTTTCTATATCCATACTTCGTTGATCTTTATCCTAAAACGATGCAAGCGATATATTAATTAATACATTTTTTAAATTTTTATTATATATGCTTTAGGGATAATATATCGACATAAAATCAGTATTTTACAAGCAAATCTACATATTCAACATAGTTGAGCATTATTCGAATAGTATTATATTTAAATAAAGCAATATTCAAAAAAATTACCTATTATTTAATTATTCATTAAAATAATTCAGTATATTTATTTCTTATTTTTATTTAAATATATTTGTAATTATAAATTAAGTTTTAAATTATTTAAGATATAAAATAAAATGTGAAAGGGATTAAATTTGGTTAATGTTGTAACCTCCAAGGTCGAGGTTTCTAAACAAATTTATTAGCTATACAAAAAACATTAATTTTTAAAAGAAGTAGGAATAGCAAAAATTGTTAAATAACGATAGTCTTCTATACACGTTTTATCTGTTAATTAAATGATAAAAAAAAGTTCTACTAATTAAACGTCATAATGTTACTTTGATAATAATTGTACTTACTCTAGCAAAGTCATATGCATATCTATAAATACTTTTGAACATTAATGGATCGTTAAAGCATAATCGCAATGAATCTAGCTTGCTCTGTAATTTTTTTATGGAATCACACCTAGAAACAAAATAAATAAATAAATTAAAAATGTATTTTTAAATAACTGTATTCATAAAATATAATATTCAATAAATGAAAAAAAATTCTATTTGATTTTTTTAATAATCAGTTATAAAATATGTAAATTGAAAATAGCCAAGACCAAAACCATCGATTGCTATTTTATACATCATAATAATAGTCAAGGTATTTGATGTGTAGATAATTTTTCAAAAATATTAAATAAGCTATATTATATTTTAATTTGCTTACTGTAATTCTGTTAGTCCTTTTAACCATTCTGTACTCGTAAAATAGCCCATAGATTTGGCATTCATTTTCCATGCCAATACAAGCATAACTAAATCTTCTGGTTCCACTCCAATATCCAAGCAAAATTTTTCCATACCTTCAGGTCCTGTTCGAAACATTATGACATCAATTAAAAAAATATACATATAAAAAAATAACATTTTTACAATGATATTTACCTAAGGTATCACTCGAATCGTTGGTGTATTTGTGAAACCAACTTAAACATTTTTTATGATTAAAAGCCATCATTTCTTCAAGTCTACTTTGCGTTCTTTGTGCACTAAAATTAGTAAAATGATAAATCAATATTAAAATCAATGAATTGGTGATATTATTGTTACAAACATATGTTGTACTTATAACTTTTGACTATTTGAAAAAAAGAGAGAGAACTATCATATTTAATTTATAATACAATGGTATTGAGATACAGGAATTTTTAATGAAATTGATAGAAGACAGTTAAGTGGATAAGGTAGGAATGATTGTACATATAGTTATCACCCAGATATACCTCCATGGATGTAGTTTGTTTGGTTAACGCTAGATTGGAATCTAGCTATAATCAACACCCATAGGGTCAAAATTTCACTGGGTAAAAAAAAACGTTGACAAGAATGACAAACAAACATCATATAATTATCATAGAAAAAAAAATTATTATGCAATAATTTACTTGCATAAAAATTATTTTGAAACATATATCATAGAAAATAATTTTCTTTACAAACCTTGTAAAACGACGTTTGGGAACTGATGCATTTTCTGCTGTATTTATTTCTGTAGTGCTACGACGTTTTCTTGCCATCTTTAAATTACTTAAATAGAAAAAAACTATAAAACAAAACGAACAAGATTTCAATAATCACCAATTACAATAATGGTTAATGACTAGCGAACTAGTTTGAAAATTGTATTTTGTCAAGACACTTTGATAGAAAAAGTTTATTGATATTGTTGATGTGCAGTAACAAAATAGGTAAATTTGGATTTATAAAATATTGAAAAAAAAAAAAAATGATTACCTATTATATTGAAATAAACTTACAAAATAGAAAACCAGTTATCTGTACTGTTGTTGTTAATTAATATGTAAGGTAGGTAATCGAAGTATTCTATGTTGTACTTAAAGCTGCAGTTGTAGTCAGAAGACAGGAACTCTGATGGTTTAATTAAATATAATATTAAGTAATAAAAGGTGTTTGTTTTGCATTCACAGACTAGGTAGTAGTTATTATTGGTTAATATAATAATATTGTTTTCATTTTATTTTTTTTTTCTTAAGCTATTGACTATTGTTAAATGTTTTGATAATATGAAATTGGAATTTAGCTCGAAAGTTAAAATATGATTGTCCGATTAGTGATTATACCTTGGTGACAGCCGCAGTTGTCCGTGACCAAACTATTACCACACACCAAGGACGTTGTACAAAAACAATTCGATGGCCGATCCCCCCCTCACTGTAGCCTTGTTATCATTCAGTTCG
Source organism: Adelges cooleyi (assembly GCF_023614345.1). Classification (NCBI taxonomy): domain Eukaryota; kingdom Metazoa; phylum Arthropoda; class Insecta; order Hemiptera; family Adelgidae; genus Adelges; species Adelges cooleyi. The sequence continues at coordinate 8,640,035 of NW_026096268.1, read as the reverse complement.
GTACCACGGTTCAGGTATCGACCGTACCACCGGTGTCAAACCATTGTTGTTATCAAACCATTTCGGGGCTGTGAGGGAGCTCGGAGCACTAGTGGAAATATTTGTAATCTTGAAATTGCAGTATTTGGTGGCGTGAAAGCGTACAGCAGCTTGTATCAACCATTCTGATCAACGTTGTGATATATCCGATGTTTTTGAATCAAAAAGTCTGTTATTATTTGTCGTTTAATTTATTCAAATTTTATTCGTAGTGTTTAGTTAATTTAATTATTCAATAGTGACAGTGTTTGTTCGTCAATCAAGTATAAAAAAAATAATTGAAAATGTCCCAAATATTAAAGGTAAACGACCACTATAATAATATTCTGCATACGTTTGAAAATTAAAAAAGTTATTGAAATTGATTATTTTTCCTAAGCGTCCAATTTAAATAACTTATCTGTTTTAGTCGAAGTGTTAATGATGATTATTGTCTTCATATTGAAATACTTATTGCGTTTATTTAGTGTAAAATAGATAGGCTTACATACCTAATAGGTACTTTTTAAAGACTAGGTACCTCCTTAGATAACCTTGTACAAATATCACACCATATTAATTATTTATGTTCCGTTGAATAATATGTTTTATATAAAAACTAGTTTTTTTAAATTTTGTAGGTAATTGAAAAATAATTTTTGTACAAGTAATTTACAAATTTCAAAAATACAATTTTAAATCGATACCTATCATGTTATTATAATATTAATGTGTATTCTTATTTATTAAAATTGGTTTATGTTAATTTCTAAATTCATTTGTGACAATGGTATGAATTTTAAAAAATGTACCAAATTTTAATTAAAATTTTTCAATATTTGACTAGGAAAAGACTGTAGTACGTTTTGAAGAGAAATGGGTTAATATGCGACCAGTTGTACTTAAACTTTTACAACAAGAACCTGTTACACAAAATGAATGGCAAGACTTATTTTACGCTGTTCATTTGGTATGTTTATGGGACGAACAAGGACCTTTTAAGATGAGGCAAGCTTTGAAAACTGATATCATGGAGTTTATTAAAAAAGCTCAGCAAGTAAGTTCAACTGGTGATGTATAAAAATCAACAACTCAATTTCGTATAAATTTAATTTTAATGTTATTTATTTTATTATGATTGTTGGTTTTTTTTTATTCGAAGCGAGTGATGGCTCATCAAGAAGATCAAGCCTTACTAAAAGCATATATAACGGAATGGAGAAAATTTTTTACTCAATGCAACTATCTGCCAACACCTTTTAGGCAATTAGAAAACGCGCTGACTGGAAAACCTAATAGTAGTAAAAAATCAAATAATGATAATGACACTGTTGTTCGTAAGGTAAAGTAAAAGTATCATGACGTATTATATAACTTCAATTTCAATTTCACAAAATACCTATCTTACATAATTACTTTGCATTCGTTTTATATGTTTAGAAATATTTTAGATATCCAAGGCTTATACCAAAAATTTAATACAAATTTTTCTGTGTTTTATGATAAAATAATGTAATTATTATTATACAATGCAAAAGTATTGTTAAATAAGTATTAATAAATAATATTTTAATGTTTATAATTATTATTAAATTATATTTCATTACAATGTTTTTTTAACAGCTAATGTTGGATAGTTGGAATCAAAGTATATTCAATGATATTAAACAAAGACTTCAAGATTCTGCTATGAAACTTGTTTATTTAGAACGAAACGGAGAAGCTTTTGATTCTCAATTAGTCATCGGCGTAAGAGAATCGTATGGTAAGTTTTAATGAATTTTGCATTGCCAAGTTGAGTGGATAAAAAAAAATCAATTGCTTTCAGTTAACCTTTGCTCAAATCCCGAAGATAAACTTCAAATTTACCGTCAATATTTCGAGAAAGCGTATATTGATACAACAGAATCATTTTACAAAGCCAAAGCGCCTGAATATTTAGAACTTCACGGTGTTCAGAATTATATGAAATATGCCGATATAAAACTTCGTGAAGAAGAAGTCCGAGCTCAAAAGTATTTAGAGCCGAGCAGTGGATCAGTTCAAATGGTTTGTTAAACGCTTTACATATTTATAGTAGTTTTATAAAAGGGTCGAATATTAATAATAATAAAAATGTTTGTGTTTAGTTGACAGACTGTTGTGTTTCCGTTTTGGTTTCAAACTTCCGACATACTATTTTGGCTGAATGTACAGATATGATCAAGAAAAACGATACCAAAAGTATAGTATAAACGATTGTGAAAATACTGTTTTTCTGTATTAACCGAGTATTAATACATTATTTTAGAGTTGCAGCTTTTATTCAAACTTATGGATCGTGTACCTGATGGTATTTTAATAATGTTAAAAGATTTGGAAGAATATATTGTCAGTGCAGGTCTTGCTGATATGATGGCATCAGCAGACATAATAACACAGGTAATTTATAATTAAATAAAGTCAAGTTTATGTTGTTGGAATAAGAGCATATTAATTAAAAAGAAAAAAAGTCAAGTTACTTTTGAAATGTAATGAAATTACCTAACTCGTTACTGTACTGTTGTACATTGTTTGTCCAAAACAAATTTTTTTTTGATTATTAAACAAACATGATAAATTAAATGTATGCCCTTCCAAATACTCTCCATTTTTTGTAAAATTGGTCCAATCATTTTGTTAGAGTACAGTAGCTTTTCTCTGTGTTTAGACACTTCTCGAAAGTTACAATTTTTTCAACATTTTGCTTATGAAAATTTAGTTGGGAGGACAATTTTTGGAATTAAACCATACAAATTTTTTAGCAGGCTTTTTTTATTACATTTTGTAAGTTTTTAAGTTTTTCTTATACTGTTCTTTTTTTGTCTATACTGCTGTAATATTATATATTGTAAATGAAATTAATTCCGTAAATAAATAAATAAATTATCATTTTACAGGATTCTGAAAAATATGTCGAACAACTGCTCTTGCTCTTCCATAAATTCAGTAATTTAGTACAAGAAGCGTTCAACGACGATCCCAGGTTTTTAACCGCAAGAGATAAAGCGTACAAACAAGTAGTTAACGACACTACAGTTTTTCGATTAGAGCTACCCACAAAGCAGGTAAGTTGTTTTGTCGGACTGTAATATTTAGTTTTTTTTTCTCTCTTATTTTTTGTTCTAGTTAATTTGTATTTTTTACCTTTAAAATTAATTAATCTTTTATTTTCGTTTCACTAAACACTGAAAAAATCAAATTTTTATAATATTTTTTGAAATAATTAACTATTATAATATATAAAATTTGTATTTTTTTCGCAATAAATAATTTTTTAAGGATTTATAATGTGTACAAATGAGAAAGAAAAAAATATCTAATCTATTTTTTTTGTCTTGCCAATAAGTGATTAAACCCTTTTTTTTACAATTGTAATTTTAGAATTCGGCTGTTAAATCCCAGCCGGAATCAAAGTGTCCGGAATTATTGGCCAACTATTGTGACATGTTACTGCGAAAAACACCTCTGAGTAAACGATTGACTGCCGATGAAATTGAAAGTAAATTAAAAGACGTGGTATGTACAAAATAATACGACTCAATATGATAATTCAAATACATATTTATAAATGAAAAATATATCTTTTTTCTTCGGTTTCTAGCTACTTGTATTGAAATATGTACAAAACAAAGATGTATTTATGAGATTCCACAAAGCGCATTTAACCAGAAGATTAATATTAGACACCTCGGCCGATTCAGAAAAAGAAGAGAATATGGTCGAATGGTAATGCTGTATATTAGATAATTACAACTATTAAGAGTGTTATATTTATTTGCAAAAGTGATGTTGTTTAGGCTAAGGGAAGTCGGAATGCCGGCTGATTATGTAAACAAGTTAGCAAGAATGTTTCAAGACATAAAAGTCAGTGAAGACTTAAACCAAATGTTTAAAGAAACATATAGAAATCTCAAAGGGAGTATCGCAGGTATGCATCGAGTGTGTTGTTTTAATTGTAAAACAAAAGTTTAACGATTAAGAGCCGAAATTGACGCATAATTGCGCTTTACAACTTTTTGGGGATGCTTAAGGGAAAACAAATATTTACAATATTCATGCCAAATGATAAAGAACCGTTATATTTTTATTTTTACATAATAACTATATTAAACTTATATTTTTTTAATAAAGGCTATTTAAAAAAAAAAAAACTATATTTAACTTACAAAATTACAGTGTATATTATATTTTAGATTCCATAAATATAAAAATATTAAACGCTGGAGCGTGGTCCAGAGGAAGCGAACGCGTAACAGTTTCACTGCCGATGGAGCTGGAAGATTATATACCGGAAGTAGAAGACTTTTATCGAAAGAAACATAGTGGACGTAAACTCCAATGGTATCATCATATGTCCAACGGAACGGTGAGAACTGAATTTTGTCATGACGACAAAAATTTGCTATTTGCTTTGGAGTTTAAAAATTAACTAATTCATTTTGAATATTATTAGATAACGTTTACCAATGATGTCGGCCGATTCGATGTCGACGTCACAACGTTTCAAATGGCAGTGTTGTTTGCGTGGAATCAAAGACCAAAAGACAAAATAACTTACGAGAATCTCAGACTAGCCACGGAACTACCTGACCCAGAACTACGAAGGACGTTATGGGTATGACATTGTGTGTAATCCGTTTATAAACTTTAAAATTTAATTTATTTAATTTTATTTGTTTTAGTCTTTAGTAGCTTTTCCAAAGTTAAAAAAACAAGTCGTATTAGTATCACCCGAAGTGCCGTCTCCAAAAGAATTTAATGAAAATACTACCTTTTGGATAAACGAACAGTTTTCTATTGTGTGAGTAAAAAAAAAAGTCACTTTTGAATGAATGCTTTGATGCGAAACCAATTCACTAATATAAATCATTTTATAGACGATAAATGTGTTGATAATTATATTAGTAAAGATTTTGGTTTATTTTTTTTAACTTACTAAGTTTACTCCTCCAAAGAGGGATGAGAAGGTCAGTGATATTTTCTTAGCTTTTCACTGTACATTAGTAGTAACTATGTTTAAAAAATATCTCCTTAAGTTTTGAAGTAATTCCGACTATTATTTAATAAGTTATAGTGTAACATAATTTTAAGTTGAATAATTATGTACACATAATTAGGGTGATAAATTTGAAGGAAAAGGGGGTAAGGACCTTTTTTCCAATTTTGGTCTTATAAAGTACCTGTTGGTCCGATGTATAGACTTGCTACATGTAAAAATCGGTCAAGACATTTAAACGATTGTAGGTCTAGATACGAAAATAGAAAACAACATTGTAAAGACATTACCTTCTCCGCTTCGCATTGCAGGCTAAAACTAACCAAATTATATTATTTGTTTTTTTTATAAATTTTGAGCTATGATTTTACCATTTCTTATTTTATTAGAAAAAATGGTAAACTGCAAAAAAGAGGAAAAATCAATTTGATCGGTAGACTACAATTGTCGACCGAGCGCAGTAAAGATGAAGACAACGAGTGTATTGTTCAACTCAGGATATTAAGAGTACAAGTACGGGAGTTATTGACGATAAATTAAAAAATTTAGCAAAAAAACATTTTTTTTTTTTAAATTTAATTATTATATTTTTATTTACGCAGGAAGCAATAATTAAAATATTGAAAATGCGCAAAAAGATATCGAATTGGAAGCTTCAAACCGAATTAGTCGATATACTGAAAAATATGTTTTTACCGAGTAAAAAAATGATCAAAGAACAAATCGAATGGTTAATTGAACATAAATACATGAAACGCGATGAAGACGATATAAATAATTTTGTGTACATTGCATAACCGCCAATCAGTGTTTCATTCAGTACCATATTTTCTGTGATACTACATTAGGCTTTTGTGTAATTTTACATAATTGTTACGTGTTTATTTTCAGTATTTATTTATTATTTTTATTTTTACCTTAAAAGAACTTAAACCTGTGTCTAAATATTTTTTTTTTGGATGTATGTATGTATATATATTTTTTTTTTAATGTATAAGAGAGTCAACGCATAAGTTGCAGATGTAATTATTATTATAAAATACGATCAACTGATTTATTTATTTATCACAATGATTATTATAATAATTTTTGTTGATATAACGATAATAAAACGGACTCGTGCCATGATGTTCATGGAAATTGAAGTATATTATTGGTTATTATTTTTTTTAACTTAGTTTGTATTTTTAATATTAAAAACCTCGTACAAATAACATGAATATTTATTTATTAATAATGCTTGAAATAATTAAACGAATTTTGATTAATAATTAATTAATTTTATTATTTGAATTTCAAATTCAGTGTAAAATAAATACAATAATAGGTAAAAAAAAAAAGAATAGTGTTAATAGATTTTTCCATTTTTTTTTCTTTTTAAATTTATACTAAAGATTTGGTTTTTTTTTAACACTGCTAATTTTTTACACCCTGGTTATTCTGATTTATTCATCTCCTTGACTAATTTATATATTATTTTAAACATGTGTAAAACCAAACGTATTATTATTATTAAAATATCTAAAAATAACGTAAAACAATAGAATTAATCATTTCTAAAAAAAAAAATATATATATAACTAATTAACACTAAAATTTTAGCATTAAAATATGTATACACAATAGTTCTTTTATTTATAAGAGTTCATGATGACATATAATTTAGCAATTTCAGCTTATTACATAAGTAAGTATATTTATTGACAGTCTTAAAGAAGTAAGCACTAAGGTTGAAAAGAAATATTAGAATTTTAGTAGGAAAAAAAAGAGTAAGAACACAAACTTTTGTATAATTAATATTCACACTAACGTGGATAATATTAAATAAATTCTTGGTAATAATAATAATGATAAATGATACAACGTTAAATATAGAACAAACATTAAAATACTCGTGAAAAAAAATAATATAATAAAATTAATAGTACTTAATACATAGATTGAAATAACATTGACTAATTAATGTATATTTTCATTTGTCCGGTAGTCTAGTTGGAGGAATTTTAACTGATGATTTAGTACTTTCATATCCGTCTGCTACGTGTAAAACAATGGCTGGCAATGAGTCGGTAGATGCATGAATTTCATGAGGTTGGCCTGTAATTAATTAAATTTAAAAAGCATTATTTGATTTGGTGTTAATATATGTTGGCGAGTCGTCAGAAAGCCTACCTTTAGGTAAAAACATATATTTTACAAAAAAAAAAAATAGTTTTGGTCATAAATAAGTAAAAAAGAGTATAACTTTTTTTGATATATTTAATAGTTAAAGTAAGCAAATCTTGGTGTTTTTTATGTAACTTAATGTATGTGTATTATTTAAATAATTTTAGCTTCGATTCGATAGCTGAGAATTTTTATTTCCAAATTTAATTAAAATAATAAATGATTTAGACAATACTGGTAAAGTATTTAAATTAATTATTTTATTAAAGGCTCGGTCCAACAAACGTGCACGATAGCACGTTGCAGCATTGACAACTTTTCGGTTTTCGTTGTTTGTGCCGTGAACCGATCTACGCCAATTTTGTTGAGGGGGGCAATTTTTTATACTTAATATCAGTCATCAAATTTATAAACTTAACACGTCATATTTATTACAATTATTTTTATGGAGCTTTGATTATTATCAAGACATTGGATTTCAAGTGACGTATCAAAATAAGTAGTTTTCGAAGAAGTTTTGTAGTGCAACAATGTTACATTTTTAACAAAAATATGTACATCTAATATAATCCGTTTTACAGCTTAAATTTTAATAATTATAATTCTTTGTAAAATGTAATTAATATAAAAAGAATTATAATTTTGACATACCAGGAGTAAGACTGGCGATGGCCGCTATTAAATCGTAATTTATAAGCGGTTCTCCTTCTGCTCTTGGTACCCAACCTTCCGGGGGAGACGGCGGAGGAGAAATCAAAAACTGTTTGACCGGAGCTGGCAATTGCAAGTGTTGGTCGGCGGCGTCAATCGGTGTTACAGGCTACCATAAAAATAAAAAATGTAACATAATATAATATCATACATTGTGTATATTATGTATATATATTTTATACCTGTGCAAAATAACAGTTGATTGTTGTATCATAGAAACGTATTTGATGCATTTGAATTCTTGCGTTGGCTGCCGACGCTGGTGTACCATAGTTAACTCTTAGACGTTTGAAGCTTCGGAAATACTGAATGGAGATGACTTCACCAAATCGGCTAAATAGCACTTCTATTTCTTTCTATAAAAACAAAAAGGATTACTTACTCCAACTTTGAATAATATACCATGTTGACACGTGTGACTTGAACTGATTTAGTGTAAACTGAATTACTTAACTTAAGCCATACACGTAAACATAGTAGTAAATGGAAATGTATAAAACCTTAAGATCGTCATCCTTGAAAATAGCGGGATCCACATTAGTAACAATTAACGAAGTGGGCAGGTCTTCATCGTTTAAGTCTTCTAGTGACGACTGCTCTGAAGCCAAGGCTTTGTACAGGTCAAGTTTTTCATCATGTAAGCTGGGCAGACCGTCAATTTCATTAACAATGATTTCTTGATCTTGGATCTCTTTTGGTTCTTCTACCATTTTTTAAAAATTTTTTTTTTTAATATAAATTCTGAAATACAAGTTTCCGATAAATTGTCAAATTCGTTTAAACCGTTGTAAAAACACTCACAACAAAACGTGTTGGATTGCGTTAAATTCTTCTTCTCTTAAAAATATTTCATATTTTTCGTGTAACTCAAACAAATGTGATTATTAAACCGTTTCGAACTGACTGTAAACATTCAGTTTTCAGTCGGACAAACAAGTTGGGTACACTAAATAAGTACACTGTACACACAAGCAGCTTTCCACTTGGTCGAGATTTAAGAATAATTGTAGTCTGTGGAGAACTAACAAGACAAGACACAAGAATGTTCTTCCCTGATAAACACAACAAAAGTCCGCTGATAACAAAAAGAAAACAACCAGCTGATTATAGTCTCTTTTAAATCAGAATTTGGTCCATTGCCCACCATGTTTAAAAAAAAAAAAAATCCTCAAGACGATATTTTACAAAAATAATATGGTCAAGTGTAAACAAAAATTTACAATACTTGAAAGGAGTTTTGTGAGTTGTTGTAATTTTTGTAAACCAAACTACCGAGTACCGAAAAACATATTATTATTATTAATTGTAAAAACCATTTGACTATTGTAATGGTGAAAATTAATTTAAACGTTTACACACCCAAGACCACATTTCTCATTGGTAAATATGGTAAAATTATAGGCATTGATTAAATACAAATTTAGTATTATTTAATTTAAATGTTTCAATCACATAATAGACTAAATTATAGTTAATTTAATAATAGTTTTTTTTTTTACAGTTATATTATTTATAGTTATTTTAATTATTATTTAGTCTATTCTGTAGTTCAATATTCCTTTGGAAAAACGGTTCATCAATTTTTCACACGTTAAAAATAATGCAAATAAAATTATAATTTATATCCCACCGTGCTGGCTGTATGTACAAAAATACCTAATTTTTATCTGTAGGAAAAGTAGACATTGGTAATTTATTCAATTTGGGAAAAGTGGTAGCAACCCAACAATAGCAACTGGCTGTGATAGTGATTATGTTTACAGAACCGTGCCCGTTTATTTTATCATGTCTTATGATGATTGATGTACTTACAAGTTACTTGTTACTTACTTACTAAAAAAAATTTGTCAAATTTAAGTCAATAAATTATTTGTATTAATTTTCAAGTTGCAATACGCTTGTAAACATTAAATAGGTTTCGGAAAGAAATTAATCTAAAATGACTGAATATCAAAAGGTTCGAGTGTCAAAATTAATTTTGAAAAACGAAAAAGTAAAGTAAGTCGTTTTGGATTTAAAAAATATATTTTATTTATTACTCAGCTTAAGTAGATATAACGGTAGTTTGTCTTTAAAAATGTCATATCGTAATAGTAATTAACGTGTTACTAATTAAATTAATTTATGGAAAAAAAACAAATGTGTATCTGTTACAATCCAACACAGTTATATCGTGGATAAAAATATATACATTATTACAGGAAAAAGAAAAAGAAAGACAAGTCCAAAAAAATAGACCAAAAAGTCAATATGGAAGAAAATCAAGATAAAATTAACCACGGTGAGTACAAAAACATCGTAAAACTCGTAAGCTATCGTAATAATAATATAAAAGTTGTATTTCTAAATTAATTCTTTATTTATATGGTATTTTTCAATGGTAGGTAATTGGGCGGAAGCTAAATTAGTAAGTGAAATTTCTGGACCCGTAGCTCTTGAGTTTGGCTGTCAAACATATGTAACGGCAATGGATAACGGTTTATTTACGCTCGGTCCACCTCATAATGAAGGTGAGTCTTAGCAATCAATGTCAATAAATTGTACCTCCACATTTAGTTTTTTTTTTATAGTCATTATATAAAATAATTTAAACAATTATTTTTTCCATAAATACAAAGGTATGTTAACTGAATCTAATTCCAATATTAATAATTTTTAAGGAGACGGACCACTCCCTGAAGAAATATTGACTGCTATTTCTATAAGCGAAACCAAAATAGCTTTTAAATCTGGTTACGGAAAATATTTGGGAGTCGATAAGGACGGCACTATAGTCGGCAGATCCGACGCTATTGGACCATTAGAACAGTTTGAACCCATTTTCGAAGTAAGCTTATCTATAATAATTTCTTCTCTTTATTCGATGACTTCTGTTGAAGTTGATTTGCTTTTTGCTTTCTTCTCGTTGGTTAACTGATTTTGACTAATTGGTTATCCCCGTTATTGTCGTAGGCCTAATTCGTTGTTGTCCCGTATTTCGAGTTGTGAAAATATTGAAATTCAGGCCAACGATATCCATTTTATTCGAGTATCTACCAAACAATATAATTGTATCCTTCCTGTTTTAGGATAACAAATTGGCTATATTGGCTTCGACCGGATGTTTTATTAGAATCAGAGACGAAGATGACTCATTAGTTGCAATGAGTCGCACTGCTGGTACAAGCGAAATTGTCAAAGTTCGATTAAATGCTCCGGAGAGTGCCGAAGTTGAGGTTGATAAGTTGGATGAGAAAAAAGGCAACATTAAAGATATAGAAAAAAATTACGTGTAAGATTGATTGTAAACATTAAACATATTTACATTAAATTTTAATTCGCCAAGGACAATATTAATTTATTTTAATTTAAAAACATACGTTTATATAGACACATATTATTTTTTTATTTAGAAAAATGTTTCAAAAGTTTCAAGACAAAAAAATGCGCATGATTGAAGGTAAACAGAGTCAATTGAAAAAAGCACAAAAAGAAGGAAAATTACACGAATCGCTGTTAGATCGAAGAGCCAAAACTAAAGCTGACAGATATTGTAAATAACCAAATTTGTTAACTAAAAATACGACAACAGTGTTCAAGAAAATGTTCAAGAACATTTTTTTTTCGATTGTTTTTATACATTTAGTATGTAAATGAATGTTTTTTTCTTGTTTGTTGACAACTTGAATGACGTTTATAAAATTTGTATTTTTAAATTAATAGCAAATGTCGCATATTCAACTTTTTTTTTTTTTGAACATCGAGTAAAAATAGTTTATAGGAAGTGCTCGTACTTATGATTACTGTGAAAATTATAATTTTGATAAAAATCCCGAAAATGTTTGTTGTGTTGCATTTTAAAGACATTTTCTGGTCATCCTTTCATGTCCGATGTGTTGTTTGTCATCTGCAGTTTATATGAAAACAACTGGATATTGCACATTCTCGATAAGTATGACATAGCGGTTAGTTTTTCAAGGGAATTATCTACTAAAAAATTTCTTACATTTTAATGCAGTTATAAGAAGAAAAAAAAAAGGTATAAGTAATTGTTGTTAAATATTTAAAAATTGAATATCGAATAATGTCTCTTTATGGATGGTTTTGCTCTAAGTCAGCAAGTGATACTGTTGGAACTGCAATAAATGGTAACATATTTTAATGTTCTTTAACCTTGTTTTTCTTTTTTTCCAATTTCTTGTCTCAAAAAAGTGTTAATATATTTTTATAAGTTACACATACGATAGCTTTATTTTAAGACTTAAGGCTAGCTACTGTCTTCAAGTAACGTAACGTTTAACGATCCACTGTATTTTTTAAATCGCTGAACCGAATTCTGCGTGTAGTAAGTTTATATAAAAGTTTAAAATCGTACCTGACGGGTACTTTATTGAGTGAAATATTTTAGATGTTTACCCCTTGCCCTTTAAAATTGAAAAAAACTAACATATTTTTCAACTTACAATTATAGCGTGCTACAAGAAGCCTAATGGTAGATCTAGATTGGGACTATGACATAAACGCTTTTCTTAATAATCTTTCAAACTTTTTTCTTATAAAGGAAAAAACTGCACTTTGGACGTTGTAAATTTCTAAGTTGCTGTGTGCGAATAATGTACAGGGAATTTTTTGCAAAATTTTAATTTAAAGGTTAAACTGTGATGCGTAATAATTAAAAATATCAATAATATCAACCCAACACTGACAATTAATAATTTTATTCTAACATTCTTTTACTCTTTTAAGTGCTTGTATATAAGGTAAAATTTAAGTTTTCTAAAAAAACCCGACAAGAGTACCTAGCTAAATGTCTTGTCTTTTTAACGGTATCAAAATTTGTTTTCTACCATCACTGCGCATTGACCTACACACACTTTTCCATAAACACGTTTAAACGATTATTTTCGTTTAAAGCATTCTCTTAAGCACATTATAGCTTTTACAGATTTTTCCAGCATTGCTTCGCATCTAAGCGTTTTTTTTTTTTATTCAGTTAGAATAATTTTTTATGACCCGTAAGCCCCGCCGGGCTTAAATCCAACGAAATTTGCATTAAACGTTACATGTTTACATAGTGGCAACAGGCAGATAGCTGTTCGTCGGAGCAGAAGTTATTACTTTATAAAGTCTACAACTCATTTATCCGCTGTGTATATAGGAACGCATCGCTTATACGCATGAAGGCGCAGCACATAATATAATAAAAGTGCTGCTTGTATTTGGCAGTTTATAAGTATATTGAATAAATTATACGCCGGCTTTCAACGAAAATTCGATATTTTTTTTATTGTCGGACCACGTGAATCTCAGACTTCCTCTGCCACCGTGTAAGTAGGTATACATCTCAGGCGGGGTATTGCAACGGTCGTTGTGTACAAGGGTTTTACGGTTAAATATTTGATCGGAGATGAATGGTTATTATGTTGTAATAAATGTGCGTTACGGATCTGTCTGGAAAAGCAATAAAAACCAACAATGGGGATGCGCCGAGTCGATAAAAGTCTTGGCAAAGGTCCGCGAGGTCGCGCTCTCCACTATATGTTCTCTGCCGAGGGTGAAAACCCCAAAGAGGGAAAAATTATAGGGGTCGAACACCCTGTCTGTGCGCCAGTCGTGATACGGCGTTCGCGTGGGCTGTTATTTTAACTAGAAAATGTATATATATTTTTTTGTTGAAAACTTATAGTGCAATAGACACCGCGGTCGTTTTGTTATTGTTCATTATTGTTTTGTTTTTTTGATGATTATTGTTAAACAATTTAGTTCCATTAGACTACATTCGTACCTACCATGCAAAAATTAATTAGCCTGTTTTTTGTTTTCACTTTAAACCTTTATTCTAAATAAGCGTATTATTACACAACAATATATTACACTCGATATGAATCTAACGGCGACCGAAAACATCATCATTATATTCTGAGGTAACAACACTATAAATTATTATTATTTATATTTTATTATAATAAAGACCCTTATGGGGTTTTTAATACATTAGTAAAAGCAAACGCATAATACCACGATATAAAATGTAATGTTCTAAAAGTATAATTCGCACGCGTAGATCTCATATTATAATATCGTATGTATAAAATCGACACATCAATAAATGTTTTTCGTCTCGAGCTTTGGTGAACATTTTTAATATAATATAATAATACAATTTTTCCGAAGTTTTATGAAAGATTGTAATCATAGTATGGAAATATTTTTGAAACGTTTGTGTTATTTATTAATATTTGATGTCTTGCAAAAAACACGATATAAAAATTCCTTACAATATTATATTAAATATCGGTGTCAATTATAATTGTTCAATAAAATATATTATATTATACATATTTGCTATGTGGATTAACTTTTACATAAGTATCCGTTCTGATACAATAAATGTATTCTGGTATACTAGGAATCTAATATGCTATTTAATTTGATCTCATCTATTTTGTTTTCAATATTAATAGGTTGTACTTGACACTCAAAAACGATGAACGGATACCGTCCCGACAGAATACTCTTCAATCAGTATTTTGTCATATTGATATTGTTGGTCGGTAAGTATTTTTTATTTTTTTGTACCGATTTCAAATGCTTAGTATTATCTTGTTTTGTATAGTAAACTATACAAAACATTATGTTATGTTGTGTTTTCGGTGTTTAGTCGAAAGAGATAAGATAAGTCAAATACATAAACTTTTCAGGAAGAACATTTAAATGTTCATACATTTATTGTAAATCTATTTCTACAATATTTTTTTCGATTTTGCTATATTATTTTTTTCATCTAGAATATTAAAAAAACAATTTTATTTAAATTAACTGTCTTAAACTAGTTAAGAAAAGTAACTTTGTACAGTTTAAGCAGTGGATGTAATGGCTCTGCTTTGCCTGAATTTTTTGTGCTAGTATGGGTTTCAATTTGTATACTTAGGTACTAACTGGTGGAGGCAGACACTTGAATTTTAGCTTGCCACCCTTGTTTGATAAGTGGATACGGTACCAATTTATTTATTATTACAAACTATGTACACACCGTGTTATTATAAATTCTTTTGTTAATAGGGCTTATGTTTTAACAGAAAAAAAAATATATATTTGTAGAAAACTCGACTACTTTCTGTAAACAAAGGTACTTATGATGAATGAATAGGCACTTATTTCTTTCACAAAACTGTGTACACGAACAGAATGTATGCGATAAAAAACAAATGTCAGGAGATGTGTACTATAGGTACGTTTTCTTGGGGGTTTTTCTAGTTGCACATATGAATGTTATATATTATGCATAATATTATGCTATGCAATATTTATGAGAAGTATAATATATGTTATGAGATCCATTGAACGCAAGACAGTCAATGTCTCTAAAATAATTGCATTTTTTAGTTTTTCTTTTATACTTATGTTATTTTACAATATTATAAAAAACTACTAAATAATTTATTTTTTAGAATTTTCCAGAGCTCTATCAAATTTTTGGATATTGGTACATATTTAATTACATTTTTTTAATCTAGAATAATTTGTTGAAAATTTTGACTGGTTAACTTATATAAGTTATTATTTATTAAAGTCTAAAATTTAAGACAGGGGTGGAGTGTGGTCGGTATGCGCGTAGATAAATGTAATACTTCACTCCACCCTTCCCCTATCCTAAATTTTAAACTTTAATAACTAAATAATCATTAAAACTTGGATACCGATCAGTTAAAATGTCTTAGTAAATTATTAGGAATTAAAAAAATGAATAAAATGTATACGTTACCGTTTAAGTTTCAACAGTTGATAAAATTCAAGAATTTTCTAAAATAAGATATAAAATTTGAACATTGTAAAATGACATTGACTAAAATGTCTCCAAAAATAAAAACTACAAAACTGTAATTATTTATGTATAAGTTTAGTCGGTAAATGGTACATAGGTGTGTAGGTACATGTTTAATAGTTCATTCATCTCTAACCCGAGGGTATATAAGATACGATCAATATATTTATGTGTGTTCGTGTGACCTTAGTGGATTTGAGAAAAACTTGCAAAGGTGTTTAAACACGCGACGCCGTTATTACAGTAATCTAATGGACGAATATAATGTGCTTAATAATAAATAACAAAGTACCCTTCCCTAATTTTTTATTCGTAGGAGAAATACAAAATGTGGGGGCTTCTTAAAAACGATTATGTGCGTTTTTATTAGACTAATCAAATACGTATTTACTATATTATAGTTAAATATAGGAAATAACCAGCGGGTACACCGCACCAACCTCCAAAACCATTGCTTTCCATCTATCCCTTAAGTGTTAGGAGTAAATTTACAAAAGCTTATAACTTTTGTCAAAACATTTTTTTTAATCGAAAATCACCCGTGTCAAAATTTAGATAAAGGTTTGATAATTTAATTTTTTTATGTATGTACTTTTACGCTAAAATTGCTTAGTTTTTCCGAAAAGTGCATCTTGTGAGACATTTTTTACGTACAAAACATATGTTGTTTCACTAAGCTAAGTACAAAGTAACCAATTTTTAAAAAAAATTCAATAGTTACATACTTTTACCATAGTAGTGTAATTTTGTTACTTGGTAATTGATTGAAAATAAATTGAACCCTATTGTAATACCTATTGGGACTTTGGAGATAATATCATAAAATCAGGAACTACATTAACTATTGTCCACCAACATAATATCATTCTTACCGAATACAGTTTTAAGTTATTACATTGTAAAAAACAATTTTAACTTACCCGACAAGAATATATTGGTAAAAATAATTATCCTTAATATTTAGCATGTATTTTTAAACACACGAACGGCCAACGGGTGCAAATAGTTCGCCCTTGTGAAATATAATACTTATATTCAATATTATCTGTATATATACTTACTATAACTTACCAGACATAGTCACGTAACCTCTTATAGAATATATGATATTTTCTTATTTACTGTTATACCTATATGTTACCTAAGGCATTATGTAATGAATTATTTTGTGGCTTCATTTAGTCAATTTATAAATGTATATTTTATAATAATTATTAATTATAATATGCAGAACTTAATAAATACAGTCATTTTTTCTATGAATGTATAATTATTTTACAAGTTTCAGATAAAATTTGTATTATTTTTAATTATAAGTTTAAAATTTTAAGGGTAGTTTCATAGGGTAACATCCAAAATTCAAAGAGTGGCCTACATATTTTATTTATTTATTAAATACAGAATAGAAAATAATAATTAGTTTGATAACCATTTTTTAATAAAATTAAATGTTTTTTGGGTTGTAGAAAAGAGTACATTGTGCGTGGATGAAAATATAAATATTATACGCAATTTCTTCCTACTATTTTTATCTTCAAATAACTAAAAAAAAGTATTTATTCAAAATTGGTTATTCAATAGTCATTATTTTCATTATAATATTTTAGTTTTAATAAACAAATCAACTATGTAAATAACTATTTTCTTTTAAAGGTTGCCCTTTAAATCTACCCTTAAAACCCTTTTTTTTTTACCTGTTCTGCCCTGTCATAATAAAACATTTTGATAATATTGTTCCTGTAATTGATTATTTGATGCACTTGCAATCTACATGCGGTTTCGTCGGTTTTAGCGAGGTCGGTGACTCAAGATCAATGGCTAAACGTGACGTCGGATTACACTGCACTGAAAAGCGACCTGAGCATAGAGCTGATGGAACCAGGTTCTGTCGTACAGCTATACGAAGTGAAAAACGACAACAATTACACGTTGATGGGAACGATACCAGTCGACGAAAATTGGCCTTCCAACGTTACCATACACTGTGGCGTCATCACCAAAGGTGGACGCTACGCCCTTCAGTTGATATCCAACGGCTCGGCGACGGATGTCTCGAACACGGAGGAAGATTTGAACGAGGTAAGAATTACACTGAACAATATAATATTATGTCAAAGAATGTCTCGAGAGAACTGAGAGTAGTGTGCACGACGGTCATCTCAATTGGGGTTCGGCATTTCGACTCATTTCTGAAGCAGAAGAGTTTCTCGGCGCACTCTTTTCCATGCGCTCTGGTGTGGTGCAGTTGTCACTACTCTCAGTTCTTTTGGGATTAAATTAACATGTTTTGTTTAACGTTGTGTATTGTAAAACAGGACAATACCGTCGAACTCGATGTTCGGTGGCCGTCGGCTAGTCTGTCGTTTGAACCGAAACGCATTACAACGTATCCCGAACCCTGGCAACAAGTCGTGGTCGTGGTGAGGTTCGAAGAGCCACAATGTGAACCAGCCGTCGGTTCAGCAGTGCCCGTGCTGTGGTTGGACGTGATGTACTGTGGTTTGACGGCGGTTGCTTGCAATAACGTCTCTAGAGTCGCGTCTCCTCGCGATTCCGTCGAGCACTTGGTAAGTTCATAGTGCTATACGGCCTTTAGACCAAGGGCGTCCCTAGATCAATTCTAAGGTGGCAGGTGAAATGGTTTCAATGATGTTGGGAAAATTCTTGAAATCCTTTCTACTTTGCCTCTCCCCTTTGATGAATTTAGTAAACCTATTTTAGCGACGATGAATTTAAAGGTGGGCTTAAAAGGTGTTTTGATGATGTACATCTTATTGTTCTTGGATTCATTTTTGAACCTCTCGAGGGCACTCAATTTCGCGGCTCATTGGCGCAATTAGACTTAAATCTTGAAAAGGGAAAGGGTATTATTTCACTACATTTGGTGCAATTATAGGCCGATAAATGCCTATTGATTCGTTTAAGATTGAACTAACATTCACACAACCCATTCGAAAAGTAAATATGTTTTCGGCAAGTGACAACATTTTGAAGTCATATTTGTCGCCCTACTGTTGGTCCAGATCTGAATATAAATTTCTTTGAGTATACCGCTTTATCCGTGGTTAACTCACCGCTGGTGCTTGTAGATGGCGTCAATTGCGCCGTTTTAACATACTTTATTTTGTTGGCTTGCAGATAGTCCACTCAGAGCAAATTCGCGGATATTCTAAGTTCAGGAAAGTGTTGATAAATTGCGACTCTTTCGGTATCGCTGGTTTCTATTCGGCTGTACTTAGGCCGCCCGAGCGTCAAGCGGTCGCCGTGGCTTCCGCAGCCGCTCACGAACAATTGGAGGTAGTGTATAAATATTATACCATGCGGTCTCTAATATATTATTGAAGTTGTTCTGCTGCGTTGTTTTACCTACTGTATACTGTATGCTTATGTATAGGTGGTGGCAAACAATAAATTCACGCTGAACGTGCACGGTAAATCGATTTTCCCCTGCGACAACTACGGCGGAGGCGTCCCCATAGACTTCCACTATCCGTCGTGTATCTTACCCTCGGCCGACAAAGTAATTAATTTTACCTGACCCGAGACCTGACTCGTGTGTGCAGGTTGGAGAATGTTGTTGTTTTGAATGGGCCGAATCGTTTTTTCTTCGCAGGTGAGACTGTTCGGACGATTGCGGGATAACGTTTCCACCCTGTTGCCGCCTACCAAGTTGCACTACATTTCCGAACACCGAATAGACAAAGGCCGGCACAATGTGTACTTTGATTGCGAGCTGTTCTCCGAAAAGTACATAGAATACTGTTTCGTGTACGTAAACCAAGCGATAAACAAGGCGTATACAAACATAAAGACGCAATGCGTTCCCACGTTACCGATTACAGGTAAGACGGTATCCGCAAGCTGCGGTCTTGTAAACCACCGGGGCGGTAAACGAGACGGGAATAACATGATTCTACCTCGGGCTTAAGCAACACATTTGAAATCCAGGTTTACTGACAAAGCCCTCTAAATTGGCACGGTAGGAATCCCATTACGGGAGGAGATTACAGGACTTCAAAGCTTTATGCTTTTGTCCCAATTTGAACCCTCTTGGTAGCGTGCATTTGAATTGAAAAAGTAGTTTCATTAGACTTCATTTATAGTTATTTATAGCTGCATCCTTGGAGTTTGCGGGCTACTAGGATAGGTTAGGACTTAGGAATGGCAAAATCCAAAGGATCCAAATCGGGAGCTCCTCGGAATGTTTAATTAGGAAAACAAAGTTGAATTGAAATGTATCACGAAAACGTGTCATCAGGGTCTTGTAACCATCCGATGCGGGCTTTCAAAATGAGTGGATCCGTTGGTAAGCTGAGACTTCATGTATGACTAATTAAGTTAAAGGTTACAATTAATAATTTAAAAACTAGCCTAACTGTTGTGCTTCAACATATATTAATTATATTAGGTATAAATGTGGAAAAAATAAAACAACATCCTTTTTTCAGAATAAATTATATGCGTTGTAATTATTTCAGGGTAGGAAAGTGGGTGCTATTCAAAGCATTGTAATGCTTTCTCTACATCCCTAGTAAAGCTTTAGCGCTGGATCGCATAAAACTTTATTGGTTCCATAAACTCTTTATTATAGAGCATTGTGTTTGGTCCAAACACGGTTTATGGTACCAATTAAGTTTTGTGCATCTCAGCATTATATATATGTTATTATCTACTGGGTCTAAAAGGCCAGTACTCCAGACTTGCCAATTGCTAAGATTACATTTAGAGCCCTAAGACCTAAATACTATTCATTCTTAACGACTGAAATTCTTTAAAATATATCATGCGAATTTTGTCCTATGTTAGACAGCGATTCTGGACAATGGAGTAAATGGAGCGAATGGTCACCGTGTTCGACCACATGTTACGGCGGGACGAGAAATCGGTACAGGACTTGTGATTCGCCGCCACCGAAATATGGAGCTAAATTTTGTCAGGTACATTTGATTTACACAATAAAGTTTATAAACAGAAATTAGAAAAAAATGTCTGTGTGTTTGACAATTTGGTGCTTGAAAGTTGAAAGACCTGAATATTTGTTTAGGGTCCGTCTTTAGAAACGGAAAAATGCGGTGAAAAAGAATTGTATGGTAAAGAATGCGAAAAGGTCGAACAACAAATTACACCTTCTGGAAATCAGTCGGACACAGTCATTATGTATGGTGAAATTGGGAATGAAGATCTTCCTGAAGAATGCCGATGTGGTTGTGTAATTCATATGTCGAAAGAAATCCGAACGTTGCGGGCTTCAACGAAAACTTGTCCTGGGCGCTCACTGTGGTTGATAAAGGTTTGATTTGTTGTTTTTTTTTAACGTATCGTGCGCATTGTGCAGTATAATATGTGAATAAAATATTTTCCAGACTTATGACGATACAATTATTCGAATTAATTTCGCAAGACTATTTTTGTCATGTCCGGAACAATGGGTAAAACTTCGAGACGGTGACTCTACAGCTTCTGATCTTTTAGCCCATTACGAGGGCGCTTCGAGTTTGCTTAGATCAATCAGATCGACGAGTACAAATATGCTTTTGGAATTTTTTTCAAAGCCTGCTTTATCATCGAGTGATGAATGTTCAGGTGGATTTTTGGCCGTAATAAGCCGAACAGGTTAAAAAAAAAAAAATTACAAATGTAAAAATGTATTTTTAAATATCTATAAGTAATGTTTCTTTTTTTCATTTCAGAGGCGAATCATTTGAATTTGACGGATTTCAGTCACGTTCATTTCAAAGACAAAGTTCTAATCATAATATCACATATTGATACATTTCTAGCCACCATCTCGGCAGTTATATTGTTTTTGGTCTTTACTTGTGTGTGCTTCACTTTACAGTTTGCCGAACGCAAACATAAGTACCACAAAGCGACAACGGTGGACAAGCAATCGAGTAAGTAGCCACACGTTTTTATGACGAATTGCCAAACATGAAATGTTATTCGAGTTGTATGCATTTTCCAGTTGGTTCGGCGCAGAGCATGTTGATTGAAAACGATCACATGACATCCACGACATCGATACAGTCACAAGCACTGTCGAGGAATGAAGCTGTGAGCTTGAACAACAATCAAGACGAGATAGAAAGAGATAACGATTCCGTAGCCAAGTGTGTACCCGTACAACAAGCGTTTAGTTTCTTATACCTGTACCGTGCTGTCTTTGTTTAGGAGTGAAACGGAAAACATACCAGATCATTCGGTCACCCGTTCACCGGCCAAACGTTCTTGTGCACTTTTCGAGTCACAATCGTCGCTGTCGTCCCGTCAAACCGTTAGTATTTTTCAATAATTATTAACGTTAACCTAGTGGCGAAACACTGACGAAATCATCCGTTTGTGTGTCCGTTTATAGGACTTACTACTTTTGTTTTTTTTTTATTACCCGCAGATGGTGCAATCGACTTCGAGTTTGAACCGCAGACAAAGAGGTCGGAGGCTGCACAATCCGTTGAACAGCAGCACGGATTCGAGTATCCACGGCCATGACGTGTCCGACTTGGAAATGGACTACTACGATTACAACGTGCACAACACCAGCAGCGTGCCGGGATCTTACATAGGGATGGATCCGGCTTATTGTCTTTGGATACCGCCGTTGTCGGACCGGAGTCCCGGCGCGGAGCACCGCGAGACCATTGAGATGTCCGTGTTGGACAGTAGTAAAAGCGACAAGTGCAAAAGGAACTGCGAGATCAGCGGCAAGTCCGACAACAGGTTGTCGGCGGACAGCGAGTCCACGTTGGTCGGCGAAGACTGCGTATCGTTGAACACGCTCGAAGCGTCGCCGAACAGGGCCGGACCGTTTGGCAAAGAGAAACACAAGTCTGAGTATGCCAACGATTCGACTATTAGATTTGTCGACGAAGACGACGGTGTGGAAATTAAGGATACGGTTTCCGTTTATGTCGACAACAAAATTGTCTACAACAAAAGCTAAATAATTACATATATTACCTATATGTATTATTGCAGTAGTTGAACTTTGTTTTGAAAAATACCTAACGCTCGTTCTTGTTGTAACTATTTTCTTTTACATAAATCCTTCAAATGTCGATATTTTCCTAAGGGTACTGTTTTTAAACTCTACCTACCTCGAAAGCAGTACCTACTTACCTAACTATGGTTGTCAAGAGATGTTGCTTTCTATTTCGTAGAAATTACTGTGAACTAGACGATTAATAAACAAAAATCTTTGTGTTTTACTTTTGTTTTTAATTATTTTAGCTCTCTTTAGCAAAACAAGTGTGATCACAAACCTACCTCAAAGTTACAAAAAGTGAAATTGGCTTTTTCAGACCCAAAGTGTATAAATACTGTTTGGATCGAAATACCATTGACGTTTATCCGATAAAAAACGTTATTTTGGATTATGTAATTCCACGGGACGTTAATATTTTAAAATGGGTTTCCGAAATGCAATATAAATGTTCATTCACCAGAGACCAAAACGGATAGAATATTGTGATTAATTTAATTCAAACCGAGCTTTTTGGGGATTTATCAGCATCTAAGGGACCTATTTGATGACAAGTCGCCTTAACAAGATTTACTTTTGAGATATTTGCAATACGGCAAGTCTGTTAGACTTACGTATAGGACATATTACATTTTACTTTCTATAACGGTGTCATCCCAATTACATAAAGCCGCCATATAAAATGTTAAATGGATTGGCATAAGGAATCTTATAGAATTGAAAAATAATACAATGATGAAACTTGAAAGCAAAATATATCCAACTTACAAATTTAGCTATTAATTCGGCAAAAAATAAATTATTAAATCGTAAAGAAACGCCTAGTCAAAAAAAAATATACATATATAAGAAATTGCGTAGATAGGAATTAAATTTAAGTGACAAATCAAATTTTGTGTTTTTATTAAAAATGTATTTTTTCAAAAATAGATACTTTACATTAAAAAAAAAAAAAATTACATATTATGTTAATACTATTATTAGTATAAAAAAAAATTAAATTAGTAACTCGAATCAGTGAGAAAACATATAACATCAAAAAGATTAAGCATCGTCATCGTTGTCGGGTGCGCGACCACCAGGGGCTCTTGGGCCTCCCGCTCGCTTAGCCATAATAATTTGATCGACTTTCAATATTGTACAAGCCGCTTGCGTTGCATACTTTAAACCCCAATACTTTACGAAGTACGAGTCAACTATTCCAGCTTTGACTACATCCAACAAAGATGATCCGCTAGCCTTCATATTTAAAAAAAAAAAAGGAAAATACAGTAACGTGAGACTAAGTCATTAAAAAAAAAATTTTTATTCACCTCGATGTTGAAACCTGCATTTTTGTTGAGCTTACTATGTTGGGAATACAGTTCAGCTAATGTTTCATTCGATTTTACACCAGTGTTGTCGGCTAAAATTTGTACAAAACCTTCTAAAGCGATTGCGAAACGATTAGCTGCATACTGTTCCAACCCTGGTAATGTGTCGGCAAACTGACTAATCTGATAAGCGAGTTCCATTTCAGTGGCACCAGCTCCTGGTAACAATCTTCCGTCCTGTAAACAATAGGTTTTAAAGCCGATCGACAAATACAAATCAACCGAGTACCTATTATTAATATTTCAACCATTGCGTACTCTAGTAACTCCTTTAAATGTGTTGACACCGTCGTCAATAGCTCTTTCGATGTCGTCCATAAAGTTGTCAGTGGCTCCACGTACAACGATCGTGGCCATTCGCGAATCTTTACCGTCTAAACGAAAAACCACTAAAGACGTATCGCCTAGTTCATCGACATAAACACAGTCTGCAAATCCAAGTTCTTCTTTGTTTGGCGGTGTCTAAGCAAACATAAGAAAAAACAAATTTACCAATATAACTCATTGACATGTAAGTTTACGCAAACTTACAAGTCTGGGCAGCGCTGTTGCCGATACAGCTTTACATAGCCGTCTCAAATCAAACTTGCTCATTAGACGAACGCCCATAATTTTGTATTTATTCAAATAGTGTAACGCCATGTCGCCAAATTTCCCTCCGGCAACGATAACCGTGACACCAGCATCGGCTATGGCTTTTATTTGTTCTTCGAGTACCATTTCTTCGCCACGGCTGAAGTTTTGTAACTCGTCCGCCGATTTAATAAGAACAGTACCCTAAAACAAAAAAAAAACAAAATTTCCAAATAAGAATACTTTAGTTTTTTTTTACCCAACAGTAGTAAAAAATTGAATACTTTTGTTTCCGTAGTAGTTATGTCGATTGGACACGTATATACAGCAATTTTAGCGTTTGTTTGTTTTGTAATGTCTCCTTCGTTTGTACGTTTAAATACCATACCATTGACAACGGTTGAATTGTATAAGTTCGAACCCTGTTACAAGAGAAAATTATTTACAGAATAAACAATTATTTTAATATGTAATTTACCAAAATTTTGCACACTCTGATGTTGTCTACATTAAATGTGGTTTTCTCGGGCAAGATTGACGCTGAAAGAAAAAAGCTGTACCTTATATTAAAATATACTCGTGAGCAAGTTTAATGTTATTATTTAAACATAAAGTTTAACTTGAATTTTTGCTTTTAAAATTTTCAAAAAAGTTTCAAACTTATCTAATACCTGTTTTTTTATACAGTAATATAATGTAGGACACATATTACATATTTATCAAGAATTTAAAAGTCAAAAGTTTAATTTTATCTAAGACACTTTTTAAGACAAATTCACTCATATTCATATATGGGTGTTGGAATGGAACTAGATATTTTTACTCTAAATGGTCAACCTCTTTTAATATAATATTATAAATTAACTTAACTTGTTATTATTTAAAGAATAATTAATGAATAAAAAATTTGTTTTTAGATTAAATTATTGTTGTTTTTATTGCCATAGTATTAAATAAAAAAAACAACCACAATGCGGAATGGACCGTTGTGCAAAATATGGCCACTCTAAGCGTCTGTAACTTAATAACTGCTTTCGTGCATCTATCTTTTTTCTTAGATTTGAAATTGGCACAAAAGTACTTTTGTTAAAAAAAAATATTTCACAAAAAAAGACACCCAGTAAAATAGTTTTGCCAATTACACTTACAACATGCTTCAAGCACAAGATTAGAGATAAACTCTTCCTGGCCGTATTGTTTACTCATAATCGATGATTTTACAGCTTGTCCTAACGCTTCTTTGCCTGAATTACTTTTGATATCTTTAACCTCATGGCACGTCAACGAGGGCAAAATTTCAATGGCTTTCCCAAGTGCGACCTGATAGCCTTCACATACTTCGACTGGAGTTAAACCCTAAAATGCATTGTATTGTAATTTTATTAGCAAGGATTTGGTAAATTAAAAAAAAAAACAACAACAAACTAACTAACCATTTTTAATAATTTTTCGGCTTGCTCGAGTAGAGCTCCGGCCAATATTATAACAAAGTTTGTGCCATCGCCGACTTCTTGTTCTTGTATTTCAGAGGCCATTACTATGAGTTTAGCAGCTGGATGTTCGACCTGTTAAAACGTATTAAAAGAAATAATTAACACATTTAAGGGTGTGTTCTATACGAAATTACTACGTACATCAAGTTCTTTGACGATGGTGGCCGCATCGTTGGTGATAAACGTTTTGTCAATGTGGTTAATGACAATTTTATTCATGCCGTTCGGACCGTACGCCGTTTTAACCGTTCCCGCAAACTCTTTGCACGCCGCTATGTTACGGTACACGGCTTCTTCAAGACCGGAGAGATGCTACGACCAGACCGGGAAGGTTGGCAAAACGAGATTATTAAAATAATGCGATTGAAATAATTAAAGGTTTCAGATTATTAAAATTGTTGTTGAATACATACCATTGCACCATCTTTTAACATTTGGGCAAAGCCCGGCGCTCTCGGAATGTGTAACGCCATAATAGGTATTTCGATTTTAAACAAATAGTATGATACCAATAAACATAGGTTTAAAAGAAAACGGTTTCAATAATAGAATAAATATTATTTTGAAGGGTTTTGAGCGTTTACGACGAATTTTTAATATTTACCTAACTCCACTAGACTGAAGACTCAATTATCTAGATTCTATAACATAAATATAGATAAATTAAATCGTTTTAGGTTTATATTTTGAGGTTATCGTTTTCAACCGCTATCTTCATACCGGCTTGTGTTCATTAGTGATAAGAATTATGAGTGTTGCTCGCGCTTCGACTTCAATAGGTATTATACCGGTAGGCGGTAAACAATAAAAAAAATAACCAGAATAAAGAGTTTGTAAATAATATGGTGTTTATATACATAATATATTGTTTGTATAATATAAATTAATGTAATATGAAAAAATAATAATTATTATAAATTGTTATTATATTGTAAGTAATGAGTAATGTCAAAAATATTTTTTAAAAGTAAAAGATCTATAGTGCATGTTATACTAATATAGATCTATATTAGTGGGAAAATAAACTACCGTCAATATTTTTTTATTGAAGAGCGGTAGAAATGTTTACATTTCAAATAAAATACAAGCATTTTGATAGAGACCGCATGAATCAGAGTTCTTGAAAATTGTAATTAAAAATAAACTTATTTTTTCAATTCATTCTTTTCTAGTTTTCCGTCGCTTTTCCTTACTGCCAATCAATTTAATATCATTATTGCATTTTTTCAATTCGCTTTAATATAATATACAGCTGTCATCACTTCGTTTATACTTTCTTGGCAAACAGGTAGATGTCCTATTACCTATAAAATTATTCCAATGCAATTCCCTTAACTATTTGATTTTTTTATTGTCTTTGCGTTATGTCATTTAAATTTTTAATCAGACGTTTGCATTTACACAAATTTTATTTATACATTTCGATGCTGAACCGAGGATAAATTGGCTAAAAAAACATACTTTGATATTAAGTCTGTTCTATGATATTGGTTTTACAACAAGAAGTATGTATGATCACTATTCACTTGGATTATGATGACAGTTTGTAAATAGAAGTTAAAACTTATAAAAGAAAACAAATTATCAATAATTCCTCATAGTATACATTGTTTGCATGATTAAATTAGTTTTGCATGTGGTTTGATGTAAGACTACACACCTGGCATGCGAATCATTTTGATCATAATGAGTAAAATATTATAAATTCAGAAAGTCAGCTCTTTCTAATGTTAATGAAAACTCATCAGATACATTTACAAATGCATGCATTGTTAATAGAAAATTGTTATTATAGGTGACGGTTCTATGTTGTACCGTTATGTAATATTATTGATTTATTTCACTATACACACAAAAATCACAGCAGATGGCGTAAATTAAATAAGAATGCATAACAATTTGGGTAAGTATGTTGGAATAAAATAGTATCTAAATAATTATCAAGATAAAATATTTGTATTGGAAAATAACTCCTTTTGCGTTAAAATCGAGAAAAACACTTTAACTCATTTTTTTTTTTTGCTTTACACGCCTTAACTCAATTAATACTTGGTTATTTTTATTGTGATAACAAAAAAAAAAAAAATCAAATCAAATAGTTAGTTAATAAGCACAGTATTGCTTTTATACTTTATAGTGAGGTCGGTATGAAATCACAAGACGGTAGGAATTAAAAGTGAAATAAATAAAAAGTATTCCACCATTTATAAGGGTATATGGGTTTCTGCAATTTTTTTCTTTGGTTTGTCAATGTATATCGAAGAATATGTACATTATTTAGCGTTTTTCTCGATTTTGTAGGGCGAAGGGTAAACATTTAAGTTTTTGAACCGACCTTTTGGTTGCGATTCCTGATCTAATGTAATCTTCCTACACAAAGAAATCGATTCAGCGGTTTTGAAAATATTGTGGGTCCAGAAACAAAAATAATGTATATCATTGTAAAAATAATACTTTCTAAGGTTTGCGTCGAATAAATGATTTTGAACTGTTGGAAAATCATGTAATATAAGGGCGACCGCTTCTGTAGTATGATGAATGTGTTCGTTTTAATTGTAGATATAATACTTTAAACCGCAACTTTTTGGTATTAAAAATAGACACGAAGTTTTAGAACATAATTTTTCCAAAATATATAATATATTGATGTTTGAGATAATTGGGAAACCGTAGGCGAGCGAGTGGTAACGCAGCAACGCTTCTATGCGTTGCTAGCCATTCAAAACTAGGTCATTGATGGCTTCTTATACACATGCGGGCGAACGTTAAGAGAAAGAAAATAATATAGTCTTGCTCCGACGCGGGAAATCACAATAATCTTTTCTTATTTGCAGTGCCAAGGGAAAAAAACCTTAGAAAAATATACAACATTTAGCTTGGTATAATAAGACAGAAAATCGAATAACATCGTCAAATCGGTGGAAGACTTTCAATTTTAAGTAGAGCAACAAATAAATTTCGTGAATCGACTAAACTATATTATTACATTTCATATTGATAAACTAAATTATACTCCAGATTTTGTTTTTTTGAAAATGAATAATTGTTATTAATAACAGACAAAGTATGTTCAAAAGACATATTATGGTTAGTTTCTTATGTTCAAGTTCACCAAAAGAATATTTTCTGGCATTGTTCTGCGTGGAGATTAAAAGTTCTTAGTACACTTCAATTGCATGCCTTCTGTCCAAAGCAATTTACATCACATCAGCTCGTCAATGTAATTGGCAAGATAGATTCGTTTTTTTTTATTAGCTGAAAAAAACAAAAAGTCCGTTTCCGACATAACTTAGTTGAGTAGCCAAAAAAACTCATATCTACCGTTATTTTTCTTTTACTTGCTCTTCGGGGTCATTTTTTTTTTGTATCTATATATATTATGTTACTATCAGTGTAATATGATAAACCTACATCGTCCTCGAGATTCTATAGTGTATAATATAATGAAAAAGGCTTGCTTGAGGGTCTATACATTATATGTACTTAACTCCGGCTGCAGTATTCGACCGAGCAAAATTAAAAGCACAATACAAACAGCAGCCACAAGATATATATATATATATATATATATATATATATATATATATGTATGTATGTATAAAAAGAACCTTATAAAAAATGGTAGAAAGAGATAAAAATATTATTCGCAGCTGTCGCTACTGTATTACCACTGATGTTAGTTTTTGTTATAAGGTTTGCACGATTTCTTGCTTGCTTTATACAAACACTTTCCCATGATTTGTATAAAAGACACTCAACACTTGAAAAGGGCACATGTTGTTTGGATTTTATAATAACATTAATGAATATAATAATACTAATTCGGAATGAAAATATGTTTCAATATATTTCAGTTTAGTCAAAAGTAGAAAATATAACTACAGTCTATGTAACATATTAATACACAAGCTTTACAAAACACCTCTAACTCTATATTCAATTAAATTTTTTACTTTCTATGGTAATTGAAATGAAAAAAAAACTTGATTTTGATAACTTTAAGAGCTTGTTGTGAATAGGAATAAACACAAATTGCTACACACCAACAGTGAGAAGATAGACGTTTGTCTTAGCTTTAATATAAGATAATTATACAGGCTTGTTACATCTTATAAACGGATAATTTTCAAATTTCTCATAAACTATAAGCGATAAAAAGTTGATTTGATTCTAAGCTCATTTTTTTAAATTGATATTTTTGTTTTAATCGGGTCAGGCCAAAACATTCGCAAACTTCAAAGTGCAATGGCTTAGGCATTTTTTTGTTTGCTACAAAGATGTATCAGGTCAAAAAAACCAATCTAGATTCGAAAAATAGTTCTAACTCAGTTAGTTTTGGAAAATGCCGACTAGAGGTTCCTTTTCGGTTTTACGTTTTATGTGACTTTTGAACTTGTTACAAAACACAGCCTTGTGAAAACAATACAATGTACTTTCGTTGGTCGAGCCAAGAACTACTTCCGGTATCTGTAGAACTACCTAATGGATGTTTTCGGCGGTTTTGGTAGGTAACTGACAAAACGTGTTGCCTCGATAATAAATTAGCCAAGTTTGATGACGCGCACACGCCACACACAAACACACACAGCTTGCATTATTGACTGGATTCTAGAGCAGACATTATCAATTATTCGAGTTGCGGTTAGACTGTCTTAATGGCAGAGACCGTTTGCACAAGTTGTAACGTAAATTCGCACCCTTGTCATACTTGAAATACTCAATGGCCGTGTGCAGCTATGCAATTGCTCTTATAGCTTTTATTCTTAAACATATTCATCCGCTTTGCTTGCTTGTTAATGTGCACGCAAAGCTCTCGAAGGTTGTCAACTCTGGAGATTTAAATTATTGGTCCAATGTACTTACCCATTGAATACCCGTAGTTAATACTGACCCGCAGTTTTGTATGCACCGCAGATTGGGTAATATTATAAATTCAGTTTAATACCTTCAGACATCAATAATCCGATTATCAAGCTGGTAAAACGCGTAAAAAAAATAAATCAACGAACGGCTACCTTCTGAAAGCGCAATCAGCATTTTCGTTTAGGAAAAAAACTGAATTGCTTTTACCGAGACATAATGTGGCTTCTTCGAAATCAAGTTTTCCAATTTAAGTTTCTTAACTTTTTATTAAGGAGATTTATGCATATATATATTTTTTTTACGTTATAAAAATATAAGTTTATTAAAAATTAGTTTCATTACAAATAATTAATTTAGCTCCCGTTGTTTTTGAATATTAAAAAAAAAAAATGTTGTAACGGCTTGTAAATTGTACTCGACTTAATAAACTACAGGTAGTATAATTATTTTTAAAACGGTTTAATAGGGTTGCTTTGTAGACTATTTCTTTAATGAATAAACAAAAATTACCAACTCATTATTTTCATCGTACGATTTCTATTAGTTTTTAAATTTATTTTGTAGGTTTCTGATACAAGTAATCTCTAAAATATTCAATAAATTTGTACTACATATCCACCCTTCCTAAGTTTCGTACATGTTTTCTTTTCAAAATGACAACCTATAAGTTTAACTATTTTATTAATAGATCAATTAATTCTAACGCATACAATGACCGGTCGATAACCAAAATTTTCCAAAAGATAAAATAAGTTATGCTTCTATTAGTTAGTTAGTGTACATATATATATATATATTATACATGTATGTTGACTGTTTTTAACGCTACTATTCATTATTTTCTATTTTCCTTTTGATGTTTGTATGTATATTTTGAATTCAGATGTTATTTTTGCACTAAAAACGATGCTGTTTGGTTCTTGTAATTTGTCACGGACGTCTGGCCTACTTGCAAGATTTATGTACGAGCGGTCATCAGTTTAATACGCGCGTCTTAACGAAATGGCTTTACCGTGTGCAATAGACATAAAGAATGATAACACTTTTGTCCCCTATAACTACAATAGGTTACATTGCACGATTTATCGCAATGTGAAATTTACAATAAAATACAATTTTTTATAGCTCGGCTTCATTTTAATAAGAAACGTCTTGATATATTTTAGCGAGCAAGAGGGCAAAATGTTCAGGCTACAATGGTGTAGTTAAAAACAATATTATATTACATTCGTTTTCTTCTGTTTTCAAAACGCGTTGGAAACTTTCTGCAAAATAAATAATTAAAATAATCCAATCTTATCTTATCTCTATTCTCTATATTATATTGTGGTTATTTCAGTTTCGTATGCTCGGTTTAATTGAATCGTATCTTGCCGACAAAGACGTATTAAGGGTTTGCATAAATATAATTAAACGTTAAAATCCCGCGTTTTGTTGGGTTATGCGGTTTTATATGACTCGAGTCCAAATTTTAATCTGCCTTATACTTAAACTTTTTTGTACTAAGCTAGGGTGGGTGGGGGGATTAGCGGAAACGCGATAATGTACAAATGACCCTTCTAGACGTCTGCGGAGTTCTCAAAGTGATTAAAAAACAATAATTCCCTCTGTTAACAGTCCGCGCATGAACAATAAAAAAATGGGTGTTCAGAACGCAGAACAAAGCTAAAAAAGTTTAACTGTTCACCTGTGAAAAAACGAAAAAAACGTGCTAATAATTAACATATTTCACCATACTAGGAATTCTAGTTACACTATGCCGGGTTTGTTTTTGTTCTATAATAATAGTAATAGCAACTACTGTTCGTTTCGCCACAAATATTTAGTACTTTATTTTGACAACATAAAAAATATCTATAATTTAGTGGATAAACGGTTAATAGCCGGCTAGTAACGTTTTACACTGAACTGTTTGGTGTACACTTTGATATGCGCTTTAACGAGCTAATAAATAATTCAACGTCACGGTCAATTGAGTTGGAGGTATAATTGAAAAATGTGCATTGACGCTTTTATTTATTGCTGCAGTGACTGAAGCGTAAACTTATACAGTTATAATACAATTCGGGCTTGTATTGTCCGAAAAGTAATCAGTACACCGGCGAAGGGTTCGAAGATTAATGAACTAGCAATGTTTTAAATAAAGTTGAGTACAATATATTGTTGTTATTGGGGCATTAGACTTGGAACAAGATTGTCGATTGGTGATTTTTTACATTAGGGTTTCAATACAAAGCCCAAGTAAACAACAATTGTAGCCAAGTGTCACGTAGGTCAGACTGCATGCCTTGCCAAGTACAAGTAAACAAGTTGTTCGTTTATGGATCTAGAATTTTTTATTGGTTTCCTTTTTTTTAATTTACAACCGGCAATGTAAGTTTAAAATGATTAAATACATCATATTTTCACGACGTCTACTACAGCCACCTTTTACTTAAAACCTATTCAATGACGTTATATCTTCTTTACAGCGGTTAGTAGTATGTATTCATTTATCATAATAATATTGTATTTTATTCACCCTTATGGCAATTGTGTCATTTATTATGATTATTATTTGACGTTACTATCTGCCTGCGTCGTTAATTCACTATTCACATTTGCAATAACAAATTAAACGTCGAGGTCAGGGCTTAAAATGCAAATTGAAAATTATTATACATATAACTTTGAAAAACGCTTCTTCGGAATGTGTTAAAATAATTAAAATATTCTTAGGGAACAAAGATGTACGGCGTTTTTTACATACAATTTTTTTAAGCTGTACACATTTTTGGCTACTTGTCTTATTGACGCTAATTTTTGTTTTTGAGAGTGAAAATAGTTATAGAGATTTACAGGACAGACTCCTCTCTTTTTTTCCAACATTTCTTTTTTATAAAGATATTATAAAATGCCTTACAACCACCATATCGTAATGCCATCATTTAATATTCTATCATTTTTATATTATACCGCAATTTCATGACGGAAACCTCAACAAAATCATAATAAAATACATTAAAAATGTCTTGACACGTGATTTATCACCATAAAAGATGTTTTTAAATTTTAACAATAGTATTTTACAAGAAAATTCAAAAAGGATTTTTTAAAAAAAAGCTGTATATATATATTAACCCAAATAGAAACGCAAGTCAATAATATTGTCACAGTAGAACAATAGTAAGACAAGCCATCGCTAGAGGTGGTTAATATGACGGTTGGAATGCAAAAGAGAAAGAAAGCACCAGGAGAAGATTTTTAAAAAAATCAAGTAAGTATGGTAATTAAAATGAAAAAAAACTTGATTTTGATAACTTTAAGAGCTTGTTATGAATTTATTCTAGATTAAATATTAGATACAGGCATGGTACATCTTATAAACGGTTAAGTTCTATCGAAAATAAAACTCATTTAAAAAAAAAACAAGACTATGTTATAACCTTATGTTGTATTGTTGTTAGTTTTTTTTATAGGCAAGTGTTTTTTTTCTATACGTATAACATAGTCAACTACTAAAACAAATATCTCTCAACTGTATTCGTTACGATCCCTTTTTTTACAAACTACAGTCTTTTGTACAGCATACAAGTGGAAAACCTAAATTGTCGTTCTTCGAATAAAACATTACTTAAAAAAAAATATATTTTTAAATTCTGTATACAGTTTAGCCTAAATAAAATGGCTGGTAAAGTGTTAATCCGGATTCTATATTTTTTTATAATATTCTATAACAGTGAACGAACTTTTGCGTCATACGAGGTCAAATCAATTCTGTC
Source organism: Adelges cooleyi (assembly GCF_023614345.1). Lineage (NCBI taxonomy): Eukaryota > Metazoa > Arthropoda > Insecta > Hemiptera > Adelgidae > Adelges > Adelges cooleyi. Next base: position 8,605,277 of record NW_026096268.1, on the reverse strand, counting down.
TGACGTACTACACTCACTTTTGTGCCATTCGCAATGGGCTCGGATCACAGATGTAAAAGCCAAACAACCATATTTGGCAAATGAATATCACTTTTCTGGGACCGATTTAGTTATTTACAGAGGTTTGTACTCCCGCAATATGAACTTTGGAAATGCTCATGTCAATGTCGATAACGTGTACGAAAAACTGTACATGGTGACAAATTTGTTAGCATGTTCATACGCGCACGTGACGGATACATTTATAACGTTGATTAAAAACATTTTATCTGTACATTTTAATGAAAAACGTCTTTGTAAGTGCAGAGCAACCATGAAATTAAAACGACACGGAACCAAGAAAACCAATCGGCAAAAAATGGATGCTGACCTAATGTCACGTAAGCGATCGAGAACTGAAGTACAATATGATTATCAATCACTTGACGAAAATAGTGGCAATTCGGAAGACAAGGTGCATACATCGGATGACGAAAAAGAATACGACTACTACTACGACTATGACTACGAGTACGAACTTTCGTGGACAATTTTTAACTTTACTTGTCAACAATTGTTGAATAGTCAGCAAATGTTTGAATACATGTATGACGCATTAAGTTATTTATTCGGAATTATTCCTCCTGACGTATATTATTTACATAGTTACCTAGAACACGCACAACAAAATATAGTTCGGTTAGTGAAGTGGTTTAAAGATGTATTGAAAAATTTAGATCTCAGTTTCCCAACTGATAACGGTGTGCTTGATGTTAAGTATAAGTCATTTGGTCCTATATTTATCACAACATTGTTGAGGTCTATTAATAGTATGCATCAATATTGGTTAAGACCGTTCGTAAAGAAAAATTGCAAACTACCAGTTAAGCAAAACCAGCATATCAATAAAATGACAATTAAATTTCTAAAGGAGTTTCCGGGTAAAAAAAAAACGGATATCATATATCTATTTGGAGATCAAATTAATGAGCTCGTGGAAAAAGTAATCAAGAATCTTTATTTAGATTTAGGTTTTGTGTTATCCTAATAATTCGCGATTGACTAATATCCGTGTTTACCTAATCAATTTTTATGAATTATAATTATAAACATATATTAATATATTGAAATACATGTTATAATATTATTATATAAAATAATTCTTACTATTTTCAAACCCATTAATTCACCTTTGATTTTTTTTATCGTGGGCCACTTAATATATCACTTGGTTTAATCAACAGTTGAATTTTTTTTCATTGTGTTTTTATATAATTATATCTCAATTTTCCACAAGGTTTTATTGTTCTAACACCTTTTTAAATTTGTTTTTTACTTAACTGTCTCACATGGTTGAATATAGCTGGAGTTCCATGATATATTACTAGATCATTTTTATATAGTACACAGCTTAGCTGATGGCTATAAACAAACTCACTTTTTTGTTACTTAATGTTGTGGCAAAAGTTTAGTATAAAAAAAGAACGTCAAAAATGAAGTCGACAGAAAATATTATTATAAACCGATATATTTCAACAAAAATATAAAATAATAATTTTTAATATGTTTATACTGTGTATTATTTTATTATGTATTATATGTAAGTGATTAGAAGTAGTAGTAATGGTGGTGAGTAAGTAAGGGAGGTCCAGAGTTCATAGATAAAAGCACAAAATATTGATAAAAGCATTGAATATTACTAAAATAATGATATGGAAACTTTGTAGGGATAACTAACTTCATTCGGATCTATAACATTATGTTGAACGCCTATATCAGCTGGATATAATTAGCGTGGCACATTGTGTGAAAACCAGAAGAAAAGTTAATTACGATTTTCCATTTATGATTTAAGTGGTTAATTCCCGGTTGTACTTAAATTTTTTATTACTTAATTTTCCTACTCTAACCATTCAAAAGACCCGCATCAAAATTTAAATTAATTTAAAAAAAAACTTTATAACTTTGAATTGTATGGTTGTTATTTTTTGTATAAACAAGTGTTTCTTTTACTATATGTATAAAATAGTCGACTACTTAAACAAATATCTCTCCATTTTATTCGTTACGATCCGTTTTTTTTTACATACTACAATCTTTTGTACAGCATACAAGTGGAAAACCTAAATTGCTGTTCGTCGAATAAAACATAACTTAAAAAAAAAAGTTTTGGCCTAAATAAAATGGCTGGTAAAGTGTTTATCCGGATTCTATATTTTTTTATAATATTCTATAACAGCGAACGAACTTTTGCGTCATACGAGGTCAAATCAATTCTGTCTGACGTACTACACTCACTTTTGTGCCATTCGCAATGGGCTCGGATCACAGATGTAAAAGCCAAACAACCATATTTGGCAAATGAGTATCACTTTTCTGGGACCGATTTAGTTATTTACAGAGGTTTGTACTCCCGCAATATGAACTTTGGAAATGCTCATGTCAATGTCGATAACGTGTACGAAAAATTGTACATCGTGACAAATTTGGTAGCATGTTCATACGCGCACGTGACGGATACATTTATAACGTTGATTAAGAACATCTTATCTGTACATTTTTATGATAAACGTTTATGTCAAAATAAAGCATACAATAAATTAAAACATAACAGATTAAAGAAAATCTGTCAGGAAAAAATGAATCGTGAACAAAAAATTGATATAAAAAAAATGTCAGGTAAGCGAAAGAGAACTGAAGTACTACATGAATCACTTGACAAAAATAGTGGCAATTCGGAAGATAAGGTACACATATCGGATGACAAAAAAAATTACTGTGACTTAGAATATGACTATGACCTATCATGGCAAATTTTCAGTTATACGTATCAACAATTGTTGAATAGTCAGCAAATGTTTGAATACATGTATGACGCATTAAGTTATTTATTCAGATTATTTCCACCTGACGTATATTATTTACATAGTTACCTAGAACACGCACAACAAAATATAGTTCGGTTAGTGAAGTGGTTTAAAGATGTATTGAAAAATTTAGATCTCAGTTTCCCAACTGATAACGGTGTGCTTGATGTTAAGTATAAGTCATTTGGTCCTATATTTATCACAACATTGTTGAGGTCTATTAATAGTATGCATCAATATTGGTTAAGACCGTTCGTAAAGAAAAATTGCAAACTACCAGTTAAGCAAAACCAGCATATCAATAAAATGACAATTAAATTTCTAAAGGAGTTTCCGGGTAAAAAAAAAACGGATATCATATATCTATTTGGAGATCAAATTAATGAGCTCGTGGAAAAAGTAATCAAGAATCTTTATTTAGATTTAGGTTTTGTGTTATCCTAATAATTCGCGTTTGACTAATATCCGTGTTTACCTAATCAATTTTTTTGAATTATAATTATAAACATATATTAATATATTGAAATACATGTTATAATATTATTATATAAAATAATTCTTACTATTTTCAAACCCATTAATTCACCTTTGATTTTTTTTATCGTGGGCCACTTAATATATCACTTGGTTTAATCAACAGTTGATTTTTTTTTCATCGTGTTTTTATATAATTATATCTCAATTTTCCACAAGGTTTTATTGTTCTATCACCTTTTCAAATTTTTTTTTTACTTAACTGTCTCACATGGTTGAATATAGCTGGAGTTCCATGATATATTACTAGATCATTTTTATATAGTACACAAGCTGTGTACTATAAACTATAGTATAGCTGATGGCTATAAACAAACTCACTTTTTTGTATAAACAAGTGTTTCTTTTACTATATGTATAAAATAGTCGACTACTTAAACAAATATCTCTCCATTTTATTCGTTACGATCCGTTTTTTTTTACATACTACAATCTTTTGTACAGCATACAAGTGGAAAACCTAAATTGCTGTTCGTCGAATAAAACATTACTTAAAAAAAAATATATTTTAAATTTCTGTATACAGTTTTGGCCTAAATAAAATGGCTGGTAAAGTGTTAATCTGGATTCTATATTGTTTTATAATATTTATTAACAGTGAACGAACTTTTGCGTCATACGAGGTCAAATCAAATCTATCTGACGTATTAAACGCTCTTTTGTGTCATTCGCAATGGGCTCGAATCACAGATGTAAAAGCCAAACAACCAGATTTGCCAAATGAATATAACTTTTCTGGGACCGATTTAGTTATTTACAGAGGTTTGTACTCCCGCAATGTGAACTTTGGAAATGCTCATGTCAATGTCGATAACGTGTACGAAAAACTGTACATGGTGACAAATTTGTTAGCATGTTCATACGCGCACGTGACGGATACATTTACAACGTTGATTAAAAACATTTTATCTGTACACTTTAATGAAAGACGTCTATGTAAGAGTAGAGCATACATGAAATTTAAACGATCTGGATTCAAGAAAATCATTCAGGAAAAAATGGATGGTGACCTAATGTCACGTAAACGATCGAGAACTGAAGTACAATATGATTATCAATCACTTGACGAAAATAGTGACAATTCGGAAGACAAGGTGCATACATCGGATGACGAGAAAGAATACGAGTACTACTATGACTATGACTATGAGTATGAACTTTCGTTGAAAATTATTAACCTTACGTATCAGCAGTTATTGAACAGTCAGCAGATGTTTGAACACATGTATGACGCATTAAGTTACTTATTCGGAATTATTCCGCCCGAGGCATATTTTCTACATCCTAGCATAGAACAAATACAAAAAAATATATTACCATTAGTAGGGTGGTACAAAGATAAATCGAAAAATTTTAAACTCGGTTTCCCAACTAAGAACGGTGAGCTTGATGTTGATTACAAGTCAGAAGGTCCTATATTTATCACAGCATTGTTAAGGTCTATGAATAAAAAGAATCAGTGTTGTTTAAGACCGTTCGTAAAGAAAAATTGCAAACTACCAGTTAAAAAAAACCAGAATGTCAGAAAAATGACGAATTTATTTCAAAAGAAGTTTCCATCTCTAAATAAAACGGATATCATATTTCAATTTGGAAATCAAATTAATGAGCTCGTGAAAAAAGTAATCAAGGATCTTTATTTAGATTTAGGTTTCGTGTACTCATAATAATTCGCGTTTGACATCATTTCCTTGTTATTTTAATAATCTTGAATGAATTGTAATCATAAAAATATATTAAAATATTGAAATATAATATTATGTTGTAATTATATTATAGAAAATAATTCTTATTTTTTTTAAACTTATTACTTCACTCATGACTCACTTTTTGAGGTGCTATTACAATAAATAACAAATAATTATTGATTAGTTTTTAAGTGTTCAATATGATAAGGGGTCCAACTATACTATAAGTATAATGCCAACAACTATACTATTTGTTTATCGCAATTGCCGAAAATAAACATGTGATACGTTTTTGTAAAAAATGTGTTAAGCGAAACAAAATATATCATAAGCAGCAAACCATTTCGGATAACCATGATCCAATATAATATAGTTTTTCTAATTGAAAACAATTTTATCTAGGTTATTGTAGAATATTGTAAAAATATAAAAATTTAAGGTATCATTGTTTTCCACAGTGTTGAAACTTTTGAAACTTGGAAACGAACATTTATTAAAGGAACTAAACTTTTAAAAATAATAATAATAATTTTTTGAAAATGTTGACAAGTCGATAACCGGTTTATAATACATATTTTTAACGTTATTATAAAGTTATAAATTTAAAATCATCCCAATTCTTCACTCATAAAAATAGAGTCCACCTTCATTAAAAATGATTGCACATTTTTCCTCTTTCAGTTTTATCTACCATACATTCATGAAAATGCCTCTTTTCTTCTTTTTTCGCATATATTTAAAATATACGGTTTATACAATTTTACTACAAAATTAGATATGATGACACAAGTGATTTATAGACGATGAAAAAATGAAAAAGAGATGCCGCCCACTGACGACACTCTATTAACCGAAATATCATCCGACTACTTCCCCAAAAGAATTGGGTTACAATTTAGTTTTTTAAGCGTGTTTTTTGGGATTTATGGGCAAAAATTTGGATTAAAAATAGGTCTAATATATTATACCGCATACTATGAAATTAAATACAAATATGTTTATGGATTTTTCCCCTATCAAAGACCATCAAGTTGTTAGACGTTGCGAACTTGAGAATAATGTACTTAAAATTTTGACTCGTCGATAACCAGTTTCAGATAACTATTTTTAAAGTTAAGATGGGAGGAAAAGTGTGGTTGGGATATGCGCGCAGATAAAAATAATACTACACTCCACCTTTTCTCCTGTCCTAAACTCGTTACCATTTAAGTTTCAAAAGTTGCTATCAAAAACACTTAGTAGGGAGGGGATAAAAACGTATTTAAGTGCTCTATATGATACGGCATCAAACTATACTGTCCCGTGGTAAGATGTAGCTTTTTGACATATTACTAGATTTTTATAATATACACAGCCTACTCTTGATATAAACGAATTTACTATTTTGTTACAAAAGGCAAATTTCACCAAAAGTACAATTTTTGTTAATCAATTAATATTAATTTACACTTTTGTGCCATCCGCAATGGGCACAGATTACCGATTAGGAAGCTAAATCACAACCAGATATTTCAAACGAATATTTTTCGTTTTCAAGCGAAGATTTATTTATTTACAGAGGTTTGTAATCTTGCACTAGGAATGTTTGAAATTCTTAACATATGAATTAACATTCACCGGGTATCTGAAAATACTTGGATAAAATAAAAAATTTAAACGCTATTTTTTTTTTTAAATTAATATTTGACCACAAATTTATGGAATTAAGGACATACGTAGCCAAATGAAAAATAACTAATACAATATACTACATTAATATAACTGAACGCTGGTAGTATTAAAGGTCAGAAATTAACCTTATATTCAATTCTTTAGCGCTAAATATTTAAATTTAATTCAAACTGTATTATGCTCTTTCCTATAAAAACTAAAACAAAGCATCGAAACCGAGCCCCTTTAAAAAAATACATTACTTAAGCCGGGTCCACACTAGGAAACATTGTGCGCACACGTGTTGGCGCACACTGTGTTTGGCAACAATGTTCGTTGCGTGTGGACGTGTTTGCTCGTTGTACGCGCACACTGTTTCGATGTTCGCTCTAGAGGCGGTATTTGAGCGAACACTCAAAGGGATTGTTGGACAACACTATTTTAGTGTGGACGTGTTCGGCAACAACTTAAGCAACAAAATTACATACCCTATTAAAATAAAGTATTTATTTAAAATAATTATGGTAAAAAAAAAAAATGGTCTATTCTGATGCTCATTTTAATTGTAGAGATAATTGGAGATATGGAAATATGATATAATTACTAGTAATTATTGTTAGTCTTGTATACTATATAAACTGAAATATGCCAAGGGAGGTAATCACTACAGCGCCTCCTCGGAAATACTTCACTGGCTACATCACTGTAGTATAGTATAATGAAATATAATGTTACCAAACGTCAATGTTCTATAAATTATCATAATATTGTTAGAAATAATATTATGATGTGATGTTATAATTTACATATCAATTAACACAAATCTGTTTGACTACTTATTTATAATAAAATCGTACATGTTAATTCCCGCTTAAATCTACCTAAGTCTAATTTTTAGACCTTAAGCTATAAAAACTTTGCTCAATGTGGAGAAATGAAGCAAAAATGTCTACACTTTTTAGGTTAAAGGGCTTATGATATTTATATTGTTTTTCAAGGTTTATCGATAGTACTTAATAAGTAATATTGAAGAAATATTCCATACAAATTTTAATCTAATTAACTATGTTTAAAAATGTTGTAGTCAGCCGTAATATCTGATAGCTGTTTCATTCACAACTTATAGGAACCTAAATCATTTTTTTTTTAGTTTTCATTAGTAAAAACAAATGTTGACGACAGATTTTTATGAAAAATCCTTTAAAATATTATGTCGAGGTCGTATTACCTAAAAACATACCAACCAACGCGAAAACAATTTTTTGTTTTCAGAAAAAAACCAATAAAATATAGAGTAGGTACACTACACAGTTATGCTCATGATAATGTTTAAAAATCCCAATATTTGAAGTGACATTTATTTTTATATTGTTACACAATTGTGTATAAAAACATAGTAAGTCACTCCCATTGTACCGCGGTCTACTATTAAAAATTGCTCTTTGCCACAACAGGCGCTTTTTAGTTTTAGATTTTTGTTTTTTAAGGCTAATTTAGTACAAAGAAACGCCGCACTAGCTACAATAACATCTTCGTCACTCATATTTAAAAGGAAAAAAACTTATAACTAACATTACTGTATAGTTGTTATTTTTTTTATAAACAAGTGTTTTTTAACTATACAACAAAGACACGTTGTTACTTTGTACGTAAACAATAGTCATCTACTTAAACATATATTTCTCAGTTGTACCGATTCGTTTTATTTTACATACTATAGTATTTTTGTACAGTGAAAAACCTAAATTGCCGTTCGCCGTTTATAACTTAACATTAAAATATATATATTTTTATATTTCAGTACACAGTTTTGGACTAAATAGAATGTCGGGCGAAATGTTATTCCGGTTTCTGTATTCTATTATATTATACTATAACAGTCAACGAACGTTTGCATCTTACACAGTCGAACAAAATTTGTCTGATGTTCTAAATGGACTTTTGGGCCATCAGCAATGGGCACAAATTACCGATGTACATGCCAAACAACCAGATTTTCCAAACAAGTTCGTTTCGTTTACAGGAAAAGATTTATTCATTTACCGAGGTTTGTTCTCTCACATAAAAAACATTACTAATTCTCATGTTAGTGTCGAAAACGTGTATAGAAAGCACTACATGGTCACTAATTTGTTAGCATGTTTATACGCGAACGTGATGGATATATTTACAACGTTAATTAAAAACATTTTATCTGTATATTTTAATGAGAAACGTCTAATTCAAAATAAAGCATACCAGCAATTTAAACGATGCAGATTAAAGAAAAGTAGGCGATCGGGAACTGAAGTACAATATGATCATCAATCTGAAGACAAAAATAGTGACAATTCGGAAAAGAGTACACATAAATCGGATGACGAAAAAGAATACTACGACCTAGACAATGAATGTGAACAAAAAATAGATAGTAAAAAAATGTCAGGTAAGCGAAAGAGAACTAAATTACTACATGATCATCAATCACTTGACGAAAATAGTGTAAATTCTGAAGACACTAATATCAATATTCAGTATCGGAAGATACTGTTTCTATCGGATGGCAAAAATGAATACTTCGACTTCGACTATGACTATGAAATTTCGTCGAAAATTTTTAATTTTACGTATCAACAATTGTTGAGTAGTCAGCAGATGTTTGAATACATGTATGACTCATTGAGTTATTTGTTCCGACTAATTCCGCCCAACGCATATTATTTACATCGTAACATAGTACACGTACGACAAAATATATTACCATTAGTGAAGTGGTATAAAGATATATCGAGAAATTTAGAACTCAGTTTCCCAACTTATAACAGTGATCTTGATTTCAAGTCAAAATGTCCTACTTTTATCAAAACATTATTAATGTCTATTTGTAGAAAAAATCAGCATTGGTTAAGACCGTTCGTATGCAATTATTGCAAACTACCAGTTAAGCAAAACAAGAACATTAAAATAATGATAAATAAATTTAATAAGGAGTTTCCGTATCTACATAAAACAGATATCATATTTCAATATGGAAATCAAATTAATGAATTCGTGAAAGAAGTGATCAATAATCATTATATAAATTTAGGTTTTATGTACACCGAAAAACTCGAGTTTGACCTTCTTTCGTTGTTATCTCAACAAATATGAATAAAATATAATCATTATAATATATTAAAATATTGAATTCATTAATTGACTCATAACCCTCTGGTTTGACATGTTAATACAACATATTGTTAATAATTATTAATAAGTAGTTCATTTCAATATGTTGTAAAAGTAAACGGTTCCATTGTTAGATATTCGAAGATACCTACGAATTTACTATTATGTTACTGACAATTAAGTTTGTGGTGATAAATTAATACGTTCTTTATTTCACGCAAATAGATTACGTTTTATTTCCTGAAAAAACCTAATATTATTTATTATTTGGTGCAGGCAATATAAACCTATATAGCTATAAACGAATTTACTATTTTGTTACAAAAAGCAAATTTCACCAAAAATTAAATTTTTGTTAACCAATTAATATTAATTTACTAAATACACTTTTGTGCTACCCGCGATGGGCACAGATTACCGACGTGGAAGCTAAATCACAACCAGATATTTCAAACGAATGTTTTTCGATTTCAAGCAAAGATTTTTTTATTTACACAGGTTTGTACTCCTGCAATAAGAACGTTTGAAATTCTCATGTTAGTGTCAGGAACAAAGTATCATATGTAAGTGAGTAGTAGTAGTAGTAATAATAGTAATATTAAGTGTGTAAGTCTTTAATACTTATTTTAGATCTTAAAATTAAACCGAAGGTAGATCTAAAATAGAAGTATAACATAACAATTTTCTCAAAAATCTGTAGTCAAACTGAAAAATCCCAAAAAAGGGTATATTTACACATTGACAGTAGTTAATTTCCAGGTTGCTATATGTTTATGAATTGACATTCACCGGGTATCTGAAAATACTTGGATAAAACTAAAAATTTAAACGCTAATTTTTTTTTTAAATTAATATTTGACCACAAAATTTTTGGAATTAAGGACATACGTAGCCAAATGAAAAATAACTAATACAATATACTACATTAATATAACTGAACGCTGGTAGTATTAAAGGTCAGAAATAAACCTTATATTCAATTCTTTAGCGCTAAATATTTAAATTTATTTCAGACTGTATTATGCTCTTTCCTATAAAAACTAAAACAAAGCATCGAAACCGAGCCCCTTTAAAAAAATACATTACTTACATTACTGTATAGTTGTTATTTTTTTTTATAAACAAGTGTTATATAACTATACAACAAAGACACGTTGTTACTTTGTACGTAAACAATAGTCATCTACTTAAACATATATTTCTCAGTTGTACCGAATCGTTTTATTTTACATAATTTAGTATTTTTGTACAGTGAAAAACCTAAATTGCCGTTCGCCGTTTATAACTTAACATTAAAATATATATATTTTTATACTTCAGTACACAGTTTTGGACTAAATAGAATGTCGGGCGAAATGTTAATTCGGTTTCTATATTCTATTATATTATACTATAACAGTCAACGAACGTTTGCATCTTACACATTCAAACAAAATTGGTCTGATGTTCTAAATGGACTTTTGAGCCATCAGCAATGGGCACAAATAATCGATGTGAAGGCCAAACATCCAGATTTTCCAAACAAGTTCGTTTCGTTTTCAGGAAAAGATTTATACATTTACCGAGGTTTGTTCTCTCACATAAAAAACATTACTAATTCTCATGTTAGTGTCGAAAACGTGTATAGAAAGCACTACATGGTCACTAATTTGTTAGCATGTTTATACGCGAACGTGATGGATATATTTACAACGTTGATTAAAAACATTTTATCTGTATATTTTAATGAGAAACGTCTTATTCAAAATAAAGCATACCAGAAATTTAAACGATACAGATTAAACAAAATTCACGAGGAAAAAATGGATCGTAAACAAATGCTAAGTAGGCATTCGAGAACTGAAGTACAATATGATCATCGATCTGATGACAAAAATAGTGACAATTCGGAAATGAGTTCACATAAATCGGATGACGAAAACGAATACTACGACTTAGACAATGAATGTGAACAAAAAATGGATATTAAAAAAATTACAGATAAGCGAAAGAGAACTAAATTACTACATGATAATCAATCACTTGACGAAAATAGTGACAATTCGAAAGACAAGGTGTATGTATCGGATGACAAAAATGAATACTTCGACTTCGACTATGACTATGAAATTTCGTCGAAAATTTTTAATTTTACGTATCAACAATTGTTGAGTAGTCAGCAGATGTTTGAATACATGTATGACTCATTGAGTTATTTATTCGGATTAATTCCGCCCAACGCATATTATTTACATCGTAACATAGCACACGTACGACAAAATATATTACCATTAGTGAAGTGGTATAAAGATATATCGAGAAATTTAGAACTCAGTTTCCCAACTTATAACAGTGATCTTGATTTCAAGTCAAAATGTCCTACATTTATCAAAACATTATTAAGGTCTATTAGTAGAAAGAATCAGTATTCGTTAAGACCGTTCGTATGCAATTATTGCAAACTACCAGTTAAGCAAAACCAGAACATCAAAATAATGATAATTAAATTTAAAAAGGAGTTTCCGCTTTTAAATAAAACGGATATCATAATTAAATTTGGAAATCAAATTAATGTATTCGTGAAAGAAGTAATCAATAATCATTATATAAATTTAGGTTTCATGTATACCGAAAAACTCGAGTTTGACCTTTTTTCCTTATTATCTCAACAAATATGAATAAAATATAATATAATATATTAAAATATTGAAATACATGTTGTATTATTTTACAAATTATTAATAATATTCAAATTCATTAATTGACTCATAACCCTCTGGTTTGACGTGTTAATACAACATATTATTAATAAGTAATAATAAGTAGTTCATTTCAATATATATAATGGTGTAAAAGTAAACGGTTCCATTGTTAGATATTCGATGTTACCTACGAATTTACTATTATTTTACAGAAAATTAAGTTTGTGATAATATATTAATACATTCTTTATTTCTGGAAAATAGATTACGCTCTGTTTTCTGAATTAACTTCCAGTTAAGCAAAACCAGCAAATCATTAAAATGATAGACGAATTTCTAAAGGAGTTTCCGGGTAAAAAAAGCGGATATCATATTTATAATAGGAAAAAAAAAATTAATGAGCTCGTGGAAAAAGTAATCAAGAATCTTTATTTAGATTTAGGTTTAGTGTACATCGAAAAACTTGCGTTTAGCACCTTTTCCTTGTTATCTCAATAAATTTGAATTAACTATAATAATCATTAAAATACTGAAATACAAAATAAATAAAACTATATTAAAATTCATTAATGTAATATTAGTTTGATATTTTTTCCTTGTTAACAAATTGAATGAATTATAATCATTATCATATTGAAATACAAGGTTTCTTATTATACAAATTAATTGTTACTATATTCAAAACCGTAAAATCACTCATGACTGTATTGACGTGTTATTACAATATAAAATGAATAATTAGTAATTATCATTTAAGTGTTCATTATAATACAGCCAAAGTTTCATGACATATTACTAGATCCTTATCACGCTAGATGATGATTATAAACAAATTCACAATTCTGTTACCCAAAAGTAAATTTTTGCCAATCTATTAATTCTGAATTTCTTGCTAATATCCTATGCTTTTTTGCAAACAACACAATACAGCTTTCGCCTAAAAATAATGCTCGGTGATCAGCTTCATGGAATTCATGCCAGTTTTGTTAACAAGACAAGACTCAACTGTAATTACATTATATTACATGTGTTATTTTTTTTTTTTTAAGCAAGTGTTTTTTTACAATACGTATGGCATAGTATTATTCTAATACAAATATCTCTAAATTTTATTCGACACAATTGGTTTTTTGTTTTACATACTACAGTATTTTTGTACAGCACACAAGTGGAAAACCTTAATTTCCGTTTGCCGTATAAAATATTGATAAAAAAATATATATATTTTAAATTTCAATATACAGTTTAGACCTAAATAGAATGCCGGGCGTAGTGTTAATCCGGTTTCTGTACTTTATTATATTATACCATAACAGTCAACGAACGTTTGCATCTTACACATTCGAACAAAATTTGTCTGATGTTCTAAATGGACTTTTGGGCCATCAGCAATGGGCACAAATTACCGATGTACATGCCAAACATCCAGATTTTCCAAACGAGTTCGTTTCGTTTACAGGAAAAGATTTATTCATTTACCGAGGTTTGTTCTCTCACATAAAAAACATTCCTAATTCTTATGTTAGTGTCGAAAACGTGTATAAAAAGCACTACATGGTCACTAATTTGTTAGCATGTTTATACGCGAACGTGATGGATACATTTACAACGTTAATTAAAAACATTTTATCTGTACAAATTTATGAAAGAGATGTATCTAGAAGAAAAGCATACATGAAATTAAGACGAACCAGATTAAAGAAAATCCATCAGAAAAAAATGAATTATCAACAAATTTCACGTAAGCGATCGAGAAATGAAGAACAATATGGCAATCCATCTCTTGACAAAAATAGTGACAATTCTGGTGACAAGGCGCATAAATTGGATGATGAGAATGAATACGACCACAATGAATATAACTATGACTATGACCTTTCATGGCAAATTTTTAATTTTACGTATCATCAATTGTTGAATAGTCGGCAGATGTTTAAATGTATGTATGACGCATTGAGTTATTTATTCAGATTAATTCCGCTCGAGTCATATGATTTACATCCTAACTTAAAACACGTAAAACAAACTATATTACTGATAGTAGAATGGTTTAAGGATATATCGAAAAATTTAGTTCAACTTTTCCCAACTTATATCGGTGAGCTTGATGTTGAGTACAAGTCAAAAGTTCATACGTTTATCACAACACTATTGAGGTCTATTAATAGTATGAATCGGTATAGGTTAGGACCGTTCGTAGCCAAATATTGCAAACTACGAGATAAGCAAAATCAGGACATCAAAATATTAATAGATATTTTTCATGCTGAGTTTCCGTTGGATAAAAACACGGATGTGATATATACATTTGGAATTCAAATTAAAGAGCTCGTCAAAGATGTAATCAAGAATCTTTATTTAGATTTAGGTTTCGTATATATCGAAAAACACACGTTTGACATAATTTCCTTGTTATCTCAATAAATTTGAATGAATTATAACCATTAACATATTGAAATACATGTTTTGTTTTTATACTAATTAATTATTACTATATTCAAATTTATTAATTCATTATTGATTGAAGATTTATCTATTAACTGAGGTTCGAACTTCCGCACAAAGTACTAAGAAAATTATCATGTTATTTTTAAATATGTGTATAACAATTGTACATGGTCACTAATTTGTTAGGATGTGTCTACGCAAACGAGGCTGATACTTTGGGTTTAAACCAGTACAGTCCAAACTGACTTCTTACTCAGTAGTATTGGTAGTAGTAGTAAGTGAAAAGTTAAGAGAGGTGGTACTTAATGACATTAAATCTATGAACCATATCTTTGTAAAGGTAACGTTTAGTCGGATCTAAAATCATACGGTCAACTTCTACATTGGCAAGTTATAATATTAATGTAAATACCAGAAGGATAGTAAATTACGATTTTAACAAAACTAATTTTGAATTAATCGAAACTAAAACTAATTTTAAAATAACAACACTTTGTTTTAACCTTAAACTGTAATGGTTTTTTTTATAAGCAAGTGTTTTTTAGTCAACAACTTATACAAATATCCCTCGATTTTATTTGTTACGATTTGTTGTTTTTTTTTTACATACTACAGTGTTTTTGTACAGCACACAAGTGGAAAACCTAAATTTCCGTTCGCCGTATAAAATACCAATAAATAAAAATATATTTTATATTTCAGTATACAGTTTAGACTTAAATAGAATGCCGGGCGTAGTGTTAATCCGGTTTCTGTACTTTATTATATTATATTATAACAGTCAACGAACGTTTGCATCTTACACAGTCGAACAAAATTTGTCTGATGTTCTAAAAGCACTTTTAAGCCATCAACAATGGGCTCAAGTCACTGATGTGCAGGCCAAACATCCAGATTTTCTAAACGAGTTCGTATCGTTTTCCGGAAAAGATTTATTCATTAACCGAGGTTTGTTCTCTCACATAAAAAACATTCTTAATTCCCATGTTAATGTCCAAAACGTGTATAAAAAGCACTACATGGTCACTAATTTGTTAGCATGTTTATACGCGAACGTGATGGATATATTTACAACGTTGATTAAAAACATTTTATCTGTACATTTTTATGATAAACGTCTATGTCAATGTAGAGCATACCAGACATTTAAACGAACTAGACCAAAGAAAAAAATGAACCATCAACAAATTTCACGTAAGCGATCGAGAACTGAAATACAATATGGCGATCCATCTCTTGACAAAAATAGTGACAATTCTGGAGATAAGGCGCATAAATTGGATGACGAGAATGAAGACTGTGATTATGACTATGTCTATGACTATGCCTATGAGTATGACTATGACTATGACCTTTCATGGACAATTTTTAATTTTACATATCAAGAATTATTGAATAGTCGGCAGATGTTTGAATATATGTATGACGCATTGAGTTATTTATTCAGATTAATTCCGCTCGAGTCATATGATTTACATCGTAACTTAAAACACGTAAAACATACTATATTACTGTTAGTGGAATGGTATAAGGATATATCGAACAATTTTATTCAACTTTTCCCTACTTATATCGGTCAGCTTGATGTTGAGTACAAGTCAAAAGTTCATATATTTATCACGAAATTGTTAAAATCTATTAATTATAAGAATCGGTATTCGTTAAGACCGTTCGTAGCCAAGTATTGCAAACTACCAGTTAAGCAAAACCAGAACATCAAAAGGTTGATGAAGATTTTTCAAACTGAGTTTCCGTTTGAAAAAAAAACGGACGTCATATATAAATTTGGAATTAAAATTAAAGAGCTCATTAAAAAAGTAATCAAGAATCTTTATTTAGATTTAGGTTTCGTATATATCGAAAAACACACGTTTGACATAATTTCCTTGTTATCTCAATAAATTTGAATGAATTATAACCATTAACATATTTTAATACTTGGTTTATTATTTTACAAATTAATTATTACTATATTCAAATATATTAATTCATTATTGATGAACTAATTTGTTAGGATGTGTCTACGCAATTGAGGCTGATACTTTGGGTTCAAACCAGTACAGTCCAACTGACTTCTTACTCAGTAGTAGTAGTAGGTAGTGAAAAGTTAAGAGAGGTCGAGTGTTCACAGATAAAAATACATATATCGACAAAAGCATTGCACCTAATGAAATTAAATTTATGAACCATATCTTTGCAAAGGTTTAGTCGGATCTAAAATCATACGGTAAACTTCTACATCGGCAAGATATAATTAGTGCGCCAACTAGTGTAAATGCCAGAAGGATGATAAATTACGATTTTAACTAAAACTAGTTTTGAATTAATCGAAACTAAAACTAATTTTAAAATAACAACACTTTGTTTTAACCTTAAACTGTAATGGTTTTTTAGTCAGCAACTTATACAAATATCCATCAATTTTATTCGATACGATTTGTTTTTTTTTTACACACTACAGTGTTTTTGTACATCACACAAGTGGACAACCTAAATTTCCGTTCGCCGTATAAAATATTAATAAAAAAAAAATATATATTTTAAATTTCAGTATACAGTTTACACCTAAATAGAATGCCGGGCGTAGTATTAATCCGGTTTCTGTACTTTATTATATTATACTATAACAGTCAACGAACGTTTGCATCTTACACATTCGAACAAAATTTGTCTGATGTTCTAAATGGACTTTTAGGCCACCGGCAATGGTCTCAGATTATTGGAGTAAAAGCCAAACAAACAGATTTGGCAAATGACTATTCCTTTTCTGGGACCGATATATTTATTTACAGAGATTTGTACTCCAGCACTAGGAACATTGGAAATGCTCATGTTAATGTCAATAATGTGTACAACAAATTGTACATGGTCACTCATTTTTAACAACAATTATTGAACAGTTAACATATGTTTGAATACATGTATGACGCATTAAGGTATTTATTCAGATATAATCCGCTTAAAGCATATGTACTATATCCTAGCATAGAAAACGTACAACAAACTACATTACCGTTAGTGAAATGGTATAAAGATATATTGATAAATTTAAAAATTTATTTCCCAACTTATAACGGTGTATTTGATTTCGAGTCCAAGTCAAAAGTTCATACATTTATTACAAATTTGTTGAGGTCTATTAATGGTATGAATCGGATTTGGTCGACACCGTTCGTAGACAATCATTGCATACTACCAGTTAAGCAAAACCCGCACATCAAAAGCATGATGACAACATTTCAAGAGGAGTTTCCGGGTAATAAAAAAACAGATATCATTTACCTATTTGGAAATCAAATTAGTGAGCTCGTGGAAAAAGTAATCAAGAATCTTTATTTAGATTTAGGTTTCGTATATATTGAAAAACTTACGTTTGACATAATTTCCTTGTTATCTTAATAATTTTTAATACGTTGTAATTTTAAAATATATTAAAATATTGATATACTTGTTGTATGATTATACTAAATAATTATAAGTTTGACGTGTTATTATAACGTATAATTAATAATTATTAAATATAACTTAACTGTTCAATATAATACGTGGTTAAACTAAACTGTGTCATGGTGAGGTACCTGCTAAAGTTTCATGACATATTACTAGATCCTTATCACCCTAGAAGATGACTATATACACATTTACCAATTTGTTATTTAAAGCATAGTTTAAGGGATTTAGATCTGAAAATTAGACCGAAGTTAGCTCTAGAATGGTATTATACAAGATAACATATGGAATTTTCTCAAAAATCTGTGATCAAACTGGAAAATTTTCAAATAAGGGAAATTACACATTGGCCGTAGTTAATTTCCCGGTTTCTATGTGTGAGTGAGTTATCAGTCAACGGGTATCTGAGGAATATTTGTACTATAATGTTATTAAATACGACATAAGGGTAACCATGGCAATAGATTTTTTTAGACAGACAATCAAGCCTATTGTACTTCTTCAGTTATGCCGCAACGTCTACCGTTGGGGAAGGCATGTTTTTGATTTGAAACAGCAGCGAGAGTAGGTTGCAAAAATGCAGCTGGTGTCCCCGTTGCCATGGCGAGACCTGAGCGCTTCTCGTGACGTCATTCCAACTGAAATTCCGACTGAAACGCGCTAAGCGGTCGGCCACAACGTTAAACGTTAGTTTCTATAGATGAACTTTATTCGTCCATGTGTACCTTAACGCGACACTAATGATTTTACTCGGGTTCGCAGCCGGTAAGTTTGCATAAACTTTGAACCCGACCGTGCCCTGACCGTTTGGTTGGATTAATAACACCTTTAAACTTGTACTCAAGCAACAATACTTGATTCCACTCCGTTTAAAAGGAAAAAAAATGGATACATTTATAAATTGCTGCCAAGCGCAAGCAGAGACAATAAATTAAGGTTGCGTTGGAGTACTCTAAAAATCACTTTCATTCGTTTATTTCATTATTTAGGAATTTGAAAAAAACAACATTTATTTGTATACTGAATGTATAATATTAACATAATAATTCATATCTATACGTTTGGTATATTTTTTTAAACGATAAAACAGTTATAGGAATAATAATTGAGGTAAATTATTTAACAGGTAATCGTTCGTAGGCTAACAATCAGCTAAAAAAACGATTAAAAATAAGTTCAACGATTTCAAGACCGGATTATACAGAAACAAAATTAAGTCATTCTTCTTGGGCAAATGAGGTAACTGTAAGGCGTAAGCAAATGTAAATGCAACACAGTGTGCTCAGTTTAACGTAAGTCAGTTATTCGAAGACATTGCCTTTTATTTTCAACTTAAACGAAAAACGGTATACAATATTGTCCCTACATTAAAAACTCTATCGCGCAGTCACTTAGCTGCTAAGAAAAAACGAAAATCCCAAATGCTTTTATAGGATTAAACAAAGTGCCGGGATTCGGTATAAACCGTGTAACGCGGCTAACGGCAAACTCGTTTACAAGACGAACCAAGTTTGAGGAGCACTAACGTTAATTACTTTCGGAAGCCTTTCGTCGACATCAAAGTTTTCGGTTTCCACGAACGTTCGAAAGTTCTTCACTCGGCAAACTTTTCGATCTTGGAAATCCGTTAATTTCCTTCTTGACTTCCGACCAGATGGCAGAGCCGGATTCTAATGATTGGTAGGGTCTTTCGGAAGAAATCTTCAAATTTCAAGTAAACAGAGCGGAGTGGGTAAATACGAAGCGACCGTGCGAAAAGAGTAAAACAAAATTAGAAGTGTTTAAAAAAATAAAAAACAAGTTTTCATAAACAGTGCTGTCAACACGATGGCTTTTCCGTGAAAAGGTTTTCGCCATGCTTGACGCTTGTTCAATAAATATTCTACGCTAATAGCAGTGGTTTAATGTACATACGGCCGTAGGATATTGGCACCGAGTGTGTTTGGTTGACTGTGCGTTAAGTATTCGTTTTAAAAACACCAATACAATGGCCAAGGTAAGAGTTGTAACATTATTCAAGAAAATAAAAACGAAGTTTAGCGAAATGTCTTTTACTAAGTCATCAAACTTATTACGTTCGCTGATGTTAGATTAAAAAGTGTAAACACTGTAACAATATAAATATTAATATAACATTCAAATGAACCCTTAACCCCTACTCGAATACGTTTAATACTTTCTTACTGTGCTTGTTTGGAGTGTACTGGTTTGAACCTTAAGTATCAGCCTCGTTCGGGCTTACACACTGTAAGAAACTAGTACCATGTAGTATTTCTGCACGTTTTTGATACTAAAATGATAATTTCCAACGTTCTTAGTCGTGAAGTATATATATATTATAAAGTAAAGTGTTAAAGGGCTAACGGGAATTTAGGTTTTACATTTGCATGCTGTACAAATATCTATTGTGTGTGATACAAACGTTGCGTACCGATTAAAAATGTATTGAGAGATATTTGTATTAGGAGACGACTATGTGTTATCAGCTATACACGTAAGTTAACAAAAACACTAGTTTATAAAATAATAACAACAATACAATAAAAGGTAATAACATATTATTATTATTTCAAAATGAGCACACCATCATAACTAGAATAGGAGTTCTATTGCATTTAAAGCATACAAATCGTAAAAAAAATGTAATACTTAGATATAGCAAATTATATTTTTTTTAAAGTTAATGAAATAGTTCTACGTTTTTCTATATTTAAAAACATACCATTATCTTTACACCATGCTTTAACGGAATTTAGATCATTCAAGAAGTTAAGTGTCATTGTAACAATGTCTCATTTTAATTCTGTAAATCGATTAAAATTCATTGTATTCTTTTTAAAACTAAGATGATGTTAGTATCTTATGGATGGTTTAAGCTCAATCCTTAAACTGAAATAAATGTTAATTGTTCAGTATATGCTAAAACTACCTATTAATGTAGATTTGTTAGTTATAACATAAGAAGGTGAATTCATACAATTTTGATTCACACAAATGCTTTAGGAGTAGTAAAAACTTTACACGTTAGTCGGGGTTCAGTATCTATTACACTTATTATTTTATATTTTTTGTAATGTGCACATAAATATATCAATTGATATAATCTATAAAATAATATATTCTATAGAATTTAATTTTCACGTTTTTTTCTGGACTAAACATATAACAAATCATTCAGTAACAAAATAGTGAATTTGTTTATAACCATCAGCTAGACTGTGTATATAATAAGGATCTAATAATATGTCATGGAACTCCAGCTGTATTAAACGTTGTTGGCCAATTTGGTTTGACTTCGTATTTATATTAAACACGTAAATACTAATTAATAATTGTTAATAATTTATTGTAATAACACGACCAATAGAGTAAGACATAATTGAACGAGTAATAATTATTTCGTTTAATAATATAACATGTGTTTCAATATTTTAATGTTTATATTTCATTTAAATTTATTAAGAAAACATTGAAAGAATATCAAACGTGAATTTTTCGATGTACACAAAACCTAAATCTGAATAAAGATTCTTGATCACATTTTTCACGAGCTCACTAATTTGATTTCTAAATAGATATATGATATCTGTTTTTTTTTTACCCGGAAACTTCTTTTGAAATGTTTTCACCACTTTTCTGATGTGCTGGTTTTGCTTAACTGGTAGTGCACAAAATTTGTTTACGAACGGTCTCAAAAAATACTGATTTTTACCATTAATACACTTCAACAATTGTGAGATAAAGGAATTACCTTTTGACTTGTACTCAACGTCAACTTTACCGACATAAGTTGGGAAATAGTATTGTAAATTTATAGATATATCTTTATACCACTTCACTAATGGTATTATATATTGTCGTACGTGTACCATGTTACGATGTAAATAATATGCGTCGAGTGGAATTAATCTGAATAGATAACTTATTGCGTCATACATGTATTCAAACATCTTCTGACTATTCAATAATTGTTGGTATGTAAAAGTAAAAATTTTCCAAGATAGATCATAGTCATAGTATTCTTTCTCGTTATCAGTAATATTTGTCTTGTCATTATTTTTGTCAAGTGATTGGTGATCCAGTTGTACTCCACCAGTTCTCGGTCGCTTACCTGGCATTTGTTCACGATCCGTTTTTTCCTTATGGTTATTTCTTAATTTGGATCGTCTTTTTTTTTGGTATATTCTATCTTGAGATAGACTTCTGTCATATGTATTTAGAGCTAAAATGTTTTTAATCAGCGTCGTAAATGTATCCGTGACGTTGGCGTATACACATGCTAAACAATTTGTAACCATGTACAATTTTACAGACACGTTATCGACATTAACATGAGCATTTCCAATCTTCTTAGTGTGGGAATACAAACCTCTGTAAATAAATATGTCAGTCCCAGTAAAGTCATTTGCCAAATCCGGTTGTTTGGCTTTTACATGTGTGATCTGAGCCCATTGCCTATGGCCTAAAAGTGCGTTTAGTACGTCGGGCAGATTTTTTTTTACCGCGTAAGATGCAAACGTTCGTCTACTGTTATAATATATTATAAAAAAATACAAAAACTGGATTAACACTTTACCTGGCATTTTATTTAATAAAATATTAAAATTAAAAATATATACGGCAATTTAGGTGCTCCACCTTTATGCTATAAAAAAATACTATAGTATGTAAAAAAAAAAGAATCATAATGAATAAATTTGAGAGATGTTTGTATTAGTATTCAACTATGTAAACGTATAGTAAAAAAAAACACTTGTTTACAAACATTTAATAACAGTAAAATATGAGTTTAAAACATTTTTATATGAGTTTTATTTTCGAAGGCAAGCTTAGAAGCTATTGTGGTTATAATAATGTGTTTTTTGTTTTGTGTCTGTGCTGTCGTATTGGCACTTTTGTAGACGAAATGGTATAAATACACACACTCTGTAAATAAAATTACTGAATACCTTTTACCTGAAAACTAAGGTGCCTTTAATAAGTGGTGCGGAAAGGGGGCAGAGCGCTAGTCGCCTATTCCGGATTGATTCTTTCTCGGGTGCTTTTCATCCAACGTCAGGCCCCCGATTATAAAGAGTAATGCCTCGGGGCAATTATATTGCCTAGCATTCAACTATTATAAACGGGTAAATAGCCTGAACGCAAGTACTGACCATGTAGTACCTCATACATTTAACTGAACGTTGGCAGTATTGAAGTTTATCTGAATTTAACTTAATATCCCACTCTTTAGCTCTACATTTTATAATTTTATTCAAAATCGTATCATGCTGTTTGCTATAAGTTTTCTTGTTAATGTTTTCTGTTATGTTTAAAATTAAAATGTGCAATTAACAATATGGTTAGGTTTTCGTGTACATATATTTTGTAAATAATAAAATCGTTCATCTCAACAACCACGTGCTTATTGCTATTCTTTAGGAGTCAATAATACTGTCTTTCCCTTGTTTACTTTTGTAAACATCAACTTTGTTGTTTCAACTGGCTGTCTGTGGAGTTTGCTGTTGTAGAAGCCGCAATAACGAGGTCGCATCTGGAAATAATATTAAGTTAATTTTAAGTTGTAGCCTGAATGTTTAGTTTTTAAGATGTTTTATTATGGCCGTTGCACCAAACTGAACCAGCCATAAGAACCCCCGTGTTGTTATCATCCAACTTTCCTACCACTGTGCCATTTGAGCAGCTAACCATGATAGTGTGCGCTAAGTTGCCGACCCAAAATTGATTAAGCGTAAATATTTAATATCGGCTTCGGTTATCTCTCGTGCCGAAAGATTTCGGATGATTTTATCTGTACATTTTTATGATAGACGTCTATGTCAATGTAGAGCATACCAGACATTTAAACGATCTAGATTAAGGAAAGTCCATCAGGCAAAAATGGATCATGAACAAATGTCACGTAAGCGACGGAGAACTGAAGTACAATATGAACTTCCATTACTTGACAAAAATAGTGACAATTCGGAAGACAAAGAGCATATATCGGATGATAAAATAAAATTCTATGACTTAGACTATGACTATGACGTAATGTACCTATAGACATATACATAATAATTATAATACGTTTGTTTAATTAACATCTTGCAAGCGAAAAAAATATGGTTTATGAAAGATATTTTTTGCTAATGTATAAGATAACAGATGATCAACTTATTGATAGTTTTATTACAAAGATAAAAGTCATTAACTGTGAATATGGTGAATTAGAAGTATTCGTTTTTTAAATTAAGTATTAACAGTGCAATCATTACAAGATAGATTAATTGGAATACCCGATCTTGAATTGAATGAGAAAGATTAGATTATTTAACAAGTAGATGATAACAAGGAACATGTTCGCTTATTTTTGTAGTTGAGGTTGACAATGTGGTACAAATGTGGATTGAAAAAAAATCGAAATAGAGAATAAAATGAATTCAAGTTGAAATATAGATCACAAGTAAACCTGTCCCATTAACATTGTGTTAAGCTATTAAAATTGTTTGTATTGTTTTTAAAACTAAAATAAAGTTAAAGTCTTCCCGATATGGTAGAGGGCTGACACTTGGCACTGACACTCATATCGGATGATAAAACAGTATCCTGTAAATATATTAGGATTCGGACATCCAGGTCACCTTACACAGGGTCATATGTGGAGGACATTTCACTAAAATTTCATGTTTTCTCAAATCTTCTAAAACGAATTTAGTAATCTATTCACCAACTAATAAATACCTTTAATAAGACTAAAAATTAAAAAAACAAAATTTTTAAAAAACATGCTTTTTTAAAAAAACTATAAAAAATAATTTACAACTATAAGAACAATTTATTAATCAATTGCAGCACATTTTATTTAAATTATCAATTACTTTAAAAACAACCGACAATTAACTACAATTTTGTAGTACAATAATGTTAAACATCTTAAATTTTTGACTGAAAAAAAAAGCGTGGGTCCTATTCAACGAAGTCCCTCATAAATTTATCGGATAATGTTTTATATTGTAAGTTTTTTTGTAATTTAAATTTGGATCAATATAAGTGTGTGACACATATATTTCATAATATTTAACTCCATGAATTTGGACTTTATTAGATAAGTCTGACACTTTTCTCTTTAGTAAAAAATTAAAAATTTTATCCCACTCTTTAGCTCTACATATTATAATTTGATCAAAATCGTACCATGTTATCAGACTATGTTATAATCATATATTATTTTATTGTTGTAACTTTTGTGAACAAGTAGTTTTTTTAACTATACACAACAACATGTTATTACTGTGTACGTACAACATAGTCGGCACAATTGGTTTTTCGTTTTACATACTGTAGTACTATTGTACAATATACAAGTGGAAAACGTAAATTGCCGTTCATAAATGTATTTTAATTCAGTACACAGTTTTGGCCTAAATAAAATATCCGGCGAAATGTTAATCCGGTTTCTATATTTTATTATATTACACTATAATATTGAACGGACGTTTGCATCTTACACGGTCGAACAAAATTTGTCTGATGTTCTAAACGCACTTTTGGGCCATCAGCAATGGGCTCAAATCATCGACGTAAAAGCCAAAAAAACAGATTTGACAAATGAATACTCGTTTACTGGGACCGACATATTTATTTACAAAGGTTTGTACACCCATACTAAGAAGATTAGAAATACTCATGTTAAAGTCGATAACGTGTCTGTAAAATTGTACATGATCATAAATTTGTTAGCATGTGAATACGCGAACGTGACGAATACATTTATAACGCTGATTAAAAATATTTTATATGTACATTTTTATGAGAAACGTTTATGTCAAAATAAAGTATACAATAAATTGAAACGATACAGATTAAAGAAAATCCGTCAGAAAAAAATGAATCGTGAACAAAAAATTGATATAAAAAAAATGTCAGATAAGCGAAAGAGAACTGAAGTACTACATGATTCTCAATCACTTGACAAAAACAGTGACAATGAGCATACATCGGATGACAAAAAAGAACACAATGACTTAGAATATGACTATGACCTATCATGGCAAATTTTCAATTATACGTATCAACAATTGTTGAATAGTCGGCAGATGTTTGAATATATGCATGACGCATTGAG
Organism: Adelges cooleyi; assembly: GCF_023614345.1. Taxonomy (NCBI): domain Eukaryota; kingdom Metazoa; phylum Arthropoda; class Insecta; order Hemiptera; family Adelgidae; genus Adelges; species Adelges cooleyi. The sequence goes on along the minus strand of NW_026096268.1, from coordinate 8,578,726 downwards.
TTATTTATGCAGATTAATTCCGTTCGAGTCATATGATTTACAACCTAGCATAAAAAAAGTACAACAAACTATATTACCGTTAGTGCAATGGTTCAAAGATATATCGAAAAATGTAGAATTCAGTTTCCCAACTTATATCGGTGAGCTTGATGTTGAGTACAAGTCAAAAGGTCACATATTTATCACGAAATTGATGAGGTCTATTAGTAATATGAATCAGGTTTGGTTGAGACGGTTCGCAGACTATTATTGCATACTACCAGTTAAGCAAAACCAGAACATCAAAAGGTTGATGAAGATTTTTCAAACTGAGTTTCCGTTAGAAAAAAAAACGGACGTCATATATAAATTTGGAATTAAAATTAAAGAGCTCATTAAAAAAGTAATCAAGAATCTTTATTTAGATTTAGGTTTCGTATATATCGAAAAACTCACGTTTGACATAATTTCATTGTTATCTCAATAAATTTGAATGAATTATACCATTAACATATTGAAATACATGTTTTATTTTTATACAAATTAATTATTACTATTATTATACAAATTAATTATTACAAAACCAAAAATTCACTTATGACTGTATTGACGTGTTATTACTATATAAAATGAATCATTTAAGTGTTTCAAATCATTATCATTAAAAACGATAATAAACACATTAGCTTGGTATAGGAACATCCTGATCCTCATTGTCATGCGATCGCGGCCGTGTACGACATCTGTATTTGACTTGTAATTTGTATAATACATACAACCTGGATTAATCATTGTATTCGATACTCAGTTTGCTACATTAACGCGTTCATATATCCGTTTTAATATTAGCCCTAAAACCGTGTTTGGAACGATGCTTAGTATGAGTGAATCAACAGTCAATAGTTAATTAAAATAACTCTTTTAACTACATTCCATTTATTATATTAACGCGTTTACATAACCGTTTTATATATTAGCGATTGAGAAGATGAGACTTTTGCCGTTGACTTATATCGACCCTTTCTCCTCTAAAATGGGTGGTCAATTTTCGTTAATTTTGATTTTCAGACTAGATAAGACAATGAGAAGGTGTTGTTTTTACAATGATGTCCTAGTTTACAATGATATTTATGGCACTGAACTGTGTTGTTAGTCCGGATTCATCGGTCAATATTAACACGTCTGTTTTGCCAATATGTTAACAATTATATTGGCAAGTAAGCATCACTGTCTCTCATCATCTACTGCTCCCAAAATAAATGAGAAAACATCACAAGTATTTTTTTTACCAAATAAGTTAAACGTGCTTACTGAAGAAGGTACAGACTAAAACACTATTATGTTCGAACGACAATACCAAACTAACGAACTCGATGATTTGTTGAATACCTTTACGGTATTCATAAAATGGATAAAGAAACTTGACGAAAAATTGTAGCTAGTTGCCAGAGACTTACTTTTTCAATTAACGCACCAAAATCTAGCGTTGCCTAATTGTTTCTTAACATGTTATTATTGTTTTGTTGCCTTTTTGATTATTCATTTTATTTTATAAAGTGAAACTTCTTTAGGTACGTCGTATGGGTAGTTACTCGTGAAAACGAGCGAGCGAACGCAGATTTATATAGATATACAGTAACGCATCTGCCGTATAATAATTAATAGTACAAAATTGTATTGAAATTGCGAAGACGTTAATGATCAAACCCTACTAATAAAAACATTTTTGTTTTTTTCCAAATTAATACTATTTTAATTAGTATATGACAATTTTTATAACACCGAGTTCAGTAACACACCGTTTTGAAGTTTCACTTTTGCCGCGGGTCCCGAGACCCACATTTTTTTTTTATATTGTTCTCTTCCATCGACAAACGAATATATAAACAAATAATTTCAATTTTTTTTTAATTGCGACAGAGCGGAATCTGTGATTTTTTTTTCGAAATCCCCGAATAACCCAGTATGTATGTATATTTTTACAGATTATTTTTCGCTAAACATTTGCGAAGAAACGCTGACGGACTTTTTTTTAAACAGAAATCATACTTTCTATGCTCCACATCGAAACTAAAACCCATTACAATAAACAAGACTAAAATGTTATTACATTATATTATGTTGTTGTTATTTTTTTTTATAAACAAGTGTTTTTTTACTAAATGTATAACATAGTATTATTCTAATACAAATACCTCTAAATATTATTCGGCACGATTCGTTTTCTTGTTTTACATACTATAGTATTTTTGTACGGTATACAAGTGAAAAACCCTAATTGCCGTTCGCCGTTTAAAACCTTACTTTAATATTTTATGTTTATTTTAAATTTCAGTATATGGTTTTTACCTAAATAGAATGCCCGGCGAAGTGTTAATCCGGTTTCTGTTTTCATTTATAATATATGACTATAACAGTCAACGAACGTTTGCTGCATCTTACGCGTTCGAAAACAATTTGTCTGATGTTCTAAACGCACTTTTGGGCCATTCAAAATGGGCACAAATCACAGATGTGCATGCCAAACATCCAGATTTCCCAATCGAGTTCGTTCCATATTCAGGAAAAGATTTATTCATTTACAAAGGTTTGTTCTCTCGCATAAAAAACATTGCTAATTCTCATGTTAGTGTCGGAAACGTGTACATAAAACACTACATGACCACTAATTTGTTAGCATGTGTATACGCGAACGCGACGGATACATTTTCAACGTTGGTTACAAACATTTTATCTGTACATTTTAATGAAAGAGGTCTATCTAGAAGAAGAGCGTATATGAAATTTACGCGATCTCAATTAAAGAAAATCAATCATGAAAAAATGGATGGTGAACAAATGTCACGTAAGCGGTCGAGAACTAAAATACAACATGATCATCGATCTCATGAAAAAAATAGTGACAATTCGGAAGACAGTACACATAAATCGGATGTCGAGAAAGAGTACGTTGTGGACAACGACTATGACCTTTCGTGGAAAATTTTCAATTTTACATATCAACAATTACTGAATAGTCAGCAGATGTTTGAATATATGTTTGACGCATTAACTTATTTATGCAGATTAATTCCAGATTATTTACATCGTAACGTATTGCACGTGCGAAAAACTATATTACCGTTAGTGGAATGGTTCAAAGATATATCGAACAACTTAGTACAACTTTTCCCAACTTATATGGATGAGCTTGTTGTTGATTACAAGTCAAAAAGTCCTACATATATCTATACATTGTTAAGGTCTATTAATAGAAAGAATCAGTATTGGTTAAGACCGTTGGTTAACAATTATTGCAAACTACCAGTTAAGCAAAACCAGAAAATCAAAAGAATGATAAAACAATTTCGACAGGAGTTTCCGCTTCTAGATAAAACGGATATCATATTTCAATTTGGAAATCAAATTAATGACCTCGTTAAAAAAGTAATCAATAATCATTATATAGATTTAGGTTTCGTTCTTACCGAAAAACTCGAGTTTGACCTTATTTTTTTGTTATCTCAACAAATGTGAATGCATTTAATCATTAAAATATATTAAAATATTGAAACACATGTTGTATTATTTTACAAAATAATTATTACTAATTACTATAGCAATACATATATGTAAACTCATTAATTCACTCATGACCCAATTGTTTGACGTATTATTATATTATATTGTTAATAAATATAAATAAACAGATCAATACAATACGGGGTAAAACTAAACGGTTCCATTATTAGATACGGCTAATTACGAATTTATTACATAAAGCAAATTTCATCTAAAATTAAATTAGTATTTACAATTAATACATTCTTGGTTTTGCTCTAATGGCTTTCGCTTTGTTTCTTGAAAACGCTTATTATTACATATTATTTGTTGTAAGCGATATGAATCTTACAAAAAAAAGAATAACATCTAAGCTCTTCATCGAAACTAAAACTTATTCAAAATAACAAGACTATGTTAAACGTACAACATAGCAATCTACTAATACAAGTATATTATTTTTGTACATATATCATAATGCATACATATCATAACACTAATAACATGAACTCTGTTACTCTAAAAGTATTCCCAAATACAACAATAAATCGTTTCAACGGTTTAGAAGATAACGTGGGCCCAGAAAAAATATATAAAAATAATAATACATCATAGTAACTACAATAATTTTTAAACTCTGCATCGAAGCAATGACTCATTTAGAAAATACGAGACTATATTATAACCTTATAATGTATTGTATTTATTATTCAATTAGTAGTTATAGTTTATACTTGTTATTGTGTACGTAAATAATAGGTGTCTACTAATAACAAATATCTCTCAAGTTTAATTGGTACAATTTGTTTTTTTACATACTATAGTATTATTATACAGCATACAAGTGAAAAACTCAAATTGTCGTTCGCAGTGTAAAACATTACTTTAAAGTATATGCATTTTAAATTTCAGTTTACAGTTTTTGCATAAATAAAATGGCCGGCGAAATGTTAATCCGGTTTCTGTTTTTTATTATAATATACTACTATAACAGTGAACGTACTTATGCATTATCGCAGACAGAAAAAAATTGTCTGATGTTCTAAAAGCACTTTTAAGCCATCAACAATGGGCACAAATCGCCGATGTGCAGGCCAAACATCCAGATTTCCCAAACGAGTTCGTCCCATATTCTGGAAAAAATGTATTCATTTACCGAGGTTTGTTTTCTCGCATAAAAAACATTGCTAATTCTCACGTTAGTGTCGAGAACGTGTATAAAAAACAATACATGGCCACTAATTTGTTAGCATGTTTATACGCGAACGTGATGGATACATTTACAACGTTAATTAAAAACATTTTATCTGTACATGTTTATGATAAACGTCTATATCAATCTAGAGCATACGAGGCATTTAAACGGTCTAGATTAAAGAAAATCCATCAGAAAAAAATGAATCGTGAACAAATTTCATGTAAGCGATCGAGAACTGAAATGCAATATGACCATCCATCACATGACAAAATTAGTGACGATTCTGGAGACAAGGCGCATAAATCGGATGACGAGAATGAAGACTGTGCCTATGACTATAAACTTACGTGGAGAATTTTCAATTTTGCGTATCAACAATTATTGAATAGTCGGCAGATGTTTGAATGAATGTATGACGCATTGCATTATTTATTCAGATTAATTCCACCCGAGGCTTATGTTCTACATCCTAGCATAAAAAACGTACAACAAACTATATTTCCGTTAGTGGAATGGTTCAAAGATATATCGAAAAATATAGAATTCCGTTTCTCAACTTATATCGGTGAGCTTGATGTTGAGTCCAAGTCAAAAGGTCACATATTTATCACGAAATTGATGAGGTCTATTAATACTATGAATCAGGTTTGGTTGAGACGGTTCGCAGACTATTATTGCATGCTACCAGTTAAGGAATACCAACACATCAAACAAATGATAAATAAATTTCGAAAAGATTTTCCGCTTTTAAATAAAACGGATATAATAATTCAATTTAGAAATCAAATTAATGAGCTCTTGAAAAAAGTAATCAGTAGTCTTTATTTAGAATTAGGTTTCGTGTACATCGAAAAACTTGCGTTTAGCACCCTTTCCTTGTTATCTCAATAAATTTGAATAAACTATAATAATCATTAAAATACTGAAGTACATGTTTTATTATTATACAAAATAAATAAACTATTTTAAAATTCATTAATTCACTCATGACTCAGTTATTTGACTTGTTATTACAATGCATAATACGAGGTCAAACTAAACAGTCTTATTATTATTTGCAGCTAATTAAGAAATCTCTATTTTGTTAGTTAATGCATATTTCGTCTAATGATAAAATCGTGTAATTATTAATTAATTTGTAATTTCTCGCTAATGGCTTTCTCATTGTTTCTTTAAAACATGTATTATTAGGTGTAAACCTTATGCAATACTTCAGGCATGGAAGGGCACACTTCGTTATTTTTCCCAAATTCTGCGGTTGCCGGTATATAATTATTAAACCACTGATACGAACTTTAGAAGAGGCCCAACATTATAATGTAAAAACACATTATTGAAGCCACAATACCTTTTAAAACAAATTTCAAAATAACAATATTATATTATTACCCCTTTTGTATTTTTCGTCTACTAATATTATTATATTCGGTACGATTCGTATTTTTTACATACTAAAATTGTTTTTAACTTTATGTATAGACAACGAACAGCCGCCCGAAAACAGTGCACTCTTACTGTGATACGCGGTACTATTGTTATGATTGGGTGTACTCAACATTTTTTCGAAAACCAATATAGTTTTAAAACAAATGGTTTGATCTATTTTTTGTATAAAAAAATCTTAATTAGAAAAAACATTACAATGATTAAAATAATCATTTTTTAAAATTATTAATATGTAAATTTTACATTTTAATTGTTGTTATTTTTTATAAACTTGTAGTTTCTTTAAAAATACACAACTAAATGTTGTTGCTATGTACGTATAACACAGTTGTCTGCTTATGCAAATAAGTATCAGTATTAATCGGTAAAATTGTTTTTTCGTTTTACGTACTACAGTATTATTGTACAGCATACCAGTGAAGAACTCAATTGCTGTTCGCAGTATAAAACATTACATTAACATATAATATATACATTTTAAATTTCAGTAAAGTTAATCGTTTGGGTAAATAGAATGCCCGGCAAAGTTGTTATCCGGTTTCTGTATTTAATTATAATATACTTCTATAACAGTGAACAAACGTTTACATCTTACGCAGTCAGAAAAAATTTGTCTGATGTTCTAAAAGCACTTTTAAGCCATCAACAATGGGCACAAATCGCCGATGTGCAGGCTAAAACACGTCCAGATTTTCTAAACGAGTTTGTCTCATATTCTGGAAAAGATTTATTCATTTACAGAGGTTTGTTTTCTCGCATAAAAAACATTGCTAATTCTCATGTTAGCGTCGAAAACGTGTATAAAAAACACTACATGGTCACTAATTTGTTAGCATGTGTATACGCGAACGTGACGGATAAATTTACAATGTTGATTAAAAATATTTTGTCTGTATATTTTAATGAAAAACGTATATCTACGAGTAGAGCAACTATGCAATTTAAACGATCTAGATTAAAGAAAACCAAACAGGAAAAAATGGACGGTGAACAAATGTCACGTAAGCGATTGAAAACTGGAGTACTTTATGATCAACAATCACATGACAAAAATATTGACGATTCAGGAGAAAATGCGCTTACATCGGATGACAAGAAAAAATTCGTCGTATTATACGGCTATAATTATGCCCTTGCTTGGAAAATTTTTCATTTTTCGTATCAACAATTATTGAATAGTCGGCAGATGTTTAAATGTATGTATGACGCCTTAAATTATTTATTCAGATTAATTCCACCCGACGCATATGATTTACATAGTAATTTATTACACTTACAACAAACTATATTACTATTAATATGGTGGTATAAAGAAATATCGACAAATTTACAACTCAGTTTCCCAACTTATATCGGTAAAGATGATGCCGAGTACAAGTCAAAAGCTGATACATTTGTCAAAAAATTAATGAGGACTATTGATGCTAAAAATCAACATTTATTGAGACCATTCGTAGCCACTTATTGTACACTACAAGTTAAGCAAAATCAGGACATTAGAATATTAATAGATATTTTTCATGCTGAGTGTCCAATTGATGAAAAAACAGATGTTATATATAAATTTGGAATGCAAATTAAAGAGCTCGTGATAAAAGTGATCAAGAATCTCTATTTAGATTTAGGTTTTGTGTACACCGAAAAACTAGCGTTTAACATGCTTTCCAAGTTATCTCAATAACTTTAAATAAATTATAACCATTAATATAATGAAATACACGTTTTATTATTATTAAACAAATTAATTATTACTTTATTCAAATTCATTAATTCACTATTGACTGAAGATTTATTTATTAACAGAGGTTCAAACATCCAGATTTTCCAAACAAGTTCGTTTCGTTTTCAGGAAAAGATTTATTAATTTATAGAGGTCTGTTCTTTCGCATATAAAACATTGCTAATTCTCATGTCAGTGTCAAATACGTGTATACAAATTTTACATGGTCATTAGTTTGTAAGCATGTGTGTACGCAAACGTGACGGATACATTTACAACGTTAATTAAAAACATTTTATCTGTACATTTTAATGAAAGAGATTTATCTAGAAGAAAAGCATACATGTAATTTAGACGATCCAGATTAAATAACATATTATCCTTATTACATACACAGCCTAACTGTACCTACCTCTGCAGATCTAAATTCGTCGGTGTTTATTTATTCACACTTGTGTGAGTAAACACACTTTTCATTATTTTTTTACTCATGTTGAAAATTTAACATAATGATTACAGATATTAAAAAACAAATTGTAGATATACTATCGTGTTTTATTGTTTGAAATTGGTAGTGCAAAAGTGGCGGTTTGTATGTGACAAGGTGGAAAAAAGGAGCTTACCATAACAATTCATGCACGGATTCCCTCCTTTTTTTTGTTTTTGTTTGTGGGTATAGTTTCCAAGACATTATATACTTAGTCCGTACAAGCACACCAAAGGAAATTTAAATTCGATGTGTTTAATAATGTTATTACCGTATGTAATCCTATCAATGGATTCCTATAGCTTTTAATTTAGGTAAATTATAAGAAAATGTTTGATAATATTTCTCCGGCAACAGCGGCAATTTCGACAGTTTCCCTAACATAACAGTACATGAAAATATTATTTTACTATTGTTTACGCAACGGATGTGTTGCTTTAAACAATGGAATAATACACGACGGAGTAGACAATAAAGAGATAACGGAATAAATCATTGGGATCTGTAGAAATGTCTTGTTATGACGTACCGAACGCTATAAGACACACGTACAAAGGCGTATCTTCTACCTCTCGAATGTTGTTGTTTTAAGCTCTTTACAATGAGATTCTTTGTATTTTAGATTATAGCGAAGTAACTGTGACGAACAACTAGTAAACATAATAACACAATATTATGATGAACTCATTGTACTGGTGCCAGTTGTCGGAATATTGTATAGTAAACAGAAAGAGCAAAATAATCATGGTTTCGTCGTCGTTAAGTAGATGGGACGCTGTCTCGAATTGACGTTTAGTGTAATAATAATTATTACTGACGAAAACGTACAATCGATTAAAATATTGCGAAATGTTGTCAACAATATAAGGCGTTTAGTGTAATTAATTACAAGTATTATTTTAAGTTAGTTAATAAGGAGTTGGTCCGACAACTTAACGCTAACGAGATACGCGAACCATTTGTTTGATGTAACAAGTATAATATAATATAATAAATAATAATTTTAAAGCAATGCGATATAGCTATTCTTCGTTAATAAAGAAGCTCGCCGTCAGAAACGCTTGCTGAATCAGTTATTCATAAACGTTTTTGTTTCATTTTTTTAGGAGTAGTTTTTGGTCTGAAATTTGACCGATATATTTTAGTAATAAAACTATTATTATCAAAGAGAGCCATAATAAAAATTATAATGAAAACGATAGGGCACTTTCTGTATAGGTAGAAACATGAAATTTGGCACAAAGGCACGTCTTAAAGTGTAAGTAAAGAGAAAAATCTAAAAGTTGCAATTTTAAAACTGCGACTATTCTTTCAATCCACATGCATACTGTGTTAAGCAATAAAAGTAAAACAGCAGTGTTGCTCATGAAACTATGAGTAAATTGAGGTTATGGACTAAATAAAGAATATTCCTCGACACAATATCAATATCACTACTTTGATAGGCTAATTTTTTTGGGAGGAGGTCTGGAACTTGATCATTTTTTCATGAATAGGTTATTGTTGGGGTCGGCGATTCGGGGGAAAGTAATGACCTCCCCCCAGGCAAGTACCCTTCCGGAACGCAAAGGATGCAAGTGTAATAAAAAAAGAAAAGAAAAAAGGTTATTGTTGGGGATACTTTCTACCATTTAGAGATGCGGATCGAAGCGTTTTTTGTCCCCTCTATTACAAACTATTGCTTATTTTACACCATCATATTTTTTTCAGCAGTCAAACAACATACGTTTATTTGAATGGACAAGTTTACGCTTTTAACCGTTACTGATAGAATTACTGTAGTTTATAACGACTTTAATTGTTTACACGTTTTCAACTTTCCGCTGACATACAGCCAAAGTTTGTGTTACCTGTTTTACAACAATTTGTACAACTTGACTTCCCAATAATTGTCATTCATAACTATGTCGTGGTTGCAACTTTCAGCTATAATTATTACTGCGACCGTTTTGTCGACTTCAAACAAACTTTTTGTCTACAATGATAATTCAGACGTTTATGCAAAACGGTAATGTTACGAATGAATATATATATATATACATTAATTTACCTTTAATAAATTAAATCCAATTGTCTCTACTTGACAATAATGTGTATTATACAAGCCGAATAATTGACGATGAAACTAATTGATAATGATGATAATGATATACTTAATAGCAGTACTTGTCGCCTTATTACTAGAGGAACGTATCCAAGACGTTTCAAGAGAGGCAAATTCAATTTTTTAAATTATAACTTACGTCTGTATAAAATTGATTAGAGTTAGCATCTAGTTTCAGTTCTAATGATAATTATAATACACTTACAATTAGTATAGTAACAGTGTTTTAATTTTAATCCAAAATTAAAAAGGATACGTTCCTTTAATTCGAATAATATCCTTTAGGTATTCTAGGAGTTCCGTCGTTTTAACACTAAATTTTACAAGACAAAGTTGGTAATATGCGTTAATAAAAACCAAGTACAGTGAGATCTATGCCCCATAGAAGGGATAGGAAGGACAGCATTTTACAGGAATTATTACAAATGAATGTGATAAAATTATTTTCAAATAAACGCTTCCATGCAAGACAGTAGTTAGTATTTTCAAACCAGTGAAGTCCAAACCAAGTATAGTATAAACAGTTTACAAATTCGCATTCGATTTTTTTATTATTATATATTATTTATGGAGGTCCAAAAAACATAAAATTATAGAAATGTTGTCTATAAGCCGTAAAGTTATTTTAACTTTTCTTACGTTATGTTCAACGTGAGACGTTTTTTTTCAAAAAAAGTAAGTAAACATTATTCTACAAGAATGTTGCCTCTATTATTTCATGCTACCATAAAGGTTAGAATGACGCCATTTTTTTGACATTTTCATGTCTTAGCTCTGGCACATAACCCTGGCAAATAATCGAAAAAAGCGTTACATAAAAAGCGTTACATAAAAAGCGTTAACTAAAAAGCGTTACATAAAAAGCGTTAACTAAAAAGCGTTACATAAAAAGCGTTAACTAAAAAGCGTTACCACACGGAGATGGGGTTGGGGACGGGAGATAGGGGTGAGAATTAGCCGGTACATAACCGAAAAAAGTGTTACCAAAAATGCGTTACGCTGTCACGCGCCGCAAGGTAACAAAAACTACTAAGCGACGACGAAAGACAATTATCGGAAAGACCATTTCGGATCCATGTTAATCTGTTACGTTGTTATCTGATATGAGATAAGAGATATGTTGTACATTCAACGTTCAAATAAGAACTAAATACTGAATTCAAAATAGTTTAATTCTCTATGTTAAGTTACTTTTGGCCAGATAATAAACACTACAATTTTAGCCAGAAACTTGATTGTACATAATTTTTTAATCTCCTTGGCCTTATGCTGTAACTGGAAGCTCCATGTAATTTTTTTTTTAAATTATAATTCCACAACCAACCTAAATTTATTCGGTACTTCATCGAGACATGAAAATGCTCTTTCGTGCTTGCAGACTCGGCTGAAAAACTTTTTATTTTATTTATTATCTTATTTTACTTAACTTTTTTTTAAAAAGCGTTAAGGATATTACCACCGTCATTTGCAATGACTGTTAGTAGCCTTCATAACTCATTGTTTTCCCTAAATTAGGCTGTCGTCAATATATAATTGTTAAACCGCAGATTTTTGGAGATAACGTGGGTCCAGATCCAAAAATAAAAACAAATCGTTGTAACTACAATAACTTCTAAGCTTCGCATCGAAACTAAAATTCAATTTAAAAAATACAAGACAATGGTATAACCATATTTAGTAATGTTGTTTTTTTTTATAAACAAGTCGTGTTTTTAAGTATACGCAACAACATGTTGTTACTGCATTCGTATAACAAAACCATTTACTTATACATTTATTTCTCAGTTGTAATCGTACCGATTCGTTTTATTTTACATATTATAGTATTTTTCTACAGTGAAAAACTTAAATTGCCGTTCGCCGTTTATAACTTTACATTAAAAAATATATATTTTTAATTTCAGTACACAGTTTTGGCCTAAATAGAATGTCTGGTGAAATGTTAATCAGGTTTCTGTATTTTACTATATTATACTATAACAGTGAACAAACGTTTACATCTTACGCAGTTAGAAAAAATTTGTCTGATGTTCTAAAAGCACTTTTGAGCCATCAACAATGGGCACAAATAATCGATGTGAAGGCCAAACACCCAGATTTTCCAAACAAGTTCGTTTCGTTTTCAGGAAGAGATTTATTTATTTACCGAGGTTTGTTCTCTCACATAAAAAATGTTGCTAATTCTCATGTTAGTGTAGAAAACGTGTATAAAAAACACTACATGGTCGCTAATTTGTTAGCATGTGTATACGCGAACGTGACGGATATATTTACATCGTTGATTAAAAACATTTTATCTGTACACATAAATGAAAAATATTTATCTAGAAGAAAAGTATACATGAAATTATGGCGATCTAGATCAAAAAATATCCATCAGGAAAAAATGGATAGTGAAAAAATGTCGCGTAAACGATCAAGAACTGAAGTACAATATGACCATCCACTTGACAAAAATTGTGACAATTCGAGAGACACGGTGCATATTATATCGGATGACGATAATGAATACGTTGTAGACTACGATTATGGCCTTTCATGGAAAATTTTTAATTTTACGTATCAACTACTATTGAATAGTCAGCAGATGTTTGAATACATGCACGACGCATTACGTTTTATAATCAGACTAATAACACCTGAGCCATATGTTTTACATCCTAGCATATCACACGTACAACAATATATATTACCGTTATTGAAGTGGTTCAAAAATATATCGAAAATATTAGAACACGGTTTTCCGACTTATATCGGTGAACTTGATGTTGAGTACAAGTCGAAAAGTCATCCATTTATCTCCAAATTGCTAAGCTTAATAAATACTATGAATAGGCGTTGGTCAATACCGTTCGTAAAAAAGTCTTGCATACTATCAGTTAAGGAAAACCAGAACATCAAAAGAATGATACATAAATTTCTGAAGGAGTTTCCGTTAAAAAAAAGAACGGATATCATATATCAATTTGGAAATCAAATTAACGAGCTTGTGAAAAAAGTAATCAAGAATCTTTATATAGATTTAGGTTTTGTGTGCACCGAATAATTTGTGTATCTTTCCTTGTTATCATAATACATTTGTATGAATTATAAATTTAATGATTAAAAAATACATTATTTACGTTATTACTATACATCATGACTCACTTATTTTATATGTTATTATAATATATAAGTAATAGTTGTTAATTAGTATTTAAGTGTTATATGTTGATATTTTGGATCAAACCGAAATGTCCAAAATGGTTGAATACAGCTGGTGTTCCTTAGATTCTTATTAGATATACAGCTTATCTGTTGGCTATAAAGTAATTCACTATTTTGTCACTTAATGCTGTATTACAAGTATAGCCCAAGAAAAAAACGTTAAAAATAAAGTCAACAGAAAATAATACTACTTATCTATATTCAGACTTAGTATGTCACAAAACAAAATGTGTCAAATTAACCAAAACAAATAATTGCTAAATGCTAGAAAAATATACACAAGGCATTGATAACAAATTAAACATACCTACTATTTTACAAAATAAATGTAAAAGTGTGTAGTGGTGGTATATTTGTCAGTCGATATAGCGGTTATCATTATTATTTACAATCGGTGAATTATTTACCTAAAGTAAATAGTGTTTGGTACGGTTATGATTTTTAAACGCTACTATAGCTATTGTCAAAGTTAATTATCAATAAATAATAACAGAGAGCAGTCAAATGTCACCTTAATATGTTAGCGTCTCCAAGATTTTTAATTTTTTTTTTACACTCCCTGAAATTTTTAAACTTTGTAGCTCGTTAAACTACTCAATCAATTTACCTAGTTTTTACGCCTAAAATTAAATTTAAAAAATATAAACAGGATCATCAAAAAAAAATTGGGGGTTACCATTTAAAAATCCAAAGTTGATATGGTTTTAACGCATAAGGGATGGTGTTAAAATTTTGAAATATATATAAAATTTGTCCCAACTAATTACTGTAAAAGTATAAAAAAAAAAAATTAAAAAGACTAATATCTTCTAAAATATTGAGTGGTCCATAGTTACCCATCACCCGGTATATTATAAAGTAAAGTTTATACGGCTAACGGGAATTGAGGTTTTACATTTGCATGCTGTACAAATATCTATTGTGTGTAAAATACAAACGTTTCGTACCGGTTAGTGAGAGATATTTGAATTAGTAGACGACTATGTGTTATCAGTTACATACGTAAGTTAAAAAAACACTAGTTTATAAAATAATAACAACAATACAATAAGAGGTAATAACATATTATTATTATTTCAAAATGAGCACACCATCATAACTAGAATAGGAGTTCTAAATTCATTGAATTTAAAGCATAAAAATCGTAAAAAAAATTTAATACTTAGATATAACGAATTATATCTTTTTTAAAGTTGATGAAATAGATCTACGTTTCTCTATATTTAAAAACATACCATTATCTTATACATTATCTTTACACCATGCTTTAACGGAATTTAGATCATTTTGAAGAAGTTAAGTGTCATTGTAACAGTGTCTCATTTTAATTCTGTATATCGATTAAAATTTATTGTATTCTTTTTAAAACTAAGATGAAGTTAGAATCTCATGTATGGTTTAAGCTCAATCGGCAAATTGTAGTCTGATTAAAGATTAATGATTAAGATTTATTATTGTAATCGGTTATTAGAGTGTTGGATTAACTTACCATTAGCTCCCCACTTAAAGGATAAGCGATCATATTGAGCGACCAGTAACCATATATTTAATTTTTTTACATAAACGTATACTATTTGTTTACGACTAACAAATTTTGAATGTTTACATTTTATCTATTAGTGAAAAATGAAACTTCAAACTTCAATAAAAAATTTAAGACAATTTACTTTATTCTAAATGCCATAGCATGAATATTGTAATTATGTCTCAACTTATTATTTTATATTTTTTGTAATGTGCACATAAATATATCAATTGATATAATCTATAAAATAATATATTCTATAGAATTTAATTTTCACGTTTTTTTCTGGACTAAACATATAACAAATCATTCAGTAACAAAATAGTGAATTTGTTTATAACCATCAGCTAGACTGTGTATATAATAAGGATCTAATAATATGTCATGGAACTCCAGCTGTATTAAACGTTGTTGGCCAATTTGGTTTGACTTCGTATTTATATTAAACACGTAAATACTAATTAATAATTGTTAATAATTTATTGTAATAACACGACCAATAGAGTAAGACATAATTGAACGAGTAATAATTATTTCGTTTAATAATATAACATGTGTTTCAATATTTTAATGTTTATATTTCATTTAAATTTATTAAGAAAACATTGAAAGAATATCAAACGTGAATTTTTCGATGTACACAAAACCTAAATCTGAATAAAGATTCTTGATCACATTTTTCACGAGCTCACTAATTTGATTTCTAAATAGATATATGATATCTGTTTTTTTTTTACCCGGAAACTTCTTTTGAAATGTTTTCACCACTTTTCTGATGTGCTGGTTTTGCTTAACTGGTAGTGCACAAAATTTGTTTACGAACGGTCTCAAAAAATACTGATTTTTACCATTAATAAACTTCAACAATTGTGTGATAAAGGAATTACCCTTTGACTTGTACTCAACGTCAACTTCACCGATATAAGTTGGGAAAAAGAGTTCTAAATTTATAGATATATCTTTATACCACTTCACTAATGGTATTATATATTGTCGTACGTGTACCATGTTACGATGTAAATAATATGCGTCGAGTGGAATTAATCTGAATAGATAACTTATTGCGTCATACATGTATTCAAACATCTTCTGACTATTCAATAATTGTTGGTATGTAAAAGTAAAAATTTTCCAAGATAGATCATAGTCATAGTATTCTTTCTCGTTATCAGTAATATTTGTCTTGTCATTATTTTTGTCAAGTGATTGGTGATCCAGTTGTACTCCACCAATTCTCGGTCGCTTACCTGGCATTTGTTCACGATCCGTTTTTTCCTTATGGTTATTTCTTAATTTGGATCGTCTTTTTTTTTGGTATATTCTATCTTGAGATAGACTTCTGTCATATGTATTTAGAGCTAAAATGTTTTTAATCAGCGTCGTAAATGTATCCGTGACGTTGGCGTATACACATGCTAAACAATTTGTAACCATGTACAATTTTACAGACACGTTATCGACATTAACATGAGCATTTCCAATCTTCTTAGTGTGGGAATACAAACCTCTGTAAATAAATATGTCAGTCCCAGTAAAGTCATTTGCCAAATCCGGTTGTTTGGCTTTTACATGTGTGATCTGAGCCCATTGCCTATGGCCTAAAAGTGCGTTTAGTACGTCGGGCAGATTTTTTTTTACCGCGTAAGATGCAAACGTTCGTCTACTGTTATAATATATTATAAAAAAATACAAAAACTGGATTAACACTTTACCTGGCATTTTATTTAATAAAATATTAAAATTAAAAATATATACGGCAATTTAGGTGCTCCACCTTTATGCTATAAAAAAATACTATAGTATGTAAAAAAAAAAGAATCATAATGAATAAATTTGAGAGATGTTTGTATTAGTATTCAACTATGTAAACGTATAGTAAAAAAAAACACTTGTTTACAAACATTTAATAACAGTAAAATATGAGTTTAAAACATTTTTATATGAGTTTTATTTTCGAAGTCAAGCTTAGAAGCTATTGTGGTTATAATAATGTGTTTTTTGTTTTGTGTCTGTGCTGTCGTATTGGCACTTTTGTAGACGAAATAGTATAAATACACACACTGTAAATAAAATTACTGAATACCTTTTACCTGAAAACTAAGGTGCCTTTAATAAGTGGTGCGGAAAAGGGGCCGAGCGCTAGTCGCCTATTCCGGATTGATTCTTTCTCGAATGCTTTTCATCCAACGTCAGGCCCCCGATTATAAAGAGTAATGCCTCGGGGCAATTATATTGCCTAGCATTCAACTATTATAAACGGGTAAATAGCCTGAACGCAAGTACTGACCATGTAGTACCTCATACATTTAACTGAACGTTGGCAGTATTGAAGTTTATCTGAATTTAACTTAATATCCTACTCTTTAGCTCTACATTTTATAATTTTATTCAAAATTGTATCAGGCTCTTTGCTATACATTTTCTTGATAATGTTTTCTGTTATGTTTAAAATTAAAATGTGCACTAAATTTTACAATAAAATTCTATGACTTAGACTATGACTATGACGTAATGTACCTATAGACATATACATAATAATTATAATACGTTTGTTTAATTAACATCTTGCAAGCGAAAAAAATATGGTTTATGAAAGATATTTTTTGCTAATGTATAAGATAACAGATGATCAACTTATTGATAGTTTTATTACAAAGATAAAAGTCATTAACTGTGAATATGGTGAATTAGAAGTATTCGTTTTTTAAATTAAGTATTAACAGTGCAATCATTACAAGATAGATTAATTGGAATACCCGATCTTGAATTGAATGAGAAAGATTAGATTATTTAACAAGTAGATGATAACAAGGAACATGTTCGCTTATTTTTGTAGTTGAGGTTGACAATGTGGTACAAATGTGGATTGAAAAAAAATCGAAATAGAGAATAAGTTGAATTCAAGTTGAAAAATAGGTTACAAGTAAACCTGTCCCATTAACATTGTGTTAAGCTATTAAAATTGTTTGTATTGTTTTTAAAACTAAAATAAAGTTAAAGTCTTCCCGATATGGTAGAGGGCTGACACTTGGCACTGACACTCATATCGGATGATAAAACAATATCCTGTAAATATATTAGGATTCGGACATCCAGGTCACCTTACAAAGGGTCATATGTGGAGGACATTTCACTAAAATTTCATGTTTTCTCAAATCTTCTAAAACGAATTTAGTAATCTATTCACCAACTAATAAATACCTTTAATAAGACTAAAAATTAAAAAAACAAAATTTTTAAAAAACATGCTTTTTTAAAAAAACTATAAAAAATAATTTACAACTATAAGAACAATTTATTAATCAATTGCAGCACATTTTATTTAAATTATCAATTACTTTAAAAACAACCGACAATTTACTACAATTTTAAATAATATTAAACATCTTTAATTTTTGACTAAAAAGACAAGCGTCGGTCCTGTTCAACAAAGTCCCTCATAAATATATCAGATAATGTTTTATAATGTAAGTTTTTTTGTAATTTAAATTTGGTTCAATATTAGTGTGTAAAACATATATTTCATAATACTTAACTCAATGAATTTAGACTTTGTTAAATAAGGCCCACGCTTTTCTCTTTAGTCTAAAATTAAAAATTTTATCCCACTTGATACCCCACTCTTTAGTTCTACATATTATAATTTTGATCAAAATCGTACCATGTTATCAGACTATGTTATAATCATATGTTATTGTATTGTTGTTATAACTAGTGTGAACAAGTAGTTTTCTTAACTATACGCAACAACATGTTGTTACTGTGTATGAAAACATAGTCGGTACGATTGGTTTTTCGTTTTACATACTGTAGTATTATTGTACAATATACAAGTGGAAAACGTAAATTGCCGTTCAATATATGTATTTTATTTCAGTACACAGTTTTGGCCTAAATAAAATATCCGGCGAAATGTTAATCCGGTTTCTATATTTTATTATATTACACTATAATATTGAACGGACGTTTGCATCTTACACGGTGAAACAAAATGTGTCTGATGTTCTAAACGCACTTTTGGGCCATCAGCAATGGGCAAAAATAATCGACGTAAAAGCCAAAAAAACAGATTTGGCAAATAAATACTCGTTTACTGGGACCGACATATTTATTTACAGAGGTTTGTACACCCATACTAAGAAGATTAGAAATACTCATGTTAAAGTCGATAACGTGTCTGTAAAGTTGTACATGATCACAAATTTGCTAGCATGTGAATACGCGAACGTGACGGATACATTTACAACGCTGATTAAAAATGTTTTATCCGTACATTTTTATGATAAACGTTTATGTCAAAATAATGCATACAATAAAATAAAACGATACAGATTAAATAAAATCCGTCAGAAAAAAATGAATCGCGAACAAAAAATTGATGTAAAAAAAATGTCAGGTAAGCGAAAGAGAACTGAAGTACTACATGAATCACTTGACGAAAATAGTGGCAATTCGGAAGACAAGGTACACATATCGGATGACAAAAAAGAATACTGTGACTTTGAATATGACTATGACCTATCATGGCAAATTTTCAATTATACGTATCAACAATTGTTGAATAGTCGGCAGATGTTTGAATGTATGTATGACGCATTAAGTTATTTACTCAGATTATTTCCGCCCGTGGCATATGTTTTATATTCTATCATAGAACACATACAACAAAAAATACTACCGTTAGTGGGATGGTATAAAGGCATATTGAAAAATTTAGTACAACTTTTCCCAACTTATATCGGTGAGCTTGATGTTGAGTACAAGTCAAAAGTTCATACATTTATCCCAACATTGTTGAGGTGTATTAATAATATGAATCAGAGTTGGTTGAAACCGTTCGTAAACTATTATTGCATACTACCAGTTAAGCAAAACCAGGACATTAAAAGGTTGATAGATATTTTTCAAACTCAGTTTCCATTGGATAAAAAAACGGATGTCATTTATAAATTTGGAATTCAAATTAAAGAGCTCGTCGAAAAAGTAACCAAAAATCTTTATTTAGATTTAGGTTTCGTATATATCGAAAAACTCACGTTTGACATAATTTCCTTGTTATCTCAATAAATTTGAATGAATTATAATGATTAACATATTAAAATACATGTTTTATTATTATACAAACTAATTATTACTATATAAAATGAATCATTTAAGGGTTTCAAATCATTATCATTAAAAACGATAATAAACACATTAGCTTGGTATAGGAACCTCCTGATCCTCATTGTCATGCGATCGCGGCCGTGCATGACATCTGTATTTGACTTGTAGTTTGTATGATACATACAACCTGGAATAATCTGGTACATTGTATTCGACACTCAGTTGGCTACATTAACGCGTTCATATAACCGTTTTAATATTAGCCCTAAAACCGCGTTTGGAACGATGCTAAGTATGAGTGAATTATAACAGTCAACATTTAATTAAAATAACTCTATTAACTACATTCCATTTATTATATGAACGCGTTTACATAACCGTTTAAATATTAGCGATTGAGAAGATGAGACCTTTGCCGTTGATATTCATCGACCCTTTCTCCTCTAAAATGGGTGGTCATTTTTCGTTAATTTTGATTTTCAGACTAGATAAAACAATGAGAAGGTGTTGTTTTTACAATGATGTCCTAGTTTACAATGGTATTTATGGCACTGAACTGTATTGTTAGTCCGGATTCATCGGTCAATATATCAGTGTATTCAAAGGTCGCCCTCGTATCATGTCGTCGGGCTGGGATTTGAACAATATGGTCAAGCCAATTATATCGGCAAGTAAGCATCACTGCCTCTCTTCATCTACTGCTCCCAAAATAAATGAGAAAACATCAACAGTATTTTTTCACCAAATAAGTTAAACGTGCTTACTGAAGAAGGTACAGACCAAAACATGATTATGTTCGAACCGGCGTCGAACGACAATACCAAACTAACGAGTTCGACGATTTGTTCAATACCTCTACGGTATTCATAAAATGGATAAAGAAACTTGACGAAAAATTGTAGCTAGTTGCCAAAGACTTACTTTTTACAATTAACGCACCATAATCTAGTTACCTAATTGTTTCTTAACATGTTATTATTGTTTTGTTGCCTTTTTAATTATTCATTTTATTTTATAAAGTGAAACTTCTTTAGGTACGTCGTATGGGTAGTTACTCGTGAAAACGAGCAAGCGAACATCCCTACTTCAGCTCCCTTTCTCTTTCTCATACATATATATATGTATATATATATATATATATATATATTTGATTTGATTATGATATCTAAATAGATGAGTTAGTGTATGTTGGCGTTAAAACGTCGCCATTAAAATTCAAGTGGCTTGTAATTCTGCGTACGTTGATTCGTTTTCACTGACGTTCGCACGAAAGTCCACTGCATCTGCCGTATAATAATTAATAGTACAAAATTGCATTCAAGTTGCGAAGACGTTAATGATCAAACCCTACTAAAAACAACATTTTTTTTTCCAATTTAATACTATTTTAATTAATATATATATAAATCTTTACACAAGCATATCTTTTACTACACAATTTTTATAACAGCGAGTTCAGTAACACACCGTTTTGAAGTTGCACTTCTGTCACGGGTCCCGAGACCCACAACATTTTTTTAATATTATTCTCTTCCATCGATAAACGAATATAGAAACAAATAATTTTTTTTAATTGCGACAGAGCGGAATCGGTGATTTTTTTTTCGAAAGCCCCGAATAACCCAGTATGTATATTTTTACAGATGATCTTTCGCTAAACATTTGCGAAGAAACGCCGACGGATATTCATAGGAAATCATACCTTCTAAGCTCCACATCAAAACTAAAACCCATTACAATAAACAAGATTAAAGTGTTATTACGTTATATTATAATATTGTTGTTATTTTTTTTATAAACAAGTGTTTTTTTACTAAATGTATAACATAGTATTATTCTAATACAAATACCTCTAAATATTATTCGGCACGATTCGTTTTCTTGTTTTACATACTATAGTATTTTTGTACGGTATTCAAGTGAAAAAACCTAAATTGCCGTTTGCCGTTTAAAACTTTACTCTAATATATTATGTTTATTTTAAATTTCAGTATATGATTTTACCTAAATAGAATGCCCGGCGAAGTGTTAATCCGGTTTCTGTTTTCATTTATAATATGTGACTATAACAGTCAACGAACGCTTGCATCTTACGCGTTCGAAAACAATTTGTCTGAGGTTTTAAACGCACTTTTGGGCCATTCAAAATGGGCACAAATCACAGATGTGCATGGGAAACATCCAGATTTCCCTAACGAGTTCGTCCCATATTCTGGAAAAGATTTATTCATTTACAAAGGTTTGTTCTCTCGCATAAAAAACATTGCTAATTCTCATCTTAGTGTCGAAAACGTGTATACAAAACACTACATGGTCACTAATTTGTTAGCATGTGCATACGCGAACGTGACGGATACATTTACAACGTTGATTAAAAACATTTTGTCTGTACATTTTAATGATAAACGTATATCTATGAATAGAGCACAAATGAAATTTAGACGATCTAAATTAAAGGAAAAGCATCATGAAAAAATCGATCATGAACAATTGTCACGTAAGCGATCGAGAACTAAAATACAACATAATCATCAATCTCACGAAAAAAAAAGTGACAATTCCGAAGATAGTACACATAAATTGGATGTCGAGAAAGAGTGCGTCGTGGACTATAACTATGACCTTTCGTGGAAAATTTTTAATTTTACATATCAACAATTACTGAATAGTCAGCAGATGTTTGAATGTATGTATGACGCATTAACTTATTTATTCAGATTAATTCCAGATTATTTACATCGTAACGATTTACACGTACGAAAAACTATATTACCGTTAGTGGAATGGTTCAAAGATATATCGAACAACTTAGTACAACTTTTCCCAACTTATATGGATGAGCTTGTTGTTGATTACAAGTCAAAAAGTCCTACATATATCTATACATTGTTAAGGTCTATTAATAGAAAGAATCAGTATTGGTTAAGACCGTTGGTTAACAATTTTTGCAAACTACCAGTTAAGCAAAACGAGCACATCAGAAGAATGATAGATGAATTTCGACAGGAGTTTCCGCTTTTAAATAAAACGGATATCATATTTCAATTTGGAAAGCAAATTAATGATCTCGTCAAAAAAGTAATCAATAA